>NC_141169.1:67527500-70027500 GCF_055505025.1 Bos grunniens
TGCTATTGAAGATTACATTTATTTTTCATTACTTGGTTCTTATTTTAGTTAGTATGCAAGAAAATGGAAGGGTTAGATGCCATTTCCCCCAGGAGTGGTTTACTTGGCAAAATTACTCCTTTACTCAGTGGCTAGTAAATACCAAGGCCAATGACGCTTTATTTCTTTGCCTGTAAAATGATGCTACTACTCTCTTTTCAGCTTATTTCATTGATTCATCAATTCCTTCCTTTATGTTTTTCAACTAATACTTACAGAGTCCCCATTATGTCCCCAGACTCTGTGCTAGGGATGGGGAATGTGGTAATCAACAAGACAGACATGGTTTCTGCCTTCCTGGAGCTGCTATATCCCAGGATTTGGGAGACAATTTAAATGAGATTATGTTATGGGAATGTATTTGTGACACACAGGGCAGGGGCTAAATGTAGAGCATTATTACAATTTAACAACTTACCAACAGGACTGCTGTCAAGCTTGATTGTTAGTTTCTGTAATGGAGAATATCATTGTGCTTACTTGGCACTGTGCCTGGTTTCATGACCTTCAGAAATGTCTGCTGAACAAATTAATGAGTGGCCAAATTAATTAGAAGCATTATTACTAAAATTCCATTTGTTACATAAATAATAATCATGATGAGAAAAAAGGGGTTGACGAGAATATATATGAATTAATGAACTCCTAGTCTGTGATAAATGACATGATGTATCCTCCTAGCATCCATGGTATTTGGTATTGTATTCTCATTTTAAGGGTGAGAAAAAAAATGAAGTTCAGAGATATAAAGTAACTTGCCCAAGGCTTCAAACCTGTATGCACAGATAGTAAAAAAATCAGTGGCCTGAGAACACACATTTTTCTTCTCCTTTAAGGGGAAGTTTCATTCTTTCCCCAGATCCTGTTTTTATTATTGGGGAACATGGTCTTCTTTTCCAGACTAAACTAAGTGGGGATGGATGAGGTGATGACTTCCCCCTAATATGTCACAGCTGGATATGGGTACCATGGCTATTAGCTGAAATTAATGCCCTGAAGGCAGTCATTACCAGCCCGTCTAATAGAAACCCAGAGCATCTCTGATAATGCAGTCTTGATTTCCTCCCAAAATTTTCCAAATAAAGTGAAACAAACAACAGATTTCCTTAACACCAAAAGGCCAGGAGTCTCTGTGCTGAGTGAACTTGATAGAGAACTCAGTCCCACAATAACAGGCCCAGAGGGGGCCTGAAAGTCACCTAGTTCAGCTGTTTACTTGACTGTTTAATCTCCCCTGCTCCATCCCACCAAGTGCTCTCTAGCCTGTGGATTGGAGAGCTGCTTCACGTTTGTGGTAACCCATTGGAATGAACTGAGTCAGATCAGATCAGATCAGTCGCTCAGTCGTGTCCAGCTCTTTGCGACCCCATGAATTGCAGCACGCCAGGCCTCCCTGTCCAACACCAACTCCCGGAGTTCACTCAGACTCACGTCCATCGAGTCAGTGATGCCATCCAGCCATCTCATCCTCTGTCGTCCCCTTCTCCTCCTGCCCCAATCCCTCCCAGCATCAGAGTCTTTTCCAATGAGTCAACTCTTCGCATGAGGTGGCCAAAGTACTGGAGTTTCAGCTTTAGCATCATTCCTTCCAAAGAAATCCCAGGGCTGATCTTCAGAATGGACTGGTTGGATCTCCTTGCAGTCCAAGGGACTCTCAAGAGTCTTCTCCAACACCACAGTTCAGAAGCATCAATTCTTCAGCGCTCACCCTTCTTCACAGTCCAACTCTCACATCCATACATGACCACAGGAAAAACCATAGCCTTGACTAGACAGACCTTTGTTGGCAAAGTAATGTCTCTGCTTTTGAATATGCTGTCTAGGTTGGTCATAACTTTCCTTCCAAGGAGTAAGCGTCTTTTAATTTCATGGCTGCAGTCACCATCTGCAGTGATTTTGGAGCCCAGAAAAATAAAGTCTGACACTGTTTCCACTGTTTCCCCATCTATTTCCCACGAAGTGGTGGGACCGGATGCCATGATCTTCGTTTTCTGAATGTTGAGTTTTAAGCCAACTTTTTCACTCTCCACTTTCACTTTCATCAAGAGACTTTTGAGTTCCTCTTTACTTTCTGCCATAAGGGTGGTGTACTGAGTGGAAAGTACTATATGTTGAGCTAAAATCTGCTTCAGGCAGTTTCCACCCATTTGTTTTCACTTTTTCCCCTGGGGTCACCCAGAAATCTGATCTGCTTCCACATGGTTCGTGTTTCTATATCACTTCTATAGTACTCACACCACACATGGTGCTGTGTGCTCAGTCGCTCAGTCATGTCCAACTCTTTGCGGCCCCATGGACTGTAGCCTGCCAGGCTCCTCTGTTCATGGAGTTTTCCAGGCAAGAACACTGGAGCATGTTGCCATTTCCTACTCCAGGGGATCTTCCCGACCTAGGGCTCGAACGTGCTTCTCTTGCATCTCCTGCTTTGGCAGGTGGATTCTTTACCACTAGCACCACCTGGGAAGCGCCACCCCCCCACCCCGCCACACTCAACACTGTTACAAGGTTACTGTTTTCTCTTTCAACTCATTGTAACTGAAACACCTATTTTAATCTCAAAACGGAGCAATAATATCCATGAAATCGTAGGTTTGATATGGTTGTTTTCTATTTTTTCTAATAAATATTAACTGCATTATCAGTATGCTATTAATGATATGAATTACTTGCATTAGCACATTACTAAATAACATTATTATTAATGTATTATTAATGTTTTGGTGATGGTATGACTATCCCATTCTGGGAAACACCTTACATGTTCCCTCTCTATATATGGTATTTGAAAAGAATGACAGCCTTCAAACATTCCCAGTACTTTCAATCATATAATATTATGCAAAATTTATTTACCATCCTATTTTTTTGCCTCTGATTTGTCTATATGCCCACTTAGGTTTGGGGACACCAGTTTCATATAAAATTCTCTCATTATATCTGTTCTGATTTTCCTAATACAATCTGTGTTTTCATTAGCTTTCTGTGCAGTTGAACTACTGTATGTGTTTCTAAAGAGCTCACTGGTCCTTAAGATCCATAAGCCTTTTTTATCCACATGAGCATTATAATATCCTTTCCCATCTTGTTCATTCCTTTTTTTTTTTTTCTTCCTAGTAGAGAATGTTGTTCCTACTCCCCAGCTCTGTTGAGACAAAACTGATGCATAATATTCTGTAAGTTTAAGATGGACATGTTGATATGACATACGTATTGCAAAATGATTACCAGCATAACATTAGCCAATCCATCACCTCACACACCTATCATTTTTTAACGTGATGAAAACGTTTAAGGTCACCATGAGCAACTTTCAAGTATATAGTTCGGTATTGTTAACGACGCTCATCATGTTGTACAGTAGGTCCCCAGAACGTACTCCTCTTATAACTTTATAAATGAAAGTCTGTAGACTTTGATCAACATCTTCCCATTTCCCCTCATGCCCAAGCCCCTGGAAAACCACCATTTTTCTCTCTGTTTCTATGAGTTTGGCTTTTTTAGATTCCATGTAAGTGATATCATACAGTGATGTTGTACACTGTTTTCCCCCTTCTTACTTATATCACTTAGTATAATGCCAAATGATACTAAGAACACACAAATCAATGGAAAGGTTTCTTGTATTCAGAAATTGGAAGAATTAATATTGTTAAAATTCCCATACTAACTAGAGCCATCTATAGATTTAATGTAATTCCCATCAAAGTTCCAATGGCATTTTTCACAGAAATAGAAAAACAATTCTGAAACCTGTATGTCAAGAGACCATGAACAGCCAAATCAATTCTGAGAAAGAACAAAGTTGGAGGAATCACTTCCTGATTTCAAATTGTACTACAAAGCTACAGTAATCAAAATGTCATAGTACTGGCATAAAAATAGGCTCCTAGACCAATGGAACATAATTGAGAGCCCAGAAATAAATCCTGGCATGTACAGTCAACTAATATTTGACAAGGGAGTCAAGAATACTCAATGGGTAAAGCACAGTCTCTTAAAAGAAAGGTGTTAGGAAAACTGGATATTCTTATGCAGAAGAATGAAATTCTACCCCTCTTATATGAATGAGTGGAGAAAGAAATGGCAACCCACTCCAGTATTCTTGCCTGTGGAGAATTCTGTGGGCAGAGGACCTTGGTGGGCTACAGTCCAGGGGGTCACAAAGAGTCAGACATTCAAAAAATGAGGCATTAACAAAAATTACATGGAAAGAAGTTAAGGATTTAACATAAGACCTGAAACTTCAATACTCCTAGAATAAGCTATAGGGAGAAGATTCTTTCTATGACACCAAAAGGCCAAGCAACAAAAGAAAAAAAAAGTGGAACTCATCAAACTAAAAAACTATCATCAAAAAGACAATAGATAACAAGTGTTGATGAAGATGTGAAGAAAGTGAACCCTTGTGCACTGCTGGTGGAAATGTAAATTAATACAGCCACTGCAAAAAACACTATGGAGTTTCCTCTAAAAGTTAAAAATAGAACGGCCATTTGATCCAGCAATGCCACTTTTGATTATATATCCAAAGTAAATGTGATTACAATCTTGGAGAGATATCTGCATCCCCGTGTCCTTTCTAGCACTATTCACAATAGCCAGGACATGGAAACAACCTAAGTGTCCATAGACAGATGAATGGATAAAGAGTATGTGGCATATGTGTTAACAATGGAATATTATTCAGCCATGAGAAAGGAGGATATCCTGCCATTTGCAATAACATGGATGGACCTTGTTCATTATTTTGGAACCAAGTGCAGACACTTGCATTGATCTTTACTATATTTCCTCTTGGCCTGTCAATTTAACTGTCAACATGCTTGTTGATTCTGATTCTGTTACCTAAAATATTCACTCTCTGTCTTAACCTCTAGCCATCTGCAGATATGATAAGCATGCATTCTGTATCTTACTCCAAATCATTGACTGGAATGTGGTCCTTGCTTCTAGGTTATTAATTCAGTCATCTTACCTTGGGTACTACTTTCTATTATTGAATCCATGTTTCTTCATTATTAATCTTCTAGAGACTTTTGTCATTTAATGTGGCTATGTAATATTCTGGTAATTACTTCTGACATACTTAAATACTGTTCCATATGCACATTTTTACTTTTGTGGCATTATTAATGAATTTCTTAAAGATCGTTCACTTCTGGATGCCATAGTAAGGTTTAGTTGTTGCTTGCATGCTCAGTTGTCCAACTCTTTGTGATGTCATGGACTGTAGCCCACCAGGCTCCTCTGTCCATGGGATTTTGCAGGCAAGAATACTAGAGTGGGTTGCCACTTCCATCTCCAGGAATCTTCCTGACCCAGGGAACGAACTGCATTGAGTATTTATCTACTCACTGAACAAAACACTTGACATATGCTGAGTATTTTTAATGTAATCAACTCATAATGGTAGGCGTAACTGTCTCTGAGATACAGAGGAGGAGTTTCTAAAAGGTCATAAAACCATCAAGGCAACCCATCTAGTAGTTAGAGAAGCTGAGATCCAAATGCAGGTCTGTCTGACATCAAAGCACAGTCTATTTTTTTAAGATTTTTTAAAATTTATTTGGCTGTGCTGGGTCTTTGTGGTGACACTTAGGATCTTTGATCTTAGTTGCAGCTGGGAAACTCCTAGTTGAGGCATATGGAATCTAGTTCCCTGACCAGGGATCAAATCCAGACCATGCCCCCTGCATTGGGAGCATGGAGTCCTAGCCTCTAGACTGATAGGAAGTCCCACAATCTATTTTTATTCTAAGATGGTAGACTCAGTATGGGAATTGGGTTTGGACAGATAGACATGTCTGTTCTTGAGTTTGCTCAGTAGGGTAACTGCATTTGTGAAGATAATATGTTAAAAGTTATCCTGGGAAAATATCAAATCTTCTGCTAAGGGCTTCGATCTGGAAAGACTGAAAATCTTAGTTACATAGTGGGCACAGAAGAGAGGTTCATGTAGAAGTAAAGATGAGGCATACTTCATGGGAGTCTCAGTATGGAAGCTAGGAGCAGAGAACAACATCAGGAGGGGCGTATGCTTAATTTTGCCTATTACAGTCATACTTCTGAAGGTTGGTGAATTCCAGAAACTAGAAGTTTAAATGAGTTTATTTATGGTCTCTAGTCATGGCACAATTCCATGGGGAGAAGAAATAAATATCGTCTAGATTGATTCTCCTGGTCCTGCCACTGCTGTCACTATAGCTACCAATATTTTGCTTCCTCTGGATGAGTAACACAGTAATGCCATCTCTCCGGACTTCTCCAACCACATTCATGGACACAAAAGCAATTCCAGGTCCTTTCCCTTAAGAGTTTCTGTTCTAGAAATGGCATTGCATTCTTCATCCAATCCTACACAGGCTACAGAAGTCCAGGCAACATGGGAACCATTTCAAAGGAGACTAATGGCTCCCCAAGGAAAGACAGACCAGTGCTGTGCCACATGAACTTCTGTTCCTGGACATTCACCCCTTTGGGAGACAGTTGAGATGGCTGCTTTTCAATGGGTACAGCCTCTCTGCAACCTTGGCCCTATTTCTTAGCTTTTAGAGAGTGGGTAGCAAGCAAACTTTTCCAGTAGAAGGCTGTGTTTCCAGGTGCCAAAAAATGCACTTGGCCACAGAACTGTTGCAGAAGGCCTCTAGGGGAACCTCTGTGTTTTTGCGTGGTTGTGGGTTGCTAGGTCTGGGATAACCTGGGGCAGGCTGCATTGCTCACCAAATCCTGAAATGAAGTGCTTTAGCATGGGAACATGGGGCGAGCGTGCCTGGCTTTTCAGTCGGGGTTGGCAAAGCCAACTACGTAGCTGCCATGGTGAAGACCTCATGGAAGGTATGTCCAGCTGAAAGCATGGAATGGCTTGGTCAGACCAGATGGCTAGGCAGTGTGGGAGGGAGCCAGTCATCTGCCCATGCTTGTTTAAGGTAATCTGAAACATTTTAAAATAGTAATTTAATTAAAAAGACCTTTCCACCTGCCTCTCAGTAGCAGAGGAGCCAAGTCTATGTAATGAGAATTTCATTACAGTGGAAACTGTCTTGTGAATGTTGTTTTCTTTTGTGGTCTGGTCGCTATGCTCCCAACTGAGACCAGGCTAGGACTTCCCAGGGTGTTACTACATCAATGATGCCAGTGCCAACCTGATCCCCAGGGAAACTGAAATCTGACTTGATCTGTAATGTGATCTGCTTGATTGCTGAAACAAAGAAGGCATGCCTTCTCCCCCACAAGAGAAAGGCTTGAGTTGGCATCCCTCGGGTGTGCAGGGCATCTTCCCTGCTTTGAATGGTGCCACTGGGTTTCCCAGGTGGCCCTAGTGGTAAAGAACCCACCTGCCAATGCAGAAGAATAAGCGATGTGGGTTCAATCCCTGGGTCTGGAAGATATTTTGGAGTAGGACATGGCAACCCACGCCAGCATTCTTGCCTGGAGAATCCCATGGATAGAGGAGCCTGGTGAGCTACAGTCTATAGGGTCGCAAAAAGTCAGACACGACTGAAGTGAAGTGTTTATTTCTGGCTGAAGTTCCCAGAATATTTTAACAGTGGCTAGCTGGCTCAGAGAATGTTCTATAGTTGGCCTATGGGGGTTGGCGTCTGGTGTTCCATGTCTGGTCCCAACCAAACAGCAAGGGAAGTCTGTCTCCACAGCTGCTCAGTATACCTTGATACACAAGAAAACACTAACGTGTACTTAGCGGGTGTCCACACAGAACACTGTGGGAGAATTGTGTTCCTTTTCAGAGTGACTGCACTAAGGCTCTTTCCCGTCTCTGGCTGGAATTTTTACCACAGTCTTCAGTGGCCTTCCTGCTTTCTCTCTTGTTCCCTCAGTCAGTTCCCCACACAGCAGCCAGAGTCATGCTGTTCAGACCTAGGTCAGATCACATCACTGCTCTACTCAGAGCCTCCCGAAGGCATCACACCTCACTCAGTAAATTAAAAGCCAGAGTCCTCATGATTACCTGTAAGACCTGATTGTAACGTCACCTACTACTCTTTACTTTTATCCACTCTGCTTAGCCACAGTGACCTCCTCACTCTTATGTGAACACATTTCTGCCTCAGGACCACCCCTCTTACTTTTTCTCTGCTATCCACATAGCTTGCTCCCGTATACACTCTAGGTTTGCTCCAATGTGATCTTCTTAAAAAGACCTTCTCTGACCCCTCCTAACCTACCAGCACCCTCTCCTTCACTTCCTTATCTACTGTTTCACCCTAACATTTATCAAAGTCTAACGTAGTATATGATTTACTTATTTATTTTAGGGCTTCTCTGGTGGCTCAACTGGTAAAGAATCCACCTGCTTTATTTATTTTTAATTTTTATTTATTTATTTAGGCCATGCTAGGTCTTCGTTGCTGCATGTGCTTTTCTCTAGTTGCACCAAGTGGGGGCTTCTCTCTAGTCATGGTGTGCGGGCTTCTCGTTGTGGTGGTTACTCTTGTTGTGGAGCACAGACTCTAGGACAGGCGAGATTTCAGTAGTTGTGACGTGTGGGCTCAGCAGTTGTGGCTCCCAGGCTCTAGAGCAAAGACTCAGTAGTTGTGGCTCACGGTCTTACTTGCTCCACTGCATGCGGGATCTTCCAGAATCAGGGATCAAACCTATGTCTTCTGCATTGGCAGGTGGATTCTTTTACCATTGAGCCACCAGGGAAGCCCTCACTTATTTATTTTATTCATTGTTTGTCTCTGCTGGACAATCTCTGGAAGCAAATATTTTTGTCTAATTTGTTCCCTACTGAATTCCCAATATCTGCTGCTGCTCCTGCTGCTGCTAAGTTGCTTCAGTCTTGTACTAGTATCTAAGGGTCTATAATAAGCACTCAGCAAATATATGGCCAGTAAATGAATTATACCATTTAATCCTTTCAACAAACATGTGAAGCAGATTTTGCTGTATCCCTTTCACAGATGGAGAAAAATAAGGCTTAGAGATGTTAAGTGACTTGCCCAAAGTCACACTGACAGTTGTCAATGTTCCTTTGACAGTCACCAGTGATCACTTACTGCAGGGCATCCCTGTACTGCTTCTCCTGCATAATATGAAGTCTCCTCAAATCAGTAGCTTTCAGGTGTAGTCCAACCACTTCTATAATCCTTAGTCTCTTCCACACCAATTCCTACAGACTGAAGTTGTCGGCATTTACTGCATAATTTCTCTTAGGCTTTCCAAAGTAGAGAGCCATACTTTTCCATATTATAAATCATTCTCTGTCCACAGTGGTACCATGAGATGAGGAGTGCTCCTTTAGCCCAGCCTCGTCAGATACTAAAAGCCTGCAAATGAGAACACTGTAGGTAGATTTTCTGTAGCATTTTGGATATGACATGCACTTTATAATGCCTTATTATTGTGTGTTCATATTGTTCATGGGGTTCTCAAGGCAAGAATGCTGAAGTAGACAGACTTTATTTTCTTGGGCTCCAAAATCACTGCGGCCAGTGACTGCAACCATGAAATTAAAAGACATTTGCTCCTTGGAAGAAAAGCTATGACAAACCTAGACCGCATATTAAAAAGCAGGGACATTACTTTGCCGACCAAGGCCCATATAGTTAAAGCTATGGTTTTTCCAGTATTCATATATGGATGTGAGAGTTGGACCATAAAGATGGCTGTATGCTGAAGAACTGATGCTTTTGAGCTGTGGTGTTGGAGAAGACTCTTGAGTGTCCCTTGGACTGCAAGGAGATCAAACCAGTCAATCCTAAAGGAAATCAATCCTGAATATTCCCTGGAAGGACTGAAAGATTGAAGGCAGGAGGAGAAGGGGATGAAAGAGGACAAGATGGTTGGATGGCATCACTGACTGGATGGACATGAGTTTGAGCATCTCCAGGAGATGGTGAAGGACAGGGAAGCCTGGCATTCTGCAGTCCATGGGGTCACAAAGAGTCAAATACAACTGAGCAACTGAACAACAAAAAAATGGTATGTTCTTCCAGGCCACTCCAGGAAAGAATGTTGACCCTGAACTCAGAAAGTCCTCAAAATTCAACTTTGCTGTGTGACCAAAGACAAGTGACTTAAACATCTCTTTGACAAGACTTCCTGACCACCACCAAATAGTTCTTACTGTAGAGAGTGATTGTAAGGAGTGGATGAAATTGTGTTTATGAAGCACTGGTAAATACTATGAGAATGCATAGAACTTAGATATGATAAGGAAATGGTAGTATAATTAATAAGGATCTAAAGAGGCCCACATGAGGTGAGTTGCTTGTCACCATCCCATCAACCCAAGTTAGAATTTGTGAATTAATCCATCACTGTGGCTAAAACCAATAAGAAACCTTAAAAATCCTCAATCAGTCAAAAAGCTTTAGTTAAAAAACTTCCTCTATGTTCTCTTCATTACTAGGTCCTGAGTTAAGAACAATTTCCATTTTATCTTGCCAATATATTAGTAGACTTGTGAAGATAAACATTTCTATGGGGAAGAAGAACTAAGAGTACTCTCCAGTAAGCAAGGAGGGCCAAAGACAAGGTAATGGTCATCAGCAGTAGAGGATTAGGGATCTTTCCCAGAAAACGTAGTCAAGGACAACTCAGAATGGAGATGGTACTTTGGGCTGGTCTTACATGTGAACTGAGTCTGAATAGATGGCAAGAAAGCTTCCCTGCTGGCTCAGATGGTAAAGAATCTGCCTGTGATGCAACAGACCCAGGTTCAATCCATGGGTTGGGAAGATCCCCTGGAGAGGGGAATGGCTACCCACTCCAGTACTCTTTCCTGGAGAACTGCATGAACAGAGGAGCCTGGCAAGCTACAGTCCATGGGGTCACAAAGAGACATGACCAAGCAACATAGGAAGAGGCTAGCTTAAAAGATAAGGCTGACAAGACAGAATGGAGTCAGAAGCTAGAGGGCCTTGAACAGCAGGTGAAGGACTCTGGCCTTGATCCTATAATAAACGGGGGAGTGGATCAATGTTTAAGAATATAAGAAATGTTTAAGAGTCAAAGAGGGAAAGACACTTGGAATGCTGGAGCTAGGAGTTACTTCATCCAGTTCAGCCTCTACCTGGGATTGAGGAGGAAACCCAAGGTCCTAAGAAATGAAGTGACTTGCCCAAAAGACTATGTCAGTCAATCCATGATAAAACCAAGATTTCAACTCAGGTCTCTGGCTCCTGGTCTGGTATCCTACCCAACCAAGGCCTCTTCAGAAACAGACAGCACATCTTAGGATCATAGAACCAAAAAAAGCCTTATTACATGTTTTATCCCATCTCCTCTTATGTGAATCAACCACAGTGCACACTTCCTATTGATAAATTTTAAAATCTGCATTAAATGATCTAAGAAAATTAATTCCAGTATTGTAGTGAGCAGACAAGAGGAACAAGAATTAACACAGGCATCTACACTTGCCTTTGCTACAGCCTGAAACCAAAAGACACCTGCTTTTTTTCCACATTTGCTCCACTTTCCCTTCAAATTCCACTTCTTCCTTTTGTGCCTGCTAGTTGCTTTAGTTGTGTCCAACTCTTCACAATGCCCTGAACTGTAGCCCACCAGGCTTCTCTGTCCATGGGATCTCCCAAGCAAGAACACTGGAGTGGGTTGCCATGTCCTTCTCCAGGGGATCTTCCCAACCCAGGAATTAAACCTGCATCTCCTCAGCACCTTGCATTGCAGGCAGCTTCTTTACCACTGAGCCACTGGGGACATCTACTTCTGTTTTATTGATTATGCCAAAGTCTTTGTGTAGATCACAACAAACTGTGGAAAATTCTTCAAGATATAGGAATACCAGACCACCTTATCTGCCTCCTGAGAAATCTGTAAGCAGGTCAAGAAGCAGCAGTTAGAACCAGACTTGGAACAATGTACTGGTTCCAAATCAGAAAAGGAGTACATCAAGGCTGTATATTGTCACCCTGCTTATTTAAATTATATGCAGAGTACATCATGTGAAATGCCAGGCTGGATGAAGCACAAGCTGGAATCAAGATTGCCGGGAGAAATATCAATAACCTCAGACATGTGGATGACCCACCTTTATGGCAGGAAGTGAAGAGGAACTAAAGAGCCTCTTGATGAAAGAGGAGAGTGAAAGAGTTGACTTAAAACTCAACATTCAGAAAACTAAGATCATCGCATCTGGCTCCATCACTTCATGGCAAATAGATGGAGAAGCAATGGAAACAGTGATAGACTTTATTTTCTTGGGCTCCAAAATCACTGCAGATGGTGACTGCAGCCATGAAATTAAAAGACGCTTGCTCCATGGAAGAAAAGCTGTGACCAACCTAGACAGCATATTCAAAAGCAGAGATGGTACTTTGCCAACAAAAGTCCGTCTAGTCAAGGCTGTGGTTTTTCCAGTAGTCATGTATGGATGTGAGAGTTGGACTATAAAGAAAGCTGGTCATTGAAGAATTGATGCTTTTGAACTGTGGTGTTGGAGAAGACTCTTGAGAATCCCTTGGACTGCAAGGAGATCCAACCAGCCCATCCTAAAGGAAATTAGTCCTGAGTATTCATTGGAAGGACTGATGCTGAAGCTGAAACTCCAATACCTAGGCCACCTGATGTGAAGAACTGACCCATTGGAAAAGACCCTGATGCTGGGAAGGATTGAAGGCAGGAGGAGAAGGGGATGACAGATGATGAGATGGTTGGATGGCATCACTGACTCATCACTGGCCATGAGTTTGAGCAAGCTCCGGGAGTTGGTGATGGATAGGGAAGCCTGGCGTGCTGCGGTTCATTAATGAGTGACTGAACTGAACTGACTGGGGAAGCCCATTCTCCCTCTCACCCATTATTTAATCAGAAGGTCTTCATTCCAGGCCCTGTCCACACCTTATCTGGGCCTTATGACCAGGTCCTGGCTTGCCAACAGTCAAGTATTTCCTTAAGAAACTAGAATTGATTAGGCCTTGATTGCAATGAAATTTGTTTTTATAGTTCACATCTTAAAAAAAAATTTAAACTTCTGCTTGATGTATTGAGAGGAGCCAAATAATATACTGATAGAGAAATTGTTGTGCCTCCATACAGATCAGGAATCACTTGTCAGTGTGATTTGCCTGGACCAAGAGGTGATGATGTGCCTGACAGCGTGATGGGCTGAATGCTGGATCATGCTCAGTCTAGTATGTTTCTCCAGAAATTGTTTCCTGGAAATAGAATTACCTCACTGTACTAACCCTTGGATTTGCCTTTGTTTGAATGTCTATAACATTAGGGTGGGTAGGTATGTGGACGAACTAGATGACAGGTTGAACTTTGAGATACACTGAAGTCCTATAATCATTTTATTCAATTTTAATCAAAATGACTCAAAGTCAGCTTTTCAGAATTTTAGTTATTAACAGAAAAAAATATATGCATTCTTGTACTATTCAGTGTCTTATGCCTCATGCTATATTCCATACTTAGAGATCAAAATATATTAGCTTATTAAAGGCCCCAAGAAGATTTGCAGTAAATAAACTTCTTAAACTTATTTATCATGGAATCTTTTCTTTCCTCTCAAGAAATCCCTAGCCTCAGTTCAGTTCAGTCGCTCAGTCGTGTCCAACTCTTTGCGACCCCATAAATCGCAGCACGCCAGGCCTCCCTGTCCATCACCAACTCCCGGAGTTCACTCACACTCACGTCCATCAAGTCAGTGATGCCATCCAGCCATCTCATCCTCTGTCGTCCCCTTCTCCTCCTGCCCCCAATCCCTCCCAGCATCAGAGTCTTTTCCAATGAGTCAACTCTTCCCATGAGGTGGCCAAAGTACTGGAGTTTCAGCTTTAGCATCATTCCTTCCAAAGAAATCCCAGGGCTGATCTCCTTCAGAATGGACTGGTTGGATCTGCCTGCAGTCCAAGGGACTCTCAAGAGTCTTCTCCAACACCACAGTTCAAAAGCATCAACTCTTCGGCACTCAGCCTTCTTCACAGTCCAACTCTCACATCCATACATTTCCTAAATTTATTAGCAAGACAATAATGACTGAAAAGAATAATTACTGGTGAGAACCAGGCAAATCTCCTATCTGCTAACACGAGAATGAAGTGAAAGTGAAAGTTGCTCAGTCGTGTCTGACTCATTGCAACCCCATGGACTATATAGTCCATGGAATTCTCCAGGTCAGAATACTATAGTGGGTAGCCTTTCCATTCTCCAGGGGATCTTTCCAACCCAGGGATCAAAGCGTAGTCTCATGCATTGCAGGTGGATTCTTTACCAGCTGAGCCACCAGGGAAGCCCAAGAACACTGGAGTGGGTAGCCTATCCCTTCTCCAGCAGATTTTCCTAATGCAGGAATTGAACTGGGGTCTCCTGTATTGCAGGCAGGTTCTTTACCAACTGAGCTATCAGGGAAGCCCTTAACATGAGAATGTGATCCAGTAATTTGTGACAGCAGTCTACCTGCTAGTTTGTTAAAATAGTGTTGTCTCCAAAAGTCCAGCTATTAAGATAAATTACTGTATAATAAAAATACTACAAGTAGGTTCAAATATCATAAAGGTTTCATGGCAGAAACACTAAAGTCATATAAACTCCTTGCAATATCAACAATCCCCATTTGCATAATCACATTGTCAGTAAATGCGATTTATATAATTCCTTATACATTATCCTATTTAAGTCACTCCATTATTCCAGTTTTTGTCTCCAGTTTATAGATAAGGACACGAAAACTCTGAGAGGCTAAGTGTAGTGGATGTTGTAGTGTGCCACCCAGATTCCCCTTAGCACTAAGACTTCCCCTTCCTCCTGCCAAAACTATAGGCTTTTGATGGGTCACCTCTGAGTCTGTCCCCAGGGAAGGGAGTTATCTTGCACAAAGTCAGACCTCCCTCTGGGGATAGTCCACATCAACTGACTTGTCAAGAAACTGGCACAAAGTTTCAGCCCCTTGCCTCAATTCAGGGTATCTCTGAAAAGCTACCCCAGATTCACAGTTTCTCAATCAACATTAACATGTTCATCACAGTTTCTGAACTGCTGCCTTTTCCTAGTCCATGTTCCTTCCTTTCCCTTAGGTGTGGATCCCTGGGGCCTCTTCAGTTAACATTTTGCATGCAAATCTCGACTTCAGAGCCTGGTTCCCAGGAAACCAACCTAAAGACTCTAACTTGACCAATGTCACCCCACTAGCAAATAACAGAACCAGAACTTGAATGCAAATTCCATGCTCTAGTCAGCACACCAGTATGCCACTTAGCAGGTGGACCTCTGAATGGTGACCTCTATATCCACATCCCCTGCCACTAGGCGCCTCATATACTAGCTTCAGTCACAATGGCCTCCTCTGCCTTCCTGAACACACCAAACTCAGTCCCATCAGAGCTTTGCACTACCACTTCCCTCTGTCTGGAAATTTCTTCCTCCAGATCATTACATGACTGGTCATTTCTTATCTATCAGAGCTCCACTGCAGGGTCATCACCTCAAAGATACCTCCCCTGACCATGCAGTGTAAGGTTACCTTCTTATTATAATCTCTCTTCTGTAGCACACCATTCTGCTGTATGGTCATACATGTGTGCATGCTAAGTCGCTCAGTCGAATCTGACTCTTTGTGACCCTATGGACTATAGCTGGCCAGGTTCCTCTGTCCATAGCATTTTCCAGGCAAGAATACTATAGTGAGTTGCCATGTCCTCCTCCAGGGGATCTTTCCAACCCAGGAATAGAACACACATCTCTTATCTCTCCTGCATTGGCAGGCAGGTTCTTTACCACTAGTGCCACCTGGAAAACCAGTATACGTTCATAGTAGCACTTAATTCTCTGACAGTTAGCTTATGAATTTACTTGTGTATCATCTTCTCCCTCAAGGCTTGGCTTCCAGAAAAATATAATCCCCATGATAGCAGGTACTTTATAAATATCCTCAGTGCTTTGAACAGTAGTTCTCAAAGTATGGTCCATGGACCACAGATGAAACTATTTTCATAATAATCAGTTCAGTTCAGTCCTTCAGTCATGTCCAACTCCTTGCGATCCCATGAACTGCAGCACACCAGGCTTCCCTATCCATCACCAGCTCCCGGAGCTTGCTCAGACTCATGGCCGGTGATGAGTCAGTGATGCCATCCAACCATCTCATCCTCTGTCATCCCCTTCTCCTCCTGCCTTCAATCCTTCCCAGCATCAGGGTCTTTTCCAGTGAGTCAGTTCTTCACATCAGGTGACCAAATTATTGGAGCTTCAGCTTTAGCATCAGTCTTTCCAATGAATATTCAAGACTGATTTCCTTTCAGACTGACTGTTTTGATCTCCTTGCAGTCCACGGGACTCTCAAAGGTCTTCTTCAACACCATAGTTTAAAAAGCATCAATTCTTCACCACTCAGCTTTTTATGGTCCAACTCTCACATCCATACATGAATACTGGAAAAACCATAGCTTTGACTAGACCGACCTTTGTCAGCAAAGATCTGCTTTTTAATATGCTGTCTAGGCTGGTCATAACTTTTCTTCCAAGGAGCAAGCGTCTTTTAATTTCATGGCTGCAGTCACCATCTGCAATGCTTTTGAAACCCCCCAAAATAAAGTCTCTCACTGTTTCATTTTTTCCCCGTCAATAGATGGGAAATATGCCATGAAGTGATGGAACCAGATGCCATGATCCTAGTTTTTTGAATGTTAAGTTTTAAGCCAGCTTTTTCACTCCCCTCTTTCACTTTCATCAAGGGTCTCTTCAGTTCCTCTTCGCTTTCTGCCATAAGGGTGGTATCATCAGCATATCTGAGGTTATTGATATTTCTCCTGACAATCTTGATTCCAGCTTGTGCTTCATCCAGCTCGGCACTTCACATGATGTGTTCTGCATATAAGTTAAATAAGCAGGGTGACAATATACAGCCTTAATGTACTCCTTTTCTGATTTGGAACCAGTCCATTGTTCCAAGTCTGGTTCTAACTGTTGCTTCTTGACCTGCATACAGATTTCTCAGGAGGCAGATAAGGTGGTCTGGCATCCCCATCTCTTGAAGAATTTTCCAGTTTGTTGTGATCCACACAGTCAAAGGCTTTAGCGTAATCAATTAAGCAGGAGTAGATGTTTTTCTGGAACTCTCTTGCTTCTTCTATGATCCAGCGGATGTTCACAGTTTGATTTCTGGTTCCTCTGCCTTTTCTAAATCCAGCTTGAACATCTGGAAGTTCTCAGTTCATGTACTGTTGAAGCCTCGCTTGTAGAATTTTGAGCATTGCTTTGCTAGCGTGTAAGATGAGTGCAAATTAGAGATACCAAGGGAACATTTCATGCAAAGATGGGCTTGATAAAAGACAGAAATGGTATGGACCTAACAGAAGCAGAAGATATTAAGAAGAGATGGCAAGAATACACAGAAGAACTGTACAAAAAAGATCTTTATGACCCAGATAATCACGATGGTGTGATCACTCACCTAGAGCCAGACATCCTGAAATGTGAAGTCAAGTGGGCCTTAGAAAGCATCACTATGAACAAAGCTAGTGGAGGTGATGGAATTCCAGTTGAGCTATTTCAGATCCTGAAAGATGATGCTGTGAAAGTGCTGCACTCAATATGCCAGCAAATTTGGAAAACTCAGCAGTGGCCACAGGACTGGAAAAGATCAGTTTTCATTCCAATCCCAAAGAAAGGCAATGCCAAAGAATGCTCAAACTACTGCACAATTGCACTCATCTCACATGCTAGTAAAGTAATGCTCAAAATTCCCCAAGGCAGGCTTCAGCAGTATGTGAACCATGAACTTCCTGATGTTCAAGGTGGTTTTAGAAAAGGCAGAGGAACCAGAGATCAAATTGCCAACATCCGCTGGATCATGGAAAAAGCAAGAGAGTTCCAGAAAAACACCTATTTCTGCTTTATTGACTATGCCAAAGCCTTTGACTGTGTGGATCACAATAAACTGTGGAAAATTCTGAAAGAGATGGGAATACCAGACCACCTAATCTGCCTCTTGAGAAATTTGTATGCAGGTCAGGAAGCAACAGTTAGAATTGGACATGGAACAACAGAATTGGACATGGAACAACAGATTGGTTCCAAATAGGAAAAGGAGTATGTCAAGGCTGTATATTGTCACCCTGCTTATTTAACTTCTATGCAGAGTACATCATGAGAAACGCTGGGCTGGAAGAAGCACAAGCTGAAATCAAGATTGCAGGGAGAAATATCAATAACCTCAGATATGCAGATGACAGCACCCTTATGGCAGAAAGTGAAGAGGAACTAAAAAGCCTCTTGATGAAAGTGAAAGTGGAGAGTGAAAAAGTTGGCTTAAAGCTCAACATTCAGGGAGGGAGGAGGGAGGAGGGTTCAGGATGGGGAACACATGTATACCTGTGGCGGATTCATTTTGATATTTGGCAAAACTAATACAATTATGTAAAGTTTAAAAATAAAATTAAATTAAAAAAAAAAAAGCTCAACATTCAGAAAACAAAGATCATGGCATCCGGTCCCATTACTTCATGGCAAATAGATGGGGAAACAGTGGAAACAGTGTCAGACTTTATTTTTTGGGGCTCCAAAATCACTGAAGATGGTGACTGTAGCCATGAAATTAAAAGATGCTTCCTCCTTGGAAGGAAAGTTATGACCAACCTAGATAGCATATTCAAAAGCAGAGACATTACTTTGCCAACAAAGGTTCGTCTAGTCAAGGCTATGGTTTTTCCTGTGGTCATGTATGGATGTGAGAGTTGGACTGTGAAGAAGGCTGAGCGCTGAAGAATTGATGCTTTTGAACTGTGGTGTTGGAAAAGACTCTTGAGAGTCCCTTGGACTGCAAGGAGATCCAACCAGTCCATTCTGAAGGAGATCAGCCCTGGGATTTCTTTGGAAGGAATGATGCTGAAGCTGAAACTCCAGTACTTTGGCCACCTCATGGGAAGAGTTGACTCATTGGAAAAGACTCTGATGCTGGGAGGGATTGGGGGCAGGAGGAGAAGGGGACGACAGAGGATGAGATGGCTGGATGGCATCACTGACTCGATGGACGTGAGTCTGAGTGAACTCCGGGAGTTGGTGATGGACAGGGAGGCCTGGCGTGCTGCGATTCATGGGGTCACAAAGAGTCGGACACGACTGAGTGACTGAACTGAACTGAACTGAAGATGAGTGCAATTGTACAGTAGTTTGAGCATTCTTTGGCATTGCCTTTCTTTGGGATTGGAATGAAAACTGATCTTTTCCAGTCCTGTGGCCACTGCTGAGTTTTCCAAATTTGCTGGCATATTGAGTGCAGCCCTTTCACAGCATCATCTTTTAGGATTTGAAATAGCTCAACTGGAATTCCATCATCTCCACTAGCTTTGTTGGTAGTGATGCTTCCTAAGGCCCACTTGACTTTGCACTCCAGCGTGTCTGGTTCTAGGTGATCACTCACACCATCATGGTTATCTGAATCATTAAGTTTTTTTGTGTAGTTCTGTGTATTCTTGCCACCTCTTCCTAATATCTTCTGCTTCTGTTAGATCCATATCATTTCTGTCCTTACTTAGACACTAAATGTCTTTTTCATTATGTTGATATTTTGCAATGATTATATGAAGGCACTGGTGGGTAAAGCTGTTGGCTCCACAGCACGAGTCAAGGGGTGCTATCAAACTCCATGAATAAGTCATGTGTTCCTCGCTATAATGTCCTTGTAGGGGCGGGGGCCAGGGGGTGCAGAAAGCCAGTTTCATTAAAGAATGTCCTTGATGAAGCAAGAAAAATTATTGTTTTAAAATTGTGACCCTTGAGTACACATCCTTTTAACATTCTATGTGGTGGAAAAAAAGCAACCTTAAAGTATTCCCCTTGCATGACAAAGAACGTTTTTGCTGAAGAAAAGCATTTATGTGATTGTTCGATATAAGCTCAGATGGTAAAGAATCTGCCTGCAATACAGGAGACCTGGGTTCAATCCTTGGGTTGGGAAGATCCCCTGCAGAAGGGAATGGCTACCCACTCCAGTATTCTTGCCTGGAGATCTTATGGACAGAGGAGTCTGGCGGGCTATAGTCCACAGGGTCACAAGAGTCAGACATGACTGAGTGACTTTCACTTCCACTTAGGTTTTTGGCATGAGCTGTACTAGGTGCGTTTTTCATGAAACACCGTTGTTACTTTAAAGAATGACTGATAGTCAAACTATGGTTATTTATATCTGAGGATCCAACAGACATCTTCCCAAAAATGAATTAAAATGTCACTTCAAGGAAAACAGCTGATAGTGTAGTTGCCCTGTGATATAATTGAAAAGTGAAAATTAGAATGTTGGAAATTTTGCATCTGCCATCCTCATTTTGATAGTTTCCCAATACTTTGAGACACTTTCTGGTGAAATTGGTGATACTAACAAATGTGTGATTTTAAAAAAAATAGAATATATCATATAACGCAATGTGTCAACTTTTAGTCTACCTGAATAACACAGGGAACTGTCATTTTCATGGTGGACAATGCATGAAGTTACAAAATGATGTTAAAGGATACATTCTAAGTGCAAGATAGACCAATGGATTTTAATGAAATAGAGTATGAAAAATCAATTGATATGGTTTCAAAATCTGCTAACTTTTAAGAACTTATTACTAATTGAGTTTTAGTTTAGCATCAAAGAAGATTATACATAGTTATCCAAAAAGGCTATCATATCAGTTTCCCTTTTCCAATTACATAAGTATATGAGGAACAGATTTTTAAAATATGCTTTAACCAAAACACATATCCCAACAGGCTGAATGCAGAGTGAAGGTAAAACTGTCAGATGAAAACAGGTACTAAATAACTTCACAAAAAGGTGAAACAATATCACTTTTCTCACTAGTTATTTTTTTAATAGAGCTCTTTTATTAAATTTTATCATTATTTTTGTTAATATATAATGGACGTTTTAACTTCAATCAACTTTTAATTGTCTTCATCTTAATTTAGAAATTGGTAAATGCTTATAGATATAACCCACATAAACAAAAGCTTTTGCAGGGTCCTCAAAATTTTTTGAATGTAAGGGGGTTCTGAGACCAAAATGTTTGGAAACTTTTGGTCTAGAATTAGTGCTGGCATAGATCTGGCATTCAAAAACTATTTAATGAATGTTCCAATATTTATAAAAGGAAATAGGTAATAAAAGCACTCCCAGTTGGGTTAAAGATCATGTCTCTGCATCATGCGAAAATAGAATAGTGTATCCATTTGAGTGAATGAGTACATTTTCCTAGTGGCTCAAAGTAGGTAGCTGTCAGGAAAGAGAGTATCCATCTCAAGTCTGATGGTCTTGTAAGGAAATCTCCATTTCCTACACACAGCCAAAATCTCAGGTATTTTTAGAATGCAGGAAGTCTGTCGGCTTAAAATTAGTTTTCATAGGCTTTGCCTTGTCTAGTAGTAGTCTTTACTTGTGGCCAAAGAACGTTTATAAAAGGGAATAAATCAGTCCAGTCTCAGACAGTTAATGAGTTCATCTATGCTCTACCCATCAGGCTGCCCACAGACATGGCGGCAAATGCCTTTTGAACAGAAAATCTGCCTTGGAAACCTAGACACTTAAAGGAGCACCAAGCTGCTGCTCTTCCTTAAGCTCTCCTCTCAAGCCAGGGCATGACAACCAGAAAGAAGCAAAAGAAAAAACAACACTAAGATTATCAACTGAATTTGGCACCCTTTGGTAGTGCCAGTATTATGAAAGCTAAAATTAAGAAACACTGAAGTGAGAATTCTCAATACTGAAACTCAAAGATGACAATGAGGTTCTCCGCCCAGCATTTTCTGGAGCTGGCTTCAGGATTTTCAACAGTTAAAAAGCTTGTTCTACGTCTTGTTCTACGTCTTGCCAGATTTTGAGCAATAGTTCTGACCAGCTTTCGTAAGAAAAGTACAGGAGGTTTGCCTCAAATTTTGGAACAAGAAGATTGCTTATATCTGAATTACAGCAACATCTTGATTAAGTAGAACCAAAGTAATAGGACCTTTTCCATTAGACAGACACTTTTTGTCCTACATTAAAAAAATGACGTGATAAGAAAACCAAATGACATAAATATTTTCGTAAGGAGAAAAGACTACTTACAAAGAGTATCCAGGGCCAAACATCCTTTCAGCTCAGTCTTTTCTGTACTTTCAGCCTTCCATGCAATTGACATAATTAATAGCAACTATGGTTCAAAACGATGATTCAGAGCCATCGGAAATGCAGACACTCACCAACTCCTCATGCATCTTACGATTTATTGTTGAAACCTTTGCATCGTGAATTGAGTAACTGGGAAGTCTATGAGGTTTTACAAGGCTAGATTATAAACTACCGTGACACGTTGCCCTGGAATGATATGGTCACATTATAGATACTACCAGTTAATAATTACTAAATAATAGCTGAAATATTGAAAGGGGATACAAGATCATCTTTATCATAATGAAACAGCTATCCCTGGACACCCTGAACTTCAGGTCCCCTCCTTGTTCTTCTTTCACTCTCTATGGCTAACTGTGTTTGCAAGTGGTTCATGTCTATCGTTTTTCTGTCTCCATGAGAAAAGAAGCTTCAGTCATGGAGGGTCCTGGTCTCATTTCCTGTAGTTTCCTTGTGCCTAGAACACAGCCTGCTGCATTTTGGGGGGCTGGTAACTTTTGCTGAATGAATCAATCTTGAACATTCCTCAAGTGCTTGCATGTTTGACCATAGGTGATAAGTTCCAGTCTCTCTCTTCCTTTCCCTGTCTCTGTCTGGGTCTGCCTTTCTCGCCCTCTCTTTCTATTTCTATTCTCTCTTGCTCTTTTTCTTGTATTCTGCTGTTTGTTCAGAGCCTAATCAGGTGCATGGCACGTATTGTGCTGTGTGCTTAGTTGCATATAATAGGAATGTCTCAAATACTGAATCGTCTTAGTTTGTTCAGGCTACTATAACAGAATACCATAGACTGGTAACCTATAAACAATAGAAAATTTTTTTTTACAGTTCTAGAGGCTGGAAGGAGAAGGCAATGGCACCCCACTCCAGTACTCTTGCCTGGAAAATCCCATGGATGGAGGACCCTGGTAGGCTGCAGTCCATGGGGTCACTAAGAGTCGGACACGACTGAGTGACTTCACTTTCACTTTTCACTTTCATGCATTGGAGAAGGAAATGGCAACCCACTCCAGTTTTGTTTCCTGGAGAATCCCAGAGACAGGGGAGCCTGGTGGGCTGCTGTCTATGGGGTCGCACAGAGTCGGACACGACTGAAGCGACTTAACAGCAGAAGCTGGAAAGTCCAAGATCAAAGTGCCAGCAGATTCTGTGTCTGATGGAGACCCACTTTCTGGTTCATGGATAGCACCTTCTTGTCATATCCTCACATGGTGGAAAAGCCTTCTTTTATAAGAGCACTAAATCCTACTCATGAGGACTCTGCCTTCATGACCCAGTACCTCCCATCCTCTAAAACCATCAACTTGAGGGTTAGGACTTTAACACATGAATGTTAGAGGAACATAAACATTCAGACAATAGCAGTGATGAAGGAATAAATGAATAAATTGCAGAGAAAGTTCTGTCTAATTTTAAGCATTAGCAAGTGGATAGAGAAAGGAATATTTCTGATATCCTTGGACAAATTTCCTAGAGACTACCTCTTGTTCTGCCCATGCTTGGGGCCAGGGATGGTATTCAAACTAGTTAACAACTGCTCTGGGCTTCCCCGATGGCTCAAGTGGTCAAGAATCTGCCTGCAATGCAGGAGATGCAGAAGACTTGGGTTCAATCCCTGGGTCGGGAAGATCCCCTGGAGGAGGGCATGGAAACCCATTCCAGTATTCTTACTTGGAAAATCTCATGGACAGAGGAGCCTGGTGGGCTGTGGTTCATGGGGTCACAAAGAATCAGACATGGCTAAAGCAACTGAGCACACAGACATATTGATGGTGTCCGGGGCTTCCCAGGCAGTACAGTGGTAAAGAATTCATCTGCCAATACAGGAGACATGAGTTCGATCCCTGGGTTGGAAAGATCCCTTGGAGGAGGAGCTGGCAACCCACTCCAGTATTCTTGCCTGGGAAATCCCATGGACAAAGAAGCCTGGCCGGCTGTAGCTCATGGTGTCACAAAGAGTTGAACACAACTGAGCACAAATATTGGTGGAATCCACTCATGAGTTATGATATCAGTGGTAGACTGGAGCAGGTCCCAGGGCCAGGTATTAACTCTCCAGTAACTGGATTCTAGAATGTTCTGGGACACCAGGAGAGCGACTGGATCATAAGGGATCATGTACAAAGCTTATAGCAGCTGCTCAGATTATTTATGAATTTTAACAACCAGTATGTCTGTATCTTGGCTCTTGGCTGAGTCACAGCCCTGCCTGGTGCTGCCATAAGTCAGGAGCCCTTCCTAGGAGCATTCACAGACACAACCTTGGGGGCTCACCTGGAAGGATGCACAACATCTTCTCTCTGAGCCTTGGGTTCTTTCTGTAAAATGGGAGCAGCTGCATGTGCTTCATATAACGCTTGGAAGACGTGTAGCACCATTCCTGGCACATTGTAAGAACTCAGCAAATGTTCACTTACATGACGGCTCTTATTATCTCCTTCCTGACTCTGGGATATTTTGGTTGACTTACTCAAAATTTGCATACTGAATGATGAATTTATTGGTTGAGAGCTCAGACCCAAGTCTGTGCCTCTCAATCCTCTGTACACTTTTTCTATGCTGGCCGCATGTAGCTCTGCCACTGGGCTTCTGAAAGGACAGCTGACCTCACCAGAATTACCCACTGTTACCTAAAGTTACTAGATCTTGAACCTAGTGCTTGGAGGAAGGGCTGCTCCTTTTAGCAGTTTTCTGATAAACTAGGAGATTCACCAGAGAAGCCAGCACTGCCAGTCTTATAAATGATCCTATCAGGGGTCTGAGAGTCCCCTCCCCCTGCTTTGGTGACACAGAAGATGAAAAATGCCACTGAATTGTGACAGTTCTGAACCTGCAGTGCCAAGGAGAGTTACCCTGAACTTAAAACCATCACCATTCTACCCAACTGTGGCCGAGATGGACCTGTTGACAGGATCCCAGACATTGTGGTACTAGGAGGTTAGCTGTAAACACTGTTTATCAAACCCAGACACCAGCCACTTCCTTACTGTAATTTCTTTAGCCTAAATGTAAGGGAAAAAGAGAAAAAAGGTGTCTAGTTAAATAAAGGCATTTGCTTATCAAGTTTTACTTTTAGAGACTTACACTCATTCATACCAGGCAAACCACCCCGTTGTCTCCTTTGTCTGAATCGGCCTGAAAGAAGGAGTCTGTTTTTACCACTTGATTTTCACTGTGTGTGGTGACCTGACTTTTTCATTGATCTGTGAACCCCTCCCACTCTATCTGTACCCAAGGCTCTGGGTGAGAGACACGTGTGCTAAGTCGCTCAGTCATGCCCAACTCTTTGCAACCCCGTGGACTGTAGCCTGCCAGGCTCCCCTGTATGGGATTCTCCAAGCAAGAATACTGGAGTGGGTAGCCATTTCCTACTCCAGGGTATCTTCCCAACCCAGGATCAAACCTGTGTCGCTTAAATCTCCTGCACTAATAGGCAGATTCTCTACCACTAGCGCCAGCTGGGAAGCCTTGTGAGACTCTTGTTGTTGTTCAGTCACCCAGTCATGTCCAACTCTTTGCAACCCCGTAGACTGCAGCATGCCAGGCCTGTCTGACCCTCACCATTTCCCAAAGTTTGCCCAAGTTCATGTCCATCAAGAGAGACTTTTAAGTTCATTTAAAACACTGGCATTTTTGGATCCCAGCTTGATGAGAGGTAAACGTTCCCATTGTTGAGCTACACAGTTTTCTATATTACTGGCACAGGCCAGCCCTGCTTTCCAGAGAGGACCTAAGCAGACTGATAGTTTATGAAAGAGGCTTGGAGGAGAGAGGGATGAGGCCAGGTGGCCAGAGGGTCAGTAAGAGGGCAAGGAGGGCTCTAGAATACAGCTCATGGCAGGGCTGACCAAAGCTCTTGGCTGGGGACAGCAGCAGCGTGAGCACAGAGTTCACCCTTGGCCTAAGAAAACCTTCACGGGGGCCTAAATAAAACGTTTTCACTTTAAAAACTTCTGCAGTAATGACTTCCAGCTGTGTGGCAGAGCAAGCTCCCAAGTCTGAATTGTTTCCCTAGAAAGAAACAATTGTGCCTGTCCCTGGCTCCTTAACTCTTTCATCCCCATTCTTGAGGGAGACATACCCCAAGTCTGTTCTCTGGTTCCTCGGAGGTGGGCTGGGCTGGGCAGCTTTGGTGGCCTTTGCGAGGTGGGGCTGGAGCAGGGTGCTGGAGCCTCTCTTTTCCCAATGAGATCCCTGCAGCCATCCTCTCCATCAGGTTGTAAACAGAGTCCTGCCTGTGGCTTGCTTTTTTAGAGTCCTGTTGGGACACAGCCATGCCTATTTGCTTATATACTGTCTATGGTTGCTTTCTTGATGGCTTAGAGTTGAGTAGTGGTGACACGAACACTATGGCCTGCTAAGTTATGTTTCTGGGCCTAACTCTAATGTGTGCACGTGTATGCACATGTGCTTGTCTGTATGTGTCTGTGTCTGTGTGTATGTGTGGGCTTCCCCATACCAGCAAGCAATTCTTGGACACCAGCAGGGTGTCTGAGGATTCAACTCAGTTTTGTCACTGTCCACCTGGATATACAGACAGACTCCACAGGTAAAGGATTCAGTCCCACAGGAGTGCCCTCCACGTTAGACACCAGTCACAACCCCAAGTTGCAAGTTGGAGGTTCCAACAACTCAGGAGGCCACTTGCAAGTCCACACTGTCACTTATACTTTTGAATGACAGGCTGTCGATCAGAGGCTCCCATGACACCCTCTTTGGGTTTTGAGTAATTTATCAGAACAGCTCATAGAACTGAGGAAACCTGTTTATTCCCTACATTACCAACTTATTACAAAGGATATTAAAGACTACGAATCAACAGCCAGATATAGAGATACACAGGACAATGTCCTGAACAAAGACGCTTCTGTCTCATGAAGCTTGGGACCTCCCATGATGGAACATGGAAGTTCTCTGAGCCCCATACTTTTTGAGTTTGTATGGAGACTTCATCACATAGGCACGATTGATTAACTCACTGACCTTAGGTACAACCTCTAGCTGCTCCCCTCTCCCCAGAAATCAGGTGGGTCTGAAAGTTCCAACCTCTTTTTCCATTTGGTTCCCTTGGCAACCAGCCTCTATCCTTAGGCACATGGCAAAGTCATTTCATTAGCATAAACCCAGTTATAGAAAGGGAGTAGTTATGAATAACAAGATACTGTTGTTTTACCTGTATGGCTCTGAAGCATTTTCAGGAACTGAGGACAAGAGAGCAAACATCATAGCAAAAGATATTCCCCTTGCTTTTATGGCTCAGGAAATTCCAAGGGTTTGGTTGGCAACCTTTGAGCCATTAACTGTAGATGAAGATTATGTATGTATGTATGTGTATATATATATATATATATATATGTACACATATATATAACAAAACACAGTGCTACATCTGCCAAGCCTAAAATATTTACCACCTGGTCCTTTACGGAAAAAAAAAAAAAAAGTTTATAAAACCTGATTAAATATAATGTAGGCTTACTTGAGGCTTGCCTATCTATATTAGTATCAAAGTTTTGGTCTTATTTCCCCAATGAAACAAGAGATCATAGCATTCAATCCATTTTAGATAAGAAACTGATGTTCCCAAAGTAAAGGGACTCTTCAGGGTTGGGTAATGGTAGAATGGGGTTAGTATTGAGTTCTCCTCCCCACTCCCTTGACCCCCAGGCCAGTGCCCTCTCCAACAAAGGGGCTCATCCAAGCAGCCGTGGATCAAAGGGATAGTTCTTAGCTTTCCATGTGCTGTGCTTAGTTGCTCAGTCATGTCTGACTCTTTGCAGTCTCATGGACTGTAACCCGCCAGGCTCCTCTGTCCATGGGATTTTCCAAGCAAGTATACTAGAGTGGGTTGCTATGCCCTCCTCCAGAGGATCTTCCCAATCCAGGAATCAAACAGGAGTCTCCTGCATTACAGGCAGATTCTTTACCAACTGACCTACCAGGGAAGCCCTTCACTTTCCATGGTCAGTAGCAAAATATCCACTTTGGTTTTCAGAGGGACTTTTTCTTAAGCTCTTTTTGCTATGTTTTGCATGGAAATACTTTAGTGTTTGGTAAAATAAGTTTTGTAACTTGTGTGTGCAGTGACCTGGTGTTTTAATAGCTGGAGTATTTATATCTGATGGTTGAACAATTGTTGAACCCAGGATAGAGCCAAAAAAATAAATTAAGTGCTCTCTGTTCATTCGATCAAACCCTCGGAACAGTGGCAAGAACTTGCATAGTGATTTTAATGGACTATTACACTTAGGACATGTACAGAGTAAGTTATTTTTCAGTTAAATTTTAATCTTATTTTTCTCTAATAATCTCTCAAGGATAAATTTTGACTCTGACAAAAAGTTCTGAGAGAGCAAGTAACAGATTTTTTTGAAATGTATGCATTCCTTTCAGCTTTTTTGGAACTTGAGTAATGCAATAACCCAATAGAGTAGACTCACAATTAACTGGAATCAATCTAAACCAGAGCCCTCCAAGAACTGAAATTTGGTTTTCGGGTCACCCTTCCCATCACTCAACATTTAGGGGAAAAAAGCTTCATAGCAACAAAACAAGAGATGGAAATTTAGTTAAAAATTGACAAAGCAACTTCTGGAAAATGTCTCTGGAGTCAGTACAGACATAGAATGGGGAAGATGAATCATTTCCTGGGGTCCTCACAATTTGTTAGGTATGTGCCTCTTGGGGGACTGGGCAGTGGATTCCAGGAAGCAGCAGGAAACAAAGGTGAAGTCACCATAGAGCTAAAGAAGACATAAGGCTCATGTTCTTACAGGCAGCCCTGAGTTAGACCACCCAGGCCATGAAGGGTCCCCTTAACTCACATCCCAGGAGTCCTCCAGCTTCATATCTTACCACCTCCAATGCTCAGCAATTGCCAAACTGGGTTCTCTTAAACACAGAGTCAAAGCTATGATTTTTCCAGTAGTCATGTATGGATGAGAGATTTGGACCATAAAAACAGCTGAGCACCTAAGAATTGATGGTTTTGAACTGTGGTACTGGAGAAGACTCTTAAGGAAATCAGTCCTGAATATTCATTGGAAGGACTGATGCTGAAGCTGGAGCTCCAATACTTTGGCCACCTGATGCAAAGAGCCAACTCATTGGAAATGACTTTGGTGCTGGGAAAGATTGAGGGCAAGAGAAAAGGGGAGCAACAGAGGATAAGATGGTTGGATGGCATCACTGACTCAATGGACATGAGTTTGACCACACTCCAGGAGACAGTGAAGGACAGGGAAGCCTGGCATGCTGCAGTTCATTGAGTCACAAAGAGTCAGACAGGACCTAGAGACTGGACAACAAACAATAAGCACCTATGGTGTCTCTCGACTGTGAACTCTGTAGATGGATTCTCTGGGTTCAAGCACTATGTCTGGTCTTTATCTTCCGTGGGTCAGATCATGGACTCCTTATTGCCAAATTCAGACTGAAATTGAAAAAAGTAAGGAAAAGCACTAGACCATTCAGGTATGACCTAAATCAAATCCCTTATGATTATACAGTGGAAGTGAGACATAGATTTAAGGGACTAGATCTGATAGATAGAGTGCCTGATGAACTATGGACTGAGGTTCATGACATTGTACAGGAGACAGGGATCAAGACCATCCCCATGGAAAAGAAATGCAAAAAAGCAAAATGGCTGTCTGGGGAGGCCTTACAAATAGCTGTGAAAAGAAGAGAAGCAAAAAGCAAAGGAGAAAAGGAAAGATATAAGCATCTGAATGCAGAGTTCCAAAGAAAAGCAAGAAGAGATAAGAAAGCCTTCCTCAGTGATCAATACAAAGAAATAGAGGGAAACAACAGAATGGGAAAGACTAGAGATCTCTTCAAGAAAATTAGAGATACCAAGGGAACATTTCATGCAAAGATGGGCTCAATAAAGGACAGAAATATTATGGACCTAACAAAAGCAGAAGATATTAAGAAGAGGTGGCAAGAATACACAGAAGAACTGTACAAAAAAGATCTTCACCACCCAGATAATCACGATAGTGTGATCACTCACCTAGAGCCAGATATCCTGGAATGTGAAGTCAAGTGGGCCTTAGAAAGCATCACTATGAACAAAGCTAGTGGAGGTGATGGAATTCCAGTTGAGCTATTTCAGATCCTGAAAGATGATGCTGTGAAAGTGCTGTGCTCAATATGCCAGCAAATTTGGAAAACTCAGCAGTGGCCACAGGACTGGAAAAGGTCCATTTTCATTCCAATCCCAAAGAAAGGCAATGCCAAAGAATGCTCAAACTACTGCACAATTGCACTCATCTCACATGCTAGTAAAGCAATGCTCAAAATTCTCCAAGCCAGGCTTCAGCAATATGTGAACCGTGAACTTCCAGATGTTCAAGCTGGTTTTAGAAAAGGCAGAGGAACCAGAGACCAAATTGCCAACATCCGCTGGATCACCGAAAAAGCAAGAGAGTTCCATAAAAACATCTATTTCTGTTTTATTGACTATGCCAAAGCCTTTGACTCTGTGGATCACAATAAACTGTGGAAAATTCTGAAAGAGATGGGAATACCAGACCACCTGACCTGCCTCTTGAAAAATTGTATGCAGGTCAGGAAGCAACAGTTAGAACTGGACATGGAACAACACACTGGTTCCAAATAGGAAAAGGAGTACATCAAGTTTGTATATTGTCACCCTGCTTATTTAACTTCTATGCAGAGTACATCATGAGAAACGTTGGGCTGGAAGAAGCACAAGCTGGAATCAAGATTGCTGGGAGAAATATCAATAACCTCAGATATGCAGATGACACCACCCTTATGGCAGAAAGTGAAGAGGAACTAAAAAGCCTCTTGATGAAGGTGAAAGAGGAGAGTGAAAAAGTTGGCTTAAAACTCAACATTCAGAAAATGAAGATCATGGCATCTGGTCCCATCACTTCATGAGAAATAGATGGAGAAACAGTGGAAACAGGGTCAGACTTTATTTTTTTGGGCTCCAAAATCACTGCAGATGGTGACTGCAGCCATGAAATTAAAAGATGCTTCCTCCTTGGAAGGAAAGTTATGACCAACCTAGATAGCATATTGAAAAGCAGAGACATTACTTTGCCAACAAAGGTTCATCTAGTCAAGGCTATGGTTTTTCCAGTGGTCATGTATGGATGTGAGAGTTCGACTGTGAAGAAAGCTGAGCACCGAAGAATTGATGCTTTTGAACTGTGGTGTTGGAGAAGACTCTTGAGAGTCCCTTGGACTGCAAGGAAATCCAACCAGTCCATTCTGAAGGAGATCAGCCCTGGGATTTCTTTGGAAGGAATGATGCTGAAGCTGAAACTCAAGTACTTTGGCCACCTATGCGAAGAGTTGGCTCATTGGAAAATACTCTGATGCTGGGAGGGATTGGGGGCAGGAGGAGAAGGGGACGACAGAGGATGAGATGGCTGGATGGCATCACTGACTCGATGGACATGAATCTGAGTGAACTCCGGGAGTTGGTGATGGACAGGGAGGCCTGGCGTGCTGTGATTCATGGGGTCACAGAGTCGGACATGACTGAGTGACTGAACTGAACTGAGCCTTTAGCAGATTACCTAATTTATCTGTGCCTTTCTTTCCTTATCTGTTAATTGAGAAATAATAGTGCTCTGCTGATAGGATTGCTCTGAGATTATATGAGCTAATACATGGCAGGTACTGAGGACACAGCCTGTTACCTCCAGGGATTTGCACATGCTGCTCCTTCAGCCTGGAGCCCCCTCATGCCACCTGGGTAGGAAAGTGACTTTTGCTGATTTTCCTCACTCTGTCTGTTCCCATGTGAGGCTAGGTTACATTTCCTGCCTCTGGGTGTCTGTAAAACCCTACACTGCTATAAAGGTCTGAAGAAGGAAATGGCAACCCACTCCAATACTCTCACTAGAGAATCCCATGGACAGAAGAGCCTGGCTGGCTACAGTCCATGGGGTTGCAAAGAGTCAGACATGAATGAACAGCTATACATGCACGCACTATAGGGTCTGATTCTCCATGAGACTGAGTTCTCAGAAAGCAGAAACTGGGCCTGAAGCATCCCAGTGTCGGGCACACTGTCCAGCACAGACTAACCCCTGAAGTCTAGTTTTTAAAAATATGTTGACTAAAAAAAGATGCACAACTTGAGAGTTGTGAGTTAAGTTTTATTGGGGGCAAAATAAGGACTACAGCCCAGGAGACAGCACCTCAGTTAGTTCTGAGAGACTGCTCCAAAGAGGTAGTGGGGGAAGGTCACTATATAAAATTTTGGTGAAGGGAGAGTTCAGTGCAATCAAGTGCTTACTTTACAAGATTTTCTGCTAGTCACAAAGATCAGATGTCATCATGAAGGAATTTAGTGCTCTTCTACCTATGAGGAAATGCAAAGATTGGGATCATGAAATCAGTTCCTGAAAACATCCAACTGTCTAAAGACCTGTCCCACCAGATTCCTGGTAGCACAGAGTAACTCACTCCACCCTCAACTCCCTCAGGGAGTGTTGAAGGTCAATAGCTGCAGCAGCACAGGGTTCAATCTTAACAGAGGCAGATGACAAACGCCCTTGTTGTTCAGTCTCCGGCAATGCTGTTGACAAGTGCTGATTCGTAGTTGACAGATGCATAATGCATGGGTGGATGAACTATGAGTAAATCGATAAAAACACAAATGAGAGGCAAATTTCTTTTCCATCTCTTCCATCTATCTGGACCCTAGATTGTGTGCATGACAACTGTTCACCTATTCAGCTTTGAGTGAATAAGATTAAAAAGGAAAAACCCCCCTTCTTCAAAAAGCTGTACCTCCAGGTCTCAGAAAATTATCAGAATTCACCAATTTTTTTTAGAACACAACATTTTACTGTCATCATCCAGGAAGCTTTCTTGATGAACACATGCATCTACAGTGCCTAATTGTGGGAATGGTACCACCTGGGGTTGTGCAGTGTCCAGTCTGCATGGAGATGGTAGCCCTGACTATGCTTCTTAAGGCAGGAAGCCAGACTGATGGATTTAGAAATGAGTGTTTGTGTGCATGCATGATAAGTTGCTCCAGTCGTGTCTGACTTTTTGCGACCCTATGAACATAGCCTGCCAGGGTCCTCTCTCCATGGGATTCTCCAGGCAAGAATATTGAAATGGATTGCCATGCCCTTCTCCAGAGGAAATGGCAACCCACTCCAGTGTTCTTGCCTGGAAAATCCCATGGACTGAGGAGCCTGGTAGGCTACAGTCCATGGGGTCACAAAGAGTGGGACACGACTGAGAGACTTCACTTTCACTTTCACTTTCTCCAGAGGATCTTCCTGACTCAGGGATTTAACCCAAGTGTCCTGCATCTCCTGCATTGCAGGCAGATTCTTTACCTGCTGGGCCGCTGGGGAAGCCCCCCAAATGAGTGTTTAACTACCTCTAAAGCTCAGAAATCAGACCACTCTGTGAACCAGAATGGATATTTTGCTGTGAAAGTCTGCTAGTCTATCTGACGGCACCGAGGGACCCACCATGGGATCAGTCCTTTTACTCAGTTTACCCTTCTTCCTCAGTCATCCTTACCCAGGAACCTCTGTAAGCTTTTCCTTATAGCAGTGATGTACACAATTAAAAGGACATGAACTGGAAGCCAAAAGACATAGGTTTTATTTTCAGTTCTGCAGCCAATCAGTTGGATGATCTTGGGCAAATGTCTTAACTAATCTGAGTCTTCGTTCCCTCCTTAGAAAATAAATAGTTAAATAATTTGATGACCCCAAGACTCTGCAGAGGTGCAAAGGTGAAGTGTTATCATCACCATCATCATTAATAATTATTACTAATAGTATCATTTAGTAATAATAATAGCACTAACAAATCCACGAGGAACACCACATTTTAAATTGATTCTAGTATTTCATAAATTAGATGAGATTGAACATTAATTCAGTAAGAAGTTAACAAGAATTTAATTATGTAATAATGCCATCCTCATCTCAGAACAGAGAGCAATAGCCTAGGAAGAAGTGACTGTCAGTAAGTGTGGATTAGTGAGTGAGAAAGACATTAGGAATGTGTGCTGCCTGCAGAAGAGTTTAAAACAAGGTAACAGGAAGCTTGGGGATGCTTAAAAAGAATTGAGAATCTTGACTTCCTAAAAGCCTCGTCACCAAGTTTGGTACAAGGACTGCACTGAACACAGAATTCATAGTCCTGTAGTGGTTTCTAATGGATGACTTGCAGTTATACTGTGTCCTATAATTTGCACACTTGTTTGTGAACCAAACACTGAAATGACCCCATTGGCATTTGATGGGTCAATTCTAACTCTGGCTAAGGGAGAGGGGATCAGGTGGAAATTGTTTAGACAGAGCTTTCCCCCCGAAGGTAGAAAACTCCAGATTGTAGTGAAACTAACATGCTTTGAGGTTCAGGACAATGTTGTTGTTAAGTCACTAAGTCATGTCCAACTGTTTTATGACCCTATGGACTGTAGCCTGCCAGGCTCCTTTGTCCATGGGGATTCTCCAGGAAAGAATACTGGAGTGGGTTGCCATGCCCTCCTCCAGCAGATCTTCCCAACCCAGGAATTGAACCCCAGTCTCCTGCATTGCAGGCAGATTCTTTACCAGCTGAACTACCAGGGAAGCCCAGATTTGTCACTACACACCTGTAATACAGCAATACAGACTGACGTACATGGGGGAGACAGAAAGACAGGGAATGTGATGGACCAAATGATGACATTGAAAATTCTACACTGTCAGGGTCTCTAAAACTGCTGTCAAGGGTGGGATCAGGTACCGAATTCCAGCCAATGCCAGCCCTCTTTCTCACCTCTCTTTCCCACTTGTTATTTGGGAGATGCATTCACCACTGAGCAGAGGTACTCTCTATCACCTAGGTTTGCATATATGCCTACAAACAGGAGCTCACCACACTGCTAAGTGTGGCTTACAGCCCGCCAGCCAGATGGAGTGGCAAATGTGGAAGGTGAAAGAGACGGAAGCCATCATTTCCTTCTGGAAGGATCAGCATGTGATGCTAAGTAAGCACAGGAGGTTTTGAAGTTGTCTCTTGACATTTGCATGCCTCAGGTCCATGAAAGGAACTGGTTTCCATGTTCTGGACAGCTTGCAAAGTTCTATGGCTGTTGAAACCACAGCTTACAAACTAGTGACAGCCCATTTCTGACTCTTGCCCCCTTAACCTTTCCAGTGGTTTTGTATTTCCCTGCGTTACATCACTTTTTGCTTGACAAACCTAGAGTGATTTAGTTTTCATGACTGAATTCTGCCTGACAAAACAAACCTAGCACTCATCATTGCGTGATTTTGGGCAAGTGACCTCCACATTCTGGGCCTCAGCTTCCAGGCTATAAAATGACAGGTTTGTAGGATGACCTCTCAGTTTCCTCTTGATTTTAATGTCATGTTAAAAAGCTCCGTGAAACTATCAGTTCTCTCTCTTACAGGTTTGTAAGCAAACAAGGAGGAGAAAGGAAGGGAAACTAGCCTTTTGATAATCTAGATATGTCCTGCAACTGAGGGATGTAGTGCTCTGAGTAGACACAGAATTTCTCTGGTAGCTGAAAGGCAAAATTCCTAACATGAATGGGTTTGATAGAGGCTAGTTAATTTCTGGTCAACTTCTCGCCTGTAAAGAATATTGGCTGCATTATAACTCTGTTATAAAAGTAGTGCTCACCTCACCCAAAATTCCAGGAAAGCCTCCTGCACCTGCCATATTTAAATGGAGACTCATCTGTCCACTTCCGCCACCAAATCTCAACTTCCTCTTTTGTCTTCCAACTGGATAAGAGAAGCATTCATTTGTGTTAAGACATTATCCCATTCAAAGTCTTCTTTAGAAGTCAGGTCCCTTTAGGAGGGTGTTTATGGTGGATGTGATCATCCATTTCTCCATCTAACAGTTAGGTTGGCCAATGTGGTCAGTGGCCCATCTTCAGCTTTACCACTTCACTATGCCCTGGTAACTTCTGACTGTAAATATCAGCACTGCTTGTCTGAGTGCTTTCTCCAAAGTCAAGGAAGGCCAATCTGCTCATGTTCAAGGAGCTTGAAAGTGCCAGAGAATTAACAGGGCGTTGAAAAGCAGAGACATCTCTCTGTCCACAGAGGTCCATATAGTCAAGGTTATTGTCTTCCCGGTGGTAATGTACAGTTGTGAGAGCCAAACTGTAAAGAAGGCAGAGTGCAAGAGAATTGATACCTTTGAACTGTGGTGCCGGAGAAGACTCTTGAGAGCCCCTTAGACAGCAAGGAGATCAAACCAGTCAGTCTTAAAGGAAATCAACCCTACATACTCAATGGAAGGAATGATGCTGAAGCTGAAGCTCCAGTATTTTGGTCACCTGATTCGAACAGCCAATTCATTGGAAAAGTCCTTGATGCTGGAAAAGATTGAGGGCAGGAGGAGAAGAGGGTGTCAGAGGATGAGATGGCTGGATGGCATTACCGATGCAATGGACATGAACTTAGGCAAACTCTGGGAGATGGTGAGAGACAGGGAGGCCTGGTGTGCTGTGGTCCATGGGGTCACAAAGAGTCAGACATAAGTGCTTGAACAACAATGACAGCAACAGGTAACAATCACTAAGTTGGTGAATAAATACCACTTTCTTGCTTCCAGGTGGGATAACGTTAAGCAAGGTGACATATTTCTTATACCGTTTTTTCCAAATTTTTACATACGACTGAAGTTTGATTGTCTATAGTGATAACTTGCTTAATAATGTACTCTTCATTGACTGTCTTTTCTTCTATCCCTTTTTCCCAAATAACCACATACACTTGAATCCTTGTCTCAGGCTCTGCCTCTGAGGGAGCTCAACTAATGTGTGTAGTTCATCAACATGCCAGCCAATTAAATCCAGGAGGCTGTAACAGTGGACATTTTCTAGGTAGAGAGGGGAAATATATTCTGAGTTAGGGTTGAAGAGCAGCCTGTGTCACAGGTGAACAGCATGGAAGTCTGGAGGGGCCAAGGAAAAGCCAGTGAGAGCAGGAAGCAGGTTGGAGAACATGGAATACTTCTTCAGTGTCATCTCACATAAAGCCCAGGCATATAACAAGGGCTCAAAAGTGTTTGTAGTCTTGTTGAGTATCTTCATTTTCTTTGGAACTAGCCCTGGGCATCAGACTATTCATTCATTATTTCATTTTCATTGATTCAGTTACTTATTCAGTAATTCAACAATCAAAATTATTTCCTAAATGCTCATGGTGTGCTAGGGACTGTGCTTGTTGCTGGAATGGAAAAATGACTAGGGCAGAGCCCTTGACCTCAAGGTGCTTCTTGTCAAAAGGCTGTAAATGGAAGCTCCTGCTAGAACAAGGATACCTCTCCATTCAGATTCACTTGGCTGGATCCTTGGTAAAAGGTCTTTGCTTGGCTCTGAAAGAGGTGGGCTGCACACTATTTTGCTCATTCGAGGCAAACAAGAAATAATGTAATGGCAAGAAGCCTCATAAAATGGTTATTTCTATTCCCGGATTGCTCCGGGATTCCATCTAATTTATAAACATTGTTTTATGAAAAATTGAGATCATTCTTGGAAGTGACCAGAGAGAGTGACCTTTGCTTGTTTTGGTGCAGTGTTTGTGTGTGAATGTGTACACGGCTGTTGTTGCTAAGGAGGCGATGGCCAGCCTGGGGTAATGGCTGTCTTTCCACTCTGCACATTTCCTTAGTCAGGGAGGGTGTAACTGACACCCCACCTCCCGCATCCAGTTCTCCCCAGAAAGAAGGAAATGGAGACAGCAGCCTAAAAGAGTGCCTGGGAGAGGCTGAGCTCCCACAGTACAATGAAAATAAATCCCATCACTGCCTCCAGATGCTTTCAGACCCGAATATCTTTGGGCACAGGCTTCATCTAATCTTTTATGAGAGCCAGGTATTAATACCAAGTTCTGTCTCCAAGGATTTGAATCAAATTCCAGAGCTCAGAGCTGTTGGAAGCTTTGGGTGGTGTGCCTGATACGGGGGGAGTCAAGTGAAGTTTAGGAATGACTAACCCCAGGAACAATTAGAAGAAACAGCACTGAGGTAGAGGCACCTTCCAGCTCTGTCACTTAACTTGCTGTGTGGCCCTGGACACATCTCTTCACTTCCCTGAACCTAAAACACACAGCAGCCCCGCCAGGTACTGGGTCAGGTTCTTCCCTTTGTGTGAAGCTCTTTCCTCAGATACCCACCTCTAGGTCACCCCTCCTTTCACTCAAGTTTCTGCTCGTAGTATGTCTCGGTCAAGCAGTCTTCCCTACCCCTCACTTCCCCCTCTCTTTTATTTCCTACCCCTTCCCGGCTTCCCTTTTCTTCACAGGCTTATCATTACCTAAACTTGTGTATATAGCTTTTTGTTAACCACTTTGGTTTTATTTTCTGTCTCCCCATGAAAGCAAAGAGTGCTTTGTTCATTATTGTACCCCTGGTGCCCACGATGATGCCAAGCACATAATGGTTGCTCAACACAGATTGATTAAATCAACATCGATTATGCATCACTATTACTTCCTGTGTATAGTTAGACACTCTGGAGTATACAGGATTCTCCAGAGTGTGTATCCTGGACTAACTCAATAATGGGAAAGCCCAGATTAAACTTAAATGTTCATGAAATGCTCCCATCATAATTTTCCTGACTTGGTTAAGCTTGTAATTGGAAGGATGCACATTTTCCCTTAATATCCACAAATGTCAGTTTTTCCGTGGTGTCGTTTTACCCGCTTCTTCCCACCAGTCGGCCACCATGGTTGGTTTCAGCCTCAGGGCTGTTTTGGAAGTGAATCTTTGGACTCTAGGGTCATTTTTTTTTTCTTTTTGTGGACCGGTAGGGCAGCACGGGGGAAGCTCCCTGCCACTGCTCCTCTGAAAGTCCTTGGAGAAGGTTGTGGTGGGCTGCCCAGCTCCCTGGGGACTTTGCTGGAGCCATCACAGCCGTGAGGTAATGGATGTGACCCTCTCTCATAGCCAGAGCACATACAAGCTAATTTAGAGAGCAAATTTCAAGAAAACTTTGATGTAATTGGTCCCACGAGTCCCTGGGTGGGGCCATGTGGAGAAGACAGCCATTTCACTGGCCTGGCATGGCCTACCTCTGAATTAAACAAAAATTGACTGGTAGGAAGACAGAGGCATGAGCAGCAATGAAATGTCCATGTAGATGGTAGCCTCTCACTTTCTAAGGTCATTGGTGCTTCCTATAAGGGCTAGGCAGAGCTAGAGGTTAAAATAAGAAAATGCAAGTCCAGAGAGGTGAGGAGGCTTATCCAAGGTCACACAGCTTATTGGTGGTAGAGCTGGGATTAAATACTTGTTTATCTTGTTCTGAGCTAGACTGTAGGCAAATTTAAGTCAAGGACTGTGTCTGACCCGGTCATCATGGGTTCCTCAGCACCTAGGACAGTGCCTGGTACTTACATATTTGAAACATTCCATACATTTGTACATTCACTAGTTTGAACTAATGTATTTAGGGGAAAAAAGTCAAAAAGACGAGAGACCAGAAGGGTGACTGGCTTATCTCTGAGCCTTTCAGCATTTTCACCTCAGCCCCCAATTACCCTCTATCACAGTTCTCCTCTGGTATTTTTTTTACTAGCATGCCCAAAGGTCTTCTTCCAAGACAGCTTTGAAATACCTCATTTAACGTCACAGTTGAGGAAAGAATCTAAACAATATTGTTTCTCCATTTTAGGGTCTTTTTAAAAAAAAAAAAAGAAACCATTTTTAGGGACTTGCCTGGTGACCCAATGGTTAAAAATCTGCCTTGCAATGCAGAATATGTCAGTTTGATCCCTGGTCAAGGAACTAAGATCCCATGTTCTGTGCAGCTGGAGAGTCTGTTGCACTGCAATAAAAGATCCTGCATGGTGCAACTAGGAGCTGATGCAGTCAAATAAATATATAAAAAAAAGAGGAAACCAATTTTAGGCTTTCATGTCCACATTATACCAACAGGTCGACTGAATCCAAGTCATCAACTCGCTGGCAATAAATTGGCTCAATCAACTGACCAAAGCTGACTAGCTAAATAGCTGTGTCCCTGGAAATATAAAATGATAGGCAGTGTTATGTGGGAAAAATGCAGATTCTGAGTTTGAACCCCAGATGTTCTGTGAGTAGAGTAGAGTCTGTGTAGAGTCTGTGACTCTACAGAGCCCAGTAGAGTCTGTGAGTATGCATTTTAACAAGTATTCCAACAAATCAGTTGTAGATGACATTGGGTGCAAAAGACCTCATGCAGGACTCAAGAGATAAAAGTTCTAGTCAGGGACATGCCTCTGTGTAGCTATGTGAACTTGTCCAATTCACTTGACCTCTTTAGACATGACTGTCTTATCTGGATAACCATCATATAATTAGAGCTTGCAAATTAGCAACTCAGTGACTCAATTTGACAGCCAGCAAAGTTTGGTATTGACATTCTTTTCTGAGTTCTAGGTACTCTTACTCTTTTACCCATCACATCTATCAAGCATGTTAAAGTCAACCATAATCCACATCCCAAACTAAATAAATTGTCTATAAAATAGTTGAATTGCAGTTAATTCATTGGTATGTTACACTCTGTAGGAATATAGTTAAATATTAATTTTGATTCTGATATTTTCTTTTTATGTTTTGGAGTCAAACTTTTTTTCCTTTTAGCTCTCAAACATGTTTATAGTCTCTAAAAAAAAATCTTAGGTCCTAAATACTATGCTTTTACCAGTACCTACTGCAACCCACTCCAACATTCTTGCCTGGAGAACGCCATGGACAGAGGAGCCTGGTGTGCTACAATCCATCGGGTCAACTGAACAGCAACAGCTAGATGAAGCTGCCCTAATTTTGCTTCATCAACAAATTATTTTAATAGACAGCAAAACTAGCCAGGAGCTAGCTTGATAGGAATACAAGCAGTTTATCCTCAGAGGCCTTGAGCTCAGTCATTTTTACATATTCTTATTTCCTACCTAGCCCTGTAATTGTGATATATTATACTTCAAGATCAAAATTTTAATATGCTTTCCAGGCCAAGCTCTTGTTATTTTATAAATTGTAACTTCCCTGCCTACAGGTCTTACACATCAAATTGACAAGTATATCTGAGGTGCACAATTTGGCTCTATTCTGCCATATAAGATTATCCATTGGTGATACAAAGGACATGCTTGGCTAGATCCGAGCCTTAACCTCTCTATTCACTTGCTTTAAAATGCCAAGGGGATTGACACATAGAGCAACAAACTCTCTAAGCCTGCATGCTGGAGCCATCAAAAAGTTATACAAAGAATATATTCATAATATACATAAGAATATACTCATATATATAATATATTCATAAACTCTCTTCACAAAATATAAACTCAATATGTATGAAGGAATGAAGGGAGGGAGGGAAGAAGCAAGGGAGTGAGGAATGAAGAAAGAAAGGAAGGAAAAAAGAAAAGAAAATTTTAAAATGTTAAAAAATGGAGTATGTTCACTAGGTTGAAATCTTCTGGGGTGTATAATTAGCTCTTGGAAAGGGATCATCACTTGAAACGTAGGGAAAAGAGAAAACACATTTGTAAATAGATTGTAAATAGATTCTGACTTTCAGATTAGTTTCCTCTTACATGGGTACAAGAGTTAAGCATACATGTCTGAGGAGTTCTGGGCACCTTAGTTTCTGAATTATTGGGGCACTGCTTTCACAAGGTCGTTTTCTCATTGATGAAACTTAATACCACCATGCCTCACCCAGCTAGACTTTAAGTTCTGTGAAGGCAAAAACCATTTCTTTCTTGTTTAGTACTGCATCTCCAGGATCTTGCCAAGAATAGGCTTGCAATAAATGTTTATCAAGTGATTGAACTCAAGTTGCATTTGCAATTTTTATACTACAATCAAGTGGTAGTAAAGAAAATGAGTAGAACTTAACTGCTGTTAGAGAACCTGAAAATAACATTACCACAAGAGACAGATGCATGACTCCAATTAAATAGGTTAGAATTTGTTCTACCAATCTGAGGTTCAGACAGAAATAGTGAAAAATTCATTGGTTATTCAGGTTAATTTTTGGTTATGCAATTGTGTGATTTGTATGTGACTATCATGTTGGAGACATCAATGGAATGTTTCATGCAAGGATGGGCATGATAAAGTACAGAAATGATAAGGACCTAACAGAAGCAGAAGAGAGTAAGAAGAGACGGCAAGAATGCACAGACAAACTATACAATAAAGATCTTCGTAACCCAGATAACTAGGATTCTGTGGTCACTCACCTCAAGCCAGACATCCTGAAATGTGAAGTCAAATGAGCCTTAGGAACCATTACTATTAATACAAACAAAGCTAGTGGAGGTGACAGAATTCTAGCAAAATCCTAAAATCCTAAAAGATGATGCTGTTAAAGTGCTGCATTCAATATGTCAGCAAATTTGGAAAACTCAGCATGGCCACAGGACTGGAAAGTGTCCATTTTCATTCCAATCCCAAAGAATAACAATGCCAAAGAATGTTCAAACTACTGTTCAGTTGCACTCATTTCACATACTAGCAAGGTTATATTCAAAATCCTTCAAGTTAGGCTTCAGCAGTACATGAACTAATAACTTCTAAATGTACAAGCTGGGTTTTGAAAAGGCAGAGGAACCAGAGATCAAATTGCCAGTATTCATCAGATGATGGAGAAAGCAAGGGAATTCCAGAAAAAAACTTATTTCTGCTTCACTGACTAGGCTAAAGCCTTTGACTGTGTGAATCACAAGCTGTGGAAAATTCTTGAAGAGATAGGAGTACCAGCCCACTGAGAAACCTATATGTGGATCAAGAAGCAACAGCTTGAACCAGACATGGAACAACAGACTGGTCCAAATTGGGAAAGGAGTACAACAAGGCTGTATGTTGTCATCTTGCTTATATAACCTGTAGGCAGGGTACAACATGCGAAATACCAGGATGGATGAATCTCAAGTTGGAATCAACATTGCCGGGAGAAATAACAACCTCAGATGTGCAGAGGATACCACTCTAATAGCAGAAAGTATAGAGGAACTAAAGAGCCTCTTAATGAGGGTAAAAGAGGAGAGTGAAAAAGCTGGCTTGAAACTCAATATTAAAAAAAGAAAAAAAACTAAGATCATGGCATCTAGTCACATCACTTCATGGCAAATATAAGGGGAAAAATTGGAAACAGTGACAAACTGTTTTCTTGGGCTCCAAGATTACTGTAGACAGTGACTACCCATAAAATTAAAAGACGCTTGCTCCTTGGAAGGAAAGCTATGACAAACATCTGTGTGTATGTGTCCTCCGTCACTAACTTGTGTCTGACTCTTTGTGACCCCATGGACTCTAGCCCATCAGGCTCCTCTGTCCATGGAATCCCACAGGCAAGAATCCTGGAGTGGGTTGCCATTTCCTCCTCCAGATGATCTCCCCAGCTCAGGGACTGAACCCACGTCTCCTGCATCTCCTAGACAGCATGCTAAAAAGCAGAGACATCACTTCGCTAGCAAAGGTCCATACAGTCAAAGCTATGGTTTTTCCATATGTTAGGATGTGAGAGTTGGACCATAAGGAAGGCTAAGAACCAAAGAATTGTTTTTGAATTGCAGTACTGGAGAAGAGTCTTGAGCATCCTTTGGACTGCAAGAAGATCAACCAGTCAATCCTAAAGGAAGTCAACCTGAATATTAATTGGAAGGCCTGATGCTGAAACTGATCTCCAATACTTTGGCCACTTAATGTGAAGAGATGACTCATTGGAAAAACCCTGATGCTAGGAAAGATTGAAGGCAAAAGAAGAAGGGGGCAGCAGAGGCTGAGATGATTAGACAGCATCACAGACTCAATAGTCATTTGAGCAAACTCCAGGAGATAGTGGAGGATAGAGGAGCCTGGCATGCTGCAGTACATGGGGTCGCAAAAGTTGGACAGGACTTAGCAACTGAACATCAACAACAACAGTTATTGCTCATGCTTAGATCCTGGGCTACATCGCATTATACCAATTCCATTTCAATAGCTACCTGTTTCACGTGGAGATGTCAAACTTTTCCATCATCAAAGAAAGTTCTATTGGATAATATTCTTACAGGGAATGTCTTGTTTTTTTTATCAAATAATCTTCTGGTTGATATTGTTGGAACAGGTTTAATTATCTGTATCTCAATTTCTGGGTGAAATAACAATATGGAAGACTATTTAGCACCAAGATTAATCTATGGATAGAAGAAACGCTGCTTGGTAAAGTGAGCTTTGTAGTATATGAATACACATTGTACTTGTTAGAAGCAAAAGATGTTTTTAAAAACTGAAAACTGATTTCTGAAAAACCATAAAGCTAAAATTGACACAAAGCTGAAATATCAGTTCAGTTGCTCAGTCATGTCCGACTCTTTGCGACCCCATGAACCGCAGCATGCCAGGTCTCCCTGTCCATCACCAACTCCCAGAGTCCACCAAAACCCATGTCCATTGAGTTGGTGATGCCATCCAACCATCTCATCCTCTGTCATCCCCTTCTTCTCCTGCCCTCAATCTTTCCCAGCATCAGGGTCTTTTCCAATGAGTCACCTCTTCTTATCAGGTGGCCAAAGTATTGAAGTTTCAGCTTCAACATCAGTCCTTCCAAAGAACACCCAGGACTGATCTCCTTTAGGATGGTCTGGTTGGATCTTCTGGTAGTCCAAGGGATCTCAAGAGTCTTCTCCAACACTACAGTTCAAAAGCATCAATTCTTCAGCACTCAGCTTTTTTTATAGTCCAACACTCACATCCATACATGACCACTGGAAAAACCATAGCCTTTACTAGACGGAACTTTGTTGGCAAAGTAATATCTCTGCTTTTTAATATGCTGTCTAGGTTGGTCATAACTTTCCTTCCAAGGAGTAAGCATCTCTTAATTTCATGGCTGCAATCACTATCTGCAGTGATTTTGGACCCCCCAGAAATAAAGTCTGACACTGTTTCTCCTGTTTCCCCATCTATTTGCCATGAAGTGATGGGACCAGATGCCGTGACCTTAGTTTTCTGAATATTGAGCTTTAAGCCAACTTTTTCACTCTCCTCTTTCACTTTCATCAAGAGGCCCTTTAGTTCTTCCTCACTTTCTGCCATAAGGGTGGTGTCATCTGCATATCTGAGGTTATTGATATTTCTTCCAGCAATCTTGATTCCAGCTTGTGCTTCCTCCAGCCCAGCATTGTCATATATAAAATATTCCATATAATGGTCATTCTTTTGACTTGACAGTTTATATTTTCATTGTAGTTATTAGAACTAAGAAAAATAATCTGTTTATCAAAGTAGATAATCTGCTTATTCAACTACAATATTAAAATATAAGCAAAAGTATAACTAGTATTTTTAGAACATTAGAAAGGAATTTAAAATTATACCTCAGAGTGTGTGTGTGTGTGTGTGTGTGTGTGTGTGTATTATTTCATCTCTCACCAATAGTCTCATTCTTCAGGTTTGTTTTAACCTTTTACAACTCAGTCTCAACTGTACCCTTTTCATTATTCACAGCACTGGAAAGTTTTTATCCTTTAGAAAAGCATTTCCAAAATAATGGTATACATATTACTTTAGATGGAACATAGACAATTATTTATTTTTAAATTTACACATTAGAAAAATAATTATTCCTCCAAAACAATGAATTTTCAGATATTAAGTTTTTTAAAAAAATAATTTATACAAAAGTATAAGACAATTTATGAAAAATACTGGATAAATCTTGATAGAAAAAAACCAGGAAGTTAGTATGTTTATGAATGACTACGGTTTAGAAAATACTACTCTTAGAAAATACAGTCTATCAGACTGTCCCTTACATGTGATGACTGGAAGAAAAACACACAATGTAAAAGTTGTGGGGTTTGGTTTTATGTAGGAACTTTACTGAAGACTATAGCCTGGGAAACAACCTCTTAGTAGCTCTGAGGGGACTTCTCCAAGAGGGAGGGGAGAAAGCAGCATATATATGGTTTTTAGCTAGGGAATACCTACAGTCAAGCAGACATTTGGGTAAAAGATTACTGCTGGGCACAGAGAATAGATATCTCAGTTAATGATTTTAGAGTGTTTCTGTGTATGGGAAGATGCAAGAACCTGAGTTCATTAAAATTCTCCCTGAGATATACATCTAAGGGACCTATTTTTCCAAAACACAGAGTGCTTCATCTGGGATTTTTTCGGGCGTGAGTTCCTTTCAGGGTGCACTGTAGGTCTGCAGCTGCACTGGCTCATGACTTAGTCTTTGTAGAACAGGATGGAGAGCAACGGTCTTCATTTTACAGTCCTCCCTATCGGTCATAAATGCATATGGAAGGCACTTCATGACCAATTTGTCTCATAGTGCTAGGAAGGCTACTTCATAAATCAGGTAAGGGTTTCTTTGATAGGTTATTCAATGTGCTACAATGGGACTGGACTCTGTTAGTAGTAGCCATAAAAATCTCTGGACCACCTGTCTTTACTAGCCTGTTATGGTCCAGGAAATGATTCTCCCTAGTTGCTTCTTCCCATATTTATAAGTATAAATTTATAAGTATAACTTAGAGTTATACTATTACAATAATCTTAATTGTAAATGGAACTATGTTTTGGGGCAATCATTTTAAGTATCTTAGTCATCATTATTTTTGTCAGAGACTTGGTCATGCATTAGGTAATACGTAAAACAACGATATTATAAAATTGGCAAAATACAATATATAATATAGCTAGTAGCACAAATTAGGTCACACACAAGAATTTAAGCCAAGAGTTTTCATTAGATGCAGTCCAGTATAATCCCAGTTGTCTGATCCAGTCTGTTCTGTACCCATTGCTATTTTTAAAGATAATGATATATTTGCATTGTTTATAAGGCATCCAGCCCAGTTTCCTAGGGTTATTAGGCTGATTATCCTTTGTATGATCTAATTACCCTGATGTAATGGGGCCTTTAAACCTAAATACTATAACCTGGTCTTACCCATACAAATCCATCCCATAACTTAGGGGGAGTCCCTCATAATAAGTGGGTGGTTATGATTTTTGACTGAAATTTAGCTCATTGCTCTAATTTAGCTTCAGTAACTTTTAAAGAAAAGTCACATATATGGCCAGAGTCATAGCAAGCATGATTGACTAGCCAAATAACAGGATCTTATCTAGTAATATCAATAGTGGCCTGAAAAGAAGTATAACTTCTTATTTCTAAAATAACTTTCTGACAACCATCTAATCAGAGCCTTGGAGAAGAGAAATCCACCAAGGTAAACCAGAAATACTAGACGTAGGTAATTTACTATGAAGTCAACAACTGGATTCATTTTTAAGCTCTGCATAGGGTCATGCCCATGATAGAAAAACATTCGATTCATATGCAAGATGTTCGAGAAATCAAGAAAATAGTGTAAATAATTGTATGGGTCAAGTCTAGCACCTTGGGATAACTGTCTACTTCTGGTGTCATCTTCTGGTCCTGGCATAAGTGTCATTTCTCCTCTATATGAACATTGTTTTAAGGTGATTTTGAGGTCAACAGTCCTCTCTATGGGCTTCCCAGGTGGCGCTAGTGGTAAAGAACCCGCCTATGTGGTTCTATGGGCTTCCCAGGTGGCGCTAGTGGTAAAGAATGCAGGAGACATAAGAGACACAGGTTCGATCCCTGGGTTGGGAAGATCCCCTAGAGGAAGGCATGGCAACCCACTCCAGTATTCTTGCCTGGAGAGTCCCATGGACAGAGGAGCCTGATGGACTACAGCCCATAGGGTCTCAAAGAGTCAACCACAACTGAAGCAACTTAGCATGCATGCACATCCTTGCTATAGACTAGTCCAGTGCAGGGTCCCCTTTAAATTGGGAAAATAGAAACCTAGGTGTCAGTTTCTTTCATGTTTCCCCACTGCACTTGAGCTAGTTAAAAGTACTTGCTAAGGACCTTTCAAAGGGAGTTCTTTACATGGTATCTGTTCCAGTATATATACTCTCCTGGTTGCAGGTCATGGGCATCTAATCCTCATCTAAAGATAGATACTTTTTTTAAAAAAAGATAAGCTTCAAAAACAAGCTTAGAATGTGCTTTTAATAATTCAATTAAACTTTACAATAATGCAACATAGTTACAAGGAGTCACTTAGGAAATCAGTTCAGTTCAGTCGCTCAGTCGTGTCCGACTCTTTGTGACCCCATGAATCTCAGCATGCCAGGCCTCCCTGTCCTTCACAAACTCCCAGAGTTCACTCAGACTCACATCCATTGAGTCAGTGATGCCATCCAGCCATCTCATCCTCTGTTGTCCCCTTCTCCTTTTGCCCCCAATCCCTCCCAGCATCAGAGTCTTTTCCAATGAGTCAACTCTTCGAATGAGGTGGCCAAAGTACTGGAGTTTCAGCTTCAGCATCAGTCCTTCCAAAGAAATCCCAGGGCTTATCTCCTTCAGAATGGACTGGTTGGATCTTCTTGCAGTCCAAGGCACTCTCAAGAGTCTTCTCCAACACCACAGTTCAAAAGCATCAATTCTTTGGCACTCAGCCTTCTTCACAGTTCAACTCTCCCATCCATACATGACTACTGGAAAAACCATAGCCTTGACTAGACAGAACTTTGTTGGCAAAGTAATGCCTCTGCTTTTGAATATGCTGTCTAGGTTGGTCATAACTTTCCTTCCAAGGAGTAAGCGGCTTTTAATTTCATGGAAATAAGTCTTAGCCTCTAAATACAAAACTCAAAGACAATTAAAAGGCAGTTAACAACAATGGACAATTGCACTCATCTCACACGCTAGTAAAGTAATGCTCAAAATTCTCCAAGCCAGGCTTCAGCAGTACGTGAACTGTGAACTTCCAGGTGTTCAAGCTGGTTTTAGAAAAGGCAGAGGAACCAGAGATCAAATTGCCAACATTCACTGAATCATGAAAAAAAGCAAGAAAGTTCCAGAAAAACATGTATTTCTGCTTTATTGACTATGCCAAAGCCTTTGACTGTGTGGATCACAATAAACTGTGGAAAATTCTTCATGAGATGGGAATACCAGACCACCTGACCTGGCTCTTGAGAAACCTATATGCAGGTCAGGAAGCAACAGTTAGAACTGGACATGGAACAACAGACTGCTTCCAAATAGGAAAAGGAGTACGTCAAGGCTGTATATTGTCACCCTGCTTATTTAACTTATATGCAGAGTACATCATGAGAAACGCTGGGTTGAAAGAAGCACAAGCTGTAATCAAGATTGCCAGGAGAAATATCAGTAACCTCAGATATGCAGATGACACCACCCTTAAGGCAGAAAGTGAAGAGGAACTAAAAAGCCTCTTGATGAAAGTAAAAGAGGAGAATGAAAAAGTTGGCTTAAAGTTCAACATTCAGAAAATGAAAATCATGGCATCTGGTCCCATCACTTCAGGGGAAATATATGGGGAAACAGTGGAAACAGTGTCAGACTTTATTTTTGGGGGCTCCAAAATCACTGCAGATGGTGATTGCAACCATGAAATTAAAAAAGACTCTTACTCCTTGGAAGGAAAGTTATGACCAACCTAGATATTAAAAAGCAGAGACATTACTTTGCCAACAAAGTTCCGTCTAGTCAAGGCTATGGTTTTTTCAGTGGTCATATATGGATGCGAGAGTTGGACTGTGAAGAAAGCTGAGCGCCGAAGAATTGATGCTTTTGAACTGTGGTGTTGGAGAAGACTCTTGAGAGTGCCTTGGACTGCAAGGAGATCCAACCAGTGCATCCTAAAGGAGATCAGTCCTGGGTGTTCATTGGAAGGAATGATGCTAAAGCTGAAACTCCAATACTTTGGCCACCTCATGCGAAGAGTTGACTTATTGGATAAGACTCTGAAGCTGGGAGGGATTGGGGGCAGGAAAAGGGGATTACAGAGGATGAGATGGCTGGATGGCATCACTGACTCGATGCACATGAGTTTGGGTAAACTCTGGGAGCTGGTGATGGACAGGAAGGCCTGGCGTGCTGTGATTCATGGGGTTGCAAAGAGTCGGACATGACTGAGCAACTGAATTGAACTGAACTGAACAACAGTGGAACTTAATATTCACTGAAACATTTTTTTTCTCTAAAATTGACCCTTATTTCCATCAAATATAGCCAGATTAAGACTATTTGTTGTCAAAGTAATTCTGGTTTCAATAAATTTGGTTTGATTACTACACAAGTGTAATTGATCATATAAGCTCTTTTAAATTGTCTTCACTGGAACTTTTCATCAGGAATCTCAAATTGAACTTAAAAGGCCTCTCAAGGCAAGGAAAGCTATGACAAATACTTGCCATCAGATTTTGCTTACAGTGCCTGCATATTTAGGTGAATTCTTCTCTTCTTGAGGTTCCCCAACTATTTTGAGGTTCTTACATTTGCCAAGAAGTGACCTTCATTATTCACCTTGTAAGGATGCAGAGAATCCTGTGAGCAAGTTACCAGGTTGTTTTGCCAAAGGGGCTTTTTGGTTCCCAAAGTCTACCTTAGTTCTTTAACTGGTCATACTTGGTTTTGCATATATTCTCAAATATATCATTGCATTCAAAACCTTGGTGATACAATGTTTCCAATTATGTCCTAGGAAGAACAGATTCTTATTGAACTTAATGCAAATAACAATATGGTCACAAAAATAAGAATACTCACTAAGAGTTTCAAATTCTAGAGAGATCAGATTCAGGTACCTCTTTGACCATCACAGAATAAAACTCAGGATCAACCAAGATGGAAGATCTGAGACAGGAAAGACTTACTGAGTTACTTGGACTTGACGAGGAGGCAGATGGACATAAGGGTCCCTTGCTGGTACCATGGCTCTGGACCCTCATAGAGTTGTGGAGAAGAAGAGAAATCTGCTCTGGGTTCTTTTATGGTCACCCAAAACTTTTGACTGAAAAAAATAAAATGCACAATGTAAGAGTTGTGGGTTTTGGTGTTTTATTCAGAGACTTTCAGTTCAGTTCAGTTCAGTCACTCAGTCGTGTCCGACTCTTTGCAACCCTGTGGACTGCAGCACCTCAGGCTTCACTGTCCATCACCAACTCTTGGAGCTTGCTCAAACCCATGTCCGTTGAGTCAGTGATCCCATCCAACCATCTCATCCTCTGTCATCCCCTTCTCCTTCCACCTTCAATCTTTCCCAACATCAGGGTCTTTTCCAATGAGTCAGTTCTTTGTATCAGGTGGCCAAAGTATTGGAACTTCAGCTTAGCAACAGTCCTTCCAAAGAATATTCAGGATTGATTCCTTTAGGATGGACTGATTTGATCTTCTTGCAGTCCAAGGGACTCAGAGACTTTACTGAAGACTATAGCCTGGGAAACAGTCTCTCAATAGCTCTGAGCAAACTGTCCCCAGGAGCGGGAGAAGCCATCATATATATGATTTTCGGCTGGGGAATACCTGCATTCAAACACACATCTAAGTAAAGATAACTGTTAGTGATAAAGATAGATATATTAGTTAACCATTTTAGAGTATTTCTATGTTTGGAAAGATGCAAGAATCTCGTCTCATTAAACTTCTTCCTGAGATATATATCAACTATCTAGGGGGCCTGTTTTCCCAAAACACAGAATGCCTCATCTGGCTTTTTGTCCTGAATTCCTCTCAGGGATTCCCAGGTGGCCCAGTGGTGAAGAATCCGCCTGCCAATGCATGAGACTCAAGAGACCTGGGTTTAATCCCTGGGTTGGGAAGATCCTCTGGAGAAGGGAATGACAACCCACTCCAGTATTCTTGCCTGGGAAATCCCATGGACAGAGTAGCCTGGTGGGCTACAGTCTATGGGGTCACATAGAGTCATACACAACTGAGCAACTGAGCACATATGCTCACGCCTCTCAGGGTGCACTGTTGGTCAGCGACTACAGTGGCTAATGACTTGATCCTTGTATAATTGGATGGTGAGCAATACTTTTTGTTTTGCAGATGTTGTAACTTTATTCTAAAAAGGCCTTGTGTTGGTCAGAGGTACCAGTCTTATTCCAGCTTTAATTCTCCAACATTATTTAGAATCTCAGTCTTATTTTTGGATTCCCATGAAGAGGTATTTCCCCATTTTCTCAGAACACTCGATTTTCTGTTTAGCTTCCCTGCTGAAGCCTGTGAATTTCTAGTTTTACCTCTCTACCTTTCCTTTTCTTCTAGAGAAAACTCAGTTCTGACTGGTACTTGATATACTTTTTTAAAAAATTAATTTATTTTTAAATTGAAGGATAATTGCTTTACTGAATTTTGTTGTTTTCTATCAAACATCAACATGAGATATACTTTAAATATACGCTTTAGTCTTGGTTGAGTAGTATTAACTTTGAGAACAGATTAAATGACAAGAGCCTTCTCATCAAATTAACTTCCCATCCGAGTTAGAAGATGTCTTCCCTGCAAGACTTCTCAGAACATTTCATACGCTTTTCTGGTAAAATCTCAGATGTTAACTTTGATTAAACCAGAGTTGCCTAAACTTGTTTAATTGTAGAACCATTTCTTCAAATATAGTACTTCTCGAGTCAATCATTTGGGAAACATTACTTAAAAGGCTTGTGTTTGAAAGCCAGGAGTTCAGAAAGCCAGTTGGTTCCTTCAAGGTGCTTTTCTGTGTAAGGTTATGCTGCCCCCAGGTGGTCAGAAAGGTCTTGGTCAGAAACCTGGAGTTTAAAGAGCCAAGGTGTCTCCACAGGTGCAATTAAGAGAAAGTGAAATGCACACACACACACACAAATGTTTTTCTGTTCAGACATATCTTAAAATAATTTGGAAAAAGAGCTCTTTATTAAAACACTAAGTATAAAATAGATATCGCCAGGCAGAGGGTACTAAAAGCTAAGGCTGTAAGTCACCTCCCATGAAAAGACATTGTCATTTCATTTTTATATGTCCTGATTGGAACCCTCCACGCACATACAACAAGGTAATTGACAAATGTTTGCAAACTAAATGATTGCCTGGTTGATTTCTCTCAATGAGAGGCAAGAAATCCAACTGAGTTCTTTCTCTCCAATCTGCCCTTTAGGGATCTCAAGCAACTGCTGCAGATCTATATAAGATTTCAGGTAATATGGCTTAGATTAAAATTCAAAGGTTATGGACAGTTAACTAGCAAATTCAATTAAGCAAAATAGCTAACTCTAAAAAATTACAATCCAATAATTAAGTTTTTCTCCAAAAGAGCCATCTGAGAATGTGGGTGATGGGACAGTGGTTCTCAGCAGGATCATATTGAAGAAGTTCCTACTTTCCAAGTATTTATAATCATTTGTGTTCTTGTTCTCTTTCTATTCCCTTTCCCACCCTTCCTCCTCCTTCCTTTCTCCTTCTTTCCCCGATCTCCTCTCTTTCCTCCCCTTTCTCCTCCGCTTCCTCTTCTTCTACATAAGTCCTTTTCTTGAGTACAGTTGGGAATGTAGCCATAAATGCAGTGATCTAAATGCCAATACTAAAAATTTGGGCATTGCTTCATTAGGGACCTTTCAGTTATAAGTGACAGTAAATGACTTCCATCGTATTAGGCAGAAGTAAGAGACATATTGGAAACATCCTGGATCGCTGAGCAACCAATTTGTAGAAGAAATGGAAGCAGAAAAGGTCAAGATTCTTCGGCAGCAGAAACTGGTGGACATTCTGTCATGCACCATTAACGGTATTCATTTTTAATGACAATTTCTCTGTCTCTCTGTTTTCAATTTCAAGTTCTAGAGCAAGAAGAGCTAATTGTCCAAACTGAGATAACACGTGCGCTGAATGTTTTCTGTTTTCTTTTCCAGATCCATTCTCTATTCTCCTCCATCCTCTCCCATGCCCCAGGGAGGTCAACCTGTATGGACTGAATCACGGGTCTCTTGTCCTCTTACTTGCAGTTGGGTTCGGCTGATGGAAAGCACTGTGGGAGACTGGAGGGAGATAGAAGGGAGGAGAGTAACTGTGGGTATTTGGTACCTCCCCCGACTCAAAGTCATAGCTCCTGGCAGAGCTCTTTCCTTTTATGTCTGGGGCCAAGGTATTGCCTATGCTTTCTCAGTTTCCTTATACCCTGTCCACTCTATCTAGAGTGTATGTATGTGCTAAGCTGCTTTAGTCATGTCCAGCTCTTTGTGACCCTATGGACTATAGCCCACCAGGTTCCTCTGTCCATGGGATTCTCCAGGCAAGAATACTGGAGTGGGTTGCTATACCCTCCTCCAGGGGATCTTCCCAACCCAGGGACTGAGTTTTTCTGCATAGGCACATCTGTTCGTTACCACTAGTGCCACCTGGGAAGCCCAGCTAGCATATCTAGTTCCAATATTAAACTCTTCCTGATTTACCCAATTTAGTATCTCTTCTATTTACTGCTGGGATCTGATAGATACCAGAAATCAACCACAGAATTCACCTGGCAATTATTTAACCTCTCTGGGCTGTAGTCTCCTCAGCTGAAAGATTAGATCAGTACCTCACAGGGTTATGGTGAGCCTTCAATGGGTTAATAATACATGTAAAGCTTGGGCTACAAAGCCTCTCAATAAGACTAGGCTATTATTTTTATTTTGTATTTGCAGCTTGGTTATTTTAAATATATAAATGTAAATCTGGTTTAAAATATTCTCTTTCTGAGAATTTTCACACACTTTTCAAAAAGAAAAAAAAAAAAAAAACGTATGAGTGTGCCCACTTGGGGCAGGAGAGGGTGGGACCACGATGGCTGTGGAGCCCTGGCCAGCGTAGGGAAGTATCAGGTTCTCAGTGGGGATGCACTGATATTCAGATCTCAGAGGTGGACTGTGAGCAGTTCATCCACCCACTCATCACCCTTCACTGCTTGAGCACCGAGAGAGTGGGTCTTCTGCAGAGCACCACCAGCAGACATTGCCCTTTCTTCTCCATGGAGCAACACTACTGCTGACCCATCCTTCAAGATAAAAAATACTCCTATAAGGAAAATAGTTCTCTTTCCAGGGAAAGCTATGGACCCAGGAACACTGCCTGACTGGTTTGCTTACTCTCCGTAGCCCAAAGCCATAATGTCTGCTCTTAACTTCTGTGCTCCAGATCTGTGTTGTCCTAGAAAGGAAGAGACAAGCTGAGAAAGCACCACTCCTGGGACACGGTTCCATTTGTTTAGCAAGGATTTTTTTTTTCCCCTAGGAGAAGTTACAGCAGTCCTAATGTTGAGGAGTGTCATTCCAGAGACGCAAGATGGCTCAGCTGACAAAGAATGAGCCACAAAGACAGACAGACCCGAGTTCAAATCCTAATCCAGTCAATTAAAGTGAAAGTGAAAATCGCTCAGTTGTGTCCAACTCTTTGCTACCCCATGGACTCTATAGTCCATGAAATTCTCCAGGCCAGAATACCGGAGTGGGTAGCCTTTTCCTTCTCCAGGAGGTCTTCCTAACCCAGGGATCGAACCCAGGTCTCCCTCATTGTGGGCAGATTCTTTACCAGCTGAGCCACAAGGGAAGCCCTTCAGTCAATTTCTAGCTGGATAATCTTGGGCAAGTTACTCACCGTCTCTGGGCCAAAGGATCCTTATCAGTACTATGGGGGATACTTTCTGTGAATTCTAAATTAATCCTCAAAACAATCTATGCTGTAATGTCTACCATTGCCCCTCCTATATTGTACAGATTATGTAACTAAGGTTCGAAAGTGTTAAGTGATTTTCCCAAAGTCACATAAGCCCATGAATAGACTCAGAATTTGACGTGGGCAGCCTGATCTCAGACGGTAAAGCGTCTGCCTGCAATGCGGGAGACCCAGGTTCGATTCCTGGGTTGGGAAGATTCCCCTGGAGAAGGAAATGGCAATCCACTCCAGCAATCTTGCCTGGAAAATCCCATGAATGGAGGACTCTGATAGGCTACAGTCCATGGGGTCGCAAAGAGTCGGACACGACTGAGCAACTTCACTTTCACTTTCACAGCCTGATCTCAGAGCCCCCCCTCCTAACCCTTTTGTTGAGCGGCCTCAGTATTTGGCTGTAAGACACAGCAAGGCAGATCCACATTCCAGGATGTCTACTTGAGTTGAACTGATGAGTTAATTAGCAAAGCAAGCGATCTGATTGATTTAGGCATATCGCATCCACCAGAGATGTAAGTATCCTGTAGACCAGAGCTTCTCAACCCCTGGAGAGTGTTATAATCACTTAGAGAACTTTTCAAAAAATACCAATTCCTGGGCCCCACTGAAAGATTCTTATTTAATTGCTCTAGGGTGGAGTCTGGGTGTAGAAAAATTTTAAAGCTACCTAGGTTATTCTAATGCACAGCCAGTGTTGAGAATCACTGATGTAGGGTTTTTAATGGACACTTGATGTTGCCACTAAGTCTTGGAGTCCCTTCGGGATTGGGTCTGTTTATCTTGACATTTAGTTCTGAATTAATTAGCTGATCCTCATACATTAGGCAATAATACGTTGTGTAAATTCTGACTTAGGGTACTGCTTTGCATTGAAATATGAGACTTTCCAAGGAGACTTATTTTTCTCTATTACCAAGTGTAGTCAAGTTTCCTTTGGAAAATGGCAACATCGAAATCCTTTCCTACTAATCATGTATTACAAACAAAAAAATTGCTTTGAAACATTGCAAGGCAGCCAACACCATTCAGTAAATTACACCATGTAACTGGCTTAGGCCTCATTAGGCTTGCCCTCTCTGGCTTTATCAAGGGAACAGCCACTTCTCTTTGCAATCCCTTATGGGAATGGATTTCTTCACTTTTCTCTGAAAGGTCAGTACGTCCCCCTTTCCTGTATTCCTCATCAACTAGTGGCAGCTCAGCCTTTTGTTATCTTCTGGTGCAGCTCCCTTATTTACTTCCAAATAAGAGATGTCTGCAATTTTAAACAATCTATGGTTATTTTGAATAAGGATCATTCTAGTGAATCCTGTTAGCTATCTAGCCAGCATTTCCCTTGCTCTTTCCCAGCAGGTCATGGTTTTTGCTGAGTGATCATTGCCCTCCCCTTCATGGTCTGAGTGTGCTCAGTATTCCTTTGTGCTCCCTCTTCCATTTGCTCCTCCAAATCCGTCTTTATCCTTCTCCATTCTGACCTGGGCATGCATTGGTGGGATTAATGGATCTCTGGCCCTGTGAATTTCAGCAACCGGAAGAAGAGTAAGGTTGCAGTATTTACTCTGTTGGCTTTCTCCATGGCTAAGTAATTGCAGGCTGACAGCATCCCTTTATGAATGGACAAAGATCCTCTTGGGTCGCCCTCACCATCCAATGCCCTGGGCGTGTGTTCTAATAAGAGCTTTGGACTGCTCAGGCTGAGGGGCAATGGTGGCTCTCTGTTGTTGTCAGCCCCTGGGCACTGCACTAGCCATTGCTGAGTTTCTTCAGCTTTGCCCACAACCTCATAAATGACCACTTGATTAAATTTTCCTCATCTAACCGGTTCTAATATGCCACCTACTTCCTGCTGTAACCCTAAGATGTCACATGACTCACATCTCCAGTTTTAAGGGCTGGATCCTGACTACTTTAGTCACAGCATCCCATTTACCAGCAATCAATTCAGACACCCCAGATGAAGGCACTCAGTGCATGGTACTTCCTTAACAAATGTTTCTGATCCAGAGATGGGCACCTAATTTACTTAGGCAGGCTAATTAGATGGAAGGTGTTTCCTATTCCATCCAGGCTGCCATAAGAAAACACCACAGACTGGGTAGCTTATAAACAACAGAGGAACTTCCCTGGTGATCCAGTGGTTAAGACTGCCTTCCAATGCAGGGACTGTGGGTTTGATCCCTGGTTGGGGAGCTGAGATCCCACATACCTCAAAGTCAAAAAACCAAAACAGAAACAATATTGTAACAAATTCAACAAAGACTTTAAAAAATAGTGCATATCAAAAAAAATCTGTAAAATAAATAACAGAAGTATATTTCTAACAGTTCTGGAGGCTGCAGAGTCCAAGATCAAGGCACCAGAGTTCTGGTGAGAGGGCTCCAGTGAAAGCCTGCTTTCTGATTCTTAGCCAGTGTTTTCTAGCTGTTTCCTCTAGCTGTCTCCCTTTCCATGATCTCTGTGAGGTCTCTTTGAAAAAGTGGAAGTGTTAGTCATTCAGTCGTGTCCAACTCTTTGTGACCCCATGGACGGTAGCCCACCAGGATCCTCTGCCCATGGAATTCTCCAGGCAAGAATAAAGTGGATTAGGCATGCCCTCCTACAGGGGATCTTCCCGACCCAGGGATTTCACCTGGGTCTCCTGCCTTGCAGGCAATTTCTTTACTATTTGAGCCACTGAAGATCTCTGTAAGGTCTCTTTAAGGAATGCTGACCCCACTCATGAGGGCTCCATCCTCATGACCCAAGCAGCTCCCAAGGGTCCCATCTTGCCGGGGTCCAGCCCCGGCTGATCCAGGGTATTCGAAGCGGGGACGGCGTCGGCGAGGATCAGGATACAATAGCTTCAATTAGATATTAGTTAAAGATGTAAGGAGTAATAGAATGAGGATAGCTCAGTAGGAAAATTCAGTGGAGAAAAGAGGCTGAGTAGCTTGGTTTACGCGGGAGACCAATAAAACTTCAAGACAAGAAGTTTGCACCACTTACGTAGGCCGCAGGCGTCCTTCCGTTCTCCCAAAGGAAAGGAGACACTGAGGCCTCCCTGGTCGGATCTTAGAAGCCCAGGCAAAATTAGTAAGCATGGCGGGTTCCACACTCCAGATGGAGACTCAGCCAGAGTGAGAGAGAGAGCGACATGGGGAGACCAGTACTTCGAGAAACTGATCCCAATTCTTTATTTTCCATGGTCTACTTTTATACACTGAGATGTTATGTAAAAGTCACGCGGGGTCAGCAGTCCTGACTTTTATCAAAGTCAGGTGCTTCATACAAATGTATACAGAGGTCTTAGGGGTGTTACATCATCTTCTGGCCAGGGGGCCTGCTGACAATTTATGACCCTCTCCTTGTGACAGCGGTCAGTCAACCAGGACACTTATTTCTCCAGGGGTGATTATTCTTAAAACAGATGCCACCCAAATAAAGTTACATTCCTATAGGGTGAGGGTGTAGTGGGTTTTAGTTAAGGAAAGAATTTAGCCTAAGGTCTAACATGATTAATATCAAAAGTTAATACTTATTTCTTCTATATATTCATTAATGTGTGTAAGGGCAGGGGATGTGGAGACTTAGCAACAAACATTGGCTCAACAAATGAAAAAACCTTCACCAACACAATTTCTAATCAGCCCATTATACTTATACTAATAGTTTTCTAACTTTTCTAAGGAACCTGTTTTTAGAAGGTTTAAAGCATCTCGTGCCTCTCACGGTTGGGAGGCTGTGAGCAATCACATGTGCCGGAACAAGCCTGTCAGGCAGGCCAGAGAACCTTCAGAGGAGTTTGTAGGTTAAAACACTCTTGTTACGCCCAGGAGTTTTTATTAACTGGAGCTCTAGGTTAACTCCTTCTCTGAAAGAGGTGGTGGGGGACAGCCCCCCATAAAGTCAGAGGTGTAGGTGAGAGCACAAAGTAGTAAAGTAGGCAGGCTCTGGTTATGGGGGTAGATGCTTGAGGATTTCCAGGGGGACTCCTGAGGCTCGATCCCGCCTTTGCGTATGTCGAGCCTCCTTCCTCATGACCTTTGCCACGGGCCGAGTGCCTCACTCTGGCCCCCAACACCATCTTCTAAATATATCATCTTTGGGGTTGAGGGTTTCATTGTATGAATTTAGGGAAAATGAAAGTGAAAGTCACTCAGTTGTGCCCAAATCTTTGTAACCCCCCATGTCGCAAGTCCATGGAATTCTCCAGACCAGAATACTGGAGTGGGTAGTCGTTTCCTTCTCCTGGGGATCTTCCCAACCCAGGGATCGAACCCAGGTCTCCTACATTGCAGGTGGGTTCTTTTCCAGCTGAGCCACCAGGGAAGCCCAGGAATACTGGAGTGGGTAGACTACCCCTTCTGCAGTGGATCTTCCCGACCCAGGAGTCAAACTGGGGTCTCCTGCATTGCAGGCAGATTCTTTACCAGCTGAGCTACCAGGGAAGACTCCATGAATTTGGGGGTAGGACATAAACATTCAGACCATTGCAGACGGGAAGAACAAGGCTTCAGCTTCTGTCAGTGGCCATCCTGTGTGAGCATAAGGGATGTCATTGTAAAAGACCAAGCAAACTCATGGACAGGGCTGGAGTAATAGCACCAGAATCCCGACTGTCACATCTGTGGAGCTAGTGTTATGGGAAATTAGAAATCCTCTCACAGGTGACTCAGTGTTATGGGAAATTAGAAATCCTCTCACAGGTTAAGCCAGTTTTAGTAGGTTTTGCTTTGTAATTGCTGCTGACAGCACCACAGCCAATACAGTTTTATCGGTATTTCTTTTATCTTTGTAGCAGCCAGAGGACTCAAAGCACTTCCTGTGCATTGTCCCATTTGATTTTCTCAATAAACATGTGAATGATTATCATGATAGTAATAACTAAGATAATATGTAAAAATAATATCTTTGTGCCAGAGTTATTCAAAGCACTTTATAATTATTAACTTGGTTAATTATCACAGCAACTCTACTCAGTAGGCACTATTATTGATCCTATTCCATTTTTTATTAGATGACACAAGGCACAGAGGTATAAAAAAACATGCATCAAGTCACCCAGCTGGTAAGCGGCAAAGCTGGATTTAAACCTAGGCAGTCAGATCCAAGGGTCTGTGTTCTTCATCGCTATGTTCTAGCACGCTGTGGATTAGGAGGAGCAGGTTTTGTGTCCATATTTCAAATGGGGAAACAATGGATCAGAGAGCCTAAGAGCTAGTTACAAGCAGACTCAACTTATGTTAGATCCAGTGCTATTTGTACTATGCGGCATTTCCCTCCCAGTGAACTTTCCATCCAGGGCATTTTAATAATTTATGGAACAATCAGTGCAAATGAGTGTTCTCCATCCTTCCAAACTGTCCTTGAGTGGAACTGGGAAGAGACTCCCTCTAGGGGCCATGGAATATAATGCAGCCTACGGATTACAGTCTTTATTCAAACTTTTATCTCAACACACTCCCTACAAAAATTTCACATACAGATGGCTAACAAACACATGAAAAGATGCTCAACATCACTCATTATCAGAGAAATGCAAATCAAAACCACTATGAGGTATCATTTCACTCCAGTCAGAATGGCTGCAATCCATAAGTCTACAAGCAATAAATGCTGGAGAGGGTGTGGAGAAAAGGGAACTCTCTTACACTGTTGGTGGGAATGCAAACTAGTACAGCCACTATGGAGAACAGTGTGGAGATTCCATAAAAAACTGGAAATAGAACTGCCTTATGATCCAGCAATCCCACTGCTGGGCATACACACTGAGGAAACCAGAAGGGAAAGAGACACGTGTACCCCAATGTTCATCGCAGCACTGTTTATAATAGCCAGGACATGGAAGCAACCTAGATGCCCATCAGCAGATGAATGGATAAGAAAGCTGTGGTACATATACACAATGGAGTATTACTCAGCCATTAAAAAGAATACATTTGAATCAGTTCTAATGAGATGGATGAAACGGGAACCTATTATACAGAGTGAAGTAAGCCAGAAATAAAAACACCAATACAGTATACTAATGCATATATATGGAATTTAGAAAGATAGTAACAATAACCCTGTGTACGAGACAGCAAAAGAGACACTGATGTATAGATCAGTCTTATGGACTCTGTGGGAGAGGGAGAGGGTGGGGAGATTTGGGAGAATAGCATTGAAACATGTATAATATCATGTATGAAATGAGTCGCCAGTCCAGGTTCGATGCACGATACTGGATGCTTGGGGCTGGTGCACTGGGACGACCCAGAGGGAGGGTATGGGGAGGGAGGAGGGAGGAGGGTTCAGGATGGGGAACACAGGTATACCTGTGGCGGATTCAATTTGATATTTGGCAAAACTAATACAATATTGTAAAGTTTAAAAATAAAATTTAAAAAGAAAAAAAATTTCATAAAACCATATACCCCTTATGGGGCTTCCCTGGTGGCCTAGATGGTAAAGAATCTGCCTGCAATGCAGGAGACCCAAGTTCGATCCCTGAGTTGGGATGATCCCCTGGAGAAGGGAATGGCAACCCACTCCAGTATTCTTGCCTGGAGAATTCCATGGACAGAGGGGCCTGGTGAGCAACAGTCCATGGGGTTGCAAAGAGTCAGACATGACTGAGCAACTAACACACACACCCCTTGTATATTTTGAAGTTATTATTTTATCATGTGTTGCCAAGAATATTAATTCCTCGTGTATTAAAATATTGACATTTAAAATAAAACTAAGAAAATAAAAAACAATAAAATAAAACCATAGACCATACTTCTATAGGTATCCAATGAAATCTGAATTCCATTCAAATGGTGAGTACCAAACTCACCATAATCAACTCAAAATATGTGAATAAACACTTTGCTTATAGTTAGAAAATTTGTTTCTTCCTGTTTAAAAAAAGTCATATTTCCATTCCATATTGCATACAGAGTTTTATCCCAATGATATACATGCTTCATTTTTTAAAGCATTTTGTTGATCTTTGCAATAAAAATATGAATATAAGTTAAAGGTGAGTGTATTTTTAAAAACTTTCTTGTTACTATAAGATCCTAAGCATTAAAATATTTCTTTTAGATTGAGTAAAATGTACAAATATTATTTGTAAATTTATAAATTATTAAAAAACTATAAAAGTTCACTTTAATTGGAAATGTGTTTATTAATTAGGTAAATTAAGATTTTTCTAACCTCCATTAGTTCATACAGAACTAATTTACTTATTGCTAGAATGAGTCAGGAACCAGTATTGCTTCTACTTGTGTGTTTAAAATTTTTTTTTAAATTTAGGTATTTATTGATATAAGTAGGCAAATGAGAATATAAGGTTTATTATAGTAATGTCTTTGATTTATTTGAACACCTTCAGATTATTTGCCAAAAGTATATAGTGACCTATCATCAGAACTTATTTTCATTAACAATTACATGTTTATTGTCTTTATAGCCCTTATCACACAAAATGATTACATTCTTTACTTCATGTCTCGCCTCCTGTGTCCTTATATGTCAGGATGCAGATGCCACAAGACTTTCTCATATTCTTTGGAATTGTGTCTGCCACATGGTAGGTAATTAACAAATATTTGTTGAACAAATGAATGAGGCAGCTTGTTCCCTAAGAGAAGGCAATCCTAGTGATTCTGTTAGGACGGGGATGAGGGAAGAGTGGATGTATAGGTAACTGGGTTCTCCATGAGCCCAACTATCGACGCTTCCTTCTCCATACATAATCTCTTAAGTACACTGTTGCTTCAGTACAACAGAGATTCTCCTCCCATCCTCAGTGTGCAGCAGGGGCAGTGCTCCGATTCTCCTGTGCCTCTGGCTCCAGGGACCCTGGCAGTCACCCCCTGTCCTCTCCTCAATAGGTTTTCTTAATACACTTCCCCGTAGACTAAATGGTCATCTGTGGTGTCCTCGGGTAATTCGAGGGTGTCTGGTGCGTCCACCAAACTTTCTTCATTTTCCAGCTGTGTGCCACATAGGGGAAAGATTCTAGAAAGCTCTAGTGGTACCTTAACTTTTATTTCCATGCCATTTGAAGGCCTATAAGTTACATTGTCATATTTGATTTTTATTCTTATCCCAACTTTGTGAAGTGGACAGGACAGGTTTTTTCATCCTGAATTTAAAGATGAGAAAACTGAAGCCCAGAGAGATAGAGAAACATGTTTAATTCTACAACATTAGCAGATGGCTGAGTATGGTTTGAATGACTAGTCTAGAAGTAGTATAGATTTGAATTTAAATCCACTTTGCTTTAGCAATTTATTAATGTGACTATTAGGGAAGTAACTTAGCTTCTCTGAACTTCAGTTGAGGAAATTAATTTAGTTATAGCTTTACCATTCACTAGCACATAGCATTGGAGAAGGCAATGGCACCCCACTCCAGTACTCTTGCCTGGAAACTCCCATGGATGGAGGAGCCTGGTGGGCTGCAGTCCATGGGGTCACTAAGAGTCGGACATGACTAAGCAGCAGCAGCACATAGCATTCCTTGCCATGAGGAGGTATTACTATTATCCCCATTTTAAAGATCAAAAAAACTGAGGCATATCATAGCAGAAGAGAATAGCCTCCAAGAGTGTGGGCTTTGGAGCCAAGTCACCTGAGCTCAGGTCCTATCTCTATCACTGAGGAGCTAAGTTACCTTGGGCAAGTTACTTAATACCTGCCTGGTACAAGGTAAAAATCAATGTATGTCAACTAATATTATTAGGCAACTTGTCCAAGGCTATAAACAAACAATGGCAGTGCTAAGATTCAAAGCTAGCCAATCTGATTCCAGAGACTATGCTTTGAACCATGACACTGTGTTATCTTTAGAGCCAGAAAGTCAGAAGTAGATAGGAAGGTAAATACAGAAGAGAGAAAGATAAGCTTCATAGGTTGTATGTTGGAGAGATATTAAGTACAGGAGAAAGAAAGGAGAGAAATTGTGGAGTATCAGGATGTTTTGCTATAAGAAAAGAAATAGAATTACCTTTAGGTGCACTTTACAAAGATTCCAGTAAGGAATTAAATTGTTCAACCATGCCCCTTTGCCACAAGAATGATGTTTCCTTAGAAAGCAATACTGTGTCACTTCCCTGGTGGCTCAGTGATCAAGAATCCACTGCCAATGCAGGAGACATGTGTTTGATCCCTGGTCCAGGAAGATCCCACATGTGGAGCAACTAAGCCCCTGAACAACCACTGAGCCTGTGCTCTGGAGCCTGGGAACTACAACTACTTACTGAAGCCCATGTGCCTAGAGCCCATGCTCAGCAACAAACAAATCCACTGCAATAAGAAGCCATGCACTGCAACTAGAAAGTGGCCCCATTCGCCACAACTAGAAAAACACCCGTGCAGCAATGCAGACCCAGCACCGCTAAAAGATTAAATTAAAATAAAGCAGTAGTGTGATAAGATAGGATGTAAGAGTTCACTCTGAATAGGGTCTCCAATATGGGGCTTTGGAGATAAGGGACAGAAATTTCTAGGGTAAATGTTACCTGTGTTCCACCAGCAGCAATGGGACCCGCATATATGGATGCTCATTGTATCCTGGGGACTGATCACCTAGCCAATCAAGGTATTTACCCTGTGAGTGCACCTAGGAGGCAACCAGGCTCCTTCTCTGTCTCAATGTACTTCCAGCTCAGTGCCACACTAATGCAACCCACCCCTGCCTCTGGCAGACTGCACCCAGGAATCCCTGCCTTCCTTTCCAAGGTAATCAGGGCCCTGCGCATACTCTTGGCCTGGAGAAGAGAGATGGTCTCCTTTCTCAGTTGGTGTTAGATGTTACCTGTGGCCACCTGTGGGTTACACTCGTGGCTCAGTAGTAAAGCATCTGCCTGCATAGGAGACAAGATTTCAATCCCTGGCTCAGGAAGATCCCCTGGAGAAGGAAATGGCAACCCACTCCAGTATTCCTGCCTGGGAAATCCCATAGACAGAGGAGCCTGGTAAGGCTACAGTCCACGGTGTCCCAAAAGAGTCAGACATGACTTAGCGACTAAACAACAAATGGCCACCTGCCAGGTGACAGTGAATAGGCTCTGTACTGACCTGTAGCCTTATGTCTTTCAACAGCTAGCTCTACCATTTGCCTGTAGTTTCAACAGCAACACCAACAATCATATCTAACATGTGCTGAACAATGTCTACATTTGTTTGTTGAAGCCAATTGTGTAGACTGTAAAATGTTACCTCCCCTTACCTCAGTTAGGATTGTTGTGCTGTAGGATGTCAACAATCTTCTTCCAGTGTCCAGATGGTATAAATTCATTGTATACTATATGGTATTCTATGATTCCTCTACAAGATGTTGTTGTTATTATTATTATTAGTTAAAATGAGGACTGACATTTCTTAGACATATGCCATTGTGTTAAGTACTTAATATGTACTTGCTGTTTAGTTACTAAGTCATGTCTGCAACCCCATGGACTGCAGCCTGCCAGGCTTCTTTGTCTTTGGGATTTGCCCAGCAAGAATACTGGAATGGGTTGTCACTTCCTCCTCCAGGGAATGTTCCTGACCCAGGAATTAAACCCACATGTCCTGCATTGGCGGGTCAATTTCTTTACCACTGAGCCACTGGGGAAGTCCTTAATATGTATTAGCATATTTAATTGCTAAGAAACCTTGTGAGGTATGTATATATGTATTATTATCCTGAATTTGCAAATGAGGAGAATCAGAGTTTAGAAAGATAAACTTCTCAAGGTTGCATAGCTAGTTGTGAAAGAGCTGGGATGAAACCCTAACCTATGTGGCTTCAGGCTACCAGCTCTACTGTGTGCAATTGTTCCTTCTAAGATACTCATGAACAAAAGAGTCCAATTTCCCTTTGTCTATATGCCTGGGGTCAGAGATTGTGCAGTACCTACACACTGGTCTAAATCCAGGTTCATATTTCCAGCCATATTATTAGGAAAGATCAGGGTCTGCCTGTCAGATTCCTGCCTGAGAGTGATTGTATTCTCAGTGCAGATGAGAAGCCTGTCTGGAGTCCCATTTTAGAACTTTGGAGAGTACACACTGTAAGCTACGAAACATTCCAGACACACAAAGTGATAATGGTCCAAATTGTGTCCATGCTTGATCACCAGGTAGTGGCAATTGTCAAGAGCTTATATATTTCCTTGGAATCAAAGCAAATTTAAGAAAGAGAAATGAAGACATCTGAGCAAAAAAAGAGAGCAATTATGTGATAGAATAAGGCTTAAGAATGGCCATCGTGGAACAAAACAATGTAGAAGCTTGTAGGAGAAACTCAAGTCACCACTATAATCATTACTGAAACATTATGTGCCTCTGTCTTACTTTGGGTTCTTCCAGAAGGTGAACCCGAGAAAAGGATTCCAGTACAAATAGTTTATTTAGGAACTGAAGATGGAAAAATTAGGAAAGAGACACAGGGAAGGAAAGGCAATGACTAAAGGGCGTGTGATCAACAGCTCTTACTTTGGGCAGCTGAGCTTCATCTCACTGAGGAAACTCTGGGAGCCAGTGTCTATATACATTAAAAAAAAAAACACTACCAACTCTCATTGGTCATTGGAAGAAAGCTGATGGTAAGTTATTAATTTCCAGGCACTCTTTTTTACCATAGGGCAGGCAAAGTGCCTTAGAATCCAGATAAAACTTTCAGGAAGAGAAATGCAGGAGCTGGTAGCTGGGAGTCAAGCTTTTCTGAACTGAAGTGGAGAGGATAGAGGGATATGAGTGGGTAACGGACAGTGTCTAAGAAATTTTGCCTTAGAGGACAAGAAACAGGTAGAAGCTACCACTTACTGAATGCTTAGATTCACTTAATGATCACAGCCACTATATAAAGTGGGCACTGTTATTGCTGTCATTTTGTAATTAACCAAAAGTACTGAGAGGTAACATAATTGCTCACATGCAAATAGCTGATAAATGCTAAAGCCAGGAATTGAATCCAGGGCATCTGACTCTAAAAATCATTATCTTTTCCCATCTATGTAGGTTCCTTAATCAATTCCCATTTGTCTAGCTCCATTCTTCATGGTTATGCTGGATATTTTTATCCAGAAAAAAAAAATCCAAGTTGCTTCTAACTGATTTCCGTTGCCCCTTGATTTAGCATTTTGTAGGTAGGGTTGTTGATAATTGATGCTGACACTTAGCACTCTCCTAAACTCTTTAAAGGGTTTATCTTAATAAATCTACGAGGTATTTACTATTATATTCCCAACTTACTGATGAGGGAGCAGAAACACAAGTGGTAATAATTTGTTAGAGGCCATATATTCAGTGAATGGGAAAACCCAAGGTTCAATCTGACTTCAGTGCCCTTGCTTAATCACTATGTTCTGCTGTCTTCTTAGTCAGCAAGATTTATAAGAACAAAGTTTTGAGTAGATGTAGCACTTGGCAATTCCAGGAACTACCTTTAAAAGGAGACAAAATTAGCGAGCATAGCTAATCCAAGGAAATGGCATCTCCACTCAGTTTTGATTCAGAAAGTATAAACACAAAAATTTAATGATAAGCCTCTGGGTGAACATGCATATTTTTGAGCTCTTGTTTTAAGTCATCAATAGACAGGCTGACACTGGACTTAGAAATGTCATATTCATGTAAATTTCCAGCTGGGACAAAGCTCCCTTAGCCTTGGGAGTAAATTTTGATTCTAGACAGAGGGGTTTTGTTTCCAAGGACTAAAAGGGAGAGATGTATCAGTAATTGACATCTTTGTGTGCTTGTTTCTTTCTCATTTCAGTGGTATTTATTTATTACAAAAAATACTGAAATAATGAGAATAAAAACAACAGAAAAAAATTGAAATTGTCTTTAATCACACCATTTTTTTTCTTTTCTTAAAACCACTATATAAGGTAAAGAACGAGAGCAGTCTCTGACCCCTATCCCAGTCTCTGTAATAACTCTAACCACTGGCAACATTCTGGTGCTCGAAAGTCTTTTCCCTCTGTGAGTATAAAAAATATACCTGTAGACTAAATATAGGCATACACAGTACTGACAGCTTTTTATTTTAATTAAAACATGATCATGCTTTTATTTTTTTCACTTAACCACACCTCCTAGGATTCCCTGATAGTTTTTACAGATTCACCTCATTTTCTTTTGAGGTGCTCCCCCAACAATCTTCCTTAAGAAGAGTATTCTCCTTTTTATGATTACAAGAAAAAAAAAAAAAGACTTGTAAGCACCAGAATGTCACCAGTGGTTAGGGTTACTACTGCGGCTGGGATAGAGGTCAGAGACTGCTCTCATTCTTTAGCTTATATACTGGTTTTAAGAACACAAACAAACAAACAAAAAGAATGTGATTAACTTTACTAACCCACTTCAGTATTCTTGCCTGGGAAATTCCATGGACAGAGGAAACTGGCGGGGTACAGTCCATGGGGTCACAAGAGTCTGACATGATGGAGTGACTAAACCACCACCCCCACCAATACAATATTCCAGTATATAGGTTATAATTTGTCTAAACAATCTCTTATTGTTGGACATTTGGCTTACTTCAAAATATTTGTTAATACAAAAAGTGCGATAGAAATCAAGTTGACATACTTTTTTACACTGCCCAATTCATCTTTTTAGCGCATTTAGCACTTGCCTGAAGGTGTCAGGTGGTTGGAATGCCCTCCAACCCCCAACCACCCAGATAAAACATAACCGAATATTTACTTTTCAGAGTCCCAGACCCCCTTCCACAAATAATTCCTGCTTCTGATTCTAGTTGAGATACCCACAACTAATAGTAGCAATAATTTAAATTATAAATCCCCAAAGGCAATATTGTGTATCTGCATCCCCATTCTGATACCAGGGGCATCTTCTCTCCCCCCTCCTCCATCGTTTCTCCCCGCCCCCTCAACCTTGTCATAGGTCCAGCCTTCAACCCCGACTTGTCTCCTGGGTCAGCCCTGAGCCCTTTGGGGATTCACAGAGACCAAAACCTTAGAAGATGCTGCTCAGTTGGATTGAAATATGCCTCTTGTGCTTTCTGCCACACACTCACCAACCACACACACACAAAGCAAGCTCCGGCTCCTTAACAAAGACAGTATCTGTGGAAAGCTTCCTTAGTCTTGGATGGAGAAGAAGAATTTTCTCCTTGAGCTCTGCCTCTGCACTTACAATGGAAGCCAGCAAAGAAGACCAATCTGAAGCAGAAGGATCTCAAATTCCCTCCCTACCTTCCTACAAAAAGCAAGGACCTCCAGACCTCAACCCCCAGCTGGCCCTGGTAACCCGACCTTACTCTCAGCTCTTTCTACAGGACCTGGGGATGGTGAGATCTGGAAAGACAGGAGGGAGGGAATGTGGAGACCACCCAGTGATTGGTGAAATGGGGACACTGAGATGCAAGACTAATATGGAGAGAATTCCACATCTAGCAACACCTCCCCACAAAGAGCCACATTTCCAGGGGCTAGAGACTGGAAGTGGAGGGGGAAATGGGGAGATTGAACTTACCGTCCTGGGAAATCTCAGCTCCACTGTGCAGAGACGCTTCTAACACATCTCTCTCCCTTCCCTCCCTTGGAAGCCCCTAGAGGGCTTGGGCAGTCTTTGACAAACCAGCCGCCCTCCGGAGAAAAGCAAGATCACCTCCGCCCTGAGGTCTCCTGGGTCCCGTGGCCGCCTTCTCCTCTGTCATCTCCCTGGGTGATGCCTCTCGGGTGCGGAAGCTGAACTTCCTGCACTGCAGACTTGGGTACTCAGCGGGGCACCCCCTTCTTGGCCCTCTGGCTCGGACTTTTCCTAGGGCTCTTAGCTCAAGGCCTGACTCCAGGCTCCCAGAAGTCGCAGGGGTGGGTGGGGAGGGAGCAGAGCAAGAGGAAGTCGATTCGGACAGCCACAGTCCTGGTCCTCCCGGGTGAAACTGGAGACTGCCCAGGGCTGGGAGGACAGAAGGACCTACGGATGGCAGCTATCCATGGTCCTGGCCGACATCAAAGCGTGGATGTCTAAGGCCAACAGCAGCCCAGCCGTATTACAGTAAAACGGGTAAAGCAGTAAAACGGAGCTATGGTATTGGAATTGGTTTTAATTAACCCAGTTGCAGGCAGGCTAATTAAGGTCTGAGTGCCGCGTTTCCGCACCTTCCCAACCATGTGCCAATTGTCAGGGTGAATCTGAAAGTCTTTCCACTTCCTGCTAGTACTATCTCCCCTTGTGAATTAAAAAGATGTTGATGCCTCCCACTCTCTTAGCCTGCCTCCTCCGATTCCTCCTCCAGCACCATTCCCAGTTCAGGCAGAAAAGCCACATGGCCCTTTCCTGCTTTACTCGCAATCCCCAAGCCCCTGAAACTGGTCCTGAAAGTTTCAGGGTGGAATGAATTTGGGATTGGCTTAAAATTCACTGCCCTGGCCTGTAAGTCCAGGGGATGAAGCTTTAATTTTGTCAAATAAAAACCGGATCTTTGGGTCAGTGAGGTTTGAACCCCTTAAAGTGACATATATACACTGCTGCTGCTGCTAAGTCACTTTAGTCATGTCCGACTCTGTGCCACCCCATAGACGGCAGCCCACCAGGCTCCCCTGTCCCTGGGATTCTCCGGGCAAGAACACTGGAGTGGGTTGCCATAAGTATAAAATAGATAGCTAGTGGGAAGCTGCTATGTAGCAATGAGAGTTCAGTTCGATGCTCTGTGATGACCTAGAGGGGTGGGAGGGGAGGCTCAAGAGGGAGGGGATATATATATATATATATATATATATATATATATATATATATACACATACATACACATACACATACAGCTGGTTCGTGTTGTTATACAGCAGAAACTAATGCAACATTGTAAAGCAATTATACTCCAATTAAAAAGGTAAAAGTGGAGCTTGTGTTTTGGTTCCATCTGAACAGAGTCTGAGCTAGGACTGAAGCATGGAAAGTGATATCTTTCAGCTCAGTGAGCTCCTGAGAGGAAAGAGAAAAGGAGGTCAGGAAACGGGATGGTACAGAGGTGGAAACATACCAGCTAAACCAACACTCCAGTGGAGGGCTCATGGAGGCAGGCACTGCCTAACTGCCCTCCCAGTAATCTTTTTAATGAGCCTGGTCCAGGGCTGAGCAGGAAGTAGACAGCCAAATAAACTACTTGTTGAATTAAACCCAGAAAGTGCAATAAATTTTGTGTTTTTAAGCTTTGTATACTGGTATACTGGTTGGGTCTCTCTTCTCTCTATCAAAGTATATAGCTCATGACAAATTTTGGAGGCATTTATTCTATAATCCTTTTATAAGGATACCTTCTTATAACATCCACATCTTTGAGGGACTCATTCTATTCTGCAAGAATTGTTATTTCCACCTGGTCTTCTACGTTGGCTGCTCCTTGGGTTGACTTTGGAGCAAAATGTTCAGAGGGGGAAATGGCTTGATCATAGTACCAGCTACTTTTATTTTTTTTTTTAATGATCTCTACTTCCTGCCCCTGGAAAGATAAAAAGCCTGCCCAAGGTGACCTTAAACTGGGCAGCAGAGTGAAGCTAAATTCTCTTGTGTTGGTTCCGCAGTAAAACAACATATCAAGAGAATGATGATTTCAATTCAATTTTGTTTATGTTAACAATCTTGTAGAATGAGCACAACATGATATTCCTAGCAGAAGGAAGTGTCATTAGTAGAAGAGTGAATGCTGGCTTTTGGAGGTTATGGTTTTAAACAGTGCTGGTAATGCCATAGCTCCAGAAGGAAAAAGAAAACAGGCAATGATGTGGGAATTGCAGAAATGGGATTAAAGGAGTGAAAGTCTATTGCTTTGAACTTCAAACAGGAAACTTCCATTTCAATCTGCAAAGTTATCTTTTACAAGATAGAGCTTTAGCTTTGAGTTGATGTACATTTCTTTATTTTATAGCTCACAACTTTTATGTATATGTGTACATAAATTTGGACTGTGTTGAAAGGTTTATATTCTGATTTAGTCAAACTCCTTTCTCAAGTGTAAACAAAATAGTCTTTATTGTAGGGCACTTCCACAATTATCCATCTCTTTGGAAAAAAATGGGCCAATTGGGATCTTGTTATTTGACCAAAACAACCACAATAATAATAATAACCAAATTTCATGGGAGTTCATTTGTGCTTTATGTCAGCATAATAATCTGGGGGAAATTGAGGGCAAACAGAGAAGGGGATGGCAGAGGATGAGATGATTAGCTAGCATCACTGACTCAATGGATGTGAATTTGAGCAAACTCTAGGAGATAGTGAAGGAGAAGGGAGCCTGGAGTGCTGCAGTCCATGGGGTCACAAAGAGTCAACGTAGAGACTGAACAATAGCAATAAATGAACATTTAAAATTGTTAGAATGTTACTAAAAATGATTGAGAGGTGTATATACACACATAATATGTTATTTGATTTATGTGGCAATCTTATAAGGTGAGCGTACCTCTTCCCCATTTTACAGAGGAGGAAACTGTAACTCAGGGAGATTAAGTGTCTGTCAAAGTAGGTTCAACCTGATGGAAAAACTGGCATTTGAATCAGGGTCATCAGAGCAGTGCTACTAAAAGATGCTATGTCTTCCGATCTCAAATGTGGGTGTGTACCGTTAACAAAAATATAATACCTGACTTTCATCTGTATAATGCATTGTTACCAGTGGGACCATGACCCACTGGTCCATCCTGCCTTGCCTTTACCCAGTCAAAATTTATTCAGCCTGTAGTGAGCAAGACAGTTTGCCGCTTCATCTGTGTACTTACTCCTCTACTTTTTTCCCCCCTTCTCCTTACTTTTGCTTAGTGAAATGATAGCCTTAAGGTTTCCCATCCTCTTCCAGGTCATGGCACCCCACTGCAGTACTCTTGCCTGGAAAATCCCATGGATGGAGGAGCCTGGAAGGCTGCAGTCCCTGGGGTCGCTGAGGGTCGGACACAACTGAGCGACTTCACTTTCACGCATTGGAGAAGGAAATGGCAACCCACTCCAACGTTCTTCCCTGGAGAATCCCAGGGACGGGGGAGCCTTGTGGGCTGCTGTCGATGGGGTCACACAGAGTCGGACACGACTGAAGTGACTTAGCAGCAGCAGCAGCAGCCAGGTCAGTGATTCCCCGTGCTGGGAGTGGGTGCTGTCCGCGGTGCTGAGACACTCACCTTCGGGAGGCTTAGATAAGTAGGGCCCTTTCCCTTCACTTACACCTTCTTCCCAGGTGGCGCTAGTGGTAAAGAACCTGCCTGCCAATGCAGAAGACAAAAGAGACTAGAGTTCAATCCCTGGGTCAGGAAAATCCCCTGGAGGAGGAAATGGCAACCTGCTCCAGTATTCTTGCCTGGAAAATTCCAAGGACAGAGGAGCCTGGTGGGCTACAGTCCATAGGATTGCAGAATCAGAGACAACTGAGTGACTTAGCATGCACTCCTCCACTCCAACCTCAGGCACATTTTCTCTTATCTGGCACTTCATGTTCATAACACCACCATTCTGTAATCTGCTGTTTTGTAATCCCAGACTTCCCTGTGCACTGGGGAATTATTTTCTCCCCCAAATGACACTCTTACAGGAGCCTCTTGTCTCCCTCCCTTTCCAAAGGACATTCTGAGGATGGGAAGTTTGGGAAAGGTTCAGCTTCCTCATTTGGAAATTTGATTTTTTGTTAGGCCAAAGAAATGGAACTTAGCAGTCTCCACAGCTTTAGTGCTGGTGGGCGCAAGGAGTATTTGGATGCTAGAGACAATTGAAAGCCTTACTAAGCCAACAGTTACCCTTTGCAAGTACTGCTGTTGTTCCAAGCTGATTCTCTCCTTCTGGGTGGTGTCAATGGCTGGAGGCTTTCAAAAAAATGCTTTAAAACATGCTCCCCCCACCCCCAAGTATGTCCTATGTGTCTTTATCTGTAGAGACCTTAACTCAGCCCCCAACTCATCTTTTGTAAAGACTCTTAGAGGTCAAAGGAATGGGGTGTGTGTGTGTATGATAGGATGAATTTCTTTTCAAAGAAACCCAAGGGCCACATATTTGAAGAGAGCCATAAGGGAAAAACTGAAAACAAAGGAATGTACATTCCTTATCGTTTCTTTCTAAGTCTAAACTCTATTCTCCCCTGACAACTCACAAGGAACAATGACAGTAAGCCTTTCGCCAGCACTCTCTCCATCTGAAAGGTGACTGCAGAAAAAGACAGGATGCAGCTGACATTTTTTGAAAACCTGTAGGAATAAAGAAGCCTCAGAGAAGACTTAAGTTTATTTCTTCTTGAATAGATAGTCTTTAATTTGCTTCTGGGAAGAATAAACTATAGACATCCAAAGCATGTACTAATTTTAATAACCTCTATGAAAGAAACTGATTTTGGGGCATCACCTCTCTCCTAAGAATGATCTGAGAAAAAATACACACTGCAGTTCATGTGAATCACCATTCACGTTTTACCCATTTAGACAGACCTGAAAACAAGCAGGTATTATTCTTCTTGCAGTTTCATCTCCTTTTGGGTCCATCTCTCAGTGAGGTACATTTTGTCTCTTTATTTTTCATAGGTGTTCTATTACTCAGAGATTGTTGTCATAAATGAAACAGTGTGTAAGACACATACAAAACAAATATTGTTAAAGAGTAACCCTGAACAATGATAACGTTATAGATGACTTGTATAGACCCTGGAGAGCTAGAATCAATTTTCTCTGCAATTGCTTCTCATTCTGAACTTATTCTTTTAAAATAATTGTGCTTCCTACAGGTGAAAAGGTAAACTGTGCCTTGAAGCTAGCAAAGTTAAAAGTAAGACTATAAATGAGGTAAAAATTCAAGGCACAGAAACTACTAGTTTCATTTCTAACATGTATCAAATCTACTATGGCTTATAGTTTTTGAAACTGAATGGGAAAGCTATTAAAAGGCAGTGATCATGTGTGTGTGTGTGTGTGTGTGTGTGTGCAGACTTCATTGAGAGGCGAAAGTTTTGATCACCTTTTTTTCCTTCTTATTTTGAACAGTCCATATTTTACTAAGCTTTCTTATTTTGTCTCCTGTGATTTTTTGCAATCTTTAGACAAGTCACTTATTGCTTTCTGACCATTTCAGCCCCACTGTGGATAACTCTGAAGTTTCACCAATGCATTTTTGTCCCCTTTATTAATTGACATTTATTAAGACCTTCCACGGTCTTCCCTGGTGGCATAGACAGTAAAGAATCCATCTGCTAAGCAGGAGACGCAGGCTCAGTCGCTGGGTGGGGAAGATCCCCTGGAGAAGGAAATGGCAAACCATTCCAGTATTCTTGCCTGGGAAATCTCTTGGACAAGGGAGCCAGGCAGGCTACAGTACAGGGGGTTGCAAAAGAGTTGGACATGACTTAGCAACTAAGCAACAACAAGCATTTCTAAATGTCAGTTTTTGAAGCAGTGTAAGATACAAACTACCTAGCCATAACCCAGCTTAAACAGGAGATAATATTTTTCTTTTAAAAAGTCATAGCCTAGAATAATATTTTTCAATAGATTTTAAATGGGAAAATCACAAGTTTAGTTGTTCTCAAATTTTTCTCGCAAAATAGTTTATTTGTGAGAGACAATCTCACGACACTCCTTGTGATTAAACTCAGAAAAAGTTTTAAAGATTGAAGAGTATTGTGCATCTACCATGTGTAACATGCCAAGGCTTTCCAGTGGTGAAAAAGATAATAAAGGTTCTTGACTTCATGAAGATGATATTTTAGTGGTAGATTCTCTGAAGCACAACTAAATGATATAACTTAGAAATTTAGAATTAAAATTTAGTTTCCTCCTTTCAGAAATTCACTGAACACTAATACTACACAGTTTTAATATTCTTCCATATATTTATTTTTTTGGACATAGCAAGATTAGCTGTCAGTAAAACATTACTATTGTTTCCTTAAAAACTGTTTACTGTGTATTGAACAAATAATAATACTAACACATGGAAATATATTGAATCCAATTGCTGTACCTTTTATATCCAGATGAAAAAAGCTAAGTACTGAGTAACACATGAAAATTTCAGAGACTAGCTTCCATCCAATACATAATTTCTTCCTGCCTAAGCTTTCACTTAGAACACACTAAATTATCTTCAGTAGGACTAAAAATCACTACAAAATAAAATAGCCAGTATAAAATACTTTATAATATTTCAGTACCAAAATCAAGAACTGTTCTAACTTACCTTTAATGTGAAGTAAAGAAACAGCTTGGAGAAGGAAAAGGCAACCCACTCCAGTATTCTTGCCTGGAAAATCCCATGAACAGAGTAACCTGTGCTACAGTCCTTGGGGTTGCAAACAGTTGGACACAACTTAGCAACTGAGCAGAGCAAAAAAATAGTTATCAAAATAGTTCCTTTGCAGGGTATTTGAACCCTAGATGAACACCAGAGAAAAAGTCCACTTCCAGTTTTAGAATCATAGCTTGTCAATGAGTTCTTCAAAGGCATGAGGAAATAGAGGAAAGAAAATCCCCCTTTCAAAGCAATGAAACTGCAGACACATTCAGACCAAATTCTTCTTTCCACCCGCCTGGCATACTTGGGCGGGTATTATTACACCCATTAATAGATTAGTGACAGCTGTTTAAAGACACGTTAGCATTTGAATTATATTTCAAGGCTGGAAGGGATCTTGATTCATCCAGTTTAACTCCTCATTGTCAGAGTAAAACCAACGTCCAAAGAGGAGAAGAGACTTATGCAAGATGACATTATTAGCAAGTGGCAGAACTGACCACCAGAAATCAGGGCTTCTCAAACTTGAGGTAGCTTGGCTGGGCATAAGAGAATAAACTGTAGTGCTTTAAAACACAAGTCTCTGTCCCATCCCCAGATATTTTATTTGGGTAAAGACCCTAACACTGGGAAAAAGTGAGGGAAGGAGAAGAAGGCGGGGGCAGAGGATGAGATAGTTGAATGGTATCACTGACTCGCAATGGACATGAGTTTGAGCAAACTCAGGGAGACTGTGAAGGAGAGGGTAGCCTGGCATGCTTCAGTCCATGGGGTTGCAAAGAGTCAGATGTGACTGAACAACAACAAGGCTCAGATTGTGCCTAGGATTTACTGTTGATAATGATACAACTGGTCTGAGAATCACACTTGCAGAAGTATTATAAAAATCATTGATGATTTAACTATTTCCATGATAAAATGATAAAGTGGGGTGAGAATTTCAAACCAAAGCTTTTAAGACACTGCTTTTGTCCCCACTGTTTCTTATATTTGTGTAGTCACATAAAATGCACAAGCAACAAAAGTCAAAATCTGTCAACTGCCCAGACTTGACTTAGATTATCACAATGATCCCCTGCAATGGATGGGAAATCTGAAACTCTGATCATTCTTTCGCGTTATAAGTTTATCCAGCTAATATATTTCTAAGGCAATGAGAGGATTATTTCATTCCAAGAAACTACAAAATTGAGAAAACTCTAAAGTTTTTCTTAATGAATTTAAAATTCTCAAATTTGTCGAAGATTTGCTATTTAATAATGTATTAATTCAATGAATATTTACTGAAAATCTACCAGTTGGGATTTTAATTAACATCTACTGCATCTTAAAGGGGCTTCTTGGGTAGTGCTAGTGGTAAAGAACCCACCTGCGAATGGAGGAAACTTAAGAGACTTGGATTCTATCCCTGGGTTAGGAAGATCCCCTGGAGGAAGAAATGGCAACCCACTCCAGTATTCTTGCTTGAAGAAACCCATGAACAGAGGAACCTGGTGGGCTACAGTCCATGGGGTTGCAAAAAGTCAGACATGACTGAAGTGACTTAGCATGTATGCATTGCATCTTAAATGTCTTCAAAATGTCTCCCCAAACAGACTTGACAATTGATTGATTGGAAAATGATACTGCAAGTTGAATCAGATGGAAAGTTCTACCACCTTCCATACCAGTGTTTATGATGATAATAAAACATACAGAAATATTTTGATATTACATTATGAATTTTAATATTTGTATTGATTTTAATAGGCTTCTGAATTAAAGAAAATCTACATAGGCAAAATAACAAAGCAGTAAGTAGAATCATAGTTCCCTGAAACAGAAAAAGACTTTTGTAGGTTAAAATTTATATTAAATCCAGAAATTCAATTCTGATAGGCTTGTGTTTCACAGTGAGGGATAGATCCCTTTAGGAATTCTCTACAGCAAATGAAAGTATTTAGGAAGGTTGAATAAAACAGGTCCCAAATTTTCATTAACTTTGATGAAATGTGACAGGTTATTGATTTTTAATTCAATTCAGAGTATGAGATTATCATCTCTAAATCACAGATGATCCCAAAAGATCTACCATTATGCTTTTGGGTATTATTAATATGCTGTCATTTCATATGATTTTATTTGTTGACCCGCCAACTTGCTCTCGAAAGGATTTAAGGCTGTCATTTTGAATTAAGACTTGTTTTTTACACTTTTTAAGATGAAATAAAAGAAGTAGGTGGATTTCCATTGAGAGATTCTCAGTTTAGGTTCTGTCCGTGACTTCACTTTAATTTCTGGAGGGCACTGCAAAGGATCTCAACTTCACCTACAAAGAAAAACAAAGGAGCCACTTATACTGTAAACAAACACCCTTCAAGTATCTGCAGTGTGTAAAAGGCTAGGGAATCAGTGGGGTGTGTGGATACACTAGGTACTACCCCAATCTTCAAGGAGCTGACAGCTTAGTTAGGGTGATAAAATCTGAGCCATTACAGATGATTCCAAGTTGTAGGAAGTGCTTAAGAGCTATTAATGTAATTAAGATTCTTCTTTCCATAGTCTATTTCTCAGGGAAGGAGTTAATAGTTTTCTCCCCAGGGAAATCACTAGCTTTTAAGTTTCCTTTTCACATGACCATCCACAGATGCTCGCAAGGGGCTAAGCCACAGAACCTAAAAGTAGGGTTCACATAGCCCCCCATCCCCACTCCATGTCAGGATTCACTGGGGCTTCATTACAAATACAAATCCCTGACTCATATCACACATTCAGGGATAGTCTTGGAGTACAACTCAGGACTATCCATTTCTAACTAGCTCTCCAAGTGATTCTGAGACACACGAGGTTGGAGAAGGCATGGTCCAAGCAGATAACTCAGCCTAGATCGCCAGACCACCAGACTAAGTAAGGTATGATGGAGTCACTTTCATTCATGCAGGTTCTCACATGCCATGGGGCCACAAGGACACAGACTCTTCATAGAAGTGGAAGGGGACTTGGAGACAGACCAGCCTTATTCCTGCCTAGGTCCTGAGGACAGTATAGAGATGATGGGGCCTTATATAAGGTCACAAAACTCTAAGGACCCTCCAGTTCCTAAATCTGTCATTCAGTGATTTTTAGAAACCTCTTATAAATAATAGTCTTTTAAAGTATTTTCGCTTTCTCAGGGGAAATGAGAAAGAGAGAAGAAAAAACAGCTATGGCCTAACCCTTCTCTCTCACACCCCAGCCTCCAGAGCCCTTGGCTGGCCTCTTCGGTGAACAGGTTATTCCAGCTGAGTGTTCAAGATGGCATCTATGGGAGGGAATCAGCCTTGGACTTTATCAAAATGGCTCATTATGGGAGGGAGGCCATACCTGATGTGAATGAGTATAATGGGCTAGTTCTACATATTAGCAGTGGTCTCAGGCAACATCACAGGGGTAGAGAGGGATACGCCAAGCCCACCAGCCCTTCTGGCCTTTGTTAGAACATTTTTACAGATAGAAACTCCCCACCCCTCGGACTAGAACTTCTCCCTTTAAGCTTGATCCTTTGGTGGTTTTTTCCATTCATTCAATAGCTCTTGAGTACTTAATATGATCTTTAGGAATATGGATAACTGCTGTGGATTTGACAGCAAACCTGACATGGCCCTCTGCTAAAGTCTAGTTTGAGAGACAGACAAGCAAACAATTATAAAATAAAAATAAAATAAAAAACCTATGATAAGTGCTCTGAGAGAGGGATCTATGGGAAGGCCAAAACGTAGGAGGGACACCCAAACCAGGCTTACCCTAAGAAGAGACATGTATGAAGATTAAAAGATAAACTGGGATGGGGTCCCTAAATGGGAGTGGTAAAGAGAGTATTTTAAACAAAAACTGTATAGGCAAAGGCCAGGGGAAAGCATGGGAACTAAGAGCTGGTCAGTGTTGCTCGAGGGGAATTTGAAGGCTAGAAAGAATCAGGAGATGAACACAATAGCACAATGACTTTTTAAGAACAACTATTATAATATTCTTGTTGTCCAGAAAAAATAAAAGGTCAATGGATGAACTACTCTGTGGCTGATAAAGTAGATAAAAATTTATCCTTAGGAGCTGGTATTCCAGGCAGAGTAAGGTCCAGTGGACACTTAGAGGGAAAGGAGTGAAAATGCAAAGGAGAAAGAGGAACGTGGCAGCAACAAGCCAGGGTGGAAAGGTGGTGGGTCATCAGAGGTGGCATGGGGTCCAGGAAGGTCAAAGCAGAAAGGACACTCAAGGCAATTCTGGCTTTTTATTGCTAAGTTTTTCTCTCTCAATAAGTCAGTGGCTTCCCTGGAAATGCTTTTCTTAAATATTTAATACATTTCTTACTGTTCCTCTGACGAAGGTAAGAAAACACAATCCTCTATGAGAGAATGGCCTCGAAGGGCATATGTTACTTACTACTGATGGAGTCAGCCAAAATCTTAAGTTGCTGGGTGTTGTCCAAGACCTCAATCCGTTGAGTGTATGGGTCATAATGAACTGAGAAGGGCCGTGGAATTGTGGCAGCAAAGTTCCTGAAACCAAAATCATAGGTCTGAATGAAGGCTACCATTTGGGGAAAAATAATTTTAAAAGATTTTTCATTGGCATTCACTTGGTTATTAGTAGCATTGAAACCTCACCAGGGGCTTTAGTACTGGGCTGAGAAGTGAAATGGAGTTTTAGGTCTTCTTTGGGAAGCCTTTGTATGTGGTAGGTGTGTCTGTGTGTATACAAACACACTTATGCACATGCCTCCAAAATGTCAGAAGTAGCTTACAATAAAAGCACAGTATACAATAAGACCAAATTCTTATCATTAAACAAAATAAAAGGAGTAAGTAAAACCTAGCCAAAGAATGTTATAGAAGAAAAAAAAAAATCTCTGAGATGCTTGACCATCAATGCAAAGAAAGAAACATGGTTCCCAAAGTTGAAGACAACACTATGAATGAAACTCAACATGGATTGAGGGCCTCCTATGTTTGAGAACCATAGCAAGTTTCAACTGTTTTATACTCTTAACAACTATTATCACTAAATTAGTCTTCATAAAAACCTTAAGAGGAAGGTACCATTTTACTATTCCCATTTTATGATGAGGAAACCGAGGCTTGAGGAAGCTAAATAACTACTAAGGCCATGCTGGCAATACATTATAAAGAAGGGAAAGGACACGGGTAGTCTGAATCTGGCCTGGCCCTCCCTGGCGCATCACTCCTGGGCCTGGGAGGAATCTTTTATTAGTGACTATGGATGCATGAAGAATAAGTGGTTAAGTATCCTTCCCCATCTCTTCTTTGGAAAAAGCTTTCTCAGTGCAGCTGGTGACATGAACCAGAATAGTAGTAGACGCCTGTGGCTCTGCCTGCTCTTCCTCTCTTCCCTCTTATTCCCAGGCGCCCCTTATTTTTTCTGTGGGGAATCGACCTCCCCCACTGCGGGTATATGAATTGAACTATCAGTCTGAGGCCCACTCAGCCCTCCTCAGATCAAGCAGCCAGGTGTGTGAACAAACTCAGACCCATCTCTGCTAGAACTTGAATACCGAAATTGAAAATGGTTGGCATGGTTTCTTTTAGTCGGGATGCTCTGAGGGTATCCCAGAGATGCTCAGATCCCTTCCTTTTTTGAACTGTGTTCTTTAGAATTCTCTTTCATTCTGTGAGCCAGCTCTCAGCAGATGAGAGCTTTTGTGTCTCCTCTGGGCTCTAGACACTAGCAGTGAGTGAGTGCGCTCCGTCATGTCCAACTCTCTGCCACCCCATGGACTATATAGCCCACCAGGCTCCTCCACCCATGGGATTTTCCAGGCAAGAATACTGGAGTGGGTTGCCATTTCCTCCTCCAGGGGATCTTCCTGACCCAGGGAATGGACCCGTGTCTCCTGCATTACAGGCAGGTTCTTTACCACCGAGTCACCAGGGGAAGTGAACACTAGCAGAGCTGGTGGGATTTCAAAGAGAGGCCCATGTCCTGGCAAGGTCTTCCCTGTTGGCCTGGGGCTGAGAACTTCCTGAAGGGCCTGTCCATATGGGAATCTCAGTGCAACTCAGCAGTTAAGAGTACTGGCTCTGAGTTCCACTGCCTGAGTCCACACCCTGGGCCAGCCACTTACTAGCTGTATGACTCTGAGTGAGTTACTTACCCCTTCAATGTTTCTGTACCCCTATCTGCAATTTGTGATCTTATTTAATGACTAAATGAATTAATATCTGAAAAGCACCGAGAACAGTGTTTGGTACAAAATAGCTACCAGGCATCTAGAAAAGTTAAAGTGTTAGTCTCTCACATGTGTCCGACACCATGGCATGTAGCCCACCAGGCTCCTTGGTCCATGGGACTCTCCTGGCAAGAATACTGGAGTGGCTAGTCATTCCCTTCTCCAGGGGATCTTCCCGACCCCAGGGGTCAAACCCCTGTCTCATTCATTGCAGGTGGATTCTTTACTGTCTGAACCACCTTACCTGTGACTATAATTACCTTGGTGGATTAATGCATGAACTCACAAAAATCCATAACCCTAAAGGAGTCCCAGGAATGGCAAAGTGGAACCTTTAGGGCTACAGGAAGACTAGGTTCCCAGTAAGGGTGAAAATTTAGGAGAAAAATGGGAAAGAATGGCAGGAAGGACCTAAGGGCCCTGGAGAAAAGAGTAAAGGGAATCATTTGGGGTCAAAGAAAGTACATTTGTGGGCTACCATTTTACTGTTGGTTACCTAAGTCTGGTGCATTCAAAGCTGACATGCCCAGCTTCATGGGATCCCAGAAGCCTGTAAGACTTATATTTATTATGCATCACTGCTAAGATATAGCAAAAGAAGTGGTAAAAATGGATTCATGGTTGCCCTGTCTAAGTAGACCTTCTGCCCAGACTATCTCCTGCTGGGAGCAGTGTGGCTCTAGCAGGTTGATGGCAGAGCCATCTTCTTGGAGGGCTGAGAGTCTCAGAGTCTTGGTACCACTCCACCAGTCTGGTGCTGAATTGCCTCTGCGATTGGCACATTTGCCAATTACTCACTAATTCAGAGGATGAGATGGTTGGATGGCATCACGACCCAATAGACATGAGTTTGAGCAAACTCCAGGAGACAGTGAAGGACAAGCAAGTCTGGTGTGCTGCAGTCTGTGCGGTCGCAAAGAGCCTGACATGACTTAGCAACTGGACAATAGCAATACCGAGTGCTTGCTATGTGTCTGGCACTGTTCCTGAAGTGGAAGGAAAGAACAGAAAGGACAAAACTCCCTATCCTCATAGACCTTAAATCATACAAGATTTTAGACATTAATAAGTACTAGGGATAAAAGTAAATCACAGCGTGGGTAAGGACTACTTGGGGGGAGAGGGCTGGGTAGTGATTTTAAGGAAGTTGGTTAGAGAAAGACACACAAAAAAGGGTAAGTGTGGGTAAAGGCGTCAAGGCTGTAGAATCAAGATTTCCAGGAGAAATATCAATAACCTCAGACATGCAGATGACACCACCCTCATGGCAGAAAGTGAAGAGGAACTAAAAAGCCTCTTGATGAAAGTGAAAGAGGAGTCAAAAAGTTGCCTTAAAGCTCAACATTCAGAAAACGAAGATCATGGCATCTGGCCCCATCACTTCATGGGAAATAGACGGGGAAACAGTGGAAACAGTGTCAGACTTTATTTTGGGGGGATCCAAAATCACTGCAGATGGTGACCACAGCCATGAAATTAAAAGATGCTTACTCCTTGGAAGAAAAGTTATGACCAACCTAGATAGCATATTGAAAAGCAGAGACATTACTTTGCCAACAAAGGTTCGTCTAGTCAAGGCTATGGTTTTTCCAGTGGTCATGTATGGATGCGAGAGTTGGACTGTGAAGAAGGCTGAGCACCGAAGAATTGATGCTTTTGAACTGTGGTATTGGAGAAGACTCTTGAGAGTCCCTTGGACTGCAAGGAGATCCAACCAGTCCATTCTGAAGGAGATCAGCCCTGGGATTTCTTTGGAAGGAATGATGCTGAAGCTGAAACTGCAGTACTTTGGCCACCTCATGCGAAGAGTTGACTCATTGGAAAAGACTCTGATGCTGGGCGGGATTGGGGGCAGGAGGAGAAGGGGATGACAGAGGATGAGATGGCTGGATGGCATCACTGACTCGATGGACATGAGTCTGAGTGAACTCCGGGAGTTGGTGATGGACAGGGAGACCTGGCGTGCTGCGATTCATGGGGTGGCAAAGAGTTGGACACGACTGAGCAACTGAACTGAACTGAACTGAAAGGCTGAAGGGGTGGGGGGTGAGTTATGCACATACGTGGGAGATTAAAGTGACAAGGGACTTTGTGGGGTGAGAAGACACCTAGGGCTGTTTGACGGGGGTACCTCTGTGGCCACTCTGAACATAGCAGAGTTCAGGGGTGGACCTGGTGGCCGCACTGAGCAAGGATAAGGTGGTAGGCCTGTCTGCAGGGATCATCATGTTTGGCTAACAAGCTATGAAATGGGGTCCTGCAAAGGAAGGCACTTCTCTCAACAGGGAGTGGAAAGAGAGAGGGTGGGGAGAGAATACTGTCCGATGCACGCCGCTGCTGTAGGCACTGGAGTCCATTCTCCTGCCCAACCTCCCACAGGCCGGCGGCACCAGGTCAAGTCAGGAGGTCCCAAGGGCTGCTGGCCCACCGTGGTTACCATCTCACCTCACTTTCTCCTTGGCATCATTAAAACTCTCAGCCACATAATACAGAGGCTGGAACTCTGTGATCGTATACTCCTGGACAGCGGTCTTCTCCAGTTCCAGAGGAAGGAGCTTTGGCTTGTCTGATAGGCAATACTGCGGGTCCCAAATGGAAAGTCGTCATGGTTACGTCAGGGCTGCTGGTCCCTGCCGCGTCCCCTAGGCTATTTGTGCATCCCCTCCCACCTTATCCTGATTCCTTCCATACCCTAGTCCCAATGCAGATGAACTAAATTATTTGCACATACTAGACAGTAATCAGGATCAAAAGGAATATTTTACCCCAACCATTTTCAGGTAAGGTTGATCAACAGAGGGTGTGGGAGCAGCCACATTTTCTAGCATGTGTTTGTCTATGTCCCAATGCACAGTTCAATCCTAGATTCAGGAGGCCCCTCTGGTTTGGAGACCTATGTATCTGCAGTTCAATTTCAATTTCTAAATCCCATAGTCATGACCAAATCATAGCTGCTAAGAGGTCAATCACTTGAGGAGAAACTCCAAGGTTCAGTTTCAAAGTGGATATAAGAGGGTTTTGACAGCATAAAGGGAAAATGAATGGTCTGCTGTACCTACCACTCTCAAATCCATCCATAGTTCCTGTTCAGTTCATACCTGTAATTCACCAAAGGATGACAGGAGCCCAGCACCATATGCCTTTATGGAGTCTCCTTGCTTGCAGAGCCCAAACTCCACAGTAAACCAGTAAATCTGAAATGGAAAGTCAAGTTGAAAGCATACACAAGGAAGCAGCAGGTGACCCAGGGCCAGAGACAAGGTGCCCAGGTGTGAGTTTGTGCAGGTCTATGCTCTGAATCAGCCTGATCTGGGGTCATGGTTTTGTGTGCTATGCCTTACCCTATCCAGTTACCTGTTGAATTAAGAGTTGGCTGAATGCAAGATGCTGAAGCTGAAACTCCAGTACTTTGGCCACTTGATATGAAGAATTGACTCCTTGGAAAAGACCCTGATGCTGGGAGGGATTGGGGGCAGGAGGAGAAGGGGATGACAGAGGATGAGATGGCTGGATGGCACCAACTCAATGGACATGAGTTTGAGCAGGCTCCAGGGATGACAGGGAGGCTGCTGTGCTGCAGTCCATGGGGTTGCAAAGAGTCAGACACGACTGAGTGATTGAACTGAACTGAACTGAATGCAAGATATGATGGGAAGTTGTGGGAGAGCATTAAGGAAGCCCCCAAAGGATACTCCCAACAAGCCACTCTCTATGACAGGAACTCCTCCACCCCTTCCGCTTTCTTCTCTGTGGCATCAGCTAGAGGGAGTTGCTCCCCCAAGTTGGTTGGAGTTACCAGACAATCCCATCAGGCTCAGTGGGAGGTAGGGAATTGGGTCATGATAGAATCAGTGAGGGAGTATCCTGTCATCTGTGTGGCTGAACCACGCCAACTCCATTTTGTCAGCTCCATCTAAGCCTGAAGTCCTAACCCTATCCTTTTCTGCATGGTTGAACTTTAGTCTACTCACAAGGACTGCACCAAATAAGTTCCTCATCAACTTTTATCCTTCTTATCTGATATAAAAACTTCATCTGATATATAAAAACTTTTGCTGAGGCAGATGGGTAATGCTTCTCAAGAAATAATGGTCATGAGACCTTCCGGGGGAGGAAAAAACCCCTACTCCTGACAGTGTGAACCTGCTTCTCTCTTAGTAATCAGATTCTACCCTTAGCTTTGGCCCCTTTAATTAATTAATAAATTTAATTTGGCTGCACTTGATCTTGTAGCGTTGGCCCCTTTAATCCCCCGTACCCTTTTTGTGGCATAGAGTGTGGTTGCCAAAGCCTCTGGCTGCTGTCTACCCACCCTTTCCTGCATGTAAGTTACCCACAATACAGAAGGTAGTAGTTCTGGAAAAGCTACCAGGGATGAGACAGGTGCTAAAGTTAAACGAGCTGATGGATACGAGCCACTAATCCAAGAATCGGTTTAAAATGCAGACTCTTAATGGTGACAAATAAAAGATCTTATTTGTGGTAAAAAAAAAAAAAAGTTACCCACAATAAACTTCATCACTGCATTTTATTGAGTTATCTGCTTCCTTATTTGGCCTCAGAGTTCTAAGGTTATTATTCAATATCCCCACCATCCAAAAATCTGTGTTAAAACCCTGTCAGTCACTGCACTCAGCCTCCCAAAAAACCAAGTCTTTTTCTTTCAATAGCTCCCAGTGCAACATGTCCCAGATAAATGGCTTGGGAAATAAGGTCCTAGAATTGATTCCTGGGTCAGGAACATCCGCTGCAGAAGGGATAGGCTACCCACTCCAGGATTCTCAGGCTTCCCTTGTGGCTCAGCTGGTAAAGAATCCACCTGCAATGTGGGAGACCTAGGTTTGATCCCTGTTGGGAAGATCCCCTGGAGAAGAGAAAGGCTACCCACTCCTGTATTCTGGCCTGGAGAATTCCATGGATTGTATAGTCCATGGGATCGCAGAGAGTCAGACACGACTGAGTGACTTTCACTTTCTTTCCTACTATACGGCCAAGAGAAAGCCAAGGCCCAGGGTTTCAAGGGAAGTCTGTTTATTGCACTAGAGAATGTGAATGGCAACTCACTCCAGTACTCTTGCCTGGAAAATCCCATGGACAGAGGAGCCTGGTAGGCTGCAGTCCATGGGGTCGCAAAGAGTCGGACACGACTGAGTGACTTCACTTTCACTTTTCCCTTTCATGCATTGGAGAAGGAAATGGCAACCCACTCCAGTGTTCTTGCCTGGAGAATCCCAGGGACGGCAGGGCCTGGTGGGCTGCCATCTATGGGGTCGCACAGAGTCGGACACGACTGAAGCGACTTAGCAGCAGCAGCAACTGCAGAGAATGTGAAACCTGGGAAGGCTGTCAGAACAGAGTCAGTCTGAGCTCCTCACATACAGATGAGACATCTTTAACCCAGAGAGGTCAAGTTACATACATACAGTGACACAGCATCTCAAGGGCAGACCAAGGGGCCCAAGATTATTCCCAGATCAGTATATTAATAATAAGATTATTTTTGAGAAGCTAGGTTGGTAATGAATACTTTTATCATAATTACAGCAGGTAACTTAATGCTCTGTGTTTGAGTTTATTTTTTTCTTACAAATGAGAGGTTCGATCAAGTTCTGCAGTTTCCTTGAAAGTTGCTTTTTGTATCACCACAGCATCTGGCGTTTAAAAACTTACATCCACACAAATTTAACTCTTTTGATCCTCAAGATCCTCATGATGTACTTTTGAGATGGAAATGATATAAAAAATTGTATCCATTTTTAGAGGTGAGGGTGCAAAAGCTACTTGCCCAAGGTCTCAGAGCAGCTGGGCAGTGAGAAAGGATCTGGGAGGTTTCAACCTTCTCTTAAATTAAATTCACAAACTTCTAAACAGATATATCATAATGGCAGGGAAGCCTGGAGTGCTGCAGTCCATGGAATGGCAAAGAGTCAGACACAACTGAGCAACTGAACTGAACTGAACTGAATGATATGTGTGCATTAATCTGTAGTCCCTAGTTCCGTTATATAGTTTTATTTCTTTTCTTCCAAGCTGAGCATATTATTTAAAAATGTGGCCTAGAGGTTAGGGAGGGAATCACTCAAGTTGGAAAGGGGTCTACAGGAAGGAAAGCCCCTGCTGTGGTGCTCATCCATGGTGTCTATGGATGACAGTCATCATACTCCTGGGGAAGAGAGTGTTTGGTTAGAAGGGAAAAGCCAGTTCCCACTTCTACCTTGGATCTGAGAAAGGAAAGATCCAATGCTGGCTCCAGTGTTAGGTAGAAAGTAAATATTTTGTTTTCAAAGATGTGAATCTAGACGACTACCTACCCACTCAAGGGGGTTCTCAACGACTATCATTATAGCCTGTTGGTGCTTTCAAGACATACTGTTTAAAGTTACATGTAAACATCTGCATGTAGTTGATTTCAAAATCAAACCACTAAGAAGAAGTCAAAATGTGAAATGTCACTTGTGCAAATGTAAGCAAGGCATTCAGATTTTTTCTTTTTTCAAATGATCTGGCTTTCAGGAAAGCAGCAAAGTTTCAAAGGCCCAAGACATTCCCACCATCCACCAGGGAGAGAGGGTACTTACTGTTGCAAGTTTTTCAATGTACTCATCAGGTGCACCCAGGGAGGCAAGGCCAATCTCCTGTAACGGCAGAGAAACCGGCACTGACATGGCTGGGGTCTGCTGACCTTCAACCTTGACTCTCAGATCCAACCTCGTATTTGACCACAGGAAGGGGATGGGTGGCTAGATACATTCAGAAGGGCCCAGGTAGACTCTCAACTGTTCTGTCAAGGCTTCCCTGACCACACTTCACAGAATCACAGATCTCAAGGATGGAGGAAGCCTTTCTCCATCACTTGGTCCTCTATTCACTTTACAAAAGAGAAAACCAAGGCACAGAGAAAAGAGATGACCTGCTCAAGGTCACACGGTAGGTTGTGTCTAATGTTTCAAGTCCTGATTATCCTTCCACAGTTCAAGTGGAATATTCCTGGTGCACCAGATGGGACTTCATCAAGCCCCCTGAAGATACCATAGGAGACTTGCTGTGAAGTGCTTGACATCTGTCCAGGTATATGCATAGCTGGAGAGTCTGAGATGTCACGGGCCACCTCTTATTACAGGTCCCAACTCAGAAGCCCCTAGTGGTCTCTGACTCTTTTACAGCATTTGCTCCAGACTGATTTGCAGCAGACAAAGCACATACATATATATACAAATATATATATGTGTGTGTGCATATATATTATATTTCTTTCCTACTAATATGCATTCATTCATTCCAAAAATATTTATTGAATGCCTTCTATGTGACGGGCAATGTACAAAATTGATAAAGATTCCTGACTTTTACATTTAAGTGGATAAACAGTAAATAATAAGCATGTCATAAGGTGATAAGTTCTTCGAAAAGAAGAACTTTCTCTTGGAGAAAGGGACAAGGGGGATCCAGCGTGCCAGAGAAGCAGGGGTGGGGTCGGGGGCTTTGATTGCCCTATCCTTCATCTTCTGTTTTTGGCTGTACCGGGTCTTTGTTGCAGCTTGCAGGCTCAGTAAGTGCAGCATGCAGCTTCTCTAGGCATGCGGGATTAGTTGCTCTGCAGCATATGGCATCTTAGTTCCCCAACCAGGGATAGAATCGAACCTTCGAATGCCTGCATTGGAAGGCAGATTCTTAATCTCTGAACCATCAGAGAAGTCCCGAGGCTGTGATTTTAAATAAGGCTCCAGAATGGTTTTAAAAAATCACTGTGTTGCTGTTGTTCAATCTCGAAGTCATGTCAACTCTTTGCAACCCCATGGACTGAGGCATTCCAGGCTTCCTGTGCTTCACTCAATTTGCTCAAACTCATATCCATTGAATCGGTGATGCCATCCAACCATCTCATTCTCTGTCACCTCCTTTTCTTCTTGCCCTCAATCTTTCCCAGCATCAGGGCCTCTTCTAATGAGTCAGTCATCACATGAGGTGGCCAAAGTACTGGAGCTTCAGCTTTAGCGTCAGTCCTTCCAATGAACATTCAGGGTTGATTTCTTTTAGGATCGACTGGTTTGATCTCCCTATAGTCCAAGGGACTCTCAAAAGTCTTCTCAAGCACCACAATTTGAAAGCGTCATTGGAAAGGTGATATTTGAGCAAAGACTTGATGAAAGTGAGGCTGTTATTGGCTCTGATGATAGCGGAGGAAAGAGCATTGTACAGGCCAAATGCACAGCCCGTGAAAAATCCCTTTAAGGAGAGGCAATGTCCTCCTCCAGGGGATCTTCCCGACTCAGAGGCTGAACCCACGTCTCTTACGTCTCTTGAACTGGCAGGCGCGTTCTTTACCACTAGCACCACCCGGGAAGCCCAAGTCTAACAGAAGTCATCATCAATAAATGCAGGTTGAAAGGGTTCCCTGTTCTCATAGCCACTATTCTTTGTGAGCCCAGATCTTGCCTAAAACAAGGAACCCAAAGTGGTTCATCCCCAGTCCATTCTGCACTCCAGTGGGAAACTAGTCCTGCTTTTAGATCAAAAAAGAATATGCTCAGGGAACTCAAAATAACTCTCTGCTTTGGAACTGCCCAGGTCAAAATTGGAACCAGGAACATGGATGAGCCAGAAGCTCCTGTCTGCTGACTCAGGTAACTTCCAACCCCTCTGTGGGGATCCCCAAATTGGAAATGGCTTAAGGAGGATGGCCATTTAGCCTCTGACTGGGAAGTAAAACTTTTAGTAATGAGAATAAAAACTTCCAGTCCTAGTTTGATAGCAATCTATGACATCTTGGCAGCAGGAACCACACTTCTGAAAGTCAGCTACTCCTGTGGTGACACTTGCACAGCAAAGGTTCACCTAATTTCTAAACACTCCCACTTCTAAAAGTCCAACAATCTCTGAACTTCGCAATTCCCCCAAGCCCACATAAGGTGGCTCAGTGGCAAAGAATCTGCCTGCCAATGCAGGAGGCACAGGAGACAGGGGTTCAATCCCTCGGTTTGTTAGATCCCCTGGAGGAGGAAATGGCAACCCACTCTGGTATTCCTGCCTGGAGAATACCATGGACAGAGGAGCCTGGTGGGCTACAATCCATGGGGTCGCAAAGAGTCAGACATGACTGAGCATCTAACACACATAAAAGCAGTTGTTTTCTTTGTTTAGAGAGGCTGTGTCTAAAAAGTACAGTTTTTCCTTGTTCAGTAAGCAGTTAATTTTGCTCTCTGTTTATTTCAGCTGCCATGTAGCAGCCTCCTCATTCAAGAGTAGAAATAGTTCTTTCTTTCTGGCTAAAGGAATATGCTTAAGTGATTCACATACAATCCCATTACTATGAAACTCATCCTTGGCCCAGCATTTGCTCATAGGTCATTCTATTTGATCGTTATTCCTCCTTGTGAGGAAGGAGACTATCAGGAAGGGCTCTTTATTGATCCACTTCTGTGGTGACTGGCAACTTGCTCCGGGCTACTCAGCACTACCATTCCACTCTCCCACCATCCCAGTTGCCCAGCCATGGTTTGGGGCTGCCTCTCAGTGCCAGAAGAGAATTTGTAGGATTCTTTCACTCATCCAAAAAGCATTTTTGAGCCTGCTTACCACTGTAATAGATGAATCAAAGCTTAGCTTGCTGCCTTGATGATGGTGAGAAGGCAGCTGGCTCTTTATTTTTTGCCATGAGTCAGCCTATTGGCACTAGAGTCTTGGCAAATGCCATCTTACTTACTTAAAACATATACAAAAATGATTGCCTGATAAGGTAGAAAGTGGCAAAGACCCAAAATATGAGGGGAAGGATCCACGAGAACTTGGAAGAAGACAAGGTTACTTCTGCATGGGGATCTGGGAGGTTTTCACAGATGAAAAGGCTCTTAAACTACATCCAGTAGGACAGGTGAAATTAGCTAAGTCAATAACACACAATTCCTAGGACAACCAAATCACCAGCTCCATGCTGTGGTCCCTGAAACTGGTAATTAGCCAGCCCCATGGGACCACATTCCCACCTGTGATGGGGTCACAGAACTATACCTGGATTCCACCCTCGCAGAGGACATGGGAGCCCCTCCATGGGTTCAATTTATCTGAGCAATCCAGGTCTCACCCTGTAACTAGAAGTCTAGAGAAATTAACTGCTCACCTGGGAAAACTGGGCAAAGCTGCGATCCGAAAACAAGGGTACATGTCCCAAGAGCTCGTGGCATATGTCCCTGAAAAACAAAAAGCACAGAGCTTGGAGGGGAGGAGGGCTATAAGCTATGCAGGACTCAGTCTTTCTACACAAGGAATGGGCAGAAAGCAACAAGCAACTCATTCAGTCTTATAACCTCATTCCTAAGAATAAGGGGTATGTAAGGCTTGGTATCAGTTGAAACAAGATACAAGAGAAAAAGAAGAAGGGAAAAGAAATGTAAGGGACAGGACAGAACACAGTAGCCAGGGGATTTTGAGCATATGCCCAGTGGGATGCAGAACAAAAGAGCCAGTACACCTATGGGCAGCCATACACCTGAATGAACTGTGGATCACAAACACTTCCCATCCCAAGTCTTCTCCTTGGTATTGACATCCCTGGGCAGATACAATATGCTCAGTTATTCTCCATGAGAACTAAATAATAATAGTAGAAGTAATAATAACAGTAACAACAACAATAATAATATTAATGATGCTCCTGTCTTATCCTGGAGGGGGCTGACACTGGTTACAGGAGGAAACTTACATTTATTTAACACTCTAGGTGCCAGATTTACTAGTAATAGGTCTTTTCTGATTTCTAGTAATGAATTTTGTAGGCTGGGAAAGATCATTTGGGGTATCCTGCTGACTGATCACATAAACTACTTCAGTTCTAGCTGTCTAAGGAGATGGCTACATGCAAAAATAAGAAGCATAGTGGCCAGACATTCTGTATCTTCAGCTGAGACCCAACCTAGGCAAAGAGATGAGAATCATCTAGATGTGATCCAGGAATCAGGAAGTGTTGAGACCACCTGGCTGTCATTTGTTCCTATTCCCATTTGGCATTTCATAGCTTTGACTTTTCTACAGTCTCTTTGGAATTTGAATGTGAACTCTCATTCTCTCATCTGAACCTTTGATTCAGAAGATGCCTAAATCTCCAATCAGTACAGTCTATTTGGATGGGGAAAATCCCCAGAAGAGATGAAATTCCCTTGTTGCACTATCATCAAACAATGCAGGCAATGAGTCCTGTGGACCAGCCCACAGTGAGTCCCAGCCTTGTTCCTGGAGCCGGGTGAGATGCAACTCACTGTGGCTAGAAACTGATAGCAAAAGGACAGTACTCACGGTTCTGGTGTATACATGGGCTTAGACCCATGTCTGATGTACTGAGTGCAGTGGAAGACTCGGAAAGCCAGGCCACCCAAGAAATCCCGAGAAGAGAGCAGGCCAGCCACTGGTCGGAGGCGGAAACCAGTGCAACCTGGGAAGCAGAGGAGAAAGAAAACTCAGAGCCCATCACAGGGAGCCAGAGGGGCCTGAAGACCACTGGGGAGGAAAGCAGTACATTCAACTGTCCAAGAGCACGGACATGGACGCCAAGCAGAACTGACTTCAAATCTATGCTTTAGTACTTTCTAGCTGGGTGATCTGGGTCAGGCCACTTCACCTCTCTGAGCCTGTTTTCTCATGGGCAAAATGTGGGGAAATATTTCTTAAGATTATTCTGAGAATCAGAAGAGCTAATAAGTATAAAAGACTTAGAGCCTAGCACATGGAAACTTCCAGTAAATTTAAACTTTCATTACTGTTTGTTAGGGTGGAACACTTATTCCTTACTTCTCATGTTTCCAGAGTAGCAGGGAATTTTCATTCTGCTTCCCAGGAGGGAAGAATATGAAAGGAGCACTTCTAGCTTTTCTGTAGTGCTTTCCATATAGCTCATATAGGTATACCCCATGAGGAACAGTGACTTCTCTGACTGAGAGTTTGCGAAGAGGAAATGAATATTCTCAACTTCACCCTCTCTGCCCTTTCTCTCTTGACTGTCCACACAGGAACACATTCTAGTCTGCTTTTAGCCAGCCAATGACTAGATACTGTGCCACTGAATTAATTGGCAAGTTAGTTTACCTAAGCCAGGGGTGAAACATTAGAAAGTCCATTTTGCCTACACATCTATACCACATTCTTGAAGCAGCTTCTATTGGTAATAAAATACCAATACCATTTTGATCACCCATCCTCTGGCTCTTGTATCTGTCTCTCAATCTCCCTAATTTCAGACTTGGAAGGAGAATGGTAACGACCATGATCATGATAGTAATAGCTGCTGCTGCTGCTGCTAAGTCGCTTCAGTCGTGTGCAACTCTGTGTGACCCCATAGACGGCAGCCCACCAGGCTCCCCCGTCCCTGGGATTCTCCAGGCAAGAACACTGGAGTGGGTTGCCATTTCCTTCTCCAATGCATGAAAGTGAAAAGTGAAAGTGAAGTCGCTCAGTCGTGTCCAACTCTTAGGGACCCCATGGACTGCAGCCCACCAGGCTCCTCCGTCCATAGGATTTTCCAGGCAAGAGTACTGGAGTGGGGTGCCATCGCCTTCTCCATAGTAATAGCTAACACTGTATCATACCCACCATGTGTCAGACACAGGTTTAAGCACTTTATATACACGAATTAATCCTCATCGTAACTCTAGGAAGTAGAGCTCCTATTCTCTGCACTTTACAGATGGGGGACCTGAGAAGATGCAGCGATTAAAGCTCTGCCCAAGGTCACAGCTACCAGCACTCTGGCTTCAGAGTCTGTTTCTATAATCGCTACTTGATGCTTCTCTTCTACTGCTCATGGGGTTCTCAAGGCAAGAATTCTGAAGTGGTTTGCCCTTGCCTTCTCCAATGGGCATCTGGTCCCATCACTTCATGGCAAATAGATGGGGAAACGATGGAAACAGTTAGACATTTTATTTTCTTGGGCTCCAAAATCACTGCAGATGGTGACTGCAGCCATGAAATTAAAAGAAGCTTGCTCCTTGGAATAAAAGCTATGATCAACCTAGACAGCATATTAAAAAGCAGAGACACTACTTTGCCAACAAAGGCCTGTCTAGTCAAAGTTATGGTTTTTCCAGTACTCGTGTATGGATGTGAGAGCTGGACTATAAAAAAGGCTGAGCACTGAAGAATTGATGCTTTTGAACTGGGGTGTTAGAGAAGACTCTTGAGAGTCCCTTGGACTGCGAGGAGATCCAACCAGTCCATCCTAAAGGAAATCAGTCCTGGATATTCATTGGAAGGACTGATGCTGAAGCTGAAACTCCAATACACTGGCCACCTGATGTGAAGAGCTGACTCATTGGAAAAGACCCTAATGCTGGGAAAGATTGAAGGCAGGAGGAGAAGGGGACAAAAGAGGATGAGATGGTTGGATGGCTTCACTGACTCAATGGACAGGAGTTTGAGCAAGCCCGGGAGTTCATGATGGACAGGGAAGACTGGCATACTGTAGTCCACGGGGTTGCAAAGAGTCAGACACAACTGGGCAACTGAACTGAACTGTACTTCTCTCCTAGGCACTGGTGCAGTATATAGTCCACTGGCTTCCCTGGTTGCTCAGATGGTAAAGAATTTATGTGTAGCACTGAAGACCCAGGTTCGATCCCTGGGTTGGGAAGATCCCCTGGAGGAGGGCATGGCAACCCACTCCAGTATTCTTGCCTGGAGAATCCCTGTGGACAGAGGAGCCTGGAGGGCTATAGCCCATGGGGTTGTAAAGACTCGGACACAACTGGAATGACTTAGCACATACTTCTTTCCCACCCCCACCTGCCACCCCACAAATTGGTGGCACAATGGTAAAGAATCCAGCTGCCAATGCAGGAGACATGGGTTCAATCCCGGAGTCAGGAAGACCCCCTGGAGGAGGAAATGGCAACCCACTCCAGTATTCTTGCCTGGAAAATTCCATGGACAGAGGAGCCTGATGGGCTACAGTCTTTGGGGTTGCAAAACAGTCAGACATGACTGAGCACACACACACACAACTGCTAGCATTGCTGTTGTATTCTTCTTGTTATTGGCCATAGCAACACAGGTAATTAGCCAGAGAATATCTTTAAGACTCCTTTGTCCCTTGGCTTATGTGTCTTAGACCCTCAGGTTGAAGTTCATTTTGCTTGAGCCCTGCTCTTCTCTTTATCTGAATAGTAAAGACTCTAAATAGAAGGGATTCAAAAGGTCATCCAACTCACTCCCCATCTAGTCCAGCTCCCACTTCCCTCCCTACTAGGTAGCTTCCCTGGCTTCTTGCCCTAGAGCTGGCCACATCGTCTCTGCATAGCTCTGAGGCATAGAAAACTCTTCCTTCTATAACCTATAACCTATAACCTGGTCTGTCTCCCTAATTTCCCACATTTTACCTAGCACATAGTAGGTGTTTAACATGTGTTGACTGTTTATCTTGGTTTTGCTGAGTCAACAGCTCCTGGCAGAAAAGAAAACACTTTTCTCCCCTGAAATGATGGGCAGGTCAGTTCAATCACCTGTTTACCTACTGAGTTACTCAGATTGCAATGCATCCCAAACTCAGTGAGCACCTACTACACATGAGCGCTAGGCTTTCACGTTCAGTATTTGATTTCATTCTCACAATTTACCTGTGAGAAAGACTAAATGGTGGATGGTCTCCATTTGACAAATGATTAATCTAAGGAAGGTTCTCCCAACTAGAGAGGATCAAAACAAGATTCCAAAGACCAGATAAATAGACAGGGCTCAGATCTCTTGGCACCAATAGTACATATCTTACACAAATGCACACTGCAGCCAGCTCATAACATAGCAGGAGCTGCGGGGAGAACCCTGACTAGACACCTTGGGCTTTGAGTATTAGAAAAACCTTTCAGGGATATAAACATGGCAAAATCCACACTGGATGCCTTTTCTTGGATGACAGTGTTATACTGGTGGGGCCTGGCAGGGAGGCAGAGCCCAGCAGTGAAATATTCATTTTCCTGGGAAAATCAACCTGCCTGCATCAGCACGAACACAATCACACTTGCCTAAATTTCCTTCTCTTCCCCTTTCCATCCCCAGCCCCCAATCTTTTGACCCAGATGTGCACTTACTCTGCAGAAACTGAGAAACCTCTTCGAGCTGGGGAATGTTATCTTCGCGGAAGCCGCAATACTTTTCCAGAAGGGGGAAAATGTGGTTGTGCTCATAGCAAGCATGGGTCTTATACAAGGACTTCAGGGTCCTGAATACCGTCCCCCATGTTTTTTTTTCTTCCTCCGTGTATTCCACTCGAGGAATGGGCTGCCCACTAGGAAACAGACATGAAATATTTGTCAGCAGCAGGGCAGGTGCAGAGGAGAAGGTGAAGGAGCTTGGGCAGAGGGACATGGGTCCAAAGTCCCTGAGCTGCCACCCCAGAAGACAGTGGATTTCCTATTTCATAAGTTATTTGAAAGAGGAAAATTCCACTTCTTGATACAGGAAATTTTCATGTGACTTGGTTAAGCAAGGACAGAAGCTTGCAACCTTACCCACTGCACCAAGGATTTCTTCTCATTTTGGGAAACCACTGGGCTTTTCTGCTCTTCTATCTTCTACTCTTTACCCAGTGTGGAAATGCACTTACCTTCAGAAGTACATTTAACATTTAGCATTTAACATAAATGTGTAAAGTAGCAGGGATAGATAATAGGAGGATGGGGACTGAGACAAGTGAAGAATACATCCTCTTTCTGAACAAAAGCATCCAAGCTCAAGCAAAACAATAGTGTTTTGTATTGTCAACTAAAGCAACCATACCTGTGAGCTCAAGTGGATTTACTACATGTACCATGAGTTTGAGATCCCTTGTTGAGTGGGCATAAACTTGCTGGATTTGGTATTTCTGCCCCTAGGATGTTATAAGAATATTTAAATTCATGCTAGGTAAAAAATCTGCTTACCCAGCATCTGTTGCTATGACATAACAAAACTATGGAGAGTTTGCTAAAGTACATATATTAGACCTACCCCTCATGAACAGTATGAAAAGGCAAAATGATAGGATACTGAAAGAGGAACTCCCCAGGTCGGTAGGTGCCCAATATGCTACTGGAGATCAGTGGAGAAATAACTCCAGAAAGAATGAATGAACAGAGCCAAAGCAAAAACAATACCCAGCTGTGGATGTGACTGGTGATAGAAGCAAGGTCCGATGCTGTAAAGAGCAATATTGCATAGGAACCTGGAATGTTAGGTCCATGAATCAAGGCAAATTGGAAGTGGTCAAACAGGAGATGGCAAGAGTGAACATCGACATTCTAGGAATCATAAACTAAAATGGACTGGAATGGATGAATTTAACTCAGATGACCATTATATCTACTACTGCGGGCAGGAATCCCTTAGAAGAAATGGAGTAGCCATCATGGTCAACAAAAGAGTCTGAGATGCAGTACTTGGATGCAATCTCAAAAACTACAGAATGATCTCTGTTCGTTTCCAAGGCAAACCATTCAATATCATGGTAATCCAAGTCTATGCCCCTACCAGTAATGCTGAAGAAGCTGAAGTTGAATGGTTCTATGAAGACCTACAAGACCTTCTAGAACTAACACCCAAAAAAGATGTCCTTTTCATTATAGGAGACTGGAATGCAAAAGTAGGAAGTCAAGAAACACCTGGAGTAACAGGCAAATTTGGCCTTGGAGTATGGAATGAAGCAGGGCAAAGACTAATAGAGTTCTGTCAAGAGAACGCACTAGTCATAGCAAACACCCTCTTCCAACAACACAAGAGAAGACTCTACACATGGATATCACCAGATGGTCAACACCAAAATCAGATTGATTATATTCTTTGCAGCCAAAGATGGAGAAGCTCTATACAGTCAGCAAAAACAAGACCGGGAGCCAACTGTGGCTCAGATCATGAACTCCTTATTGCCAAATTCAGACTGAAATTGAGGAAAATAGGGAAAACCACTAGACCATTCAGGTATGACCTAAATCAAATCCCTTATGATTATACAGTGGAAGTGAGACATAGATTTAAGGGCCTAGATCTGATAGATAGAGTGCCTGATGAACTATGGATGGAGGTTCATGACACTGTACAGGAGATAGGGATCAAGACCATCCCCATGGAAAAGAAATGCAAAAAAGCAAAATGGCTGTCTGGGGAGGCCTTACAAATAGCTGTGAAAAGAAGAGAAGTGAAAAGCAAAGGAGAAAAGGAAAGATATAAGCATCTGAATGCAGAGTTCCAAAGAATAGCCAGAAGAGATAAGAAAGCCTTCCTCAGCGATCAATGCAAAGAAATAGAGGAAAACAATAGAATGGGAAAGACTAGAGATCTCTTCAAGAAAATTAGAGGTACCAAGGGAACATTTCATGCAAAGATGGGCTCGATAAAGGACAGAAATGGTATGGACCTAACAGAAACAGAAGATATTAAGAAAAGGTGGCAAGAATATACAGAAGAACTGTACAAAAAAGATCTTCACGACCCAGATAACCACGATGGTGTGATCACTTACCTAGAGCCAGACATCCTGGAATGTGAAGTCAAGTGGGCCTTAGAAAGCATCACTACAAACAAAGCTAGTGGAGATGACGGAATTCCAGTTGAGCTATTTCAAATCCTGAAAGATGATGCTGTGAAAGTGCTGCACTCAATATGTCAGCAAATTTGGAAAACTCAGCAGTGGCTACAGGACTGGAAAAGGTCAGTTTTCATTCCAATCCTAAAGAAAGGCAATGCCAAAGAATGCTCTAACTACTGCACAATTGCACTCATCTCACACACTAGTAAAGTAATGCTCAAAATTCTCCAAGTCAGGCTTCAGCAATATGTGAACCGTGAACTTCCAGATGTTCAAGCTGGTTTTAGAAAAGGCAGAGGAACCAGAGACCAAATTGTCAACATCCGCTGGATCATCAAAAAAGCAAGAGAGTTCCAGAAAAACATCTATTTCTGCTTTATTGACTATGCCAAAGCCTTTGACTGTGTGGATCACAATAAACTGTGGAAAATTCTGAAAGAGATGGGAATACCAGACTACCTGACTGGCCTCTTGAGAAATTTGTATGCAGGTCAGGAAGCAACAGTTAGAACTGGACATGGAACAACAGACTGGTTCCAAATAGGAAAAGGAATATGTCAAGGCTGTATATTGTCACCCTGCTTATTTAATTCTATGCAGAGTACATCATGAGAAACGCTGGGCTGGAAGAAGCACAAGCTGGAACCAAGATTGCCAGGAGAAATATCAATAACCTCAGATATGCAGATGACACCACCCTTATGGCAGAAAGTGAAGAGGAACTAAAAAGCCTCTTGATGAAAGTGAAAGAGGAGAGTGAAAAAGTTGGCTTAAAGCTCAACATTCAGAAAACAAACATCATGGCATCTCGTCCCATCAGTTCATGGGAAATAGATGGGGAAACAGTGGAAACAGTGTCAGACTTAATTTTGGTGGGCTCCAAAATCACTGCAGATGGTGATTGCAGCCATGAAATTAAAAGACATTTACTCCTTGGAAGGAAAGTTATGACCAACCTAGATAGCATATACAAAAGCAGAGACATTACTTTGCCAACAAAAGTCCGTCTAGTCAAGGCTATGGTTTTTCCATTGGTCATGTATGGATGTGAGAGTTGGACTGTGAAGAAAGCTGAGTGCCGAAGAATCGATGCTTTTGAACTGTGGTGCTGGAAAAGACTCTTGAGAGTCCCTTGGTCTGCAAGGAGATCCAACCAGTCCATTCTAAAGGCGATCAGTCCTGGGTGTTCTTTGGAAGGAATGATGCTAAAGCTGAAACTCCAGTACTTTGGCCACCTCATGCGAAGAGTTGACTCATTGGAAAAGACTCTGATGCTGGGAGGGATTGGGGGCAGGAGGAGAAGGGGACAACAGAGGATAAGATGGCTGGATGGCATCACCAACTCAATGGACGTGAGTTTGAGTGAACTCCGGAGTTGGTGATGGATAGGGAAGCCTGGCGTGCTGCAATTCATGGGGTCGCAAAGAGTCGGACACGACTGAGCAACTGAACTGAACCCCTCATATCCTGAACCTGTGAGGGAGGGGAGAGCCCAGGCTTCTGGATTCCAATATACTCCCAGGTGACACTCTATTATCCAATCGTCATTAGTTCAAAAGGTCCTTTTGAAAACCAGCTAAGAGTGAGCCATATTCTGAACAGCAAAAAATGAAAACCAAACAAAGCCTGACTTCAAAGGCCCATGACTGTTCTCTGGGCTGCTGGCCTGTTTCCTAACAGGGTACACAGTGTCTGGGACAAGGCAAGACTGTTTACCTTAGAATTATAGATCGTCTTCAGGCTTGAAACTAGGTCCCTCTTGCCCTTTCAGAGTTGTAGCTCTTCCAAAGACATTAAAGCAAAGTCACTGTTATGTTCCATGAAATGATGGGCAGAGGGTAGGGGGAAAAGACCAATTTTTCTTTAAGAATTAAAAGCCCAGAGGGTCTATAATGGTGTTGGAACTGTGAAAAGAACACCACAAAAGACCTGCCTACAGAGGCACCATTGTTTCAGGGGTTAAGTGCTGACCAAGAGAAAAAATAGGCTTTGGAAAAGGTCAGAGGTAAGTAGATTGCTTTGTTCTGCCATTGACTGAGTAGCCTCAGGCAATTTAGTAAACCTCTCTGAACCTATACAACCAGGACATGGGCTAATAACAAGTAACTCTTTGGAGGGTATGGTGGAGAGGTAAGTGAAATGCTATGTATAAAGTACCTAACACTGGTGCTGACAAACAATACCATTGGATAGTTGGAAATTATCACCGTAACAGAGTCTCATTTAGAAAACAGTCTCTGCTATAAGAGCAACAAATTTTCAGGAAATTGTAACATACTAGGCAATGAGATATCCCCTTGGTTGACATTTGCTGTTCCAGAGTTCCATACCCATTCCCATTCTTGCAGTAAAGAACCCTTCTCCCCTCTCGGTCTGCAGGTTCAAGTAAGAGGAGACTCCACCCTTCCTACCTTCAGAGGGGGCATGTGACCAGGCCTGGCCTATTAGAGTGTCTCATTTCCCTGGCCACAGTGATTGGCTGAGAGATAGGCCCATTTCCTGATCAGAGCCAATGAGACTCAGTGAAAGAACTTTTGTTGATTCTGTTGAAAAGAGATAGAACCTTTGGCCAGATTGTGGTGTCAGCCTAGAGGTGCTAGGTTCACTTCTGAGAGAGATAAGGCCAGTGCCTCAGAGCAAGGTCACTACAGAGGACACCAGAGTCAGGGGGAAGGAAGGAGAATGAGATGTGGAGTCCTAGATCCACCTCAACTATTCCCTTTACACTTTGTACTTATAGGAGCCAATAAAACACCCCTTTTGTTTCAGTTCAATTGTGGCTAAAAGATAAAAATTCTTATAGTCCATTTAGCATATTCTTTGATAAAATTCTAAAGTTTAAGCCCCACTCCAGAAACAATCAAACTCTGCAGCAGCTGCCTTATAAGTGGTTCTAGACACAATCCCTAGCTCCATCTTTGACTTGGTACTTTGAATCTCTACTGTCATAGGGTCTCCTAGGTTTGTGTATTCATTCAACAAATATTTATTGAACACCCATGATGTTCTGGGAATATTTATTGTTGTTTAGTCACTAAATCACGTGACCTTGCTAGGCTCCTCTGTCCATCCATGGTCTATTTAGGAATTAAATTCTGCACATTTGCTTCCATCTTCTTCTACCAAGAGACCTAGGTTACACAAGATCCTCAGTCTTTGAATATATCATCAATTATTTTACCAAACTATGATCTCATGAAGTAAAATAAACCAAGATATTTGAGGGAAAGTATTAATTTGGCTTGAAATAAAAATTGTCAATTTAGCTTGAAATAAGATTTCAGCCCATTGGGATCTCTCTTCCAAAAAAAATTAAACAAAAACAAAAACAAAACCGTATTTTAAGGAGAAGATACTGGTTTTGAATTATTCCACCAACCAAAGATGGCATTCAAGATAATCCAGCACCTATAGTCCAGGAAAGTATCAGCTTCCTCACTCAGTCTTATTTTACACCAAGTCCCCATACATGTAATCATTACCAAGGCAAATAATTTGGTACCCCTAAACACAAGAGTAATTTGACAGTGCCTCTTCAAACTGATGTTTTAAGACTTTTGCTAAATATTCTTAGGGAGGAGCCAGAGCATCCCATGGTGGATGGGCCAAGAAGAGGTTGCTAACAGGGTTTAGCTGCTTTCTGACTGCCTCCAGTAATTCAGTTCTGGACCCAAATATACATCTTACAACAAAAGTCCTGTTTTTAACCATACCTACCCTCCCGTTCACTTTCCTCATTCTCTTGGGCCGATAAACTCCTACTCCATCTTCAGTTCTCAGTCTAAATGTCACTTCCTCTAACCAATACCCTCCAGTCAGAATTAAAGTTCCTAATTATATGGCCTTGTGACACCCGTGTTTTGACTTTGGTCATACGGATCGCATGTATTGTTCTTTTTGTCATTGTCTGTCTTTCTCAATAATCCCCAGAGGATATGGAGTTTGTTGGTCTTGCTCTTGGCATGTGTCCTGGAAGAGAGTAAACACATTGGATCAACTTGAGTCTATGACTCAAGGGGCAGGATTTTGACCTCCATGTGGGAGGATGACTGGGAAGGTGCTAGAGGCCAGAATGTGGGGCTGTTTGGCATGGAGGCTGGCAGAGCCCAAGGAAGAGGGTCAAAACTGGGTCTTGAAAGGCATGATGATTTCTGGGGTAGGAGGAGGAGGCCAGAGGAGACAGATGAAGCCTGAAGGAGGAAGGAGGGAAGGAAACCTTCAGAGAGCAAAACAGAGTTTATTCTCCTTACTGACAGAAGTTCTGTTCCATCAAGACACCATGAACTCTGAGTAAGTGAACACTGAACCGCTGCTCCTATGTGAAATGCAGGACCCAGATCACATTTTCAACTCATAATCCCAACCTTGTCTTGCATGTACCTTTGTTTAAAGACACCTTACTTAATGTATGGTTGATTCATTCACACTGAACTCACAGCCAGCAGCACTACAGCCCAGTCCTGAAGGAAGCATATCGAACACACATTTTTCCCATTAGGCATGTCAGAGCCATCCTGTACTCAAGACCATGAGACAGAATTTCAGCTCTATGCTGGAGGGCCATTTTAAACAACAAAATTACCAACCAAAAGAACAAAAAGTCAACAAACATGGCTCTAAAGAGACCGCAAAAGAAACACTTGTTTACAGTAGAAAAGCCGAAACAACAAGGCAGTGTTGCCTTGTTTGACCTCAGTTGGGAACTGATGCATCAGGAGACTCACATTTTTCCTTGCTCTGCACATATCTGGGGGTGAGTGTGGAAATCCCTTGTGTTTGCAGGGGTCTCAAATCAATGTAAGCAAGTAACCTTCAAAGAATGAGAATCAACTGTAACAGATGTTGAGATAAAAGACAAAAGCAAAGAAGGAAGGGATGGAAAACAGCATCAGAAGTTCAAAAGAGATGAGCGGAGATGAGGTCAGAAACAGGCTTTAAAATGGAGGACAAGTTCAGTCCCTAATGAGAGATATGCCCTTCAGTACATCACTTAACCATTTGGGGTTCATCTATATGAGGTGATTCCCTGGTACCTTAGCTGGTAAAGAATGTGCCTGCAATGTGGGAGACGTGGGTTTGTTCCCTGGGTTGGAAAGATCCCCTGGAGAAGGGAATGGCAAACCACTCCAGCATTCTTGCCTTGAGAATTTCATAAACAGAGGAGCCTGGGAGGTTCATGGGATCACAAAGAATTGGATGCGGCTGAGTGACTTTCACTTCACTATTCAGTTCAGTCACTCAGTCATGTCCAACTCTTTGTGACTCCATGGACTGGAGCATGCCATACTTCCCTATCCTTCACCGACTCCCGGCATTTGCTCAAACTCCTGTCCATCTAGTCAGTGATGCTATCCAACCATCTCACCCTCTGTCATCCCTTTCTCCTTCTGCCTTCAATCTTTCCCAGCATCAGGGTCTTTTCCAAAGTATTGGAGTTTCCGCTTCAGCATCAGTCCTTCCAATAAATATTTAGGACTGATTTCCTTTATTATTGACTGGTTTGATCTCCTTGCTATCCAAGAGACTCTCAGGAGTCTTCTCCAACACTACAGTTGAGAAGCATCAGTTCTTCAGTGCTCAGCTTTCTTTACAGTCCAACTCTCACATCCATACTTGATTAATGGAAAAACCATAGCTTTCACTGGATGGACATTTGTTGGTAAAGCAATGTCTCTACCTTTTAATATGTTGTCTAGGTTTGTCATATATTTTCTTCCAAAGAGCAAGTGTCTTTTAATTTCACCTCACTACACGAGGTGAAAGCACTACATGAAGTGAATTTCACTTCACTAAATCCTAAAAGATGATGCTTTGAAAGTGCTGCACTCAATATGCCAGCAAATTTGGAACTCAGAAGTGGCCACAGGACTAGAAAAGGTCAGTTTTCATTTCAATCCTAAAGAAAGGCAATGCCAAAGAATGCTCAAACTACTGCACAATTGCACTCATCTTCCACGCTAGTAAAGTAATGCTCAAAATTCTCCAAGCCAGGCTTCAGCAATACGTGAACCGTGAACTTCCAGATGTTCAAGCTGGTTTTACAAAGGCAGAGGAACCAGAGATTAAATTGCAACATCTGCTGGATCAGAAAAAGCAAGAGAGTTCCAGAAAAAAATCTACTCCTGCTTTATTGACTATGCCAAAGTCTTTGAGTGTGTGGCTCTCAATAAACTGGAAAATTCTGAAGGAGATAGGAATACCAGACCACCTGACCTGCCTCTTGAGAAACCTGTATGCAGGTCAGGAAGCAACAGTTAGAAGTGGACATGGAACAACAGACTGGTTCCAAATAGGAAAAAGAGTACATCAAGGCTGTATATTGTCACCCTGCTTATTTAACTTGTATGCAGAGTAGATCATGAGAAACGCTGAGCTGGAAGAAGCACAAGCTGGAATCAAGATCGCCGGGAGAAATATCAATAACCTCAGACATGCAGATGACACTACCCTGATGGCAGAAAGTGAAGAACTAAAGAGCCTCTTGATGAAAGTGACAGAGGAGAGTAAAAATGTTGGCTTAAAGCTCAACATTCAGAAAACTAAGATCATGGCATCCGGTCCCATCACTTCATGGGAAATAGATGGGGAAACAGTGGAAACAGTGGCTGAGTTTATTTTTGGGGGGCTCCAAAATCACTGCAGATGGTGACTGCAGCCATGAAATTAAAAGACGCTTACTCCCTGGAAGAAAAGTTATGACCAACCTAGACAGCATATTCAAAAGCAGAGACATTACTTTGCCAACAAAGGTCCATCTAGTCAAGGCTATGGTTTTTCCAGTGGTCATGTATGGATGTGACAGTTGGACTATAATGAAAGCTGCTGCTGCTGCTGCTAAGTCACTTCAGTCATGTCTGACTCTGTGCGACCCCATAGACGGCAGCCCACCAGGCTCCCCCGTCCCTGGGATTCTCCAGGCAAGAACATTGGAGTGGGTTGACATTTCCTTCTCCAATGCATGAAAGTGAAAAGTGAAAGTGAAGTCGCTCAGTCGTGTCCGACTCTTAGCGACCCCATGGACTGCAGCCTACCAGGCTCCTCCGTCCATAGGATTTTCCAGGCAAGAGTACTGGAGTGGGGTGCCATTGCCTTCTCCAATGAAAGCTGAGCACCAAAGAATTGATGCTTTTGAACTGTGGTGTTGGAGAAGACTCTTGAGAGTCCCTTGGACTGCAAGGAGATCCAACAAGTCCATCCTTAAGGAGATCAGTCCTGGGTGTTCATTGGAAGGACTGATGTTGAAGCTGAAATTCCAATACTTTGGTCACCTAATTCGAAGAGCTGACTCATTTGAAAAGACCCTGATGCTGGGAAAGATTGAGGGCAGGAAGAGAAGGGGATAACAAATGATGGTTGGATGACATCACTGACTCAATGGACATGAGTTTGGGAAGACTCTGGCCATTGGTGATGGACAGGGAGGCCTGGCATGCTGCGGTTCATGGGGTCACAAAGAGTCAGACACGACTGAGTGACTAAACTGAACTGAACTGAACTGAACATGAGGTATAAAACTGCCTGAAAATATCTGGTGTGCCTTTGAGTACCAGCCATCTCTGGATGGGTTTCAGTAGCCAGTTTAACTCATGATCATCCAGAATCATGAGGCATTCAACCAATTCCACACTTATTCACCAGGTATAATATTTTTATGGAAAAGAGGTGGTTTGAGTTTCTCCCCCTCAAGTCCCAACAGCCAAGAAGGAGTGAATGCACCCCGTAAGCAGCTCCTTGGACATCAGGAGAAGTGTGGTCTCCTGACTTGGAGACTCCCCAGACACTCAAGGAAGTGGTTGAGAATGACTTTGTGGTTAAAAAAGCCTGAGTTCAAAACCAGGCTCTGCCACCTTCCAGTTCTATGACTTTGGCAAGTTATTTACGGGATATTCTAAAGCTTTAGTTTTTTCATCTGAAAAATGGGGAGTTATTATTAAGACTAAATGAAATTATGCACATTAAGCATTTAGCAAAGCCCCAGACATAACAAGGAGATTAAAAATGACCTATTATTATTCACTATCTGAAGAAGGACTCTTGTCTGTGTCTGATGTGTCCACCTGACCATGCTGGGGTCATGATGGGGACACGGGAGAGAGGTCACCACATTCTGTGATTCCTGCTTGCCACAAGCCAAAGTCCAGCTGGGTCTAGACATGACTAAGGTCAGCACTGTTCTGGATCCTTCTACTACCAGGATTCATTCAGATAAAGAAATTTTCTCTGGAAGCCTTTCCCTTGTGAAGGTCGTTTTTATTCTGTATACAAAGCGTTAGCATCTCCTTTATCTTCCCCATATTCTAGCAAAGCTGTTAAAGTCCCATTACCTCATGTTCTAAACCCTGTATGTTTCTTCTTGAGCACGTCTTTTCTCAAACCCTTAACTCAGGAATGGAGCTCAGGTCCCGAAACACTAAGTTTCTCATGGGAGCATTTCTGTAGTTCCCAAGAACTCAAAATAGCAAAACAATTCTCTTCCCAAATAACATTTAATATTTGCATTTTCCTCTGGCTAAAATCTGGCAGAATCCCAGAGAGAAAAAAATAAACTCATTCTAAAATTGCCCTTCGCATCTGGGTCAGATCAAAGTAGAACCCTGAGGCTTGGCTCTCCTGAAACCTCCAATGATTGACTAATTCAGTAAAGCAGCCAACTCCTTCTTGAATGTAAATACTTCTTTCTCCTTTTTCCCGGTTTAATGCAGAAACACCAGAGGCTCTTTTATTCAGGACTGAGGCCTTTTATAATTATGTCAGATGTCACTGCGTAATTACACAACAAAGCTTGGGAGAGAGCTGGGCCCTGGTGTAGGGGGTAATATTGTTTTATCTCGTGGTGAATTTTTAAATGTGTGTTATTAAAGGGAGGATTTAAACATACACAAACATACACAGAGGGAAGGATTCTCCAAGCTGGTATTTTCCAGCTTTGGGCAAAGGAGAGTATGGTCTTCTCCCCATCCCCCACCAACACACAGAGCAGACTTACTGTCTATAGTTGTAGGCAATGTCAGCGAATTGCTTCCGTCTTGCTCGGTATACAGGATCTTTAAATCCCTGGGAAGAAAGGAGACACTTTATTTCTTCAGGCTTTGAAACCTGGCCTATCTACACATTCTTTGAATGGAGGCCTTTGACCACTGACACTTCATCTCGCCTTCCCCTGATTATACTCTGAAAATAAAGTCTCAGTTAATCTGAGCATAAATTGTCCCATAAGATATCATGAGTGACACATTACTAGCCACACTTTCAATTCAATGCGAGCTCTGCCTTGGGATTCCTAAGCACAAATGGTGTCTGGGTTTTAAAGAAATCTCATCTATAGCATTTCTAATCTATAAATGTGCTAAATTAGGCAGAGTTCTTAGGGTAAATGTCTAGGAAGAAGATAGACAACAGCCACTCAAGTCCTGACCAATGGTATGAGTCCAGCACTGTCTCCTAACTTCTTAACAGACTAACAGGTAAACGCTTACTGGTATTTCAATCTTTAAAAATACCATTTACTCAGTGTCTATTATGTGCCAGTCTGTGCATGCTAGGAGTTTATAACTCTCACAAGAAACATGTAAGGTAAACCAGTGTGATGATCCCTTTCTTTCCAGAATAAAGAGTGGTTCAGAGAAGAGCAGTCCAGTAAAGTTAGGATTTGAATCACTCAGTTCCATAATCTTTTCACTTCACTTCAGGAAATATCAACCTTTACAACTTGGCAGGGGCCTGACTAACTAAGATTCTGCCCCAGGGCATAAACAGGATACTAGTTTCTCCTCTGAGGCTGACTTGCAGGCAGCCTTTCCCCAGCAATTTGTAAACATTTCTGAATGAAAAGAGGCCAAGTGTGTCTTTCAGTGTTGAGGGTTGGGGGAGGTCACATCTTAGAGTTGGAGATGATCCCAGTTGGTTAAAAGGACATTTTCCTTATGTTTTCTTCTTGGAGTTTTATCATTTCAGGTCTTAATTTAATGCATTTCAAGTTCATTTTTTGAGTGGTGTAAGACAGGGGTCTAATTTCATTCTTTTGCGTATGAATGTCCAGTTTTCCCAACACCATCTACGGAAGAGACTATCCTTTCCCATTGAGTATTCTTCACTCCCTTATCAAACACTAGTTGACTATATGTGCATGAGTCTATTTCCAGGCTCTTAATCTGTCCCATTACTTCATCTGTCTGTTTTTATGCCCATACTAAAATGTTCTGATTGCTATAGCTTTGTAATATAGCTTGAAATCAGGGCATGTAATTCCTCTAGCTTTGTTCTTTCTCAGGATTGCTCCTTGACCTTGGCCTAGAAAATGAATTTTTGAATATGACACCAAAAGCACAAGCAACAAAAGCAAAAGTAAGTAAGTGGGACTACATCAAACAGAAAAGCTTCTGCACAGCAAAAGGAACAATTAACCAAATGAAAAGGCAATCAATAAAATAGGAGAAAATATTTGCAAACTCTTCATCAGCTAAGGAATTAATATCCAAAATATACAAGAAACTCAAACAATAGACAAAAATCAAATAGTCTGATTTAAAAATAGGCAGAGGATCAGAACAGGCATTTTTCCAAAGAAGATATACAAATGGCCAACAGGTACATGAAGAGATGCTCAACATTACCAATCATCAGTAAGATGAAACTAAAATCACAATGAGCTATCACTTCATATCTGTTAGAGGGATTGGGGGCAGGAGGAGAAGGGGATGACAGAGGATGAAATGGCTGGATGGCATCACTGACTCGATGGACGTGAGTCTGAGTGAACTCCAGGAGTTGGTGATGGACAGGGAGGCCTGGCGTGCTGCGATTCATGGGGTGGCGAAGAGTCGGACAACACTGAGTGACTGATCTGATCTGATTATCAAAAAGATGAGTGTTGGCAAGAATGTGGAGAAAAGGAACCCTTTGTGTACTACTGATGGGAATGTAAATTGGTATAACTACTTTGGAAAACAGTACAGAGGTTCCTCAAAAAATTAAAAATGGAACTGCTATATGATCCAGCAATCCTACTTGTATGTATATACCCAAAGGAAATAAACTCACTCTTAGAGAGGTACCTGCACCTCTATGTCCACTGCATCCCCATTCAAACAGTCAAGATACAGAAATAAATGAAGTGTTCGCTGACAGATAAATGGATAAAGAAAATGTGGTACATATATACAAAGAGAAGGAAAAACCTTCTGACAACATGGGTGGAACTTGAGAGCATTTTACTAAGTGAAATAAGTTAGAGAAAGACCAAGTACTGTATGACATCACTTATATGTGGAATCTAAAAAGGCCAAATTCATAGGCAGAAAGTAAATTGGTGGTTGCCAGAGGAGGAGAGTGGGAGAAACAGGGAGCTGTTGGTTAAAGGGTCAAACTTCAAGTTACAAGATGAACAAGTTCTAGGGATCTAATGTGCAGGATGATGACTATAGTTAAAATACTACTCTTTATACTTGAAAGCTGATAAGAGAGTAGATCTTAAATGTCTTCACCACAGGAAAAGAATGGTAATTATGTGAGAAGATAGAGGTGTTAACTGACCTTACATATGGTAATCATATTACAATATATATAGTAATCACATATGGCAATCATTTTAAAATATGCACACATATCAAATCAGCAGGTCGTAAGTCCAAACTTACATGATGCTGTATGCCAATTATATTTCAAAAAAGCTAGAAAAAAGACCATTTTCCAAAAAAATTTGATTATAATCTGTATTTTAGTTAAACAAGATATCAGTGTCATCACTCTAGAACCTTGCTTTGTTCCCTCCAAGCATCTACCAATAAACCGTACCATCCATCACTTTAGCTTGCAATTTCTATGTCCCACCATCCCTCCAAACCAAGGCATTAATGAATCAACAACAAAGGTTTATGCCATGGAGAGTAATATTTAAAGACTCTTTTTAAAGGATAAGTATTCTCTGACTTTTAGATATTGTTTTCTGCTTCACTTGATTGGTTGGTTGGTTATTGTGTTCATGATGCTAAAGCTGAAACTCCAGTACTTTGGCCACCTCATGCGAAGAGTTGACTCACTGGAAAAGACTCTGATGCTGGGAGGGATTGGGGGCAGGAGGAGAAGGGGACGACAGAGGATGAGGTGGCTGGATGGCATCACTGACTCGATGGACATGAGTCTGAGTGAACTCTGGGGGTTGGTGATGGACAGCGAGGCCTGGCGTGCTGCGATTCATGGGGTCGAAAAGAGTCGGACACGACTGAGCGACTGAACTGAAGTGAACTGTTTTATAAAACCCAACTCCACCAGTAATTCCAAAGAACCAGGGGTCCATGTATATAATGTAGTTTCACCTGAGTATCCATAGCATACAGAGTCTGTTTGGCATATGGAAAGAACCACCAACACTTGTTAAAATAGACAAGGAAGAAAAGGATAAGGCGGAGGGAGGGATAAATAGAGGGGGAGAGAAAGGAAGGGGAGAAAGAAGTTCCCTAGTTTGTTTCCTAGGATATTTATAGTTCTTTTTTTGAGAAAAAGAAAAATCTAAATGTTTCCCACTGAAAAAGTAAAGTAAAATTTCCATATTATTTAGTTTTTCACTCCAAAACTAAATCTCAAATTAAGCAGTTATTCAGCTTAGAAAAGATTCCATAAAATAGTTATCACAAAGTATAACTATAGTGTTTTCCCTCAAGCACTGAATGATTTTAAATCATTAACTACAAGCAGGAAAGCTTAGGAATCTGAAAACTTAAAACTACTGCTAGACCCAGTTCTTCTGGATGAAAGTAAGTTGCTTTGGGACAATACAGTAAGAAAACTGGACTTCCCTGGCAGTGCACGGGTTAAGACTCCATACTTTCAGTGCAGGGGCCAAGGGCTCGGTCCCTGGTCAGGGAAAATCCCACATGCCCTGTGGTGTGTCCAAAAATAAATAAATAAAAATAAATTAAAGAAAATTGGATTCTATCATTTTATTTCCAAGCAGCGCTAACAAACACTTTGAGGAACCTGTCTACTGGGCTAAATGAAGAACACATCTCCAAACTTAAAGACTCAAAATTTAACCTTAATGCTTGTCAGTCATTAATGCTTGACTTACAGTCATCCTCATTACAAGTCCTGTTTAATGGTCATGGCTTTTCCCTGTCCCTAAATACAAAGCATAGGCACTTGTAAAGTTGCCTTGGAGAATATCTATTTTTATATTTTGATGTAGATATACAGAAAGTGAAGCCCATAGAGCCATTTGCCGAGGGGCCTTTAACTGCAGAAACAGCACCTCCACTTGGGTTTTCCCGTCCTGGCCAGGTGGTGAGATGTGGTTTGAAGTCTGAGATAGTTACCCAGGGAGAGGAGTGAAGAATTCAAATTCGCTTAACCGGTGGATTTCCACTTTATTATGATGTCTCCAGAATGGGATGCCCATGACAATTTCTCTTACCATTGGGCTCATTTTTCTTTTACCTTCAATGTATTTTGTCTAGGTAGTTTAAAGATTTCTCCACCAATTAAAAAAAAAAAAAAGCTTAACATAACATTGTATTCCAATAGGTAGCAACTATGTCAGAGGGATTATTTAAATAGAACAAAAACAATGATAGAATAAATACACCCAAATCCAATCAATGGTATGAAATGGGAACTCTTATTCTTCCGTGCCACTTAGGCTTCTAAATGTATTTTTAATGTGTAAAAATACACAGTATTTTTTTTTTTTACTGTGAATGTGGGTTTCTTTTTCCTTCCTTTTTTTTTTTTTTTTGCAGTTGGGTTTATTTTATTGTTTCATTTTTATTTATTTATTTGAAGTATAACTGATTTGCAATATCATGTTAATTTCAGGTATATGGCACAATGATTCAGTTATACATTTATATATATGTATAACTGAATAAATATACATACATATCTTTTTCAGATTTTCCCCTTATAGGTTATTACAAAATATTAAGTATAGCTCCCTGTGCCATATAGTAGGTCCTTGTTAGTTATCTATTTTATATATAGCAGTGTGTATATGTCAGTCTCTGGTGGCTCAGTGGAAAAGAATCTGCCTGCCAATGCAGGAGACACAGGTTCAATCCCTAGGTCGGGAAGCTCCCATAGAGAAGGAAATGGCAACCCACTCCAGTTGCCTGGACAGAGGAGATTGGCAGGCTACCATCACAAAAGAGACAGGTCATCACAAAAGAGCTGGACACAATGTAGTGACTAAACAACAACAACATATGTTAATCCCGACTTGAAAATTTATCTTGGCATGCATGCTCAGTCACTTCAGCTGTGTCCAACTCTTTGCAAACATATGGGCTACAGGCGACCAGGCTTCTCTGTCCACAGGATTCACGAGGCAAGAATACTGGAGTGGGTTGCCACACCCTCCTCCAGGGGATCTTCCTGACCCAGGGATTGAACCAGCGTCTCCTACACTGCAGGCGAATTCTTTACTGCTGAGCCACTGGGGAAGCCCAATTTATCTCTACCCCTTTTATAATTAGAAAAAAGGTAAAATAATATTAAAAACCCATCTCAAATCATTATGGGAATGGACAGAAGATTTATACAGTGAGCTATACACATCCAAATATAATACTATATTTTATATTGCATAATATTTTATATATTATTATATGTTATTTATATAATTAGGTATACTAATATTTTATAAAAATTTTCTATATGGCAAGTTTTCTAACTATGGTCTTTTCCAACTTCAAGTTTCTAAGAAGTCCATTAACAATGTTCAAAGGAACCCTGCCAACTAGGCAGCACAGACTTTTGTTTTGTTACCAGCAAAAGAGATCTGCAGCCTGGAAGCCCACCTCTCAGGCATTTGGCCTTGCATCCCCTGGGCTGCCAGGTGGCCACAGGGCTCTGTGACCACGCGGAAGACACTCTGAATTAAGCTACAGTTGGTGATGACTAATCATCCCATCTCAATTTGGACTAATAGCAGCAATTTCGGTAGGACTGCATATAATTTATTTATAATCACCCTGTCTCAATTAAGCTAATAGCAGCAATTTTGGTTGCACTGCATGTAACCAAGTATGTTTTGACAGGAAAATATATTGTTGGTGAAAGAGTGGTGGGGGGAGGCAGAAGAGAGGCATAGTGGATGGGACGATGGTGAGAGAAGTCTACAGGATGCAAAGTCGTAACATCACCCGCAGTCCACCTGGAATCTCTCACCTTAATCTCAGCAATTTTTTTACTTGGGGTGTTGAACAGTATGATTTTGCTTCAGTAGGGCTGACTTATAGAAAGACTGCATGCATGCTAAGTCACTTCAGTCATGTCTGACTGTTTTCAACACTGTAGAATGTAGCCTGCCAGGTTCCTCTCTCCCATGGGATTCTCCAGTCAAGAATATTGGAGGAGGTTGCCATGCCCTCCTCCAGGGGATCTTCCTGACCTAGAGATCAAACCTTTGTCTCTGGAATTCCAGGCAGACTATTTACCGCTGAGCCACCGGGGAAGCCCTTAAAGAAGATTCAGTTCAGTTCAGTCGCTCAGTCGTGTCCAACTATTTTCGACCCCATGAATCGCAGCATGCCAGGCCTCCCTGTCCATCACCAACTCCTGGAGTTCACTCAGACTCACGTCCATTGAGTCAGTGATGCCATCCAGCCATCTCATCCTCTGTCATCCCCTTCTCCTCCTGCCCCCAATCCCTCCCAGCATCAGAGTCTTTTCCAATGAGTCAACTCTTCACATGAGGTGGCCAAAGTACTGCAGTTTCAGCTTTAGCATCATTCCTCCCAAAGAAATCCCAGGGCTGATCTCCTTCAGAATGGACTGGTTGGATCTCCTTGCAGTCCAAGGGACTCTCAAGAGTCTTCTCCAACACCACAGTTCAAAAGCATCAATTCTTCGGTGCTCAGCCTTCTTCACAGTCCAACTCTCACATCCATACACAGGAAAAACCATAGCCTTAACTAGACGGACCTTTAAGTTGCAAAACATTTATTTTATGATCAAGTTGCAAATGACTTCTGTCCAACAGAAAGCACTCGTGGTTGTGACTTTATTGTTTTATAGGACATTAATCACGTGTACCCATCTTTGTAATATCATTCTAGCATCCCATTTTTCAATGACCATATGTTTTCATCTCTTATATCTTCCTTTGCACTGTCCTTGTCATGTTATTGATTCCCTTACTCCAGAGTTCATAGATCTTTGAGAGATGTTTACTATCTACCTGTGTGACAGTTGTTTTTAACTTTTTAAAAGTTATGCTTTGACAGAGCAGCTTAGTACAAGCACAAGGAGTCTTTGATGACTCAACTCTCTGACTGATCCTTAGAACAGACCTTGACAGGACCCTGGGGTGGAGAAGGTTGGATGGGCAAAGGAAAAGGGAAAGAGAAGTATTAGAAAGATAGTCCTGCTTTCAGGAAAGAGCAAGGCTCTTCTTGGAGAGCAGGGAAACTCAGCATCTATGTTCTGGAAATACTGAAAAGTAATTTGAGAGATTTAAATCAAGAAGTAGAAAGAGACACAGAAAAGCAGTTGTATTGGCTAATGCTTTCCCCACCAGAAAGCCTCGCCTCATGCAGATCTTCAGTTTAGAAGCAGGTACAGGTGCCAGGATGGAGAAGGTGATGGCACCCCACTCCAGTACTCTTGCCTGGAAAATCCTATGGACGGAGGAGCCTGGTAGGCTGCAGTCCATGGGGTCGCGAAGAGTCGGACACGACTGAGCGACTTCCCTTTCACTTTTCACTTTCATGCATTGGAGAAGGAAATGGCGATCCACTTCAGTGTTCTTGCCTGGAGAATCCCAGGGATGGGGGAGCCTAGTGGGCTGCTGTCTATGGGGTCGCACAGAGTCGGACACGACTGAAGCGACTTAGCAGCAGCAGCAACAGGTGCCAGGAAAACCGGAAGAGGGACCTATGGGGTTAGGGTCTATGTGGCAGAGGCTGCTGAGGGTCCCCAAGATCTGAGCCCTTTTGCTTTCAGACAGCATTACTAAACCACTGTTCCTGGTCTCTTTTTCAGGGAGTAGCAATCCTGTGACTGAGCTGCAGGCAGTGGAACTGAAGTGAAGGGATGTGAGTCACCTTTCATCCTGGACCATAAATACCTCCCAGGAGCAATTCTCCCATGCCTGGCAGAATGGAGACGGCTCCCAGGACCCAGATGAGGGTGCCGCCACTAGATCGAAGGACACTTGATCTCTGCAGGAGTGTGAGAGGAAACTTCCCTTTTGACCTACACTGGAAATGAACTTTTACTGGGTTAATTCATAGAGATTTGGGGGTCATATGATAAGCATTTGGCCCTCTTGACCAATACTTCGGTCACCTGATGGGAAGGGCCGACTCACTGGAAAAGACCCTGAGGCTGGGAAAGATTGAAGGCAAAAGGAGAAGAGGGAAGCAGAGGATGAGATGGTTGAATGGTGTCATGGACTCAATGGACATGAATCTGAGCAAACTCCAGGAGACAGTGAAAGACAGGGAAGCCTGGTGTCCATGGGGTTGCAAAGAGTCAGACACGACTTAGCAACTGAACAGCAACTATTGACCTTGTTACTAGAGGGTTCACCTCAGATCTCCCTCTTTCCAGAAGTCCTCCCAAACCATTCTAGTCCACAGGGACCTTAGAACTGATAGTATGTACTATCTCTTTAAATCTGATGTTTAATCATATACTTTGTGTGTTACGATTTTACCAAATCAAGAATTGATGCTTTTGAACTGTGGTGTTGGAGAAGACTCTTGAGAGTCCCTTGGACTGCAAGGAGATCCAACTAGTCCATCCTAAAGGAGATCAGTCCTGGGTGTTCATTGGCAGGACTGATTTTGAAGCTGAAACTCCAGTACTTTGGCCACCTGATACGAAGAGCTGACTCATTGGAAAAGACCCTGAGGTTGGGAAAGATTGAGGGCAGGAGGAGAATTGAGGGACGACAGAGGATGAGATGATTGGATGGCATCATCGACTCAATGGACGTGGGTTTGGGTGGACTCCGGGAGTTGGTGATGGACAGGGAGGCCTGGCGTGCTGCGGTTTATGGGGTCGAAAAGAGTCGGACACAACTGAGTGACTGAACTGAACTGAACTCAAACTATGTTCCATGGAACACTACCATTCAAGATGGTGTTGCTAGGTATTCCATGAAAAGGGGGTTCCATGGGTAAATAAATTTAAGGAACATGAGGTTGAATGGGTTTCATTTTTATAGGATTTTCCAAACCTTCTAGTGAGATAATGGAACTTATAGATGCTTAAAATGAGAGTCTGGAATACAGACTTTATTCCTTGATCATGAGAATTTTTTTCAAAGACTACAATTTAAGAACTGTGCATATGACCATTAAAGAAGTCCTCTGAGGCAATGAATTTATTTCGAGCTGATACTGTGTTCAGAGTATAAAACTCAGTGTACCTAGTTCTGCAGCATCAGTGTGAAAAACTTGACCAGGAGAAAGTGCTCAGGAGGAAGGCTTTAGGGAGGCCAAGGTATGTGAGCTGGGCCTTAAAAGATGAAAAGACAGGTTTGCCAGCAGGCAAAGAAGTGAGAGGATAAGAAAAAATATCCCAAAAAAAAAAGAAAAGAAAAAATATCCCAGAGAAAGGAAATGACATGAACAGGAGCACAGAGGCTGGGAGATGTCAGAGAAAGGAGAGTCCATTTTAGAAACGGGGATCAAACAGACCAATTTGGGATACTTCCCTGGTGACCCAGTGGCTAAGACTCTGTTCCCAATGCAGGGGGCCCCCCAGTTTGATCCCTGGTCAGGGCACTAGATCCCACAAGACCCAAAGCGACCAAATTAATTCATGATCTAAAAAACAATAACTAGACCCATTTGAATTCCGCCTGCGAGGCTGTATCCTAGCCCCCTCTGGCATCCGTTTGGGAAAATTGGACACCCCACCCCATGACCGAAGGCCTGTGGAGGGCAGAAGGAACCAGGTCTCACTAATCATTTCCAGCCCCTTTCCTCTCCAGCCTGGGACACAGTCCACATACACATGAGGCCACACAGCCTGCTCGTCTGAGTTGTCTCCTCTGAAAATGAGAGAATTCAATCCTCCCAGGGAGGTTATAACATTGAAATTTTGAAAATGTGGGTAAAGCATTCAGCACAGCATCTGGCATACAGTCCTCACTGGAGAAACATTAGCTGTGGATGTTATTTGCTTAATCAATGTTTGTGGAAGGAAGGTGGGGTGAGGGGGAAGGCAGGAGAGAGCTGGGAGAAGAAGGCAGGTGAGCTGGCCCCTTCCACATTCCTGCTGAAAGGCAGGTGCCCTCTACCCTGCATTTTGGGAACAAGTCTTCCTTGTCCTCTTTTCTCAAGGGGCTGTTTTGAAAGCCCAAGAGTGAGATGCTGGGTCAGGTGTCAGTGGACACTGCCAAGGGCAGGGGGTCAGTCTGAACACCAGGGGACCGGGAGGAACAGAGGGTCCTTTTGGGAAGAACGCCCGAGCCACCCCTCGCGGCGAGGCCAGGCCCTGCAGGGCTGGAGGCTGCGGGGAAGCACCCTGGAGGGTTTACTCTGTCTTTGGCCCGCCAGTTCCCCAGATCTGATGAAAAGTCACAGAAAGGAACACAGAGAGCCTGGCCTCCTTGTCAGGGGGACTGTGTACCTGATAAATCGCATTTTTATGATAAAAAGCATGACACGGAGAGGCCAGGGAGCCAAAGACATGGGCTGGGTCTGTAATGAAAATGAATTCCAGGGAGTTTTAAGACCAGCCCTGAGGGCCTCTGAGGAGACACGAGGGTAAGGAGAGGGAACGGGCCGTTTCTGAGGACTGGCCTCTTACCCCGTTGCTCTGAGGGAGCCAGCATGTGGCCGGCGGAAGGGACACGGAGCCGAGCGGGAGGTGGGGAGCTTGGGAAGAGGAGAAAACATCCCAGGGACGGGGTCAGGGTGGCCCGACAGCATTTCTGAGAAATGGAGTCTTTGGAGATGCTCATCTCCCTGGGCAGGCAGCAAAGTGGGTCTGCCCCAGACGTGTCATGGGGCATGTAGAGCATCTCCTTGTGTGCCCCCTCTTCCCGGGCTCCACTCGGCTGCTTTCTACCCAGGAAGATGGGACGAGATTCCAAATGCTGCAACTTTACCTCTAGTTTTTGCAGGGAGCAGGTGTTTAAGTAATAGATATGAGGAGCCCGAAATCCAGTTTCTATCCTTAAATAATTTCACAAATAAGAATCAAAGAAGCTCTGGGAAGTTCACATAAAGATGCACAGGCAGGAGGATTCACTGCCGAATCATCCTAAGACTAAAAGACTGAAACCTCCTACAAGCTTCCTGTTGGGGGCGGGTTAGGACATGATAGCACTGACTTAAAATATGTATATTCATGCTGTGTGCGCGCATGCTCAGTCGTGTTCGACTCTTTGTGGCCCCACAGACGGTAGCCCTCCAGGCTCCTCTGTCCAAGGGGTTTCCCAGGTAAGAATACTGGAGTGGGCTGTTGTTTCCTACTTCCGGCGATCGTCCCAACTCAGGGATCGAACCCGAGTCTCCTGCATCTCCTGCATTTGGCAGGCAGATTCTTTACCACTGCACCACCTGGGAAGCGCCATGTGTACTCACATGTGTCTAAATAAATAAATTAATAAAATATTGATGATTTTGGACAGTATAACAGGTGATTTTTTTTTCTGTTTTGAAGTATAGGAGCTGGGGGAAATTCACTTTTGCTTCTGCTTATAAAACACCTTCTCCATGTTAAAAAAAAATGCAGAATAGAACCAAGAGAAAAAGAGAAATAACTAAGATTAGGGATGATCTTCATATTCTTCCTCACGCTTTTCTGCACTTTTGAGTCCACTCTAAGGGGTTTACTATTTGAACTGGAACAAGCGACAACTGTTCATATTTTAAAAGGCTAGCCTGCCCAAATAGTTTGCTCTTCGTCTCTGTGAAAGGGCCTGAATTTCTGACACTGGTTAGACTTCTGTCCTCAGGTACTATGAGCACAGATGAAAGAGGTGAAGGATCCAAAGTTTAGGATGACTTAGGGAAGTCATTTACTTTTGTTGTGCCTCAGTCACTCAGTCAGTACAATGGGAACATCAGCTTTGCTTACTGAAAAGAGCCTTTGTGAAGAGCAAGTTCACAACCTGCTCAGCTGTAAAGACCACATAGCTGAGACGGAGGAGAAACAGAGTCCTGATAAAATGCAGAGGCTCTAAGTGAGTTACAGTAACCATCGCTAATGAAAACAGCCTCCAAGTCGTTTAAAGATTGAGGAACCATCTGCCTGGTTGGAGAGTAAATGACAGTCAACATGATGGTGGCATTTCTCACCTCTAGAAGCCTTGCTTCTCAGCCTCTAGAAGGCTGCTCCTTCTAGAGTCCTCTGCCCTAAAAAGGAGAATAAGACTCCAACCTTGGTCATCTACTTAAAAATATGAATGGATACAGGATACAGTCAAATGTTCTATCTGATACATCAGATCTTTTAAAATCTGACCATAACCCACCGCCCAGCTTCATCTCCTGACACTCTCACCCTCATGCCTATACATCAACTCAGCCATTCCCCAAATATTGTTGTTGTTGTTCAGTAACTGAGTTGTTTCTGATTCTTTGCGCCCCATGGACTTCAGCACGCCAGGCTCCCCTGTCTTTTACCATCTCTTGGAGTTTGCTGAGATTCATGTCCAAATATTCCAGATACTTTTCAGGACTCTGAGCCTTTGCATATGCTATTCCCTCGGCTCATAGAGCCTCTTGCTTCCTTATATGGCTGTTCTCAGGCTTTGAAATCCAGTTCCAGATCACCACCCCCCACTGCCCCACTGTACCTGGTGGAGTTGTTAGTAGTTTAGTGTTGCCCAAGCATTTGATTTAAACCTCTGTGGTAGGACCAAATCAGAAGTAAAGGTGATTTACATATGTGCATGTGTGTTTTTGTGCATGTATGAATACACATCCCTTACATACGTATATGATAAATAAATAATAGTTTCTGGATGGTGATCTGTATTTGCTTCAAAGATAACCATGATAATGATGATGTCTAAGTAGACACTCAATAAATGTTTGTCGTACAAGCAAACAAAGACACATTGCTGAAAGGGGGTGGAGGGGGTGGAGGGAGGAACTTAGGGAGCCTCATGGGCGGGGCCACGGGCTCACCGGGTGGTCTGCATCCAGTTCAGCTCCATAGCTGAGAACCTGGTTGGCAAAGTTGTCGAGTTCCTGAATGGTTCTTGGAAACCAGGGCACTGCAACACAGAAAGGGCAAAGGCCTGATTAGCAGATGGGTGTAACGTGGCCACCAAGATCAGAAGCAGGGGATCAGCTCCAATGAGGCAAGCCCATGGTGCTGGCAAGTGGGGTCCCAGATAACCCCCAAATTCCTATTCAAAAGTCAAATCTCATTTTCCTTGGAAACAAATTGTATATATTTCTTGGTTTATTCAACATTGAAGTTGAATAAGCCAGTAACAAAACCTGACGATAGCTTAAACATATATCATGATGGTCTGAGAGACATACACATTGTGAGAGGATTCCCCCCATCTGGTTAATTAACACATCCATCACCATACATATTTATCTTTTGAGGGTTCTATTCTCTTTGCAAATTTCAACAATACAGTACAGTGTTATTGACTACAGTCACCATGTTTTACATTAGATCCTCAGGCCTGATCCATCTGTTTTGGGGGGCCATTCCACACGGCACATGGGATCTTAGTTTCATCACCAGGGATTGAACCCGTGCCCCCTGCATTGGAGGCACAGAGTCTTAACCACTGAACCGCTGGGCAAGTCTCAGACCTCATCCATCTTATAGCTGAAAAGTTTGTACCCTTTTACCAGCTTCTCCCTATTTCTCCACCATTAAGCCCCTGGTAACCAGTTATCTACTTTATGTTTCTATGAATTTTCTTTTTTTTTCTTTTTGAAGATTCCACATATAAATGATACCATTCAGTATTTTTTTTTTTTCTGTCTCGCTTATTTCACTTAAAACATGTTCCCTCACCTATTCCCTTTCCTGAAGATTTTCTCTGAATGATCTCAAAATTCATCTCTTGTCTACCTATCATGGCACAGTGGAGTGGTGTTTGATGGTTTACTTTAGCAGCAGAATATTTCATGTGATATATGTTCCAGATATATTTTGGAATATGCATTCTATGCATGCTAAGTCGCTTCAGTCATGTCTGACTCTTTGTGACCCTATGGACTTTAGCCCACCAGGTTCCTCTGTCCTGGGATTCTCCAGGCAAGAATACTGGAGTGGGATGCCATGCCCTCCTCCAGGGGATCTTCCCAACTCAGGGATTGAAACCACATCTCTTATGTCTCCTGCATTAGCAGGTGGGTTCTTTACCACGAGGCTTCCCTGATACAATTGATAAAGAATCACCTGCAATGCAGGAGACCCCAGTTCAACTCCTGGGTCGGAAAGATCCCCTGGAGAAGGGATAGGCTACCTACTGCAGTATTCTTGGGCTTCCCTTGTGGCTCAGCTGGTAAAGAATCTGCCTGCATTGTGGGAGAACTGGGTTTGATCCCTGGGTTGGGAAGATCCCCTAGAGAAGGGAAAGGCTACCCATTCCAGTATTCTGGCCTGGAGAATTCCATGGACTGTATAGTCCATGGAGTCACAAAGAGTCAGACACCACTGAGCAGCTTTCACTTTCACTTTCTTTCAGTGCCACCTGGGAAGCCTTCTATTGTAAGCACCAGTTAAGCCCAAGAACCCTCTTCTTGCTACCCATCTTCCTTTCATGTATCTCCCTCCCAAGGGCCTCCAGGAAACCTTGCAAAATATTTTGACGTCAAAGCCGTGGTGACATGGAATAAACACCATCCAGCAGTTTGGGATTTGACGATGCTGGGCAGTACCTAAAAACCCACGGGCTTGCTCTGAAGCAGTAGCAGTACAGTGGGAGAGAAGGCGGGGTCTGAATGGTGTGACCCACAGTGACTGGGTCCTGCAGAGCAGGTGGCAGCACCCAGATCTCTGTGGCCTTCAAGAAAGAAGGCACACTGAGAGCGGAACTGTCCCAGGAATGAATGAACAGAGATGAGGACATTTTGGACTGTAAGTTCCATGAAGTTAGGAACCAGACTGCACTGTAGTTCTATGTGCAGAGGGAACAGAGGGAGGAAATTTCAGGGAAAAAGATGCTAAACTTGCAGCCGGTTGTGTCTACCTTTTAGAACCCAGGCTCCAGCTGCCTACTCACCCTCTCTGTGTCTCAGTCTCAACTCTGTAAAAATGGCAGCAATATGCCAGGAATTGTGCTTAGCATTTTTGGTGAAATATGTCCTTTAATCTGGGGACTGCTGTGAGGAGTAAATGAGAATGTAGGCAAAGGATGCAGCCCAGCGTCAGGATGATAAAAGGTAGCTTTCCACTGCTTGCGTGTTATTTCTGTCTGGCTTTGCTCAAGTCAGGCAGGAAAGAACATGTGTGCCATCTAGTGGTGATACTGGGGAACTGTCACCCATGGTCTACACATTAGAGCATCAGACAGGAAACAGCTGCATTCCATCAAAACAAGATGATTATGTGAACACAAGTAATAAAGGTCCACTTAACAGCCTCCTTTCCATAGATTTTAGATGCTAATCTTTCTTCCTCCTCTGTTAATAATAAAAACTAACTAACACTGAGTATAATTCCAAATACTTTACTTAGTATTTGTACTATTGGTGGGTACTATTGTGTGTGTGGGTACTATTGGTGTGGGTGGGTACTATTGGTGGGTACTATTCGATGAGTTGGATCATCAAAAAAACAAGAGAGTTCCAGAAAAAAACATCTACTTCTGCTTTATTGACTATGCCAAAGCCCTGTGTGGATCACAACAAACTGTGGAAAATTCTTCAAGAGATGGGAATACCAGACCGCCTGACCTGCCTCCTGAGAAATCTGTATGCTGGTCAGGAAGTAACAGTTAGAACTGGAGATAGAACAACAGACTGGTTCCAAATTGGGAAAGGAGTACGTCAAGGCTGTATACTGTCACCCTGCTTATTTAACTTATATGCAGAGTACATCATGAGAAATACTGCACTGGATAAAGCACAAGCTGGAATCAAGATTGCCAGGAGAAATATCAATAACCTCAGATATGCAGATATGCACCCTTATGGCAGAAAGCAAAAAACTAAAGAGCTTCTTGATGAAAGTGAAAGAGGAGAGTGAAAAAGTTGGCTTAAAGCTCAAGTTTCATTCAGAAAACTAAGATCATGGCATCCAGTCCCATCACCTCATGGCAAATAGATGGGGAAATAATGGAAACAGTGACAGACTTTAGTTTTTTGGGTTCCAAAATCACTGCAGATGGTGACTGCAGCCATGAAATTAAAAGACGCTTGCTCCTTGGAAGAATAGTTATGACCAACCTAGACAGCATATTAAAAAGCAGAGACATTACTTTTCCAACAAAGATCCATCTAGTCAAAGCTATGGTTTTTCCAATAGTCATGTATGGATGTAAGAGTTAGACTATAAAGAAAGCTGAGCGCCGAAGAATTGATGCTCTTGAACTGTGGTGTTGGAGAAGAAGCCTCTTGAGAGTCCCTTGGACAGCAAGGAGATCCAGCCAGTCCATCCTAAAGGAATTCAGTCCTGAATATTCATTGGAAAGACTGATGCTGAAGCTGAAACTCCAATACTTTGGCCACCTGATTCAAAGAACTGACTCATTTGAAAAGACCCTGATGCTGGGAAAGATTGAAAGCGGGAGGAGAAGGGGACGACAGAGGATGAGATGGTTGGACGGCATCACTGACTCAATGGACATAAGTTTGAGTAAACTCTAGGAGTTGGTGATGGACAGGGAGGCCTGGTGTGCTGCAGTCCTCGGGGTCTCAAAGAGTCAGACACAACTGAGCAACTGAACTGACTGAACTGACTGTGTGTTATTTGTTCAGTTGTGTCCAATTCTTTGAGACCCATGGACTGTAGGCCGCCAGGCTCCCCTGTCCATGGAATTCTCCAGGCAAGAATACTGGAGTGGGTTGCCATTCCCTTCTCCAGGGGATCTTCCTGACCCAGGGATCAAACCCTGCATTGCAGGTGGATTCTTTACTGTCTGAGCCACAAGGGCAGCCTGGTGGTACTATTGGTATCCCATATTGAAAATGAAAAAACTGGGATATGGAGAGGTTAAGTGATAAACCCAAACACACACACTGTTGGAAACAGTGGATTCAGTATTCAAACTTGGGCCTGGATGATGCTGTGATCTCAGGTCTGGACCACAAAATCCATCCTGCCAGGTACAGGGGTGGGGAGCACAGAGGTTGGGCAGAGGGGCTGGCTCTGGAGCCTGACTGTCTGATTTTCTTTACAGTTTCCCACCTGGAGGTCTGCATGCCCCTAAGCCCAGCCCGGTTCTCAAGGTAGGCTCCCTACAATAGTAATAACAGGAACAGACATTGTGGTAGTAATTCCAGCTAAGACTCACAGAGCTTTTGTTTCGTGCCAGGTGCTGTCCTAAACACTACATACCCTTCCTCACCCAATTTTCATACCAGCTCCGTGAGGTTGGTATTATTATCACCCCCATTTTCATAAGAGGAAGCCGAGGGGCAGGGAGGAGAAGTTGCTCCACAGCCCTCCGCTGTCCCAGATGCTGGACTTTGGAGTCTGGGATGACTCAGCCCCGCATTTAGCTCCCTGAAGATGAGACCTGACTTCCCACTTTGCCACTTGAATTCTCTCCAAGCTTTTCTTTCTCCTTGAATCCAGGGCCTTGCATGATGGATCTCTGTTGTCAGCACTGAAAATGGGGTCTGTTCCCTCCATGGGTCTGGGAGGGCATAAGGAAGGATGTCCTATCGTAGTCAGTCAGGACTCAGGACCCCCTGTAAGACCCTCCCTGTTTCTCTAGTGTGTTGCTGCCCTGTCACTTCCCTTCCAAGACTGCCTGTCCCTGCTCATTCACAGCCTCTATTTTGCCAGAAGTTTATCCATAATTCTGGCAGTAACAGCTGCCCTTGGAGATACAGCAAGCCAGCCTTTCCTCACTGCACCATCTTCTGACTTGGGGGACCCTTAGCCCTCCCAAAGGAGTTTTCATGACTACGTATTAAGCACTTATACTGCCAGGCTCTGGATGTTGAGGAGTGAATACAGTGGATTCCTCACTCCTGTGGAGCTCACATCCGAGAGAGAGTGACAAGGAATAAGCTATAAATAAATTTTAAAATATAACAATGCCAGGAAGTCCCTGAAGAAGAAAAAATCAGTGCCAGGAAATAGAAAAGGAAGAAGATACTATTTTATATAACATCTCATGGCTCCAGACCCCAGGGCGAAGGTCAGAGAGACATTACACGAGCTTGCCATTGCTCAAGGGGACTGGAACAGCCAGAGTTTGACCCCAGCCCAGATCAGGGCCCCCGTTTCTCAGGGAGAGACAACCTAGCTATGGTTAAGGCCCTGATTACACAGGCAGACAACCTAGGCTTGAATGTGGTCTCTGGGGCAATATGGCATAGGAACCTGGAATGTCAGGTCCATGAATCAAGGCAAATTGGAAGTGGTCAAACAGGAGATGACAAGAGTGAACATCGACATTCTAGGAATCAGTGAACTAAGATGGACTGGAATGGGTGAATTTAACTCAGATGACCATTATATCTACTACTGCAGGCAGGAATCCCTTAGAAAAAATGGAGTAGCCATCATGGTCAACAAGAGAGTCTGAAATGCAGTACTTGGATGCAATCTCAAAATCTACAGAATGATCTCTGTTCGTTTCCAAGGCAAACCATTCAATATCATGGTAATCCAAGTCTATGCCCCTACCAGTGATGCTGAAAGAGCTGAAGTTGAACAGTTCTATGAAGACCTACAAGACCTTCTAGAACTAACACCCAAAAAAGCTGTCCTTTTCATTATAGGGACTGGAATGCAAAAGTAGGAAGTCAAGAAACACCTGGAGTAACAGGCAAATTTGGCCTTGGAGTACAGAATGAAGCAGGGCAAAGGCTAATAGAGTTCTGCCAAGAGAATGCACTGGTCATAGCAAACACCCTCTTCCAACAACACAAGAGAAGACTCTACACATGGACATCACCAGATGGTCGACACTAAAATCAGATTGATTATATTCTTTGCAGCCAAAGATATGCTATGCTATGCTATGCTAAGTCACTTCAGTCATGTCCGACTCTGTGCGACCCCATAGATGGCAGCCCACCAGGCTCCGCCGTCCCTGGGATTCTCCAGGCAAGAATACTGGAGTGGGTTGCCATTTCCTTCTCCAATGCATGAAAGAGAAAAGTGAAAGTGAAGTCGTTCAGTCATGTCCGACTCAGCGACCCCATGGACTCCAGCCTACCAGGCTCCTCTGTTCATGGGATTTTCCAGGCAAGAGTGCTGGAGTGGGGTGCCATTGCCTTCTCCAGCAGCCAAAGATGGAGAAGCTCTATACAGTCAGCAAAAACAAGACTGGGAGCTGACTGTGGCTCAGATCATGAACTCCTTATTGCCAAATTCAGACTGAAATTGAAGAAAGTAGGGAAAACCACTAGACCATTCAGGTATGACCTAAATAAAATCCCTTATAACTATACAGTGGAAGTAAGAAATATATTTAAGGGACTAGATCTGCCAGACAGAGTGCCTGATGAACTATGGACAGAGGTTTGTGACATTGTACAGGAGACAGGAATCAAGACCATCCCCAAGAAAAAGAAATGCAAAAAAGCAAAATGGCTGTCTGGGGAGGCCTTACAAATAGCTGTGAAAAGAAGGGACGTGAAAAGCAAAGGAGAAAAGGAAAGATATACCCATTTGAATGCAGAGTTCCAAACAATAACAAGGAGAGATAAGAAAGCCTTCCTCAGCGATCAATGCAAAGAAATAGAGGAAAACAACAGAATGGGAAAGACTAGAGATCTCTTCAAGAAAATTAGAGATACCAAGGGAACATTTCATGCAAAGATGGGCTCAATAAAGGACAGAAATGGTAGGGACCTAACAGAAGCAGAAGATATTAAGAAGAAGTGACAAGAATACATAGAAGAACTGTACAAAAAAGATCTTCACTACCCAGATAATCACGATGGTGTGATCACTCACCTAGAGCCAGACATCCTGGAATGTGAAGTCAAGTGGACAAATACTTAACCCTGCTTTAGTCTTCCTACTGGTAAAGTGGGGATAATAAAGTACCACTTTATAGGAAGACATAAGTTTAAAAGAGTTAATATGTGTGATCTGTTGAGAACAGAGTCTGGCACATAATAAATACAGATTCATGTTGGAAATAGGGATTCCCTGATGGCTCAGTAGTAAAGAATCCATCTGCAATGCAGGAGATGCAGGAGAAGCAGGTTCAATCCCTAGATCAGGAAGATCCCCTGGAGGAGGGCATGGAAACCCACTCCTGTATTCTTTCCTGGAGAACCCCATGGGCAGAGGAGCCTGGCAGGCTACAGTCCATAGGTTTGCGAAGGGTCAGACATGACTGCAGCAACTGAGCACTTACACATGTTGGGAATACTGGGAGTTTGGTTCCAGACCACCATGATAAAGAGAATATCACAGTAAAGTGAGTCACATTAACTCTGAGGTTTCCCAGGACATATAAAAGTTGTGTTTTTACACTGTGCTGTAGTCTATGAAGTGTGCAATAGTGTTACATCTGAACAATGTATATGTCTTAATTAAAAAAATATTTATTCGCTAAAAATGCTAAGTATCATCTGAGCCTTCAGCAAGTCATAGTAGTAACATCAGTAACATCAGTGATCTCAGATCACCATGACAAATACAACCATGAGAAAGGCTGACATATTGTGAGCACTACCAGCATAGGATACAGAGACAGGAAGCGAGCGAACGCTGTTGGAAAAATGAAGGCTGTGGACTTGCTCCATACAGGGCTTTCACAAACCTGCCATTTGTAAAAAATACAGTACCTGTGAAGCATGGTAAAGCAAAACACGATAGAGGAGGAATGTCGGTATTAGGACTGTTCAGCTACAAACTCCGGGGACTTTGCTTTTGTTTTTACTCTGCCCTTAAGGCAATGGCACCCCACTCCAGTACTCTTGCCTGGAAAATCCCATGGGCGGAGGAACCTGGTAGGCTTCAGTCCATGGGGTCGAGAAGAGTCGGACATGACTGAGCAATTTCCCTTTCACTTTTCACTTTCATGCATTGGAGAAGGAAATGGCAACTCACTCCAGTGTTCTTGCCTGGAGAATCCCAGGGACGGGGGATCCTGGTGGGCTGCCGTCTATGGGGTCGCACAGAGTCGGACACGACTGAAGAGACTTAGCAGCAGCAGCAGTAGCAGTAATATAATACAGGGAGCAGAGCATAATGTTTTCCAGTGAGGCTAGGAATCTGTCCACTTACTCTGTTGTGTAACTGAGCAAGCATTTTATCTCTCAGAGCCTTAGTTTCTTTAACCACAAAATGAATTAAAACTGTCTTTCCATATTACTGCATCATTACGTACATTAAGGTGGCTCAGTGGTAAAGAATCCGCCTGCCAATGCAGGAGCCGCAGATTCAATCTCTGGGTCAGCAGATCCCCTAGAAGAGGCAATGGCCACCCACTCCAGTATCCCTGCCTGGGAAATCCCATGGACATAGAAGCCTGGCAGGTTATATAGTCCTCGGGGTTTCAGAGTCAGACACGAGTGAGCATGCACACACTTGTGTTAAATGCTAGAGAAAATGGGACACATTCGAGCAGAGCGACTGGCCACAGTCAGTGTTCCATCGGTGTTAACCACTAGGACGGGATAAGTTCAGTGGTGATGAGGAAGAAGAAAAAGGAGGAGAGGAATGAAGGGGTGAAGGAAGAGGAGGAGGGGAGGGAACAGGAGGAAAGAAGGGAGACAGGAGTCAGAAGCACCTTCTCAGACAGGCTCTGCTCTGATGTTAACAGGTTTTCTGATCTTGGGCTCAGTTTCCTCTGCAAAAAATGTAGGCTGTTGGATTCATATCTGCTATGATCCTTTTGGTGTTTCATATGCCTATGTGGAGGGCTAACGCTGGCTAGGGCACTCATGAAAATACACTTTCAGTCAATCTATGTGTCAGCCTGACTTGTTCTCGGAAGCACAGTTACTGTGTTTCTTCAGCTCCCCAAATGCCTGACCCTACTGTTTCCCAAAGAAACAAGGCTCTGCTCCAGAGACAAGCTTCTTTGTCCCCACCCAGGTTCAGAGCTGGGCGTGCTGGTCAGCTTCCAGCTGAACGCCAGAGGGCAGCAGAACCAGCTTACTTTCAGCTTTGGCTGATTTCTCGTTTGCTCTCCTCTCCTTTTCTCTTCTCTTCTCTCCTTTTCTCTTTTCCTCTCCTCCAAAAGGAAAACGCTCTGTACTTGGGCCACATGGCTTGGTTCAGACCTCTTGGTGGGAAAAAAAATCAGAGAACTTGAGAGGGTTGCAAAGACTCAAAGGATTCAAGTCTTGGCAAAGTGAAATTGCTCAGTCATGTCCAACTCTGCGACCCTATGGACCCTATGTAGCCTTCCAGGCTCTTTCATCCATGGGATTTTCCAGGCATGAATACTGGAGTGGGTTGCCATTTCCTTCTCCAGGGGATCTTCCTGATTCAGGGATCAAACTCAGGTCTCTCACATTGCAGGCAGACTCTTTACCATCTGAGCCACCAGGAAATCCTCCAGGTGTTAAGTCTTGGCAAAGAGAAAACAAAGGTTGAAGCAGCTTAACAATGTCTAGGATGCCATCAGGGAGACTGTCAGGGAGACCCAGGTGTCACTGTGAGGCCATGGGGCCCTCATCGAAGTCCAGGGGCTCCTGGTAGCTTCTGGGCCCCATCATCATTCAGAAAAGGCTCAGAACACACTTGTCTGGTTAAGTAAGGTCCCGCAGTCCACTGATGGCCAGGATAGGACACTTAGCCATGTCCCCATCATCAACTTATGGGTTCTTCCAATTTTCCCAGTCTCAAGGTTATAGTAACTGCTTTTTTCCTTTAAAGTTACACTTTCTGAGAGCTTCCCGGCCACCAAATGCTGTGCTAAGCACTTGACTTCCACCGTCTGTTTTAATTTTCAGAGTAACCCTGGCAGGCGTTTGTGTTAGTCACTCAGTCATGTCCAGTTCTTTTCGACCCCATGGACTGTAGCCCACCAGGCTCCTCTGTCCGTGAAATTCTCCATGCAAGAATACTGGAGTGGGTTGCCATTTCCTACTCCAGGGGATCTTCCCAACCCGGGGATAGAACCCAGGTCTCCTGCATTGCAGGCAGATTCTTTACCATCTGAGCTACCAGGGAAGCCCTGGGGGGGTAGACAGGATTATTTTTGCATTATTAACGGAGCACACTGAAGGTCAGAGAGATGAGGTGACTTGTTCAAGATGACAGAGCTGGCGGGCCTGGAATCAGAACTGGGGCAGCTCGTGCACTGAACCACTGGGCTGGCTTAGAATAAAGTGAGGGTGGGGACCCTTGATTTTAGATTTCTGTTCTCCCATCTAGAGAGAGGGAGGAAATAACAAACTAAGACAGGAATTTAGAGGGGTTGATAGAAAATCCCTAGGACAGCCCCAGGTCTTCCTCACCTTCCATCAGGCACCCTGGCTTTAGAAGTGGTAGCTTTTTAACATGCAAGTTCTAAGTTCTTCCAAGACCCCTTCCTTTTCCCTTTCTCTTCTTCAGTGATGGTCACAGGCCTCTTCCCTCCCAACCAGACTCACTCACAAAGCTGGGAATAGAGACTGACCCCAGCGACCCAGGCTTCTGTTTGGAAAAGTGAAATCAGATTAGCTCATTAATGACCTTTGCAAATACCTCCGCGGTGGGCTGGCCTCTGTGAGCCCCTCCACGGCCTCACAGGCGGCGGGGCTCAGTGGTTAATGAATGACTCAGGCAGGCTGGTGCAACAGAGGGCCTCTGTGAAGCCAGAGGCATCCGGGGGTGGGGTGAGGGGGGCAGATCATTAATAAATATTGATTTGGCTCCAAGGGAAGCAGCCCACGGGAGAGCTGGCCCTGGACACCCACGTTGTAGTCTCATTAAGTCGGGGTCAACTGCTCAGCCCGGACGCCGAGGAGTGGCTGGTTCGGGGGTGCTCCTGAGCAAAAAGCATCACCACCACCACCACCACCACTCCACCCCCACAGGCCTGGCTGGAGCCTGCTTCCTGGCCAGGAAGATTTATAGCAGTTCAAGGTGCAGGTTGAATCCCATCTGACCCCCTCCCTCCACCAGATGCTCACCAGCCCCAGGGTGTAGCCAGCAAGGCACCCAGGCTTGCCCCAGACTTCTGCCTCCAGCCTGTCTCAGGGAGAGCAATAAATCCTCAGCTTCCAAGGCCCAAAATAGAAGGGTGTTCACTGCCCTGCCCGCCCCCCCGCCCCCTTCCAAGGCTCCTGGATGTCTTTTCTGAGGCCATGGCCTCCAGCCCAGCAGAGAAGCCTTCACCAAACTAACCCCAACAGAGCTGGTGTGCCCACCTCCTGAAGGATGAATGCCTTTAAGGGCATTAGGTTTCTCCTTTAAGGAGCTTCCATTTTCTTTCTGAAGAAGGAACACTCTCTGTGAAGGTCTTGGCAAGAATGGGTGAGCCAAATGCAGATGATGGTGCCAAGCCAGTTCCCTCCTCCTGGACCAAACGGAAGCATGGTGGAGGCAGGGCTCACTTATGAGAGTGAAACCAGGTGGGTAAAAGGCATCTACCAGGAAGTAAAGACTGAAAAGGTGTCAAAATGAATAAATGGATGGAATGAGTGAGAGATGCCAGTGAATGATGAACAAAGAAAAGGGCGTGTATTCCAATCACCAATCTAAACTGGAGCTATCCTCCCTACAGCCATTTTAAGATGTCACTTATCTTATTAACTTACTTATTGATGGGAATGTTCACTATGTTCCCAAATACTGAATTCCACATCGCAGTGAGATCTGATTACCAGCTACTTGCCTCTGGAGTTATGGTCAACCTACATTGGCTCAAACAGAATGTATCTAAAGCCTCTTCCATATAATGTCTGTCTCCCCACAGGAGCCCCTCCCCAACCCTTGCTCCCCTCTCCCCACCATGCTCAAGACTGGCCTCAGTGTAGATCCTTGGTGTGCCTGGCAAACAGCCACTCCCCTATCCCTACACAGACATGGCTGAACAGCAGCCTCCTAGACCATAAGACACATGAGTCAAGACACCACACGTGACTGATTTTCCCTAATGCATCCCTCCATGTGGCTGCCGCTGAATGGGTATTCAATATATATGAGTTGTATGGATGAACGATCCACTGAATTGGGGCATAAATGTGAATGAATGACAAGAAGGTGGTAAAGAAGACTCTGAGTTTGGAGAAGATATAAAAGAAAAAGGAAGAAAACCCCAATTGTCAGAATTTTAATAAGTAAGACCCATGTGATTTAGCAAATATGAAGGAGAGAGAGGATTCCAGGGAGAAAAATGCTGTCAAATGTTACAAATATTTCAAAGAGGAAGATGACAAAAAAGAGGCTACTGCTTTTGGTAATGAATGTTGTCAGAAGGATGAGGAAGAAGAGAAGGGAAAAAAGAAAAGGAGGGAAGAAAAGAACAAAGAGGAAAAAGCAAGAAATCTGAATGTGAAACTGGCCTTCCATCTCCTGCTGCTGCTGCTAAGTCGCTTCAGTCGTGTCTGACTCTGTGCGACCCCAAAGACAGCAGCCCCCCACCAGTGCTATTTCCAATATAACACAGAGTCACGTGCATAATATCAAACACCCAAGCTATGTTCACAGGAAGTCATCTTTGTGAATGAGAGATCATCCCCAGGGGCCTTCACATCATCCCACACAGGAAGCTGACTCCCTGGCTTCTGGTGGGGCCAGCCCCAGTGAAAGAGTGGCTGCCACCAACTCTCTATTTGTTATTAGCCTGGTGAGTGTCCACCCCAAGGAGCTGGTGGTAGCAAATAGCCTGATACTAAGCTGCAGTTGCTTCCCTGATGGGTCAATGGTAAAGAATCTGCCTGCCAGTGCAGGAGACATGGGTTCCATCTCTGGGTCAGGAAGATCCCCTGGAGAAAGAAATCCAGTACTGCTTGTGGAATCCCATGGACAGAGGAGACTGGCAGGCTACAGTCCATGGGGTTGCAGAGGGTCATACATGACTTAGTGTCTGAACAACAGCAACAGACCATAAAGCTCCCCCCTTACTAAGGCTTAAGGATATCTAAGATCAAGGGCCTCTTCAACTCAAGCAAGTTCAACACAATCCATCAAACATCCTAACATACAGAGTATTTTGCATGATGCCCTTGTGAGACCCAGAAAGTGACAGAGTGAATCTCAGCTCTATTTTACAGATGAGGAAGAAGAGGTAATGAGGTATCCCAGCTGGCAGGAAGTCAGATGAGATCAAGCCTAGCTGGCATTGTACAGAATAGGAATTCATATCCTGGCTCTTGACTCTTTTCAAGTAGTTGCTCTTTTTTACTTGCTATGCTGCTCCCTCAACTCAGCATCAATGGCAAATTGACATTCCATAATAAGCATTTCATATTCTCTTATTACCTCCTTCAATTGAGGGAACACATCTGTACAGAGAAAAAGGGTGTTCTTAGTCTAATTCTTTGTAATCTTCACCATCTTTTGGATTGATCCAAATAGCACATCATGGTAGCCTTTCTTTATCAAAGATCAGGACTTTGGAGGTTCTGACTCTGTCTCCACCATGAGATTCACTGGGGATCCTTAGAAAAGACTAGGCATGAGTTTCCTGACCTTTTTGCATGGATCCTTTATGCCAGGCACATTGTACAATCATATCACAGAATTTACACAACTGCATTGTCACCCTGCTTATTTAACTTATATGCAGAGTACATCATGAGAAATGCTGGGCTGGAAGAAGCACAAGCTGGAATCAAGATTGCCAGGAGAAATATCAATAACCTCAGATATGCAGATGACACCACCCTTATGGCAGAAAGTGAAGAGGAACTAAAAAGCCTCTTGATGAAGATGAAAGAGGAGAGTGAAAAAGTTGGCTTAAAGCTCAACATTCAGAAAACGAAGATCATGGCATCTGGTCTCATCACTTCATGGGAAATAGATGGGGAAACAGTGGAAACAGTGTCAGACTTTATTTTTCTGGGCTCCAAAATCACTGCAGATGGTGATTGCAGCCATGAAATTAAAAGACACTTACTCCTTGGAAGGAAAGTTATGACCAACCTAGATAGCATATTCAAAAGCAGAGACATTACTTTGCCAACAAAGGTTCGTCTAGTCAAGGCTATGGTTTTTCCAGTGGTCACGTATGGATGTGAGAGTTGGACTGTGAAGAAAGCTGAGCGCTGAAGAATTGATGCTTTGAACTGTGGTGTTGGAGAAGACTCTTGAGAGTCCCTTGGACTGCAAGGAGATCCAACCAGTCCATTCTGAAGGAGATCAGCCCTGGGATTTCTTTGGAAGGAATGATGCTAAAGCTGATACTCCAGTACTTTGGCTACCTCATGCGAAGAGTTGACTCATTGGAAAAGACTCTGATGCTGGGAGGGATTGGGGGCAGGAGGAGAAGGGGACGACAGAGGATGAGATGGCTGGATGGCATCACTGACTCGATGGACATGAGTCTGAGTGAACTCTGGGAGTTGGTGATGGACAGGGAGGCCTGGCGTGCTGCGATTCATGGGGTTGCAAAGAGTTGGACACGACTGAGCGACTGAACTGAACTGAACTGGCACACAGTTATCTTCATTTTACAGACAAGAAAAGCTAGGCCTACAGAGGGCGAGCAACTTGGCCATAAAACTACAGCCCAGGAATTGAACTGGAAAAATGAAGACTCCAAAATCCACACTGCCATTCAAGTGTACCTCTGCCTCATTTCCTAATATGGAGAATAAAAATCACGTTATCTGCTTACTCTGGCCAGTTGAGTTGCAAAGCTTCAGTGAGACAACCTAAGGGGAAAATATTTTGGATTTGGCCCGCAAATAAGGAATTCCTGTTAGAATGAAAGCCTGCTTATAATCTTATAATGTTCCTCAGCTTGAAGCCCTGGAACCTAGGAAGCAGACTGGCCTCAGAAACCGCATTTACTCAGGATCTTCCCTCACCATGAATAGACATGCTTCTGACAGCTTACAAGAGGGCAAACCCTAGGGCAGCCTCCAGCTTCAGGGTTGCTGCCACCTCTTCACAAACAGGTTTGTCCTCTTAGCTGTGGGCATGCTTGTCACGATGAGGCAGGCTACTGAAACAAAAGTCCCATCCCCAGCTGCCAGAGGACTTAGAGCGATGTTGCCACAGGTAGCAAGCATCTAGGTAGACTGGAAAAGGCTGCCAATCAATCCTGTATGTCTTTATGAACATGCAGATCCCAGGTCTCCAGCAGACCCAGGTCCATGGGCATCCCCGGCCCTGAGACACACGTGGGGCCAAGTGAAATGAAAGGGAGGAGGTCCCGAAGTGAGAGGGAGATAAAGGGAAGATGATGGAAATGGAAGGGTAGAGCAGAGGAAGAGCCAGAGGAAAGGCAGGTGCAGTGGTAGAAATGGAGAAATATCCTGACCATCTGGAGCCCCCTCCTGCCCTAAGCAGCTTCTCTCTACAGGATCTCAACTCTTTGAGAACCATGACCCCTTTGAAAATCCTCTCTCCTAAAATATATGCAAGCAGGTACAATTCTGCCCACAATCCCAGGGGCTATTCAGACTCCTCTAAGGAACCCTACCCTTCTTCCTCCCATGATGGATCTGAAACTTCAGCCTTATCAGCCTTTCACAGCAGTGATGTTGAAGCAGAAAAGAGAAAAACTCAAGTGGGCTGGGAGGGGAGAGGGGCAAAGAAGAGTAAGGGAATAAATATAATGTATAAGAAGGAGGCAATAAATACAATGTTATTTTGTCTTCTGCAATAATTTTTCCATCATTGCTTCAGGAATTAATCCAAATAAAAAAGACAAAATCATAAGCACCTCCAGGCTAGATAGGTAGTAGATAGATGAATAAGTAAATAAATAGCCTTTCTACTCCACACAGAAAATATAGTTGTCCTGGCAATCTGGACGTGCTTTGTTTCCACACCAATACTCCTATAGTGACCCCAGTTTGAACAAAATCTACCCAATTGCTCTTGGAAAATAACTCTCAAGTCCAACTGCTCTTGGAAAATAACTCCAAACAGATAAATTTCTCAAAAGGTGATGATCCTACACCTCTGTCTAGCCAAGACATTTTGTCCATCTGCTTCTCTTGGCTGCAATCTGGCTCCATGTGGGAATTTTACATCCCCCCCGCCCCACCAGCTAAATGTAATGTCATGCAAAAGATTCAAAGAGAAAGGTAAAAGGATTAGTAGACTAATCGATGGAAGATATTAACACTCTTTCATGTTGGGTTGAAGAAGGATTTGAGGTCATCAGGAGACAGGGGAACAGGAGAATAGACCTCAAGTATTCAAAAGACTCTATGGATTAAAATCCTATTAAATTCCTATCAGCCAAGAGCCATTTGAGAAGGTTGGGGTTTCTTTAACTTGTCACCATAATTAGCCTTCCCTTAAGCTGTTTTGGGTGGGGAACTTTAGCAATTAAGAAACTGAAAACTTTCATTTTCTAGCACCCATACGGCCTTTTGAATGGTTTAACAACTAGAATGGAAAGTGATTTAGCCCAATTGATTTGAGGGGTTCAGATCTCCCCCTCCTTCAGCCTGTTGTCAGACTCACCCCTGAGATCTGAGCCCCTCAGTAGAAAGGGCACTTTGTTGAATGAAAGAATCAAAGGTTCAGATCTATGAAGATGCTTTCTTCTCCTAATCATCCTCCCATGGAGTTTGACGGAAAGAACAATTCTGCAAAGGGATGGCTGTTTCCCCTAAAAAAAAAAAAAAAAAATCTGTTTCTGGGCCCAGACTCCAGTTCACAAAAACTAACCCAGAAACCCAAAGGGCTATGTCTTTCAGCAGGTGCAAGGGTCAGGAAACCATGCCAGGGAAGGGCAACCAATATGGGCTGGGGTAAAGAACCATCCAAAGAAACAAGGGTCCTGAGACACATAGTGTTTTGGAGGGTTAGTCTGAGCAGTGTTTTCCTCACTAGGTAAAATATCAACCCAATGTTAAACATCAATACCCTGCCACTTTGGGCCCTACCAGGGAATCAGACCTGTGTCACGTTCTACCTCTGATGAGCCCAACATTGATGATGCGGTGCCTCGATGCCAGAGTGTGGGCTTCCTCACTTTCACACTTGCTGGGTCCTCAGAGTTAAGGTGGAACTGAGGCCGAATTCTACCAGCCATGTCTCCATCACAGCACCCACCCCTCTTCTGCATTCACGTGGCTGCCCAGCTGCCCTTATCAGCCTGTGAGCTCCCTAAGGACAGGCCCTGCCAGCTCTCTCTCTCCCTCTGGCTCCAAACACGGTGCTCGGCATAGAGCGGTGCTCCACACCTGCTTGCCCACAACTGCACAGAATTCACTCTGTGCCTGAAGACAAGTTGTGGCCTCTGATTTTAACAGATGAAAAATTAAGAAGGATGTTGGGCTGCATGACCTCTGAGGTCATTTTCCAGTTCCCAGAACCTCTGAAAATGTAGTTGTGTACCGGCTGGCTTTTCATGGCTCCTATGCTCAAGTCATTATTTATAATAATGATGATAACACAAGAATAGCGAACCTCTATTAAGCCCTTAAATGTACTCTGGGCTGTCCTCAATACACCACTGGTGTTATTTCATTAATCTTGCAAGACAGAGGCTTCTTACTTGAATTCTATACAGTGACAAACTATGATGATCAATAATCTGCCCCAAATCACACCAAGTGGATGTCCTGGTTCCGGAGCCTGGGCTCCTAACTGCTCTTCCACATCTGCTTTCTGAGCCTCCAGTTCAGGCTGCCAGCCCTTCAGCTGATCTATGTACATCTTCCCTGCCTCCCTGAGGGGCTGCCTGCTTGCCTGTCAATTGCTTTGAATTTCTACCCCAGGGCCCCAGCTGGCCCGGCCTCCACCTGCTCCCAGCAGAGGCAGAGCTCGCCCCAGGATCCGGCAGGCCCTTTGCCCTGAGGGCCTGAGGCTCCTGTTGGGAGCAGGTGGCCGGAAAAGCAAGAGAAGGAGGTCATCAGAGAAGCAGCTCACTCAGAAGGTAGAAGAAGAAGGGAAGCCGATAGGGTTAATTTGAGGAGGAATGCCAAGTGCCCCGCTCCCCACCAGTGATCAGAGCCTGCATGCATGGCTGCCACTCTCAGCAAGGGCAGACACCCAGGATGGACTTCCTGGTCTTGGTTACAGCCACAGAGAGCAAGGGCAGGAAGAGAAGAGATCCCCTGGGATAGCTTCAGAGGAGTCTTTTAGAAAATGTTTCAATGGCCTATGTGGGGCAGGGGGGTGGGGGGAGGAGTGTGCAGTCTTATGTCTCATTTAAAATCCCATGGACGGAGGAGCCTGGTAGGCTGCAGTCCATGGGGTCGCGAAGAGTCGGACACGACTGAGCGACTTCACTTTCACTTTTCACTTTCATGTATTGGAGAAGGAAATGGCAACCCACTCCAGTGTTCTTGCCTGGAGAATCCCAGGGACGGGGGAGCCTGGTGGGCTGCCGTCTATGGGGTCGCAGAGTCGGACACGACTGAAGCGACTTAGCAGCAGCAGCAGCAGTAATTATTAACATGTTAACTTCAACTTCGAAGCCTGAAATCCTCTTGAGCTAGTCTTTAATGCTGTGGCCAAAAAAAGCTTTTGATTTTAGATTTTACAACAGAAAAAATTTTTTGATTATATAGGAAAAAATAGTTCATCTCAGCAATCACTTCTAAGTAGTGACCCAAATGAGTTGAAAACTTTGAAAACAGAAAAACCTGCATATGAATATTTAACAGCCTCATCCATAATTGCCAAAATTTAGAAGCAACCAAAATATCCTTCAATAGATTGAGCAAAATGGATAAATGAGATGCGGTACATCTATACAATGGAACATTTTTCAGTGATTACCAAAAAATGAGCTATCAAGTCGCAAAAAGGCATGAAGGAAACCTGCTAAATGAAACAAACAAACAAAAAAAAACCAGTCTAAAAGGATGTAGGGACATCCCTGGTGGTCCAGTGGTTAAGATTCTGCCTTGCAATGCACAGGACACAGGTTCAATTCCTGTTCGGGGAACTAAGATCCCACAAGTTTCAGAGCAACTAAGCCCTCATGCCACAACTAGAGAGTCTGCAACCAAAGATCCCACATAATGTAACTAAGACCGAACACGGCCAAATAAATAAATATTTTAAAAAAGCATATATAGTCTGTGGTTCCATATTCATACAGCATAACATTCTGGAAAAGTCAAAATCACGGAGACAGTAAAAAGATGGGTGGTTGCCAGGGAGAAAGGGGAAGGAGAGAGGAATGAGCATGTGGAGCACAGCGCATTTTGAGAGCACTGAAACCATTCTGTATGACATGAAATAGCAAACACGTGACATTATGTATTTGTCAAAATCAACAGGACTATACAACGCAAAGCATTATCCCTAATGGAAACTCTGGTCTTTAGTTATTAGTCATCTATTAGCACAGCTCATCAGTTCAACAACCACCACATACTATCATTTACCCAGCTGGGCACTGTTTTAAGCACTGACTATGCAAGATCTCATTTAATCCTCACAGAAGTCCTATGAAAAATAGAGGTCAGGGCTGTTAAAGAGACTTGTCAAGGGTCTCAAAGCCAATAAGTGGAAAAAAGCAGGGCTTGAACCGAAGCCTCTCCAAGGCCAAGCCCATGCAATTCCTACACTCTATTGCCCTAACTCCTCTCCAGGGCAATATTTTGTAATAGGGAAGAACAAATATGACTCCATATTAGATGTTTCTGTTATTTTAACCTTTGTGCTCTGCTGCCAGTGGTTAATCACACTGGCTCTCCACCTTTTGTAAAAGAATGTTGCCTAGAACTTAAAATATACAGAATAGCCCATTCTCAGGGCTCAGGCCTTTATACATATATGAGTAAAAAGTTGCAAAACAGAGAATAACATTTGTTTTGTTGGAGATTCACAGGAACATCATAACCTGACCTACAGGGACACCTATAAGAACAAAGGATTCCTGCACCAAGACGTTTACAATAGACAACTAACTTCTCTTTCTAACATAAAAATATAATTCGGGCTATTTTTTGTAAAATAGCCCAAATTCTGACTGGAGTAAGATGGTTCTTTGAGACATCAGTCTGCCATCTTCTCAGTCTGCTGGCTTTCTGAATAAAGTCACTATTCCTTGTCCCCAAGAACTTGTCTCCTGATTTACTGGTCCATCGTGTGACAGAGCAGAACCAGTTTGGATTCGGTAGCAATTTCAGTAAGTAAACAAGTGGGCAGAGCAAGTCTTGACAATTACTCTATTTAGTCATTCATGCACAAATAATTGCTGAGAGCTATGTAACTCTAAGGATATTAATGTAGGTAAGAGACTCTCCCTGCCTACAAGGAGCTTGTAATCTAGTGGAAGAGACAATGAAAGTCCTAAGAACAAGGAATCAAAGAGCTCCAGCTCATGAGAAGCACATGGGGAGAGACCATGAGACGCAACAGAGATTACTAAAGAATTTGTCCTGACACCATATTTAAATAGAAAGCACCCTGGACACCCTAACCATCCTACCTCTAAGCCATAAGATGAGATTTCTGCCTTGTAACTGTCACCCAACATAAAGCTACACACAGGCTTTATAGAATTGACCTTTTAAATCTCAAAAATTTTCATTTTACAGAGGAAACTGAGGCAGAGAAATTTTGAGAGCATAAAAATCCACCAATGAAAAATGTATAAAAATTGCAGTAGAAGGCAACTAAAGACAACTAATATAAGAAACAGCTATTTTGAGGAAGGGGAAAAGGAACAGCTATTAAATGTCTAACTATGACATCCCTATTCTGCATCCCTAAACTACATCCTCTCACTAAATCCTGGTCTTTCATGGTTGAGATTACCTTTGACATTATTCTTTTTTAAGTTTTTTTCATGTGATTGCACAGAGTCAGACACAACTTTGAAGCAACCTAGCACGAGCATGATTTTTAAAATCTTTATTGAATTTGTTTCAATATTGTTTCTGTTTTACGTTTTGGTTTCTTGGCCTCAAGGCATATGAGATCGCCGCTTCCCAGCCAGGGATGGACCCGGCACCCCCTACATTGGAAGGCAATGTCCTACCACTGGGCTCCCAGGCAAGTCCTTCTTTGCCGTTACTTTATGGTGAGGATGTAGAGCTATTTACCTTGTGAAATTCCTGCCTCTCACCTGTGTCTTTCTTCTTATCCCGGGAAAGCTCGTGCACAGTGGCACCAATGTCATGTCTCAAGATCTTGATGATGTTTGCCAGGGCAGGCACGCTGCGTTGATCCAGATTGGTGAAAAATTCATACTCGTCTTTCCTTAAACGTGAAGGTCTTGATTCAATGTGGGTCAGGTTTATATCATTCTCCTAGAAAAGAGAAGTTAAGGGAGTATGAAGGGGACAGTAACTGGAATTGACACAGACCAAACACAAAACCAGAGCAAACACAACGAAATGTGGAGAAGTGAGGAAGAAGAGTTCTCTTTTTTTTTCTTTCTTCCTTTTTTTGTCCAATATAAGAGTAGAAGAAAGCCTTTAACACAGCAAAAACTATTTACTTTTTCTTCTGCAAAACCAAATAACAAACCAAATGTTGGGGAAATAGTTCAAATGTCACAGAATTTAATCACGTGGAAATCTGCTCAAGGCCTAGAATTGCAAACATAAGATTTCAGTTTGGTACACAGAAGCAACACTATTCTGCTTGGATAGAGTCCACAAGAGTCAGGCTTATTGGGTTTAAATCAAGGTTCTTAACTATGTCAGCTATGAGACCTTAGAAAATGTACTTTTATATTTCTAACCATCAGTTTCTCCATCTGTAATTTTGTGGGTAGTTGTGGTGCTTGGTCACTCAGTCGTGTCCGACTCTTTGCCACCCCATGGACTGCAGTCTGCCAGGCTTCTATGCCCAGGGGATTCTCCAGGCAAGAATAGTGGAGTGGGCTGCCATGCCCTTCTCCAGGTATTCATGGTACCTGGTTCATAAATTTGTAGGAAACACTGGATGAGACAATACATACAGACTGTCAGGTACCTAAAACATGCTCAGTTAAAATTTTATTTTATCCAGTACAAATACCACTCATATTTTTATATAATTACTTTTCATTCCAGTTATGCTACAAACGTATATGTAGCACCTTCCAGGTACTGGTCACTTTCTAAGTGGCTGCGATACAGTAGTGAACAAAACAAAGATATTTTCCTTTAATAGAGTTTACATTCAAGTTTTGAAGATACAAACAACAAACAAAAAAGATAACTGATTTATGTATTATAATGATAAAGCCTAGGGAAAAATACAATGCAGAGCAGGGTGAAGGGAACAGGCAGTCTTGGAGTGCAACGGGGCAGTTTGCAGTATTTAATAGAATGGACACATGAAGTCTCATTGAGAAGGGAAGACTCATGTGCATTTAATGCCACAAATAATAATCACTTAATACAGCTTCTCAACTACAATGTCTCTAGCTGGTGATACTTTAGCCCTTATTGAGTTCATCAGTAAAAAAAGAGTCACTTACTTAAACTGGCCCTCAAATTTTAATGTGTGGTTTTCATTATTACTTATTCAAAACTCTGATTTCATTGACAGTGTTGTTCTTTGTGAAGAAAATCAAGGACTATCCTCTTTATTAATTTTTCTTTAAAAGAGGATTTCTCCAAACATTAAAATGGACAAAATGTACCCAGAAAAAAATGCTTAACTTGAATAATTCTATAATTGCAAAGAAATGAAATTCATCAACCTTAGAGTTCAAGAAGTGCATCTTTTTCCTCGATGGTTAGTGGCATATGGTTGAAGAGCGCATGGATAATTACAGTAATGATACTTAAATACAGTAATGATATTCAAATAATACCACTTTACAGTTTCAAATTATCTTCTGTGACCTTCTCAAGAATCCTTTGTAGAGGTTAAGGAAGATGTGAAGAATGAAATTAGAGACAAAGATGCTTTGTTAAAAGGGGCCAGAGAGGAAGCTGCTGTGTAACAGAGGGAGCTCAGCTCCGTGCTCTGTGATGACCCAGATGGCTGGGATGGGGGATGCTGGGTAGCAGGGAGGTCCAAAAGGGAGGGGATATATGTATACATATAGCTGATTCACTGCATTGGACAGCAGAAACTAATACAACATTGTAAAGCAATTAGTGTTGTTTAGTCGCTAAGTAACGTCCAACTCTTTTGCAACCCCACGGACTATAGCCCGCCAGGCTCCTCTGTCCATGAGATTCTCCAGGTAAGAATACTCGATTGGGTTGCAATTTCCTTCTCCAGGGGATCTTCCCAACCCAGGGATGGAACTCGGGTCTCTTGCATTGTAGGCAGATTCTTACCATCTGAGCCACCAGGGAAGCCACTGGGAAGCCCAAAGCAATTACACACCTATTTAAAAAAAAAAAGTGGCTGGAGAGAGAAGCTCATTTTCTCTAACCTCAGACATTGGTCTTTTAACCACACACCCTGTCCTGCCAGGGATATGATGAGCATCCCACAAATACCAGGTCTCATCATTCTTATTACTATTATGCCACATCCCTCAAAGTGAAAACATTATGGGAGTAAACACAATAAGAAGCAATCCTACACAGGCACTGCTTCCTGCTCCTTCTTCCCCATAATTCTCAGGGGTACATGATGAAGCCATTATACATGGGCACCAGCTGCAGAAGAACATACCCCTGACCAGGTAACCCAATGTGGGGACTCCTGACCAGAGACAGAGAAGATCACGTGGAGGAAGGAAGAGCAGATAGCAGTTGCTCTAAAGCTTTCTTTGCAAATAGAGGTGACTTTCTAATGAAAACAAAGAGCAATGTCATCCATCTTGGCTCTGGATGAAAGCAAATGGTTAAGCTCCGCCTATTGACCTAAGCTGAAACTTTAAAAGAAGTTTAAAGTAACTTTAAACTTTAACCAATTCCTGCTTTGTTAAGAGCAGAGAAAAAACAGCAAAGCCAAGAAATAGGAGTGGATGCACCTTGGCCATGTTCATTTGTGGAACAGCAAGGGAGGCCGGGTGGTATAGGAGGTGGGAAGGGGTGTAGAGTGAAAAAAAAATTTTAAAGGCTGGAAGGCAGAAACTACACTGATTGAGTTTCCCCACTTCTATCCCACCCCTCGTAACACAACACCACTTCCCAGGGAGAAGCCTCTCACCTTGGAAACAGCCAGAAGACAGCGTATGCTGTATATACACTACCATGAGTAAAACAGATAGCTGGTAGGAAGCTTCTGTACAGCACAGAGAGCTCAGCTCAGTGCTCTGTGATGACCGAGAGGGGTGGGATGGAAGGGAGGGAAGGAGGGGGAGCCTCAAGAGGAAGGGAATGTACGTATACTTCCAGCTGATTCACTTCATTGCGCAGCAGAAACAAAAACACTGCAAAGCAATTTTGCTCCAATTTAAAAAAATAAAAACAATGTATGCCCCATGACTCAGTTTTTATAATTCTAGAGACCTAACTTATGGGAGAACTTTTTACCAAAATTTGTAACCCGACTACATAATAGTGGGATATAAGATGGACTGTAGTCTATAATCATTCACTGGAGACCCTGAAACCATTAAAAACAAAGTGCCAGTAAGCACTCCCACAGTGATGGTCTCCAGTGATGAGTTTGAGCAAACTCCAGGAGACAGTGAAGAACAGGGAAGTCGCCCGTGAGGTCACAAAGAGTTGGACATGACTTAGTGACTGAACAACTCCACTGATGGGCCTCAAGGTGTTTTTGTCTCTATTTTCTTTTTGATCACAGTTCAACTTTTCGAAAGACAATATTTATTACTAAAATTTAACTTTCTCTTTTAAATGACAGACCCTTGGGAAAATACTTATGATGGATATAGGTATGTGATAGATAATTAAAATATGTTTTAAAACTTCTGTCCAACACAAGGAAAAAAGGCTAGAATGAAAGGCATCATGATGTTATGACAAGATTATGTGTAACTTCCATTTATTTGCCAACAGTTTCATACTATTACCCATGCAACGAAAATTAAAATATCTTTTTTTAATATAAATTTATTTTGATTGGAGGCTAATTACTTTACAATATTGTATTGGTTTTGCCATACATTGACATGAATCTGCCACAGGTGTACACATGTTCCCCATCCTGAAACCCCCTCCCACCTCCCTCCCTATACCATGCCTCTGGGTCATCCCAATGCACCAGCCCCAAGCGTCCTGCATCATGCATCGAACCTGGACTGGCGATTCGTTTCACATATGATAATATACATGTTTCAATACCATTCTCCCAAATCATCCCACCCTCACCCTCTCCCACAGAGTCCAAAAGACTGTTCTATACATCTGTGTCTCTTTTGCTGTCTCACATACAGGGTTATCGTTACCATCTTTCTAAATTCCATATATATGCGTTAGATGCTAAAGCTGAAACTCCAGTACTTTGGCCACCTCATGCGAAGAGTTGACTCATTGGAAAAGACTCTGATGCTGGGAGGGATTGGGGGCAAGAGGAGAAGGGGATGACAGAGGATGAGACGGCTGGATGGCATTACTGACTCGATGGACGTGAGTCTGAGTGAACTCTGGGAGTTGGTGATGGACAGGGAGGCCTGGTGTGCTGCAATTCGTGGGGTCGCAAAGAGTCAGACACGACTGAGTGAATGAACTGAACTGAACTGAACTGATACTGCATTGGTGTTTTTCTTTCTGGCTTACTTCACTCTGTATAATAGGCTCCAGTTTCATCCACGTATCTTTTTAATGTGAGTGAAATTTCTGGCTAAGATCACCCAGCTAAATTCTTCAGATGATTTCTTTCCCATTTGAATCAATTAGCTCTCTAGCTTAGCATGCAATTTCCTTAGTGGTGTTTCTCTGGTTTAATAGTGTGGATCCTTAGATAACAATAATTTTGGTTGCTAAGAAATGCTTTAGAAATGAACCTCCAAATCTGAATATGATCATAGTTACCTTTTAAGAAGTGAATTTTTATTGTCATTTATTTGGCCATGCCACATGGCATTTGGAATCATAGTTCCCCAACAGGGATTGAATCCATACCCCCTGCAGTGGAAGCACAGAGTCTTAACCACTGGACAGCCAGGCAAGTCCCTGAATTTGTATTTTCAAACGAGGGCTCTATTCAAGTTAAAAATTGACCCATGCACACTCATCACATCTTCGTGGACATTTTGGCAGAGGCAAGAAAAGTTAGAGTTCAACACTGCAAAGACAATTTCACAATTTGCCCAGTAGTTAATTTCTGCATACAAGAAGGCAGAGCAACAACCTGATGACTCAGGACTCTTGAACAGAGTGTGGGGTCCAGAAAAAAGCAAAGTGAAAAGAATGGTCTATTTTAACAAGGGTTGACCAGAAACCCTTTTGTGCTCCCACCCATGAGGAAAATCTTCCTAAAGGGGGATTCATCACAAGTAGATGAAATACAGAATGAATATGATGAAATGTGAAAAGTGGATTCGTGCTTCTGGACCTTTTCTTGAACTCAAGCTCCTTCCTCTCCTCTTCCACTTCATTTCTCAAGGAAAGAAGAATGATAATGCAAAAGGTGCGGGCTTTGGGACTAATCTGAGTTCAAATTCTGTTCTGTACTCACTACCTTTGGATACATTAGTTAGACATTATGAACTTTTATTTTCCATGTTTAATATAAAAATCATATTATCTGGCAGCTTAATGAGCATTAGCAAGAGAGAAAGCACCTTGCACCATTGTGGCTTCAATCACAGTGACTCAGTAAGAAGTCAGTATGCCCTACCTTTCTCAACCTGGCACAGATATTATTCTCCTGGAAACTGAAACACATTAAGTTGACGAGTCACTTCCCCTTTAATATTTGCTGTACTTTAAGCTCTTCTCAGATTTTTCCCTGAAAGTATGTTTCCAAAAGGAGAATGAAATGCTGAGCATATTTTCAGATGAGATTAGACTGGAAAAGGGGAGCTTCTTGAGTTATTGGACCTCCTACAGGCTGTTGCCTTGGCATAAGCTCAAATGAAGTTATGTCCTTGTCGGTTTCAGAGCTTTCTGGGGTGGGAGGCAACACCAAAGACAGTCACAGATGATGGTCCATATCACTGGTCTCAGGTAAACAGACAGGAGCCTTTCATAACTCATTCAATCCAACACCTCCCTGGTGCCAGGGCTTAAGCACTGGGCTATAAGAGCAGACAAAGCAGGAAAAATCCCTGCCCTCCTGGAGCTTACATTCTGGAAGGAAGACACAAATAATAACTATGATAAATAAATAAAATATACAGTCTTCAGATGGAACATACAAAAATAAGCAGGGAAGAGGGACAGACTATTCCAGAGGTTCAATCGAGGTGCCATTTTAAACAATGGGGTCGTGAAATCCCCCAAAAATAAACAGGTGACATGGAGGTCTAGACCTAAAATCAGTGAGGAAGCAAGTCATAAGGGAACAGCAAGTGGAAGGGTGCTGGGGTCAGCCATTTCACAGTATGACTGAAGACCATCAGTGAGGCCAGTGTGACAGGCGCAGATGAGCAGGGGGCAGGGGGCAGTAGGCCACGAGGCAGAGAAGCAGCCAAGAGTAACCTATCGGCCATCATCTTAACTTTTTCACTTGGAGTGACATTAAGAAGCTGTGTATAAAATAGATAAACAACAAGGACCTACTGTAAGCAAAGGGAACTCTACTCAATATTCTGTAATAACCTATAAAGGTAAAGTATCTGAAAAAGGCTTCCCTGATAGCTCAGTTGGTAAAGAATCTGCCTGCAATGCAGGACACTTGGTTCAATTCTTGGGTCAGGAAGATCCACTGGAGAAGGGATAGGCTACCCACTCCAACATTCTTGGGCTTCCCTTGTGGCTCAGCTGGTAAAGAATCTGCCTGCAATGGGGGAGACCTGGGTTTGATCCCTGGATTGAGAAGATCCCTTGGAGAAGGGAAAGGCTACCCACTCCAGTATTCTGGCCTGGAGAATTCCATGGACTGTATAGTCCATGGGGTCTCAAAGAGTCAGACACAACCGAGAGACTTTCACTTTCATCTGAAAAAAGAATGAATATATGTATATGTATTGTATATGTATATGTAACTTAAATCCTTTGCTGTACACCTGAAACTAACACAACATTGTAAATCAACTATGATGCTGCTGCTGCTGCTGCGTCGCTTTAGTCGTGTCTGACTGTGTGACCCCATAGACGGCAGCCTACCAGGCTCATCCGTCCCTGGGATTCTCCAGGCAAGAATACTGGAGTGGGTCATTTCCTTCTCCAATGCATGAAAGTGAAAAGTGAAAGTGAAGTCGCTCAGTCGTGCCCGACTCTTAGCAACCCCATGGACTGCAGCCTACCAGGCCTCAATCCATGGGATTTTCCAGGCAAGAGTACTGGAGTGGGTTGCCATTGTGCTATGAGAGGTAGTACGGCAGAGGGAGAGAGAGATTTTGACTCATGTTTTCAATGAAGCACTCTGGCAGGTATTTTAAGGATAGACTGGGGACTTCCTGGTGATCCAGTGGTTAGGACTCTGCACTTCCACTGCAGAGGGCATAGGTTCAATCCCTGGTTAGAGAACTGAGATCCCACAAACCGTGGGGCACAAAAAAAGAAGAAAGACTGCAATGGGGCAAAAGCAGAAACAGTCTGGGGATGGCCACAACATCTGGGGTGAGAAATAACAGTTAGAAAAATAGAGAAGTCTCACAGAGGTACAGGCAGGGCTTCTTGTGTATTTTACTGATCTCTTCTTGTCAGAGGTCCAGTAACAGCCCCAGCTGACTAAGAGTCTAAAAATTAAACCTACTGGGCTAAATAGGAAACCAAAAACATTCAGGAAAACAGGAGCAGCACAATTATTAAAGTCTAGAGTGAGCTCAAGACCCTCCCCAACTCCACGCTAGAGGCGCGTTCTCAGGCAGGTTCAAGTTAACTTTCAGGATTCACCCCCTGGAAACCATCCTTTAGGATCCCACTCTCGCCTCCCCTGGGAGTATCTCTGTTGTCAGTTCCTGGTCTTCCCCTCCCTTGGTCTTGTCCCTCTTTGTTGGGTTATTTCTTCCCCATCTTCCCCTCCATGTGGTTGGAACTGTGTCCGTTTCAGAGGGAACCCCTTTCCTGGGGAAGAAACGGGCTAGCAGCTTAATCCAGGCTCTTCTCAAGGCTTTACAGGAAAGAGCTGTCCTGTCCCAGGTTCCCCTTTCTACCCCCACTTTTTTTTTTTGGCACCGAAGAGATAAAATCGAAATGGTCCAGTGGCCTGTTTCAGTCCAAGCTATCCATGAGCAATCACAACCCACGTACCATCAATGGACCACAGCACTCCGTCTACATTTTCACAACGTGGGACTGAACTTTATGATGAAAGTGTAGAAAGTCAGCTTCATGCTACTGTTTCTCAAATATGCCTGGTTTTGAACAGGTAAACAGCCGAAACCAGTGCCAGTTTTCCATTTGAGGTTCCTCTATTCAATAACTGGATCATCAAACCCATCAAAATGTTTGAGGCAGAACCATCTGCATGGACACACAAGAGAAGCAAGCTAAAGACCCATCAATAAGAAATAAAGTATAGTCATACAATGGAAAATAGAGAGGGGAAAAAATGAATGAGCAGAAATAGATGCACAAATCTCAAAAACAATGTCCCCCTTCTTCTCCCCAAAAAGAAAACTGCAGACAGACTATTACAATATGACTCCAATCTTATGAAGACTAAAAGCTTACAGGATAAACAACAAGGTCCTGTATAGCACAAGGAATTATATATAATATCTTGTGATAAACCATTATGGAAAAGAATATGAAGTCTATATACGTAAAGTATATATGTTCATATACAAATGAATTGCTTTGCTGTATACCAGAAATTAATACAGCATTGTAAATCAACTTTACTTCAAAAAAGCAAAACTTGCAAGACTATGCCATATATCCTAATGGATATCTTTATATAACAAAGTCTTAAAAGATGCATGGGAATAATATGTATCAAATTCAGATTAATAGCTACTTCTGAGGAGGGAGGTACATGGGGAAGGGGTACCCAGGGATTTAAGTCATTCCTGTAATGATTTACTGCTTAAACAGGAAGTGAGTTACATGGACATTCTTTATACTATTATCTATATTTGGGGGTTTAAATAAGATGAAAAAGTCATCTGGGTTGTAAGAACTTTTCCCCAGTGAAACGCAATGCTCTTCTTATTTTGATTAAATATGGAGTGTTCCCTGTAAACATGTTACTGCCACAACTGCTCTGCACCAAGGTGAAAAGGATAAAAGGAACCCTCGTGATTCAGTCTTGATGCTGTCCTGCTCACCAGACCCAGAAGTCACAGGCAGGACCTAAAGTCCAAACTTGAGAGTAGTAAACATCTTATTATCTGCCAAACCTCTCCTCTGCAACCCCGCTTCTGTTCCCAGGAACACTGAGGTTGCTGGATGGTAAAGGATTCAAGGATTCCATGACCTGGCCATGCGTTTATTCTCTCCCCTCAAGTCATTTGTCTCTTCATTCTGGAATTTACTCCCCCATTTACCTCACTAGTCAGTCCCTTAGGTTTCAGCTTAAACATTATGTCTGCAAGAAACTTCTTAACAAATTTTTCCCCCAGCCTAGATTAAGAATGCTCATGGAAGCCTGAGCTTCTCCACATTCTGCAGATGCAGAGAATGACTGCTTCACTCATCCCAGTCTCCTCAACACCTATATACGGTCTGATAACAGCTGATACTCACAGAAGGTTAATGGAATGCATGAATGAGACAGTATGAGCTGATTGAGTATCTTATGAGGGTGGGATGTGGGTCATCTGGGCAGAGAGGGAACACAGAAAGTGACTGTGACAAATACAGACTGTACTTGTAAACATTTAGACTGTAAACACATATATAGATTTGTTTTCAAATCTACTGTGAAAATGGAGGGTGAACTTGGAAGGATTTTCTAGCTCTAAGAGTCTAGCCCTGGGCAGCTTGCTTAGTCTGAACCTGTGTGTCTCCATCAGTTAAATGATGACAACTGAGCACACTCATCATGCACTTCAGAGCTCTGTATATGCGCCTGATGGCTTATTCCCGTCCTTAGGGAATTCGAGGTAAAATGATTAGTGGGGTTCTGGCAGAGGAAGGGAGACCTCTTCTCTGCAACTTCCCCCAGGAGTTTGATTCTAATTTTATAGCCCATTACTAAGCCACTTGCAATAAAGGCTCTCAGGAGACTATTTTTCTAAGTAGGCTCAGGACATGAGAGAGTAGAAGCTAAAAATAAAGAGAACTTTGGAAAATGCAGAGAATTGAAAGATCAATGTACTGAGGACAGTGGGATTTTTGGGGGTTAGCAGACAGAGGTTTGAGTATGTTCCTAATTGTTTGGCCCCAATCCACGAAACCATCTGCCTCACTGCCTCCGTCACCACACAACCAATGCGTGTAAACACCATACCTCTGTATCTCCAATGCAAATATCAAGCCTATTGCATTCTTTTTTTTTGAGTTAATGAACCTCTATTTATTTTTGTATTATTATTTTTTTTAATTGGAGGATAATTGCTTTATAATGTTGTATTGGCTTTTGCTATAAAATACGAATCAGCTGTGAGTATATGGATCGAACGTAGGTCTCTCACATTGTAGACAGATGCTTTACTGTCTGAACCACCAGGGAAGTCCAATATATATCAGATCAGATCAGATCAGCCACTCAGTAGTGTCCAACTCTTTGCGACCACATGAATCGCAGCACGCCAGGCCTCCCTGTCCGTTACCAACTCCCAGAGTTCACTCAGACTCATGTCCATCGAGTCAGTGATGCCATCCAGCCATCTCATCCTCTGTCGTCCCCCTCTCCTCTTGCCCCCAATCCCTCCCAGCATCAGAGTCTTTTCCAATGAGTCAACTCTTCGCATGAGGTGGCCAAAGTACTGGAGTCTCAGCGTTAGCATCATTCCTTCCAAAGAAATCCCAGGGCTAATCTCCTTCAGAATGGACTGGTTGGATCTCCTTGCAGTCCAAGGGACTCTCAAGAGTCTTCTCCAACACCACAGTTCAAAGCATCAATTCTTCGGCGCTCAGCCTTCTTCACAGTCCAACTCTCACATCCATACATGACCACTGGAAAAACCATAGCCTTGACTAGACGAACCTTTGTTGGCAAAGTAATGTCTCTGCTTTTGAATATGCTATCTAAGTTGGTCATAACTTTCCTTCCAAGGAGTAAGCGTCTTTTAATTTCATGGCTGCAGTCACCATCTGCAGTGATTTTGGAGCCCAGAAAAATAAAGTTTGACACTGTTTCCACTGTTTGCCCATCTATTTCCCATGAAGTGGTGGGACCGAATGCCATGATCTTTGTTTTCTGAATGTTGAGCTTTAAGCCAACATTTTTACTCTCCACTTTCACTTTCATCAAGAGGCTTTTTAGTTCCTCTTCACTTTCTGCCATAAGGGTGGTGTCATCTGCATATCTGAGGTTATTGATATTTCTCCTGGCAATCTTGATTCCAGCTTGTGTTTCTTCCAGTCCAGCGTTTCTCATGATGTAGTCTGCATAGAAGTTAAATAAGCAGGGTGACAATATACAGCCTTGATGTACTCCTTTTCCTATTTGGAACCAGTCTGTTGTTCCATGTTCAGTTCTAACTGTTGCTTCCTGACCTGCATACAAATTTCTCAAGAGGCAGATCAGGTGGTCTGGTATCCCCATCTCTTTTAGAATTTTCCACAGTTTAGTGTGATCCACACAGTCAAAGGCTTTGGCATAGTCAGTAAAGCAGAAATAGATGTTTTTCTGGAACTCTCTTGCTTTTTCCATGATCCAGCGGATGTTGGCAATTTGATCTCTGGTTCCTCTGCCTTTTCTAAGACCAGCTTGAACATCAGGAAGTTCACAGTTCACATATTGTGAAGCCTGGCTTGGAGAATTTTGAGCATTACTTTACTAGCGTGTCAGATGAGTGCAATTGTACGGTAGTTTGAGCATTCTTTGGCATTGCCTTTCTTTGGGATTGGAATGAAAACTGACCTTTTCCAGTCCTGTGGCCACTGCTGAGTTTTCCAAATTTGCTGGCATATTGAGTGCAGCACTTTCACAGCATCATCTTTCAGGATTTGGAATAGCTCAACTGGAATTCCATCACCTCCACTAGCTTTGTTCGTAGTGATGCTTTCTAAGGCCCGCTTGACTTCACATTTCAGGATGTCTGGCTCTAGGTCAGTGATCACACCATCGTGATTATCGGGGTCATGAAGATCTTTTTTGTACAGTTCTTCTGTGTATTCTTGCCACCTCTTCTTAATATCTTCTGTTTCTGTTAGGTCCATACCATTTCTGTCCTTTATCGAGCCCATCTTTGCATGAAATGTTCCTTTGGTATCTCTGATTTTCTTGAAGAGATCTCTAGTCTTTCCCATTCTGTTGTTTTCCTCTATTTCTTTGCATTAATCGCTGAAGAAGGCTTTCTTATCTCTTCTTGCTATTCTTTGGAACTCTGTATTCAGATGTTTATATCTTTCCTTTTCTCCTTTGCTTTTCGCTTCTCTTCTTTTCACAGCTATTTGTAAGGCCTCCCCAGACAGCCATTTTGCTTTTTTGCTTTCTTTTCCATGGAGATGGTCTTGATCCTCATCTCCTGTATAATGTTACGAACCTCATTCCATAGTTCATCAGGCACTCTATCAGATCTAGGCCCTTAAATCTATTTCTCACTTCCAATATATATATATATAGATATATAGATATATAGATATATAGATATATAGATATATAGATATATAGATATAGATATATCCCCTCTCTCTTGAGCCTCCCTCCCACCGCCACCCATCCCACCTCTCCAGGTTTGCATTGCATTCTGATGTTGTTACTAGCTGAGGTCTAATAGACCATGAGCCCACTGGCAGGCAGTATCACCACTTAGTGGGATGATGACTTTGGTGTTAATCAGCTATGGAAAATACAGTCGTGCTCATTAAGGATGGAGGTGACTACAAGAGTACCTAGCAAGGTACTCACAGGTACAGGTGATTCCGCCATATAACATTTCTCCTCCATTGCCAATTTTGGAGGAACTAGAATGGATTTTTCCTTTGTCTTTATTAAGGAAAGGTAAGATTATTTATACCATAATTTTTGCATTGATTCTGCCCTGCCTTTTACTAGCTGTTTTGATAGTAATAATGCTTGAAATCAATGTCTTCCAGTTCTCTTCTACAGTAGAGATGATGCCTTTAAGTGATTTGAAATATGCTCCCTGTAATTTCATGCTTTGTCCTTTTGCCTGTGAAGTAACAAAAAATAAGCAGTATTCTTCTGTCTGACTCTTTTTGACCTCATGGACTGTAGCCCGCCAGGCTCCACTGTCCATGGAATTCTCCGGGCAAGAATACTGGAGTGGGTAGCCATTCCCTTCTGCAGAGGATCTTCCCCACCCAGGGATCAAACCCAGGTGTCCCACATTACAAGCAGATTCTTTACCATCTGAATCACCAGGGAAGCCCCATTCTTTTTCCATGATGGCACTTCAAATATTTGAATGAAACTATTGTTTCCTTACCCCATAATCCCTTTTCAAATCAATTAACCTTAATCTTAATCCTTTAGCTATCTGTCAGAGAGCTAAGAATGTAAGTCTCTGATGCTCCCTGACTCTCCAAAATGATACTGCATAGAAATAATGAGAGCAAACATTTATTGAGCTCTTACTATGTGACAGATACTATCATTAAGTACTTTGCCTGTATTAATTCATTTAATTTTCACAACAGCCCTACAAAAAAATCTTATTACCTTCAGTTTAAACATGAGGAAACTAAGTCACCAAGAGGATAAATAACTTTCCTAAGGTTACCCAGTTCACAGGTGGCACAACTGGATTTTCAACCCAAACAGTTTGATTCCAGACAACATAGTCTGAATCCCAATGCTGTGGGTCCCAAATCTCACTCATAACTGAGAGTCTGGACCTCCTAACTCTATAATAGCATAAGTTCAATGGGATACTAGTGCCTGCAAAACGGTAATGTGTCTTTCTTGAACAAGGTTCCATGGTCAAAAAAATTTGGGAAATGCTGAGTAAGGTAACACTGAATAAGTTTCCACTCTGCAGGGCTTTCCAAACTCTTTAATATTTTCACAAGCATGAGGGGTCTCCAAAATCTAGATGCAGAATTTTCCAACCCTATTTAACCTTGGAACTCTCATCTAATAAAACACCTAATAATATGTGGCATTTGATAGACTATTGTTTAGGAAATACTGCCCTAAAGTGTAGTTTAGATTCATCCTTATTCTTTTTATTTTTATTTTTTCTGGCAGAAAATGATTTCATTTTATATGATCCAGAAGTTTAGCATCATCTACACAATATAAATGGCTTCCCCACAGGCTCAGCAATAAAGAATCTGTCTGCAATTTAGGAGACACAGGTTTGATCCCTGGGTGGGGAAGATCCCTTGGAGGAGGGCATGGCAACCCATTCCAGTATTCTTGCCTGGAGAATCCCACGGACAGAGGAGTCTGGTGCACTACAATCCATGAGGTCACAAAGAGTCAGACGCGACTGAGCGACCAAGCACACATGCATACAATTTAAAGGCTTTGTATCTAACACTTACTTCTCCATCTCACTGAGGGTATCATGATAGATGTGAAGTATACAAATACACTGTGGCCACCATAACCCCTTGGTTCTGCTACGCTGTGCTTACTGTGCTGTGATTACTAGCTCAGTCGTGTCTGCCTCTTTGCCACCCTATGCTATTCTGCTTTTTTTAAAATGGTCCTGTCTTGACTCTCGGTCATTGCAATTTGCTGTAAATGCTCACAATACACACTAAGCCATTCATTCTATTTTTTTTTTATTTTTACTTTTTTGGGAAAAAAATTTAAATCAAGGCTCCTGAATATCTCTAGGCTTCTAACATCTTTCTCCTCTTCACACAGTCTCAAAGATTTCTCATGGGTTTCATAGATAACAGTTGGAAGCAGTAAAGGAACAGACATCATGTGAGAATCTTCTGTGGACTCAGAGTCATACCATGCATTTTATGTAGCATATACAACCTCCAGGACCTAGGGAGGTATGGATCATTAGTTCCAGTTTATAGATGAGTAAACAAAGGCACACATTAAACAACCTGTCACAGTCAATGAACTTTGGCATTCACCATCCCACGTGCAGGCCATGTTTCTTGGGTGCATTTCATCCTGGTAAATAGTTACTTGTGGCTTATTTATTAGGTTGAAAACATCCTGTTAATTTACTATTATTTAATTTATTAACCTTAAGCTCTGACTCTCACAAGGAAAATGCTTATGAACCGTGTAATACAAAGACAAAAATGTGACATTCCTGTATTTACAGATGTAGTCTTTCTCAGGATCAGCTTGCCATTCAGAAACCTCTCTGTCTCTCTTTTCTACACTCATTTCTTGCTCTCAGGCAGATATTTTTCTTCCTCACTTTGGATAGCCAGGTTTAATTTCATTAAAATAGACTTTATTTTTTAGATCAACTTTAGATTTACAAAAAAGTAAGAAGCTAGTAGAGAGAATTCCCATATATTCTGCAGCCAATTTCCCCTAATATTAGTGTCATGTATAAGTACTGAAGATGTGTTAAAATTAATGAACTGATGTTGATACACTTTCACAAACTAAGGACCATACTTTATTTGAATTTCTTTAGTTTGTGTCTCATGTCCTCTTTCTGCTCTACAGTCCCACTCAGGGCACTACATTATATTGAGTTGTCATATCCCCTGAGGCTCCTTTGGACTGGGACAACTTCCCAGACACTTCTAGTTGTTGATGACCTTGACAGTTTTGAAGAGTACTAGTCAAGTATTCTGTACCCTGTTCATTAACTGGAATTTGTCTGATGTTTTCCTCATGGTTAGACTGGGGTTATGGGTTTAGGGAAAGAAGATCACAGAGGTGAAGGGCCATTTCATCAAGTCACTCTGTATGGCCCACACCTAAGGAGTGAAGAGTTATATTCTTTTCCTTCTTTGACTCCAGAGTATCTGTTTAAATTATTTGGCATTCTTCTGGCTGGGAGATCTGTCTCTTCACCTATTTATGTATTTAGTCACCAGGTAGAGTCACCCCTAAAGTACTAGGGGTAAAAAATTATTTGGTTCAAAAATATTTCTTCTTGCAATCCAGGGCAAAAGCATTTTTGAAAGTCTATTTTCCTTTGCTCACATTTAAATATAATTTCATTCTTTTTCATTTATGATTTTATATTGGAGTATAATTGCTTTACAAAGTTGTGTTAGTGTCTGCTGTACAACAAAGTGAATCAGCTATAACTAAACATATATCCCCTTCCTCTTAAGCCTCCTTCCCACCAACCACCCCCTACCGCATTCCACCCCTCTAGGTCATGGCAGAGCACTGAGCTGAGCTCCCTGTGCTCTGCAGCAGCTTCCCACTAGCTATCTGTTTTACACATGGTACTGTATATATGTGAGTGCTACTCTCTCAATTCATCCCACTCTCTCCTCCCCCTAGTGTGTCCCATGCTTGTTCTCTACATCGGCGGCTCTATTCCTACCCTGTAAATAGGTTCATCTGTACCATTTTTCTAGATTCCATATATTATTTCATTCTTAACTGAACACTTTATATATATAAACTGAGCCTATAGAGGATATAAAGATGACTCACACAAGGTTCCCTGCCTGAAGAAACAATCCTTGGGATCAATCAGAAATGTATGCATTTCACAAGGTAAATAAGTGCTGTGAAAGTGTTAGTCTATAGTCCACAGTTAAAAAGTGCTTTGGGAACATTGAGAGAATAGTACAGTCATCCTTCTGTATCCGTGGAGGACTGATTCCAGGACCCCATGGGTACCAAAATCCCTGGATGCTCAAGACCCTCATATAAAATGGCAGTACTAGCATAATGAATACAGTCAGTCCTCCCTACCAGTGAGCTGCACATCTGTGGATTCAACCAACCCCAGATAGAAATTTTAGTTGAATCTGAAGGCGGTATGACTTGTAAATATGAAGGCCAACTCAATTACTTCAAGCAAAGTTTGATACAGGAAGAGGGAGTCCAGTGTTGGCTTCCTGGGTGTGCAACCATGATTCTGAATGATCCTAATTATGAAATGGAGAAACCTTAGCTCACAGACAATGAAAGACTTATCTAAGATCACACAGTTGGGTAATGTAAGAGCCTAAGCTGAAAATCAAGTCTTCCAGTTCTAGACTCTATGTTCTTTTCACTGCATCCAACCAGAAGATAACACAGAAGTCTGCTATGCCATTATTTAAAACAGAAATGAACAGAGCACTTACCTCAAATAAACGTAATACTCTGGCCAGTGCACCAACTTCTTCTTTGAGTGAGAAGATCAGCGATACAGCATTTTGATCAGAGTTGCCTTCAATATAGCTCATTTCCTATAGGAGTAAATGCACTTGGGTAAAATGCTTTCTTCACAGCTCAACAATTCAGTCCTATGAAACCCCCAAGGAAGAAGTGAGCATGAACTTTCTCTACTAGTTAAGCCTTGGAATACAATGAGCTACATACATGCTATATAGAAGTATATGTGCAAGGGAAAATAAGTAAATCAAGGAAAGTAAAACATTAAATGATGCTCACAGATCATATTTCAATTTTAGAAAACTCTAATTATTCACTGGGGCTTCCCTGGTGGCTGAGATGGTAAACAATCTGCCCTAAATGCAGGAGATCCAGGTTCAACCCCTGGGTTGAGAAGAGTCCCCTGGAGAAGGGAATCACTACCCACTCCAGTATTCTTGCCTGGAGAATTCCACGGACAGAGAAGCCTGACCAGTTACAGTCCATGGGGTCACAGAGTCAGACACAACTGAGTAATTAACACACACACAATTATTCACTGATGTCACCAGTCACTCTAAAGATTGCCTTTCAGTGACACTTACAAGTACGAGGTACAATCAGGGCTCTGAGAGAAATAAATGAATAAGAGGATGCCCCATTCATCAGCAGCCCAAATTTTTACGTAATAGACACATACACAATAAGTAAGGTAAGTAGAAAAAGATCTTAAAGGTGGTATGATGGTTCAATAATTGTCCAGGAAAACACTGAGAAACAGAGGGTAGAAAATACTAAAATTAGAACACACACAGGCTTTTAGCTCCAAAGACATGGGTTGGAATCCTTTCTCTTCCATTGACCTACCAGAGCACTTTGGGACCAACAGCTTAACCTTCTTAATTTCCTCATGTGAGAAATCAGGCTAATGTATAATCATGCCAAGCCCTATCAAAACAGTATTCAGATGATGAAAGAAAGACAGAAAATATTTAAAATATAATATTAATAAAAGCATTCAAAATGATGGAAATATTAAAAATACCCACAAAAGATTTCTTGGCCTTCAGGAAAGAGCTCGCAGGAGCATTAACTTGTTCCCAGATGCTGGGATCTGAGATACCAATTGTTGAAAAGGAGTCACAGAATACATAAGAGCACACAATTAACCCACTGGAAGATAGACATCTTAAAACAGCAAAGAATGTCAAGGATCTAATATTTTCTCCAGCCATGTGACAGCAAATTAAGGTGGGATTAGGGTTGCCACTCCAGAAAGGGTTGGCCAAAATCTTAAAATGTTAAAGTTAAGGATTAAATTAGGTTTTACAATAATACACAAAGTTCCATGTGTGCTTTCAAATAAACATCATATACCTAAAACTGGGAACAAAAACTCCATGCAGAACAATTACTCTCTTATAAGCAAGTCAATGAAATTAGTGGAATGGATGTTGCGTTATCTCAGTGAGAAGACTGTGCTGGGCAGGCTCTTGGTGACTTGGCATCTTAATCTCTGTGTGGCCACTGATGAAATTCTTTTAATTCAGAGAATTCAGATTTTCCCAGAACCTCACCTGAAACAGTGTGGGCGAAGAACCAAAATTATCAGTAAGTGTGATTAGAGGGAGCCTTAGATGAATAGCAAGACCAAACTGTTATATATCTTTGTATGGACCACAGTACTATCTTTCTAAAAAATTTTTTTTGATCTACCATATATTAAAAGCCCTATAAAGTCATGTCTGACTCTTTGTGACCCCATGGATTGTCTGTCCATGGGATTCTCCAGGCAAGAATACTGGAGTGGGTTGCCATGCCCTTCTACAGGGGATCTTCCCAACCCAGAGATTCAACTCCTGTCTCATGTCTCCTGCACTGGCAGGCAGGTTCTTTACCACTAGTACCACCTGGTTAGTATACTGTCCTAAGCATTATAATAAGCACTTGATTTGGATTATCTCATTTAATTTTGATAACAATCTAGAAAATAGGTTTTCTCCAAGTGCCGTTTTTATTGATGACAAGAGGAAGGCTTAGAGAATTTAAATAACTCATCCAGAGCTGCACAGTTAGCAGTGGAGCCCATGTCACTGGATGCCAGCACTCTGTCCATGAATCACAACTTCCTGTGGACTCTACTTTCTGTCTCTGACCCTGCCAGAGACACACAAATCAGTCTCTGATGTCAGTCTTCTGCCTAGGAGAGAACACTAAGCCTTCAGTTCTTCCCAGTTTCCTTGAAATGACGAAACATTTCTATTTCTAGTTCACTTGGCAACATTATCCTCTCCTGTTGGCCTCCAGGAAACAGAACATTTCAACAGAAGTCACCTACGACTAGTGCGATTCAGATGTGAATGTATGGAACTCTGTCAGCCACCACCTCCCCACTTCCACCCAGCCAGCCTGACCTTCTCCAGAAATGGCTCTCAGGGTCAGGCCTTTCTTTGGTTCCCACTGACAACAATCCAGCCCTCAGTGATTGGCAGTGATTGGATGCTCCTAGCAGAATTTAGGGCTTCCCTGATGTCTCAGACAGTAAAGAATCTGCCTGCAATGTGGGAGACCAAGGTTTGATGCCTAGGTTGGGAAGATCCCCTAGAGGAGGGTATGGCAACCCACTCTAGTGTTCTTGCCTGGAGAATCCCCATAGACAGAGGAGCCTGGTGGGCTACAGTCCATGGGGTCGCAAGGAGTCAGACATGACTTGGCAACCGAACAACAACATAGCCAACAATATACAATACCTCTTTCGAATTTTCAAAAGTCTCGTTGGTGCCTCATCTCCTGAGATTCACCCTCAGGAAACTCCTTTCCAGAAAACTGACTTCCTCCTTCCCCTTTCAACACCTCATTACAGGAAATGCACTGCATCCTACCCTCTTCCCCTTTCAAATCCATTACCCTTCCTCAAAAGCCCCACGGGTAGTACTTCTCTCAGAAAACTTCTGTACTCCTCAGCCAAGGTGAATAATCCCTCCTCAATCTAGGTATTCCGTTTGTCTCCTGATGCCCACATGGGACTTGAGAATAACTGACTCACAGAGATAGGCTTGTCCACAATCTCATTTTGGGGAAACTATGGGCCAAAGAAAGTGACTCACCTGAGAGCACACAGGCAGTGCATGGCAGGTTAAGAACTCAGGCTCCTACTATGGAGAACAGTATGGAGGTCCTTCATAAAACTAAAAACAGAATTGCCATATGATCCAGCAATCCCACTCCTAGACATATATCTGGACAAAACTATATTTCAAAAAAATACATGCACCTCAATATTCATAGCACCACTATTCACAATAGCTAAGACCTGGAAACAATCGATATGTCCATCTGACAGATGAATGGATAAAGTTGTAGTACATATATATATACCAGCATATATATATATATATACTGGGAGAAATATCAATAACCTGAATATGCAGATGACACCACCACCCTTATTATTTTGAAATGAGGAAACAGACTCAGCAAGATTAAGTGGCTTGTCCAAGGACACTCAGCTAATGAGCGGCAGAGCCTGTAAAGTGAACCTAAGTCCAATAACTCCAAAATCCTTAATCTAAATCCCAGTGACCCAACTGGAACAATAGCTCCCCTTTTCAAAGCTTGAGGGAACTGAACTGAAAGGAAGCTTATGGAATTTTGTGAAATGATGTGATCTTGGGTGGATTCTGATTCCAGTACTGTTCTGTGGACCAGCATGGGATCTTGGACAAATCTTTTCCAGAATGTGTTTAAACTGGCTCATAACCTGTAATTATTTGCTTCAAATAGATATGTGAGTTGACTTAAAAACACATGTACACTCAGGATGCATAAAGGTACAGAAAATTAGTTTAAAAACTAGAAAAGGAGAAAGAAAGCAGAGAGAAAAAAAATCTTTACTAGCAACCAAGAAGAAAAGAATTTTGATCACTGAGAATTGTACAACTGCCCTCATCTCACATGCCAGCAAAGTAGTACTCAAAATTCTCCAAGTTACGCTTCAACAGTACGCGAATCATGAACTTCCAGATGTTCAAGCTGGACTTACAAAAGGCAGAGGAACCAGAGATCAAATTGCCAACATCCGTTGGATCATCAAAAAAGCAAGAGAGTTCCAGAAAAAAATCTACTCTTGCTTTATTGACTATGCCAAAGTGTTTGACTGTGTGGATCACAAAAAACTGTGGAAAATTCTTCAAGAGATGGGAATACCAGATCACCTGACCTGCCTCCTGAGAAATGTGTTTGCAGGTCAGGAAGCAACAGTTAGAACTGGACAATGAACAACAGACTGGTTCCATATCGGGAAAGGAGTACATCAAGCCTATATTTTGTTACCCCGCTTATTTAACTTATATGCAGAGTACATCATGAGAAACGCTAGGCTGGATGAAGCACAAGCTGGAATCAAGATTGCTGGGAGAAATATCAATAACCTCAGATATGCAGATGACACCACCCTTACATCAGAAAGAGAAGAAGAACTAAAGAACCTCTTAATGAAAAAAGTTGGCTTAAAACTCAACATTCAGAAAATTAAGATCATGGCATCCGGTCCCATCACTTCATGGAAAACAGATGGGGAAGCAATGGAAACAGTGACAGACTTTATTATTTTGGCTCCAAAATCACTACAGATGGTGACTGAAGCCATGAAATTAAAAGACGCTTGCTCCTTGGAAGAAAAGCTATGACCAACCTAGACAGCATATTAAAAAGCAGAGACATTACTTTGCCAACAAAAGTCCATCTAGTCAAAGCTATGGTTTTTCCAGTAGTCATATATGGATGTGAGAGTTGGAATATAAAGACTATATTCTGCTGAGTGCCGAAGAATTGATGCTTTTGAACTGTGGTGTTGGAAAAGACTCTTGAGAGTCCTTTGGACTGCAAGGAGATCCAACCAGTCTACCCTAAAGGAAATTAGTCCTGAATATTCACTGGAAGGACTGATGCTGAAACTCCAATACTTTGGATACCTGATGTGAAGAAGTGACCCTGATGATGGGGAAAGATTGACGGCAGGAGGAGAAGGGGACAACAGAGGATGAGATGGTTGGATGGCATCATCAACTAGATAGACATGAGTTTGAGTTGGTGATGGACAGGGAAGCCTGGCGTGCTACAGTCCATGGTAGCACGTGTCAAAGAGTTGGACACGACTGAGTGACTGAACTAAACAGAGAAATACACTTAACAACAGAAATAAGTTCTTTTTGCTTTTGTCTAACAAATACATTCTATTGTTAATATATTTGGAAAAAAAGCAGTTTTCATAACTACAAGCAATTAATCTACAGCAAAGATATTCCAGGGGTACTCACAGCTGACCTTAGTGCTTTTGGGGGTCATGGGCAGAGGTGTGTTTTCACATGTGTGATTATACAAACACACATCTACAGTGTAAGACACCCAGAAACAAGAGCAGAAATCCTGCTGTGGACACACTAAGCCGGTATATTGCAGAATTTATCTACAGGAGGAAGCAGTGTGGTTGCAGAGCACAGGGTATTGGAGTCAGACCTGGGTTTGAACACTGATTCTGTGCCATTTAGAGCTATGATTTCTGAGTTTCCTTCATCTTTTAATCCGTCGCCCCATTCTATTTTTCTTCACAGCACTTATCCTCCACATGAAATTATAAGTTCATTTGGTTAAATGTTACAGTCTTGTCTCCTCCAAAAGAATTGAAGTTTCACCAGGGCAGACCTTATACCAGCTAGCTGTGCCTAGCTTAGAGTAGGTGCTCAATAAGTCTTTGTTGAGTTGAGTGAACGAACGAGCCGGACATCTCTTGCAGGATTGTTGTGCTTGCATGTGTAGATCAGCCTTCTATCTGGACTACACCTAGGGCATTCTGCTTATCTGGGTTAGAGCTTCAGGAAGGTATAAATGTGTCTTTTTGTAGACTGTCAGAGCTGGAGTCCTAGAGACTCAAAGGTGTTAGTAGCTCAGTCCTGTTCGACTCTTTGCGACCCCATGGACTGTAATCCACCAGGCTCCTCTGCCCACAGAATTCTCCAGGCAAGAATATGGAGTGGGTAGCCATTCCCTTCTCCAGGGGATCTTCCCGACCCTGGGGTCAAACCTGGGTCTCCCACATGGCAGGCAGATTCTTTACCATCTGAGTCACCAAGGGAAGCCCTCCTAGAGACTATTTTCTACCCACCTCCCCCACCTCCTAGCCCCCTCCCCCTGTTTTACAGATCCCAAACTGAGCCTCTTCACCCAGTTAGGGGACTTCTTGATGATACACAACATCAGCAAACTAAACACAGAGTCCACGTCACCTGATCCTGGGCCCATCACCTTTCCACTAAGAAGTTCCACCAGCCACTGGGCTTGACTCAGTGTGTGTTCCTCCTGCCAGTATTCTGACACATTTTGTTGAACAAACAAATCATTTCTGGCTAGATACCCCTGGCACTTCTCCTATATTCCAGAAAGTGTGCTAAGAGCTTTAAAGATATTATTTCACTTGATTCTCATACTAACTCTAGGATATGGGTATTTTTATTCCAACCTTTCAAATGAATAGACTTGCGGCTCTGCAAAGTTAAATAGCTTGCTTTCAACACACAGGTGTTACAGGGCACTCTCTAAACCTTCCTCTTTACACACCACCCCCCCCCACCCCCCGCCATCATTGATAGTGACAATTTGTGATTCTTAGGCTTCTAAGTGCTCTGTAAATGAAGTTTTCAGTTCCCATGGCTCTCTAACCAGATTGTTGCCCCTAACCTCCTGCCATGCTTGCGGGGATCCCACAGCCAGCAGCACAGAAGCTAAATAACACCACAGCTGGGGTCTGTTCTGGGATCTGACACCCATGGCGTCCCTCTTCAACATGAAGTTCTGTCTCCCAAGTCCTACATACCATTTCCAAAGGAAGTCTTTCTCTTGGGATTAAAAACAACAAAAAAAAAAAGTCCACTTTTCCGCACTCTCTAGTTATACTAAAACATCAATCATCCTCTGTCCTCCAGCCCCCCGGTCTTTAAATCGTTCTTAATAATCCTACAGATGACAAATCCCCATAGACCCACCTTATCTCCCAGGGGTGGGCTTTAAGTCTGAACCCTAAATTCTGGGAATGTGGCCAGTCAATTAAAGAACATACTCTGCAGTTGTTCACCTCAAGGGACAGGAAACACTTTCTAGAGAATAGAATGCACCCTGGTCGTTATTCTTGCCACATTTAAGGTTCTCCTACATTCCAAGTTCAAGGCTGACTCTCGAATATTTTCCTCTGTGTTTAATTTTCTCCTTCCCCAGGTGGGAGTAAGTCTGGGACATGGCGTTTTCTCCCAAAGGTGAAAAAAAGGATACAATTTCTTACAATTTTGCCATTTTGATTCCTGGCTGAGAACACGTGTAAACATCACAGAAGAGTAAATCCGGGTGGACCCCAACTCCCATTCCAGATTGTTAAGGACCAATGTACAGAAGAAAAAGAAGGCGACAGAGACTTATGTAAAGACACACAGAGAGTCCATCCGTGGCAGCTCTGAAAGCCGATCCCCAACTCCTGCAGCTCATTCCCTGAATGAGCTCTCTCCTTGGGAATGTCCTCTCCTTGGGAATGTCCTCTCCTTGGGAAACGTGTTGAGCACATGTGTCATCTGTCAACTTCCTAAACGTTTCCATCCTCCTCAAATGAACTCTCAATGTCCTGGTGAGTTGATGGGAGTTTGAAACACCAACACTGCTCTGACCTCTTTCCACGGCGGGAGGGGTGCAAACTCCCCTCCCTGCGAAGCTAAGGGCCCCCCACCACCCCACCCCAGGCTCACCTGTCCAAAGTCGCTGAGTTTCCCGCCCAAGGCTCGGCTCTCCAGGACCAGAGCTGACATACTGGCCTTCTCTACAGTTACCGGCCGTCAGCCGCAGGGAGATTTGCAAACAGCGCAAACAACACGTGGTGCTGAGGTTTTTAACCTGGCTTTAGGGAGGAGCGCCTCCAAGATGTCTCCTGACGCGTACCCGCCGCAGGAACGCCCCGCGATGGGCGTTGTGCTGACGCTGCAGGGCTCTGGGTCGGGACCTGGGCCACCCAGAGGGGAGGGGCAGGGGGAGCGGCCCGGGAGGGTGTGGCGGGCGCGGAGAGGCCGAACTTGGCTGTCCTCCTGGGATGTTGGAAGGCCAGCGAGGGAGGCAGGACCACCTGTGCCCTGGCGATTAGACAGGTTGGGCATTTCCAGGACTCTCCAAAGCCTGGGCACAGATTCTCTGCCACTGGAGTAAATCTGTGGCTGCCTGATGAAATTATAAGAAGCAGAGTCAGTATCTTAGTTGATGTTTGGGGAGGGGTTCCTTTCTATTAACCACCAAAGAAACGACTTTTGGGGTCTGACTTCAGAAAACTAAATAGATGACGTTGTGAATACTGGGCACTGTTGCTAAGGAGCAAAGGTGAGAGCACGACCTGGGTTGAAATGCAGCCAGTGTGTCACTGAGCTGTTTACATCTCTGCTGGGAGGGAGCACGCAGAAGAGGATGGTAGCACCGCCTTACCAGGACGTTTTAGTAAGACTGTGGGTAAGAGAAAACACGAGGTGACACCTTTAACATTAAGTAGAGTTTTTGCCCTCTGAGCCACTCCCCCTCCACCCTCCACCCTCACAGGTGGCCCTAGTGGTAAAGAACCCGCCTCCCAATGCAGAAGGCATAAGAGACGAGGGTTCGATCCCTGGGTTAGGAAGATCCCCTGGAGGAGGGCATGGCAACCCACTTCACTATTCTTGTATCCTCTGTCCATGGGATAGGAGAATTCCTGGAGAATCCCATGGGCAGAGGAGCCTGGTGGGCTAGGAGCCGCAAGGTTACAGAATCCAAAAGGAGTTAGTACTCACGCAGAGTTCTTGCAGTATAGTTCAACACTCAGTAACTGGGGGATACTGCTTAAAAGTATACCATAGCAGATGCTTACTGCGGACCTTTCTTATGTGCCAGGTGGTGATGGAGATGCAGGGGGGACCCTGCCTCCCCCACCATGCTTCCACCATTCTGGAAGACAGACAGCAAACATATAAGTAAGTTTAGGCAGAGTTAAGCCTTCTGAAGAAAATAAAATAGGGGGATGGGCTAATCTGCAGGAAGATGTCATTCACCTCCACTTTTTCAGTTCTGACACTGAGACGAGACATTCATTCCCAGCAGGCAAAACAACACTGCAAAGACAGAAGTTCAGAAAAGATGTGAAAACAAATCAAGATTGTCAAGGCCTTGAGTCTCTGCCTAATATTTAGCCAGGAGAGTGTAATGGGCTAAGGGAAAACAAGTCAACAAGCCAATAAGAGAGGCTGCTAGAAATCCACCCATTCCCCTCCCATAATTCTTTGAAGGAATGACCAGGCACCTGCCAAAAAATTAAAAAAAAAAAAAATCTCAGATTTGGGATTCAAAACAAACAGATTGACTCCTGATTCCACCTCTAACTTTGGCCAAGTCCTTGCCTCAGTTTGTCTTTAAAATAGGGTTTTAACAGGGAGCCCAGCTCAGTGCTCTGTGATGACCAGGAGGGTGATATGAAGGTGGGGTGGGAGGGAGGCTCAAGAGGCAAGGGGTATATATGTGTTTATGGCTGATTCGTGTTGTTGTACTGCAGAAACCAACACAACTTTGTGAAGCAATTATCCTCCAATTAAAAATAAATAAATAATAAATTTAAGAGGCAAAAAAATAAAATAAAATGGGGCGGGTTGTTAAGGATTCTTGGAGCCTCTATTACCTGTCTGGCTTTCTACTGGTTGCTGTGAATACAGACGGAAGTATAATTTATGTCCAAAAGGAGTCTTTGGGTGTGTGATTAATATTCCCTGTGGTCAGATGGAGAATCAATGTTGTTGAACATAGACGAGCAAGACCTTGACTTCCACCCTCGGGAGAATCCATATCCTGTATCGGACTCCAGTGCTTTCCTAGTGTGATAGACATGAGGTTCAGCCCCTAGGTCTAGAAGATCCCGCGGAGCAGGAAATGACAACCTGCTCCAGTATACTTGCCTGGAAAATGCTATGGACAGAGAAGCCTGGTGGGCTACAGTCCATGGGACCGCAAAGAGTAGGATATGACTGAGTGACTAAGCTTGCACATACACACAGACGTGAGATGAAGAGTTTTCCTCCACCCCAAGATTGCCTTGCAAACATCACTTCATCCCTTGATGTTGCTGCCATACTAAGGAGAGCAATGAATGTGACAACCCTGTTATGTTGCTATTTAAGAGGCATGCAATGAATGAAAGCAAGCAATAACAGCTTCTTACTTAAATAAGTACACACTGTATAGTAGACACTGCCAAGCATTCCCCATGCGTGGTTTCATTTTTCCCCTCCAAAACCTTGACCTATGAATCCCCACTTTATAAATAAAGAAACTGAGACACAGAAAGTTTAAATAAGTAGTTCAAAGCCAAACTACATTTCACCCAGTTCCAAGGCACTGGCTCTTACATACTCTTCCTTCCCTTCTAAAATTAAGAACAGCAATGATTTTTAGGACAACAAAATAATAGCACTTCTTTTTTCTTTTCTCATCTACTAAAAATAAAATTCTTAATTTCCTCTCTTATAATAATGACCCAGATCTGTGTTGGGAGAAGAGCACAATTAGTTGTCTGCTGCTTTAGGGAAAAACATTTAGTAGCTTCTTTTCAAAATTGTTTTGGCTTAAAGGGGAAATTTATCCATGCAATAAGATTAAAACTCACTTACCATGAGATTGCTGATGACATGAATTTTGTACTGTTTTTTTTTTTTAAACTATCATTTAAATTGGGATGGAATACAATGTGTTGCTATTGTGAACAAGGGTGGTGGTGAGCCCTAAGAAAATTAGTGTAAAAGGAACAGCCAAGAATTCAGCCTGTGTGGAGAGGGCGTGGAGAAAGGGGAACCCTCTTACACTGTTGGTGGGAATGCAAACTAGTACAGCCACTATGGAGAACAGTGTGGAGAATCCTTAAAAAACTGGGAATAGAACTGCCATACAACCCAGCAATCCCAATGCTGGGCATACACACTGAGGAAACCAGAATTGAAAGAGTCACGTGTACCCCAGTGTTCATCGCAGCACTATTTACAATAGCCAGGACATGGAAGCAACCTAGATGTCTATCAGCAGACGAATGGATAAGAAAGCTGTGGTACATACACACAATGGAATATTACTCAGCTGTTAAAAAGAATGCATTTGAATCAGTACTAATGAGGTGGATGAAACTGGAGCCTATTATACAGAGTGAACTAAGTCAGAAAGAAAAACACTAATATGCAAGACAGTAAAAGAGACACAGATGTAAAGAATAGACTTTTGGACTCTGTGGGAGAAGGCAAGGGTGGGATGATTTGAGACAATAGCATTGAAATACGTGTATTACATATATGAAATAGACGACCAGTCCAAGTTTTATGCATGAAACAGGGCACTCAAAGCCAGTGCACTGGGACAACCCTGAGGGATGGGGGTGGGAGGTGTGAGGGGGGTTCAGGATGGGGGACGCATGTACACCCGTGGCTGATTCATGTCAACGTATGGCAAAAACCACTACAATGTTGTAAAGTAATTAGACTCCAATTAAAATAAATAAATTCTTTTTTTTTTTTTTTTACAAAAAGAGAGAGAATTCAGCCTGTCCACCACTGAGATTTGCTGACCGACCAGGAAGAGGTAGGCACCATGTCGCAAGATGTGCAGTTGTATACCTGGTAAACTTAGAGTTGACCTTCACTTGGAAGTTGAAGATTTCCCAATCACTGCAGGTTATCAAAAACTTGTCATTTAACCTCACAGGTAGAGAGTTGAGTTAATCATAATCTCTGAGTTCATGGCAAGTAATCAAAACCTCCAAGGCCTGTCTCTTGTTTTATTTATTCATTCTCTTTTATCTTCATGCCACATTCCCATTCCTTTCCCCTAGATACGACATCCTTAACATGTTTTAATATTTAGTCGTGGATTTATTAGCTACAAGGAAATATTGGTGTGTGTACGTATTTTTCATGAATATGAGTGATGTCATAATATAGATTTGTTGTTGTTGTTGTTTAGTCATTAAGCCATGTCCAACTCTTTTGTGACCCAGTGGACTGTAGCCCACCAGGCTCCTCTGTCCCTGGGATTCTCCAGGCAAGAATACTGGAGAAGGCTGCCATTTCCCACTCCAGGGGATCTTACTGACCCAAGGTTTGAACCTGTGTCTCCTGCCTTGGCAGGCAGATTCCTTAACACTGAGCCATCTGGGAAGCCCCAGTATAAATTTACTATAGCATATCCATGTATATAGATTTTCTATAGATTTTCTGGTTTCTAACTTTTTTCTTTCTACATTCTTGGAACATGGTCATGCTACTGAATGTAGTAACTCTTTGCTCCTTTAACTAGTGTAGTATATTTCACACTGTGTAACTACCATATTTGATTTTTCCATTCCCCAGTGATGAATCCTAGGCTGTCTCTAACTTTACACCACCCTCAACAGTAATACTGTGGTAAATATCCTCATCCTTGTCTTCTCACATCCTGTGTGAGAATTTTTTCTGGGATAGAAGGATGAGGTCCTGAATCGTAGGAAACATGCATCCTTAATTTCACAAAGTAATGCCAGATTGCCCCCTTTGAATGGCTTGTATGAGTCCACATTCCCACCAGCACAGCAAACGGGTTCCTGTTGCTAGGTATCCTCAATATGGTCTTTTCCAAATGTCTGATTCCTTGCCAGTATGTTCAATATGAAAAGTTATGTTCCCCAGGGGCTCAGCTGGTAAAGAACTGCCGGTCAATGCAGGAGACTCAGGTTTGAACCCTGGGTCAGGAAGACCTCCTGGAGAAGGGAATGGCAACCCTCACCAGTATTCTTGTCTGAAAAATTCCATGGACAGAGGAGCCTGGCAGGTACAGTCCGTGGAGTTGCAAAGGGTCAGACACAACTACACATGCACACACACGTCTAATGAGTGGGTTTGAGCATCTATGTACTTAAGAACTACACTCTGAATGCTGCTAAGTCGCTTCAGTCGTGTCCGACTCTGTGCAACCCCATAGACGGCAGCCTACCAGGCTCCTCTGTCCCTGGGATTCTCCAGGCAAGAACACTGGAGTGGGTTGCCATTTCCTTCTCCAATGCATGCATGCTAAGTTGCTTCAGTCGTGTCTGACTCTGTGCGACCCCATAGATGGCAGCCCACCAGGCTCCGCTCTGAATAGTTCTTTATCAAACACTTTGCCTATTTTTATATTAGGATTCCTGGCTTTTGCATTTAATTGCAGGAATAATTTGTGTAGTCTCGATATTAGGCCTTGTGCCTTTCTCAGATCACTAAAGATATCATCTTGTCACCAATCACTCTCAGTTAACTGTCAACTGGTGTCTTTCCTTGAGAAAAGTTATAATTTACATATAATAAAAAATTGATCTTAAAAATGTTGTGGCTTGTGCTATTGGGATCTTTTTAAAGAAGTCCTTCCTTATTCCTATGTTGCTATGACACTGTTTCTTTCTTCTGTCATCCTGAGTTTTCTCTTTCACATTCAGATCTTTAATCTTTCTGGATCTCTTGTATATGAGATACAGTAATGACCCAGCTTTTTTTTTTTTTCTTCTCTCTCCAAATCACAAGTCAGCTTTTCTATAACAAGTGCAAAAAATTTCCCCCAATTTTTATGTCAGAATTTTCTGAGTCAAGATGAAATTGCCGTTTGTACCTGAGTCTTTCTCTAAAGCTTAATTTTATTCCATTGGTGTATTGCATTATGTCTCTTCTTGTGTGTCAGTATCATACTACATTTATTATTACAATATGATCTGGTAATATATCTTAATATTTGGTTGTCAGGTCCCCTTTCTTGCTTGTATGTTTTCAAAAGTTTATTTGGGTATCAGTACACACTTACTCTTCCATATTTCATCTGAAACATTGATTAGTTTGACCCTGAATGTGTGGGATAATCTGTGGACACTTGTATTAAACAGGAGCAGTCAAGAGTAGACATACATGCTAGATCCAAATTTATGAACGCAGCCAAAGTTTCTCCATCAATAATATACTTGATGTAGGTTTTTGATGTTATGACAAGCATTGGATTTACAAAATCTCTCTGCCTTTGTGTGCTGAGGCTTGTTTTTATTATAAAGCATTGAATTTAGCAAATGCTTTTTCTCTATCTACCAAGAAAATGATGTGATGTATTTCCTTTCATCTATTAATATAATGAATCACATTGGTAGATTTTGTAGGTGTTAAACTCTTCTTATATGCCAGGATAAACCTTTGATTATAATATATTAATTTTTATTACACTAGTAGATATGGTTAGCTTATGTTTTACATAAGATTTTCCCATCTCTTTTTAGTAGTGAAATGAAACTGAAATTTTATTACTTGTACCATCATCTTATTTTGAAATCAAGATTATAGTAATCCTGCACAAGGAGTTGTACAACTTACCCATTTTTATAATTTCTGGAATAACCTATAGAAGATAGAAAGTATTTGTTTCTTGAAGATTTGGTAGGACCTCTTGTAAATATGTTGGACCGAAATTTTGGAAAGCAGGAAAAGTAATATAGTCCAATTTATTTTACTTTTATTGGCATATTTATATTTTATGTTTCTTCTCAGTTTGTATTTTTTTTTTCAGAAATTAATTCATTCTGTCAAGGTCTCAACAAAACTAACATATTACTGTTTATAACATTCTTTTCTTATTTTGGGGGGTTTTTCCTGTGGTCATGTATGGATGTGAGAGTTGGACTGTGAAGAAAGCTAAGGGCTGAAGAATTGATGCTTTTGAACTGTGATGTTGGAGAAGACTCTTGAGAGTCCCTTGGACTGCAAGGAGATCCAAGCAGTCCATTCTGAAGGAGATCAGCCCTGGGATTTCTTTGGAAGGAATGATGCTAAAGCTGAAACTCCAGTACTTTGGCCACCTCATGCGAAGAGTTGACTCATTGGAAAAGACTCTGATGCTGGGAGGGATTGGGGGCAGGAGGAGAAGGGGACGACAGAGGATGAGATGGCTGGATGGCATCACTGACTCGATGGATATGAGTTTGAGTGAACCCTGGGAGTTGGTGATGGACAGGGAGGCCTGGTGTGCTGCGATTCATTGGGTCACAAAGAGTCAGACACGACTGAGCAACTGAACTGAACTGAACTGAACTGATTGTGTCTATATTTATTTTTCCTTTTTTACTTTGTATTTTGTTTATCTGAATTTTCTCTTATCCTGCCAGATGTTTGCCCAGTAAGAGTCAGCATTTCATAAGACTGCTCCTCCCTCTTGTTTGTGTTGTCATCTAGTTCATTGTTTTTCTCCACTTTTATTTATTATGTTGTGTTTGAACTTGCTTTGTTGTTCTTTTCCAAACTTCTTGAGTTGAACACTTAGTTTATTTGTTTTTAATTTTCTTTGTTTTCTGATAAATGCATTTAAAATGAAGTGTTTCTAAGTACTGCTTTGGCTGTGTCTCATTAATTTGATACAGTTAGTGTTTTTGTTATTGTTTGGTTCTAAGTTTTGAATATAATGATCTCCATAATTCAAGAGTTATTAGTAGTCTGTTGTTTAAATTCAAAATACTGGAGATGTTTTTAGCTCTCAGTTTTAAAATTTCTAACTGAATTACCTCATGGCTAAAGAGCCCAGTCTTTGTCACTATGATTCTTTGGGGTTTATTGAAGCTTTTTTGGTGACCAAGTACATGTGGCCAATTTTTGTTTTCAGATATTCAACATTTTCAGATATAATATAAAAAATAGGTAATCTTTATTTCTTAGATATAGATAGATATAGATATCTTAACATGCTCACTTCAGAAGTTAATAGATCAGATCAAAAAACTGATATAGAACACAAACAACACGTTCAAATATTTATACAGAGATTATAATATACATACATATCTTGTGTTTTAATCTAATCTGAAAATTTCTTCTTATTAGTAAGCTTAACCCATTTAAATTTATTATAACAACTTGTATATTAGGGCATATTTCTTTTATTTTATTTCATATTTTCCATTTGCTACACTTTCTTTTAATTTCATTTTCTCCTTTTTAATCTTTCTATGGAAGAACAGATCAAGTTTTGCTCTTATGATAAAAAAGTTACCCCTTCTATTTGTTTTTCTTTGCTGGTTGTTATGGCCTGAAATGTTTGTGTCCCCGCTAAAGTTCATATTGCGATGCCTCATCCTCAGTGTGATGGTATTTAGAACTGAGGAATTTGGGAGGTGATTAGGATGTGAAGGTGGAGCCCTCATGAGAGGGATTAGTGCCCTTATGAGAGGAGGGCACTCCTGTTTCTTCTCTCTCTGCTCTTCACTGTGTATAATACTGTAAGAAGATGGCCATCTGAAAACCAGGAAAGGGGTTCTCACCAAATAGTAGATCTGCTAGCACCTTGATCCTGTCCCAGCCTCCAAAACTGTAAGAGATAAAAGTGATTGCTATTTTAGCCACCCAGTCTGTGGTATATTTGTTATAGCAGACCAAACTAAGACACTGGTTATCTCTAAGTTGTTATTTATTTTTTCCATTTTGATATAATGTTTAATTTCATTTACTTGTTTGCAGAGTTACACACTCATGTAGATCAAAAATCCAAAAGTAAAAGCATAAATAATGAAAATTCTCTCACACTCACACATCCTTCAGCTGCCTGATTCTCTTTCCCAGAGACAACCAACATTATCATTTTCTTCCAGAGACTTTAAAGCAAATATATGTTTGCATTTGTGTGTGTACATGTATTCTTTCTCTTCCATTCAAATAGTAGCACAGCATATGTGGTACCTTGGCATTTTAAACTTTTATCTTAATAACATGTCTTGGGATCATCCTGCTTACTATATACCTTCTTCATTCTTTTTTTTTTTGGCAGAGCTGTGCAGCCTGAAAGATCTTAGTTCCCTGACCAGAGATTGAAGCCGTGCACCATGCGATGGAGGCTTGAAGTCCTTACCACTGGACTGCCAGGGGATTCCTCATCACTCTTTTTAATAGCTCCATTGTACTTCTTTGTATAAATTATCATAATTCAATTAGCATTCTGTTAATTAACAGTTTTGTTGTTTCCAATCTTTTGCTATTACAAATAATGCTGTGATAAATAACTTTTATGTGCATCATTTTACATGTATGTTAGCTTATGTCTGTATGGAAAATAGACTGTGAGTAGAATTTCTAGGTCAAAAGGTATGGAGCTATATCATTTCAATAGATACTGGCAAATTATCCTCCAGAGGGTGACCATATAATTTATCATCTAAATCAGAATTTTTTGATAGTGAAAGTGGTGCTAGTGATAATTACACTGACATAGCAGGTATAAATTGGGACTATCTCAGGCAAATCATTATGAAGAGTTTTCCAGTCTTTATGGGTTCTGACAGTTCATACACTATCAGATAAATATTTTTATCTGATCTATTTTATCTATTTATTTTTGATCTATTTTCTATTTATTTTATCTATTTATTTATTACCTATTTATTTTATCTATTTCCTATAATTTTTCCAGCCCAATATGAGTTTGCTTACCTCAGTATTGACAAGTCTTAACAAGTAGGTTCAGATACACAGAAAAACCAGACATCACTTGAAGAAACCTAAAAATCTGCCAAGTCAGGATTCACAGCAAAATGGTCATCAATCTTATCTGGGGATGAGCAGGGCTATAGCCTTCTTGGGTGAGTACACACAGGCAGACTAGAATATCTGAGTGAATGAGAGATCTGTCAGACCTTCTGGAAGCTCAGTACTTGCCTTCACACCAACTGATGACCATGAGACTAAGACAGGTCTGGATCTCAGAGCCTTTCCTGGATCAAGCAGAAATCATTGACCTCAGCCATCCATTGCATAAGCTGATGAAGATGCTATGGTACAAAACCTAGAACTAACTTCCTTATTACCATCTCTTCACACTAATATGAACCACTTGAGCCAAGAACATTTATGAATTCATCACTGTGAGAGGAGAACCCACACATGTGGCCTTATACCGGCCACGAGACCTCTTCTGCACTTACAAATTTTAAAATCCTTGAAAATCTTGAAGGGGAAAAAACTCATTATGGTTTTAATTAGAATATCTTTTACTTTGAGCAAGGTGTCTATTTACTTTTCTGTGAATTATTTATACCTTGAGTTATACCCCTGCCCTTTACAGTTTAAATCATTGGACAGGACAGAGACCTGGGGCTTTATCCCCAAACTTTGCCCCCAACCCGTTACACTGCACTGTGGAAGATACCTGCTCTTCATGGAAGCATCTATAGGTATAATCTAGTACTGGTGTTCTCTGGCACACACACACACACACAAAAGATGTCTCAATTCTGATTATTTCTCTAACAGAGAGTCTTGTATTTAGCTTGGAGATTTCCTATTGGGGGATTTTAAATATGGTTCTGTGGTCTGAGTGACGGCCTCTGACTTAAAGAGGTTCATCCCACAGTGAATTGTCTCTTTGGAGTCATCTCACCATGTAGCCTCGTTCAAGAAAGACATACCTCTGTCCTTCCAACGGAGGAGTCTAGCTTGCTTTCACTGTGACCATACATTCATGTTTAATATTCAAATAAGCTAGAGAGTTTCTTACCTTTATACAAGAGTCAGGCATAGTTCATCCATCCCCTAAATTCCAGAGGACAAAGGCCATGGTCTCTGTCAGGTTCTTTTTAACCTCCCTAACTTGCTGTAAGGTGAAGGAGAAAGAAGTCTGGGAAGAAAGAGTAAGATAAATATCTTATGATATTGCTTCTATGTAGAATCTTAAAAATGGGTACAGATGAACTTATCTACAAAACATAGAGTTACAGAGGCAGAAAACAACGTTATGGATGCCAGGGTGGGAGGGTAGGGAGGGATAAATTGGGAGACTGGGAAAAAAGAAACGAGAAACGTGACAGCACACTAGTCAGTGGAAAGGAAAGATGTCTCAGCACACTAACAAATCTCTCTCTAATAAATTTTCTATTCCAGCCATTTGTGTTAGTCTCCTAGACTCCCCTTATAAATCCTTAAAGTGAGTGTTGAGCTGAGGGTTGCAAAATGGGCTTCAGCATCTCTTAGAATGTCCTGCATAGAGTGTCAGGCTCCAAAATACCAACCACGAAACAATCACATTTAACATACCATTAGAGTAATAACAGGAACTATAGGTCTCAAACAAATTTGGATATTCCTTTACGTGTGTAATTAGGTATGCATTTGTGCAGAATTTAGAAAATGAGCATGTGGAGAGGTAATTTTCACAGCATTTCTACATATCTTGGACTCCCCTTTTCAAGGATATTGGCAGAGCAAACAGCCTTGGAGCTGGGAGATAAGATTCTGTGTGTCAAAGGGCAGAATGTTGTTCAGCATGGTAGATAGAGAACCTCTCCATCCCAGAAGACATCCCATGATAATAAAGCTTTCTCCTCTACCCAGAGAAGATTTTCATATGTTCCAAGGCAAAGATAATGTCTCACTTTGGAGAGGAGGATGGGAAAGTTGCCATCAATCCTTAAATAAGATCGGAGTTTCCTGAGCTCCTTGTTCCTCTGCTGTGACACAGATCCAACGTGTGTTCAGCATCTGCCCAGATTCACTCTGCACTGATGCCCATGAACTTGAGGGACAACGGGAGCCAACATGAACATAAAACACTTTGCCTGCTGTGCTCTGAGAAATTTACTGCCTAGATTCATTTGGGTTTGTTGTTTCCTTACCGGCCAATTTCATGGAAATTTGACACGTCAGCCTAGTAGTTACACTGATATTTGGGAACTGCTTAACCCACTTGATGGAGAAGAAACAAAGATGTGGCATCTGTGGCGAGTTGCCCCATTTTCTTTCTCTCTCTCTCAGGAAATAGAAGCTCAGAATGTTAGCTATCCAGCCCCAAGGCTTCCCAAAATAAAAGCATCTCCCAGGTTTCCTTGCAGCTAGATGTGACCACAGGTCTAATATTTGATCAAAGAAATGCAAAGAGAGGGGCTTCCCAGATGGAGCTAGTGGTAAAGATCCCTCCTGCCAATGAAGGAGACATAAAAGACACAAGTTCAATCACTGGGTCAGAAAGATTCCCTGGAGGAGGGGGTGGCAACCCACTCCAGTGTTCTTGCCTGGAGAATCCCATGGACAGAGGAGACTTGTGGGCTACTGTCCATACCGTCCCAAAGAGTCGGACTGAAACAACATAGCACATACAAAGAGTAGTCTGTGCAACATTTAGGAATTGTTCCTAAAAGAAGCCTGTCCTTCTTCTTTTATTTTCTCCTTATTGCAGGTTGGAATGCAGAAATGCTGACTGGAGATGGAGCAGACATATTGGATTGTGAGGTGAGCATAGGAATGGGAGCCACGCTTTTCAGAGCGAAAAAGTGAAGGAACAGGACAGGAGGAGCCTGATGCTCGACACTGTGGACCGTCGCTCCAGCAGCCTTGGGCCACTGCCTTAGACACTGACATAAGAGGAAAATTAACTTCTATTTTGTTTAAACCCATGTTATTTTGAAATTTCTGCCACTCACGGCCAAGTCTACTTCTAACAATATGCGAGATGTGAGAATAATATTTAAGATGGATTTATCTATGCAAGAACTACTCTTTCCTCATCAGAATTTAAAAAACAGTGCAGTGCCTCATTGGAAAAAATTTTGGAGACCCCCACGTTTCACACCTTGCAAAGTCAACTGGCCGTGAGCTTCTTTAGAACCTCATTCCTATGGCCTGCTTCTTTTCAGTCTAACATTTCCCACACAGATCACCCAGAAATCTGAAGATCACTATCAATCAATCAATGCTCACACAAACTAATAATCAACATACATAGTGGTTTCCATCAAAGTAAGATTTAAGGCAAAGTATTCTAGGAATTATTAGCAGAACTCAGACATTTCCCTGGGTTATAATAAAATCAGCTGGTAATCCAAGTGCACTTGATCAAAGGTTTTTAATATATATATGTATAGATAGATAGATAGACATAGATAGAAATCTTAAGACTCTGGAGCCATTAGCCCTTTTGGCAACATCAGGTTGAAGTCACTGAGTATCATTCATACGTTGTCAGTCATACACTCACTCATTAAACAAATTGTTGAGTATATTCCATTCCTCCTCCAGGGAACCTTTCTGACCTGGTGACTGAATACACTCTTGGACCATCAGGTACAGTTCAAGACATTGGTGAGCAGGACAGTCCATGCTCTCACTGATTTCACATTTTTTTAAGGGGAATATAATAACTAAACAAGAAGGGAAAAAAAACAAGATACACTCAGTATTAATGATGGCCAAGAAGAAATAAAGTTTTAAAAAGAGATATTATAAAGGGAATAAACTGTTCTGAAGAGGCCAATTTGAGTTGGATGCAAAAGGATGACCTATTCAACCAGGTAATATTTGAACTGAGAATTGAATTATGAGAAGGCTCAACTCCAAATGCAAACATGAGAGAGCAGAAGGATCCCACTTGAGGGAACATTTTAGAAAATCTCTAAAACGATGAGTAATGGAACTTTTTTGAGGAACAGACAGAGGCCTGTCAAGACTGAAGTAGATAGTAAAGGGGAGAGAGGGGTGAGCTGAGTTTTGAGAGGTGGGCAGAGCCAGTTCTTCTATTTATAGCCATGGTGTACTAAAGCCTGCTTATATAGACATGAGACATCTCATTCTTCAGTTCTGTGAGATTGTTGCTAAACACATCCCTGATTATAAATTATATGAACTTAAAATTAAATAAGTTATATTTAAAACAAAGGTAATAAATCCTCAAGACATTATTTCATAATTATTTTACTAAATCTTATTATCCGTGCTCCTAAGGTATTTACATCAATTTTATCTGTGTGGTAAAAACACTACATAAGAATATGCTACTGCATCTCTGTCCTCAACTTCATACTCACATTGGTAGCTTGAAATCTGCCAAAGCAGGAATATTTACTCCATGGAAATCAGCAAACACCACACATCAGGAGTGAAGTCAGCAGGTTGTTAAACATTTACCACCATCCCATCAACAACAGCTACAGCAGCAAAAGCACAAGAAGGACTGGTTTGAAGCCAGATGCCTCAGAGGCAGGACACCAAGGTCAGTCCCGGGGCTGAAGACACTTTGGGGCAGAGTGGGCTCAGCCACTGGTCACTAGTGCTATGGCACCAAATCCAAGCAGATCAGAGTAAGATTCTGTCTAAGAAGAATCCAAAGTCAAAGCCAGGGGAAGCTGCCACAGTAGTGGGGCTTACAAGTAAGTGCTGGCACTCAGTTGGTCAAGGCGAATACCACCTCTTCCAAAAAGCACTGCCCCCAGGTGGGAGTGATCACCCCTCCCTGACTCAGGTAGCATCTTGACTTTACATCAATAACTAAACATAAATTCTCTTGCCTTATTTTCACTATTCTGTCTCCTCCTTCAAGATTAAGAACTCTCAGTCTAGAGACCAAATCTTAGTCTTTCTAAATTCCAGGACTAAGCATGGTGTTTGGTTCATTATACTAAGTGCTCATTCATATTAGTTTAATCAAGAATGTAGAAAAATATGTACAAAACTGTTCAGATCCAAAAAAGTTTGGGGAGAACTGAAAACTTCATCAATAGGGGAATTAATTACATTATATTTTATTCACATAATAGATATAGTCATAAAAATTATTTTTTAAAATCATAAACATTTATCATACTCCAAATACACACAATTCAACTCATGACTGATAAAAGTAAAACATAAAGTCTTGTATTCCACATTGTGTAAATATGTCAGGAAGCATGCAAAAACAACAAAAAAGAATGAGAAAGAGGAATTTTCTCTAGTTATGGGATTGGGAGAACAGGTTTTGTTGCTGTGGTTGTTATCTTTTCCATTTAAATGTATATAAGGAAGGAAATTTGCAAGGAATAAAGGAGCTTGCCTAGAAAAATTTCCCAAAGCCATATTGAATTTCTAATTAGACATAAAAGGCTATCCCTCAGCTTTACTCTTTCTGTCTCCTCCTCTCTGGAAACAGAAAGGAACATATACTTATTCTGTATTTAAATATTTATTCAGTACTAGGCATTTTGCAGAGGCCATCTTATTTAATTCATTCTAGAATCCAGGGGAATAGATTTTGGATATTCATGTTGTATGGATGAGGAATCTGAGATATAAGCAAAAGACCTGGGGTGGTGATGTTAGTCTTGAGAAAAATACCCATTATCCTTTCCCATTGTTTCTTGAGTGAGAGAAGAGCCTTCTGTGGAAGGCAAGGGTGGTATAAACACCTCTGTCCACTCAGAGATCCCTGGTGCCTGTAGAGTTTCGGTAGGCTTGGCCATTTGAAAGCTACGGTCTTAGTGGTTGTGATCATTATTCATAGAGTAATTAATTTGAGAGGCATGCAGCCCAGTTACATGCATGATCTTAGACCTTGATTTTTTTCTAATTCTTTTTGCATCTGTCTCACTGGTGGGAGGAGGGGAGCTAGCTGAACTCTTAAGATTGAGACGATACTTAGGGGGACTAGAAGTCAGTGAGATTCATTCATACAACCTAAAAATATGTATTAAAGTTTTGCTGGAAAACAGGCACTATTCTAGTTCCAGGTATAAATGCTTCCCTGAGTTTATGTTCTTTTTAGGGTTAGTAAAATTACAGGGATAAATTCAAATTTACAGCTGTAACAGAGAACATGAAAGAGACACACATGATACCATATGAAGCTTTCCCCTGGAGGTTTTCTTGATTTAAGAATACCTAGATGAAATAGAAGGGAAGAATCTGGAACTGTCTGGAACCTTCCAGGCAGAAGGAGAAGTATACGCAAAAGTCAAATATGGTAGAAACAATGGGGAATAAGGTTGAAGATGTAGCCAGAGAGCTAGAGAGAGCTAGGCTATGCAGATTCTTATAGACCAAGTAAAGAGTTGTTGTTTTTTTTTTTTAATATTTTTCCTGGAAGAATTTCCAAGCCAATGAAGTATATAATAAAACAGTGCTTTTCTATGAGATTGCCAGCTTCCCTGGTGGCTCAGCCAGTAAAGAATCTGCCTGCCATGGAGGAGACCTGGGTTCAATTCCTGGGTCAGGAAGATCCCCTGGAGAAGGGCCTGGCAACCCACTCCAGTATTCTTGCCTGGGAAATCTCATGGACGGAAGAGCCTGGTGGGTTACCGTCCATGGTGTTGCAAAGAGTCAGACACGACTGAGCAACTAACACTTTTTATGATATTTGCATTATAACAAATCACTCCGACTGGTGGAATGGAGGGCAGGGAAGCATAGCAAGGGCAGTTCAGAGGTAATTACAGTTGTTCAGGCAAGAAATGGACATCTTGAACTAAAACGAGATAAAGAAAATGAGATGCATTTGAGAAAGACTTAGAAGGTTGAAAGAGTCAATTTAGATATGGTGGGTGAGGGTGAGAACAGGTCAAAGATGACTTCTGGGCTGCTGAGTCAATGAAAATAGTGCCATTCTCAGAGATGCCTCCATGCATGCTCTTTTATGGTTTTACTTCTATTTTGCTTTTTAATTTATTTATTTCTAATTAAAGGATAATTGTTTTATGATATTGTGTTGGTTTCTGTCATGCATCAACATGAATCAGCCATAGGTATACATATGGCCCCTCCCTCTTGAACCTCCCTCCCACCCTATTCCACCCCTCTAGGTTGTCACAGAGCCCCGGCTTGAGTTCCCTGAGTCATATGGCAAATTCCCACTGGCTCTCTATTTTACATATGATAGTGTACTGAATAAATATTTAAATGCAGTGACCCAGACATTTTTGAGATCAACCTAAGGAGAAGTTAAGATGAAGATCCATTTAATCTGTATTTAGTAGATGCACTCAAGTCATTTGCTGTCACTTGCATGGATAGCTATTGCCGGTTGTCTAGAATTAAGGTTTTCCAGGAACATTCCTACTGTTTCTGTCCTAGGTCACTGACTCTTAGATTCAAAGTCAGAAGTCTTGAAAATGTGGCCTAAGTGTTCAGTTTTCTTCAGCCCCTGATTAAAACAATTTCCTTTCTGGAGAGCTAATGCACAACAAAGTTAACAGTACTGTATTGCATAAATGAAATTTACTAAGCAGGTGGATCTTAAGTCTGCTCAACACACACACACACATACACACACATAAGAGACAGAGAGAGAGAGAGAGGAAAAATAAAATGGTAATTATGTGAACTGATGAGTATGTTAATTACTTGAGTGTTGCGATATGAAAATCAAAACCTCAAGTTGTACAACTTAAATATATACAATTTTAACTTGTCAATTAATTATAAAATTGGGGGGAAATATCATATGCTTGGGCTGCTGCTAAGTTGCTTCAGTCGTGTCCGACTCTGTGCGACCCCATAGACGGCAGCCCGCCAGGCTACCCCGTCCCTGGGATTCTCCAGGCAATAACACTGGAGTGGGTTGCCATTTCCTTCTCCAATGCGTGAAAGTGAAAAGTGAAAGTGAAGTTGCTCAGTCGTGTCCGACTTATCGACCCCGTGGTCTGCAGCCTACCAGGCTCCTCCATCCATGGGGTTTTCCAGACAAGAGTACTGGAGTGGGGTGCCATTGCCTTCTCCGATATGCTTGGACAAGTCCCTTCAAATGAAAAAAAAGCAGAATTTCTTTCCTTGTTGGGAATATACTTGATAATAAAACACAAGGATGAGAAGGAATGGATGGGAAGTTAAGATTTCCAAGGTGGAGCTGTTCTGAGTGCAGACCACGCCCAGGATGTAACAAAGGGGAGTGGCGGTTAAGCTTGCTGAAGTCTCAAAAGTCAAGGAAGCTAGATGCTCTGTGTTGGGTAGATTGCTCCCATAGACCTTTTCTTGCCACTGCAAATTTCCATCAGTGCTTCAGGGCCAGCATCAAAGACCATCTCTGTAATAACTTACCAATCATCTCCACTCCCTTCAGAAGTCATTGGGACACCCCTTCATCCCCAGAAAGTATATTTATGGAACTAGTGTAACTTCTTTATCAGAATATTAATTCTTCATAGCTCTGAATAATGAAGACTATGTCTTATCACCTGGAACACCTCTAGAGTACTAATTCTCCATCTGCAGAGTACCAAATGATTACTGTATAGCTTGTTAAAAGGCCAGCTGGCCAGATTATGACTTGGTAGGTCTGGGATGAAGCTTTATAATCTGAACATTAATAGGCATCTCATATATTTCTAATGTAAGTATTGTGTGGATGTGATACAGACAGCACAATGCTCTGTGAACTGAACTGTATGGGGTAAAATTAGTAGAATCTACTTGTAATGAAATTAGTAGATGATTGCTTCTTGGCAGGAAAGCTATGAGAAACCTAGACAGTGTGTTAAAAAGCAAAGACATCACTTTGCCAACAAAGGTATGGTCAAGGTTATGGTCTTTCCATTAGTCATGTACAGATATAAGAGCTGGACCATAAAGAAGGCTCAGTGAGTACGAATGAAAGTCGCTCAGTCGTGTCCAACTCTTTGCGACCCTATGGACTATACATTCCATGGAATTCTCCAGGACAGAATACTAGAGTGGGTAGCCGTTCCCTTCTCCAAGGGATCTTCCCAACCCAGGGATCGGACCCTGGTCTCCAGCATTGCAGGCAGATTCTTTACCAGCTGAGCCACAAGAGAAGCCCAACGCGGAAGAATTGATGCTTTTGAAATGTGGTGCTGCAGAAGACTCTTGAGAGTCCCTTGGACAGTAAGGAGATCAAACCAGTCAATCTTACAGGAAATCAAGCCTGACTACTCATTGGAAGGGCTGATGCTGAAGCTGAAGCTCCAATACTCTGGCCACCTAATGAGAAGAGCCAACTCATTGGAAAAGACGCTGATGCTGGGAAAAATTGAGAGCAGGAGGAGAAGGGGCGACAGAGGATGAGATGGTTGGATGGCATCACCGATTCAATGGACATGAGTTTGAGAAAACTCTGGGAGATGGTGAGGGACAGGGAAGCCTGGCGTGCTGCAGTCCATAGGGTCGCAAAAAGTCGGACACGACTTAGCGACTGCAAAACAGACGTATAAGGTATGGAATTGCAGTCCTCGCCGCAGTTCACGAAATGACCAGCAGGTGGCGAGCGATTCACACAACCCAGCAAGGAGGACGTCGCGTCTTACCAAGTACCAAATCCCAAACCAAAATCTGCTCAGGCAGTCGAGGGGAATCCTGTTTCCCAGGGTGATGGTATTCTTTTCTTTGCATGTGAATCCCCATGAGACAATGGCCCATCTAACCCCCAGGGCTAAAGTTATGCTGACCCTATAATTCAGCCTCTGGCCACTAGGAGCCATAATCTTGGCACTAGCAAGGGCTGGCCTCTATCTTGAAACTCTGGATGAGGTTATGTGCCTTCTGAAGGTTCTTCCAGTAAAGATCAGCAAAAGATGTTTGTCTGCTCAAAGAGGAAAGCTGTTGTCAGTAGAAGGGTAGATGACCATGCCTCTATTGTCTGTGTAGTTGTGTAGTTAGAGGTGAAGGCGGGGGAGGGGGGATTGATTGGGGGGGTGGTTTACTCAGTCCCCTCATTTGGTACCTGAGAATAGTCTAGGAGAAGGTGAGCCTTTTGCCTAAGGGCACAGAGCTGGAAAATTCCAGAACCTGGAGTCTCTGACTTCAAGTGACTTGCCTTTTCACTTCATTTGACATTCACTAGAGGTGGTTAGAGTACATCATGAGAAACGCTGGGCTGGAAGAAGCACAAGCTGGAATCAAGATTGCCGGGAGAAATATCAATAACCTCAGATATGCAGATGACACCACCCTTATGGCAGAAAGTGAAGAAGAACTAAAAAGTCTCTTGATGAAAGTGAAAGAGGAGAGTGAAAAAGTTGGCTTAAAGCTCAACATTCAGAAAACAAAGATCATGGCATCTGGTCCCATCACTTCATGGCAAACAGATGAAGAAACAGTAGAAACAGTGTCAGACTTTATTTTTTGGGGCTCCAAAATCACTGCAGATGGTGATTGCAGCCATGAAATTAAAAGACGCTTACTCCTTGGAAGGAAAGTTATGACCAGCCTAGATAGCATATTCAAAAGCAGAGACATTACTTTGCCAACAAAGATCTGTCTAGTCAAGGCTATGGTTTTTCCAGTGGTCATATATGGATGTGAGAGTTGGACTGTGAAGAAAGCTGAGCACTGAAGAATTGATGCTTTGAACTGTAGTGTTGGAGAAGACTCTTGAGAGTCCCTTGGACTGCAAGGAGATCCAACCAATCCATCCTAAAGGAGATCAGTCCTGGGTGTTCATTAGAAGGACTGATGCTGAAGCTGAAACGCCAATACTTTGGCCACCTCATGTGAAGAGTTGACTCATTGGAAAAGACCCTGATGCTGGGAGGGATTGGGGGCAGGAGGAGAAGGGGACGACAGAGGATGAGATGGCTGGATGGCATCACCAACTTGATGCACATGAGTTTGGGTAAACTCCAGGAATTGGTGATGGACAGGGAGGCCTGGCGTGCTGCAATTCATGGGGTTGCAAAGAGTCGGACATGACTGAGCAACTGAATTGAACTGAACTGAACAGGTGTTAAAAATGTGTGTGTTTACTTCATTAATGTCTGCTCATGAACTGTCACACAGGAGAAGCTGGGAGTGATCATCTGGTTGGGGAAGAGGGCCTGGTTCTGTTTGCATCAACAAGTCCACTTTTTACCTAGACTGTGTATTTATTTGCATTAACCAAGAGGGCGACAAGGGGCAGGGATTGGGGGTGGAGTCCACACTAACAGTCCATGAGGGAAGAAGGTAGAGGGCTCTCCAATGTTTTCAAACTGTGTTTTAATGGACGTTCTTGTCTTTTACTCTTCCTTTTTTGTCTGCTAAACTAGAAGGTTACTGAAGGCAGATAGTCTTATTTATCTCTGATTATGTTCAATAGTTATTTGACCAATCAGTAAGCATATCCACCTTGATCATTTTGGAATCAAAGCAATATTTTCTAACCTCTGAGATGAGCAGAGCATCTCCTAGGATGCCTGCATTTATTTAACAAATGTATAAACAGTGTTCACTCAATGCCCAGCACTGTTCTCAGCGTTTTACAAATATTAACTCATTTAATTTTGTTTTTACTGCTGTGTGTTGAAGGTTCCATGACAATAACCATGTATCAAAAATTACCTTCTTCCCCTCCCTCCACCTCCTCCCCCCAAAGATTTTGCAAATGCTAGGGAAGAAGGTGGGGAGGGAGGAAATAATTCACTGCCCCACCGCGGGGGCTTACAGTTGCTCAAGCGGACCCTGGGCCCTGGCAGCCTCGGCTTTCTAGCTAACCTGGTGCGAGCAAACTTTCCGCTTGGCCGGCGGGGCGGGCGTCCAGGGCTGCGCCGAGGTGCCGACGGCTCGCAGCCACCGGCTGATTTATAGGCGGGAGCATTCCCAGGCCGCGCCGCAAGGAGTCGGGCTGAGCTCGGACTTCGGGGAGGTGATGATGGACACCGGACACGTGGCCACACAATGGGGACACACGACTGACCTCAGTCACTTCGGCAAACTGCCCCTGCTTTCCGGAGACGGCAGGAGCGTTTCGGGAGCTCCAGCTCAAGGGCCCGGGGGCGCCCGCGTTCCTCTCCCCAGCAGGTAGCGCCCCTCGCCCGCACTAGTGAGCGCGGGGGCCCTCGGAGCTCTCAGAGGCCTCTGAGCCTGAGTCTCAAAGTCCTTCCCTGAGGATGCGTGCGTCGGTGCTTTCCCTACTTGGCAAAGAAAGACACACGAACCATCTCCGCTTGGGGGTTGAGTCTGGCCCGAACGCGCTGGGAGTGAACTTTCCTGGCAGGTCAGATAGAGACACTCAGGGATTTTGCCCTGTCACCAGGAGGCCGGGCAGGGTGAAAGACGAGGAAGGGTCAAAATGGGGGTGGAGTGTGCGTGTTGCGTGTGTGGCAGGAGGTCAAGGGGCTGTGAGGAGAGGGAATCAGGGGAATATGGGTTTGGGGACGCCTAAATTTGATAAGAGGCGATCAAGTTAGGGGGAGGAAAAATAACCGGGCTTTTTTTTTTTTCTTTCCTGCGATATGCAAACTGTCACTTCGGGTTAGACTGAGCCCTTATCTGACTCATTAGCATGAGCTGTGTCTAACGCGCTTAAACCCTCTAATTATTTATTATGCCGTCACGGAGCGGGTCGCCACCCCGGGGCGCACTTGCGGGGACGCAGGCGCAGCGCGCAGGCTGGTTGCACGCTACCCGGGAGAGACCCTTTTTGCCAGGGCCCCCGCGGGACGCTGCTCCAGGAGGCAGCGTCGCAGAGTTGTTGGGGGTGTATCAGAAGTGCCCTCTACCCAAAACTTACCCTCAGGGACGTAATTCAGCACTCAACTCTCTTCTGTACTCGCGCCACATCTTCTCTATTGCTAGCCGAAAGCAAGATTTTCGCAAAAATGGAAGGCAAACAAGGAGTAGGGGATTTGGGCGGAGTGGTGTGTTGGGTGCATCCTTTAAAGCGACCTCAGGGAGAACCTAAAGGATACAGGAGTCCTCCTTTCACCCCCTTTCCGCACCCTAGCCCCCCACTCCCCACTGAGTTCCAAGAGAGTTCAGAAAGTTGGAGGGGGAGGGGGAGGACGCACTGGGCTGACAACCGGCCACTCACGTCCAGGGTCCTATTTAGAAAACAGTTTCAAAGTAAGTTAACCTCCGTCGGGTGTTTTTCCCCCTCCCTTTCTAATTGTCCCCCCTTCCCCCTCCCCTCTGCATTCGCGTCTGTTTTCTGTTCTTCTGCGTTGTGCCAACTATTTTATCTTTATTCCTTCTCTTTCTCCCTGGCCATTCATTCCTTTTTGTGTGTGTGTGGCTTCTCCGGGCTGATGTGCCGCTCGTTACCACCCACTGCACGCTCGCTCCTGTCGCTGAGGTGTTTCTATACAAACCGGAGCGTCCAGTTGTCATATTAATTATTACACTGAGTAATGACTGAAATGGTCAAAATAAGGGGAGAGTCGAGAGCGCTTTTTCTTGCTGCTCAAAGATTCAGCAAAGAAGCCGTGCAACAAAGCACTAATTGGTCCCCAGAAACACTCGGACAAGGCACGGAAGATAGGTTTCATAGAACCCAGTGATTGTGAAGGGGGGAAAGCGCTGAATGGACCCCACGCTCCCTTTCTAAACTCTCTTGCTGAGCAAAAAATGGACCTCTGTTTGAATACTGCCCCGATCCTTGAATACTATACCCAGCAGAGAAAAAATGCACCATTTATTGTAAGTTTTTTTTTTTTTTTCCTTCTCCAGCTATTCATGGGTTCTCTGTGAAGAATCAGCTGGTTTTGTTTACCGTGAAAGACCTTCACTTTATTTCCTTTCTTGGAGGAGGTGGGGAAGGGGGGAGGGGAGGAGAGCCATGTGCCTAGACCTAGAGGAGCTGGCCTACTGTAACAAAATAGGGTGTAACAAATCCTACAAAAGTTCAGAATGTATTGGTGCTTTGGAGAGCTATATAGATTAACGACTTTCTTTATGCTTATCCAAGGAAGGTATTTAATCATAATGTAAATGGGGCTTTAGAAAAAAATAAATAAAGACTTTGCAGCATCACTTCTTATTTGAAGAACTTCAAAAGGATTTGTGAGGGTGGCTGCAAATTGCCTCCTCCTCTCCCCACAGCTCCCCTCCCTCACCAAAAAGCCACGAGAAAATAATAGTTTGTGCTTTTTTTGTTTTGTTTTTCAAGCTTTTCCCCCTCCCCTCCCTTTGTAAGGCGTATTGAAAAAGCAAATAGATGGGTTTGGAGCCTGGATTCCTTAATGCAGGTGCAGGCCTGGCTGCTGCGACCCAGAGGCTCAGCCAAATCCCCTCCCCTACTCCCACAGGCCATCCCAGGCTGGTCGACTCAACCCAGGCTGGGCAGCTTCTGAAGTAGCTTTGGGCAGGGTGCCTTGGAGAGAGTAGACTTCATAGTAATGAACTTCTCCTTTTCCCTGGGTAGGACAGTGTCAGCACAGGCTTGGGGCAGCAAAGACCCCAAGACAGATGATAGCTACTGGGAATGGGATGTCTGCTATGAATTTCCTGCACACTCACTTTTCTCAAAGTTCCCCCTGGTTTATGGGGTTCACAACTGAAGGTTGCACTCAAAATTTCCTGTTCAAGTCAAGGCTCTAAGGCCTGTGTTCATCTTTGTATTCTCTTTGCCCTTTATTCGGGATCCACTCTAAATAGAATTCTATTAAATGATTCCTTCAATGGGAAACCTAGTTTCACTTTTAACATGAACTCCTTTCCCTCCAGAGAAAAAGCACAGAAGCCACTGTGAGAAAGAGATGAGGCCTGTCTCCTTTCCACAGACAGAAAGCGAACAAGTAGGGAGCGGGAGTGCAGCCTGTGAGAAAAAGTGGCCTGGCCTCCAACAGGGTGGAAAGAAGATGGCAGGAGATTCAGGGTCCCAGCACCTCACGTGTCCCGGGTGGCTGATCCCTATGCATCACCAAGAACATCAATTCCCCATGTAGATCCTGATGTCGAATGCAGTTTTCATCTAAGGGATCATCTACCTCCAGGATTCCCTAACATAGAAGAGGGATCTGAAGATCCAGAAACTAAGACCTTTTTGCATGGGAGGAGAAAGAGGAACCTCTCCACTTCTCTGGGTGTGTGTGCATGCTCAATCACTCAGTTGTATTTGACTCTTTGCAACCCTCTGGACCGGACCATAACCCACCAGTCTCCTCTGTCCATGGAATTTCCTAGGCAAGAATACTGGAGTGCGTTGCTAGTTTCTCATCCAGGGGATCTTCCTGACCCAGGGATCGAACCTATGTCTCCTGTGTCTCCTGTGTTGGCAGGCAGATTCATTACCACTGAGCCATGTGGGAAGCTCTATATTCTGGGTAATTCACACAAAAGGGGGTCAGTGTCCTGCCTCCCTATTACAACAATGGCAACCCCTGTAAATTGTGAAGGGATCTGCAAAGTGAATTTACAAACAACATCCTATTTCCTTGACAGGTAAGCAAAGGGAGTGCCACTACTCCATTTATGGATGAAAGTATGGAACCCTGGGTGTTCCCAGGTAGCACTAGTGGTAAAGAATCTGCCTGCCAATGCAGGAGACATAAGAGATGCAGGTTCAACCCGTGGATCAGGAAGATCCCCTGGAGGAGGACATGGCAATCCACTCCAGTATTCTTGCTGGGAGAATACCATGGACAGAGGAAACTTGTGGGCTACAGTCCATGGGGTCTCAATGAGTTGGACATGACTATGCATCTGAGCACTTCACACGGAACCCTCCTTTCATGAGTTATCTTCTTCTCCTTCCATTTCTAGATAAATGGGACCTTGAACATCCCTGTCAAGTAAAGCCTGGAGATTTACACTGTCAGGCCCACTGGGTGTCATTGGAGCCACAGACAGCTGGAGGGCAGGGCCACTGGCTCTGCTGAAGCCCATTCCTGGGCTGGCCATGAAACTTGTCTGTATTTGATCTGACTTGTTACTGTTTGTGTGTGTTAAAAAAATATAAAATTGGTTTCTCTATCACCACCATTTGCCAGTGAGCATCACCACCATTCCTCAAAAAGGACAGAAAAGACTCCCAGATGCTGGGACAGTGAGACATGGTGGCACTGACTCTCCAAGGGCTGGAGCATTAGGGCAGTGTGGTTCTAGGAAGCTGGGGGTCAAGGATCCTCTTCCCACAAACGCTTTCCTGGGTGAGCTCTGTGAACAGGGCCTTCCTCCTTATTTGAAAAAGGCCATTAAAATTCATCACTTTCTGTTTGACCTCCTCCTGAGCACTCCAGGGACATCTCTCTGAAACTCACACCTCTTGGAGGTAGGTGCTCTAACCATGGGCATGCGGATGAGGAAACTGAGACAGAGTGTCCCCTATTAGCTCAAAGTCACAGTTCTTAAGTAACAGAGCCTGGATACCAAATCGAGTCCCTCTGCCTTAACCCCCTGTGTAAAGGCTGGAGACCCCTGGGCCTGGGGCAGGAAGTGGCAGCTCTCTTAGGTCTGTGAGCGTGTGTGGGTTGGTGCTGGGGTGAGGGGGGTTGGTGGCTGGGAGCACTCTTTGTGTTTACTTGAGTAGGAGAAAGAGAAAGCCTGGAGATTTTGCAAAGCCTATAAGGAAACAGGCTGATGATGCAGGAGTAGGGAGGGATTTTGGCTCTGGACTGGGGAGGGAAGAATAGGGACAAATGTTCTGTGGCTTTGGCCGGAAGGATCGCAGCACCCGCTGTCTTTGCTCCTGGGTGGAGGCCAAAGCGTAGGGCCACTACAATGCGCGGCTTCACTAGTTGGCGCTTCTATTTGAGCGCCCATTGCGTGGCGTGTGTGTGTGTATGTGTGTGTGCGCGCGCGCGCACGTACGCGTGTGTAAGGTTGGGAGTAGGCTCTGGCCTTGACATTCCTGATAATGAGGATCTCTGTGTACCTGTGGAGCCCACACTCTGGAAGGAAACTGAGAACAAGTGCTGGCCATCGGCAAATTTCCCCGCTCCCAGACGTTTCTAAATGAGCTGGTGGGTGCATGTCTGGTTCAGAATGGGAAACTGAGGGCCGTAGAGACTGTTTAAGGTCACAACTCGAAACACTTTGTCAAGTGTGGAAGGATAGAATCTGAATTGGAACGGAGTTCAAGGCGCAAGATGTAGCCTAAGGTGAAAAATGCACTTCGATGCATTGCTATTGGCTACCCACCCTGCACCCTGCCCTCAACCTCTATTTTACTAAGGAGGAGTGGACGCCGCCTAGCGGCCGCACCCGACATTTCCAACTGGGGCAAGTGGGTGGCGGAATGTGCCTGAAGGCCCTTTACTCTGCCCGGTGGTCCGAGGCTTCCTCCTGTTAGAAAGCGTGGGGGTGCGCCTCTGCTTTAGGCCTCATGGCCTCTTATCCTTCCCAGAAGAGGAGACAAGTGTAATCTGGGAGCCCTCTCAGCTCCTTTTCTGCGGTGGGTCTCAGGGAGGGAAAGGCCAGAGGACGGAGTTCAGCTCAGTCCTGTCAGGGTCAGCGAGCCACAGGTTCCCGTCGGGGAGATGGCTGCGTGGGTGGGAGGTTTACAGAACTGAGCTTTGTTGGCACGATGCAGTCCTATGTTTCCTAAACCCGTCTATTTCAAAAGAAGAAACTGAGGCCGAGAAGAGAGGTGATTCATCTCTGGAGGCCCCACCCCTCACCCCCAGCACTCGCAGCCACTCACACATACCAAAGGCGGCTCCCAGGATCGGTCACCCACGATCATTTAGAAAGACCCATCTCCACAAAGGGCAGTTCAGTGAGAAGCAATTCTTAGGATGCCTCACCAAGAGCATTCCTGCACCCATAACCCGAACTGCCTATTTCTAGTAGACAAATCAACCAGATGGTTACGCTCTGCTTTTTTCAGCCTGTGTAAAGGTGACCTGAGACGCGCCCCAGTTGACTTCTCCCCTCATCGGAGCGGCACAGAGATGGGGGACCCGTGGTTCCGTCTGCGCCCGCGTTCCCTGCAGCGCTGTGTCCCAAGGAGCCCCGAAGCTGGACCAGGCTCTGGCCAGAGAGGGCCAGGGCCGAGGGCCCAGAAAGGGCGCCTGGGTGGGCGCCGTCCAAGCGGCCGAGCGTCGGCTGCAAGCGTCTCCTCCCCCCTCGCGGCGCCAGCACGCGGCCCGGCCGGGCTCGGCTCCCAGTCGCCTGCCACCGGCCCGCCGGGCACGCGCCTGGGGCGGGATGGAGGCTGCGCCAAGGCACCCGAGGTGCCTGTGGCGGCGCCGGACAACCGGCGAAGCTGCTCCCCCAACCCTGTTCCCCAGCTCCATCACCTCCCGCATCTCTTTTCTCAGATCCCCCGTGGGTACACTCCAAAGAGCTCCCCTCTTTACGCATCCCCCTAGCCGGTCAGGAAATAATCCTTGCGCTGGGGGCGATGCTACAGGCGGGAGGTCACCCTGGAAGAGTATCCGTGCTGTACACACCTGTCTAAGCGCTGATCACAACCCCCCCCCCTCCCAGTGCGATCACCTCCCTTCTTGACCTCCTCCACACTTGTTCAATTTTGGGGAGCATATTCTAGTTCTCACAACTGAATGGGACATTAGAGACCACGTAACCCAACCTTCTGTGGTTCCCAACGAGGAAACTGAGGCTCGGTGCGGATGCCGCTCAACAGGGTCACAGAGTTAGTGAGAGGATGCCTTGGTACCAGAACCTAAGTTTTAACAGTCACTTAGTTCCACAGAATTCTCCCCATCTTTCTGAACTTCTGGAGCTAATTTGCTTCTGCTCCCAATGACATCGGAGCCCCCCCCCCCCCAAAGAGAGTGGCAGTAGGGTAGGAGAAGAAAACAGGAAAAATGGAGTCCTACTGTCCCTAACCTCCACACTGCCCTGTGTCACTTTTTCTGCCCAAACCCTTGCCTGTGCTTTTTTCCAAGTTTTCAGGAGAATCCCGGGACGCGTCACCCCAAACCTGTCTACCCCTACATCTCCAATTTTCAGAGCTATCCGCCTATCCGGTGACGCTGGCCCCCCCTTTTCCAGAACCACCCCCTGGCTGCAGCCCGCCCTGAGCGCGCCGCCTGTTTATTCAGCCGGGAGTCCGGCACGCGCCAGGCGCACGCACTGCAACAACAAACCCGGCTGAATGGGGAGTTTGCAAGGAACCGGCGCAGGGAACGGGAGGGGGCGGGGGCGGGAGGGGGAAAGGGGTGGGGAGGAGATGAGGGGGAGTTTAGGGAGTGGAGTGGGAGGAGGCGGTAAGAGGAGGGGGGTGGGGGCTGCAGCCGCTCGCTGCAGCAGCGGGGAGTGGGGGGCGAGGCGGGGCCAGCGCTGCGCGTGGGGCTGGGTGTCCCGTTGAAAAGGCGGCCGCACTCCGGCCGCCCAGCACTCTCTCACTTCTGGCCAGGGAACGTGGAAGGCGCAGCGACAGGGAGCCGGCCAAGGAGGGCGAGTGAAAAGAAGGAAATAAGCAAAGAAAGGGGGTTAACCAAATAACACAAACAGCCCGAGTCGCGGCTGGAGAGACCGAGACCGGGCGCAAGAGCGCGCAACCCTAAGGGGAGAAGAACAGAAGACAGCAGAGCGCGCTCACCGCCGACTTTTGCTTCTGCTGCTGCTTGCTTTTAAAAAAAAAAAAAAAAAAACAAGAAGGCGCTAGCGGCAGCCTCACACGCGAGCGCCACGCGAGGCTCCTGAAGCCAACCTGCGAAGGGAGGAGGGGAGGGAGGAGGCGGGGTGGAGGGAGGAGGAGACGTGTGCGCCTTCCTCACTCCCACCCTAAGAAGTCTCTCCCGGGGATTTTGTATTTTTGTAACTTACCTCGGGACTCCAGCTTTATCTCTCCCCTTCTCTCCCTTCTCTGTTCGTGCCCCTCCCCGGTCCTGTCTGTGTACCCCTAGCGTGCGTCCCGCACCTCGTGTCCCCGCTCGCTCCGATCGCGCGACTCCTTGGCCGCCGCTGTGCATGGAGAGCTCTGCCAAGATGGAGAGCAGCGGCGCCGGCCCGCAGCCCCAGCAGCCCTTCCTACCGCCCGCAGCCTGCTTCTTTGCCACGGCGGCGGCACAGAGCGCGCAGCAGCCGCCGCCGCCGCCGCCGCCGCCGCCACAGCTGAGCCCCGCGGCCGACGGCCAGCCCTCAGGGGGCGGTCACAAGTCAGCGCCCAAGCAAGTCAAGCGCCAGCGCTCTTCGTCTCCCGAACTGATGCGCTGCAAACGCCGGCTCAACTTCAGCGGCTTTGGCTACAGCCTGCCGCAGCAGCAGCCGGCCGCCGTGGCGCGTCGCAACGAGCGCGAGCGCAACCGCGTCAAGCTGGTCAACCTGGGCTTCGCCACCCTTCGGGAGCACGTACCCAACGGTGCGGCCAACAAGAAGATGAGCAAGGTGGAGACGCTGCGCTCCGCCGTCGAGTACATCCGCGCGCTCCAGCAGCTGCTGGACGAGCACGACGCGGTGAGCGCCGCCTTCCAGGCCGGCGTCCTGTCGCCCACCATCTCCCCCAACTACTCCAACGACATGAACTCCATGGCCGGCTCGCCGGTCTCATCCTACTCTTCGGACGAGGGGTCCTACGACCCTCTCAGCCCCGAGGAACAAGAACTACTCGATTTCACCAACTGGTTCTGAGGGTCTCGGCCTGGGTCAGGCCCTGGTGCGAATGGACTTCGGAAGCAGGTAGGTGGCATAGGGGCCGGAACCGGGGGATTCTCTTGTCTTCATTCTTTTTCTTCTGTAGGAGGGCGACTGCCCCCACGGAGATGAGGGGAGGGGTGGATTGAAAGGATTTGTGAGTTTGTCCTTTTCAAATCCGGGCGTGTAAGTTTCAGCCTTGGCTTCAGAGAGCGGCTTTGCCCAGGTCTCCAAGGACTTGCAGGGTAGGAGTACCGAGGTGGTATACCGACTCCTAGACTTGTCAAAAAAGGCGCTGTACCTGACAGATCTTCCTCCCAACCTCCACTTCCTCCCACCACTGGCCTCCAAGTTGACACTAACCTCTCCCCTTCTTCTTATGTTATAGGGCCTGCACAACCTGCATCTTCAGTGCTTTCTCCTCAGCGATGTTGGAAGGGAGAAGAAAGAAGAAGAGAATAAGAAGAAAACAAACAAATCCAGGCACCCCAACCCCTACATCAACTAAGCGCCGCACGCCTGAGAAGCAAGGCTCTCGCAAAACAGGGATGCGCTCAGAACAGTATCTTTGCACTCCAATCATTCACGGAGATAGAGTGACTAGGACCCTAGGATGACTAGGATGCACGGATTGCAGCTTGTGTGCAAAGCAGTGGGTTCCTGGCGTAAGGGAGCAGCACACGCCCTGTAGGAACACCCACCCACCGCTAACAGGCAGAGCTGACCTCCCCGCCCTCTCTTGAAAGCGCAGTTCTTTGGCCCTCTAGAAATGGGTTGGCGTCCTTCCTCTCTGTATGCCCCACCCTGATAAAGCTGTGGATTTTTGTCTGCAGTGAAAGTATGCTATTTGAAACCCCGACCCTCCGCGGGTTTTGAAAACCCCCAGCCTCTTGGGGCCCCCCTCCCCAATCTTCACTCCCTCACACCATCTTTTCCACCATTTTGATCATAGAATGCTTCCAATCTTTTGTGAATTTTTTTTTATTATAAGAAAAATCTATTTGTATCTATCCTAACCAGTTTGGGGATATATTAAGATATTTTTGTATATAAGAGAGAAAGAAAGAAAAAAATTTATAGAGTTTTGTACAAATGTTTTAAAATGTGTATATCTTGATACTTTAACATGTAATGCTATTACCTCTGCATATTTTAGATGTGTAGTTCACCTTACAACTGCCATTTCCCCTATGTGGTTTTGTAAAGAACTGTCCTCATAGGTGAGATTGAAAGGCCATCAGATGTACTTCAGCACCAATGTGTCTTACTTTATAGAAACTTTGTTAATGTATTAATGATGTTATTAAATACTGTTCAAGAAGAACAAAGTTTATGCAGCTACTGTCCAAACACAAAGGGGCAGCCAGTTGGTTTCGATAGGTTGCCTTTGGGGAAATTTCTACCACTGCCCTTTTTTTTTCTTACTGTTTTATTACAAACTTACAAAAGAAAATATCCCGTGTATAACCCTGTTTTATACAAACTAGTTTCGTAATAAAACTTTTTTCTTTTTTTACAAATGAAAATAATCAGCTGCCTCCAAGTCTTCTTTGACGCTACTGCCCCATCCAAGTTATTATCAAAATGCCAAAGGGAAGGGAGGGGGAGAGGGTGGTGTAAAGATGCTAAGTGGCAGAAATGACAAAGATAAGTGCTGTGACCAGGCCTATCTGAGGTGACTCTATGAAACTTGTACAAGGAGATATATCTTTACCTGTATATCTACATATATAGATAGTTTTCCTTGACATTTATGCTGCAAATGTATGCAGACACCTAGCAAATAGGTGGTGATTAACAGCTGCGTCATCTTTTGATAAAACGTACACTGAAAAAAATCCCCCCAAAATGAACTGGAAGGAGAGGGTCCTCACCCCACTTTCTAACCCTTAGTTCCACTCTGAGTTTCTCATTGTGAAACTGTGGCAGGTCTGGATGAGATGATGAACATCAGGAGTGGGAGAAAGGATGGTGCTGCCTGAGTCTGGGCTTGGGGGAGGTAGCCCTGTCCACACTGCCAGGGGTGGGCGTGTTCTTCTCCCTTCACTGCCAGCCATGCATTTTCTACTCCTTTCTCCCACTGCACACGCTGTCCATATCGGTTTTAAGTAAAGGGTACGTATGATATAAATTTCTTACAGGAGTTAGATTTAAATAAATAGAAGCCTTAGAAATGTGTGGTCGCTTTGAGACACTGGCCTATCTAAGCTTGTGACTCTATCCGAATGGCGTGAGTTGCGTGTAAAAGTACCCAATTACCAAGATTCAAAAAGAAATTGGTGGGTTTTTGGCTGGCTTGCTTCTTGTCAGTTAGCAAGGACGTGATCAGAATCCCACTCCGCCTCTTGTGGGCTCCTCGCTTGCCGCTTGCATTACTTGCAGATTCAGTTAGCGTGTCTCCAGCCAAGCGGAAAGCCGAGCGCAAAATGCATCTTACAAAACCCAACAAAGAGCGGGGGGCCAGCACGTCTTCCAGAGTTAAAAATCTAGTCTGTGTTGGTACATCTATACCATTTAGTGGCACAGAATAATCATTTTTTAAAGCCGCGATGCGCAGAGCACGCCCCAGCGTCTGATGTCATTTTGCTAAATGACCCTCTATAGAATGCACATTGAGGCTTCAGTCCCTTTCAAAGAGATGAGCGTAATTAAGGGGGGGAAAAATCAGAAAATTCCTCATCGCCATAAATAATCGGACTTTCTGCCAGCAGTGGGCCAATTTAGAGCTTACTTGAGGGAAGTAATGCTTTTGAGATGCCTGCTTTATTTTTATCTTCTCATTTGTAGGACCGGACCTCGATCCACCCCCCCCCCCCTTCCCGACCCTTATGCATTTCCTTTTCTTTTAATTTAGCTCCTTTGCAAGTTTCCAGATAAGGTACGCAAAGAAAGTGTAGCAAGTCATTTATGGCTATGAATATAACATTAGGATAATGTTTCAGCCCCCACAAAGGGGATTTTCCCCCCTTCTCCTTGTGAAGACAGGTGTTCTTTTACTCACTTCTGAATGGGAAATATCCAGTCTCGTTAAACTCGGGGCAAAGTTAGCCGTTGTTTGCCACAATGCGGAGGCAAACTCTAAAAATTCACAAAAACACACACAATTTTGCCGAAGCTAGGAAAGGGCAAAGCGGGGATTGGGCAAAATCTCATTACATCTGCTCTAATCGCTTAGCAACACAAAGCCGGGGCTTGTGCGGCGAAGGGAAGCCATTCAGGGCTCTCTGACAGGCCGCATTCAGCCAGCATTAGTCAGCTCCATAAATCACCGCTGCCCATTGGCTGCGCGGCGGGCTTTGGAGCGGCCCTGGGCTGTCAGCGAAATACAAAATGTAGACCCCAGCGGCTAGCAGTCGCGGCCTCTCCCCAGCGTGAGCCCCCTCTCCTGCTTTCTTTTTGGGGAGGGAGATGCTGGAGAAAAAAAAAAAAAAAAAAAAAAACTGCCTTGACTTTATTAACTTAGAAATCTTAACTATTCAAAAAAAAAGCCTGGAGACCACCGAGTTAAGACTGGAGTCGCCTGAAATTGACCAGGAGGAGCAAGCAGGCGGGAGAGGAAAGATAAAAAATAGACCCGCCGCTGGCTGCAAAACTGTTGAATGCGAGTATTATCAGAGGCTGTACTGGAGCTCCTGGGATGCACATCTCATTTCCCTGACACTACCTTTCAAAATTTTAAATTGCGAGGAGGAGGATGTGCGTGGAGTGGAGAAATATCTTCGGTTAGCAGCCGGGCCCACCAAAGAAGAGGGAAAAATAACCGGTCTGTTCTCTGCCTAGAGCATCAAAGGGCTAGGACTGAGAAAGAGGGAGTACAATGTGCATTAACACTTCACTGTTCTTGCAGAGTTGGGGATGTGAGATGAGAGAATCCACATCTTCTTGTTTGCAACATGGGGCTGGTGGTACCCACCAAAGCAACAGGATGCTATGTAAAAGGACTTAGCGCAAGGCCTTGTGGGGGAGATTACAAGCTATATGTAAATGTGAGCACCTGGTGTTGTTATTCTAGTATCTCATTTTTATGGGACTGGTCAGTTAGTTGATGCATCCAATTCAACCTAGATTTGAGGTTTACCCACAGGAAAAAGAAATCTGTGAATAGATGTAGTTTTTCCAGGAAAGCCCAGCTCAGCTTACCTCAAATACCACCTCTTCCAAGAAGCTTTCCATGATCATCCTATCTAAAGCAGCTTTCTGCTGGCTATAGTCACTCTTTATCCATTTTTCTGTTTCTCCTTCTTGCCATCTACTACTATGCAAAAACCAGAAGCAAAACAAACTCCAACAAACAACAAAAACCCACCTATTTGTTTGTGTAGTTGCTATCCATTGCCCTCTATTAGAAGGTAAACTCCATGAGGATAGGGAGCTTACTAGTTGCTCCAGCTCCTGCCCTGCTCTGCCTCTTCCTTGCATACAAAGGAAGTAGGAATATAACTTCGACCTGAACTTAAAGCCCAGCTCTCATCATTCCCAGTGGGAAAAGAACGTTAGTGTCAGCGAATCCACTTCCCTCCCTCCCTTTGACTCCAGATAACCTGGAGTTTCTGGGGAAATCTGAAAACAGATCATTTCTAGGTCCAGGACTGGAGAGAAGGAGAAAAGAGTTCAGAGACTTCTCAACAACTGGAAAAGGAAAATAGCTTGGAGGGCTTTAGGTACCTCAGAGAAGCATCCATTGTGTTTGAAAACAGGTTGCCTTAAAACAATCTGAGAGAGTTCACTCTAGAAGATATAAATTAAGACAATTAAGTCCTAGAAATGTTGACTAACCTTAATCATTTGTCCCTCCCCTTTTATTTATGAGTGCATACATGGATGAGTGAGTGAATGGGTGAATGAAAACAAGAATAGCTTCCCAACAGCAGCATGGTCTTGGTTTACCTTTGTGGCAAGTCCCCAGCACCATCGCTCTACCTGGTTTTGGAAGATCATGAGAGGTGGGTATTCCTTTATGCTGATATAATCATGGGCAGCTCTAAAGCCCTTTCATTTTCTATCCATCTGTCTATGCAAGGGACAAATCCTCATTTTCTAGAAGAGAAAACTGAAATTGACTTACTTTGCGAACTTTCAAGTAAGTTATTCCCAGTTCCAAAAGATGAAGTGCTCTTCCAGAGTTTGGTTTTGAATAAAGCTAGGTTTACCTCTGCCCTAGGAAGTTTCATGATGATGGTCCTATGATCCCTGAGAATCTTACTCAAAACAAGTACATCCCTGAGATTCTACAGGGAAACAGTCTGGGTACCAGACTGAGTCAGCAGGAGCCGGCAGCACACTTGAAAGCGCAAATGAAAAAAGAGTCTAATGGAGAGACAGAGGTGGGTGGAAATAAAGGAACCAAAAAAATGCAGCACCCAGAGACTAGAAACAAGGGGAGGATCCTTAGCATCTCTGGATTTCAGGGGACAGAGGAGGAAGCTGTCACTGCATCTCTGCAAGGGTTGTTGCTATGGGAGAGAAAGGTCCTGACAAGAGCTGTGGCCTGAGACCAAAGAGCAGAGCCACTGCTAAAGCACCTGAGGACCTTGTCAGTGAGGAGCAGGGATAAACATGGTCAGACCTACCTTCCCTCCTACCTCACAAATTCCTAGTGGTGCTTCCTAGTGGCCAAACCCAACAGGAAGCCAGAGGGCCAGACCTAGTGAAGAAAGAGGTCTTGCCACCAAGATAAACTAAGACCATGCTGCTGTTGGGAAGCTATTCTTGTTTTCATTCACCCATTCACTCACTCATCCATGTATGCACTCATAAATAAAAGGGGAGGGACAAATGATTAAGGTTAGTCAACATTTCTAGGACTTAATTGTCTTAATTTATATCTTCTAGAGTGAACTCTCTCAGCTTGTTTCATGGCAACCTGTTTTCAGAACACAATGGATGCTTCTCTGAGGTACCTAATGCCCTCCAAGCTATTTTCCTTTTCCAGTTGTTGAGAAGTCTCTGAACTCTTTTCTCCTTCTCTCCAGTCCTGGACCTAGAAATGATCTGTTTTCAGATTTCCCCAGAAACTCCAGGTTATCTGGAGTCAAAGGGAGGGAGGGAAGTGGATTCGCTGACACTAACGTTCTTTTCCCACTGGGAATGATGAGAGCTGGGCTCTAAGCTCAGGTCGAAGTTATATTCCTACTTCCTTTGTATGCAAGATTAGGTTGTTACAAAAGAGGGTGTGTAGGTTAATGGCAGGAAGCAAGTTGCAGCACAGAGCAGGCCCTGAGCGCGTGTCAGGCTTAATGATTTATTCAGGCTGCAGCGCATCCGGGCAGTGATTGGCTGCAGGCATGCGTCCGCTGTCAGCTGCGCGCGCCGGGACCTCGCCCGGCTACCTGATGGCAGTGATGGGGGTGGCGGGGAGAGGAGGCTTGTCACTCGCTCGGAGGCGAGAGGTGGGGAAAAGGAAGAGGGCGGAGGTGAGAGAAAGAGAGAGGAAGCCAAAGGTGGAGGAAGGGAAGGAGAGAGAAGAGATGGAGAGAAAAAGAAGAAAGAGAGGGTGGGATGGAGGAGAAAGGAGAGAAGGGACGGAGGGAGAGAGAAAGAGGAGGCAGAAAAAACGAGAAGGAATTAGAGACAAAGCAAGAGAAGAGAGGAGAATGAATGAAAGAAGACAGAGAGGTTGGAGAGGGCAGTGGGACGAGCTCCCAGAACGTCCCACGTGCGCCCCCCTCCAGGCAGCCTGCTGGCCGCCGCCGATTACAAAGCAGCCTTTGATGCGCTGGCGACCAGAACTATTTTGGGGAAGAGATGGAGGAAAGGCGCCAACCCACACTCCTTGAAGGGAGTCACTTTTCTGCAAAGTGCGTTGGAGAGGACTGGGCCTTGGGTCCGGGCAGGAAGTGGATGCAGGGGACAAAAGCCTGGCACATGCCAAAAGCGAGAGCAAGTCATCCTCGCCTCCTCCCTCCTCTCCTGCAGGTGGGGAGGCTGCACCATGACTTCCGTGCTCCTGAACCCTCTTGCCACCATTCTTTGGGTCTCTAACGTCATCCAAGAGTCACTTTCTCCTTCTCTTTCCTTCACTTTTTTGCTCTCTCCCATTTTGCATTCTTATTTACAATAATAGGGCTTCACTGGTGGCTCAGAGGGTAAAGAATCTACCTGCAATGCCGGAGACCTGGGTTCCATCCCTGGGTAAGATTCTCCATAGCACGGCAAACCACTCCAGTATTCTTGCCTGGGAAATCCCATGGAGAGAGGAACCTGGCGGGCTACAGTTCATGGGGTCACAAAGAGTCCGGCCCAACTGAGCCACTAAGCATTCTTTGGGTCTCTGACCTCATCCAAGGGTCATTTTCTCCTTGTCTTTTCTTGACTTATTTGCTCTCACCCACTTTGCATCATTATTTGCAATAATAATAATAATAATAAACCAGCACTACCCAAATACTTGTAGACTGGAGTCTTACTCCAGCCCATGAGTCCTTTGGAAAGAGGGGTGGGGATGGGGGGGAGAAAGAGCAGAAGAAAGCTACTTGGAGGGGAAGGGAGGGGATTTGAACATCAAATGGGAGAACTAGAAGCTGTGTGCATTTTCCTGGATAAAGATGTAGAGCCTAGAAAGTCAGCAGTAGGAGGGCGGCTGCCTATATTGGGGCAGTTGGAAGTTCTATCAATAACCACCCCTCTGCCCAGGACTAGGACAGAAGTAAAGCTGCCCTCTGCAACCCTCCCTTCCTACCTCCAGGACACACAGCCCATGGCCTCCCCCAGCTCTTCTCTTTACCAGGAAAAACAGTCTGCCTCCATTGTCCAGGTGCCAGCGGGGCCTTTGGCGAAAGGGAGGCCGGTCAGCCCTCTGATCAAACTCAAAGGTTAGTTAAAAGACAAAAACAGCTGAAAGTCTTCATGAATAATGCTGGGCCAGCACTCCTTCCCCCAAGACACCCCCTCCCCCCGCCCAACCACCCAGCTCAGTGTAGTGCAAGCCCAGCTCAATGCCCTGCCATTTTGTTATGCTGCTCGCCTAAGTCAGAATTTCACAGAAAGCTCAAGAAGAAAAGCTCCCACAATTAGGGGTCGCCTGTCAGAAAACATTAACGCCTTCCTCTCCCAGCCTGTCAGGCCGGCTGCAGATACAAACCGCCATGGCGAATTGGCCATCCACCCCGTGAAGCGCCCGCCAGCCAAAAGAGCAGGGATTTCAAAGCCAAAGAAGCTGGAGGCCGCCTGAGTGTGGTTTCTGCAGTGTCAGGATGTGAGGAGATACACTCAGCTTCTTCTTTGGAAGAGTCAGCACAAGGTGCTTGAAAGAGGTCATTAGGAGATAGATGTGAGGATGGACAGATAAACAGACCTCCCAGGTCTGGGCAGGAGAGCAGGACCTTTTCTTGCAGTGGATATGGTTTAAATTGCTACTACTTCATGTCTTGTTTACTGAGCATTTCCCAAGCTCTGGGCATCTTATTTTGCTCATAATCAGGGCAATCCTATAAGGTGATGCATTATTATATTTTGCCTTATAGATGAAAAAACTGAGGGATGGATCACAAACCCAGGTAGTGGCAGAGTCAGAATTTGAACTCAGGTTTGTCTGACTTCAGATTTCAAGTTCTTTCCACCATAATCCAGCCCATAGTTTCTCCAAAGACCTATGCTGTCTGCATCTGAAAATGCTACGATATGTGAGCATTTCTTTGCCATCTTCCTTGTATTACCAAGAATATCTCCTGCTTCCAGAATATTCTGGCATGTGCTGGATACTCAAAACATATGAAAGGAAGAGAAAAGACAGGGAGATAGGAGAAGAGGGAGGAAGGGAGGGATTCCTTAGATTCCTTTTGATTTTCTTTGAATGAAATGTTGTTCTAGAAGCTACTTAACTTAGGGATTAAGAGACCTGACTGGGATTCTCCATGCATCGTCACAAATCTTTGTTTCCTCATCTGCATAAATGGAGATAATAACACCTGTCTGCATGGCTAATTATAAAGATAGAATGAAATAGACTATGTAGAAGTGACTAGCATAGTATCTAGCACATAGTAGGTACTCAAGAAAATTCAGTTGAACATGATATAGGATTTAGTCTTTTATTTTTGTGTATCAGAAAATTATATGCCACACATCCAATTATATTCATGAAACATATGACATCCAGGAATTTTGTCTTCTGTTGTTCTATGGTACTCAGACCACAGGATGGTGAGCAAAAGCAGAGTCCATGTTCATGGATGTTAAGGGGACTGCCTGGTGACATGCAAGTGTTTCAGTGCCTCTGAGAAGTGAGCGGTCCTCCTCTGGTAAGAGCAGAATAGTTGTGCTGTTGCTCACTGCCCCTGATGATGTAGGGAGGAGGTTGTCACCCCAGTTCATGGAAGACAAAAAAGATACCCCAAGGAGTGATGACTTTGCTGGGAGAAAGTGAGCCCTAGTATAAGAACTGGCCATGGGGCTCCACTCCAGGAGCTTTGTCCTCTCAGCATTCTGAAGTGATTCAGAACTGTGGCCTCTTCCCAAGTCTTAGAAGCAAATTTTTCCAAAAAAAAAAAAAAAAAAAACCATTTATAGAAATTCAAGGGATTGCCAGCACTTCCATTGCATCTCTCAAGATTATCTAGATTATTTAGATTTGCATCAACTCCCAAACCTCGAGTACTGCTATTGCCTCCCAACAATCAGTTTTTCCAAGTTCCAAGATACCAATTAAAAAAAAAGAAAGTGAGTGGGAAAAGTTTATAATCCCAGTAAGGTTTCATAATTCTGCAACAGGTGGTCAGCTTCTCAGTGACTGTTTTTCCACTGATTCCAAGTGTGAATTGTTTGGCTTCCAGAGATCAGGGATGCTCTCCATGGCCTTCTCTGTGTCACATTTCCTCCTTCCCTGGTCCACCTTCCTCGTATTCCTGAAGACAGATTCTGTCCTGGATATATAATCATTAATTCATGGACTGCTGGCCAAAAATAATGGAGGAGTGTAAACAGGTCTCCTTTTGAGCTATTTCATGAAAATATATCATTGGCTGAAGATGTTCAGAATGCAGTCGTGTTTGAAAGGCAGGCCAACTATATGAATATGCCATGCCCCAAGAACATGATACCATGTGGGCATTCTCAGTGATGTCTGGCTCTTTGTGACCCCATGGACTGTAGCCCACCAGGATCCTCTGCCCATGGGATTTTTCAGGCAAGAATACTGGAGTGGATTTCCATGCCCTTCTCCAGGGGATCTTTCCAACCCAGGGATTGAACCTGTGTCTCCTGTATTGGTAGGCACATTCTTTACCACTGAGCTACCTAGGAAGCTCAAGAACATGATATAAGACTGCTAAAGTGAAGACTGTACAGTTTGTATAACCAGTGATCTATCACTGGTTCAGTTCAGTTCAGTTCAGTTGCTCAGTTGTGTCTGACTCTTTGCGACCTCATGGACTGCAGCACACCAGGCCTCCCTGTCCATCACCAACTCCCAGAGTTTATTCAGACTCATGCCCATTGAGTCAGTGACGCCATCCAACCATCTCATCCTCTGTTGTCCCCTTCTCCTCCTGCTTTCAATTTTCCCCAGCATTAGGGTCTTTTCAAATGAGTCAGTTCTTCACATCTGGTGGCCAAAGTATTGGAGTTTCAGCTTCAGCATCAGTCCTTCCAATGAATATTCAGGACTGATTTCCTTTAGGATGGACTGGTTGGATCTCCTTGCAGTCCGAGGGACTCTCAAAAGTCCAGACCACCTGACCTGCCTCTTGAGAAATCTGTATGCAGGTCAGGAAGCAACAGTTAGAACTGGACATGGAACAACAGACTGGTTCCAAATTGGGAAAGGAGTACATCAATGCTATATATTGTCACCCTGCTTATCTGACTTATATGCAGAGTACATCATGAGAAATGCTGGGCTGGATGAAGCACAAGCTGGAATCAAGATTACCGGGAGAAATTTCAAAACCTCAGATATGCAGATGACAGAAAGCAAAGAACTAAAGAGACCCTTGATAAAAGTGAAAAAGGAGAGTGAAAAAGTTGGCTTAAAAGTCAACATTCACAAAACCAAGATCATGGCATCTGGTCCCATCACTTCATGGCAAATAGATAGGGAAACAGTGGAAACAGTGACAGACTTTATTTTCCTAGGCTCCAAAAATCACTTCAGATGGTGACTGCAGCCATAAAATTAAAAGATGCTTGCTCCTGGGAAGAAAAGTTATGACCAACCTAGATAGCATATTAAAAAACAGAGACATTACTTTGCCAACAAAGGTCCATCTAGTCAAAGCTATGGTTTTTCCAATAGTCATGTATGGATGTGACAGTTGAACTATAAAGAAAACTGAGCACTGAAGAATTGATGCTTTTGAACTGCGGTGTTGGAGAAGACTCTTGAGAGTCTAACACTCATGGTTTATATTAATTAGCGATGGGGTCTTTCCCGTGAAAAGACAGAATGAGCCAGCACTGCAGCCCTAGGAGAGGGTGAGGCTGCACTAGCCTGGCATCAGCATTCATACACTTTATAATATCTCTGCTTTCCAAGGACATGGAAGCAAAGCTTGGGAGAGAAGCAGCACCTGCACTGGGCAGGCACCTTCCCCAGTCTTCTCCTGTTGGACCGATCAAGAAGAAACCTGCTCTACACCCATCTCCCCATTCCCAGGAATGTTTGATACCTTGCTTCCCTAGAACACACACACACGAAGGGGATTTATTCTGTGGCATCTAAAGAGGGTATACTTTTCAGAGAAGAGCTAATTGGTTGCTAGGCAGCCTCTACAGATGACAACAGACATGCTAATTCTAATTCTAGGTACTTTTTCTAAGGAAAAAAAATCAGACACGCTCAAAAGACACACAGCAAATAGTGATTTTTGTAATAGTAGTAGTAATAGTCGTATTTTTCATAGTGTTGAAGAATATGACACAAACTGAAACTTCAATGCAGGAGATGTAAAAGCTGCAGGTTTGGCCCCTGCTTTGGGAAGATCCCCTGGAAGAGGGCATGGAAACCCACTCCAGTATTCTTGCCTAGAGAATCCCATGGACAGAGGAGCCTGGTGGGCTACAGCCCATAGGGTCAGACACAACTGAAGCAGCTGAATACACACACACACACACATCATGGAAATAATCTGTGATATAAGTATCTTGTCATAAGTGAAAAGAATAGCCATTGCCTATAATTCTGCCAGCCAAAGGAAACCAGACAATGTCTAACTACATGTGTGGTTTTTTTGACAAGGTGGTACAATATAATTCACTTTTCTTCTTAAAATATTAGCTTGGCCAAAAAATTAATCCAAGTTTTTCCCATACATCTTACAGAAAAATCTGAATGAACTTTCCAGCCAACCCAATATGACCATTAATCAGCTGAGTCATTAATTCAGCAGATATTTTCCCAGGCCCTATTCCATACCCTCAGGATACAGTAGTGGAAAAGACCAACGCAATCCCATACCTTATAGTTTATGAGGTAAGAAAAACACTCCAAAATCTGCTAGTTACACATTTCTAAATCCACACATAGTCTTCTACAACATAGTTTTAAATGTTAATTGAATAACATCTTTAACCAATCTGTAGTTTTACACAGAGGTTTCTTTTAATTTTATTTTTTGCTATTTGTGAATAAATCCTGTGATGAAAAATCTTATAACCAAACAATTACACAAGACTATGTTCCCAACACACAGCTGAAGAACTGTTTTGTTAAAGGGAATGTGTTTTCTGAAGACTTTTAGATTCATATCACCTACAATTGCCTTCAGCAGATATTAATATAAACAGTGTGGATTTCACCAGCAGTGATTGAGTACACATCAGGTATTACATTTATTGCATTTTAAATAAGCAAACAATGTTGCCAATGGCAATTTATGCCTCCTCCTTTCCTTCTGCTACATCACCAATGATGGTCAATTACTTTTTCATATCTGTTTACATCAGTGATTCTTATATGCTGGACTGAGATGAACTGCTTCATAATGAACACAGGAGGATGTCTACCCAAAATACATGTTCCTTAAAATACAGATAAATCCTGATTAACTGTGTGCTCTGGACAGTGACTGTAATTTTAGCCTTTCTGGGGAGATATGCCAGATAACTAACTTTAGAAGCAACAACTGTGATAAGACCACTGATTGGATAAAGGTGACTTCTGTTCCAAATTTACTTTTCCCAGGTGCCAAAGGTTGAATGCCCCCAGTGGTAATCTGTAGGCGGGGAATGCAAAGGATTACTCTCGACTCTGACTCCCCAAGTGTTCCTACCTCTCCTTTCCCCCTTCTTCCTATTCACGCTGACCTCCCAGCTCTGACCCCCACCTGCTGCTGGCCTCAAGAAGAAAGCCGTTTCCATTGGCCTTGGCTGCCTGGGGAGATCTATATTACTCTGGGGAAGACGAGAGCTGTCCCCATCTTGGTAGAGTGTGAAATTCAGTTTTGATTGCAAAGGGAAGCCATTTCAATGGGATTACACCGTGACCATGTAGATTAAACCCAGCCATATGGCCCGGGGATGCTTCTTCCTCCTGTCAGGTAACAGTGCATTGCTAATGACGTGGTGATGACATTTTCAAATGAAAAAATAAAGCCACCTGGACTTAGAATAAAAGAGGTGAAAAATGACAAGATGCTGGTAAGTGGCACAACAGAGCTTTCAGCCCTCCGTGGGCTTTGAAGAAGAGATGGGGTTTGTTTAATTTAAAAGTAAAACCAATGATCGTGCGCCTGACATTATGAAAGGAGTTTTGCCTGTTTGGCACAGCAGAAAGGGATTCCACTGTTGACTCAGAGGGATTACTTAACCTCACTTAGCCTCAGTTTCTTCATCTGTTAAGTGGGCAGAAAACCATACTTACCAGGGTTGTCGCAAGAACAAAACAGGTTATGTGATGCTGATTTGTAATCTGCTAGTCACCCTACCAATATGAAAAAAAAAAAAAAGATATTTTTTTAATGTCAGAACTCTTAGGTGCAAACAACAGAAATCAACTCTGGCTGATTTAAACTGGAAAGAAACTTATCAAATGGCTTTGAGTCATTCCTAGAATTACTGAAAAGGTTAACTGCAGAGTCAGAAGGTGACCAGGGAAAAATGGGGCTGAGCAGCAGCCAAAATCATCGATAAAATCACCCCGCACTGTAGCTGGGTAAGATTGCATCCACCCTGCCTCCAGCCTCTGGACTCTGCTGTTTAGACTGACACCATCTCCAGGAACAGTCCTGGATGTCCTGCCAGCAGAGACGGTGCCACTGCGTGGAAACTCGTTGGCTGGACACATAGCCCCAGCTGCCATTGTGACAAAAATGGATTCTCTGCTGTCCTTGCTTCTTTATGACACTAGCTATCCAGTCTATGGGCTTTCCAGGTGGCACTAGTGATAAAAATAAACCCACGTCCCAATGCAGGTAGATGTAAGAGATGTGGATTTGATCCCTGAGTTCGGAAGATTTCCCTGGAGGAGGGCACAGCAAGCCATTCCAGTATTCTTGCCTGGAGAATGCCATGGACAGAGGAGCCTGGTGGGCTACAGTCCACAGCATAGGGTCGCAACGAGTCAGACATGACTGAAGCGACTTAACAGGCATGTGTGCATCCAGTCTACATGTGGGGTGGGAGCTTCTGATTAGTCGACACAGAGATGCAAGGCAGGCCAAGAAGGCAGTGTCTGACCTTGCCCACTTTTAGAGCAGGAGATGGACTCTGCTTCCTACCAAAATGCTTAAGAACCTCCAATGGAAGGGTGCTCAGATGCTGGGCAGCCCCAAACCAAACCAAATAGTGAACAACAAGGCAAGACAGCTTTTAGAGCAGGGGTCAGCCAACTATTTCCATAAAGAGTTGCAAGTAAATATTTTCTGCTATAGCAGTATGAGAGAAGCAGGAACAATATGCAAATTAAAAAATATAGTTGTGTTCCAATACATTTTTTATACATAAACAAGCTTTGACTTTCAGGTCATAGATTGTATATCCTTGCTCTAGAGTGTGGATGGTGGTGACAGCTTAAGGCAATTTGAGAAACTTGCCTCTGTGTCCTGGCTGGAGATGAGCACAGGTGGAGAACGCAGAAATTCTTTAAAATTTGCTCCTCTCATCTTTTTACCTTACTTCTGGTAACTGCTGGTTTTATGATGAAAACTGTTTCCTAGGTAGGGGCTTAATAGCATTAAATTACTGTTGTTCAGCGGCCAATTCGTGTCTGACTCTTGGAGACCCCATGAACCGCAGCATGGCAAGCTTCCCTGTCCTTCACTATCCCCTGGAATTTTCCCAAGTAAACTATTGTATTGGCCAAAAAGTTTGTTTGGGTTTTTCTGTGATGGCATGAAACCCCCCAAATGAAACTTTTGACCAACCGTATATTTGCATTCAGATAGAATGATAATTCAGATCTGAGCATTAGTGGAGCCCCCCCCCCTCCAGGTGAGGAGTGTGGCAGAGGAGAGAAGAAGAGAAGCCTCCTTTATCTTCTGCCCTCCTGCGTGACCACCCAGGGTGCCCCCTGGTCTCCCAGTGGCTCCTTTCCTCAGCTCTGTGGCATTATCACACCTTTTAGGGCCAGTGTCATCATCGCTGGCCATGGATGGTCTCAGAAGGGCAGTTAGTTCACTCCAGGAGCCTGGGTATTAGTTTATTCCTAAGGGGATGTCAGTCACATTGATAAAATAGTCAGTAGCTTCCTATGTGTTCTATGTGAGGTCCCCATGGGTTGCTTTTATGTGACCTGGGGAGGGAAGAGTCAGGCCAGTGGACTTAATGACAAATCATCAGATGTGAATGTTTGCTCTCATAGAGATAAAATAACTCCTTGATGGAAAAAGACTGTTTCCTTCTTTTCATCATTTATTTACATCATAGAAACTTTGACCCTAAAGTATGCCATGTCTACACTGGGCAGTGGGGCTATGTTGCTGTTTTTCAGTCACCAAGTCGTGTCTGACTCTCTGCAACCCCATGGACTGCAGCATGCCAGGCCTCCCTGTCCCTCACCATCTCCTGGAGTTCGCCCAGGATCATGTCCATTGAATGGTAATGCCACCCAACCATCTCATCCTCTGCCACTCTCTTCTCCTTTTGCCTTCAATCTTTCCCAGCATCAGGGTCTTTTCCAATGAGTCGGCTCTTCGCATCAGGTGGCCAAAGTAATGGAGCTTCAGCTTCAGCATCAGTCCTTCTAATGAATGTTGAGGCTATAAAGATGAACAAAACATGGTCTGTATCCTGGAGGATGTTCAATTAATTTTGTCTTTATAAACAAGCTTTTCTTCTTTTGTACTCCTGGGAGAACTCATTTGTTATATCTGTTTCTCCCCAAAACATGTTGCAGGGAAGTGGGCTTATTCATCCCTCTATGAGGGAGGTTATCCTCACTTTGATCAGAAAATCCAACCTGTGAGAGATCTTCCTTCTTGCTTCCCAAGGAGGAGGTCCAGATATAGTTATTGGGGTTGTATGCTAGCCCACAACACTCTCAGGCCACAGGTGCTGACAAGCTGCCACCCTTATTTAGTGTTTGGCTTGGCGCCTTGTGGTCCCAGGATAACCGCCTTGGTTCTAGATCATGTCTGCTTTCTAGGCAAGAAGGGGAAGAATAATGAGCAGAAAGGTTGTGCTGTCTAAAGCTGCTCTCCTCTAAAATGCTTTCCTATAAGCCCCCTCTGTAAATCCCAATCATATCTCTCAGGTCAGAACTGTACACACTGCTATATTTAAAATAGATCACCAACAGGGACTTATTGTGTAGCACAGGGAACTCTGCTAAATATGATGGAACAACCTAAATGGGAAACGAATTTGAAAAAAAAAAAAAAAGCATGTATATGTTTAACTGAATCACTTCGCTGTACACCCGAAACTAATACAACATTGTTAATCAACTATACCCCAATATACAATTAAAAGTTATAAATAAATAATAAAACATATTAGAGAATAGACAAAAAAAAAAAAGAATAAAAACAAACTATATCGAATGGCTAATGGAAGGGGCCAAAGAAGCCAGGAATTGACTTTTAAGCCAGGACTGTTGCTGCTGCAAACATTGTTGTTGCCGTTGTTCAGATGCTAAGTCATGTCCGACTCCTTGTGATCCCACAGGCTGCAGCTCACTATTTCCCAGAGTTTGCAAGTGGGATTCTGTTAATAAGAAAGAAGGGGAGGATGGATACTGGGTTTCAAAGAGACTCAAGATGCTTCCCTGGTGACTCAGATGGTAAAGTATCTGCCTGCAATGTGGGACACCTGTGTTCTATTCCTGGTTTGGGAAGATCCCCTGGAGGAGGGCATGGCATCCCACTCCAGTATTCTTGCCTGGAGAATCCCCAAGGACAGAGGAACCTGGAAGGGTACAGTCCATGGGGTTGCAAAGAGTCAGACACGACTTAGCAACTGAGCACATCACAACACCCTGGGAGTTGATTTGTACCAGTTCATGGACCCCCACCAGCAAAGCTGGCTCTGCTCCCAGGCCTTTCAGTCTTCTATGTTTCTCTGTATTTTTAAGTGTCATTGATATCATTGACAGTGCCACTGAATGTTTAAAGGTGGAAGCACTTAACCTCTATCAAACTTTTGAGCTACAGATGATAAACCGAGTCCCAGAGTTATTAAATGCTTTGCCCAACATCACAGTTAGTAAGCGGTATACCCAAAATTAGACTGAGTGGAGAGAATGCCAGATATATCCTTTCAAAATTATGCTCTCAATCAAATTTCAAGATTACGAGAATTTCGAACCATCAAGACTGGGAGAATCTTTTCTAACTAGTTCCTTTCATTAATAGAACCTGCAATTAATCCCATAGCACTGGCATTAATGTTTGAATTGTATTCTCAGTCTTTCCTATTTTCTTCCCATTCCTAGAATCTCTCAGGGTCTCAGTCCATCCTTCACTAGGTATTTAGTAGGCTCTGAATATGTTGGTTGAAAGAACATGCCAAACTTGCTTTCCGAATCTTGGTTTCTAGTACTGTTATTCATCCAATATCTTCAACCAGAAATCCAAGAATTATTTCTAATCCTCTCTTTCATCCTTTCAACTGGCACCTGGTGCCAGAAAAAAGTCTGAAAAATTTATAGAAATAGGGAGAATATTCCATTATTTATTGGACTATCCCCCCAGATTAATGATTATACCCTAAGACTTTGATCTGGAAGTTGAAGGAAACATATGAAACATATAAAGCATGTTATTTGAAAATGTAACTAATGTATTGATTAAATATATTTTTCACTGTTTCAGGACTTTCAAGGTCTCCTGTATTTATCTCTTAGTTAAGCTCCTGCTTTCTCAGGCCCATCATTTCTGCCTCTGTTCAGGATTTTATCATTTCTCCCTGGACCTCTGACTCTTAATCTCCTTTTTCTTGTCACTCCAATCAAACCTCCACATTGCAGTCACCTGAGTACTTGAAAAATAATATGTAGACACATATTATGTCACATGCTACCACTAAAGTGATCTTTCTGACATATAATCATTCATATCTCTTGTTTAAAACATTCCTATGGTCTCCCCACTGTTCATGAAGGTAGTTACCTTATCGTGTCTACAAACATCCATAGAGCTTCCCACTATGTGCCAGTATTAAGCTATATGAGGCTGAATAAGGCAAAAAGGACAGCTACTCTACTGGAGCTTCTACTCTAATGAATGGCTGATGACCTAGCTTCTCTCTGCAGCCTCATCAAATCTCCAACATCCTTGTTGATCTTTATATCCTAGCAAAACCAAACAGCTTACAGTCTTGCACACATCCTACTTTTCCTCCTCACTACATTTGCACACATCCTCGTTGTTGGTCTGGTATATTCATTTATCCTTTAAGTTCCAGCTCAGACATCACTTTCTCCAGGAAGCCTACTTTGACCTTATGTTACACAGATGAATCACTTTTTTCTGGAACTTTTACATATTCTGTTGTTATTTAGTTGCCCTTATCACGATGTTCCCTAATTCATTTGATTACAGTCCTTCATTTTTTCTTAGAGTGGAGAACTGAGAAAAAGAAAAGGATCTTTATTGCATTAAAAAATTTTTTTAGTTGCCAGAATCACTTTTTTTAAAAAGTAGACTCCACTGTATCAAGAAGAGAAATGATGACAATTTTCATATTGACCACCAGGAGTTACACTGAGCATTTTGCTGCTCTGAGAACAATGGCTGTTAAGAAAAGGAGCCAGGAATTTCATGATGCCTCATCTCACTCAACTATAACAATTTGTAAATTCTCATTTATTGTCTAAAAGTAACTGAAATAAAAGGGATCATTAGTGTATGCTTCATAATAGGGACAAACCCTTGAGTTTCAGAACACAGAAGAGAACTATTCCTTTTTTCTCTTTAGGTGTCAGAAAGTCTAGGGAACAGAAAGAATAGTCTATAGCAAAATGCAAACTGACTTGAGATTTTTTTTTTTTCCTCAGCTTAAAAAAATCCTAGCATTAGAATAGAGGCATGGAGAGAAAATTTAAGGAAAACTGATTCATGTAAAGGAGAAACTCATATTTCTATTCATAGAATATATATATATACACACACTTATATACTTATATAAATGCAAATTGTATACAATGTATTTATATATATTGTGCTCAGTCATGTCTGACTCTTTATGACTTCATAGACTGTAGCCCTCCAGGCTCCTCTGTCCATGGAATTTTCCAGGCAAGAATATTGGAGTGGATTGCTGTTTCCTGCTTCAGGGGATTTTTCCTACCTCAAACCCTCATCGTGTGTATCTCCTCTATTGGCAGGCAGATTCTTTACCACTGTGCCACCTAGAAAACCCCATTAATATACATTATATAAATGTATATATATTTATAAAAAAGAGCTTTTATATTTTGTTTGCACACTAGACTGTTAGATATTTGGAAAAGAGATTGTTCTTTATATACTCAATGCTTAGTGAAGACACATAGTAGGTGCTCAATAAATGCAGATTTTAATTAAATGACAGTATGTTGCTGGTGCCTGGTTTTGATGGAAAAAGATCTAAAATTTAACAAAAGTGATAGACATGACATGAAAAATACATTCACTGTTGAAAACTGCAGGTCACAGGGCATTACCTCATTCTATATTTGGGGCAGTCAGGACCTGTGCCCAGCAATACATGTACACAAAGATATTGCAATGCAGATGAGCCATATATAGAATATATGTACACATATGCATAGCTTAAAATCTCTTTTTCTGGTGTCCCCAGAGCCGCCTTATCTTCTATTGCCTTTGCCAGTGACGTGGTGCTATATTCTCACATTTTTTATTTTCAACTTTTCAAACAAACTCAAGCAGTCCAGGTATAAGGAAGTGGAGAGATCCTGGGCTCTGTTCTGGTCCTTTGGGGGTCAGAGTTTAGGCTTCCATTCTTTCCATCCTAATTCATAATTTTACATTTTGTTCTTGGATCCCTCTCTTTATAAATCCATTCAGCAATTAAAAAAAAAATTACACAAGTTTAGTGTGTGCATGTGGGTTTTGGGTGGGCTGTGGAAATTGATTTTGAGTCAACCTCTTTTTTTCTTGCATCTCCCGCTTGAGTGGTTTGTCGGCTCCAGGCCTTTCTTTCACTGGAGGAGAATAAGGTTGTCTGTGGAAGAGGTCAGCATTTCAAATTGGTGGAGTGCAACTGCACAAATGACATAGAACTGACAAGAAAAGACAGGGGGTTTGGAGGTCACAGACTGCATAGGTCTCGCTTAGGGTTTTTGCTTTGTGATGAACCCTGGCACCAAAATGAATTAAATAACAGGCTTAAGGACTATTGAGGGAGGACTGAATGCAAATCAAAGATAAGTAGAAGTTTTCTTTCCTAAAAGGGGGCTGATTTTTTCCCTTCCCTCTCCCCCTGCCATATCTACGCCGGCAAGAGCCCTATGTGAAACGTGATTTCGCTGGCATTATGCTGGGCGCTTTCACCGTGCTGGGGCTGTGATGGCCTAGCTTGGCCTATGATTAATGACCTGCTCGGCAATCTGGAAGCCGTAATAACTCCGCGGTCCACACACAAACCATATAGTCGCATTCCTTTTGCGGATTTGCCAAGCTGTTACCAAGGGGCTCGCGTAGGAGCCGGATTGCTCGAGAGATAGCAAAGCATTGCTGCAAATGCCATTTGGGCCTTATCTGGCTGAGGAGTGCGATGAGCAGTGGGCTCATTTACAAAATCCAAAGCGCAGATCTCCTGGCTTTTTTTCTTTTTCTTTTTCCAGCCCAGATTAAGGAAAACAAAACAAAACAAAAATCACTCCAAAAAAAAAAAAAAAAAAGCCTGGTAAAAACTGATCTCTAGGTTTTGAGTGATTACACAGACAGCAGGCAGGGGTGTTCCCAAATTTTGAATAGGATTCATCAAGGCCTAATGCTGATAACACCCTCCAACAGCAAAAAGTGAAGTTCTAAACACTCTTGGTGGAAACAAAGGCTCCTCTTTCACATGTACTGTCTGGAAGTGTTTGTGTGCACATGTCTAAATGGTAAACCTGTGTGTGAGAGTGAACGCATGTATATGAATGGCTGAATCCCCACCTGAAACTACCACTGACATTATTAATGGGCAACACACCAATACAAAATAAAAAGTTTTAAAAAATCTTTTAGAAAAAAGAAAAGGTATGGGTCTGGTCTTCAGTTCAGCCACTGCCTTGCTCAATGACTGGGAATGCATTTCTTCTCCTCTCTGGGCTATAATTTTCTCATCAGTTCAATGAGAAAGTTGGATTTAGCAAACAAGCTCATAGGCTTTTTCTGGCTCTGAGTTTTCTTCATGTAGCAGATATGCACTGAGTGCTCAGCGTGTACTTAGCACTCTTCCAGGCACTTGAGCTATTTAGGGGGGAAAAAAAGACAAAGCTCCCTATACCCAAGAAGCTTACATTCTAATGGAGTGAGATAATCATTAACAAAAAAGATAATTAATAAGTAAATTGTTTATGTAGAGGATGATGAATACCACGGGAAAGGGAACATTAGGGCAGAAGAAAGGGGAACAGAAGCACCATGGGTTGGGCATTGGAGGCAGACTGCATTATGAAACATAGTGGTCAGAATAGGCCTTGGTGAGAAAGTGGATTTTGGCCGTAATCTTCAGGAGATGAGGGAGTCAGCCAGGCATATATCCAAGGCGGAAGAAATCTGGTAAAAAGAATACTCTAGAAGAAAGTCCTTAACAGTCTAAGAATCTACTGATGCTGTCATCTTTGAGATTGACTGGCTTTCAATTACTTACCTAGCTGGTGACAGTTTTATCACCAAACTCCATGGTTTTCAACTCTGGCTGCATGTTGAAAGCATCTTGGGAACTAGAAAAATATAGAGGCATGGGTCCCACTTACAGACATTCTGAGTTCATTGTTCTGGGGTGTATCCTGAGCATCAAGAATTTACAAAGCTCCCTAGGTGTCAAGGTCAAGAACCGCAGATCTAGAGCAAGCAGGTCAACTCCGCCATAACCTTTCCAGGGCCCTTTGTCATTGAGAAAAGCCATCTTACAATTCATTGTGTCAGAACGATTGTCACTCAGTCCACAGGCAGTATCTCATTAAGAATCTTCTATGCACAGGCTCTGTCCATAGCCCTGGCCATTGCAAAGGAGAGAAAGATGGTCCAGGCTATTGGGGAGTTCACAGAGTATGGAGAAGACAGACACAAACACAATTCGATTCTTCAGACACTGAAGTTTTTACAGAAAAACAGAGCCTGTTGTGCAATGCTGAAGGTCAGTTTTTCTCAAACATAACTAATTCAGTTATGACATCATTACATTCGCCATATCCATGTAAAATCGACTCATGCCTTTAATTTAAATTTTTACTTTGTCATAGTCCTAATTGATAGTATCTGTGAAATCCCTTGTTTGATGTGCTTATTATGTCTACTATAGGTCAAATGAATCACCTCATTAAAAAACAGCTGCACAAAGTTTCAAAGTATGCATCTACATCCTAAAGACAGCCATTGTTTGTCAATGTTGCCTGACTATCCATTGCAGATACTTCCCTTAGCACACACCTCATCATACATTCTTGAGTTTGTCTCTAGGATAGACACTGAAAAGTAAAATTGCTGGCTTACGGGGCATTAGCATTTTTAACTTTAATAGATACTGCCAAACTGGCCCCCCAAATAACCTAACCAACTTATACCAGGCTGTAGGGTCATGTGGCACTTCTCATTTGTGCCTTTCAAGCGGTGCCACTGTTTACAGGTGACACATTCACTGAAATCTTCTCACCTATCACAGTAGGGATGTATTTGCCCACATGTATCTATGTTCTTATTTGCAGCCCAGAGGAGGTTGCTAGAGGTGGCTGGAAACAGTACAGTATTATCTAGCCCAGGGAGGGGTGGCACGCCTCATCTGAGCACTGTGCTTTGGCCAACTGAGCTGAGCAGCATTCCAGCATCTTAGAATAAGGGACTGAAAATCACAGTAACTGTGACACCTTCTTGGCATATATATGTCGCACTAATTAAGATATAAGGCGGTAGGATACAGAACAGACCCCCAAAATACTACTGGCTAAAATCAGCTTGGACTAGGAATTCTCTCACATAATTGTCCAAGTGTAATCTGATCCAAGATGGTGCATGACCACATCCACGTTCTGACCAGGTGAAGAAGGGAATGTGCCCAGAAGTCACATTTGATCTGCTGATACACAAAATGTAGTCACATGGCCACATTCATCTACAAAGGGATCTGGAGAATTTTTTTTTTTTTTGATAGCCATGTACTCGTCTGAAAAAAAAAATTAGTGGTCTACTATTTATGAAGGACAAGATGAGAGCAGGTACGAGCAGACAATAGCAATCTTGCTACATATGTCAAAAGGGCCATTGTTTGGTGTCTCAACCATGGGAACAGGGCTCATTACATATCAACAGTCATTTATATTTTACAAAGCATGTTCATATATGTGGTCTCTTTTTACTCTCACATAATGCTGTGAATTATTATAGAAAGTCAAAGAGGGAAGAACTCAAGAACCAACAGAGTATATGGTTCAGAAAATCACACTATGAACAGCCACTGTCAGCTACTGTACTTAACTCAAAAGCCTCATTTGGTCATTAATGAAACACCCATTAGCCAAATATTTGCTAATGCAGGAGAAGATACTATTCCTGAGAGTAGTGGAGAGCTTTCTTATTAGGATGCAGAAATGAAAGCTAGTTGGAAATAACTACATAAAGCGGAGAGGTGGAAGATACAGGGAGCAGGTTTTGAGGTGCTCAGCAGACACACAGGACCATAGAGGTGAATGGCATTTTGAAGGGAGGCACTCATTTTGTCCTAAAATCTGTGAGGGGTAGAGGGACTGAACAAAAGCTACTGGAGATTCCTCTTGGGCAGCGACAGCAGCTTTCTGTACCTCTTGAGGTAAATTCTCAGTAAAGGAGTCACCATTGTTCCCCTCCTTGTGTCCAAGTCCATTTGCCACATGACTTTGCCATCTTCCCATCAAAAAATAGGATTTATTTCCCCAGTTTGAATCTGGACTGGTCTTGTGGCTTGTTTGGCCATAATACGACAAAAATTCCCTGCCAATTCCAAATCTAGAGCTTAAAAGGTTTTGTGCGTTTCTGTTCTGTGTGCCTCTGGAACCCTGACCTTCTGCCATCAGAAGTAAACCAGGCAAATTTTCTGGAGGATAAGAGTCAGTGATGCAGAGACCAGCTGTTTCTGCTCTGGCCTCAAGAGATCGGCTACATTCTAGATGACTCAGCAGCTGACCGAACATGCATGATCTTGTGTAGCCAGGACAAGAACTGCTCAGCTGAGCCCAGCCCAAATTGCTGACCCATACAATCATTAGCTAAGTAGATAGGTGTTATTTTAACCCACTAAACATTGTGCTGGTTTTATTTTGGGGGTAATAAAAGCTGACACTCCACTTAATGTACCATAGTTTTTCAGGATTTATAATTTATCATGTACTTTAGATTTCCAGGATTTCTGTAACAAGTAGCACATACACAAGGTAGCTTAAAACAATGGAAATTTATTCTCTCACCATTCTGGAGACAACATATCTGCAAGCAAGGTGTTGGCAGGATTGATTTCATCTGGTGAGTCTGAGAGAGAATCTGTTCTGTGCTTATCTCCCTGCTTTGGTGGTTGCTGGCAATTCTTGATGTTCTTTGAATTATAGATGCATGATTCCAATGTCTGCATTTGTTATCACATGGTCTTCAGTTCTCTATATGTCTCTCCCATTTCCCCATATCTTATAAAAAACATCAGTTCTTAGATTAGTGAAAGTCACTTACTTAGTCGTGTCCAACTCTTTGTGACCCCGTGGACTATACAGTCCATGGAATTCTCCAGGCCAGAATACTGTAGTTGGTTGCCGTTCCCTTCTCCAGGGGATCTTCCCAACTCAGGGATCGAACCCAGGTCTCCCGCATTGCAGGTGGATATTTTACCAGTTGAGCCACAAGGAAAGCCCAAGAATACTGTAGTGGGTAGCCTATCCGTTCTCCAGGGAATCTTTCCAGCCCAGGAATTGAACCAGGGTCTCCTGCATTGCAGGCAGATTCTTTACCAGCTGAGCTACCAGGGAACCTAATCGTGGATTAGGTTCCACCCTAATCCAATATGACCTTAACTTGATGACATCTTCAGAAACTTTCCAAATAATGTCATATTCACAGATTCCATGGGTTAGAATTTCAATCTATCTTTTTTGAGAGACACAAGTGAATTCACAACACACACGCTAAAATTTCTTGTCTTGGAAGATTCATTCTGGGTTCCAAATAATACCTGCTAATGGAACCTCTGGAACACCATCCATTGGTAAGCTGGACCTTTCCCTATATGTATATTCATGTAAGCTTGTGCTATTTTATCTAGATTGGTGCAAAGAACAGAGAATTTGGAGAGGAAGAAAAAGGGTAACATTAATGGTACATAAATTGTCTCATTGATTTGAATTCTTACAATTCCCCTTTTGTGTAGGCATAAAAATTCCATTTTATAGCTCAGAGATGTGGATAAATTTGCCTAAAACACACAGCAAATACATTCTGCAACAGGCATTTGAATGTAAGCCTGTCTGATTTCAAAGCCTGTCCATTTCTTTTGTGTCAGAAGATCTGGATTCTAGTCCTGGTCCAGTTTCTACTAAGTACTGTGACCTGAAACAAGACTCACGATCTCTTAATTTTGCTAAAATCTCTCCTCTTAAACGGAAAAGGCAATGGCACCCACTCCAGTACTCTTGCGTAGAAAATCCCATGGATGGAGGAGCCTGTTAGGCTGCAATCCATGGGGTCGCTAAGAGTCGGACACAACTGAGCGACTTCACTTTCACTTTTCACTTTCATGCATTGGAGAAGGAAATGGCAACCCACTCCAGCGTTCTTGCCTGGAGAATCCCAGGGATGGGGGAGCCTGGTGGGCTGCCGTCTATGGGGTCGCACAGAGTCGGACACGACTGAAGTGACTTAGCATAGCTCCTCTTAAAAAATGGAGTTGATAAATGTTACCTTTATTGGCTTTCTTTAGCGTCTAAAAGATGAAGTAGAATGTGGCGGTAAGGGCTGAGATTTTCATTTAAACAGCCTTAATTTGGAGTCTTGGCTCTGTGTGCCTTTGGGCACATCATATAACCTTTCTAAGTCTTAATTTTTTTATCTGTAAGAAAGGAATGATATCCCCTATTTTTAAGACTTATTGTCAAGATGAAATAAAATTATGTATATATATAATGACATATAATGTATATATATATAGTGATATATAATATTATATATTATATCATGCTTAGTTCATTATCTGGCCATAGTAATCCCTCAAAGATGACCTATAGTTAGGTGTTTAAAAGCAAAGGGTAAAGTTCTAATTAATACCAATTATTAAAATTCCATGTTATTTTGGTTTGATGGAATCATGTGCTCTCTGAAGCCAGAGTGATTTCTCTGGGTTTTTTTCCTAACTGAGCATCACCCAGGTTTGACCATCAGTCGTGACTCAACCTCAAAGGCAGAGCTACTCTCCTGGCTGGAGACTGGCCGCATAGGAGGACAAAAGTTCCTGAAAGCTCCACTACTGGGGGAGGGGCAGGGCTGTCAGCCCATCTTAGGCTCTGCGAGGACTCAGGATCTCTGACAAGTCCCTCATTAGCTCCTCCTAGTCTGCACACTCCGTGACCTGCTTGGCTCCCATCAGTCTGGGGTTGTTCCAAGTTACCATGAGACTGTTTTCCCTAGACCAGTTTCAGCCTGAGCAACTCAGGGCAAGACGAAATGTCTATCAATGTATTCTCTAGGGTTCTCTAATCAGCCTTGAAAGCATTTGCCTGGCTCCCTCTGCTGATACCCCTGGGGACCCCTCATTTATAAACTTAGCCTTTTAGTGTCCATCCTCAACTCTTCTTCATCTCACTCTCAACTCTTTCTCATTCAGACAAAGGCTGGTATGAAACCTGCTGTACCAACTGCCCTCTTTGAGGGAAATCACTTTACGCAGAAATCTTGATGCTTTCTAGCCATATGAATATGACCACAGCTGTTTAGATCGGAGAGATTAATGCTCCCCCCAAAGGAATGATCTGGAGGCAATCTAAGAAGTAGCATGGCTTTAGATTGCTGACCAGCAAGGGAGCTCTAAGCCTTCAGGTGAACACAGCACCCAGAGAACTCTTTTCGCCTAAGGAGGTTGGGCTGGAGACACCTGAAAAGAAATACGAACAATGAAATGGCATCAGAGGAGGCTAAGTAGTAAACAGAAGCCACTGCGTGCATGCGTGCTAAGTCACTTCAGTCATGTCCAGTCCAACATTTGAGATCTTATGGACTGTAGTCTGCCAGGCTCCTCTGTCCATGAGATTCTCCAGGCAGGAATACTGGAGTGGGTTGCCATGCCCTCCTCCAGGGAATCTTCCTGACTCAGGGACTGAACCCCAACTCCTGCAGCTCCTGCACTGCGATTACCGCTGTGCCACAAGGGAAGCCCCAACAGAAGCAACTAGGAAACAGAAACTAAGAGACAGAGAGAAGTCCTGTTCCAAGAGAAATGGAATAGATGTAGGCAGAAAGGAAGTGAGTCCTGAGTATAAAGGAGTTGTGAATAGGATCCTATAAGGGGGTTGTTAGTCATGTGGCTTTGAGTCCCCAGAAGCTTTTCAAAGAATCTCAAAGAATAATCAAGACTAATCTAGAGTCTACTATTTTGTTCTTAGAACCACACAACAAAAATGAACTCTGGTGACTTGGAGAAAAAGGAAGTGTGTTGGCAAGATGTTGTAAGGCTTTGAAAACTAAAGCGTCACTGAAGACATAGGCTTGGTGAGGTGCACAAGGCAGACCTCTCTGGAAACCCAGGAAGCAAGATCCTGCCGAGTTCTGCCTCTGCAATGAGTCAAGTTCAACTCCAACTTCTCTTCACTCAAGAGTTAAAATCACTGAGTTTGAATACCTTATCTGGACCTGCTTATGGTTAGAGAATTGTAGGAAATAATTTTTTTTGGCAGAAATTAGGCTTCTTTAACTAAAATAAGTGGATCTGGATGCTGGCAGGGCCAATGAAATTGCCATCTTGTCCTCTGAGGGCTGACTGTGTGGCTGCTGATAGTGCTTGCTGAGCTTTCGTCTTTTCGTCTGTAAACTCCAGTCACCTGAGGCCACCTGAGTCTGTTTTATGGAAGTGGTACTCCTTTATCTTCTTCAGTTTTGCAAATCTTCAGTTCAGTTCAGTTCAGTCGCTCAGTTGTGTCCAACTCTTTGCGACCCCATGAATCACAGCACGCCAGGCTTCCCTGTCCATCACCAACTCCTGGAGTTCACCCAGACTCACGTCCATTGAGTCAGTGATGCCATCCAGCCATCTCATCCTCTGTAATCCCCTTTCCTCCTGCCTCCAATCCCTCCCAGCATCAGAGTCTTTTCCAATGAGTCAACAATGAGTCAACTTTGGCATGAGGTGGCCAAAGTACTGGAGATTCAGCTTTAGCATCATTCCTTCCAAAGAAATCCCAGGGCTAATCTCCTTCAGAATGGACTGGTTGGATCTCCTTGCAGTTCAAGGGACTCTCAAGAGTCTTCTCCAACACCACAGTTCAAAAGCATCAATTATTCAGCGCTCAGCCTTCTTCACAGTCCAACTCTCACATGGATACATGACTACTGGAAAAACCATAGCCTTGACTAGACGAACCTTTGTTGGCAAAGTAATGTCTCTGCTTTTGAATATGCTATCTAGGTTGGTCATAACTTTCCTTCCAAGGAGTAAGTGTCTTTGAATTTCATGGCTGCAGTCACCATCTGCAGTGATTTTGGAGCCCAAAAACATAAACTCTGACACTGTTTCCACTGTTTCCCCATCTATTTCCCATGACGTGATGGGACCAGATGCCATGATCTTCGTTTTCTGAATGTTGAGCTTTAAGCCAACTTTTTCACTCTCCACTTTCACTTTCATCAAGAGGCTTTTTAGTTCCTCTTCACTTTCTGCCATAAGGGTGGTGTCATCTGCATATCTGAGGTTATTGATATTTCTCCTGGCAATCTTGATTCCAGCTTATGCTTCTTCCAGTCCAGCATTTCTCATGATGTACTCTGCATAGAAGTTAAATAAGCAGGGTGACAATATACAGCCTTGACGTACTCCTTTTCCTATTTGGAACCAGTCTGTTGTTCCATGTCCAGTTCTAACTGTTGCTTCCTGACCTGCGTACAAATTTCTCAAGAGGCAGATCAGGTGGTCTGGTATTCCCATCTCTTGAAGAATTTTCCACAGTTTATTGTGATCAAAGGCTTTGGCGTAGTCAATAAAGCAGAAATAGATGTTGCTTTTCCCATGATCCAGCAGATGTTAGCAATTTGATTTCTGGTTCCTCTGCCTTTTCTAAAACCACCTTGAACATCGGGAAGTTCATGGTTCACATATTGCTGAAGCCTGGCTTGGAGAATTTTGAGCATTACTTTACTAGCGTGTGAGATAAGTGCAATTGTGCAGTAGTTTGAGCATTCTTTGGCATTGCCTTTCTTTGGGATTGGAATAAAAACTGACCTTTTCCAGTCCTGTGGCCACTGCTGAGTTTTCCAAATTTGCTGGCATATTGAGTGCAGCACTTTCACGGCATCGTCTTTCAGGATTTGAAATAGCTCAACTGGAATTCCATCACCTCCACTAGCTTTGTTCATAGTGATGCTTTCTAAGGCCCACTTGACTTCACATTCCAGGATGTCTGGCTCTAGGTCAGTGATCACACCATCGTGATTATCTGGGTCGTGAAGATCCCATTCTGAAATGGCATTTTCTCTTTCTTCTAGTGGTCTGCTCTTCCTGAGTATATATACCCCCTTATACTCCCACCGGCAACGTATGAGTTATTCAATTTTTCCACATCCCTACCATCATTTTTTGTCATAAGCATTTTTAATTTTAGTCATTATTACAGATGTATAATGATATCTCATTATGGTTTTTATTATTATTATCGTTGTTGTATTTTTTGGCTGTGCTGGGTCTTCGCTGCAGTGTGCAGGTTCTTCAGCTTTGTCTAGGTGCAGAGCCTGGGTTCTAGAGTGTCGGTTCAGTAGTTGCAGCACAGTGGGCTCTCTAGTTGCAGTGCATGGGATAGTTGCCCTGTGGCATGTGGGATCTTAGTTCCCCGACCAAGGACTGAACCCACGTTGCCTGCATTGGAAGGCAGATTCTTAACCCCTGGACCACCAGGAAAGTCCCTCATTGTGATTTTAATATGCATTTTTTCAGATGGCTAATGGTTGATTGATAGATTGATTCCTGGTGAATTTTGAAACTTGCTTATATATCCTACATAGCTGTCTTTTGTTGGATATGTGGTTTGCAAATATTTTTTTCCTCAGGGTGTAGGTTATCTTTTGATCCTTTTCCCATGGTGTTCATAAAGTAGAGATTTCTAATTTTCTTACCATTTGATTTATTAACTTTTCCTTTTATGGATCATTCTTTTGGTGTCGGGTCTAAGAACTCTTTGCCTAGTCTTAAGCTGCAAGGATTTTTCTCTCATTTTTATTTCTAAAAGTTCCATAGTTTTACATTCTATGCTTGCATTCATGCTCTATTTTGAGTTAATTTATGCATAAAGTATGAGGCTTAGGTTAAGGTTCATTTTTATAACTGTGGATGTGCCATTGCTCTAGTACTATTTGTTGAAAAGGCAATTTTTCCGCCATTGTTTTGTTCTAGCATCTTTGCCAAAAATTAGTTGGGAGTATTTATGTAGGGTTTTTTGGATTCTTTCTTCTGTTCTATTATTCTATGTATTGATCCCTCCATCAATACCATACTATCTTAATTATTATATGTATATAGTAAACCTTATTATTGGGTAGAGTGGTTCTTTCCACTTTATTCTTATTTGTTGGGATTATTTTAGGTCCTCTAGTATTCAGAAACATGATTGGCAGTAGTTTCTTTTCAGCGCTTCAAAAATGTTGTTCTGATTTCCACAGTTTCAGATGGTAAATCTAGTCAATAAGTTGGTATTTCCCTATAGGTCCTGTGGGGGTTTCTTGGTGGCTCAGTGGTGAAGAATCTACCTGCAATGCAGGAGATGGAGGTTTGATCCCTGGGTCGGGAAGATCCCCTGGAGGAGGACGTGACAACCCACTCCAGAATTCTTGCCTAGAGAATCCCATGGACAGCGGAGCCTGGCAGGCTAAGGTCTATATGGTCGCAATGAATTGGACACAACTGAAGTGACTGAGTGTGCATGCACACACAGGCACTGTGTATGTTCAAGATTTTATCTTTGTGTTTAGTTTTCAGAAGTTTATATTCTTTCTTGATATGAATTTCTTTGGGATTGTTCCCCTTGGGTTTCACTCAGTTTCTTAGATCTATAGATTTGTGCTAAATTTGAGACACTTTGAGAGATTATTTCTTCAAATCCATTTTAGTCAGTTCAGTTCAGTCACTCAGTCATGTCCGCTTCTTTGTGATCCCATAAATTGCAGCACAACAGGCTTCCCTGTCCATCACCAACTCCCAGAGCTTACTCAAACTCATGTCCATTGAGTCAGTGATGCCATTTAACCATCCCATCCTCTGTTGTCCCCTTCTTCTCCTGCCTTCAGTCTTTCCCAGCATCAGGGTCTTTTTCATTGAGTCAGTTCTTTGCATCAAGTGGCCAAAGAACTTGAGTTTCAGCTTCAACATCAGTCCTTCCATAGAATATTCAGGACTGATTTCCTTTAGGATGGACTGGTTGGATCTCCTTGCAGTCCAAGGGACTCTCAAGAGTCTTCTCCAGCACCACAATTCAAAAGCATCAATTCTTTGGTGCTCAGCTTTCTTTATGGTCCAACTCTTAGAACCATACATGACTACTGGAAAAACCATAGATTTGACTAGATGGATCTTTGCTGGCAAAGTAATGTTTCTGCTTTTTAATATGCTGTCTAGGTTGGTCATAGCTTTTCTTCCAAGGAGCAAGCGACTTTTAATTTCATGGCTGCAGTCACCATCTGCAGTGATTTTGGAACCCCCAAAATAAAGTCTCTCACTGTTTCTGTTGTTTCCCTATCAGTTTGCCATGAAGTGATGGGACTGGATGAAATGATCTTGGTTTTCTGAATGTTGAGTTTTAAGCCAAATTTCTCACTCTCCTCTTTCATTTCATCAAGAGGCTTTTTAGTTCTTCTTCACTTTCTGCCATAAAGGTGGTGTTATCTGCTTATCTGAGGTTATTGATATTTCTCCCAGAAATCTTGATTCAAACTTGTGTTTCATCCAGCCTCGCATTTCCCATGATGTACTCTGCGTATAAATTAAACAAGCAGGGTGACAATATACAGCCTTGACATACTCTTTTCCCAGTTTGGAACCAGTCTCTTGTTCCATGTCCAGTTCTAACTGTTGCTTACTGACCTGTATTCAGATTTCTTAGGAGGCAGGTCAAGTGGTCTGGTATTCCTATCTCTTTCAGAATTTTCCACAGTTTGGTGTGATCCACACAGTTAAAGGCTTTGGTGTAGTCAGTAAAGCAGAAGTAGATGTTTTTCTGGAATTCTCTTGGTTTTTCAATGATCCAGCTGATGTTGGCAATTTGATCTCTGGTTCCTCTGCCTTTACTAAATCCAACTTGAACATCTGGAAGTTCATGGATAAGGTACTGTTGAAGCCTGATTTGGAGGATTTTGAGCATTACTTTGCTAGCATGTGAGTTGAGTGCAATTGTGCGGTAGTTTGAGCATTCTTTGGCATTGCCTTTCTTTGGGATTGGAATGAAAATTGACCTTTTCCAGTCCAGTGGCCACTGCCGAGTTTTCCAAATTTGCTGGCATGTTGAGTGCAGGACTTTCAAAGCATCATCTTTTGGGATTTGAAATAGCTCAGCTGGAATTCCATCATTTCCACTAGCTTTGTTGGTAGCGATGCTTCCTAAGGCCCACTTGACTTTGCATTCAAGGATGTCTGGCTATAGGTGAGTGATCACACCATTGTGATTATCTGGATCATGAAAATCTTTTTTGTATAGCTCTTCAGTGTATTCTTGCCACTGCTTCTTAATATCTTCTGCTTCTGTTAGGTCCATACTATTTCTGTCCTTTATTGTGCCCATCTTTGCATGGAATAAACCCTTTTTATCTCTAATTTTCTTGAAGAGATCTCTGGTCTTTCCCATTTTATTGTTTTCCTCTATTTCTTTGCATTGGTCACTGAGGAAGGCTTTCTTCTCTTTCCTTGCTATTCTTTGGAACTCTGCATAAATAGGTATATCTTTCCTTTTCTCCTTTGCCTTTAGCTTCTCTTCTTTTCTCAGCTATTTGCAAGGCTTCGCCAGACAACCACTTTGCCTTTTTGCATTTCTTTATCTTGGGGATCATCTTGATCAATGCCTCCTGTACAATATCATGAACCTCCATCCATAGTTATTCAAGCACTCTGTGTATCAGATCTAATCCCTTGAATCTATTTGTCACTTCCACTGTATAATCATAAGGGATTTGATTTAGGTCATACTTGAATGGTCTAGTGGTTTTCCCTACTTTATTCAATTTCAGTCTGAATTTTGCAATAAGGTGTTCATGATCTGAGCCACAGTCAGCTCATGGTCTTGTTTTTGCTGACTATGTAGAGCTTCTCCATGTTTGGCTGCAGAGAATATAGTTCATCTGATTTCATTATTGACCATCTGGTAAGACCCTTCCTTTTTTCCTCCCTTTTCTGATATGAATATTGGATCTTTTGTGGTTGTTCCACAAATCCTTGAGGCTCTGCTTAATTTTTTTCCCATCTATTTTTATTTTGTTAATATCATTTTTGAATGTGGAAGCAATGACAAGTTTTATTTTCTTAGGCTCCAAAATCACTGTGGATGGTGACTGCAGCCATGAAATTAAAAGACCCTTGCTCCTTGAAAGGAAAACTATGACAAATCTAGACAGCGTATTGAAAAGCAGAGACATCACTTTGTTGATAAAGGTCTATATAGTCAAAGTTATGGTTTTTCCAGTAGTCATGTATGGATGTGAGATTTGGACTATATAGAAAGCTGAATGCTGAAGAATTGATGCTTTTGAATTGTGGTGCTGGAGAAGACTCTTGAGAGTTCCTTGGACAGTAAGGAGATCAAACTCAATCCTAAGGGAAATCAACCCTGAGTACTCATTGGAAGGACTGATGCTGAAGCTGAAACTCCAGTACTTTGGCCACCCGATGATAAGAGCTGACTCCTGGCAAAGATCTTGATGCTGGGAAAAATTGTAGGCAAAAGGAGAAGAGGATCAAGGATGACATACTTATATAGCATACATGTTATGTTAGATAGCATACATGTATGTTAGATAGCATACAGCCTCAATGGACACAAATTTGAGCAAACTTTGGGAGACTGTGAAGGACATAGGAGCCTGGCTTAGTGCAGTCCATGTAGAGATGACTTAGCAACTAAAGAACAACAACAATTTTTTATGTGATTATAAATGGTATTGTTTTTGCAAAATATCAGTTTCCAGTTGTTCATTGTTAATATATCAAAATACACTTGATTTTTGTATTTGATTTTGTATTCTACAATCTAGTAGTTCTAGTTTACTGTAATTTTTTTTGTACTATTAATATCTGATTTTCCACATTGGCAATCATGTCATCTACAAACACAGTTTTCCATTATTCTTTCCAGTTTAAATGCCTGTTTTTCTTGCCTTATTGTACTTGCTAGAACTTCCAATCAGTGTTGGGGAATAGAAAAATTTAGTCTAAATTTTTTATTAATGTATTTATTTTAATTGGAGGCTAATTACTTTAAAATATTGTAATGGTTTTTGCCATACATTCACATGGATCAGCCATGGGTATACATGTGTTCCCAATCCTGAACCCCCCTTCCACCTTCCTCCCCATCTCATCCCTCAGGGTCATCCCAGTGTATTGGCCCTGAGCACCCTGTCTCACGCATCGAACCTGGACTGGTGATCTGTTTCACATATGGTAATATACATGTTTCAATGCTATTACCTCAAATCATCCCACCCTCACCTTCTCCCAGAGTTCAAAAGTCTGTTCTTTATATCTGTGTCTCTTTTGCTGTCTCACATATAGGGTCATCGTTACCATCTTTCTAAATTCCATATATATGTTAATATACTGTATTGGTGTTTTTCTTTCTGACTTACTTCTCTCTGTATAATAGGCTCCAGTTTCATCCAACTCATTAGTACTGATTCAATTGCATTGTTTTTAATAGCTGAGTAATATTCCATTGTGTATATATAACCACAACTTTCTTATCCACTCATCTGCCTATGGATATCTAGGTTACTTCTATTTCCTAGCTATTGTAAACAGTACTGCGATGAACTTTGGGGTACATGTGTCTCTTTCAATTCTGGTTTCCTCGGTGTGTATGCCCAGTAGTGGGATTGCTGGGTCGTATGGCAGTTCTATTTCCCATTTTTTAAGGAATCTCCACACTGTTCTCCATAGTGGCTGTACTAGTTTGCATTCCCACCAACAGTGTAAGAGGGTTCCCTTTTCTCCACACCCTTTCCAGCACTTATTGTTTGTAGACTTTCAGATACCAGCCATTTTAACTGGTGTGAGATGGTACCTCATTGTGGTTTTCATTTGCATTTCTCTGATAATGAGTGATGTTGAGCATTTTATCATGTGTTAGCCATCTGTATGTCTTCTTTGAAGAAATGTCTTTAGTTATTTGGCCAGTTTTAGATTGGGTTGTTTTTTTTCTGGAATTGAGCTGCATGAGCTTCTTGTATATTTTTGAGATTAATTCTTTGTCAGTTGCTTTGTTTGCTATTATTTTCTCCCATTCTGAAGGCTGTCTTTTCACCTTGGTTATAGTTTCCTTTGTTCTGCAAAAGCTTTTAAGTTTAATTAGGTCCCTTTTGTTTATTTTTGCTTTTACTTCCATTACTCTAGGAGGTGGGTCATAGAGGAAGTTTACTCTAAATTTAACTTTTAACCTAACTTGAACTTCTAGAGATGAAAATTATAATGCCTCAGGTGAACAAAAACACAGATAGGCTCAGGGGCAGATTAAATGGTTGAAGAGTATTTAACTTGAAGACATAACTAAAGAAGCTATTTAAAATGAAATGAGAGGGAAAAAAGACTAGAAAAATAAATAGAACATCAATAGGCTGTGAGAAAAAGATGTGTAACCATGTACATACATAAAAATTGAAAATCTTTCTTTTTTTTCTGTTCTTAGCAGAAAAGCATCTAATTTTTCCCCATTAATTTATAACATTAGCCATAAGTGTTTCACAGATACCATTCATCAAGTTTAAGAACTTCCCTCTAGTCCTAATGTTCTGAAGATTTTCCTTTTTTTTAAATCAGGAGTGAATGTTAAATCTTACCAAACAAGTTTTTTGTATCTATGGACTTAATCGTATTTTTGTCTTTCTTAGTCTATTAATATGGTGAATTACATTGATGGATTTTAAAATATTAAACCATCTTTGCATTTTTCGGATAAATTTCACTTGGTCATGATCTACTGATAAGTTTGTCTTTAAAAGAATTTTATTTATTTATTTTTGACTCTACTGGGTCTTTGCTGTTATCTTCTGGCTTTCTCTTAATGTGGGGAGTGTGGGCTACTCTCCAGCTGCAACACACGGGTTTTTCATTGTGGTGACTTCCCTTGTTGCGGAGTACAGACTCTAGGGTGCTCTGGCCTCAGCTGTTGCAGCATGTGGGCTCAGTAGCTGTGGCTCCTGGGCTCTAGAGCACAGCCTCAGTAGTCGTGGCACATGAGCTTAGCTGTTTCAGGGCATGTGGGATCTTTCCTGAACAGGGACCAAACTGACGTCTCCTGCATTGGCAGGAGGATTCTTTACCACTGAGCCTCCAGGAAAGCCTGATAAATTTGTTTTTGAAAGAGATTTTCACCAAGTTCAGAATTCTAGGTTGGCAGGGTTTCACACACCTGCCCTGCCCTTGTTCTTTTAGTGCTATAAGGATGTTGTTCCATTATCTTCTCACTTATATCCTTTTCTGATAAGTTTTCTGATGTAATCCTTTTGCTTGCTTCTTTGTATGTAAATGTCTTTCCCCCCACTGTTTGATTTTGAGATTTTCTTTTCATAACTGACTTTAAGCAATTTGATTATGATGTACCTTGGTATTTTTTCATACTTCTTTACTAAGGACTTGTTGAGATTCTAGGAATTTTGAGTTTATGGTTTTCTTTAAATTTGAAAAAGCATTGGCCATTATTTCTTTAAATATTTTTTTTCTAGATACTCCCCTCACCAAACCCTTGCAATTTTGGGACTCCATTTATGTAGGTACAGGTTGTGGATCAGATGGTAAAGAGTTTGCCTGCAATGCACGAGACCCAGGTTCAATCTCTAGGTCAGAAAGATCCCCTGGAGAAGGGAATGGCTAACTACCCCAGTATTTTGCCTGGAGGATTCCATAGACAAAGGAGCCTGGCAGGCTACCTCCGTGGGGTCGCAGAGTCAGACACTTTCAGTTTTTACTTAGGTACATGGTTACACGCTTTTTCTCACAGCCTATTGATTGATGTTCTATTTATTTTTCTAGTCATTTTTTCCTTCTCATTTAATTTTAAATAGCTTCTTTTGTTATATCTTCAAGTTCAGTAACCTTCAATCTGCCACTAATCCTATCTATGTTTCTTTTCACCTGAGGTATTATAATTTTTATCTCGATAAGCTCAATTTATGTTAAAAGTTAAATTTAGACTAAACTTTTTCTGTAGACTTGACTATACTTGACTCCTCACTTCAAGTTTAAATTCCTACAGATCAAGGACCAAATCTTCATTGCTTTGTCTCCCCTTGGAACTAAAAGAGGTATATGGCTGAATGACTTTGGAAACATTAAAAAACCTTTTCTGAGTCTCAATTTCCTTGTTTATAAAAATAGCAATAATATTATCAGGTTATTATGATGATTATTAAATGCCACCTGAAATTATCACCACATTGTTTATCAGCTATACTCCAAAATAAAATAAAAAGGTAAAAAAAATTAAAATGCATTAATAAAAGTATGTCCTAGTGCCTTCACATGCTATGGTCTTAACAAACCTGAATCCCCTTTTATCTCAAGTACAGTAATATTCCATTAAATTTTTCTATAGCCCTAGAACCAAGATTCACTAGGGATGTTCTAGAAAATATTTAACCATTGGCTCTGTAGTGAGGGGAATAGCAGCCTGATTTGTAGTATTCTCTGTTATCTGGAAATCCTTCCATTGCAGTTGATTTCAAGCAATCAAAATGATATCACTGAACACAGAGCTGGGAAGAGTTGACTAGTAACACAGCATTCCGTAATATTTCCACCATACAGCTGCAGATATAATAGACATAACCCCAAGAGCACAGATAATAATATGTAGTGAAAAAGAACATGATCAGTTTTGGATATAACTTATTTTGGAATAGTTTATTTTGGTGTAAGCTAAGGCTGAGTGAGCGCCGAAGAATTGATGCTTTTGAACTGTGGTGTTGGAGAAGACTCTTGCGAGTCCCTTGGACTGCAAGGAGATCCAACCAGTCCATTCTGAAGGAGATCAGCCCTGGGATTTCTTTGGAAGGAATGATGCTAAAGCTGAAACTCTAGTACTTTGGCCACCTCATGTGAAGAGTTGACTCATTGGAAAAGACTCTGATGCTGGGAGGGATTGGGGGCAGAAGGAGAAGGGGATGACAGAGGATGAGATGGCTGGATGGCATCACTGACTCAATGGACGTGAGTCTGAGTGAACTCCGGGAGTTGGTGATGGACAGGGAGGCCTGGTGTGCTGCGATTCATGGGGTCGAAAAGAGTCAGACACGACTGAGCGACTGAACTGAATTGAACTGAATTTAACTTTTAATAGTGGTCATATTTAAAAACTGGCTCACAAATCCAGAAAAATTTAGCAATTGGCTCTTGTAAAACAGTATCAGCCAACTTTGATACCCCTCCATCTCTTACTTTCCCCAACCCACCTTCCAGACTTTCTTCCTTGAGTATGTAGTTGAAACAGTGGGAGTTTTCCTCTCATGTTTCTCTGGAACTGAGCTTTGGAATCTGCTGCTCAGTGTCCTGTATTCTCTCTCACTCCCACTTCCGCCTTGGGTCACTGCCTGGATTCCCGCAGAGCACCAGAGAAATGGATGAGGGAGGACCACTCTCTTCTCTAACAGTCCTGCTGCTTTAACCTCCCCGCACCACCTCACATAGAGCTGCAGGAGTGATTATGGCTTTCTGTAATGAATCATTGAAGAGTAATTAGGGAAAATTATAATGTTGGAAGGGAAAAAATCTAAAAGCTCTTCGATAATTGTGACTTCTCTAGAGTCCAAGGGAAAACATATAAAACACTAAATCCTTCACTTTTTAAATTCAAGAACTATTTATTTGACACATACTCTATGCTAGGCATAGTGTTAGGTCTATTTAATAAGGGGACATATTCCAAGTTTTCATTTGGCTATCCCATTCTTGGTTTTTATATGCAAAGATTAACTTATTTCATTAAGCACATAAATGTATCTCTGAAGGGCAAACACTAATTCTCAGTGCCAGTAAACACTAAGCCCCCAGGAAAGAATAAAATGCTTACCCAATGGTCTTATAGCTTGCAAAGCACCTCTTGCCATGGAGAAAGAAAACGTAAATTGTTATGCAGAGAAGTTGAGTTCCTTTACTTTACCCCATTACTCTTAAATTACACCCGCTCATGCCTTCCAGGAATAAGGAAAAAGTACATTGCTGGTCCACTTTGCTCCTTTAGCCTCTTACAGGTAATGCTACCAACTGAGTTTCAGGTGGTGAAACTGAAACTTCAGAGAGATGAAATGAGACCCAGTCCCTATTATTGGGGAAAACACAGATGTACAAATGAAAGACCATGATATTATGTGATAAACATCATAACAGCATAAACTCAATGGTGTGGAATCACAGAATGGACTCTTCATTCTGGCTGGAAATGCAGAGGGTCTTGGGAAGTCTTCACCCTGGCATTGACAGTGAAAGGTTAGAAGAGGTTTGCCGGCAAAGAAGACTGAATGATGGTAAACAGGCATGCAGGTTATATATAGAAGGCTGTACTTAAAAACAGAAACCTTTGAGTGGCAGAATTGTGTGAAGTTTACTATGATAATAGTGCATGTCTGTATGTGTGTGCATGTGTGCATGTGCGTACGATGGAGAAGGAATGATAATGTATGAGACCAAAAAGGGTAGAGCACAATGTCAAGGATATTTGATTATGATAACAGGTTTGGACTTTATTCTGTAGGTGTGTTGGTCCCAGGTGATATAACCAATTTATGTTTTCAAGTAGAAGACTGAAGATTGTCGAGTAGACTTGTTGGGAGACACTGGAGGCAAGGAGATTATTAGTAGACTGTCAGGATAATCTACAATGTAGAGGTCTGAACTAGAGTCGTTGGAGCGGAAGGCCGGTGTAGAGAACATGATGGAGCAACATTTCATAGAAAAGAAGCAACAAAAGAAGAACCAAAGAATTCTTTGGTTGAATAAGCCTCTTCCAGGCAGGTGGTGATGCTGTTAACATGAGAGTATGCACAGGTAGAGGAGCAAGAGTAGGAGACAACACTCATGTGTTGAATTTAAAGTACCTGGAAAACACCAAGGTGGAGATGTCCAAACCACGAGTTACAAATGACTACTGGAGCTCAGGACAGAGGTCAGAATGGCAGATTAATGGATTTGGGTGAAATGGGGGTTATATTAGCTTTCGACTGATGCTGTAATAAGTTACTAAAACTAAGGGGCTTAACACAAACTTATTATCTTTCAGAAGCCTGAAATGAGTCTTTCAAAGCTAAAATCAAGATGTCAGCAGAGCTGCCTTCTTTCTGGAGGCTTTAGCGGGAGGTTTTGTTTCCTTATCCCTTCAAGCTTCTATAAGCTGCCTCCATTCCTTGGCTTATGGCCCCTTTATCTATCTTCAAAGTCCATCACCCAACGTCTGCTTTCTCTGCTTTTGTTGTTGCATCCTGGTTCCCCTTCTGATTTAGACAGTTCAGAGTAATTCTCTCATACCAAGACATTAACTTAAGCATATCTGAAAAATCCCCTTTTTACAGAAAGACACACGTTCACGGGTTCTAGGGATTAGAATGTGAGCAACTTTGGAGGGAGATTCTTCAACCTACCACAGGGGTAGATGAGAAAAAGGCAATAGAATGAGGAAATAGAAGGGCTGAATGCAAATATCTGGGGCACATCAATGGCAGAAAGAGAAAGAAATACCTGGACAATAAGCGTTTCTCAGAAAAAAAAAATGAGTCAAGAAATTTCTAAAAGAAAGAATTAAAACTCTTTGACAATCTTTCCTCAGACCCTCTAAGCCTCCTGTTGATGTTGTTTAGTCGCTAAGTCATGTCTGACTGTTTGTGACCCCACGGACTGCAGCATGCCAGGCTTCTCAGTCCTTCACTATCTCCTGGAGTTTGCTCAAACTTGTGTCCATTGAGTCAGCGATGCCATCCAACCATCTCATCTTCTGCCACCCCTTCTCCTCCTGCCCTCAATCTTTCCCAGCATCAGGATCTCCTAGTCACTGGATTTACCTTTTGCTGACCTATAAAATGAGCAAAGGCACCAAATTGGGTATGATTCGATCATCCAGGACCTTTTTTGCCAGTTCCTGATATATTAGCTCTCCAGACCTTCTCCAATCAACCCCAAACTCCTAACTTGACTCTCAGATCCAACTCTAGACTTGATATTCAGAAATGTGGTCCTTGACCTTCCTTTCAGAATTCAGGCTGACTTGCCCTCTGCTTTCATTGTTTCTCAATGTGGTAGCAGTGAGTAACAGTGGCTTTCAAGAGTCTTAGGGACCTTCAACTTCTAAAATTCATTCTTCCTTCCCTCAGACCCCTGAGTAGAAGTGGAAACCTGGGTTCCAGAGGTGTCACTTGGATCTCTAAAAAGGTAGAAGCACTCACAGGAAGGCTGTTCTCTGTTTCTCTGGTGCTAAGTTCTCCATCTCCGGTGCAATGAATTGGCCAGGGATTGTCTGTGCCTAGGATATCTGTCTTCCCATCCAGGTGAACAGAAGGGTACTCGGAATTGCAATAATTGCAGGACCACATGGAATAAGAGAGCTATTTCCCCTAAGAAGAGGAGGTTGCTATAATGACAAGAAGGAAAGGAAGGGTGCTGGGCAGGCAACAAAGCAGATGTCCACTATACTGAGGATAGACTTCTAACTTTTCTATTAAGGAGATTATGGAGTTCGTGTAGCATCATCAAGAACTCCATGCTTAGATAATATGTATCAGCAAGGCCAAGTAATAATCATTCCTTTAATCATGAATGTACAAAGAGTATATTCCATTCTCTAGAACCTAGTCCATGCATGTACATGTGCACAGGCACTCAGTCATGTCGGACCCATTGCAACCCTATGAACTATAGCCCACCAGTCTCCTCTGTCCATGGGATTCTCCAGGCAAGAATACTGGAGTGGGTTGCCATGCCCTCCTCCAGGAGATCTTCCCGACCCAGAGATTGAACCTGAATCTCCTGCTTCTCCTGCATTGGCACATGGATTCTTTACCACTGAGACACCTGGGAAGCTCCCTAGTACCTGGTACTCATATAAAATGCTGTGAAAATAATATATCTGTGTAGCTTCTAGCACACCGCTTGGGACATAAGAAGGATTCAGTGAATACTTGGTGAATTCATGAATGCATAAATGAGCATACTGTATATAGATAGTGAAAATGAAAGTCACTTAGTCATGTCCAACTCTTTGCGACCCCATGGACTATACAATCCATGGAATTCTCCAGGCCAGAATACTGAAGTGGGTAGCCTTTCCCTTCTCCAGGAGATCTTCCCAACTGAGGGATCGAACCCAGGTCTCCCACATTGCAGGCAGATTCTTTACCAACTGAGCTATCAGGGAAGCATATAGATATGTCAGCTCTTAATCTACAGGTGCTTCCAAGAGGCAGCGCTGTTTTTTTGTTTTTTAAGTTTAAAATAGTTTCACAAGGATATAACACACGTATGGCTGTTCATTCTACAAAATCTTCATCATAGAACTTATGATACACCTAATTAGCAGTAGCACCCAGATTTTCTAAATAGTTATCGTTTTTCTCTTCTCTGCATAGCCTTCTTTTCATTGGCTGCCTTCTGCTTTTGTTGTATGATTTCAGATTCCTTCTGTTTCCTCTGAGAGGTAATCAAACTACCTGCTTTTCCTTTTCCCCTTACTAATTTTCTGGGATTTCTTTACATATTTCTGACGGGCAACTTCTCCTTGATTTCCACAGGCCATGCTGACCACCACACTGAGCCTGGAAGAGAGCAATTCGGAAGAGCAATGACTTCCTTCTTCATGGCTGAACCCATTTGTCTGTGTGGAAGACTGAACTTGCACAGGTGCTCCCAGTGCTGACATTTTTTCTTAATGAAGAATTTATTTTGTGGACCTACACCCAGCAGTAAAAGTTTAACAATTTTGACTTCTGAGGCAGTAGTTTAGAAAATCTACTTTATCCTCACACACTGGCACTGGAAACCAAGGATGTCTGAAAGCTTTTGTATAATCTGATTAAGAGCTGAATAAGAAGAGGAAAGGGGTTAACGATTAGTGGTTTAACACCACATTTACCTAAGCTGAAAAGGTTTTTCTAAAGATCTTTTTAGAAACTTTTGTGAAGTATGTAATATGAGGGCTGGGCTGGAAGCCCAAAGTTAACACATCCACCATCCTTTCTGCCCATTCTTGTCACTTTCAATGGTTAGAATTCTTCCACACCTAAGCTCTGAGACAATCCTCCTCCATTTTCATCAGGCACAGAATTAATTCACTGGTTTTATAGCACCATCAGAAATCTGTAGGCTTTTACTGCAAGTGACTGTTGTTGGTTATCACATGAATTCTCAAGGGAGGTGACATCACTCTGAAAGAGGCAAAAATTGGTCCTTAGGGTGGGGAAATCTTAAACATTACACTGACTTACAGCCCTTTAAAGGACCACAGTACATTATTAGATATAGAACATATCTCTGATAATTTCATAGGAGACAATGAGGTAAAGACAATCTTTAAAGCTCATTTAGTGGAGCAGTAATAATAATTTTTTTAAAGTTTGGGAAACACTGGGTTATAAGGAAGGACTTAAAAACACATAAACACTATTCCTTTTCTCATTTTACAATGCCCTCAGGAAAAAGGATGTTGCATTGTGAATTAGAAGACTTGAGTTCTAACTTTCCTATTTACCACCAATGAGCAAATATCTTCATTTATTTATTCAGATATTCATTGAGTACCTTCTATGTTTCAGACACTATGCTAAGCTCTGGGGGTACAAGATAAACAAGATGTAGAGTTCTAATTGAGGTTATGTTTGAGAATGGAGCAAATAAGAAATAAGATCCAAATATCTATAAACAATAATTATGATGGTAATAAATACAATAGGTGGACAGGAGATGGGCCAGTCCAGATCATGCAGGGCCATGCAGGCTGTGGGACAGAGCTTGGTTTTATGCTAAGTGCTCTGTGACTCTGGGCAAATTAGTTGATGATTTCTGTCAAACGATGAGTGTGGGGTTGGTGGGGGTGGAGCAGCTGAATGTTCTAGAATGCTAAGTTGAGCCTCATCTAATTCAGGACCTGTGAGAGATGCCATAAATCTCCAGTGGGAGGAAAGTAAGGTAGCAGGTAAAGCTTAGACTGCAAAGAGATCCAACCAGCCAATACTAAAGGAAATCAGTCCTGAATATTCACTGGAAGGACTGATGCTGAAGCTGAAACTCCAATACTTTGGCCACCTGATGCAAAGAATTGACTCATTGGAAAAGACCCTGATGCTGGGAAAGATTGAAGGCAGGAAGAGAAGGGGATAACAGAGGATGAGATGGTTGGATGGCATCACCAACTCAATGAGCCTGAGTTTGAGTAAGCTCTGGGAGTTGGGTGATTGACAGGGAAGCTTGGTGTGCTGCAGTCCTTGGGGTCGAAAAGAGTTGGACACTACTGAGCAACTGAACTGAACTGAACTGAAAACTGAGCTGAACTGACATCTCCAGGGTTGCTTGCTTTTAACTGGGCTGGGGGCAAATTCACATTTCACCTGGAAAGGAAGGAGCAAGAAGGGCTGGTTCATGCATTCCTCTGAATGTGGAACCTGCCTTCCTCCCGTTTTCATTTTTGAGATGCACAGAGTACTTTTTCCTCACTCTGCCAATCTCCTTCTCATGTTACATTGGAGCTTCCTAGTGAGCATAAGCATGGGATTGGAGGTCAGGGACCTGGGGCTCTGGACCCCCACCTCTAAATAACTTGTGACACAAGCCAGTCTCTTCCTGGATCTGGGCCTCCAGACCCTCATCTGGGACCATGATTAAGATTCCTTCTAGAACATAGACTCTGATTCTATTATCTTTCTCTTCACCAGAGATGAGAAGGAGCATAAACCGTGCATGGAAGTGCACCCAAACTCTCCTAAAATAATAAAGCAATTTCCTTTGAGATGGTTGACAAGGAAAGTCAGGAGGCCCTTGCAGAAAATGATGAAACCCAGTCCCAGCTGAATATTAAGTTAGAGAGAGGTCTGCAACTGGGCCGGGGGGCAGAGAGAGGGGGAGATGCCAGGGTCCGGGGAGAGAGAAATTTTAATTGCGATTGTTTGGCCTGCTGATCCTAGGCAAATGACAAGGAGCCCCCAAGCAGCCTCAAACACGGATATTTGAAAGGCAGAGACGGCTGGGGGATGGTTTGGCTTCGCCCTCCCCTCTGAGGCTGTTTGAGGAGCGGTCTGCGGCGCTGACAAGCACGGGTTTTGGAGGCCATTGAAAAGTTTTGGGCCTAAATAGGGTAGGCAGCTTGGCTTAAGTGTTGCTATGGAATACCTGGCAACCGGCAACAATAGGCCTTTTAGAGAATCCAGGGCAAACAGTGACCGTGGTAATGGGGTGGGCTTAAGGGTCTCCTTGCCCGGCTGGGCCCCTCCTCTCCTCACAGAGGCCTGGGCACTGGGCTATGTTCCGGAAATTCCCTGCACAAAGCCCCATTCAGTGGGAGGAGGGTCAATGCGTGTGCTTTTGGAGGGGGTGGCGGTGGGACTGGGGGGTGGGGAGAGGCGGGGGAGGGGGTACAGGAGAAGGAGCTTTACTGCCAAAAAAAAAAAAAAGCCCTCTCTCAAGTCTCTTTCTTCTCGAAAAGACTAAAAGAGGCACAGAAAGTGCTAAGTTTGTAAAAGAGGCTGAAAAGGTTCAGAAAAGTAGCATAAAAGGGCCGGGGAACGCCCCGTGAATTTTGAACAGAGAGCAGAAAAGGGACCCTAAAAAGCAATTAGTGATGCTGCTTGTAAATGGAGGCAGCGCGCTGGGGGTGGGGAGCTGAGGGCTGGAGGTAGGTGCGCAGGCGGGTAAGAGGTTGGGGGGTGTATGATGGGAGCAGGTGAGGAGAAGGGGTGAGGCGTGGGATGGGTGAGGGGAGCGGGAGGCCAGGGAGTCGTGAAGGGGTGCACAGCGGCGAGCCCTCCAGCCCAGCCAGTCGTGGCTCTAATTGCATGCCTTCAGGCTGCTCTCTGCTGGGGCTGTGCGGCTCAGACTTTGTCCTCTGGTTCCAGCAACCCCTCCAAAAGGCCGTGGAGCCTGAGACGGTGACCAGCCTCCCGCCCTTTGGTCCGTGATGACCATGAAGAAATCCTCAAGTCTCTGAGAGAGTGGCTACCCGCATTCTCTTGGCAGCGGAGTGATGGCAGGGTGCTGGAGAGCTGGGTGTCTTCCCGAGTTCCCCGGGGCGGGGGATAGGGGAGGCTCTTATGACACCCCGCGGAGCCCGGCAGAGCAGCCAGCAAATTAGCACTCTGCAAATCCCACGTGCCCGCGCTGCCTAATATCCGTGCTCAAACACCCTACTCCACAGCTCTAAAGATAATAATTTTATATTTCCAGCAGAAAGTGCACAGTGACAATTATCTGTATTCCTACTGTGTCGCAGCATCAACGGATCATCAAGAGAATTATGTTCCAGTTGAAAGCAGATTTAAATAAACAGACACTAAATGGGAGCCAATAATAGATGTACCAAAATAGTCCAGGCGAGAAAGCAGCCATTTAAATACAGGGCTGTTTAGTGGAGAAGGTAAGAGGAGTCCAGACCCCAGGGTTTACAGTTCCCAGACTGCAGCTCAGCCCCGCAGATTCTTTCCAATGATCTCTAGGGTTCGACCAGAGCCCTATCCTAAGCTGCTTCTTCCCTCTCCCTCCCTCCCTCTCTTATTCCTTTCTTCCCTTCTCTCCCCCATCCTTCCTCTTCCCCTTCCTCCCTCCTTCTCTCCCTTTCACTCCCTTCTTTACTTCAACAAACATTCATCCTTCATTATCAACTAGCTGCCTTTGGGCACCTTTATCAAAATTATTAAGCACCACCCTTCTTGATTTCTGTGACCCTCTGCTCCAGACTCAAATTGGATCTTGTTGCCCCTGTATGGGGCAGGGGAGGAAGTTGTTAGCTCCCCAAGGAGAAAATCAAGCTGTTGTTTCCATAAGGAGGGAGAATGGAATGATGAAGGGGCAAAATAATGAAGGTCCGTATATATTCATTCAGCCATCACATATTTATTAGAGGGTAGTCTGTGTGCCAAGCGCTGTTCTAATTCAAAGATCAAACTGTAGGTCTCTCTCCTCAAAGAGCTTCTAACCTTGCAAAGGAAAGATAACCAGGCAGCTGGATGTGGGTGGGTGGCACATACATTGGGAACACCAGAGAGGGATCCTGCCAGAGTGAGGCGATGGAGACTTCAAGAGGAGCCAGCTGTGACTTTAAGGCTGAGAAAGAGAGAACATTTTAGTGAGCAGAAACCTAGCCAGGGGACACTCCTAGCAGAGAGAAGAGGTTGTGCAAGGGCAGAGAAACAAGAGAAGAGTTGATGTGTTCAGGAGCTTGCAAGTCCTTCAGCAAGAGCAGCTTCAGAATCTGGGAGTCCGACAGAGAAGGCCGTCAAGAGGGCTGGGGTGGGGAGGTATGGGAGAAGTAACTGGTGACAACATAAAAGGCTTTGCTGGCTATGTCTGTTCTTGAGGTTGGGGTGATGAGCAGAAACCTCATTTCTGCTGGCCTCTCGTTTCCCTTAGTGGGGACTTCTATTAGCATTACTCTCCTGGCTTCTCTGTCTCTTCCCTCATTCCTGTCCAGGCCTAGGGAGTTGGGCTTCATTTCTCTTCTGTCCTGTATAGAGCAGCCCCTCTGATGTATTCCCAGCCACCTGTAATAGAAGTCTGTCCTTACATGGAAAAACCTAACTGTGGGTGTTCAGCTGTTAGGCAATCTAATTCTGGGGTACAGGGTTAGGGAGCTATTGTTTCCCCAAACCTAAGCCTGGTTTTGACCGTATTTTCATTAATAAAACTGCCATTTTGATCTCTGTCTGTTTTTGACTCCTTTCAAGTGAGTACTGCTTTTTAAACCCTTGAAATGTCAAGGCAAACTACAGAGGTTAGGAAGGGGACCATTGGAGGAGGGTGAGCATGGGGACAAACGGCATGAGGAGGCTTTTGTGTTAAAAGTGTCACTTTGAGAGCAGTCCTCCTGGTTCTCTTATTCCCCTGCTGTCCAGCTGGGGGCCCCTTCCTAGTAAAGTCTCTTGCTTTGGAAAAAAAAATGTCGCTTTGGCAGTTGGGCAGAGGATGGTTTGGAGAGGGTAAGGAGATTTAGAAGGAAAGAGATGGTAAAGATTGTTTTTTAAAAAAACTGAACTACAAATGTATTTATATATTTAATAATTATATTTTCCAGAGATCAAACCGGGTATTCTGAATTGCAGGGAGGTTCTTTACAATCTGAGCCACCAAGGAAGCCCTAGTCACTCTGTCGTGTCTGACTCTTTGCAACCCCATGTACTGTAGCCCGCCAAGTTCCTCTGTCCATGGGATTCTTCAGGCATGAGATGTATGCGTTGCAATGCAGGAGATGCAAGAGTCACAGATTTGATCCCTTGGTTGGGAAGATCCCCTGGAGTAGGAAATGGCAACTTGCTTCAGTATTCTTGCCTGGAAAATTCCATGGACAGAGGAATCTGGTGGGCTACAGTCCATGGGGTGGCAAAGAGTCAGATATGACTGACCATGAACACACACACTCAAGTAATCAACCATATCCCAATACAAAGTAGAAGTTAAAAAAAGACACGAATATATTGTTTCATGTTTTATTTTAATGAAAATACTTAAAATTACAAAACATGATGCTTAATTTTAAATTTGTAATAGAATTCAATATTAGAGAAAATATAGCTAAAATGAAAGGCTCAACAATCTTGAATTAGGTTCTTTATGACATAAGGGTTGTTTGTACACATAGAAGAGAGGATAAATGTGATATACATGATATTGACATTTGTAAATTCACTTAGAAAAACAAGAGATGATGAAGATGTTAACTAGGAAAACAGAGGCAGTGAATGATTTGAGTGGAGATGGAGAAGGGATGTGGAGGGAGAGATAGTCTGAAGATAGAATTAATAGTAGTTGGGGGATGATTGGATGTGAGGGTAAGGAAGAATCTGGGTTTCTGGTTAGTTGATGGGATTTTCATTTGCTGGGATAAGGAATGGAGATGAAGTGCAAGGGACAGAGAGCATAATAATGAGCTTATTTTGTGACATACTGACCCCAGGACACAGAGCAGTCCACTAGGGAGTTAGATATACAGGTCCACAGCTCTAAAAAACAATAATCTGGTTGGATTTAGAAATGCATCTAGAAGTAATTATTGAAGCACAGGAATAAGAAAAGTTGCTAAGAGAAAGGGTATGGAATGAGGCAAAGAGAAGTGTATGGAGGCAAACCAACGTTTAAGCCAAGTTTGACAAAAGCATATTGAGTTTCACCTGAGAATTAAGAGGGACTATTATTTATACCTCCTGTTATCAGCATCTGATGTTACTTGAGAATCTAAGCTATCACATAACCTTCCACAAAGCCTCCCAAACCACTTATTTTTGTTTACTAAGGATTCAAGCTGCTATATGCTAGGCATCCATCATTGTAACCATCTATCTGTATATCTCACACATATGTAGCATATATAAAAGCTAATATTTATTGAACATTATGATGTATCATCTTTGATACTTTGCTAAACTCTTTACACACATTTATACTAGGCAGGTATGGTCAGCTTTGTTTTGAAAATGAGGAAACTGAGGCTCAGAGCAGTTTGACACTTCAAACTTTGAAAGCAGAACTGTGCAACTACAAAGCTCATGCTCTGACCATAGGTCTCATGGCTTATCTTTATCAAAGAAGATGCCATATGAATTGAAGTCTTCAGGAGTTTACTACCTGGCCACCTTCCTCAAGAAGAAGGCTAACACTAAATGTAAAATTAGCTTGAATCCTGCAACTTCTTTATTGAACAATGTTAAGTGCTGTGAAACTCAGCTTTCCCCATTGGTAGTAGGAATGTGTAATACTTTCTTCACAGGTACACTTCTGCCTTCTACCCCGTGGGAAGCCATATTATAGAAAGCTCAGTGACTAAGATAGATGCTCACATTGCAGAAATGTTTCTTTTCCCTCTAACTTTAACAGAAAAAAAAAAAATCCAAAATACAACAAACTAAGCTCTAAAATGTGCCAAAAATAGGAAAAACGTCAAGAAAACATCAATATAGAACATTTATTTAAATATCATAATAAAAGAAGTAGCATAATTGTGAAAAGGCTCTTGTTTATAAATATAAGAAAGAAAAATCTAACAAAGAAAATTATGTGACAATACTTAAGTTTTGATGAGAGTTAAATGTTTTTCCTTGTTAGAAAACTATAATTGAGATCAAGAAGATGACACTTACTAGTTCCTATTTAGTATTTTTTCCTGTTTGTATTTACTATTACTTTGTAGCTGTACATTCTTGTAACTTAAAGGTCTCTGTCAGAATAATAATCTGCTTCCTTAATTCATCTGCCTAGGAGTACTTAAAGTCAAAGAAAATGAGATTAATTATCTGGATTCAGAATTCTTTAAGAATCATTCTGTTTTTATGGGAAAATGTCTCATCCTTCTTGTAATAAAAGTAACAAAAAGTATCCATGATTTTAATAATTGGATTTTCAGGACCACAGACAGCTCTATTTTTTTTTTTTCATCAAATATTTCATACTCAAAGGTAAAATTACACATGCATTCTATTTATACATTCTTTATTTTTAGATTATATTTTTACTCCAAAAAAGAAGACTTGTTTGGGAATGCTACGTTTTTAGTGTTTAGTATTTGGGGCATTCCATTCTTAATTTTAATTACTCACTTGATATTACTTAGTAGTAAGTGATACTAAGTTTACCAAGACCTATGTTTTTCTCACATTCTTCCCTCAAAATATCCTTGATACATTAAGGCAAAATTTTCTCTAACTTGATGTTGAATGTGTGCTTAAAAGGGAGACATAGGGAAAATCAGATTAAGACTACCTTTCCCTTCAAGTTTCATGTAGAGTAAGGGAGATTCAGTTCAGTTCAGTTCAATCACTCAGTCGTATCCGACTCTTTGCGACCCCATGAATCGCAGCACACCAGGCCTCCCTGTCCATCAACAACTCCCGGAGTTCACTCAGACTCACGTCTATTGAGTCAGTGATGCCATCCAGCCATCTCATCTTCTGTCATCCCCTTCTCCTACTGCCCCCAATCCCTCCCAGCATCAGAGTCTTTTCCAATGAGTCGACTCTTCGCATGAGGTGGCCAAAGTACTGGAGTTTCAGCTTTAGCATCATTCCTTCCAAAGAAATCCCAGGGCTGATCTCCTTCAGAATGGACTGGTTTGATCTCCTTGCAGTCCAAGGGACTCTCAAGAGTCTTCTCCAACACCACAGTTCAAAAGCATCAATTCTTCAGCTCTCAGCTTGCTTTACAGTCCAACTCTCACATCCATACATGACCACTGGAAAAACCATAGCCTTGACTAGATGGACCTTTGTTGGCAAAGTAATGTCTCTGCTTTTGAATATGCTATCTAGGTTGGTCATAACTTTCCTTCCAAGGAGTAATTGTCTTTGAATTTCATGGCTGCAGTCACCATCTGCAGTGATTTTGGAGCCCCAAAAAATAAAGTCTGACACTGTTTCCACTGTTTCCCCACCTATTTCCCATGACATGATGGGACCAGATGCCATGATCTTTGTTTTCTGAATGTTGAGTTTTAAGCTAACTTTTTCACTCTCCTCTTTCACCTTCATCAAGAGGCTTTTTAGTTCCTCTTCACTTTCTGCCATAAGGGTGGTGTCATCTGCATATCTGAGGTTATTGATATTTCTCCCGGCAATCTTGGTTCCAGCTTGTGCTTTCTCCAGCCCAGCATTTCTCATGATGTACTCTGCATAGAAGTTAAATAAGCAGGGAGACAATATACAGCCTTGACATACTCCTTTTCCTATTTGGAACCAGTCTGTTGTTCCATGTCCAGTTCTAACTGTTGCTTCCTGACCTGTATACAAGTTTCTCAAGAGGCAGGTCAGGTGGTCTGGTATTCCCATCTCTTTCAGGATTTTCCACTGTTTATTGTGATCCACACAGTCAAAGGCTTTGGCATAGTCAATAAAGCAGAAATAGATGTTTTTCTGGAACTCTCTTGCTTTTTCGATGATCCAGTGGATGTTGGCAATTTGGTCTCTGGTTCCTCTACCTTTTCTAAAACCAGCTTGAACATCTGGAAGTTCACAGTTCATGTATTGCTGAAGCCTGGCTTGGAGAATTTTGAGCATTACTTTACTAGCGTGTCAGATGAGTGCAATTGTGCAGTAGTTTGAGCATTCTTTGGCATTGCCTTTCTTTGGGACTGGAATAAAAACTGACCTTTTCCAGTCCTGTGGCCACTGCTGAGATTTCCAAATTTGCTGGCATATTGAGTGCAGCACTTTCACAGCATCATCTTTCAGGATTTGAAATAGCTCAACTGGAATTCCATCACCTCCACTAGCTTTGTTTGTAGTGATGCTTCCTAAGGCCCACTTGACTTCACATTCCAGGATGTCTGGCTCTAGGTGAGTGATCACACCATCGTGATTATCTTGGTCATGAAGATCTTTTTTGTACAGTTCTTCTGTGTATTCTTGCCACTTCTTCTTAATATCTTCTGTTTCTGTTAGGTCCATACCATTTCTGTCCTTTATCGAGCCCATCTTTGCATGAAATGTTCCCTTGGTATGTCTAATTTTCTTGAGGAGATCTCTAGTCTTTCCTATTATGTTGTTTTCCTCTATTTCTTTGCATTGATCGCTGAGGAAGGCTTTGCAATATTGCATAGGAACCTGGAATGTCAGGTCCATGAATCAAGGCAAATTGGAAGTGGTCAAACAAGAGATGGCAAGAGTGAACGTTGACATTCTAGGAATAGGCGAACTAAAATGGACTGGAATGGGTGAATTTAACTCAGATGATCATTATATCTACTATTATGGGCAGAAATCCCTCAGAAGAATCGAGTAGCCATCGTGGTCAACAAAAGAGTTCGAAATGCAGTACTTGGATGCAATCTCAAAAACAACAGAATGATCTCTGTTCATTTCCAAGGCAAACCATTCAATATCACAGTAATCCAAGTCTATGCCCCAACCAGTAACACTGAAGAAGCTGAAGTTGAACGGTTCTATGAAGACCTACAAGACCTTTTAGAACTAACACCCAAAAAAGATGTCCTTTTCATTATAGGGACTGGAATGCAAAAGTAGGCAGTCAAAAAACACCTGGAGTAACAGGCAAATTTGGCCTTGGAATACGGAATGAAGCAGGGCAAAGACTAATAGAGTTTTGCCAAGAAAATGCACTGGTCATAGCAAACACTCTCTTCCAACAACACAAGAGAAGACTCTACACATGGACATCACCAGGTGGTCAACACCAAAATCAGATTGATTATATTCTTTGCAGCCAAAGATGGAGAAGCTCTATACAGTCAAGAAAAACAAGACCAGGAGCTGACTGTGGCTCAGATCATGAACTCCTTATTGCCAAATTCAGACTGACATTGAAGAAAGTAGGGAAAACCTCTAGACCATTCAGGTATGACCTAAATCAAATCCCTTATGATTATACAGTGGAAGTGAGAAATAGATAAGGGACTAGATCTGATAGATAGAGTGCCTGATGAACTATGGACTGAGGTTCATGATATTATACAGGAAACAGGGATCAAAACCATCCCCATGGAAGAGAAATGCAAAAAAGCAAAATGGCTTTCTGGGGAGGCCTTACAAATAGCTGTGAAAAGAAAAGAAGTGAAAAGCAAAGGAAAAAAGGAAAGATATAAGCATCTGAATGCAGAGTTCCAAAGAATAGCAAGAAGGGAGATTAAAGGTGCATAAATGTTACTTAAACTCACTTCTGTACTGGAGTTTCTCCATAAGTGTAAAGGGGTGTGTGTGTGTGCAGAATTCTTAGATGGAGAATTCAGGATGGGATTAAGAAGCAGAGAAAAATGTGACCAAAGAAAGTCAAAAGGCAGTTGGAAGAAGTTAGGAATAATGAACAGTATCATTTAATCCAAACTCTTTCAGTCGCTATGAAAGAAACCCAAATCAAATCCAAATAAAAGAGAAGTTGTTGGATATATATGGAAAAGTAGAGGAGTATGCAATTTCAGGAACACTTCTATCCAGGTGCTCATATTATATATTGTCAGAATTCTTATACTCCCATCTCTCTTACTGGCTTTTCTCGGCATTGGTCCACTCTCAGGAAGGTTATTACCTCATGCTAGCAAGGTGAACACCACTAGTTCCAGGCCTACATTCTACCAGCATAGCAACTCCTGAAAAAGATTTCAGCAAAAAACCTGGCCTGTTTTCACTGACCAATCATTGTGGTCAGGGGATGGAATACACTGATTGATTAAGCCTGGGTCATTGCTAACTCCTGGAGCTATAGACTGAATCAGATCCAGAAGAACCACATGAACTAAGAGGAGAAGGGAAGAAGTCCCCAGAAGAACCATAGGGGGAATGTATGATAGGCAGGCAAAAACAATAGAGGCCTTATATCCATTTGACAGTGCTATCATAACAAAGTACCACAAGCTGGGTGGTTTAAACATCAGAAATGTATTGTCTCAGTTCTGGAGGCTGGAAGTCTAAAATCAAAGTGTCAGCAGGGTCACTTTCTTCTGAGGACTGTGAGAGGAGAAGCTGTTCCAGGTCCCTCTCCTTGGCTTGTAGATGGCTGTCTTCATGTTCACCTGTGTTTCTGTTGTGTCTAGATTTCTTCTTATAACAACACCATATTGGATTAGAACACACTCTAATGACTTCATTTTATCTTGATTACCTCTCTAATGATCCTGTCTCCAATGGTCACATGCTGAGGTACTGGGAGTTAGGAGTTCAATATACCTCTTCCGAGGGGAACACAATTCAATATGTAACATGCCTCTGTACAAGATGTACTTTATTTCTTGGTCTAAATAGTCTCTACTCTTAATTATTTATGTGACTGAGTCATGTCTTAGCTGGAGCATGCAGAATCTCTGTTGTGTCATGTGGGATCTTTCGCTGTGGCTCACGGGCTTCCTAGCTGTGGTGAGTGGGCTGGGTTGCTCCACAGCACGTGGAATCTTAGTTCCCAAAGTGAAAGTGAAAGTGAAATCACTCAGTCGTGTCCAACTCTTTTCGACCCCATGGACTATAGCCTGCACCAGACTTCTCTGTCCATGGGATTTTCCAGGCAAGAGTACCAGAGTGGGTCGCCATTTCCTTCTTCAGGGAATCTTTCAGACCCAGGGATCAAACCCGGGTCTCCCACATTGCAGGCAGATGCTTTACCCTCTGAGCCACCAGGGAAGCTTAGTTCCCAATCAGTGATCAAACCCAGGTACCCTGTATCACAAGGTGGATTCTTAACCACTGGACCACCAGGAGAGTCAGTCTCTGCTCTTTTGATTTAACCCTTTGTTATAGGAAATGCCTTTCACCTAGAAAGCCAAGATGTATACTGAGTATATTGTGTGTGTGTACGATGTATTCTAAGGGTATTATATGTGTGTATGAGTGAGAGGAGATGTGTAGGGTCAGGTAACTTATTTCTTGTTTTGACTTGCTGTATCACAGGAGTTACATCTGGACCTGATGAAGAGGACTGCATATGACCCAGTAGTTAGGACTTGGAGCTGGATGTGGCAGGTGGCTGAGGCTTTGGGCTGCCCTGTGGAGGGGCATGCATGTGTTCTGTATTGGGAAGACCTTTCATGATTGTTGTGTAAAGTTGTTACATTTACCTGCTCAGCAATTTTTTTTTTTTTTTTACTGCTGAACTGTCTCCTGCTGATGTGATGGTTGATTAGCTTGTCCTGTATTCCCCACTGCAGAGGTGTACTCATCATCCAGGCTGCCCAGAAGAATACATCGTCAACTGAGACCTAGCAGCTGGTTCATGGTCAAACACCTTTCCCAAATAAGGCCAATCATGTCTGTATTTAGGGGTTTACATGAATATGATGAGGGGGGATTGGTTTCTTTTGTAATGTCCTGTGGCAACAACTCCAGTGTTCTTGCCTGGAGAATCCCAGGGATCGGGGAGCCTGGTGGGCTGCCATCTATGGGGTCACACAGAGTCGGACATGACTGAAGTGACTTAGCAGTAGCAGCAGTATTAAAAAAAACCTAGCATGGAGTTGGGGAGAGCCATCTTTACTGTAAAATACAATGAACATACCAAGAGCAAAGCCCAAACAGTGGCAGACAGAGGTGATAGATCCAGTGAGACAGAGTCCTCTGTTATTTAATTCCCTGGATGCAGTCATGTCTGAAATTAATGTCACCCTTTGGACTTGCCAGTTAGGATGACCAAATAAATTCCCTCTTTTCCTTGACTAGCTCATATGTGGTTTTGTGTCTAGCAATGGAGTGCATCTTCAACTGCCTTAGTGCTGGAGTTGGGACTCGAAACCAGGTCTTCTCATCCCAATTTAGGGCTCTTTTCTTCATCCCATGATAGTTTATCCCATAGTTTTCACTTAAAATAGATAAAATACAAACTTTGAAATGTGACAAAGATACTAGCCAGGTATCAGACAAATATTTGCAGAGAAACAAGAACAGCTGTCTTCTAGAGAGGTGGAACTGTATGGCCCTGGGGAATTGGTGGAAAGCCTAACCTGGAAAATCCCATGGACGGAGGAGCCTGGTGGGCTGCAGTCCATGGGGTCGCAAAGGGTCGGACACAACTGAGTGACTTCACTTTCGTGCATTGGAGAAGGAAATGGCAACCCACTCCAGTGTTCTTGCCTGGAGAATCCCAGGGATGGGGGAGCCTGGTGGGCTGCTGTCTATGGGGTTGCACAGAATCGGACACGACTTAGCAGCAGCAGCAGCAGCAGCTAACTATAGAGATGGTACTAGAATACCAGGTACCAGCACATTAAGGCACTAGCTTCCTGCTGAGCCGCATGGATACATGTGATCAAAATCTTATAATCATATTAGCAGACTGGCATCAAATAGCCAAGAGGCTTGGAGTCAGAGGAGCCATGAACCTGACTTGAGATTGATACAGTAGCAAAAATTAAGATTCTATACCCTAGCTGTCTAAGTTCAGTGGCAACGTCTTTGTTTGCCAGCTATTTGAATTTGGGCAAATTGATTATCTTTCTGATACTCTTTGTACATAAAATAGTACTTTCCTTGCTGGGTTGTAGTAAAGATTAAAAGGGCTCCCTGGTGCCTTAGATGGTAAATAATTCGCCTGCAATGCAGGAGACATGGGTTTGATCCCTGGGTTGGGAAGATCCCCTGGAGTAGGAAATGGCAACCCATTCCTGTATTTTTGCCTGGGAAATCCCATGGACAGAGGAGCCTGGTGGGCTGCAGTCCATGGGGTTGCAAAGAGTTGGACATGACTGAATGACTAAGCATGCACAAAGGTTAGAAAGATATATTAGTATTTCACGTATAGCACTTAGTTCAGGTTTTGACACATAGTAAAAGCTCAATTTGTATTTATTTTTGTTAGGAACAGGATCTTTATTTGCTATTGGCTAGAATAAACAATTGGATATGCCAACTGGAGTTCCAAGAACCTCATTAGAGAGAAAGAACTACTGAAGCCCGAGGTGGATGACAGTGGCCAGGTATGTCAATGCTGCAGGTCTATGAAGGGAGAAAGGGGATGAAGGAGGATTGGCGCAAAGATGGCCTGAGAAAGGAGCTCTGGCTAGGAGCAGTGTGGGGAGAGAGTAGCCTCCCTGAGAACCCTGCTGCATGGCATCTGGGGAGCAGATGTGGTCATCAACCAGCCCCTCTCCTCAGGAGGTTCTCTCTTGACTGCCTGCCACTCCTGGGAGCTTTGTGCTGGGAGGGCTCCCTCCCTCTTCATGTCCCCAAGACACTTAGCAACCAAGGCAGACAGGCTGCAACAGGGGTACAGCCAGCCGTATTTCTTTCTGACCACTTTTTATCATCTTCCTGGTGGAAGCCAATAGCAATCATTTTTTGCCTGTTTTAATTTAATAATATTATAATTATTGTTATTGTTGTCATTTCCCTTCTAACTGTTTTTTCTTCCTCCATTTGGACCCTTGTTCATCTATTCTCAGCACGGACCTAGAGCTTTCCTTATGACATGTCAGAATAACGGTGTCCTTTAATCAAAACACTCAAATAGCATCCATTTCACTCTGAAAACTCCTCAAGTTGGCCTAAGCCTGGCTCTGTTTGACCTCTCATTACCCTAGGACCTGTGGTCTTCCTCCTTTACCCCTACCCTCACAGCTCCAGCCTCCTTCACTTCTGCCCTATTCCTTGGTCAAGCCAGGCAAACACTGAGCTGGGGACCACTGCTTCTTCCTCCATCTGAAATGCAGATTTACTCTCTCACTTCCCTCTGAACCTTTCTGAAATGCCACCTTTCAGGGAAGCCTCCCCAGATGACCTGGTCTAAAATCTTAACTTCGCTGTCTCCTGAAAATCCTTTCCAGCTTCTCCATAGCACTTACAACCATCAAACATACAGTATCTTTTCACTTATTTTGTGTATTGTCTATTTTTCCTACTAGAATGTAAGCTCTATAGGGGCAGGGATTGGGGGTCTATTTTGTCCACTGCTGTGATTTTTGTTGAGCAAACGAATACATTTTGTGAAAAGCATCAGAAGCAAAGGAGGTATAATAAAAACCTGGGTCTTTTCTGGCAAATGGAAAAAGCACAGAATTTAGAGTCAGTCAGTGAGGCTAGTCTGGGTCTAGTTTCATCCCTTAACTAATTGTCAGACTTTGAAAAAGTCACTTATCCTTTATGAGCACCAGTTTCCACATCTGCAGGTTGGTGATAACAATATATATCTCCCTAATTATGAAAGCTAATGACTATAGGAGAACAGACAGCACAAGTGTTTTTCTTGTTGTTTCCATGGCCTGAAAGACAGTGGAAGTGTAGTGGCTGGCATGTTAAGGCATGTGTGCACAATCAGTCACTCAGTCAAGTCTGACTCTTTGAGATCCCCTGGACTATAGCCCATGAGGCTCCTTTGTGCATGGGATTTCCCAGGCAAGAATACTGGAATGGGTTTCTATTTTCTACTCCAGGGGATCCTCCTGACCCAGGGATCAAATGTGCATCTTCTGCATTGCAGGTGGATTCTTTGCCACTGAGCTACCAGGGAAGTACATGCTAAGGCATGGAAGTCATTTACAGTTCCTCCAGTGACATGTAGGGCTTCTTTGGTGGCTCAAATGGTCAAGAATCTGCTTACAATGCAAGAAACCTGGGTTCAATTCCGGCATTGGGAAGATCCCCTGGAGAAGGGAATGGCAACCCACTCCAGTATTCTTGCCTGGAGAATCCCATGGACAGAGGAGCCTGGCAGACTACCAGTCCATGGGGTCACATAAAGTCGGACACAACTGAGCAACTAACACTTTCACTTTCTGGTGACATGTGACATTTTGGGTTGGCTATTATTAATCAAAGGCTGGGTCTTTGTTCCAGCCCTATGCTCTTTCACTCTCCCCCTAAGCAAGGATATGGGCCTCAGTTTATTTATTTGTAAAAAGAGGTGATGAAACTTACCCCACCTAGCTTGGAGTTTGGAGGAATGAGGATCAATCAAAAGAAATAATTTGTGAAATCCCTTTGAAAACAGGAAACATCTATACGGACACAAATGATTCACCACGGTTGGTGACAAGGTTTCGTGTGTCCGATTCTAGAATTCCCAGCTGGAGTGAAAAAGGAACCTGAGAAGAGGAATCTTTACTAATAACATTTCCATATCTTCATCTCTGCCAACACAACACCATGTCCAACTCAACCATACAACAAACTCTCCTTTGGTGTTCGCTGGTTGTTTGAAAAGCATAGACTTCATCTGACGTTTGTATTTGTATTTTTTTCAACATTTAGAAAATCTGTTAGACCTGACCTAATTTGAGGGGGCCTATGTATTCATGGCTGGGCTACTCTTTGATAGTCTTAAGTGGAATATATTATGAAGGAAGAGTCAGGATCGAGGAAATCTTGCTTGAAGTAATGCTATCTTGAGTTAGGTTTTCACATTAGTCAGTGAATTCACACATAGTTATAAAAAAGAATGGACTTTTCCACTCCTTTATTTAAAAGCTATACAGTTTTATGGCTCTAATTAACTTCTGGATGCTTATACCTTTGTTTGTAAAAAGGCTATCCCTCTTGCCATCACAGCTTGCTGTCCCAAATGGACATAAACAGGGCACAGTCATGTATACATGAAAAAAGATGACCTACATACATGATGTTACAGTAGGGTATTAAAACCACAATTTCAGCCATTTCTCCCAATTAAGGCTAACTCATCTGTGATTTCAGCCTCCCATTGGAAATAAAAGTCTGACGGTAATTGGAGCACAGAGCTATTCACCACTGTACTTCAATCTGGAAATAATTGTCTTTGTTCAATTAAGAATCTGCATTTTCATGCCAGTCTTCACAGATTATCTTGAATGGAAAAAAAGCAACCTGAAGTCCTCATCTTCTTTTTGGGTTTAACATTTTTTCTCCTAGCATACTGAGAATGATATCATACAATGATTTTCTAGATGGATTTAATATAACAAAAACCTCCTAGGGAATTCATATATAGTTTTTTAAAAATTTCAAGAACTCTGAGAGACGATTCTCTAGAGTTGGGCTCAAAAAGGTATTAATTTGTCTGAAAAGTGAAAAAGTGAAAGTGAAGTTGCTCAGTCATGTCCTACTCTTTGCAACCCCATGGACTGTAGCCTGCTAGGTTCCTCTGTCCATGAGATTTCCCAGGCAAGAATATTGGAATGGGTCGCCATTTCATTCTCCAGGGCATCTTCCCAAGCCAGGGATCTAACTCAGGTCTCCCGCATTGCAGGCAGACTCTACCATCTGAGCCATCAGGGAATCCCTAATTTGTCTGAGGCCTTCAGTTAATTTGTCATATTATAATAATCAGATTTCCTATGAAATAAAATCTGACTGCTGTCTATCTTTTTTTTCATTTATGGAACCACCCACTCTCTTAGGTGCTTTAAAAATACAGACGAATATATAACTCATAAAAAAACTTTGAGAATCCTTAATTCTATTATCCCCATTTAATAGATAAGAACAATAAAGGTCAGAGAGTTTATGTGATTCCCCCTACTCCCCCCACCAACAATGTCACTCAGTAACTTATTGGTAAAACCAAGAGTCAACTGCAGGTCTGGCTGGCTTTAAAACCTCTAGCACTTATTTCTTATTAAGTTAATACAGCTAAAGGAAAATAGTCAGAAGCATTCCTGTTAAAAATAATAAGCTTCATATACAAGCAACTCCTGCAGCTCAATTCCAGAAAAATAAATGACCCAATCAAAAAATGGGCCAAAGAACTAGACATTTCTCCAAAGAAGACATACAGATGGCTAACAAACACATGAAAAGATGCTCAACATCACTCATTATCAGAGAAATGCAAATCAAAACCACAATGAGGTACCATTTCATGCCAGTCAGAATGGCTGCTATCCAAGTCTACAAGCAATAAATGCTGGAGAGGGTGTGGAGAAAAGGGAACCCTCTTACACTGTTGGTGGGAATGCAAACTAGTACAGCCACTATGGAGAACAGTGTGGAGATTCCTTAAAAAACTGGAAATAGAACTGCCATATGACCCAGCAATCCCACTGCTGGGCATACACACCGAGGAAACCAGAATTGAAAGAGACACGTGTACCCCAATGTTCATCGCAGCACTGTTTATAATAGCCAGGACATGGAAGCAACCTAGATGTCTATCAGCAGACGAATGGATAAGAAAGCTGTGGTACATATACACAATGGAGTATTACTCAGCCATTAAAAAGAATACATTTGAATCAGTTCTAATGAGGTGGATGAAACTGGAGCCTATTATACAGAGTGAAGTAAGCCAGAAAGAAAAACACCAATACAGTATACTAACGCATATGTATGGAATTTAGAAAGATGGTAACGATAACCCTGTATGCGAGACAGCAAAAGAGACACAGATGTATAGAACAGTCTTTTGGACTCTGTGGGAGAGGGCGAGGGTGGGATGATTTGGGAGATGGCATTGAAACATGTATAATATCATATAAGAAACGAATGGCCAGTCCAGGTTTGATGCAGGATACAGGATGCTTGGGGCTGGTGCACTGGGATGACCCAGAGGGATGGTATGGGGTAAAGGATTGGGAACATGTGTACACCCGTGGTGGATTCATGTTGATGTATGGCAAAACCAATACAATATTGTAATTAGCCTCTAATTAAAATAAATAAATTTAAATTAAAAAAATAATAAGCTTCTATCTGCCTTGCAATGCAAAGGACACTGATTCCATCCCTGGTTCGGGAAGGTCCAATATGCCAGGGAGCTATTAAATCCATGTGCCACAACTACTGGCCCAGTGCACCAGAGCCAGTGAGACACAACCGCTGAGCCTACGAGCTGCAGCTATTGAAGCCTGTGGGCCTAGAGCCCATGCTCCGCAGCAAAAGAAGCCACTGCAGAGGCCTGCACACTGCAACTAGAGAAGCTCACATACAGCAACAAAGACCCGCCACAGCCAAATAAATAGACAAACAAGTCTTTTTAAAAATGATAAGATTCTGATAGCTAGAACTATCACCAACACAGCAACACAGCAGATGTCTTTGCTATACATCATCCTGCTCCAATAATTTCGAAAGCACCTATATCCAGCCGTTCTGGATGAAAATAAAAGACCCACAATTATGAAACCATTTTAGCACAATGACAACTTTAAAAATAATGTGAGCTACTATCCATATCATGACCTAATTTAATCCTTTCTCCAAGATGGATTTCTTTACAAACTAGACATGTCTTTTCTGTTTTTGGATCCCTTCAACCAAACATACTTATTAAATGAGAAAATGAGTGAATCGTCCTTCCTCCTTCTCTCTATCTCCCTCTCTCTCATTTTTTTTTTAAACAGGGAAAGCACGAACTCAATCCCCAACTACCACAAATTATGCAGTTGAGTTTTCCACCTTTGGGGACATCGCAGGGTGTAGCACCTCCAGAGTGCAATGAATAAGCTTTGTCCTGGGAAAACAACCTTTGTAATCATGGTATCTTTCCTGCCAGGTAAGTACTGAATCACTCTCTTGATAATTCCAAGAGGCGGGCAGGATATATGGAATCCATATATTATGGATATATTGTGTGCGTGTGTTTAACATATACAAACAAGTCAAAAACCCCTGTGTAAGTGTAAGATGTAGAGCTCTGGCCAAACCTTTCATTATCCCCTTTGGAAACATTATACAGGTATTGTAAATCTCCACCTTTGAAGCAAAGTAATTCCTTTTCTTTAATAATACTCTGGTAAATGTACCCAGGAGTGTTACCCATTCTTCTCTGTCTTTGACCATGCCGTTTCATAATGATGAGGAGAAGAAAAGACTTATTTAAGCACCTGGATGGAAAGTGATAGCCAACCCAACTTTTCTTTTTGAAAATATAGCATTAGTATTTGAGTATGTGTACGTCAAACGGGACTGATATGCATGGAGGGTGGAGGCCATCACTTGTACATTTCATGCTGAATCTGGTTCTGACTTTGGACTGTTTGGGGCTGTGGGTTGGTGGGAGGGATGTAGCATGTTCTGTGTTTATCAGTCTGCTCCATAGGCTATGGCAGGTGTGGAGATTACTTTCCAATAACGCCTGGAAGCAATATTCCTCCACCTTCACAGGAACTTGCCATCTGGCTCTGAGGGCCAGGGATAATTCAGTTTCTAAATAAGCTCAGCTTTAGGTCCTCCAGAGCAAAAACTGATAAATGAGTGAGATTACCCTGTTTTATGGCAGTGTCAATAACACACCAGCATTGGCCCCTCAGATGCCTTCAGAAAAGAAAGTGAAGCTTTTATTGAATTAACCTATCTCAAATCAAAGCACATTACTTAAGGGCTTAGGGGAGGGAGTTGCCAAACTTTATACATATACATAGAAAATACATTTGCATAGTATGTAGATCTTTTGTATGCAATCCTTGGTCTCATCAAGTGAAATGCCAGAGTCAATTTTGGCCTTGTACACTCTAAAATGAATAATTTTACCCATTAAAATTTTCTTCCCAGAAAAAATGGCTAAAGCTGAAAATTTACTAAGCTGCCTAGATAATAAACTCTTTGGCTGGAGAAAACATAGGTGTACCCATCAAGTGAAGAGAAGATATAAAACTGTGACATAAACAATTTAGACCAAAAGACAAACCTTGGAGAAAAAGAGATCTTTTCCTTTCTGCTCTAATTATCTGAACCAGCTGTCAAAAGTGATCAAATTGATCAGATAATACCTTAAATCTCCATTTGGATTTGTCCCTGTGGCCATTACCATTTTGGAATGGTTGTTTTGTATAAACAGCATCAGGTTGAAGAAAATTATGATTTGATGAGAAGAATTGGAGATGCTTGGAATGCATAGCATCCAGCATGGCCCTATTTCCCAGGGTCCCCTGAGATTATGTGTAGCAATGACAAGATGACATAATTAAATTAAGTGGCATGGCAAAAAGTAAGAAAGTAAGCCCACAGGGCTCCCTTGGGACAATAACAATGCAAACAGTTTTTTAATATGTCTTATTAAAAAGAGGTTCAATAAACTGGAATTATCTCAGCTTGGGAAAATAAAATACAGTTCTCTTGGGAAAACAGAATTTTCTTCTCTGGAGGAAGCATGGTGAGAAGAAACCTTCTTTGGGAGAGTAAAGAGTATGTGAAGTGAAAAGTCGCTCAGTCGTGTCCGACTCTTTGCGACTCCATGGACTATACAGTCCATGGAATTCTCCAGGCCAGAATACTAGAGTGTGTAGCAGTTCCCTTCTCCAGGGGATCTTCCCAACCCAGGGATGGAACCCAGGTCTCTCCCGTATTGCAGATGGATTCTTTACTAGCTGAGTTACCAGGGAAGCCCAAGAATACTGGAGTGGGTAGGCTATCCCTTTTCCAGCGGATCTTCCCAACTCAGGAATCAAACCGGGGATTCTTTACCAGCTGAGTTACCAGGGAAGCCCAAAAGAGTATGTATCTCTCTGAAATTAATATATATATATACATATATATATACATATATACATACACATATATACATACATACAGTATTTGATACATGGAAAATGAAGTAGAAATGGTCGACATATTTTGGGAGTGCTTTTCCCTATGGAAGTCTCTTTTCTATCACTCTCTTTCCTGGCAGGCAAAACTAAGTGACCATGGATGCACCATATCTTGCCCTCTGATTGGATCAGCATGGACACCTGCATTGGTGTCAGGAAGTCTATTGGTGTCAGGAAGCCAATCAAATTCTCGCTCTTGAGAGAATGACCCACACACCAAGTTGCAACACGGTCAGTTCTGACCAAAACTAGATGCAAACCAAATTGAATAAGGAAGAGAAGTGATGAGTGAGATAGAAATAAGAGGAAGAAACCTCCAAAGAGAAATGAATGAGGCAGATACCATGGATGTGGCCCAGTCCCCAAAGCCTTCCCAGTGAAGCTCAGCTGAATCTAATTTCCTTTTTAAAGAAATATGTAAGGGTGCTTCTTATAGTATTATAATAATCCTCACTTCCCCCACTTTTCTTTTTAGTTAATTTCGACAGGCTTTTACTAATTTACAGCTAATGAATCCCTGAATAAGACAAAGAACAAGTATCTAAAGATAATAGCCTTGGAGTATGAAAACTATAGGAAATTGGGAATAAGGAAGGAGGGGATTTAATATTTATTTAAATGTATTCTATGTACCAGACATTCTGTTAGGTGTGTACTATTTTCATCTTTTTAGCAACTACATGTCTCCAGGACATTTTTATTTTAATCATACTGAAAAGGAAATGAGTTTCAGAGAGCTTAATAAACTTGCCTAAAGTCTCACAGAGTCAGGATTTAAACTCAGTACTGCCTGGCTTCAGAGGGTCTTCCCTTACATTGCCACCAGACTTGGGAATAATGCAAATATTGTTACCAGGTGACATCAAGGCTCTTGAAGACAATGATGATATAGGCAGCCATAAAATGATGGTTAATCTTATGTGTCAACTTGGAGGTGTTCTTGGATAAGAATAGCATTTATGTTGGTGAAGTTTAAGTAAGCAGATTTCCCTCCATCATGTGGGTGTACCTCATTCAATCAGTTGAAGGCCTGAATAGAACAAAAAGATCAACTTCCTGGGACAAGAAGGAATTTTCCTTCAGATGGTCTATGGAGTTTATCTGTACCATTAGTTCTCCTGGGTCTGGAGCCTGCTGGCTAACACTGACGACTTAGACGTGCCGTTCTCCGTAATTATATATATATATACGCATTCCATGGGATTGCAGAGAGTCGGACACAACTGAGAAACTAACACACACACACACACACATACACACATAAAATTGATTCTGTTTCTGTGGAGAAACCTAACATGCCATAGAAAAAAATTGGATCAGAAAACCAACATTATGGAGAGTGATGAAAGCAAGATGGCCAAATAAGATGTCCTCTCTTATACCACCTCTTAACAACAATAATTTGGCATCCATCCATGGACAAAGGGGGCTTCCCACGTGGTGCTCATGGTAGAACCCACCTACCAATGCAGGAGATGTAAGAAACATGGGTTTGATCCCAGGGTCCAAAAGATCCCTTGGAGAAGGAAATGCAAACCCACTCCAAGATTCTTGCCTGGAAGACTCTAGAAACAGAGGAGCCTGGCAGGCTGTAGTCTGTGGGGTCACAAAGAGTCAGACACGACTGTGTAACTGAGCATGCATGTATAAACGAAAGTATCTTTGTGGGAGCTTTGTAGTCCAGGTATGAGACAGTGAAGCCCTGGTAAAGTCTAAGACCGAGGAGAACCATTCTGAAGCTAGGTGCCAGGCGGCTGATTCACCAACCACGATCCTGGTGACAGATCTGTAAACAGCTCCGTATTCCTGAAGACTCGGCCACAGTCCATTTATCTTGGTCCTGTCACCACTTACCCAGGAACCCTGGAGGACTCACACTCATCTGTGCATTGTGTAATAAGCACACAGAACTTGGTCCCAGTTGTAGTCTTGAAGTGGGCCATGAACCCCTCTTAGCTGTGGTCCCAGAGCCTCTGGAGGCGAGCCCACCAATTTCAGTCAGACTGTAGATTCTGAAAGGTCCCCCACAATGGAACTTTGGACCATCCCAGCCACAGTCTGTAAACTGTCCTGGTCACACAGGGGCCTGATAAAACACACACCTGTCTATAGCGTGCCCTGCCCCCCCACCCCCACCCCACTGATCCTGAAAAGGCCCTGTACTTAGCTCCAATCTCTCCAGCCACAGTCAGGGAGCAGTCCAGCCCACCTAGGGAACTAGTAGGAGACTCAGAATCAGGTCTGCAGACCTCAATCTTGGTTGTGTAATCTGAAACAGGTCTGTGGGTTGGTTCTAACTCTCTTCAACCACAGTCCAGGGCCAGCCCTGCCCACCTAGGGATGTGTTCAGTGGCTAGGCAGGAGGCTTCCCAGGGACCTGGTAGGAGCCACACCTGGGTGTGCAGCTGGCAATAAGCCCACTGCCTGAGGACCCAACCAGGGGCTCTGAAATGAACCCTTGTCCCTGTGTCATCTTACTGAACAAGGTACTGGAATCTGATGCTACATCTATCCAGTGACTTTATTGCTTATACTACATCTTTCAGTTATAAAATTTCCTTTTGAATTTTATGCTTTCTATTTTTGGCTGGTTTTTCTGTCCTTTAGAGTATGAGGATAATAGCTTATTTTAAATGGTTGTCCAATAATTCTAAAATCTCTGTTATCAGAGTCAGTTTCCATTGTCTCTTAACTATGAGTCATATTTTCCTGTTCCTTTAAATGTCAAATAATTTTGAGTTGTATCCTGGAGACTGTGAATGATACATTGTCTAGACTCTTGATAGTGTTATATTCCTCTGAGGAGTATTGATTTTTGTTTGTTTTTTTCAGTTAACTTCGCTGAACTCAGCTATAAAATTATTTCTCCCTGCAGTAGGAAACAGATGAAATTTTAATTCAGTCCTTTGAGCTTTGAATGAATTGTTAGGAGTTTGTATCTACATTATGCATGTATAGTTTAGAGATCAGCCAGAGACTTGATCAAAAGTTTATACACAGACTATGACTCTGTCTCTCTATTACCTTTGGCCAGGGACTCTCCTCTTTTCCTATAATTGCTTTGAAATCTGTCTTCTAATTCTTCAAGCCGGTAATATTGAGGGTTGCTATAAAAACAGGAAACTCACTCAGTGCCACTTTCTTTTTCCTAGTGTCAATCCACCCACAGATTCTGCCCATTTTGGTAATCCCTTCAGGTAATTACTTCTTATTTCTAGACTTTTTTTTGTTATGTTCAAGAAGGTCTGTCATATAGAAGTTACTCAGCTGTGACCAAAAGTGGCAGGTTAGCTAGAACATTTGAGACAAATATTTGCAAATAACCTTGCACAAGCCCCATGGGAAGTATTCCTCTAGCTTTTTAGGAACAAATATTAAGAAGGTTTAGTGTTCAGGGACTAATTTTAAATGATGCCAACTTTAGGCATTACATGCTAATGTCACATTTCTAGTAAGTCGTGAAACAGGTAATCAGACACAGATGTTTTAAACTGGAATTTCCTTAAGTTCCAAATATCAAATTTCTAGTTTAGTAAGTAGCACATAACAAATATGTAAACTGTACAGTATGTGAGAATGTAATGCATGCTATAAAAAAGCAAAATCATAATAGGGGAATTGGGAGGGCAAGATAGGGAAAGAGAATATGGTCATTTAAATAGGACAGTTGGGGAAATAGGATATTCATTGAAAAGGTAGCATCCAAGCAGATTCTTGAGGGAAGTAGGCAATTAACCTTGCAGACATCTGGGGAATAGGTTCCAGGAAGAGGGAACAGTATCATATACAACACGGACTAAGTGCTGCATATTTAATTCTTCTAATCATCCAAGGAAGAGATTTTATTACCTCTGTTTCAAAGATGTGGGAACAGGTCCAGGGAGGTTAGACAATTTGTCTATGGTCATACTGTTGGTGAGCAACAAAACCAAGTTCTTTCAATCAGTTGTTGAAAGGCCTAGTCCCCACCCTTAAGGTGCATGTAGTGTAACACAGATTAGGCAAACAGATGTTTCAAAATAACATAGGAGAGCCTCCCTGGTGGCTTAGTGGTAAAGAATCCGCCTGCAATGGAGGAGAATAAGGTTCGATCCCTGGGTCAGGAAGATACCCAGGAGAAGGAAATGGCAACCCACTCCAGTATTCTTGCCTGGAGAATCCCATGGGTAGAAGAGCCTGGCAGGCTATAATCCATGCGGTGGCGAAGAGTTGGACACCACTAAGTGTTTGAGTGTGTATGCAAAAAAAAGGGGGATTTTAACAGAGGTCTACAAGGACATGGAGGTGAAGGCTTTTTGCATAATTCACACTGAAAGTTGACTAAACAAAGGAACACCAGAAAATTCATCATCTACTACATCTGGTGGAGTTAGTAATATTTCTGTTTGCTTGTGTAAACCCTGGAGTGAGTCATCTTGCAGTTCTTGATAACCCTGTTCAAAGTTGGTTTGGATCTGAATTCAGGTCATCTTTCTGCAAGAGAGAAAGGAAGGAAGAAAGGAAAGAAGGAATGGAGGAGGAGGTGAGGGGGGTGGAAAAAGAAAGGAATGGAGAAATGAAGGAAGAAGCAAAGGAAGGAAGAAGAGAAGAAGGTAAGAAGGAAGAAGAAAGTGTCCAGAAAAAATTCTTGATAGAATTTCACCTTCCTCTGAGTAGGTGTACCTTCCTTATATCAAAACATCACAATGTACACCTCAAATACTTACAATGTTTACTTGTTAACCACACCTTATAAAACAGAAAGCAAAGAAATAAAGAGGCACCCCTGAAAAAAAGTTTTGGCCACTAGACCATGTCCCCAGGTGAACTGGTAAATACTGTCAATACTGAGATTGACCAAGATCCCAAACTGAAACTGTATACCTGAAGTAGCATGCACACATCTCTAGAAACACTTATTTAACTGCTCCAAGATTCACACTCTTTATTTGTAAAACAAACAAAAAAAAGGATCATATTATTTCCTCTTTCATAGGACTGTCATGGGTGTTAAACAGGATAACACAATGCTTATCATATGTTAAGTGCTCAATTCGTTATAACGGTTTCTATTTCCATTCCAACCTGTTTCTTGAACTTTATTTAATCTCAAGAAGTGCTTTCTGGTTATTGATTTTACATTTCATTTCCTGGTTTATGTAAAATATTTGGAAACTAAGTCATATAGGATAAGTAGTGAGAAAAGCACAGCAATTTGGAGGAAAAAAATAACTTGGATGTGACCCTGCTTCTGTCAGTTATTAGCTATAGGAACTTCTAGAAGTTACTGATGACTCAAGCATGGAATCAAGATTGCCAGGAAAAATATCAATCTCAGATATGCAGATGATAACCACTCTATGGTAGAAAGTGAAGGAGAACTAAAGAGCCTCTTAATGAGGGTGAAAAAGGAGAGTGAAATAGCTGGCTTAAACTCAACATTCAAAATACTAAGATCATAGTATCCAGTCCCATCACTTCATGACAAATAGATGGGGGAAAAGTGGAAACAGTGACAGATTTTATTTTCTTGGCTCCAAAATCACTGCAGGCAGTGACTGCAGCCATGAAATTAAAAGATACTTGCTCCTTGGAAGAAAAGCCATGCCAAATCTAGACAGCATATTCAAAAGCAGAGACATCACTTTGCCAACAAAGGTCTGTCTAGTCAAAGCTATGGTTTTTCTAGTAGTCGTGTATGGATGTGAGAGTTGGACCATGAAGAAGGCTGAGTGCTGAAGAATTGATGTTTTTGAATTGTGGTGCTGGAGAAGACTCTTGGGAGTCCCTTGGACAGCAAGGAGATCAAACCAGTCAATCCTAAAGGAAATCAACCCTGAATATTTATTGGAAGGACTGATGCTAAAGCTGAAGCTCCAATACTTTGGCCACCTGACGCAAAGAGCTAACTCAATGGAAAAGACCCTGATGCTGGGAAAGATTGAAGGAAGGAGGAGAAGGAGATCACAGAGGATGAGATGGTTGGACGGCATCACTGACTCAATGGACATGAGTTTGAGCAAACTCAGGGAGATAGTGAAGGGCAGGGAAGCCTGGTGTGCTGCATGCTCCATCTATTTGACAGGGTCACAAAGAGCTGGGCACTTTGTGATTGAACAACAACAGAAGTTACTGAACCTATTTCCTCACTGGAGAGATTTTTTAAGAGAGCAATTTTTAATTATTAGCAATAAATAGCTATAATTTATTGATGCTTACTCTGGGCCAGTAATTGTTCTAAATATCTATAATGTTATGAAATCCTTATAAGGTAGATATTATGTAGTAATATTAGGAGTATCAAAAGAGGATGATGATGACTGAAAAGCTTCTGGTATTCTTGAAAATTTGTAGCCTCCTTTGGGAGTATTTTCTCATCTCCCTGGTCACTTCACTTTAGAATGACCCAAAGCTCAGACCTGTGTCCTACTTTTATCAGTTCCACCTCCCATGGAATCTCATCCAACCCCCAACTTTAAATACCATCTTTCAACTGATCACTTGCCAATTTGTGTTTTCCAGCCTCAGCATCTCCCTTGAGCCCTAACTGCTTATATGCTAGTGTTTAGTCTGTATTTCGGAGAAGGCGATGGCGCCCCACTCCAGTACTCTTGCCTGGGAAATCCCATGGACGGAGGAGCCTGGTAGGCTGCAGTCCATGGGGTCGCTAAGAGTCAGGCATGACTAAGCGACTTCACTTTTACTTTTCACTTTCCTGCATTGGAGAAGGAAATGGCAGCCCACTCCAGTGTTCTTGCCTGGAGAATCCCAGGGACGGGGGAGCCTGGTGGGCTGCCGTCTGTGGGGCCGTACAGAGTCGGACACGACTGAAGTGACTTAGCAGCAGCAGCAGCAGTCTGTATTTTCAAACTTAACATGTCCAAAATGGAAGTTTTTCCCTAAAACCCATTCCATCCACGGTATTCTCTATCACATTTATTGGCAATTCCATTTTCCTATTTGTAAGCCAAAATTCTTGTAGTCATCTTGACCCTCTCCAACATACTGCAGCCAATTTTCTGTGTGCATGGTTTGTGCCCCTTCAGAAAACATCTAGTATCGAATAACTTATCATTTCCACTGCTACTACCTTGGTCTGGACCTCCATCGTCTTTTGCTTGGTTATTGCCAGTGCCTCCTAATTGGGCTCCCTGCTTTGGCCTTAATATTCTCCCCACCAATTCCCCACCCTCACACTCCTGCTGGAATCTATCCTCAACCCTGAAGCAAAGGTGATCCTGATAGAAAATAAGTCAGATCATGTCACTCCTTTGTTTAAGCCCTTTTTCTCATGGGTTTCCATGCCTCTCAGAGAAAAGCTGAAAATTTTCACAATGGCTTTCAGGGTCCTATGCTAGTCCTCATGCCTCTTCTCTCATCTGCATCACTGTGATCTTAGCTGCTTTTTCTCCTTTCTTGCTCATGTCTTACCTTCCTTGAGGTGCCTAGAATGCCCTGGGCACACTGCCACGAGGGCTGGGTGTTTGCTTGTCCCTCTGCCCTGAATGTCCTTTCATAGCCTCAGTTTCTCTCTTCCATCCTTCATGTTTCTGTGCAAATGTTTCCTTGACAGTTAAACCTGCCCAGCAAGACCAGCTATATAATCTTTGGACTCAGTGCAAAACAAAAATTCAGAGACCTCTTATTCAGAAAATATTAATAGATGTTCTAAGAAGTCCAGCAGCAGTAACTTTATTTAACTCAAAGCTAGCCAAACTTATTTAAGCACAGTTTTTTTCTCTATATATAACTTTATATATACATTTGCAGTTTTTGCATCTGCAAAATGCCTGGCGGAAATTAGAAGATCTCTTTCAATTCCAAAATTTCATAAATCCATTCTTGTATCAATATTAATAATCTATAAAATCACATAATTACATTTTATCACATATAAATTATATAAATGTATCACATATACTGTATGTGATAAAATGTGATTTATGCAATATAATTAAATGTATAATATATATTTATAATATATAATAACATATTTGTAAAATATATAATATGTATTTATATTTTATCAAGGTATGAACTTTTAATCATTTTCCTTTAGCTTTATAGGAAGTTTGTCAAGCAAATATGGAAAATGGGAATATGCCCTTTGCGTGATTTCTCCAAATATGTTTGAAAAATTATATAACAAACTTGGACAGTATATCTTTTAAATTTTTATGTTAGCATTCTTCTAGTTTTATTTTCCTTAAGATAGTTGCAAGATTCTAGTGTTTTGGCAGGAAATGTGACTTTCATTCTTTGGATCTAAACCCTTAAGACTGAATTATGGTAATGAATAACTTCAGAGATGACAGTCTCTATACGTGTAAAGGTGGGAGATTTCTTCTGAAACAGAAGAGGAGGGTGTCAAATGAACTGAGAACTGTCTTTTTCTGACCATAACTGAGGATGAGGGGAGATCCATGTGCACTCGCTTCCATAGGGTATTTCTTTACTTTCTTGCTGAGAGGATGCTTAGCCATATATATATATAATTATTCAGATTATTGATTGATTCATGTGTGCTAAGTTGCTTTAGTCTTGCCTGACTCTGTGCCTATGGACTATAGCCTACCAGGCTCCTCTGTCTATGGAATTTCTGAGGCAAGAAGACTGGAGTGGGTTGCCATTTCCTTCTCCAGTGGATCTTCCTGAACCAGGGATTGACCTGCATCCCTTATGTCTCCTGCATTGGCAGGCAGGTTTTTTACCACTAGCTCCACCTGGTAAGCCCATATAGACAGGTATATTTAGAATATATAGGTATTATAATATATATATTATATATATAACATATAATACAGATAGGCATATATAATATAGATAGGTATATATCATAATTATTGGAGAAGGGCATGGCAACCCTCTCCAGTGTTCTTGCCTGGAGAATCCCATGGACAGAGGAATCTGGTGGGCTCCAGTCCATGGGGTTGCAAAGAGTCGGACACGACTGAGCAACTAACACATATCATAATTGAATTATATATATAATACAATTATACATATAGATAGGTAGATATGTGCTATCTCCGTGTTGCTCAGGGTAAAAGATCAGGCTTCTTTTTTAAATTACCATGCATTTACTTATGTTTTTGAAAAACATAATTAAAAAATACTAGAATAAAGGAATCTAAAATAACAAAGCCATACATAGTACAAAGTCAGAAACATGAGATTCAATAAGCATAAAATCCCTCTGTCAAATTTCTATAAAAATTTCTCAGTGCCTATCCTCGGTTCCTGTATTTGTATCACCTCAGACCAGAACAAATATTTTGCGGGGATTGGCCTCAGCCCATGTACTACGTATCGAGCAACACAGATCTGGATCTCTTACTTTTGCCACTAATTTGGGTGCTTAGTCACTCAGTCATGTCCGACTCTTTGTGAACCCATGGACGCCTTTGTCTGTGGAATTCTCCAGGCAAGAATAATGGAGTGGGTCGCCATGCTCTCCTCCAGGGGATCTTCCCAATCCAGGGATCAAACCCGGGCCTCCTGTATTGCAAGCGGATTCTTTTATCATCTGAGCCACCAGAGAAGCCCTTTACCACTAATTTAGTATATAGCAAATACTACCATTTAGTGCGATTTATCTTTTTATTTCCTTGAGAGCAACAGAGATCTATTTGTGACCTCGAAGTACGTTGGGGAAAACACTGTACACAGTAGGTGCTCAATGAATGTGTCCTGATGTGCACATACCTGATAGACTGTAAATGAGAGATAGGTAAGTAGGTAGATAGAGCTTAAAAAAAAAAAAAAACCAAAACAGCATTTTTATCTCCTTTATACCCATTTCTGGCCAAAGCCAACAAAGAAACAAAAAAGTCTCTTTAGAAAATTTCCAAAATAAATAAAAGCTATTTGAGGGCAAAAAGTTTATGATATACAGAAAACCAAAACATAATAGTTTTAGAAAGCTTTTAAATCTTTTTAAGGGAAAGTTGTACTTATCCATTAACAAACCTGTATGTAGCTGTCTTGCTTTAAGAGGTCTCTTGAGACAGAGATTTCAAAACTCCTCATAGGTATCCCAGTTGTGCATAATGTTACTTCAAAGCAACAGTGTATGTCATTTTCATAAGAAAGAAAATTAATTTCTTGTATCATTTAATCTTTCTTGATAGAAAATTCAACTCTAAAATTCACAAAAGGAGAAGGGTGTTGTGCTAGTCACAGAGTCATCTCTGACTCTGAGATGCCATGGACTGCAGCCCACCAGGCTAATCTGTCCATGAAATTCTCCAGGCAAGAATACTGGAGTGGCTTGCTGTGCCCTTCTCCAGGGGATCTTCCTGACCCAGAAGTGAGATGCCTAACTAATCTGCTTTTAAGAGTTACATGTTTTTCTTCATTTGCCTTTACAGCTCAAATGGCAAAAGGTTGTTATAAATTGAATACATTTTCATGCAGGCTGCTAGCCATTTTGTAGGTATTAAAGAGCAGAAGGATCTTTAATCTGCAGTTCACTCCTAGCAAGAAAGAATTCTTTAGGTGGATTCATCTCAATGTATGGCAAAACCACTACAATATTGTAATTAGCCTCCAATTAAAATAAATAAATTTATAAAAAAACTAAATAAATACTATATGGTTAACTTCTTTTGTACAAACTAAGTTACGCTAGCAAAAAGATGGGTGGTGAAGTGAACCCTTGCCATCCTTGTCTAGAAAGCGGGATTTCTTGGGAGTGAAAATCATACTGCCCTGTAACCAACAAGTGGGCTGGTGACTACTGAGTTCTACAAGAGGACAAGGAAGGGCAGGTATGTCATAGAATCCCAGATATTGAATTTGGAGATGTGCTCCATTTAATCAGCTCTTCATAGCTGTCTCACGTTTCCTCTACTTCCTCCACCTTCAGCTTCAGGATAAGTTGATCCACTGCCTACATTTGGACTGAAGCTCATTGTTCCATACAAAATATTTATTGGGATCACAAACCAAAAAACTGATTAGTTGGGAAATATAAAGATTTGAAAGTACTTTTACAGTAATAAAGAACAAAACTACAATAAAATAGAAACAGATTAGAATGACTCAAGTGCATCTGAATGCTCATGTTAAAAATGGCAAAGATTCATTTAAGTTTATAAAGGAGGTCCATATCAAACCCATTGAAATGGGTGAAGAACAGGTAGTTAGTTCATCCATGAGAAAACACAAATAGGAAACACATAATTTAAAACATTTTTAAATCTTTGCTAGTGATGAAATAAATAGTAAAAATATGTTTAGAAATGTTGAATTATATTAAAGTTAGACTCATTGGAAAAGCCCCTGATGCTAAGAAGAATTGAAGGCAAAAGGAGATGAGAGTGGCAGAGGATGAGATGGTTGGATAGTATCACTGACTCAAGGGACATGAATTTGTTAAACCCTGAGAGATAGTGAAGGACAAGGAGGCTTGGCATACTGCAGTCCATGGGGTTGCAAAGAGTCAGACTGAACAATGGCCAGTCCAGGTTCGATGAAGGATACTGGATGCTTGGGGCTGGTGCACTGGGAAGATCCAGAGGGAGGGTATGGGGAGGGAGGAGGGAGGAGGGTTCAGGATGGGGAACACAGGTATACCTGTGGCGGATTCATTTCAATATTTGGCAAAACTAATACAATATTGTAAAGTTAAAAAAAAAAAGATTTTAGAAACAAGCATTCATTAAAAATTAACATTGATACAAATTATATATTTGAATGGAAACTAGAAAATTCACACACATTTGATATCATTCTGAGTTGGTAATTCACAAATCATAAGCCACACATAAAACTATAAAGAGAAACAAAAAATGCAGAAAAATACAAAAAAATATCCATAACCATTTAGGCCTAAAAAAAACCACAAAGGAATTTATTCTAAAGCTGTAACTCAACAGACTCAAAAATCTATAAGCACAGAAGATACTTTTTGTAACTAACAGAAACTTACTAAACAACAAAGGAAGATTAAGTAACTAATAAAAATACTATTTTACAAAGCTACATAGACGCCTAAAAGAATAGTGATTACAGAATGTAAAATGAACACCAAAAAAATGCAAAACAACTCCAGCCATTTAAAAACTGTGTACATGTGATGAATTGCACAATTAAAAATATGCAAGTGGTTTTCAAGTGATAGGGTAAGATTCCCCCCTCCCCCTTTTTTTTTTTTGCAAATTCCTTTGCTAGGACTTTGTACAGTCTATGTATTTTTTCACTTAAAAATTTTTTGTGAGGGAGAAAGGAGGAAAGGATGAATATCTGGAGAAGATACTTCTCCCCCTTCACCTTACAGTCAGTTTCTGCCGACACTCAATTTTCTGCAGCGCTGTCAGCTCCCTTTCGGAGGAGTTGATGTGTAGGGCTTAATCCTGTCTGCGGGCTGCCTCTCTATTCAAGACGGTATGCAAATACTTCCAAACCAGAGCATTTTAGACCTATTCACGGCTCAAGACAACACACTTTTCATTAGCATTTGAAGTGCGAGGGCTGAAAAAGGGGAATGGACAACTTTTTTTTTTTTCTTTTTCTTTTTTTTTTCTTCTTTTGGCTCGAAGCTTTGGGGAGACTTGAAAATGTACGTTTTTCATCCCTTTGCAACACATCAGCATTGGCGCTAAACTTCAGAGAGACGCATTGACTGCCCTCAAGGGAACGCATTCAGGGGGATTTTTATACATACACAGAGGGCCATCGCCTGAAATAAATCACAGAATGGAGGTGGCAGAGATGAAGAGAGAGGGGTTCAGTGGGCTAAGCTACGCGTCCAGAGGCATGAATTTAAATCACGATTTATTTTCTTCTCACTCTGCTCTTGCGTGAACCTCAGTTTCTTAATCTCCAGCAATGAGGAGGGGGTGCTGGTGGGAGAAAAAGCCTCAGATTTAAGATGCAGCTCAGGACTCTCAGAAAACAGCCCTCCAGAGGGACTGTCTTGCAGCCCAGTGGTTAGAATCTGATGCTCTGAAATCTAGGTCACAAGTTCAATCCCCTTCTGGGTCAGTTAGCTTTTCTCTGTTCCACAGCCACAGACTAAAGGCCTGAGCCCCTTATTCAGGCCGAATGTCTAACAAAATGTGTGCCCTGGTCACTGCACAAAACAGCCCAACCAAAGCCTAGCAAATCTATCCTCCACTGTGGGGACCTGTTAGGAAGCAAGCCATTACTGGGGCCTCAAAGGCAGGAGAATCTCTGCAAGAACACAGTGGAGCACGGGGTGGTGAGGAGTAGGTGCTGGAGGCAGCCAGACTCTGGGGGTGGGAGGAACCTCAGCCCTGCAATTTACTGTGTGGCTCTGGGTATGTTATTTAACTTTCCTGAGCCCCAGCTGTAGACAGGTAGCTCCTCCATAGGACTGTATCAATGACTGAATGTGTTAATGGACCTTAAGAAACTAACACTGTGCCTGGTGTGTACTGAACAGTTTTTTCTCAGAAGCCCTCTTCGAGCCATCCAGGAGAATTTTTTGCCTTCTCTAACTACAGGATTCTACATGTCAAAGATAAATGGCCCAGACCCAAAGCCTCTTAGAGTGGATCTGAGACAGGAGGAAAGGAGGCAGAGCACAACCATTTAGAGTGATAGAGCCTAAAGGAAATGAGTCCTGAATATTCATTGGAAGACTGATGCTGAAGCTGAAACTCCAATACTTTGGCCACCTGATGTGAAGAACTGACTCATTTGAAATGACCCTGATGCTGGGAAAGATTGAGGGTGGGAGAAGAAGGGGACGACAGAGGATGAGATACTTGGATGGCATCACTGGCTCAATGGACATGAGTTTGAGTAAACTCCGGGAGTTGGTGATGGACAGGGAGGCCTGGCATGCTGCAGTCCATGGGGTTGCAAAGAGTCAGACATGATTGAGGGACTGAACTGAACTGGTAGCCTTTGAAGGGGCTTCCCTGGTGTCTCAGACAGTAAGTAATCTGTCTGCAATGCGGGAGACATGGGTTTAATCCCTGGGTTGGGAAACATGGCAACCCACTCCAGTATTCTTACCTGGAGAATCCCATGGACAGAGGAGCCTAGTAGGCTACAGTGCATGGGGTCGCAAAGAGTCAGACACGACTGAGTGGACTAAGCACAGCACGTGCATACATACATACATAGCCTTTGAGCCAGTGAAGTTGCTTAGTCGTGTCTGACTCTTTGTGACCCCATGAACTGTAGCCTGCCAGGCTCCTCCATCTATGGGATTTTCCAGGCAAGAATACTGGAGTGGGTTGCCATTTCCTTCTCCCATAGCCCTTGAGGACATGACAAAAACTAGTTAGAACCTAGACCCAAGCAGGCAGAAAATTCAACTTTTCATAGACCTCGAGCCTCATTATATGCTTATTGTAATACATTAGCCTATGCTAATGACATACCCACAGGTATCAGGACAGTTCCCACCATAAAAGGCCAGAGAGTGGGCCATGACCCAATTCCTGGAAATCCCCATCACTTTCCCAAAATAGTTGGTATAATCCCCCCACTTATTAGCCTAAAAGACTACCCAGCCCATAAAAACTAGCCACCCCATACTTCAGGGCTGCTCTCATTTTCTGAGATGAACCCATGCCCTGGGGCCACTCTCACCTTCTGAGATGGACTGAATTCTGCCTATGGAATGTGTTTCTCAATAAACCTGCTCTCCCTTTATTATCACTCACTCTTGTGTTCTTTCCTGCTCAAAGCTAAGAACCCTTACTTAGCTGAGTCAGACACGTCTCAGGAACTTGCCTGAGACCTTGAACATGACCATCCTCTTGTGCCCCATCTTCCTGCCACATCTTTACAAAGGAAGAGGAAGAAGTTGGTCTTCCTCTCCTTCCCACTTTTCCTTTGATTGTAAAAATGCAGCCTACTTAGGTCTTGGGGTAGAGCCTTTTGACTGCCCACTTGTATCCTTCGAAAGCGTCCTTTGTTAATAAATCTCTTGCATGCATGCTCAGTTGCTAAGGCATATCCAACTCTTTGTGACTCCGTGGACTGTAGCCCTCCAGGCTCCTCTGTCCATGAGATTCTCCAGGCAAGAATATTGGGGTGGGTTGCCATTTCCTCCTCCAGGGGATCTTCCTGGCCCAGGGATTAAACATGTGAAGTTTCCTCTGTCTCCTCACTGGCAGGCAAATTCTTTACCACTGAACCCCCAGGGAAGCCCATTAATGTATCTTCTTCTTATCTATTTCTTTGCCTCTCACTGAATTCCTTCTGTACAAAGATATAAAGAAACTGAGCTTAATTAAGTCCTGAGATGAGTTGGGTGGTTTCAATTGGAAGACTGTGGGTTCAAGTTCCATCTGAGGCGTGGTTTCAGATCTGCTTAAATCAGGGACAAAACTTACAGAAAATAATGAAATAGAGGTTTCCAGTTGGTCTTTTAAGGGGAGGCAGTCTCTCTGCCTTAGAAGGATTGAACTGAGGATTGCTAGACTGAGACTGCAGCTAGGATTAACGGGAGAGAGTGCGGTGGTTGATTAAGGATGTCTGCATCAGTTGCTAGAAAGGAGAGTGGTGGCTGTACTTTTGTTACATATTTGCAAACTCTGCCTGAGGAGTTGTAATATGTTCATCAGTTCAGTTGAGTCGCTCAGTCGTGTCTGACTCTTTGCGACCCCATGAATCGCAGCATGCCAGGCCTCCCTGTCCATCACCAACTCCAGGAGCTCACTCAAACTCACGTCCATCAAGTTGGTGATGCCATCCAGCCATCTCATCCTCTGTTGTCCCCTTCTCCTCCTGCCTTCAATCCCTCCCAGCATCAGAGTCTTTTCCAATGAGTCAACTCTTCACATGAGGTGGCCAAAGTATTGGAGTTTTAGCTTCAGCATCAGTCCTTCCAAAGAACACCCAGGACTGATCTCCTTTAGAATGGACTGGTTGGAGCTCCATACAGTCCAGGAGACTCTCAAGAGTCTTCTCCAACACCACAGTTCAAAAGCATCAATTCTTCGGCGCTCAGCTTTCTTCACAGTCCAACTGTCACATCCATGCATGACCACTGGAAAAACCATAGCCTTGACTAGATGGACCTTTGTTGGCAAAGTAATGTCTCTGCTTTTGAATATGCTGTCTAGATTGATCATAACTTTCCTTCCAAGGAGTAAGCGTCTTTTAATTTTATGGCTGCAATCACCATCTGCAGTGATTTTGGAGCCCCAAAAAATAAAGTCTGACACTGTTTCCACTGTTTCCCCATCTGTTTGTCATGAAGTGATGGGATCAGATGCCATGATCTTAGTTTTCTGAATGTTGAGCTTTAAGCCAACTTTTTCACTCTCCTCTTTCACTTTCATCAAGAGGCTTTTTAGTTCCTCTTCATTTTCTGCCATAAGGGTGGTGTCATCTGCATATCTGAAGTTATTGATATTTCTCCCAGCAATCTTGATTCCAGCTTGTGCTTCTTCCAGCCCAGCGTTTCTCATGATGTACTCTGCATAGAAGTTAAATAAGCAGGGTGACAATATACAGCCTTGACATACTCCTTTTCCAATTTGGAACCAGTCTGTAGTTGAATGTCCAGTTCTAACTGTTGCTTCCTGACCTGCATACAGGTTTCTCAAGAGGCAGGTCACGTGGTCTGGTATTCCTATCTCTTTCAGAATTTTCCACAGTTTATTGTGATCTACACAGTCAAAGGCTTTGGCATAGTCAATAAGCAGAAATAGATTTTTTTCTGGAACTCTCTTGCTTTTTCCATGATCCAGTGCCAAACATTTTATCTGGAAGTTTGAGGTCAACTTAAAATGAGCTCTGCCACATTTCCTCTTCTCTTCCTAATTATTTTCTGGTATTTTCACCCATACCTGGAAAAGGTCAGTTTTCATTCCAATCCTAAAGGCAATGCCAAAGAATGTTCAAACTACATTACAGTTGCACTCATTTCACATGCTAGCAAGGTAATGCTCCAAATCCTTCAAGCTAGGCTTCAGCCATAGGTGAATTGAGAACTTCCAGATGTATAATCTGGATTTAGAAAAGGCAGAGGAAACAGAGATCAAGTTGCCAACATCTGTTGGATCATAGAGAAAGCAAGGGAATTTCAAAAAAACATTTATGTCTGCTTCATTGACCACACTGAAGCCTTTGACTGTGTGGATCACAACAAACTGTGGAAAATTCTTAAAGATCTAGGAATACTAGACCAGCTTCTCTGTCTCTTGAGAAACCTGTATGTAGGACCAGAGCAACACTTAGAACTGGACATGGAACAACAGACTGGTTCCAAATTGGGAAAGAAATATGTCAAGGCTGCATATTGTCACCTCCTTATTTAACTTATATGCAGAATACATCATACAAAGTGCCAGGCTAGATGAAGCACAAGCTAGAATCTAGATTGCCAGGAGAAATAACCTCAGATATGCAGATGACACCACCCTTATGGCAGAAAGCAAAGAGGAACTAAAGAGCCGATGAAAGTGAAAGAGGAGAGTGAAAAAGTTGGCTTAAAACTCAACATTCAGAAAACCAAGATTACGGCATCCAGTCCCATCACTTCATGGCAAATAGATGGGGAAAAATGCAAACAGTGACAGTTTTCATTTCATGTGCTCCAAAATCACTGCAGACAGTGACAACAGCCAGGAAACGCAAGACACTTGTTCCTTGGAAGGAAAGCTATGACAAACCCAGATAGTGTATGAAAAAGCAGAGACATCATTTTGCCAACAAAGGTCCATCTAGGCAAAGCTATGGTTTTTCAGTAGTCATTTTTGGATGTGAGATTTGGACCATCCCGAAGGCCGAATGCCAAAGAACTGATGTTTTCAAACAGTGGTGTTGGAGAAGACTCTTGAGAGTTCCTTGTACAGAAAGGACATCAACCCTGAATATTCATTGGAAGGACTGATACTGAAGCTGAAGCTCCAATACTTTAGCCACCTGACGAAAAGGTCTAATGCATTGAAAAAGACTCTGATGCTGGGAAAGCCTGAGGGCAGAAGGAGGAGGGGGCAAAAGAGGATGAGATGGTTGGATGGCATCTCCAACTCAATGGGCATGAGTTTGAGTAAACTCTGGGAGATACTTAAGGACAGGGAAGACTGGTGTGCTCCAGTCTGTGAGATCGCAGAGTCGGACATGACTAAGCTACTGGACAACAACAACAAATTTCCCCTTGCCTCTTCTACTAAGCAACTCCCTTAAGAGAAAAGGTAACTTTCCCCCTCCTATCCTTGATCCAGTCCTCCCCTATCTGCTCCATATCTGAAAAAATAAAAAATCCAGAGGTACACATTCACTACCTCCTTCATATTTCCATTTGAAAAATGGAAATGAACATGGCAAAAACAAAAATCTTATGCTCTCCCCACCAAAATCTGCTCCCTCCGTTATTTTTGCTGTTTCTATGAATAGCAATACCATTCTTATAATTGATCAGGCCACAAAATTTGGAGTGGTCCTTGATTCTTTTTTTCTCTCAACTGATTAATAAATCCTCTTGACTCTGTATCTTCTAAGTAATCTGAATCCTATCCCTTTTCATATCCATAATGACCCTCCAAATCCAAGCTACCTGCTTCTCTCAGTTGCATTAAGGCAATGTTACCAAAACTAAGCTAGGTCAGAAGATACGTATTAATTTCTTTCTTTTTGCAGTCATTCACCAGTTGGCCTGGTCTGGATGTTTCCTGTGAGCCAAACAAAAGTATTTTAGCTTAATGCTTATTACCTGGAAGGCAGAGTACCTGGTCATGAGCCATTATGTATAATTTAAATTTATAGGAAATATAATATCCCTTTAGTGATTAACTTGTTATAGAATACAAAGTTTCTTTCCTATTAACAGCAATGTCTTCTTAACTAGTTTTTTTGTTTCCATCCTTGTTCCCTGCATCCATTCTTAGCATAGCAGCCAGTGTGATCCTATTTAAAATAGGATTTTCACACTCTCTGCTCAAAAACCTTCCAGTGTTTTCTCTCTTTTTTTCTTATAATAAAAGCCAGTGTTCTCTCAATGGCCCCTTAAGATCTAGGAACTCACCCCTTACTACTCTTCCCTTGCTCACTCTATTTTAGGCACATTGGCTCTTTGCTGTTCGCAGGACACACAGATCTCACTCTTACCTCGGGGCCTTTGCACATGCTATTTCCTCTGGCCAGAAAGCTTTTACCAGAGGTAACCTCTTTGGAAAATTCTGTGATCTCCTGCAGTTCTTTTCCCAGATGTTGTCTTCTCAGTATGTCCTTTCCAACTATCCTGCTTAAAACACCACTGCCCCCTGCCCCCAGCACTCCCTACTTCTTTTCCTGCTTAATTTTTCTCCAAAACATTTCTTCCAACAGAGGCTCTGTGTGTTTATTTCTTTGGTTGGCTGGTTATATGTCACTCCTTTAAAATATGAGCTACACGAGGGGAGGAACTTTTGTTTCCTGTAGTATTCCCTGGGCCTACAAGAGGGCCCGGCACAGAGTAGCCCATTGGTGAAAATTTGCTGAATGAATAAATGAACTGATAAGGCACAAGCTTAGCCCTGTGCCTGGCACACAGCAGATGTTCAATAAATGTATTAAAAAATTTTTTTTCTCTGGGATTTTGTGTGGACCAAACAGGGTTATGAATGAAGAAGAAGGATGCATTTCTATAAAATACTGCACAGTTCTCAGACACTACTACTTTTATCCTGTGTTTATCGCAGTGCCTTGTATTTAGCACATATGGGTTTTGAGCTGGGATTTAGATGGGATCTTTGCCAGAAATAGACACTGGGACAGCTATAGCCTCTTATCTGCTGCAGGCTAGAAATCCAGATGACTGAGTAATTTTAATTATGTTTAAAATGAGAGTAAATGTTTTTATTGTGTTCTCATGGCTGTATATAAGAGATAAATCCTATACAAAATTGTCACAAGGGTTCAGAAACCATGGCCACCTGAGGCCATTTAGTGCCAGAGCAAGCAGGTCTAAACACCTCACCAGCTCTACAGGGTATCCTGGATAAACAAACCTTAGCAATTAAGAAAAGATTAGAAGTCCAGTTATATTAGATACCAAGAAGTCCAGTTATATTAGACACCAAGAAAGAAAAATGTAACATATTTTAGGAAGTTTTTCATAACAAATTGTCAATATTTTATAAAACCTTATTTTTGAATCTCATAAGACCTCTAGAAAATTAATTTATGTGAATTTATCCAGCTTTCAAAAAAGCTAGAAATAGTGTTATTATTTACACACTAAAAATATCCTGGAAATACTAGACTTAAAAGCTTGTCTGTTGTTTCTACCACCTTCCCAATGCTGTTTTCTATACTGACAGTTAAGTATTTTTCATACATTTCCGAATGACCCATTTGTTATTTTATTGTACTTTTAATGGGTTTCCTTCAGAGGTTTGAGAAGGATGATTTTCCTGGAAAGAAAATAAAACTGAAAGTGTTCAGTAATGACCAGTGATAAGATTAGGTAAGCAAATTTGAGGAAAACTAAACTAAATGACACCACCCTTATGGCAGAAAGTGAAGAGGAACTAAAAGGCCTCTTGATGAAAGTGAAAGAGGAGAGTGAAAAAGTTGGCTTAAAGCTCAACATTCAGAAAACTAAGATCATGGCATCCGGTCCCACCACTTCATGGGAAATAGATGGGGAAACAGTGGAAACAGTGTCAGACTTTATTTTGGTGGGCTCCAAAATCACTGCAGATGGTGATTGCAGCCATGAAATTAAAAGACGCTTACTCCTTGGAAGGAAAGTTATGACCAACCTGGATACATATTAAAAAGCAGAGACATTACTTTGCCAACAAAGGTCCGTCTAGTCAAGGCTATGGTTTTTCCAGTGGTCATGTATGGATGTGACAGTTGGACTGTGAAGAAAGCTGAGTGACGAAGAATTGATGCTTTTGAACTGTGGTGTTGGAGAAGACTCTTGCGAGTCCCTTGGACTGCAAGGAGATCCAACCAGTCCATTCTGAAGGAGATCAGCCCTGGGTGTTCTTTGCAAAGAATGATGCTGAAGCTTAAACTCCAATACTTTGGCCACCTCATGCGAAGAGTTGACTCACTGGAAAAGACTCTGATGCTGGGAGGGATTGGGGGCAGGAGGAGAAGGGGACGACAGAGGATGAGATGGCTGGATGGCATCACCAACTTGATGGACGTGAGTTTGAATGAACTCCGGGAGTTGGTGATGGACAGGGAGGCCTGGTGTGCTGCAATTCATGGGGTTGCAAAAAGTCGGACATGACTGAGTGACTGAACTGAACTGAAACTAAATGACCCAACAAGTTCATGCTGAAAGGGGCCAGATAAACAATTAACAATAGATAATTCTGACAAATCATCAGGGCATAAGTTAGACCTTCATCCTGCTTCTACTTGGAAAAGACTCTGAGGAGGTGATGATTAGATGGTGCTTGTCCCAGAGATACAAGCAGAACTCCGTTTGGTTACCTTGGTTTTCAAGGTTTAGAAGGAGACTCTATGAGCCTGGTGGCTCAGATAGTAAAGCATCTGCCTGCAATGTGGGAGATCAGGGTTCCGTCTCTAGGTCTGGAAGATCCCCTGAAGAAGGGAATGGCTACCCACTTAATATTCTAGCCTGGAGAATTCCATGGCCAGAGGGGCCTGGTGGGTTACAGACCATGGGATTGCAAAGAATCAGACACAATTGACTGACGAACACACATATACTAGGAGCCTCAGGGGGATGAAAACTAACATTCTTCTTCTTCTCTATTCAGACCAGGACAAACGGGCTCAGGAGAGGTAGCGAAAACCATCATAACATGCTGTTCCCAGAGATCCAGAAACACATTGTCCATTTCATTTTTTTCACCTCCCTTTTAGGATTCAACTATGTGCTTAGTGGGCTTCCTTGGTAGCTCATCTGGTAAAGAATCCACCTGCAATGCAGAAGATCCTGGTTCATTTCCTGGGTCAGGAAGACTCCCTGGAAAAGAGACAGGCTACTCACTCCACTATTCTTAGGCTTCTGTGGTGGCTCAGACAGTAAAGAATCTGCCTGCAATGTGGGAGACCTGGGTTTGACCCCTGGGTTGGGAAGATCTCCTAGAGGAGGGCATGGCCACCCATATAACATATTAATATTCTTTTTGAAGAAATATTTATGTTTAAGCACAAAGGAGAATAGCCAAAAGCAATCATAAAGAGCCATCAGCACTTAGTGTGAGCAGACTAGCTTCCTGATTATGGGTGTCAGACCAGGACATCCACTAATCAATGAAAAGTACTTTAGGGAACATACATCCTTGAATCCATGTCTTCCTGCCCTTCTGAGACCTGGCTCCATCAGTTTCTTCCCTTTGCTGACTCTTCGGCCTCTGCTCCTCAGCCCAGAGGCATGCTCAAGTGTCCTGAGAAAACCACCTTCCTCCAGTTTTTTTTTTTGTTTGTTTGTTTTTTCTCTTCCAGGCTTTTCATAAGTGAAGACACACTTGCTCTCCCCACTTCCTCGTTTTCTAGTCTTGCTCACACCCCTCCAATCAGCCTTCCACCTCTTCATGGACATGAGCTTGCTAAGTTCACTGTTGACCCAATGGACATCCAATTATACATTTTCACTATCTGCACGAAGTGCTTTATTTCCCAGTGCATTTCCTTCATGGAAAGTTCGAAATCATGGCCTCTCTACAGAAAGAAGAAAAGTAGGGCTTCCAGAGTTAAGGATATTTGCCTAAAGATATACAGGTAATTCTGCTCAAGCAGGAATTGAACCCAGTGAGAGCCAGCACTATAGCCTAAGCCCTCCCACCTGCCACAACCCCTGCCAGTCTGAAACCCTCCTCGAGCCTCATAACAAAGCGGGACTGAAATAAATGAGCATCACTGTAGGCAAATAAAAGGTAAAGAATGCATTTAGAGAGAGAGCATCTGAGTAAAACTGAAGGATGAGGAACTGTGCGTTAAAAGTTATAGTCCCAATGTTGTATTACTTTCTATTATACAGACATGCATCCGCTATATCCCAATAAAAACATAAAAAAGTAAAATTGACAGATATCACACACAGAAAGCTATAATCCCAGAGAAATTGTTCAAAAAGAGCTGAAAATCATAGAACACTAGGTCAGGAAGAAACCTGACTTTTACTTGAAGACAGCTGCTCCAAATATTACAACATTTGTTTACTCCACAAACACTTTTTGTTTCAGCACCTTTAAAAATACTTGGGTTAATACAGAGCTTAATTATAAAAGCTTACCATGGAGCAGAGTAGATACTGCGTGCCTGTGAATATCTTCCCAAATTATTTCCACCCAGAAAGAGTACTGAATACAAGACAGAAAACCTTTCTCTGTTTTTAGACAAAGATGGGGCACACTCCCGGATAGTGGGCTAGATGAAAATTTGACAGATGGAGGAAGTCCAGTTAAGGGAAACCAAAATGCTTAAGCTATAGAATGATTTCTGAATAGGCTATCAATGATACGATTAGGAATCTGTTCTGGGTTGAGAAGAGCTAAGAAAAATAATGTAGTGATATCTATGAACTTAGTAAACACATACACTTAGAGTCTAAAACTAATGTAAGGACACTCCCAAGTTTGGATGTAGGTAGCTTTATGGACAGTAGTAGGTTGTACTTTACACAATTAATAGACAGAAATTGAAAATGCAGAGTAATTTTAGCTGGAATGGTTGAGAACTGAATGATTGTGGAAAACTGTGATAGAGTTGAAACATTATCTTTTTTGATAGCAGAATTTTCTGCAAGTCAAATGGCCATAGCATTGCCCTGTTTTCAGTTGCTGCGTTTACTTTTTGTGACAGTTCTCTTTCTTCCTTGCTGTCAGCTGTCACTTTTGCTTGCCATCAGGGTTTCACCTTTTCCCTTATCACCTAATGCAATCATCCTATTCTGTTGTAAGCTTGGAAGCTAGATAATTGAGCTTATTAGGATTCTGTGTAGATCAAGACTTAGTTCCAAAGGCAACAGAAGTGCTTACGAACAGCAGGCACATAACATTTCCCTGACTGATGATATTTTCCAAGAATATTGTCTTAGCTGTCAGGATCAGTGGTGACTCTGACCTTATCATCAACCAAAACCAAAGTACAGGATAATTATGGGTTATATTTCAATTTAATCAGAATTTGATCTATATCGTGTTCTTGCTAATTTATACCTCTAACTTCACAGATCCTCTACTAGTCAATTAATCCATTTTAAGCACCCAACTGGACAAGTAATAATGAAGTCTCAGTGTCACCTTAGTTATGAATAGTAGAGGGTCTGATCAGAATACTGGCTGTGGGAGAGGAGGAACATCACAGGACATTTTAGAAACATAATTACTAAGATTTCATGCATGATGGAAGGAGGGGGTGAAGAGAGAGTGTAAAATGTTGAACAGAACACTTCCTTTCAGATGAGGGAGCACAGAGGACTCAAGAGGAGGTAGTATGGTGCAAAAGGAAGGGATGTATTTGAGTTTGGTTCAGGATAGGGTGGTGTCTGAAATGCTTTGAGACATCTATGTAATTTCCAAAGATTGGGTTGTCTTCAAGATATCAGCATATTAGCATATTTAAATATCAGCATTTTTAAAACATACATCAAGCAAATTTCTTAAACACAAGTAAGATCTTGTGTTGGAATTCCCTAGGATACTTGCTGCGTGACTCATAGGGAGTTACTGTTCTGTGTGATCAGGTGAAAGGAAGAGGCAGAGAAATAAAAGCTATCACTGTTCCATTGACCACTTGAGCCCCTTGTGTACCTTTGAGCTTATGAAGCCCAGGACTGTGCAGAGTTCCAAAGAATAGCAAGGACAGATTAAGGAAGAATTCCTAAGTGATCAACGCAAAGAAATAGAGGAAAACAGTATAATGGGAAAGATAAGAGATATCTTCAAGAAAACTAAGGCTACCAAGGGAACACTTCATGCAAAGATCGGCACAATAAAGGACAGAAATGGTATGGACCTAACAGAAGCATAAGATATTAAGAAGAGGAGGCAAGAATACACAGAACTATACAAAAAAGATCTTATTGTCCCAGATAACCACGATAATGTGATCACTCATCTAGGGCCAGACATCCTGGATTGTGAAGTCAAGTGGCCTTAGGAAGCATCACTACGAACAAAGCTAGTTGAGGTGATAGAATTCCAGCTGAGCTACTTTAAATCCTAAAAGATGATGCTGTGAAAGTGCTGCATTCAATATGCCAGCAAATTTGGAAAACTCAGCAGTGGCCACAGGACTGGTAAAGGTCACTTTTTATTCCAATCCCAAAGAAAGGCAATGCCAAAGAATGTTCAAACTACTGCACAATTGCACTCACCTCACACATTAGCAAAATAATATTTTATTTTAGCATTATTATAATAATATGATATAATTATAATATAATTATATATTATATTATATAATTTTAGCATTATTATATATAATATAATATCTATTTTAGCATTATTGTTATAATAATGCTAAAAATTCTCCAAGCAAGGCTTCAACAGTACATGAACTTCCAGATGTTCAAGCTGGTTTTAGAAAAGGCAGAGGAACCAGAAATCAAATTGCCAACATCTGTTTGATCATTGAAAAAGCAAGAGAGTTCCAGAAAAATATCTACTTCTGCTTCATTGACTATGCTAAAGTCTTTGTGTGTATCACAACAAACTGTGGAAAATTCTTAAAAAGATGGAAATACCAAACCACCTTACCTGCCTCCTGAGAAATCTGTATGCAGGTCAAGAAGCAACAGTTAGAAACAGACACGGAACAACGAACTTGTTACAAATGGGGAAGAAGTATGTCAAGGCTGCATATTGTCACCCTGCTTATTTAACTTATATGCAAAGTACATCATGAGAAATGCTAGGCTGGATGAAGCACAAGCTGGAATCAAGATTGCAGGGGGAAATATCAATAGCCTTAGATATGCAAATGACACCAGTCTTATGTCAGAAACTGAAGAGGAACTAAAGAGCCTCGTGATGAAAGTGAAAGAGGAGAGTGAAAAAGCTGGCTTAAAATTCAACACTCAAAAACTAAGATCACGGCATCCAGTTCCATCATTTCACGGCAAATGTTTGGGGAAACGATGGAAACAGTGAGAAACTTTATTTTCTTGGGTTCCAAAATCACTGCAAATGGTGACTGCAGCCATGAAATTAAAAGATGCTTACACCTTGGAGGAAAAGATATAACAAACCTTGACCGCATGTTAAAAATTAGAGACATTACTTTGCTGACAAAGGTCCATGTAGTCAAAACTATGTTTTTTCCAGCAGTCATGTATGGATGTGCGAGTTGGATGTTAAAGAAAGCTGAAGGCTGAAGAATTGATGCTTTTGAACTGTGGTGTTGGAGAAGACTCTTGAGAGTGCCTTGGACCACAAGGAGATCAAGCCAGTTCATCCTAAAGGAAATCAGTCCTCAATATTCATTGGAAGGACTGATGCTGAGGCTGAAACTCCAACACATCAGCCACCTGATTCAAACAACTGACTCACTGGAAAAGATACTGATGTTGGGAAAGATTGAAGGCAGGAGGAAAAGGGGATGACAGAGAATGAGATGGTTGGATGATATCACTGACTCAATGGACATGAGTCTGAGCAAGCTCTGGGAGTTGGTAATGGACAGGGAAGCCTGGCATGCTGCAGTCCATGGGGTTGAAAAGAGTCAGACATGACTGAACAATTGAACTGAACTGAATGTGCTTATTCTAAGGGCAGAGAATTCTTTCTCATACTCATACTAGAACTGAGTTCAGGGCCATTTTTTTCAAAATCACAAAGGGATTTATTCAGTGACTCCAGAAAATGGATAAAATCTCTTTTGGTCTTGATGGATAATGTTGGAGAAACCCCAGTGAGAATTATATGGGAAAATCTCTTATTGAAATCATTCTGTTCTTTGCTAGTCATTCTAAGGATACCCAAAACTTATTTATGTAATTAAACAAATGTGTATACAACACTCCAATATTCCAGAATCTGTGCTAGATGCTTTATAAATACCAAGCCATTTAATTTTATATCAACCCTATTATTAGGTACAATTATTATCCACATTTTATAGATAAGGAAACTACGGTAAAAGGTTAATAAAATTTTTCAGAGTCACACAGATGGTAGACATTGGGAATGGGATTAAAATCCAGGATGTCTGACCCCAGAGCATAAAATGAGCTATTCTTCATATCAGCCAATTAACTTAAATTGAGTTTCTGGTTGAAAAATAACAATTGCACCTGTATATAACTGTGTGTAAAAAGATCTTGCACTTTGTTTTAGTTCCATTTGCTCTAAGTGTGTCCAATTTGATATCAAATTATTAGGATTGATATGAAGAAATGGATTTGCCTATTTGCTTATGCCCTTCTTCTTTCAAAAATAATTGAAGATGTAATTAACATATTCTACAAATCTGGAGGCGTTGAATTTAAATTGCTAGTTGGAGTACCTCATGTAGAAAACATCCATTAAGCATTATAAAATGCTAGCCCACAGGAAAGAAAGGTACAAATGTTTGGGGATTGGAGATTCTAAAGTCAGGATTGACTCACACTTGGGAAGAAGCCTAATAATATTAGCAACAGGAAATACCTTCTACTTACGGTGTTCCAGGCCCTATTCTATAAAATTTATACTGAAGAACTAAATTTACAATGGAGAAACCAAAGCACAGAGAAGTTGAGGAACTTGTCCAAGGTCACCAACAAGTATACATGGTAGAATTGAACCTGAACCCAGGCAGCTAACCCCAGATCCTGTTTTCCTACTCACTCTACTGCGTTAATCCAAGCTAGCCACATAGCAGCTAGTGACAAAGCGGGAGAGCAATTAGCATCCTTAATGTCCTTAATGGAGGCTTTCTGGGCTAAGTCCCATAGGAAGTCAAGAGAATCCCTGGAGAGATTCCTGGTGCTATGTGATCCCTTCAAAACATAAAAGAACAACTTTCTTTTCTTGGGACCCACTAAAGTCTGGGGTTGGGGGAGGTGAAAGTGAGACTTCCTGTGGGTGTGTCACTGGCATCATGGAAGGGATGGGACTGGGCCCTTTCCACCTTAATCCCTGAAGTCAGTGTTAAGGATCTAAGTTCTGATTTTAGTCTCTAATAGTCCCCTCCATTGAATTCACTTGAATCAGTCTCATTTTTTGCCCTTGCAGTATAGCAAATTAAAAGTTGATTTGATGAAAATAAAAAATCAAGAAAAAGTTGATAATAATTTACACAAGTTAAAGTGGCACTGAATTAAGAGTTTAAACAAGATGACTGGCTTTGGACAATTCTCTGACACACTACATTGAACATTTGTTTAATCACCTATAAAAGAAAAAGCAGTGAAGAAACCAATAGTTACTGATTGTTTTTCATGTTGAAGGTATTTTCCTAGGTACTTCACGTATGTTTGACTCATTTAATCCTCATTTGTTGCTGTTGCTGTTTAGTCACTAAGTTGTGTCCGACTCTTTGGGATCCCATGGGCTGCAGCATGCCAGACTTGCCTGTCCTTTACTGTTTCCTGGAGTTTTCGTAAACTCGTGTCTATTGAGTCAGTGATGCTATCCAACCATCTCATTCTCTGTTGCTCCCTTCTCCTTCTGTTCTCTACCTTTCCCAGCATTAGAGTCTTTGCCAATGAGTTGGTTCTTTGCATTAGGTGGCTGAAGTGTTGGAGCTTCAGCTTCAACATCAGTCTTTCCAATGAATGTTCAGGGTTGATTGCCTTTAGGATTGACTGGTTGGATCTCCTCGCTGTCCAAGGGACTCTCAAGAGTCTTCTCCAGCACCACAGTTTGAAAGTATCAATTCTTTGGTGCTCATAATATTCGTAATTGATGGATTAATATCCATTTTCAAGATTGAGAAAACAGGAACTTAGAGAAGTTAAGAATTTGCCAAAAGTCATTTGACTAGCAGGGATCAAAGCATCGAAGTTTAAGTGTTGTTTTTTTGTTTTTTGTTTTTTGCATTTTACCTCCCTTTCACACTGCAGACCTACAACACCAAAATTTTAGAAGTCACAAAGGGACATAATATTGTTGCTATTCTTCAACTCTAGTGCTACTACCTAGGGGACCGCCACATAAACTCACTTTTACCTCCATTTTTGGGGAATTCTCCTGGAATTCTGACTTAATATTTTTATTCTCATTACCAAAATTTAGATTTCATCAACTGTAGCATGGCTGCAAGTTCAATGCTTCCTGCAGTGGGTCCATGGTAACCCAATAAAGTGAAAAACTGAAGTGCATTCCCTTAGGAAGTTAACTTATGTCTAGGGAGTGACAGGTACTGGGGAAGAAAATTTGATTATAGGTATTGTTTGCATGGTCTATTTTTATCTTGAAATATTTGAAAGGACATGATCTCAAGACAAGAAGGGACCTGTTTTCAGCAGGGGGTGTTTTCTGTTCTTACAAATGTAATTTTGTCCCTGCTGAAAATTCAGAAGTTGCTTTGTCCAAAGGACACTGACATCCTATACTATGCTTTATTCGACATCTTATACCGAGCACTAAACCACATGGAGGGAACTTCAAACAACTCAGCTATAGGAATGTATATCTGGTTTGAAAACTGAGGTCAGCTCCAGTGTGCTTCCTCCTGTTGTTCCCAGAGGAGGTGAAGACATCAGTGAACACACCTTTTCACTACTTTTGTCTTCTTTTATTTTTATAAAATGGCCATCAGTCACCCAACCACTTAAACATCTTCAATTACATCCAGCGATTGCCATCTCTGTTGCTTTGCTTTGGGTATTAGTAACAAAGCCAAATATGGACTTTTGATGATTTCGAAGAGAGAATGTGAGTGGAATGGATCATTAGAGTAATTTTCAATTGATTGAGAAAATGTTGCCCCACAACAGTCTCTGGGATTATAATGGTTAAATGATTTACTGATGTAAAAGTAAGATAAAGAGAACTAAGAATGCTCAAACTGCTGCACCATTGCACTTATCTCACACGCTAGTGAAGTAATGCTCAAAATTCTCCAAGCCAGGCTTCAGCAATACGCGAACTGTGAACTTCCAGATGTTCAAGCTGGTTTTAGAAAAGGCAGAGGAACCAGAGACCAAATTGCCAACATCTGCTGGATTATGGAAAAAGCAAGAGAGTTCCAGAAAAACATCTATTTCTGCTTTATTGACTATGCTAAACCCTTTTACTGTGTGGATCACAATGAACTGTGGAAAATTCTGAAGGAGATGGGACTATCAGACCACCTGACCTGCCTCTTGAGAAACCTATATGCACGTCAGGAAGCAACAGTTAGAACTGGATATGGAACAACAGACTGGTTCCAAATAGGGAAAGGAGTACTTCAAGGCTGTATATTGTCACCCTGTTTATTTAACTTCTATGCAGAGTACATCATGAGAAATGCTGGGCTGGAGGAAGCACAAGCTGGAATCAAGATTGCCAGGAGAAATATCAATAACTTCAGATATGCAGATGACACTACCCTTATGGCAGAAAGTGAAGAAGAGCTAAAGAGCCTCTTGATGAAAGTGAAAGTGGAGAGTGAAAAAGTTGGCTTAAAGTTCAACATTCAGAAAACGAAGATCATGGCATCTGGTCCCATCAGTTCATGGGAAATAGATGGGGAAACAGTGGAAACAGTGTCAGACTTTATTTTTCTGGGCTCCAAAATCACTGCAGATGGTGATGGCAGCCATGAAATTAAAAGATGCTTACTCCTTAGAAGGAAAGTTATGACCAACCTAGATAGCATATTAAAAAGCAGAGACATTACTTTGTCAACAAAGGTCTGTCTAGTCAAGGCTATGGTTTTTCCAGTGGTCATGTATGGATGTGAGAGTTGGACTATAAAGAAAGCTGAGTGCCAAAGAATTGATGCTTCTGAACTGTGGTGTTGGAGAAAACTCTTGAGAGTCCCTTGGACTGCAAGGAGATCCAACCAGTCCATCCTAAAGGAGATCAGTCCTGGATATTCATTGGAAGGACCGATGTTGAAGCTGAAACTCCAATACTCTGGCCACCTGATGCGAAGAGCTGACTCATCTGAAAAGACCCTGATGCTGGGAAAGATTGAGGGCAGGGGGAGAAGGGGATGACAGAGGACAAGATGGTTGGATGGCACCAGTGACTCAATGGACATAGGTTTGGGTAGACTGTGGCAGTTGGTGATGGACAGGGAAGCCTGGCATGCTGCAGTTCACGGGGTCACAAAAAGTCAGACATGACTGAACTGAAGACTTTTCTCTTATACAGAGATGCAAATAACCTTGGCTGATATCACCAAAGATGTAAGCAGAGGCCCAAACTGTGCCATCATAAGTTAGAAACAAAAAGAGATTATATCAAAGAAAACAGGCATTCATGTATCCACATGGCTCACTTCATTAATCCTTCAAATCTGTGCTCAAATACAGTGTATCTGATCAGCCCTGTCTGAAAACTACTGGTTCCCACCTACCCATGGAATTCTCTGCTGTCCTTAATTTGCTTACTTTATTTCTTTTCTTTTTTTAATATTAAAAAGTTCTTTATTGAAATACAATTAATATAAAATGAACTGCATATATTTAAAGAAACAATTCAATGCATTTTGAAACATGCCCATAAAACCATCACAACAGTCAAGAAAATGAACACATTCATCACCCCTGAAAAATTCCTCATATCCTTCATAACTCATCCTTCTGCTTTGGTTTCTTCAACTCAGCATAATTATTTAGAGATTCACCTGATAGTTCATTCCTTTTTATTGCTAATTCATATTCCATTGTACGTATTTGCTATGATTTGTTTTTGAGTTTTTCCAACTTTATTAAAAGTTTTCCTCCAGCTTTTTTTTTTAATTTTTAAAGATTAATTTAATTGGAGGCTAATTACTTTACAATATTGTAGTGGTTTTTGCCATACATTGACATGAATCAGCCGTGGGTGTACATGTATTCCCCATCCTGAACTCCCCTCCCACCTCCCTCCCCTTCTCATCCCTCAAGGTCATCCCAGTGCACCAGCCCTGAGTGCCCTGTCTCATGCACTGAACCTAGATTGGCGATCTATTTCACCTATGGTAATATACATGTTTCAACGCTATTCTCTCAAATCATCCCACCCTTGCCTTCTCCCACAGAGTCCAAAAGTGTGTTCTTTACATCTGTGTTTCTTTTGCTGTCTCGCATGTATGGCCATCTTTACCATCTTTCTAAATTCCATATATATGTGTTAATATACTATATTGGTGTTTTTCTTTCTGGCTTACTTCACTCTGTATAATAGGCTCCAGTTTCACCCACCTCATTAGAACTGATTCAAATGCATTCTTTTTAATAGCTGAGTAATATCCCACTGCATATATGTACCATAGCTTTCTTACCCACTCCTCTACTATTTTCTCTTCACTAGAATGTCAACTCTCAAAGGGCTAGAATTTTGGTCTGTTTTGTTCATTGCTCCATCTTTGAAAGAACTCAGAATCAAGGTTTGGGAAAACCAATGATCAGAGCTGACTTCAACTGGACTGGAATGGGGAACAAAGTAAAGGGGTAGTAATTAGGCAGAAACTAGATAAGCTCTGAAAGAGTACAGGTCAAGAGCAAAAAGGGCAGCCAAGGACAGTTTTCTGGAATAACATACAAGCAGCTACACACAAAGTGATGAGCTGATGAGGAGGAAGTTTGTGTATGGCTGGACAAGTTTCAAGATGTTTGGGAAAACAGACAAGTTCTATGGTGAGCATTTGCCGTGCTTTGACTGCCTAGCAGCTGAATCACCACCATCAGTCAGGAAAGGTCAAGGTTAGGGTACAGTAACAAACACTTCCCCCTAGTTTCTGTGGTTTTAAATAGTGACATTGATTTCTGACTCATACTACTTGTCCATCACTGGTTGGTAAAGAAGCTTTGCTCTCTATAGCCATTTGGGGATTTAGGCTGAAAGAAACACCTTCTGACCATATTTGCAGAGGTAGGGAAAAGTAAACTAGGAGAACCATATGCTGGCTTTTAGTGCCTCTGCCGTGATGTGATACTTGCCATTGTTACTCATATTTAACTGGCCGAAGTTAGTCACGTTACTAAACCTGAGTTGATGGAGGTAAATCTTGTGATAGGGGTAGTGAATATAGGTGATGCTTAACAGTCTCTCTTATCCAGTTCTGTCATTGGGAATCTACCTGTTTTAGGGCTCCTGGAGGGTAGCAGATCTTGTCTTTGCCCACAGAGATTATAAGTACCTGATAATTTGCCTTCCCAGCCTTCCTGCCTCTAATCATATGCAGGGGTATGAGTTGAGCGGGGATTGATGATATACAGCAACATCGGAGGGGAGAATTCCTTCTGGCAAGACGCTGGTGGCAGCAGCATCTGATTTCCAGGCACAGTTGTGGCAATCACACAGTAACATGTTCCAGCATCAGAAGTGTGAGATGGGGTATTGAGAATCCAGTGGTGATCAACCTGTAATTGTATGTGATGTGATTCAGAACGTAGTTATGGCTATGCTGCTTCCTGCCACACGACTACATTTTAAGCCCTAGTTCTCCAGCATTCTAATCAGTTCTGTGAGCTCCCCATTGTCTTTTCAATGAATATCTTTGTATTTAAATCAGTTCAATATGTCTCTGCTGCTTGCATCTTAGGATCATGATTAACATAAGTGATCTGAAATAGTGTTCACTCTTATCCTGTTCATCCTAATATTTGCAAACACCTGAACAAAAGCTGCTTCATCCAGAACTTGGCTAAATGGAAGAATACGATTCCTATGGCTTTAAATTTAGTTTTTTGTGTGTGTAGAGTTATCCACGAACATAAACTGAAAAACAAAATCAAACATCTCAAAGGTATGAAAAGCAGCATTCTTCTTTCCCCTGTATTGGTCTCTTCTAATTTTGACATGGTTGACAACATCATCTGATCACTGAACAATGAAATTCAGAGCGTATACTTCCTCCTTGGGAGAGGGTGTCAGTGACTTGGTTTCATGGCCATTTGTTATGCTTACAAACTAGATTCTGTGGTTATACAGGAAACACCAGCCTGTTTCTCTTTGTAGCTGTTTTCATATAAGTGGGATGTAATTGAGGATGTGTTGGCATAATGTAACAACAATAATAACAGCAACAACAAAACATGTATTGAGACATTGTCATTTATCAGGAGCTAAGTCCTATATTTCGTATACAGTATGTGTTGTGGGTGCATGCTCAGTTGCTTCAGTCATGTCTGACTCTTTGTGACCCCATGGACTGTAGCCTGCCAGGCTCCTCTGTCCATGGAATTCTCCAGGCAAGAATACTGGAATGGGTTGCACGCCCTCCTCCAGGGGATCTTCCCGACCCAGTGATTGAACTCTCATCAAACTCGCATCTCCTGCATTGCAAGCAGCTTCTTTGCTGCTGAGTCACTGGGGGAGCCCCATATACACTATGTTGGCTAAAATAAAGACATACTTGTGGTACTCTGGGAAGGTCTGGAAATTTGTTGGTACCATTCAGTTCTTGAAATCTGAAGCAATTCAAGCAAAGGCAAGGCTGCAGGCTTATCCAGACTGCCAAATAATAAACGTATGCTATTCATCTCCAAGGAAGCTGGCTAAAAGAGTGCTGAAGAGTTGGTAAAAATGGAAGACCGTCTCTGGATGGCAGCCTCAGGGCTTTGAAGTTCCAAAGTGAAATCATCTGGAACAGTTTTTGCAAGTAAACAATAATAAAAATAACTGTGCCAAGTGAATGGAACTACCATTATTTTGAAAAATGGATACATTTGTGGGAAATCAATATAAAGTCCAACTGAGGATGTTTAGAATTCATGAGTATGCTTCTAATTCTAAGCTAGGCTCATCAAAAATATTCTTAATTTGCCAACATGAAGCCCATTTGGCTTTCCATCTTCACTGTTATTTTAAAGGTAGTAGCTGTTTTGCTTTTCCTTTTTTTTAAAGTCACCAATTTCTCAAATATGAGCTCATTCAAATCGAACTCACTTTTCTCTCCAGCACACAGGTCACATGAGTAGACTAGGAGAGAAAAAAGAGATTTCAGAAAGCACGATTCTTTTGAGGAGTCCGTGTGCCTGCTGCAAAATTATTCCAATGAAAAGATTTTCTTTTTGAGGTAAAACGACAATTAAGGTCGACCTCCTCCGTTTAAATTAAATAAAGAAAAAAAGGAGTGTAATGAAGAATCTGACTCCTTCCTCTAATTTTACAAGTTCAATGGTAATCTAACCATGCCATTCATTTACAGAAACCATTAATTTTACTATGTGGCTGAAAGTAGTAGGCCTCAGCTTTCATTCTCTTACTTTTCCCCTCCCTTAGTCTTTGTGTGTGCACCTGTTCGGGCCACTTTAGCATCCCATTTGTAAAACTTTGGATAATCCTCTGGCACTAACCCTGGTGTGATAATACTTCTGTTATTCAGCAGCCTAATTACAAAGGACAACACAGATAAAACACTTCAGTCCTATTTTTTAATAGCTGATTTACCAATTTTGCCAAGCTCCAAAGAGAATGGTCTCCAAACCTTGCTGGATTTAAACTTAATCTGAATTTGTTCAACACATGGAACACCAAGACCTCAGAGCCAAACTTTTGTTCTTAGATTTTTGGACATCCCATTTCTTCTTCCACTTTCCCTCCCATTAAATGGTGATATTACGGAACTGTTTTTTAGAATATGGCTTAATAATATCATTCGAGCATTTTGAAGCATTCCCCAACATCCTCTGGATGTTGACATTCTCCCAATAACATGACAGAGATTTGGAACTTTAGGCATGAGTTACTTTACTCAATAAAGCTAAGTGAAAGATGAGCTGGTCATACTTCTTAATTTAACAAAATTTTTTGAGGGTTATATCTTCAGAATTGGAGCTCCATAAAGAAAAAAATAAGAGTCCAGTATTTCTTTTCTGGCTTACAACAGAAAAAAAGGAAAAAAAAAAGAGGATTATTTTTAATTCACGGCGAGCTCAAGGAAAGGATCTTTACTTCAGTACAGATAAGCCTCTGAGCATCTGTGTACTTTACTTCTTTGATCTAGAAATGGGACTAGAGAGCTGGCAATAAGAGACAATCTTATGAATTCTGGGGACTTCTCAGTCCATGGAGAATATCCTGAAGTTTTGAGGGATCAACTAAATCTCTTCTCTAAAACAAGTCTTGGGGGTATCTAAGGGGCACTGTACAATTGAAGGGCAGCCCCTACCACTTTCTTAATCCCTTGATTTTGAAACCTCAAATAACTCAAGGGAAACCCAATACATATGTTTCTGATTCACTTACACTGCTTCATCAGAATGGTGTTATGTAACAGCTATTTGATATCTAAGAAGCCTTCTCAGTCTTCTTTCTAAGCCTTTTATTTTGCTCCAGGAAATCACATTTTCTTCATGTTCAGCAGAATTGGAAGCAAGGAAGGCGTACGTTTGGTTCTAAAGGTCATGCTCACAAAATCAGCAGAAGTTTGGATGTTGGCAGAATATGTTGCTATCCTCTGCTACAGCATCAAACAAGTGAAAAACGCAAGGATATTTTCAAAAGCAGGAAACCACAAGTTAATTGCACTGACTATCCTATCTAGAAATTTCATCAAAATGCACATTTCTGTTTTCCAAGATACTAATTGTCACATGTTAAATGACAGAAGACTAATAAATACATTCATCCCATTTTATAGATGAAAAACTATGTTATAGACTAAAATGACATTTGTTTTAGTACAAAATGACACTATTATTTGTTACAAATACCAGCTACACTGAGTCATATAACCAGTTTCTGAATCATATAACAACCCTGAAAAATATGTGGAAGAAAACACACCTATTTTAGATCATAGGAGAGCCCACTAACTATGGGAGATTAATGCTTTAGGGGAGAAGTTCAAAGTTTGAATTTTTAATTCTTGACTGAGCACTGAAATCCTCAAAAAGAATGATAATAAATGAATATCAACAGAGAAAAGCCAGTTATCTGAGTGGTTTAGAGTAATATACTGGTATATTTTACCATTTAAGGGGCACTTATAGTTGAGGCACTGGACTAAGTTCTATATATAAATTATTTCATTCAATTTTCACATAATCTATTATTTTATGTCCATTTTTTTCTAACGAGTGAAGTGATATTCATCGGTTTAAAGGGAGAAAGTCATTTCTTGTATTAGTGCAATGTTTTAATTCAATAGGACATGATTAACATGTCCAGTTTTATGAGTAGCATAAAATTTGCATATCCATACGCTAAGTAATGTTATGAGTTGGACATTGTAAACCAGAGACCAGGTTTTCTCTGTGTTATAACCATCATAAGTACTGCATGGCAGCTTTTGCAAGTTCACTTTTGCCAAAATGTTCTTCACTGGTTGGGAGATGTATCTTTCCCAGGTCTGGTAGTTTTTTGATACTTACAGAGCAAAATAAGTCAAGTTTTCCCTAAGGATAAAGTAAGGAGCATCAGACCTGGAATGTTAAGAGAATTTTCCATAAGGGGATGGTACTTCAGTGGTACCCTCTGAGAAGGTGGCAGTTGAATTCTAGAGGGTACATCCTCAGTTCAGTTCAGTCGCTCAGTCGTGTCCGACTCTTTGCAACCCCATGAATTGCAGCACACCAGGCCTCCCTGTCCATCACCAACTCCCGGAGTTCACTCAAACTCATTTCCATCGAGTCGGTGATGCCATCCAGCCATCTCATCCTCTGTCATCACCTTCTCCTCCTGCCCCCAATCCCTCCCAGCATCAGAGTCTTTTCCAATGAGTCAACTCTTCGCATGAGGTGGCCAAAGTAGTCAAGTTTCAGCTTTAGCATCAGTCCTTCCAAAGAACACCCAGGACTGATTTCCTTTAGAATGGACTGGTTGGATCTCCTTGTAGTCCAAGGGACTCTCGAGTCTTCTCCAATACCACAGTTCAAAAGCATCAATTCTTCAGTGCTCAGCTTTCTTCACAGTCCAACTCTCACATCCATACATGACCACTGGAAAAATGGTAGCCCTGACTAGACAGACCTTTGTTGGCAAAGTAATGTCTCTGCTTTTGAATGTGCTGTCTAGGTACATCCTAGATACATTTATTATTGTTGCTACGCAGCACCTATCATAGTGCCTGGCAGGTGGCAGATCCTCAGTAAATTTCTGTTGAGTGAAAGAATGAGTAAATGACTAGATAAGAAATAGATGTCTTTATATTTCCTAGCCACAAGTTAGATATGAATAGAAAACTGGTGAGATAGCTTGTGGTTTTCATTCCTGAGGTCACCACTTCTGTGTAAACTTCTATTTGAAGGATTAACCTATTGGCTCTACTCTGGTGATTCCCTTCACCAGTATTCTTGCTGGTGCAGTCCTCTCTTTTGTTGAGTAGGACTGACCTATGCAACCACTAAGCCATTGAATAAATGGTGGAATGTGACTTCTGACACCAGGTCATAAAAGACAATATAGCTTCCATCTTGTTCTCTCTTAGGTCACTAGCTCTGTGGGGAGCAGTTGCCATGTGTAAGGACACTTAAGCAGCCCAATGGAGAGATGCATGAGGTGGGACTCTGAAGGACCAACTAAACAGTCACGTGGACCAAAAACCTTCCAGCCCCAGGCAAGCCTCAGATAACTGCAGTTTTGGCCGACATCTGGACAACCGTCTCATGATAGACCTCGAGCCAGGAATACTTACCTCAGCAACTCCTGAGCTCCCGGCCTTTAAAAACTGAGACCAAAACATGCTCATTGTTACCTTCATGTGCTAAACATTGAGATAGTTTCTTTGGCAGCAATAACTAATACAGAGTTTTCATTGAAGGACACAGAATCAGACTCAGAAACTTAAGATAATGGTCATATATTATCATTTGGCTTATCTGCTTCATATGGATCCATCAGAAAGCCATTATGAGACTCCTACCTGTCATATAAGAATTAAACCTAGCAATATCTTTTCCTGGGCTTTCCTGGTGGCTCAGTGGTAAAGAATCTGCCTGCCAATGCAGGGGTCTAGAAAGATCCCACATGCCTCAGAGTAGCTGAGCCTGTGCACCACAGCTATTGAGCCTGTACTATAGAGTCATAAACTGCAACCACTGATGCCCGCATGCTCTAGAGCCCGTGCTCTGTAACAAGAGAAGCTACCGAATTGAAAAGCCCTTCCATCACAACTAGAGAGAAGCCCCTTTTCGCCACAAGTAGAGAAAAGCCCACACAGCAAAGAAGTCCCTGCACAGTCAGATAAATACATAACATTATTTAAAAAAATTTTTTTCCTAGTGATGTTCACATGGGCTAGGGTGGAGTTTGTGGAGATTTTAGTGTGTGTGCTCACAGCCACCAATAATTTTGATTCATAGTGAAAATAATTCTGGAGCATTATGAAAACTAGACTGTGGTATCAGGACTACTACATGACAATGGTTATAACAATGGTCAGGATGCTTAAGTGCTCTGAATTGTAAAATCAGAAGTCCCTTTTAGTTAAAAAATTGTATGTATATCAGCTAAACAAAATAAGATCTGACAATGGTAGTCAGTATTCTTGGAATTTAAAGACGGTTACATGTCAGTGATCTACACAGAAGAGAGTTTGTTTTAAGGTGAGTATGCATGCAATGTTATCCAAAAGGTCTTTTGGCACACAGCTGCCCTGACACACCATGTTAGAAGCTCACAGAGCATCTGGCCTGACTCCCAAAGAACAGCGATGTAGCAAGTCATCTGTGCAGACAAACGACATTTTAGAGATTACTTATCAACCACCAAAGATTTCATTTTCCATGGCTTGTTTGGAGACAGCGTGGTCTGATGCCTGAAGGAGGGGAATTCAAGCAAGTTCCTGAAAGCTGGTTCCTAGCATTAGCCAGAGCATGACCTCAGCCAGGTTTCTTACCTCTGGGGAAGAACATTTCTGCTGACACCAGAGAAATGAACGGCTGTGACCTTTTGTGACACTGGGTGAGATGTGGGGTGAGAGGCATGGTCACTACGGAAACCTTGACAAGGGACAAGACAAGTGTCCCCTGTAAGAAACAAACTGAAATTGTGGTGTATCGGCAGCTTGAATCCACTTACTGGAAGGATGACAGGGTATATTAGTTTATCACTCTACATGTCATCCTGTGAAAATGGGGCTAGAGAAATAATATACAATTCAGAGAGGTGTTGAAGGATCAGATAAAATCATCCAGCATCTTGTGCTATCTAAATAATGGGATCTGATGTCATAGTTATTATTATTACAATTCTACCTAGGATCCAAGTGCTTTCACTATGAATAATCTCTTTGGAGCTAGGCTTTGGAGAAGTTTAAGCTTGTTTTTTTTTTTTTTTTCTCCTCACAGAGAGATACTTACATTTCAATTGGGAGTTACAGAATATTTATAAATTCTATCTCTAAACCAGATCAGAGAGAAGACATGGATTCTTTGGCAACAGGGAAAAGCAGGAAGTTAAAAAGAAATGTATGATTTTAGAAGACTTATTTCATTTGGGTTGATGGATAACTTTTTGTTCCTGAAAGGGGGAGGGTGCTTCATGAGACGGACAGTAATGTCATTATTCATGCTGTAAGCCAGCCCTCTTCAACTGCTGGTCTTCACAATGCTTACAAGTGTAATAAAAAAAAAGAATACAAAAAAACCACTTGCTTCCTTTTTTTTTATGAGTATTGACATTCTTGTGCAGTATTAGGAGAGCTAATTTAGCTTCCAGTTCTAAGAATTTTTGAATCTATAGCCAGTAATTATTGGCATTCAGAGGTACAAAAGAGGAAAACAAAGCTTGCAAATTCTAGCACATTCATGTGGGATTGGGAGCTGAATTAGGATCCTCACACCCCATTGAATGATCAGCCCCCCTATTAGAGCCTTATTAAAATGGTAATGATTATATGCCAGCTATAGGCAGGCAGCCGCACCTGTCAAAAACTACCCCGATTATCCTGTTCATTGAACTGTCTGGCTCTTGAATCAGTGTCTCAGGTTTACTTCTCTGTGAAGTTTTTTTTTTTCCCCCTCCTGTCTTAATTTTAAAAGATACAAGAACAAACATTTCCTTGGGGTCATGGAACACTTGCTGTTCGTTATATCTTTTCCTCATTTTCTGTTTTTGTGTCTGGTATGGCAATATGATATTGGAGTTATCCTCTTTGGGGTTTAAGGATAGATACAGGAAAAAGAAACAGAAGAAATGTAAAGTCCCAGCCAAATAAAAATTCTCATGTTAGCAAAAAGGAAGACCAATCTACAATGCATCCAAAAACTGGGATCATTTGATTGTCAATTACAAATACTGTGATCAAGGCAGAGATTTTTTTTTTTAACTCACGCATCTCTTGCCAAGCCTAAAGATCTGTTGTACTTCATGTAAAAACACATAAAAGAATTATGTGTTTCATTTGAAATGACTATGTTTTTCTAGATGAACCATACCATTGAATGTAAAACACTGTTTTCTTACAAGACTAAATTCTGCCCTTACAGGAGGGAAAGTGTCTTTTAAAATACACTCACCCCTCCAAGTCCAAAGGGGATTGGTTCTAGGACCCCCAAAGAAACCAAAATTGGCAGATGCCAAAGTCCCTTATGTAAAATGGCATAGTATTTGCATATATGGAGAAGGAAATGGCTACTCACTCCAGTGTTCTTGCTTGGAAAATCCCAGGACAGAGAAGCCTGGAGGGCTACAGTTCATGGGGTCACAAAGAGTTGGACAGGACTAAAAGATTTAGCACATTTGCATATAACCTATGTACATCTTTTCATACACTTTAAATCATCTCTAGATTATTTACAATACCTAATACAATGTAAATACTATGTAAATAGTTCTTTGCCAATTCAAGTTTTGCTTCTGGGAACTTTTGGGAATTTTTAAAATATTTCCTAGCCTTGGTTGAACCTGAGGAGTGGAGGGATGAATGTATTTCATCTAGTGGTCTGTCATATTCCATAATACAAGAGAATATCAGTGTAAGGGGGCACTGAGAGACTGGACATCGTCAATAGCATTGTAACAGATGCTCTGATGGTAACTGATCAGAGGACCTGGGAAGAAGAGTCAAAGTACAAACAAAAGCAATTATTGTGGTTTGTTGTTAGAGAATAGCTTTCTCTGATCCCTAGCATTTCTTAAGGGGAACCACAAAGAATCCTCTTTCCTACAATAGTCAGTGTACTGAGAAGCTTTCTGTTCCCTGTCAGACACAAGTCTCAGACACTGGAGAACAGAGCAGGAAGAACAAGGATGTTTTCATCAACTACTTTTCGGTAGAAAGTGCCCTTGGAGGTATTTCTAAGATCCAGGAAGTTAATAATAGAAAGAATCTTAAATTCATTTTACACACCATTTTGTTACTTCACAGGAAGAAAAACAGGATTCAAATTTGGGATTTTGTGACTCTATCCAAACTGACAGCATCTTGGGCTTCAGGTCCCTTTGATATTATCACATGAAAAAATTCACAACTAGATGTAAGTTAAGGGAAATCTTAATTACCTTGAGTTGGTAAAGAGTCTGCCTGTCAATGCAGGAGATGCAAGAGATGCAGGTTCAATCCCTACATCAGGAAGAGGCCCTGGAGGAGGGCATGGCAACTCACTCCAATACTCTTGCCTGGAAAATTCCACTGACAGAAAACCCTGGTTGGCTACAGTCCATGGGGTCCCAAAGAGCCAGACATGACTGAGCGACTGAGCACCCACACATGCTGCTTCTATTACTGTAACAACAAAAGAATACATCTTTTGCAGCAATTCACGATTCATCTGAGACATTCTTCCTCAGAATGCTATTTACTGAATGACTTCAATGCAATGTATTCTTTTACCTCCCCTCCACCCACCAGCCAATCTATCCTGCCCCCATCCAGCCAGTACTGATTCACCATCATGTAGTCAGTGAAACTAATTCTCAAGTTTTTATTGCCAAGGTTAAAAAAGGTTGCATTATAAGGAGAAATAAAAAAAATATAATATATTTTTAAAAAATTAAAAAACAGAGAGAAAAAAAGGTTGTATCATGGGATAACTCAATATTGAAATAATTGATAACTATTCAGCCAAGATTATCATCAGAGTGTCTGAGTCCTGAACTCCTTTTCGCAGTCCTTAAGCCCCTTGACCTTGCTATAGCATGAATAACTCTTGCCCTTCTATCCAGGACCATTCAGCCTGACACTTTGGTAATTCAGTATCCTGGGTCTCCTTCCTACTTCTCTTTTCTTTCCACATTTTTCTTCTTAGCAATTCATTTTTTTCCAATGATTCCTAGTAATCGCTTCTAAAAAAAAGACAATCCTAGCTTTCAACATTGAGCAGAGACTCCTGCAGTCATTCACTCCCAACACTTGGTTCCTTATTTCCCCAAGGACATCTCCAGTGTCTCCAACTCAGCTTGACCACATCTGAGTCCACTGTTGTTAAACCTGCTCCCATTTCTTTAGCATCCTCTTCATCTAATGAGTCACCAAGGCCTAGAGATTCAAGTTCAACAGTGTCTCACAGCAGAATAGTATTTGGATAAATTAGACAGTGTGTTCCCCCTCCCTCTCCCCCTGCTGCCTCCTTCAACACTCCATGCTTTTACACACACATTTTGTCTTACAATGATCACCATTAACAAAGCAGTAAAGGTTATGACAGAAGAAAATAACCTTGGGTCTCTGGGTTCAAAAATCAAACCTCCGAAAGAACTCTGTGTATAAATACTGCAGCTGGAGAAACTTGTGATCAGTTTCAGCTCCCCTATCTACACCCAGAAGGTAAGGATATCTTGAGTTGAAGGCAAAAATGGGAGGACCAGAGGAAGCGTGAATAAGGAGCGAAGTTTGTGGATTCCAGGACAAGGAGACCAAGACTGATTGCTTTTAAGGCTTACACAGCCTCCATCCTCAAGGATGTCATTCTTAGTCATACCCATAAATCATGGGGAGCTGAGCCTGTGCCCATTGTGGATACTTCACAACAGTGAGCAATACACATGGTCATGCCAAGTAGCTCTATTAATGGTCCTTCATGATGGCATTTGGTACTCACCTAGGTAGAGTAATCAGTAGAAATGACTTAGAACATCCAACTTCTAAATGACTTATCATGACTTACCAACTTACCATGTGTGGCAACCTCCTGTCATTGACTTTGTAAACCTCTCCCTTCCCACCCATCTCTTGAGTTGGAAAATGGTCTCTTCTCTGCATATTTGAGAGGGCGTGGTAATGTGAAAGGAAAATCCCTCCAACAGCATGAGAAAGATCTGCTCAAGGTCTTCCTCCTAGTCAAGGCAATGGTGGGAGAAACAGCCAACCCTACAATCTCTTAGATCTGTGACCTTGTCTCTACTTTCCCTGCCATTAGCCTATCTGAGGTCTTTATTACCTTGTTACATATGCCATTTCTTATTGGTTTCTCATCCCTCCCATCTGTCTCCCATGTTGTGTTCCTTCAGGTAGCTCACTGTGGAAATAACACGAGTGGTTCTCTATTTCATATTACACCAGTTCAAACTCCACTCAGGGTTTCTCTATATAGGTATCAAAAGCAGTCTTACCTCCTTAAAGGGAATCATCCATTCCTAGCTCTGTTTTAATTCATAGACCACACTTTCCACTTTATGTCTACAGGATTAAGTTCCATCAAACTAGTAGAGACTCAGTTCATTCATAAGTTCTTTTCTCTGACACTCTACTTATATATCAAATGCTAGAAGTCACCTTTTCCTCCTCTGATTTCCACAGCACTTTATCTGCACCTCTTTTCTGGTTCTTTTATCTTTACATATTTTGTGTGTGCATTCATGCTAAGTTGCTTCAGTCGTGTCTGACTCTTTGCGAGCCCATGGACTATAGCCCACCAGGCTCCTCTGTCCACGGGATTCTCCTGGCAAGAATACTGGAGTGGGTTATCATTTCCTTCTCCAGGGACCTTCCTGATTGAGGGATAGAACCCAGGTCTCCTGCACTGTAGGCAAACTCTTTACTGCCTGAGCTACCAGGTGACTATATGTAAATCTTATTTACCCTCCTAAACTGTATGCCTCTTGAGGGCAGGAAGAAAATATGAATCATCTCTGAGTCATCTGGAAAGCCTAAACCTTGCCTGCTACATAAAATTCAAGACTCATATTTTTTAGAGAAAAGATATTAATATTTTATTAAATATTTGTTGTTTGTGTTAGGCACCTTGTTGGATTGGGCTGTTGTTAATGTATTCTGAAGTAACTTCCTAGTAAAATTGCTTAACATCTGAGCTAAGTAATACTGAGTGCAAAAAGTAAAAAAAATAGAAATGCTCAAGATCAAGCATCAAAGTTAATTTTATTATTTTATGGACTGAGTGATAGTAATGTTTTAAAATATTTTAAGTTGTAGCATTTCATTTTTGCTTCATGCACCAAATCTTGGAGTCTCCTTAACTTCATTCTTTCACATTCTACAATCCACTAGAGCATTTCTTTGTTTCTACTGGGTATAGGATAAGCTACAAGGATATATTGTACAACACAGGGAATATAGCTGATATCTTATAATAATTATAAATAGAGTATAACCTTTAAAATTGTGTTGTACACCTATAACTTATATAATATTGTACAGCAACTATCAGTTCAGTTCAGTTGCTCAGTTGTGTCTGACTCTTTTCGACCCCATGGACTGCAGCACACCAGGCCTCCCTGACCATCACCAATTCCCAGAGTTTACTCAAATTCATGTCCATTGAGTTGGTGATGCCATCCAACCATCTCATACTCTGTTGTCCCCTTCTCCTACTTCCTTCAATCTTTCCCAGCACCAGGGTCTTTTCCAATGAGTCAGTTCTTCGCAACAGGTGACCAAAGTATTGGAGTTTCAGCTTCAACATCAGTCCTTACAATGAATATATTGATGACTGATTTCCTTTAGGATGGACTGGTTGGATCTCCTTGCAGTTCAACGGACTCTCAAGGATCTTCTCCAACACCACATTTCAAAAGCATCAATTCTTTGGCACTCAGCTTTCTTTATAGTCCAACTCTCACATCCATACATGACTACTGGAAAAACCATAGCTTTGACTAGATGGACCTTATTGGCAAAGTAGTCTCTGTTTTTTAATATGTTGTTTAGGTTGGTCATAACTTTCCTTCCAAGGAGTAAGCCTTTTAATTTCATGGCTGCAGTCACCATCTGCAGCATTTTGGAGCCCCAAAAGATAATGTCTCTCACTGTTTCCATTGATTCCCCATATATTTGCCATGAGGTGATGGGACCAGATGCCATGATCTTAATTTTCTGAATGTTGAGCTTTAAGCCAACTTTTTCACTCTCCTTTTTCACTTTCATTAAAAGGCTCTTTAGTTCTTCTTCGCTTTCTGCCATAAGGGTGGTGTCATCTGCATACCTGAGGTTATTGATATTTCTCCTGGCAATCTTGATTCCAGCTTGTGCTTCATCCATCCCAGCATTTCTCATGATGTACTCTGCATATAAGTTAAATAAATAGGATGACAATATACAGCCTTTCCCAATTTGGAACCAGTCTATTGTTCTATATCCAGTTCTAACTGTTGCTTCCTGACCTGTATACAGATTTCTCAAGAGGGAGCTGAGGTGGTCTGGTATTTCCATCTCTTTCAGAATTTTCCACAGTTTGTTGTGATCTACTCAGTCAAAGGCTTTGGCATAGTCAATAAACAAGAAGTAGATGTTTTTCTGGAATTCTATTGCTTTTTAAATGATCTAATGGATGTTGGCATTTTGATCTTTGCCTTTTTGAAATCCAGCTTGAACATGTGGAAGTTCATGGTTCATGTACTGCTGAAGCCTGGCTTGGAGGATTTTGAGCATTACTTTGCTAGCATGTGAGATGAGTGCAATTTTGCAGTAGTTTCAGCATTCTTTGGCATTACTTTTCTTTGAGATTGGAATGAAAACTGACCTTTTCCAGTCCTGTGGCCACTGCTGAGTTTTCCAAATTTGCTGGCATATTGAGTGTAGCACTTTCACAGCATCATCTTTTAGTATGTGAAATAGTTTAACTGGAATTTGGTCATCTCCACTAGCTTTGTTGGTAGTGATGCTTCCTAAGGCCCACTTGACTTTGCACTTCCAGAACGTCTGGCTCTAGGTGAATGATCACACCATCATGATTATCTGGGTCATGAAGATCCTTTTTCTATAGTTTTTATTTGTATTTTTGCCACCTCTTCTTAATATCTTCTGCTTCTGTTAGGTTCATACTGTTTCTGTCCTTTATTGCGCTCATCTTTGCGTGAAATGCTCCCTTGGTATCTCTAATTTTCTTGAAGAGATCTCTAGTCTTTCCCATTCTATTGTTTTCCTCTATTTCTTTACACTGATCACTGAGGAAGGCTTTCTTACCTCTCCTTGCTATTCTTTGAAACTCTGCATTCAAATGGGTATATGTGTCCCTTTCTCCTTTGCCTTTCACTTTTCTTCTTTTCACATCTATTTGTAAGGCCTCCTCAGACAACCATTTTTACTTTTTGCATTTTTTTTTCTTGGGGATGGTCTTGATCCCTACTTCCTGTACAACGTCATGAACCTCCATCTGTATTTCCTTAGGGACTCTGTCTATTAGATTTAATCCCTTGGATCTATTTCTCACTTCCACTGTATAATCATAAGGGATTTGATTTAGCTCATTCCTGAATGGTTTAGTGGTTTTCCCTACTTTCTTCAATTTAAGTCTGAATTTGGCAATAAGGAGTTTATGATCTGAGCCACAGTCAGCTCCCAGTCTTGTTTTTTGCTGACTATATAGAGCTTCTCCATCTTTGGCTGCAAAGAATATAATCAATCTGATTTCGGTGTTGACCATCTGGTGATGTCCATGTGTAGAGTTCTCTTGTGTTGTTGGAAGAGGGTGTTTGCTATGACCAGTGTGTTCTCTTGGCCAAACTCTATTAGTCTTTGCCCTGCTTCATTCTGTACTCCAAGGCCAAATTTGCTGGTTACTCCAGGTGTTTCTTGACTTCCTACTTTTGCATTCCAGTCCCCTATAATGAAAAGGACATCTTTTTTGGATGTTAGTTCTAGAAGGTCTTGTAGGTCTTCATAGAACCATTCAACTTCAGCTTCAGCATTACTGGTTGGAGCATAGACTTGGATTACTGTGATATTGAATGGTTTGCCTTGGAAACAGAGATCATTCTGTCGCTTTTGAGACTGCATCCAAGTACTGCATTTCGAACTCTTGTTGACTATGATGGCTATTCCATTTATTCTAAGGGATTCTTGGCCACAGTAGTAGATACAATGGTCATCTGAGTTAAATTCACCCATTCCAGTCCATTTTAGTTTGCTGATTCCTAAAATGTTGATATTCACACATGCCATCTCCTGTTTGACCACTTCCAATTTACCTTGATTCATGGGCCTAACATTCCAGGTTCCTATGCAATTTTGCTCTTTACAGCATCGGACCTTTCTTCCATCACCAGTCACATCCACAACTGAGTGTTGTTTTTGCTTTGGCTCCATCTCTTCATTCTTTCTTTCTGGAGTTATTTCTCCACTGATCTCCAGTAGCATACTGGTCACCTACCGACTTGGGGAGTTCATCTTTCAGTGTTTTATCTTTTTGCCTTTTCATACTGTTCTTGGGGTTCTGAAGCAAGAATACTGAAGTGGTTTGCCAGTCCCTTCTCCAGTGGACCACATTTTGTCAGAACTGTCCACCATGACCCATCCGTCATGGTTAGCCCTACATGGCATGGCTCATAGTTTCACTGAGTTAGACAAGGCTGTGGTCCATGTGATTAGATTGGTTAGTTTTCTGTGATTGTGGTTTTCACTCTCTCTGCCCGCTGATGGAGGGGGAAACTGGGTCTTGTTTTGATGGGCAGGGCCATGCTCAGTAAATGTTTAATCCAATTTTCTGTTGATGGGTGGGGCTGTGTTCCCTCTCTGTTATTTACCTGGGGCCAAACTATGGTGGAGGTAATGAAGATAATGGCAACCTCCTTCAAAAGGTCCATGCAGGCACCACTACACTCAGTACCCCCAACCCTGCAGCAGGCCACTGCTAACTCATGCCTCTGCCAGAGACTCCTGGACACTCACAGGCAAGTCTGGGTCAGTCTCTTGTGGGGTCACTGCTCCTTCCTCCCAGGCCCTGGTGCACACAAGTTTCTATTTGTGCCCTCCAAGAGTCTGTATCCCCAGTCCTGTGTAAGTTCTGGTGGCTCTATGGTGGGGTTAATGGCAACCTCCTCCAAGAGGGCTTATGCCATACCCAGGTCTGCTGCACCCAGAGCCCCGCTCCTGTAGCAGTCCACTGCTGACCCATACCTCAGTAGGAGACACTCAAACACAGTTCTGTCTCAGTCTCTGTGGGGTCTCTGGGTCCTCCTGCACATAAGGTTTCTTTGATCCCTCTGAGTGTCATTCTAAATGCAATTTTGAGGAATATATCTATCTAAAGAAACAAAAGACCTAAAGAAATAAAACACTGATGAAAGAAATCAAAGAGGACACAAATAGATGGAGAAATATACCATGTTCATTGATTGGAAGAATCAATTTAGTGAAAATGAGTATACTACCCAAAGCAATCTATAGATTCAATATTGTTAATGTATTCTGAAGTAACTTCCTAGTAAAGTTGCTTAACATCTGAGCTAAGTAATATTGAGTGCAAAAAGTGAAAAAAATAGAAATGCTCAAGATCAAGCATCAAAGTTAATTTTATTATTTTATGGACTGAGTGATAGTAATATTTTAAAATATTTTAAATTGTAGCATTTCATTTTTGCCTCACGCACCACATCTTGGAGTCTCCTTAACTTCATTCTTTCACATTCTACAATCCACCAGAGCATTTCTTTGTTTCTATTGGGTATAGGATAAGCTACAAGGATATATTGTACAACACAGGGAATATAGCTGTACTGGAGTGGGGTGCCATTGCCTTCTCCGGTAAAGTAATTAGCCTATGATTAAAAATAAATAACTTTAAAAATAAATAAATAAATGCAATTTCGCCCCTCCTACCATCTTGCTGGGGCTTTTCCTTTGCCCTTGGAAATGGGCTATCTCCTCAAAGTTGCTCCAGCACTGCACAGCTGCTGCTCCAGCGCCTACCATCTCGCTGGGGCTTCTCTGCCTTGGACATGGAGTATCTCCTCACAGTCGCTCTAGCTCCACACAACCATACTTCAGTTTAAAAAGATAATCCAGCATACAAATTTAGGGAATATGATAAATCTTCTGGTTTGATAAATTTGGTCTTTATTTTGTTTTAAAATATGTGTATGAGTCAAACAATAAAGTGTTTGCTAGTCAAAAAAAAAGGACTCTGTAGAGTCTTAGACTCTCTGGTCTACTGGTTCCTGACTTGAGGGTCTCTGAAAGTCATAATGACATCACTGAGCTCTTTTCATAATTTTAAGAAATTCTAGTGAAAATTAAGCATTTGGCTATGATGAAATTGCCTAGTTCTATGGTTCCTCAACTGTATATTAAGGACTACAGGAGTGAGGGGGGCCTGAAGGGGCCTGAGGGGCCCTCAGTGAACTCACAGATAATCCTGAAGGAATTTCTATATTTCTGGAAAACATAAGTACAGATATCAGGGAAATTTTTTGCTCAAGACAGTCCACAATTTCAACATTAAACTGTGCATTAAACATTTCTTTTGATAACATCCTATGTGTGAAAGTGAGCTTTCTGTAAGTGCTACAATAAAAATGCAAGTGAGTGTCATGTGAAAATTAATGTGGAACAAGAAAGAATTTATCATTATCTATTAAAAATCTGTTTACAGATCTGATTTCAAGATTTGCTAAGGGGTCCCGTGCTCAACAGGCACATACACCTATAACTGTGGTTTTATAAGAATGAAATAAAAAATATTTTAAAAGTTTAGGTGTATTTTTCTTCAAATGGCTACTAAATAGACCTAAACACCCACTAAATTTTTGGGGTCTAAGTTCTTAATAAAAAGAATGGCTAGATAATTGTTTTTGGCCTTGGAGGATTATGAAAAAAAAAATTTGAGGCCCTGAGAGTGCTATGAATTGAGAATGTCTGATCATGTTTGGCTTTTGCACACAAAAAATTATTTATTGATTTCAGCAACAATCCTCAAATCAGTGCAACTTTGTGGTATCATGTTTATGAACCAGTCGATTGGCAATACTATGAATGCTTCTGATAGAAAATAAATCATTAATGAACAAAAAGTTAATCATTAATAAATGTTCTTTCTTAGACTAAGCCTTTCCAAACATAAGGAACTGGAGGAAAAGATATTTAGAGGGTCCTTGGTGGGAGATGGACAGAAAATCCAGACCTTTGTCCAAGGCCTGTTTCAACACAAGAGGCTGCTAAGACCTTCAAGATTGAGTGACATGAGCACAGTCACCCGGATTGTGGAAGGACCAGGGTCACCATCTAGTCTCTTGTCCCTTTCCCAATATGCTTCATTCACCAGGCTTCCTCCCTAAGACTATATGGAGTTTAGGGAGGGAGTTTTACCTTTTATTTAAATTTAGTTCTATTTTAATATATTTTTAAAAGTCTTTATTGAATTTGTTATAATATTGCTTCTGTTTATGTTTTGGGTTTTTGGCCGTGAGACATGTAGGATCCTAGCTCCCCAACCAGAGATCGAACTTGCACTTCCTCCATTGGAAGGTGAAGTTTTAACTCCTGGACCTCCAAGGAAGTTCTTAGGGAGGGATTTTTGAATACATTGAAGTTTTGGTAGGTAAATGATCACTCTACCTGTACTCTGGTGATAATTCCTAGAACGTATTTCAAAAATGCCCACTAAATTGAATTATATAGTAACCATTAAACCTATAGATCATATTTATTAATTTCAGAATATATTGATGACAACCAATCGAACAAGGAAGTTAGAAAAACCACTTAGTTTACAGAAGGAGAGAATCAGTACTGGTTAATATGTTCACATTAAAAAATCGTGTGTTGAGGTGTGTTTGGAGATGGCTTTATTTTGCAGCATTTCTTGTGAAATGCTAGAAAGGCTAAAGCCCTAGAAAGCTATGTACATCTATTAAGCCAAAGCCTTCATCATTTTTTTTGTAGCTCATGTGTTAAGATTTGAGGATAAAAATATTTTGAATGTCATCCTAGATAAGAGAAACACCAGTCTTACATACCAATCCAAGTCAGTGATCTGAGAGATGCTCTGAGTTAGTATATGTAAGTCGCCGAGCAGTATACAGAGTAGTTTCAAAAACAAGAAATGAGAAAATGCAGAAAAATTCCTGCTTCTTGAACATTTTGTGCTCCACAGATGGTCCCCTGGCCAACATAATTTTCTCTCTCTTCTTGATGATATGGCTGGAAAATGTCTCAACCAAATTAAGCTAATGGAGGTCAGTGTGTGGTATGTGGCATTAATTTGAAGAACAAGGAGATAGATGGAGGGAAGACAAGGTAATGATTTGTGACAGGGGCCCCCAAATTTGATTTCAACAATTCAATTACCCTTTTTAAAGTCCCCTGAAGTAATGTGCTGCAAAACCCTTCCTTCCCTACCCATGCAGATGGGACAAAAAAAACTCCTCTTAATCACAATCTATATTACTTCCTCTGGGACATGCTATGGGGATTGTTAAGACAGAAACAAAATGAACCCCGTATTTTAAAATAGAGGTGATCAGGTGGCAAAAAGCTGTTCTTACATGGCTGGAAGTACAGATGGCAGGTCACACGCAGAAAGGCCTTCCTGTGACTTCCTGCTGGGAACACTGGACCAATATTGCTAATGTAGCTCTTGGCACTAGATTCTCTCTGATGGCTCATTGGGTAAAATGTCCACTTGCAATGTAGGAGACGCAAGAGACATGGGTTTGATCTCTGGGTCAGGAAGATCCCCTGGAGAAGGAAATGGCAACCCACTCCAGTATTCTTGCCTCAAAAATCCCAAAGACAGAGGAGCCTGGTGGGTTATAGTCCATGGGTTTGCAAAGAGTTGGGTACAGCTGAGCACATAAGCACATGAACATGGAGTTCTGGCACTGCAAGAGACTTGAGGACATTTCCATCTGTGACAGCCCAAAGATGCAAGACAAGTTTAAACTTCAGCCATGGCTTCCTAATGGAGAATCAGTGGAGACATATACTCTTCTCAAGGACACAAGTCCTACATTATGCTGTGAGATAAGTCAGACAGAGAAAGACAAATACTGTAGGACATCACTTACATGTGGAGTCTAAAAAGTACAACAAACTGGTGAATATAATGGAAAAGAAGGAGACTAGGTACTAAGAACAAACTAGTGGTTACCAGTAGGGAGAGGAAAGTGGGGAAAGGCCACTACAGTGGTGGGAGATTAAGAGTTACAAATTATTTGGTATAAAATAAGCTGCAAGGATATATATTTTAACATGGGGAATATAGACAATATTTTATAATAATCATAAATGAAGAATAATCTTTAAAATTTGTGAATCTCTGTATTGTACATCTGTAACTTATGTAACATTCTAAAGTAACTATATTTCAATTAAAAAGTTTTGTAATTAAAAATTCTTTTTAAATTTAAAATTAGAAAAAAAAAAAAAAAAAACTAGAAAAAGGCTTGAATCCTGGTTCCATGACCTTCTAACTCCCTAACCTTAGGCGGATTGGTTAACTTACCTAAACCTCAATTTTTCATGTACAAAAAATAGAGATAATAGTAATATTTATTACATAGGATCCTTAGAAGGATTAAGTGGGATAATTTATATAAAGCGTTAGTAACCAAACTGCACTTATAAAGGTCAGAGTTAATCTACTATGGATACCAAAAAAAAAAAAATTTAAAAAGGAAAGCACAATGAGTTCATATATATACATATATATATTTATTTATTTATTTTATTAAGTGTAAAAGCACTTCAAAGTCTGAGTTTTTAGTCACCATTTGGGCACTTCTTTTCAAAACTAACATATGTCATCACTCACCTTAAAAAGGAGCAAGGGTCATATGCTTAACCTTGGCATAATGTGTCTTCACCCACAGAAGTAAAACCCACTTGTGATTCAATGATCTTTCAAAAGTGCCAAATGAGAAAAGCACTACAAAGAAAACCAGAGTGGCGCATTAGAAAAGAGGAGTCCCTTCCCTTTTAATATGTCTTCAGTATCTGAAACAGAATATCCACAGAGGGATTTCAGAATATTTTAGGGACACACAGCCTTTGCAAAGGGCTGCAGCTATAATAACGCACAGAAGGACTGCAAAACCATCATGCTATCCTACATATTCATGGAATTAATAAAAGCGGCTGGGAGGATTTGAATGAGCAAAGACTAGCTACTAGTCTGTGACTGGCATAGAATATGGGCTCAATTATTGGAAACTATGATGATGGTGAAAACAACAACAGGTAACTGTAAAGAGGAACCACATCATAGGAAAGCACCAAAAAGTTTGGGGACATACTGCATGTCAGAACATGGATATTCCAAAACTTGCTCCTCTTACTCCAAGTATTTCGATCAGGAGGTGATACTTACCTAACTATGAATCCCAAAGTCCCAGACTTGCACTGTGAAATAGAAGTAATGCTCCAAAATATTTAACAGCCCGATCACTTTTTGTGGTACCTCTAGGTTGAAAATGCAAAGGCATATGTACACTTGTTGACAGTGACGTTGACTACTTGAACAAATTATCATTGAGCATCTACTCTTCGACATGTGCTAAGTCACCTAAAATGAGCAAGAACTAGAAACAGCTTTTTAGCAATTGTCAGTCTAGCAAGGGATTCAGACACAGAAGCTAACAATTCAGAAATCTAATAGGGTCTGGATTAGAGAATAAGTAAATATAGAACCATATACAGAAACTGGACACAGAAGGCATACAGTGGCCAGCCCTGGAGCTTAGTCAGTGAGCTGAGAGGATCTTTATCACTTTGACTGTTGCCTACTTTGTCAAGTATAGACTTAATTACAGTAAACACTTTTTTGGGGGACAGCTCTGAAAGAATAAAGAATTACATCCAAGGACAGGAAATTTTATTCTTTGAGTTAAAATAGAAAGCATTTTTTGAGGAGTAAAGTAGGACTTTTTGATTAACAAGTATACAATACTATATATAGAATAAACAACAAGGACTTACTGTGTCTTGTATTCAATATCTTGTAACAACCTATAATGAAAAAGAATCTGAAAAAAGTGATACAGATATCACTTTGCTGTACACCTGAAATTAACATAACATGGTAAATCAACTACACTTCAATGATAAGTTTTAAAAAATCATGTTTCCAGTGTATGAGAGGCTATATTTGGAGGATCATTTGGTTTTTTTTAGAGCATTTGTATTTCAGGCAAATATGACCACCTGGTTATCAGAGCATTGCACAAACAAAAGTATCACCTTATCTTTCTAAAAACCTAATAATATGTGTTAGAAAGTTTGCATGACATTTTATAGACAACTTTCATTTTTATGTACTGGGCAAATGGATCAAGTTATTTCTGAATAAAAGGATATATATCCTTTGTGTAGCTAAACCTACCTATTTGGTGCAATATCCCCCTTGATCAGAGTTCACTTTCTTTTCCAGATGAGAGAATAACCCAGTCTTGCCACACCTGCAATTTTCCTTTTATGCTCTTAGAACCTTCTGAGCCCAATTCTGTAAATTACATTGTCATTTTGGTGGTCTCTCGGGTAGGGAAATCCAACCTTATACATCTGTGCTGTTTGGATCCCCAAGGCAGGGCACCACAGGCCTCGTGTCCTGCCTCTGGACCCACACATGCCAGGCCCACGGACGGGCCCACACTTTGGTGGGCAGTCTTGCCCGCGGAATCGGTGAGCTGATGATGAATGGCTGTGAAGGCTTTGTGATTGCTCAGGCTCCTTTGTGGGACTGGACAATGGAGGAGGACACAAGTCTGGCTCAGGAGAGCAACGGATAAAACTGCTGGGCAGGATGGCGGGCTCCTGCCGACACGACCACTTGTTGACATTGAAAGGATTTCACAACAAGTGAGCAGAAACAGAAACGATTCTGTTCGTCAGGGCTATTAGTTGCAACGTGTGGCACCGGAGCGGTCACTCCCGATGTGTTTCCTCCCTAATGAGCTCTGAATGCCCATTAAACTGGGCTGCTATAGGCCCAGAGCCATCCGGACAATGGCATGCATGAATGCCTTCCCCATTTGCTATTGGCTGGCCCAAGGAAGAAACGACTGGTATCACTCAGATTTAAGCAGAGTTGACAGTACAGTTAAATGATCATTAATTAGAGGTTGTGGACAGATAAAGACTCAGAGCCATTTCTAATGACAAGATAGGTTAGCGTGACTCACTTGGAAGCATAACCCTGTCTGGTCCTGCCCTATTTCTTGGACCATGTGGAGGGTGTCCGTGGGATTTTAGACAGGGTGATATATATCTGTATAAAAACATGTTCCAAAGGACAAACATAAAGCTTCATAAGACATAGGAAGTTTTAAAATGATGAATAATACCTCACAGAGTGGTGAGGACCCAACTCAGTTGTACACGTGAAAAGAACTTCACCTGGGATGTGGGAGTGGGTGAAAAGTGCAAAAGGCTTCACGTTAGAAAACCAGGTTTGAACCCTAGCCCTTCAATTTATGTGTTGAGTGATCTCAAGCAACTTTTAAAACTCAGAAATCTCCATTTCTTTATCTGTAAAATGGGGATAGCCATTGACCAAGAGAAAGAAGTGAACTGTTCAGGGCCTCTTGATGCCTAGACTTCCAAGTGGCCCATCATTACTTCCTCTGCCTCGTATTGGCCAATGTAAGCCTCAAAGCCAGCCCAGATTCACGAGGTGTGAGAAGAGGGATAGAATAGATTCCACTTTTTGGTGGTAGTGTCTCAGTGCAAAGAAGTATGGATAGGGAAATAATTATGACCATTTTCGCTAAACTGCCAAACTGTCCATTATAATCCCAAACTGAGCTCATTGATTTCCAAATAAAACTTTTCTCACCTCCACTTTCCCCAATTTAGTTAAAGCCATCAAGGTTTACTCAAAATCCTTCAGGTCACTCTGGGATATGCCAGGTTAACATTTAGTGAGTGATTGTTATTTCGTCTATTTTCTTAATAAATCTTTTTTCAATGCTCATATCATCTCCATCCCAATAGACTCAGTATTAATATAGATCTTTCCCATTTTGGTCTGGACTATTCTGATAACCCAACTAATCTCTCTGTCTCTGGTGTTTTCTTTTGTATTGGTTTTCTATTGACATGTAATAAATTACCAACATTTTGGAATTCCAAAACAATACTATTATTATCTCAGTTTCTGGAGGTCAGAAGTCCAGGTACAGGCTGGCTGGATTATCGATTCGCAAGGCTGAAGTCAAGATGTTGACTGGATTACATTCCTTTCTGGAGCTCAGAGTTCTTTACCAAGATCATGGAACTGTTGGCAGAATTTAATATCTTGCAGTTGTAGGACTGAGGTCTCTGCTTCTTATTGGCCTTCAGCTGGGGGCTACTCTTGGTGCCAGAGTCACCTACTGTTCCTGTCACAAAGCCCCCTTCAGAAACATAAGAGTTGCTTTCTTTTAGGTCAGTAGGAGCATAATCTCACTGACTTTCATCCTTCCTCTGGCCCAGTATGCCAAGATAGACTCTTATATACTATACAACTTGATCACAGGAGTGACTTGCCATCATAACCAAAGGAGTGGCTAACCCATCATATTCCCAGGTTCCTCCCACACCCAAGAACAGATTATTCTACAACACACACAATTGAGGGAGTAGGAATCTTAGGGCCCATTAGATACTGTCTGGTACATCTTTCTCCAGCCCATCTTCCACAAACAGCTATCTCTTAAGAATACAAAATGGATTTCTTGGCTTTTAATCTTTTCATAGATTCCTATTGCCTATAAGAGAAACACCTTCTGGACAGATTGAACCTTATCCTTAAAAATCTTTTTTGCATAAGTCACAACACAGGGAAAAGGCTTTCAGATTGAGGTATATCATATCAATTCAGAGAGGTGGCTAGGCTGGCAGACAAGTGGCAGATACATAAATGATTTGGGCTCAAAACACACTATCTGTTCAATTTGGAGGCTTTAGTTAATCATGGGCTCTACAGATACTGAAAAACCATCAGAAAAAAGATATTGTAAGACAAATGGGTTTTTATTCCCTTTAAGATTCTGGAGAATAAAAGAAGCACATTACATAAAAACATAAGTTTGTGTTTATTAAAAATAAATAAATAATGATTGCAATAATTTGTAAAATGAGTGGAGTAATAGATATTCAACATAATTAAAGTTTGTTGACAATACTTAATCCCACTTAATCAACAGCTCACATGTATTTTGTAACCACTCTATAGCAGGCACTGTGTCTAACTTATATACATCATTCCATTTAATTTTTTTGATGGTCAAATGCAGTAGGTATGATTAATCCCATGTTTTGGATGATGAAACTGAGGTAGAAGGAAGTTAGATAGATCATAGCTAAAACATGGCAAAAGACTATACACAAATATATCTGTATAAATGAGAACTTTCAGTTCTGGCAACATGGTAGACAGATCCAGTACAAAGCCCTTTCCTGGACTAAATACACACTTTTTAGATAAAATATAACATCATTGAGTTAAACATACATGAGTTCAAAATAAAGAGAAACTCCTAGATGCCAGAATGAAGAGTCAGAATGAAGACTGAACTGATGAATAAGATAGCAGTTCAGATGCATATCCCAATAGCTAGGAATTAGGGTTTCCTGTTCCTGTAGGGAAAGAACACAGAGAGGATGTGGCCTCGGGACTGCTTAATGTGCCACTGGAGCTGAAGCACATGCATAAGATTCTTACCCTGGTGGGGCTGCCTCACCATGTAAGAATCCCACCCACAAAGTCAAGAGAGCAGCAAGAATGTTGGTCTTGCCTTGGGGCTCTAGGCAGAACAAAAAGTCACCACTTTCCCCAGAAATATCAGATATTGCAGAAGCTTGAAACTGCTGCAGGTATGGTCTTGGAATGTACATAGCACTGGTAATCTAAGCAAAGAAATGCATGTAAGAATTTGTCTTAGATAGAAGCCAGAAACACATGAACCTATTGCATGGAATGCGGAATCATTTCTACCTTGGCATGTGAGGTATTTCTTTCTTTATCTGTATAAGAAAGAAAATATAAAGATGAACTCACAGTCAAAAATTACAAATTACATAAGGGAATGATCCCCTATAAGGGAGAATCAAGAAAGGATTAGCACCTCCATAATTTCAGATATTATTATGTCTGAAGGAGATTATAAAATAGGAAACAAAAATCTTTATTTTCAACATAGACTGAAAACTAAAACACAACTGGCTCAGAAAGAATACTAAATTGAACTGCCTAATATAACCTTAGTTAAAAATCTGATACACAAATTAACAACAGATTATATACAAGAAACAAAAAATACTGATCTGTAACTAAATATGAGGCAATCACACAGAATGCTCCATAAAAGGATGGAAAATTGGAATGTATGACATTTTAAAGGCATGTTAGTGACAGGAAGTATAGAATATAGTGATATATTACCATTTCAATAGGTATTAAGAAGAGAATGAGAAAATATTAGAAGATATTTTTGAAAATTTACTAGAAACATGAATCCATAGATTAAGGAAGCACATTAGTACCAAGTAGGGTAAAATCCACATCTGATAAATCATAATGGAACTGCAGAGAAAACTTATTTTAATATAGCAATAGGACAAAAATATATTTTCTCCTGAAGAATGATAATTAGATTGACAAAAGACTTTCCAGCAACAAAAATCGGAGTCAGTAAAGGGTGTGGAACAATGTCTAGCTTAACTAAAATTCAAGAGTCAAAGTGCAATAAAGATACTGCAGACATGTAATCACTGAGGCAGTTTGTCATCAGAGACACTTAGTGAAAGAAGGTTACTAAAGGATGGACTTGAATAAGACGGAAGTTGAAACTGAAGGAAGTAGGATGCAAGAAACAATGGTGGAAAAATAAAATGCCAAACATATGGGAAAATATAAACAAACATGAACTGTTTTTCAAAAGAAGACCAATTGGGAAGGTTTTAAAAAAACATACTGGAGTTACAATTTAGACAAAAATAACATAAACTAAGGAGTGGGTGATCTAAGTGTTTCATTTTGTTCAGGAGGAATGTAGAAATATTGTTATACTTTATACTTGGGAATACAGACTTAAAAATTATGAGTACCCACTAAAAGCATGCAAATAAAATACAACTTACCCTTGACAACATGGGTTTGAACTGTGTTGGTTCACTTATATGTGGATTTTTTTTCTAATAAATATATTGGAAAAATTTTTGGAGATTCACAACTTGAAAAAACCAGCAGATAAACCATATAGCCAGGAACTATTGAAAAATTTAAGAAAAACGTATATCATGAATGCATCAAATGTATGTAGATATTAGTCTGTCCTTACATAGGCATAAGGTGAGCAATATTTAATATAAAATTAGCAATGTGCTAATTTTCTTATTGTTTTATAACTTTGCTTTGAAAGAATTACATTACTATACCATATGTCTCCTCTCTCTCTCTCATAACTGGAGAAATTTTGTATCAGCTTATTGTCACAATTAAGTGCTTTTTAAAAATCAGTAGCAATGCCTTCAAAACTGTATTATGACTGTAATACTGTATCCAATAATTTTTTTTAATAACCATTTATTACTGTATACGCTAGACTACCATGAAGCAATCACATGGATTACTCTAGGCTACTATTAGGGAAGGAAATGGTAACATACTCCAGTATTCTTGCCTGGGAAATCCAATGGACAGAAGAGCCTGGTGGACTATACAGCCCAAAGTGTCACAAAGAGTCTGACACGACTGAGCAGGAGCACACACAAAGTCTACCACAAAGCAACCATATTGCTGCTTCTTCATTATTAATACATGAATTTTTATTCCTGTAAATAAGTATGAATTTCTTTTTCATGTTGCCTTTTAATTTCTGATGTCTAATGTTAGTAATAAGTATGATATCTACAGCATGTCGCATCATATAAGGCAATATTGTTGCAGGCACTGACAGATGATTCACCTTGAAATAGATGATACAAACTTACAGTATTAATAAATATAGTATAGTATTACAAATTTATTTTCTTTGATGATTTTCTTAATATTTTCTTTTCTCTAGCTTACTTTTTTTAATAACTTATTTTTATAACACAGTATATAATACATGTAACACAAAATATGTGTTAATAAACTGTTTCCTTTATCAGTGAGGCTTCTGGTCAACAGTAGGCTATTTGTAGTTAAGTTTGAAAGTGAAAGAAAGTGAAGTCGCTCAGTCGTGTCTGACTCTTTGCGACCCCATGGACTGTAGCCCACCAGGTTCCTCTGTCCATGGGATTTCCCAGGCAAGAATACTGGAGTGGGGTGCCATTGCCTTCTCCAGGGGATTTTCCCGACCCAGGGATCAAACCCAGGTCTCCGGCATTGTGGGCAGACATTTGACTGTCTGAGCCACCAGGGAATCTTGGAGGGAGTCAAAAATTATGTGAAGATTTCTGATCACACAGGGAACTGGTGCTCCTATCCCCTTCATTATTCAAGGGACAATACATATGTATCACTATATTGTTCAATACATACACAATACATATAATATGATACTGTTTCTAAAGTTTAATGGTAGGGAAAGAGAGAATAAAAGAAAACTCAATTAATTTCAAGAAGGCAGGGAGAAAGAAAGCACCAAAAAACAAAAACAAAAAAAAAAAGAAGAAGAAGAAAGAGGAGGCATGGAAAAAATAAAACTAAAAACTAAACAACTAAAAGAAATCATATATCAGTAATCACAATAAATAGGAATTTGTTAAACTTCAGAGTCAAAAGACAAATATCCTTAAGTTGAATTAAATTATATAGTCCAGCTAAGGATTATTCCAAGAGACATTACTAAAATATAATGATAATAGAAGATTGAAAGTAATAGGAAGGGAAAGTATATACTAGGAAAATATTTACCAAAATAAAGTAAGTGCAGCATGATTGAAGGGAAAAAGCATTATTAGGAATAATGCTAAAATGAATCATTTATCATAAAACTATAGCAATCCTGAACAGTAAGAACCATACCATCTAGATTCACACTGTATAAAGCAGCAACTAGATAATGACAAATTCACAAGCACATTAACAGTGGAGAAACTGATAGGTCAGTTAAACATGCAAAAGAATTAGTAAAGCCACAAAACATTTTGAAAAACAATTAAAAATGCAAATACATATCTTACATATTGGAACCTTGCACTCCAAAATTAAGAAAAGGTATTCTTTTCAATCACACAGTGAACACTTACAAAATTAACCACACACAATATCACAAAGCAAATGTCAAAAAGTACCAAAGAATCAAAGTACAGGTCTGATTTTTCTTCATGACATCAGATCAGATCAGATCAGATCAGTCGCTCAGTCGTGTCCAACTCTTTGCGACCCCATGAATCGCAGCACGCCAGGCCTCCCTGTCCATCACCAACTCCTGGAGTTCACCCAGACTCATGTCCATCGAGTCAGTGATGCCATCCAGCCATCTCATCCTCTGTCATCCCCTTCTCCTCCTGCCCCCAATCCCTCCCAGCATCAGAGTCTTTTCCAATGAGTCAACTCTTCGCATGAGGTGGCCAAAGTACTGGAGTTTCAGCTTTAGCATCATTCCTTCCAAAGACATAGGTAAGTATAAAAAAAGTATAAAACTGTAGCTAGAAACCTCTTGTATGTTTTGGAAATTAACAACATGTATTTTATTTTTATTTTTTTGTTTCACATATGATATTATACATGTTTCAATGCCATTGTCCCAAATCATCCCACCCTCGTGTATTTTAAAATAATTTACTGTTTTAAATGCTATTGAATTACAAAATATTTTAAATTAAATGAGAATGGAAACACTACATTTAAAAAATTGTGGCATGTAACTAGTATGTAGAGAAAACTTATGATGTTTAACACATAAGTTAGGAAGAAAGATTAAAAATTAATGAGCTAAATATTTAAATCAAAAAGTTAGGAAAGAAGTAACACTGTAAACCTAAAGTAAGTAGAAGGGAGGAAATAATAAAGAAAATATATTAGTGGAAAGAAAAAGAGCAACTAAACCAAAGCTGTCTTATTGAAAAGACTAGTAAAATAATTCTCTAGCATGACTAATTTTAAAAAAGAGAGAAAAAATAAACAAAATCAGGAAGTTTAAAGGAACAAATAAGTACAGACATAGAAAACATAGCTAAAAATGTAAAGTGATCAACTGCTTAGTGCAAGATAAAATTTTAAGTTATTTAAATGAACAGTAGTCTGCTGCTGCTGCTGCTGCTGCTAAGCCGTTTCAGTCGTGTCCAACTCTGTGCAACCCCATAAGATGGCAGCCCACCAGGCTCCCCCATCCCTGGGATTCTCCAGGCAAGAACACTGGAGTGGGTTGCCATTTCCTTCTCCAATGCATGAAAGTGAAGAGTGAATGTGAAGTCGTGCAGTCGTGTCCAACTCTTAGTGACCCCATGGACTGCAGCCTACCAGGCTCCTCCGTCCATGGGATTTTCCAGGCAAGAGTACTGGAGTGGGGTGCCATTGCCTTCTCCAGAACAATAGTCTAGTCAAATACAAATTACTCTAATTAACTAAAGAAAAACTAGAAGGCCTGAGCAGATTTATTTATAGTCAGTATATAATTTGACCTACATTCAAATTTTCCTTATTATAAAAAAGAACTGGAGAAACCATGAATAGACAATTTTTATGCTATATGAAATTTTGGAAAACATCAAAGGAAGGAAAGCTTCCTAAAACATCTCATAAGGCTGCTGCTGCTGCTAAGTTGCTTCAGTCGTGTCCGACTCTGTGCAACCCCATAGACAGCAGCCCACCAGGCTCCCCCATCCTGGGATTCTCCAGGCAAGAACACTGCCATTGCCTTCTCCTCTCATGAGGCTAAAAACATCTTAACAGCAAAAGTAGACAAATCAGTATTAGAAAGAAAACTTCAAAGGCACATCTCCTTCATGAGTATGTATACAAAAAATCATAAATAAAATACAAGTAAATAGAACCCAAATCTGTGTGTGTGTGTTTAGATGTAGGATTTATCATAGGAGGGTAAAGATAATCTCATATTAGAAATATTGTTAATGTAGTTTATCACATGAGCAGAATAAAAGATAAAAAATACTACATGGTCATTTGAAAAAAATATATACAAAATACAATGCAATCATTATTTTAAATTCCAAATAGGAATTGAAGGAATCTTTTTTAATCTGATAAAGAGAATCTGCCTCAAACTGAAAGCAAACATTACAATTACTGATAGGAACATTCCCTTCAAAATTAGAGATAAGGATATCGATTATTAATTTCTACTTAGAATTGTATAGGTCATAAGTAGTTCCAATCCAAAAAAATGTAAGTTAGCTATAGACTTAGGTAAAATATTTACAAAGCATATATTTTATAAAGTACTTATATCCAGAATATAAAAGGAAATTTTTCCAAAATACAATAGTTACTATAAATTATCTGTGAATCTAAACAGCTATTTAAGTAGCTATAAGTTATGCAATTTGTGAAAGACCCTATGGATAAAATTATAAAATTTGTTGAAATACATAAGGGAAGATAATCTTTGGACAGATATATGTCATTAGGGGATGACTTAATATCACAGAAATGTCAATTTTCATTTAATAAACATCTAAATTCAATGCAACTAGTCACAACACTGACAGTTTTCATGGACTTGACAGAAAGCCAATCTTAAAATTTATGTAGATGAATAAAGGGTCAAGAATTATCAAGACAATTTTGAAGACGAATTAGAAGGAGATATTTGCCTGGTCAGATATTAAGAGTTATTATAGAATCAGTTTAGCATTAATAAAAGCAGGGTGATATTGTTGCAGACTAATAAAACAGAATAGACAACTCAGAAACAAGCCCGTGTGTGTGTGTGTGTGTGTGCATGCAGATGTGTGTGTGTGCATTATAAATCTAGTGTATGAGAGAGGTGCCATTATACATCAGTGCGGTGGGTGGGGGAAGAACCATTTACTATTTGGTTCCAGGACGCTTGGCTTGTATAATAGGAAAAAGGCCAAATTAAATCTTCACCTTTCACAAGAAAGCAATTCTTAGATAGGTCAAAGTTCTTGATGTGAGATGCAGAACTTTAACATTTAGAAGAAAAAATCTTTTAAATATTTGGATAAACAATGATATCAGAAATAAGATACAAAAGCATAAGCCACAAATGAAAACTACAAATGACACTACATTAAAAATTAAACGTCTCTGTAAAAATAAGTGCAATGAACAAATGGATAAGCCACAGATTTTTTAAAATTAATATTAAAGGGCTAAAGGCAATTTTAAAATATATAAACAATTTCATTAATTATTAGGTAACTGGTAAAACAATCTCTTCCACATCTCCAGGTCCTTGCAATGAGAAGGGGTTATGAATAAGTAATTCACAGAGAGGAATTAAAACCCCAATAATACCACCAGAATCAGAAAAATAGTAATCAGAAAAATTCAATAAAGCAACAGGGAGAGAGTATAAACACTTCCAGTTTGTAAAAATAAAAAGCCCAGTGATGTCAGATATTTGATAATGTTCAGTACAGGGATTTGAGGCTAGAATCAGTATCTTGCACACATGTCCAGGATACATGAATATACTACACCATGAAATACTACAGAGCAGAGAAACCAATGAAAAATCACATTTATAAGTATCAACATGGTCAAAGCTATAAAAAAAATTTGGACTCTCTTGTCCTTGCCTCTCTTTGGTTATCCAGTGTCCCTAAACTGAAGTCATCTTGAAGTATGAGTGATACTGTGATATAACTTCCAGTGTTCCTGCACCTTTGAAGAATTTCATTGAAACAGACAAGCAGTGTTTAGAAGCTCCCCACCAAAAACGCATTTAGTGAGACTTCAGGAACAGCACTCAAGAAAAGATGTTTTAGGGTTGATATCATTCCCAGCATCTTTCAAATCACATTAAATGAAACAACTCAATTATCTTACATGGAAATACTTTGCCCAGCCTGAAGAATGGAACAGGAACTCACTTTGTGTTCCCTCCTCATAAAGTCTTGGTTCAGAATATTTGGTCATGTCTAGAGCCATTTTGGTTGTCACAACATAAGGAGGTACTCCTGGAATCTAGTGGGTAGAGGTCCGTGATGTTGCTAAACATCCCACAATGCACAGACCGGCCTTCCTCCCTCCTGTACCCCAACAAAGTAACATCTGGCCCAAATGTCAATAGTGTTTGGCTTGAACGACCTTGGTTTAAAGTTGAGTTGAAGTTTCACATTGAAAATTTGGAATAGACTATTGCTTTTCAAATGAAATGAATATGTTTTTCCTAGGTGCTAAAGAATCTTTCAAACGCGTCTCATTTTGTGAATGCTTACACACAGTTTGGGGCCAGAAAATACCAATTACAACCAAATTATGCCTTTGCTTTATCTATTAAATGTCTCATTTCAGTAAATAGAGCCATTTATATGAATACTACAATATGTTCAACAGTTCGCATTTTCTTTTCTTTTTCTTTGGTCTTTAAAACCATGATTAGTGATTGTTCTACCTGTAGAATAAAAATGTTTTCTGTTTTTGTTAAAACATTCAAATAAGGTGGAAGATATTCAATTGTAATGGTTTGAATTGTTCAAATAAAATTTTGCATTTTATACTTTAGAGAAAGATGAACTTTAAATGGCTGGAGGAGAAAGCCATTTGTAGGAAAGTGTGTAGAGAGAAGAGACCAGGCTTAGGAATCAGAAGAGCTGGATTTTAATCTGGTCGTTCTCAGAGTGGGGATCTTTGGAGCGGTAGTGGCATCAGCAACACCTGGGAATTTGTGAGAACTGCCAGTTCTCAGGCCCCACTCAGACCTGCAGAGTCACACATTCTGGAGTTGGGGCCCAGTGATCAAATTCTCCATGTAACTCTCAAGTATCTGAACTCTCACTTTCTACTTATATCCCTTGGGCAAGTCAGCTACCTTCTTTGACCCCCAGTTTCTTTGTGTATTTGCCTCCCTGAATGGAAAAAGCAAGAGACTTGGGTATAAAGATATGTTATCAACTACAAAGCATGATATTGATATTATGAATCCAGGACAATCAGAATCAAAGTTGTTGAGGACAGAAAGCTTGGACCTCACTTAAAAATGTATCCTTGACTGTTTCTATGAATCCCAAAGCAGAGATGTCCACTCCTGTGGCAAGTTGCTCAGGCCATTTATCAATCAGATACAGGGTTTGTGGAAATGACTCTGTGTTTACCAGGGTAAGCAAGAAAACTTGCAAACCATGCAAAAACGGAACCCCAAAACATTTAATGAGTGCATCCTGGCATAATCGTAACCCAATGGACCTGGTCCTTGTTGATAACAAATTGTACCCTGAACTTCAGTCTCACCGATAAATTCTAAGAACTAAAAACACGCTGTGGAAATGGCATTTGGTTCTGATCGGTCACATATTACCTCACAAAAAGGAATGAAATCTTTATATTAACATCTAAATTAACACTTTCTAATCTCTCACACTCTTACTTTCTTCTTTGTTATGAAGAGGTCCTACTGCCAAATGCTCCCGGAATAACACAAGTTGTAAAATCTGCTAGATTTCTCAATAGTCATTGGATCATTTTTCGATTATGACTATAAAATAATCTGGAGATCTTTCGGTATCCTAATCAGAGTTCCAATGTGATATTACGAGTATCTGGCCCTCTCCCACCCAAAGATGGTGGTGGTGTTGTTCAGTCGCTCAGTCGTGTCCGACTCTTTGCTACCCCGTAGACTGCAGCACGTCAGGCTTCCCTGTCCTTCACCATCTTGCAGAGCTTCCTCAAACTTATGCCCATTGAATCAGTGATGCCATCCAACCATTTCATCCTCTGTCATCCCCTTCTTTCCCTGCCTTCAATTTTTCCCAGCATTAGGGTCTCTTCTAATGACTCAGCTCTTTGTATCACGTGGCCAAAGTACTGGAGTTTCAGCTTCAACATCAGTCCTTCCAGTGAATATTCAGGATTGATTTTCTTTAGGATTGACTGGTTTGATCTCCTTACAGTCCAAAGGACTCTCAAGAGTCTTCTCCAACACCACAGTTCAAAAGCATCAGTTCTTCAGCCCAAAGTACAGCTTAGTAAAGCCTCTATTTACTGGAAGTTTATTACCTTTATTTCATAAAGGCAAAAGAGCTTCTTAGACAGTTGTATGGGTGACAAAGTAAAATCAGTGTAGATGTTATTTTTATTTAGAGCATGTGAAGAAGTTTGTAATTTATTCACAGCTGATTCTGGTCTTGGTACCCATCTGTAAAGATAGAATCATATTACTCACCTCCCAGAATTATATGGATAGTTTAATGAGATAATAAGATGTTTAGATAACATAAAAAACTTAATGTAGTAGTGGGCACATGCTTTAGTGCTCACTGAAAAAATACGTTTATCTCCAAATTTAGTTCAAAGACCCATACTTGCTTTTGGGAACAAATAAGGGCCTCCTCCCCAGTTCTACCCATAGCATTTGAGTCCTCTTGGTAAATATGACTGAATTCACTTGTGGAAATTGTGAAAATCAGGACAGGTTTTATAGAAACAATTGCTTTTTTGTCTAGCTATCCACATAGGTAGCAACACGAACAGGACTTCAGTCATGGGATGCTCTGGACTTGGAATTTGGGTTCTAAAAGAACATTTGTGAAACAGTGGATCAATATGTGAACATATCACTGCCCCTGCTGATAAGGAGAGTCAAACAGAGCAGATTTTTACTGCCAAAATGGGGTGTTGATAAAGCTGTCCTTCACCTCCTGAGGACATTTAAATTTGGGGTGATAAGGTGCCTGCTATAGTCCATATGTCATACTGACCCTCCAGAAAGCCCAGCTGTGCTGTCAGACTGTGGGCATGGTGACCTGCCTGCCCCAGCCTCGGCCCTGACCCCTAATACCAGCAAGCATTATTAATAAAAATAGTCATGAGACATTGAGCATTCATCCTTTGCCAGCAATGTTCTCTCGTTAACTTGCAAGATTTCGCTGTGTGGAGCTGCTGGCTAACATGCTGGGAATTCAATAGTACACGTGACGAAACCAGTCCCCTCCCTCACTGAGTTCCCCAGTAGGTTCTTTACATTCCTATTAGAGTATTCACTACAGGCAAGATGTTTTTATACTCACTGCACAGATTAGAATAGTGAGGTTCAGAGAGTTTAAGTAATTTAGGAACTGGATTCAAATCCAGATTTGCCTAACTCTGAGCTCCATCCTCGGAGAAGGCAGTGGCACCCCACTCCAGTACTCTTGCCTGGAAAATCCCATGGATGGAGGACGCTGGTAGGCTGCAGTCCATGGGGTCACTAAGAGTCAGACACGACTGAGCGATTTCACTTTAACTTTTCACTTTCATGCATTGGAGAAGGAAATGGCAACCCACTCCAGTGTTCTTGCCTGGAGAATCCCAGGGACAGGGGAGCCTGGTGGGCTGCCGTCTATGGGGTTGCACAGAGTTGGACACGACTGAAGCGACTTAGCAGCAGCAGCAGCAGAGTTCCATCTTGTTTTCAAAATGCCATTCAATCTCCAACTATTTTAGTGTTTACACTAAAATATTGTCATGAGAATTACAAACCCTTCTGCAGATGGTGATTGCAGCCATGAAATTAAAAGACGCTTACTCCTTGGAAGGAAAGTTATGACCAACCTAGATAGCATATTCAAAAGCAGAGACATTACTTTGCCAACAAAAGTCCGTCTAGTCAAGGCAATGGTTTTTCCAGTGGTCATGTATGGATGTGAGAGTTGGACTGTGAAGAAAGCTGAGTACTGAAGAATTGATGCTTTGAACTGTGATGTTGGAGAAGACTCTTTGAGAGTCCCTTGGACTGCAAGGAGATCCAACCAATCCATTCTAAAGAAGATCAGTCCTGGGTGTTCTTTGGAAGGAATGATACTAAAGCTGAAACTCTGGTACTTTGGCCACCTCATGAGAAGAGTTGACTCATTGGAAAAGACTCTGATGCTGGGAGGGATTGGGGGTAGGAGGAGAAGGGGACAACAGAGGATGAGATGGCTGGATGGCATCACTGACTCGATGGACATGAGTTTGAGTGAACTCCGGGAGTTGGTGATGGACAGGGAGGCCTGGTGTGCTTCAGTTCATGGGGTCGCAAAGAGTCGGACATGACTGAGCGACTGAACTAAACTGAACTGAACTGAACTGAAATACTCTTTCAATTGAGTGGTTACTGGCCCAGAATAACTCTTTGCACTTAATTTTGCTTAATATGTATTTCAGGATTTAAATGATGGCTGCCATCCATCTACAGGTTACTTATTCCTTATTATATTGATCATTTGCTTATTTTTTTTTACCCCAATGTCTGTATATTTATTTATGCATTGTTATAAAACTTTGGTGTTCTAAAATGTTGAATTTGGGGCATAAATCTATGATGGTAAATAGCTAGTGTTTTCAGAACTCCAAAGGCTTAGAGGGAGTTCTTGCCTGGGGACATCATGCCAGTGTAGTTACCATGTACATAGTACATGTCTGTCTCCCTCACTTTAACTACAAAAACCAGGAGGCCAGGTACCATGACTTATTTATCTTGTTTATCTCCAGCAGCTATACACACAGAAAGGGCATATAGTGATTAATAAATATTATGAAGAATGAATGAATAAGTGAATGAAACTGTCTATTGAGAGGTGTGAGTACAAAGAGAACATAATGCCCTGTAGCTCATTATAGTTAATGATAGGTTCTATCATTAACTCAATGGCATGAGTGCCAATAACAGTTAAAATTGGTCCTAGATAATATGTGGACCTTTTGTATACTTTGTAATTTACTTGTCTCCCTAAGCATTAGATGCCTTTAAGTACCTAGAACTATAAGAAAACCAGATTTCATAAGCTATGCCTTATAAACGCAGAACACTAGATTTTGTAAGTTATGAATTTCAGGAAACCAATGTATCTAATACTTTACATTTCTGTGATTTGTACACATTCCTGAAGATACAGCCCTGAAATTGTTTATAAAAAGTCTCAGCTTATATCTGCTATCCTGAGGATAATTATTAATAGTTCCTTCTTTCATTCTCAAAAGTGTACTATTTTGATAATTAAGATGCACTGACATGAGAAAGAAAAATACCATATGATAGCACTTATAATTGAAATCCAAAATGTGACACAAACGAACTGGTCTATGAAACAGAAAGAGACTCCCAGATACAGAGAACAGACTTGTGGTTGCCAAGGAGAGAGTAAGGAGGAATGGATTGGGAATTTGGGATTAGTAGACACAAACTTGGAGAAGGCAATGGCAACGCACTGCAGTACTCTTGCCTGGGAAATCCCATGGACGGAGGAGCCTGGTACGCTACAGTCCATGGGGTCACGAAGAATTGGACGCGACTGAGCAACCTCACTTTCACTTTTCACTTTCATGCACTGGAGAAGGAAATGGCAACCCACTCCAGTATGCTTGCCTGGAGAATCCCAGGGAGGGGAGCCTGGTAGGCCGCCATCTATGGGGTTGCACAGAGTCGGACACGACTGACGTGACTTAGCAGCAGCAGCTGCAGACACAAACTACTATATGTAGAATGGATAAACAACAAGGTCTTACTATATATCACAAGAAACTATATTCAATATGCTGTGATAAACTATACTGGAAAAGAATATGGAAAATAATGTGTGTGTGTGTGTATATATATACATATATATATATAATTGAATTAATTTGTTATGCAACAGAAATTAACACAACATTGTAAATTAACTACATTTCAATAAAACACATTTTTACAAAAGATAAGCTGACGTGGATGCAACTTGCTGGACTCCTTTGTTGCCACTGGCACTGAGGGCAGCAGTGTAGTTATGGTTGAGTGTATAAGGGCATTGTGTTCTAACAGTCTGGATCTTAATTCCATCCCCTCAATTTACTAGCTGTTCAATATTGGGAAGGTTCCTTAAGCTATTTAAATGTCATTAGCAATTTCTGGTATCAAAGCAGGCTTGATGAGAGCATCTACCTCAGTGCTCATTGTCATAATTAAATGGTACAGTCCATGAGGAGATGCATATGGCCTGGTGTGTGAGCACCACTCAGGAAATATTGGTTATCAGCTATGAATATAGTTTCCTTTGCCATTTTTGAGCCACTGAGGTGCAGCCCAGCCACTACATGTAGTTGTTATATCTGACCTTGAGCCTGAAGGAAGAGCCTAGAACAGAGACTGTGGCGGCAAAGAGAAATGTGGAGGTTATTGGCCAATAAGTAATGAGGAATCATGATCTGACAGATCTGGATAACTCGTCAGAGAATAAAATCAATGGTCATATCCCTCCGTACCCCCAGTCACCTGTATGCTCCATGAGGGCAGGGACCATTATCTGACCTTTCCATTATCTGTATAAATTGTATTCCCAGCACCTAGCCCAATGCATGGAATACAGAGACAATGAACAAACATTAGTTGAAAGATAAATAAATTGAGCTGAAGGGAATGACCCCATATACAAGTGTGTATATGCACATACATGGAGTCACCATTTCTGACCTTTTACCTGCAAGCCAAGCACTACCCTTCATGATAGGTAGATGGGGGCAATAGATTGTGCCAGCTCAATCCCAATTTACCCTTTGGCCTTGCTATCAGCTAAGCATCTTTGGTGGTACAACCTGGGTTATTTCTGCTTCTGGGGAAATCAGCATTGGACATCTAACTCAATTATCAACTGGGGAGACCCCACAGCACTACGGGCCTGGGAAGAAGGAGTGGCAGGCAAGGACGAAAGACACAGAAGAGCCATTTCTTGTTTTGGGGAAACACATTACATTTATAAAACTATCCTTCGTATAGCACCTATTCGGAACTGGGCACTCCACCACGCACTGGAGACACAGGCGTGAGTAAGAAAAGCTAAAAAGCTGAGTTCAAGGGGCAGGCAGGGAGCATATTTCTGGGACAAAGTGAAAAGTGCAATAAAAGAAGTCCATATAAGACATAAGAGGAACACTGAAGAGAGGGTGACTAATCCTGCTTGTGACGACTGTGGAGGCCCTCACGGAGGAGGGGGCATGGAGCTGGGGCTTCGGGAGTGAATTTGGGGGATGAATCAGGAGAAAGAACATATGCATAAGTTCATCATTTCCAGAAGGATATGATGAATAATCAGTGTGGGAAACAATCAAGCACATTCTAGAGGTGAGAATATTTGAATCATCAGAGCAAGAGTGAGAGAGAGAAGGGGTCCTATCGCTTAAAATATCAGTTGTTTGACTTAAGGTACATAATTTCATTTCTCCAAGCTTCAGTTTTCTCATCAGTAAAATGAGGATAATAAAAATATCAACATCATGGGTCCTTTGTGAAAATTAAACAGATAAATAACAGCTATTCCTATACTGCTATCATTACTATAATATTTATATGATTAATATAAATCTTTTCATATTCATTAATAGTGTTATAATTATTGTATTATTTATATTTGTATAACTATTTTTATATCATTATTAAATTACTTCTTAGAAGAAACCTAGATAAGAAACTTAGAAGGTAACAGTAGAATGTTCATGGATTGACAGAGGGAATGGATAAAGGTTTCTCAGCATAGTATTGTATCTCAAAACCTTTAGCTAAATGCTCCAGAAGTCTGTTGTTATTGTTCAGTCCCTAAGTCATATCCAACTCTTTTTGACCCCAGGGACTGCAGCATGCCAAGCTTCCCTGTCCTTCACTATTTTCAGGAGCTTGCTCAAACTCATGTCCATTGATTCAGTGATGCCATACAACCATCATGTCCTCTGTCATACCCTTCTCTTCCTGCCTTCAATCTTTCCCAACATCAGGGTCTTTTCCAATGAGTCAGTTATTCTCATCAGACAGCCAAAGTATTGGAGCTTCAGCTTCTGCATCACTCCTTCCGATGAATATTCAGAATTGATTTCCTTTAGGATTGAATGGTTTGATCTCCTTGCAGTCCAAGGGACTCTCAAGAGCCTTCAGCACCACAGTTTGAAGGCATCAATTCTTTATCAATCACCCTTTTTAATGGTTCAACTCTCACATCCATACATGACTACTGGAAAAACCATAGCTTTGACTATAAGGATCTTTGTCAGCAATGTGATGTCTCTGCTTTTTAATACTCTGGGTTTGTCATAGTTTTTCTTCCAAGAAGCAAGCTTCTTTTATTGCCTGGCTGCAATCGCCATCTGCAGTGATTTTGGAGCCCAAGAAAATAAAGTCTGTCACTATTTCCATTGTTTCTCCAACTATTTGCCATGAAGTTGGATGGCATGATCTTAGTTTTTTGAATGTTGACTTTTAAGCCAGGTTTTTCATTCTCTACTTTCACCTTCATCAAGGGGCTCTTTAGTTACTCTGTACTTCCTGCCCTTAGGGTAGTTTATCTGCATATCTGAGGTTATTGATATTTCTCCTGGCAATCTTGATTCCAGCTTGTGCTTCATCCAGCCAGGCATTTTGCATGATGTACTCGGTATATAAGTTAAATAATCAGGATGATGATATACAGCCTTGACATACTCCTTTCCCAATTTGGAACCAGTCCATTGTTCCATGTCTGGTTCTAACTGTTGCTCCTTGACCTGCATACAGGTTTTGCAGAAGGCAGGTAAGGTGGTCTGGTATTCCCATCTCTTTAACAATGTTCCAGTTTGTTGTGATTCACAGTCAAAGGCTTTGGCATAGTCAATAAAGCAGAAGTAGATGTTTTTCTGGAACTGTCTTGCTTTTTTGATGACCCAACAGATGTTGGCAATTTGATCTCTGGTTCCTCTGCCTTTTTAAAATCTAGCTTGAACATCTGGAAATTCATGGTTCACGTACTATTGAAGCCTAGCTTGAAGGATTTTGTGCAGTACCTTGCAAGTGTGTGAAATGAATGCAATTGTGCAGTAGTTTGAACATTCTTTGGTATTGCCCTTCCTTGGGATTGGAATGAAAATTGACCTTTTCCAGTCCTGTGGCCACTGTTGAGTTTTTCAAATTTGCTGGCATATAGAGTGCAGCACTTTCACAGCATCACCTGTCAGGATTTGAAATAGCTCAGCTGGAATTCCATCACCTCCACTAGCTTTGTTCGTAATGATGCTTCTTAAGGCCCACTTGACTTCATACTCCAGGATGTCTGGTTCTAGGTGATTGATTACACCATTGTAGTTATCTGGGTTATGAAGATCTTTTTTGTATAGTTCTTTTATGTATTCTTACCACCTCTTCTTAATATCTTCTGCTTCTGTTAGGTCCATACCATTTCTGTCCTTTATTGTGCTCGTCATTGTGTGAAATGTTCCCTTGGTGTCTCTAATTTTCTTGAAGAGATCTCTAGTCTTTCCCATTCTATTGTTTTCCTCTATTTCTTTGCATTGATTGATGAGGAAGGCTTTCTTATCTCTCCTTGCTATTCTTTGGAACTCTGTATTCAGATGGGTATATCTTTTTTTCTCCTTTGCCTTTTGCTTCTCTTCTTTTCGCAGCTATTTGTAAAGCCTCCTTAGACAACCATTTTGCCTTTTGCATTTCTTTTTCTTGGGGATGGTTTTGATCACCGCCTCCTGTACAGTGTCACGAACTTCCGTCCATAGTTCTTTAGGCGCTCCGTCTATCAGATCTAATCCCTTGAATCTATTTCTCATTTCCACTATATAATCACAAGGAATTTGATTTAGGTAATACCTAAATGGCCTACTGTTTTTCCCTACTTTCTTCAATTTAAGTTTGAATTTGGCAATAAGGAGTTCATAATCTGAGCCATAGTCAGCTCCCAATCTTGTTTTAGCTGACTGTGTAGAGCTTCTCCACCTTCAACTACAAAGAATATAATCAATCTGATTTCAGTATTAGATTTCCCTGGTGGCTCAGACAGTATGGAGTCTGCCTACAAGGCAGGAGACCCAGGTTCTACCCTTGGGTTGGGAAGATCCCCTGGAGAAGGAAATGGCAAACCACTCCAGTATTCTTGCCTGGAAAATCCCATGGATGAAGGAGCCTGGTGGGCTGCAGTCCACGGGGTAGCAAAGAGTTGGACACAACTGAGCGATTTCACTTTCACTTTCATTTTCTTTCAGTATTGACCACCTGGTGATTCCATGTGTAGAGTCATGTCTTGTGTTGTTGGAAGAGGGTGTTTGTTATGACCAGTGTGTTCTCTTGGCAAAACTCTGTTAGCTTTTGCCCTGCTTCATTTTGTACTCCAAGGCCAAACTTGCCTGTTACTCCAGGTATCTCTTGACTTCCTACTTTTGCATTCCAGTCTCCTATGATGAAAAGGACATGTGGTTTTTTGTGTTTTTTTTGGTGTTATCTCTAGAAGGTCTTGTAGGTCTTCATAGAACCGTTCAACTTCAGGTTCTTTGGCATTAGTGGTTGGGGCATAGACTTGGATTGCTGTGATATTGGATAGTTGCCTTGGAAACAAACAGAAATCATTCAGTTGCTTTTGAGAAATGAAGTCCCAAGTACTGCACTTCAGACTCTTTTGTTGACTGTGAGGGCTACTGCATTTCTTCTAAAGGATTCTTGTCCACAGTAGTAGATACAATGGTCATCCGAATTAAATTTGCCCATTCCTGTCCATTTTAGTTCACTAATTCCTAAATGTCAATGTTCTCTCTTGCCATCTCCTGTTTGACCACTTCTAAATTGCCTTGATTCATGGACCTAATAATCCAGGTTCCTATGCAATATTGCTCTTTACAGCATCAGACTACTTTCACCACCTGACACATCCATGACTGGGCGTTGTTTCTGCTTTGGCTCATTCCTTCTGCAGCTATTTCTCAACTCTTCTCCAGTAGCATATTGGACACCTATGGACATCGAGGGTTTATTTTTCAGTGTTACATCTTTTTGTCTTTTCATACTGTTCAGAAGTTAGTGGATTAAATATTTTGTGCTGTGGTTCATATTGTGAACTTCTGGGGAAATCAAATCTGGCCAAAGAAACATGTCAATTAAAGTGGGTAGAGGCTCAGATTTCTTTAAATCCTGCTTTCAAATAATTTCCAAGAAGCTCTATCTGTAATAGAATGGAAATTTTAAATATAGTCTATCAAAATAATGCAAATAGAAATACATCACCTTCTACCATCTTTAGTCAGAGATCATAACTGATTAGTCTTCAAATAAGTTTCAAAAATAATATACTCTTAATTATGCAAGTGGAAGTTTAATTTTAATTTCAGAAATGGCTGAAGATGGTTCTTTACCATTGAGGGAAGACAAATTCACCTACAAGAAAGAATGAGAGTTGACATGGTCCTGGTCAGCCAGCTGAGTGAAAATCTTCTCTTTGGAATGTTGCAGTCATGTCTTAGGAAGAATATCATTCAAAGAAATGTTGTATCACTGGAGCTCTCATAAAATCTAAGAACACTGAGCTGCATTCAGTAAGGAAAGTCCTTAGTCTGCAGGACTTCTGTGCCACGTGGCCAGAGCAGGCATGCAGACAGGCCAGATCAGCATGCAGGGAGGAGGGAAGGCTGGCTTGGGGATCTGACTCAGTGGCCCAGTGTTGGCAGGCTGCCCCAGCAAACATGCTGCCATTTCCCATGGACCCAACAGGAGTTGGATCCTTAAGTATCTCTCGAGTGTGAAATCTGATTCAAATGCCCCAAATGTTCAACAATTGCTGCCTCCAAGGGTTTGAGATTTGACACTTACTGGATTAAAAAATAAGCCCCTCTAGTTTTTCTGACTCTAATATCATCAGGACTATGTTTTGTAGCCCAAGACATCTGTATTTCAACTCTGTAGGAAACTAATAACACAAGCACTCTAACATTTGAATAGGGAGATTTAGATGGAAATTACCTTACCTAACAGAGGTGTGATGTATTTCTGGGTTTTTGAGAACACGTGAACTGGCCATTAAAGGTGTAGTTTCAAAATGAAGTGGACAAGTGAGGAAATTTTAGAAAATTTTTAGTTTGAAGAAACCATCTAGTTGATAGATTCTGGATGTTTTGTTATCTAAAAAATTGCCTCAATCCTTTACTTTATTTTGTATTTGTACACACAGCCCTCATGTCTGCTCAAGGTGGCCATGGTATTATATATAAAAATTATTGCTATTTTTTCCTGTGAAATTCTGTGAAAGGCACAAAATATGGGTCAGGCTAGAGGAAGAGCCACAACCATAGCTTGAAATGCTTGGAATTCTCAAGGGGCCAAGCCAATGGGGTATGGACAACTTTGCTTTTCCACTCTGCCAGCTCTTCCTTCTGTTTGTTTGTGACCACTCACTCCTTGTTAAAAGGAACAGGCAGTGTGACTTGTGGAGGGTCCACAATAAATACATTTCAGAATTCATAAGAAAGTAGAACCGGCATGCCTGACATGCAGGGTACTAGGCTTTCTGCATCCATCAAGGCATTTTTATTTCCTTTGAGACCTGAGAGGGCAGTTTAGGGCAAGGTTCCAACCACTATTTTTACTCATTCACTCATTCATTCACTTATTCAACAAATATTTTTATTGAGCACATATTATGTGCCAAGCCCTATGCAGCATCTGGGAATTGAGGAGTAAACATTTGTGTTTGTGTGTGTGTGTGTGTGTGTGTGCATGTGTTGTAAAAAATGTTGGATGGTAATAAGTTCCATGAAAAGAAGTAAATCAAAAAAAGGAGATAGAGAATATAAGTAAAGGGTTGTTCTTAGTAGGACTGTGAGGAACACCCTCAACATTTGAGGAAAAACCTGGAGGATATAGAAGGGCCAGCTGTGTAGCTATCTTAGAGATGCATGCTCCAGGAAGGAGAAGCACCAGTCAAGGCTCTGAGCTGGGAACCAGCCTAGTGGGGTGACTGAAGAACAAGAAGGTCTGGTGCAGGGTGAGAAAGCAGGGAGGTAGGTCCTGAGAGAAAGCTATGACAGGTCAGATTGGGAAGGGTCTTCTAGGCTGATGTAAGGACTTCAGATTTTTACTGTGAGTGAGAAGAGGAAGCCATTGGAAGGAGTAGGTCAAGAAGTGTTGGGTTATATTGCATGCTCACAGGATCAGTCTGATTGCTATGTGGAGAGTATTCTGAAGAGATGCAAAGGTGGAGCAGGAAGACCAGTGAAGAAATGACTGTGACAGCCCCTAAGAGGTGATGGTGGTTTGAATCAAGTGGTTTAGGAGTGAACTCGTGGAAAGTGATCAATTTCTGGGTATATTGGGTTGGCCAAAAATTTGTTTGGGTTTTTCATAACATGTTACTGAAAAACTCAAATGAAATTTTTAGCCAAACCAATGTTTTATCTGCAATGTTGTTTATGGGGGTTTGGGTGGAGACTGGTACACATCAGGAGTTCCAATTTAGAGGTTTTTGGAGACATTGTCACAGTTTGTGCAGGCCAGCACCTGCTCTGTGATGCTGGTGGGCCCTAGCCATCCTCTATGAAGAAGGTAACCTGAGAGAAAGTTCAGCCAGTTGGCAAATGTTTGCAGACAAGTTATTGTGAGCAGGGAGTGCAAAAGGCTCAGATCCTCCAGCTGACAGAGCCAGACAGCAGGCTGCCAGCATTGGCAGGTGGCAGGAAGTCACTTCTCAGGATAACCCTGAGATGCCCTTGGGCACATTCGTCCTAGGTCTGGGTCAGAGACAGTGTCTAATTGGAAGAACTAGGTGAGAGATATGACCTGTAGAATGAGAATCTCACCACTTATCTCAAAACACTAACTATGGACCTTGAGGAAGAATTAGTGTGTGAGGACTAGAAAAGGTCAATTTTCATCCTAATCCCAAAGAAAGGCAATGCCAAAAATTGTTCAAACTACTGCACAATTGCACTCATCTCACACGCTAGCAAATTAATGCTCAAAATTCTCCAAGCCAGGCTTCAACAGTATGTGAACTGTGAACTTCCCGATGTTCAAGTTGGATTTAGAAAAGGCAAGAAACCAGAGATCAAATTTCCAACATCTGTTGGATCATCAAAGAAGCAAGAGAGTTCCAGAAAGACATCTACTTCTGCTTTATTGATTACATCAAAGCCTTTGACTGTATGGATCACAACAAACTGTGGAAAATTCCCCAAGAGATGGGAATACCAGAGCACCTTACCTGCCTTCTGAGAAAGCTGTATGTAGGTCAAGAAGCAATGGTTAGAACCAGACATGGAACAACAGAATGGCTCCAAAATAGGGTAAGGAATACTTCAAGGCTGTATATTGTCACTGTGCTTATTTAACTTATATGCACAGTATATCATGGAAAATGCCAGGCTGGGAGAAGCACAGGCTGGAATCGATTGCTGAGAGAAATATCAATAACCTCAGATATGCAGATGACACTACCGTTATGGCAGAAAGTGAAGAAGAACCAAAGGGCCTCTTGATGAAAGTGAAGGAGGAGAGTGAAAAAGTTGGCTTAAAGCTCAACATTCAGAAAACGAAGATTATGGCATCTGGCCCCATCACTTCAGGGCAAATAGATGGGGAAACAGTGGAAAGGGTGAGAGACTTTGTTTTTTGGGTCTCCAAAATCACTGCAGATGGTGACTGAAGCCATGAAATTAAAAGACGTTCCTTGGGAGAAAAGCTATGACCAACCTAGACAGCATATTAAAAAGCAGAGACATTACTTTGCCAACAAAGGTCCATCTAGTCAAGGCTATGGTTTTTCCCATAGTCATGTATGGATGTGAGAGTTGGACTATAAAGAAAGCTGAGTGCCAAAGAACAAATGCTTTTGAACTGTGGTGTTGGAGAAGACTCTTGAGAATCCCTTGGACTGCAAGGAGATCCAACCAGTCAATCCTAAAAGAGATCAGTCCTGGGTGTTCATTGGAAGGACTGATGTTGAAGCTGAAACTCCAATACTTTGGCCACCTGATGCGAAGAACTGACTCATTTGAAAAGAACCTGATGCTGGGAAAGATTGAAGGCAGGAGGAGAAGGGGACGACAGAGGATGAGACAGTTGGATGGCATCACCGACTCAATGGACATGAGTTTGAGTAAACTCCGGGTGTTGGTGAAGCACAGACAAGCCTGGTGTGCTGCAGTCCATGGGGTCACAAAGAGTCAGACATGACTGAGTGACTGGACTGAACTGAACTGAACTGAACTGAAAAACTTTAAAAACGTTATCCTATGTTTAATGCACTGGAACTATTTCCTGATATGGTCATCATTCACCACATATGGCTATCAGGCATTTGAAAAATGGTTGGCCTGAATTGAGATATCCTGAAGGAATTTACCACTGTACCACTGTGCCACATACAGAATCCATCCACAATACAGGGGACACAGGAGATGTGGGTTTGATCCCTGGATCCAGAAGATGAAGATCCTCTGGGGAAGGAAATGGCAACCCACTCCAATATGCTAGCCTGGAAAATTCCATGGACAGAAGAGCCTGGCAGGCTACAATTCATGGGGTCACAAAGAGCTGGACATGACTGATCAACTGAACATGCATGCATGAAGTAAATTAAAGATTTAGGATAATAGCAAAAAGGTAAAGTATCACTTTGAAAAAAATTTCACACTGATTACATGTTGAAATGATAATATATTGAATAAACAAAGTAAGTGTATGAAACAGTATTAAAATTAATTTCACTTGCTTCTTTTCAATTTTTGAAATAATAATTGAAAATTTAAAATTATACTCATGGTTACCATTCGTGGCTCACATTATATGCCTACTGGGCAGAGCTCCTCTCAGGTATGCAAAACAGTTTTACAAATATTGGGTCAGGCAGTACTTCAAGGTAAGTGCCAATCTGTCTGCTTTATTTGAAGTCAAGGTAGATACCTGGCCAGAGGTAGGAACTCCTACTCTTTCAGCCATGATAGAAAGACTATCTATGAAGAATAGAAGCAATGTTGGGACTTCCCTGGTAGTTCAGTGGTTAAGAATTCTGCCTTGCAATGCAGGGTACTTGGGTTTGATCCCTAATTAGGGAACAAAGATCCCACATGCCTCAGAGCAACTAAGCCTGAACACCACAACTAAGACCTGATGCAGTCAAATAAATAAAATAAATTGTTTAATTTTAAAAAGAATGGAAGCACAGAAAATTAATTGGATATTCAAAAAAACTGATACCCATTGCTTGGTGAAAGACTAATAGATGACAGAGAAAGCTGAATTCCTCTTTCACTTGCTTCCATATTGTATATCAAAAAGCATGGTTTTTGTACTAGAAGTGGATGGCCAATTGTCATTAACAGACTGGTGACAACTGATGAGGAACTCTGGATCAGATGGCAATGTGTTCAAAAGTGATCATTTCCACTGTTCCTAACCCCCATTGAAACCACCTCCACAATATAGAAATAAAGGTGGGGGAGATTTGAAAACTAAATGAAGTCTTTAGTTAATGCTATAGAAGAATGCAATCACTATGCCAGGAACATTGACAGATGTTTGCTAGAAATGGTGTGTGAAAGAGCATGTGGAAGGTAGCAGCACATGGAAGAAGTCTAGGCTGCACTGCTGCCTGTATCTGTCTCAGGACTCTGGATAAAAATACAAGGTAGGTTCTGATATGACAAACCTCCTAGAGACGGCTGGCTTATTGAAAGCAGAAAATAATAGTGCCATGACAACCGGCTGCTAGGAAGGTCCACTGCTCTGGCCTTTTCTGTGTCCTCTCTAGAAAGAACCCAAAAAAGATGAATGCCCACTCTTGATTTAAAATGATCGAGAAAAGCTTGCATTGTAATTAGGAATGGGTAACTTTTTAATATAATAAAGTCATCTATCTGAAAAGTCATGGCAATCACACCCAGTGGTTAACGTTAGTTTCAGTTATTAATACCAGGGAAAATGTCCATTATAAAGAGCTATTATTAACATATTTCTGGAAGTCAGAATCAGTGTAATGGCTCAAGAACTTGAAGGCAGATTAAACACTAGAAACAAAGATGCAAGCTTATTGCCATTTACAGTTGTGCTAGAAAACTTCACTATATTAACTGGAAAAATAAACAAAGTAAGAGAAAAAGGACTAAGAAATGTGCTCAAAACCACTATCTCTTACTAGTTTCCCATAAAACAGGTACTTTTCCTGAAAGAAAATTCCTTTCATAAGAAATACCAAATGTGAAATAACCAAAAATAAACTTACAAGAGTTTTTTATCTGTGTAAAAATATATTCTTAAACTTACTGAGAGACATAAAAGGAGACACAAATATATGGAAGGGCACACAATATTCCTTGTTTAAAAATGGCAAAATATTGTTCTTTCAAAATTAATGTTATATTTGAAGTATCATATTGAAACCATATGACTTTATCAATAATCAGTTAAGGCTGTGATTTCAATAAAATGCCCAACAGATTACTTACAAATGTTATACATGATTTTAAAGCATCTTTAAATGACTTCAAGGAATGAAAACAATTCTTGTACAGCAATAAAAATTGAAACTAAATTTAAAAGACAAATAAGAAACTGAGAAATTATTTATTGCATATAAGAATATTATGGATTATTATATATACCATCCAACAAATTCTTATAAATCAACTTTTAAAGAAGGAAACAGTCAAATAAAAACAAGAACATGAACTACGATTCCCAAACCAAGAAACGCAAATTGCTAATATATGCAAACAGATGTTCAATCTCACTAATAACCAAAAAATTCAAATTAGCAGGGTGAAACTATTCGTTTTACCTGTCACACTGGCAGAGATTTCAAATATTGCTAATGCCAACTGTGAATGATAATAAGAGAGATAAGCACTGTCATATAGAGTTGAGAGGAGCATTACTTGATTATTTGATTATTTTCAGGAGAAAAATCTAGAAAGGTCATCAGCCCAAAGGATTTTATCACTGTTTATCAGAAATAAACCTCCCTCCATTGAGATTTATACATAAGAATATTCATTGCAAGAGTTACTTACACTAGGAAAATATATGGAAAAATCTAAGTGGGCAAAAATAGAGCAATGGTTAGGCCAATATGGTATAAGAATAAAATAAAACATTAATGCAAAATGTCTAGAATATTATTATTTAGGTACTGATAGTTAAACATACATAGGTGTGTATACAATTACACACTACATACACACACACATGCATGCACACATACTCACATTTTCATTCAAGATGGTTTTCTGTGCAAACAATACACTTCTATATATCACAAATTAGATTTTGCTATGCACATTGTCTTGTAGCCCATTTTTGTTTAACTAAAAGGGAAAAGAAAAGATATGCCCATTTGAATAAAGAGTTCCAAAGAATAGCAAGGAGAGATAAGAAAGGCTTCTTTGATCAGTGCAAAGAAATAGAGGAAAACAATAGACTGGGAAAGACTAGAGATCTGTTCAAGAAAAAGAGAGATACCAAGGGAACATTTCATGCAAAGATGGCGCAATAATGGACAGAAATGATATGGACCTAACAGAAGCAGAAGATATTAAGAAGAGGTGGTAAGAATACACAGAAGAACTATACAAAAAAGATTTTCATGACCCAGATAGTCATGATGGTGGGGTCACTCACCTAGAGCCAGACATCCTGGAATGTGAAGTCAAGTGGGCCTTAGGAAGCATCATTATGAACAAAGCTAGTGGAGGTGATGGAATTCCGGTTGAACTATTTCAAATCCTAAAAGATGATGCTGTGAAAGTGTTGCACTCAATATGCCAGCAAATTTGGAAAACTCAGCAGTGGCCACAGGACTGGGAAAGGTCAGTTTTCCTTCCAATCCCAAAGAAAGGTAATGCCAAAGAATGCTCAAACTACTGTACAATTGCACTCATCTCACACGCTAGTAAAGTAATGCTCAAAATTCTCCAAGCCAGGCTTCAACAATATGTGAACCATGAACTTCCAGATGTTCAAGCTGGTTTTAGAAAAGGCAGAGAAAGCCTTTGACAAAATTCAACATCCATTTATGATAAAACCCTCCAGAAAGCAGAAATAGAAGGAACATACCAGTCCATTCTAAAGGAGATCAGTCCTGGGTGTTCTTTGGAAGGAATGACGCTAAAGCTGAAACTCCAGTACTTTGGCCACCTCATGTGAAGAGTTGACTCATTGGAAAAGACTCTGATGCTGGGAGGGATTGGGGGCAGGAGGAGAAGGGGACGACAGAGGATCGGATAGTTGGATGGCATCTCTGACTCAATGGACGTGAGTTTGAGTGAACTCCGGGAGTTGGTGATGGACAGGGAGGCCTGGCGTGCTGCAGTTCATGGGGTCGCAAAGAGCTGGACACGACTGAGTGACTGAACTGAATTGAACTGAAGCTCAATATAATAAAAGCTATATATGACAAACCCACAGCAAACATTATCCTCAATGGTGAAACATTAAAAGCATTTCCCCTAAAGTCAGGAACAAGACAAGGGTGCCCACTCTCTCCACTACTATTCACATAGTTTTTGAAGTTTTGGCCACAGCAATGGGAGCAGAAAAAGAAATAAAAGGAATCCATATTGGAAAAGAAGAAGTAAAACTCTCACTGTTTGCAGTTGACATGATCCTCTACATAGGAACCCCTAAAGATTCCACCAGAAAATTACTAGAGCTAATCAATGAATATAGTAAAGTTACAGGATAGAAAATCAACACACAGAAATCCCGTGCATTCCTACACACTAACAATGAGAAAACAGAAAGAAAAATTAAGGAAACAATTCCACTCACCATTGCAATGAAAAGAATAAAATACTTAGGAATGTATCTACCTAAAGAAACAAAAGACCTATATATAGAAAACTATAAAACACTGGTGAAAGAAATCAAAGAGGACACAAATAGATGGAAATATACCATGTTCATGGATCAGAAGAATCAATATAGTGAAAATGAGTATACTACCCAAAGCAATCTATAGATTCAATGCAATCCCTGTCAAGCTACCAATGGTATTTTTCACAGGACTAGAACAAATAATTTCACAATTTGTATGGAAATACAAAAAACCTCGAATAGCCAAAGCAATCTTGAGAAAGAAGAATGGAACTGGAGGAATCAATCTGCCTGACTTCAGTCTCTACTACAAAGCCACAGTCATCAAGACAGTATGGTACTGACACAAAGACAGAAATATAGATCAATGGAACAAAATAGATAGCCCAGAGATAAATCCACACACCTATCCACAACTTATCTTTGATAAAGGAGGCAAGAATATACAATGGAGAAAAGACAATCTGTTTAACAAGTGGTGCTGGGAAAACTGGACAACCACCTGTAAAACAATGAAACTAGGACACTTTCTAACACCATACACAAAAATAAACTCAAAATGGATTAAAGATCTAAATGTAAGACCAGAAACTGTAAAACTCCTAGAGGAAAACACAGGCAAAACGCTCTCTGACATAAACCATAGCCGGATCCTCTATGACCCGCCTCCCAGAATATTGGAAATAAAAGCAAAAATAAACAAATGGGACCTAATTAAAATTAGGGTTAAAGTTACTGTGGTGTTGGAGAAGACTCTTGAGAGTCCCTTGGACTGCAAGGAGATCCAACCAGTGCATCCTAAAGGAGATCAGTCCTGGGCGTTCTTTGGAAGCATTGATGCTAAAGCTGAAACTCCAATGCTTTGGCCACCTCATGCAAACAGCTGACTCATTGGAAAAGACCCTGATGCTGGGATGGATTGGGGGCAGGAGGAGAAGGGGACGACGGAGGATGAGATGGCTGGATGGCATCACCGACTCGATGAACATGAGTTTGAGTGAACTCTGGGAGTTGGTGATGGACAGGAAGTCCTGGCGTGCTGCGATTCATGGGGTCGCAAAGAGTCGGACATGACTGAGTGACTGAACTGAAATGAACTGAACTGAATTAAAATTAAAAGCTTCTGCACAACAAAGGAAACTATAAGCAAGGTGAAAAGACAGCCTTCCGAATGGGAGAAAATAATAGCAAACAAAGCAATGGACAAATAATGAATCTAAAAATTTTACAAGCAACTCCTGCAGCTCAATTCCAGAAAAATAAACGACCCAATCAAAAAGTGGGCCAAAGAACTAAACAGACATTTCTCCAAAGAAGACATACAGATGACTAACACATGAAAACATGCTCAACATCACTCATTAACAGAGAAATGCAAATCAAACCCACAGTGAGGTACCAATTCACTCCAGTCAGAATGGCTGCTATCCAAAAGTCTACAAGCAATAAATGCTGGAGAGGGTGTGGAGAAAAGGGAACTCTCTTACACTGTTTGTGGGAATGCAAACTAGTGTAGCCACTGTGGAGAACAGTGTGGCGATTTCTTATAAAACTGAAAATAGAACTGCCATATGACCCAGCAATCCCACTGGAAAACCAAATTGAGGAAACCAAATTGAAAGAGATGCGTGTACCCCAATGTTCATCGCAGCACTGTTTATAATAGCCAGGACATGGAAGCAACCTAAATGTCCATCAGCTGACATATGGATAAGAAAGCTGTGGTACATATACACAATGGAATATTACTCAGCCATTAAAAAGAATACATTTGAATCAGTTCTAATAAGGTGGATGAAACTGGAGCCTATTATAGAGTGAAGTAAGCCAGAAAGAAAAACACCAATACAGTATACTAACACATATATATGGAATTTAGAAAAATCGTGATGATAACCCTGTATGTGAGACAGCAAAAGAGACACAGATGTATAGAACAGTCTTTTGGACTCTGTGGGAGAGGGCGAGAGTGGGATGACTTGGGAGAATGGCATTGAAACATGTAAATTATCATATATGAAACAAATTGCCAGTGCACGTTCAATGCATGATACAGGGTGCTCAGGGATGGTGCACTGGGATGACCCAGAGGGATGGGATGGGGAGGGAGGTGGGAATGGGGTTCAGGAGGGGGAATACATATACACCCATGGCGGATTCATGTCAATGTATGGCAAAACCAATACAATATTGTAAAGTAAAAAATAAATAAATAAATAATGCTTAAAAAAAAAAAAAAAAAGATAAGAAAAGGCAGAGAAACCAGAGATCAAATTGCCAACATTTTTTGGATCATCGAAAAAGCAAGAGAGTTCCAGAAAAACATCTATTTCTGCTTTATTGACTATGCCAAAGCCTTTGACTGTGTGGATCACAATAAACTGTGGAAAATTCTGAAAGAGAGGGAAATACCAGACCACCTGACCTGCCTCTTGAGAAACCTATATGCAGATCAGGAAGCAACAGTTAGAACTGGACATGGAACAACAGAACAACAGACTGGTTGCAAACAGGAAAAGGAGTATGTAAAGGCTATATATTGTCACCCTGCTTATTTAACTTGTATGCAAAGTACATCATGAGAAACGCTGGGCTGGATGAAGCACAGCTGGAATCAAGATTGCAGGGAGAAATATCAATAACCTCAGATATGCAGATGACACCACCCTTATGACAGAAAGTAAAGAGGAACTAAAGAGTCTCTTGATGAAAGTGAAAAAGTTGGCTTAAAGTTCAACATTCAAAAAACGAAGATCGTGGCATCTGGTCCCATCATTTCATGGCAAATAGATGGGGAAACAGTGGCCAAGTTTATTTTTGGGGGGCTCCAAAATCACTGCAGATGGTGATGGCAGCCATGAAATTAAAAGACACTTGCTCCTTGGCAGGAAAGTTATGACCAACCTAGACAGCACATTAAAAAGCAGAGACATTACTTTGCCAACAAAGGTCCATCTAGTCAAGGCTATGGTTTTTCCAGTAGTCATGTATAGATGTAAGAGTTGGACTATAAAGAAAGCTGAGCACCAAAGAATGATGCTTTTGAACTGTGGTGTTGGAGAAGACTCTTGAGAGTCCCTTGGACTGCAAGGAGATCCAACCAGTCCATCATAAAGGAAATCCGTCCTGAGTGTTCATTGGAAGGACTGATGTTGAGGCGGAAACTGCAATACTTTGGCCACCTGATCAAAGAACTGACTTATTTGGAAAGACCCTGATACTGGGAAAGATTGAAGGTGGGAGAAGAAGGGGATGACAGAGGAGGAGATGGTTGGATGGCATCACCGACACAATAGACATGAGTTTGGTTAAATTCTTGGAGTTGGTGATGGACGGGGAGGCTTGGCGTGCTGCAGTCCATGGGGTCACAAAGAGTCAGACACGACTGAGTGACTGAACTGACTGACTGACTGACTGCTGCATTGCAGGTGGATTCTTCACCAGCTGAGCTACACAGGAGGACCCTCTATCTATGATACTTATAGGAATATTCTTTGCTTGATTTTTCTTGCTTCTTTAGATTCTTCTGTGGCTTAAATGATTTGGGCAATGAAACTAAGTTATTTTTAGTATCAGAAAAAAAAATCACAGAATAATATCTGACTTGTGGGAGGGGAAAATGCCGTTTATAAGTGTCACTTTCTGCTTGCTTCTTATTCTTTGCAAACCTTTCTCTCCATTCTCTGAATTAAATACTACTTCTAGTGTATCATACCACTCACAGTTGTCATCCATTGGTTTTGTTCTGGTGTAGTTTTCTATTTGTTCAAGCTCCCCAATGAAGTTATAAGCCCACTGAAGTGTGGAGCCAGGAACACCTTGAGGGGAGCAACCCCATGCTTCCCAGGTGCCGATCTCAGAGCCTGACATGTGAAAAGAGCTTGGTACCTATTCACAAAAGCAAGGGACAGAAGAAGGAGGAGCAGGAAAGAAAAGAAGGGGAAGAGGAAGAAAGACTCAAAGGCTGTTGACTTAATCTTCACACTTTCCCATGCTGCTCCCACCCCAGTGCTTTGCACAGGGCAGCCCACAGAATGGGCAATATGGTATAGGTTGAGAGCAGTGTAATGCCATTGAAAGAGCACCAGCTTTAGGGTTAGAGAGATGGGTCCAAATTTTGATCCTGCAACTCATTTACCCTGTTTTTTTGTGGGTGTTTTTGTTTTTTAGCAAACACACAGTGTTTCTCATCTGCCAAGCACTGTTCTAAACTTTTTGCAAATATTTACTGTGTCCTCTTGGACAAATATATTAAGCTTTCAAAGCTCTGATATTTCATCTGTAAAATGGGAACAAAAGTACCTTGCATGGTTGTTGTGAAGTATAAACGTGATTATGTATGTATGCGATTATGTATAAAAGTGCTATGGACAGAGCCCAACGTGTGGCAGGAGTGATCATCATCATCATCATACTCATCACCCTGATCATCCAATTAATTTTTTTGGATGATTACTATTGGTAGGACTAATTATTAGTAATTCATAGGACTTATAGGCTGTAAGATTTAAAATATATCTTGGAACTATTTCTACAAATGAATTTGCTAGTTTGCTGGATAGTAGCACAGCCTTTCATACTTTCTGGAAGAAAGAAATGTCACCTTCCCCTAGGGAAGTCATATTGGCCGCATGACTACAAAGTCTGGGGTGTGTTTTGCAGGGAGTAGTGGAGGAAGAGGGATGATCACATCAGCTGAATGGACCCACAGGGTCAGTGGAGTGGTCTTTCCATGCATTAGTCACTATCCATGATAAGCACCATGACTGTACCCTGTGTCCTTGGAAACTGTACTTAAAGACCAACAGCAGAGTCATGGACTGGGGGTAGGAACATGGGGAGAGAAGGAGAATGCTGATACAAGGTCAGGAGAGTGCTTGGGACTCCAGGAAAAGAGATCATGGGAAGAATACGGGAAGAATAACTATTGATTTTTCAGACTTTGACCATGATTCCTGCGTTTCATGCTACCTAGAGTGGAGGGGCATCAGGGCATGTTGACCTGGGATCAGGACCAGAGCTGAGTCAGATGAGACAGAAGGTGGGAGAGTTGATAGGAGGAACCCAAGTAGACGGGGTGTGGTTTCTCTCAACATACTTCATTGGTTTATTCCATTCACCTCCCTCCCTTTTCCCAATCAATAAATCAAGCAATCGAAGTATTTCTTCAGCAATGGCTACATATCAGAGCTGTTCTAAGTGATCACTTTTTGCTATTGTTGGTAACCTTGCTCAGAGTTTAAGGTTCCTCCCTTTTCGTTCTTTTTTATTTTAATGGTCCCCTTTCCTACCAATTATAAGAGTTTTATTAGAGTTTTTCTGTACTCGTCTCATTTCTCTACTATTATTAGAGGTTTTCTCTATTCATGCCTTCCACAGAAGCCATGCCAGGCCAGTCTTCACTATCCTCCATGAACACCAAATGATTTTTGTGTTTTAAATCTGCAACCCAACCTCTGGCACAAGGTGACTTTCCAACTTCCTCTGCCCCAAATGACTTCTTGGCCCATATCCTAGGACTTCAGTTACTGTCTACTGCTACCTGACCTAGCCTCTGTCTTTCATATCCTGTGTGAACCTCTTTCTCTACCTTACCTCCTCTCATACTCAACACCTATCCAAATCCCCAGACAAATACTAAAGATGCCAGCTAGTTGGAACCCTGAATGTTTTCCCCATCCTCTTCCTGTGGGGGAAAAATTATCTGTTCCATGGAGATTTGTATTTGTTCCAGAAACATGAGAGTACTGACATTTTATTGGGTTGGCAAAAGAATTCTTTCTGTAAGATGATATGGAAAAATTTGAACAAACTTTTTGGCCAACACGATATGATTGCTTGCTGCAGATATAGACAACATAGCTACATTTTCTCCAAGTAAACCTCTGAGCCAAGCCCTTTAAATATTGTTTCCTCTGATTAGCAGAACAGTTAGATAATAATTATTATTATCTTCAGTTTACAGATGGAAGAGCTGAAATTAAATAAGTTAAAATCACTTTGTCCTGATCATATAGTTGTGATTCTAAGCCAAGTCTGTCTGCCTTCACAGTCTGTATTCTCAAAGTCCATGCTAGGTGGCTCAACTGAAGATTTACAATATGAACATATCAGTCGTTCAGTCGTGTCTGACTCTTTGAGACCCCATGGACTATAGTCTGCCAGGCTCCTCTGTCCCCGGGATTTTCCCGGCAAGAATACTGGAATGGGTTGCCATTCCCTTTTCCAAGGGATCATCCCAAACCAGAAAGCAAACCCAGGTCTTCTGCATTGTAGGCGGATTTATTTTTTATGGTGTGAGCTACAAGGTGGCTCAATTGAAGATTTATAAAAGGTAAAGAGAACTTAACATTGCGGTTTTCAAATAGAATTTACTGAACCACCTCATTAGATCCTTGGAAAAAGGAACTGAGGCTGGGACTAGAGCTACTGTTGCATGCTGGGTCTTCCTAGAAATTGACCATGAGCTGGGCTTAGTGTTTAGGTCATTTCGGGAGTGGGTTGCAGATCAAAAGGTGGGGAGGGAAGCAGGTTTGGACAGAGGCAGAAGTCAAGCTAGTGAGGACTCAACTCAGCCTTGACCAAGGCTGCAGAGCTCTGGAGGTAGAATGGCCATGAATTGGGGTGAGGGAACTGGGCCTAATTATCTCACAGTGATCCATCACTGGATGGGGACTGTCCCCAGAAGGCTGCATAACCGAGTGTCAAGCTCTTTGCTGTTGTTTGCAAGCCCTGGAAGCTAAGGGGAATCTGAGTGGCACACTGAATTTCCCCCAGAGCTACCAGCTACTTAATAGGTCAGTCAGAATAAGAATTTGTTCCTCAAGCAGCCTGATGGATATACTTACCCATGTACCTAGATAGAGACTGTGGCTCTGCTTTCCAAGCATTGTCAATTCTTTGGTGATTCCGAAGCTATGTCAGAATCCAATGTTTGTATTGATGATATTGATACTTACACCTGCCAATGTGGAACACAAAGTAGGTGTTGAACATGTACTGGGTCGGGGGTGGTGTGGGTATGGTGGCAGTGTATAGCATTACAAAACTGACAAAAGTAGAACATAGGCTGCAGTGTTCCATCTGTTACTGCTGCTGCTGCTAAGTCGCTTCAGTCGTGCCCGACTCTGTGCGATCCCATAGACGGCAGCCCACCAGGCTCCCGTGTCCCTAGGATTCTCCAAGCAAGAACACTGGACTGGGTTGCCCTTTCCTTCTCCAATGCATGAAAGTGAAAAGTGAAAGTGAAAGTGAAGTTGTGTCCGATTCTTAGCCACCCCATGAACTGCAGCCTATCAGGCTCCTCCACCCATGGGATTTTCCAGGCAAGAGTATTGGAGTGGGGTGCCATTGCCTTCTCTGCCATCTGTTACTAGGGGAGAATAAACTTTCCTGAGTTAGAAATTACTGTGAGGCATTGGTGAATTATTTGGTATCTAGAAAAGTTCACACAGAAAGAGAAGGATTTTGAATTCTTAGGGAATATACACAAAATCTGATGCATAAATACAATTAGTCTTGGCTTTGACTTGTTATACATTTAGCATATTTCTCAAATCAAAATTATCTTTAAAACATCCTTTTTCAGCTCCAAATTATATCCCAGTTAAAAGTCATATGCCAGCAAATTTGAAAAACTCAGCAGTGGCCACAGGACTGGGAAAGGTCAGTTTTCATTTCAATCCCAAAGAAAGACAATGCCAAAGAATGCTCAAACTACCGCACAATTGCACTCATTTCACATGCTAGTAAAGTAATGCTCAAAATTCTCCAAGCCAGGCTTCAGAAATACGTGAACCGTGAACTCCCAGATGTTCAAGCTGATTTTAGAAAAGGCAGAGGAACCAGAGATCAAATTGCCAACACCTGCTGGATCATTGAAAAAGCAAGAGAGTTCCAGAAAAACATCTATTTCTGCTTTATTGACTATGCCAAAGCTTTTGACTGTGTGGATCACAAAAAACTGTGGGAAATTCTGAAAGAGATGGGAATGCCAGACCACCTGACCTGCCTCTTGAGAAACCTATATGCTGGTCAGGAAGCAACAGTTAGAACTGGACATGGAACAACAGACTGGTCCCAAACAGGAAAAGGAGTACGTCAAGGCTGTATATTGTCACCCTGCTTATTTAACTTCTATGCAGAGCACATCATGAGAAACATTGGGCTGGAAGAAGCACAAGCTGGAATCAAGATTGCAGGGAGAAATATCAATAACCTCAGATATGCATATGATAACACCCTTATGGCAGAAAGTGAAGAGGAACTAAAAAGCCTCTTGATGAAAGTGAAAGTGGAGAGTGAAAAAGTTGGCTTAAAGCTCAACATTCAGAAAACTAAGATCATGGCATCTGGTCCCATCACTTCATGGCAAATAGATGGGGAAACAGTGGAAACAATGTCAGACTTTATTTTTTTGGGTTCCAAAATCACTGCAGATGGTGATTGCAGCCATGAAATTAAAAGATGCTTACTCCTTGGAAGGAAAGTTATGACCAACCTAGATAGCATATTCAAAAGCAGAGACATTACTTTGTCAACAAAGGTCCGTCTAGTCAAGGCTATGGTTTTTCCAGTGGTCATGTATGGATGTGAAAGTTGGACTGTGAAGAAAGCTGAGCACCAAAGAATTGATGCTTTTGAACTGTGGTGTTGGAGAAGCTTCTTGAGAGTCCCTTGGACTGCAAGGAGATCCAACCAGTGCATTCTCTCTCTCTTTTTTTTTAATTTAATTTTATTTTTTAACTTTACAATATTGTATTGGTTTTGCCATATATCAAAATGAATCCGCCACAGGCATACCTGTGTTCCCCATCCTGAACCCTCCTCCCTCCTCCCTCCCCATACCATCCCTCTGGGTCGTCCCAGTGCACCAGCCCCAAGCATCCAGTATCGTGCATCAAACCTGGACTGGCGACTCGTTTCATATATGATATTATACATATTTCAATGCCATTCTCCCAAATCATCCCACCCTCTCTCTCTCCCACAGAGTCCAAAAGACTGTTCTATACATCAGTGTCTCTTTTGCTGTCTCGTATACAGGGTTATTGTTACCATCTTTCTAAATTCCATATATACGCGTTAGTATACTGTATTGGTGTTTTTCTTTCTGGTTTACTTCACTCTGTATAACAGGCTCCAGTTTCATTCTAAAGGAGATCAGTCCTGGGTGTTCTTTGGAAGGACTGATGGGAAAGCTGAAACTCCAATACTTTGGCCACCTCATGCGAAGAATTGACTCATTGGAAAAGACTCTGATGCTGGGAGGGATTGGAGGCAGGAGGAGAAGGGGATGACAGAGGATGAGATGGCTGGATGGCATCACCAACTCGATGGACATGAGTTTGAGTGAACTCCGGGAGTTGGTGATGGACAGGGAGGCCTGGCATGCTGCAATTCATGGGGTTGCAAAGAGTCGGACATGACTGATCGACTGAACTGAACTAAAAGTCATAATTTGGAAAGTATCTATTCTCAGTTATTTTCATGTAGTATTGCTTGTCAGATTTTCCCCTTCAGGATGTTAATCAAATCATCTGTGGTTTAAAGTCCCATATTGCTTTGGTTCCTAGGTTCTTTGAATTATATGTATTGTTTCTGCTCATTCTTATCTTGTTTTCTTGGTAGAAATCTCTAAGAAACTCTATTTAGAAAGATTCCCCTCTAAAGATTTTTCTCGGAGAACCGACAGTTTCAGTTATTTGAGTAGGAGTGCTGGTGGGTAGTCAATGGCACCCCACTCTGGTACTCTTGCCTGGAAAATCCCATGGACGGAGGAGCCTGGTGGGCTGCAGTCCATGGGTTCGCGAAGAGTCAGACACGACTGAGCAACTTCCCTTTCACTTTTCACTTTCATGCATTGGAGAAGGAAATGGCAACCCACTCCAGTGTTCTTGCCTGGAGAATCCCAGGGATGGTGCAGCCTGGTGGGCTGCTGTCTATGGGGTCGCACAGAGTCAGACACGACTGAAGCGACTTAGCAGCAGCAGCAGCTGGTAGGTAGTAGAGTGATATTGGTTTTGGTGGTGGTCAAGATGTTGAAGGTAGGGTAATGTTATCGGGTAATGTTTGGTGGTGGTGGTGGTGTGAGTGCTATTCTTATGGGTTGTGATGTTGAAGAACTATGTTGGTAATGGTGAAGGTGATGATGGTGGTAAGGAGTTGTCATTGAGAAAGTCACAATTCAGACTATCTACCTAAAAGCTAAGTATGAATTATACATATTTGTTTCGTGTCCTACTCTTCCAAAATTTTAGCCAAGTGGGGGTGAATAAAGGATTTGGATAAGATCCTTTTCTGAGATGCTCATTCAAAATTCTTTCCCAGAAAATGACATATTCCCCACAAGAAAACAAGTAAAAAAGAAAATTTGTCATCCTCCTCCTTATCACCTCCATTTCACTTTTGACTGATGTTGCAGCTCACGTCTTGAGCCAGTCAGACCAGCTCCTCCTTGACCCTGACAAGCCAAGTTACTCTCCATTGTGCTTTGCTCACCTCTTGCCTCTCTCTTGCATCAACCCACTCCTTGCCATTTATTTTTTAATTCTGTCCTTCAAGATTCAGCTCAAATTCCAACCCTTCTATGGGGCTAATCACTGATCTTGGTAGCATTCTTATTTCCCTTCTCCACAACACCACTCAGTTCAGCATAATCATGCATGTGTGTTGTTTCTCAGATGAGCATGTGAGTTCATCTGGTCTCCTCTGATAGATTTTCAAGGCTACAAGAGCAATGTCCTGGTCTTGTACTTTGCTCCCCATAGGGTCCAGCACTTAGTAGATACTTAATTAATATCATACTCTGCAAAGCACAAGAAAAGGATACCAAAGTAGAAAGAGGGCCCTTGTCCTAACTCTGCCCCATCCACTGCATGACCTTACGTCATTGCTTCACTTCTCTAGCCCTCAATTTCTTCATCAATGAAGTATGATATTGAAGCAGATGACATTATTATTTTCCAAGTATGTGTATGATCCATAAAGTTTCATATTTTCAAACAACGTTACTCAGTGGCTTGCAGGAACAACCTTTGAATTTGCCATTTATTATTCCAGGTTAGAAAAATAACTTCAGAGTTCTTGTTTCAATTGCTCCAGATGGTGGCTTAAACACATGTAGAACCATCCCAATTCTGCTTCTACACTCAGATATGACAGACATCAATATTTAAAGGGTCAGTAAACACACAGTATGCTAAGTCCCTTTAGTCCTGTCTGACTCTTTGTGATCCTATGGACTGCAACTCACCAAGCTCCTCTGTCCATGGGATTCTCCAGGCAAGAACAGGGAGTGGGCTGCCATGCCCTCCTCCAGAGGAAACATATAGAGCTGGGGTCAAAAAACAGAAGCAAAATAAGCAACCTAGATGTCCATCAGCAGATGAATGGATAAGAAAGCTGTGGTACATATACACAATGGAGTATTACTCAGCCATTAAAAATAATTCATTTGAATCAGTTCTAATGAGATGGATGAAACTGGAGCCTATTATACAGAGTGAAGTAAGCCAGGAAGAAAAACACCAATACAGTATACTAACACATATATATGGAATTTAGAAAGATGGTAACAATAACCCTGTATACGAGACAGCAAAAGAGACACTGATGTATAGAACAGTCTTATGGACTCTGTGGGAGAGGGAGAGGGTGGAAAGATTTGGGAGAATGGCATTGAAACATGTATAATATCATGTATGAAATGAGTCACCAGTCTAGGTTCGATGCATGATACTGGATGCTTGGGTCTGGTGCACTGGGACGACCCAGAGGGATGGCATGGGGAGGGAGGAGGGAGGAGGGTTCAGGATGGGGAACACATGTATACCTGTGGCAGATTCATTTCGATATTTGGCAAAACCAATACAATATTGTAAAGTTTAAAAATAAAATAAAATTAAAAAAAAAAGAAACAAAATAAGGAGATGCCCAGTGACCAAAAAAGAATTATGATGTGTACCCATCTCTTTAAAAAAAAAGGAAAGGAGGGCAGGAAGGGAGGGAGGGAGGGAGGGAGGGAGAAAGGAAAGAAGGAAAAACGGAAGGAATGAAGGAAATACAGAAAACTTGTAAGCAAATATGGGCTGATAAAGATTCAGAGAGAGCTAGGAATGGAACTGGACCACAGCAAAGGGGCTGTTTTAACATCTCATTTTTTTAAAAAAAAAAGAGGCAATGAAATCACACATATGGTATGTAATTTAAAATAAAATGTAAACATAGGGTGAAAAAATTGTCCAGGAAATATGCCCAAAATACTTCATAACAATGCAACTATGAAAAATAGCTATTTTCTTCTTTGTTTATTCCTGTACTGTTAAAACAGACGAATAACTACCACTCCATTGTCTCATCTCTTTACTTTGCAGGTCTATCTTTATACACTGAAATAGTTGCCGAAGTACAAACAACCTGGGCTCTAACATACCTAAAACCCAGGCCTTGGGTGGAGAATCCAAGTCTGTAAAGGTGGTGACTTCCAGAGGTCAATGGAGTTGTCCTTGGGAAGATCAGGTCGGATCTTGTCTATGGCCCCTCTTCCCTTCCCCAGGATATTCTTAACACAACCATACAAACATTTTATCATTAAAGACTAAAAACCCACTGGCTTCTGTTTTTGAGTCATCTCATTGTTTTGATGTTTGTGGTAAGGCAGTGATGAATGGAAGCCAGGCTGACCTAATCTAGTCTAAATATTCTGAACTGGAGAAGGGAATCCTCTGCAGCAGAATGCCAACCTACATCTTTTAATTGCCTCGGCTCCTGATAGATTGGCTCTTACCCCCTTTGAATTCCTTTGTTGCAGAAGAGTTAAAATTCATGAGCGTCCCATGCCTGGGAAAATTCACTCCAGTGCTGCGATTTTTCTGAGCCAAGCTGGCCAACATCGCAAAGAGTCGGAGGTCTGGCGGGCCATCTGTTACATAATAGTCAACAATCTCGAAAATCTAGGGAAACAGGGATGAGGAGAGCGAAGATGATGAGGCATTTAAACAGAACAGATTGCTGCCTTACATGCAGGGGGAAAAAAAGGGAGAGATAATATGCTTTGATTGAAGCAGAGACAAGCTTTATTAGCATAGGGAACAAAACAAACTTTAAAAAAGCCGCACCAATAAAGCTGACAGTCTAAAGAGGCTTGGTGACAAACCCCATGTTGAGTTGTAAGTCACAGGGGTCCCAAATGTGATGGGGAGACACGCACACACAAACAACGCACAGCGTATATGCTCACACACAGATGCACACACACATAGGAGAGAAACAACTGAAAACCTGCTGTGGGATTCGGATGCTAAATACAAGCCTTTACTTAAGTTTCACATGCTTACGAGCCTGGGAAAGGCACTTTGCCTTAACCACCTTCCAAGCAAACCACCTTCATTAGTGGGTGAGAAGAGTCAGGGTCTACTTTGACTATTTCAACAAAGCACACTCACATTTGACCAGCACTGGACTTTCAAATTCCCCATAGCTGCCTGTAAACATTGTCATCTTTACTAGACACAGTCTGTTCTTAGCCATGGCATATACAGCATTTGACCTGAGAAATATTGTTTCTAAAAAACAGGAATGAAACTGGAGGTAACAAAGATTAAGGAAAAAGAGATGAGGACAATTGGGGAAAGCGAAGAAATAACAAAAGGAAGATAGGAAACTCTGGAAAAGGGATAATGTCAGTAGAGAGCCTCAAAACATAGGGCAAAAATAAAGTATGTTTAAAATCAACTAGTTGGCAAACAAAAACTGAGCTCTAATTGGAGGCATGCTGGCTGAAGTGTTTTGAGGGGGAATCTCTTGATGTCCACAGCTTACATTGAAATATGGCCAAAAATAAAATGGATTGATGGCTAGATAGAAGGATGGAAAAATGGACTGCTTTATATTGAAACAAATAAGATAAATGCTAATTGTAGAATCTAGGTGGTGGGTACATGGGTCTCCACTGTATAATTCTTTTATCTTGTCTGAATTTTGAAAATGTCCACAATAAAATGTTGAGAAAAAAATAAATGAACCTTGTGACTCCAAACATTAAAATAGAATGAACAGTAAAATAAGAATTCTAGATATTTTTAAATGTATAATTAGTCATCACTTCAATTTCCATTTTTCTTTCATATGACATTGTTTCCAAATATGTAGCTTGAATTAGAAAGGAAAGGAATGGATTAAAGAACATGATTACAAAGCTCAAGAGACCAACTTTGCTTCTGTAGTTATTTCCTTGTTGTTATCTTGTTGTTCTTATTGTTTTAACTGAAATTAATGATATTGGTAAAAAGTCATAATCTGGTATAAAAAAGTAGATTTTACAGTCATTTTCTCCCAAATGAACTCTCTCTGAGATGAACAATACCAATTTTTTATTTCTCCTCATGAGTTCCTTCCCCTGACATAAAATCATTAGAAAACATTCCAACAAAACCAGTTTGAAGCCTCAGATAATTCAGAGTGCCAAGTTGGGATGTGTTTGGCAAATTTCACTCCAATAAAAAGTATCTGGTTTATTTTTCTTGCAAGTCTTCACTGGATCTAAATAACCAAACTTGTTAGATGTATTTTCATTGAGGGGTTGACCACAGTCTAAAACTCTGGCATATCAAAGAGTAAAAGAATGAAAGAAATAACTTTTATTTCTAAAAGTTTCATTTTGCCAATCTCTCTGAACTAAGCTGTGAACTGACAGTTTGCATTCGGTGACAGGAGAAATCAGAAAGGAAAACATAATTTAGAGGATAGCTAAACCTTCACGTGCGTTTGTCTGTCTATATTTCAGAAAGGCCTTAATGTCATGCTCAGGGCATTTTACACCTAACTCAACATGTGCAGAAACCACTTTTTTTCCTTCTGTAATAACTAAGAGTAAAAACATATATTTTATATGTACATATATATTTTAACCAAGTTCACTTAGTGTGTTCAAGTCAAAATTTTAAGCACAAGGCACTGAAATTTCAAATGAAAACATAAGCGATTCCATTTCATGTACAAAACGGCATTGTGAGGTAACCCCCCAGCTCAGAACATGACAATGTGAAAGAGGGCAAGGTTAGAGGCTTGGGTGGGTTCAAGTATATCTGTCTGCAAGAAGCACATTTTATACTGGAACGTGACAGGCAACAAGGTTATTGTCTGCAAGTTTTCACCCCAGGGGATTAAAAAAAAAGAGAGGGGGAAAATGTGAAAGTATTTCAGCAAATAGTAGACACTGTGGGGTGTCCTCTTTTCCAAGCCAGCAACAGCAGTTTCAACGCCTTGACCCATGAAAAGAGACACTGGTAGTTCAATGCTCACCAAATGGCAGGTTTGGGATGCAGTATTGGAAAATTACTGGGTAGAAGTGGATGCAATTTACAAGAGCAAAATAAAGCCGGAGGATCTGGAGGAGGAGGGGCTCTCTTTGTCACGTTCAGTGGCATTCCTGGCCTCTGTCACTCCTTCCTCCATCACTTCCAGGCCTTCTCAGGCCTGAGAAGTCAGGGAGGAACTCCCTCAGACACCAAGAACCCAATGTATGCTCTCCAACAAGTAGCAGAAGCCTGCCCCTGGTGGCCGACCGTGTCTATCTATATAACACCCCAGATGCACAAAACTCCATCCGGTTTATCTGAAAGGAGTGAAAACTCACCACAAGATTTGCAGCAAGTACCTCTAAAGACTTGAGTGTCTAAATGTCTGTGGAGTCTTCCTCGCATAGGAGAAAAGTCCTTTGAAGAATTCATCAGATGAAATGACAGAAACGTTGGGAGAAATTTCGAGATAACTGCAGCTTCAGAAACACAAATACTTGTTAAGAATCAGATGGTCTAGGTATTAGCGTCGCCATTTACTACTTGTGTATATTGAGCTAGGGTTTTATACTTTTAGTCTTATCTTTCCTGTCTGAAAAATGTGCAATAATAATAGTATAATAATAAAAATACTACTACTAATAATCATTATTATTATTATCACAGGATTATTGTGAGGATCAAATGAACTCATATGAACATAGCAATACTTCACAGTTAAGTGCTTAATAACTACTTAGTATCTTAATTGCTGCTATGTTCATCATCATTATTATCTTCTTGGTCAGTCAGTATTAGTAGCCCAGCTCGTGTCCGAATCTTTGTGACCCCATGGACTGTAGCCTATCAGGCTCCTCTGTCCATGGAATTCTCCAGGCAAGAATATTGGAGTGGGTTGCCATTTCCTTCTCCAGGTGATCTTCCCGACCCAGGGATCACACCTGAGTTTCCTGCATTGCAGGCAGGTTCTTTACCACTGTGCCATGTAGTCTCCCTATCTTCTTGATAGAAAGAATATATAAACTTGGATAATATATATTTGTTGGGGGACTCTTGGCTAACAAACACAGGATATGTATTTTGGGGGCTTGACTTGAATGATTTGCAATAAGTTACTTTGGCTTCATCCTGTTAACAGAAAAAAACAAATCAGAGGAAGAGGAGAAGACAAAAGAGAAAAGAGTGCATTTGTGGGCAATCTTAGCTCTGAATACCAAGTCTGTTGTATTTGCAGAGATTTGTGGCTATTTGCAGTCACCTTAGCAAGCTTGAGGAAAGTCCCATGGTATTTTTCTATTCTCAAGACATATTTGAAGTAAATAAGGTAAGTCCCTTAATGAAAGCTGAGATTCCAGGGAGGTAGAGAATACAATTTTCTGATTTTGCAATGGGCCAGGCAAAGTAGGTGTAGGCGTAGGTATCAGCTTTCATCCTGCAAGACAACAAGAAAAGTCTTCCACATGTATCATGTTTGAGAGTTGAGCTTTAACATACATTCCTTATGATACCAAAAAAAAAAAGATTTTAAAGGGAGTGATATAATTTTAGGGATGGAAGAAAAATTACTTAGTATCCACAACTTCAAAAAAAAAAATCACATTATTCACTTGTATGTAGTCAGAATTCTTGGTTGCAAGAATATAATAATTGGGCAGAAAAATAATTGGGCAACCTAAGCAGAAGGGAGTACTTTGGAAGGATATGGAGGCCTCTTAGGAGGACCAGGCTTAGAATGAGCAAGAACTCTGGGAGACTAAGCTATAAGAAGTACATTTCTACTGCTCAAGATGTATGATCGACATCACCTTCTGTGTTTTTTTCCCTCAAGAGTCAAAATCCTAGAAAAGCATATCTGATTGGCCAAGGGTGGTCCTATGACCTACTTAAGGGGTTGTGCAGCTGTATTCTCTTCAGACCCAACAATGGAAACGGGCAGCGTCTCCTCCCAAAACCCACACACAGTGGGGGACTATCCAGAAAAGCAATCAGGATGATGCTCTGAGGGTTAGTATCGGATGCTGGACAACCAGAGGAGGCGGCATTTTTCTTTTGTTGCTGCTATTCAGTCACTCAATTGTGTCTGACTGTTTGCAACCCTGTGGACTGTATAACACCAAGCTTCCCTGTCCTTCACTTTCTCCCAGAGTTTGCTCAGATCATGTCCATTGAGTTGGTGATGCCATCCAACCACTTTGCTGAATTATTTTTAATCATGTGTATCATCCTTCACACATTTAAAATTATTTCTAAGAATAGGTAATTCTTAGAGTTCTGAGTTTTCTGGTTCCAATCAAGTAACTTATGGATCTTCATCAATTTCAAAGAGGCACTATGAGAAAAGGTAGAGGTAATCATGGCTGTTAACAGAGATGTTATGACCCAGAATCAGCTCTGTTGCTTTGAAAATGATAGGCTAAATTAAATTTTTTTTGTATATGAAACTGGCCAACATAAAAATGGAATAATAGCCAGCAGTGCCATGGGCAGAGTGAACAAGGCACTCTCATGCATTATTGGTAGAAGATTAAATTGGTGCATCCCATCTGAAGGATAATTTGGCGTTATACATTTAAAATGCCCACATCCTCTGGTCTAAAAATTCCATTTTAGGAATTTATCTTAAAAGAAAGATTAGTATAAGACAAATATATTTATTGCAACATTGTATTGATATATATTGGGCTTCCCAGGTGGCCCAGGAGTGAAGAATGTACATGCCAATAATGCAGGAGATGTAAGTTTGATCCCTGGGTCCAGAAGATTCCATAGAGGAGGAAATGGGAACCCACTCCTGTATTCTTGCTTGGGAAATCCCATGGACAGAGGAGACTGATGGGCTACAGTCCATGGGGTCACAAAGAGTAGGACATGACTTAGCTATCGTGAAAAAGTAGAAACCACACAAATACTCAACAAAAGGTAGATTGGTTGAATAAACTGGTAAACTATATAATGAAATAATTTGCAGTCGTTAAAATATGGAATTGTTCATTAACATTTTAAGATATTTATGATATGTAGTTGAAGAACAAAAAAACAGGTTACAAAACAGTATGTGAAGTATGATTGCCTTTTGATTTAAAAAATGCAAATACAGTTTGTATTGATTACTATACACAGAGAAAGATAAAAAAAGTCTGGAAAGTCATACACTAAAATATTAATAGTGGTGATTTCAGGTGGTGGGATTATGGGTGATTTTTATCTTTATGTTTTCCATTTGATTTTTTTGGCCTTTACATACTGAACATGAAACTGAAACATAAGCTATTTATAAATATTTTTGTGTTAAGGAAGTATGTCTGCATACGTGCTAAGTTGCTTCAGTTGTGTACGACTCTGCAACCCCATGTACTGTAGCCCTCCAGGTTCCTCTGCCCATGAAATTCTCCAGCCAAGAATACTGAAGTGGGTTGCTATGCCCTCCTCTAGGGGATCTTCTTGACCCAGGGACTGAATCTGAATCTTTTATGATTCTTGCATTGGCAGGTGGGTTCTTAACAATACCACCACCACCTGGGAAGCCCTAAGGAAATATAGACTAACATTAAATGTGCATACAGAGGCAGGACTGATGCCACAGATACTACTTCAGAAACATACCTTGTATAAATTGTGCTTTGTAAGGAAAAAAAAATGCCTCTTTGCCTAAGTTGACAACATCTTGAAACACCCTTATATGTTTATGAGAGAGATCATAATGTCCTTCCTTATGTCTTTGTTCCCATCATGAGGCTAAGGCATTTTTTTCCCCAAAATTGTCTACTAATGTGGTTGCAAAAATCATGGGCTACAGGGAGAAGCTGTGCTTCCTTTGACCATGGGGAAGAAAGTAGAAAGGTCCTTCATTTTGCCAAATGAACAGAAAGCACACAGACCTTTTCAGCTTCAGTGCCATTCAGGCAAGTGGATGTGAGATCCATAGTTTAATAGATAAAGTAACAAGCAAGCATCCCAATCCATTATTTCTGAAAGGGCAAGGTTGGCTCAGTGGGCACACTTCAGAGGGCCCCAAGGATGCAAAAATGCCCTCAGCTAGTGCAGCTCAGGAGGAATTTGAACACTTTTTCTATAAATTAAGCCTTACTGGCGGTTTCTAAGGCGGCCCATAAAGGATGCAGAAAAGCAAGCATTAATGTGTTTCCCTGCACTGCAGTCAAAATGAAGTTTCAAAAGAGGCAACCAATTTGGTCTGCTTCTTTTCCCCTTATGGCAGCTTCTAGCTTTCATTTTTCTGAACAATTATTTTCTAATTCAGATGCTTAATAAGAACCTTCAGGTCAATATGATGAAAGGCACTTTGTAAAATGAAGAACCAGCATTATGCCAAATTAAAGTTTGGATCTTTGCAATGAATGAACCATTTTCTATATAGAAATCCATGGCTATGACCCAGGGGCAGTGCAGAGGTTTGGTTTTTTTTTGGTTCTTTGTAATGAAACTTTCTCTCTCTTTTTTTTCTTGCCAGTTGTCTTTGTCTCAGAATTGAATGTTGCCCACTGGATTTTGCCGCTGGTTCCCTCCCTCTCTGAGCTGTGCAGTGGTAACTGCTACACAGAGTGTGCTCTGCAGAGTCATGTGTGTGAAGCTGGTGTTCCCTTGGAGTGTTGGTACAGGACATTTCATCCGTTTTAGGTCCCTGGCCCCCTTTTCTGTCTTGGCTTTGTGAAACCTTGTTCAGTAGTTACCAGAGAGAACAAAATGCCCAGCAAAATGGGGGAAAGCATTGCAGAGAAAATCTGTTTACACAGGGCACAAGGGCCAGCCAGCTATAGCTTGATCGACCTTGTGGTTTAACTTATCACAAAGTAAAAACCATAGGACAAGCTTTGGCAGGATGGAGGTGAGGGTAGGGGTTGGAGAACAAGGGGGGAAATAAATCTTGTTTTAATTAGCCCTACAAAAGAGGTCCATTTAACTTAAAGAGGACTAGCATGGATGGTAGAATCATGTCTTTTTCTCTGTATTTATTAATGGGTGACAATAACAGACAGATGGAAAAATGAATTTGCCTCATTCAATAAAAACAAATAATCTAGATTAGTGCTATTGGATCCTCACTAGGGCATAGCAGGGGCATGATTAAGTTTATGTGCGGGTCTGCTAGAAGTTCAATTATTTTAGGTTATTTTTAAAAGCTTTATTGAAGTATTTTAGGTTATTTTACATTCTTGCTCATAAGGGTCTTGCCAATTAATAAAGGCTGTGAAAGTCGAAGTATTCGTTGCTCAGTCATGTCTGACTATTTGTGAGTCCATGGACTGTAACCCACCAGGCTCCTCTGTCCATGGGATTCTCCAGGCAAGAATACTGGAGTGGGTAGCCATTCCCTTCTCCAGGAGATCTTCTTGACCCAGTGATAGAATCCGGGTCTCCTGTATTGCAGGCAGATTCTTCACTGTCTGAGCCAGGCTGTAACTGTAGTTATCACTGTATGCCCAGACCAAGAGTCAAGCTCTTGAGTATGACCTCAGAGTTACTACTCTCGGACCAAAGTATGTTCCACTTTTAAGTCACTCCCATAGCTCTAATTATGCTTTTAAAAGTCCAGTTTATAACCTTGATTTGTTATGGTCTTTTTTGGTTCAGACTGTACTAAAAGGAGAAGGAAATGGCAACCCACTCCAGTGTTCTTGCCTGGAGAATCCCAGGGACGGAGAAGCCTGGTAGGCTGCAGTCCATGGGGTCACACAGAGTCGGACACGACTGAAGTGACTTGGCAGCAGCAGCAGTACTAAAAGGAATCCCTAGTTGGAAATTCTCTGCAAATTCCACTTTATTTACTGTGCTAAGTTGCTTCAGTTGTGTCCAACTCTGTGCGACTCTATGAACTGTAGCATGCCAGGCTCCTCTGTCCATGGGATTCTATGGGCAAAAATACTGGAGTGGATTGCCATTCCCTTCTCTAGGGGATCTTCCCAACTCAGGGGTCAAAGCAGCATGTCTCACATCTAACCTGCATTGGCAGGCGGGTTCTTTACCACTAGTGCCACCTGAGAAGCCCCATTTTATTTACAGTTCAGTGCTTTTTGTTCCCCAAATTATTTCTTAATTTATCATCCCTGTTTGAAATATTAGAGCCTTTTTAAAGAGTGTAAATTAAGAAGTTTCAGGTTTTTTGTTTTTTGTTTTTGATGGTTCGACTTACACCATCCTTTAGCCCAATGACATTCATTTCTTATTTCGCCCTTTAGCCCTGTGTCTTATTCTCTGCGTCCATAGACCTTGAACTGAGCATATGATAAATGAGGTTCATTCTCGCTACAGGGATATGTTACCAGATATAAATAATAGTGTTCATTTTAATAAAATAAGATATCTTGGAACAACCAAGAAATAAACTGTTATTAGTTTTATATTATTTCACTGTTTCTATCATTATCTCTGTAATGGACATGGCAGTAAATAATAGTTTTACCTTCATGTCGGGAAACTAAACACAGATCACTTAAATGTTATAAAAAGACATGCTGTGTTTTGCACCTGTTTAAAAGTCAGGACAGGGGAAACTTCAGAACAAGCTCTTCAAAAGGTCTATGAAGACAGAAAATTATTATTCACTGGTTCACTGAAACTCAAGAAGGAATTTTTATATCAGAGCATTTTCTGATATCGATCTATACTGAGACCATAAAGCTAGTTTCTCAAAGAACCTTCACATGTTCTCTACAGTGACTGCACCAATTAAAAAAATCTAAAACTAAAACTACCATATGACTCAGCAATCCCACTCCAGGGCGTATATAATTCCAAAAGATAATGTACCTCAATGTTCACTGCAGCATTGTTTACAATGCCAGGACACAGAAGCAAACCAACTGACCGAACAACGGATAAATAAGACGTGGTACCTACATACTATGGAATATTACTCAGCCATAAAAAGAACAAAATTGTATCATCTGCAGAGATGTAGATGGACCTACAGGCTGTCATACAGAGTGAAGTCAGAAAGAGAAGAACAAATATCATATATTGATGTATATATGTGGAATCTAGAAAAATGGTACAGATGAACCTATTTTTAAAGCAGAAATAGAGACACACAGATGTAGAGAACAAATTTATGGATACCAAAGAGGGCTGGGGGATGCTGAAATGAATTGGGAGATTGCAATTGATATACACACACTGCTATGTATAAAATGGGCTTCCCTAGTGGCTCAGATGGTAAAGCGTCCGTCTGCAATGCAGGAGACCCGGGTTTGATCCCTGGGTTGAGAAGATCCCCTGGAGAAGGAACTGTCAGCCTACTCCAGTATTTTTGCCTAGAAAATCCCATGAATAAAATAGATAACTACTGAGAACCTACTGTATAACACAGGAAATTCTACTCAATGCCCTGTGGTGACCTAAATAGGAAAGAAATCCAAAAAAGAGGGGATATATGAACATGTTTGGGTTATTCACTTTGCTGTACAGCTGAAAATAAAACAATACTGTAAAGCAACTATAGTTAATAAAAATTAAAAAAAAAAAAAGACCACAAAGCTAGGCACTGAGAGTTCAGCTCAGTTCAGTTCATTCACTCAGTCGTGTCCAACTCTTTGTGACCCCATGGACTGCAGCACACCAGGCTTCCCTGTCCATCACCAACTCCCAGAGCTTACCCTAACTCATGTCCACTGAGTCGGTGATGCCATCCAACTATCTCATCCTCTGTCATCCCCTTCTCCTCCTGCACTCAATCCCTCCCAGCATCAGGGTCTTTTCAAATGAGTCAGTTCTTCGCATCAGGTGGCCAAAGTATTGGAGTTTCAGCTTCACCATCAGTCCTTCCAATGAACACTCAGGACCGATCTCCTTTAGGATGCACTGGTTGGGTCTCCTTGCAGCCCAAGGGACTCTGAAGAGTCTTCTCTAACACCACAGTTCAAAAGCATCAATTCTTTGGCACTCAGTTTTATTCACAGTCCAACTCTCACATCCATACATGACCACTGGAAAAACCATAGCCTTGACTAGACAGACCTTTGTTGGCAAAGTAATGTCTATGCTTTTTAATATGCTGTCTAGGTTGGTCATAACTTTCCTTCCAAGGAGTAATCGGCTTTTAATTTCATGGCTGCAATCACCATCTGCTGTGATCTTGGAGCCCAGAAAAATAAAGTCTGCCACTGTTTCCAATGTTTCTCCATCTATTTGCCATGAAGTGATGGGACTGGATGCCATGATCTTAGTTTTCTGAATGTTGAGCTTTAAGCCAACTTTTTCACTCTCCTCTTTCACTTTTATCAAGAGGCTCTTTTGTTCTTCTTACTTTCTGCCATAAGGGTGGTGTCATCTGCATATCTGAAGTTACTGATATTTCTCCCTGCAATCTTGATTCCAGCTTGTGTTTCTTCCAGCCCAGTGTTTCTCATGATGTACTCTGCATACAAGTTAAATAAGCAGGGTGACAATATGCAGCCTTGACGTACTCCTTTTCCTATTGGAACCAGTCTGTTGTTCTATGTCCTGTTCTAATTGTTGCTTCCTGACCTGCATACAGGTTTCTCAAGAGGCAGGTCAGGTGGTCTGGTATTCCCATCTCTTTTAGAATTTTCCACAGTTTATTGTGATCTACACAGTCAAAGGCTTTGGCATAGTCAATAAAGCAGAAGTAGATGTTTTTCTGGAACTCTCTTGCTTTTTCAATGATCCAGTGAATGTTGGCAATTTGATCTCTAGTTCCTCTGCCTTTTCTAAAACCAGCTTGAACATCTGGAAGTTCACAGTTCACATATTGCTGAAGCCTAGCTTGGAGAATTTTGAACATTACTAGCATATGAGATGAGTGCAATTGTGTGATAGTTTGAGCATTCTTTGGCATTGCCTTTCTTTGGGATTGGAATGAAAACTGACCTTTTCCAGTCCTGTGGCCACTGCTGAGTTTTCCAAATTTGCTGACATATTGAATGCAGCAATTTAACAGCATCATCTTTTAGAATTTGAAATAGCTCAACTGGAATTCCATCACCTCCACTAGCTTTGCTCATAGTGATACTTCCTAAGGCCCACTTGACTTCACATTTCAGGATGTCTGGCTCTAGGTCAGTGATCACACCATTGTGATTATCTGGGTTATGAAGATCTTTTTTGTATAGTTCTTCTGTGTATTCTTGCCATCTCTTCTTAATATCTTCTGTTTCTGTTAGGTCCATACCATTTCTGTCCTTTATTGCACTAGATCTGATAGACAGAGTGCCTGATGAACTATGGACAGAGGTTCATGACATTGTACAGGAGACAGGAATCAAGACCATCCCCAAGAAAAAGAAATGCAAAAAAGCAAAATGGCTGTCTGAGGAGGCCTTACAAATAGCTGTGAAAAGAATAGAAGCAAAAAGCAAAGGAGAAAAGGAAAGATATACCTATTTGAATGCAGAGTTCCAAAGAATAGCAAGGGGAGATAAGAAAGCCTTCCTCAGCAATCAATGCAAAGAAATAGAGGAAAACAATAGAATAGGAAAGACTAGAGATCTCTTCAAGAAAATTAGAGATACCAAGGGAACATTTCAAGCAAAATGGGCTCAATAAAGGCACTGAGAGTAGTTGGTGTATAATCCTCTGTTTTTGTTCATCCTGAAAGGCAAGTTTCCTTAGTAGGGAGCTCTAATACCTAACTACTTGCTACCCAAAAGTTTACTTATTTTCAGAAATTCATTGTTGAAGGCTTCCCTCATGGTCTCTGTTTAAGAATCCTCTTTGCAATGCAAGGGACACTGGTTTGATCCCTGGTCTGAGAAGATCCCACATGCTTCAGAGCAACTAATCCTCTGTGCTGCAAATATGAGCCCTGTTCTGCAAATACGTGCTCCATAACAAGAAAAGTCACTGCAGTGAGAAGCCCACATACCTCAACGAAGAGTAGCTCCCACTCACTGCAACTAGATAAAGCTCACATGCAGCAACAAAGACCCACCACAGCCAAAACAAATTTTTGCTAAATCTTAAAAAAATAAATCCATTTTGTGGCTCAACTGAAGCAAAACCATTGGCCTTAAATTGCATCCTCCTTTCACTGATTTTAAGGCTTTCATGATAGCTCAGTTGGTAAAGAATCCACCTACAATGCAGGAGACCTGGGTTTGATCCCTGGGTTGGGAAGATACCCTGGAGAAGGGAAAGGCTACCCACTCTAGTATTCTGGCCTAGAGAATTCCATTCCCTAGAGAATATAGGCCATGGGGTTGCACAAAGTCAGACACGACTCAGTGATTTTCACTTTCAATGATTTTCAAAAGAAAATCTTTGCTTAGAATTAGTTTTCTGTGAGTAGAACAAATGGAATTTTCATTCTAAACTTGGGAACAAAAAATAGTGATTCTTAAACTGTGCTTTCACAGTACACTCTGTTATAGATTGGCTCAAGAGATTCCACCACTAAAAATGATGTATTTAGAGTTGCTGTATAAAGCAAAAACACAGGATAACCAGTTATGTTTGAATTAAAAATAAACCATAAATATTTTTAGTACATAAAATATCCTTCTGCTTTCTAAAAATATCCAAGAAGCAATCTCATTGTGAAATTAAAACTTTGCTTTTTATTTACTTTTTTGTAGTCTAGGTTCCTTTAGAGAAGAAGTATTTTTAAGATTGCGATGAATAAATCCGGGTATGTATATGTTGTCTCTCATAAATGCACCAATAAAGTATTGTTCATTATTTTAGTAAGGTAGCTTTCCTTGCAGAATGGTTTCTTTTTGCACCTGTACTGAAAATGTCAACTTACCCCAATTCTAAAGCACTTATAAATCTTGGAGTATGAACTTTTAAATATAAGTTTTTAGGAATATATATGTTCCTAAAACTTAATGTCATAATCGAACAAATTTGTCACTGATACTTTGGGATTTTTTTTTTTTTTTGCTTAATCATTTAGTAGAGATTATTGAGCACCTGTTTTATGTCAGATGGATATATAAATATGAATGAGAAAATGTCCCCTCCTTCAAGAATATTATAGTCAAATAGGCAAAAGAAGACACAGTTAAATGCTAGAAAATGACACGGTTGCTGTAACACCTCAGAAATATCACCCACAAATTTGTTTCTTGTGCTAAGAATACATGTTCCTGAAAACCACAGTGCTTCTAAAACAAAGTGACTAGATAAACATACTTAAAGTTAGTTTTTATTGAATGTTTCTTATAGGCAAGTCACTGTGGTAGTTTGGGTTAATCCATTATCTAAATGAATCCTCATAATTCTCAGTTCAGTTCAGTTCAGTTCAGTCGCTCAGTCATGTCTGACTCTTTGTGACCCCATGGATTGCAGTATACCAGGCATCCCTGTCCATCACCAACTCCCAAAGCTTGCTCAAACTCATGTCCATTGAGTCGGTGATGCCATCCAACTATCTCATCCTCTGTCATCCTCTTCTCCTGCTGTCAATCTTTTCCAGCATCAGGTTCTTTTCAAATGAGTCAGTTCATCAGGTGGCCAAAGTATTGGAGTTTCAGCTCAGCATCAGTCCTTCCAATAAATATTCTGGACTGATTTCCTTTAGGATGGACTGGTTGGATCTCCTTGCAATCCAAGGGACTCTCAAGAGTCTTCTCCAACACCACAGTTCAAAAGCATTTGTTCTTTGGCACTCAGCTTTCTTTATAGTCCAACTCTCACATCCATATATGACTACTGGAAAAACCATAGCTCTGACTAGATGGACTTTTGTTGGCAAAGTAATGTCTCTGCTTGTCAATACGCTATCTAAGTTGGTCATAACTTTTCTCCCAAGGAGCAAGTGTCTTTTAATTTCATGGCTGCCATCACCATCTACAGTGATCTTGGAGCCCCCCAAAATAGTCTCTCACTGTTTCCATTGTTTCCACATCTATTTGCCATGAAGTGATGGGACCGGATGCCATGATCTTTGTTTTTTGAATGTTGAGTTTTAAGCCAACTTTTTCACTCTCCTCTTTCACTTTCATCAAGAGGCTCTTTAGTTCTTCTTCACTTTCTGCCATAAGGGTAGTGTCATCTGCGTAAATGAGGTTATTTGTATTTCTCCTGGCAATCTTGACTCCAGCTTGTGCTTTACCCAGCGTGGCATTTGCATGATGTACTCTGCATGTAAGTTAAATAAGCAGGGTGACAGTAGACAGCCTTGACATATTCCTTTCCAAATTTGGAACCAGTCTGTTGTTTCATGTCCATTTCTAACTGTTGCTTCTTGACCTGCATACAGATTTCTCAGGAGGCGGGTAAGGTGGTCTGGTATTCCCATCTCTTTCAGAATTTTCCACAGTTTGTTGTGATCCACACAGTCAAAGGCTTTGGCATAGTTAATAAAGCAGAAGTAGATGTTTTTCTGGGACTCTCTTCTTTTTTGATGATCCAACAGGTGTTGGCAATTTATCTCTGGTTCCTCTGCTTTTTCAATATCCAGCTTGAACATCTGGAAGTTCATGGCTCACGTACTGTTAAAGCCTCACTTGGAGAAATTCTATGATGTATACTGTTTTATTCTTCCCTTTTTGAAGCAGAATCACAGCAAGGCAGATTCACTGGCCTTTCCCAAGTACACACACTTTCTGAAAGGCAACCAATTGGTGCCTGCTATGAATCAAAGAAGGGGATTTCCAGGTGGTGCTAGTGGTAAAGAATGCCACCTGCCAACACAGGGCACCTGGGTTCGATCCCACAGTCAGGAAGATCCCCTGGAGTAGAAAATAATAACCTACTCCAGTATTCTTGCCTGGGAAATTCCATGGAGAGAGGAGCCTGGTGGGCTACAGTCCACGAGGCTGCAAAGAGTTGGACATGACTGAGCACATGAATCGAAGAAGCTGGGATATTGGATGGGGTCAATGTGAGTCAAAGTTTTTGTTTCTTCACAGTAGATTCCCTGAGGGATCACCAATATTAGAGCACCTATTTTTTAATGTACAATGTGATAAATATAATTAACACTACTATATGTTACATATGAAAGCTGTTACAGTAAATCCTAAAGCATTTTCATGAGAAGGAAAAAGTTTTCCTTTTTTATTTTAATTTTTATTAGCATATAGTTGCTTTACAATGTTGTGTTAGTTTCTACTATTCAGCAAAGTGAATCAGCTATATGTATACATTTTTTGTTGCCCAACTCTTTGCAACCCCATGGACTGCAGCATGCCATATATCCCCTCTTTTTTGGATTTCCTTCCCTTTATGTCACCACAGAGCACTGAGTAGAGTTCCCTGTGCTATAGAGTAGGTTCTCATTAGTTGTTTGTTGTATATATAGTAGTGTATATATGTTCATCCCAATCTCCCAGTTTGTCCCATCCCCCCTTTTCCCTGTTGGTTTGGTATCCATATGTTTGTTCTCTACCTCTGTGTCTCTATTTCTGCTTTGTAAATAAAATTGTCTATAAAAATTTTTTCCAGAGCACCTATTTCTAATGTAAAATACTGGAATAGTCAGAATATGGTTGGACCAATACCTGATTATATCTGAATTTTTCTCTACTGGACTGACCCATCATATTTTTTTTTTTCATCATCACCACTTTTTTGGTCCAGAAAATCATCCGAGATTACAGTTTAGAAATCTTAACCTGTATATGTAGACTTTATCTGCATCAGTTAGATCATCTGAAGGAAGAGTATCTTTCAAAGTGATTAGTACTGGCAGGCAACCAGATGGCTTCACCAGTGAATTAATTCAAACATTGATGTATGGCAAAACCAATGCAATATTATAAAGTAATCAGCCTCCAATTAAAATAAATAAATTTAAAAAAAGAAAAAAAAGAATGAAATAATACCAAGCTTGAACAAACTCTTCCAAAGAACAGAAAAAGGCAGCATACTTGTTAACACTTTAGGAGGCCAGTTCAGTTCAGTTCAGTCGCTCAGTTCAGTTCGTGTTCAACTCTTTGCGATCCCATGAACCACAGCACGCCAGGCCTCCCTGTCCATCACCAACTCACGGAGTTCACTCAAACTCATGTCCATCGAGTCGGTGATGCCATCCAGCCATCTCATCCTCTGTCGTCCCCTTCTCCTCCTGCCCCCAATCCCTCCCAGCATCAGAGTCTTTTCCAATGAGTCAACTCTTTGCATGAGGTGGCCAAAGTATTGGAGTCTCAGCTTTCGCATCAGTCCTTCCAATGAATACCCAGGACTGATCTCCTTTAGAATGGACAGGTTGGATCTCCTTGCAGTCCAAGGGACTCTCAAGAGTCTTCTCCAACACCACAGTTCAAAAGCATCAATTCTTCCACACTCAGTGAATAGCTTCAATTATATAGGCTGACATGAATATTTTAAGAAAGAAAAGTTAGATTAATATATTTCATTTTAAAAGATACAAAACTTAAAACATATTAGGCTGAACTATACAAACTGTCATCGTAGGTCAAACATTGTCAAATGTTAGCCACTTCATATGGTTCAAACTAGCATTAGCAAATTGGATCTAGCTATCTTTAAGAGTAGCTTCACAATCAACTGAGTTAGAAAAAATTGATATATTTCACACATTAAAAAAAGGAAAAAAATACTGGTCATCTTGACACTGAAAAAACATTTGATAAGATTTAACAGCCATTTGCATGGAGTCGGACACGACTGAAGTGACTTAGCAGCAGCAGCAGCAGCAGCCATTTATGAAAACAATTGTTGGCAAACTAGCTATAGATGTATTACTTAATAAAGAATATTGTGGTGGGCAAAATCTTAGATGATCCCCAAGATTTCCACCCAATGAGGTGTATTTTCTGTATAATTCCCTCTCCCTGAGTGTGAGCAGAACATGTAAATATGATGGGATATCATTTGTGATTAAGTTGCTAATCAGTTAATGTTGAGTTAATCAAAAGACAGATTATCTAAATGGGCCTGACCTAATCAGGTGAGCCATAGAGAGTAACATGGAGACTCCCATTACCACATGTAAAATAGATAGCCAATGGGAACTTGCTGTATGGCTCAGGAAACTCAAACAGCGGCTCTGTATCAACCTAGAGTGGTGGGATGGGGAGGGAGACGGGAGGGAGTTTCAAAAGGGAGGGGATATATGTATACATATGGCTGATTCATGTTGATGTTTGACAGAAAACAGCAAAATTCTGTAAAGCAATTATCCTCCAATAAAAAATAAATTAATTAAACACACACACACACAAGGACTGGAATCTTTCTGAAGTCAGATTTACTGTAAAGGAGATGTAGCAACAGAAAACCAGCTCAAATACGTATTTAAAAAAACCCCAGGAACCATCATTCTCAATGACAAATATTGAAAACTTTCTCCTGAGATCAGGAATCCCCACTTGCACTGTTTCTATTCAATACTATACTAGCTGTCCTAGAAAGTGCACAAAACAAGCAAACAAAATTAAAAGGAAAAGGATTGAAAAGGAATGGATAAAATTGACATTGTTGACAGATTACCTAATGGTGGACTTAGAATATCCAAAAGAATCTACAAACTTTTAGAACTGACAAATAAATATAGCAAGGTTGCTAGATACAAGGAAGGTCAATATACAACAAAAGTTTTATTTTTATACAACACAAAAACTGTGTTTTGTGTCTAGTAATCAACAAAATGTAGAAAATAAAACTTATAACTCACAATAGCACCAAAATAATCAAATATAATAAATACCAAAATATAAAGAAAGATGTGTAAGCCTTTTATACTAAAAGCTAAAAAATATTAATGAAATAATTATGAAAATATTAATGAAATAATTATGAAAATATTAATGAAATATGAGAAATAAAAAGATTTAAATAAATGGAGAGACATATCATGTTCATGAATTGGCTCAATGTTGTGAACATATCAGCTCCCCACAAATTAATCTATATACCTACTGCAGTTTCAATATAAGTTCCAGCAGTGCTATGGATTAAATGTTATGTTTCCCCAGATTTACATGCTGAAATTCTGATCCCCCACTGCTGTAAAGGTATTAGAACTTGGGGCCTTTGGGAGATAATTAGGTCACGTAGGTGGAGCCCTCATGAATTGTGAAATGAAAAAGTGAAAGTGAAAGTCGCTCAGTCGTGTCCGACTCTTTGTGACCCCATAATCTATACAGTTCTGTCCGTGGAATTCTCTAGGCCAGAATACTGCAGTGGGTAGCCTATCCCTTCTCCAGTGGATCTTTCTGACCCGGGAATTGAACTAGGGTCTCCTGCATTGCAGGCAGATTCTTCACCAACTGAGCTATGAGGCAAGCCTGTATCAGTGTCCTTATAAGAAGACGGATAAGCTCTCTCTCTCTCTCTCCCTCTTTCTGTCTATACCATGTGAGAATGCAACATGAAGAAGGCTGACTACCGACCAGAAAGAAGGCCCTCATCAGACACTTGAACTGCAGCCCCTTGATCTTAGATGTCCAGCTTTCAGAACTGTGAGCAATAAATTCTTGTTGTTTAATCTACCCAGTCTATGGCCATTTGTTACAGAGCCTGGAGGTGACTGAGATATGTCATAATCCCACTCATTTATTTTTGCTTTTATTGTTTGTGCTTTTGACGTCACATCCAACGTCAATTCCCAGATCACTATCAAGGAACTTTTCCTCTATGTTTTTTTTTTTCTAGGAGTTTCACAGCTTTGGATCTTACAATTAAGTCTTTAATACCTTCTGAGTGAATTTTTGTGTAGTCTAAGGTCTAATTACTTTGCATCTGAATATCCAGTTTTCCCAATAGCATTTATCTCAGAAATCTCAGAAAAATGATGTCGATAAAAGAATCCAGACATACAAGCTCATGCTCCAAGATTTCATTTATGTAAAAAGTACAAAACAAGCAAAAATCTCCTGCAGGGTATCTTGCCTGGAGTATTCCACTCCCGTATTCTTGCCTGGAGAATCCCATGGACAGAGGAGTCTGGTGGGCTACAGTCCATGGGGGTCACAAAGAGTTGGACATAACTGAAGCAACTCAGCACCTCTGTTCATTAGACTAGTGCTTATTGCCTTTCAGGCAGGTCAAATCTGAAAAATCATTGTTTCCAGATCAGCTCAAACATTTCAATGACTAGTCCACATAGTTTCTTTTGACATTAAAAAATGTAATTTTTTCAATCCAGCCACAAAATGTAACTGATGTATGATTCTATTCTATTATTATTCTATAATATTTTATATTTTATTCTATAATATATATTAATATTATATTATTCTGTAATCTATTGGGTTGGTCAGAAAGTTCATTCAGGTTTTTCCATAAGATGTCATGGAAAAATCCAAACAAAATTTTCAGCCAACTCAATATAATGTTATAGGTCAGGATGGTGGTCACATTTGGGGGTGGTGGTGACAAGATATGGCTAAGAAGTGGAGCAAGGCTTCTGAGGTGCTGGAATGTTCTTTCTCAGTGTGGGTGCTGATGACACAAGTGGGTTCTGATTGTAAAAGTGTACTGAGCCTTCTGCTCCTATGTGTACTTTTCTGTGTTAACATTACACTCCAATAAAAGTAAAATTAAAAGGTAATTTGTTCAATTGTTTGTCAATAAGTGATTTACATAAAAATTAATATACATCTAAGTGGTGTGGAAATTTAGAAATCATCATTTTACAAATTTGTGTCCTTTAAAAATTTTTGTATCCATCAGTGTACCATGTGTACCCCAAAATTTGCTTGATTATGTTCTTTTTTAATTTCCACTGTATTTTGTTCCAAAAAAGGGTATCAGGAAATAAGAAAAATGTCTCTTCATTCTGGTGACAAGATGTCAATCAAAAATGGAAGCTACCATTTTTTGAATGTCTAGTACATGTCACAATTGTAGCTTGTGTTGTCTCTAATTACTCAACATCTGGTGAGATGAGTTTTGTTATTCCTTTTTGCAGATGAGCTAACTGAGGCTCAGAGACATAAAAGAATTTGACCAAGGCCACACTTATTTTTAAACTCAGGTTTGTTTCATTTCCAAACCTGTTCCTTTTTGCACCACATCATGCCGTCCATGTGTCTGCTTCTTAGGACAATGCCAGCTTTCTGAAATATGCCATATGAACAGTCTACCTGCTGCCCATGAGCAATGGAATCTGGAGACCGGGGACTCATTTGCCTCCATTTCCATTTCTAGTAAATCCAGACACCATGGACTTCCTACCTTAGTCTTCCTGAGTCAATGTTCCTCCTATTTAGAGAGAGCTCAGACCACCATGATCATATGTTTCAATTTCAGTTTTTGGTTTCTAAAAATAAAAAGAGGATCCATGGTCTAGATATTCTAAAGCTGAGTTTTTTCATCAAATGCAGCAAATAAAATACTGAGACATGAGTTGAGGGGTGGTGGTTTATATAGTTTTGTCTAAGTTATGAGAAAAAATAGTCTTGCATCAAGGCTCCAAACAGGAAACACAGATTGTATTTTAATCACCATGCGGAACCCTGTGTAAGACTTTAAACCTTCCTGGAGAAAAAAGAAAGAATATTACATCTGCTTATAAGAAGATAAGGAAATAAAGCTACTTATACTAGGCTTTTAAGAAAAAATGTACATAGAGACCAAAATTAGGCTGATGTGATTGCTTTATAGAGCAGCTTCTCTTTCTTGTCTCACATTTCACCTTAACTCTTCTCCATCAGTCACACTGCTACTACTTGAGCTTCAGTGGTACGTACAGGAGTTCCTGGGCAGATGCTAAGGATGATGCAGGGATCAATTTAGTCCTTCATCAAAAATCCACTGGGTGCCTGCCATATACCAGAAATGCTATGTAGAATAGGATGCTTAGGATAACCTGGTGAGTCAGATTTTTTTCCTGCCTTTAAGAAGCTTTAGTTTTGTCACTAAAGGGCTAGGGATTCAACGTCCTCACCACCACCCCAGAACTGGCCTGGATCTATAGACTACTCCCAGAACCACTGGTTTTACTTGAAACAAGTCAGTGGAGGCTGAACCTGCTTTGGTTCTCCCCACTCCTCAAGGTTTTATTTAACAAGTCATCTGCCTTCTGCAACAGACACTGTTTCAATCTCCCTCCATGGCCAGGTTCATACTTTCCTTTTTAACTTTCCCATTTGTCCACATGCTATGTTCATGGCATCTTCCGATTGTATACTAGGACCATGTGTGTGTCTGTGTGCGTGCTCAGACACACACATGTGCATCTTCTTCCTGACCAGAGCCTCCCAATCTTCTGAAGGCATAAACCTTGCTTTCAGACATGCTTTGAATGTCTTATTTGGTCAGTTTTGCTTAAGAAGTACTGTTGATCAACTGACTAACTGGTTGAAAGACTCGGAGCCCACCTGTCCTGCATAGCAGACAGGTTGGCTAATCCAAACCAGTTTCTCTGGGATGAGGCCACCTGAGGTGAAGCAACAGGGCACTGCTGGCCAGCATGTCCACCTCGTGGGGTTTGACATGTTATCAGATGCCAAAGTTTGCCCAGGGTGAATAACAGCAGGCACTGGGGTTCACTTATTACAGTTACTTCCATGAGAGAAAGTAGCCAGAGAGCATTAAATAAAAATGCAACCTTGGGTCCTTCCCAGAATCTAACATGATATACAAAATTCCCAAGGTCTACAACAAAGTAGAATGGAATAATTCCTGTAACCATAGGGAAATGTGCAGAATTCTTATGAGTAGAACTGTCCAGTGTCCTCCATTCCCATCCTTCTTTTCCTATAAAAAATGTCTAGATTTTCTATAAGTCAGTGGGAAAGGTTTATAGGGGATTACCCTTTAGGATAAAGGCTTCCCTTGTGGCTCAGTGGTAAAGAATCCACCTGTAGTGAAGAAGACGCAGGAGATGCAGGTTTGATTCCTGGGTCGAGAAGATGCCCTGAAGGAGGGCATGGCAACCCTCTCCATTATTCTTGCCTGGAGAATCCCATGGACAGAGGAGCCTGGTGGGTTACAGTCCTTAGGGTTGCAAACAGTCAGATGTGACTGAGCATGCATGCACACCCTGTAGGATAAACTAATTGTTCTCAAAAACAATTTTTCTCCAGATAAAGCAAAGAATAATCAGTAGTGGGGCTCGAGGTTATCATTGCAAGGTATGAGGGTAACTTTCCAAAGAAGAGGCCACGTGGCAACTGCAAACACAACTCTCCATATTTAAGTATAAGTTCCTTTGCTGCATAGGCACTAGATGGTCAAGCACCCCAAACCCTAGCTGAACCCCAGCCCACATCTCCCCAGGCAGTTAGACTCCTACCCCACTAGTCTTGAAATCCCAGAGGATTTCCTCCTCTGTGGGAGAGCAAAATCCTAGACTCAAGTAAACTGTGACTTGGATGAGGCAGCATATCCAGTTATGTCAACATAGCCCGGTGGCTAAAAGTCAGATTGCCTCATTTTGTTCTGGACACACTGTAAGTGTTTGAATCCTGGCTCCACCACTCATTAAACTGTTACACCGTGGGATAACCTGCTTAACTTTAGTTTCCTCAGCAATAATATGGCCATGGTAATCCTCGCAGGGCTATGTGCAAGACTGAACTAGATGGCCCGTGGGAGATATGATGTGGCACATGGGAGTGCTTGGCCAGTTTTTATCTGTCCCACTCCACTGGGTCTCAGACTCAACAGGTGTGATGAAGACCATCCCCTACCAAGGGGAGGCAGGTTTCCCTCTCTTGCCATTGATAGATTCCCATTCACAGGGCTCTCTGTGAAGTTCTCCATCTCTCATAGACTGTCTCCACTTCCTACACTGAATCCCAAACGAGAAGAGGGATCTTCAGTTCAGTTCAGTTCAGTTGCTCAGTAGTGACCGACTCTTTGCAACCCCATGAATTGCAGCACGCCAGGCCTCCCTGTCCATCACCAACTCCCAGAGTTCACCCAAACTCTTGTCCATCCAGTCGGTGATGCCATCCAGCCACCCCATCCTTTGTCATCTCCTTCTCCTCCTGCCCCCAATCCCTCCCAGCATCAGAATCTTTTCCAGTGACTCAACTCTTCGCATGAGGTGGCCAAAGTACTGGAGTTTCAGCTTCAGCATCATTCCCTCAAAGAACACCCAGGACTGATCTCCTTTAGAATGTACTGGTTGGATCTCCTTGCAGTCCAAGGGACTCTCAAGAGTCTTCTCCAACACCACAGTTCAAAAGCATCAATTCTTTGGCACTCAGCTTTCTTCACAGTCCAACTCACATCCATACATGACCACTGGAAAAACCATAGCCTTGACTAGACGGATCTTTGTTTGCAAAGTAATGTCTCTGCTTTTGAATATGCTATCTATGTTGGTCATAACTTTCCTTCCAAGAGTAAGCGTCTTTGAATTTCATGGCTGCAATCACCATCTGCAGTGATTTTGGAACCCCAAAAAAATAAAGTCTGACACTGTTTCCCCATCTATTTCCCATGAAGCAATGGGACCAGATGCCATGATCTTCGTTTTCTGAATATTGAGCTCTAAGCCAACGTTTTCACTCCCCACTTTCACTTTCATCAAGAGGCTGTTTAGTTCCTCTTCACTTTCTGCCATAAGGGTGGTGTCATCTGCGTATCTGAGGTTATTGATATTTCTCCCAGCAATCTTGATTCCAGTTTGTACTTCTTCCAGCCCAGCATTTCTCATGATGTACTCTGCATAGAAGTTAAAGAAGCAGGGTGACAATATACAGCCTTGACATACTCCTTTTCCTATTTGGAACCAGTCTGTTGTTCCATGTCCAGTTCTAACTGTTGCTTCCTGACCTGCATATAGGTTTCTCAAGAGGCAGGTCAGGTGGTCTGGTATTCCCATCTCTTTCAGAATTTTCCACAGTTTATTGTGATCCACACAGTCAAAGGCTTTGGCATAGTCAATAAAGTAGAAATAGATGTTTTTCTGGAACTCTCTTGCTTTTTCCATGATCCAACAGATGTTGGCAGTTTGATCTCTGGTTCCTCTGCCTTTTCTAAAACCAGCTTGCCAGTCCAGGTTCGATGCACAATACTGGATGCTTGGGGCTAGTGCACTGGGACGACCCAGAGGGATGGTATGGGGAGGGAGGAGGGAGGAGGGTTCAGGATGGGGAACACATGTATACCTGTGGCGGATTCATTTTGATATTTGGCAAAACTAATACAATTTGTAAAGTTTAAAAATAAAATAAAATTTAAAAAAATAAATAAATAAAACCAGCTTGAACGTCTGGAAGTTCACGGTTCATGTACTGCTGAAGCCTGGCTTGGAGAATTCTGAGCATTACTTTACTAGCATGTGAGATGAGTGCAATTGTGCGGTAGTTTGAGCATTCTTTGGCATTGCCTTTCTTTGGGATTGGAATAAAAACGGACCTTTTCCAGTCCTGTGGCCACTGCTGAGTTTTCCAAATTTGCTGACATACTGAGTGCAGCACTTTCACAGCATCATCTTTCAGGATTTGGTCTTAAGACCTCCAAATTGGAGAATCTTATGACCCTCCAAGCATTGTGAAGGCTGACTTGGAGATATGTCCTTTTGAAATAATTCCAGGGGAAATAGCCTTCACATGAATGTGTTCAAAGCAAGTTCTGCCAAATGTTGGTTCTGTGAGGTCTCATCAAGTAAAACCTTCTGTAGTTAAATACATGTTTAAAGGACTAGTACCATATCTCTTGGAGATTCTGCATTCATGCTTAGTTGCTCAGCCCTGTCTAACTGTCTGTGGCCCAGTGGACTGTAGCCCACCAACCTCCTCCGTCCATGACATGTTCTCATGTGCATCAATATATGAAAAGCTTGAAAAGATCATGAAGAAACTGACTTGGTTTCATCTCATTCAATGTTTCTACTATTTATTTTATTACAAACCTGTTGTTAATATTTTGGAACTGAGGTTCTTAGGAAAGCACAGTAGAAATGGTGGGAGATGTCAAAAACAATAATAAATGATGCTACCAGCAGCAGTCACCATTACTTTGTCCTACATTCTCAGAAAAATATTTTAAACACTCTACATAGTCTTGTCCACAGTTAAGTTCTCCTTTCCCAAAATCACCTTACCTGGCTGCATAACTGAGGTCTTACAGACTCTGGGATTGTTACCTAGATCCTGTCATAGAGATGACCTGTTTGTGAAAAACTTTCTGTGGTTATTAAACACACACAGCTTGATTTTGATTTTTTTCATAAGAGAGTTATCTTCCTTAGAACACAGATCATTCAACTCCATTCTATACCAATATGTTTTCTCCTCTCACTCCCTCTTTGTGTAGTAATCTACTCTAGAATCTGTTCCCACAGGTTTGGGGAAGGAAAAAAAAGCCCCCAGCGCTCCCCCTTCCCCTTTGCCTTCCAATGCCCCCGAGCAGCTGGTAGGGTTTATTGCTCTTCCCCGACATTGGCTTCATTCTATACACAGAGTAAGATTGATTATCCTCATTCAAAAACGTGAAGATCCAGCATGCGCCTTTGTCCTGCGTCCCCTGAGAGTGAACTGGCATCAGCAGCACGCCGTAAAGAGGCAGCACTTTGGGGGCCGGGAGCTTGACAGCAACAGTATGGAGCAGGCGCACAGGAGCCACACCACCACCCCCTGTCCTTGTCAGCCTCTACCTTGAGCTGCCCCTTCACCAGAGAAGAGCATGGACAAAGGAGGCTGGTCCAGTCCTCCTGCGGAGACTGCCTGACAGTGCTGGCCAGGTGGAAGCTGTAACCAGAGCAGAAATGGCCTTTCATCCAAACGCACCATCACTTACAATCCAGGGCTGCACTGATGTTGAGCAAGATGTGCTCTGTGTGTGCATATGTTTGCACACACATGTGCACACAATGCACACAGTGTCTGCCTGAGAGGCCCCCAAGGCAGGTTACACAAACCTGGCACATGACAAGGTTCTCGCCAGGCTCTCATTTTTCATTTCACCAGTTGGGCTGAAATAAAAACTCAGAGCCCCCCCAGTATTGAACCACCATTCCAGAGCCAGCCAAGGTTTGGAACATAAAGAGAGCTGAACAAACCAGCGTGTAGGCAACCCCAGGGAAAGTAATTGTTCTTCTTAGCAGCCCGGCTGCTTCTCTGCTTAGCATCTGAACAAGTTAATTTGGAAACATGGCCTTCTGGAAAGAAATGGCACTCATCTCAGCATCCGATGGATTCATGGGGAGAAATGCCCTTTCGCCAGGTAGAAACAGTAAATTATATTTGAAATCCATTTCTATTGAAGGGAAAAAAAAAAATCTTCACTTTCCCAGGAACCACTCTTTTGGCCTGATGGCAAGATTTAACCATGGCTGTCCAACTTCAGGGGTCACTTTTGTGCTCACACCGGTGTTTGGCAACCAGGGTAAGAATTTTACTAATCAAACCAGGAGCAGTTTAATTAAATACAAATTCACATAAAGACGTTTGCCCTTTGCTAATCTTGGGCTTCAAGGAACTAATCTCAGCAGCATCTAAATCAGATAAATCGGCTAAATTGATCCTGCTCCTTAGAAAGGGTGCTTCATCTAGATCCAATCAACAGCAGATTGATGTGTGATGTGAGATGAGGGGAAGGAATCAGGCCATCCACTGATTCTGGGATGGGAGTCGGACTTCAAGGAGCAAAAACACCTCTGTTTCATGTTGGCTTTGTTCCCCGCTGAACTCTGGGGCTGCTGAATTGTGGCACCAGGACTGCCTTTTCTTCTGGACAGAGGGAGAGACAGCAGTGGGCTCAGAGAGGAAGAGCTGGAGAAATATGATCTAGACATTGTGTCTTTTTGTTCTGTCCAGTTTTGCAAGTCTGCATTTGACCTTCCATCCCCTATTAATTAGGACCTGCTGTTTCTGGCACTGAGCTAGATGTTTCCCAAATCATTTTTCATACCATACACCGGAAAGTCAACTAAAAAGTAACACGGGATAGGTGTCCCTGGGAGTAAATCCTATCTCACAAGGATTAGCTGTGTGACTTGGGACAAGTCAGTTCAGCTCTCTGAACCCCAGTTCTCTCATCTGTAAGATCAAAAGAGTGATAGCCACAGTGAAAGATTAACTGTGATAAACCTTAAAAAAACAAAACAAAACAAAACCACGTCACACAGCTATCACTCTCATTCCCATTTTACAGATGGGAATGTGGGTCAGACAAGATGAACTGTCTCAGACCTCACTGCAAGTAAGTCACAGAGTTGGGGGATACAAATTAATGAAGCATACTTTCAAGAAATTGAGGAGTTGGGAAACAGAAATAAATGCTAGAAAGGGAAGTTTAAAAGTTATTAGAGAAACAATGGTATGCAAGTTTGATAAGATTTCAGATTGTGAGACTAACAAGAGAGAGAAGAAAAAAACAAAGATTAAGCCTTGGGGCCCATCTGTGCCTCAGGCTGGGAAAAAGAGGCAGGAATCCCCTTTCTCCTTCCTATCATTGATATCTTGGGGCTGAGGAATGCACCTGATGCAGGTGAGTTACTCGGTACGCCTCAGATGACAAAGGAAGCCCAATGCGAGGGACACAGAAAAGGGAAGGTGGTAGGGAAAACTCAGGGAGGAAATTCAAACAACCTCAAAAGCACTATAGGAAATTCAAAAGCACTATAGGATCCTAAAATAATGAAAAGTCTTATTTGGGTGACCAGAAAGAATTATGTAGGGCACAAGCTAGGGAAGAATGGAAAGTCAAAAGATGAAGATCAAGTTCAGTATCTTTCTAAGAATAGGCATCATCCACTCATTCCTTTCAGTTCAGTTCAGTCACTCAGTCGTGTCCAACTCTTTGCGACCCCATGGACTGCAGCACGCTAGGCTTCCCTGTCCATCACCAACTCCCGGAGCTTGCTCAAATTCATGTCCACCGAGTTGGTGACACCATCCAACCATTCATTCTTTTCTTCTTTCCCAAATTTTAGGCAGGAGGATGCTACTCAATTTCATGAATAAATAGATCTCCTGCCTTCAAGGATGTCTCAGTCTGCAATCACAGGAAAAAGAGAAGAGAGCCATGTGAAAGAGGGGAAGTAGGGGGCCTGAGGAGGTGATAGGGTGGAAGTAACAGAGCAGAGGAAGTCTGGTTCGTGGTAAGTGACGAAGTACTTAAATGACAAGGTGATGCCAGGAAGTTGACAGAATGAGCCAAAGATGAGTAACCCACAGTTTTAAGGACAGTAGTGATGACAACAGCAATTCTATTTTCAGAGCTCTTATTTCCTTTTTGTCTGTTTAACTTTCCTACCTACAAATATGCCTCATTTATTCCTCAAATGTTAATATGTAGTATATGACATTCCCCCTTTATTTATGGATGAGGAAACAAAGGCTCAGAGTAGCAAAGTTTCAGTCTCTAATCCGTAAGTTTGGGACAAGATATTTCACTGCAGTGTCATGTAGCAAACCCACAAAGTCTTCTTCCAGCACCACTTTATTCCTAATAAACCAGATCCAGATTTTATTGGCTTGTATCAAGGATATCTACAAAATCTTCACAGTAGCTTTGGTGTTCAGAGTTTTGTTTTTTTTTTTCCTGGAATTTTATCCAAAGAAAGAACATGGTGTAATAACCCAATTCAAAAGCTAACATCAATCTCCTTTTGTGCTGAGAATCTGAATTTCATCAAATGGATCTCTTGAACCCATTCATTATGAGTTAATAATTAAAGTTCCCACTGCACAACCTCCATGGGTGTGTTTGTTTGTATTGCCTAATAATTGGCATCCAAAGACAGTTTACTGCAACCCCCCCCCCCAAAAAAAGGCTTTGAAGTGTGTGTCCTCTTCTTTCCAGGAACAAAATGGTCCTTTGAGAAAATTAGCACCACCATGGCTGTAGAGCTAATCCAGTCTAATCCAGTTCTTCAATTATGGACTGAACCTCAAGTACCAACCAGTTGAATGATTTGCTGAGAGTGGTGAGAGCATTTTATTCAAATTCACGTGTCAGTATTTTTGTATTTTATGGGCATTTATATGTCCTTTATGTAAAATTACGAACTATAGTCTATCAGGAATTATCTAGTTTAATGCCCTCATTTTATAAATGAGGAAACAGAGGCACAGAGCAAAGTGATAAATCTGATCATCACTGGTTTACGGGGAACCAGTGAGAGAGCTGAAATCCCGGTCTCCCAACTCCCTCCTTGGACATTTTGCATAGACAGTGCTTCTCTCAATACAGTCCATGGACAACATCATGTGTTAAAGAAAATGTGCCTCCCATTCTGGACTTGCTAAATCATGATTTCTGGTAGTAGCTCAGAAATCTCAAAGCCTATGCCTGAGGACCCCTGGCATGTAGACATTGCCATTTTTAAAATGCAGATTTGATTGTCTAGTGCTATGATAAGACAATGTTGACTTTCCCCTTGTATCTAAGACCTTCATGAAGAAAGCAAAGATCCCTTATAAACTTTCATTAGATTTTTTCATTGTGGGTTTTTTTTTTTTTTTTTTTTGCCTCTGTACATAAGTAAATGACAGCCCCCTCCAGTATCCTTGCTTGAAAAATACAGAGGAGTCTGGTGGGCTATAGTCCATGGGGTTGCAAAGAGTTGGAAAGGACTGAGCAACTGAGCACTCATGCATGCACCTTCCATTAAGTCAGTGTTCCCTTCCCTCCTTGAAGCTCTTTTTCTGTGCCAAGAAAAGGCAGGCAGAGGTGGGCAACATCAGCACCTCACTTTTCCTGCCTTCTGACTACTGTTGGCTCCTTCTCCACTTTGGCATCCTGCTCAATTTTCTCTCAATGAACCTGTTTGGTTCATTGCAGGAACTCCCTAAAGAGTCCTACTTTTTACTCATATTGTGCCTATTCTAAATATTTACAAATTTGGGAAGAGAATGAAAAGAGATGATGAATTTGAGTCAAGAGAACATTCTACACACATTTTCAAATGTGCTAGGCAAAGCATTGCATCTACTTGTCCCATATCAATGAGATTATGAATCCAGACTAGAGGTTGGCTGTCCAGATTTTCAGATCACTGTCCATGTCTAGACTTGAAAAAATGCTATTCCTTTTAGAGTCAATTTCTAATAAGAAGACTGCTAACTCAGCTTTACCAGAATCCCCACACTTGATGTCTGGTCACCTTTGATTTCTGATCAAGTTCCTTATCCTCCACCAACCCCCAGATCACCCTGATCAGCATATCTGATCACTCTGGCCTGCCTTTAGCAAGCATCTTGTTAGGTCAGGTTTATCAGAATCCTCCCTTACCTGTGGTGTTTCCTCTTAGTAATTCCACACCCACTGGCTCTTCTCCTACCCTGGCTCCTTGGCCTTATTGTATTTGGAGTTAAATCCAATCTCTCTCCCCTAACACAAAATTTCATTGTATTAAGTAGCTCCTCTTCAAGAAAGTTTTCTTTATCATTCTTTTAAAGTGTCATGAATAATTTTTTCCTTAACAATATAATCTCTATAAATGGTCTATCTGTGGTTCCCTTGGTTTTTCTAAAATTGGTGGGGCAAAACTCAAAGTCACCCTGATCCCAAATCACAAAGAAAATGTATACTCCATTTATGTGCTAGCTCACTATTCAATATTACACCTATTAAACCATAATGAAATGACAGTTCAATATTGCAAAGCCCATGCTGGCCAAAAATTGGTGAACTAGATGTTTTAAAATACAAATGCCCTAAAAATTGAGTGCCTGTCTTCACCACAATGAGAATAAAGCTCCAGGTGTTTACATGGCCTAGACCGCCATAGAGAGTGGAGTAAAGTTCAAGAATCCAGAGTTTTAGAATCCAACAGGAAAAAAATGGAATCATTCCTACTTCTATTCCACTTTCAGTCTTCTCACACAGATCATGAAAACTGTGATCCATCTAATGGATAATTGCACAACTCTTCAGGTTTCATTGGATGTACGATCATGAGAAAGAGACAGTGTTTATTAGCTGACTCTGCCCTAGAGGGGGCTTCCCTCATAGCTCAGTCGGTAAAGAATCTGCCTGCAGTGCAGCAGACACAGGTTCGATCCCTGAGTCAGGAAGAGTCCCTGAAGAAGGAAATGGCAACTCACTCCAGTATCCTTTCCTGGAAATCCCATGGACAGAGAAGCCTGGTGGGCTGCAGTCTATGGGGTCACAAAGAGTTGGGCATGACTGGACAACTAACACTGCTACTTCTGCCCTAGAATATCTTTTCAATGCTGATCCCTGGCAAGGTGACCAAACACCATGACCCAAGCCAAGTAGATGATTAAGTCAGACAGCTAATAAGTACATACTGAGACTCCAGGCAGGACAAAGTAGCCAGGATAACTACAGTTAGCATGTGACCACCTTAGATCAGCATGCTGGACATTGATGATCTGCTACTACTTAACCTGCTTACCACCATTCCACATGCCAGATGCCTGATGTCCTGCTGTCTCTATCAGCCATCATGGCATATCTCTTTCTCTCCTTCCTTGCTGCCATGTTGTACTTCCCCCCAGCTCATTCATTCAATATAAGCTATTGAAAATGTTGGTTGATGGTTTCACTGTTTTCTCCCCTATTGGTTGATACAGAGACCAGGAAAATATTTTCAAATATACACTATATAAGAAACGGCTAAGCACATGTATTTTAAAGTCAGACTACCCACATTCCTGGTGGGCCTCTCTGGTGGCTCAGATGGTAAAGAATCTGCCTGCAATGCAGGAGAGCTGGGTTCGATCCCTGGGTCAGGAAGATCCCCTGAAGAAGGGAATGGCTACCCACTCCTGTATTCTTTCCAGGAGAATTCCATGGACAGAGAAGCCTGTCAGGCTATAGTCCATGGGGTTGCAAAGAGTCAGATATGACTGAGAAACTAATACACAAAATGTAACACCCAATTTCCTAGACCTAATTCTGTGATTTACTCCTTTCTATCCCTAAGACCTTGGGGAAGTTGCTTAGTTTCACCAGGCCTTAGTTTATCATCTTTAAAAGAGAGAAAATAAGAATTATATTTTAGGTTTGTTGTGTAAATGAGATAGGGCTTACCTCATAGCTCAGTTGGTAAAGAATCCACCTGCAATCCAGGAGACCTGGTAAAATGAGATAATACAATAAAGGTTTAGCATAGAGAATTCAGCGAATTCTCATTAAGTAGTAAGGCCCCCATTCAGAACTCTTGAGCTGTTCTATGGTTTTACATGTGTCATTGAGCTCTTTTTAAAAATTAATTATTTTTATTTTTGGTTGTGCTGGGTCTTCTTTGCTTTGCATGGGCTTGTCTCTAATTGTGGCAAGTGGGGGCTACTCCTCATTACGGTGCACAGGTTTCTCACTGTGGTGGCTTCTCTTACTGGAGCATAGGCTGTAGGTGCACGGGGTTCAGTAGTTGTGGCACAGGGGCTTAGTTGCCCTGTGGCATGTGGAATCTTCCCAGAACAGGGATTGAACCCATGTCCCGGGCAGGTGGATTCTTATCCATTCTACCACCAAGGAAGTCTTCGCTGAACTCTTATAACAACTTTCTATGGTATCATGATCATCCATATTTTGCAATGAGGAAGCTGAAGCACAGACAGGTATACAACAAGCCTAAGATCCTAAAGCCAGTAATGGCAGGACCGGGATTCGAAGCCAGGCTGTTTGGTTTCAGAATCTGTGCTCTTAACCTCCATGCCCCACTCCCTTGAAACAAAGCCGAATCTGGTAACCATATGGGAATATCCTATGTTACTCTCTCAGGACTCTTTAAGACAGTGCCACCATTTGCACTGGAAAGTGATGTCACTGTGGGTGAATCATTTTCATCACTTTCTCATGATGTGGAATCAGATAGGGCTAATTTTTATACTGGCTGACATCTGGTGGAAGCTATGCTTGAGGCCAGCGGTACTCAAACTTCTCCTGATCCTTGTTCCTAGTTCATCATTCAATAGTTTCTGGGAATATGCCCTAAACCTGTATTGGCACAGCATATGCCTGAACTATAACTTTCCAACAAAGGCAAATGGAAGATAGACGTGCACACGTTGCTTCATAATAGAATAATGACTCCCAGGAATGAAACAAATACGGTGGCCTGGTCACTAGAAAATCAAGACACACCATCTCAGCTTTGGACACAACATGCCCCTTGATGTTTGGTGAAAACGGCTCAATTCTTGAGCCAAAATGGGCCTCCATAAGGGTTGCCCTTATACTCAGCTAGTAAAGAATCTCCTTGCAGTACAGGAGACCTGGGGTTGATTCCTGGGTCAGGAAGATCCCCTGGAGAGGAAATGGCAACTCATTCCAGTATTCTTGCCTAGAGAGTCCCTTGGACAGAGGAGCCTGGCAGGCTACCCGCCCACGGGGTCGCAAGAGTTGGACACGACTTAGCAACTAAACCACCACAAAGAAAGAAGCAGGATGCTCTCCAAAATCTAAAGCATGTGAGGATTTTGACCAAAATTAACCCTGAGGTGCCTGCCTACAGCTACCCAAGGAAAAAGGAAAACCAATCCCTTTTCCACACATTATCCTTTCTGACTCCAGATTTCTGAAGAACTGAAGAAAGGTAAGGACCCCAAAGGACTTAGAACTATCTGGATAATTTTCACAAAGTTTTAGAAATAGAAAAGCAGTTCTATTTAATAAAAGGGAGAAAGAAACAGCTTTCAAAGCATAAAAATTGCCACCATGAGCCTTCCAGGGATGCACTTAGAAACCCTGCTGAAAAACTGACTTTCTTGTATAAGCAATCGGATAATAAGACTCCTTTAAGAAGCCCAGAATAGTTAAATTCATCACCATAATTTAATTGTACAGGTTATTAAAGAGCAGTTCGCCTCCCCTCTTTCTCCGGCGCTGCTTCTGTGTATTAAACTCAGACTAATCAAATTGGGAGATTCCAAGAGTACTGTATTAGTCATCCCCATTCCTTTTAATTTGTTTAATGGCCTCCTCTGTGTGTGTTTTCTGACTGGCTGGACATCGCTTAGCCTTACCATGACATGTAAGTAAAGAATGGATAGGAAAACTTCTGCAGAAAAGAATAAAACGTGCCTCCATTCTAAACTTACATCTGATGTTTGAGTAATTCATGGGACGTGGCCTGCAAGCAATGGCGCTTATTATTTCTGCTGAGCGGTCTCCAGACACAGGAGAAGAGAGAGGGCGAAGAAAGGAAGGAAGGAAGAAAAAAAAGGAGTCTGAATTTACACTCACCGCTTCAAAAGCCCTTTTGTACTCAGCCAAGTTCTCCCAGTTGAAGATGCCCGATTTGCCAAAAAGTCGCCTGCAAGAAAGCACGCAACACAACAAAAGTATAAAATAGTCCATTAAAGGACTCTTTTTCTGCCCACCCCCACCTTGTTTTAATTTTTATTTTACATGAAAGACATATTTTTAGAGAGTGGCACTTAGTACTCAACAATGCTGGCTGGGATTAGCAAAGATTCACCTCGTTAGTGAAGCTTTGAGCACCAGTGGTCTCTTTGGATCGATTGTCTTTTCACCTGGCTCAGGCCACCAAGTCACGGTGAACTAAGAATAGGGGTTATTTAGCATGTAGCACCCGTCGGAGAGCAGCCTCTCCGAGCGGTGGTCTGAGGGGAGTGAGAATGGCTGTCTTGTTTGGGTGGTTGTTTTTAGCCGTTTTTTACACATTCAGACTTTCTGCCATTCAGCCAGGGAGGCCACGTGTCCAAAACCTGAAAGGGGCTAGCGCTTTAGAACAACTTGGTTTAACTTGCCATTTCCTATGGAGGACAGTTTAGGCAATTTTCCAACCAATTGTGAAAACTGAATGTTTTTAAATGTTTACATTTTTACACAGATGCTAAAACCTTTGCATAGGTTGCGGGGTGGGGGAGCAGGTAGGGAAGCAGGAGAAAGTCAGAATCAACAAAGAGTGATTGGTAACTTCTTCCATCGCAGGCTGCCTGGACACCTGCTGAAAAGTCACAAGTCTAGTGAAGTCACTGGTTCAATGTGTTGGTTTCCATGATGCCAACTGGCTAACTTTTCCAATGAACTGCCCAGTTGTTTGGCATTTTTTAGGAACAACTCTGGATCAATTTGAATTATTTAGAAGCAAGTATCCCATTGGTGGGTGATCAAAGCCTGTGTTTTCTTTTTATTTCCTTCCTGGGCACCTGCTGTTTTGTCTGTTTTAATACTGATTAGTACAATCAACCTTGGGAAGGGTAGTTCAGTTTACTTCAACAAATATTTTATTGAACATCTGTCATACCAAGCACACTGCTAGCTTCTGGAGATAGAAAGATAGAATGTGGTGCTTGCTATCATCCACAATTTGGGGATTTAATGGGAGACAGATGTGTTTTCAAAGCACTGCCACCAAAAGAAACCCAGAGTGGTTTGAAACTACTGGGGAGGAGCCTTTGGTGCAATCTGGGCTCCCAGGAACAGCTTCAAGGAGGTGAAGACTGGGTAAGGTTTTAAAGGATATGGAGGGGGCTTCCCTGGTGGCTCAGTGGTGAAGAATCTGCCTGCCATTGTTCTAGGAACACTGGTTTGATTCCTGGTCTGGGAAGATCCCACATACCACAGCGCAACTAAGCCCATGTGCCCCAACTACTGAGCCTGTATCTCTAGAGCCTAGGAGCAGCAACTACTGAAACCCTCATGTTCTAGAGCCCGGGCATCACATCAAGAGGAGCCACTGTAATGAGAAGCCAGTGTACCGCAACCAGAGAAAAGCCCTTGCAGCAATGAAGATCCAGCAGAGCCAAAAACAAATAAATAATTTTTTAAAAAGACACTAGGGCTATTAGACTGCCTCTAAGATCCCAAGTTTAAAAAATAAATAAATAAAGGATATGGGGGAATAAACCAGCTAACAAAGAAGGAGAAAGGAATTCCAGGAAGAAGGAATCACACATGGCGAGGAAAAGATGCATGCAATAGTGTTGATGGGTTTTTAAGAGACTTGTAAATGAGGCATTTTGTTATCTGGAAGTTACCAGCTGAGTAGGGATTAGTTATCTGATTGACCCATCCTAGCTTAGGACAAAGCTGCAAAGAAACAGATATGAAATAGGTAACTGTTGTGTGAAATATCAATAACCTCAGATATGCAGATGACACCACCCTTAAGGCAGAAAGCTAAGAAGAACTAGAAAGCCTTTTTATGAAAGTGACAGAGGAGCCTGAAAAAGTTGGCTTAAAACTCAACATTCACAAAACTAAGATCATGGCACCTGGTCCCATCACTTCATGGCAAATAGATGGGGAAATGGTGACAGACTTTATTTTTGGGGCTCCAAAATCACTGCAGATGGTGACTGCAGCCATGAAATTAAAAGACATTCCTTGGGAGAAAAGCTATGACTAACCTAGACAGCATATTAAAAAGCAGAGACATTACTTTACCAACAAAGGTCTGTCTAGTCAAAGCTATGGTTTTTCCAGTAGTCATGTATGGATATGAGAGTTGGACTATAAAGAAAGCTGAGCACCAAAGAATTGATGCTTTTTAACTTTGGTGTTGGAGAAGACTCTAGAGAGTCCCTTGGCCTGCAAGGAGATCCAACCAGTCAATCCTAAAGGAAATCAGTCCTGAATATTCATTGGAAGGACTAATGCTGAAGCTGAAATTCCAATACTTTGGCCACCTGATGCGAACAACTGACTCATTGGAAAAGACCCCGATGCTGGGAAACATTGAAGGTGGGAGGAGAAGGGAATGACAGAGAATGAGATGGTTGGATGGCATCACCAACTCAATGCACATGAGTTTGAGTAGGCTCTGGGAGTTAGTGATGGACAGGGAGCCTTGGCGTGCTGCAGTCCATAGAGTTGCAAAGTCAGATACAACTGAGCAACTGAACTGAATGAAGTGTTCTGTGTTAGTTGCTCAGTCATGTCTGACTCTGCGACCCAGACTGTGGCCTGTGAGGCTCCTTTGTCCATGGGATTCTCCAGACTAGAATACTGGAGTGGGTAGCCATGCCCTTCTAGAAAGGATCTTCCCAACCCAGAGATCGAACCTCGGTCTCCTGCTTTGCCGGCAGATTCTTTACCATCTGAACCACCAGGGAAGCCCATGAAACAGGTAAACTCTGCAGAATTGTATAAGAAGGGTTGAGCAGGAATGGTAAGGTCAAGAGAACCAATTCTACACGGTTCTACCCTAGCGTTAATTTCACTGGTGAAGGATTGCTTAAGCCAAGCAGTGTTCCCACTAAACTGGTTCAGGCATAGGCACTTAATCCAAATAGATTAAGTGAGAAAAAAGGATACATTTCTCAGAGTTTTGGGGAATGAGAATCTTCCTTTCATTCACTTAATTTAGTGGTAATTTGATGTGTGGTTGGGAAACACAGCAGCTATGTTGCTACTATGACAGACATTAAATTCCTGTCATACTGCTTGGTGTCTCTGTTTCTTTTCTTTTGCTAAGTCTATCTTGAATTTCCTTTGGAAATCAATCCCTTTCATCTGTGTGTCTTGAGTGGAATCAATCTCATCTTCAGCTTCAGGTAGATTGAGTTAGGTTTTCTGTCCCTTGCCAAAATAGACTTCTAATTAATACACAGAACAAAGGATAGAGTAAGAAATATAAAGAAAAGGCAGGGGTTAATGCACGAAGTGCAGCCACTTGCTTCAGGTAGGGTTACTGATCTAGCTCTAAACTTTTCAGCAGCCAGCTCAAAGAGAGAAATATAGGCAGTTGTTGCTACAGACTAAATGTTTATATCCACCCCCATTCATATGTTGAAATCCTATTCTCTAATATTATAGTATCTGGAGGTGGGGTCTTCAGAAGGTGATTAGGTCTTAAGAGTGAAGCTCTCATGAATGGGAGGGCTGTCCCTTTATAAAATATATATATACTGTCCTTATAAAATTAAAAGATGACCCAGAGAGCTCTTTTTCCTTTTCCTTCTGTAAGGACACATCAAGAAAATAGCTGTCTATGAACCAAGACATGAACCCTCATGTCCTGGATTTTCCAGCACCTTCCCAGCCCCTAGATCAAAATTATGAGAAATTTCTGTTGTTTATAAGCCACCCAGTCTATGAGATTCTGTTATAGCAGCCAGAATGAACTAAGACAGTTATTTTCAAAGTTCATAATGTCTATTGATTAAAACAATCCAGATGCTTAGAAAAAGGACAACTATTCTTAGAAATAGGAATCTAAAAGAAATTTCTCCCATGGGCCATTTGATGTGGTGGCAAACAATAGTCTCAGTAAATATCCTTACAATAAATAAAATTAATACTTATGCTTTTTTGATTTTTCATAACCTCTGTTAGTGTAAGCTGAAGACTTTATAACCAAATATAATAATTTAGGAAAAGTAACTCTACTGGAGTCTAAAACCACAGAATCTGGAAATCTAGATTTTTGCAGCGTTGGATTAATCCAGTGAAAATTTTCTGTTTCTCCTAAGTAACAATTTCCTGTAGAGCCCTAGGAGGGTCCTAGTGACCTCAGAGCCCCTTTGAGGCTTGCAAAAATCTGTGTCTTCCCAGACCTACTTCAGTTAAGAGTCTCTGCTTGGATCTCCACTTTCCAAAAAAAAGAAAAAAGATTTTTACTAATGAGTTTTTAAACAAATGAACAAAATCCTTTCAAGAACTAATGAGTTGGATAAATTTATCGTCTACTTATTTTTCAGATCTGTCCCTATAAGAAGCATTGCTTCTTTCTAAGATTTTATAAGTGTAGACGAATTGGAGATCATGAATCCTGAAAATACCCAGAGGGCACTTAGTTTCTGTCTGGTCAAGAGAAGACCCTAGGTCTCAACAGTTGAGTTTCTTTGGAAAATCTGGAAAGAAAAAACTGCATGTGCTTCACTCAGCCCTTCCATTCTTCTTTTTCAAAGAGGACTGTCCAAAGGAAGTTCTTTGCTCATCCACACCATCAGTCTTATTCTAGTTATCCTTGCCCTAACTCTAATGTGGAGAGTATTGCTTATATCTGGGGTATAAATCTTGGGTTCAACCAACAGGCTTAGCTGTGTCAAACTGAACTACTTACTCCCTTCAACATAGCCTCCTCAGTAATAAAGGACTAACAGTAACAACCCAGCCCTAACAAAGTCAGTCCCTGGAGAAGAAAATGCAACCCACTTCAGTATTCTTGCCTTTCCGTGGACAGAGGAGCCTGGTGGGCTACAGTCAATGGGGTCACAAAAGAGTAGCACACAACTTAGCAATTAAACCAAACATAGTAAGTGGGGATTAAACAATTCATTCATAGGATATGCAGTCAACTAATGGAGAAGGCAATGTCACCCCACTCCAGTACTCTTGCCTAGAAAATCCCAGGGATGGAGGAGCCTGGTGGGCTGCAGTACATGGGGTCATGACTGAGCAACTTCACTTTCACTTTTCACTTTCATGCATTGGAGAAGGAAATGGCAACCCATTCCAGTGTTCTTGCCTGGAGAATCCCAGGGACGGTGGAGCCTGGTGGGCTGCCATCTATGGGGTCGCACAGAGTTGGACTCTACTGAAGTGACTTAGCAGCAGCAGCAGCAATGATGATATTGATGGAATAATATGCACAGGTGAGCCTGAGCAGCTAGCTGGCAGTCTTGCTGTTCCAGTGCGTGATCTAAATCTATCCTAGCATCACATCACTGAGCTTGATGGAGTCAAGATTTTGTGACTGGCTGGGAGTTCCAGGATGGTGGCAGCGACTTTAGATTCTCCCAGATTTTCAGCACCTGTTTTTATATTTTGACTCTGGGATATTGGTCCAGGAGAATACTAGTGATATGGAGAGCCATCCTTCAATTCCTTTCTCAAAATGAGGTTTCCAGAAGTTTCCTCACCTGGCTTTGCCCTTCTCTCCACAGTTCCCCCTGCAATTGGAGAAAGGAGTCTGGACAGGAAGAAAGTGAAGTTGCTCAGTCGTGCCTGACTCTTTGTAACACCATGAACTGTAACCTGCCAGACTCCTCTGTCCATAGGATTCTCCAGGCAAGAATACTGGCATGGGTTGCCATTTCCTTCTTCAGGGGATCTTCCTGACCTGGGAGAACTTTCCAAAATGCTATCCTACATTATCACAGGACATATTGTTACAGGATTTTTTTTTTACTATATTTAGTATATTTGAATATATTTACTATATTTAGTATATTTGAATATTACTATATTCAACTGCTTTATTTACTCAATTTGGTTCAGAACCAAGGCAGTAAAAAAACAATATTTACTGGGCCCCTGTGAAGACTATTAAGAAAAAGTTGATTTCTAGCTGTGATTAAAGTCAGTTTAACCTTATCAAAACTTCTGGAGATGAGCAGTTAAAGCTCATAATGACTTTAAAAAGGACTTCCTCTTTTAATTAGTGGTTTGATAACATCCTTTCCTGAAACTGAAGTTGAAATTTCACTTTTCAGATGGAACCCCTACCTGAGACAAGGACACACGAATGGGAAATTACCAATAATGATACTGCAGCACAATGATAAGTTGAGTTTTCCAAACATAAGAAATCCCCATGTTAAGTAGTACAGATCAGATCAGATCAGATCAGTCGCTCAATCGTGTCCGACTCTTTGCGACCCCAAGAATTGCAGCACGCCAGGCCTCCCTGTCCATCACCAACTCCTGGAGTTCACTGAGACTCATGTCCATCAAGTCAGCGATGCCATCCAGCCATCTCATCCTCTGTCGTCCCCTTCTCCTCCTGCCCCCAATCCCTCCCAGCATCAGAGTCTTTTCCAATGAGTCAACTCTTCGCATGAGGTGGCCAAAGTACTGGAGTTTCAGCTTTAGCATCATTCCTTCCAAAGAAATCCCAGGGCTGATCTCCTTCAGAATGGACTGGTTGGATCTCCTTGCAGTCCAAGGGACTCTCAAGAGTCTTCTCCAACACCGCAGTTCAAAAGCATCAATTCTTCGGCGCTCAGCCTTCTTCACAGTCCAACTCTCACATCCATACATGACCACAGGAAAAACCATAGCCTTGACTAGACGAACCTCTGTTGGCAAAGTAATGTCTCTCCTTTTGAATATGCTATCTAGGTTAGTCATAACTTTCCTTCCAAGGAGTAAGCGTCTTTTAATTTCATGGCTGCAGTCACCATCTGTAGTGATTTTGGAGCCCAGAAAAATAAAACCTGACACTGTTTCCACTGTTTCTCCATCTATTTCCCATGAAGTGGTGGGATCGGATGCCATGGTCTTAGTTTTCTTAATGTTCAGCTTTAAGCCAACTTTTTCACTCTACTCTTTCACTTTCATCAAGAGGCTTTTGAATTCCTCTTCACTTTCTGCCATAAGGGTGGTGTCATCTGCATATATGAGGTTATTGATATTTCTCCCGGCAATCTTGATTCCAGTTTGTGTTTCTTCCAGTCCAGCATTTCTCATGATGTACTCTGCATATAAGCTAAATAAACAGGGTGACAATATACAGCCTTGACGAACTCCTTTTCCTATTTGGAACCAGTCTGTTGTTCCACGTCCAGTTCTAACTGTTGCTTCCTGACCTGCACAGGAAGGGCATGGTTGCTTGATATCCTTGATTCTTGACCTTGTTGTTATAGCACAGATAAGAGTAACAAAATGTCTACTGAAAATTGAGATGTACCCCTAGGAAAGATGAGCACCAACTTTTTAGGCCAGAGGGGTAGGGGGCGGAGAGCAGAAAGTTATTTTGGTAGAAAGGATATAGGTGGGGGAAAGGCCACCCTCAGGACCAGCTCACCTTCCTGCTAGAAGCTACAGCATCAGTGATAACGAATCACTCCTTCAGTTGGCAAAAGCAGCCAGATGCACAACTCCAACGTGAAGGCATAGCTTCAGCCTCCACCATCTTAAATTCATGCCTGCATTCTTGGCCCCAAGAGATGCACAGAGGAAAAGGAAATTAGCAATTTGGAATACGTTAGGGTCAAATGGCCTCACTAACATCTGATGGGATAGGTCTCTATGGAACTGCTGGGAGCCACTGCCCCGAGTGACATAGGTCTTAAAAGGTTATGGGTAGACCCTATAAAACTCTCAACTTCCTTAAATAATCCCATTATAAAGCCATCAGTTCATGAATTCATCTAAACCCTTCTGGATCTGCTCATTTTTCCAGCTTGAACCCAACAGATTTTCTTTGCTGCCTCCTGCTAAGAGTCAATTTTTTCCCCCTTTTAACTAGTCCAATGATCATGTCTCTGAAAAGAGATTCTAACTTCACAAACTTAACCTATTTGAATAACATTTGCAAATTCTTGCAGATTGATTTCTCTTTTCTGTTTAAATAACTACCACCACTTCCCTGTGAATTCAATAATCAGAACTAAAAGAATCTGAACTTAAAATGAGGGTAACATTGATTTCTTTGAAAAGAAAATCGTTTCTCTCTCAAGATACTCAAAATGCATTTTTATGAAAAAATAGCACACAATACCTTCTCATCACAAAATTGAACGAGACAATATATTTCACAAGGCATCTAAAGCTATGCTACTTCTATAAGCTTAAGGTCAACACATTTTATAAGAGATCCTAAAAAAGCACTAACCAAAAGAAAAATTAATAATTTTTGATTACTTTAAAATTAAGAACTTCTGGGACTTAAGAGGGTGAAAAAGGTACTCATAGAGTAGAAAGGCATTTTGCAATATTTAGCTAATTTGTAGTATTTCTTACATCTAAAATATATAAAGATCTTATTTAATTGAATAAGAAAAAGAAACTAAAAGGAAAAATGGACAAAAAAAGGCTCCTCACAAAAGAGGAAATCTAAGTGGATAAAAAAAAATATGAAAAAGTTCTAGTCATCAAGGAAATGAAAAATAAAACCATGATGAGACAGGGATACCCAACAGATGGCTACATTAAAAGCAAACAATCGCCAGTCCTGGTTTGATGCATGATACAGGGTGCTCGGGGCAGGTGCACTGGGATGACCCAGAGGGATGGGATGGGGAGGAAGGTGGGAGGGGGTTCAGGATGGGGAACACATGTACACTCATGGTGGATTCAAGTCAGTGTATGGCAAAACCAATACAGTATTGTAAAGTGAAATAAATTAATTAATTAAAAAATAAAGTAAAAAAAAAGCAAACAACAACAATAACAAAAATACTAAGTGTTGATGAGAATGTGGAACAATGGGAACATACAAACATTGTTGGCAGGAAAGTAAGCTGTTTGGCACCACTAAGGAAAGCTGAAAGTATGTAAAACCCCAAATCCCATCAATGTCGCTCTTTGGTTGGCTACCCTAGAGACACACACACATAAAAATGTACACCAGACTCACATAGAAAACAATATGGTTACCAAAGAGGAGAGGAAGGGACAAATTAAGAGTGTGGGATTAACAGATAGAACCAACTATATATAAAATGAATAGCAACAAGGATTTACTATATAGCATAGGGAAATACATTCAATATCTTATTATAACTTCTGATGGAATATTGTCTGAAAAAATATATAACTGAATCACTCTGCCGCATACCTGAAATTAACACAATATTGTAAATCAACCATTTGCTGTTCCATCACTCAGTTGTGTCCGACTCTTTGCAACTCCATGGACTGTAGCATGTCAGGCTTCCCTATCCTTCACCATCCCCCACAGCTTGCTCAAACTCATGTCCATTGAGTTGGTGATGCCATCCAACCATCGTCCTCTGTCATCTCCTTTTCCTCCCACTTTCAATCTTTCCCAGCATCAGGGTCTTCAGTAAAAAAATGTGTACCAGGAGCCATTTATGAGGGCATTTGCAGCAGCATTTGTATACAGCCAAAGGCGGGAGGCAGCACAAATGTGTCTCTACAGTGCTCTGTGTGCTCAGTCATGTCCGACTCTTTGTGATTCCATGGACTGTAGCCCACCAAGCTCCTCTATGCATGGAATTTTCCAGGCAAGAATACTGAAGTGGGATGTCATTTCCTACCCATTCTCAATGGGTTGGACATTCCCAACCCAGGGATCAAACCCACGTCTCTGGCATCTCCTGCTTTGGCAGGCAGATTCTTTACCATGTGCCACCTAGGAAACCCATCTCTACAGTAGAAAGCGTGAATAAATCAGGGTATAATAAAATAGGTAAATACTGTTATGAAAATGAACAAATTACAGTCACAGGTAACAATGCTAAATCTTAAAAATAAATATCATGTTAAGTAAAACAAGCCAGATATTTTAAAAAATTCATGAGACATACTTAAATGTTGAAATTTAAGAGTATATAAAGGAAGTAATAACCATAACAGCTATTGTCGTGGCTGGTGTGGTTCTCCTTTACAGGACCCAACACTACTCAAAGCTGCTGAGAATATTTTCTGGTGATGGCTCTCAGCCAGTCTCTCACTGGGCATTACCCTTTGCCACAGAGAACTGTACTCCCAAGGTCACATGCCCTCCCTGGGGGTTGGCTTGTGTCTAATAACTGGCCCATGTGGGACTATGAAAGCCTGGTCCCACTTGTCTCAACTGAGGACAACTCTGAAGGGCTAGCCCAGCTCAGAGATTCCTGTGGGACTGGGCACTGCCTCTGGGGCAACCACATTGTGGACCAACTTCTTGCTCCTCTCATCTTGCCTTCCTGACGTTCCTCCAGGTGTGAATCCCATGAACTTCCCCAGTAAACTTCTGCCTATAACTTTCCATCTTAGAGCTTGTTTGCAGGAAACTCTAAGAAAGCCTTTACCCATTATCTTTGAGAAAAAAAAAAGAGCAAGGGGAGAAGAGAAAAAAAACATCATGCATTAACACATATATGTGGAATTTCTAGAAAAATGGTACAGATGAACCTATTGGCAGAGTAGGAATAGAGATGCAGATGTAGAGAACGAACATGTGGACACAGTGGGGAGGGGGAAGGCAGGATGAACTGGGAGATAAGCACTGACATAGATACACTACCCTGTATGGAACAGCTGGCTAGCGGGAAGCTGCTGCATAGTACAGGGAGCTCAGCTGTGTGCTCTGTGGTGACCTAAGTGTGGAGGGAGGAGGAAGAGGGGTGTGGGAGGGAGACCCCAGAGGGAGAGGATGTACGAATACATATAACTGATTCATGTTGCTGTACAGCAGAAAGGGACTCAACATTGTAAAGCAACTACACTCCAATACAAAAAATAAAATTGAAAAAAAGTGATGTTACTGGGAAGAGGCACCTTGGTCCTTCTGGAATACCAGGCATGTTCTGTTTAGAACTGGATGGTAGTTGTGTATATGTTCTTTCTAGAATAACTAGCCACGCTGCACATCCATTTTTCAGATCTTTTCTTTAAGTGTTCTGTATCACACAGAAATACGATTAAAAATCATTTTATTCCTCATGGAAGGCAGAAAAAATTTATTTCTGATTTAAAGGAAGTGTAACATTTGGAAACAGTGTATCCTAGGTTCCTTGTGGGTTCCTCCCCATCTTTCCACAACAATTATTTGTCTGTGACACGTGTACCTCAGCCATGTTGTGACGGCCCTGGAGCTTTCTCCACCCTGGAACATCTCCACCAAGTCTCTGGAGCCAGAACTTCGGGCTCACAGTGTCACTGAGAGGAATCAAACATCTAATCTCCTCCCCTTATTTATATACAGAGAAACAAAGGGCTCCTGGAGACGGTATCAGAGTGCCTCCAAGCTGTCCTGTTTCCTTCTAATGGAATGCTTATCTTTCCCCTACCCAATGATGAAACAATTCACTCCAGGACATGCTTTGGTCAAGGGAATGTGAGTGGAAGTGACACACATCTCCTCTGCAAGAGATTTTAAGAGTCATTGCATGATTTGTCATTCTCCCATTTTCGTCCAGACAACGTCCCAGACAGAGACTGCTCCATCCATCCAAGTCCCAGCTCAGAGCACAGCTGGCCCACAATGACCCTCTTACTCAGCTTGGGCTGCTACAACAAATACTAGAGACTGTATGGCTTAACCAACAAACATTCATTCCTCCTAGTTCTGGAGGCTGACAAGTCCACGATCAACGTGCCAGCTTATTTGGTGTCTGGTGAGAGTTCTCGGTTTGTAAATGGTTGTCTTCTGGCTGTAGCCTCACATGAAAGGCAGAGAAAGAGAGGGAGAGAGAAAGGAGGGGGGAACTTTAGTCTCTTCATCCCCTTATAAGCTCACCAATTCTACCATAGGGGTGGGACCCTCGTGACTTCATCTAAACTTAGTTGCCTCCCAAAGACCCACCTCCGAATACCATCACTTGGAGATTAGGGCGTCAACATATGGATTTGTGTAGGGCAGACACAAACCTTGGGCTGAATAGCCCAAGGTACCTGATGAACTATCACTGATAAACAGACACCATATCTAAGTTAAGCTTTTCTGGATAAGAGAAAAAATAAAACCCAAGAGGAGGAAAAACTTATATTAAATGAGAGCTGTGGATTTGATCTTGCTTTAAAAAACAACTCTGCTTTGAAGAGCTCATCAGAGACCCTCTGCAACCAGGCTGAGAAATTCTGATTAAACCACATTCCTTGCTTCCACACCTGAAAACAGTCTATGGCTGCTGTATAAAGCCAGAGCCTGCCTTTTCATCTGGGTCTATCACTTAAAACAGTTCCTTGGCACAGCTGACCCACCTTAAATACCCAGTGTTCACCACCACCACATAAAAAGACTAAGAAAGAGACAGATTTTCATCACTGGTACTCAGAGACAAGCTTAATAGAGAGTGAAAGAAAAGGTCTTGGGCTTCATTTTGAACTTGCTTGAACTCCACGGGACAGCTGGCAAAAACTCGATCAAATCAAATCTTCAGAGACCAGTGACTCGGACACATCGGGACAGAATGGACAAGCCTTTGTTTCAGCTGAATCCAGGACTTATCACCTCATTCTGTCACTCATATTTTCTCAGTCCACCCACAAATCCTCCAGGATTTATTGCAGATGTAGCAAGCTTGCTGGAAATAATGGTACAGGCAAAGAAGCTAGTCAGCTATCGACTCCAAGCTCTGGGTAATACCAATGGGAAATTGTTTGCACAAAAGGGACGCTAGGGTAACAAACGGAGAGAGGGCTGTCCTATTGAAGATGCTAGGACTTTGACAAAGCTAGCATCCTAATAGTAAGCCACTAGCTTTATCTGATTCCATTCTGGGGCTAAAGGCTTCCCACATCCCTCTTTCAGCCCTCCCCAACCCCTCACACTTGTGCGTGAAAGACACAGGTTGCTTGCTTTGGTGTGCGATGTACCATGAAATGGTAATCTAGAGAATGACTACATGTATATAAACCACAAAGTGTTTTTTTGTGCAACACACACATACAAATGAATCCAAATTTCAGATCTGCAATAAATTTGTTTTTACATTGTTGACAAATGTAACAGTTAGAAGAAAGTATTAAATTATGACAAAGGGAATTAAGACTGATTTTTCTTTTCCCCAGAGTCATTTTGGGGATCTTCCTATTAAAGACACATTTTTTTTTTCCTGAAGTCTGCTCAGGTTTGATTAGGAAAACATTCAGAACAATAACAATTCTATTCTTCACCCGTATGTTTGCAAAGGCAAATGTGTTTTTGGCTTCCCACTTTCATCTTCAAGCAAGCCCATTTTGGGGTAAGTTCTTGCATTCATTTCTGTTATTTTTACTCAGTGTGCTCTTACTCTGAGCAGGTGGCAACGCTGGATTCTGTGTGATGTAAACGGGCTTAGTGACCCTCATTGGAAAAGCCCTCAGCACTTTCAGTGAGGAAGAATTATCCTCATGGATAGCATTTCTCCCTTTTCCTAATCTCCTCATTTTCATAGAAACAAAGAGAAATTCTTTTTATCTGAGTTGCAATCGACTGTTAATGCTTCCAACTGACTTAATCAAGATGGATTGTTTCTCTCTATTTCCGTTTCACAGTGTTTCTCCTCAAGTTTGGTAAAAAGCATAGTAACATGGACAGACGATGAAATTTGAGGGTCACTAGACGAACTGTACAAAAAAGATCTTCACAACCCAGATAATCACGATGGTGTAATCACTCACCTAGAGCCAGACATCCTGGAATGTGAAGTCAAGTGGACCTTAGAAAGCATCACTATGAACAAAGCTAGTGGAGGTGATGGAATTCCAGTTGAGCTATTTCAAATCCTTAAAAATGATGCTGTGAAAGTGTTGCACTCAATATGCCAGCAAATTTGGAAAACTCAGCAGTGGCCTCAGGACTGGAAAAGGTCAGTTTTCATTCCAATCCCAAAGAAAGGCAATGCCAAAGAATGCTCAGACTACTGCACAATTGCACTCATCTCACACACTAGTAAAGTAATGCTCAAAATTCTCCAAGCCAGGCTTCAACAATACTTCCAGATGTTCCAGCTGGTTTTAGAAAAGGCAGAGGAACCAGAGATCAAATTGCAAACATCCTCTGGATCATCAAAAAAGCAAGAGAGTTCCAGAAAAGCATCTATTTCTGCTTTATTGACTATGCCAAAGCCTTTGCCTGTGTGGATCACAATAAACTGTGGAAAATTCTGAAAGAGATGGGAATACCAGACCACCTGACCTGCCTCTTGAGAAATCTGTATGCAGGTCAGGAAGCAACAATTAGAACCAGATATGGAACAATGAACTGGTTCCAAATAGGAAAAGGAGTACATCAAGGCTGTATGTTGTCACTGTGCTTATTTAACCTGTATGCAGAGTACATCATGAGAAACATTAGGCTGGATGAAACACAAGCTGGAATCAAGATTGCCAGGAGAAATATCAATAACCTCAGATATGCAGATGACACCACCCTTATGGCAGAAAGTGAAGAAGAACTAAAGAGCCTCTTGATGAAAGAGAAAGAGGAGAGTGAAAAAGTCGGCTTGAAACTCAACATTCAGAAAACAAAGATCATGGCATCCGGTCCCATCACTTCATGGCAAATAGATGGAGAAATAGTGGCAACAGTGTCAGACTTTATTTTGGGCTCCAAAATCACTGCAGGTGGTGACTGCAGCCATGAAATAAAAAGACACTTACTCCTTGGAAGAAAAGTTATGACCAAACTAGATAGTATATTAAAAAGCAGAGACATTACTTTGCCAACAAAGGTCCATCTAGTCAAAGCTATGGTGTTTCCAGTGGTCATGTATGGATGTGAGAGTTGGACTATAAAGAAAGCTGAGTGCCAAAGAATTGATGCTTTTGAACTGTGGTGTTGGAGGAGACTCTAGAGAGTCCCTTGGACTGCAAGGACACTCAACCAGTCCATCCTAAAGGGGATCGGTCCTGAATATTCATTGGAAGGACTGATGTTGAAGCTGAAACTCCAATACTTTGGTCACCTGATGTGAAGAGCTGACTCATTTGAAAAGACACTGATGCTAGAAAAGATTGAAGGTAGGAGAAGGGGACAACAGAGGATGAGATGGTTGGATGGCATCACCGACTCAATGGACATGAGTTTGAGCAAGCTTTGGGAGTTGGTGATGGATAGGGATGCCTGGCCTGCTACAGTCCAGGGGGTCGCAAAGAGTCAGACGCTACTGAGCGACTGAACTGAACCGAATACAACCCCTAATGTGGTTTCAGTGTGAGAGGTTACTGACAGAATGTGAAATACTGATTTTTAAAAATAAACTCTCTTCAGAATGTACTCAATATATCTATCTGTGTTTTATGGAATGATGCAGCTTCAGTAATCTGTAATAACATATATTTGAGTATATAGGCTGTTAACCTCACTCAGAAATACAAAAAGTCCTTAAAAACCAACAGTTTTCAATTCACTTATTTCATTAGGTGGCATGATACCCATTGAAACTCCATTTATGCATTATATATGCTAATTTCAACATGATCTAGGAGACATTGAAGAGAATGAAACAGACTTCAGCTTCAATCTTTATATATATACATATATATATATTATATGTATAAAATTCATTAGAATGCTGTGAATGTAAGCACCTATCCTGCAAAGTTTCTATCTCTGGTCTCCATTTGTTAGCTGATATCACACAATCCTCAGGACATAAGATTAATAAAAGATGATTTGCAGGCAATAAAATTCTACCAGTGTCATCCACTCTTAAAATGCCCCAAGTGTGACTCATACTGATGCAACAGCCAGTACTGAGTCACAGAATTTGGACCATTTTTCAAAGGCTAAGTCTCAGGGGACAATCTTCAGGGAAGCTCTCATTCCTGAAATTACCTCCTAGCAGATTCTAGGGACTCAACCTTTTATTCCTCCCCATCATCCTTTCATCCCTTCATCCCTTTGTGTCACTCTTTCTCATCGTGCGTGGCCAGTCAACCCTCTGGCTTGTTTACTTTCAGTTCAGTAATTAATTTTATAAACGTGAGATGGAGAGATGTGTTTTCGCTCCTACTGATTTTCAGTTTTTATGCTACAAACATTTTCTTTTCCAATGAGATTCGATTTTGTGTTTATCAAAGAACAGCATACACATAGTTTACTGAGATAAATAGAACAAGTGTGTTAAAAAAAAATACACACACAGCCCCACGCTTTAAAAGCAATTCGTCTGTGGCCTCTTAGCTTTGTCTTCCATATTTTTAAACAATATGCCTCTGCAGCTATGTCAATTTTGACGTTTTCTATTGTCTTCCTAATTCAAGAGTTGACAGTCTATCACTTTTCTGTTCCTCCTGCTTATCTTTCCATTCTCATTATTCCAACTTTTATATTATCATAATTTTTGTTTTAATCAATAACAAATATTCATATTACTATGCCTGAGTAAATGTTCTTTGCTGAGCCAAGTCATGAATTATGGTTATATTTTTCCCCTTATCCAATTTCTACCTTGAGACAACCACTTCATTTTCTAGTTATATAATTTTCTATATTTTCAATACTTCCCAAACTCACCCAAATAAACTTTGAGTTTCTTTTTGACATTCTTTTTCCACACAGTTGGACACAGGTAATTTGACTCCTTCCACTTTCCCTCACCTAGAATCTGCTTCCTCTCTTAATCTGCAGAACCATCATCCTGAGATTTCCAGGTGCTGTTGCCCAAGACATAAATCCCTTTGCCTCTTTTATGTGTTCTATTTCATTTTGTGAATTCCATGCTTCCTCTATCACTGTTATTGTACACATCTTGATGTAACTCACCCTCTACTCCTAAAAAACAGTACATAAAAAGTTGTGTGTTTGTGTGTGTGTATGTGTGCATGTGAAAATGTCCAGCAAACTAATATGCTATCCACACAGAGGGTATACTTCCCAGCCTCATTCGCAAATGGAGACACGTGATTAAGTTTTTGCCAATGGAATGTGAGTAGTAGCAATCTCTGAAAAAAGTATATATTGCCTTTTACTCTCTTCTTTTACACTGGCTGAAATGGTGCTGGCAGGTCAGCTTCAACAATAAAAATAACATCCTGGAGGAGGCAGAGGAACAAGATAGAAGGAACTTGGGCCAACACATGATCCTATGGAACAGACTTTCCTCCCCATCTTAGACTACCCCCTTAGTTCTTGAAGAGTTAATGAGTGCAAAATTGACTTCTTTCTTATTTTATAAAGAAATCAACTTCTACCTTGTTCAAGGTAAATATTTTAGAGTCTCTTTGTTAGAACTCTTTGTTACTCTTTCACATTTCTGCTTGTCCAAGATGGATAGCCTGGAAAGATTCAAAGGCTCTGAACAAATGTGATTCAGATATAATTAATCAGTGTGGTTTGTTTTGCTTTTGTTTTTAAATATTTTTATTGTGGAAACCTCTTTTAAAATATGAAAAATTAAAAAAAAAACATAAACCCCTATGTCCTCATCACCTGACTTCAACCCAAATCACCTCCTAACCAATCTTACTTCCATATACCTCTTACTCATTCTCCCAGACTCAGAATTATTTTGAAGCAAATTTGAAACAAGCAAATTTGAAAATATGAAACATATTTTCATCTGTAAATATTTCAGCATGTCTCTAAAAAAATTACTCTGTTAATAGCTCTGTTGAGGTATAATTTACACAGAATAAAATTCATTCATTTTTGGTATTCAGCTTGTTAAATTCTGATAGTTATTTATAGTTGTGTAACCTCTATCATGATCAAAATACAGAATATTTCTATCACTGCCAAAGATCTTTCATACCTTTTGTAGACGATTCTCTCCTTTAGCCTTTAGTCCCAACTAATCTGTTTTCTGTCACTATAGTTTCTCCTTTTGTCTTATATAGTTTGTGTTTGATTTTGTTCACTGCTTTTGAGATTCACCCCTGTGATTTGTGCGTTAACAATTCAGTCTCTTTTTTTAATTGGTGTAAGTATTTCATAGTATGAATATGTAATATTAGTCAGTCATATCTGACTCTGTGATCCCATGGATTGGAGGACACCAGGCTCCTCTATCCATGGGATTCTCCAGGCAAGAATACTGGAGTAGGTTACCATTTCCTTCTTCAGGGTATCTTCCTGACCCAGGGATTGAACCTGGGTCTCCTGCATTGCAGACAGATTCTTTACCATCTGAACCACCAGGGAAGCCCTATTCATAGTATGAATACACGAGAATTTATTTGTCCATTCACTAGTTGATGGACTATTTCCAGATTTTAGCTTTTAGCAGTATAATGCTGCTGTGAATATTTGCACAGTCTTTGAATGGACATATAATTTTGTCTTTGAATGGACATATAATTTCATCTCTCTTAGATAATATTTAGGAATGAGATTGCCAGATTATATGGAAAGTATGTATTTAACTTGATAAAAAAAATTGTCAAACTCTACCAAAGTGACTGTACCATTTTGCATTCCTACTAACAGTATATGACAGTCTCAGTTGGTCACCAGCACTTGGCATTTTCAGTCTTTTTAGTCTAAACATTCTGATGAGTGTATTAGTAGTATCGTATTGCAGTTTTAATTTAATTTTTTCCTGATGGAGCAGCCCTGATGACAGCTTTCTTGCAATATTGTGAAAGATCTCTGAGCCAGAACAATACAGCTAAGGCATTCCTAGACGTTCAAACCTCAGATACAGTGCAAGGTAATAAATGTTGCTTTATTAAGCTGCCGAGTTTCAGTGATAAGTTGTTGTACTGTAATAGATAACTAATACATCAGCCGTCTGTCAAATACGTGTTTCACAAATATTTTTAAGTCTGTAAATTGCCCTTTTGCTTCTTTGTGTTTTTAAAAGAACTTTTTAAATTTATAAAGTATATTTTTCTAATAATTGTTTTCTTTCAAAGAGTATACTTTTTGTATCCTGTTTAAGAAATTTTCACCTATAATCCAGTGTCACAAAGATTTTCTCCTATGTTTTCTTCTAGAAGTTTAACAGTTTTCCCTATTTACAATTAAGCATTTGGTTTATTTTTAATTAAACTTTGTTGATGGTGTGAGGTGAGGGTTAATGTTCCTTCTTTTTTTCCATACAGGTAACCCATCTGTTACTTTTTTTCTCATGAATTCCTTGGAAAATTTGACCATATGGTGTGCATCGATTTCTGGACTCCCTATTCTGTTCCTCCTATCTATAAGTCTGACCTTATGCCAATACCATACTTTATTGATTACTGTAGCTTTATAGAAGCCTTGAATTAGGTAGTACAAGCCTTCCAACCTTCTGCTTTTTAAGACTGTTTTGGCTATTCTGAATACTTCACTCTTCTCATACATTTTAGAATCAGCCTATCAATTTATTTTTAAAGCATGTTAGGATTATCACTTGGATTGCATTAAATCTATAGATCAATTTGAGGAGAATTGCTGTCTTCATAATACTGGATATTCTGATCCCATACATGTAGTGTATTTCTCCATTTTTTAGATCTTCTTTAATTTGCCCATGTAGTTGTTTACAGTTTCAAGTGTTTAGGTGAAAGAGTATCTGACTTGACCCTTTATAAAACATAATTTCAGTGTCATTATTATCCACCAAATTTAATAATTATTCCTTAATATCATTAAATATCTAGTCAATGTTCATATTTATTTGATTGCTTTATAAACATGCTTCTCTCTCTTTTTTTCTTTTTTACAGTTTATTTGTTCACATTGGGACTTAAATGTGGTTCCATACAATGCAATAGGTTGATAGATTTCTCTTTTAATTTTATGCCCTTCTTTTATCTTTTTCCTGTAATGTTTTCAATGTTGTCAAAGAAAAGAAGTCATTTGTTCTCTAATGTACTAAATAGTCTGAGTTTTTCTGATGACATCTCTCTGGTGTTGCTGACTATGTTCTTCAGTCCTCTATTATTCCTGGATGACCAGATTCCATTTCAGTTTTAGGGGAGAGGACAAGACTAATTCATGGATGATGTTGAGTACATCTGTCAGAAGGTACACAACATCTGTCTCTCTTTTTCTTGATGTCAGCAGCCACCAACAATCATTGTCTATATCCACTAAATCATGAGGGGATAAGAAATGGTAAGATATTATTAATTCTATTACTATGTCTTCATTTACTATATACTTCTATATAGGAAAACACTTGCCCTTACCATCTACTTGGATAGCCTGAAGTATAATTTATATGATTTTTTTAGACATTCTACTGAGTTTAATTGGCTCCAGAAATGCTTGTAGGTCTTTGGTAACCCACTGTGTGTGTGTGTCTGTGTGTATGTACATTCACATATATTTAAGTATTTATGTAATTAAAATAATTTATAATATTGTTTAGATGTCTTGCCTGAGGAGGACCTGATTTTCTGAACCTGAGCTGCCATGACAGGGTTCATAGGCTTTAGAATATTAGTTCTCCCTAATATCACAGAACATAAGTGGGAAAATCACATTGTACAGTCTATTGGTACAAATCTGTGATCTCTCTTTTTCTTTTTGTCGTGGTGGGACTCAGGTGCCACTGAAGATGTTTTGTGAAGGCTTGTTGAACAATACCTAACTTTTTATTCATTTATTTTTTAATTGAAGGAAAATTGCTTTACAATGTTATTTTAGTTTCTGCCATACAACAATGCAATTCAGCCATAACTATATATATACATATATCATCTCCCTCTTGAGCCTCTCTATATAACAAGTACCTAACTTTTTGAGGGAGGTACCATGGCATATAACAATCATCTAAAGATCCCTTTTTCCAAAACACTGATAAATGCAGTTTCTACAGACTGTGTCCCTTTTCATTGCAGCACTGACAGCTCAGTTCCTCCCCTCACAAAGTTCTAGTTTATCTAGCAAGAGGTTTTCTGTATTTAAAAAATAGGCTGATGAGCTGTTATTTGAAAGATGTATCCAGAGTAATATATAAAGTTATGTACTTAGCTACTTAGGTGGGGCAGTGGTAAAGAATCTGCCTGCCAATGCAGGAGATACAAGAGAGGTGGGTTCAATCACTGGGTAAGGAAGATTCCCTGGAGGAGGAAATGGCAACTCACTCCAGTATTCTTGCTGGAAGAATCCCATACACAGAGGAGCCTGGCAGGCTACAATCCATGGGGTTGCAAAGAGTTGGACACAACTTAGTAACTGAGCACACATCCAGAGTAATGAGCCTGCTCACATAAAAAGATCAAAATCAAGCCTGCAGAAAAGCAGGTTCTCCTCAGGCAAGACATCTTAAGATAGAACGTCCTAACTGCCACTATTTGTCTATGGAAACAACTTTCATCATAAAGAGACACCACTGAAAACCCAAAGACACTTGGTCCCACTGACTCCCCTGAAATGCTCTCCATTCTCTCTGTTGTGTCTCCGCAAGGTTGGCCATTGGAGAGAAGGTGTCCATATTCATGCCACATTTCCAATATCCTGACCCCTCTACTCATCTCTCCCAGACCAAACCCCACAAAAACTGTCAAAAAGTGGTCCCTTTTCTGTTAGGGGCTCCCCCACGTTCCCCAAGAAAGAATCTACTATTCAAAGTTCTTCTCAACCAAAAATCTTCTCCATCCACCAAAGTCAATATCCTGCAGTGGCAGATCATTTCACCCTCAAATGACTCTCAATGAGTATTTATCAAAGGGAAGAGAAATGATCAATCCTTTTCCAAAACAAAAGGAGACATTTCAGTGAAGGGGAGAGTGAAGGAGAAGGAAATAAACCTTTCCTGGCCTCTGTTTGTGCTAAGAAATGGTCCTAGATATTTTATTATATTAATACGGACATTTCATTGCATTATTACTAACACCAACACCAATTTTAACATTAACAAATACTGACTCTGATACTGATAATAATGTTGACACCAGTACTAGTGCAAATATTAATAGAAATACTATCTACTGATACCAATACTAGCAAATATTGATATTGATACTGATACTAACACAACATTTTCAGGTTTTAATCCACATGGAGGGATCCAAAGAGAGTAAAACTCCTGGCTTCTTACCCTCTCCCTTGCCTATCCTCTTCATGGAGAAGGAATGAGTTATCTAACAGAAAGGCCGTAATCCCTGAAGATTAGTCACTTTTCATCTCTGCCTGTCCAAGAACCGCCCACAAGAGGCAGTGATCCTAGGTAAGAGTGTCTATAGAACTCAATGTCTTTCAGGTCCTGTCTAAAGGCTTGGATCTGAGGGCTGGTGGTACAGAAAGTAGGTTGGCCCATTTGACAACCTAGCTAAGTGACCCCTCCAACAAAGCACCATCCATCACAAAGTTGATACTTTCTGGAGCAGGATGAAAATACCCAAGACTTGGAACACAGGACTCAATAAAGAAATAGAAATTAAGAGTTTTTGTACACATTGGATGGGGAAAATGAACTGACCTGGGACTGGAACTGTTTACACTGAAAATTTCTAAATTTCCTAAGAAGACAAACATCTCAAAAGCCTTCCTCTGAGAGAGGAGATAATAGAGTCCTTCCTTCCATACTACCTGTTATGGACTGATTTGTGTCCCCTACAGATCATATGCTGAAGTCCCAGCACCTCAGATTGTAACTGTATTTGCAGATAAGAACTTTAAAGAGATAATTTAGTTAAATGAGATCATAAGGGAGGCCTCACATTCAATATGACCAGTATCCTTATAATGAGAGGAAATTTGGACTCAGACGTGCAGACACACAGAGGCAAGGCCATGTGAAAACACAGGGAAAAGACAGCCATTTGCAAGCCAAGGAGAAAGGCGTTGGGAGAAACCAATCCAGACAATGCCTTTGTCTTGAACTAGCCCCCAGAACTGTGACAAAATTAATTTCTGTTGTTTCATTAAGCCACCTGGTCTGTAGAGCTTTGCTACAGCAGCCCCAGCTGTAGCTGTGCTTAAGTTCACAGATCATGGGCACTGAGCAACAAGCATGGACTCAGAGTCAACCTGGCAGAGGCATCAAGACACCTTTCTCTGTTTCTGCTCCTTCCCTCTCCTCTGAACCTGTGTTATGGTCGGTGGCAGCATATCATTTGTTCTAGAAATGTGATTCTTCCTGAGGTAGCAGTGGTTCCTGCATTTCTATCAAAGGAAAAAAAAAATCTACCCACTGTTATTTTTAATTTCCCTTGGATTTGAACTTATTCCCACAACAGAGGAATCTGAGGAAGAGCTCAGGGGTGAATTCATTTAGGATGGCCAGATAACACGCAGGATGCCCAGGTACATGTGAATCTCAGATAAATGACGAATAATTTTTTTTAGTCTAAGTATATTCAAAATACTGCATAACTATTAGTCATTGTTCTGAATTTCATATGTAACTGGGCATCCTGTTTGCTAAATACAGCAACTGTACATTCAGAGCATCTTACTAACAGAAAATAAGACAGTAAACCAACAAGAGATGTGAAAACTACCAAGTCCTTGAGAATAAGAAGCAGGAACTCACCTTAGTATCTGCACCACCTATTCACACACACACACACACACACACACCATGAGGTACTCATCACAGTGTCTGCCTCAAAAGCACCAATGACCAGTTGTTGAATCGAACTAAGGTTTTAAAATTCAATTAATGTCTCCATTCAAGAAGACCATGAATGGCAAAATGCTACTAAAAAGTATAAATTTAAAAAATAAGTCAACAATTACCTGATTCTAAAGCTAAAAGGAGTTAAGAACCACCTCTCTATTGCCTTATTCCCTAGGGGTTGGGGATAAACATGGCTCAGTGTGCTTCCATGACTTATCTAAGACCTTATATTTGGCAGTAGCTTATCTGGGGCTATAATCAGACCACCCTAAGTTTGTAATGCTCCTCCCACACCCTGACACTAAAAATATTTCTGACAAAGGCAAACATTTTCTGGCCTAGAAAATTCCATGTCTACCTTCTCGACCAGCTGCTTCAGCCATGTAAACAACCAACATCCACCAAGCTATTATGCATATTCTTTAGAGAAATCCAAGAAAGAGCTTTGCCCTTTCTTAAGCTCATAAAGAGTACTCTTACAGATGGGTGAAACAAAATAATAGGTCAAAAATAAATATAACTGCTGAAAAATTTTTAAGGCCTTTTACGTGAAACTGCTTTTCACTGATAGACACATCCGATTATACTAAAGAGCTTCTTTATCCATTTTTTTAAAGGGTGGCAGCCTCAGTTCAATAGTGTTAGTGAGACAATCCCTTAAGCTGTGTCAAAATGCCAGTTATCCGAGATGCCACCCAGATTTGAATGATTTAGAGAGAGACAAAACACACAGAAAGAAGGAATCATCTTTTGACTACTGCTGCTTTTGACAAGGCCCCTCCCCCCCTTTTTCCTGAAGCATCTTTCTCTATCAGTGGTGACAAGTGTCAATCAAACCTTCCATAGCTGAGGAAGGGGGAGGAATGGGCAGTGAAGCCAAGGAGAGGGGCAGGAGGAAGAAACATGAAACATTCTTGAACAATTGCTCAAGGAAGATTCCCTATCAGTGTGTGGTCTGGGAGAAAGAAGTCTTTTCCTCCCCCCACCCCACCCCCCAACCCCCGCTTCTAATCTCTAACCGACTATTTACCTCTTTTTATCAACTTGAATCTCTCTGTTGCTCCAAAGGCTCCAAAAGCCAGGATTAAGCTGCTTTGTTGCCAACGATTAGCAGGTTTGCTTGTAGTTTCAACATCTTCAGCAACTGCTGAATGTCAAATGATTCAGGAAATACTAGCCTTATTTTGGCCAAAGCCATATGAATTCTTGAAATAAAATGGGGGAACATTATCCTATAGAGAAGGTTCTAGAACATTCCATGTACATGTTTAATATGGGCAGAATGAGAACTCTGTCATTTGTATTTCTGTCTTTTTTTTTTTAATGCAGTCATGATTTTGAAAAATATCACATACAGCAACCTCTTGTCTCAAAGAAAACATCCAGTTTAAGTCCTAGACTCTAGGAAATGTTTAATCCAAACACATTTACACAGAGGCACATTTACCAACAAAACAAAACACTCATGAAGTATTTTGAGGTTCAAAATCCACATTGCAAAAAAACAAAAAAAACAAAAAAAAATCCACATAGCATTCATTTTTTTGAATACCTACTATGTTCTAGGTACTGTGTTGGAAAATAAAGAAATAAAAAGAATAAAATCCATTCCCAGTTTTCAAGAGTTGTCTACTGCACTCACTTATATACACTTTAATCATTAAAAAACCCTCAATAATATAATTACCTGGGGCTCTGCTATGTTATTTATGCAGCCTGGAAGGTCAGGGACTATACTTTCATCTTCTATATCCTCTAACAGTGGTCCCCAGTAGTTTTGGCACCAGGGACCAGTTTCGTGGAACACAATTTTTCCACAGATCAGGAAGGGGGAGGAATGGTTTAGGGATGATTCAAGTGCATTACATTTATTGTGCACTTTATTTCTAATCTTATGCCACCACTGATCTGACAAGAGGTACTGGTCTGTGGGCTGGAGGCTGGGGACCCCTATTCTATTATACTTCACACCAATCTTCCAAATAGTAGTTTCTCAAGGTAGTATCATGATGTAGGGAAAGGTACTAATAGAGAGTCAGAGGCTCAGGCTCTCATTGATTTTGTGGACATAGACAAACCCCTTAATCAGTGGGTCCTTTTGGCTTTCTGCATTTATAATGAGGGAAATCCCTTTCCATCCTCCCTTTCAATGCCAATGTCTGTGATTCCTTGACCTTGGGGCAAGGAGACTGAATAGCAGACTTTAAGGATCTTTTCTGATATTAAGCAACTTGAGGGCAGAATTTGTCTCTCTCACTGAATCCTCAACGACACAGAGGACTGTAATAAAGATTGACATGCTTGAAATTTATGTCAAAAGTCTATGAAGCAGATAAGAAAGCAGTGAGAGTAGCTTCAGCAAGTTCCTAGGGTTCAAGATATAGGAAAGATCTAGAGCAGACACAACTTTATATATGGTAACATTTGAGGCAACCAGCATGTCCATGGGTCTTACAGACAGGAGGGGATAATTGTCGAGTACTCCCAGGTAATAATGTACTATAGGAATGGGACCTATAGGACTATAGGATGAAGAGAAGACCACAGTCTTGGTAGAGCTTGAAATACTAGCTTTACAAATGAGACTTTCCCCATTTCCCTTGTGTAAATATATTCTGCCTACAAGGAAAATTTCTCCCATCCCTGAGTGAATCTACTTCCTGTCCCTACCTGGATGCCCCACCTCAAATTAGGAACACAATAGTGCACTTACCTTGTGTGGGGTACCAGGAGGGGACTGGATCAAGCCCAAGAGTGTTACCTGTCCTGCTTCTTTCTCAGGAATCTTGCTTTATCATTTCTCTCATCTTCTACGGTACCACCAGCCTCCTCCTCTCCATCATCTTCTTTCACTCAGTCTACAAACATGCTCAATTTATTTTAATCCATTCATTCTTAAATTGTAAATCACTTTGGATTTTATTTAAATACTCTCTGGGAATGACATCTGTTTTTCTCTTTCCCATTTTTATAGTTTTCAATTCTTTTTCTTGTCATTGCTGTCTAGAGTCTTAGATATAGGATTGATTAGACATGGTGATAGTAAATATCTTTGCCTTATTTCATAGCTATAAGGGAATGACTTTAGTGTTTGCAGTAAATATTTATTAGTGATCTTTTGCCAGATGAAGCATATTTCTTCTATTTCTAGTTTGCTAGGAGAATTTTTTTGCAAATGTGCTTTAATTGTATTAATTTTTCTGTATCTCTTTATATGATGAATTACAATAATAAATTTTCTAGTGATGATCCTAACATCCATTTCTGGGATGAGCTCAAATTACAGAGTGCTTTTCTAAATGAGCTTTGCTAATAATTTTTAGAATTTTTCATCTACATTCATGAGTGAGTTACACTTTTTTTAAAGTTTTTTTGGTGTGGACTATTTTTTTAAAGTCTTTATTGAGTTTATTGGGGGATTCCCTGTTGGCTCAGAGGGTTTGAGTTTATTACAATATTGCTTCTGGTTTAGGTTTTGGTTCTTTGGGATATTAGTTTCCCAACTAGGGATCAAACCCACATCACCTGCACTGGTAGGTAAAGCCTTAACTGCTGGACCACCAGGGAAATCTCCATGAATGAGCTATATTTAATTTTCCTCTCATAGTTTTCTTGTCTACTAATATCAAGCTTACACACATTCCCAAAATAAGCTGAGTAGTAAAACTTTTTTTCCCCTTGGAGAAAGATCTAAGATTAGGATTAGCTATTTATTGACTATTTTCTAGAGTTTATAAAAATCATGAGGGCATGGTGTTTTTATTGTAGGAAGATTTTAAGTTACAGATATAATTTCTCTAATGATTATAAGACCACTCAGATTTCTACATTATTTTGCATCTACTTTGGTTATTTGTAATAATTTTCTAGAGATTTGTCTTCAAAATATTTTGTTATAAAGATACTTGTCATTTTCTCTTATTATCTTTTAAATTTATGTTGCATTCATAATTATGTCCCTGTTTTCATTTCTAACATCAGTGAAGTTTTTCTTCTCTTTCTCTATTGATCCTACCAAAGGCAGGAATATTGGTCTTCCATTGTTGATTTCTTTGTTGATTTTCTCAGTTTTATATTTATTTTATTTTTCATCTATTTTGTTGTTATATTAGTATATTGGATTTCTTTTTAATTTCTCTGGATTTCTTATGTTGTTCTTTGTATAACTTATGTTATTTAATTCATTAGCTTTTGACCTATCTTTTTTCTAGATGAAAGCATTCAAGGCTGTGAATTTCTCTACTATAGCTGTGTCCAACAGGTTTTATAAATATCTTTTTTATTATTCACATGATATTTATACTTTCCAGTATCATATTTTCTATAATTCATAAATCATTTCAAAGTATGCTTTAGATTTCCAAATGTATAGTTTTAAAAAATTATCTTTTCAATATCAATCTTTAATTTAATTGTGGTCTTATATACACTATTCCTTAAATTTGTTGATATCTTCTTTATGATATATAATACGGTCCATCTTTATAACTTTTTCATATGCTTAGGCAGTATCCCATACTTGCCTATTAGAATAATCTCATTAGTTTTATTCATCAAGTCTTCTATATAATTTCCTTGTTTGATTACTGTTTTGGAGAGATTTGTCATGGTAAGTTTTGAGGGTTGTGGCTGCTAAGGAAGAGCACAGCATGGTTGTGGTAAGAGTGAGGAAAGAGCACTTGATGTTATACCACCCTGCCCACACCCACTTCCTTGGTGCACATCACATCCCACTTAACTGCTTGGCATGCTGGAAGACGACAGGTCTCTATACAACTTTGTGTTTTACTTCTTTTCTTGAACCTTTCCCCCAATTCTCTCACATATTTAATATTACTAAAACATTAGGTCACTTACTCTGTTTCCCTGTCATGGCTCGCCTTTGCTCCTGCTGTTCCCTTCTCTTTTAATTATCTTCCCCAATCCACATACACATATTAAAAGCCCCACATCCTTTGATACTTTATATAGAAAACTATAAGGTCTCCATCCCAAAACTATCAGATCTAAAAATGAATTCAGCAAGGTTTCAGGCTACAAGATTAACATAGAGAAATCTGTTGTGCTTCTATACATTAATAATGAAATATCAGAAAGAGAAAGTTTTAAAAAATTCTGTTTAAAATTGCACCAAAATGAATATCTAGGAATAAACTTGACCAAGGAGGTGAAAGAACTATATTCTGAAAACTATAAAATACTGATGAAGAAAACTGAAGACTATACAAAGAAATGAAAGGATATCCTGTGTTTTGGGGCTGGAAAAATTAATATTGTTAAAATGGCTATGCTACCCAAGGCAATCTAGAGATTTAATGCAATCCCTATCAAAATACCTATGGATATTTTTTGCAGAACTAGACCAAATAATTCTAAAATTCATATGGAACCACAAATGATCCTAAATTGCCAAAACAATTTTGAGAAAATAATAAAGTTGGAGATATAACCCTCCAAGACTTCAGACTATATTACAAAGCAACTGTAATCAAAACAGCATGGTATCAACACACTCTCTCTCTCTCTCTCTCTCTCACACACACACACACACACAAAACCACAAAGATCAGTGGAACAGAATATAGAGAGAACAGAAATAAACCCATGCACTTATAATCAATTAATTTACAACAAACAAGAATATATACAATGGAGAAAACAAAAAAATATACAATGGAGAAAAGACATTTTTTTCAACAAGTGGTGCTGGGAAAGCTGGACAACCACTTGTAAAACAATGAGATTAGACCATTCTCAGGGACTTCTCTGGTGGTCCAGTGGCTAAGACTCTTGGCATGGGTTCAATCCTTGGTCAAGGAACTGGATCCCACTTGCCACAGCTAACAGTTTGTATACTGCAACGAAGATCAAAGATTCTGAGGGCCACAACTAAGATCTGGTGCACCCAAATAAATAAAAAAATAAATCTTTTTTTAAAAAGAAGATTCCCTCACATACTGTACAAAAATAAACTCAGAATCCTTAAAGACCTAAATGTAAGAGTGGAAACCATAAAAATCCTTGAAGACAACATAGGCAGAACATAATTTGACATAAACGATAGTAATATTTTTTTTGGATTGGTGTCCCAAGGCAAAGGAAATAAAAGCAAAAATTAACAATTGGGACCTAATTAAACCAACAGCTTTTGCACAGCAAAGGAAACTATCAACAAAATGAAAATATTATGGCAGAAAATACTTGCAAATGATGTGACTAACAACAGTTAACATCCAAAAAATATAAACAGCTCTTATAATTCAGTATCAAAAGAAAAACCCAACCAAAAAGTGGGCTGAAGACCTGACTAGATGTTTTTTCTTTTTTTCCAAAGAAGACATACAGATGGCTAATAGGCACATGAAAATATGCTCAACATCACAAATTCTTGTGTGCTTAGTCATTCAGTTGTGTCCAACTCTTTGTGACCCTGTGGACTATAGACTGCCGGGCTCCTCAGTCTATGGGGATTCTCCAGGCAAGAATACTGGAGTGGGTTGCCATGCCCTCCTCCAGGGGATCTTCCCAATCCAGGGTTCAAACTCAGGTCTCCCACATTGCAGGCAGATTCTTTACCATCTGAGCCAAATCAAAAAACAGATATCATTTCACACCTGTCAGAATGGCTATCGTCAAAAAATCTATAAGTAAGAAACATCGAAGAGGATGTGGCATATGCAAAACAGAAACAGATTCACAGATACGGAAACCAAACTTGTGGTTACCAAAGAGAGGAGTGGGGAGGGACAAACAGGGGTATGTGATTCACAAACAACTGTATGTAAATAAGCAACAAGGCTTTAATATATAGCACAGGGGATTATAGTTATTATCTTATAATAACATAATGGAGTATAATCATAAAAATACTGATCATTATGCTGTACACCTGAAAATAGTGTAACTTTGCAAATTAACTATACTTTAATCAAAAGTCATAAAACAAAAACCCCTATGTCCTTTAAGAATCTTCTCAGATTCCTCCTTTCTCTAAAAATCAATAGTACTCACTGTATTTCTCAGTTTTTAATTGCCTTATTTGGTATTGCAGATATTTTCATGAACATATATATTCTTTGTGACTCTTTGTGACCCCATGGACTGTAACCCACCAGGCTTCTCTGTCCCTGGGATTCTCTAGGCAAGAATATTGAAGTGGATTGCTATGCCCTCCTCCAGGGGATATTCCATATACATGTATCTATTCTCTTTTAAATTCTTTCCCTATTTAGGTTGTTGCATACTATTGAGCAGAGTTCCCTGTGCTATACAGTAGGTCTTTGTTGGTTATCCATTTTAAATATAGCAGTGTGTACATGTCAATCCCAAACTTCCTGACTATCCCTGACCGTTCCCCATTGGTAGCCATAAGTTCTACAACTTGATCATTTTTGTAGCCCCACACTACCTAGGAAAGTATCAATATATAAATACTAAAAGAATAGGCAAGTTTTCATATTCAAATGCAGAAATTTTCATGTCTATAAGTTCACTAATTAAAAATCACTTTGAAAGAATCTGTCTGCCTAAACATCATAAATGTTCTGGGATAAAGCAAACTAATTATAGGATATGAATAGACTTCCATAAATACTACTGACATTTTTACACTAATTGTTGTGTAATTCAAGACCCAGATGTTCCAGACTTGTTGTACTAAAACAACTTGAATCAATTTGGCAGCTCATTTCACACCCCTGGCAGGCTTTGTGACACATCACATACCATTCCCTACTTAGCTGGATTTGTCAACATTTTCTCCAATATGGTAACTGAATGGCTAAAGATAGAGCATCTAGAGAGGCTCAATGTTAAGATAAAAAAAACAGTAAGATACTCATCATTTTAGAAGTTGCTTTCAAATTTGATTTTTTTTCATGAAATATTAATAATTAAGATGATCTTTCTTTAGACAAAGTTGACTTCCCTGGTGGCTCAGACGGTAAAATGTCTGTCTACAATGTGGGAGACCCGGGTTTGATCCCTGGGTCGGGAAGATCTGCTGGAGAAGGAAATGGCAATCCACTCCAGTACTATTGCCTGGAAAATCCCATGGACAGAGGAGCCTGGTAGACTACAGTCCATGGGGTTGCAAAGAGACGGACACGACTGAGTGACTTCACTTACTTACTTACTTCACTTATGTTCCCTGCTTACTTACCTTTTATGCAGAGTACATCATGCTAAATGCCAGGCTGGAAGACTCGCAACCTGGAGTCAAGATTGCCAGGAGAAATATCAACAATCTCAGATATGCAGATGGTACCATTCTAATAGCAGAAAGCAAAGAGGAACTAAAGAAGCTCTTGATGAGGGGGAAAAAGGAGAGTGGAAAAGCTGGCTTAAAACTCATTCAAAAAACTAAGATGATGGCATCTGGTCCCATCACTTCATGGCAAATAGATGGGGAAAAAATGGAAACAGTGACAGACTTTATTTTCTTGGGCTCCAAAATCACTGTGGATGGTGACTTCAGCCATGAAATTAAAAGACACTTGCTACTTGGACGAAAAACTATGACAAACTTAGACAGTGTCAGGAGATGCCTTGATGGCATCACTGACTCAATAGATGTGAGTTTGAGCAAGTTCCAGGAGACAATGAAGAACAGGGAAGCCCGGTATGCTGCAGTTCATGTGGTCACAAAGAGTCGGACACAACTTAGCACCTGAACAGCAGCAATGTTTATAATGATTTTCAGAAGAATTTTTTTTCCCTACAGAAGCCTACACATATAGGTGCACCTTGTAATGGTATCAAGGTGGTAGAGGTCTGAGTATAGAGTGAGCCACATCACCTGGGTCTGAATTCAAACTCCACCATTTACTAGCCTGAGAGTTTAATCAAGTTATGTAACTTGTCTGTACTTCACTTTCCTCATCTATAAGTGGCTTTAATCCTAGAACTTGTCTAACAGTGTTGTGTGTGCATGCTCAATTGCTTTGTCATGTCCGACTCTTTGGGAGCCTGTGGACTGTATCTCACCAGGCTCCTTAGTCCATGGGATCTTCCTGGCAAGAATACTGGAGTGGATTGCCATGCTGTCCTCCAGAGGATCTGCCCGTGTCTTCTTGTGTCCTGTGTTGAACCCATGTCTCCTGCATCTCCTGCATTGGCAGGTGGACTATTTACTACTGAGCCACCTGGAAAACCCCTAACAATATTGATGCGAGCATTGAGATCTCATAAACGCAAAGTTTTTAGGGGAATGCCTTTCACACATGACAAGTGAATTCCTATAAGGTTAATACTGTGCTTGGAGATCCAATTACAACAATCTCTCACTTACATGATGAATTTATGTGCTTTTAAAAATAAAGTAATGAAGAAATTTGAACTTAAAATATGTATACCTGCACTATCTTTGAAATAGCTTGTTTAAAATTCTTGCCAATTCTGGTGGTTCCATATGTCAGTAAAAAAGTTCAGAAATGCTCATAGTGACCCTGGAAAAAGAATAAGAAACTCTTCTCAGTCAAATGCAAGACTTTCTCTGGAGAATCCACCTTCTAGTTGCTGTTGTTAAAGGGCTCTGAGATAATATTTTATGAAATCCTGAATGCTTTATTGTTTTTCTTCATTTTATAAACTAATTCATTTGATTTAAACATTTTGATTAACCACTACTTTTCAACATCTTAGTCATCCATTATATGCATTTGTGAGTCTGGTCTGTATTCTAACTTTACATCTGCTTTTAACCTTTCATGTCAAATGAGACATTTTAATATGGATTTTAATATGGGGATTCTAAGTGTACACTGAGATAATAAATTACTGGGTTGGATTTTGCCAGATGAACAGACTCTTTCAAGTATAACCAGAAACCTAGTTCCCCCAATGGCCTGAAAACTAAACACATCTATAAAAACACTTACCTTGAAGTCAGTGAGTTGCTGATTTGTGCCATGGGATCTGCTGGTTTTTATCACCTGAAAGTGTCTTCTTTAATCATCGTTGAAATGTACGTTTTCACTTGGATGGTATTTGTGATTATCTCAGTTCACTAAACTGCAAACCTGATTATTCTCCCAATTAAAACAGCAGTGGTTGCCTATTTCTCAGCAAGACACATGGATCCACGACAGGGTCTTGAATGACCAAGATTTCATTTCTTTCTCAGAATATTTTATACGATTCAGTAATCAGTAAAATTGGTTCTTCTACAATGGGCACCCTCTGTCATTAGTGAGAATTAGCAAAGTTCTATTGCCTTTAAGAAAAAATAAAGTGGTCTATTACTGTGAATGAATGTGCTCTTTTTTGTGTGAAGACTCCTTTTAATTTTAAGGAGGGCTTTCATGCCTTTGTGTTGTGAATTAAATCACCATTTCATGAGGTTTATCTTTGGCCAGGAAGGAAGAAAATCAATCTTTCATTAAATCGGTGAGACCAAAAAATCATGCTCACCAGAAGGACTGTAGACCTGGCAGGCGCAAGCACGTGTCCAATCGAGAGTGTCCAGGGACACGTCACCCTTCATCCCGTGCTCAGACACTGCAAAATGTACATTATTCCTCATAAGGAAATACCACACAATTTTCATTGGAAGGACTGATGTAGAAGCTAAAACTCCATTATTTTGGCCACCTGATGTGAAGAGCCGACTCATTGGAAAAGACCCTGATGCTGGGAAAAATTGCGAACAGAAGGAAAAGGGGGCAACAGAAGATGAAATGGTTGGATAACATCATGGATTCTATGGACATAAGTTTCAGCAAACTCCAGGAGATAGTGAAGAACAGGAAAGCCATGGAGTTGCAAAGAGTCAGGCACAACTTAGTGACTGAACAACAACAATATAGTTTTTCATTGTAAACAGCTGCATTAATGTCAATATTCCTTAAGTGGCTTGTTGACGTGTGGGTTTGGATATATTGGAGTTAAATCTCATGTGCTCTGAAGTATAACATGTGCAACCTGTCCTGAGAGCAATCACACAGCCTATAGATTTGTTATGACAGAACCTCCTTGGCAAACATGTTAGCTGGTGTTTCCTGGTGGGCTGGGTTGGAACTTCAAATGTCAGGTCCTCTACAATGCTGTATGTGTTTGTGTGTGTGTGTGTGTGTGTGTGTGTGTGTGTGTGTGTAGGGAGAGGTTGGGGATGCCAATGGAGATGAAAAAGGGGATCAAACCAAACTGAGATGAGAGACAACACTGGTTCAGTGAAAAGAGCCCAGGTCCTGGAACCAATTTCAAGCCAGCTTTGCCACTTACCCACTCGCTACCTTGGGCAGGTTCACTAGCTGAACTGTGACTCCTTATTTATAAAATGGACATATGCTTAACTCATATAGTAGTTAGAAAGATTCTTGATAATGAATGTGCTTATTCCATAGTAGGTGTATCAGTTTGTTTCCATTGTGTAGCAAACCAACCCTTGAAGGTGGTGGTTGAGTCCCCTCTCTTGAGTGCTTTAGAAAGAGCACTCAAGATGACTCCTTGAGTTTTTAGGTATTTTTTCTCAAAAACATATAGATGAGATTAAATGCACATGAGGGATTTCCATGAGGCTGCAAATAGGCACTCTATAAAAGTCGGATAAAATAAAACCTGCCTTGTGAATTTCTTGTGAGCACTGAGTTATTTCAGATAAATGCTTAAAATACTGCCTAAAACATACAAAATGCTCCAGAAATTCTACATATTATCATATTGTCACCATCATCTTCACCAGAACAGGACCAAAATGTCATCAAGGCCCCAGGAAGTCCTTGGGAACAGCTTTGGTTCTTGTTTCTCCTCTTCCTTTTGTCTAATCTCTCACCTCTCTCTCTTCTCTGCATCACTTTCAGGACTTCTTTCTCTTTCTACAAATTGGTTTCCTCCTACTATCTTCCACATGTTTTTTGGTTTCTCACAATTTTGAAGTGCAAATATCCCTGGGCTGCCATGCTAAGTTAGCACTCACCTTCAGCTGTACTGCCAGGTGGAAAATTCCCTTCATGTTTCCCACCATGAAAGAAGCTGATTAGTCCAGCTTATCTTTCTGCATTGGCCATAGGCGGTTAGATAGCCAGCTTAAGATTGACTCTCCTTGGATCAGATATCCATCTCTGGTCCAATCAGCTGTGGATGAGAAAAGTGGGTGATTTCTCTTGGAAAGGGGCATGGGGGGTATAAATAAGATTTGTCTTCTCAGTACTCTTCCAAACCATATTGGTCTGGTGAATTGAGAAGGAAACCCTGAGGATGCAGATGGCAAAAACTGTTGCTTTATCAGGATGAAGGTAGGAACTGGAGACAAAATGTGCCTGAACTTCCAGCAATGGTTGAGGAAGAACTGGGGAAAGAAGTCAGGAAAAATAAAGAGGCTATATTACCAGTAAATACAGCTCTGAAAACTAAAGCATTCAACCCACTATTATAGATCTTTTATCACGTGCAAAAACCCTTCAGATACTTCATTAATAAAACATCAATGTTTACTGTTACCATGCACCAGGACTTTCTATGTGGCACTAGTGGTAAAGAACCTACCTGCCAATGCAGGAGACATAAAAGGCTCAGATTTGATCCCTGGATCAGGAAGTTTCCTGGAAGAGAGCACGGCAACCCACTCCAGTATTCTTGCCTGGAGAATCCCATGGACAGAGGAGCCTGGCAGGCTACAGTCCACAGGGTCACAAAGTGTCAGACATGACTGAAGTGACTTAGCACACACGATGCACCATGTACCAGGCACTAAGATAAGTCCTTGACACGTACAACATGCATTTCTCTTTTTTTCTAAGTGAAAAAAGTAAGTTTTATTGGGGTATAGCCGATCGATGAAGTTGTGATAGTTTCCGGTGAACAGCAAAGGGACTCAGCCATACATATACATGTAACCATTCTTATTTAGCCATAACAACAACTCTGGGTCAGACAAAGAGACCGTCAAAATGCCTCACAGCCTCGATGACCCAGACATAAAGTGATATGAGCAGATGCCAACCAGAAGTAACTGGTGAGACCATGCAGGGTTTAATGTCAGCTCCAGAGGTAGCTTCTATTATTATCACCACTGGTAAATGGAAAACTAAGACACAGAAGGAAAGATGTGCTGGAAACTCTGGATGCTGGATATTTGAGATGTGACATCTAATTCCAGAGTTCTCACATCCTTACCTACCAACTCTGGAGCTCAGAAGTGACAGACATGTTCCTGATTAACTAGAGTTAAGTAACGATACAACCAGACACAACAGTAGTTGGACTGCAGTGTAATGGCCTACAGCAGTTTTTATGTAATACTGTAAATTAAGTAAAATCATTGTTTTAACAGGAATACTATGGGCTTCCTTGGCAGCTCAGACTGTAAAATGTCTTCCTGCAATGCAGGAGATGTGGGTTTGATCCCTGGATTGGGAAGATCTCCTGGAGAAGGGAATGGTACCCACTCCAGTATTCTTGCTTGGAGAATTTCACGGACATAGGAGCCTGGTGGGCTACAGTACATGGGGTCGCAAGGAGTCAGACAGGACTAAGCAACTAACACACACAATCAATTCCTACTTCAAGATTCACTCCAAACATTACACTTTCCTTGTAGTCTTTTCTGAGTTCCCCCACCCTGCTCCATATACAGACTGAATCACGTCTTCCTTGGTATAGGAGCAGAGAGTATACACCTCTGTCAAAGCATATCTTATGTTGCATTGAAATTACTTATGTGTACAATTTTCCAGGAAGACTGTGAGCTCCTGGATGTCAAGGATTACTACTTTTTTGAGTAATCGTTGTGTCTGGATTGTCTAATATTAACATTTGGGACAGAACAGATGCCTTATACATGTTACTGAATGGATTAAAGAATGAATGAATGACTGACATAACCAACTGCTCATGGTAGAATGCTGTTCTTATATCTTTCAATCATTGTGAAGAGACAAAAACCACTTACAGAAATGTAAATATCTAGTTAGATTTCTATTACATTTCTTTATTATTTATTCCATTATTTATTACTATATTCTACTGTATTTTGGGAAAAGCGATCAAATTTATTGACAAGGATCAGTTCTAATGAAGTGGATGAAACTGGAACCTATTATACAGAGTGAAATAAGCCAGAAAGAAAAACACCAATACAGTATACTAACGCATATATATGGAATTTAAAAAGATGGTAACAACAACCCTGTATGCAAGACAGCAAAAGAGACACAGATATATAGAACAATCTTTTGGACTCTGTGGGAGAGGGAGGGGGGAGATGATTTGGGAGAATGGCATTAAAACATGCATAATATCATATAAGAAATGAATAGCCAGTACAGGTTCAATGCAGGATACAGGAAGCTTGGGGCTGGTGCACTGGGATGACCCAGAGGGATGGTATGGGGAGGGAGGTGGGAGGGGGGTTCAGGATTGGGAACACGTGTACACCCGTGGCAGATGCATGTTGATGTATGGCAAAACCAATACAATATTGTAAAGTAAAAAAAAAAAAATTATTTGGCCTCAAAATACACAATGGCATTGTTCTTATTTTTTTTTTTTTACAAATTCACCATGAGTACACATATTTTTCAGATAAATGGATGATAATGTTTTCTGATATGCAGGAAGATAAACTGGTTTACTGAAAGGAAATATACATGAGGAAGTATTTCTAAAATACCACTTCCAACACAGAAGTCACTCATATGCTATTAACTTTCTTTTTCTGCATTCTGAAATTTTTCAAAAAAATTATTTTAAAATTATTTAGGAATTAAATAAATCAGTTAAATTTATTAATTAAATAAATTAATTAAATAAATTAGTTAACATACCAATCAATGCAGTGGGAAAAAAATACTGGAAAAGTGCATTGTGTTTTAGTTAACTACAAACTCCTAGTTAGTACATTGATTTTTTAATTTTTTTTTTGCTTTTCAATCAGTTATTTCAGCAAAATGTTGTGAGATAAAATGTATATTTAAAAAACTAGGCTCATTTCAGAAGTGTTTTATATTCTAAAAAATAAAGTTCAATTATTGGACCGGCTTCCCAGATGGCTCAGTGGTAAAGAATCTGCCTACCAGTGCAAGAGACATAAGTTCGATACCTGGGTCAGGAAGGTCACCTGGAGAAGGAAATGGCAATCCACTCCAGTTTTCTTGCCTGGGAAATCTCATGAACAGAAAAGCCTGGCAGGACTACAGTCCATGGGGTCGCAAAGCATCTAGTGCGACTTAGAGACTAAAAAACAACAACAAAATTGTTGAATAGCAATTATATTTTAGGTAATGTCTTCAGTTCAGTTCAGTTCAGTCTCAGTCGTGTCCAACTCCTAGCAACCCCATGAACCGCAGCACGCCAGGCCTCCCTGTCCATCACCAACTCTCAGAGTTCACTCAAACTCACGTCCATTGAGTCGGTGATGCCATCCAGCCATCTCATCCTCTGTCGTCCCCTTCTCCTCCTGCCCCCAATCCCTCCCAGCATCAGGGTCTTTTCCAATGAGTCAGTGTCTTAGGCTCTGATAATATAAAATTAATAGTCATGTGTAATGGCATTGCTTTTAAATCTTGGTGAAAAAAGTGGCTGTTTTGCTTTTAAATATTTTTTATTAGGCGTTTCTTCCTGTATCCTCCCTCTCCTGTTCCTGCCTTTCCCTTTCTTTACCTCTTCACATCACACGCCACTGAGATGCCACTTCATTTATTTAGACTTCTTTTAGTGGATTAGTCATTCACCTAATGGAGCTGGCTTCTCCGGTTCAGAAAGTAAACATGTTGAAAAGTAAATACAACTGAACAGATCGAGTAACTGTGTCCGGTGGCTGCACCTGCCATTTGGACCACTTTCCATGGGCAATTTGAAAACTAGCTGGCAGAATTCTTTACCTTCTGAAGGCCAAATAGAAAGAGCACTGGAACATGAGTTTGGGAATCTCAGGCCCCAGCCAGAGTTTTGATCTTAAGAGAGACGTGACCGTTGTTGGCTGGTCACTTTTCTCTCTGGGTCTCATTTTCCTGGTCTTTAAAAGAGAGGGTTGGACAAAATTACCTCTAAAAGTCTTTCCCATCTTAAAATTCTACATTCATTCATTTAATAAATATTCAGCAAGATCTGCTCTGAGTTCAGCACTCTGCGTGGCACTGCAGGGACAAGGAGGTATAGACAGCATGGCTTCTGCCCTCAGGGCTTGACATTAACAGAAGTGCTTTGTTGTTGTTCTAGTTACTAAATCGTGTTCAATACTTTTTCGACCCCATGGACTGTGGCCCTCCGGCTCCTCTGCCCATGGGATTTCCCAGGCGAGGATAATGCAGTGGGTTGCCATTTCCTTCCCCAGGGGATCTTTCTGACCCAGGGATTGAGGCTGTGTCTCCTGCATAAGGCAGGCAGATTCTTTACCACTGAGTCACCAGGGAAGCCCTTCTGAAACACACAGGATCAAAAACAAGCTTGAAATGTATATTAAACTCATTTAAAATTTTTATTTATTTATTTATCCATATTTGGCTGTGTCAGCTCTTAGTTGCAGCACACAGGATCTTCATTGCATCATGTGGGATCTTTCATCAAAGCACAAGGTTTCTCTATGTGTGATGCTCCAGCTTGGTTGCTCCACAGCATGTGGGATCTTAGTTTCCTGATCAGGGATCAAAGCCATGTGCTCTGCATTGGAAGGTGGATTCATAACCACTAGACCACCAGGCAAGTCCCTTAGACTCGTTTTTTTCAAGGCTACTTAGCCTAATGTTATAAATCCTTTTCAAGGAACGATCTTCATTAAGTCCTACAGTTTTGTATCTATATATTTAACTAAACACTTGCTGAATCTTGTTATCTGGTAAGCTCTTCCAAAGACAATTGAAGAGGTAAATATTTTCTCATGGTGGGTGTGTTTTTTATCCTCTTCCTTCTCCTTCATTTGGCTCATGGAGTTTACTATTTCATGTCTTAGAACTTTTGTTTTAGTTTGGTTTGGCTTGGTTTCTTTTTTTTTTTTTTTTAACTGAGCCACTTGGCATGTGGGATCTTAGCTCCCTGACCAGGGATCGAACCAGAGCTCACTGCAGTGGAAGTGGGAAGTCCTAAAGACTGGATCACCAGGGAATTCCCATCCACTTTTAGAACTTGATTCACACAAGTTCTCCAACCTCTTGACTCCAATAAGCCAACAAAAGAAGTAAATGTTAACTTTTTTTCTCAGAAGCCTTCCAAATTCAGCACCAGAACTCAGCTCTGAGACCCACCTGTTCTGAGATGAAAGTGAGTTTCTTAGTCATGTCCGACTCTGCAATTCCATGGACATATAGTCCATGGAGTTCTCCAGGCCAGAATACTGGAGTGGGTAGCCTTTCCCTTCTCCAGGGAATCTTCCCAACCCAGGGATCAAAATCAGGTCTCCCACATTGCAGGCAGATTCTTTACTAGCTGAGCCACAAGAGAAGCCCAAGAATACTGCAGTGGGTAGCCTTTCCCTTCTCCAACTGATCTTCCCCCCCAGGGATCAAACCAAGGTTTCCTGCATTGCAAGTGGATTCTTTACCAACTGAGCTATGAGGGAAGCCCCATTCTAAATGTAAAGATACTGTAGATTGTGTTTGTGCTTTATCTAAATTTATTATCTCTCAGTTGGTGGTGTGAAATGTTTCTCTAGAGTTCATATCAGTCTTCATTTATACAGCAGAAAGTCCAGATAATAGCTAGATTGTATTTTCTACACTGATATAACCATGACAATATCTTCTTTTATAGTAGTATTTTGCACAGAAAAGTTCAACTAGCCTATGAAATATTATTTTTAATAATATTGCCATACTTTAAAATGTTTATGACAGTTTTCCAAATGACTTTTTTCCTGCTAAAAAAAAGTCTTAAAAGGTCACTAAACACCAAAATTCTAATTTTTGAGAAGTCATTTTATCCCACTAACCATCTGCAATAAAGCAAGCATCAGATGTGTACTCACAAGATATTGCCACCTTAACATTTGGAGTAGAAATATATGGCAATCAATTTAGGTTAGGTGATTAAACATCTTTTTTAAGACATGAAAAGCAATATTTTAGTAGCTACTTTGGAAAAAACTAACATATGGGAATCCAAATATATACAAAAGATATATTTGTAATAATTTACTTTACATAAAGATTCACCATAAAATTGCATTTAATATTAAATTTTTCTAAAACATTAAAAGGAAGTTTATTAATATAAATTATACTTAAATCTAATTTTGGTGGCACCTATCTATTATGGAAATCATGATCTCTGGCATTATAACATTCTTTACTACCTATCATTTACTATCATATCATCAATCATAATTAAATACTCTGGGACTTCCCTGGTGGTCCAGTGGTGAAGAATCTGCCTTGCAACGCAGAGGATTCAGGTTCAGTTCCTGCTTGGGGAACTAAGATCCCACATGCTGCAGGGCAACTAAACCTGCATGTCACAGCGACTGAAATCTGTAGGCACTGGGGCCTGTGTGCCACAACTAAGACCCTATGCAGCCAAATAAATAAATGCTTTTAAGAAATAAACTCTGGATGTCTATGGGAAATCAATGAATTTGTCAATGTTATGGAAAATCTTAATGCATTACGTATTCGAAATTAAGTGAAGATGAAGAAGACAAGTTAGCTTAAAAAAAAAAAAAAACAGTAGTTGGCAAATGTTCTCATGCTGTCAATGCCTTGATCTCTGCAAAAACGTTCACAGTATACTTTTTGTAATCATTAAAATAATTCCAATTAGGTACTCAGGAAAAATGCCCTGTTTTATTCAGTGTCCTACCATCTGCAATTTAAAAATCTTCCCGAAAGGCACATTATTAATAATGTTATAATTACACATTTAATGATTTATCATGCCCTTCTGATAATTAGAAAAATTTTCTTTTTGTTGGCAAACCTCTAGCCACAATAAGCTTAATGATATATTGGTAATTATTCTCAGTCACTAGATTTAATTTTATGAAACTACCTAGGTTTGTCTCCTTTTCCCAGCTGGAGAGGATAAGGTGAAGTTAGTTTTTAGAGAAACATGGGTGTTATCTATGGCAGTGCCAGAAAAAGAAGAAAGTAAAATAAATACATGATATCAGCAAGAAATGGGTACTTCAAAGCAGTGGCTTTCAATGTTGGCTGTACAATAGAATTATCTGGGAAACTTTTTAAAAATCCCATTATAGGCTACATTTATTCCAGTTACAGAGATATGGTGGGCTTATTTCCAGCCCACTTCAATAAGGCAATGTCTGTTTTATTGCACATGAATTTTGGGGTTTCCCAAAGCATATATAGCTTCTCAGGTAGCGCTAGTAGTAAAGAATCCACCTGCTAATGCAGGAGACTCAAGAGATGTGGGTTCGATCCCACAGGGTTGGGATCTCCAGGGTTGTGCCCCTGGAGAAGGGCACAACAATCCACTCCAGTATTTTTGCTTGGAGAATTCCATGGATAGAGGAGCCTGGTGGGCTATGGTCCATAGGGTTGCAAAGAGTCAGACGTGACTGAAGTGACTTAACATAACATGCATGCAATGCGTATATAAGTCAGGTTTACACTACACAGTAGTCTATTAAATGAGCAATAACAGTTATGTCAGAAAAATGTACATACCTTAACTTTTTTTACATACCTTACTTTAAAAATACTTTATTGCTCAAAAATGCCAACTATCATCTGGACCTTCAGTAAGTCATAATCTTTTTGCTGGTAGAGGGTCTTGTTTCTATGCTGATAGCTGCTGACTAATCAGGGTAGTGGTTGCTGAAGGTTTGGGTGGCTGTGGCAATTTCTTAAAGTAAGACAACAATGATGTTTGCCCCATCTGTTGACTCCTCTTTCATGAACAATTTCTCTGTAACGTGCAGTGTTGTTTGACAGTTTCTATCCACAGTAGAACTTCTTTCAAAACTGGAGTCAACCCTCTCAAGCCCTGCCACTACTTTATCGACTAAAGATATAATATTTTAAATCTTTTATAGTCATTTCAGTGATCTTTGCAGCACCTTCACCGGGACTAGATTCCATCTCAAGAAACCACTTTTTTTGCTCAGCCATAAGAAGCAATTCCTTATCTGTTTAGTTTTATCATGAGATTACAGCAATTCAGTCATACATTTAAGTTCCACCTCTGTTCTATTCTAATTCAGTACTTCTCTTGCTATTTCTACCACACCTGTGGTTCCTTCCTCTGCAGAAGTCTTGGATTCCTTAAAATCATCTATGAAAGTTAGAATCAACTTCTTCCAAACTTCTGTTAATGTTGATATTTTAACCTTTTGCCATGAATCACGAAAATTCTTAATGACATCTAAGAACAGTGATATTTTTTTCTTTCCAGAAGACTTAATTTATCCAGATCCATCAGGGAAATCACCATCCACAGCAGCGGTAGCTTAGCAAAATGTATTTCTTAAATAATAAGACTTGAAATTTGAAATTACTCATTGATCCATAGGATGCAGCATGGATGTTGTATTAGCAGGCATGAAAACACTATTAATCTCATTATACATCTCCATCAGAGGTCTTGGGTGACAAGGTGTACCGTCAACAAGCAGTAATATTTTGAAAAGAAGCCTTTGTTCCTGGTCTCAACAGTGGGCTTAAATTATTCAGTAAATTGTGTTGTAAATAGATGTGCTACCATTCATGCTTTGTTGTTCCATTAAAAGAAGATAGGCTGAATAGAGTTAATGTTATTCTTAAGAGCCCTAAGATTTCTCAGAATGGTAAATGAATATTGCGTTTCAACAAATATTAATGCACCAGACTGTCCTTTAAAGCGCTGAAGCCAGGCATGATTTCTGCTCTCTGATGATAGAAGTCTTAGATGGCATCTTCTTCCCACAGAAGGCTATTTTGTCTACACTGAAAATCTATTGTTTAGTATAACCACCTTCATTAATTATCTTGGCTGGATCTTTGGATAACTTGTTGAAGCATCTACCTAAGCACTTGCTGCTTCACCTTGCACTTTGATGTGATGGAGATGGCTTCTTTCCTTCAGCCTCATGAACCTACCTCTGATAGTTTCAGACTTCTCTTCTGCAGCTTCTTCCCTTCTCTCAGTCTTCACAGAATTGAAAAGAATTTTCAGATCTTACCCTGGATTAGGCTTCGGGTTAAGGGAATGTTGTAGCAAGTTTGATCTTCTATCCAGACCACTTGGACTTTCTCCGTCAGTTAAGTTGTTTCACTTTCTTGTCATGTATGTGTAACACTTTTAATTTCCTTTAGGAACTTTTCTTTGCGTTCACAATTTGGCTAACTGGTGCAAGAGGCCAACCTAGCTTTTGGCTTATCTCAGCTTTCTATATGCCTTCCTTACAAAGCTTAATAATTTCTAGTTTTTGATTTAAGGTGAAAGATGTGTGATTTTTCTTTTCACTTGAACACTAGAGGCCATTGTAGGGTTGTCAACTGGCCTAATTTCAATACTGTTGTGTCTCAGGGAAGAGGGGAGCCCGAGGAGAGGGAAAGAAGTGGGGAAATGGGTGGTCAGTGTATCAGTCAGAACATGCACAACATTCATCAAGTTCACTGTCTTATATGGATGCAGTTCATAGCACTCCAAAACAATTACAATGGTAACATCAATGATCACTGATCACAGGTCACCATAACAAATGTAATAATTTTGGAAAGGCTTAGAATATTGCTAGAATTACCAAAATGGGACGTTGGGACATGAAGTGAGCAAATGCTGTTAGAAAAATGGCACCAGTAGAATTGCTCAATGCAGGGTTGCCACAAATCTTCAATTTATAAAAAATACAATATTTATGAAGCACCATAGAGTAAAGCACAGTAGAAGGAGGTATGCCTATACATCAGACTTTCTGGGGATGCAGCCCAATTTTCCATATTCACTAAAGCACCCAGAGTTGATTCCAACATGCAGCCAAGGTGAGAACTGGGGATATAGAAGAGACAAGAGGAGAAAAGAATCTGAGCTCTGATTGCTTTCATATCTCTCATTTCCAGTAGATCACATTTCTGATGTTACCAAATGAAACATTTAACCACCTAGAATTTTTGATCTTAGAAGTCCTCCCTTTTGAAAAGGAAAAGGCTCCATTCCCTGGCCTGCTGGGGTTTGGGCTGATGTCAACCTATGAAGAGCTCTTCTAGGAAAGAGCTGATGTCCTCTGAGAAGATGAGGTCCATCTGCTCCAGGCACCCACCGCAGCAGCATGGCATCCCCTCTGAGGTCACCTGCTTAGTGTGACTGGGTCTGTGTGCAGCTGCTTCATGTACAAATGCTTAGATGAGTGTGGGAATGGTATTCACTCCATGGACTACAGGGATCTTCCCATATGATTATTCTCAGTACCTGAAGACCTACTCTGACAACTACTATCTGTCCATTCTAAATCCAGTTGACCCTTGAACAATGGGGGTAGGAGGAAGGATGTTATGGACACCAACCCTCCAAACAGCCCCAAATCCAGGCACAATTTATAGTCAGCCTTCCATACATGTGGTTTTCCTTATCTGCAGTTCCCTATCCACAGATTCAACACACCAGGGATCATATAGTGCTATACTATTTCTGAGTGAAAAAAATTCTTGTATAAGCAGACCTGTGCAATTTTAATGTCTTTTGTTCAAGGGTAAACTGTATATTTCTCCATCTAAGCCGCCTGGCATTCTATGAAAGGAGAAAATGGAGGCGAAAAACCCCTAAGTTAGTGTTAAGGCAGAATTGATCAAAGACGGTGCTAATGACATATAAAACTATATTATAACTAACTATACACAAAATGTCCTTCTTTGTTATCTTGACTCCAAAGTCATAAATGAAATTTATCTTTTACTTGGACGTAATTTAATTTATATATAAACATATACATTATATATATAATAATATATATAGTTTAATATATATCATTAAACTAATATTTCTGCTAAATAAGCAATGATGATTCCAAAGTACATGGACATCTCTGTAGGTCTTTACTTGAGGTGATTTTAGAAGTTAATATATTATTTCATCTCTTAAAAGAACATATTTAATGGGAAGCAGTAAACTGAAGCAAAGGGAAAAAAAAAGGAAAGTGGATATTATTGTATTATCCTATTTCCTCCAACTATCAGGGACAAACGCAACCAATAAATGTCTGAAGTGAATAAAATTGTTTAAGTAATCCCAGAGGATCTATTAAAAAAATAAAGAGTGTGTTTTTCAAAAGTTGAACCCCACTCCAACAGTATAAAAAGCATCTAATACAATTACCTTGAGATAAGAAAAAATAATCAGAAACAGACACTGGAAAATGCATCTACTAGAGAAATTTCAGCAGTGGTTATGTGTTATATGGGCCTCCCTGGTGGCTCAGCAGTAAAGAATCTGCTTGCAATGCAGGAGACACAGGTTCAATCCCTGGGTTGGGTAGTTCCCCTGCAGGAGGAAATGGCAACCCACTCCAGTATTCTTGCAAGGGGAATCCCATGGACAGAGGAGCCTGGTGGGCTATGGTCCGTGGGGTCCAAAGAGTCAGACACAACTCAAGTCTTAGGCAAGATTATTAAGCTCTCTTAACTCCAATGTTCTTACCTGTCCAATGATAGTAATTCTCGAGGGACATAATTGTTTCACAGAAGAGCACAAGCTCTGGAGTCAGAAAGATGTGTCATTGAATCCCATTTCTGTCAAATACTAGCCGAGCAATCATAGGCAAGTTAACTAACTTTTCTGAGCTTCACATTTTTCACGTGAAAAAAATAAAAATAAAAACAATCCCTAATATAGACAGTAATAGCAAAGGTTAAAGAAATAGCATGAATTAAGAGCCTAGTTAAATTCTGGGTGCACTCTAAGCACTTTAAAATTAATAGTGATTATTATTTCACATAAAGTAGAATCTACTGCAAAGATTAGTCATTGTAAGAGCCAAATACTGGGCCCCAAATAAATTTGTTCCATAAATATTTACTGAGCCTTAATGAATAGACACCTATGCTTTTATGTAGAGAAATTTTAAAAAATAAATCAACTTGGCCCTCAATGAGTAATAATTTAGATAATACATATCAGATCAGATCAGTCGCTCAGTCGTGTCCGACTCTTTGCGACCCCATGAATCACAGCACACCAGGCTTCATAGGGAACATATAAAAACAGCTATTCGCAGCTCAGTGCCTAATACCTGCCTCAATCAAGTTCTTTAAGACAGTAGAGGAAAAGTCCAGGAGAGAAATTTGGAGACTAGAGGGAAGCAGTAGCTTTTGAGTTGGGTCTTGAAGGAGCTGCATGGGCCAAAATGTGAATGAAGGAAATCCAGATGAGACAGATGGGTATCAGTCAATAAAACAGCCAAATTAATGGACAGCATTTATTTAATTTGGCCATATTTTTGACAGAGTAGAAATGATCAGCAGTAATCCAACTGCTAGCCAATTACTGAGTTATTCTAAAATAGTCAATTTGATTTCAAGCTTACAGAGTCACTCAAAGTAAATCCAAAATAAGCTAGTATTTTAAAAGGTAAAACATGGAAGCATTCTGTAAACTCTAAGAAATGATCATTTTAAGTCTTATGGACTCTATGGGAGAGGGAGAGGGTGGGAAGATTTGGGAGAATGGCATTGAAACATGTAAAATATGATGTATGAAACGAGATGCCAGTCCAGGTTCGATGCATGATACTGGATGCTTGGGGCTAGTCACTGGGACGACCCAGAGGGATGGTATGGGGAGGGAGGAGGGAGGAGGGTTCAGGATGGGGAACACATGCATACCTGTGGCAGATTCATTTTGATATTTGGCAAAACTAATACAATTATGTAAAGTTTAAAAATAAAATAAAATTAAAAAAAAAAAAAAAGAACACTGAGGCAAGGACTTCCCTGGGAGTCCAGTGGTAGGACTTTGTGCTCCCAATGCAAGGGGCATGAGTTCAATCCCTGGTCAGGGAACTAGGATCCTGCAGGCCACATGGCATTGACTAAATAAATAAATACAATTTAAAAATAAAAATTTTAAATAAATAACATAGTAAAATAAAAGTTAAAAAAACTTAACCTAAAAAAAAAAAAAACCACTAAAGCAGAAAGATGCCATGCAATTGAAGACACCAACCCTCTCAATACCGATAAAATCAGTTTGACAGTCTGTTTTAATAGAACATAACTGGAAATTGAAGTGATTTTACTGAGGGAAATTTCACTGGATAAACATTTACCATACATTAATTTACCTCCTTAGCAATTAATTCTATTTTAAGGGGTTAGGATTTATATGATTTGGAAGAATGTCAGAATATATTCTAATGAACTTATGCCATATGACTGCACCATATGTGATCAAAGTTAATTAAACTGATTTTTTTAAAATGATGTCGTTATTTGTTGACAGTGTGGATATAACCCTTGGAACCTAAACATTCCAAATATTGGAAATGAAGTCATAAAAATAGTTCAACCGTGCAAAGATTTAATATCTTTTTAAAGACATAGACCTGGGAGAAAGGGATTATCTGTTCATATGGTCAGAGTAAACAACCCACTTTTGGACCCAACAGATGGAGGCTTTGAATCTGGGGAAGAGGAAGCAGAGAAGAATAAAAATGAAAAGCTTAAAATGACCATTTGGACTATATTTTTAAAAATCTTCTTTCCTACTCAGTGTGAGCCCAGAGGCTCATTATTACAAGTATAAGAAAACATAAAACTCCTCTGGGTCTGAAATTTCTCAGTCTTTATTTTTCATTCATTAAGAAGTATGCTTAATTTTTATTATGCATAGTTAATTTTTTTTAATTGATTAAATAAGGCTATCATATTTTGCTTTCTTTTCAATAATTTATTTCAGCTCCTTTAATATTTTATCTTGGTCAAACTATGCTTTGAAAGAAACAAAAAATTTTTATGGTCTTTAAAAGAAAATCTAAATTATAAAATCAATATTTGATAACAAATTTTAAACCCATGACTTCTTAATTTGCTAAAATGAAAGCCTCTCTTTCATTGTAACAAGTACCATTTTCTACACACACACACACAAATTGTTACTAAAGTCTCATCAGTTGATATTTTGAGTTAATATTTAATGAAATGACATGGAGAAAATATATTAGAAATGTAAGTATTGCAATGCAACATAAGATAGCTAAGTGTTTTGCAGTTTCTCAGACTCATTTTTGCTTGAAAACAATAGAATAAAAACCAAACATTTCATTTGTTCCAGACACCATATAATAATTTGAGCTCTGGTGAAGAAATTTGACTAATATTCTATTTACTTTACATCAAAGAAAATTTTATGAGTATATCATTTATGAAACCAATATTTCTCACACACAATTCCAAGAAGTAACTTCGTTTTTCCATTCAGGAATAAAATGTTTGAATGCTGCAAGTTTGAAATGAGAAAGGAGAAATAAAACTCTGATCCTCCACTTCCCATGAATATTCCCAGGCTAATTTGTCCTCCTGATACCCACCCCAATCCTTTCTTTTTCCCATGAGATTCCCATCTTTAACCTCTCCCGTCACTTTCCCACTGGGACTCTCCCTGATTCTCTCCAGTCCAGCTGGGCCAAGCTTCTTCACTACTCTGTATATTCATCTCTCTAGCAGGTGGATTTGGCTGTACCAGTCAGAAATATAAAGCTTGTATTAAAATGATCATGCAGCCATAACTGAACTAAACAAGACTAAGTTTAAAAGAGAAAAAATAGCTAATAGCTCTGAAGTGTTCATTGATTGCCAAGCTCTGTATTCAGCCCTTTTAAGTGTATCATCGTTTCAATTTGCCAACAATTCTATCTGACATACACTATTATAAGCCCCCTGTTATAGATAAGGTGACTGAAGCTTGAAAAAAGATAAGTAATCTTCCCAAGGTCATGCTGCAAGTAATCGTCAGTGAGAGAGTACTTCAATCCAGGACTTTCTGACTATAAAACCTGTTCTATTAATCGCTTTGGTGTACATACTTTCCTCAGGATTTTATTCTATGTTTAGCATCAAAAACTCCTTTGAGATGTAAATGCAGAATTTATAAGAAGCAGCATTTAATAGAAGAAAACAACTTCATTGTCTTTTTAAAACAATGTATTGGCTTTTCTTATCAAATGTGTAGCCATTATATGAGGAATTTTCAATACACATTTTCATTACTCATTTACATATATGGAAGTCAACAAGATGATGTTTTCCACTCACTATTCAAATATCATGACTTGATATTACAGTAAGCCAACAATAAAGTACTCAAAATAATCCGATTTAGACTCTTTCCAGCGGAGTCTTCATAGCTAAAAAAGTCGAGCCAAGGCAACTATTCATTTAAGGGTTCCAAATGAAGAAGGCATTTTTAATTTGAAAATTGACTTGTCTCTCTTTCAAATGTGTATGTATAGATATACTGTGGAGACCTAAATCAAATCCTTTATGACTACACAGTGGAAGTGAGAAATAGATTTAAGGGACTAGATCTGATACACAGAGTGCCTAATGAACTATGGACGGAGGTTCGTGACATTGTACAGGAGACAGGAATCAAGACCATCCCCAAGAAAAAGAAATGCCAAAAAAGCAAAATGGCTGTCTGAGGAGGCCTTACAAATAGCTGTGAAAAGGAGAGAAGCCATAAGCAAAGGAGAAAAGGAAATATATACCCATTTGAATGCAGAGTCCCAAAGAATAGCAAGGAGAGATAAGAAAGCCTTCCTCAGTGATCAATGCAAAGAAATAGAGGAAAACAATAGAATGGGAAAGACTATAGATCTCTTCAAGAAAATTAGAGATACCAAGGGAACGTTTCATGCAAAGATGGGCTCAATAAAGGACAGAAATGGTATGGACCTAACAGAAGCAGAAGATATTAAGCGGAGGTTGCAAGAATACACAGAAGAACTATACAAAAAAGATCTTCACGATCCAGATAATCACGATGGTGTGATCACTCACACTCACCTACAGCCAGACATCCTGGAATGTGAAGTCAAGTGAGCCTTAGGAAGCATTACTATGAAAAAAGCTAGTGGAGGTGATGGAATTCCAGTTGAGCCATTTCAAATCCTGAAAGATGATGCTGTGAAAGTGCTGCACTCAATATGCCAGCAAATTTGGAAAACTCAGCAGTGGCCACAGGACTGGAAAAGGTCAGTTTTCATTCCAATCCCAAAGAAAGGCAATGCCAAAGAATGCTCAAACTACCGCACAATTGCACTCATCTCACACGCTAGTAAAGTAATGCTCAAAATTCTCCAAGCCAGGCTTCAGCAATACGTGAACCATGAACTTCCAGATGTTCCAGCTGGTTTTAGAAAAGGCAGAGGAACCAGAGATCAAATTTCCAACATCCTCTGGATCATGGAAAAAGAAAGAGTTACAGAAAAACATCTACTTCTGCTTTATTGACTATGCCAAAGCCTTTGACTGTGTGGATCACAAGAAACTGTGGAAAATTCTGAAAGAGATGGGAATACCAGTCCACCTGACCCGCCTCTTGAGAAACCTGTATGCAGGTCAGGTAGCAACAGTTAGAACTGGACATGGAACAACAGACTGGTTCCAAATAGGAAAAGAAGTACGTCAAGGCTGTATATTGTCACCCTGCTTATTTAACTTATATGCAGAGGACATCATGAGAAACGCTGGGCTGGAAGAAACACAAGCTGGAATCAAGATTGCTGGGAGAAATATCAATAACCTCAGATACACAGATGACACCACCCTTATGGCAGAAAGTGAAGAAGAACTAAAGAGCCTCTTGATGAAAGTGAAAGTGCAGAGTGAAAAAATTGGCTTAAAGCTCAACATTCAGAAAACTAAGATCATGGCATCTGGTCCCATCACTTCATGGCAAATAGATGGAGAAACAGTGGGAACAGTGGCTGAATTTATTTTGGGGGGCTCCAAAATCACTGCAGATGGTGATTGCAGCCATGAAATTAAAAGACGCTTACTCCTTGGAAGGAAAGTTATGACTAACCTAGATAGCATATTCAAAAGTAGAGACATTACTTTGCCAACAAAGGTCCGTCTAGTCAAGGCTGTGGTTTTTCCGGTGGTCATGTATGGATGTGAGAGTTCGATTATAAAGAAAACTGAGTGCCGAAGAATTGATGCTTTTGAACTGTGGTGTTGGAGAAGACTCTTGAGAGTCCCTTGGACTGCAAGGAGATCCAACCAGTCCATTCTAAAGGAGATCAGTTCTGGGTGTTCTTTGGAAGGAATGATGCTAAAGCTGAAACTCCAGTACTTTGGCCACCTCATGCGAAGAGTTGACTCATTGGAAAAGACTCTGATGCTGGGAGGGATTGGGGGCAGGAGGAGAAGGGGACGACAGAGGATGAGATGGCTGGATGGCATCACCAACTCAATGGACATGGGTTTGGGTAGACTCCAGCAGTTGGTGATGGACAGGGAGGCCTGGAGTGCCGTGGTTCATGGGGTTGCAAAGAGTCAGACACGACTGAGCAACTGAACTGGAACTGGATACTGTGGAGAAGGAAATGGCAACCCACTTCAGTATTCTTTCCTGGAGAATTCCATGGACAGAGAAGCCTGGTGGCCTACAGTTCATGGGGGTTGCAAAGAGTTGGACACAACTGAGCACAGCATACTAATGTTCTAGACATGGTTCATCCCTTGGGAATATAAAAGTAGAAGACAATTGACCCTCCAAAATAGTCCACACTTTAGTGGATAAGAATGATTAGAAAACCTACAAATAAACACTACAGTGTGCTGGATAGAAATGAGCACAGACTGAAGGGAGAACCAGGTTGGGGAGGGGCCTCTTATGGGGAATGTGTTTAAGGGGGTCTTAACAGGTCAGAAGAGAACTGGGGTGAGTTTAGGGATAACAATTCAGGCTTAGGAATATTCACGGAGATCGACAGTGAGGTTCTCTATTTTTTCTCTCATTTTAACCTCACAACAAACCTGCAAGTTACTTATGAATATTCCCATTTTTCAGACAATTAAATAGCAGAAACTGGAGAGTGCTTATCAATGTTTATAAGTATGAACATCAGATAATAAATGAGCATGACAATCATATGATGTCATGATTCAAAGACACAGCAAAAGAGGGTAGTTGATTAAGACCAGCTGGGCCAGGATCTCAACACAAGTGAAGCAAGAGACTAACATCAATTCTATTCCAAGCTGGAGTGACTAGATTTCTAAAGATATCAGAGGTCCTACTGAAATCCCTTGGAGTGATGAAAAATTGGGGAAAGTTCACTTTGCTAAGAAAACCTTCTCAGACATTTCCCACATCTATCTTTTCCCTGGTCCAAACCAGGAGAGAAGGTAGGCACTCATAAGAGGTTGCTGAACAAACAGAGACTACCCAGTTTCAGTACAGCTTGTATTAAATAAGAGAACAAATTCAAACACACAGGGTGGACAATACCCAGTGATGCAAATCGGTCGGCTTTATGTTATCATACTGAAAGACTAATATTACCTGTTCATTAGGAAACAAAAGCCAGGGTGAGTGAGCAAACCAGTCAATTTTCAGATTTTCTTGCCTTCCAGGAAAGAGTTACATGTGTCAACATTGACTCAGCAGGGCTCATTGCCATTTAGAAAGAAAAGTCGTGTTACACCCACTAAGGTTTTTGTTCAAGCTATGACAATATTCCCTATAGAACATCAGCTTCTGCTTTGCTAGGGTCATGATCTGGGGTTTAAGTAAATAAAAAATTTTCCCCAGTTACAAAAATCAAATATATCTAAATGTAGGTGTGTTTAATTTTATAAAGGACTCATATTTTACTTCTAAGAAAGTCAGTTTAAGAGTCTTTGAGATAAAAATGCAAAGAGGTTTATCAGCTCATAAAACAGAAACAAGGCTGGATTTAGGCATGTAACCATAAGGCACTCAAATGTCACCAGGCCCTGGTTTTCCTGTCTCTCCATTCTTCTCTTTTCCATCTTGGCTCCCTTCTCCTCTTGTTGTTGTAAGATGGCTTTAGCTTAACCCTAACTCTGCCCCTAAATCTCACACATCTCACTTTCACATGTAGTGGGAAAGGTGAACCTTTTTCCCAAAAGCTCCTACATGTGGTTCTGAGATAAAATCCAACTGGTATAGCTTTGGACTCCACCTACCCTGGAAGGAACCAATCATTACAGCCACAGAAATGCAGTATGTTGATAATCTGGGGGAGGGAGAGGCCAACATGAGAGACAGAGGCAGCATCCTGGTAGATAGTGATTTATAGCAGAAGGTCACACTACTTCAGTATCAGGCTGTATTTTAAAATGCTGTCTTGGGACTTCCCTGGTGGTCCAGTGGTTAAGAATCTGCCTTGTAATGCAGGGGATTCAGGTTCAATCCTTGATCAGAGAACTAAGATCCTACATGCCTCAGGGCAACTGAGCCCTCATGCCACAGCTAGAGAGCCCTCATGCCTCACTGAAAGATCCACATGAGGCAATGAAGATCCCTCAGCAACTAAGACCTGACACAGCCAAATAAATATTTATAAAATAAAATGCTGTCTTTCCTGTTTTCTCATATGCCCATATGTATTCCTAATGCCCAGAGTCACCTTCACCATTAATTCCAAAGTTACCCCATACAGGTAACTTCTGTTCTTAATTATGGGGGTTTTATTCCCCAAGTATCCAGGTTCACACAACAGGGAATGGTGAACATGCCAGATGCTTAAGTGGGATGCAATGCCTGCTGACTTCTGTGGTTGATCCAGCCAAAGACAGTTCCCATGGTGTCCCTGCAGGTCCTCAGCAAAGAATAAAACCAGTAATTAGCCTCTAATTAAAATAAATAAATTTAAATTAAAAAAAAAGAACAGAGGCAGCTGCTTTGGGGAACACAGTAATTTTTCAAGCATTATTTCATTTAATCCTCATGACACTTTCAAATTGTGGTGCTGGAGAAGACACTTGAGAGTCCCTTGGACAGCAAGGAGATCAAACCAGTCAACCCTAAGGGAAATCAACCCTGAATACTCATTGGAAGGACTAATGGCTGAAGCTGAGGTTCCAATACTTTGACCACCTGAAGCAAAGAGTTGACTCATTGGAAAAGACCTTCGATGTTGGGAAAGATGGACCTCAAGAGGAGAAGAGGGCAGCAGAGGATGATATGGTTAGATAATATCACTGACTCAACAGACATGAGTTTGAGCAAACTCAGAGAGATAGTAGAGGACAGAGTAGCCTGTCATACTTCAGTCCATGGGGTTGCAAAGAGTTGGACACAACTGAGCAAATGAACAACCTCATGACACATCTATGAGGCAGGTAACAGTATCATACCAATTCTACAGATGAATAAATGGAGTAAAATAACTTGTCAAAGGCCACACAATTAGTCAGGTGAATCAGATCTATCTGATTTCAAAATCAATGTCCTGAATTATTTTGAGAGGATGATGAACCTTCAAAAACTCCTCACAAGAATATGAGCTCTTGAAGGAGATGAGTGGGGTCTGATTAATCTTTGCAATCTTTATCACTACTACAAGCACAGTACCTAGCACACTGGTGCCCTATCAACTCATTCATTCATTTATTCATCCACAAATCTGTGCCTAGCCCTGCTGGTGTCCTCACGGTATCAGCCCTTGGTGATACAGAGCATGCAAACTTCACTGGAGTGAGCTGACTTTCTCCAGCACTGAGAACACAGAATAATCATGTTTCTGGGCTGACTGGATAGGGCAGGGCATACACGTGGATAAATTAGAGGTCACACAACTTCCCACCAGGAGAGGTCATGGGGTTGGACCCTGAGAAACTCTGGAAAGAATTTCGGCTCAACTCCAGACAATGGGGATCTAAGCTGGACCCTAGATTTCTAATTAAGAGTAGCCACGTTCCAATACCTGGCTTGGGTGTGGGACCTGCAACTCTGGTTAGTGGAGCATGGAATAGACTTTACCTTTGGGCCAGGGGGTTTGAGAGCACAGACGGCTTGTGTGCCAATCTAGGTCCTCCCATTTAGTAGTTTTGTGACCTTGAACAAGTTGTAAGATGAAATAATAAGAGCATCACTCATAACATTGTGAGGATTACATGAGTCAATATGTTTAAACACTTTGAGTGTATATGTGTTCGTAAATATCAATGCAAGCATCACAGCCTGGCACTGATATCCCATCACACAATCCAGGATACCCACTGCCTCCTTCATGTCTCCACAACACATTCATCAGACTCTTAAGCAACCAAGAAAATTGTTGAGAGTTACCACCTTCAAGACTGTGCTCAGCGGACACATTTACTCCCTCTGCTCCCTGGCTGACTACACCACAGTTAAGAGTGGCTTTAGAAAAGAAGAAGATGTACCCAAAACCAGAAGCTGGATGAAAAGAGTGAGGTCCATAGAGCTCAAAGCTGAAGGAGGTGCTCACACTGAGGATCATCCGCGTGCATCTGTCCATGGCTTTAAGAAGAAAAATTGCAGGGATAAGATTTCAGCATTTGAATTACTGCTGGGTACACCATTTGTAATAGTGTAGTGTTAGTTACCCAGTCATGTCTGACTCTTTGCGACCCCATAGACTGTAGCCCACCAGGTTCCTCTGTCCATGGGATTCTGCAGGCAAGAATACTGGAGTGGGTTGCCATTTCCTTCTCCAGGAGATCTTCCTAACCCAGGGATTGAATCCAGGTCTCCTGCATTGCGGGTAGATTCTTTATGATCTGAGTCATCAGGGAAGTTCCCAAGTATGGAAGAGTAATTTATTTGCTGTATAAGTTTTATTCCTCAAAAGTTTTAAAAATTGAATTACAGCTTTAAAGCACTAGGGGAACTTGTTTCTCATGGGAATTAACTTGTGAATGCATTTGTAGAACCAAGACTCCTTTAGAGAAAAACTTGTTATTATCCAGAGACTGGATTGTTCCATGTTGTGTTTGACTGAACTGCCTTTCTAAAAACTGTCATATGCTATGCATGCAATATTTGTGTTCCTGATAGCAGAAGAAGTAAATTCATGGACGGATATCTTTGTGCAAGAGGAACACAGCCTTGAGGGAAGTAAAGCATCAAAGAGTCTCAGAAAACTGCCATAGATTTTTCTACATTATTGTAGGTGTGTGTGCATGCTAAGTCTCTTCAGTTGTGTCCGACTCTTTGCGACCCTATGGACTGTAGCCCACCAGGCTCCTCTGTCCATGGGATTCTCTACACAAGAATACTGGAGTGGGTTACCATGTCCTCCTCCAGGGGATCTTCTCCACCCAGGGACTGAACCAACATCTCCTGTGTCTCCTGCGTTGCAGGTGGATTCTTTACCACTGAGCCACCAGGGAAGTCCACATTACTGTATACAAGGTACAAAATAGAATCTTTAAAAGGTGCAGCAAAGAAACTGCCTGCAACACAGGAGAACTGGGTTTGATCCCTGGGTCAGGAAGATCCCCTGAAGAAGGAAATGTCTACCCACTCCAGGATTCTTGCCTGGAGAATCCCATGGACAGAGGAGCCTAGGGTGCTACAGTTCACAGAGTTGCAAAGAGTCAGACATGAATGAGCAACTAACACATTTCAAACACTTCAAGGGTTGTACAAACTCTAAAGCAATTATGATCTTGTTAGGTTTGGGCCACTTGATAATTCTCCTCTAAGAAACATATTTTATCTTTTAAAAGTCCACTCTTTTCTTCTATTTTGTGAATATGTGTTACTGTCAAAATATTCTCTTCTTCCTTCTTGAGTTCATTCTGTAGTTCTCTTTTTAAATTTTCTTGAGTTGATTTAAATTTTCTTGAGTTTATTAGTTTTCTCTTTCTTTTGGACATATGCATTTACAGCTTTAGCTGCATCTGTAAGTTTTGCAATAAGAGTTTTCCTTCTCAAGTTCTGCTTCTTTGGTGGCTCAGATGGTAAAGAATCTGCCTGCAATGTGGGAGACCTGGGTTCGATCCCTGGGTTGGGAAGATCCCTTGGAGAAGGGATGGCTGTTCACTCCAGTATTTTGGCCTGGAGAATTCCATGGACTGTATAGTCCATGGAGTTGCGAAAAGTTGGACACAATTGAGTGACTTTCACTTCTCAAGTTCTAAATATTTTAAACTTTCATTAGATTTCTTCTTTGTTTCAGAACACATTATGGGTGTTTAAAGTTTTCAAGCATGTAGATATGGGGAGAGAGATAATCTTTTTATCTAATTATTTTGCTTTGTGATTGAAGAATGTGGTCAGTGTAATTTCAATTCAATTACTGAGTTTTCATTTGTGACTTTCAACAGACTCATATTTTGGAAATTTCCATATATCTTTGAAAAAAAGGTATTCTGTAATTATCTTATCATGATTCTAAATATATTTTTATTGGATCAACTTTAATAATTGTTTTGTATATGGGAGTAATATGTTACAAATTACCATTTAAATTTCAGTTTTTAAATGGTCAGTTTCTCCTTGTAGTTTATTCAGTTTTTCTCTATACAATTTGAGCATTATTTTCTTAAAATAATACAAATTTCTGACTATATATTCCTGATGAGTTATTTCTATATAATGATGTGTTTTTCTTTTTGCTAATAATGCTTTTTGTCTTGAGGGCTATTTAATTTAAATAGCCTTATATCAGTTACATTTTGATTTTTAACCACATGGTGAATCTTTTCCTATCCCTTTATGTTAAAAATTTCCTTATAAATGTCTTGTGTGCTTGCGTATAAGTCGCTTCAGTCATGTCTGACTCTTTGCAACTCTATGAAGCATAACCCACCAGGCTCCTCTGTTAATGGGATTCCCAGGCAAGAATACTGGAGTTGTTTGCCATGCCCTCCTTCAGAGGATCTCCCCAACCCAGAGATGGAACCCATGTCTCTTGCATCTCCTGCATTGGCAGGAGGGCTCTTTCCACTAAAACCGCCTAGGAAACCCAGTAAATATTTTTGGGTATACCTGTTATAAAAAAAAATTACTGAATTTGTTGTTATCACTTTTGCTTTTAACGTCCAATCTAGAGATTCTAGGCAGATGGTAGTGACAGTGTGGTTTTCAATCTTATTTAATCTCCACATTAAAGCAAACATAACAAATAAAATAGCAAAACCAAAGACAAATTTAAATTTACCAAAAAACTAGGCAACAACCATAAGAATCACATGGTATTGGCACTCTTGAAAGAGAAAGTGGAGGGAAGCAAATATGGTTGTATTTAATGATGAACAGAATCTCAAACAGCTAAGAGTCATTTGCTGGGGAGCACAGTGGGTCAACATGAGAAACCAGATGAAACTAAGAATGGATTCTCTCTCTGATACCAAGTGAGTTCAAGGAGCATGAAGTAAGGGACTGAAAGGGCTGAAGCAGCTTAATCCTTATAAAGAAGGTTGAGTGCTGAAGAACTGATGCTTTCAAACTGAGGTACTGGAGAAGACTCTTCAGAGTCCCTTGGACAGCAAATATTCAGAGTCCCTGAATATTCACTGGAAGGACTGATGTTGGAGCTGAAGTTCCAATACTTTGGCAACCTGATGCAAAGGGCTGACTCACTGGAAAAGACTCTGATGCTGGGAAAGATTGAAGGCAGGAGGAGAAAGGGATGACAGAAGGTAAAATGGTTGGATGGAATCATTAATTCCATGGACAAGAGTTTGAACAAACTCCGGGAGACAGTGATGGACAGGAAAGTCTGGCGTGCTGCAGTCCAAGGGGTCAAAAAGAGTTGGCCACAATTTAGCAAATGAACAACAACAATCCTTACGAAGTCTCAAAATGTAAATGAATTTCCTTCCAGTTGAGGAACCATACTCTGGAGAAACTACTAGAAATTGAAAAAAATTGAGCAATTATAGAAAATTAAGATTAAAAAAGAGAATATTTCCACCCAAGTGGAGAAAGGAAATCTTGGGAAGCAAGAGACCATAGTTTTAAACATTACATAAAAATAATTTAAAAAAGAGGAGCTTTGTGATATTAGAAGAGCTTTCCTAAATTCTGCCTTTATATAAAGGGTCAGGAAAACTAATTTCACATAAAAACTGAATGACAGAGAAGTATAAAGTTCAAATCCCATATGATGTTATAATAAGAAATGAGATAATATGGAGCATAATAACATTTTCAAGGATGATGAAAGCATGCTAGAGAGGTATGTTCACAAAATGCAACTTACTATTTAAAAATTAGTTAAAAGACATTAAGAAGATGACATAGAATATAAAAAAAGAACATATATCAGAATTGTTAAAGCTGAGAATCTAAGTGCTAGAACTCAGGAAAGAACTACAAATAAAATATCCTCTAAGAAATGAAGACAAGAATAGAAAGATACAGTTTGGAAAAAACATTCAGCTAATGAGCTAAAAGATAGAAGGTGAAAAGGGAATTTTTTTTAAACCAATGGAAATAAAGACTTTTATTTTTAAGTTTCAAGAGAAAGTGACAAATACAAAGATGAGCAAAGATTATCTAATATACAGATACTAGGAGTTCCTGAAGAATAGAACCAAAGCAAAGGAGCAAAATAGAAAACTTTCTTAAATTAAAAAAGGATTTGAAACTACATATTGAAACATCATACTGGGCCTTTCCTAACTTTATTGCAAGACTCAAAAAGTGATTGAAATAAAAGAAGAGATATACTATGCTCATAGATGACATGATTCAACATCGTAAAAATATCATCTCCTCAAGTTAATCAATAAATTTGACATAATTGCAATTCAAACCCTACAAAAAGTTGTTCCTAAAATTCACATGAGAAGTTAAATGGCCAAGCAGTTTTGAAAAACAAGCTAGTGTCTTCAACCTCCCAGACATTATAATTCCTAACAAAATTGTAGTAATTAAGAGTGGTGGTTTTGGTAGTGTAATAGACGAATAGACCAATTGAATAGGTCAAAGAATCCAAAAACAGAAACACATAAATGGGAATTTGAATCCTGAGTCATGATTGACTTATTTGATTCTGTTTTAGAGTCTGGAATGCAGCATTATGTCAGGGCTCAGATTTCACTATTATAAGACCTTGAAAGTGAAAGTGTTAGCCGTTCAGTCATGTCCAACTCTTTTGGACCCCATGGACTGTAGCTCGCCAGGCTCCTCTGTCCATAGGATTTTCCAAGCAAGAATACTAGAGTAAGTAGCCATTCCTTTCTCTAGGGGATCAATCTTCCTGACTCAGAGATCTTTAACTCAATAAGACCTTACTGCTCTCCTGGAATCATCACTTTGTTATAAATAAAATAAATTTAAATTTTAGAATGTTCAGTTTCCAAATAGTATAGGCTTTTTTTGAGATTTTCCATTAAGGTAGAGTGAAAAAATTTTGGCATGGAAGGTAGAAATCAATTGTAGTGTTGTCTTTTGTCAGTGGCTAGTGACTTCACCCTTCTTAACTCACTTGAGGATCAAATGCAATAATATTCACAAAAGCACTTCAAAAATTTTCAGGTATCCCTCTGTCTCAAGGCCAAATGTAATAATCTGTTAGAGCCTTTATCATAATCTGACACTCTTACTCGACATATTATATGAATTATAGGAGTTCATCCTGAAAACAACCTTACAAGGACAGTGTATCACCCTCATTTTATGCTTGGCGCATTTGAGAGTACAAGGGATTAGTAATTTACCCAAAGTCAAGGTCAATTAGCTAGGAAGTAATGGAGCATGGACTTACATCTATGTCTGTTGAACTGCAGCACTTGATCTCTTGTTGACTCCTCCACAGCCTTTCTATAAAATATTGTCATTGATCTGTTTGAAATTGAATGGGTACATTTTCAATATTAAAATCAGAGTAAAGGGAAAATCATATAATCTGAATTAATTAAAGCCAACCAGTTATCTCTCCCCGAAATATCTTTATTAGAACTAGATCAACTTTATCGTTTAATAGACTATTTAGCCTGTTGACAAGAAATGCACAGGTGACTGGTAGGCACTTCTAAAAAACAAATTTTTTAAAGTGTGAGAAACTTGGAGAGGATGCTGTTTCCTGAAACAAGAGTCAACTCCTAATGCCCCATTTATAGACCAGGTCTTACACTGACACATGAAGAAGCTCTTTTAATTAACTGGTTAGGAATTTAATATCTTCACATATGCAAGGCAAGTCGACTTGCCCAGGCAACCAGATACACCGAGCTTTGTATATTAGTTCTGCTCTTTTGGCTTTTGAATGAACTTTCTAAGTCATGGGCATTAAAGGTTGTCTTAAGTGAATGGTTTTTAACTCAAGTGCTCTTTGGGAAAATGAGGATATGCTAACCAGTGGAGGAGAGTACAAGGTGACCAAGCAAATTAAAACTTAACAATAATAATATTAAAGAACAAGTGCCCAAATAACAAGATCAAAGAGATTAGTTTGCTGGATATCACATGGTTCTCACTAAATGTGGCCGAAGAGATTTTTAGTGCTTTGCCAAAATATGGAACTATCAGGCAAACTATCCCAAATGCATATCTGCTTTTGCATGGTTTTTCCAGAAACCATTTCCAAGAAGTTAAGGTGAGTTTTGCCACCTTACTATAATGGTGAATTTGAAGGCAAGTCTTTGGTCTCAGTAACACACTCAAACTCAGGTCATTTTCAAACTTGTCTTAGTGTTCCCCTGAACTCTCCTACCTTAACAAAAGTGAGGGTAGTTTTCCTAAAAACATAATATGATTTCTTCTGATATTTGTCTTCAAGAAATTTAAGGGTTGCACTTGGGATTAGCATAACACTTTCTTATACAATTTCTTAGTGGCATCATTTACACTTTTAAATTTTTCTTAACCATTTTATTTGAGCTATGTCACCTGGGCCCACAAACTATCTCTATGAGATTACAATCACCTTAAGGGTAAATGTTATAGTAATTCCTATTTATTTTTAAATTCTCCCACCAAAATTCATAACTGATTCATGTAAAAGTTCTGCAAATCTTTTGTTTGTATTTTTTGTCTTCCATAAAATTTAACAAAGATTATTACCCAGAGAAGACAGGCAGTAATTTATTCTTTGAGTAGAATAAAATTTGTTTAATTAAACTTTTAAAGATTTAACTACTTTCTATATCAAAGTTTGTAACTTTCATTTTTCCTCTCATTCAACAAATATTTACTGAATATCTGCCAGAAACACATTATTACTCTATTTCTCTTGAAACAGCTTTTTTACAGTATTATGAAAAAAAATAAGCTCTTAGAATTTGATAGCTAAAAGGAACTTTGAGGGTTACTAATTCAACACAGTGATTTCAGAGACAATGAGGGAATTTTTCAAGAGTCTGTAGAAGTAGTGTCAGGCCTAAGGGAAAATAGCTGGTTGCTGCCACAGTGGAAAATAACAACTAGATATCTTGACTTTTGTTTCAGGACTTTCCTCTGTCAGAAGTTACTTTTTAAATTTTCTAGAGTACATCACGAGAAACGCTGAGCTGGAAGAAGCACATGCTGGAATCAAGATTGCTGGGAAAAATATCAATAACCTCAGATATGCAGATGACACCACCCTTATGGCAGAAAGTGAAGAAGAACTAAAAAGCCTCTTGGTGAAAGTTGAAGACGAGAGTGAAAAAGTTGGCTTAAAGCTCAACATTCAGAAAACGAAGATCATAGCATCTGGTCCCATCACTTCATGGGAAATAGACGGGAAAACAGTGGGAACAGTGGCTGACTTTATTTTGGGGGGCTCCAAAATCACTGAAGATGGTGATTGTAGCCATGAAATTAAAAGACGCTTACTCCTTGGAAGGAAAGTTATGACCAACCTAGATAGCATATTCAAAAGCAGAGACATTACTTTGTCAACAAAGGTTCATCTAGTCAAGGCTATGGTTTTTCCAGTGGTCATGTATGGATGTGAGAGTTGGACTGTGAAGAAGAATTGATGCTTTTGAACTGTGGTGTTGGAGAAGACTCTTGAGAGTCCCTTGGACTGCAAGGAGATCCAACCAGTCCATCCTAAAGGAGATTAACCCTGGGATTTCTTTGGAAGGAATGATGCTAAAGCTGAGACTCCAGTACTTTGGCCACCTCATGCGAGGAGTTGACTCATTGGAAAAGACTCTGATGCTGGGAGGGATTGGGGGCAGGAAGAGAAGAGGATGACAGAGGATGAGATGGCTGGATGGCATCACCAACTTGATGGACATGAGTCTGAGTGAACTCCGGGAGTTGGTGATGGACAGGGAGGCCTGGCATGCTGCAATTCATGGGGTTGCAAATAGTCGGACATGACTGAGCGACTGAACTGAACTGAACTTAACTGAATATGTTTATAGATGAGAAATTCATCAGAATATGACATTCATGGTACCTGGAAATGGTTACTGGTTCCTCTTGACACAGTGACTCTAATAGAAGAGAAATAAACCTGTATCAAGAATGCTTATAATCACAGTCAAGAAACTTAAGAGTATTTGTACCTTTTGTTTCAGTAATTCTATTTTTAGGGATTTATCCTGGGGAAATCATCTGAGATACACACAAATATTCAGATATAAGACTCTATGGCAGGCTTTTTATCAAAATGCCTAACCATAAATTATGTGACACCTATATGGCAGAATATTATACAGTTTGAAATGAGGTCCAGTTATGCAACAGAACTTACTTAGTATAATGCTAAGTTTTGAAAAGGTAAAATAGCACAGTTTAGTAAAATAAAATAAGATGTGTGCGGCAGTCCATTCTAGTCTGAAGAAAGCAGACTCATAACTATGGTTACTTCAGAGTAAGAAATCAGTGATTTTAATTTTATTCTTTTACTTTTTCTGTGTATCTAATTTTATGAAACAAACTTGTATGCAGGTATACTAAGGGGAATGAAAACGAATGTTACTGTAAAAAGAATACCTTTTAGTCAAGGTAGACCCAGCAGGTGGCCAAGCTGAACTGACATCCACAGGGGGAGAACAAAAGTTGTTTAAATGAAGCCATAATACCTCTCTATTTTAAACATTTTAATGAGCTCTTTTCACTTGTCATAGTTATCTTTCCTTTCTGGACTGAACCTGAAGGGCACCCACAGAGCAAAAAAATGTTCCTAAAGGATAATAACCCTTGGTAGCCTGGTCACATTTCTAGCCAGGAGTCCCTCTCCTTCCCTGTCACACACTCTCAGCCTTACCTAACCTGCATTTGGGATCATAAGGCTAACCCCATCATGCCCCTTCATAACTATATATGATCCCAGGACATCCCATATAATCCGGACTCTGATTCCTGTATGTCTCTGTCCGTCTCCTAGTCTGATCTCCTTTCTCACACTCCTTTGTGACTCCAAACCCTTCTAGTACAGCCTGGGGAGGGCTGCCTGGTCAGTATTCTACATTGCCAATCTCTTCTTTGAATATCTCCCACACTTTGCTTTTGAATTGAAACCTGTCTCCTGGGGCCATTTCTCATTAGAGAGGGATAGGAGTTTCTTTCCCATCCTTTACCACCTGGCCTAAAGTGGGATATATGTCCTCTGTGTATTTCACGGGGACTTGCAAAATAATGCCCTCCCCTTCTCTATAAAAACCAGTTCTCATGAAGCTCGTGCCACCAAAACATATCCTATCTTGGAAATATATTTATTTAATGTTCTGCACTGTTAGCTTCAAATCTGAGAGTGACGATGCTTCTAAATCGTATACCTAGAGTAAAACGTTAGTTGCTCAGTCATGTCCAACTCTTTGCAACCCCATGGACTGTAGCCTGCCGGGCTCCTCTGTCCGTGGAATTTTCCAGGCAAGAATACTGGAGTGGGTTGCCATGCCTAGAGTAAACCCACACTTGAAAGGTTCACCTGGCTTTAGGTGACAGTCGTGCTGCAGCCCTGTGGCTGTAAAATGAACCCTGTCATTGGTGTCCTTTGTAAAATGAACTAAATGTTCCCATAGATGATGCTGAAATGGTTAAAGAGAGAGGTTTAATTCAGAGCGTACTACCCATTTGAATACTGTGAAGGAAGGAAAAGGAAGGAAATGAGCCAACCATCCAGGATGGACAAAGGAAAAGCCCTATGGACCATGGCAGCTGTGGTCCCTGGCACTGTCCAGGCACACAGTAGACCCTCTGATGTATTTACTAGCTGACTGAATACTTTTTTTAATGCTATTCCATATACTCCAAATTAGTTTAGCCTACAAATTTCTGTAGCCTGACATTTCCCATTCAACAATCTACAATTTAGCATGTGACTTGATCTTTTTGATTTGACTGGTTTACTTAAAGTCTGGGATTTGTAGGGTCTAACCCATGGAAAAATAGAAAATGAGTGGACTTAAAAGCAAAAAGAATTATGTTTATTTATAACTCCAAAATTAAAGTCTGAAGCAAAAGCACTCTGTAATCATATGGGGCTTTCGTTTGATTGGATGATCACTTTTATCTCTTACAGTTTCTCCTTATTTATCTTTATATCTCCATATGTACCTATGCAAATGGCCCCAAGCAACATTTTTTCAGTCATTTTTTGAAACACTTGTTTTCCTTCAGCAAATAATTATCTAGTTCCTTCTATATTCCAGACACTATGCTAGATGCTAGGAATGCAGCCATACACAGCACAGGTAACGTCCCTGCCCTGTTTATCTTCTACCAAAATGGTAGGTAAATGCCTTATATTTTTTGATTCCATTTTATTCTGTTCTATTCTAATATACTTAGAATTATATGATAAAACAATAAATATTATTTCAATAGACATTTTTAGTTAACAAAGTAGTTTCATAGCCAGTATCTTATTTGATGCTCAAGAAAACTCCATGGGAGGGTGTAGAGAAAAGGAGAAAAGGGAACCCTCCTACACTGTTGGTGGGAATATAGGTTGGTACAGCCACGACAGAGAACAGTATGGATGTTTCTCAAATAACTAAAAATAGAATTACCATATGATCCAGCAGTCCCGCTCACGGGCATATATCCAGACAAAACTATAATTCGAAAGATACATGCACCTCTGTGTTCATAGCAGCACCATTCATCATAGCCAAGATGCAGAAATAACTTAAATGTCCATTGACAGAGGAATGGATAAAGATAACAGTACACACACACACACACACACACATACTGGAGTACTACTCAGCCACACAAAAAAGAAGGAACTAATCTCTCTGCCTGCAATGTAGCAGACTGAGGTTCAATCCTGGGTGGGGAAGATCCCCTGGAAAAGAGAATGGCTACCCACTGCAGTATTCTTGCCTGGAAAATCCCATGGACAGAGGAGCCTGGCAGGCTATAGTCCATAGGATCACAGAGACAGATACAACTGAGTGACTAAGTGAACAAGAAAAAGCCGTTTGTGGCAACATGGATGGAACTAGAGATTATCATACCAAATGAAGTAAATCAAAAAGAGAAAGACGAATACCATATGATATCACTTATATATATGTGTGTGTGTATATATGTGTGTGTGTGTGTGTGTGTATGTGTGTGTGTGTGTGTATAACAGATAACAACAAGGTCCTACTCTATAACACAGTGAACTGCATTTCAATATCCTGTGATAAACCATAATAGAAGAGAATATTTTTTTGAAAAAGAATATATATGTATGTGTAACTGAATTACTTTGCTGTACAGCAGAAATTAATACAAATATTGTAAATCAACTATACTTCAAATGAAAAAAAACATCCTATGGGGTAGGAAGGGGAACTAGTTGTTTTACTGATATTATTTTACAGATGACACAGTCAAGACACTGAACATAATGGCATTAGCAGGTATTGATTCTAAGGGACTGAGACTCACGTGGGGACAAGGCAGGAGAGAGAGCAGGAGCTAGCAGAGAAAAGACAGTCCATACACACTGCCCGCCATCACTGTTTGGAAATTTCTTATGCTAGTTTATTTATTCGTTTTGACTTTTATGGGACTCATGCTGCTGCAACAATTCTATTCATCACCATCCTGAACCTCTTGCTTTGGGAGGTCTGTTGATCAAGGCCAACCTTGATGCTCATCTTAAACAACTCTCCTTCTCACCGGCCTTTGACAGAAGACCCCTCTCACCTGGAAACCTACCAACCTTGCAAGTAAAGGATAAAGTCTTTCCCCAGACAAATTTACCAGCATTCTCTACAATAGTGTTTACACCCCTTGGCACAGACACTGTGTCTTCTTTTTAATGAACTTCTACAAAAAGCTTCTAAAACCATATAACAAGTGCATTCTTGAAGAGGTCTCTTTCAGGTCAAATCATGGGGACTTCCCTGGTGGTTCAGTGGTTAAGACTCTGTCTTGCAAAGCAGGGGACACAGGTTTGATCTGTGGTCAGGGAACTAAGATCCTATGTTGCTTATGGAGCAACTAAGCCCATGTGTCATAACGACTGAGCCCAAGCACCACAACTAAAGAGTCTGCACCACAGCAGAAGACCCCGCACGAAGCTACAAAGATCCCGTGTGCCATAGCTATGACTCAAGGCAGCCAAGTAAATAAATAAATAAAATACTTCTAAAACAACGTCAAATCATGATAATTACATAGAAGAATGTATTTTTATATAGAAAGGAGACCAAAGTCCTAAAAACTAGATATCCAAAATTGGAGGAGGAAATGCCATGGAACAAAATCTGCAGGATTGGTCATATTTATGTCTGGATCTTTATGTTATTAGTCAGCGGGCCCACCCCTGGACTGTCCAGCTGAGGACTGCCATTCAGGAGCATGTGTATGCACTGTACTACCAGAGGAGTCAGAATGGCTAATTTCTATTTGGTTATCTAGTCTGATTAGCAAGATATTTTTCTCTCTGTGGTTAAAGTAGTTACATTTGTATCCTTTTGTGGTTTTTAAATTCTGAAGAAATTCAAAGAAATAACAAAGAAAAAAGCAAGGGACTGTCAATTCGGTCAAGATAAGCATGTGCAAAAGAGGCTGTCTCTTCCTCTTCCTCCCTGGATCGGGGGGAGGGGAGAACAAAAGCAGCCGTCAGATGGAGCCCAGGTTAATCTTGAATGCTGCTTGCTTAATTTGACTATTTAAACTTTTTAATTTGTTTTTTTCTCTTCTACATCTTACAAGAAGAGTATTTTTAGATCAAAGAAATACCATATTTTGTGAGCAGGTGGAGAGCTAGAAAACTCCAGTCACCAGGTGTCACACTATCAAACAGCGCACCAAGTGTAAAAAGTGGAAAAATAACCTTCTAGGGTATCTGGGGAAAATTCCAAGGAAGGCCAAACAATGATTCTCCTAACCCCTGGCAGCCATTCTGCTTTGCAACTTGACCACAAAGAAAATATGATTATGAAACAGATATAAGCTAACAGGGGACAATTCCAAATTCATATCTAGGAAGAAGCTGGCAAAAAGCAGAGGAGAAGGCAGGAGTAGCTGCTTTCAGCATCACTGGCTTTTTCTCTTGTTATTCTCCAGTTCATCCATGCTTCACTGGATAACTTTCCAGGCTCCAATACGACATCATCCCTTCCAGGAAGGAAGGACATCTGGTTCCAGTCAATTCACCAACACTGTGCCAGCTAGTGAGGGGTCAATAGAAATGAAAATAGACATTAGCCTCAAGCTGCCAAGCATCTCATGGAAACAGAGATGCCAGGCGTTCTATGAACAACGATTTGATTCAGTACCCAGTGTGGGTGAGGCATGATTCTAACAATGCACATTTACATGGGTAAAGGTGAAGTGAAAGTCGCTCAGCCATGTCCGACTCTTTTTGATCCCAAGGACTATACAGTCCATGGAATTCTCCTGACCAGAATACTGGAGTTTCCTTCTCCAGGGGATCTTCCCAACCCAGGGATCGAACCCAGGTCTCCCACATTGCAGGTGGATTCATTTACTGAGGAACAAGAAGATAGCTGCAATATATGTATGTGAGTGAATTTATGCAGACTCTAAGTGTATAAAGGATACTGCAGTTGTTTATGAAAAGAACTGGAATTATTTCTAAGAATAACAATAAATAATGTTTCAATAGTAACATACAACCTTACAAGACACTTTCACATCGGGATTTTATTCAGTGCTCAAAAAAGCCCAATGGGGTAGGAAAAATAGGTAGTTTTAATAACATTACTTCACAGATGACAAGTACAAGGAGTAAGCAAGTGGGGTCAACTTAGAAACATGCAAACTGAACTGGAGACACTAAATTCCAGGAAGGGTTACCTCTAGAGACCCAGGAAGGGTGAGGAGTGGGATGGGAAAAGGGAAAGGAGGGGACTTCAAGTTTATCTGCAACATTCTATTTATACTATTTAAATAAAACACAAAGCAGAAGGGAAGAAAGGTGAATTTTAATTAATACTTTCTGATGAATAAACAGTTCTTCCTCTATGAGACTCTGCTTTTCTTCATTTTGAAATATCTTTTTTTTTTAAAAAAAAAAAAGGAGAAATAGGCAACAACAAGGAATTTATAGCCTTTAAGAATATATATACTTCCCTCTGTGTTTTCACCACATATTACAAAAATTAAATGTGATCACAGAAGTGGAGTTTCTAGCCTAGCTAGTAGCAACAAGCATTACAAACAATCCTTTCCTTTTCTTTTTTATTCATTTTCTTTCCTTTGCTTTGCTTTTTATCCTTCTTTTCTTTTCCCGGATACTCAGCAATTAGATTATTCTGTTTTATGTAACAATTAGAGGAAGTTGTTTAAATGGCTTCATCCATTCCTAGATTAAAGTATCCTGAAGCCTGGGCCTCTGTCTCATATCTGTCTGTCTTGCATATTTTATGGAGTGGTATCACATTTACTTAATAGGCACAAAGTAATAACTGATTGTTACAGGACATACACACACACATACAAACAGGGAACTTAATTCTAAATGGTAGTAGCAGTACCCGTTTCACTCATTTTTTCCTGAGTCTTGCTCTTTCATTAGGATTCAGGATTTTTTTTTTTAAAGAAGTGATTAAAAACACCACCACCACCACCACCACCACTCAGGATTAGGCTCACAATGTCTTTTAAGTGTGGCTGTCTGAATTACAAGTCCTCCTGAACTTGTAAGCAAGATTTGGTTGCATTATACTTGGAGAAAAATCAGGACGTGGTATTGATTTTTACCCCCTGATCCAAAGAAAGTGCAGGTGTTTAAGCATTTATGAAATTGATTGACTCCCCTCTAGCAGCCAATTGATAGTAAGTTTAAGCTTTGGAGTGAGGCTGTAAAAGGTTTGATTATATTAACAATACTCAAAGTCATGGGTTCATAAATCTTAAGAGAAAGGATGCATATGTCACATATAACACATGAAAAAAAGTTGTTCTTTTATCATGGATAACTCACTATTGTGTGGAAACCTAGTTGATCAGCTATTCCATTATTTGAGTAAGTATCTGATGTCTTGTTTTCTTTCAAGAAGGCAGGTGCAGGATGAAGCAGGAAGCCTGCCAAGAAAGATGATAAATTACCATTTGGTGCTGGCGACCAGAGCTCTATGAATGCAGGGCTGCCAGGAATTAAGAGGGAGAGTAACCAGAAACGAGGAGGGACATGACTTCTGACTACAACTGTGGAGGTGTTTGCTTTTTGTCCTCATTATCTTTGCAGTATTTTAAGGGTCTCTGTTAGTTTTGTAACCTGCAAAATGAAGTGCTGTTTTAAAACAACTGTACACTACCTCAAAATATTATATTACAGCTGCTGAGGTCAAATACAAAATCAGAGTTGAGAGAGCACAGCTCAGTAACAGCAAATAAATGCCCTAAATAGACAAATAACATGGTAAAGCCAAGGTGCTGCGTGGCTACAGCTTTGTTTGGGAGGGACATCTGGGCCGAATCCCTGGGAATACCTTTGCCCCAAGTCAAACTGCACAGCAGTGTGTTCAGGTTGGGTTTCACCCTCCAAAACTAAGAAGAATCAAACAATAGCAATAGTAATGACCAGAATCACAGTTTTTGAAATGTCTGTTCCATGAACATCTCCTGCCCTACAGGCTATCTTTTCAGCTATCTTGTTATAGGTTTATAAATCAGTGTTTAATATCCATGCAATGTCTATCAGAATCACCGTTGGCCATGGCTGTTCTTAATTTATTAAACTCAACAGGATTTACTGAGCACCTAGAAAGTCCCTGGCATCCATCTGGGTGTTGGGGATATACAGATAGAAGATCCAGAACTTCCGAAGCCATGGTCTAGTGGAGGAAAAACAGATCCAGTGCAGGGGCCTCAGTAGGGTGATAATGGTCCATGGAGCACCATGGGAGGGCCCCTGGGAAGCCAGGCAGGCTCAGGTAAGGTTCTTAGGAGTGGTGACATCTGCAGTGGGAAAGAGTGGGGGGTGGGTAATTACTTAAGGCATTGGGGAAATAATGAGCAAAGATGTAGCCCTTTTCAACAGTCCAGCTTTATGAATGAAAGCGTTTTGGCTGGCAAGATATGAAATGACACATTCTCAGGGCTTATACCACAAAGGATTCTGGATTTCAGATTGAGTTTGGAATTTATTCTGAAATTAATGAGCTGTCCCTAAAGGATTTTGAGCAGGGGAGTTATGTGATACATCAGCACTTGGCAACAAATATTTACAATACAATATAGTGGGCACTCTGATAGAAACATGATGTAAGTACTGTGCAAATATAGAAAAGCAGTTATTTACTGTGGGAACGGATTGAGGTAAGTCCAAGAGGCCACTCTTAAGATGGGTTTTAGAGGATCAGTAGGAGTTCACCAGACACAAAAGGAATAGATAGCCTATCTACTGAAAGGCCATCAAGAGAAAGAAAAAAGAGAGAGAGAAAGGGGAAAAAAATTCAACAGAGCTTTGAAGAACTCTACTGTACTGCCTCTGATATCTGATACAGAATGACAGAAAGCAGACTCCCAGGAAATAGTACAAGGTCAGGACTAGATAGGATTGTAGGCCTTGAACCACTGAAAGTCCCTTACTCTAAAGAGAATTTAAAGAGCAGTGAGTCTGAACTCCTCCTTCTACACAGGAGGAAAGTGAAGCCCAGGGAGGGGAAGTGACTTAGGGCCCAGGGACACACCTAGGAAGAGCCACAGGGAGGACAGGGCAGGCCCCTTGACTAACCTCGCATACCTTTCTTCTCTGTCAACGGTCACCCAAACCTTTTCCTCAAGTACTTTTCCAGGCTGTCTGCTTCCAATAAATCTCACATTCATTATATGCATAGGTAAATTCTAGTTTGCTCACTTGTTCCAGTTTATTTTTATGCTACCTATGTGTTCCCAGCAGACATGAAATAGAGGAGTATTTTTAACACAGGTTATTTTGCTCCAACACCTGATGAAGTGTAGCTGTTAGGACATTAGTCATTCTTTCTATGCTGGTGTGACTCAGTCTCAGACCATCTGGGAGCTGGAATTCATGTTTCCAGTTTACACTCACCACTGACCCACTAGGTGACAACTAGGAAACCTTGCCCAGGTTCAGTGTGATAAGAGAAAGACTATGACCCTCCTCTTCCATGTAGAATCACTAAGGTTTAAAAAAAAAAAAGGCAATAAAAGAACAAGAATGTGTTTTGCATACATTATACACTAACTAAAGCTATAGGTAAAATTCAATAGACATAAATGGTTGCTTTTAATAATCAGTTTAAAAATGAACATAGCATTATGTTTGGGCATAATCTATGATAATGGAGAGTGTACCACTCTGCTAGAGGACACATCTTAACTGTAACTTTAGCTCCATCATCTGCTCTGTAACCTCGAGCACACCATTCAACTCTCAGGGCATATTTCCTCATCTATGAAATGAAAGGTCTGGATTCTTTCATTCTTAGTGTCATGACCGAAAATAGGTCTGGTTTACTAATGTACTAGGGTGCCGCATCTAAAGGTCTAAAAGGTAAGAATAAGGAGAGGGTATGGGAATAAGATAATTAAATTAAAGAAAATAGAAATTAGGGAAAAGAAGAAGAAAGAGAATAAGGAGGAGAAGGGAGACATGGAAGAGGTTGCCGGGGATGGGGCGGGAATAGAAAGGGAAAGAGAAGCCCTTGCCTCGTACATGATTATTTCATGGGTCTGAAGCAGCACTAATGTATGTGCAGTTTCAGACTAACACAGTTGCAGAATTCCTCCAGATACTGATTATTTGAACTAGAAAGTTAAATTTCGAAAACAGAAAGAAGTATTTGTTTTTCTGGTGTGTGTGTGTGCACGCGCCCGTGTGCCTTATTTTAAACTATATTTTCATTTGGATGGAATAAATGAATCCTTCTCAAGGTTTAGCATTTTCTGTCTGGAAGAAAAAAACCCAGAATTACACTCTCTTCAAATTTGATAAACAGAAGTTTTCAGCTGCTATTCTTTCGATCTAGTCAAACACTTTATGCTCAATTCAAAACTGATCTCCTTTAGTTTCCAAGGTCCTAATTGATATGCCAGTGTTGAACTCTCTTTTCTCCTGATATTTTAACTGCTTGGGTCTATATTAACTGCTCCATTCCATTTTAGAGTTTTCTTTCATGAGAATGGAGATGATCTTTAGAGAAAAAATCACTCATTTTTTCCCATCTATAGTTTATTTCTAAAATTGAAAGTAAATGCCTTACCCAAGTTCAGTTGGATTTCAATCCTTAAATTCCATATTTTTATCAGCATCTCCTACATTCCATTTTCCTGTGGCCAATCATCAAGAAAAGAAGAAACTTGTTTCTATGGTTATTTCATCTAAAAGCTTCAGGAATAATTATTTTAGTGGAAAGTCTGACATAAAAGAAAAAAAAAAAAACATGTTAACAGAATTAGAAAAAAATGTAACAGATACCTTTTAAACTATACAAGAATATCATGAATAACTATATACCAGTAATTTTGAAACATATATTAACCACATTAAGTTTTGGGAAGTAATATAAAAAGCCAATATTGAAGCAAGAAGAAAAAGAAAACTAATGCACCAACATGTTAAAGATATTAACATTGTTATGCCTAAGAGCCTTTCTCTCTGCTCCCTAAAACCCTAAGCTCAGGTAGTTCTATGCAAAACTTCAAAGGAACCAATAATCCTGATCTTAGATAAACTGTTACAGAGCTAAAAACAATACAGAAAGGAACCCAATTCATTTCATGGGGCTATGAGTTTATACCCCAAATTAGGTAAAGACATATAGGAAGATTAGAATTAATTTCACTTAATAAGATAGAGGCAAAACTCTCAAATAATTTTTTTTAGAAATGTATCATGATCAAACAGTTGTCTTTTTATAAAAATCAAGATAGACATTTTTTAAAAATTACATGTTCACCTCAGTGTATGTCAGAAAAAAAATTTTAATGAATTTCAATACCAAGCCAAATTTTTAAAAAGTTAAAACTACAAATAGGAGAGAACTTTGATAACATGGTAACAAGCTACCAAAAACCTATAGCAAGCATTATATTTAATGAAAAACATTTTCAGTCATTTTCTTAGACATTGGAGAAAGACAGGGGTGACTATTGTCATTATCATTCTCCCTAGTGTTTGTGGAAGCTTACAATCTTATAATACCTTTCCTAACTACCCCCTGTCCTCTCTACCAAGCTCATCTTTAGCCAGCTCTCCCCTGGACCCTCCTATTAGCAGAGTGGACTTCCCAGGGCATTGTTATCAAGTCTGGCTCTGCCACATCCATTGAGAAGCTCTAAGAGTTACCATGTCTGAATTAGTTTCTTGTGGGGTCACTGCTCCTTTCTCTTGGGTCCTGGTGCACACAAGGTTTTGGTGAGAGACTTTATTTTTGGGGGCTCCAAAATCACTGCAGATGGTGACTGCAGCCATGAAATTAAAAGATGCTTGTTCCTTGGAAGAAAAGCTATGATCAACCTAGACAGCATATTAAAAAGCAGAGACATTAGTCAACAAAGGTCCATCTAGTCAAAGCTATGGTTTTTCCAGTAGTCATGTATGGATGGGAGAGTTGGACTGTAAAGAAAGCTGAGTGCCAAAGAATTGATGTTTTTGAACTGTGGTGTTGGAGAAGACTCTTGAGAGTCCCTTGGACTGCAAGGAGATCCAACCAGTCCATCCTAAAGGAAGTCAGTCCTGAATATTCATTTGAAGGACTGATGCTGAAGCTGAAATACTTTGGCCACCTGATGCGAAAAACCGACTCATTGGAAAAGACCCTGATGCTGGGAAAGATTGAAGGCGGGAGGAGAAGGGGACAACAGAGGATGAGATGATTGGATGGCATCACCAAAGTGATGGACATGAGCTTGAGTAAGCTCCAGGAATTGGTGATGGACAGGGAAGTCTGGCGTGCTGCAGTCCATGGGGATGCAGAATTAAACATGATTGAGTGACTGAACTGAACTGAAGAGTAACAATGTGGTTCTGCAATTGCCTTTTCCCCTATGCCATCAGAAGGCTATTATTTCTCAGATGGGAGCTGCTTCTTCCACTGGATCCCAAAAGAAAGGAGGCAAGACTGCATCCATTCACAGCCAATTGTTACCAATAGGTAGATGCAATCACATCTTTGATTTTGGAAACCTCTGTGATTTGATAGCATTTCTTATCATATTGTGACCTAATGAGGGTTGATCAATACAGTCTTGGAGATCTTTTCCAACATAAACATTTTTAAAAATTAGATATAAGGGCTGAAAGAGAAAAGGCAGAATTTTCATAGTTGTATGCTATTATGATTTATAATAAAAACCCAAGAAATGCAAAAAAGTATTAGAACTCACAAATTTCACATAAGTCATTGCATATAAAAATCAATTAAAACTTCAGTAAATTACACTAGCAAAAACATAGAAATGGTGCTCACCCTAAAAGAGTGGACTGTATGTTCCCATTCTTATGTGTGGGCTGCCCATAGTGATTTCTATCCAAAGGGTTCAGTCTGAAAAGCGGAATAAAAAGAATAACTTCACAGCAGAGACCACTGATGAACACTACCTCAGCTGAGTGATCAAGGTCAACATCAACACTGTTAAATCATATTGATAGCATCTATTCTTGACATGATGAGATGAGAATGGGACTTTACTTCTGTGATCCTCCTCCTCAAAACCCACAATCCTAGTCTAATCTTAAGCAAAACATCATACAAACCCTAACTGGGGGACATTCTACAAAATGTCTGACCAATAGTCCTCAAATTGGTCAGTCATCAAAAATTACCCCCACTTCATCCATGTGGATTAGTGAGGTATACTGTGACAATTGTTGCTGTTTAGTTTCCCAGTCAGGCCCAACTCTTTGCAACCCCAAACCAGGCTTCTCTGCCCCTCACCATCTCCTGACATTTGCCCAAGTTCATGTCCATTGCATCCGTGATGCTATCCAACCATCTCATCATCTGATGCCCTCTTCTCCTTCTGCCCTCAATCTTTCCCAGCATCAGGGACTTTTCCAGTGAGTCACCTGTTCGCATCAGATGACCAAAATACTGGAGTTTCAACTTCAGCATAAGTCCTTCCAACGAGTATCCAGGGTTGATTTCCCTTAAGATTGACTGCTTTGATCTCCTTCCTGTCCAAGGGACCCTAAGGAGTCTTCTCCAGAGCCATAGTTCGAAGGCATTAATTCTTCAGTGCTCAGCCTTCTTTATGGTCCAGCTCTCACAACTGTACGTGACCACTGGGAAGACTATAGCTTTGATTATACAGACCTCTGTCAGCAGAGTAATGTCTCTGATTTTCAGTATGCTGTCTGGGTTTGTCATAGCTTTCCTGCCAAGAAGTAAACATCTTCTAATTTCATGGCTGCTTTCACCATTTGCAGTGATTTTAGAGCCCAAGAAGAGGAAATCTGTCGCTACTTCCGTCTTTTCCCCTCTATTTGCCATGAAGCAATGGGGCCAGATGCCACGACCTTAGTTTTTTTAATATTTAGTTTTAAGCCAGCTCTTTCACTCTCCTCCTTCACCCTTATCAGGAGGCTGTTCAGTTCCTCTTGGCTTTCTACCATTAGAGTGGTATCATCTGTATATCTGAGGTTGTTGATGTTTCTCCTGCCTATCTTGATTCCAGCTTGTAATTCATCCAGCCCAGCATTTCTCATGATGTGCTCAGCATATAGATTAAACAAACAGGGTGACAGCAGGCAGCTGTGACCATGTCACGTAACAAACAACCCTGATCACAATTTTTACAACAATCAGTAGTTTTCACTCTCCATCTTGTAGAAACAGACTTTATTTTCTTGGGCTCCAAAATCACTGTGGACAGTGACTGCAGTCATGAAATTAAAAGATGCTTTATCCTTGGAAGACTAGCTATTACAAACCCAGACAGTGTATTAAAAAGCAGGGACATAATTTTTCTGACAAAGGTACGTATAGTCAAAAAACTATGGTTTTTCCAGTAGTCATGTATACATGTGAGAATTGAACCATAAAGAAGGCTGAGTGCCGAAGAAATGATGTTTTCAAACTTTGGTGCTGGAGAAGACTCTTCAGAGTCCCTTGGACAGCAAGGAGATCAAACCAGTCAGTCCTAGAGGAAATCAACCCTGAATATTCAGTGGAAAGACTGATGCTAAAGCTGAAGCTCCAATACTTTGGCTACCTGATGCAAAGAGATGACTCATTGGAAAAGACCCTGATGCTGGGAAAGATTGAGGGTAGAAGGGGAAGGGGGCAACAGAGGATGAAATGGTTGGATGGCATCATCAACTCAATGGACATGAGTTTGAGCAAACTCCAGGAGAGAATGAAGGACAGGGAAGCCTGGTGTGCTGCAGTCCATGGAATCACAAAGAGTGGGACACGACTGAGTGACTGAATAACACTTGTAGATTGGGTTCTGGGTCTGCTGGGTGTGGCTGAGCTCAGCTGGACTTGACTCCAGTAGGTATCCAGGATACACCTTAGGTTTAAGTCAGCTTCTCATGTCTCTCATTGCTCTCACTGGAACACTACCCTTGGCTAGATGATAAATTTGTTTACAAAGAACAAAAATGGGACACATTTTCTATAGAAAGTCTTGGAGGCATTTTTGATTATTGATTGGATCTTTTCCTACGGTAAAGGAAAACAAAATTAACTCACTTCAAAATATGCTTCCAGAAATCAATTTTTCCTCCACTTGATAAAAGTATGCTTTTCAAGAATCATCTTTTTTCCTCCACTATGAAAAAATAAGCAAAAAGATTTTTTTTAAAAACCCAAGGACATAACATTACAGGCCAAGCTTGTGTGGTTTGTCAAGATGAGGTCTGTCCAGTTGTACATGCAGAAGGCAGTGGAACCACTTTGAGGAGTGATGCTGGGATCAGATTCTCATGCTGACCTCTGCCCACACACTGAGCTCAGACTGGCACCCTGCATCTGTCAGTCAGTATTGAGGTGAGGTGCCCCATCTTATCTGCCATGCGAAAGAGCAGGCACACTGGTGTCCTTACTGATGAATCAATGGCACGTGCCACCTCTTTGCCTCTTCACTGTAGCAATGTGGACATGTCACAAGGGTTCTACATGGGGAAACCACCCTGAGGGAGAGTTTAGTAAAACCTCAGGACTGTATTTTTCAAGTTATTCCATAGAAGCACCTTTCTTCTTAGAGGCAAATGACAAGTGCACAGACAAACACTCCAGGAAACCAGAAGGTAGAGCCTAAAACATCCTGGCCTAAGCAGAAAATGTCTTTCAAGTCTCCTGACGGGGCTTTAAAATGTCATATGAATGTTTCATTTGATTTCATATCCTCTTTTATTTAATGTAAAGCAATGTTTTAAATTGCCATCTGGAACTGAAAATGTTTCCTAGCATTTTAGCCTGTACCTTGGTCTGCAATCAGCATATTACACGGGCACAGAGTGAGGTGCTGGCAAAGAACACGAGATCTGGCAGCTCGTGCCCTCAGACCCTGTCCACTTGCCCATTTCCACAACCACTATCGTAGTTGTTGTTTAGTCGCTCAATCGTGTCTGACTCTTCCGTAATCCCATGGACTGTAGCCCACCAGACTCCTCTGTCCATGGGATTTCCCAGGCAAAAAGTGGGTTCCACTTTCTTCTCCAGGTAATCTTCCTAACCCAGGGATCAAACCCGAGTCTTCTGCATTGGCAGGAGGATTCTTTACCACTGAGCTACGTGGGAAGTCAGTAGTCCAAGTTACCACCACTCTTTTCCTAGACCATGGTTGTAGGGCCTCTAAGCTGGACTGCCTGCTTCCACGCTTTGGTCTGTATTCAGAGTGTATCTGACTAACAAAAACCCTTCCACACCTCTTCATCACTATCAGTAGAAAATCAGAATCTTCATCCAGGCCTCCAGGCTCTTGGGTCTGGCCTCCACCAATTTATTCAAGCTGATCTCTGATCACGATCTCCTCGCTCTCTGTGCTCCAGACATACAGCCTCAAGCCTGCTAGTCCGTTTCCTCTCCCCAGACTTAGACCAACCAGTTCTCCTCCTTAAACCTTCTTCCTTTAACCCTTATTTTTGTTTCGACTCCCTAATAAATCCATTTTCTCCTATTCTACATTCTGACAGTTCCTCATATTTCCCACTCACTGGCACTAAGCTCCTCAAGGAGAAAGGTAATGTCTTCTTTTTATCTGTTCTTGGCACCTAACACCTTCCCTGACACATAGTAGCTGTTCAATAAATGTTTTGTGATGGAAAGAATGAGCTAGTGAAGATTTCATCTTCTTACAAGTCCAGAAAACTAAGGCTGAAAGAGAATAACTTAAAGAATTTTCTAATGCAATACATACTTGTTAGCATATCATTGACCAGAGATGTATTAACTCCACAAGCATAAGTTTCTGCAAAAATCCCCCAGTCAGTAATGTGTTAAAATTCCATTTTAACTGGATGGCATTACTGATTCAGTTGGGACATGAGTTTGAGCAAACTCCGGGAGATAGTGAAGGACAGGTGTGCTACCATTCATGGAGTCGCAGAGTTGGACATGACTTAGCCATGGAACAACAACAACAACAACAAAATGTTAGACTGAAAGCTTTGTTCCAGTTCCACCCAAAACACCTTTCAGGTAACTCTGGGGATGAGGAAAAAGTAAGAGACAGAATCTCCTCAAAGATTTGAGACAGAATTTATGAATCTCGCAAGTCTTGATGCCTGAGTGTTCCTAATCTAAGCAGTTCCCCTAAGAACATAAAATGAAATGGCAACACTGTTGATGATATAAATGTCTATTAGGAGTTTTTATTTCTTAATCCTTTATGCCTATTTGGAAACACTGGAAAAAAGAATGTTTTATTAACAAGCACCATCCCTTGATGGTGATCCTTGTATTGACGTGAGGCCAACATGAAAAAGAGTGTGGAATGAACTGGAAATGAAAAGCAGAGCGTTCACTCAATAATCATCCCACCAACTTTATGGAGATCCACCTGCTACTTAGAGGTATGAGGATATGATACTGACACTCCCCGACCACAGGTGGCTCAGGGCCTCCAGGGAAGACAGGGCATCATCAGAGAGTCACTAACAGTCTGTGCCTTAGATGTGGTACATAAACTTTTTCAACTTGTTTCCTCATCTCTAAAATTAAGGAAATGGCAGAGTTGCCATTTCTTACTGCTCTTAGAATTGCTGGGACATTAAATGGGATGATGACCATAAAAGACTTGGTGTCTGGCACATAGTCATTTATATCAGTTTGAATGTTTTTGCTTACAGGAGACAGAAAACTTGACCAGCAGTGGCTTAAATCATGTATTTATTTTTCTGTTAACAAGCAGCCTGGGGTGGGCAACCCACAGAACTGTTTAGCAATGATGGGCATCTGGCCCTGCAACTCCGGAATTCTCCTGACCTGTCTTCACAGTGTAAAAACACCTGCTGCTTTTCAAGTGCCTCTTTTTTTGACAGCAATAAGTAGATCCTTCCTAAGAAGCCCAAGAGACTTTCTTATATGCTCCATTGGCCAGAAATATGTATTAAGTGCATAGTACCGGGCCTGGCATCTACTAACTAATCAGTACAATTTAGCTATCAGATGATAGTGATGATGGTGGTGATGGTGATGGTGGTGGTGACTGTGATGATGGTGGTGGTGACGCAATAGAGAGGAAAAACATATGTACTTTCTGTTTATAATCAAGACCATCTGTCAACTTCTGGATCCATTTGTCCCTCTCTTCCAAGGTCTGATATAAAGAGATGGAATCACAGAATACAGAAGCGTATTGGACTAATTAATATCTAATTAAGATATTGCTTGGGAGAGCAAAAAAGGAAGGACAGTCACAAACAAATGGAAGTAGATAAAATAGGATATCGTGGGTATAACCAGGGAGGTTGGTAAAGTTAGAAATAGCATAGAATCATAAAGCATGATCCCTGAAAGTCCTTCTCATTACCAGAGTAATGAATGAGTCTTCTCTGAAACCAGGGCCCAGAGAAGGTAAATAATTAACTCAAGGTAACACAGAATTTCAATTAGAACTTAGGTTTCCTAAAGCCTGTAATTTAAAAAAAAAAAAAAATTTGTTACCAAAAAATGCAATCTAAAGGTGAAAGAAATGCCTAAAATAAACTCTGATTCTTAGTGGAGTCAATTGCTGCCCATCTGCCATAATTTTACCCTCCCATCCTGGCATAAAAAGAGTTAATAAGCAAGCATTTTCTGGTTATAAACAACAGAAAATACCAAAGTTTCCTTGTTTTTCTGAATGGCACAAACACCTGATAAACAAACCTTGCTTTCAAAAGATTTCATAATCTAAAGTGTGTGTTTAGTCACAAGCTGAACTCTTGATTCCTTGCCCCTGGAAACGAAGAGAAATCTCTAATTCAGTAAAATATAAATGATCTGGGATCAAATCATGGTTTGTGTCCCTTGAAAATGCTTAGCTTCTCAGAAATAGACTCACAGACAGAGAAAATAAACTATGGTTACCAAAGAGGAAAGGGGGGAGGAAGGGATAAATCAGGGATTCAGAATTAACAGATTGAAAGAACATGAAAGTCGCTCAGTCATGTCCGACTCTCTGCGACCCCATGGACTGTATAGTGCATGGAATTCTCGAGGCCAGAATACTGGAGTGAGTAGCCTTTCCCTTCTCCAGGGGATCTTCCCAAACCAGGGATCGAACCCACGTCTCCCGCATTGCAGGCAGATTCTTGCTTCTCAGAAATAGACTCACAGACAGAGAAAACAAACTATGGTTACCAAAGAGGAAAGAGGGGAGGAAGGGATAAATCAGGGATTCGGAATGAACAGATACACACTACTATATAGAGCGTTCCCTGGTGGTGCTAGTGGTAAAGAATCTGCCTGTCAATGCAGGAGATGCAAGATATGCAGGTTCAGTCCCTGGATCAGGAAGACCCCCTGGAGAAGGGAATGGCTACCCACTCAAATATTTTTGCCTGAGAAATCTCATGGACAGAGGAGCCTGGCAGGCTATAGTTCACAGAACCACAGAGTTGGACATGACTGAGCACACTGCTATATATAAAATAAACAACAAAGAACTACTGTATAGCACAGGAAATTATACTCAAATACTCAGTACTTTGTAATAACATATAATGGAAAAGAATGTGAAAAAGAATACAAACATATATGTGTATATTTATGTATATAAAAATGCACACACACACACATATATACACACACTTTGCTGTATACCTGAAACTAACACAACATTGTACAATAAATCAACTTATTTCAGTGTTTTAAAAGTCCAGTTTCTTTGTCCCTCTGGAAATAGAAACAACCTCTCAGATCATAATCCCATTATATTTAACAGCTTTTATTCTACCTTATTTCTTGATTTAGCAATCTCTCCATGGACTGGGTACATATACAGTAGGTGGGAAATAAGCATGTGTCAAATGCCATCCCAACATTAATAAACATCTAATCATCTAGATCTTAAAAAGATGGTATTAACTTGAATATCAGAGAGACAGAACATAGTGGCTCATCAGAGGAGATGGCAGCCAGAGCTAAATCCCTAATAATACCTAACTTATCTCAACCTCGTCCACAATCAGATGTTACTCTGTGATTTTGACATGGATTGTCTATTGCATTTCATCCTTAAAACAAGCCTCTGAGGCAGGAACAGCTATTGTCAACACCCACTTGGTAGAGGAGGAAACTGAGCTTTAGAGAGCATCAGCCAAGTGGAAAATGATGGAGCCAGGATTTGAATAGCATTGATCAGGGCTGTACTCAGTTGTGTGTAATAGGAACCAGATTTCAGTGGCTTGACCCAGTAAGGATTTAATTTTTCTTACATAACAAGGAATTCAAGCATAAAGAACTCAGGGCTCATAACCAGCCCAGGAAGTCATCAAAGACCCACAGACCCAGCTGCCTTCTTGCCTCCACAGGCACCACCCTTAACCTGTGGCTGCTGTCGGCACAGTCAGAAGAGGACTTCTGCGCCTCCAGACACTGCATCTGTCGGAAAGCAGGAAGAAGCAGGAAAGCAAGAGACAAAGGTTGCTCAGTCGTGTCTGACTCTTTGCTGCCTCGTGACTGTAGCCCACCAGGCTCCTCTGTCCATGGAATTTTCTAGGCAAGAATACTGGAGTGGATTGCCATTCCCTTCTCCAGGAGATCTTGCTGACACAAAGATTGAACCCAGGTCTCCTGCATTGTAGGCAGCTTCTTTACCATCTGAGCCACCAGGGAAGCCCATGAGAGACAAAGGACATGTAACCAAATCTGTTCCTTTTTTATCAAGAAAATGGTAGCTTTTCCAGGGAATTCTTTTTTTTTTTTAAACTTTACAATATTGTATTGGTTTTGCCAAATATCGCAATGAATCCACCACAGGTATACCTGTGTTCCCCATCCTGAACCCTCCTCCCTCCTCCCTCCCCGTACCCTCCCTCTGGGTCATCCCAGTGCACCAGCCCCAAGCATCCAGTATCATGCATCAAACCTGGACTGGTGACTCGTTTCATACATGATATTATACATGTCTAGTTGACCAGAACAGGCTGTTAACACAGCTACTCTAGCTGCAGGTAAGTATGGAGATGTGAACACTCAACCTAGCACATTGTTGCCCTAAATAAAACTCAGGTTCTGTTACTGAGAAGTAGAGAGATTGGGTAGACAACCAGCAGTCCCCATACTGAATCCAGGCAGCGATTGGACATTAAAGCTCAAGAAATAAATGTGCTCATAACCTCTATGCCAGCACAAACATCAATATCCTATCCCACTGTTCCCCACCAAAAAACTGTTTGAACCAACTTGTCACTGGAGTGACAAGTTTTTTGTTGTTGTTTGTTTTCTTTACATAGCTTCTTCTAAAAACCCATTCCTGGAGCATAGAGGGAGGAAGCCTGAATGCTGTCTGGGTCCTATAATTATCACTTGCCTCCCGCTCCCCTTTTCAATGCAATAAATGACCATCAAGCCTTCTGCTCCCCGATGACCAAACACCGAAAATAATTTTCTTTGAGAAGACTTTGTTCCACCTAATTTGTGAGTAAAATTTCCTAAGGGCAGCAGTGAAAGGTCTAAGATAATGAGGAAGTCTTCAAACTCAGGGGAACTGATGAGATCTGCTCTCAAAGTCGCCATACACCATTAATCAATTGTTACTAGGCAGAGTCACGGAACCCAGATAGAGGTCAGCAGATCATATGACCCACGGCCGGCCAAACAGCCAGCATCCTGCTGCTTAAACGAAAGCAGAAGTGACTTTGTAACTCTTCCCACTTAGCTGAATTCATAACTTATGCTGATTTTTCATAGCCAGGGTTCAGTTTAGACTGTGGAGAGCCACTGAGTAAAATAAAGTAAAAAAACCAGAGGTGGGTGGGAAAGTGTGTGTGTGTGTGCGTGTGTGTGTTGACAGGGGTGGTGTTACCAAGTAAACAAGATAAGCTGGCCATAAGATTTACAAGAAAAACAAATTGGAAATAAAAATCACATTTTAGCAGATTACCCAGTTTTACCTAATGTGTCCTTATTTGAAAATTACAAGTGCCTTTACTCATTATTTCCATACTCATTTAAATTTATTCTTGTCCTTTTTTTTTTCAGTCTAAATCATAGACGCTGTGTTTCATCATTTTCCATAGGGCACAGTATTTTGATTTTTCAGATGCTCTGTAAACCTAAATAGTTGCTATTATGTCAGACTTGGACACATCTTGACCTTCTTTGACTTCTGTTTGTTACTGCTTATATGCTAAGGTGCTTCAACTACTTGTAAGAGTATCTTTAGATGGTTCTGAAAGATAGATAACTGAACATCTCAACATTACCTTTAAGTATTTCTTATGTTAGCAAAATCCAAAACTTCCTCTCTAAATAAAAAGGGAGATTTAGTACATTCTTCCTCTGATTCTGGAAATTTTTGAGCACTAAGGAAAAATGTAAATTAAAAAGTAAAATCATGTATTACCGAGGGCAGGGAAATTTTATTTAATAAACAATTCCCTCCTACATTGGTTCAGGCTGTTCTTTTTAGTCATACTTGGGACAAGATGCTGGGCAACAACCACATTTAACAGAAATACCCAAAATACCATCCAGAGAAACAAATTGGGTCGTATTAAGGTTCTGTTTCCATATCCACTTAGATATGGAACAGTTAGTGCTTGGAAGTTCCCAGTTTAGTTCCTAAAATAAGAGAAGTCCTCTAATTTGTCAAATAAAAACTTTCCCACACTTATACCAAAGCATAAAAATCTGTGCAGATCAAACTTACAATGACAAAAGATGAAGACATAAAATTATTTAGTTTAGGATCTCTGGGGTGTGTTTTTAGTTTAGGCTAAATCTTTTTTAATATCACCAGTTCTTTAAGTTCCAGAAGTCAGAGAGCATGTCCAGTGAAATACTTTGGAATCTTTCTGACAAGGGCAAAGAGAAGCAAAAGTTAAATCTTGCATGCATTTCAACCAGCCTTCCACATTTATGAATTTATAATATAAAAATAATCAAAAGAATACAAATAAGAACATGTAAGATATATTCATCATATTAATTACAAAAATATTTGCTAATAGTGAAATCTGCAAGTCACTAAAATGTCCCAAAATAATGGATTGGTGAATTGCATTATGACTATGCAATGAAATTCTCTGTAGGTCTTTGAAACAGCAATAAAGGTCACTATTTATTGATATTGCAAAGATAGCCACAGTTCAGTGTGATAGGGAGGAAAATCAGCTTATAGAACAATGTATGCAGTATGAGCTCATTTTTGCAAAAAGAGTACAAAGATACAATATGTTAAGAAAAAAGTATTAAAAAGATATGCTCCAAAATATAAACAATGATTGTGACTGGGTTTATTAGGCCATAAACAATTTTCACTTTTTTCCACAGTAGACAATTCATGTCAAGGTCTCAGAATAGTATCTGATACATGGTCCATATATATTAGGTACTATTCATATTAGGGTTTTAATTTATCAGTCATTGCCTCTGATGTGTCACTGGTTTTTTGTCTCCTTCTAAGTAATTTCTTTTTCTTTTTTTCTGACAATAATGAGAAAACTATGCAAGAAGTGATTTCCATTTTGAGAAAAAAAAGGGGGCTGGGGGGAGGTTAGGGAGAGGTTTCTGCACCAATACTTGTCTTCCCATCTGGGTTAGTCACATGCATGCAAAGGGCCTAAAAAGAGAGGTGGAGGGGAAGCGAGAAGGAAGACTTCGCCACAGTAAATGAAAAGCAAACAATATGCATATCAGCATCCCAAGATGTACCACTCTGCTGGGAAAATCCAAGACAAAAGAATTTTCGGACACAACAGTTCAAAGCATATTGCACCTGTCAAAACGTCTGTCATCTTCTATAGAAAGGCACCATTCTAAGAGAGAAAAGGGAAACTTTCGCAAAGTCACTCAGGAACAACAGCTTACTTTGTCTCCTTCCTCTGGTCAACTCCTCCATCTGAAAGCCATTTAGCTCCATGCTATAGCTTGCCTGGAAGGACCAGACAATAGGAAGGTCTCTTTCATTGTCAAGGACAGTTACACTTTGAAGATGACGCTCAAAAGAGGTTAAAATGGGTCAACAAGCAATTGTTGGCCCTATGCAAGGACATGCGAAGAGGACATTGTTAGTCACACACACACACAAAATCTCTATCTCAAAGAATTCAACTTTAACCTAGAGGAGGTGTGGGAAGGAAGAAACTAACATGCAATACTGGTTTTATCCCAAAGAGGAATTAGGAAGGGAAGCGATCTACCCCAAGAGGATTAATTAATAGACAGTTTGAGGATGGTCTTTGCCATTCCAAATATCCATCCACACTGTGTATCAAGAAGATAAGTGTAATTTAGGGAAAAGTGAGAAAAATGTGACTTTTCTAAAAATACTGTATGCAAGTGATGTTAATTCCATGCTGGTTATTACATTTGTTAAGAGTTTTATTTTCTAGATTCACTTTGGGAAATGTGTTTGGCATGTAGTCAGATGAAAGGTAAAGGTTGGGTGGGTGGATATATTTAAATCGTAGTTATTTCTTTTGTGCAATTTCTTAGATATCTTTAAAAGGGAAGTCTCAGAACCCATCGGAGCAAAGATGATCTAAAGAGAAGTAACAAGGAAAATCTGAATCAGCCCAACTCTATGCCTATATTCACAGCCTGATTCTGCCTTGTTTAGGCCATGTGACTCTGGACGAATAACTTAACCTCCCTCTTGTCAGTTTCCACTTGTGTAAAAAGAGGTAACAACAACAGGCCATCAGAAATATTGGGAGGATTAAAGCAGAGACTGCATCCAGGAGAAATGAAAACATTTATTTACACAAAAGCTTGTACACACAAGTTTTTCATAATAAAAATGTGCACACAGCATCATTCATAATAGTCAAATAGTGGAAATAATGCCAATGGAAAAACAAAATGTGGTCTAGCCACACAGTGGAATATTATTCAGTCATAAAAAGGAATAATATACTGACATCCTATAACATGGAAGAATATTGAAAAAACTATGTTAAGTGGAGGAAGCCAGTCACAAAAGACCACATATTATACAATTCTGTTCATATTAAATTCCCAGAATAGGGAAATCCTTAGAGACAGAAAGCAAATTAGTGATTGTTCAGAACTAGAGAGTAGAGAAGGAGAGAACAGAAAGATGATAGCTAAAGCGTATAAAATTTGTGTTTGAGTAGGTGAAATGTAAAATTTACTGTGATGATGGCCACACATAGGTGTCAATATACTAAATATATTGTCAATATACTAAAAACCAGTGTATTGTACACTTTAAATGGATGACTTATATAGTGTACAAATTATATCTCAATAAGGTTGCTAAAAATAAACAAAAGAGACCAAGCAAGAATGATGGACAAAACTGTGGCAAGAAAACAAAACAAAATACTTTTTTTAAAGGAGGGTGGAAAAGTACTATAATAAAGGAATCAGAACTGTGCTTGACACAGAGTAAGGACTCGATAAACACTGAGTATCAGAATTATTTTTATGAGTAAGTATAAATCATTGTGAATAGCTTTGGAAAAAAGAGTGCTGTTATGTAGTATGACTAACAGTAAGACTGAAATTTCAACTTTAATCTTAAAATATTAATCTTTAAATATATTTCAAAATTCAACCTTATCCCCTGAAATCTAAAGATAATCCATTTCTAAATAGTCCACTTAAAAGGTAAATTTCAAAATGAAATGCAGCTCTTTCTCTTCTTTAATGAGTTTGCTATGTAAGTATATTAAATTATCTGTGATTGTCAAATCTTCTTTAAGCTTTGGAAACTAAGTACAGAGTCAAAATGTGAGAAAGTTCTTTCATTACAAAATACACTTACAACTGGAATCATTCTTTAAAAAAAAAAAAAAAACTTGGGGGGACTTTCCTGGTGGTTCCATGGCTAAGAACCCACCTTCCAATGCACGTAACACGGGTTCAAACCAGAGTCTGGGAACTAAGATCGCACAAGCCATGTGTCACGGCCAGAAATTTTTTTTTTTTTTTTAAGTTTAAAACTACCTTTAAAAAAAAAAGTTACTTGTGGTGGTAGATACTGCCAACTGTCATTTTGTACTCTGAACTCTTCTAAACTGAAGGTTCTTAATGAAATATTTTGTTAATTCATCAACTATTTACTTCATTTTTAAAATACAGATGCTTGTGAGCATGAGTGTTGGAGGAAGTCACTGAACAAATTGCTTTGTCTGTTTCCTCATCAATAAAAGAGATACTACAGTACTACTTAACCCCACAATGCTCTGATGAAGGTAAAGAATATAGAGACATGATCACCTGGTCACCAGAAATAATACTCATTGTCAGTGTAAGGCAGCTGGATCTAGAAGCCTTCCATTAGCCCTGCATAACTGATGGTGATATTTGCGCTAATTATTGTTGATACTTGTAGGAGGAAATGGCAATCTGCTCCAGTATTCTTGCTTGGAGAATCCCATGGACAGAGGAGCCTGACGGGCTACAGTCCATGGGATTACAAACAGTCAGAAACGACTGAGTGACTAAACCACCACCGCCACCATTGTCTATACTAGTCACAAAATAATTATTTGCAGTTGCACTGCAGTTATGCTTTTCAAAACGCTTTGATTTGATAGAAACTTGATCCTCAAAGTATCCCTTGCAGTAAACAAAACGTTACCCCAATTTAACCGAGAAGATACTGCAGCCAAAGGATAGAGAGACGAGATGCTAAGTTCAGATCACATTTACAGGAACATACTCCCGGCTCTTCAGATCCAAGTCAGCCCAGCTCCTGAGTTCTTCCTTACCTCTCCCGCTATGATGTCCCGTCCCTTCCACCACTTTGATGCAGATCAGCTCTAGTGATCTTGGAAAGGGCTACCATCTTTAACAAACCTCAAAACCACCTTCACTTTCTTAAGTTTCTGAGACTTCATTCACAGAGATGCTGTTGCTTCACACAAAAAGAACTATGTGATGATCATCTCTGCTCTTCAAAGTGTTCAGACGTATCATATGTCATCAACTCACAACACTCACCTCCCACTCTCCACTTTGTTACAAGGAAGAGAGGGATATAAGTAGAGTTTATAGACTTACCTCACTTAGGTACCAATAGCATGAAATAAAAACTAATTTATATATGCTATCTATATAGATAGAATATACACATATATTATTGTACTTATATAATAGTTCTAATGACACAGTATACAATAATATGGCTTATATACAAAAAATATTGTATAGTATATAATCAGATCAGATCAGTCGCTCAGTTGTGTCTGACTCTTTGCGACCCCATGAATCGCAGCATGCCAGGCCTCCCTGTCCATCACCACTCCCAGAGTTCACTGAGAATCACGTCCATCGAGTCAGTGATGCCATCCAGCCATCTCATCCTCTGCCATCCCCTTCTCCTCCTGCCCCCAATCCCTCCCAGCATCAGAGTCTTTTCCAATGAGTCAACTCTTCGCATGAGGTGGCCAAAGTACTGGAGTTTCAGCTTTAGCATCATTCCTTCCAAAGAACACCCAGGGCTGATCTCCTTCAGAATGGACTGGTTGGATCTCCTTGCAGTCCAGGGGACTCTCAAGAGTCTTCTCCAACACCACAGTTCAAAAGCATCAATTCTTCGGCACTCAGTTTTCTTTATAGTCGAACTCTCACATCCATACATGACCACAGGAAAAACTATAGCCTTGACTAGACGAACCTTTGTTGGCAAAGTAATGTCTCTGCTTTTGAATATGCTATCTAGGTTGGTCATAACTTTCCTTCCAAGGAGTAAGCGTCTTTTAATTTCATGGCTGTAGTCACCATCTGCAGTGATTTTGGAGCCCAGAAAAATAAAGTCTGACACTGTTTCCACTGTTTCCGCATTTATTTCCCATGAAGTGGTGGGACCGGATGCCATGATCTTCGTTTTCTGAATGTTGAGCTTTAAGCCAACTTTTTCACTCTCCACTTTCACTTTCATCATAAGGCTTTTGAGTTTCTCTTCACTTTTTGCCATAAGGGTGGTGTCATCTGCATATCTGAGGTTATCGCTATTTCTCCCGGCAATCTTGATTCCAGTTTGTGTTTCTTCCAGTCCAGCGTTTCTCATGATGTACTCTGCATATAAGTTAAATAAACAGGGTGACAATATACAGCCTTGATGAACTCCTTTTCCTATTTGGAACCAGTCTGTTGTTCCATGTCCAATTCTAACTGTTGCTTCCTGACCTGCATACAAATTTCTCAAGAGGTAGATCAGGTGGTCTGGTATTCATTCCCATCTCTTTCAGAATTTTCCACAGTTTATTGTGATCCACACAGTCAAAGGCTTTGGCATAGTCAATAAAGCAGAAATAGATGTTTTTCTGGAACTCTCTTGCTTTTTCGATGATCCAGCAGATGTTGGCAGTTTGATCTCTGGTTCCTCTGCCTTTTCTAAAACCAGCTGGAACATCAGGAAGTTCACGGTTCACATATTGCTGAAGCCTGGCTTGGAGAATTTTGAGCATTACTTTACTAGCGTGTGAGATGAGTGCAATTGTGTGGTAGTTTGAGCATTCTTTGGCATTGCCTTTCTTTGGGATTGGAATGAAAACTGACATTTCCCAGTCCTGTGGCCACTGCTGAGTTTTCCAAATTTGCTGGCATATTGAGTGCAGCACTTTCACAGTATCATCTTTCAGGATTTGAAATAGCTCAACTGGAATTCCATCACCTCCACTAGCTTTGTTCGTAGTGATGCTTTCTAAGTCAAGGCCCACTTGACTTCACATTCCAGGATGTCTGGCTTTCTAAGTGATCACTTCCTAAGTGATCACTTTCTAAGCATCACTTTCTAAGTGATGCTTTCTAAGTCAAGGCCCACTTGACTTCGTATTCCAGGATGTCTGGCTCTAGGTCAGTGATCACACCATCGTGATTATCTGGGTCATGAAGATCTTTTTTGTACAGTTCTTCTGTGTATTCTTGCTATCTCTTCTTACTATCTTCTGTTAGGTACATACCATTTCTGTCCTTTATCGAGCTCATCTTTGCATGAAATGTTCCTTTGGTATCTCTGATTTTCTTGAAGAGATCCCTAGTCTTTCCCATTCTGTTGTTTTCCTCTATTTCTTTGCATTGATCGCTGAAGAAGGCTTTCTTATCTCTTCTTGCTATTCTTCGGAACTCTGCATTCAGATGTTTATATTTTTCCTTTTCTCCTTTGCTTTTCGCTTCTCTTCTTTTCACAGCTATTTGTAAGGCCTCCCCAGACAGCCATTTTGCTTTTTTTCATTTCTTTTCTATGGGGATGGTCTTGATCCCTGTCTCCTGTACAATGTCACGAACCTCATTCCATAGTTCATCAGGCACTCTATCTATCAGATCTAGGCCCTTAAATCTATGTCTCACTTCCACTGTATAATCATAAGGGGTTTGATTTAGGTCATTCCTGAATGGTCTAGTGGTTTTCCCTACTTTCTTCAATTTAAGTCTGAATTTGGCAATAAGGAGTTCATGGTCTGAGCCACAGTCAGCTCCTGGTCTTGTTTTTGCTGACTGTATAGAGCTTCTCCATCTTTGGCTGCAAAGAATATAATCAATCTGATTTCAGTGTTGACCATCTGGTGATGTCCATGTATCGAGTCTTCTCTTGTGTTGTTGGAAGAGGGTGTTTGTTATGACCAGTGCATTTTCTTGGCAAAACTCTATTAGTCTTTGCCCTGCTTCAATCCGGATTCCAAGGCCAAATTTGCCTGTTACTCCAGGTGTTTCTTGACTTCCTACTTTTGCATTCCAGTCCCCTATAATAATATCACATATAATGCTTCCCTGGTGGCTCAGACAGTAAGGAATTTGCCTGCAATGCAGGAGACCTGGGTTCAATCCCTGGGTTGGGAAGATACCCTGGAGGAGGGCATGGCAACCCACTCCAGTTTTCTTGCCTAGAGAATCCCATGGATAGAGGAGCCTGGTGGGCAACAGTTCATGGGGTGGCCAAGAGTTGGACACAAATGAGTCAGTAAGCATGTATAATTATAAGCTTGAAAATATACAAATATATATATAATAGTTAAGAATAAAGCTTCCTTATATGTGAAGTAGCACTAATGACAATAGTAACTACTTCATGAAGCCATTGTAAGGACTTAAATGAAAACGTGAACTGTGAAATTCCAGATGTTCAAGCTGGTTTTAGAAAAGGCAGAGGAACAAGAGATCAAATTACCAACATCCACTGGATCATGGAAAAAGCAAGAGAGTTCCAGAAAAACATCTATTTCTGCTTTATTGACTATGCCAAAGCCTTTGACTGTGTGGATCACAATAAACTGTGGAAAATTCTGAAAGAGATGGGAATACCAGACCACCTGACCTGCCTCTGAGAAACCTATATGCAGTTCAGGAAACAACAGTTAGAACTGGACATGAAACAACAGACTAGTTCCAAATAGGAAAAGGAGTACGTCAAGGCTGTATACTGTCACCCTGCTTATTTAATTTCTATGCAGAGTACATCATGAGAAACGCTGGGCTGGAAGAAGCACAAGCTGGAATAAAGATTGCTGGGAGAAATATAAATAACTTCAGATATGCAGATGACACCACCCGTATGGCAGAAAGTGAAGAGGAACTCAAAAGCCTTATGATGAAAGTGAAAGAGGAGAGTGAAAAAGTTGGCTTAAGGCTCAATATTCAGAAAACTAAGATCATGGCATCTGGTCCCATCACTTCATGGGAAATAGATGGGGAAAACAGTGGAAACAGTGGCAGACTTTATTTTGGGGGGCTCTAAAATCACTGCAGATGGTGACTGCAGCCATGAAATTAAAAGACGCTTACTCCTTGGAAGGAAAGTTATGACCAACCTAGATAGCATATTCAAAAGCAGAGACATTACTTTGCCAACAAAGGTCCGTCTAGTCAAGGCTATGGTTTTTCCTGTGGTCATGTATGGATGTGAGAGTTGGACTGTGAAGAAAGCTGAGAGCCGAAGAATTGATGCTTTTGAACTGTGGTGTTGGAGAAGACTCTTGAGAGTCCCTTGGACTGCAAGGAGATCCAACTAGTCCATTCTAAAGGAGATCAGCCCTGGGTGTTCTTTGGAAGGAAAGATGCTAAAGTTGAAACTCCAATACTTTGGCCACCTCATGCGAAGAGTTGACTCATTGGAAAAGACTCTGATGCTGGGAGGGATTGAGGGCAAGAGGAGAAGGGGACGGCAGAGGATGAGATGGATGGATGGCATCACCGACTTGATGGACATGAGTCTGAGTGAACTCTGGGAGTTGGTGATGGACAGGGAGGCCTGGCGTGCTGCAATTCATGGGGTCTCAAAGAGTCAGATATGACTGAGCGACTGAACTGAACTGAACTGAAATGCTTAGAACAGTCTCTAAAATACACACTCAGGAAACATTATCTGTCACAACTATTACTTATCCTACATACTAAAAAGGATTCCTCACTTGTAAACATTGTTCATTAGAGATGCTCTTAAATATTTTTTCTTCCATGTACTAGTTTTTAAAATTTATCACTATTTTTCAATGAAACTTTCGGAAAAACATAGTTTTCCCTAAAGCAACACATTATCTTCTTAGGAGGACTCTTATAGCATGTGGTAATAAATATCCCTTAAATCAAATCACATACCCCTGAAAAAACAAAAGCAAGCTGTAACCCAAAACCTTAGCAACAATGATTTTATACTACAGGACTTTGTTCTAGTCCTCAGTCACACTCCAATGCAAATACACATATTATTTATTTCTTAAAACTGATTCGTACTCAGTTACAATTGTTCAAATTGAAAAAAATAACAGTAAGAAAGATTTAACTATGCTTACCTTGGGGCATTTTTGTCCAGGTTCTAGTGCCTCTCAGAAAGACCTGAACACCTGTGCCCCATAACTATGACAGTCAACATTGCACATGTTGGTAAAGAACTGATGGTAAAGAACCATCACTATCTAAACTATGGACATAGTTAGACCAACTAAACGCCCAACCATATGCATCCAAAATGAGATAAATCAAGACAGCTCATTACATTTCCTCCAAGGAAGAATGAGTTTCTGGAGGTGTTTATGAAGGACTGCTCTCTTTAGCTTTGATCCTCTTTTTTTTTTAAAGAAGCCCTTACTTTGACCTCTACTGGGTTACATGGATTCTAGTATATCTAGAATAGAGTTTTGAGTCATGTTGTCTCAAATGCATTCCACAAGACACTAGTGTCCAAGGTATTTATAGGCATTATATTAAAAAAAAAAATACACACCACATCAGAGTTCCCTGACCACATAAATGTAGACATACTACATATAGTATATAATACATGCTTTATATATATTTTATATATATTGAACTGAAGGGGAAAATGCAGTAGGATTTTACAGCCTCCATGTATCGAATTCTATAAATCCAAGTTTGTGGGAAAACTGCAAGAAATTTGCAATTCAAACTGTGTGTGAATGTCGTGGTAATATTGATTTGTGTTTCACTCTGTGAAAAAAACAGTACATTAAAAAGAGAAAAAACTAAACTCATAAAATCATTTGCTAAATTAGTTTCTGCATTGCCTCACAGTGAAAAGCTGCTATGTTTAACCGACCTTAAACCAAAATCGAAAACACTGCCTAAAACCACAAGTTGATATAAACGTTCCCTAAGTGTCTCTTCTGCATTAACCTTAGTTCCATGTGTTTCAGGAGCCTCCAAAGAGGTTCTAGCTTCAGGTTTCTGACATAAAAACCTTAATATAGCCTGAAGAACTCCCCTAGGCACATGGGGAGTAATCAAATTTCATGTTAACTATTAAATTACAGACATTCAATTACGTTTTCCAAACCTCTGTTTAGAGATTCAAAAGGCCCTTAGAAAACATCCTTAAACTGAAGCCCAAGTTGGCAAGTGAAACCCTTTACCTGCGAGAGCAGAACAAAGCCGGGTCGGGCCCATCCCTGCCGGCACATGGTGAAGTGGCACGCGATGTACCCCATCCCCATTGTGAGTGACACTGGGAGACACCGCAGAACAAAAATACTATTAGAAATGCTTCAAAAGGAACATTTTGGGGCTGCGATAGAGACTTTTGACATTATTTATTAGGTTCAAAACGGCCTCTGTGAAGCCTGACAATGGTTCTGTGGAAACCAGTACATCTGAGGCCCTTTCTGTTGTTCTGGGCAGGCATTGATTTGAAGATAGGCAGCACTCACCGAACAATTCCCTCGCAGCGGTCAGTGTAAGTGAGCATTCACCCCCGGCCTAGGAGGGGCCTGTGAACAAACCGTATGGAAACGAGGGGGTGGGCGGGAGTGGGGAAGAGGAGCAATCCTTGATTAACCTCTTGGAGAAGAGATGGGTAGGAGTACTGGTGAATCCAGGAAGGGGCGCTCCTGCCAGACTACTGTGGAGGGAGGCGTCTGCCCCGGCCCGTTTTTCCTGGGGGAATGAGGATGCTTGGGGAGCATCTTTGGTGCCATGGCAACTGCGCCTATTCGGACTGGATTTCCGGGCGCGCCTGGGAGCCGGCTTTGGGAATCTAGGCTTGCAGGTCGGTGCACCTACTGGGGCTGCTGTCTTCTCCCCCAACTCCAGTTCTGAGGAACTCCAGGAGACTTTGGGCGAAGCAAAGGGGGTCTGGCTTCTCCGGAAGAGGCCAATGGCAGCGCAAGGCCTCAGAATAAGACCTGGAAGACAAAGAAGAGCCGGGGTGGCGCTCAAGTGTGAGGAATTTACCCGCCCCGCTAAAACTTAAAAAAAAAAAAAAAAGAAAACTCTCCTGATAACTGGATGTTTCAGAAATCCACGACGTTTGTAACAAGCTGAGAGAAAAAAATTTAATCCCCTGACGTTACGCTCATGTGCTTCCCACGTTTCTTTAAGAAAATAAAGTGCTATCCATTCCTTTACTATTGTTTGAAAGAACCTCCTCCCCCCAAAATAATTTTTACAGAATCCTCCTAAAACTTTTAATTTCAAGGAAAACAATTCAAAACTTCCAAAGAGAGGGAAGAATGAGTGACTAAAATAAAGCCTCATATTTGAAATTTGGGGAAAGGCTTTGAATAGAAATTACTCTGGAGTTAGAGATCATGGAAAAACAAACAATTTTACAGCCCATTTAGACTATGACTGACAATTTAAAATCCAAGAGGCAATTACTTCATGAGTTTTATTAGAAAGCTCAAACCATGTGAAAATTAAAACAGTGTTTTAATCTGATGTTGGCTCTGCACAATACATACATATACACTAATAATAGATTTGATTTTTTCTTTATTTATATATATATATATCACGCATGCATTTGTATGTAGATATATATATATATATAATCTTAATATATGTCATACATATAAAATCATTTTCAGGAGACTTTCCTGGCAGTCCAATGAATTAAGAGTCCCCACTTCGACTGCAGGGGGCACAGGTTCAATCCCTGGTTGGGGAACTAACATCCCGCGTGCCATGTAACAAGGGCAAAAAAAATCATTTTTATGTAAGAAATCCTGTCCATTGACCTATGCAAATTAAAATCTAATTCTTCAGTAGTGTATTAAGATAACTTACATGCTTTAAATTACTTTCTATGAGCTTTTAAAGGACTTTGAATAGCATGCAGATGGCTCAGTTATTTAGAACAACCCAAGACATCACCAGATGGCCAACACCAAATCAGAGTGATTATATTCTTTGCATCCAAAGATGGAGAAGCTCTAGAAAGTCAGCAAAAACAAGACTGGGGGCTGACGGTGGCTCAGATCATGAACTCCTTATTGCCAAATTCAGACTTAAATTGAAGAAAGTGGGGAAAACCACAAGACCATTCAGGTATGACCTAAATCAAATCCCTTATGATTATACAGTGGAAGTGAGAAATAGATTTAAGGGAATAGATCTGATAGACAGAGTGCCTGATAAACTATGGACAGAGGTTCATGACACTGTACAGGAGACAGGGATCAAGACCATCCCCAAGAAAAAGAAATGCAAAAAAGCAAAATGGCTACGTGAGGAGGCCTTACAAATAGCTGTGAAAAGAAGAGAAGCAAAAAGCAAAGGAGAAAAGGAAAGATATAAGCATCTGAATGCAGAGTTCCAAAGAATAGCAAGGAGAGATAAGAAAGACTTCCTCAGCGATCAGTGCAAAGAAATAGAGGAAAACAATAGACTGGGAAAGACTAGAGAGCACTTCAAGAAAATTAGAGATACCAAGGGAACACTTCATGCAAAGATGGGCTCAATAAAAGACAGAAATGGTATGGACCTAAGAGAAGCAGAAGATATTAAGAAGAGGTGGCAGGAATATGCAGAAGAACTATACAAAAAAGATCTTCATGACCCAGGTAACCACAATGGTGTGATCACTCACCTAGAGCCAGACATCCTGGAATGTGAAGTCAAGTGGGCCTTAGGAAGCATCACTACGAACAAAGCTAGTGGAGGTGATGGAATTCCAGTTGAGCTATTTCAAATCTTGAAAGATGATGCTGTGAAAGTGCTGCACTCAATATGCAAGCAAATTTGGAAAACTCAGCAGTGGCCAAAGGAATGGAAAAGGTCAGTTTTCATTCCAATCCCAAAGAAAGGCAATGCCAAAGAATGCTCAAACTACCACACAATTGCACTCATCTCACATGCTAGTAAAGTAATGCTCAAAATCTCTAAGCCATGTTTCAGCAATACATGAACCGTGAACTTTCAGATGTTCAAACTGGTTTTAGAAAAGGCAGAGGATCCAAAGACCAAATTGCCAACATCTGCTGAATCATGGAAAAAGCAAGAGAGTTCCAGAAAAACATCTATTTCTGCTTTATTGACTATGCCAAAGCCTTTGACTGTGTAGATCACAATAAACTGTGGACAATTCTGAAAGAGATGGGAATACCAGACCACCTGACCTGCCTCTTGAGATACCTGTATGCAGGTCAAGAAGCAACAGTTAGAACTGGACATGGAACAACAGATTGGTTCCTAATTGGGAAAGGAGTACGTTAAGGCTGTATATTGTCACTGTGCTTATTTAACTTATATGCAGAATACATCATGAGAAATGCTGGGCTGGAGGAAGCACAAGCTGGAATCAAGATTGCTGGGAGAAATATCAATAACCTCAGATACGCAGATGACAGCACCCTATGCCAGAAAGTGAAGAAGAACTAAAGACCCTCTTGATGAAAGTGAAAGAAGAGAGTGAAAAAGTTGGCTTAAACCTCAACATTCAGAAAACTAAAATCATGGCATGTGGTCCCATCACTTCATGGCAAATAGATGGAGAAACAGTGGAAACAGTGTCAGACTTTATTTTTGGGGGCTCCAAAATCACTGCAGTTGGTGATTGCAGCCATGAAATTAAAAGATGCTTACTCCTTGGAAAGAAAGTTATGACCAACCTAGATAGCATATTAAAATGCAGAGACATTACTTTGTCAACAAAGGCCCATCTGGTCAAGGCTATGGTTTTTCCAATAGTTAAGTATGGATATGAGAGTTGGACTATAAAGCAAACTGAGTGTTGAACAATTGATGCTTTTGAACTGTGGTGTTAGAGGAGACTCTTGAGAGTCTCTTGGACTGCAAGGAGATCCAACCAGTTCATCCTAAAGGAGATCAGTTCTGAGTGTTCATTGGAGGGACTGATGTTGAAGCTGAAACTCCAATACTTTGGCCATCTGATGGGAAGAGCTGACTCATTGGAAAAGACCCTGGTGCTGAGAAAGATTGAGGGCAGGAGGAGAAGGGGACGACAGAGGATGAGATGGTTGAATGGCATCATCGACTCAATGAACATGAGTTTGGGTGAACTTTGGGAGTTGGTGATGGACAGGGAGGCCTGGTGTGCTGTGGCTCATGGGGTCGCAAAGAGTAGGACATGACTGAGTGATTGAACTGAACTGAACTGAAAGGCATCACTGGCAAATTCAAAAGATATGCAGACTTCAAATGCATATTGCATTCCCAACAGTGGGTGTTGAACTGTGTGCGTATGTGCTCAGTCACTTCAGTCATGTCCAACTCTCTGAGACCCCATGGACTGTAGCCCAACAGGCTCCTCTGTCCATGGGATTCTCCAGACAAGAATACCAGAGTGAGTTGCCATTTACTTCTCCAGGGGATCTTATCTACCCAGGGATCAAACACAAGTCTTCTGCATTGGCACCCGGATTCTTTACCACTGAGCCACCTGTGAAGCCTTTGCATTTCTTCAAACTAAGCAAGTATCTGAGGGAAAAATATAATAAAATGTAAACCATCTAGTACATAGTAAGTGCACAATTGTTGCTGTTGTTGTTCAGTTGCTAAGTTGTGTCCAACTCTTTGGACCCCATGAACTGTAACATGCCAGGCTCCTTTGTCCTCCACTCTCTCCCAGAGTTTGATCATATTCATGTCCATTGAGTTGGTAATGTTATCTAACCATCCCACCCTCTGCTGTCCCCTTCTTCTCCTGCCTTCAATCTTTCCCAGCATCAGGGTCTTTTCCAATGAGTTGGTTCTTTGCGTCAGATGGCCAAAGTATTGGAGCTTCAGCTTTAGCATAAATCCTTCCAATGAATATTCAGGGTTGATTTCCTTTAGGATTGACTGGTTTGATCTCCTTGCAGTCCAAGGCACTCTGAAGAGTCTTCTCTAGCACCACATTTTGAAAACATCAGTTCTTCAGCGCTCAACTTTCTTTGCGGTGCTCAGTACCCAAGTGCTATTAGTGTCGTATTTAGAATCTTAAAATAGGAGTGCTCTGACCTGGAGTCAGAATGGAGGCTCGAATCCTGGCTCCTCCCTCCCTAAAGTAACAGAATCTCTATAAGCCTCTAGTACCTCATCTAAGCCATGGGGAGATAGCAGTTCTTATCTCAGAAGGTACCCATATGGACCATAATTGCAGATGCATATTCAGATTTTATTATATTGCCATATACATAAGGCTCAAAGTGTATTAACTAGCCAGCATCCTCAACATCCCATCATCAAGCCCATCCTCCCAGAAAAGAAGAATCTCTGACTCAACATCTTTGGTGGAAGTCTCCCAGAACCAACCTTACAATTTACAGCCCAGGAAGGACATTATCCCCTAGTTCAAAGAAGGCTCTCAAAATCTCTCTTTCTTCAATTGGTCAATTCCAAAAAACTGTACAAATATTTGCATTAAAATCAACCCATAAAGTTACCTAAAAAACAGTATGGCCATCATCAAAAAAACCTACAAAGAATAAATGCTAGAGAGAGTGTGGAGAAAAGGGAACCCTCTTGTACTGTTGGAGGAAATATAAATTAATATTTAGCTATTATGGAGAATAGTATGAAAGCTTATCAAAAAAACTAGATATAGAACTACCATACGACCCAAGAGTCCCACTCCTGGGCATATACCCTGAGAAAACCATAATTCAAACCAACACATGCACCCCAATGTTCATTGCAGCACTATTTGCAATATCCAGGACACGGAAGCAATATAAATGTCCATCGACAGATGAATGGATAAAGAAGATGTGGAACATACATACAAGGGAATATTACTCAACCATAAAAAGGAATGAAATTGGGTCATTTGCAGAGATGTAGATCGACCTAGAGTCTGTCACACAGAGGGAAGTAAGTCAGAAAGAGAAAAATAAATGTCTAATGTTTATTCATAAATGTGGAATCTACAAAACTGTATGGATGAACCTATTTGCAGGGCAGGAATAGAGATATAGATGTAAAGAACAAACTTGTGGACACAGTCGGGGGAGGGCAGGGGGGGATGAATCAGGAGATTAGGACTGACATATATACGCTACCATATGTAAAACAGACAGCTAGCGGGAACCTGCTGCATAACACAGCGAGCTCGGCATGGTGCTCCGTGATGACCTAGAGGGATGGGATGCTGGGGAAGTCCAAGAGGGAGGGGATATATGTATACATACAGCTGATTCACTTTGTTGTATAGCAGAAACCAGCACATTATACAACCATAAAGGAGCTACATAAAATGAGTCTAATCCTTATTCTACATGACATTTTCTAGAATATTTTGAGGTACACGTTGTTTGCTTACATTTCCTCTCCTGCAGTCAGAACACCACCACTATTCTCACAACCACCATTTAGTCAGCCCTGCTGTGTTCAGGGAATTTTATATCAACAACATCTCATCAAGGCAGTGATTGTCAGTTTACAGAAAATACCAGGCTCAAAGAATATTTATGGGACTTGATCACAGCTAAAGAACTGAAACTGGAGACAGCAGAAATTTGAGGTCAAGTCTTTCTGGTTCTGAGCTCAGGTTTCCATGATTTCAAAGCTTATTCTTTCTGGTCCTTCATTCATCCTATTATGCAGTTTTATACTTAATTTTTATACACATTAACTTGTGCTATGAATTTACACCTTCCTTATCTGTGTGTACGTGCATGCTAAGTCACTTCAGTCATGTCTGACTTTTTGTGACCCCATGGACTGTAGCCCGCCAGGCTCCTCTGTCCATGGGATTCTCCAGGCAAAAATACTGGAGTGGGTTGCTGTGCCCTCCTCCAGGGGATCTTCCAGACCCAGGGATCAAACCTGCGTCTCTTATGACTCCTGCATTGGCAAGCAGGTTCTTTATCACTAGTACCACCTCCTTATCTGTAAAGTGGGGATAATAACATTAACTGCCCAAGAGAGTTATATGAGGATTTCATGAAATAATGTGAAATGCTCAACACAGTATCTAGCATGTGGTGAGAGGCTAGGTTGCTGATGATGATAATTGCCCTCATCACCATTATTAGACAACAACTGAATCATCAAACATGTGTCATTAGCTCACACCTGTTCTCTCCTCCAATATAATATATGGCAACAAGTGGATTTCCATGAAAACTTGGCAACTACAGTTTTTATAGAATGTTCTAGAACAGTATCTGCCATTGAGTCAAATAATTTTGCTTGCTTCTATTGAAGTTAAAAGCAAAATATGGCCAAAAGATGGAGAAGGCAATGGCACCCCACTCCAGTACTCTTGCCTGGAAAATCCCATGGACAGAGGAGCCTGGTAGGCTGCAGTCCATGGGGTCGATAAGAGTCGGACACGACTGAGTGACTTCACTTTCACTTTTCACTTTCATGCATTGGAGGAGGAAATGGCAACCCACTCCAGTGTTCTTGCCTGGAGAATCCCAGGGACGGGGGAGCCTGATGGGCTGCTGTCTATGGGGTCGCACAGAGTCAGACATGACTGAAGTGACTTAGCAGCATCAGCAGCATGGCCAAATGAAAAGAGGTGAAAAACAGAAACCACGAACTGATACTCAACCGATGGGACAGAATCTCCCTTAGAACTGCAAGAGGGTAGGTTCTGAAGTCTCATTGGTCCCTGGATGTGTGTCCCTGTGGCCTCCAGGTGCATAGGATTTACCAAGTGGGCCTGAATACACGTTTTTGTCATTCACTATTCTAGAAATAAACTACCCCAGGTCCGTTTGGGTGTGCCTCTGGCTCCCATGTTCATGTTTTGCCTGACAGTGAAGATGAGTGGAGTCTCTTCCCACTCACTGGGTGGTGTTGGGGAGGAACTCACTTCTCCAAGGCTTTCTTCTTTGAAAGAAGCTATACTGGCAGCAGGAGGCCCAGGGGGTGCTGTACTGGTGAATGTAGAGCAGTCTTCTATATGCCATTGGAGACTGAATCCTTTCTCTAAATACTATAAAAGGTAAACTATTTTGAAGGAATACACTTCGATACCACCTACTAAATTAATGGCAGGAAGGATGAAATCAAGTCATGGATGGATTTTGTTTGTTTCATGTTTCTCTCCTGAGCAAACAAAATGACAAAGAAGCCAAGGATCCAGGTGCCCAAGCAAGAGAAGAAGAGGAGAGAAAACACGTGGACTGGAAGAAAAGACACGGACCATGCTTTTACTGAGGTCAAGCTATGCTGCAGGTGCTGAATGAGAGCCTGGGCACGCGGGTCATTTAGCCTCATAAGAACCTCATCTAACAAATAGAATTACTGGCTCTATTTTTTTCAGATCAGCAAGCTAGTTTGAAGCTTATGGGTTTAATTGAGTCCCCCAAGAAGATATGTTGAGGTTTTAACCTTCTATATCAGTGAACATACATTATTTGTTAAAAGGGTCTTTGTAGATACAGTCAAATCAGGATGAGGTTGCTGTGTTTTGTGCTAAGTCTCTTCTGTCGTGTCTGACTCTGCGAATCTATGGACTGTAGCCTGCCAGGCTCCTCTGTCCATGGGATTCTTCAAGCAAGAATACTGGAGTGGGTTGCCATACTCCCCTTCAGGGGTCTTCCCGACTACCCAAGGATCAAACCAGCATCTCCTGTGTCTCCTGCATTGCAGACAGATTATCTGCTAAACCATCAGCAAAATCCTGAGGTTGTTAGTGTTAAGGCCTTAGTCCAATGTGACTTGTGTCCTTATAAGAAGAAAAAACAGACACACAGGAAGAATGCCATGTGATGGCAGAGGCAGAGTGGAGTGACGTAGCCACAAGCCAAGGTAACCAAGGACTGCAGCATCCTCCAGAAGCTAAGAGAAAGACATGAAACGGATTCTCCCCTAGAACCTCCAGAGGGGGCCAATCCTGATGACACCTGAATTTCCAATTCTGCCTCCAGAACTGTGAGATAATGATTCTGTTTTAAGTCATCCACTTTGGGGTTTTTGTTATGACAGTCCTGGGAAACTAATATACCCACAAAGGGTCCAACTCACATGTGTTATCTAAGAATAATTATTAACAGCAGCCCTTTTCACTGAAAAAAAAAATTGTTTAGACTTGGAAAATAGGAAAGAATAAAACCTAAGAGGTAAGGAAGTGTGGAGTGGAGAGAGGAATGAACTGGATTTCTTTGGTTCTACTGTGTGGCAGAAACTGTGCCAGGATATGACAACTCCCTTTTGGGAAGAAAAAAAAAATTTTTTTTTTTTTAGATTTTATAATGTGGGCCATTTTTAAAGTCTTTATTGACTCTGTTACAATATTGATTCTGCTTTATATTTTACTTTTTTTTTTTTTTTTTTGGCCTTGAGACATGTGGGATCTTATTTCCCTGACCAGGGATCAAACCCATGCCCCCTTCATTGGAAGGCGAGATCTTAACCACTGGACCACCAGAGAAGTCTCCCAGGGTGTACCAACTCTTAAAAAGACTTGCATTCCCTGTGCTCAAGGTTCAGTCAAGTGGCAAAGACGTTCACCATGTTAGGTACCAGGACACAGCATTCATAAACCACAGCTTTGTCTTCAGTAGGGAATCAAAAGAAATGCCTCCAGAGGCCCCACAGATAATATTAGAAATGAGAGACGAGGTCAAGGGGAGCACCCTGGGAGTATACTCCATCAGAAGGGGCAGTCACTTCTCAGACCTTCTTTTATTGTCCTGAAGGAATGTGGGCCCAGTGAAGACAGATTTTTCTGGATTTCCAGGAGAAGCAGACATATGTTTTTTATATATGTAAAAGCTTCTGATTTTTAAATGTTGGTAACTCAATTTGGAAAAATGTATGGTTTGGATTCCACATAACACCTGCTTTTTGAATCACCACAGGCCACCAGTGTGCATCTTTGAGCTGCAGCCAGCCCTATGAAAGTCACACCATCATTTACCTCCTCTCATACCATCTTCATCTCAGAACATGATTTGTTAAATACTTGGCTTGGAGCCATGGGGATTTGTTTGCAAGCTCTGTGCCTAAGCGGACTATAGAGTTCTAGAAGTCTCAACTTCCTCCAACACTTTAGGAAGACCCAGCTTTTCATTTTAGTCTTAACTGTCTCATCCTTTTCATCATAAAGCCCAGAATTTGAAATGGTAAACAAATCTATTAGTCTTTCCCAAATGCAGAGAAACTTTTGGAATCTTTGAAAACAATAGCTATGGGACTGTTGATCCCAAAGGAAAATCTACAACCTTGGAACCCACAGCGTTTGATCTGCCCTCTTTCTTTTGTTCAAATATCAAGAACAGAATGGAAGGCCTGAAAGCACTTTAAGCACCCTCACACTCCAGAAGTTATGGGTTGAAAGAGAACTTAAAGGTCATCTGAGGCTGACTCTCACCATCCATCATCACTGACTTCTGTTTAAATACCACCAGGGCCCTCAGTCTCACTACCTCTGCATCAGAGATTTCACTGCTTATCATAAAGACAAGTAAGTAATTTTGTATTTGCTACATAAAAAGGCACATTTAGATAGATAGATAGAAAGGAAAATAAGCAAGTTTTATATAGGGAATAATTGTCAATGTCAACTTATATGATGTTGAGACAGCTGGTGACTATGTTTGTTTAGTTCTTCAACCAATATTCATTGAACTCCTATCATATACTAAGGCACCACAACAAAGGCAAAATGTTACCCACATCAACAGAATCCATCATTTTGAGATTCAATTGATCAGCTGATTTTTGGCAAAATGGACTTCAGCACAGAAACTCAGAGCCTCCCAGTTTCACCTACATGAATTTCAGGTTTCCTCTATGATACAACTGCCAGGCTGCCTGAATTGAATAGAACCACCAGTAGTCTGGGCTTCCTTTGTGGCTCAGCTGGTAAAGAATCTGCCCACAATTCGGGAGACCTGGGTTCAATCCCTGGGTTGGGAAAATCCCCTGGAGAAGGGAAAGGCTACCTACTCCAGTGTTGTGGCCTGAAGAATTCCATGGACTATATAGTCCATGGGGTCACAAAGAGTAGGACACAACTGAGCCGCTTTAACTTTCACCAGTTCAGTTCTGTTCAGTCGCTCAGTCATGTCTGACTCTTTGTGACCCCATGGACTGCAGCACCCCAGGCTTTCCTGTCCTTCACCAACCCTCAGAGCTTACTCAAACACATGTCCATTGAGTCGGTGATGCCATTCAACCATCTCATCCTCTGTCGTCCCCTTTTCTTCCCACCTTCAATCTTTCCCAGCATCAGGGTCTTTTTCAGTTCTTCACATCAGGTGGCCAAAGTATTGGATCTTCATCTTTAGCATTAGTCCTTCCAATGAATATTCAGGGCTGATTTCCTTTAGGATTGATTGGTTTGATCTCTTTGCAGTCCAGGGACTCTCAAGAGTCTTCTCCAACATCACAGTTCAAAAGCACCAATTCTTTGGTGCTCAGCTTTCTTTATGGTCCAACTGTCACATCCATACATGACTATTGGAAAAACCATAGCCTTGACTAGATGGACCTTTGTTGGCAAAGTGATGTCTCTGCTTTTTAATATGCTGTCTAGGTTGGTCATAGCTTTTCTCCCAAGGAGCAAGCATCTTTTAATTTCATGGCTGCAGTCACCATCTGCAGTGATTTTGGACCCCCAAAAATAAAGTCTCTCACTGTTTCCATTATTTCCACATCTATTTGCCATGAAGTGATGGGACTGGATTCCACGATCTTAGTTTTCTGAATGTTGAGTTTTAAGCCAACTTTTTCACTCTCCTCTTTCACTTTCATCAAGAGGCTCTTTAGTTCTTCTTCACTTTCTGCCATACTTTCTAAGGGTGGTGTCATCTGCATATCTGAGGTTATTGATATTTCTCCTGGCCATCTTGATTCCAGCTTGATTCCAGATTTCCAGGAGAAATCTGGAAATGACCAGTAGTCTGGGCCTTAAACAACCAGAGAGTGTTGATAGAAATGAAATGGCCTTTTGCAATTTCCAATGGCTTTGTCTTTATTTTTTTTCAATTTTTCAAATCTCCCTACCAAGACAGTGGCAGAACTTGAGCCCAAATCCATTGCTCAGGATTGAAATTCCAGTGCTCTTTGTTATGTTATTTGGCTCTTGAGGCTGCTTCACTATTTCCCAATCTTAGCCATTCATGCACCAATATCTGGCAGGCTCTGAAAAATACAAACACATGGTCCCAGGATCCCAGTCTTGTAGTCAGTAAGCCCCTTGGGGATTATGATGTGTAGAGCCATCAGTCTCAGTTATCATAAGTGTCAGGTACTGTTACAAACTGCACACATCCCAAACATTCATGAACAAGCTAGAGCCATGACCTCAGGGATGTCTCTCTCCTCCAAGCATTATCTTTGTGAACAGTCCTCATGACAGATACCAGAAGTATCTGCTACTTTACAGCTTAGATATTCCTTATGCTATTTGCTTTCACACCAGTAATCTTGCACTTGATTCAGACCACAACTCTTCAGTTTATTCACTCAGGAGGAACCTGAGGTTGAAGAGTAACCATCTGTCTATACCATGAATCAAGCACCAGAGAAGCTGGGGTTGGGACACAGGTCTTAGATTTTGAAGGAGTTTGTTTTTTTCCTACTGCCCCATCAATGCCAGTGGTGCAAGAAGAAACGTGACTACCGTAAACTGGGCTTGATGAAGTGGTGAGTCGCTCAGTTGTGTCCAGCACTTTGTGACCCCATGGACTGTAGCCTGCCAGGCTCCTCTGTCCATGGGATTTCATAGGCAACGATACTGGAGTGGGTTGCCATGTCTTTTTCCAAGGGATCTTCCTGACCCAGGGATCAAACCTGTGTCTCCTGTATTGTCAGGTTGATTCTTTACCACAGAGCCACCAGGAAAGTGGCTTAATGAAGGGAGGGATACATATGTCCATGGCAACAGCTTGCAAATAGTGAGCACTGATCACTTTTCTGGACATGCTTTTGCCAACAGTTGATGCAAGCAGCATGACTTCTGTGCAGAAGAAGGCAGGGCACCTTAGGCTAAGTACTCTGCCTGAGGACTGCTGACTGAAATCAGGTCCCACGAAAGCCCACAGTCTAACCCAAACCTCTCCCCACGCTCACTCACTGATGCAAAGACCCTACTTTTCTCAACTACTTGTTTTTGGGTGTTTCTCATTTTAAGAAATTCTTCCTGACATTCAAGTTTAGCAGGTTCTTTCAATGTGTAGGCAACTCTGCCTCTTAAGCTGTAGCACAGGTGTTCCATCTGTTGCTATTTCTCTTGAAATAATATTGTGGCAGACAGGAGATTTCAAGGCAAATAAGATAAACCTCAGAGCTGAGTGCTATTTTTTCACAGAAACAATTCATCTTTTTCTTGAGCTGCGAAATAGCTCACGATACATCATGAAAAATGCAGATTTATTCATTTTCTATTCATTGGGAAAAAACAATTGTGGTAGCCCCCTGCATGCTGCGCCCCTCTGAGCTGCCACGGAGCAGGGTGATGTACTCCTCACACCTGCTGCTGGCATTTCCCCCTCAACACAGAACTTCTAAGTGTTTGCATCCCTGACCTATTCTTTTGCTCTCTTGGGCTTCTAACTCCAGCATGTTATGAAGAGACTAGAGGCACTTGTCCTAGAAGGAGAAATAAAAATCCAGGGGAAATTCATTCCCAAAGCTCATCTTGCCCTGAACTGTATGCATAAATAGGGGCTTTGTGTGTTAGTCACTCAGTTGTGTCCAATTCTTTGAGACCCCATGGACTGTAACCCACCAGGCTCCTCTGTCCTTGGGATTCTCCAGGCAAAAAGACTGGAGTGGGTTGCCATTTTCTTCTCCAGGGGATCTTCCCAACCCAGGGTTCAAACCCAGGTCTTGCACATTGCAGGCAGATTCTTCACCATCTGAGCCACCTGGGAAGCTCAAAATAGAGGCTAAATAATTTATTTCGTCTCCTGCATGAAAGTGTGTTAGTTGCTCAGTTATGTCTGACTCTTAGTGACCCCAGGGACTGTAGCCCTCCAGGCTCCTCTGTCCATGGAATTCTCCAGGCAAGAATACTGGAGTGGATTGCCATCCCCTCCTCTAGGGAATCTTCCCAACCGAGGGATGGAACCCAGGTCTCCTGCATTGCAAGCAGATTCTTTATCATCTGAGTCACCAGGGAAACCCATCTCCTATACAACTAACATCAAACCTAAACCTTAACTAGGTCTTCATTTAATATTAGAAACTCTAATGACACATGCTTTTAAAGTATTCTTAGACCACATAGTGGATTTGAATGAAGTCTGCCACCTCAATATCACCACTTCCCCTAGGGATGGATGGGAGGAGGCTGAAGGCATCAAGCCCTGACCTGACCATTGTAGCGCCTACAGGCCAAGTGCACAAGCTCTGAGCCCAGACTTCTTGGATCAAATCTGGTTCACCTCTTCCGGGCTATGCTGCCTAAGTCAACCTGCTTAAGTGCCCCGTGCCTCAGTTTTCCCATTCACAAAATGGCAGCAATGGTCATAACTACCACTTAGGGTTGAGGTGCAGATTTTAAAGTAGTTAATAAACAAGAGTTTAGAGCCCTATGTGACACATAGGAGGTACTCAGTAAGCCTTAGATGCTATTATTATTGTTGCTGTTGTTGGAAAATGTTCTTCCTTTCCTTCTGTAGCTCCTAAATGGACTCTTTCAGCAATAAGAACTCAAGTGGAAAATAATACCTTTTCATTCAACCAGAGTTTATCTCATTTTATTCATTCTGTCCACCTTATCCCCCTCCATCCTCCCTCTCTTCAGACTTGCCTGGGTGCAACAAGGTAAGTCTTTCCTCGAGGATTAGTCCATGTTGCTCAGTTCACCATAATCGTTCACTCTGGTTCTAGTGTTATATCCTCAACTAAGAAGCTTCCATTTTAGGCACAAGTACCCCTCTGTGCATCAATTTTTTAAGAGTTCCAGGACTGTGTCTCACTCTACAGGGAAATTACAGATGTCTGCCAGGGATGTGGGAGGATGAAATGACCACAAGAGGGGCAGGCAGTTGTCCTAGTGAGGGACTCTAAGTAAGAGGATGCCCTCCCTGCCTTCTGGGGGAGGGATGTGCCTTCTCCTGATGTCACTCAACCACCTCTCTTCTTCTAGTAAAAGGACGCAAGGGATCAGAGTCCTCGGGTAAAAGGATACTGGAAGGTCACCCAGGTGCATCCAGATACACTTCCCCTTCTGCCATGACACCATCCACCTTATGCAGTTGCATTTGAATCATAGAGTCTTCAGACCAGGGACACACATGCATGTCCAAATATTTTGATTTTAAATTTTTTAAACATGAGGTATAATTTGAGAGCCACTACATTTGGTTTCTGGTGGATCCATTGAATAACTGTCTGAAGGCCTTGATTTCTTCAGTGATGGAAGAATTAAAATGACCTTTAAAGTATCTTCTAGCCCTAATAATTGTGTGAGTCTCTGAGGTTATTTTTCATTGCATGAAACATCTTTTATTTAACTACTTTATTTTTGGAAACATTATGTTACCATATAAAATTGCTGTTTTGTAGGATAAAAATTGTTATATGTATGGAATTTCACATTTTATAACTTAATATCATGGTTATAAGAGTATAGGTGACATATGCTGCTGTTTAGTTGTTAAATTGTGTCCAACTCTTTGTGACCCCAAGGACTATAGCCCACCAGGCTCCTCTGACCATAGGATTTTCCAGGCAAGAATACTGGAGTGGGTTGCCATTTCCTTCTCCAGGGGATCTTTCCAATTCAGGGATCAATCCATGTCTCCTGCTTAGCAAATGGATTCTTTACCAGTGAGCCACCTAGGAAGCCCATAGATGACATATACATATTGTTTAAAGGAAACAAATAGCCACTGCTACTGCTGCTAAGTCACTTCAGTAGAGTCCAACTCTGTGCGACCCCATAGATGGCAGCCCACCAGGCTCCCCCTTCCCTGGGATTCTCTAGGCAAGAACACTGGAATGGGTTGCCATTTCCTTCTCCAATGCATGAAAGTGAAAAGTTAAAGTGAAGTCACTCAGTTGTGTCCGACTCTTAGCGACCCCATGGACTGCAGCCTACCAGGCTCCTCTGTCCATGGGATTTTCCAGGCAAGAGTACTGGAGTGGGGTGCCATTGCCTTCTCCAACAAATAGCCACAGACCAACTCAATTTCATTATACAAATACCTACAAATTATTCATCCATTCCCTTACTGATGAGTATATGCATGAAATTTGTTTTTGTTTTGTTCTTAATATTACAAAAAAAGGTTGCTATAAACATTTTCATACATGTCCTCTGTTGTATGTACTCCAGTTTCTCTAGGAGTAGAATGGCCAAGTCCTAGGGTATCCATGTCTTCAATATTACAGTTTTCCAAAGTGGTTTTACCAACTCCTACCAGCAGTGTATAAGTCTTCCCATTATTCCACATACTTGTCAACACTTGCTGTTACTTTGTTGTGTTTTTCAACGTGTGCCATTCTGGAGGGTATAAAACAAGACTGCATAGTGATTTTAATTTTTTCATTTTCCTAATAGCATCTCTCCTCCCACCACATCTTTAATCTGAATTGCTTACAAGCAATGTGATTGTGGGTTGAGTTTCCACCCCTTTCCTTTCTCCTGCCTCTGGTATTCTAACCAGCTGGTACATAGTGGCATAGCCCTGGAGGACACAGTGGGGAGCACATGGATAATCCACAAAGTCAATAATTTGCCTCTAAATAAATAACCAGGAATTGACCCTTGGGGATTGTACTCAGGCAATTCAACGGCCATGACCCAGTGTAATATTTCATGTCTTGCTAAAACTCTGGCTAAGCACTGTTTTGCATGCAACCAAGTACTTGGACATTTCTTTCATCTGAATGATGAGCTATTTCAACCACAGCTTGCTTGAGACACAAAGGGCTTCTGCTACCTGTCTGCCTATATGTAACACTCCAGATGGCACCCCAGCCTTCTTACATGAAATGGTTTTTAAGTTGCTCACCCTTTCCCCCATGAGAATGTGCAGTTTCTCAGTGACCCTTTTAAAATGAGATACTAAGACTGGAAAACATTTTAAATCACACCATTCAAGGGCACATATTCAGGAAAGAAACCCTTTATTGTATTTATTCTATAAGAAAAAATGCAAAAGTGTTTTCCCCTCAAGCCAGAGAATGCAATGGGAATGATGATCTTTCTTAAATGATGCTGATGAATAACATTAAGAAGGGTGGGAAGAAAAAGTCACACATAGAATCAGAAACAATTGAAAAAGGAATCCAGGCTACCCCCAACCCTGGCCTTTGTTGAAGGGATCACCAGAGATGTATGTAGATATTATTTTGAAATTTAGAGCTTCAACTTGTATGAACATGAATGCCCATGCTGAGTTTTTGCATGCCTCTGTGAAACAGCAAAAAGAACCCAACAGACCCTATTCTTGCATTAAAGCAACACACTGTGGAAAGCCTGAAAATAAACCATCTATGCTTGATTAATTAGGTTTGTAAGTATTGTTTCAGAACCAAACAATATTTCTAAAGATTTCAATAGTTCAAAGATTGCCCTATGGCCGTCTGGCCAATACATCTTCTAACACACGCAGTTTACAAGCATTTTTCTTCCCAATATGTTGTCTTTGGTTGGTGCGACATTGTTTGAAGGCAGGGCTATTTGGGTCATAGTGGTTTTCTCCCCTGCACAGCAGTGGTGCTGAGCACAGCACTTCGACCATACATCTTCCATGTCATTTCCATCAAAGGCACATGATACTTCCTAGTGACCAATCAGGAGTAGTCCAGCATCCTAACAGAGGGCATATTGGCAAACCAAGCTTTCTTAATGACAGCCATTGTTTGAGGCCAACAAAAGGAAGGTCCTGAATATTAACATGTGGCCTTGTGTAAAGGTCACTGGTATGGCACATCCATCATATTTCACAACTGAGAAAGAGAACTTTATAAACTGTCAGAAACTACTGTTGTCCAAATAAATGTATTAGTCTGACAGCTGACACCAACGAAGCAATGATCTTGAGTGATGATCTCCTCTCTTAACAAATCTCCTTTCACTTCTTTGAAGCAGCAGACATTATGGCGAGAGATTGTGTTTAAGGAATATACCTCCAGGCCACAGGGGGTTATAATAATCAGGCAACCCAATTAAAATATTAATTTAATAACATGTAATCACTAGACCAAATGGCATCTCCTTCTTAAAGGCATAACTTTCCACACTGAGAAGAGAAATCACATAGTTTAACAGCTTAGAGTCTTGAATGGTCTTCTTAATAGTAAAGACCAACAAGTTCATGAAAATTCTGTCAATAAGGTTTAATACAACTGGCACAAAAGAACTCAAAGGTCTGGGACTGAGGACAACACTGCATCTTGGTTAAAACCTACATAAAGTATGACAGCAGAATTGAATAAAACTAGATGGTAGCACATGCATTTAATACTAAATCTAGGAGCAGGTTTAGTAACCATTATGAAATAATGAAGCTCCAATACTTTGGCCACCTGATGCAAAGAGCTGACTCATTGGAAAAGACTCTGATGCTGGGAGAGATTGAAGGAAGGGAGAGAAGGGGACAACAGAGGATGAGATGCTTTCATGGCGTCATTGACTCAATGGACATGAGTTTGAGAAAACTCTGGGAGACAGTGAAGGACAGGGAAGCCTGGCATGCTGCAGTCCATGGGGTCGAAAAGAGTCGGACACAACTGAGTGACTAAACAACAGCAAAGAGCAGGTAGCAAGCTTTCTTACTTGACGGTCTTGATCAGAAACTGTTCTATGTTCAATACTAGAAATATGGTGTTCTGCTTATTAAACGTCATTTTAAAGTAAAAGTTGAAAATTATTTAAGAAGCTGAAAGAATATAATCAAGAGAATGATTAGTGAATAAGTGTATATCTCAGCTCCCTCACTCTGACCTTACTATCACAGTCATGCGAGGAGTCAGAGAGGGAATAAAAGAGGGAAAGAAAGAAAAGAGAGAATTCTGTTTAGTTCCTTGGATGCATCATACTCTCATACTCTTTCCTGACATTTAGACAGTTTCTTGCTATCTGGTGTTTTTCCACAGCCCCTGTTCCTCTGACTAGTTTCTACTCCCTCCATAGTTTTTCACAATTCCCAATCTGCTCAGATCCTTCTGCTGTATGTTGTCATCATTCTTCAGATTTGCTTTATCATAACACTCAACACTTGAAAAGGCGTATTGAATCAACTTGTCTTCAAAATTACTCCAAACTTCATAAGAAGAGAGATGGGATATGTCAATTTCACCCTCATAAGGTGCTCCACAAACTTTTGTACATAAGTAGTAACTTTCAATAACAAAACTGGAACAAAGTTTGAATTTATCATCTCTTGACTTATAACAAGTTTCTGTTAAATAAAAGAAATTTTTGTGCACATGAAGGAAGGATTCAGCATTGGAGCAATTCACATTTATTGTACTATAGAGAAGATACTCAGAGAAGGCAATGGCACCCCACTCCAGTACTCTTGCCTGGAAAATCCCATGGATGGAGGAGCCTGGTGGGCTGCAGTCCCTGGGGTCGCTAAGAGTCGGACACGACTGAGCGACTTCACTTTCACTTTTCACTTTCATGCATTGGAGAAGGAAATGGCAACCCACTCCAGTATTCTTGCCTGGAGAATCCCAGGAACCAGGGAGCCCATTGGGCTGCCATCTATGGGGTCACACAGAGTCAGACACGACTGAAGTGACTTAGCAGCAGCAGCAGCAGAGAAGACACTGAGCAACTACAATGAAGCCTCACCAATTCATATTCCATTATTTCAGAACAAAGCATAACCAGATAAGGGATAGGAGAAAGTCAGCTTAAACCATCTTTGTAAAGGGTGTTTGCTAGGCAAAGTACTTATATACATAATATATCAGTGACAACACTTAGCTACATGTTTTGGCATTAAGGTCTTCTTTCCCACTTTGTATGTCAATTCCACTTAGAATGTCCTCCATGTAGAATGCTGTCCACCTGGGACAGTGTATTAGCCTTCAAGGCCCAGGATATGTACTACTGTTTTGATGAAGCTTCCCGCTGCTGCTCATGCTCACAGCCCTCTCCCTGAATTCTGAATGGCTCTAGTTCTTCCTGTATTCCCAATGGACATGAACCACACTGTAGTTGAAAGTCTTAGATAAGTGTGCATTTTTTAACAAAAAAATATAAATTATTTGAGGGAAGAATCTGTATAGTTATACTTTTCTGAATTCAACACACTGCCTACCATGTTGCACTCTGTGAGTGAATATTTTCAAAATAAATGCAGTAACTTATAAGGACAAGCATTTAAGTATGTAAGGAAATTCTAAAGAAATCTCTGTTGGCAATATTTTGTTTACATATAATCATATTTTAGTCTGTCCATTCAGACATACACTCAGGACAATGATTCTATGGCTGTAAGTGGTTTGAATGAGTCTTGTGATTATTAGATTTCACTACAATGACAAAGTCACTCAAGATGGTACCCTACTTCCTTTCCATAGTTGATGGGTCCAGGTTCATGCAATTGATGCAAGCTTGGACAATGAGACTGTTTCAATGGGTTTTTGTTCTTAGGACCTAAGAGACCATATTTCAGTTCCTTTCCAGAGGGGGTGCTGTGACATGTGAAATGAAAATTATTGGAGGCCATGTTTTCAGCTTTCATCGAAGAAGCTGCTCTGAGAAAATAAAGGTGACATGCAGAGAGAATGAGAGGCACAAGATGGAGGGTCTTAAAGCTCATATTCCCTGGTTCAGACCTTCCTTGAGGCCTGATTCACCCCAAATTCCATTTAATTTAGATGTATAAGACACCTCTCTTTCTGACCAACACAATTCTGATTGATCTCCATGTCTATTTCAAATAGTTTTACTAAAACTAGTCACTATTATTATATCACATTAACTGAAACTGTGCTTCTTTACAAGTTTAAACTGATCTCTCCATCACAGATGTCTAAATTCATAAGAATGCTATTAGCTTCATCTGCTGTTTCTCTTAAATAAACGGGATACTTATAAAAAAGTTACTTAGAGGAGTTATGAAGAATTTTGATCCTCATAAATATAGTAACATTTATTACCACCTCTTAATGAATTCAAAAGACAGGAACAATAATGACAAGGCTGCCAGTAACAATAATAATTGCTCATTTTCTACTGGAAATATTGCATTTATGTATCATGAAAAAATGAAATATTGCTCAGTTCCACTCTATCTGTTGCACTCTACAGATAATGAAGAAGTAGATCTAGTGAAATTAAGAGGCTTGTCCCAAACTCTTCCAAACTCTTCATCAGCAGAAGCAATCCTCTAGGTTTGACTTAAAGTACTTAGCACAATGGTTAGCACCCAATAGGTATACATATCCATGAGTTCTCTTCCATCTCTTTTTCCCCCAAAGTCCGGTCTTTTCTTGCCACATCAATCCCAAATACTATAGGGATTCGTAAAGCTGAATTCCACAATCTTCATTTCTGACTTAGGGCAGCCACTAAGCCTCTTTGCCTCTGTCTCCCATTAGAAAGAAAGACAGAAATAGTTATTATGTTCATCCAACAAAAAGGAAATTAATGGTTGATTAGATGCCTGTTCAACACACTGAGGATAAAAACCAGTCTTCATGGTGAATTATTGAATTAGGGGCCAACTTACAGTAAGGCTGTGTCTACACAAAGCCAAACATCCAGTCAACTCGGCCAAAAAAAAAAAAAATACAGTTTAGCACCAGGAAAAATTAAATTAGTTGATCAGGACTGTGCAGGCAACATAAAATGAAGAAACAAAGGTCAGTACAATAGCATGGTTAAAGCACTGGCAGAGATTACAGACTTAAAAAGGATAATAAGTAAGAGGAAGATTTTTGATGCTCACTGTCAGAAATATAGAGGTGCTATTGAATATATGAAAAAGATTTATTAATTTTGTGTGGGGTTCTATACTTCTCTCTTTTTCCTCTTGATTACATTTCATTTTCAAAATTCAAGCTGAAGATGCAAATCAAGAAAAAAACAAAGCTGGTATCCAGAGATCTGAGTTCCATCCCAACTCAGGATATTAAAAAGGAGCACTCTCTTTTGCTAAGTCTGTCATATGACAGACTCTGATGTGATCATTCTATGTGGCCTGGTAGATCAAATATTATCTTTATTTTCTACAGGGCAAAAAAAATATTGAAATGTATACTATCTATGGAGAATTCTAAATAACAAACCTTATTTGATGTTCACATCAATTTCCCCAAATCATTTTTAATACTATGGCAAAAACTAGAAAATCCTCTGTTGACTCTTTGAATAATGGTCATTGACTAGCATTAACGGTGTATGTCAATTGTGCTTTTAGGGGATGTCATTTTAATGCCCTGTATCATTTTTAGATTGATGTTTCAATTATAAACCCTGCAATATTACTATGCTGTAATATTTAGAGTCCATAAGCTCTCAATAAACTCTAAAGTTGCATGAAGTTTTCATAACTATTGACTCATAACTATTTCATAACTGTTGACTTTTAAATAAGAAAGGATGAGAAATGATGATGACTTATGAGTAATGTATCACTTCATTAAGAGTGAAATACAATTAATTAAAATTGCAGATCTTAATTAATAACTTATTAGTTTAACTCTCCCCCTAACCCTAAAAGAATTAGTCCCAGGAGTTAGACAAAGGAAGCCTTCTTCAAGACAAAGTGGAAAGTACAGTTTTGTGAACTGAGTCCTGAACCCCAGGAATGAACATTTGCAGCTGCACCATGGACTGTTTTCTGTTACCTTAAATACCGCTGGGCCATATGGAGCGTTTCTGAGGACCTTCTATTTTAAAATGTTCTGTTCATATTTTATGCTTTTCCATATGTCTCATCCTTACTTCAGAGTTTCTATTCATTTCCATGAAAATAAGACCTTTGTTTTCCAAGAGTTCATTTTCCTCTCTCTCCTCATCTCTATTATGGCCACAAACCTCTACTCGGGTTAGTTCAGCCACTCTAGGACCGGCCAATTGTGACAAGTTGAATAGAGAATTATTTGGAAGAAAAACAGCAGCCACAAATGATCCGCGGTGCCGCGGTGCCCCTGTTTTCTTGCTTCTTCCAATCAACCCAGTGCGGAGGATAATAAACCTGACGGTGTTGAACTGCTTCAAAAGGAAGAAAATGCCTACAGAAATCATCGCTGAACCCCTGAAGGAGGTGCCGAAGGAAGGTATCATTTGGTGAACAGAAAATTAACCAAAACGTGCTTTCTGAAAAAGGGAGCTCCCTGTAGTTTGGGGTTGACTTGGAGCAATTATCCAAACAAAACAGTTGGCGCCTGTGTTGGCGACAGAACTGTGTTTGCATAAAGTAGAGCGAGATGACAAATATGCATGAAAATTAAATTTAGGCCTCGGGGACTCCTTTCGGGGCCATAGAAGAGCTGATTACATGTTCACAGCTGGAACTGGTGTTGGCAGGCGGGCCTCATTCACGGGCAGAGTGTGGGGACTCCCTTTCTGAGCACCAACTCTGGCAAAGCCAGAACAGCAGCGTTAACAGGATCTGATGTTTATAGACCCTGAGCCCCGTGGCCCCAAGCTTCACCACCCAACTGGAGTTGTCTCCACTGAAAGATCATTGCGTGGCTCAGTGTGTGTGTGTCCACTGGTGCACAGGTCCTCCTCCCTCACAGCCCTGTCAGGCTCTCATCCCCGCAGACTGCCTTTTGCAACGTTTCCCTTTAGAAACTAGCAAATCCAGCCAGGAGAAGAGCCAGCACTCTGGGCAGCAGGGAAACTGGTTCTTATAAGGTCACCCTTGAAGGTCACAGCATGATGCTTAAGTTATCTTGGAACAAGGCCCTTGGGGTACTTAAATGACCAAAAGTGTGTGTTTCAGCACCTTTTGGCAATGCTTCTCTTGGCTTCTGTGGTGGAACATTCCAAAAATGGCCCTACTTCTCCACCTTTCCTTTGGAATACAACTCTGTGCCATCACAAAAGAGTGTGTCTCCCTACTCCTGGACTTGTGACTTGTTGGGTCCAATTAAGTGGGGCAAAGGTGATAGGGAAGACTTCCTATGACAATAGGAAGTGTACAGGACGAGCAGAAATTAGTGAGATGAATAGGGAGAAGTGGGTAATATTGTCCTAAGGAAAGAAAGAGAGTGCTGTGCTGAGTCATCATAGTATCTAACATTTATTGGGCATTTATTATTATTGTGATGTGCCAGGAACTGTTCCAGGCATTTTGTGTGTACTTACTAATTTAATTTCTCACAACAACCTGATTAAGTAGGTAAAATTATTATCCTCATTTTTTTAAATTAAGAAAACAAGGCCCCGGGTAGTTAAGAGTCTTGACTGCTGCTGCTGCTGCTAAGTTGCTTCAGTCGTGTCCGACTCTGTGCGACCCCATAGACAGCAGCCCACTAGGCTCCCCCATCCCTGGGATTCTCCAGGCAAGAACATTGGAGGGGGTTGCCATTGCCTTCTCCAATGCATAAAAGTGAAAAGTGAAAGTGAAGTCGCTCAGTCGTTTCCGACTCTTAGCGACCCCATGGACTTCAGCCTACCAGGCTCCTCTGTCCATGGGATTTTCCAGGCAAGAGTACTGGAGTGGGGTGCCATTGCCTTCTCTGAGAGTCTTGGCTAGTATCCCACAGATACTAATTGGCACAGCTGGCCAAGGCCATTGGGTGTCAGAGCTCATATTCTTCCACTGATTTGCTATGGAGCTCTAGAGAGGACTGGGAGAAAGTAAGACAAGAACAGGTTGCCAAAGGCAGGAACCAAGACCCTGCAATAAGGTCAACATCAGGGTCCAATGTCCAACTTTGTGCTCCTCAGTCTATTCTCCATGGAGCCACCAGGGGCGTCTTTAAAGGCTAAATCAGATTAAATTAAATATTCTTTGTTCAAACTCTTCCAATGACTTCCTCCTGCACTTATGGGAAGATTAAAACCTCTTAGATCCCCTGGAGAAGGAAATGGCAACCCACTCCAGTATTCTTGCCTGGGACATCTCATGGACAAAGGAGGCTGGCAGGCTATAGTTAATGGGGTTGCAAAAGAATCGAGCATGACTGAGCAACTAAACAATAACAAATCATGGTCACAAGATCTGACGTGGTCTACTTCCTTCTTACCTCCATACCCACCTACCACCTTACCACACTCCACTCTAGCCTCCACTCTTTAGCTCCACTCTAGCCTCTTGACCTGCCTGAGATTATTCCCTCCTAGATCCCATGCCTTTGCTCTCACCTCCACTTAGAATGTTATTTCCCCTGGACATTGGCATTGGCTCAACCTCTTGCCTCCTTCAGACTCTGCAGAAATCTCACCTCCTCTGAGAGGCCTTCTTTGATCACATTATCTAAAATATCACCTCTCAAATCTCAGTACTTTTTCCTTATCTGTACTTGGAGAAATATGACATGAAGAAAATGACATAGGACTTATCTCTGCCTGAAGTGATATAATAATCTATTTGTTTGTTCACTTGCTTACTGCCTGGCTTTCCTACTGCAGTGTCCATTCCGTAAGGCAGGGTCCTATGTATTCTTGTTCACTACCTAGACCTGTGTCTGGTATATAAAAAGCACTCAATATGTTTCACAAAATACTCCAGAGCCTTGATGCTGCTTAAGATTGCTTTACTTTTGAGCATTTCAAAAATGTGGAATATTATTTAAGAAGAGCATGCCTGAGAAAGACAAGTAGGAGTGTGAGAAATAAAGCGGTCATTCTCAAGCTTCAGTGAACAAGTGTATACCTTTTGAATCAGGACCTTCAGGGTGGAGAGCACCCAGGTGATTCTGGCCCAGCTTTTCTGTGGTCAGGGTTGTCAGATTTAACAGACAAAACTCCAGGGTGCCTAGGTAGGCCTGAATTTCAGATAAACAAAAATGTATTGCATGGGACATGCTCATACCACTAAAAATGATCTGAAGGATAAACTGAGTGTCCTATATCCTATCTGAAAACACTGCAGACCACACTTAGAGAAAAACCTTGTACTAATAGGAAAAGGAGTATGTCAAGGCTGTATATTGTCACCCTGCTTATTTAACTTATATCCAGAGTACATCATGAGAAACCCTGGGCTGGATGAAGCACAAGCTGGAATCAAGATTGCTGGGAAAAATATCAATAACCTCAGATATGCAGATGACACCAACCTTATGGCAGAAAGTGAAGAAGAACTAAAGAGCCTCCTGATGAAGGTGAAAGAGGGGAGTGAAAAAGCTGGCTTAAAGCTCAACATTCAGAAAACTAAGATCATGGCATCTGGTCCCATCACTTCATGGCAAATAGATGGAGAAACAGTGGAAATAGTGACAGACTTTATTTTTCTGGGCTTCAGAATCACTGCAGATGGTGACTGTAGCCATGAAATTAAAAGACACTTACTCCTTGGAAGGAAAGTTATGACCAACCTAAACAGCATATTAAAAAGCAGAGACATTACTTTGTCAACAAAGATCTGTCTAGTCAAGGCTATGGTTTTTCCAGTGGTCATGTATGGATGTGAAAGTTGGACCATAAAGAAAGTTGAGTGCCGAAGAATTGATGCTTTTGAACTGTGGTGTTGGAGAAGACTCTTGAGAGTCCCTTGGACTGCAAGGAGATCCAATCAGTCCATCCTAAAGGAAATCAGTCCTGAATATTCAATGGAAGGATGGGTGTTGAAGCTGAAACTCCAATACTTTGGCTATCTGATGTAAAGAGCTGACTCATTTGAAAAGACCCTGATGCTGGGAAAGATTGAAGGCGGGAAGAGAAGGGGATGACAAAGGATGAGATGGTTGGATGGCATCACAGATTCAATGGACATGAGTTTGAGTAAATTCTAGGAGTTGGTGATGAACAGGGAGGCCTGGCGTGCTGCAGTCCATGGGGTCACAAAGAATCGGACATGACTGAGCGACTGAACTGAACTAAACTGAAAGGGAGAGATGATATTTAGTCTGGAGAAGGTAAGTTTGATTGAGAAAGGAACCTGGTTTTCAGTGATACTCACATAGCTGAAGGGAAACAACCGCTAGCCTCTGTTACTCTAGAGGACAGATGAAGACCAGATATTGAAGACGTCTTTCCAGTAAATACAGGCGGTCAAGAGTACAATGGCTTATCTCTCCCAGAACTGGTTTTCCATTCCCATATTGCTGAAAGAATTGAGTGAATGTTGAGAAAGGTGGTCTGTCCTGGGTGAGGGTGGATCAGTTCCAAAGACTCTTCCAATGCTAGAAATTCAATCCTACAGAGGAATGAAAACAGACCTCTGTATTAGATGCATTTCCATTCACTGCAAAGGACTAAAATCTACTCAAACGGGCTTAAGCAAAAAAAAAAAAAAATGAACTTATTACTTTGCACTGAAAAAAAAAAAAGGAAGATCTTGACTCAGGAATAACTGAATTGAAGTGTGTAGAAATGATGCCCTCAGAATTCAGATCCATCTCTGGCACTACTTTCCCTGCATCACCTCCATTCTCAAGAAGTCTCCTCTGGTGGAGATAAGGATAAGGATAAGGTAGGTCACCCATGCTCAAGGCTGACATCCTAACAGGTTAGCAGTCTCATCAAGGAGAAAGCATTCCTCTTTCTCATCAGTTTCAGTAAAATCACCAGGACATGATGTCATGGTCTCTCCTCGTATCAGATGCCAATCCCCAAACCTGCATCACAGTGCCCAGCAGAATTAAATGCTCTGATGAGTATTTAACTCATCTCGATCATGGACTTATTCATTCCTGGAAATTTGGAGTAGGGTCGCCCCACCTAAGTTGTAGGAAACTGCTAGCAGGGGAGGACGGTGATGTTACCGTCACTGGTAGAGGAAAAGGGAAATCAGAGCAGACAAAAACATCAGAGAGTCTTATATTCCAAATTCAATCTCTGCCAGCTATATAAAGAGTATCATACACACTAACACGCTTTTATTAAAGTCATCCTCTTCCAGCTATGCTTTCATTATTTCTACAGCAATACCAGAATGCATCTCTCCCCCTCCCACAAACCCAATCCTTTCCCCACAGTCCAGTTCCATTTAGTTAAAACATTTATTGAACCTAAAATATTTCAATTCTTGAACCTAAAATATTTCAATTCTTTTTTTTTTTTTAACAAGCAGAATATTTCAATTCTTTAGATGACTTCCCTGGTGGCTCGGAAGTAAAGAATCTGCAAAGTGGGAGATCCTGGTTTGATTCCTGGGTCAGGAAAGATACCCAGAGCAGGGCATGGCAACCCACTCCAGTATTCTTGCCTAGAGAATCCCATGGACAGAGGAACTTGTGAGCTACAGTCCATGGTGTCACAAAGAGTCGGACACGACTGAGTCACTACCACTTAGATGGACCACCTTTCCAGTAAGTACAGGCAGGCTGTGACAGAATGCATTTCCTCTCCCAGCACTGGTTTCCTAGCTCTAGGAGGAGGCAAGCCATTGTGCTGACAGAATGGAATGAATGTGGAGGGGGCAGTCCGTCCTGGGTGAGGATTCCAATTCCAAAGATTCTTCCAACACTGTGAAATCAGTGTCTCGGAAGGAAAGGGAGCTGGTCCTCCTCTGTATTCTTGACCATTTCTGAATTGAAAGCAATTATGGAGCACCTAGTATGTTCTAGCTACCATGCCGAAAGCTAGGATTACAAAGATAGCTAAAGCATGGTTTGTGCCCTTCAGAATATCCTAACCTGGCAGGGGGTGGGGGGAGAAATGCAGAGGAGACTGTGAAATGATGCGATGAGGACAGTGAGACAGATACGCATTCGGGGCTGAGGCAGCACAGGAGGTGGCACTAGACCCAACAGGGACACACAGAGGGCTCCTGGCACTACCTTTGCACAATACAGGGGCCATAGGTTTGTGTGTACGAATTTTTAACATCTTTTAGTTTGTCACCTTGCTCTTTCAATGGCTACTAAGGTAGTCCAAAAGAGACTAAACCATATGATGCTATTGGTCTTTTCAAACAGAAAGGCTTTCAATTTGCCAATAATAAAAGCATAGATGCTCATGGCACAAAATTTGGCAAATGAAACTATTAAAAAGGAAAAATATATAATCACTATTAGCATTTTCATGCTATTTTTATTCTGGTTTTTCTCTGTTCTTTCTTTACAAATAGATAATTATAATATATATTAACATAATATATGTAAAATGTGTAATGTATATATGTACCCATGGAGATATATATATACACACACATACACATACATATATAACACCTACAATAATACAGATGATTTTATGTTTATGTGTCTTTAACCTAACTCTCCACTGTTAGAAATTTTCCATGTCAATAAATATTCTTTGAAGACTTTTTTATGACTCTAATATTGCATATGATAATATCACTGTTCATTTTGGACAGTCTTTTTGACAAAGGCAATAAAAAGAAATTGTCAAGTGAAATGACTCATTTGGGTAGGCAAAGATGTCAGACTTCAAAACAGACTGTGATTTATAACTCTGAAATGTAAGAAAATTAAAGTGCCATAAACTTTTAAAGGAGATAAAATGTTGTTGTACTTCCTTTGCTCATTCACCTTTCCAATGATAGAAACAATGACAAAATATAAGTAACAAACAACTCTCATGTGATTTTATAATACCCTCCCTTATACTCAGACCAATATCAAAGCATTCTCTATTTACACTGTTGGGTTGGGATGAGTATCAGACTTTTAATACTCCATTTAAAAAATTTAATGAGTCAATCCTATTGAAGATTGAGCTATATACAGAAGATGTGGTTCTTAATTTTGCAGACCTACATCTGTGTTAATGTTACTAATGATTTTTAGACTGTCTTATCTTATTTTGTAAATTCAAGAATGAGGAGGTAGTTCCACTGGAGGTAAAGGAATCGCTCCCAGGAGTGCACAGGGAGTTCTAATAGGATTAGACCCATTAGCGTCAATAAGTCCCTTGGTGTTAAAGTCTGGATAATCTGTAACCATTAACTTTAAACTGAAGTGGTTGGCTGCTCAAGCCCACAGAATAGAGGCACAATATGGTCTGAATTTATTTCAATAGTTGGCCAAGACAAGCACAACTTTGTGCTTGTCTACCACTTCTATCCCTAAATCCTCATCTTTTGCTTTCTAGTTGTATCCTTTTTCATCATTTTTCTCTGTTCTAACCCTCCTTGTGCTTTATTTCTCGCCACTTGTATCATCATGAATTGTAGTTATCTGTGTTCCTTACTGGACTCCTTTGTTTGCAAAGATAACCTGCCTCCCTCATCTATTTTGTGTCCACGTGTTTATATTTAAGTGTAGGAGGAACTCAATGTCCAGGTCTCTCCCATCGCCAAGCTTCCTCCTCTTCCCAGGGTAAGACTGGCCAGATTGCCAGCTACAGGAATCACTGTTCTCCAAAGCAGGAAAATAGAATGTTTTCCTTTTGTCATGCTCCTGTTTTCTTATATGCCTGCTGCTCTTGTGCAGGATGGACTCACCTGGTCCTTTTAATGCTCATGCTGTAAGCACACCAGGTAAAACTGCCTTTCTCCATCCAGCTTTATCATTAGCTGGTAAAATTTAGGCTTTGATTCTATTCTGTCTTCTTACATCTACTCTCACTTGGATGGGGAGGGATTAATGACTACTCCTCTACAAACTTTTAGCACTCCCATTTCTCCAGAGTGCACAGAGGCAGACATGACTGGGTATGCTTTCATGAAAGTCAACAAGACATCTACTGCCTCTTTGATGCATGCATCATTCACTCTCAAAGAAGACTTACAACTTTCGCCTAACAATTCATGTTACCATCTACTCTGTGCAAGGCATTGTGCTAAAGAGTGGTCTTATTGGAATAACTAAATGAAACCCCATCTCTACCTTCTAGAGACTCCAGTCCAGAAGGAGCAAAATAAGCAAACATACTGTTGCCACATAGTGTAACAAACGCTGTTGTGGAAACCTGCACCAATGGGATAGGAGCATCTCACCGTAGTTCTGGCATGTAGGGTTAGTAAACATTAATATTCCCATTTTACAGATGAGATAACTGAAGCTCAGAAACATCAGGTTCCTGAAGGTTGTGCTGTGCTCTGCTAAGTCGCTTCATTCGTGTCTGACTGTTTGCGACCTTATGGACTGTAACCCACCAGGCTCCTCTGTCCATAGAATTCTCCAGGCATAAATACTGGAATGGATTGCCATGCCTACCTCCAGGGGATCTTCCTGACCCAAAGATTGAACCTGCTTCTCTGGCATATGGCACAAGATAGTTAGAATCAGAAAAGATTCTGGTCTATTACATGTCTACAGCATGATACCACTGTAGAAACACAGGACCAGACTTTTTCTAGAAGGGGAGGGAAGCTAGGATGATTAAAGTAGTCATCCATTATTGTGTTATGTTTATGACTGATTGCTCCAGCCATGTAAGTAGGATTATCTGAAAGACTCTTCTAGCTCTACTGCTCATAAGAAATCATCTAGCACTTGGTTTCAAGCTATATTAATGCGTCAGTTTAAGACTCACTTATGCTGCAGTAACAAACAATCCTCTGATTTTGTGGTTAATAGAAATAAAGAATTATTCTCATTCTATATTCCTGTTCATCTACAAGTTGGCATTAGCTCTGCTCCACATCAACTTCATCCTGGGTCTCCTGCAGAGGAGCAGGCTCTACGTGGAACACTGCTGGTATCAGAGCAGACGGAAAAGACACAGCTCTCACAATTTCTGCACAGAAGTGACACACTTCTCTTCATATCTCATTGGCCAAAACAAGTTACATGGCCAACCCTATGTCAATGAGGCAGAGAAGTAAAATCCTCCCATAATTCAAGGTAGTAAAAGTTTTGAACAATAATGCACTATTTTCATGACTATAGAGGTGCAACTAAATGTAGAGACAGAAGATTTGGGGATGAATATTAGCTCATTTGGGCTTCTCAGACGGTGTTAGTGGTAAAGAACCCATCTCCCAATGCAGAAGTTAGAGATGCAGATTTGACCCCTGGGATGGGAAGATCAGATCCCCTGGAGTAGGAAATGGCAACCCATTCCAGTATCCTTGGCTGGAAAGTTCCATGAACAGAGAATGGTGGGATATAGTCCCTGGGATCTCAGAGAGTCCGACATGACTGAGGGCACACACAGCAGCAGCATTAGCTCTTTCATGACAGGTGAACAGAAATGAAATCAAACTCTCTGAACCTTAGTAATATCACCCATAAAACAAGGATAACTATTTCCCTCTATCTTGGGAACTTGACACAAGATTCAAGTACAATGTGCGAGAAAGTTCCTTATAAATCATGGAACACATTGCTCTTGCTCTCACGTATTGATTCATGTTCAAATATTACATTTCTACCTGTAGACCAGGTGTTCAGTCAGTCAGTTCAGTCACTCAGTCATGTCCGACTCTTTGCGACCCCATGAACTGCAGCACGCCAGGCCTCCCTGTCCATCACCAACTCCTGGAGTCCACCCAAACCCACGTCCATTGAGTCGGTGATATCATCCAAGCATCTCATCTTCTGTCGTCCGCTTCTCCTCCTGCCCTCAACCTTTCCCAACATCAATGTCTTTTCCAAAGAGTCAGCTCTTCACATCAGATGGCCAAAGTATTGGAGTTTCAGCTTCAACAGGTGTTAACAACTTCAAATATCTATAGAGTTAAGTAGATAACACAAATATAAACATGTAAGTTATTTGTTCTGAAAAGAAAAACAAAAAACCTTAATATCCACCTACTTATACTTTTTTCTGGTGAGTTTGTTGTCTTTCTTTCTTTTTAATCTGCTTTACAAGGAAAACAGTGCACATCTGAAGGCCAGACTGGCCTGTAGAATCACTGTCTTAGATTATACCTTTCTTAGGAAAAGAGCATAAGACTCATATGTCCAATCCACTGCTCCAAATACAGTTCTGACCCTCAGCAAATCTAAGATTAGGTTAATAAAATTCAAGTCCATTAGCAAATAAATATTTATCTTAGAAAAAGTATGAACAACAGCCAAATGTGTCAGCATCCTAAAGATAAGGAATTAAACAAAAGAGCTGGACATAGAAATAGTCCTTGCCAACCGGGGGAGATGAGTTAGGACACAGCGTAGAAGTGTAGGCTTGGAGGTGTAAAGTCCTACAGAGAAGTCTTAAGTGAATGGGTTCTAACCTTCCCACCCTATGCAGTGGGGAGATGCACAGACTTTGAAATGGGCTCTGAAAAATGGTGAGGATTTCAATTAACAGAAATTGGGAAAGAGAAGTTATAAGAAATACACAGAGGAAGAAAAGAGAATGACAGTGAAAAAAGTTTGTTCAAAAGAAGTATAAAGAAAGAAGGAGTAAAAGAAGAAAATGAAAAACCTCACACACTGGAGCATTTGCTTCTCAAGGACCTGTGTGTGTGCTGGGTACTGAGCTTAGTACCTTCCACAAAACTAGCTCACTTAACTCTCACAATCATCTCATTCCACTGATAGCAGCACTGAAGCTTTCTTCTAAAGTAACTTTCTTCTGTTCCAGAGGCACTAAGTCAGAGTGGTGAAAGCAGTGTTTGGGGAAAATCCTTTAGGCAATGAAGTGCAGGTGAGTTTGAAATGGAAGACTAAGAACAGCACAGGCAAGTTGCTGACTTAGCCATTGAGAGTCCTTAACTATCCAAAATCTTCCCCCCAAAAGAAAAGTACAGAACCAGGTGGCTCTACTGGTGAATTCCACCAAACATTTAGGGAAGAATTAATACCAATCCTCCTCAAACTCTCCCAAAAAAATTGAAAAGGAAGAAACATTTCTAAGTTCACTTTACAAAGCCAGCAATACTCTGATACCAAAATCAGGCAAGAACACTACAAGGAAAGAAAATCACAGGCCAAAATACTGATGAACATAGATGGCAAAAATTCTCAAAAAAAAAAAAAAAAAAAACCTAGCAAACTGAATTCAGCAGTACAATAAATGAATCATATACTGCAATCAAATGGGACCCATCCCTGGGTTGCAAGGATAGTTCAACATACACAAATCAACTTCCCTGGTGGCTCAGACGGTAAAGCGTCTGTCTACAATGTGAGAGACCTGGGTTCGATCCCTGGGTTGGGAAGATTCCCTGGAGAAGGAAATGGCAACCCACTCCAGTACTCTTGCCTTGAAAATCCCATGGATGGAGGAGCTTGGTGCAGGCTACTATCCATGGGGTTGCAAAGAGTTGGGCACAACTGAGCGACTTCACTTTCACTTTCACATTAACAAAATGAGGGATAAAAGTCATTATCATCTCAATAGCTGCAGAAAAAAAAAATCTGACAAACTTCTACATTCTTTCATGATAAAAACTTTCAATAAATTAGGTATAGAAGGAATGTACCTCAACATAACAAAGGCCATACAAGACAAACCCATAGCTAACATCACACACAATGGTTTTCAGCTTTTTCTCTAAGATTAGGAATAAGACAAGGGTATCTACTCTCACCACTTTTATTAATCACAATATTAGAAGTCTTAGTCACAACAATTAGGCAAGAAAAAAAATTAAAGGAATCCAAATCAGAAAAGAAAAAGGAAAATTATCTCTGTTTGTAGATTACACGATCTTATCTTACATGTAGGTTACATGATAGAAAATCCTAAAGTGAAAGTGAAGTCGCTCAGTCATGTCCAACTCTTTGCGACCCTGTGGACTGTAGCATACCAGGCTTATCCGTCCATGGGATTCTCCAGGCAAGAATACTGGAGTGGGTCACCGTTTCCTTCTCCAGGGGATTTTCCTGATCTAGGGATCAAACCCGGGTCTCCCGCATTGGAGGCAGACGCTTTAACCTCTGAGCCACCAGAGAAGCCCAAAGGCTCCACCAAAAAACTGTTAAAACTAATAGATAAATTCGCTCATGTCATGAACTCCTTATTGCCAAATTTAGACTTAAATTGCAGAAAGTAGGGAAAACTGTGGAAAATTCTGAAAAAGATGGGAATACCAGACCACCTGACCTGCCTCTTGAGAAACCTATATGCAGGTCAGAAAACAACAGTTAGAATTGGACATGGAACAACAGACTGGTTCCAAATAGGAAAAGGAGTGCGTCAAGGCTATATATTGTCACCCTGCTTATTTAACTTATATACAGAGTACATCATGAGACATGCTGGGCTGGAAGAAGCACAGCTGGAATCAAGATTGCCAGGAGAAATATCAATAACCTCAGATATGCAGATGACACCACCCTTATGGCAGAAAGTGAAGAGGAACTCAAAAGCCTCTTGATGAAAGTGAAAGAGGAGAGTGAAAAAGTTGGCTTAAGGCTCAACATTCAGAAAACAAAGATCATGGTATCTGGTCCCATCACTTCATGGCAAAAATAGGTGGAGAAACAGTGGAAACAGTGTCAGACTTTATTTTTGGGGGCTCCCAAATCACTGCAGGTGGTGGTTGCAGCCATGAAATTCAAAGACGCTTACTCCTTGGAAGGAAACTTATGACCAACCTAGATAGTATATTCAAAAGCAGAGACATTACTTTGTCAGCAAAGGTCTGTCTAGTCAAGGCTATGATTTTTCCAGTGGTCATGTATGGATGTGAGAGTTGGACTGTGAAGAAAGCTCATCACCAAAGACTTGATGCTTTTGAACTGTGGTGTTGGAGAAGACTCTTGAGAGTCCCTTGGCCTGCAAGGAGATCCAACCAGTCCATTCTAAAGGAGATCAGTCCTGGGTGTTCTTTGAAAGGACTGATGCTGAGGCTGAAACTCCAGTACTTTGTCCACCTCATGCGAAGAGTTGACTCATTGGAAAAGACTCTGATGCTTGGAGGGATTAGGGGCAGGAGGAGAAGGGGATGACAGAGGATGAGATGGCTGGATGGCATCACTGACTTGATGGACATGAGTTTGAGTGAGCTCTGGGAGTTGGTGATGGACAGGGAGGCCTGGCGTGCTGCAATTCATGGGGTCGCAAAGAGTCGGACATGACTGAGCGACTGAACTTAACTGAACTGATAGAATACAAAAGCCAACATACAAACTCCACCGTGTTCCTATATACTAGTAATGAACTTTCCAAAAAATTAAGAAAACAATCCCATTTATAAAAAATTCAAAAAATAAAATACTTAGGAATAAATTGAACCAAGGAGGTCAAATATCTATACACTGAACACTATAAAACATTGATGAAAGAAAATAAGGACACAAATAAATGAAAAGATATCCTGTATTCATGAGTTAGGATTAATATTGTCAAAATGTCCTTATTATCTAACAAATTGATCTTGAGTTCTAGCAAACTTCCAACAAAGTGATCTTCAGAGCACTGCCCTCAGTGATCTTCAGATTCAGTGCAATCTCTATTGCAATGAATCTAGATCCAGTGCAATCCCTATCAAAATTTCAATGACATTTTTTACAGAAATAGAAAAAAAATCCTAAAATTTGTATGGAGCTACCAAATGCCCTGCCTACCTAAAGAAAAACAGAGCTGGAGGTATCATATTTCCTGATTTCAAATAATATTACCACACTACAGTGACCAAAACAGTATGGTATTGGCATAAAACAGATATATAGGCCAATGAAACAAAACAGAAAGCAAAGAAAGAAGTAAACCCATGCACATCCAGCCAACCTATTTTGGACAAAGGCGCCAGGACAAAGGCAAAGGAGAAAAGAAAGTCTCTTCAACAAATAGTGTTAGGAAAACTAGATTCCCAAATGCAAAACAATGAAATTGAATCTGTATTTTACACCATATAGAAAACCCAACTCAACATCGATTAAAGACTTAAATGTCAAACACCTAGAAGAAAACAGAGGAAAAGCTCCATGACATTGGTCTTGGCAATTATTTTTTGGATATCATATCAGAAGCATAGGCAAAAAAAAAAAAAGTAAACAAGTCAGACTACATCAAACAAACAAAAAACCTCTGCATAGCAAAGGAAACAATCAATGAAATGAAAATACAACCTGTAGAATGATAAAATATATTTGCAAACCATATATTTGAAAAGTGACTGATATCTAAAACCCATATAACTCAATAACAAAAAAAGAAACCAGCTTATTAAAAAAAATGGGTATAGGACCTGCATAGACATTTTTCTAAAGAAAACATATAAATGTCCAAGAGGTATATGAAAAGGTGTTCAATATCACTAATCATCAGAGAATGCAAATCAAAACCACAATGAGATATCACTCTACACCTGGTAGTATGGCTATTATCAAAAAGCCAAATGATAAGTGTTGGCAAGGATGTAGAGAAAAGGCAACTCTTAAACATGGTTGGTGATAATGTAAATTTATATAGTCATTATAGAAAACAGAATGGATAAACCTCAAAAAATAAAAGATAGCACTACTGAATCATCCAGCAATCCCATTTCTGGATATATACACAAAGAGATGAAATTACTATCTCAAAGAGATTATCTGCACTCCCATGTACAGCAGTACAGCAGTGTTCACGATAACTAAAATATGGAAATAAGTGTTCATCAACAGATGAATGATAATGAAAATGTATATATATATGAATATAAATATTAATATTATGTAGTGTAAATAATATTAAGCCTTAAAAAAAAGGAAATCTGCCATTTGCAACAACATAAATGAACATGGAAACCTGGAGAACATTATACTGAGTGAAATAAGCCAGACACAGAAAGACAAATACTGTGTGATCTCACTTACAGGTGGAAACTATAAGGTTGGACACACAGAAACAGAGTGGAAAAATGGTTACCAAGGGCTAGGTAGGGGGGAAATATGGTGAGATGCTGGTCCAAGGATACAAACTTTGGTTATCAGATAAATAAATTCTGGAGACTAAAGGGTGACTGTAGTTAATAATACAGCATTGTATACTTGAAATTTGCTACAAGAGTAGGTCATAAGTGTCTTCACCACAAAAAAATTAATAAACATATGGTAACTATGTGAAGAGATTAATATGTTAATTAGTTTGAATTTGGGAATCATTTCACAATGTATACATGTATCAAAATATCATCTTCCGCACTTTAAGTATATACAATTTTTATTTGTTAGTCACACCTCAATAAATCTGAGGGGGTGGAAAGGAGTCCTTTACTGACTGCTCCAGTTAAAATAGCCACCTATATTTTAGTATTTTTACCCTGTCTGATTTTCTAAATAGTACTTATCCCTACCTGAAAATCCTAAAGGAAATCAACCCTGAATATTCATCAGAAGGACTGATGCTGAAGCTAAAGCTCCAATATTCTGGCCACCTAATACAAAGAGCTAACTCATTGGAAAAGACCCTGATGCTGGGAAATATTGAAGGCCTGAGGAGAAAGGAATGACAGAGAATGAGATGGTTGGATGGCATCACCAACTCAATGGACATGAGTTTGAGCAAACTCTAGGAGATGGTGAAGGACAGGGAAGCCCATCGTGCGGCAGTCTGGGATCGAGAGTCGGACACGACTGAGCGACTGAACAGCAACTACCCAAAAACGCTGTATGAGCTTGCTTTTCTGTCTATTTCGCAGAGGCTCCCCAGGGGCAGGATTAGGTCTAGCTGGTTGCTACTGTCTTCTCAGCCATACCTGTCCCATGCAAGGCACCTGCTATGAGTTGAATTTTGTCCCCAGAAAGAGCTATTCAAGTCCTAACTATGTACCTGTGAAAGTGACCTATTTGAAAAGAGTCTTTAAGGATGCAATGTAGGTGTAAGTTAAGATGAGACCAATTGGAATAGTAGTGGGCCCTTAGTCTAGTATGACCAGTGTCCTTAGAAAGGAAGAAGAGCCCCAGAGACATCCAGTGAGGTCATTTGATGATGATCAAATGATGCAGCTGAAAACTAAGGAACACAAAGGATTGCTGCCAAAGACCAGAAACACAAAAGGGGCAAGGGAGAACCCTCCTGTAGGGAGCATGCCCTGCCCACAGCTTGATTTCAGACTTCCAGCTCCCAGAACTATGAGAAAATACTTTTCTGTTGTTTAACCACCTGGTTTCAAGATCGTCTTCTTGTACTAGGATCGAATTTTCAATGATAAAATAACAAAATGTAGGAAGACAAGAAAAAAATGCCTGTAATTCTTTCATTTCAATTCACCAAGCAAATTTCACCAAGCTTTTAAAAGCTCTGAAATGTAAAACACCGTAGTTGTCATTCAAGATGTCTCTCTGTGAGGAGTCAGCTTTGGAAGTCAAAGTCCAGAATTATGACCAAGAACAAGGCCCTATATTTAGTATGAGTTCCAGGGCTATCATTGCAAAGCAAGAATGGCAGCCTAAGTACCTTCCCAAGGCTGTAGCTTGCAGGCCCTTCCTAACTGCTAGTGCTTCTTAATTAAAACTGAAGTTACTGAGTGAACAATTTCAGTTTAATCTGTTTTATGCATATTAATACCCAGATACTCTCTAATTGGTGACTTTTTCCCTCCTTCTTCTATCTTGTTTCTTTTGGACAATGTAATATCCAGAAAGCACCCAAGCCGTATCTATTCAATGTGCATCTGACTCTCAACATTGCTGCCTGGGATCCTCTGAAGAGAAAATAATAATAATAACCCATACTAACTCGCTTCAGAAGGTTTGAGTATCCTATCTGAACCAGCTCTTATCTTAACCTGCTAATGTGAGATTTACAAATGGGAGGAGAACAAACAAGGAGTAATTTAAATTTTAATTTTAAAAAACCCTCTATTTTCTTATCCCTTACCAAACTGCCAGCATTTTTCCTGCTGACAATGAGCAAGGGTCACTGGCACAGGCTAGACTCTACCCACAACCAAGGAATCTCTTTCATCTAAAACCCTGATCCCTTTAATAAACAAAATACGAAAAGGCAGTCAAAATTACGCTGTGGCTTTATAAAAGAAGGCAGGGAAATCCTCTGAGTACAATCCCCTACTTGTTATTTTCACATGCCATGTGACTCCAAGTCATTCTGAAGGATAAAGAGACAAGGGCTGCCACCAGATCCCAGCCACGACGTCCCCTCCGTTCCCAGCCCTGGCCCATCTGTTCTCCAGAGGCCACATGAATGGCATATGTCAAGAGAGTCAGAGCTGTGCAAACTGCCCAAAGAAATCACTCAGCCAACTTCCCTTTGCTTCCACGACTTTAGCAATTGTTGCTGCGCCAACCACCATATGGTGAATAATTAGTTTTTCGACCCTACTCAAGAAAAATGTCCGCTTCATTGCCAAACGTTAGCAATATGTGTGTTAATGAACAGTGTGAGTTGAATGCCTATACATTCACAAAAGTTGGGATTTTTTATCTTTGCCAGCTTCAAGCTCTGTCCCTTTTTCTTTGCTTCCTTTCAGATAGGTGATGATAGGGAGTCCGTAGTATTTTAAAGTCAACTGTAATTATTTTTTTCTTCTTCTGAGAGGCTGCAACCCAATGCGAGATGCCCAGTTTTCACAACCAAATGCCTTTCTTTAAATAAACTGGTTTCCATCTTCTTTTTCTCAAAATGAGTGACTTAGTCCATGTGAATATGGCTCATCAAAGCCAAGTACCAGGATGCTCTCTGCCCTTGATGCATAAAAGGTGAACATAAATTTGTTGTGAGTACTGTTAGTGCTGTCCCAAGCAGGATGAACTTTTTGATCTCTTTAAATAAACACCTCCTTATTCCATCAGAAAATACACCTGGTGCTCTTAGAATGAAGATTTAAGAGCCCAGTCAAGATTTCAAGCTCACTGTCCCCAAAGTAGAAGGCTTAATCAGCAGATAATTTCTCTCAAAAGAGAGAAAGATCTCTGTGCAGTCAGAAAATAAGCATTTATTCCACATACACAGCGCAAGATAAAAATACCTAAGTTTGCATCTATTTTTGCATTTTTAGGGTAAGGCAATGCTGATTTGCTCCTGAGAGGTTTTACATCAAACTGCTTTCTGACCTTGGCCTTCACGTTCTCTGCATGCAAATGTATGAACTCTGAGAAAGAGAGATGGGGAATTGAAATGTTCTCTAATGCAATTCTCGGGGCCTTGCTATATGTCAGTGGTTCCCAAATATCTTTAGTTTGCAGACCATTTTACCATAGCCAAGTCCCCCAAGATCCTCCCTCCTATTCATGGCTGAAAAAGAACTGCCTCACTGGAATAAATCAGCAGAGGAGGCACTGGTTTAATGAGCCAGTCAAGAGAGGTCTCACAGGCAAAAAGAGAGTCAGTGCCATAAAATAACAACTGTCATTTTCGTTTTATATTTTTAATCATTTAGGAAAATACCTACATCACCAGCTAGACTATCAACTCACTGAGGACGTGGGCAGGTTCTATTTGCTATTTACTGTGTCCTCAGTACCTAGGACTTCCCTGGTGGCTCAGACAGTAAAACGTCTGCCTACAATGTGGGAGACCTGGGTTCAATCCCTGGGTCTGGAAGATCTCCTGGAGAAGGAAATGGCAACCCACTCCAGTATTCTTGCCTGGAAAATCCCATGGATGGAGGAGGAGCCTGGCAGGCTACAGTCCATGGGGTCACAAAGAGTCAGACACGACTGAGCGACTTCACTTTCACTTTCAGTACCTAGAGCTTAGCACCAGTGAGATGACTGGAACCACAGGATATACATTTTAAGCATGCAGAGGTCAAGGAACTACTTTAAATTGTCTTGAATATTACACAAGAGCAGTCTAGGAACTACGAGACCTTTGATAGACCATAGTTTGAGAGTTCCTGCCCATGGGCCCTGGAAGTCGATACGGAATATAGTAACTAGGGGCATCTTCCATTCCATCTAATTAGCATTATCCTTTTGACTGCCACTGGCTTGTAATTGTCATCTTTTTTCTCTCTACTCTAAAATTCTAACTGTAGGAAAAACATTTCATTTTTTCCTACATTTCCATTTTTGATCAAAGAGCACCTGCCATGGTGTTTTCCATGTACTTTTGTCCAGAAAAGGTAGGGGCAACAGAATAATTCGGAAGTCCTACATTCCTGAGCTTCATGCCAGACGTCACCATTGATTAGTCCCATTCAGTTCCTTTAAGCCTCAGTTCCCTCGTGTGTTTATAAAAGGTAAAGAGAAAGAGAAAGAATAATATCTCCTTTGCAGCATTTTATGGATTAAAAGGTAAGCTGTGCAAACTGCCTAATGTGGTTCTTAACAAAGTCTATCATCTATGAAATGTGGTTATTCTTAGTTACAATCAATGACTAAATCCTCAAAGCATCTAATCTACTTAATCCTGGGGCATCCAATTTGAAAGAATCATTAATAAACACTAACCTGGAACATGAGAGGAGCTGATTATGGATCTACCCTCTTATTTTGAGCAAAATATTATTTTCTCATAGATATCAATTCATAAAACACTAAAAATGCATTACTGGGAAAAAATAAACAGCTTGAAGTGACTCTCAAGCTGGTTGGGCAAACAGGAAGTGGCAATCAGTATTAATTCTGTGGAGAGTGGCATAGACTCATCCATGGACTGAGCTGAGGTGTGCTATAGAGTCTCCCTTCCTTTCCCAACTTATGTCATTACTAGGTTACCCAGAAATTCTTACCCTTTCATGTAGTCATGATTTGGTGTTAAGATGTTGTCTGCAGAAGTTCTCCATGTAAAATCCTACATGGTACTTAGAAGGGAATACCACATTAATTCCCTTAGCACTCATTTCCTCACCTCTGTGGACCTGCCAGGGTAACCACATGAACCTTCTCCAGTCTCCACAACCTCAGGAGCCATTCCCAGCATGACCACTTCTGATGCAGCCATCTACCATGAACTCCTTCACGTTCCTCCTCTCTCTTTCCACTCACCCAACTCTTCCTGTCCTCTTTTCTTTGTTAAGATTCAATCCAGAGACTTCCCCAGTGGTCCAGCAGTTAAGACTTTGCCTTCCAATGCCAAGGGTATGGGCTTGATTCCTGGTTGGGGACCTAAGATCCCACATGCCTTGGGGCCAAAACACCAAAACATGAAACAGAAACAATATTGTAATAAGTCCAATAAAGACTTTTTAAATGATCCACATAAAAAAGAAAGAAAAAAAAATACACAACAAAACAAAAAACTCAATCCAGCCTTGACCTGGCCTCTTCATTTCAGCCCTTGTCACTTCTCCCCATACGACACTGTAGTAATTGTCCATGTTTCTGTTTCTGTTGGGAATTTCCATCTCTTCTTCTATACCCCAAAGTGAGTCAGACCTTTTAGCTCTACTATGGCTATCTTATTTTTCTTTTCCCTTTACACAGCCAGACTTCTGGAAAAAGTAAGTATGGTTTACCCTGATCACCTCTATTTTCTCGTTCCAAACTCCTATTTGAATTCTGCCTCCACTACTGAAACTGCTCTCCACATAGTCGGCACCAAACCTTAATCACCTAAGCCAGTAATTACTTCTGTATCCTCCTCCTCCTTGTCTGCTGGGCAGCATTTCTCTATTTGGTATGTTCCCTACTTTTGTAGCTCATGTTGTCTCTTTAGATGTTGCCCTCTCTGGCTCTCCATCCATACTTCTGATTTTCTTCTTTTCTGTCTACTGCTTAATCATCTCTGCTTAACCATCCACCTCTCTAAAATGTAAAGTGTAAACTGGTGAAAGCTCTTTGTGACCCCATGGTCTATAGTCCAACAGGTTCCTCTGTCCATAGGATTCCCCAGGCAAGAATACCTGAGTGGGTTGCCATTCCATTCTCTAAAGGATCTTCCCAATCCAGGGATTGAACCCAGGTCTCCTGCACTGCAGGCAGACTGTTTACCAACTGAGCCACCAGAGAAACCCCCTAAAATGTAAGTATCCCTTTAAACAGCACTAAGAGCTTTCTACACAGATGGAAATGTTCTAGATGTGTGCTTTGGTAGTGGCCACCAGTCAGATGTAGCTAGTAAATTTTTGAAATGTGGCTAGTGCAAGTGAAAAACTAAATTTAATATTTTAAGTACTTTACATTTGAATTGCTGCATGGGGCTGGTGGCTAGCATGCTAAGCAGTGCAGACATAACGTCTTGTCACTTCTTGTGTGCGTCTTCTCTCAAGGAACTCTCTCCCAGCACTTGCCCTATCTCACCTACATAGAGAATAACCAAAGCATCCTTACAGAGCAAAGAAACAGACCATGTTTCCAGGTTCCTTTTGAAAATCTATACGAATCACCATTATCTAGAACTCAACATTTCAGATTCTGTGTTTTACTGCTATACTGATACACTTGAAATGGAAGTCACTCAGGGACAGCTCACAGTAGCATCTGGCTTCTGAACAGCACATTTTTCTAAGGAGGTCTGAAGAAAGGTTTCCTGGTCACTTGAAATGGTTCTGTTGCGTTCAATCTTTATAATCCTCTCCTTCAAGCCCAGATTTCTCTATAAGGTACGAGCTTCCAGAAGGGTTTTTATTTTCCCCCAACACTTTTATCCTTTTCCGTTTTCAGACTGCAGCTTCATCCTGTTGTTGCCAGATCCTTGACACTTGTCAAATGAAAGAGATGCTCTGTGGGGTTTCTTGCTGATTCCTGGTTCACAGGGGCTGGTGAGGCATGCACTGGCAGAAAGGGGCTGGAATGGGGAGCAGTGCAGCAGGGGAAGGGCAGCAGAGGAGGAAGAAGGCAAGAACCTGAGACTGATCTCAGCAGTTTTTTCCAGCGTATTAGCTGAATCCAACTCTGTAGAGACACAACTATGGAGCCACAAGGGACGAACCTATCTCTCCTTTGTCATGAAGATACATAGAAGCACATTTTTATAAAAACAACTTAGAATATTCATTCACATTCAACATAAACATGCTGATGTTTCATCATCTGACTGATTTTTAAACTATAAACAGATTACATTTAGATGACTTTTTTCTTAACTTTACAATAAAAACAATTCAAGACATAAATATTCTAGTGGATCCTTGAACAACAAAGTTGAACTCCATGGGTCTGCTTATACAGAGATTTTTTTTCCCAAGAGTAAATACTACAGTACCGCACAGTTCTTGGTTGGTTGAATACATAGATTAGGTGCCATGAATCTAAGGGAACTATGGATACAGAGGGCTATTAGTCATTCATGGATTTTAGACTGTGCAGAAGGGTTGGTACCCCTTACCCTTCATTGTTCAATGGTCAGCTGTATTTGCATTTTGGGTGTCTAAGACAGGATGACATATTAAGATATATATATTACTGGGTAAATTCAATGAATTTATATTTCATTTATGTGTTACTTGTACTCTAGTAAGGTCATGGTATTTCAGAATTTCCAGTGATATTCAAAAGATCATCTGTACTCAAATAATTCACTCCAAATTTAAATAAAATCATCTATTATGAAATGCATTTAACAGTGTTTCTTAGAAAGTGGGAAAAACTTCTTAAAATTTGCTAGAAAAAAATTAACAGGGAAATCAAAAAAGACAGTGAACCTAGAGAGACAGGAGAAAAATGAGATGGTCGCTAAGACTGTCTAGCTTACCATCTTCTAAGAGATTCCTGGCCATGACACAGGGAAGGGGAACCCTGGCAAAATATTTGAACAGACACTTCGCCAGAAAAGATATGTCAATAGCAAATTGGAGTGTAAAAAGATATTCAACATTAGTCATTAACAAGCAAATTAAAACCATTACATACCTATTGTAATGGCTAATTAAAACAACTAAACTGTTGCTGAGATGATGGAGCAACTGGAACTCTCAGACACTGCTGGTGGGAACTTAAGCAGATTGATCACAATGGAAACAATTTAGCAGTTTCTAAAAAAGTTAGAGTTGTTAAGAAGAAAGTTAAACTATGGGATGACCTAACCATTTCCATCCTAGGTATTTATCCAAGGGAAATGAAAGCATATGCCCATATGAAGACTTGTACACAGATGTTTATACCAACTTTATTTATAAAAGCCCTAGACTGGGAACAATCCAAATGCCCCTCAACAAGTGAATGAATAAACACACTCTCGTGTATTCATACAATGGAATACTACTGAGCTCTGATAAGGAACAAACTGTTGGTACATGCAACAGCATAGACAAATCTCACAATAATCATTCTGACAGAAACTTGACCCTCCCTCCAAAAGAGTATATACTGCATGATTTCACATTCATAAAATTCTATAAAATGCAAGCCAATCTACAGTGACAAAAAAGTAACCAATGAGTGGTTGTCTAGGGATGAGAGGCATGGAGAGATAGGATGGAAGGATTACAAAAGTAAATGAGGAAACTTTGGGGGTAATTGTTATGTTCACTATTGTGAGTATGGTGAAGGTTTCATAGGTGTATATATGTCAAATCTTGTATTTGTGTCCCTTAAATATGAGCAGTGTATTTTATATCCATTATGTCTTGATTAAAGAGTTGCCTAGCTTAAGTCTATTTTACATTTTAAAAAGAAAGAAAGATCCCTTAGACTAGAGGGAAAGTACACTTTGGTGTTATATGCCTATCATTTCTCAGTTTCTTCCTTATCTATAATATTCTTTACCTACAATGCATCCACTGAGTATGTTGTATAATCAATATTTCAAATAAATAATATGTGATGATGTTGATGGAGAAGGAGGAGAAAGATAGACAGACAGGGATGGATGATTACACAAAGCTGATCAATTTGCAGGCATGTCTAAAAACATCTATTTCTGCTTTATTGACTATGCCAAAGCCTTTGACTGTGTGGATCACAATAAACTGTGGAAAATTCTGAAAGAGATGGGAATGAATACCAGACCACCTGATCTGCCTCTTGAGAAATTTGTATGCAGGTCAGGAAGCAACAGTTATAACTGGACATGGAACAACAGACTGGTTCCAAATAGGAAAAGGAGTACGTCAAGGCTGTATATTGTCACCCTGCTTATTTAACTTATATGCAGAGTACATCATGAGAAACGCTGGGCTGGAAGAAGCACAAGCTGGAATCAAGATTGCCAGGAGAAATATCAATAACCTCAGATATGCAGATGACACCACCCTTATGGCAGAAAGTGAAGAGGAACTAAAAAGCCTCTTGATGAAAGTGAAAGTGGAGAGTGAAAAAGTTGGCTTAAAGCTCAACATTCAGAAAACAAAGATCATGGCATCTGGTCCCATCACTTCATGGGAAATAGATGGGGAAACAGTGGAAACAGTGTCAGACTTTATTTTTCTGGGCTCCAAAATCACTGCAGATTGGTGACTGCAGCCATGAAATTAAAAGATGCTTACTCCTTAGAAGGAAAGTTATGACCAACCTAGATAGCATATTCAAAAGCAGAGACATTACTTTGCCAACAAAGGTTCGTCTAGTCAAGGCTATGGTTTTTCCAGTGGTCATGTATGGATGTGAGAGTTAGACTGTGAAGAAGGCTGAGCACCGAAGAATTGATGCTTTTGAGCTGTGGTGTTGGAGAAGACTCTTGAGAGTCCCTTGGCCTGCAAGGAGATCCAACCAGTCCATTCTGAAGGAGATCAGCCCTGGGATTTCTTTGGAAGGAATGATGCTAAAGCTGAAACTCCAGTACTTTGGCCACCTCATGCGAAGAGTTGACTCATTGGAAAAGACTCTGATGCTGGGAGGGATTGGGGGCAGGAGGAGAAGGGGACGACAGAGGGTGAGATGGCTGGATGGCATCACTGACTTGATGGAAATGAGTCTGAGTGAACTCCAGGAGTTGGTGATGGACAGGGAGGCCTGGCATGCTGTGATTCATGGGGTCGCAAAGAGTCGGACATGACTGAGTGACTGAACTGAACTGAACTGCATTTCTACAGACTTTCAAGGTAGAGGGGTGCTGGGTTGGACACCCCTGGCATGTGATGGTCCTCAAAGACTCAGCAGATACTCAAGTTAATTGATGGTCCTCCTCAACCTTCTCCTTTTAACTGAAGAAACAACTTTCGAAGACTAAAAGGATTGTAAGGATATCAAGTGACAGTAACAGACTTCCTCTCTCTTCCCATTAAGTCTGGGATATGGCATTCTATGGGCTTTCCTGGTGGCTCAGATGGTAAAGAATCTGCCTGCAATGCAGGAGACACATGTTCAATCCCTGGGTTGATGAGAGCCCCTGAAGAAGTGAATGGCTACCCTCTCCAGTATTCTTACCCAGAAAATCACATAGACAGAGGAGCCTGGCATGCCGTTCATGGGGTTGCAAAGAGTCAGACATGACTGAGCAACTAAGCACTCACACATGACCTTCTACTCTAATAGAGATGTAGGCAAGGAATGATGCCTTACTGGATCTCATTACAAACAGTGTTCATATTAAGAGAGGTGGCAGAAAAGAATGAATACGCATTGAGTTCCTATTGTGTATCAGGCACTGTAGTCAGTCACTCAGTTCAGTCACTCAGCCCTGTCTGACGCTTTGTGACCCCATGGACTGCAGCACACCAGGCCTCCCTGTCCATCACCAACTCCTGGAGCTTACTCAAACTCATGTCCATTGAGTCGGTGATACCATCCAACCATCTCATCCTCTGTCATCCCCTTCTCCTCCCGCCTTCAATCTTTCCCAGCATCAGGGTCTTTTCTAAGGAGTCAGTTCTTTACATGGCCAAAGTATTGGAGTTTCAGCTTCAGCATCAGTTCTTCCAATGAATATTCAGGACTGATTTCCTTTAGGATGGACTGGTTGGATCTCCTTGCTGTCCAAGGGACTCTCAAGTATTCTCCAACATCACAGTTCAAAAGCATCAATTCTTCAGCACTCAGATTTCTTTATAGTTCAACTCTCACATCCATACATGACTTCTGGAAAAACCATAGCTTTGACTAGATGGACTTTTGTTGGTAAAGTAATGTCTCTGCATTTTAATATGCTGTCTAGGTTGGTCATAGCTTTTCTCCCAAGGAACAAGCGTCTTTTAATTTCATGGCTGCAATCACCATCTGCAATGATTTTGGACCCCAAGAAAATAAAGTCAGCCACTGTTTCCACTGTTTCCCCATCTACTTGCCATGAAGTGATGGGACCAGATGCCGTGATCTTTGTTTTCTGAATGTTGAGCTTTAAGCCAACTTTTTCACTCCCCTCTTTCACTTTCTTGATATTTCTCCCAGCAATCTTGATTCCAGCTTGTGCTTCATCCAGCCTGGCATTTCACATGATGTACTCTGCATATAAGTGATATCAGCACTGTAGTAGGTGCCCTATAGACACAACCTCTAGTCCTCCAATCTGCTCAAGTATAGCTTCATGACCTCACCATATAAACTCTCTAAGAAGTTTAAGCAAGTTAATCAGATAGCTTGTAAATGACCAAAATATGCAAGCTCTTTTTTAAGTTAAAAAATATTCAAAGGTTACATATGCATTTCCCCCCTCTCTTTCTAGAAAAACAAATCTACTCTTAAACAAAACCCCGTGACAGAAGCTACAACATGCAGAGACGATGGGACTGAATTAAATTACAGAGATGACGTCAGTTTCTGAGGGTCAGCGTTGATAGGAAAACTTCATTGTCCTGTCACCAGGTCTCTGTTGCCCTTCCAGATGTCAGAAGGAAAATAACCAGACAAGTGCAGGGGGTAAATCCAAGGATACTGTTCAAGAACCCTTTGCCTGCTTACCCTGTTTACAACCTACACTCCACATCCAGGATACAGAGTGTTCTGAGGACCTGTCGGAGCTGTTGTAACATTGAAGAAAAGAAAAATAAAATATGTACATGTTAGAGTTTTAGTACAAATCCAACTGGAATGATCTGTTTTCAAAGTAAAAATGTTTCTGCCAATGTGATTAACAAAATTAAAAATTCTAATGTTCACAAAGGAAAGCAAAACTCTTCTATACCAAGGACACACAAAGTCTTCCCACAGAAATTGAGATATTTAATATCCTCATTTAGCTTATTTCTACATAGGCATTTGAATCACAAAATTGATTCAGTTTGACTTCTTTTTACCCTGAGAAAAAAATAATTCAGGAAAGTGAAATTAAAGGATTGCTTTAAAAAGAGAAGTATGCTAAAATCAATGATTTTTTTAAAAAATTGTGGACACAGTTCTCCATTTCCTAAAGAATATTTACAAAAGGAATTAGGTAGTTGAATAATCTTAAAAGAAGCAATACAGTCAGCTGAGGAATACCTTCTGACATGCCTTTTAATGGTATTTCAGAAGCCAGAATTTTTAGTAATGCTTGAATTGAAACATGGGGAGAAAGTCCAGTGTTTTTCTCCAGGGCTGCTAGCTTTAATAGTACAAATGTATGGACTTGTTACCATAATAAGCACTACCAATTAGTCTAGCCACATGCCCTGCATGTATATATCCAGAAAAAAAGATTTTTATCTTTGTCATCTTTAACCCAGACCAGAAACAGTGGCCAAGCTCACACACGTTACCAGATGTCAGCTGATGCGATCAAAACAGGGTAAGGCCATGCATCTGAGGGCTCTCCTATATCTGTGTAAAATTAAGTTGTTTTCAGCCATTTTCATCTTTGTTACACAATAAAGAGGGGTGGGGGCAGCTGCATCTTGGATCAAGATAAAGAAGTCCTCACTCATCCACAAAGATGAGAGTTAATCTAATTCAAACTTCTTGAGGCTGTGTTTTCATGGCACAAAGGGAGCAGCTGCTGAAATGGCCATGATGATGCCAAAGGGTTGGCCAATGGACACTGAATCCCTCCATGCAGAATTCCACTTGAGAATTCTGAAGAATTCTGTGTATGAGCTGATCAGTGAAGGCTTAGTAGGTGGCAAGGAGCACACTGTCCTTTCCTCCACTGGGAGAGCTCAGGTTTTTGCCTATTTCATTTCAATCAATAATAAATATGCAACCCCTGCTTAGAGAAAGGGAACTACCCACAGCCTGGTACCATGTCACACACACACACACACACACACACACACACACACCCCACAGGTGTTTAGATAAATCCTGGGCCAAATTGGACCACTCAGACACTCCATTCTCAGAAATCTGAAATCTAGACACAGGGAATAAATCAAATGGCTGGAAAATTCTGGTGGATCTAGGGAACACAGGCACATTTAGGGAGGTCCATGATTGTCTAAGTGCAAGCAGTAAGAGAAAGCTGGTTTACAGAAAGAGAAGAGTGAGGGATCAGGTACCCAGAGAGAGAGAGAGTAACGTTACTAGAAGAATAATGCGAATGTCTAGCCATCATTCCAGGTGCAGCCTCTCTTTACTTTTTGTTAAAATCTAAGCCTCAGAGACACCCTAGGCTAGATTTTAAGAGGCATTTATATCCAGATGAGATGGAATGAGAACAGTCATCAGTGCCATATCCAATCTCTAAATAATTAGCAAATGAGTCCAAGCTGATTGGAAAATACGAAAGAGACTTTTTCCTCTGCCCCTGTCTACCTCCTGGCCCAGTGAACAAGGGTTTGTGGCCAAAATTAGAAATTAAAACATTTAAAAGGCAGAGCCTCCTGTACATATTGTAGACACTGATTCCGAGGCAAGGCATGTACTCCACTCCCTGCCCTAGAGCCCTGCCTGGATGTACAGGGGAGAGTGGCAATTGTGCAGTCTATCCCAGAAAATACAGACCCTGCATATCAAGTGTCAGGTCAAAGAAAAGTTTCCTGGTAACAATGCTTACTGCCAGTAAGCATTGGTACTGGTACTGGTATAATCCATGAGTACCAGATAATCAGGCAGTGAGAGGGAGGTCTCACTATATCAGGAAGAACAGCACCAAATAGAGGTGGAGGTAGGCCTGGTTAAGGGCTGGGTTAGGGTTAGGGTGAGGATTTCGGCTATTCCCTGAGAACAGACTTGGCTCTTATGAACCTACTTCCCAGCATCAAGCCTAAAAAAGAACAAATAACTTCCAAGTAGATAATGAACAGAAGCAAAGCACATGTTGTGCCTTCTAGAAAGCCTCAAGGGAAATATACTTCTGCCCACTCAAAGACGAAAAAATATGAGGGACTTCTCTGGTGGTCTGGTGGTTAACTATATTCCCAGTGCAGGGGGCTGGGATTTGATCCCTGTTCAGGGAACTAGATCCTACATGCCACAACTAAGACCAGGTGCAGCCAAATTTTTAAAAAGATGAAAAAATATGAACTTATACAATGCTATGTATAAATGGATAAGTAGTTACATACAATAGAGCCAATTGAGGAAGAGAACACATCATCCCGAAAGCTCAGAAAAACCTCCTGTAACCAAACATTTTGGAAATTCTAGAAAACAGCTTGGCATCCTTAACAGGATACAAGACAGAGCTTTATGAAACAGGAACCTGCAAAAGAACAGAATAAGATGAAAGGACAAGCACATTAGATGGTTTAAAAACATCAGGATGACCAGCAAAGACCCGTAAGCAGAGACAAAGCAGAGCAGAGCGAGATAAGGAACAATTCCACGGAAATTAAATGTCCAATAGCAACATCAAGTAAATGGATGAGTAAATGGAATGAGCAACACTGCAAGAAAATCAAATCACTAGCAAGGAAGGTGTAGCAGACGCCGCTGGTACAAACAGAAACCATAATCTCTGCAAACAGAAACCACCTTTGATTCAAGTACCCACAGCTCAGAAAGAGTCCAATTCTTCAATTCAGGGGGAAGTCCCTGTGAATGAGAACCACATTCCTTTTACCACGATTGGTTCAGGAGAGAGTGGGAGACTTGGGTAAAGTCAAAGAGACCTGAGGGGAAGTCTGCTGGGGGCTTCAGAGAAGAGTTCGCTGGGCATGGTGATGACACACAGATACAGTGATTGTCTTCTGGAATGTGAGACCACATTACTAACTCAAGGGCAGGGCCCCCACCCTGGGCATGGCTTCTGTTAGTTGTATTTGAAAGAATCCTAATATGCAGGACAAACTTGAAAAGTGCACCCATTCTGAGGGGAAAAAAAGGACAAAGAAATGAAAACCATCAGTGAATAGTAAGTAAGGAGGATAAAGACAAATAACATAAATTAAACCTAAGAATTAAAGGAGTTCCCAAATAAAAATAGAGAACGATTGAAATTCATGCAATGAGCAAAGATATAATTTAAGAACAATGAGAGCTTCCCTGGTGCCTCAGTGGTAAAGAATCAGCCTGCCAGTGCAGGAGACATGGGTTCAATCCCCGGTCTGGGAAGATTCCACAAACCACAGAGCAACTAAGCCCAGGCATCACAACTATTGAACCTGTGTTCCAGAGTCCAGGAGCCCCAACTACTGAAGCCTATACACCCCAGAGCCCGTGCTCCTCCACAAGAGAAGCGACCATAATGAGAAGCCCATGCATTGCAACTACAGAGCAGCCCCCCACTCACCACAACTAGAGATAAGCCCGCACAGCAATTAAGACCCAGCACAGCCAAAATTGATTAATTAATTGAAGTAAAAATGATCCAGGGATGGAAATATCCTGATAATTCAGACCAAAGCACTCTGCTGTGTTTTAAATGAAATTAATTTTAAGGGTGTCATATAGGCTTATAATAGCAAATTTTGTTTTTCATTTCAAGGATAAAGAAAAACTATGCAAGCATTTTCATAGAAAAAGAACAGACATCCATACACCTTAGTACCAGAATTAAGCTAGTATCCTGCTTCTTATGCAATTTTAAATACCAAAGACAATGAATTATCATCTACAAACACCAAATAATTTTACGATATGCAAGGGATCAGAAGATATACCAAGTAAATGTGCTTCTTTAAAATGCACTTAAATATGTCCTTAATAAACTGAAAGTTTAATCAAGATTAAAGGCCATGGTAAACACAGAAAAAAATGTAGACATAGATTGGCCTGCCTGAAATGATTATTATAAATAATATGATTCAAATACATGAAAGGAGCTATATAATTGGTCAATGGATTTATGATTAATTAAATTAAAGGTTTACTAAAAATAATCCCAATAGCTCAGAGGTCTCAAACAAACCTTGTGTGCACCAGGAAACAGGGACCCCACAGAGACTGAGACAGAACTGTGTTTGAGTGTCTCCTGTGGAGGTACGGGTCGGCAGTGGTCTGCCACAGGGGCAGGGCCCCTGGGTGCAGCAGACTTGGGTATGGCATAAGCCCTCTTGGAGGAGGTCACCATTAACCCCACCACAGAGCAGCTAGAACTTACACAGGACTGAGAAATAGTCTCTTGGAGGGCACAACAGAACCTTGTGCACAAGGTCCCAGGAGAAAGGAGCAGTGACCCCACAGGGGACTGTCCCGGACTTGCCTATGGGTGTCTTGGAGTCTCCAGAGGAGGCGTGGGTAGGTGGTGGCCTGCTGCAGGGTTGGGGCACTGAGTGTAGCAGTACATGCATGGGATTTTTTGAGGGAGGTCACCATTACCTTCATTACCTCTACCATAGTTTGAGTGAAGTGAAGTCGCTCAGTCGTGTCCGACTTTTTGAGACCCCATGGACTGTAGCCTATCAGGCTCCTCCGTCCATGGGATTTTCCAGGCAAGAGTGCTAGAGTGGATTGCCATTGCCTTCTCCAGGGGATCTTCCCGACCCAGGAATCGAACCCGGGTTTCCCGCATTGCAGGCAGATGCTTTACTGTCTGAGCCACCAAGTGAAGTGAAGTCTCTCAGTCGTGTCCAACTCTTTGCGACCCCATGGACATCAGGCTCTGCCATCCATGTGATTTTCTAGGCAAGAGTACTAGAGTGGGTTGCCATTTCCTTCTCCAGGGAACTTCCCAACCCAGGGATCGAACCCAGGTCTCCCACATTGTAGACAGACGCTTTACCATCTGAGCCACCAGGCCCCAGGTAAATAGCAGGGAGGGAACACAGCTCCATCCATCAATAGAAAATTGGATTAAAAATTTACTGAGCATGGCCCTGCCCATCAGAACAAGACCCAGTTTCCCCCTCAGTCAGTCTCTTCCTTCAGGAAGCTTCCATAAGCCTGTTATCCTTCTCCATCAGCAGGCAGAGAGAGTGAAAACCGCGATCACAGAAAACTAACCAATCTAATCACATGGACAGCAGCCTTGTCTAACTCAATGAAACTATGAGCCATACTGTGTAGGGCCACCCAAGAAGGACGGGTTATGGTGGAGAGTTCTGACAAAATGTGGTCCACTGGAGAAGGGAATAGCAAACCACTTCAGTATTCTTGCCCTGAGAACCCCAAGAATAGTATGAATAGGCAAAAAGATAGGACACTGAAAGATGAACTCCCCAGGTAGGTAGGTGCCCAGTATGCTACTGGAGATCAGTGGAGAAATAACTCCAGAAAGAATGAAGAGATGGAGCCAAAGAAAAAACAATACCCAGTTGTGGATGTGACTGGTTATGGAAGCAAGGTCCGATGCTGTAAAGAGCAATATTGCATAGGAACCTGGAATGTTAGGTCCATGAATCAAGTTAAATTGGTAGTGGTCAAACAGGAGATGGCAAGAGTGAACATCAACATTTTCGGAATGTTGGTATCAGCCAACTAAAATGGACTGGAATGGGTGAATTTAACTCAGATTACCATTATATCTACTACTGTGGGCAAGAGTCCCTTACAAGAAATGGAGTAGCCATTTCTTGTAGACAACAAAATAATCCAAAATGCAGTACTTGGATGCAATCTGAAAAATTACAGAATGATCTCTGTTCATTTCCAAGGCAAACCATTCAATATCATGGTAATCCAAGCTTATGCCCCAACCAGTAAGTAATGTTGAAGAAGCTGAAGTTGAACGGTTCTATGAAAACCTACAAGACTTTCTAGAACTAACACCCAAAAAGATGGCCTTTTCATTATAGAGGACTGGAATGCAAAAGTAGGAAGTCAAGAAACACCTGGAATAACAGGTAAATTTGGCCTTGGAGTACAGAATGAAGCAGGACAAAGGCTAATAGAGTTTTGCCAAGAGAACTCACTGGTCATAGCAAACACCCTCTTCCAACAACACAAGAGAAGACTCTACACATGGACATCACCAGATAGTCAACACCGAAATCAGATTGCTTATATTCTTTGCAGCCAAAGATGGAGAAGCTCTATACAGTCAGCAAAAACAAGACCGGGGGCTGACTGTGGCTCAGATCATGAACTCCTTTTTGCCAAATTCAGGCTTAAATTGAAGAAGGTGGGGAAAACCACTAGACCATTATATTATGACCTAAATCAAATCCCTTATGATTATACAGTGGAAGTGAGACATAGATTTAAGGGACTAGATCTGATAGACAGAGTGCCTGATGAACTATGGAAAGAGGTTCATGACATTGTACAGGAGACAGGGATTAAGACCATCCCCCCCCCCCAAAAAAATGCAAAAATGCAAAATGGTTGTCTGAGGATGCCTTACAAATAGCTGTGAAAAGAAGAGAAGCAAAAAGCAAAGGAGAAAGGGAAAGATATACCCATCTGAATGCAGATTTCCAAAGAAGAGCAAGGAGAGATAAGAAAGCCTTCCTCAGTCATCAGTGTAAAGAAATAGAGGAAAACAATAGAATGGGAAAGACTAGAGATCTTATCAAAAAAATTAGAGATACCAAGGGAACATTTCATGCAAAGATGGGCTCAGTAAAGGACAGAAATGGTATGGACCTAACAGAAGCAGAAGATATTAAGAAGAGGTGGCAAGAATACACAGAAGAACTATTCATGACCCAGATAACCACAATGGTAGGATCACTCACCTAGAGCCAGACCTCCTGGAATGTGAAGTCAAGTGGGCCTTAGAAAGCATAACCCTGTGTACGAGACAGCAAAAGAGACACTGATGTATAGATCAGTCTTATGAACTCTGTGGGAGAGGGAGAGGGTGGGGAATTTGGGAGAATAGCATTGAAACCTGTATAATATCATGTATGAAACGAGTCGCCAGTCCAGGTTCGATGCACGGTACTGGGTGCTTGGGGCTGATGCAGTGGGACGACCCAGAGGGAGGGTTGCGGGGGGAGGGAGGAGGGTTCAGGATGGGGAGCGCAGGTATACCTGTGGTGGATTCATTTCGATGTTTGGCAAAACTAATACAATATTGTAAAGTTTAAAAATAAAATAAAATTAAAAAAAAAAAGAAAGCATCACTACGAACAAAGCTAGTGGAGCTGACGGAATTTCGGTTGAACTATTTCAAATCCTAAAAGATGATGCTGTGAAAGTGTTGCACTCAATATGTCAGCAAATTTGGAAAACTCAGCAGTGGCCACAGGACTGGGAAAGGTCAGTTTTCTTTCCAATCCCAAAGAAAGGCAATGCCAAAGAGTGCTCAAACTACCACACAGTTGCACTCATCTCACACGCTAGTAAAGTAATGCTCAAAATTCTCCAAGCCAGGCTTCAGCAATACGTGAACTGCGAACTTCCTGATGTTCAAGCTGGTTTTAGAAAAGGCAGAGGAACCAGAGATCAGATAGCCAAAATCCGCTGGATCATCGAAAAAGCAAGAGAGGTCCAGAAAAACATCTACTTCTGCTTTATTGACTATGCCAAAGCCTTTGACTGTGTGGATCACAATAAACTGTGGAAAATTCTGAAAGACAGGGAAATACCAGACCACCTGACCTGCCTCTTGAGAAACCTGTACACAGGTCAGGAAGCAACAGTTAGAACTGGACATGGAACAACAGTCTGGTTCCAAATAGGAAAAGGAGTACGTCAAGGCTGTATATTGTCACCCTGCTTATTTAACTTAAATGCAGAGTACATCATGAGAAACGCTGGGCTGGAAGAAGCACAAGCTGGAATCAAGATTGCCAGGAGAAATATCAATAATCTCAGATAAGCAGATGACACCGCCCTTATGGCAGAAAGTGAAGAACTAAAGAGCCTCTTGATGAAGGTGAAAGAGGAGATTGAAATCATTGGCTTAAAGTTCAACATTCAGAAAACTAAGATCATGGCCTCTGGTCCCATCACTTCATGGCTAATAGATGGGGAAACAGTGGAAATAGTGGCAGACTTTACTTTTTGCGGCTCCAAAATCGCTGCAGAGGGTGATTGCAGCCATGAAATTAAGACTCTTACTCCTTGGAAAGAATGTTATGATCAACCTAGACAGCATATTCAAAAGCAGAGACATTATTTTATCAACAATAGTCTGTCTAGTCAAAGCAATGGTTTTTCCAGTAGTCATGTATGGATGTGAGACTTGGACTATAAGGAAAGCTGAGCGCCAAAGAATTGATGCTTTTGAGCTGTGGTGTTGGAGAAGACTCTTGAGTGTCCCTTTGGACTGCAAGGAGATCCCACCAGTTAATCCTAAAGGAAACCAATCCTGAATTTTCATTGGAAGGACTGATGCTGAAGCTAAAACTCCAATACTTTGGCCACCTAATGTGAAGAGCTGACTCATTTGAAAAGACCCTGATGCTAAGAAAGATTGAAGGCAGGAGAAGAAGGGTACGACAGAGGATGAGATGGTTGGATGGCATCTCAGATTCAATGGGCATGTGTTTGAGTAAACTCCGGGAGTTGATGATGGACAGGGAGGCCTGCATGCTGCAGTCCATGGGATCACAAAGAGTCGGACATGACTGAGTGACTGAACTGAACTGAACTGAATATCCCAAATTCTAAATTATATAAACAAAGACTGAAAAGTTAAGAGGTACTGGGTGTAGGCATAGCTTGCTAAATTCCTTGTTTCAAATACATTTTTTCATAAATTTTCTCAACTACAAATACATATTGAAGAATTTACTTGAAACTATTAAAGGTAACCCCTAAGAAATGACAGTATTATTATCTACATGTTTCAGTGGAAGGAAAATTTAGAGAGTTAGTATCTACCCTTAGAGAAAAGACAGATAAATGTATCATTTATCTCAAGATGGGCAAGATTTTCTTGGCATGAAAATTGTGGTTTTTGAATAAAGTCTTCTTCATCATGTCCCTGTGAAAAGCCCAGTCTCTTTGGGGACTGCACAAAATGGTCTCACACATCATATGCAACAATTACAGAAGGCAGTAGGTAGTGTTCGGGTGAGAGGAGGTTCTGAAATCAAACTCTGGTTTGAAAATTTAGCTTTGCAGTGGACAAGCTGTGTGTTCTTAAAATAAAATAACATATCAAATTGCTAAGCAGAGTTAATGACACCACTAAATGGTCGATAAATGTTACCTACAATTATTATTGCTTCTATATAATCTTTCCAATATTGGATTAAATTGCTACCCACCAGATGTAGCTTATAGTCCCTGCTTTTATATGAAGAATTCTCAAATATGTTGGCCAAAAAATGTAATAACACTATTCTGTTATTTTGCTATTAATACCTTATAGAATAAGAAGTTAATTTCTCCCCAAAAAAACATAATCTGTGAAGCAGATGGATCATGGTAAACAATTAAATATTACTCAAATTCTTCATATATGGCCTGTTACAATGTGCATTTCTATAAAGAAAATTAGCTCATTTGTCATTGGTAAATAAGGGATGAGGTATAATGCAGTCATTTGAAAATCACATTTTTTTTTCATATCTAGCTTTGCCAATGTGTTAATGTTTGAACCACTAGTAAAAGCAGCTGAATTTAACTTGCCCTAATATAGCTTCCTGGTGGCTCAGACAGTAAAGTGGAGAAGGAAATGGCAACCCACTCCAGTATTCTTCCTAGAGAATCCTGTGGACAGAGGAGCCTGGTGAGCTGCTGACCATAGGGTCACACAGAGTCGGACACGACTGAAGCAACTTAGTATGCCTGCATGCATTGGAGAAGGAAATGGCAACCCACTCCAGTATTCTTGCCTGGAGAACCCCAGGGACAGAGGAGGCTGGTGAGCTGCCATCTAAGGGGTCACACAGAGTTGGACACGACTGAAGCGACTTAGCAGCAGCAGCAGTAGATGGTAAAGAATCCACCTGCAATGAAGGAGACCTGGGTTCAATCCCTGGGCTGAGAATATCCCCTGGAGAAGGGCATGGCAACCCACTCCAGTATTCTTGCCTGGAGAATCCCCATGAACAGAGAAACCTGCTGGGCCGCAGAGTCAGACATGACTGAGCAATTAAGCACAGCACAGCAATATAGCTGAACACAGCAAGTTACGGAGGATCCACCATCACACCCTTCTTACTCTGTCTGACCAGCAGCTCAGTCCTGCAAAGTTAATCATGCAAATCTCCCAAATCATTATACATTTGCCGTTGCCTACAAAATTTAGCAACCTTAACACTTCTTTGTAATTTCTAATATTAAACTACCTTAAGATTCTTTAAAAGTCATATTTAGCAATAAAAAGGAAATGTACTGATGTGGAAGGAACTTCAAGATAGATTATTAACTGAAAAATGAAAGATGCAGACACCTTGCACAATGTGCTCTCTTTTGCATCTGAAAAGGAGAAAAAAGTTAAAAATTATGCCCTGCTTTTACATTTTTAAAAAAGCTGTAAACAACACAGAAAAAGGGGCTACCTTGCTGGGTCTGGAAACTTGCTCTTTTTTTTAATTGGAGTATAATTACTTTACAATGTTGTATTAGTTTCTGCTGTACAACAACATAAATCCACTATAAGTACACATATATCCCCTCCCAGTTGAGCTGAGCAGTCTGTGCTATATAGCAGCTTCTCACTGGCTAGTTATTTACACACTGTAGTATATATATTTCAGAGCTACTCTCTCAGTTTGTCCCCCCTCTCCCTTCCCCCACTGTGTCCACAAGTTCATTCTCTACATCTGCATCTTTATTCCTTCCCTGAAAATAGGTTCATCTGTATCATTTTTCTAGATTCCATATGATATAGATATTGATATAGATAAATACATATGTATGTGTTAATATACAGTATTTGTTTTTCTCTTTCTGACTTACTTCATGCTGTATAACTGACCCTGCTGCTGCTGCTGCTGCTGCTGCTAAATCGCTTCAGTCATGTCCAACTCTGTGCGACCCCGTAGACAGCAGCCCACTAGGCTCCCCCATCCCTGGGATTCTCCAGGCAAGAACACTGGAGTGGGCTGCCATTTCCTTCTCCAATGCATGAAAGTGAAAACTGAAAGTGAAGTCGCTCAGTTGTTTCCTACTCTTAGCGACCCCATGGACTGCAGCCTACCAGGCTCCTCCGTCCGTGGGATTTTCCAGGCAAGAGTACTGGAGTGGGTTGCCATTGCCTTCTCCAATAACTGACTCTAGGTTCATCCATATCGCTACAAATGACCCAATTTCATTCATTTTTTATAGCTGAGTACCATTCCTTTGTATATATAGACCACGTCTTTATCCATTCATCTGTTGATGGACATCTAGGTTGTTTCCATGTCCTGGCTATTGTAAATAGTGCTGCGATGAACACTGAGGTACATGTGTCCGTTTGAATTATGGTTTTCTCAGGGTATATGCCAGATCAATCTCAGTACTGGCATATACCCTGAGATGTAGAGAAAAGAGTACACATGGTTCATGAGATGTAAAGAAAAGAGTACATATGGTTCTTTGTACTCTTCGGCCATTTACAGAATTTCCCATACTTTGGGGATGCAATAAACAAAAATTAAAAGGTTTTTAAAATGTTGTATTTACTGCTCTGGTTCTTTAGCAGAAACTCAACATATCTTTTTAACAGCATCAGTATTTTTGTCTTGTTACTATTTCTGTAACTTTCCAAAACTGTATGCTATGAGTGATCAGTCCAACTTTATTTTTTCCATTTTCGTATATGATTTTGCAGAACATGGGTTTTTTCAAAAAACCATAAATCGTAATAACTGTCAACTAGCCATAGCTCTTTCCGTCTCCCATGATCCCCTTCTCCTTCCAGTCTCCTATCAAATTCAGTCTTACATCAATCATCTCATACTGTCTACCATGTAGAGAGACAGGTCTTAGAGATCTTCTAACATCTGTTACTTCCAGGAGAGACAGCGGAGTGTATTTGACATTTGAAGTGACTGTCATGACAAAGCAACGCTATGTCTCCAAAGGAGCAGCCAGATACCAAGCAAAGGTCTTTAGTTCTCATACACAGTGAAAATAAATTAAGGACTATTTCTTCTCAAAAAGGCTTTACAGGTGCTCAGAGGTAAAGAATCCACCTGCCAATGCAGGAGACACCAGAGATGTCAGCTTGATCCCTGGGTTGGGAAGATCCCCTGGAGGAGGAAACAGCGACTCACTCCAGTATTCTTGCGAGGAAAATCCTGCGCTGTCCGTGGTATCACGAAGACTCAGACACAACTGAGTACACACACCATTTCTCAAAAAAAAAAAAAAAAAAAGAGTTCCTTTTAAAAGCATATGTCTGTAGAGGAAAACATAGAATTTCAACACTCAAGTGATAACAGCAAGTCATTCAATAGCAAATATCTTTCCATTTCATAGCTCATACCCCCAGGCCACCCAGCATTTCTTGGATAAACACAGTTTCACAATCTTACACAATGCATTAGTTTCAAAGAAAATGGTTTACTTTCACAAGGTACTAGCCTAGACTCAGAAGTATTAACTACCTAACAGTCTACGAAGTCTTAATCCACAGGCTGCTGTTTTTAATAGCTTATGATATTAGTTTAGTGACAGTTACTTCTTACAGAATAAAAACATGCTAAACATCAAGGATAGTATAAGCCTTCTAACCCAATTTGATTATATCTAATAAATGATCAGTTAATCAAATAAAAGCAAGAAATCCAAATATTCTTCCTATATATTGTTTTTTTTTTTTTTAAAACATACATCTGAATATGTCTGCATACTGTTAGCCAAACTTTTGATGTAGGGCCAAGGCTTTTTTTTTTTTTTGAGAATGGGTCTAAGGGCTGATGGAGTTTCAAGTTTCCTTTCTTGCATAGGCTGCATTCATAATACACATCTACAATTACCTACCTGCAGTTTCTGGTTTCCATTTCCTAAAGTAGAGTGGGATGCTTCCAGAATGAGCTAAATGCAAATTCATTCTAGATTTAGTAATTTCCTCTTAGATTTTTACTAATATCAATAATTGTAAGCCTAATTTAAAACTGTTTCTGAACCATTCAACTTAGTACTTGCAAAGAAACAACTCTTTTGCCCTCATGTAATATTTAACTGTTACATGATCACAATACATATACAACTGGAAGACACAGAGAAAAGACAACGGATTTTTGGCAAACATAATACTCACTGGTGAGAGAACTAGATAGATAAAATAGACACCCAGCATATAGCAATATCCTGTGGGTATCATAATGTTCTGCTAAGGAGATGGGGGAATTTGGTGAATCTGGAGGAAGTAGAAAGTCAATTAAGTTGGGGGTTGTAAGAGAATATTTACTGTCATCTGGGAGTATTTAATCTTTAAATACTTCAGTTTTGGAATAACTGAAACCCAGATGGCATGCGCCAGCAGCAGTGACATGGAACTTTTACAGAAAACATAGAGTTGAAAGATAATATTCAAGCTTTTCTAATCTCAAGCCTTTATGTAACAGAGAAATACATTTTAGCTCAAAGAGTACAGGTGACTTTTCCAAATTGACTCAGTTGATTAATAGTGAAAACAGAAGTCCTCACTCCTGAGTCAACATAGTTGCTCAGTCGTGTCTGACTCTTTGCGACCCCATGAACCACAGCAGGCCAGGCCTCCCTGTCCATCACCAACTCCTGGAGTTCACCCAAACTCAAGTCCATCAAGTCAGTGATGCCATCCAACCATCTCATCCTCTGTCATCCCCTTCTCCTCCTGCCCTCAACCTTTCCCAGCATCAAGGTCTTTTCAAATGAGTCAGCTATTCGCATCAGGTGGCCAGAGTATTGGAGTTTCAGCTTCAACATCAGTCCTCCCAGTGAACACCCAGGACTGATCTCCTTTAGGATGGACAGGTTGGATCTCCTTGCAGTCCAAGGGACTCTCAAGAGTCTTCTCCAACACCACAGTTCAAAAGCATCAATTCTTTGGCACTCAGCTTTCCCCATAGTCCAACTCTCACATTCATACATGACCACTGGAAAAACCATAGCCTTGACTAGATGGACCTTTGTTGACAAAGTAATGTCTCTGCTTTTGAATATGCTGTCTAGGTTGGTCATAACTTTCCTTCCAAGGAGTAAGCGTCTTTTAATTTCATGACAGCAATCACCATCTGCACTGATATTGGAGCCCCAAAAAATAAAGTCTGCCACTGTTTCCACTGTTTCCCCATCTATTTCCCATGAAGTGATGGGACTGGATGCCATGATCTTAGTTTTCTGAATGTTGAGCTTTCAGCCAACTTTTTCACTCTTCTTTTTCACTGTCATCAAGAGGCTCTTTAGTTCTTTTTCACTTTCTGCCAGAAGGGTGGTATCATCTGCATATCTGAGGTTATTGATATTTCTCCCAGCAATCTTGATTCCAGCTTGTGCTTCATCCAGCCCAGCGTTTCTCATGATGTACTCTGCATATAAGTTAAATAAGCAGGGTGACAATATACAGCCTTGATGTACTTCTTTGCCTATTTGGAACCAGTCTGTTGTTCCATGTCCAGTTCTGACTGTTGCTTCCTGACCTGCATACGTGTTTCTCAAGAGGTAGACCAGGTGGTTTAGTATTCCCATCTCTTTCAGAATTTTCCACAGTTTCTTGTGATCCACACAGTCAAAGGCTTTGGCATAGTCAATAAAGCAGAAATAGATGTTTTTCTGGAACTCTCTTGCTTTTTCGATGATCCAGCAGATGTTGGCAATTTGATCTCTGGCTCCTCTGCCTTTTCTAAAACCAGCTTGAACATCTGGAAGTTCACAATTCACGTATTGCTGAAGCCTGGCTTGGAGAATTTTGAGCGTTACTTTACTAGCGTGTTAGATGAGTGCAATTGTTGTACCACAGTTCCAGCACATCCTTCTACGTTATAATTTCTATCAGCAGACAGCTCCAACTTCCACCAGGCACTGGTAACAACACCTAGAAATAGTCACTGCCTTCCAGCCTCCTTATCTTAACTCCCTCATGCCTCAAGTTATAGAGCCTAAATCCTCCCCACTTCTCAGCATATTGCCCCTTTACTAAATTCTTTTCTGTGAGATGCCCACTTCTTAAAATATCCTGATGTTTTATTTGTTCATGTATTGACTGAGAGATCCTAGTTCCCCAACCAGAGACTGAACCCAAGCCTCCTGCATTGGGAGGTCAGAGTCTCAACCACTGGACCACAAGGGAAGTCCCTGTGAGACTCTTTTAAATGTGCCAAATATTTCTTTCTGGATCCTAGTTATAGGACCAGTTATCACTCTATGATTCTCCAATCATATTTTCCCCTGCCTTGAAAACACGAAACTTCACTTTTCAAAATCTACACCAGCACTTCAAGGGCAACTAATGGAATATCTTGATTTTATCTTGTGTTTTCAGACATTTCTTTAGGAAGTGCTGTAGCCTGGATTTCTTTGGGTTTATTTACTTGGGATCCTCTCATCTTCTTGAACATGCAGGTTTATGTCTTTCACCAAATTTGGGGAATTTCCAGTCATTATCTCTTCAAATAGTTCTCTGTGTTACTCTGTCTCCTCTCCTTCAGGGACTTCAACCACCCTTGGTTATCATCGTGTGTGTCCCCCAGGGGTTTGTTGGGGTTTTTTTTTCAGTCCATTTTCTCTCCCTTGTTCAGACTGGGGAAATTCTGTTGACCTGTGTGAATACTTGGATTTTTAAGAAGAGAGAGATGTGAAAAAATCTTACTAGAAATATATGTCTGAGGCATTTCCCTGAAAATTCATAACATACTTTTCTTCCAGAGCTCTATATACAACTGCTGCTGCTGCTGCTAAGTCGCTTCAGTCGTGTCTGACTCTGTGTGACCCCATATATACAACTAGATTCTTATTTTCCTGTCATGATTTAACTGTTACTTGTGCAGGAAGTAGCTCCAATTTTATTTCCTTTATTGATCATTTCACAATCTGTACTGATGTTGTTTATAGGTTTTTAGTGGTTTCTTTCCTGCTTCCTTCCCTGGGGAGCCAGCTTTCAAGGGCAGGGACCATACCTTGTTCACTACTGGTTTGCACAGAGTTGGCTGTCTGCAAATATCATTATGAACAAAAAGTGAATAAATAGATCTACTACCCCTTATATATCCAAGGAGAAACAACTGGCAGGTCCACATATTTTAGTGATGGGGCTGAAGTTGGACCAAGAAAAAGATAACACCTATGTTCACAACCTGGGAATTTTAATCTCCTGGGGTGTGTAACCTCCAAAAAGGGGAGCCCATTTGTGGCCCCTTCTTACCCAGATATGCCTAGAAGTCTTAGTAAAATCAAATTTAACTGGTATCCAAAAATTGTTCAGACTAAAAGATTAATACAAATCTTTAATTGCAGTCTGTTGAGGAAAGACGGAAGAAGGTTTAGATTCATTGCTGTTGTTGTGTCCGACTCTTTGCAACCCCATGGACTGTAGCACACCAGGCTTCCCTTCACTATCTCTTAGAGTTTGCTCAAGAGATAACTCCTGTCCATTGAGTCAGTGATGCTAGCTAACCATCTCACACAACAAATTCCTTAAAAGCCTTTTCGCCTGACTTCCTCCCCATCTTCTCCCCTTCCCTCCCTGCTTCTCCTTACTCTCTCCCTTTCCTGCTCTCTCCTATATTGCAACACAGTCCTCCATTTCTCCCCACAACAAGCCCCCAGAGCCCTCCTCCACACCAGCCGGCACGATAGGCTCCCTCGCCCTTTCTTCTCTGCCCTCCTTGACATTGTCATTTTTCTTCTTCTCTTGCTCTGCATACATTTTGGATTTTTTTTTTTTTTTTTTTTGGTCTGCTTCTTTGCTCTCCCATCACCCTGCTCTGATATACAAGGCCAAGAAGCTCCCTGGAGAGGGCAGAATCTTCCTTGCTGGTCAGATTGAAGAGGAGACCAAGTGGGTGGAGGCATAAGAAAGGATGCTCACCCTGGAAGGAAGGGGAGGGAGAAGAATGCCGTGCAAAAGAGAGGTGACAAAAAGCACAGACAAGTCCCTTCCCCACATCACAATGACATTCAGACAGACAAGGACAAGATGCCATCGTAACTGTACCTGCTGGTTCATTTCACAGCTTTCTTTCCCCTCCCTAGCCGCTCCCCTGTCCTCCATGCATTTCTCCCTCTCTGTTGTTTTGTCCTACAAGGTTTCAATCAGGGTTTTCCAGCCTATGAATGATAAGAACTATGCACTGTGGGCTCAGAACAGAAACTGCCATTTTATTTCCTCACTGTGAAGAAGGCACAATTCAGTAAGAAACTTAAAACACAGCCTAGAAGTATTTATCTCACTGTTGAAGGTAATGGTTTAAAAAAGCTTAAATGAGGGCTTCCCTCAGTGGCCCAGTGGTTAAGAATCTGCCTTAGCAGGGAACATGGGTTCACATCCCACATGCCATGGAGCAGCTGAGCCTGTGCGCCACAACTACTGAGCCTGTGCTCTGGAGCCTGGGAGCACAAGCCCTGAGCCCAAGTGCAACAACTGCTCACCCTAGAGTCCGTGCTCTGCAAGAAGCACCACAGTGAGAAACATGGGCACCGCAACTAGAGAGAAGTCCCCATTCGCTGCAACTAGAGAAAGCCCACAAGTAGCAATGAAGACCCGCTGCAGCCAAAAAATGCGTAAACAAACTGGCTTCAAGCTATGAAAAAGCATCAGCGGAGGTTAGGATCCTAGGCTCTGGAGAGTGACTGAGCTATTTCAGCCCCACCGCTTAGCAGTGGCCTAAGCCCCTATCCAGACGCTGAGCATCCCTGACGCCAGCTACTCTGTCAGGAAATGCAAAGGATAATATGCTGCCCCAGAGGGGTTCTCTGAGGGTGAAATGAATACTTCAGGTGAAGTGTTCAATCAATACCTGGCAGATAGTCAAGTTCAACGAACTTTAGCTGTTGTCATGGCTGTTGTTGAATCACACATAGGCTGACTGATCTTATCAGTCAAACAGGCCAAAAAGGGTTGGGACCAACATTTGCGTATCTATCTAAGCAAGGGCCTTATCGGATACCCCTCAACATGTCCTAACTGGCTTTCATTCAGTCTTCGTTCTGGTTTACATGTGAAGGACAGCAACGTGCAGCTTTTCACTCACAGGAAATCATGCAGAATGTAGGGCCCACAGGACACCGTGAGTTTCCCCGGGGGCACAGAGGTACAAACAAGTACTTTACACACTGAGAGAGTACAGGAGCCCACCTTCCAGAGGGGCTGGGCCAATGGTCCCAATGGCCGGGGCACTCATAGAAGATTCCAGTCCTTTTGTTCTCTCAGACTTCCACAGAATTTAAGTGGTGGGAGGTGGGGGCGGGAGGGAGGGGCCAGAGAGGGAGGGTGGCCAGCACAAAGCCTAGAAGTCACCGTGAGTAAAGGCGACTTGCTATATTAATCCGTGTGATTAATCCAGCATGCTAAGGAAGAGTCTTCACAGAATCGAAACTTGTGTGGTTTTGATCCAGGGAGATTAGAAAACACTGTTGCTTTTACTTGCCAGTGCCTCCTTGGCTTTGTGCTAGAGCTGTGTTCTTCGGAGTCCAGTAGGAACAAAGGAGGAAGCATTTCTGTGAGCATGGGGAGCACGGGCACGTTGACAAACATCCTTCTTCCCCTCCCCTTCTGGGAGACCCTTCCTGAATTTCCTAAGAACTAAGCCCAGGGTTTGTGTTTGCATTATTTTCCTCCAAAAGCCAAACGACTGAAAATTCCACCCCTCCTCCACCCAGTCTGTACTGTCACCCATGAAAAGTGGTTTTTACCCAGGCCTGGGTGGATGGCAGACCCCACCCCAAGCTCTTTGCAAGACAGCAGCGAGAATGGCGCAGAAGCTTTCACGGTTCCAGTGGGAATCGCGGCTTCTTCAGGAGGGGAAGTAGCCTGAAAGCATCCTGTCAGAATCCGAGAGTCTTCTCACATGTTTTAGTGTGAGAAGAACGGGAGCCTTTGGAAATGGCAGAGAAAGAGCAAGAAAGCCTCCAGGAAAAGCAAACTTATCTGGGCGAGGCCTAGTCAGGCTTCATCCACCTCTGGTGGGCTATGAGGTAATTCTTAAGACTGACATGAGCTACATCTGAGCAAACAATGATATTCTGAAGCCATTTCATCTCTCCTAATTATACTTGGGAAAGTGAAAGTGAAAATGGCTCAGTTGTGTCTGACTCTTTGCAACGCCATGGACTACACAGTCTGTGGAATTCTCCAGGCCAGAATACTGGAGTAGGTAGCCTTTCCCTTCTCCAAGGGATCTTCCCAACAGAGATCAAACCCAGGCCTCCTGCATTGCTGGTGGATTCTTTACCAACTGAGCTATCAGGGAAGCCCAATTATACTTGGGAGGAGCAAACGTAAGTCTTCCCCGGGAAGCCTCCAGGATCTATGCTACAGGGGTCTCTAACCTTGGGAAGACTCTTCCAGCCAGTGGATTGTGCTGAAGCTACCCTCAGTGCCAGCAGAATGGTGGTGAGAGGTAGCAGTCACAGGAAGCTTCCCAGGGCATGTTTGGGGACTGAGAAGCACTTCACTCTCAGTTCTAGAAAAAGAGAGAACCATGGTTTGCCAGTGAAGTGAGATGAGTGAGGAGGACAAGACCCCAGCTCTCCCTCTCCCCTTCCTGACCCTTCTTACAGTTCTCCAGGCCATGATCCCTAAGCTACTGCCCAGACTGAGGCCAGCAGGAGAGCTCCCAGCTGAATGCCAAGGTCACCCAGCTACTATTAGTCAGTGTGTGAAAGTGAATGTGTTAGTCACTCAGTCGTGTCCTACTCTTTGTGACCCCATGGACATAGCCCACCAGGCTCCTCTGTCCATGGGATTCTTCAGGCAAGAATATTGGAGTGGGCTGCCATTTCCTTATCCAGGGGATCTTCCTGACCCAGGGATTGAACCCAGGTCTCCTGCATTGCAGGGAAGATTTTTTACCATCTGAGCCACCAGGGCTCATAAAAAAGCTGAAAGTTTATGAGGCCTCACCGTTAGAAATAATTTTACACTCCCCTGGCTTTTCTCACTGTTGTTCCCCTGTTCCCAGCATGGTGCTTGGTGCAGAGTCAGCATTTAATAAATATTTGAACTGTGTCATAGAACTCATACCAGCCAGCTCTCTTGCCTTTTGATAAATTCCCAATCTCTCTACTAAATTATAAGATCTTCAAGGATAATCACATTGACAGACTTATCCATGTGTCCCCCTTCCCCCCGCAACACCTAGCAGAACATCCAGAACATGGTAGGTTTTAGTAAGTGGTGGTTGACTCTGCGGTCTGTGGCACAATCTTCTTACATGCAGTCTTGTCATAGGGGTCTCTGGACAGCATGACTTGTGCTTGCTCATGTGTGTGTTTGTGTTTGTGTGCATGGACACACACATACTCTTGTCTGCATTTACATCTGTATTGGTGTGTACATGTAGGGTTTCCCTGGTGGCGCAGATGGTAAAGAATCTGCCTGGATTGCAGGAGACCTGGGTTCAATCCTTGGTTTGGGAAGATCTCCCGGAGAAGGGAATGGCTACTCACTCCAGTATTCCTGCCTGGAGAATTCCATGGACAGAAGAACCTGGTGGGCTATAGTCCATCAGGTCATATACATATCTTGCTCTGAAAGGAGCAGCACCAAGGAAACTTAGAAGTGGGAGGCCATAAGTTTTGGCTAGTTATCAACCGTACTATTTGCAATTTTTTAAAATATATATTTCTATAACATTCTGCTGACTGACCCTCTGGGTTCTTATTGGTTGATTGAAAATATTCAAAAACAGATAATAGATCATCCAGTCTCCTCCTCCTCTTGCTTTATGGCTCAGGAGACTGATCCAGAGAGGTTAAACAGCTTGCCCAAGGTCACACAGCAGATGATGGAGCCAGGGCCTCACATCTTCTCACCTCCTTGAGTCTCAGCAGCCTAGTTTGAGCTCTATGACTCTTGAAAACCTACTTTTGCTAAAGTTACCAAATGGTCCTAGTTGTCAAATTAAATAAGCATCCCTAGTACATTTCATTTTTATCTTTCTTTACTATTTTATGCCAACTAGACTCTCCCTCAAGTTGAAACCCATGACCTCCTTTAAATGTTGCTAACAGTCATGCTAATGGTCATCGGCCATGTAATGGGGAACAAGTACATTGCAAGAACTTTATTTTGTGACCCTTATCCCCCACAATAAACTCTAGCAGTCAGATATGATTGTCCTCATTTTTTAAAATTTATTTGAGACAGAAAAGATGTGGTATACCTTCATCTTTCAGAGCTGGAGTCAAAGATAATGGAAAAAGCTAATACATTACAAAGTAGCATATGTGTATGCCTTTTTGAATTATGGCCATTACTATCAGAATAACTAATAATAGATAAGCTTCAATGTATCACTAGTTGCCTCTGGAGACTTGAAAAAGTTATGGAGGAAGTGGCAACTACTGGTTTTGAATGTAAATTCTTGGATACTATTAGTTTACATGTTTAAATAATAATAAAAGTTTATAATTTCAAAAAAAGTAAATAAATGAAAAAAATAAAATTTATTTGGCTGTTCTGGGTATTAGTTGCAGAACATGGGATCTACTTCCCTGACCAGGGATTGAACCTGGCCCCCTTGCATTAAGAGAGCAGAGTCTTAACCACTGGACCACCAGGAAAGTCCTATGATTGTCCCTATTTTAACTTAGGAATACTAGGAGAAGTGAGGATGAGGAACTTGGCCAAGGTCACACAATTCATCCATGGTTAACTTGAAATTTAAACTCAGAAGTCAGCCTGTGGATTGGGTACTTCCCACCACAATTGGGAAGTACCAAGGAAAATGAGAAGTGGGAGACCATAAGTTTTGGCTAGTTACCAACCCTACTATCTGCAATTTTTTTTTAATATGTTTCTATAAGATTCTGCTGACTGACCCTCTGGGTTCTCATCGGTTGATTGAAAATATTCAAAAACAGAGAATAAATCATCTGGTCTCCTCTTCCTCTTGCTCCTCCACAATTGTCAGCTCCTGCCTCTTTCTCACCTTTCTTGGTCACATGCCTTCTCAGTTTCCCCCTCCTTTCGTGTCCCTGAAATATTATCCCTCTGAGTTCCAGTCTCAGCTCTCATTTCTTTTCCCTTCTTTTGATCATCTCATCCACTCTCAAGACTTTCTTACAACCCCTGAATGACTCCATAACCTTTTCCTCAAGCTCAGACCTCTATTCTAGGTCACAAACAAATAAAAGCTCTATATACAGATCTACTTCAATATATGTATCTGCTAAGGTCCATTGCACATAATTGTCTCCTTTCCTAACTTCTGCTCAGTTCAGTTCAGTCGCTCAGTCATGTCAAACTCTTTGTGACCCCATGGACTGCAGCATGCCAGGCCTCCCTGTCCTTCACCAACTCCCGGAGTTTACTTCTGCTCAGCTGATAAGAAATTTGGTTTAGCTTCATGATATTTCAGTGTCTTTTCTCCTCATGCCACTTGGGTTTGGTTTATTTAAGGCAAAAATAGCAAACTAATCCCTCCTTGTTATTTTAACTAAAGGTATATTTGTTACTTTTAACCAAAGAGTTAACACATGCTGCAAGAGGAACACTCCACCTGTCAGCTGAGGCAAGGTCCCAGTTGCTCAGGAGGCCAGTCGCGACTCCAAAAACTCCTTCTTCATCACTATCATCATCCTGGGCCTGGCATCTGATCTCATGATCATGGTCAGAAATGGAAAATCAAAGGCTGATTTTGATTTTGGCTACCGTCCATGGGGTCGCATAGAGTTGGGCACAACTGAAGCAATTTAGCAAACACGTAAAATAGACAACTAATGAGAGCATACTGTATAGCCCAGGGAACTCTACTCAGTGCTCTGTGGTGACCTAAATAGGAAGTAAATACAAAACACAGAGGACATATGTATACATATAACTGATTCACTTTACTGTACAGTAGAAATTGTACAATACAACGCAACATTGTAAAGCAACTCTACTCCAATAAAAATTAATTTTAAAAATTCCCAGATGATTTGTATATACAATAAAGACATAAAACACACTTTTATCTAAAGAATAAAATATCTTTCCCATGGTATAGGAGGCTGATCATGACCCATCATCTATTTATCCCTTTCCCAACCCCTGATCTCAAAGGGCTCCCTCTGTAATCTGTTTGACAAATTAAGGAACATGAGGCATCAAAAATCTAAAGAGGCAATTCCCTGTCTTCTTCATCCTGGCCACCCTAGGGCCTAGCACAGTCCCTACCTCACAAGACACATGCTGAGTCAAACTGAACTGGATCAATGAACCCTTTAAAACACAGATTTCTGAAATAATACAGTACTACATTCATATTGCATCTTTCATCCAGGTATGGTCTAACCGGAACAAGAAACAATGCATGGAGAAAAGACAGTCAGTGTCATGAGCTAGACGCATCTTACAGCTTCAGACATGGAAGATGTCATCATGGGGCAGGGGAGGTGGGGACATGGTCCTGCCTGTGAAATCCTTGCTGCTGTCAGTTAATTTACCGCCTGAAGTCAAACCCATGCTCTATATATTAAAGCACAACCCCCACCTTTCTTTTGCTTAAGAAGAGCAAACTTTCACCACAAAGATACAAGAACAACAAATATTGATCTTCTTGACGGATGGTACACCTCACACCACAGGCCACTCAAGCATCTGCTCGTTACCACCCAGCCCTCCCCTTTGTGGAGAAATCGTGCCAAGCGGCCTCCTGTGTTGAGCGACTGCAGATCGCAAATATTTAAAAGAAATAAATTTCTCTGAATGAAAGCACCTTTCTTTGTTCTTCAGCCCCCTCTCCTCCCAAGTCATGTTGATTCTGGGGCTCTGCATACTGCCAGCACCTGGACTTTCAATTGTTTGCTTGCCAAGATCGCTGTGGTTTCCTTGCTTGGTTTTAGGAACCATTATAAGTACAGTAGCCAATGAAGGTGTGTTTTCTTTCTCTCCTGGCAATCTGTAGGGGAAGCATGGGCTTCAGGACACCTAGCAGCAACTGTTATTAGAGTGCAAGGGAAGAGGGGTACAAAAATTGGAACTCCTCTGTCTGAGCACTTGTCTCCTAGGAGGATGAGAAGTGGACCACCATTGCCGATCAAAAGGAAAGAACTGGGTTTCCTCAATAGCCTTAGTATTTGGCAGAGAAATTTCTAAACCTGGTTTTTCTGAAATCCAAAACCATTCTTTTTTTTTTAATTAATGAATTTATTTTGGCTTCATCAGGTCTTAGTTGCAGCACTTGGGATCCTTCACTGCATCATGGGTATCTTCCGTTATGGTGCACCAACTCTCCAGTTGTGGCTCTTGGGCTCTGGAGTGCAGAGACTCAGGAGTTGTGGTACGCAGGTTTAGTTGCTCTGAGGTATGTGGGGTTGTAGTTCTCTGACGAGGAATCAAACCCGCATCCCTTCCATTGAAAAGAGGATTCTTAACCACTGAACTACTTGGGAAGTTTCCAGAACCATTCTTTAACTGAGCATGAAGACTTGCAATCAGAAATAAGTATGGAGTTTCAGCGAGCAGAAATTCAAATTGTGACTGATGGTGGCCACTTAGAATATTACCCCAGGTGTCTAAATACAAATACTGAATAAAGCTACTATTTGACACTAAGCATCACCCACCATTCAATGGAGTAGGGTGATGCCCCATGTGATCTTGATTGCTGCTAATCTCTCTCCACTGAGCTATGTTTCAAGGTAGCATTAGAGTTAAGTAAACTTCAGCCAAACCTTGTGATCAAGTTAGCGTTGATGACAAGCTGGGTGTAGGGACAAGTGGTCGGTGTAAAGCTTTAGCTTTTCTCTTACCCAAAGCTGACTTCTCAAAGTGTTGCAGCCTCTGTTAATACTACCAATGGGAAGTATGTTTGTTACTTTTCATTGCCTATATATCTTTATTCTACTCCCAGAAGCAGTTATTGGGAATCTACACAGCTCAACATTCAAAAAACTAAGATCATGGCATCTGGTTCCATTGCTTCATTGCAAATAGATGGGAAAACAATGGAAACAGTGACAGGCTTTATTTTCTTGGGCTCCAAAATCACTGCAGATGGTGACTGCAGCCATGAAATTAAAAGACACTTGCTCCTTGGAAGAAAAACTATGACCAGACTAGACAGCATATTAAAAAAGAGACATTACTTTGTCAACAAAGGTCCGTCTAGTCAAAGCTATGGTTTTTTCAGTAGTCATGTACGGATGTGAGAGTTGGATTATAAAGAAAGCTGAGCACCAAAGAATTGATGCTTTTGAACTGTAGTGTTGGAGAAGGCTCTTGAAAGTCCCTTGGACTGCAAGGAGATCAAACCAGTCAATCCTAAAGGAAATCAACCCTGAATATTCATTGGAAGGACTGATGCTGACGCTGAAACTCCAATACATTGGCCACCTGATGCGAAGAACTGATTCATTGGAAAAGACCCTGATGCTGGGCAAGATTGAAGGCAGGAGGAGAAGGGGATGACAGAGGATGAGATGGTTGGATGGCATCACCAACTCAATGGACATGAGTTTGAGCAAGCTCCGGGAATTGGTGAGGAACAGGGAAGACTGGCATGCTGCAGTCCATGGGGTGGCAGAGTTGGACACAACTGAGTGACTGAACTAAACTGACACAACTCAAAGTCTTGATCCATACAGTTTAAGTGAGTGATTCCCCTAAACCTCAGGGATAAAACAGATGCTCAGATCTGACACATTAGCACATTACAATGCTATTAGCTGCAGGGTTTGAAGTTCAGAACCAAAGTGATGTAATGAGATTTCATTGAGGCAACCAGGGTCAAGGTTTGACAGTAAGAGACTGCAGGGTCTGGAGTGGCTACAGCCATCTGATAAACACAAGACAAGTGTCTGCTGACTTTAAATTACTTTTTGGTGAGACAGCTTGAGTTGGGTGAGCTCTACTACTTTGCCAATTCTGTCTGGTTCTTAGAGACTTGTATTTGTGATATGAGGATCAAAATGCAATCTGTGGTCATGGAATAGTCTATTTCACCTTGGGGAAAACTGATCAGTTCTGATAAGGGTTGTACTGATAAGAATGATGTGCACTTCACCTTGTTGACACATTCCCTAACCAGTTGAGCCAAAAAGTCCTAGGTAATTTACTCATTCCAAAAGTGAAAGATAAACTACAAACCCTTACAACTAAAATAAAAAGGTATTTTGGTCTTGTCAACATACAGAGTGAGCCATGGAGTAAGGAGCTGAAACCAGCCTCTCTTTGGGGGCTAGATTAGGAAGATCACCAAGGAATTACATAACAAGTGTTTTGAATTATATGAAAATCATTAAGCCACCTTCATTTTCTTATAAAGCCTCCATAAATTACAAGAAATATCAGAGGAAACATGACAAAGCCACTATTTAAATTTAAATTTAAAATGAAATTTGGATTTACATAGAATGGATTTGCACAGAGTCAAATATTTTTAGGAAAATTATTCTATAAAAATCATCAACTCTAGATGTACTAAAATTTATGTTTCAAAATAATCTATCATAAATGTATCTTCGTATTTCACTCTCCATAAAATACACAGTTTTAACAAAAGTTGCATCAGCAGAAAAACTCTCCTGAAAACCGAAATTTATCAAAAGTTATTGGCAATCTTGGCTATCCATTCATATTTAATAGTAAGGCACTAAGAGGCTGACTGCAAACTCTGGACTCACTGGAAGCCTTGTTGATTACTGGGCTTCACTGTGGCATGAGTCAGTTATCCTGTCCTTTCCATGAAAGACTCCTCAGTGTCAGAATGTGAGGGTTTTTCTCTGGTTTCTCCAGAGAAGATTCCTCCAAAGCCCAGCCTGGGAAATAGTTGCTTGGTTGATGGCACTCAGGGAACAGAACAGGAGAAAGGGTTACTTTCTAAATTTCAGGAAACCCCTGTTTGGAGATCCCACTTTATCTCTGAGGCCAGTGTCCCTCTCTAACTTAATTTTACTGGATAATAAATCTTTCCTTGGAAGGAAAGCTATGACCAACCTAGATGGCATTTTAAAAAGAAGAGAGATCACTTTGTCGACAAAGGTCCATCTAGTCAAAGCAATGGTTTTTCCAGTGGTCATGCATTGATGAGAGTTGGACCATAAGGAAGGCTGAGTGCCGAAGGATTGATGCTTTTGCACTATGGTACTGGAGAAGACTCTTGAGAGTTCCTTGGACTGCAAGGAGATCAACCCAGTCAATCCTAAAGGAAATCAACCCTGAATATTCATTGGAAGGACAGTTGCTGAAGCTCCAACAATACTTTGGCCACCTGATGTGAAGAGTCGACTCACTAGAAAAGACCCTGATGCTGGAAAATATTGAAGACAAAAGGAGAAGCGGGCAGCAGAGAATGAAATAAGATAGCATCACTGATTCCACGGACATGAATTTGAGCAAACTCCAGGAGATGGTTGGGGACAGAGGATCCTGGCATGTTAGAGTCCAGGGGTCTCAGAGAGTCAGATACAACTTAGTGACTGAACAACAACAAAATCTCTGTCCTGATTCTGGAGGTTGAGCTAAGGAAAAGCGGAGCCCTGCCTCCAAACTGTCACCAGCCCCTTATTTTAGCCCTGCTTTAGAAAATATGTGAAACCTTCGAGTTCCAGTTTTCTCAGAGGTAGATGAATTGACTCACTTCTCCTTGTAGGACCCCTGTGTAGACTTGCACTGGGAAATCACGCCTCCTGTGACTTTTTAACCAACTTCACAGCTTTCAAAAAATTGTTGAAAATGCTTACTTGATATTGTCTTCTCTCTTTGTCTTTGTTTTTTATCCTTGTGGGTGAATGTTTCTGTTTTAAAGCAGTGCTTCCCAATTTTTTCAGAGTCACAAGGGACAAAAAAACATATAACATTTGTCAGAAAGTAGTGAAGGCAACTCTTCTTACCCTCATCCCCCCAACATATAACATATAACTGTATAACATTTGTTGGAAAGTAGTAAAGGCAACTCTTCTTACCCTCATCCTCCCACCTAAGACAAATACCTCCATAATGAGTCACTTAAGTCACAGAAGCTTGAACCCCAGACACATTCACCCTGGTCCTTGGTGACGAGAGAAAAAGGAGCATCTACCCCAATCAGTGAAACAAAATCACAGTGAAGACAAAGGGGATAATCTAAAAAGAAACTAACATACAGTTTGGCAGGACAGTACAGCACAGCACTGAAGACCATAGTGCCTGAGCTGGAACCCTGCCCTCCACTTTTTACTGCATCTCTGATCCTAGGGAAATTGTTCTATCTCTCTTGATGTCAATGCCCTCATCTGGAAAACAGGATTTAAGAGTAACTCCTGTTGCTATGAATGTTTAAGGGAGAATGTAACTGCAAAGTGCCCAGCACAGAGTTGGTGAAACAATGAGTGGAGGAAATACTGATAAGGGTTAAAACGAAAAAGACAACATTCACAAAGAAAAAAGATAGAATCTTAGGGAAAAAAAACATTAAACAGAGAATAAAAGGGATCAGAGCCACAGTTTACAAACACATAGATCCTTAGGCCCCCACCATCCACAAAAATACAGAACAGATGGATAGAGATATATAATACGTAAAACAGGATATGTGTATAAATATATATATATATATATATTTAAAAGAATATATACTGGAGAAGAAAATGGCAACCCACTCCAGTATTCTTGCCTGAAAAATTCCATGGACAGCAGAGCCTGCCAGGCTACGGTCCATGGGGTCACAAAGAGTAGAATACGACTGAGCCACTGCACACACTTACATACAAACATATATTTGTCAAGAGTATCTGAGTTCCTTTTATGTGACAGAGGTTCTAAGAGTTAGTTTGTTTTCAGGAGAGGAACAAATTTACTATCTCCACTTGGTTATTAATTAGCCCTTCAAATGAGATCAGGCATTCTCCCTTATTGTTAGCTCTCTTCTCACAAGACTATAAATAAAAGTACAACCCATCTCCCATCTTATCATCTGCCTCACTCAGATGCCAGCCCACACATTATTCTCTGTGGAAAAAAAGTCCAATGTGAATATTTAATATTAAATTGTTGAGGGATATATATGTGTGAAGGGCCAGACCATCACACACTTGTAACTATGTACTCCAGTAAGTCAAAGCAAAAAAATTACTAAAGTAGGAGACATTAAATAAAAGGCTTTTGGATAGCTATGGGTACATATGTTATTAAACCTACAAACATTGCTTCTCAAGAAAATATAAAGTTCCTTCCAGGTTCCTGTTAGTGTTTGGGGTTTAGATCGTACTTGGACAAAGGAATCATAATTCAATTATCCAATGATTTATTACAAAACACTTTGCCCACACTGGCTATTCTGATGTGTAAACATCAGAGTATTACACTCCCTCTATCCCAGGCTTCGCATTTCAGATTTCATTAGCCAATAAAGCCAGGTTTATTTATAATAAAGTTAAGCCCTTCAAACCACTGACCATGGAAACCAGATTTTGAAATAATTCAGATTTGTGTTTCTGTTCTTTCTAATTAAGGGTAATATCGGGAAGCACAGACAGTGGGTAGCATTGTTGGAGCACCATGGATTTAAGCAAGAAAATCTGATTATCAGCTCATGTCAGAAGCCAAGCGATAATGCAGCTTAGCATTCGTTTGGGTTTTCTCTTTGGCCAAAGATAATTACCGTTCGTGAGGCCTTACGTAAGTGTATCTAATATCTAGGGCCCTAAAATTTATGAATAGCAAAAGCACACAATAGGCAAAGAAGAATTACTGTATTTATTATTTCTATGGCTTGTTCCACCATGATAATTTCGTTATCTAGCAGTCAAACCTCTAAAATCAAAGTATAATTTCTTAAAGGACAAGAAGTTAGCTATGCTGGCAAGGTTTTCTGCCCAATTTCCTCTGATGAAAGTTTTTTATACCAAATTAGAAGTAGAAGAGCCAGAATTTTAAAAAGAAATTTACCAAAGGGGATTCAGAGTTACCTACTGAGGTCACTGCACAAACAGATGTTAAGCTTCTGCAGTGAGATTTCTTTTTTCATAAAGTATAATTTCTTAAACCTGTGCTATTGATAATAAATGCAATGCTTCCTACCAAACAACACCAAAAGATGTGTAAGATGTAAAACAGTTCTTGGCAAAGAGGATGGTGTCTCAGAGAGTACTGCTGTGTTACAAGCAACTTGAGTACACATCACAGAGAATAAATTTGGGAAACCCAGAGGGGGAAAAAAACTACTGGAACTAGGGATTAAAAGTTTGATAAAAGCAGATCTAATTATGAGGATGAAAAAAATACCAAGTTGTAAAACTGCCAAAATAAGAATGCCGAGATCCACCAAAGGATAAAGATACAATTGCTTTTGGAAGAAAAAGATAGTGTGATTCTCCGTAACTGTAGTTTATTTTTTAGGAATATATTTTGTAATTTGTTTACTACTCATTATATGCCACCAGTAACTAACACTTTATTGAGTATCTACTACACTGTTCTAAACACTTTTGACATCCTTAATGCCTCAAATCTTCCCAGTAACCAATGACCAGTAACCAGTAATCATTATTTTATCCTCCCCATTTTACAGAGGAGGAAAATGAGTCACCGAGAGGTTAAATAAATTTCCCAGCTGCCTTCCACTACTCTCAAAGTTACATAAAACTTTTTGTTGAAATCCATTCTGGTAATTAGATTCGGCTTTATATATCAAACTTCTAAACTCTAGTTCAAACAAAGTTTCCCCTTCAGGGCCCCCAAATCTATTCCTTGTGACACTGGGTTGGCCAGAAATGTTATTTGGGTTTTTCTGTATGTTGGTATGGGAAAACCCAAACAAAGTTTTTGACCAACTCGATGTATACTCAGGCTGCTCACTTTACATAATTTTACAGCGATGTTCACTCTAATTCCAACCTGAAGGAAATGGCGTGTCAAGACCCATCAGAGTAGCTCCTCTGCTAACTCAGGCTCCAAGCACCAACTCTCCATCCTTGGGCAAATCACCCAACTCTCTGCTGAACCAAAGTCCAATGGGAGCAGTGTCATTGACAGGATAATGACAGGTGAAGGTAAGGTCAAAGGCAAAGCTCTTACAATCTGAATCTAGAATATTCCCCACACTGCCCACGCTGCTCCTGAGCTCTCACTTGCCATCTAGGTTTATTTGAGGTGGGTGGGAGGAAGGCGAAAGCACAATCGGAGTAACAACAATGGTGACAATGACAACAGGTTAACAATAAGAAAGAGAAGTGCTCATCAGCACAAAGAAGCAATCTGTGCAGTGGATCACAGCACGCACGCTGGAGCCAGACTGCCCAGACCAGACCCTGGATCTACCACTTGGGCAAGGTGCTTTCCTTTTCTTTGCCTTCATTTTCTCACCTATAAAATAAGGATAACAGCAACGCTCATCTGATAAGATATTTATGACAATTCAATGACAATATTCATAGAGAATTTATAATAGCCAGGTGGGGGGGTCACCAACATGTATTAATACCTATACACATTGGAGAGTTATGGGTAGTGATACAACTACCTGTTCAGTGGCAGGTGCCATCAACTCATTGGTTATTGTACTGGGAAGTTCAAAGATAGAGATGACTTTTCTTTGTTTCTACTTTTTATCCTGATGCAAAGTTAGTGATTTTTTTTCCACCTTGGCCAGAGAACTAAAACAGGAACTTGTGCCTCATGATTTATGTGGCTTTCGTCTACTTCTGTTTTTACATTTTAGTAACAAAATGTTCTTTTGAGCACTATAGAATCATATTAGACTATTGAGACTTTAGGATTTCATGAGGACTGCTTTATGGTGTTCATGAAGATACTAAGGCAGAAGTAGCAGAGGAGAAAATAGTCAAGTCATTAGGGGCCATGAAGAAGGAGGGAAGAAGCTACAGATGAGCAGTGGGCCTCCTGCCCTCAAATCCATGGCCTCTGCTCTTCCTCTGACACTAGAGAGATAAAATGAGGAAGAAGAATAACTATAGCAGAAGAGCACCTAAACCTTCATGGCAGCCATGCTAACGAGTGTGGTATGAAGAAGGAAGGAAGGAAGGAGAAAGAGAAAGAAAGAAGGAAGGAAGAAAAGAAAATGAACAAAGGAAGGAAGAAAAAGAAGCTAGGGAAACTGGTTCAAAATGGGTCATGTGGCTATGCAGAGTTGCATGGGATAGAAAGTAGTTGAGAGGGTGACTCAGATTCAGTGACTGAAGAAGCAGATGACCAATATCAGTGCCTAGGCATGGTAGTCCCTTCAGTGTCTGGCTAGAAGCTTCAGTGACGCACCATTAAGGGGGCACAGGTGCTTCAGAGCAAATTCACCAGTAGTTCTCTTCTTATCTTTCATGTTTGCTTGGACTACTGTTTAGTCGTTTTCCCCATACTTTAGCTTTCCTCTTGCATTTTTTTTTGTTCCTATCATTTTGCTTTACACTCTAGAAGATTTCCCACAACTTTTTTCCAATTTTCTGTTAAATTATTGACGTTCAATAGGTATATGTTTGATTCTTGAACTCTTTCTGTTTGCTGACTGCTTTTTATTCCAAGACACAGTTGTTCCTATTTTATGGATTTTCTCAGAATCTCCCAGAGGATATTAATTAGGTATCTTTTTAGAGTGAAAATTTTTTCTGGTTTCTGAAATATGCTTGTTTCTTCTAATGCCAGTTTTTCTAGTGAATCTTCTTGGTCCTTTTGTGCAATTGCTGTTGTTGTTCAGTCACTAAGTCATGTCTGACTCTTCACAGACTCATGCACTGCAGCATGCCAAACTTCCCTGTCTTTCATTGTCTCCCTGAGTTTGTTTAAACTCATGTCCAATGAGTTCAGTAATGCCATCCAACTATCTTATCCTCTGTTGCCCACTTTTCCTCCTTCCCTCAATCTTTCCCAGAACCAGGGTTTTTTTTTCCAATGAGCTCACTCTTTGCATCAGGCAGCCAAAGTGTTGGAACTTCACCTTCAGCCTCAGTCCTTCCAATGAACATTCAGGCTTCCCTGGTGGCTCAGTTGGTAATGAACCTGCCTGAAACCCAGGGATCGATCCCTCATCAGGATCTTCCCCTGAAGAAGGGAATGGCCACCCACTTTAGTATTCTTGCCTGGAGAATCCCATGGACAGAGGAGCCTGGCAGGCGACGGTGCATGGGGTCGCAAGGAGTTAGACACGACTGAACAGCTAATATTTATGCAATTGGTTTTTCTTAAAATCTTGCAGTCCTTGATATGATGGCTCAAAGCCTAGTGAATGGGCTTCCTCTCTCTTTTTGCCCATGTTTATTCTCTTATTAGAAGATTCAGGGCTACCCCTCAAGGACCGTGATCTTGGTAGACACTGTCAAAGCATGTGAACTGAATGGCTTCTCTGTCGGTATGGGTGAGCTGGCTGCAGCTCTTCCAAATGTCAGAATGGGAGGGCTTCATTCTAAGACACCAATTCCCATACTAAGGGTCTGGTCCTCCTTCTACAAACTCTCACCTTCTTTAGAAAAAATACCCTCCAGTTTTGTTTTGTCCTGAAGAGAAAATCCTGCCTGCAAATGACTCCTGACCTCTCATCATCCTCTAAGGGTGGAATGCCTTGCCCAATTGGAGAATGTGGAGGAAACAACTGAGTACCTTTGGCTCAGCGAACACTCCTCCTTCATCTTTGGGGGTCTATGGAATGCAAGTGTCTCCCCCTGCACCTTTAGACATCAGGTTAGTTATCAGAAAGCATCTGCTGTCCCCCACCACAGGGGAACTCTGTCATATTAAAGTGCAGCCACGGAGCCTCAGGCAAGCCGGCCATTCTGGAAATCAGAAGACAAAGCCTATTTTTGGCACACACTTAAATCACATTCCTACCCTATCTGGTGTTTTGACCTCTTTTAGCAAATATTTCTGTCTCTCTCCCTGCTTCAAAATTCATGCAAAGAGTAAAAAAAAAAAAAAAACAAACATACATTGATTCCTCAGATTCCCCAATAGGAACATTTGTCTGGTTTTGTTTGGTTTGGAGTTTTGTGTTTGTTTTATTTTACCTAGTCTTATTTTCACTTTTGATTTCTGGTCTATTCAGCATCAAACCAATTTTTCACATCGTGGGGAGGAAATTCTCCACTGGGAGGCAGCACCCAGTAGAAACCAAAGGGGCAGACAGACCCTCCAGCTTCTGCCCAATCCTTGCTTGTTGTTTAGTCCCTCAGTTGTATCCAACTCTTTGTGAACCCATAGACTGTAGCCCACCAGGCTTCACTCTCCATGGGATTCTCCAGGCAAGAATACTGGAGCGGGTTGCCATTTTCTTCTCCAGGGGATCTTCCCAATCCGGGGATTGAACCCCGGGTCTCCTGAGCATCTCCTGCATTGCAAGCAGATTCTTTTACCACTGAGCCACATGGTACCAGGCAAAGGTTTTTCTTTCCTAACCTATACAGATACCCTCGTTGCTATTTTCCAAACCCAGCTCTCTAGACTCATACAGATGCTATGAACACCTAATGTCCTTTCTGCAGTTTGAAGCAGAGAAGGCAATGGCAACCCACTCCAGTACTCTTGACTGACAAATCCCATGGATGGAGGAGCCTGGTAGGCTGCAGTCCATGGGGTTGCTAAGAGTCAAACACGACTGAAGTGACTTAGCAGCAGCAGGAGTTTGAAGATGGAAAAGCCCTCCCTAATATGCCACCTAGACTGCTTGTGAGGAATTAAACCATGCAGTGACTTAACTCTGATCTGCCCTTTCATCTGCATACTATTCCCTTTCCAAGAGCCTTAGTGCAATTATTTAAACTTGTTAGGCATTACATTAGAAGCAGTTTTCTCCACAATCTTACATTTTAAAGCCTTTTGAGGCAAGAAACGTTAACTGCTGCTTGGGAGAGTTCTTCCACTTAAGAAAGAAAGAAAGAAGGTGAAGTCGCTCAGTCGTGCCCGACTCTTTGCAACCCCATGGACAGTAGCCTACACCAAGCTCCTCCGTCCATGGGATTTTCTAGGCAAGAGTACTGGAGTGGGTTGCCATTTCCTTCTCCAGGGAATCTTCCCAACCCAGGGATCGAACACAGGTCTCCCACATTGTAGAGAGACGCTTTAGCGTCTAAGCCACCAGGGAAGTCCTCCACTTAAGAGAAACACTGCTATTCAATTTATAAGAAAGACAACCTGTATCACTAAATATATCTGTTTTCTAAACTATAAAAATAATGAATGCTCACTCAAAACGTCTTAAACAGTACAGAAGGGCATGCTGATTTTACCACTCTCAAGAACCAAGCAACACTACAAAAATGTTCTGGAGTTGCTTTCAGTAAATTTTGATGCATATATAGCACCATTATACACACACTTTTCTTTTTATTTTTTACACAAATGAGATCACAGTGCAACCCAGATAAAGCTATGTCATTTCATGGTCCACTTCAGTGTGGGTGCCACAAGAAAGCAAGCTCAAATTCTACATCCAAAAACTGGTTGGAACATACAATGTATAGACCAGCAAGTCAAGAAACACGTATCACTGCCCCCCAAAAAACTCCATTTTAAAATCTAAAGACTAAAAATTAACCAGTCACTTCATGTTTTTAGCAAACACACTTGCCATTGTGTGGGGCTTTATTGTCCCCCCAGTGAATAGAAGCCTTTAAAAATGTATATGCCTAGAACTGAATACCGTGTCAAATCTATTGGCACTGCATGTTTAAACACCTGCATGTCATCATCAGCCCTTCATAATATTGTTAAACAATAATTACACTTATGATGAGTAATGAACCCAAATATATTCTTCCTTGAGATGCACTCACTCTCGTGTTATAAGTAACCCATTGGTAGAATATGAAAGCTACACAGGTAAAACGGGACTCATAAATAAATTCATGTAATGCTCAACGAGGTTTTTAAATGATTAAAACCAGCTGTAATGATGTCACCTTCTTCACTAGAGAATTCTGGACTTATTTTTCTGAGGACAATGGATTTCATCATTTCTGTTTACCAGAGTTCTAAATTTCACTTGTCTAATCAGATTTAAACACCACCCCGAAAGAGCAGTTTTACTTTGAAATCCAATGAAGTTTAGCTTGATTTTTTTTCCGTATTTGAAGTGAAAATGAAAACTTGAGATACATGTTAAGCCTGACTTTGTTTAAAACTAATAACATTGGCTGATGGATTTATGGAGAACCTCAGAGGAAATAATTCACCTACTTCTCAAGCCAGAAAGATGACAACATGCCAATCACTGTGATCAAAAAGGACCAGCCTTGTGAAAAAGATTCAAATATAAAGTGCACTAGTCAGAAGAAATGCTAGTAAATGCTAATGTATGTAGCTGGCTTTCCATGCATGCCAGGCACAGTGCTAGGCATTTGACACTGAGCTCACTTAACTCCAACAGTAACCTTATGAGGTTGGTGCTATTATTTCCCCTTTTGCAGACGAGGATGCTGAGGCATAGAAAGATGAGACTTATCTCCCAAGTCACAGGCCAAAAAGCAGCAAAGCCAAGATTTGAACTCAGGATGTCTGCCCTCAGGATCTGTCTGTATAAGCATTATCCTTTACCATTTATTCAGTTTTCCACCCACTCAAGTCACAGCCTGAAAACAGGTACCAGTATCCTCAGCATCACATTTCTAAGTAATCTGGAACACAGTAATCCAAAACTCGGTGGTAGTTCCAAACTCTTCTCTAGAACTGAATTGACCTCTTGAAATTCCATCTTGTCCTGTCCCTAGGTTATCTCTGGCTTATTGATATGGACTTACTCCTCCTTTCTCAATACTTTAAGCCCTGAAACTCATCTGATCAATGTCACACACACTATAGTAAGGGAGGTTACTCAAATACTGGCTAAGTGTTCAAAGTCCCTGCCACTTACCATCTTCCTGAACCTGTCATGAGTATGACTTTGTTCCTTAGGCATAAAGTTTATCACAAAAGAGGGTTAGCATGATCCAAAATATGGCAACTGCTTTTGCAGGGTGGGACTGCTTAGAAGACACAGAATAAGCTGAAGTCGCACACACTATTTTCAGCTGTTTTTGCTGCAGCTGTCATGAAGTGAACCAGCTCTGAAGTGGGTTGAACTTCCACACACGTCGGAGTGTTGACTGAGCCTCCAGATGTTAGATCTGGGAGGGAGTCCTGAGTATCAGACTGGGCTGCCCAGGTACCTCTCCTACCCAGAACCTCAATCTCCTGGGGGAAATCCACACCTGCTAGCTCTTTCTTCAGCTCCAAGAAGTCAGCTGGAATGGTCCTATTAAAACTAAGTCACATCCAGCCACTCACAGCCCTCCAGTGGCTCCTCACCTCATTCAGAGTACAATCCTCAATGACTTCCTGGTAGACTGAACAGGATCTAGGACCAAGATCTTCCACCCCCCACCTCCCCACCCCCAACCATGACTGCTTTGAACAATTTGAGACATTTTTGAGCATGAAAGGGGAGCCTACTAAGAATTACTCTGGAACCAACGACAGGTGTAAGCCTGGACTGTCCTAGGCAAATAGCGATGTCTTTCATGGACTGAAAGTCCTAGACCTTCCCTTGAGTGCCCCTGTTATTTCTATCATATCTTCATGGATTCATTCATCAAGCCATCCTACTGGTTTCTAACCCTGGGGTCACAGAAGAGGCTAACCTCAGATCCAGGGAATTTGCTGAGGAGTCCACTGTCCCTGAAGACAGGAGGCCCAGAGAGGTCGTGAGGTTGTCTAAACTCAGCACATGCTGAACTCACCTACACTCCCAGCTGCCCTGTCTTCACAGCTTCTTGCATCTCAGGTCTCTCTGGGGCCATCCTGCTCCTTCTTGAAACAGCAGTTTTAGAAACTCCTTTCATTATTGTCTGTTTGTGGTGAAATCTCTCTGTTTTCACTTTAACTCTCTTTATTTAATCCCCATCCTTGAAAGATCATTTCGCTAGTGACTCAAGGTTAATTTATTTTCAGCACATTAAAGATGTTATTTCAATGTCTTTGGCTTCCAGCATTGCTGCTGGAAATTCTACTGCTGGTCTGATTTTCATTCTTCTGTACATGTCTTTTCACTCTCTAACAATTGCATCCTCAGTATCTCACACAAAATTAACATTTTTGCCACTTATAGAGCACTTACCAAGTTCCAGGCATAGTTTTAAGTGCTTTGCATCATTTCATCTTTATTTTTTATGATTACAAATAATAATATTTTTATAATTTTTAGTAATTATAAAAATTATAATTATATTGTAATATAATTATTTTTTATAATTACAGAAATATACAAAACTAAAAATTTACCATTTTAGGTACTTTTGAGTATATAATTCAGTGGCATTAAGTAGGTTCACAATTTTGTGCAGTACTCATCATGACTAATCCGAGAAAATTTTCATCATCTCAGAGACTCTATATTCAATAAGGGATAGCCCTCCCTTTAACTCCTTCCATCAGATTCCCTGACAAATTCCACTTTGTGTCTCTCTGAATTTGCCTATTCTAAATACCACATATAGGCAACATCATGCAATATTTTTTTTTACCTAGAATACTGTTCCCAAAGGAGAAGGCAATGGCACCCACTCTAGTACTCTTGCCTGGAAAATCCCTTGGACAGAGGAGCCTGGTAGGCTTCAGTCCATGGGGTAGCTAGGAGTCGGACACGACTGAGCGACTTCACTTTCACTTTTCACTTTCATCCATTGGAAAAGGAAATGGCAACCCACTCCAGTATTCTTGCCTGGAGAATCCCAGGGATGGGGAAGCCTGGTGGGCTGCCGTGTATGGGGTCGCACAGAGTCAGACACAACTGAAGTGACTTAGCAGTAGCAGCAGCTGTTTCCAAGGTCCATTCATGTTGTACCAAACATCAAAATTTCATTCCTTTTTATAGCTGAGTAATATTCCATTGTATAGATATGCCACATTATGACTATCCAGTCATCAATTGATGACACTGGGTTATTTCTACCTTTTTACTACTGTGAATAATGCTGCTATGGACACTGGCATAATTCTATCTGTTTGCGTCTCTATTTTCAGTTCTATACCCCACAGTGGCTATTTCGTTTTACATTCCCACTGCAAGGAGATCCAACCAGTCCATTCTGAAGGAGATCAGCCCTGGGATTCCTTTGGAAGGAATGATGCTAAAGCTGAAACTCCAGTACTTTGGCCACCTCACGCGAAGAGTTGACTCATTGGAAAAGACTCTGATGCTGGGAGGGATTGGGGGCAGGAAGAAAAGGGGACAACAGAGGATGAGATGGCTGGATGGCATCACTGACTCGATGGACGTGAGTCTAAGTGAACTCTGGGAGTTGGTGATGGACAGGGAGGCTGGCATGCTGCGATTCATGGGGTCGCAAAGAGTCGGACACGACTGAGCGACGGAACTGAACTGAACTGAGCAGTGCACAAGGGTTCCAGTTTTCCCATATCCTTACCAGCATTTGTTATTTTCTGTTTTGTTTTTTTTTTTTTTTAATCACAGCCATCCTAATGAGTATGAAGAACTATCTCTTTGTGGTTTTATTTTGCATTTCCTGCGTAGCAAATGGTGTTGAGTATCTTTTCCAAATGTTTGTTGGTCATTTGTAGATATTCTTTGGAGAAACATCCATTCAAGTCATATGATCATTTTTTAATCCAATGATTTGTTTTCTTGTTTTGAGTTGTAAGAGCATTCATATACTACCTAGGCATTTTAAAAGGGATGAAATAATGCCATTTGCAGATTGTTATCATTTCTGTAGGATCCTGACTTGCCAGATATCATCTGGGACAATTAATATTATTTTTTCCAAAGTAACTGAATTCTCATCTCTTTTCCTTTCAAACTTTTATATTGGGTTATTAGAAAAGCTAGACTTAAATATCCCCAGAGGCACTTAGTTGAATATGAAAGGTATCCTCAGATCATCTTGGTCATAGAGGATTAACCAGCTACTGAAAATCAGATAGGAGAGAGAGAACAAGCTTGTTACCTGGTATGCTGAGATGAAGACTCTCTACTTTCAAAATTACTCATAAAAGTCTGAAAATGCCCTCCTTTCCAAATCCAGCACACTTACATCTACTGAGAAAATTATGCTCTTTTCTAGAACACATGCTTTAGGACCTGCCCTACCTTCACCTACTCCTTATAGCCCTCAGCTCACCCAGCCACTTCTGGTTAACTCTTTCAAAAATCTGTTTCAGCACTTGCTATGGAAAGGATGCATGTGAGGGTTACTGATCTGTTTATGACCAACTCTCATATCTTTCTCCACATGAAACCACTATAGCTTGTATACAAGACTTAAACAGCACATAACTTTAAAACACATGTTTAATGCACCATCACTGATTTGACTATGATCTGAAGTGTGAAACCAACTGAAAGCATGCTTTTCACATGTATTTTTTTTCACATACTTTTCACATGTATTTTTTTTTCACAAATTCTAACAACTATCTTCCAACAATGCTACCAAGAAAGGCTCTAGCAGAGCAAAGGGAAACAAGCACCAGAGGTGTGGTGTGAGTGAACAGCTAGTCCTGAGTCTGGATGGAATCCAACCTCAGAGCCTGACTCCCAACCATGGCAGAGCAAATCCTATCCAGTGTGAGGCTGTGGGCAGGGAAACAAGGCTGGTGGGGGCAGTGGGACAGAGTAGAAGCTTCAAGACCAAAGCAAGATCATTCTGGGAACAACAGCTAAACATGGCAATAGGAAAGCAGGGTCAGAGACTCACCTGGGTCTCTCCAGCACCTGCAGAGCACTCAGCTCAGCTCATTCATTCAACAAATGCCAATTGGATATTCAACAGATAGAAAGCATCTTCCATGCACCACACGTCCTGTCCAGAGCTGAGGATCTAACCAAGACAGACAGTCTGAGCCCTGTGCTTAGGAGCTTACATTTAGCACACAGAAGACACAAAATCAGTATTTGTTGAAATAACTGAGACAATGATTGAGTCAACAATCCTCTTTTTTCTAGTAGGATACCTTCATCTGCCACACTGTGGGGTAAAAAGAATGATAATCTCAAATAAGTTGTCACGGTGTTGGTCAAGATATTGTTGAAATTCAGTGAGAAGACTTCTAAAGATTTTATATATATATAAAGCTACTTATATAAAAACTTTATATCAACTATTATGAACAATAACCCTTGTGTAAAATAGAGGCTTCCCCAATGGATCAGTGGGTAAAGAATTCACCTTCCAGTACAGATGTGGGCTGGATCCCTGAGTCTGAAAAATCCCCTGGAAAAGGAAATGGCAACCCACTCCAGTATTCTTGCCCTGAAAACTCCCATGGACAGAAGAGCCTGGTGGGCTACAGTCCAAAGCATTGCAAGAATCATACATGACTAAGTGATTGAGCTTGCTGGCTTGTTGTGTACAATGTTTCTTGACATTATTTAAAGATAATACAAATCATAATTAGACATAAAAAATAATATTCACTTATTTCATTCATTTTTAATTTGATGGACTATGTAGTTACGATATATTTTGTCCGACTCTTCGCAACCCCATGGATTGTAGCCTACCAGGCTCCTCTGTCCATGGAATTCTCCAGGCAAAAACACTGGAGTGGGTGGCCATTCTCTTCTCCAGGGAATCTTCCTGAGACAGGGACTGAACCTGGGTCTCCTGCATCAGGCAGATTCTTTACTGTCTGAGCCACCAGGGATATCCAATTTATAAATACATTATAACATAGTTCATAGCACTCTGATGAATGGAGTAATACATATATATAAATAAACTGGAGACAGTAAGTAAGTAATTGGAGACAGTCACTCAATTTATTTTTTCATTGTTAGGAGTTTGCAGTTAAAATTTGGACACCATTGTTTTAGATCCTTTGGCACAAACTAACTGGTGGTAATTTCAAACTGATTTACTTAGCAGAGCTCCAATCCTGCATGTTCCATCCAACCAGGTTTCTCTAGTTCTGAGGCAAGTGGGGCTGAGAACTGGAAGAAGGGCAGGAGCAAGGTGCATTCCAGATAAACAGAATAAGAAGTGCAAAGGGCCCAGGAGCAAAGTGGGCTTGAGAGCTGGAGTAGAGAGAAGCTAGAGAAAAAGAGATGAGTGTAAAGGCCAGGAAGGTAGTTGGGTCCAGATGGTGCAAGGTCTTAGAGCCATAATAAAGACCTTGGAATTTACTGAGAGTTAAATCAAAGCCCTTTGGAGTTTTGTAAGCAGGAAAATAACATATAATGTTTTTATTTTTTGAAACATTGCTCAGTCCTTCAATCCAGATTTGATGTGAAATATACTTTTACTCAATGGACATGAGTTTGAGCAAACTCTGGGAGATGGTGAAGGACACGGAAGGCTGGCATGCTGCAGTCCATGGGGTCGCAAAGAGACACAACTGAGCAACTGAACAACAAAATACTTCTACCACCAATTATCTGACTTGTCTGTCTATGTCTCAAATGAAAGTATTTCTACAACTTTATTTACCCACACAGCATCAGGTTATTGAGATTTATCCTTGATGTTATGTGTAGTTTAACTCATCCCTTTAAATTTCTTGCAACAGTCCATTGTATATATATGCTGAATGTATTTATCCATTCTCCTGTTAATAGGTGTGTCTTTTCAGTTTGTCATTACCAAAAATTAAGGCAACAAAACCATTCTTCAGTGTGTATCCCTGAGTACACATAGTCTCTAAATTCACAGCTGATGGGAACTGTTGGGACAAATGTTTGCATTCTATTATTGTGTTAGCTCATGAACATGCTCTCCAAAGTGATTCCACAGCAGTGAGTACAAGACTTCTTATTTCTCTATACATTTGTCAACAGTTGTTAACTTAAGATCTTATAATTTTTGTCAACTGATGGATACAAGTAAGCCTAAACATCAGTTAGCACATTTATTGGATGTTCAGCTTTCCTGTTTGTGAATTGTCAATTCCTATCCTGTGCTCATTTTTCTACCCCATTACTTATCTTTTTCTTACCAACTGCTATGAATTGTCTGGATATTCGAGATACCAATCCTTTGTTAGTATTTACTTTCTGAATATTTACTGTTAACTCACCTTTCCAGACTGAGTGAAAAAAATCTTGGTGAAAAAAAAAGTTCTAATTTTAATGTAGTAAAATTTATCATTATACTGTTTTTCTATTTTTAATTTATTTATTTTTAATTGAAGGATAATTGCTTTACAATATTGTATTGATTTCTGCCATACATCAGCATGTATCAACATAATTTCAAAGTCTGTGATTTACATTCCTTGCTGAAGAAAACTTTTCTAAACGTTTAATATCACAAAAAATATTTTTATTTTCTTCTAAAAGTTATTCCTTTCATATGTGGGTCATAAAATCATCCAAGAGTTACTTTTTTATATGCTATGAGAGATGATCATTGGAAAAGACCCTGATGCTGGGAAAGATTGAAGGCAGGAGGAGAAGGGGATGACAGAGGATGAGATGGTTGGATAGCATCACCAACTCAATGGACATGAGTTTGAGCAAGGTCCAGGAGTTGGTCATGGACAGGGAAGCCCGGTGTGCTGCAGTCCATGGGGTCACAAAGAGTTGGACATGACTGAGTGAATGAACTGAACCGAACTGATGAGAGATGCATTAGGGAATTCTTCCTTTCCCCACCAGTATCTAATGTCCCTTCTCATATATAAGATTTACATATTCTATTCTGTTCCATTGGTCTATACTTGATCCAATAGCTCATTGTCTTGTATCTTTATGAAAGTGTCGATAGCTGTTCCCATATTTTCTTCTTCATAACTCTTTTATTTATACTTAGTCTTTGATCTTCCAAACAACTTGTAGAATCAGCTCTTTAATTTCACCAAAAACACTGTAATTATCTCTCATTCCTTAGCCTAGTGTCTCTTCCTTAATCCAGGTCCTTCTTTAATCATGTAGTATTTAACAACATTTTGTACTTCTCTCCATATATGTCTTAAAAATATTTTGTTACATTTATTCTAAGCTAATTGGTAGCTTTGGTTTTAATAATTTGGAGATAATTTTCAAAGTATATAATTAATATTGTCCTTTTTCTCCTATTCTTGTACCTCTCACTCACTCAACTGCTATGAACCTAGTTCCAGCCACCACTGGAGTATTCTAGTAACTTCCTGCTGGGACTCAAGGTTTCTTATTTCCCCAGCACTTCATCATAGGCAAATAGCCAGAGAAACTTTAAAAAGCAAATCAGATCATTGCATCCCCAGCCATAAAATAAGCTCTCATATGGCTTCTGCCTTACAAGCAGAACAAAATACAAGCTCCCTTCATTGGCCACAATTTATCACACAGGTTCCTGTGTAATCTGGCCCCTGCCCACCACTCCATCTGCTTCCAGCTGCACTGATATTCTGTCAGCTCTTAGACATGCTAAGCCCAGCCCGTCTCCAGGATACTCTTTCTGCTAGGTGCAGTCTGCTTCCAAGAACTTTCTGCCAACAAGAGCTTTACCTGACTGCCTTCCTCTTATAGACTGCCTCTTCAGAAAGGGCCTCTCTGGCCACCTCACCCTAGCTAAAGCAGCAACCACCTGCCACCATAAGTCACCCTCAACCTCAGTACCCCAACTTACCTTCTTTACACCAGTGCAGTTTTCATTACGTGAAATTACCTTATGTATTTGTGCTGCTTATTTTCCACTATTTCTGTTTCTCACTTTATGATGGGTTTCTAGAAGGAAAAGATGTTTCCTTTACTGTTGCTTTTAGAATAGCCAGCTGACCCCCACTGGTGTCGGTAAATAGAATACAACATATAATGTATAATATTGGAACATACACCATATAATTATTTGAGGTATAATTGTTGTTGTTTAGTCATTAAGTTGTGTCCAACTCTTTGGCAACCCTGTGGACTGTAGCCTGCCAGGCTCCTCTGTCCATGGAATTCTCCAGACAAGAATATGGGAGTGGATAACCATTCCCTTCCCAAGGGTCAAACCCAGGTCTCCTGAATTGCAGGCAGATTCTTTATCACCTGAGCCGCCAGGGAAGCCCATAATACATGGTAGTATTATGTATGATGTCTAATATATTATGTAAAATATGTTCTATATACAATAATATACAATGTACCACACATAATATACAATGTATAATATATACTATGTAATAAAATGTATAGTAGTCAATCTACTACAAATAATGACAAATAATATGAACGCCTTTGAAAGATGTACATCTTAAAATTTTGTATTCCTACTTCTATAATTCCTCCAAAGTCACACACACAGAAAATGAGAAAGAAGAGGAGCAGAAAGGAGGAGAATGGAGGAGAAAAGGGAGGAGATTTCCACAATTTGAAAGAAGATTCAGCTGATGCTGATGCTTCCATAGGACTGCACTTTTTTCCCAGTCCTCGCCATGAGGAAAGGAGTGATGGGTATCCAGGTGGCACCTGTCTGTAAGCCTGAGAGGTTGTGTATGGCTGTGCTGCTGCTGCTGCTAAGTCGCTTCAGTTGTGTCCGACTCTGTGCGACCCCATAGACGGCAGCCCACCAGGCCCTGCCGTCCCTGGGATTCTCCAGGCAAGAACACTGGAGTGGGTTGCCATTTCCTCCTCCAATGCATGAAAGTGAAAAGTGAAAGTGAAGTCGCTCAGTCATGTCCAACTCTTAGCGACCCCATGGACTGCAGCCTACCAGGCTCCTCCGTCCATGGGATTTTCTAGGCAAGAGTACTGGAGTGGGGTACCATTGCCTGTAGCACAAGCTAATTAGCAATGTATGGTTCTCACTGTCACCTGCACCACTCTCTGCCAAGTGAATGGGCCTGTGGTCCCCTCTTATGAAGTCTTGACTTCTCAGGGCCTGTGCAGGAAGAGTGGAGTGGCAAAAATCAGGGGATTTTGCTGGAGTCTGTTTCCTCCACAACACAGTCCATGCTGGGAGTCATGGAACCCCTTCAGTTACTCAAAGTCCAAACGGAAAAATAACTAATGAAACAGCATACTGTAGATGCCTTATTTAGATATATTCCTGGGTTTTAGCAGTTAGAAAACCAGGTCATGTTTTTTAACCAGGTCATGTTTTGCATCTTCCCTCAGCTGGCCTTTTGCTTTCATCTTTTAACATGTGATTTTCTACATTACTTGGTTTCTACTCTTGATTTCTATTTCTAGTCACCATATTCTACTTTTCAGCAAGCAGTAACTTGGAACAATTTTGCCCACAATTTTTGGAAAGTGGAAACAATAGATGATAAAACTAGAACTGCCTCCTATCCTACGGTTTGGGACTTTCTGATTTCATCAGTGTCTTAAGGTCTGCAAGTAAGTAAGTGAAAGTTACTCAGTCGTGTCTGACTCTGTGACGCCATGGACCATACAGTCTATGGAATTCTCCAGGTCAGGATACTGGAGTGGGTAGCCTTTCCCTTATCCAGGGATCTTCCCAACTCAGGGATCAAACCCAGGTATCCCTCATTGCAGGCAGATTCTTTACCAGCTAAACTACCAGGGAAGCCTTTGGGGTCATCTCTAAAGCCCTGAGCTCTCTGGTCATCTCTAAAGAACATTACCTTTCTCTTCATGGTAAACAGGAAAGAAATGAAGGCAATTAGAGCCCTTAGGATGTAAATTTCAGTGTTGGCTGAAAGGTTCTTTTTTTTCCCCCCCGGTCCTGCTTTTGTAAAAAAAAAAAAAGAAAAAGCTCTGGTAGGACTAAACCTAGGAGCTACCAAAGCTCCATGACAACTGGCTGGGCCAGCTGTGGCGACCATCTCCATGTGCACATCAGAGCCATTTACAGACATGCATACGCACACTGCAGGACAAACAGTCACTTATGCTCTCCCCGAGAGGGGATCATTAGCAACTTGTGAGTACACGGTAGGCTGGGGAGAACACTACTAATAAGTCAGTCTTCTGCTTGATGAACTCAGTTTTATTGATTATACTAAGATAACATCATTATCCTCTTTTCTGCATGTTATACCAATACAAGCACTGCCTTCCTATTCTTGCTCATCAGATTGATTAATGATACATGTTGTTTTTTTTTCCCTCAGTCCACATATCTGTGTGTAAAGGAAAAAGGGGTAGAATGATTTTCAAACAGGGATCCAAAGTACTATGGGAAATGTCTTTTAGAATTCTCCTTATTTTGAAATCTAAAAAATAAATCTTTCTCCAGTTATACATTTTTTAAGTGAAGGAACAAATCGTTTTATGTACTGAGAAATGGACTATTTCCTGCCATATCAGTAAACAAGGATGTCACAGTCATCAGAGACTGCAACCCTCCAATGTGAGCTGGTGAACCCTCAGGGCTCAGGAAGAAGAAGAATACCTGTGACCCAACAGGTATCAGGCTGCAGCCACTCCATATGGTGAGCCCCCAGGGAGCTCAGGATGTGAAAAAGCACAGGATAGGAGCCCAGGATAGCTGAATGCATATGAGAGGAATGATTTCACTGAGCCCAGACTTTTGCATCTTCCCATACACAGAAAAGCACAAAATTCTTTAACTTGGGATATCTGGTTTTCTATGATTTACAATAATCTTTTGATGTTCAGACTATCTGCCCTTTCTTGCAAAACTTCTATATAACCTGGCTTTTCCCCCTCCTCACCTCCTCAGAACAGTTCTCTCAAGATTACTTGAGATACTGTTTCCCAGGCTTGAGGTCCTAAAAATTCCCACCAAATAAAACATAACTCTTAACTTTTAGGTTGTGACTATTTTTTAATTCAACAGTATCAAGCAACTGAACTCCAAATAATGACACAATGGATACAGTCCTGCCAAGGACACCCTGCTTACTCACGTGTGCATGGAACACCCTGTTCTCTCACAGGGTTGCACTTCTCACAATGGGAATATAGCTGAAGGATTTCTGAAAAATTTGAAACACTTTAATAATTCTTATAAAGCTATATTTCCATTCCTGAGCTAAATTGGGAGAAGATCAGTAGCCATTCCTTTTTTTTTAATGAAATATTACCCAGTGATGAAAAAGAATGAAATTCTGCCATCTGCAGTGATGTGGGTGGACCTAGAGAATACTATGCTTAGTAAGTCAGATAAAGACAAATACTGTATATAACTCACATGTAGAATCTAAAAAATAATATAAATGAATGCATATGCAAAACAGAAACAGATTCATAAATATAGAAAACAAACTAGCAGTTACCAACAGGGAGAAGGAATGGGGAGGGGCAAATTAGTCTTACAGGATTAAGAGATACAAAGTGCTATGTGTGAAATGATAAGCAACAGGAATATAGCACAGGGAATTATAGCCGTTTTCTCAATAACTTTTAGTGGATTATAAAGTGTAAAGATACTGAATCCCTATGTTGTATACCTGAAATTAATATAATATTGTAAATCAACTATTCTTCAATTTAAAAATTCAGACAATGGCTATTTATTGACTCAGTGCCTGACATTGGCCAGGACACTGTCCAGGGTGCTAGGGAAACAATGGTGAGGCCAAACAGATACAATTCCTACCATCAAGAGTCCAGAGGAAGACACGGGTAGTAATTAAGAATTATACAAATAAATGTAAATTTTCAACCATGACATATGTTATGAATAAGAAAGAACAAGAATTTTGGGAGCACAGTAATGTATTAGGATGAAACAGAATTATACATGTATACCCTTTGCCATGTGACTTTGAAGTATCTCCCACTTGAGTAAATGAAGTATGTTTCATTGTCCCAATGGTGCTGACCAAGGCCCCATGACTTGTTTCAGCCAATGACATGTTTGTAAGCATGACATGAGAAGAGGTTTTAAATATATGTGCAGGGTTTGGCTCTGCCTCTTGCATTTGTATGTTGACAAGAGAAAAAAATGCCCCAGGTGGCTACTGGTCCCAGATAGGAGGAGACAAATGTAATAGATTCAAACCTAACCCACAGCCTCAAGCTAATCCCAGATGTGGCTAGCAGAGACAAAGCCAACCCACAGACCTACAAACATGAATAAAAAATGGCTGCTGCTGATGGTAAGCTACTGATTTAGGAATTGCTTGTTATGCAGAATCATCATTGCAGAAATCTAACTGAAACAGATATACAATAGATACAGTAAGTTCATTCAGGGAGGTCAGGAAACGCACCCATGAGGATGTGACAATGGTAAGGAGTCTTGTAGTTTTATTAAAATACCAAATCTTAAAAAGACCATATCAGGATTTATTTTCATATTTCTGTTTTTCAACTTGCTGCTATTTTGTTTGGTTAGTCAGTCCTCAAAGTGTTTGGCTTTTTGTTGGTCAATGTTTGCGAATATTGTGCCTCAGCCTTTTATTGGCCCAAATAACCTGGCGTTAAGAAGGAGAGATCCCAACTGAGCTATGACCAAAACATAAGCATATGACGAAATACCAAAGAAAGCAATGGTGACTCCACCACTTCCTCTCCTCAAGGTGATTAGAGTCCAAAGCAGAAGATGGTAGGCAAAAGAATCACATAAATAAAGGCAAATTTTCAACGATACTAAATGAGAGATACGTGGGATAAATGAGAGATACATGGGATCCAGGCATGTGGGGAGCCGAGGAGTATGGATTATGTTGACTTAGACACAACTGGAAGAAGGAACATCTTAGAGTGGCATCTCTGAAATCAAAGTAACCAAGACTGAAAGAGTATGACAAGAGAAGAAGGAGTTTCCAGGTGGAAAAAGAATAGTAAAATGATGGGAGGAAACCATTGAGGGAGTGGGAGGTGCCTAAAAAGCTTTCAGAGCACTGAGATTCAGTGGTACCATAAACATACCCCACTGGACACTGCCTGGCAAGTGCAGCTGGAGGCATGTAAACCACTTACTTGTCTCTTCATGAGGTCAGAAAATGTATTTTTTACACAGTAAAGGAAGAGTCTACTTTTACAAAGTAAAAAAAGAACCAGAGATCGGAGTTATCTGTTCCTTGACATCAACTTTATGTTGGGCACCAGGTAAGCATCCTATCAATGTATTTAAAGAACACAGGTGGATCCTCCCATGATCCTAAAAGAAAACAGGTGAGCTCTCCCATGATCCTCTCCCATGTATTAAAGAATCTAGAGTGTAAGAACTGAAAGAGATCTTAAACCACCAACATTCTCATTGAATAGATGAGAAAAATGCTCAAAACCACGCACACATGCAATGACAGGCCAGAGGTCAAATTTCAAAGTCTGGACTCCCAGGTCTATCTCATAGTCCTATATTCAGTTATAAGCACATCTGGTCTTCAAAGTCCAGCTATTAGGTTTGATTGAGAAAGCAACACCCTGTCTTCAGGAAGGAGAAGGAATCTCAGTTACAAAGCAAGAATCACCAGATGGAGAGTTAGGCTCAGTTCCATAACTTCCATCTCAATCCTCTTCAGTGAACTTCCTGCTACTCACTCCAACCACATTGCTTCACACATCTGCTTGTCTTCTGAGTAGGTAACGCTTGCCGAGGGCAGTCACCACTAAGAACTGGATGCTGTCCCAAACTACACTGCTCTTAAATCAATGGAGATTTCTCAACACCACTACTCAGAGCTCTGCCTGTTGTAGATGGAACAACTGAGTGCTATCATTCACAGAGTGTGAGATACAAACAATGCATCCCTTTGGTTGTTCAGTGCACCACCTGAAGATCTATACACAGCCATCCTGAGGTTTCTGCTCTCCAAACAATAAGCCATCATGGTAGCCAACAGTCCAAGGAAATCCTGTGCATTCTGTTTCATTTTAATAGGAGACTCTAAAGGGTAAAGGCAGCTGTAAGAAGAAAGAAGACTCAGAGATGGGCTTATCTGATTCCTTAGAAAAGCTCTATCCTGAACTTTTAAGCAAGCCTAGAATGCAGGTACACTTTTCTGATAAACAAAAAAGCTATTGTAATCAACAAGCCAAAAAAAAAGAAAAAAAGAAGGCTTGAAAGAATAAAGTAGCTGGGATACTCATTGCCAGTCATTAACCTGATTTTCTAATGAATATGGCATTAGGCATTCATTAACAATCATTTGTGTTTATGTTGAACAGTGGATGTATAATGAAGGTTGGTAAATGAAAGCAAAATTAAACCAGGGGATTTTGGACACTTATAAAGCAATTAACTTGTTTGGCAGTAATTACACATTGAAAGCTAAATCAAGTGCATTTAGAAAGCCACAAGAGTCGCCACATAAACCAGAGGTGCTTTGCTCTAAAATAATAGAAGAATCTCTCTTTCTTTCAAAATGAAAGAGAAAGGCAAAAGTATGGTGTAAATGACAAATAAGGCCCAGGTCTAATGAAAAGGAATACGGTTACAGCCCATATGTTAGAGAAGAGGCAAGTTACTGAAAAACAGGACAGCTCAGCTAATTAAAAAAGAGAAAGAATGAAAGAAAAAAACAACCCTTTGTGACCACAATGATGTGAAAACAGGTGGTCTGTGACAGAGAGTTCAAGTTTTTGTTCTGTTTATGCACACAGGCATGCACACACTTGCACACACACAGATTCTACATTCTTGAGATACCTATTAGATGTGTGAAGCGTAAAAACTGAACCCTCAGTGAAGTCCTTGGCCAACCCCTGCATCTCAGTTTGCAGTTACCAGGTCTCTGTCACTGGCAGTTCTGTTAACTCGAGTTTCCAAATCAGTGCTGGGCTACAGATCTTTACTCAGGTTCGCACACGGCCTGAAACGGTGCGTGCGCTCAGTTGTTTCAGTTGCGTCCGACTCTTTGTGCCCCCAATGGACTACAACCCACTAGGCTCCTCTGCCCATGGGATTTTCCAGGCAAGAATACTGGAGTGGGTTCCCATGCCCTCCTCCAGGGGATCTTCTTGACCCAGGAATCAAACCCATGTCTCCTGCACTGCAGGTAGATTCTTTACCACTGAGCCACTGTGGAAGCCCATAGCATGAAAGGTCAGCCATTAAATGCATGCAAGGCTCCTTTTAAAAAGGAGGAGAGAAGGGTAGTAGTAGGGAAAACAAAGGTGACCTGCCCAGGGAAAAATCTATCCTGGAACTGTTAGAGAGCAAGGAAAAAGACAAAATTCCAGGTGGTCCCAGCATTCATCAACAGAAACTTTGCTCCAAATATACATTCATAATCCAGCAAAGCCTTCAAAGTGAAAAGCACTTCAGAATTTTCAACCCAACAATTGTCATTCATAAAATATTACAGAGGCACTGGCTGGGTGTGTTTATTTATTTTGCTTTCCTCAGGCTGCAAGAGGATGGCTGGGCTAGAGTCTTCAGATGAGCCCAAAGGTCTGAGAGGGGACAAAGTCTTCCAAACAGGAGTCTTGAGCGTCCTCCTCAAAAAGAGCTGAAGACACATAAGCCCTCCCCATCTGACAAATACCTTTGCAAACGGGGGTTGTAGGCACTTGACGGTTAGTAACCGAAACAATGGTTCCCAGGGGGATCCTTAAAGGGCAGCTGGCTTTGTGGAAACATTTCCCAAGAACTTGGATGTCCACTATGGTAAAAGCAAATACTTGCTTTGCCCCAGGATTGGAACGGAAAACGGAAACCAGGAGTAGCTTTTGAAATCCTTACATAGTCATCTAACTGCCACCAAATTAAAAAATGTGTTTGCCCTGACATGGTGTGTACATATCTTTCAAGACATGTGGTCTCACTTTTAAAAGATAAATGTTTTATTTCCAAGCAGAGGATCAAGGTATTATACTGAAAAACATTTTTCTTCCTTGTTTAAAACCATTTTAAATATTTAGATCATCTACCTAGTTCTAATCTAATGTGGAGTGTTTCATTAGATATTTTATTTGTCTGAAAATTACTTTCTGATTTTGACCAAGACCTCATCAATATTTCATTTTCTTTGCATCAGTCCCAATATCATTTCCTGAGTCTTCATAAACAAACATGTGTCTTTATATATCAGGAGAGTCAGGGAATAGACTAATCTTTAAGGCACCTGCTACTAATCCAGTGCTTTTTACATTTTGTAAGGCATTCACATTACCTTGGAAACTAGTTAAAATGCAGATCCTGATTCAGAAGGTCCCAAGTGGGACCTGAGATTCTGTTTTTAATATAACAAGCTCCCAGGTGACACTGATTTCCACACAGCAAGGTAGTAATCTACTAATCTCTGTAGTTGGTAACTGGTTTTAAAAGGTTGTACTATCAGGACTCGGGCTTCCTTGGTGGCTCAGTGGTAAAGAATCCATCTGCCAATTCAGGAGATGTGGGTTCAATCCCTGAGTCTGGAAGATCCCCTGGAGGAGGAAATGGCAACCCACTTCAGTGTTTCTGCCTGGGAAATCCCATGGACAGAGGAGCCTGGTGAGCTACAGTTCATGGGATCAAAAGAGTGAGACGTGACTTAGTGACTAAAACAACATGGCAAAATCACTAACTGGCGCTGAGTTCAGTTCAGTTCAGTCTCTCAGTCGTGTCCGACTCTTTGCAACCCCAAGGACTGCAGCATGCCAGGCTTTCCTGTCCATCACCAACTCCCGGAGCTTGCTCAAACTCATGTCCATCGAGTCAGTGATGCCATCCAACCATCTCATCCTCTGTTATCCCCTTCTCCTCCCGCCTTCAATCTTTCCCAACATTCCCATGTTCTCTTTTCCAATGAGTCAGTTCTTCACATCAAGTGGCCAAAGTATTGGAGTTTCAGCTTCAGCATCAGTCCTTCCAATGAATATTCAGGACTTCCAACAAATATTCAGGAGGCAGTGGAGCTAGAGTCCAACACAAACCTGCCTAGTAGCTATGCCTGTGTTAGTTCTCTGTGTTCTGGGGTCTTTCATGAATATTTCAGTGTGACCGGGCTAAGGGGTGTGAGGTAGAGAGTGATCTGGTAAGATGCTTACATTAATTTCTCATAAGAATTTCAGCTTTGAATTTTCCTTCCTTCAACTAGCATTTTGCTATATAAATAGAAAATATAATTCATCCCAACCCCATAGTGATTTAAGATTTTAACTGTCTTGGGCAGACACCAATTGGCAAAGAATTGTGGACTCTTTAAAAACTAATGATTTCCCTCTCGACTGCATGCTTATTTATTATCTTTTAAAAGGTCTAGATTTTTAAGAATAAGATCAGGGAGCAAAGGCTGAGACTGGATACCATCAAAGAAGCTACAGCTAACCTAATGGGGACTTTGGGGAAACTGCAAAAAAAAAAAAAGCCTGCCCCATCTGGGCAGATACAGTCCCAAGACAGGACTTGGTTTCACCAGCAAACGGGGCTGAATTTCAGCCTGATTTTCATCCCTTTGGCCTGGAGCCCTTGGGTAGGGTACACCCTTCCTGCCTTCTTACACGGTGGCCCTGATGCTGGTGACTTCATCTGGAGTACAGAGTACGCGACACAGGGGTGAACATAAAAACGAGAGTTCAGAAAGATAGTGAAGCAGACACAAGAGCCGTTAAGTGCAGGACACTCAACCCTTAGGCGTTTAGCCAGGAATAGAAGACAGGAGAGGACACCAAAACCAGACAGGACAATGGGGTCAAGTGTTGCCTTTCCCCCCTGAATAATTAGAAACCTGGGGGTCTCTATTAGAGAAATAGAGGGGAAGGGTGTGGAGGTGAGGAAGCAGGCTTAATACACAATACTCAACTTTACATTCAGAAGCATCAATTCCTTTTTCTAATCCTCTCTTCAAGGAAAACAAAATCATCTCAGGATTAAAAGGTTCTTTGAATCGAAGATGTAAACCTAATTCCTCCTAAAATAGGCACTAAGACTTGAACTTGAATAAAATAACCTATTCTTTCCATATGTCACTATAATAAAATTGATTCCTCAGTTTCTAAGAGTCAGCTACTGATTTCAGAAGCCCAAGAATAACAATGGGAAAATGGATTTCTAATCCACATATTTATGTAATTATTGTTTTTTTTATCAAATTGTAACTTAGACAGGCTTCTTATTTAACAATATGCATAATAATAAATGGTTCATAACCAAAAACTATATATTCTTTGTCAACGCTTCTTGTTATAGTTTCCAAAAAAAAAAGCACTGAAACTACATCTGCTGCCAGTTCTCTTCCTCTGGTGACCAGAGATTCCAGGAAATGGACAAGTTTTATTTTGTGTGGTCAAATATTAATAACCTCATTATAAATCTATAATCCTAATTTCTACTTGAGTACAAATAAATATAGTAAGCTCTTTTAAAAATATATTAGCCTTAACAATAATTATCAGGAATAAGGAAAGTTAGGCTTTTAGTCAGTTATGTTTCCTCTTTTATTGTGGGTACCATTTCAGAAGTCTCATTGAATTTTTAGGAACCTGCCAGTCCAGTCAAAAGGAATCACAAATCCTTAACTAACGTATGCTAACTTTTCTTTGAGGAACAAAAGAAGCATCTTTGTTTGTTCCTCACCAGCAAACACCAAGCCATCTAAAAGGAGTCCTTTCAGTGGCAGTGTTAGCAGGGAAATTCAATTGTATTTAATTAAGTTCTTCCCCCAAAAACTGCACACAGAAGCACCAAAGAGGTTATCAGAGGTCAGATGCCTGTCATGACTTTCTGACCCTCCCAAAATGCAAAATAAAAGATAGAGGTAGCCCCGCTGGTACGATGGCCTTCCACATTTGTGTCTCTCCCTTTCTGCTTTAATTTAATAGCAATCAGCACAATATGTCTGCTTTTTTCTGAACAATAGGAAAGGCAGAAGTTAGATTTACAGCTCTGCAAGGGGAAGGCAGGAGACAAGAGAGGCTTACTATGGCTTTTAACATTGAATAAGAACAACACTTTGATACCCATTAAAAAGAAAAAAACTTGAAAATCTACTTAACATTCATTGCTGTCAGAAGTGGACAGATGTGCACTTTTTGAAATTTTGTACTCTAGAATTATCTTAAATTATCAACTCTCTTACAGATCCTTTTTAAAAAGGATGCTCAGATGAATAAGATTTCTCTCGTACTGAAAAAAATAGACGTGATATCTAGTCATGCATTTAGGACTGTCTTGACTTTAAAATATTAGGTATTTATGTAACGATCCTTATTTTTCAAATTTCCCAATTTTTACAAGTCTACTAATAACCTTATAATCAGCAAATGTAACGGACATGATCAGAAGTGCTAAGTGTGTTGTATGAAACCAGACAAAACTTAATTAACCGAAATGTCATTTAGGGTCTTGAATGTCTAGTAACAAATGAGCACCAGACACGGAACTTACTTCCTGAAATATCTGAAGTTCAGGAAATTGCATTCTTGAGTGACATTGTAAGGAGAATCTTAGAATCAGGGGCCCAGAAGACATCTTAAAGATGATTTAATCTGACATCCCAGTGGATGTGTGAATGGCTGCATCCCATTCCCACCTCACTGTCACCCAATCTGTGGCCGGATAATTCCACGAAGATTTCAAACTCACTGTTTCCTCCAGCCACCCATTTCCAGGGAGACAACCCTTTCTTTCATAAGTGAAAATCGAAAACTTAAACTAAAAGGAGGCTTAATTTTGAGGTCAAGAGTCCCAAATTTTAATCCTGGCTCTGAACCTAATATAGGATTTTGAGTTACATTTAATCTCTCTGTGCTCGTGTGAAAAGGAAGGTAAAAATATTTGTGGGATCATCTTTGGGTCAAGTTCTTTGCATTCAAATCTATGTGCTGTAAATTTTCTTCCTCTAGAGCTGTTAGGTCAGGATAGAGAATTGGCTTCAACTTGGATACCAACTCAGATCCATTGGTGGCAGCTATCTGGACGCTGCATTAAGAAGGACGTTGAGACTGTCCAGGTTTCGTGGGAAAGACCATCCTGTCTCAGGGTGGAGGAGGAACATGTGCCCATATTGGCCACCTTTGTTCTGGGTAATGCCCAGGAAAGAGCTAGAAGAAGGACACTTGGGACCAAAACTTTGCTTCAGCAAGAACAGCTGGGAGACTGGGGCAGGTGAGAACATAGGAACTAATTCCAAAATGATTCCAGTCTTGGGGATCAGAGGAGACTGACCTATGTCCTTTCAAATCAGAAAATCAGGTTAAAAGAAAAGGACTGTGAGTTCAGGTCCATCCACTCTCTTGAAAAATCAAGCACAGGGTCGGGAGAAAGAAGTTACTTGAGCACATCTCAACAGCTCTGAAGAAGAGTTCGTCTCTATTCAGGCGAGAAAGCTGCCTGAAGATTAAATAATAGTCCCAAGGATACTCAGCTGGCTGCTAAACAAGGGGGATTTGAATTAAATCTGTCCCCAAAATGCTGCAAAATACACGCCAATAACTTTACTGTTATTCTAACTCCCTTCAAAACAGCAGTACAGAAAAAAAGACTATCCTGCAGTGATTTCCATCCTCTCCCGACACTTCTGGCACAATGCACACCTGCAAATTCACTTGTCAGCTTTCTGCATTACATCAAGCTAATAGGTAACTAATTTGCTATATGTATTTTTTTTCTTAAAAATATCATTAACCTTTTATTGTAATAACATCATTTTAATGGGGTCATCTCACATGCTAGTAAAGTAATGCTCAAAATTCTCCAAGCCAGGCTTCAGAAATACGTGAACTGTAAAATTCCAGATGTTCAAGCTGGTTTTAGAAAAGGCAGAGGAACCAGAGATCAAATTGCCAACATCCACTGGATCATCAAAAAAGCAAGAGAGTTCCAGAAAAACATCTATTTCTGCTTTATTGACTATGCCAAAGCCTTTGACTGTGTGGATCACAATAAACTGTGGAAAATTCTGAAAGAGATGGGAATACCAGACCACCTGACCTGCCTCTTGAGAAACCTATATGCAGGTCAGTAAGCAACAGTTAGAACTGGACATGGAACAACACACTGGTTCCAAATAGGAAAAGGAGTAAGTCAAGACTGTATATTGTCACCATGCTTATTTAACTTATATGCAGAGTACATCATGAAAAACACTGGGCTGGAAGAAGCACAAGCTGGAATCAAGATTGCCGGGAGAAATATCAGTAACCTCATATATGCAGATGATACCACCCTTATGGCAGAAAGTGAAGAGGAGCTAAAAAGCCTCTTGATGAAAGTGAAAGAGGAGACTGAAAAAGTTGGCTTGAAGCTCAACATTCAGAAAACGAAGATTATGGCATCTGGCCCCATCACTTCATGGGAAATAGATGGGGAAACAGTGGAAACAGTGTCAAACTTAATTTTTTTGGGCTCCAAAATCACTGCAGATGGTGATTGCAGCCATGAAATTAAAAGACACTTACTCCTTGGAAGGAAAGTTATGACCAACCTAGATAGCATATTCCAAAGCAGAGATATTACTTTGCCAACAAAGGTCCATCTAGTCAAGACTATGGTTTTTCCAGTAGTCATGTATGGATGTGAGAGTTGGACTGTGAAGAAGGCTGAGTGCCAAAGAACAGATGCTTTTGAACTGTGGTATTGGAGAAGACTCTTGAGAGTCCCATGGACTGTAAGGAGATCCAACCAGTCCATCCTAAAGGAGATCAGTCCTGGGTGTTCATTGGAAGGACTGATGCTGAAGCTGAAACTCCAATACTTTGGCCACCTCATGCGAAGAGTTGACTCATTGGAAAAGACCCTGATGCTGGGAGGGATTGGGGGCAGGAGGAGAAGGGGACGACAGAGGATGAGATGGCTGGATGACATCACCGACTCAATGAACATGAGTTTGAGTGAACTCCAGGAGTTGGTAATGGACAGAGAGGCCTGGTGTGCTGCGATTCATGGGGTCGAAAGGAGTCGGACACGACTGAGCGACTGAACTGAACTGAACTGAATGGGGTTATATATTTAACCCCATTAACCTTTCTTAATATGCAGAAGTTTTAACCTAAGTAATGATCAAGGAGGACTTCCTGTTAATTTTATTATGAAAAACTGTAGCAACCTAAGCTTTCTGCAACTCTCTATTTCTATTTGATATAGTATCATTGGGTATTCAAAGAAGGCAATGGCAACCCACTCCAGCACTCTTGCCTGGAAAATCCCATGGACGGAGGAGCCTGGTAGGCTGCAGTCCATGGGGTTGCTAGGAGTTGGACACGTCTGAGCAACTTCACTTTCACTTTTCACTTTCATGCACTGGGGAAGGAAATGGCAACCCATTCCGGTATTCTTGCCTAGAGAATCCCAGGGACAGGGGAGCCTGGTGGGCTGCCGTCTATGGTGTTGCACAGAGTCAGACATGACTGACTCGACTTAGCAGTAGCAGCAGCAGCATTGGGTATTATAAAATACAGTTATTCAAAAGTGAAACCACTGAAAGAAAATCTGAAATAAGGACAATTAGAGACAGAGAGAGAGCGAGAAACTTAAAACTGATGACTTGAATTCCCCACCTCAATCCCACTCTAAATATAAGTCATAAAGAGCCCAGTATTGTTTCCCTGGGAACAGGCTGAGTGACAGATGCAGTGAGTACTGGCAGCTAACTCCAGTGCTCTGAGTTTGTAGACGCAATTAAGTAGATGCTGCAAACACTTAGGTGCCACATCTGGACTGGTTACCAAGGCAGTGCAACACCATCTGATACCCCAGCATTAGGCATATGTTCTGGAGCTCATCCTGCTAACTAACATTTTCACCGGGTCCAAAGTTTTAACCTTTGAAACAGCACAAGTGAAATATCAGGATTTTGGAATCAAAATGAGAACTACGTTAAACACTGGGTCCTTTCTTAATGAACAGGCTTTCAAATGAATGTGAAGATTATTAGACCTCCACTAAATGGTAATAACCGGATAGAACTGTAACACAAACATATGTTACGGTGTTTATCAAATGAACTGGAATTAAACGGTAGAGAGAGACTCATCTCCCATACCAAAGAGCGAACTTGGCTTTCCTTTTCACATGGAAGGATGTGCCGTGAGCGAGGCGGGTAACATGTGGGTCATGGAGCCTGGGTTGCTGTGCCTATCCCTCCTCTGCTAGCTCCAGGACCTGGGGAGATAATCACAAAAGCAATCATTTATCAAACACCTACCTGCGCCAGGCATCTTACCTGTGTTAGCTCTTCTAATACCAGTCTAATGAAGTATCAATTGATAATAGAGGACTCAAATGGTGAGTAAAACTTACAATGTGATATAAAGATACCTATACATATATATAAATGTAATCAAATTATATGGGCTTCCCTAGTTGTTCAGATGGTGAAGAGTCTGCCTGCAGTGCAGGACATCTAAGTTCAATCCTTGGGTCGGGAAGTTCCCCTGGAGAAGGGAATGGCTATCCACTCCAGTATTCTTGCCTGGAGAATCCCAGGGACAGAGGAGCCTGGTGGGCTACAGTCCATGAGGTCGCAAGAGTTGAACACAACTGAGTGACTACTACTGTCACTTTTCACTTAATTGTTTTATGTATATATGTTTTCTCTGATAGCTCAGTTGCTAAAGAATCTGCCTGCAATGCAGGAGACCCCAGTTTAATTCCTGGGCTGGGAAGATCCCCTGGAGAAGGGATAGGCTACCCACTCCAGTATTCTTGGACTTCCCTGGTGGCTCAGCTGGTAAAGAATCCGCCTGCAATGTGGGAGACCTGGGTTTGATCCCTGGGTTGGGAAGATCCCCTGAAGAAGGGAAAGGCTACCAACTCCAGTATTCTGGCCTGGAGAATTCCATGGACTGTATAGTCCATTGGTTGCAAAGAGTCAGACACTACTGAGCAACTTTCACTTTCATATATATGGTGTTCATATATATAGTTAAGAAAAGTTATAGTTTAGAAATAAATTAGTTTAACTATCTGAGGAAGAGCCAGCCTTCACCAAACATGAGAACCAAACATAAAAGGCCAGTGGAAACCTATGAATGTCAGCTTACTACCGAATGGGTCTATAAGACAAAATGAATTAAGGTAATGATTCTTGCAAGATCTTGACCACAAGGGATGGCTGGGCCATGTGTACTTGGTTATAGCTGAGTCAGGACGGCATGGCCCATGATGGGCTAGCATACAATAATGGTTATATAGGCAGTGATAGATAAGCCCAATGTGGTCAGAGAGTTAGGAAGCCCTGTGAGACTCGCCTGGATGTGGCACAGATCTCCCCAAAGAAGAGTGCCTCGTGGGAATCAAAATAAGCAAAAAAGAAAAGTAAATATTTAGAGGAGAGTGACTTGCTTAAATTGTCAATTCAAACATGAGTGTCTGAAAACTTCTGGGTACCAGAGACCCCTTCCTTTTCTTGTGGATTCTGGTCAAGTCAATGAAATTAATACACTATCTATCTATACATTCAGGCTTCCCTGGCTGCTCAGTGGTAAAGAATTGCCTGAAATGCAGGAGACACAAGAGATGCAAGTTCAATCCCTGGGTGGGGAAGATATCCTGGAGAAGGAAATGGCAATCCACTCAGTATTCTTGCCTGGGAACTCCCATGGGCAGAGGAGCCTGGCAGACCGCGGTCCATGGGGTCACAAGAGTTGGACACAGCTTAGTGACTAAACTACCACAACCTATAGTCTCATCTGTCCCTCAAACTACTCAACCTGCTACTGGGAGAAAGCCACAGAGTGACACCATACCTAAGGCAGCCTGTTCTTAGAGCTTTCCCTTCACCTTGCACCACCCAGGGGTGTAGGGCCTGCCCAGAGGCAGCTCAGCCACATTGGCTTTTGCCTGCATTTTCTGAACAATGATGCTGTCCTCCATCAGGTCAGCTCTTCAGTTAAGAGATGATACTGTGAGTTCTAGTCCTCAAGCCCTGGAATGCAAAACTTATGCCTTGCCCACCACCCTCCCTGAATCAGTCCACAAATCAGTTAATACAGCCTCTGCCACGTGATAAGCATTTAGTCGAGGTAGCTCTTTGCTCTTTAATTTTTAAGACAGCTGCTGAATAATCTGCAAAATATGACAACAGTCTGTGACTCACACTTTACAGTAACATATGCTTTCAGAGTTTCATTTCACTTTGAACAGAATTAAATGTGCTGAAAATTAGACTGCAAGATATTCATAATGAGGGACAGCATACAATAGTCACCTTACACAAAGAACAATTATTTAACATGAATTCACGGATTGCATGATGGTGCTTTCTTGTGAAGACAGGCACAGCTGCCACACTGAGAAAGTGCCAAATTTTATTCATTTCCCCCCATTTCCAGGAAGAGAAAACCCCTTGGCCTTCTTCTGCAGTTTCCCCCTCATCTGAGATGGGTCCACATGACCAAGCAGTGAAGACTGAGGCCGCTTGCCTTTGTTTCCAAGTGTTTCTCACTTGCTTTTTTGCAACTCAGTGTGTGCACACATGCGGTACGGTATCATTTTGGTTCCTTTTTTATTATAATTAAAATATATGTTATTCAACAGGGGCATGTGCATTTATAGAAAATCATACAGAAAGTGATACACAAGAAAGGTAGAAAAAAGGTCGATTCCAAGAGCTTTTCAGTTGATCTGAAGAGCTGAAGTTCTCAGAATCCGACAGTATCCTCTGAACCTAAAGGTTTGCTGCATTATAGGCAAAGGGGAGCTGACAGTGTGTGGCCCTGGGCAGAGCTCCACAGACCAGGGAAATAGGCACATTTTCTTGGGAGGCTGGAAACCTAGTGGTAACCAAGGCACATGTCTGCAATGAAGTTTTAGGTTGTTTGGTTGGTTGTTTTTTAACAAGGCTCAGCAGGAATGATCAATGGGTAGGGACAAGATATTCTCTTAAAATGGAAGAAAGCATTAAAGCAGCCCACTCCCCCAAAATGAAGGAGTTTATTTGTATCTGTGCTGTTTACAATTGCATGCAGGCAGGTAAAACAGAGCTTGCTTCAGAGAGAACAGAGATTCTTGCCCTTAAGTAACTGGTGGCTCAGATGGTAAAGAATCCGCCTACAATGCAGGAGACCCAGGTTCGAGATCTGGGTCAGGAAGATCCCCTGGAGAAGGGAATGGCTACCCACTCCAGTATTCTTGACTGGAGGACTCCATGGACAGAGGAGCCTGGCAGGATACAGGCCATGGGGTCAAAAAGAGTCAGGCGTGATTTAGCAACTAAATAGCAACAACAACAAACAACTTTGCAAACAGGCTATCCACCCTGTAAGAAAGGAATCTACTGTTCATACTTTGCATGATTCTAACTTTGTTTCCTTTGAAATTGGTGACCTTGAGAACAGAGTTAGAATTCTTCATCTGTCTTAGTCTTCCATATCCCCAGCATTGGTTTCAAAGCAAGCTATATCACTAATGAGTCAAATATTTGTTTTCACGGTAGTTACACAAAAGATATCACAACCAGTATGTGTAGGACAAAGGTTTCTAATGCTGATGTTATTTTACTAAGAGAAGAGGCCCCTCTTTCCCCCAATCTCAAACCTAGACTTTGATAATTGTATCTTTTCTCTAAGCCTTCATTTGTCACTCCAACAAAAGCTACCTGAAGGTTTCAGCTCAAGAACAGTACTTTTCAGTGTACAAATTACCCTCCTGAACACTTAGGAGAAAGTCAACATTGGACATAAACCGAAGAGTCACATAAACATGACTGCTCTCCTCTATTCCTGAAATATGACCAGTACCCGAGGAGTTTTAATGGGAAAGTCCCCTAACTTAACTGTGACACAGTCCATGTGTTGTAAGTGACCCGCATCAGAGCAAACCTAATTATCTTGAAGCACTAACCAGTCTCTCTGCCTCTTATCTCTCTCTTATCCTGCTCCTCCAATCCATCTCCCGAATTGACCTGGATTGATCTTCCTAAAGAATAGTTAACCTTCATGTTATTTTCCCTGCTCAGAAATCACCCCAGGTTCTCCACACTGCTTTGTTTGAGATTTAAGACCCTCTGCCCCTTTATCCAGGAGAAGGCAATGGTACCCCACTCCAGTACTCTTGCCTGGAAAATCCCATGGACAGAGGAGCCTGATAGGCTGCAGTCCATGAGGTTGCTAAGAGTCGGACATGACTGAGCGACTTCACTTTGACTTTTCACTTTCATGCACTGGAGAAGGAAATGGCAACCCACTCCAGTATTCTTGCCCGGAGAATCCCAGGGATGGCGGAGCATGGTGGGCTGCCATCTATGGGGCTGCACAGAGTCAGACACGACTGAAGCAGCTTAACAGCAGCAGTCCCTTTATCCGAACTGCCTTTCCAACCACGGGCACTGTTCTCCCCTGGACACACTCAACTCCTCTTCCACAAACCACAGGGTCCCCACCATCCTTCACACTTTCCCAGCTGCATGGCAGCATCACACTCTGTCTTCTTCCTTGGCTCTCTTTCCTCCAAATTTAGGTCTTAATTTTAATGCTCTAAGAGACCGTTAGAGTCTGGGGCTTCCCTGGTGGCTCAGATGGTAAAGAATCTTCCTGCAGTGCCAGAGGAGTTTCGATCCCTGGGTCAGGAAGGTCCCCTGGAGAAGGAGATGGCAACCTACTCCAGTATTTTTGCCTGGAGAATTTCATGGACAGAAGAGCCTGATTCCATGGGGTTTCAAAGAGTCAGACATGACTGAGTAACTAATACTTTTACTTTTGCTTTCAAGAGACCATTAGTAACCATTAAGCACTTTGAGAAGAAAGACTGCCCTGATTATTTCTGAATCCCCTCAATGACTAAGAATGCCTAATCCTGGGTAGATGCTTACACAACTTTTACCGGGTAGATAAATGGATGGATGCAGACACAGGTAGGAGAAGAAACAACTGGATTGATGGGTGGAGGGAAGGATGAGGAATGAACAGATAAGTGGATAAATGAATGAATGATTCAACAGTTGAATAAATGAACCAATGAAAGTGAAAAGTGAAGTCACTCAGTCGTGTCCGACTCTTTGCAACCCTATGGACTATAGCCTACCAGGCTCCTCCATCCACGGGATTTTCCAAGCAAGAGTACTGGAGTGGGGTGCCATTTCCTTCTCCAGGGGATCTTCCTGACCCAGGGATTGAACCTGGGTCTCCTGCATTGCAGGCAGATGCTTTACTGTCTGAGCCACCAGGGAAGCCAATGAGGTATATCTTTTTTTTTTTTTACTTTACAATATTGTATTGGTTTTGCCATACATCAACATGCATCTGCCATGGGTGTACATGATGACACAGAGGGATGGTATGGGGCGGGAGGTGGGAGGGGGTTCAGGATGAGGTATATCTTATTATAATACATGAGATTCAAATAGAAAAACAGTTACAAATAAAATCAATTGACAGTAAAAAATTTCTGGAAAAGAACATCAGTTGAACTCTGTTTCTAATCTAATCCAACTTTGTTCACAAAGACATTTTTAAAAGATAACTTTGGGGCTCTGACTTACATCCAAGAGCTATTTAGAATAGCTATTTATTTCTAAAGCTAGCATGGGAATGGTATTTAAATTAATCTCAACCCAGATCTATTTCTAAAGTACTACCTAACCAAATCCTCCTTTCACTGACTGGGAACTTATATTGTTTTCTCAATACAATCATCTTCATCTCTGAAAAATTCAGGTTTCTGGATCCATCTAAATCTAGATACAGGTTTTCTGAGATTTCAAAACAAGGATAGGAAAAGTCTGATACCAGCAGCCATGTGCCCCTCTTAGATAGAAGCGTGCAATCTTCACTGAAAGCCCACAGACTCTTACACAACACACGGTGCTACTGAGATAATTTGATCTCCAACAAGATTGCAAGAAGCTACTTGGATATGGCAAGAAGGTCTGGCATAGACCAGTGTCTTTACTCAAGTAAGAACTAATAATTTATAGACAATTGCTAACCCGAGTGTTCAAAAACTGTTTTTAGAAGCTCATTTTTCATATGCAATAGTCCATTAAATTTATTGTTGCTTTCTGTCATTAAGCACAAGAGGGTGAGGTAGGGCGAGTAGAGTTGGTAGCCATATCATTCCCTGGTGGCTCAGAGGTTAAAGCATCTGCCTGGAATGCGGGAGACCTGGGTTCAATCCCTGGGTTGGGAAGATCCCCTGGAGAAGGAAATGGCACCTCACTCCAGTACTCGTACCTGGAGAATCCCATGGAGGGAGGAGCCTGGTAGGCTACAGTCCATGGGGTCGCAAAGAGTCGGACACGACTGAGTGACTTCACTTTCACTTTAACTGTTGACAAAGTCTGGCATTCTTTACACATGTGCTTCTGGTTCTCTGAGTCTATTGGTGAAACAGAGAATTAAACAGGTGAGTCTCAAACAGCTACACTAGAGGAGGGCCATCCAAGCCAGTCCCGGGATTTCACAGAAGACTTCCTAAGGAACACACCATCCAAACTTGGTCCTGAATGTTGGATAAGCAGGAAGGCAGCGCACACCACACACCTGGGAAGATGATGGTAACTTCAGAGAACCATGAGTAGTCCAGGGAGATGGCAGCCGAGAGAAGAAAGGGACCTCAGTGGCAGATACAAGCTGGAGAAGAAACTGGGTTTAGATGGTAAAGGACCTTGCACGTTTGTAAAGGAGTTTGGAATTTATTCAGGAGGCAATGGAGCAGGAGGTATAAGGTTTCAAGCCAAGGTGTGATTTTTTTAAGCAGAAGTACATTTTAGAAGGGTACCTTGGCCCCAGGTTGGAGGTTGTGTGGGTTAAAATTGACCAGGGGCAGTGTAATGACAGGGGACCATGCCATCAACGACTGTAAGGATCGCAGCGGGGTTTGAATGGCCCCTCCAAGAATTCTCCAGGCTGGACTCCCACATTCTCCAGTTCTGCTCAGTACACACACCAGTCCTTTGGGCCTGTTTGTATCCATTCCGGTAATTGAACTTAGCTTCTCCAGGCTTTCCAGAGAAGCTCAGGTGAGAATCACCCTTTGGTTCTTTTGATTTTCAATTTCTGTCCCCTCTGGGGATACCATGCTCTCCCACCTAGAACCCAAACCTACTATCTACAGGGATTTTACACAGATGGTTCTCTGCCACAAAACTGAATTCGTACAGAGTCTTCTGCAGCAAAAACTTCCATAATCGTTATTAACCATATAAAATTGTACATGCATTTCATATAATGTTGCATTTTAAAAATCCAAAGGAAATATTAGAAAGGGGAAAAGTCACATTGTCCTGGGCACACACACACATTTTACTGGGTTGTAATCACCATAAACATAAATATAGAGGTATGGGGAAAAAAATCCACTGAGACTAATAAGAAATGAGAAAGAGAGAGAAGGGAGGAAAAGAATGTAGAAGGGAGGTAAAGAGACAATGAGAAGATTAAGACCAAATAAAGGTAAACTTAAAAATACTTTAGAAAATAAAGTGTACTGATACCAGATTCCCAGGTGGCATTAGTGATAATAAAAGAACCCGCCTGCCAGTGCAGGAGACATAAGAGACACGGGGTCAATCCTTGGGTTGGTAAGATCCCTGGAGAAGCGCATGGCAACCCTCTCCAGTACCCTTGCCTGGAGGATCCATGGACAGAGGAGCCATGGGGTCGCAAAAAGTCTGACACTACTGAAGCAACTTAACACAGCATACACACATACTACTACCAACATGATCTATTGGCCAGAAGTAGCAAAAGGACTAACTAAAATTTGATGGAACTAATATTCTGGTACAGTAGCACTGTCTCAATACTGCTACAAAACAACTGTTCCAATACATACTCTTGGCTCTAATTCCCTCTAGCAAGTGAAGGTTGCAGGGCTTCCTGAATTACTCTACACTAGTGTTTCTGCAAAAGGTACAAATTAATTGCTAAAATTACCAATATAAGAGCCTTTGAGGAGTGACTAATCACAAAACCCTCAGTCCTATTCTCTGGCCCTGTATACTTGGTCCGTTCACTTTCCAAAAAAATTAAGTAAAAATAAGATGGTCAGAAAACATGCTATTTGTACCTGAAATACATGCCTTAGAGCCAGAGGGAAAAATTCACGTATAACACACTTGATTAGATTTGGTGTTGAATTATTAAATCATTTCTTAAAAAAGGAAAAAAAGAAGTGTTCCTCTGAAGCACAAGAATGGAATATGTCTCTATTTTTGAACAATCCCTTGTTCTATTCAAATCTCTTTAAATTCACCGAAATGAATTTAAGGTCTGTAAAGGCCATGATTCAAAAAAGAAAAACCCAAAATTGATTTAAAGGGGCTAATCAAGGAGGAGATTTGCAGTACTTTCAAGAAACAACCTTCTGAAATGGAAGAGAATTGGCCAACAATTCCATTTTACTGGGCCACATGTTAATATAACAGCCAATTATTGTTCAACAAAAGCCATATCCCAATTCATTCTCGTTCACAAAGTAACGACTCTGGTCTGTGAGTTGAGAAAATAAAATGATGGGCTAGACACACGCCGCAGAGGAAAAGTGTGGGGTAGGATTTGGGGCTTTTTACGGATGCAGTACATTTCATTAGAGGTTCGGAGTCTCCCGCTGAGCTCTTATTTCTCAGGCTTTTGTGTGGGATTTTCCTTTTAAAATGATACCTCAATGCAAACGTCCACACTAGTGTAAGAAAGCACTTAGCACACGCCTAAGAAACCTGTAGAATGGTCATGGAAAGCACAGAAATTTTGTCAAGGAAAAAAATAAAGGGGAAAAAAATGGAATATTTTAGGCTGTGCTAGCAGGTGGGTATTCGGTGGTTATAGGACAAGTAGGACTGTAACTGTAGCAAGAGAAAAGACGTTGTGTTCCCATATTCCCAACAAAACTAAATTGCAGACCTGGGAACATTAAAAAGAAAACACACACACACACACACACACACACACACACACACACACGTCACCCTTCAAAAGAAAAATAAAACAATGCTTCCCAAATAGGCCCGATTATGTGGGTCACTGCATACTGTGTATTTCCCCTGTAGCATTTTCTCGTGGTTACTGTTGCCAGGGGACACTTGATGCTCTCATTATATATGTTTGTCTTTCACATCAGAGCCAGGCTTTTCCTTCGGATGCTCCCAGAACTGTAACAAAAATAAAAATAAGGACTGGACCCCATTCTTACACAAATACCTACAAAGCCGAGAGAGTGACCCCCGTGGGTCACCGTGTTGTCCCTGGAAGCATTGACGCCCTTGCCCCGGGGGCCCCCGGCCTTTTGTCACAGGGTCAAAGCCAGGACCTCGGCTGAGTATCCTCTGTGAAGAATTAACAAGTGTGACAATTTGTGGGCCCTCCCCCCGCAGCCCTCGGTCCGGCCTGCCTGAACGCGGTAAATAGAGACATCTGGATGGAGCCCTTTCACTGCGGTAATTGAAAATGAACACGGATCAAGTTCTGGCCTGTTGTATTCATAAATCTTGAGGCTTAATTACATTAAAGGGAAATCTAGGGCCCAGCACTATGGAAACTGCAGCTTCTATCAGGCGCTTGAATCATGAATCTTTAAGATAAGTGGGTTTTCTCTCCCCACCCAACCCCCAACTCTTTAGTAGGGTTGAATGGGAAATTTCCAAATCAAGCCCTTCAGTATTAATGCACCAGGAAACTTCTGGGGAGATTTGGGCTCCACTATTTCTACATGTGCACGTTCGCTGGGCGACATTTGTGGCATTCCTCCCAGCAGATCAGCATTTCGAGGCTTACAATTAGGCACATTTCTACGAATAAGGATGACGGACTTGACAGATATTTAAACTACGCTTTTCCCCCTCAAGTTGAGCAGAAAGAGTGTGCATCTAGTTAAAATTTAATGAGTTGCCAAAAAAGAATTAGCAAATGAGCACTCCGAATGAAGTCAAAACTCTCAGCAACTCTTCTGAAGATAACAAATGGAAAATTATATTCCTAGGTAATTCTACTGAGATTTCAAACATGTATTTCTATTTTTTATATATGAAATTTTTTATTTGCTTAACATAAAAATTCACTCAACCTTATTAACTGAAGATGAATTTAAAAGGAAATACATGGCACTGGTAGTTTGTCTGGTTTATGCTTCTGTGATAATCTTTGTATCGTATGACATGACATTGGGGCCATTTTGGAAAATAGATGAATGGAAAGCACTGGCACTTAACTTGCTAGAAACACGTCTACATCAATCTTCCCGTAGAAGTGAAGCCCTTTGAGGTCAGGCTCCCTGTAGACAGGGCCTTTTCCATTTTCTCACACATAGAGGGCACAAGATACATGCTGTGGGTATGAACTTATAAATGAATCTACAAACTTGATCTGCTGTAATAATGTAATCTGTTACTAAACCCTCTTTATCTTCATTCCTTTGTGGTAACTACCTGTCACCAAATAAGAAAAATCACTGAGTATAGGAACATAGGAAGGATGGTAAGGAGACGGGAAGAGTAGTTATCACCCAGAATCTGATCTTTCAGACATTGTGCTAAGGTCTTTGTATACAGCCTCTCAAATGCTCACAGCAATCCTTTAAGTCACGTTATCATTATTTCCATTTTCTAGGCTGGGAAACTGCGGCTCAGAGAAACTAAGGGTCCAAGACCACACAGTGAGGAGTGATGGAGTTGAGAATTAAATAAAGGCCATTTGACCCTTAGAGTCCATGTTATTTCCACCAAACTGCATTTATATCTAACCTTTTATGAAGGCCAACCATTTATAAAACACTTCCCTAAATATCATGAGTGGCATAATATTGTGATAAAACCATGTGCTGTGGGTTCACATCTTGCATCCTATACTTAGTCCTTATGACTGCCCAGATGAGTCAGCATCTCTTACCTCCCTTAAAAGTTAATTGTGGGTCCTTTTGAAGCTGAAATAACATACGTGAACTACGTAGCCTGATCCACAGTAAGTGCCCAGGAAACAAGAGTTATACCATTTTCTCCTTCACACAAGCTTTCAATGAATGTTTTCTATTGTGATTTAACTTTCTAGAAACCTCTTACTAGAAATTTACTAGAACTGTATTAGGAATTTATGAGTTGTAATAGAAGGTTCCTGCTCCCTGAAAAGGCTTGAAACTAGTGAAAGAGACAATGCATAAATACTCGGCCTTTCCTTATTCTCCTTGGAAGGAATGTTATGACAAACATAGCGTATTAAAAAGCAGAAACACCACTTTGCCGACGAAGATCCATATGGTGAAAGCTATGGTTTTCCCAGGAGTCATGTACAGATGTGAGAGTTGGACCATAAGGAAAACTGAGTGCCAAAGAATTGATGCTTTTGAACTGTGTGGACTCTTGAGAGTCCCTTGGACTACAAAGAGATCAAACCAGTCAATCCTAAAGGAAATCAACCCTGAATACTCATCAGAAGGACTGATGCTGGAGCCGAAGCTCCAGAACTTCGGCCACCCAAAGCGAAGTGCTCACTCATTGGAAAAGACCCTGATGCTGGAAAGATTGAAGGCAGGAGGAGAATGGGACGACAGAGGATGAGACGGTTATATGACATCACCAACTCAATGGACATGAATTTGAGCAAACTCCAGGAGTAAAGGACAGGGAAGCCTGACATGCTGCAGTCCATGGGCTTGCAAAGAGTTGGACACGACTCAGCAACTGAACAACAACTTTATATTATGGGCTGAACTGTGTCCCCACAAAATTCATATGGTGAGGTCCTAGCCTCCTTTACCTCAGAATGTGACAGTGTTTGGAGATAATCCCCTTAAAGATATAATTAAGGCTCCTTTAAAGATATAACTAAGGTTGTGCACTTGCTAAGTTTCTTTAGTCGTGTCCGACTCTTTCCAGCCCTACAGACTATAGCCCACCAGGCTCCTCTACCCATGGGATTTTCCAGGCAAGAGCACTGGAGTGGTTGCCATGCCCTCCTCCAGGGGATCTTCCCCATCCAGGAATTGAACCCTTGTCTCATGTCTCCTGCATTAGCAGGAGGGTTCTTTACCACCAGCACCACCTGGGAAGCCCATCAGATCAGATCAGATCAGATCAGTCGCTCAGTCGTGTCCGACTCTTTGCGACCCCATGAATCGCAGCACGCCAGGCCTCCCTGTCCATCACCAACTCCCGGAGTTCACTCAGACTCACGTCCATCGAGTCAGTGATGCCATCCAGCCATCTCATCCTCTGTCGTCCCCTTCTCCTCCTGCCCCCAATCCCTCCCAGCATCAAAGTCTTTTCCAATGAGTCAGCTCTTCGCATGAGGTGGCCAAAGTACTGGAGTTTCAGCTTCAGCATTATTCCTTCCAAAGAAATCCCAGGGCTGATCTCCTTCAGAATGGACTAGTTGGATCTCCTTGCAGTCCAAGGGACCCTCAAGAGTCTTCTCCAACACCACAGTTCAAAAGCATCAGTTCTTCAGTGCTCAGCCTTCTTCACAGTCCAACTCTCACATCCATACATGACCACAGGAAAAACCATAGCCTTGACTAGACGGACTTTTGTTGGCAAAGTCATGTCTCTGCTTTTGAATATGTTATCTAGGTTAGTCATAACTTTCCTTCCAAGGAGTAAGCGTCTTTTAATTTCATGGCTGCAGTTACCATCTGTAGTGATTTTTGAGCCCCAAAAAATAAAGTCTGACCCTGTTTCCACTGTTTCCCCAAATGAAGTCATAATGGTGGATCCTAATCCAATCTCATTACTGTCTTTTTAAGAACAGATCAGGGCACAGAGAGCTACAGAGGGAAGACCATGTGCAAACACAGCAATAAGGAGCTGAATGCTTAGAAGAGGGGCCTCAGAAAATAACAACCCTGCTGCACCCAGATATTGGACTTCCAGTCTTTGGTATTTTGAGAAAACAAATTTATGTTGTTTAGTCCATTCAGTCTATAGTATTTTGTTGCAGCAACTCTAACAAATTAATGCACTATACAAAATAGATTAAAAGCAATAATATAAGACCCAATCCCAGAAGGACTCCCACAGAACCAAGTACTATATAATATTTCACACAATATGGCAATCATTTATTTACTCATCTGCATTACTGGGCCCACAAGCTTCCCAACTGGGTCCAGAGCTTTCCTGGTGGCTCAGATGGTAAAGAATCCACCCACAATGCAGGAGACCTGGATTCAATCCCTGGGTTGGGAAGATCCCCTGGAGAAAAGAAACACTACCATCTCCAGTATTCTGGCCTGGAGCATTCCATGGACTGTATAGTCCATGGGGTTGCAAAGAGTCGGACACGATTGAGTGACTTTCACTTCAGGCTTCCTAACAGTAGAGTGCAGATATGATTGCTGTTGTGTCCTCAACATTTAACACTATTCCTGGGTCACAATAGATATTCATTAAATGAGTAAAACCATAGGAAATGTTTTAGCCTTCCTTTCCTGTGGTCCTGGGTAACCAAATAGTTGATGTCAGAAAGTTCTTCTTTATAGGAATATTGTAGCCAATAAGTGCCAAAGGAATGATAAAATTATGCAATTGCCAGCTTGTTACTCAATGCAAAAATGGGGCTATGCTGATTGCTTTTACAATTAATGCTAAAAATGACTAAAAATGGATGTTAAAGTTATTAGCAAATGACTGACGGGGAATTTACAATGATAGGATCATGTTAACACCATCTGTGTTCATTGATCAATCTTAAAATATCTAAAAAGGGGGTGACTAGTATGCCTCATGATATGATATAACAAGGACATAGCACCATCTTTGAAGTACCTTCCCTAAAAAAATGTGCCAATGTCTAATGGAACCTCTAGATCTCACCAACTGTTCCCAAAAATATAGAGGTTGGGAGAACAAGTTAAAAGGTATATCAATGTAGCAATCACTGAAATCCAGGATGTGGGACATTTTACAAATAAATAACCAATTTTCTCTAACAAAACAATGGCATGGGCTGGAGGGAAGAGGTAAGGGAGGGTGTCACAAAATTAAAGAGAACATAAAAGAAATAACAGCATATTCAGAGTGTACAATTTGTTTGAATCTTGATTCAATCCTATCAAACATAAAATGACATTTTTTAAGACAAGTTGAGAAAAAGAAATGGGAACCAATATTTCACTGTGTTGATGAATTATTGTTAATTTTGTTATGTATGATCATAGTATGGGCTTCCCTGGTGGCTCAGCAGTAAAGAATCTGCCTGCAATGCAGGAGATGTGGGTTTGATCCCTTTGGGAAGATCCCCTGGAGGAGGAAATAGCAACTCATTCCAGTATTCTTGCTGGGAGAACTCCATGGATAGAGGAACCTGGTGGGCTATAGTTCATGCGGTCGCAAAGAGTTTGACTCTACTTAGCTGCTGCTGCTGCTGCTGCTGCTAAGTCGCTTCAGTCGTGTCCGACTCTGTGCGACCCCATAGACAGCAGCCCACCAGGCTCCCCCGTCCCTGGGATTCTCCAGGCAAGAACAACAACTACTAAGTAGCTACGTCACTACTTACCTAGCGACTAAATAACAACACCACGAATCATAGTACGGTCTGATGTATAAATGTAGAGAGATGTAAATTTAGCTATAGATATGGACATCCTTATCAATGAATGATGCACACTGAAGAATCTGTGGATACAATAGCATGATGTTTGAGAATTTCCATAACAGTTTTAAAACTAACTTGATTCTCAAGTGCTCTACAAAAGAGGGAAGATGTTATTGTTGTTGAAGTTGAAGACATTGGGAACATCATTTTCTTGGTTAAGAGGTTTACCAAGATTACTCAGTCAGGTTACCTGCTTCTTCTAACTCCTACTCCAGTGCACATGGGTGTTTCACAATAGACCCCTAACTACAAAGACTAAGGATAAAGGTATAAATTTCAAATTAACATTTAGTCTCAATGCAATATTCTTGCTGGGTGTTCTATGTGTATTATCTCATTAATATTCACCACAAAACCATTTAACAGGTGCTGTCAGACATATTTTGCAGATGACCCAGAGCTCAAAGAGGTCATGTGAGTTGCCTGGGGTAGCAAAGGATTCCAAGCCAGATTTGTCTGCCTCCAAATCAAAGGAAGAATGCAGATCATTGGTCAGGGGGCCAAACCAGTGTGGCAGCTTCCTTCTTCGTGAGTTGCAATGTACACTGGCTTAGCCAATGTTGGATTAAACAACAGAAATTTGTTTTCTCAAAGTTCTAAAGGTTAGAAGTCCAAAATCAAGGTGCAGCAGGGTTGTTATTTTCTGAGACCCCTCTCCTTAGCTTTCAGCTCCTTGTTGCTGTGTCCTCACATGCTGTTCCCTCTGTACTTCCCTGTGTCCCACTCCATTCTTAATGGGACAGTAATGAGATTGTATTAGGATCCACCATTATGACCTCATTTAACCTTAGCCAAACTTTAAACATAGACTTTTTTTACATTGAACATCTATTAACCTCATGTATGCCCACAAAACACACTTTGAGAAATGCTACATTGATCCATGTTATCAGTGGGTGAAATGTTACTATATTGCTATAATTTTTTAAATTTGAGAATACGAATGCATACCATTAAATGGAAAAGGAATAAATCCATTTCTTTAGCAAGAAAACAGTGGATTATATGTGACCAGTATCATTTTTCATTGGTAAGCAACTATCTTTACTCTATCAAAAACAGTATTATTTCCTTCCAAGTATTTAGTCTCCAAAGAGCTCAAGATGTGTAGGATCTCTTCCCCGACCCAAGGCCATTGGAAAATTTTCTTCCTCGAATGGTGAATAGAAAAGGGAGACGAAATTTCCATTTTTCATGATGTCTACACATCTTGATGTCAGTTACTACTAATACAAATTGAAAGATTTTGGTTTACAGTAATGAGCTAATTTTTTTTCTTCAGATGCGAAACCTTTGAACTAAAACTTAATCATGAAAAGGAAAAAGGAAATCGGGGCAACAATTTCAAACTGAACTGTTTTAAGAAATGCTTTCCACACATAACCAAAAACGTATCACCTCTTCCTGCCCCTCAAATGTCCCTGTGTGTGAGTGTGTGTGTGTGTATGCGTGTGTGTGTGTGTGTGTGTGTGTGTGTGTGCTCAGTAGTGTCTGACTCTTTGTGATCCCATGGACTGTAGCCCACCAGGTTCCTCTATCCATGCAATTTTCCAGGCAGGAATACTGGAGTGAGTTGCCATTTCCTCTTCCAGGGAATCTTCCCAACCCAGGTATCAAATCTGAGTCTCTTGGGTCTTCTGCATTGGCAGGGTGATTCTATACCACTCTGCCACCTGGGAAGCCCCCCTACATGTCCTAAGTTTTCCTAATCTCAGATTCAGACATCTCTGTGAACCTACCACCCAGGAGCAAGAGCTTCTGAGACTGTGAGAAGCCCCTGATAAAGCTTCAGTCAGGAATGAATGATTAAAACTCATCACAGAAGAGTCCTCAGAAGCAATAGCAGTGGGCTGAGGGCCAAGTCAAGAAACCCCATTTTCAGGATGTACATGGCAGCATCCTTCATCTTTCAGGTCTGGTACAATTTTTAGATGGGCAACTGTGACACCAGGAAATGTCTTCTCTAAAGAAAACCAGAACCTTCTGTTGAGAAAGGGAAAAATGTCATTCTACTTTAAAGGAAATCCAATCATTATAGACAAATTCTTCCCTCTTAAAAATCAAGAATCTGTATGGTAACCTTTAAAACTTCCACTCATATTTTCACATGCTCATCTTCCCCCCACTTTGAAAACTCTCCTCTAACCTCTCTTCCATACTATAAAATCTGGTGTACATATTTTCCCCTAGATTTTTACAAGAAGATAATGTCAGCCACTATCCATAACAAATGTGCACCCATACTGCCATTTCTCTGCAAAAGCAAGGAGAGAACTGACTGATGATCTCATACCTGCTTTTCAGGTCTCACAGTCACACGGGGATGACAACTCTGTGAGCTGTGACATTGGCACGCCCTGGACAGCACAGACGGGCAAGTTAACAGATTGCTGGTGAGGCACCCAAGGACTTTAGCAGACTGAAGAAGAGGAGGTTCTCAGGAAAACACTATTGTTGACATTCCAATTTGGCGAATAGAGCCCTAGACTGTTACATTCTGGCTTCTTCTTGCCGAAATCTATCAGCCCTCCATCCTGTAACTATATTTTTAGGTGCACATTTTTTATTTCCATCCTGGTATACATTGAATTTTCATTTTTTAAACAAATCATTCAAATCACCGTGCTTTGTGATTAGAACAATGTAGATCAATTTCTTGAATAAACAAATAAACATCTTCTATGTGTCAGACACTGTCCTATATGCTTTCCATGTATTACAAATTATATTTTAAAAAGAAAAATAAAAAAGAAATGAATTAAGGCACCATGAATACATTAAAGAATAGAAAATAATTTTTCATATAATTCAAAATGAAAATTGCCCTTCTAGTTATATGTGCACTACTTCTCTCCCAGATATATATTTTGTGTTTCTATAATTATGTTTAATTATATACTTAAATTCTCTATAACATAAATATATGATAGATTAACTACATTTGATATTTGATTTTATATAATTTTATGTTTAATTTTATATAATTACCTGATAATATTAATTATGTATTATAATTATATGTGCATAATTATCTATATATATATAATTATCTCCTTTCATATAATCATTCATTCAACAAATATGTACTTAATTCCTATTAGTACATGTGTTGCCCTAAGTGCTAAGAACAAGAGTAAACAGGGCAGGTGTTAAATCTGACTAAAAAGAGTTCACAGTCCATGGAGAGAGGTGCCAAGTGAAGACAGGGAGCCTGTGAAAAGAAACTGAAGTTTTGAGTTTGTTTACAGGCTGTCAAGAAGGTGCTAGCTAGCACTTCTGTACTTTAGAGTGAACTGACATCAAACATCAAAGCAGAGAATGCTGGTTATTACTGCATACGTTGTCAGAATAACTGTATTGCTCACCTTGTTTCTATGACCAAGTAACAGGTGTCTATTTTATATAATAGAAAAAAAGAACAGAAGGTAAAAGAGGAAACTGATATTTACTGGACCCTCCAATTCTGCTGGGTGTTTCCACATTCATTCTTTTAGTTGATATCCACTAACCTTAGCAATCATTTTATAAACCCAACATTCTCTCCACTCTACAAAAAACAGAAAACCTACCAGCTCTGGAGTTTAAGTAATTTTACCAAAACAGCCCTGCTGGTGGAACAGAGTTAGGATTAAAACAACAAGAACTGCAGCAAATAGAAGAGCATGGACCCCATCTAATCCTCAGCTACGCCAGAAATATGGATTTCTAAGTGAAATCCCTTGAATTATTTTTTAAATTGGCAATAATTCAAAAACTTTTAAAACACTATGTGGGTAAAACTACATACATCTGTATCAAATGCTGGCATCCATTTGAAACCTCTGTTCTGCAACATTGTGCACATCTGAAATTACCCAACTGGGTAACTGGAGAGATGGGTACCCTAAAGACTACTAAAGCAGCATTCCTAAGGCAGCATAAGAAGTCATGTTGACTCCTAGAGGAAAACATAGGCAGAACACTCCTTGACATAAATTAAAGCAATGTTTTTTTTGATCTGTCTCATAAAGCAAAGGAAAAAAAACCAAAACTAAACAAATGGAACTTAATTAAACTTGAAAGTTTTTGCACAGCAAAGCAAACTATTGACAAAATAAAAAGATGACACACTGAATGGGAGAAATAAGTAATAAGATCCAATATCCAAAATACATAAACAGCTTATACAACTCAACATCAAAAAACAACCGATTAAAAACTGGGCAGACCTGAATAAACATTTTTCCCAAAAGGATATGCTGCTGGCCAACAGGCACATAAAAAGACGCTTAACATGGTTAATCACCAGAGAAATGCAAATCAAAACCAAAATGAGATACCACCTCACACCTGCTATAATGACTGTAATCAAAGAGAACACAAATAACAAATGTAGTTGAGGATGCAGAGAAAAGGGAACCCTCATACACTGGTGGTGGGAATTGGTGCTGCTACCATGGAGAACAGTATGATGGAGATTTCACAAAAAAACTAAAACTAGAACTGCCATATGATCCAGCGATCCCACTTCTGGGCATATATCTAGAAAATATTTTTGATTGGGTTGTTTGGTTTCTTCCTTTATAATGGGCATATATCTAAAAAAAACTGTAATTCGAAAAGATACACGCACCCGAATATTCATAGCAGCACTATTTGCAATAGCCAACACATGGAAGCAGCCTAAATGTCTGTTGGCATGTGAATGGATAAAGGAGATGTGGTCACACACATGCGTAACACACACACACACATACACACACACACACACACACACATGGGATATTACTCAGCCGTTAAAAAGAATGACATAATGGCATTTGTACCAACATGGGTGGATTTAAGATTATCGTATTAAGTGAAGTAAGTCAAACAGAGGAAGGCAAATATCATATGACATCACTTATATGTGGAATCTAAAAAAAAAGATTCAAATGAATTCATTTACAAAACAGAAATAAACTCACAGACATATAAAGCAAACTTATGATTACCAAAGGGGAAATGGGCAGGGGGGATGGGAGTGTGGGAGAGGATAAATTAGGAGCTTGGGATTAACATATACACATGACTATATATAAAACAGCTAACCAACAAGGACATACTATACACCACTCAATATTTTGTAATGACCTATATGAGGAAAGAATCTGAAAAAGAATATATATAAACGTGCAGTAAAGTGAAAGTCACTCAACTGTGTCTGACTCTGCGACTCCATGGACTGTAGCCCACCAGGCTCCTCTGTCCATAGAATTCTCCAGGCAAGAATACTGGAGTGGGTAGCAATTCCCTTCTCCAGGAGATCTTCCCAACTGTGTATTATATATGTATATGTATGTATGTATACGTATAACTGAACCACTGTGCTATACACATGAAACAAAAAAAATTAAGACATACCTTTTCTGCTCTCCTAGAAGTCTTTGAAGGAGTCTTTTCCTTCAAATAAACTCTCTTCGGCACCTTTCCTCTGCTGCCCTTTCCTCTGGTCCTCGAAACACTGAGAAGTCAAATCTCTCTCCCACTTGTCCCCTCTATGAGAGTCCTCTTCTACTTTCACTGATTTTCCTCTTAAAAATAAACTTTTCTGTCCTTTTCTCTCCTTAGAGAGGAGATCCTGTCAAACTCTGAATAAGTATCTAGGAGTTAAACTGGAGACATTTCAAGCATCTACTTGTACAATATTCCTTTTAACTTTCCAATACTAATAACTTCACTTACTAAGAATCCAAGATCTACAGATTCTTCTTTGTCTACTTGATGTTGGTATCAGTGATGTTTCTAGAACAGACCTCCTTTGAGTATGAAGGCTTTTGACATTTATAAGACATTTACTGGAAACAAACAGGGTTTTTCAAAAGTCAGTCAAAGACTTTTCACCCCTGCCTTAGTTCACTAATGTTTGGACTCAAATCTCCACAGTTTTAGAACTGACATGTTCTCTGGACCAGGAAAAAGTGGACTTTAAACTCAATAGCCACCATTCTTGTTATGCAAATAACAGAAACACAGTGCACATGAGAAAAAAACAAGACCAAAACATAAAGTAAGCATTTGGAAATTGAACACTGAATATTTCCTCTGATATCTCCTTGGGTACACAGTACTACATGCATTCCCATAAAAAAAATCAATTCTTGCTTAAGGGGAAGGTTTGTCAGTAGACCTTTGAAATTCGGTTGCAACTTCCCTCTTCAATCTGAACCCATTGGCATTCCTTCATTTAGAAATTCATCACAGATTCAAGGCTGTTTCTAATGTATCTCTTTATCAAATAAATTTGGGCTTCCCTGGTGGCTCAGTGGTAAAGAATCTGCCTGCCAATGCAGGAGCTGCAGGAGACGCAGGTTCAATCCCTGGGTCAGGAAGATCCCCTGGAGGAGGGCAAGGCAACCCACTCCAGCATTCTTGCCTGGAGAATCCCATGAACAGAGGAGCCTGGTGGGCTACAGTCCATAAGGTTGCAAAAAGTCAGACTCTATTCAGCATTCATACACATACATCGAATAAATTAATAATCTAGGAAAATCCTTTATGCATTCAGGTTATTTATGTCTTCTTTGATTTTTTTAAATTTTATTTTATTTTTAAACTTTACAATATTTTATTGGTTTTGCCAAATATCGAAATGAATCCGCCACAGGTATACATGTGTTCCCCATCCTGAACCCTCCTCCCTCCTCCCTCCCCATACCATCCCTCTGGGTCATCCCAGTGCACCAGCCCCAAGCATCCAGTATCGTGCATCGAACCTGGACTGGCTCATAACTCATTACTGGACTCTTCTTTGATTTCTAAAGTAATATAATCTTCTTTGAAAAGTTCATCAGGATGATGAAAAGATTCTCAAAGAAAGAGATTGTCTGGCCCAACTGCTGGTTCTGAAAATGAAATTTCTGAGAAGATGAAATAGTCCACACATGATACAGAAGGAAGGACACCTGAGCCTGATGCTTCATCTCCCTCTTGTGATCTTTCCTCAGTTAACTTGATCACCGATATGTGTTGAAGAACTACAATGCTCACAGAATTTCAACCTGGTGGCTATAAGTGACTGGAAACCTTTATTTCTTTCCTACTTTAAACCTACTGCCTCTGATGAGAAGGGGATAATTTGGGTGAATTTGCAGTTCCAAATGAATGTGTCGATAAGACCAAATCTCTAGATCTCTTTCCCACCAAAGACTCACTTTGAATATACTTAGGAATAGGAGCCACTGGCAGGGGGCATCCTGTCTTTCTCTGAGAAAATTCACTTCTCTCTTTTCTGTGTTTGCACCCTGGAAATGGTTAGTTTGCACCTCTATCTGTGGTTGACAGCTGCAGAGAAGATGAAGCTAATGGTACCGTTGTACTTGTTTAGCAGGGGGGCTGTAAGCCTCATCCAGCTGACCATCTCCCTGAAGGCAGTTGAGAAAATGACAGTCATGGTGCCGACTGTCTCCTGGCAGAAGCTGTTGTTCCTTAACCACATTCTTTTGTGTAATCCCTCCAGTTGTCACAGCAATGCCTTACTTCAGTGTCAACCAGGTCAGCTGAATGGGGATCTACTTGTGTCTGTTTTTAAAATATTTTTAGTTCCCATACTTACAAAAACATATAGTTAAGTTGCCCAAATAGCTTGGTCTTCCAGGCTTTTAAATCGGTTGCCATGGTAACAGATGTTCCAGACAGGGACCTACAATTTTATATTAAACTATGTTTTCCTCAACTTGCCACAAGATTCACATATACATGCTTTGTCTTGGGGAAGGAGCTGGTGTCGGGTGGTAAAAGCACAAATAGAATTTGATCTTTGTTCCCACTTTGCATTACATCTTTTTAATAAAGAAAAAATTCCACATTGTCCTTGTAAACCTGGCCATCACATAATGTTATTTCATACCACTCCTGGAGTTTAATAAGATCTGAAAATATTGAAGTAATAGCCATAGTAACTGAGAAGGATAAGGGGGAAAAAGCCTTAGGCTCTGTTGCCTGTTCTCCAACTACACTTCAGATAAAATTAAAACTACACAACTCCATTGACTGGTCATTTTGAAACAAAGAACAAAAGCTTAATCGCATATCTAGACAGGGCAATTAAAGTCAAGACTACAAAAATCTAATTCTCTAAGCACATCCATGCATAATAACCACTTTTGGAAATGGGGTTCATACTGAAAAGCCTCTGTGTCTGTATAGAATCTTTAGTTTTTAATTATGAGACATTTCACAAAAAGAAGACGTAGGGGGCTGGGGAGGGCAATTCCAACAAACTATGGAAGGAGGCCTTTCCTCCTCCACAGACTCTGAAACTGGTAAGTTTCTAGCACCAGCTTGTAAGAAGAAAGCAGACAGTACTTTTCTAAAACTTCACTGCAAAACTGCTTTCTGAAGAAACATGTGGTCAAGGAGAAAGTATATGAAGGGTTACAGAATAGAGAAGATTTGGGTTCAAATACCAGCTCTGCCTCTTATCAGAACCTCACCCCATCTTTGGGATAAAAAGCATCTACTTGAAATGGATTTTCATTTAATAATCCAGTGAGATCCCAGATGGAAAACATTCAGCCTAGTACGGTTTTAGTGAATCCTTTAGTTCATCATTTTTTGTTTTCCCATCTCCATTAGGAATCTTGCAATTTAAAAGCAAGTAGTTATCTTCTTAGTGACTTTTGCAACTTGATTTTCTCATTTCTTAGTTGGGTCACAGGGGTCTTTGTAATCATACCTTATGCAACATTCCATGTACAGCTCAAGGGGAAATACTCATAGTTTATATAATGGAATCTCACCCAATCAAGGAATTAAATGAGACAGCCACAAATTCCTTACATTTTAAGAGAATCAGACTTCCAACAGAAAGATGAGAATGATTTCTGGATTAAATTTAGGTCCTCGGAGTAGGGAACACCAGAACAGACTAAACATGAAGAAGTTTATTCAAGGAAATATCTGTGGAAAAATGGGGAGGGACGAGCCTGACCCCAAGGGAAGGAGGGAGGAAAGGAAGGAAGGAAGGAAGTTTGGGTGGAAGCTTCCTAGATTGCCATGCAATCAAGGAAAGTGCATCTAGAACTTCACCGAGTCCTCAAGCCAAAGTCAGCCAGTCAGTCCAGTTCAGTCGCCCAGTCAGTCCAGTTCAGTTGCTCAGTTGTGTCCGACTCTTTGCAACCCCATGGACTGCAGCATGCCAGGCCTCCCTGTCAATCACCAATTCCTGGAGTTTACTCAATCTCATGTCCATTGAGTCAGTGATGCCATCCAACCATCTCATCCTCTGTCATCCCCTTCTCCTCCCGCCTTCAATCTTTACCAGCATCAGGGTCGTTTCAAATGAGTCAGTTCTTCGCATCCGGAAGCCAAAGTATTGGAGTTTCAGCTTCAGCATCAGTCTTTCCAATGAATATTCAGGACTGATTTCCTTTAGGATGGACTGGTTGGATCTCCTTGCTGTCCAAGGGACTCTCAAGAGTCTTCTTCAACACCACAGTTCAAAATCATCAACTTCAGCGTTCAGCTTTCTTTATAGCCCAAGTCTCATATCCATACATGACTACTGGAAAAAACATAGCCTTGACTAAACAGACCTTTGTTGGCAAAGTAATGTCTCTGCTTTTTAATATGCCGTCTAGGCTGGTCATAGCTTTTCTTCCAAGGAGTAAGCATCTTTTAATTTCAACCATTAGCCGTTGGAGGTCTCTTATTTGCCAGGATGGATCTCAGTATCCTGGCTATGTTTGGCCTCATGACATATCTGAGAGGGGAAATCTAATGACTTCTACAGCTCCCTAATTGGGTTTCATATTTTCTCCAGCTGTAGAACAGTCTTAAATTAAAACTTGGATGGTTCAAGAAGGATTACTTAGATATATTTATAAAGCCAATCTCTCAGTTAAGAAAGTTTTTGTATGAAGCAAGCTATGCACAAGCAGAGCTGCTGATGATATTGCCTTTGCACTGTCTGGAACACTTGAAACAGCTGGAAGACATTCTTTCATGGCTGAGCAAACACCTACTATTGAGGCCCCTCATACCCTTGCCTTTCTCCATATCTTTTCTGTAAGAAGCCTTCCTCCTCAGCTACCTTCAGAGCTCCTTGTACCCTGAACCTTCTCCTGGCTGCCATCCCATCTTATCAAAGAATTTAGACCAAAGTGATTTATCTTCAAGGACACTGGACTCATAGGAGTATAAATTAATCCTCACTGCTATGATAGATAGATTCCTTAAGCTCAGAGGCTTCACACAGTTGAAATTTATTTTTTGTATGTCCAACAATCCATGCAGGTAATTAGCAGGTAGCCTTCAATACAATAAGTCAGGGATCTCTGCTTGGTCAACTCCTAGGGGCTGGGGATCTTCTCTTCCAAGAAAATAAGAGAATGTTGTAATCACTGGGGGAAAATTTTTATGGGTAAAGCCTGGACATGGGATCTATCACTTCCATAAATATCTATTGACAAGAACGAATTCCATAGCTACATCCAGCTGCAAGGGAGGCTGGGAATTGTGATTCATCTGTATCCACCAGATCAAGAAGAAGATTTGGTTAGTCCCTAGTCATTTCTGCTAAGGTCCTACACTGGGAACTGAGAACTGGGCTCTCAGCTAACTGAGCTACTATCTATCTGTGCAACAGGACTGAGTTAAAAGGTTTTGCTTTAAAAGATTTCTGAGGTTGGCTTTTCTTTGGGAAGACCCCCTAGAGGAGGAAATGGCAACCCACTCCAGTATTCTTGCCTGGAAAATTCCATGGACAAAGGAGCCTGGTGGGCTACTGTCCCTGGGGTCGCAAAGAACTAAACAACTGCACATGCAAGAGGTTGGCTTCAGCACCTAACAACAAGACTGTGAGCTGCCTGGGGGCTCAGCCTTGGACACTTAGTAAATGTTGTTAGGTGGAAAATTCCTGTAAGAAAGTGGATTTGGGGTTAGAAACAGTCTATTTATCAACAAAACAAGAAAGTCTATCTGTAAACTAGGAGTTAAATATATGTGTCAGCATGTCAAAGTCAAAGTGAAGTCGCTCAGTCGTGTCCGACTCTTTGGGACCCCATGGACTGTGTAGCCTACCAGGCTTCTCCTTCCATGGGATTTTCCAGGCAAGAATACTGGAGTGGGTTGCCATTTCCTTCTCTAGGGGATCTTCCCGACCCAGGGATTGAACCCAGGTCTCCCGCAATGCGAGCAGATGCTTTACCCTCTGAGCCACCGGGGCATAAGTATCTATTAAATGTGAATTTGGATATCAGGCAATTGGTTCCCATCCTCTAACAAGATTAAATTCTTACCATAAGATGGGTGGCTCACAGACATGTTAGGAAGTGACTATCCATGGTCATTTTGGGATTTTCTTGTGCAACATACAATCTGTTAAAAACACCACAACATTGATCTTTAGTGGTCTTTGGAACAGTACAGACTGACTAAAAATATTGTCTTCCACTAACCTCCAATGAGGCAACATGTTTTATGAGAATAAAATTTGTGGACCCCATTTATTGCATTATGGTGAAATTTTATTTCATGTTCTTACACATATGCAAATATGCCATTTTGAACATATGCTTGGAGAGAAGGCAAAAGACTGCTGGCAGTCTAGCCACTTAGCTCAGACAACAAACAATAGAATCTTTTTTTAAATCTGAATCAGAGCTTCTTACTTTGAAGATGACAAGCAGCTCTTCCTAAACCCCAAACAACATAATCCTACATTGCATTGTCCATTTTATTTTTTAATCCATTTATTTATATTTATTGGAAGGTAATTATTTTATAATATTCTGATGGCCTCTGCCATACATCAACATGAACCAGCCATAGGCATGCATGTGTCCCCTCCCTCCTGAACTCCCCCTCTCTGCCTTGTCCATTTTAGAGGATAGACAATATCGTATGCTTACAAATTAAAATCAGGAAATTTTAGGTCTGCTAAGAAGTTGAACAATACAATCCTGATTAGAGAAATATGCAAAGACTGCCTTCCAGATGTACTTTGCATTTGCAAAATATTTCCATCACACTTACAGACATATGGACATAAATGATATTGTATTTGCCATGTCTGCATTTATTCTCATGAAATTGGATCAGAGATTAATTTCAGGGGGTGGTAGAAAGAGCTCTGATCTAGGAGTCCAGAGTTCTTAAATTCTTGACTCAGCTCTGCATTTACTAGCTGTGTAATTTTGAATAAGTTACCTAACTTCTCTGGGCTCTGGTCTCCTCCTTTGTAAAACTGATATTTTGATTAAATGACTTCCCCCACATACAGTATATCTTTAACCTTTCTGAGTCTCCATTTCCACAAATATAAAACTGCATATAAAATTATCTACCCTTTTTCCATCTTAGGGCTCTCTCAAGAATAAAAGAAAAAATATACGGATAAGAACTGTGAAAACTACAGAGGGATAGGCAAATGTAGAATGTTTTAAAGAAAAATAAGCACATTTGTAATGTCCAAATCTCTTGCAAACTTATTTAGTCTAGACCTAAGGATAGATACAGTGGAGTTTAAGATTCAGCTATGTTGATCCATCTAATCATCATTTCGAAAATTGAGAGTTATTTCCATTTTTGACAAGCTGTGGAAGATAGCCTAAAAATACAAAAGGGAAATTTTTAAAATTCCTTGAGATAAAGGAAAATGGGGACACCTTGATCCAAAATCTATGCAATGCAGCAAAAGCAGTTTTAAGAGGGAAATTTAAAACATAGTCACACATCAGGAAATAAGAAAAATATTAATTAAATTATCTAACCTAACACCTAAAGAAACAAGATAAAAAAAAAAAAAGTAAAGCCCAAAGTTTAGTACAAGGAAGGAAATAATAAAGATCAGAGCATAAATTAATAACGACTAAAAAAAAAAAAGATTAATTAAGCTGAAAGCTGATTCTTTGAAAAGACAAAGTTTACAAACCTCTAGCCAAACCTCATTAAGGAAAAAAAAGAGAGAGAGAGAGCCCAAAGAAATAAAATCAAAACTGCAACAGTTACAACCTATACCATTAAAATACGAAGGATTATAAGAAATTACTATGACTCATACATGCTACAAATAGGACAATATAGAAGGAATGGACTTCCCTGGTGACTCAGATGGTAAAGCGTCTGTCTACAATGAGACCCAGATTTGATCCCCGGGTTGGGAAGATCTCCTGGAGAAGGAAATGGCAACCCACTCCAGTATTCTCGCCTGGAAAATCCCATGGACAGAGGAGCCTCTTAGGCTGCATGGGGTCGCAAAGAGTCGGACACTACTGAGCGACTTCAATTTCACTTTCACTTTCACTTTCTTTCAGAAGGAATGGATAAATTCCTAGAAATCTGCAGTGATTTTGGAGCCCAAAAATATAAAGTCTGTCACTCTTTCCACCGTTTCCCCATCTATTTGCCATGAAGTGATGGGACTGGATGCCATAATCTTAGTTTTCTGAATGTTGAGTTTTAAACCAATTTTTACACTCTCCTCTTTCAATTTCATCAAGAAGCTCTTTAGTTCTCCTTTGCTTTCTGCCATAAGGGTGGTGTCATCTGCATATATGAGGTTATTGATGTTTCTCCCAACAATCTTGATTCCAGCTTGTACTTCATCCAGCCCAGTGTGTCTCATGATGTACCCTGCATGTAAGTCAAATAAGTAGGGTGACAATATACAGCCTTGACATACTCTTTTCCCTATTTGGAACCAGTCTGTTGTTCCATGTCCAGTTCTAACTGTCGATTCCTGACCTGCATAAAGTAGGAAGTCAAGAAATGCCTAGAGTAACAGGAAAATTTGACCTTGGAGTACCGAATGATCCAGGGCAAAGGCTAATAGAGTTTTGCCAAGAGAATACACTGGTCATAGCAAACACCTTCTTCCAACAACACATGAGAAGACTCTACACATGGACATCACCAGATGGTCAATACTGAAATCAGATTGATTATATTCTTTGCAGCCAAAGATGGAGAAGCTCTATACAGTCATCAAGAACAAGACCAGGAGCTGACTGTGGCTCAGATCATGAACTCCTTGCTGCCAAATTCAGACTTAAATTGAAGAAAGTAGGGAAAACCACTAGACCATTCAGTTATGACCTAAATCAAATCCCTTATGATTATACAGTGGAAGTGACAAATAGATTCAAGGGATTAGATCTGATACCAAACATGTAAAGAAGTGTTAATACCTCTTTTCTTGAACTATTCCAGAAAACTGAAGAAGGACCATGTCCGAACTCATTCTACAAAGCTAGCACCACCCTGATTCCAAAACTAGACAATGACACCACAGAAAAGATAATTATAGGCCAATATCACTGATGAACATAGACACAAAAATGCTCAACAAATTATCAGCAAATAAAATTCAATAATATAGTCAAAGGATTATTCATTATGATCAAAGGGATGTATCCCAGGGATGCAAGGATGGTTCAATATCTGCAAATCATTCAATGTGAAACATCACCTTAACAAAATGAAGACTAAAAACCATATGAACATCTCAATGGATATAGAAAATTTTTTCACAAAATTCAACATCTATTTATGAGCTAAAAACTCTCAACAAAGTGTGTATAGAAGGAACACACCTCAACATAATAAAGGTCGTATATGACAAACCCAAAGCCAATATCATACCCCATGGTCAAAAAGTAAAAGCATTGCCTCTAAGATCAGAAATAAGACAAGGATGACCATTCTTATTACTTTTATTCAGCATAATATTGGAAGTCCTGACTGAAGCAATCAGACAAGCAAAAAATTAAAAGGAATGCAAATTGGAAAGGAAGAAGTAACTGCTACTATTTGTAGATGACATGACACTACATAGAAAATCCTAAAGACACCATCAAAAAACTATTAGAACTAATAAATAAACTCAGTAACTTTTCAGGATACAAAATTAATATACAGAAATCAGTTGTATTTCTATTTCTATTTAATAGCAAACTATCAGAAAGAAAAATTAAGAAAATAATCCCATTTAAAATTGCATCAAAAAAAGTAAATACCTAGGAATAAGCCTAGCCAAGGAGATGAAAATCTTGTACACTGAAAACTATAAAGCACTGACAAAAGAAACTGAAGATGACATAAACAGGTGGAAAGATATACTGTGTTCATGAATTGGAAGAATTAACATTGTTAAAATGGCCATAATACTCAAGGCAATCTAGAGATTCAATGCTATCCTTATCAAAATATCAATGGCATTTTTCACAGAACTAGAATCAAGAATCCTAAAGTTGGTAGGGAACCACAAAAGATCCCAAATATCCAAAACAACCTTAAGAAAAAAGAACAAAGTTGGAGGTATCATACTCTCTGATTTCAAACTATACTCCAAAGCTACAGTAATCAAAAAAATATGTTACTGGCACAAAAACAGTCACACAGATCAACAGAATACAATGGCAAGCCCAGGAAGAAACCCACGCCTATATGGTCAATTAATCTACAATAGGGGCTTCCCAGGCGATGCAGTGGTAAAGAATCCACCTGACAAAGCAGGAGATGCCAGAGATATGAGTGTGATCCCTGGGTCAGGAAGTTCCCCTCAAGTAGGAAATGGTGACCTGCTCCAGTATTCTTACCTGGAAAATTTCATGGACAGTGGAGCCTGCCAGGCTACAGTCCATGGGGTCACAAAGAGTCAGCCACAACTGAGCACACACACAAAAACAAATCTGTAATAACAGAGGCAAGAATATACAATGGGGAAAAGACAGCATTTTCAATAAATGGTATTGGGAAAACTATAGAGCAGCTATATGCAAAAAAATAAAGAAAGAAACTGGACCACCTATATACAAAACAAACTCAAAACAGATTAAAGACTTAAATGAAAGACCTAAAATCATAAAACTTCTAGAATAAAACACAGCCAATAGGTTCTTTCAGCATCAGTCTTAGCAATATATTTTTGGATCTGTCTTCCTTAGGCAAGTGAAACAAAAGCAGAATTAAACAAATGAGACTACATCAAACTAAAATACATAAATAAACAAAAACTTTTGCACAGTGAAGGAAACTATCAACAAAACAAAAAGGCAGACTATTGAATGAGAGGAGATATTTGCAAACAACATATCCTATTGAGGATTAATATACAAAATATACAAAGAATTCATATACCTCAATATCAAAAAAATATCTGATTAAAAAATGAGCAGGGTACCTAACCAAATATTTTTCCAAAGAAGACATATGGATGGCCAACAGACACATGTAAAGATGCTCAACATCACTAACCATCAGGAAAATGAAATCAAAACTACAGTGAGATATCATCTCACATCTGTCAGAATGGCTTTATGATAATGTTTATGAGAGTGTAGAAAAAGGAGAACCCTCAACACACTGTTGGTGAGACTATAAATTAGTATGTCCCTATTTGAAAATAGTATGGAGGTGGTTGGGCAGTGCCTTCTCCCTGAAATGGGATTTCTGCTAAATGATTGGATGGGTATCAGTTTCTGTGCACAGTGCATTCTGAGAGTGCTCCTCATCTCTGAATATAATTAGAAGAGTGTACTAACTACATCCCGAATCAAGCAACTGGAATTCACATGGAGGATTTCTCTCTAACTTGCCAAAGACACTGGCTTGTCCTGACTGAGAAGTAAGCATCCTCTGCTCTGCTTCCTCTGAAGGAGTAACTGTGGGGCCCTTCATGATCAGGGGGCAAACACTGGATTGAGTAAGTATATTTCAGCATAGCTGCTCTTTTCTGCAACCAAGGGATCATGAGGCTGCAGAGTTCCAATGATAGGAGACCTCCTACATTTCCGTTCAGCCATTGCACTGCATGAAACATGTATAATATCATATAAGAAATGAATCGCCAGTCCAGGTTCGATGCAGGATACAGGAAGCTTGGGGCTGGTGCACTGGGATGACCCAGAGGGATGGTATGGGGAGGGAGGTGGGAGGGGGGTTCAGGATTGAGAACACGTGTACACCCGTGGCGGATTCATGTTGATGTGTGGCAAAACCAACACAATATTGTAAAGTAATTAGCCTCTAATTTAAATAAATTTAAATTTAAAAAAAATAAAATTAAGTCTAATATCATAAGGGCTTAAACTCACATTGTGTATTTGGGCAGGATTGGAGAAAGATATTTTGATACTCAGAGCATCAGCACTGCCATATGTAATTCAAAATAACATATGCTTTTTTTTTTTTAACTTTACATAATTGTATTAGTTTTGCCAAATATCAAATATCTTGTCTGCTGGGATGTTGCTATTCTGATTGTAAACTTCCTGACATAATATTGGGTTGGCCAAATAGTTCATTCAGGTTTTTGCTAAGATGGTATGGAAAAACCCAAATGAACTTTTTGGCCAACTCAAATACAAAAAGCCAAACTTTTCTCTATTTTAGTGGATTTCTATTTAGTTTTTTTTTTTTTTTTTCCCAAGGAGATGAGAGATTGTTTTTCTGTCTACTTTGCTGGTTGCAAAAGCATATATGTAACCCTTGTGTTAGGTAATCTATCTATAGGCAGATTAGGAAAACAAAACAGGAAAGATAGATTTTTTTTCCTACCTGGCCCTCTCAGTCTGCCTGAGCCAGGTCCACTCATTTTAAAATGAAATCAATACCAACAGCAAACTTGAATTAATAAATACAAAATGGGTAAAGTTTCACACAATGCTCCTTGGAAAAATAACATTTCTGAATGTGATCACACTGTAAGAACAAACTTGGTAGTTTAAGTTCTAACTCTAGTATAAGTTCTATAATTCTAACTGGTAGCATAAATTCAGCCTATAAATATTTATGTTGAATACTATATTATTTAATAAACTTGCTAACCACTCTTCTGATTTTAGCCTGCTTTTAAATTTTAACCAGAGATAGGAATGAATCCATTTGCAATGCAGGAAACATGGGTTCAGTCCCTGAGTGGGGGAGGTCTCCTGGAGAAGGGAATAGCAACCTACTCCCATATTCTTGCCTGGGAAACCTCATAGACAGAGGAGCCTGGCAGGCTACAGTCCATGGAGCCGCAGAGTCAGACAGGACTTAGCGACTAAACAGCAACAACAAAAAAGTGTACAGACAAATATAAAATGCTAGCATTCAAAGAGTAGTTGATGGACAAAGTACAGTTTTCATCCTCGTAAAGGTGGCCTGCCCTTCTAAATCCCCTGTATGCAGTTTCTTAGGACTCCGGTTTAAGAAAGGTACTTATTATCCAAGGAACTGCAAACATAATGCATGTGATAGTCACATTTATAGTTTGCTTATGTCATTTTATTAACCAGAAGCTTAAACTTCAAACTGCAAATTGCATACAAATTGTAACCCACAGTTGTTTCCTGGATCAGACTTTTAAAGGTGAAATCCCCATTGTCCCTAATTCAGACTCTTTTACTCTTGACTAAGAGGTAATCTCCTCGGTGTTTAACAGGAGGCAACGGCTTGGGAATTCTCTCCCATTTCAAGTGCACACAGAACTGCTACTGCCTTTTATAAAAGTTGTGCATAAGCCTGGATACAAAACAAGCTAGGAAAAAGAGTCCAGTGAATTCAAGGAAAGTGCAAATAACCTCAAGGCCTAGTCTTTCCTTTTCTGAGAGTAAGTGAATTTTATGAATCTGGACAAAAAAATTCCACTGAAGTGAGGCTTTGAGAAATATTTGTGCTGATGATGACAGTATTTTCATGGTTATTCATCAATGTTCTTGCAAAGCAATGGTAATTTACTCCAACAAAATCCAGCTAATAGCCCTGTAGATTTGAGGCCTTCTTCCAGGAGGCCACATGCACACCATCCTGCTCTCTAGTGCCTGTGGACTCCATCACCACTCAAGAATTCCAAGCTAAACTGTGTTGTTCAGTCACTAAGTTGCATCTGACTCTTTGTGACCCCATGGACTACAGCAAGCCAGGCTTCCCTGTCCATCACTATCTCCCGGAGTTTGCTCAAACTCATGTCCATCAAGTCGGGGATGCCATCCAACCATCTCATTCTCTGTTGTTCACTTCTCCTCCTGCCTTCAATCTTTCCCAGCATCAGGGTCTTTTCTAATGAGTCAGCTCTTCATATCAGGTGGCCAAAGTATTGCAGCTTCAGCTTCAGCATCAGTCCTTCCAATAAGTATTCAGGACTGATTTCCTTTAGGAATGACTGGTTTGAACTCCTTGCAGCCCAAGGGACTCTCAAGAGTCTTTTCCAACACTACAGTTTGAAAACATCAATTCTTCAGTGCTCAGCCCTCTATATGGTCCAACTGAACATCCATACGTGACTATTAGAAAAACCATAGCTTCAGCTATATGGAACTTTGTTGGCAAAGTAATGTCTCTGCTTTTTAATATACTGTCTAGGGCTGAACCCCTGGAACACCCAGGCCTGGTTTTTCCATGTCACAATTTCAAAGCCAGTGTCCAGTATGGAAAGCCCAACTGGGGTTAGAGGGAGTGGTGAGTTGGGGGAGGAAAGGGGCAGAAGACACAGTATTAATGATTGTCAAGCTCTGAGAGGCCTTAACCTGACAGCTATCTTTCTGAGCAGAAACAAGACTAAAACAAAAAAGCAAATTGTAAAAGACATCTATCAGTACCATTCACTTCCCTTTCTGATTCTGAAGAAAATACATATTCATTACAGATTTTTAAAAAACAGAAAGACTTCAAAAGGGACAAAATCATCAGTAATTTTATCCAGGTATTTTTACCCAGACATCTTTTATCCAGATACAGTTCCTTCCAGTTTTTCTCAATGCAGATTTTAATTACTCTATGCATTTTATGGGCTTCCCAGGTGGCACTAGGAGTAAAGAACCTGCCTGTCAATGTAGGAGCCATAAGAGACATGGGTTCAATCCCTGGGTCGGGAAGATCGCCTAGAGGAAGGCACGGCAATCCACTCCAGTATTCTTGCCTGGACAATCCCCTGGACAGAGGAGTCCAGTGGGTCACAAAGAGTTGGGCCTGACTGAAGCAACTTAGCACACATGCAACTTTATTGTGTATAAGTACTTTTTTGAAAATATGATTCTTCTAGTCACAGAATATCACTATCTCTGGGCACCTGTAAGTTACAGAATGTTCATATTACTAGACAACATAGGTGGTTTCAATTACTGCATAACTAAACATAACAATGTAGTGACAATCCTCGTACAGAAATCTTGATCTCACACTCTATTTTCTCAAGAAAGATTCTCAGAAGCGATGAAAGGTATCGATAGATATGGACATTTCAATATACTTGATACATAAAATTGAGTCAGGAATTCCCTGGCAGTCCAGTGGCTAGAACTCCATGCTTTCATTTTCTGACAGATTCAAACCCAGGTCAGGAAACTAACATTTCACAAATCTCATGGAGTAGCCAAAAAAAAAAAAATTTAAAAACTTAAAAGTTGAACAAGGTTAAATAAAAAATAATAAAAAGTGAGCTAAATTGTTTTCCGAAAAGCTGTAGCAATTAGACAATCTGTTCAACAGCAAAGTAAGAGTCTCATATTAATGTACTTTCATCAACATCGAGCGGTAATTTCAGGTCAAAACTCACTTTTGTAGTTTATGCATACACAATACATTATGTATAGCTTTGGTTTGCTATAAAGTCAACATATTTGGAAAGCCACAGGAAACAGAGTGACCTCCAAGAGCATACAGTATACTGAAAGTGAAGCAGCTTGCCTGAGGTCATCTGACCATTTAACCATGAATTTGGGACTAAAAACCAAGAATTCTTCTAATTCCCAACCCAGTTCCTAAGCAGTAGCGACTTTCAGTAAAAATAAAACCAATTTTAAAATGTGGAGAGAATGGGGAGATAGGAGATACTTTTCATTGCTGCTTGGTAAATAATTTTTTTAATTAACTTATTTATTTTAATTGGAGGCAAATTACTTTACAATATTGTGGTGGGTTTTGCCACACATCAATGTGAATCAGCCACAGGTGTACATGTGTCCCCCTATCCTGAACCCCGCCTCCCTCCTTCCTCTCCACCCCACCCCTCTGGGTTATCCCAGAGGACCAGCTTTAAGTGCCCTGTTTCATGCTTCGAACTTGCACTGGTCATTTATCCTTACATATGGTAATATACATGTTTCAACACTATTCTTGCTTGGTCAATAAACTTTTTCCTCATTGAATTTTCATATCTTTGCAGCACTGCCCCAGACCAGCAAGCCTGCTACCCAGCAGTTCACCAGTCATCACTTTTCAGCTCTCAGAGAGGGTCCTTTGGGAGGAGAGGAGTCACAGAGTGCAAATCTTATGTTTCAGAATTAACCACAGTAGTGTCATTAGGAAACTCAGTCTAGCCCGAAGATACCTCATGACAATCTAAAATCAAATGCAAGTGAGTCTTCCCTGCCTCTGTGCATGTGTGTTCAGTCGTGTCCATCTCTTGGTGACCTCATGGACTGTAGCCTGCCAGGCTCTTCTGTCCATGGAATTTTCCAAGCAAGATTACTGGAGTGGGTTGCCATTTCCTCCTCCAGGGGATCTTCCCAGGGATCGAATCCACATCTCTTGCATCATTTTACATTGACTGGTTGTGTTTAAACAGCTTCAGTCGTCTGACTCTTTGCAACCCCATGGACTATAACCTGCCAGGCTCCTCTGTGCATGGGATTCTCCAGACAAGAATACTGGAGTGTGTTGCCATGCCCTCCTCATTGGCAGGCAGATTCTTTACCACTGATAAAAGGCTATGCATCTTCTTCCTGGTCTGCTGAGAACACCTACTCTTGGAGCCATCATGTAAGAAGCCTAACTGCACAGAGCCCCTATTGAGGAAGTCTACATCCTATTGAAAAGCCCCAGGGAGATGCACTGATTGACAGTTCCTGATGAACCCAGTCTTCCAGTCAGCCCAGGCACCAGGCATGTGAGGGAGGAACTTCCAGATCACTTCAGTCCCCAGCCATTTGAATCAGTCACAGTCTTCATGAACGGCAGTAATGCCCTCATAAAAGAGGCCCCAGAGAGGTCCCCTTCCACCCTGTGGGGACACAGCAAGAAGTCAGCAGTCTACAACCTGTAAGAGGGCTTTCCCCAGAACCTGACTAGGCTGGCACCCTGATTTCCGAGTTCCAGGCTCAAGAACTGTGAGAAATAAATTTCTGCTGCTTATAAGCCACCCAGATTATGGTATTTTGTTTAACAGCCTGAATGGACTAAGACAATTATTCTCCATATTTTCCTTTTCCATCTTCAGCCCATGAGCTACCAGGTTTCCTACTTTTCTTTCAAAAATCTCTGACGATTGGATTGGAACATTCATAACAATATTGAATATAAATATTTTTGATAACTGCATTGACAAAGAGACTTGGAAGTCACTGTGAAGCACATGAGAATATTTAGAAATGGACTTTTCAGTTGACATTTAAATGTCTGTGACATTTTCTCTGCTCTTTTCTATTTGTCATCCATTTCCTATCCCAGATCCTGCTGCTGAGCCACATCTTTTTTTAATTAATTTTTGTTAGAGTATAGGTGCTTAGAGGAGCAACCCCACGTCCAAGGAGCGGCGGCTGCATGGGCACAGGAGGGCCGAGAGGAGCTACTTCAAGGTCAGGAGGGGCGGCCATGAGGAGATACCCCTTGTCTAAGGTAAGGAGCAGTGGCTGCACTTTGCTGGAGCAGCCGTGAAGAGATACCCCATGTACAAGGTAAGAGAAACCCAAGTAAGATGGTAGGTGTTGCAAGAGGGCAATAGAGGGCAGACACACTGAAACCATAATCACAGAAAACCAGCCAATCTGATCACACAGACCACAGCCTTGTCTAACTCAATGAAACTAAGCCATGCCATGTGGGGCCACCCAAAATGGACAGGTCATGGTGGAGAGGTCTGACAGAATGTGGTCCACTGGAGAAGGGAATGGCAAACCACTTCAGTATTCTTGCCTTGAGAACCCCATAAACAGTATGAAAAGGCAAAATGATAGGATAATGAAAGAGGAACTCCCCAGGTCAGTAGGTGCCCAATATGCTACTGGGGATCAGTGGAGAAATAACTCCAGAAAGAATGAAGGGATGGAGCCAAAGCAAAAACAATACCCAGTTGTGGATGTAACTGGTGATAGAAGCAAGGTCCGATGCTGTGAAGAGCAATATTGCATAGGAACCTGGAATGTCAGGTCCATGAATCAAGGCAAATTAGAAGTGGTCAAACAGGAGATGGCAAGACTGAACATCAACATTCTAGGAATCAGCGAACTAAAATGGACTGGAATGGGTAAATTTAACTCAGATAACCATTATGTCTATTACTGTGGGCAGGAATCCCTTAGGAGAAATGGAGTGGCCATCATGGTCAACAAAAGAGTCCGAAATGCAGTACTTGGATGCAATCTCAAAAACGACAGAATGATCTCTGTTCGTTTCCAAGGCAAACCACTCAATATCACAGTAATCCAAGGCTATGCCCAAAAAGTAATGCTGAAGAAGCTGAAGTTGAACAGTTCTATGAAGACCTATAAGACCTTTTAGAACTAACACCCAAAAAAGACATCCTTTTCATTATAGGGGACTGGAATGCAAAAGTAGGAAGTCAAGAAACACCTGGAGTAACAGGCATATTTGGCCTTGGAGTACAGAATGAAGCAGGGCAAAGGCTAATAGAGTTTTGCCAAGAGAATGCACTGGTCATAGCAAACACCGTCTTCCAACAACACAAGAGAAGACTCTACACATGGACATCACCAGATAGTCAACACCGAAATCAGATTGATTATATTCTTTGCAGCCAAAGATGGAGAAGCTCTATACAGTCAGCAAAAACAAGGCTGGGAGCTGACTGTGGCTCAGATCATGAACTCTTTATTGCCAAATTCAGACTTAAATTGAAGAAAGTAGGGAAAACCACTAGACCATTCAGTTATGACCTAAATCAAATCCCTTATGATTATACAGTGGAAGTGAGACATAGATTTAAGGGACTAGATCTGATAGACACAGTGTCTGATGAACTATAGATGGAGGTTTGTGACATTGCACAGGAGACAGGGATCAAGACCATCCCCAAGAAAAAGAAATGCAAAAAGGCAAAATGGCTGTCTGAAGATGGCTTACAAATAGCTGTGAAAAGAAGAGAAGTGAAAAGCAAAGGAGAAAATGAAAGATATAAGCATCTGAATGCAGAGTTCCAAAGAATAGCAAGGAGAGATAAGAAAGCCTTCCTCAGCAATCAATGCAAAGAAATAGAGGCAAACAACAGAATGGGAAAGACTAGAAATCTCTTCAAGACAATTAGAGGTACCAAGGGAACATTTCATGCAAAGATGGGCTCAATAAAGGACAGAAATGGTATAGACCTAAGAGAAGCAGAGGATATTAAGAAGAGGTTGCAAGAATACACAGAAGAACTGTACAAAAAAAGACCTTCACTACCCAGATAATCACGATGGTGAGATCACTCACCTAGAGCCAGACATCCTGGAATGCAAGGTCAAGTGGACCTTAGAAAGCTTCACTACGAACAAAGCTAGAGGAGGTGATGCAATCCCAGTTGAGCTATTTCAAACCCTAAAAGATGATGCTGTGAAAGTGCTGCCTCAAAATGCCAGCAAATTTGGAAAACTCAGCAGTGGCTACAGGACTGGAAAAGGTTAGTTTTCATTCCAATCCCAAAGAAAGGCAATGCCAAAGAATGCTCAAACTACCGCATAATTGCACTCATCTCACACGCTAGTAAAGTAATGCTCAAAATTCTTCAAGCCAGGCTTCAGCAAGACACGAACTGTGAACTTCCAGATGTTCAAGCTGGTTTTAGAAAAGGCAGAGGAACCAGTGATCAAATTGAAACTATCCACTGGATCATGGAAAAAGCAAGAGAGTTCCAGAAAAACATCTATTTCTGCTTTACTGACTATGCCAAAGCCTTTGACTATGTGGATCACAATAAACTGTGGAAAATTCTGAAAGAGATGGGAATACCAGACCACCTGACCTGCCTCTTGAGAAACTTATATGCAGGTCAAGAAGCAACAATTAGAACCGGACATGGAACAACAGACTGGTTCCAAATAGGAAAAGGAGTACGTCAAGGCTGTATATTGTCACCCTGCTTATTTAACTTATATTCAGAGTACATCATGAGAAACTCTGGGCTGGAAGAAGCACAAGCTGGAATCAAGATTGCCAGGAGAAATATCAATAACCTCAGATATGCAGATGATACCACTCTTATGGCAGAAAGTGGAGAGGAACTAAAAACCTCTTGATGAAAGTGAAAGAGGAGAGTGAAAAAGTTGGCTTCAAGCTCAACATTCAGAAAACTAAGATCATGGCATCTGGTCCCATCACTTCATGGGAAATAGATGGGGAAACAGTGGAAACAGTGTCAGACTTTATTTTTTGGGCTCCCAAATCACTGCAGATGGTGACTGCAGCCATGAAATTAAAAGACACTTACTCCTTGGAAGAAAAATTATGACAACCTAGATAGCATATTCAAAAGCAGAGACATTACTTTGCCAACAAAGGTCCATCTAGTCAAGGCTATGGTTTTTCCAGTGGTCATGTATGGATGTGAGAATTGGACTGTGAAGAAAGCTGAGTGCCAAAGAATTGATGCTTTTGAACTGTGGTGTTGGAGAAGACTCTTGAGAGTCCCTTGGACTGCAAGGAGATCCAACCAGTCCATTCTAAAGGAGATCAGTCCTGGGTGTTCTTTGGGAGGAATGATGCTAAAGCTGAAACTCCAATACTTTGGCCACCTCATGTGAAGAGTTGACTCATTGGAAAAGACTCTGATGCTGGGAGGGATTGGGGGCAGGAGGAGAAGGGGACGACAGAGGATGAGATGGTTGGATGGCATCACTGACTCAATGGACATGAATCTGAGTAAACTCCAGGTGTTGGTGATAGACAGGGAGGCCTGACATGCTGTAATCAATGGGGTCACAAAGAGTCAGACACGACTGAGCGACTGAACTGAACTGAACTGATAGTTACTTAACAATGTTGCTTTACTTTCTGCTATATAGCAAAGTGAATCCACTTATTGAATGTATAGAATTCCCAGAAGCTTCTATTACTCAATCAAATAAACAGTTAACAGAGGTCAATTTCAGTTAAAATAGTAAAATAAGCTACCAAAGTTGTAAGCACTTTAACCACATTTTTTAGCATCATATCCATATGAGTTAAGTCTTATTAAACCCATTTTACTGAAGGGGAAACTGTGACTTAAAGAGTAACACAGCTCCTACATGGTGAAGCTAAAATTTGAATCCAGGGTCATATGACCTCAAATCCAATTCTCAACTACTGCATGAGTAGCTTTCAAGCCTTTCAGCCATGCCTCATGGTGAAAAAAAAAGAAAAAATTGCATCTTACATCATAGCCAATGAACACCAACACATATGAACTAGAAGTGTCAAGAAGCAATAAATACCTTACCAGGTATACAACACATTGATCTTCTCTATTCTTTTTGGTCTAGTTCTCATTTTTAAAATGTAGTTATGTGTCTTAGTTGCTCAGTTTAGTTCAGTCGCTCAGTCGTGTCCCACTCTTTGCAACCCCATGGACTGCAGCACACCAGGCCTCCCTGTCCTCACCAACTCCTGGAGTTTACTCAAACTCATGTACATTCAGTAGGTGATGCCATCCAACCATCTCATCCTCTGTCATCTCCTTCTACTCCCGCCTCCAAGTTGCTCAGTCGTGTCCAGCTCTTTGCGACCCCATGAACTATAGCCTACCAGGCTCCTCTGTCCATGAGGATTCTCCAGGCAAGAATACTGGAGTGGGTTTCCATTCCCTTCTCCAAGGAATCTTCCTGACCTAGGGACTGAACCCAGGTCTCCTGCATTGCAGGCAAATTCTTTACCATCTGAACTACCAGGGAAGCCCAAGGTGTGTGTGTGTGTGTGTTAGTCGCTCAGTCATGTCCAACTCTTTGTGACAAAATGTACTTAGTAGTCCATTAAATTGATTGCATAACTTCTTGCTAATTGAGAGACTAATACAGAGACTTAAAATATCACTACATTCCTTATCCAACTTGACTTATCTGGGAGGTCATTACTCCAAAACCCTTTTCTACTTTAAAGATTACTCACCAAAGAGCTAAACACAAAATATTTTAATACAACCTTTTTTAAAATTAGAAAGAAACTTTATCATTTCTATCAACCTCTTCTCTTTTTTAACATGGGACTATTTAATGAAAAGCTCAATTTGATAAATTTAGCAAACAAACTAATATCTCAGTTCCATACTAGATTTGGTTGCTTGACAGCAATAGAAGATACAGGAAAGATATTCACCCTGCATTTGCCTCATTGCTCAAAGCCCTTCCCAAGCAAGCTGCTGGCCACAGCCCCGACCAGACACCACAACACAAGATCCCATTTGCCCCTCCGCTTCAGCTATTTGGACCATTAGCTGGGTAGAGAATGATGATGTGCCTGGCGTGAGAAAAGGAGCTGGACCATGTGAGGAATGAAAGTGAGGGCGTGATAAGTCCCTTCAGTAATGTCCGACTCTTTTTGACCCTATGGACCATAGCCTGTCAAGCTCCTCTGTCAACGGGATTCTCCAGACAAGAATACTGCAGTGGGTTGCCATGCCCTCCCTGCCATGCAGGGATCCAGAGATCAAACTAGGGATCGACCCAGGGATTGAACTCACGTCTCTTACATCTCCTCCATTGACATGTGGGTTCTTTACCACTAGTGCCACCTAGGAAGCCCATGAAAGTGAGAATGATGGGTAAATAATCCAAAGAATCGAGAGAGTAGACACTGAATGGTCGTGTGGCAGGATGGGGCTGGAGAGGCCATGGTAATGACCGACATACCACAGTGATGATGATACCGAAAAGGCCACACAAAGCAGGAGGAAGATAAGTGCGTGTGAAGAGGAGCACACAGATGCCTTGTGCCCCCAGACAAAGAGGAGCTGGTCACTCTAGGTGGGACAAGTCCCATGGGCTTTCTGGTTTCAAATCCAGTGCTGTGTACTCGCAACAAAAACATACATTTTTCTTTCTGGAGATTTGTAAAGAGTTTAGTTCTTTACAACACAAATTTCCTTAATTAAATGGGCTCTTGAAATATTCTCACAGCAAGAATCTGAGAGAAGGGCAGAGTAGGACAAACATAGAGTCACAGACAAGAGATTTCATGGACACAAGATTTATAGAGGACCATTCCTATGCTTTTGTCTTCTGGAATAGTAAAAATCTTCATTACAATGCCTTTTATTTGAGTTATACAATACTTTATAGCCCGCAAAATAATCTGTAAAGTGGGATAATAATTTTACCTGTTTCATATTTTTTGTGGAAGGTGAAATAAGCAAACACAAGAAAAGTCCTTAAATTAAGACTTTCCATATAGTTGATGCTCAGTAAATAGGACTTGATATTATGACAATACTATGACATGGGAGGGTATTACATATGACAGGTAAAGACATGGGCACGCAAGAAACCCCAGGCCATGCTACAGGTTACACAGCTAAAAAGTGGTAACAGAGGTCTTTGGGCTCTGCATCATCCAGAAATATTCCTCAGATATTTATGGAGTCCAGAATCAGTGCCAGGTTCACACCATCACAGTGAATGAGACAGATGCATTTCTTGCCTCCAGAAAAATTACGGCAAAATATTCCTTCCCCACATCTTATGTTTCTATACTATAGGCATCAAACTAGAGAGTTGTTCTTTTTTTCACACTCTACAAACAAGATTAAATTAAGCTCTAATAAGAAAAAGCCACAAGACTAGAAAGGCATGCATCTTCTGCTCTCTTGAGAAATTATAGTTTCCTCCCCTGTATCTGTCTATAGCCTCCTAGGGTTACCACACCATGGTGCTAGGCACACTATATTGTAATTCCTTGAATAATTTTCAGTCCCCATTCTTCACCCAAGACCGTCAGCTCCCTAAGAACAGAAACTCTCCTCAGGGCAGCACAGTGTGCTAGTTGCTCAGTCATGTCCAGTGCTTTGCGACCCCATGGACAATAGCCCATCAGACTTCTCTATCCATTGAATTCTCCAGGCAAGAATACTGGAGTGGGTTGCCATTTCTTTCTCCAGAGGATCTTTCCAACCCAGGGACCAAATCCAGGTCTCCTGCATTGCTGGCAGATTCTTAACCGTCTGAGCCACCAGAAAAGAACAGAGTGGGTGCCAAATGAATAACTGGTTGATTTTAATTCAGTTAAAGGCTAGAGTGCTAAGTCGCTTCAGTTGTGTCCAACTCTTTGTGACCCCATGGACTGCAGCCTGCCAGGCTCCTCTGTCCGTGGGATTCTCCTGGCAAGAATACTGAAGTGAGTTGCCATGCTCTCCTCCAGGGAATCTTCCCAACCCAGGGATTGAACTCGCATCTCTTCTGTCTCCTGCATTGGCACACAGGTCCTTGACCACTGGCACCACTAGGCTCTTATATCAATGCAAATGCCTTGATTTTTCTTAACATTCAAGTTGGTCTTAGTTTTTAGTTCACTGAAAGATTTTTATTCCTTGTGTTGGTGGGGTTCCCCCACCATGGTGATTTTTTTCAGTTTAAGAAATGCATAAGGCACAATGAGACCCAGGAACTACAATGGTTCCTGCCACAACTATCAATAACACTTCAATACATTTTCTAATTAATTATACACATATTTATTAATATCATATTATTCACTATATATATTAGAGAGAGAAGCAAAGAGAGAGATCAAGAAAGATTAGTGAAAAAATTGGTGTAGAATCCTTTGAAGTCTTTTATTAAAATTAAATGTAATTCTAAAGAAAAAATTCAAAACCATCTATCCACTAAAGACAGTTCTCACTTTGAGATAAAGCCATCACTTTGGGTCGATTAAACCTTGCCCAACGTGGGTTGTTTTTTGTTTTTTGTTTTTCCATTATTAACATATTTCATTCCTACCAATTCAGAGTAGAGTGATTTTGAGATCAAAATGTCTTTCCACCAAAGCTGGAGTTTACAAAGTCAACAGTGCTAAATGTTAATGGATTCTGCCCTCATGAACCAGGGGTATGGGGAGGTAGCTGGACCATTTAAAAACTTCATAAAGATCAAAGATTGGGAGTTAGCTATGAAGAAGTGAAGGTTTATAGAGACCCTCAAGATAAACTTTCCAAAGTTGGACTTCTCTCCTGGTTAACCTAAATCAATGGCATCTCTGGGGAATACAGTAAATGTGAACTTTCGTGTGGCCCTTTTATTTGTATGTGTGTGTTTTTGCAAGCACCACGGAATGGCAGAGGCTTCCTCATCAGTGGAACCATGTAGATTCAGAAAAAGCCATCTTCCATTGAGAAGACAATTGTTTTCTATAGAGACAAGAAACAAATGCCTGTGACCCAGGTCACCTCGTCCCAGCAGGCTTTTGCTGCGGCTTCCTCTGAGCAAACACAACAAAGTCCGGAGCAGTCAATCCTGCCGCCCCACACTGGGCCCCTGCAGTTGTGCTCTGCTATTTACCCTTCCTATTAATCTGTCAGTGTTCTAGTCAAACACGCAAAACAATATGGTGGGCGCATAGTTCGATTGGCCATTGCTAAGTAACTTGGGCCAAAGATGAAGAAATGGAACTTCCAACCCACAAAATGTGAGGCCCAATCTGGCTGTTCGAAAACTTTCAACAATACTGGGGCATGACAATTTTTCAGGGTGGCTGTGATTTAACATCTTTGTCACCAGAAAAGTGGTCTCATTAATGACATTCCACTCTGGAATCTAAATTCAGGTCATGTCTCTGTTCCTATCACTGCGGGATAGGACCGTCTGGGCGTTTTGGAGAGGAAGGTGCTCCGAGTGAGATGCCATCATCCTGTTAGTGATGGGACTACTGGATTTGGTTTGGCACACAGGTAAGCCTCTGGCTAACAACTGAAACATTCTTTGAAATGAAAAATGTCATTGTTGATACAACACTCTTGGAACACTAAAATGTTATAGCTCCACAGTTCCAAAATGTAATCCAAATTATCAAACAGTTGGAGTGAATTTAGTAGCTCATTTCCTCACTCCACTTTCCTCCTTTTCTGTTAGCCAAGAGGAAGCCTCAGAATCCTTCTCAACACAAAGCTCTAGGTGGCCATTTTTAATCTGTTAGGATTTGGACAAAAGATGAAGCAAATAAGTCATTCCAGCCCTGGAGTATCAAATAAACAAACTCATCAGAAAATAAGATGAATAGATGATCAACAACTGTCCGAGGCATTCTCTGCTAGTAATACAGGGCATGCATTTCCCTGTTGTGAATTTTCAGAAATCACACAGGGTGGGAAGAATATGTAGAGGTATTCATGCATCTGAGAGGCCGGGATGCAGTACAACAAAGTGAAAGAAAATATGGCTGTTGAAGTCAGGCTGACTTGGGGCTCAAATTCCCCCCATTTACTATTTACTAGCTACTCAACCTCTGGCAAGTATATAAGTCTGTGCTGAGATATGTTTGTTCATCCATCAAATGCAGAAAACCAGGTTGTATAATACGTAAGTCAGGACTTTTCAACTCTGGTCCCTGCTCCATTTTTTCCAGCTATTTACTTCACAGACCAGAGGCATCTTTGGGTTCATATCCTTGCAGTTTTTGACCCAAGAGGAAAAAAAAACCCTCTCTTCCCAGCTGGAGTTTAAAAATTGAGAAAAAGAATTCTGATTGGCTTGACTGAGTTGTGTCACTCACTGGACTCCCACCATGGGGACTCTGATTGGCCCAGACTGGGTCAACTGCCCACCAGTTGCCAAGGTCCTGTGCTCAGGCTATCCTGAGAACCTCAGTGACAGTGGTAGAGGCAGTTTCTCAAAAGAAGTATTGAGTGGTGAAAATACTTTCCTGGGATAGACAAAACAGTAAATGTGTGCTCTAAGACCACATCAAGTGAAAAAAAGTAAATAAAATAATACATGCAAAGAGCTTAGTAACTGGTACATAGTAGTATTCCATAGATGGTAGCAAAAGTGATGGTATTATTATTATAAATCTCCAGTCTCAAAAGGTACAATCAGTAGGAGGGTGATTCACAGAAAGATATTTAATGCTTCATATCAAGTTCATCACTTCTTGATGTCAGTTTTAAGTCTGGCTACTCAGATTGTGTGCTCAAATAGCATTCTCAGTGAAAAAGCCGAGTGCAATGGTCATATTTATCCTACTTAAATTTAAATTTAGCTAATTCTAGTTGCAGAGATTTCACTTTGGTCCAGCTCACTGAAGAAAAGGTTGTGTTAAAGGATGCAATTAAGAATGTGATTTATTTATGCATTTACTTGTGCTCCTATGTGTCAGTCACTGGGCCAGATGCTGGGTGACCCAGAGAAGCAAAACTGACCAAGTCTCTGCCCTCAGGGAGCTGACTTTCCAGCAGGGGAGCCAGAGAGACCAGCTATGGGGGAAAATGAAGCACCATAAAAGGGGGGAAAAGCACAGAATGGATTTTAGATAGAGCCAGGCCCTCTGAGGAATGGCATCTGGACAGAGACATGAACCAAGCAAAGGAGCTACGAGAATGCTTTCCCCAAGGCCAAAGAGAGAGAACGGTGAGTACTGAGTCTGGATGTGGGGCAACGTAACCAGAGCAGAGCAAGCAAGGTGATGGGGATGGGAAGTGATGGTAGACAGCTTGGCCACCCTCTAAGAGGCCTACAACCATGTTACCTTACATGGCAAAAGGGACTTTGCAGATGGGATTAATTTAAGGACCTTGAGGTGAGGGCTTTGCCCTATATTATCCAGGTAAGCCCAGCATCATTACCAGGATCCCTAAAAGTTGAAGAGGAAGGCAGAAGAAAAGGTCAGAAACGCACTATGAGAAAGAGTCAACCCAGTGTTGCTAGAGTGAAGGTGGCAGGAATCAAGGGATGTAGGAGGTTTCCAGAAGTTGGAAAAGGCAAGGAAACAGAACCTCCCTAAAATCTCCAGAAAGTAATGCAACCTTGATTTCCCAGTGAGACCCACGTCAGACATAAGACCTGCAGAACCACAAATAACAGATTTGTGTTGCTTTAAACCAGTAAGTTGGAGAAGGCAAAGGCAATGCACTCCAGTACTCTTGCCTGGGAAATCCCATAGACGGAGGAGCCTGGTAGGCTGCAGTCCATGGGGTCACGAAGAGTCGGACACGACTTAGTGACTTAACTTTCACTTTTCACTTCCATGTATTGGAGAAGTAAATGGCAACTCACTCCAGTGTTCTTGCCTGGAGAATCCCAGGGACGGAGGAGCCTGGTGGGCTGCCGTCTATGGGGTCACACAGAGTCAGACATGACTGAAGCAACTTAGCAGCAGCAGCAGCAAACCAGTAAGTGTGTGATAATTTGTTACAGCAGCAAAAGGCAATGAATATAGTATCATTCTTAACATTACCAGATGGTTATGTGTCAGTGAAAAGTCAGTGTTTTCTTGAAAACCTTGACTTATGCAACTTATCAGGAGTAAACCAGTTGCTTTAAAGTGAGGATATAAGCCCCACCCTAATGATCTGGAGCCATCTTTTAAGTACACAAAAGAAAGAATGGCAGAGAAAATAGGGGCTGTCTCTCAGGTTTTCCTAGCAGAGATGTAATGTATCCTTAGAGTGGCAAAATTTTTTATGAGGGGATTAAAATAGGATGCTATAATTTACAATGATGTGGATAAATATGGAAATTAAGGGAAAGTTGAGCACAGAAGAACTGATGCTTTTGAACTGTGGTGTTGGAGAAGACTCTTGAGAGTCCCTTGGATGGCAAGGAGATCCAACCAATCCATCCTAAACGAGATCAGTCCTGGGTGTTCTTTGGAAGGACTGATGTTGAAGCTGAAATTCCAATACTTCGGCCACCTGATGTGAAGAGCTGACTTATTTGAAAAGACCCTAACGCAGGGAAAGATTGAGGGCAGGAGGAGAAGGGGACAACGGAGGATGAGATGGTTGGATGGCATCACCGACTCAACAGACATGAGTATGGGTAAACTCGGGGAGTTGGTGATGGACAGGGAGGCCTGGCGTGCTGTGGTTCATGGGGTCACAAAGAGTCAGACACAACTGAGCGACTGAACTGAACTGAACTGAAGGGGATGTTCCAAACTATAAGACCAACAGCACTGAATCAAGAATCAAAACTGTTGGCTAAAATGGAGCAAATCTACTGACATAAAAATATGTAAGAAGATGCATTACCTCTCATACACTACCTGCATCCTGACTGCAAAGGGTCTGATTTAGAGTCAATGAAAATGCTTCTTCTCCCATTGCTCCCTGCTGTATCTCTTTAGACATCCGTTCCATGAGTTCAACTCCCTATAAACAGCAGATGGAGAAAGAACAGCTTAACAGTGATGAGACAATGAGGAAAATGACATTTTTAAGATACTGAATCATCCTAACTATGAACATACTTCTTTTCAGTGACTGTCAACAAAATTATATACTTTTCTACATAAAGTTCTTGATCGTCTTTGTAAGATGTAATCTTAGGTACTACTGGGATTTTTGTTTGTTTGTTTGTTTGTTTGGTCAGTTTTACTTATTTTGCATTATAAATGGTATCTTTTAAATTACATGTTTTTCTAATTATGTTAAGGGTTCAAAAATGTGATTTAATTTTATATACAGTTTTAAAGCAGCAAATTAGCTAAACTCTCATATTAAGTCTCAAATGTATGTCTATAAATTATTTGGGGTTTTGGTGTGAACAACTGTATCACCTGCTAATAGTGACACTATGTTTCTTCCTTTCCATTTTTTACTGTCTTACTGCACTAGCTTACATCTCTAAAATAGCACTGAACAGCTTAGTGGTAGTAGGCACCCATGTTTTTCCCCAAAACAAATTTATTGTAGATATACTGAAATAAATAAAGCTTGCATGCACAGGCCCCTGTGAGTTCTAGGAATTACTAGGATTTGCACCATATTCAATGGTGACTCACTCCAGTACTCTTGCCTGGAAAATCCTATGGGCGGAGGAGCCTGGTGGGCTGCCATCCATTGGGTCGAGAAGAGTCAGACACAACTGAGCGACTTCACTTTCACTTTTCACTTTCATGCATTGGAAAAGGAAATGGCAACCCACTCCAGTGTTCTTGCCTGGAGAATCCCAGAGACGGAAGAGCTGCCATCTATGGGGTCGCACAGAGTTGGACATGACTAAAGCAACTTAGCAGCAGCAGCAGTACCATATTCTAGGTAGAAAGGGCAAGGCTAGAGAAAGTGGGAGGCACTTCTGACAAATTGCTTTAAAAGGTCTCAAAGTGACAAAACTAAACACACTTTTCCCATATGATCCAGCAACCATGCTCTTCAGCATTCACCCAAAGGATGTGAAAACTTCAGTTCAGTTCAGTTCAGTTGCTCAGTCCTGTCCGACTCTTTGCGACCCCATGAATCACAGCACACCAGGCCTCCCTGTCCGTCACCAACTCCCAGAGTTCACTCAGACTCACGTCCATCGAGTCAGTGATGCCATCCAGCCATCTCATCCTCTGTCGTCCCCTTCTCCTCCTGCCCTCAATCCCTCCCAGCATCAGACTCTTTTCCAGTGAGTCAACTCTTTGCATGAGGTGGCCAAAGTACTGGAGTTTCAGCTTTAGCATCATTCCTTCCAAAGAACATGATCTCCTTTAGAATGGACTGGTTGGATCTCCTTGCAGTCCAAGGGACTCTCAACAGTCTTCTCCAATACCACGGTTCAAAAGCATCAATTCTTCGGTGCTCAGCTTTCTTCACAGTCCAACTCTCATATTCATACATGACCACTGGAAAAACCATAACCTTGACTAGACAGACCTTTGTTGGCAAAGTAATGTCTCTGCTTTTGAATATGCTATCTAGGTTGGTCATAACTTTCCTTCCAAGGAGTAAGCGTCTTTTAATTTCATGGCTGAAATCACCATCTGCAGTGATTTGGGAGCCCCAAAAATAAAGTCTGACACTGTTTCCACTGTTTCCCCATCTATTTCCCATGAAGTGATGGGACCAAATGCCATGATCTTCGTTTTCCGAATGTTGAGCTTTAAGCCAACTTTTTCACTCTCCTCTTTCACTTTCAAGAGGCTTTTTAGTTCCTCTTCACTTTCTGCCATAAGGGTGGTGTCATCTGCATATCTGAGGTTATTGATATTTCTCCCAGCAATATTGATTCCAGCTTGTGCTTCTTCCAGCCCAGCATTTCTCATGATGTACTCTGTATAGAAGTTAAATAAACAGGGTGACAATATACAGCCTTGATGTACTCCTTTTCCTATTTGGAACCAGTCTGTTGTTCCATGTCCAGTTCTAACTGTTGCTTCCTGATCTGCATATAGGTTTCTCAAGAGGCAAGTCATGTGGCCTGGTATTCCCATCTCTTTCAGAATTTTCCACAGTTTATTGTGATCCACACAGTCAAAGGCTTTGGCATAGTCAATAAAACAGAAATAGATGTTTTTCTGGAACTCTCTTGCTTTTTCCATGATCCAGTGGATGTTGGCAAGTTGATCTCTGGTTCCTCTGCCTTTTCTAAAATCAGCTTGAACATCTGGAAGTTCGTGGTTCACGTATTGCTGAAATCTGGCTTGGAGAATTTTGAGCATTATTTTACTAGCGTGTGAGATGAGCGTCATTGTGCGGTAGTTTGAGCATTCTTTGGCATTGCCTTTCTTTGGGATTGGAATGAAAACTGACCTTTTCCAGTCCTGTGGCCACTGCTGAGTTTTCCAAATTTGTTGACATATTGAGTGCAGCATTTTCACAGCATCATCTTTCAAGATTTGAAATAGCTCAACTGGAATTCCATCACCTCCACTAGCTTTCTTTGTAGGGATGCTTTCTAAGGCCCACTTGACTTCACATTCCAGGATGTCTGGCTGGTAACCATGATCACACCATCATGGTTACCTGGGTCATGAAGATCTTTTTTATATATTTCTTCTGTGTAGTCTTCCCATAGTCAACACTTGTTCATGGGTATTTTAGGATATTGGCATCTATATTCACAAGTAAAACATTTTATTGACTTTGTTTTTTTACACTACTTTTGTCCAGTTGGCTATCAAATGCATTTTAAAATTTTCACCAGTTTTTATGTACTATAACAGTTTCTATAATGTGGAGCTTCTGTTTCTTTAAAACATTGAAAGATCTTGCTTGTAAAACTGTCTGGGCTTAGAACCTTTTTTAGAGTTAATTATTTGAAAGCATTTTTCATCTTTGTCATGACTACTGTTTAAGTTAAGCCCTCCATCTCTCTTGAGTGAATTTTAATTGTTTTTGCATGTCAATATGATAATTTTGTTGAGGCTTTTAAATGTATCCCCCCAAAATTTTTCTACATAGGGGTTTCTTATATTTTAAATCTCTATATGTACTAAATTAAGAGGAAACTCTGGTTCATGGATTTTATTTCCTTGAAATTACAGGTATAATAGCTTCTGTTTTGGGAGAAGGCAATGGCAACCCACTCCAGTACTCTTGCCTGGAGAATCCCATGGACGGAGGAGCCTGATAGGCTGCAGTCCATGGGGTCGCTAGGAGTCAGACACGACTGAGCGACTTCACTTTCACTTTTCACTTTCATGCATTGGAGAGGGAAATGGCGGCCCACTCCAGTGTTCATGCCTGGAGAATCCCAGGGACGGGGGAGCCTGGAGGGCTGCCGTCTATGGGGTCATTAAGAGTCGGGCACAACTGAGCAACTTCAATTTCACTTTTCACTTTTCACTTTCATGCATTGGAGAGGGAAATGGCAACCCACTCCAGTGTTCTTACCTGGAGAATCCCAGGGACGGGGGAGCCTGGAGGGCTGCCGTCTATGGGGTCGCACAGAGTCAGACATGACTGAAGCGACTTAGCAGCAGCAGCAGCAGCAGCTTCTGTTTTATGCCTCAAGGGAAAATATAGAAATGGTCCCCCCCTCAAGAGATAATTTGTGAGACTGGAGAAAAGCTTATATATACAGGGCTAAATTTATCAAGAGTTACACCTTTAAAAAGGTGATATAGGTACAGCTCTCACTGTGTGTTTTTCCTTGCTTCCTCTTCTACCTTCCTGTGCCTGGACATAGTAGGTCTGGTTTCTACAAGGCAAGTTCCTGCAGTCAATATGGTGAGCATACCTCATAGACCTTGGCAATAGGCCTGCCAATTACTATTTTCCTTGTGAATTATAATCAGTCATTTCAGACTGGAGAGAGTGGGAATTCCATTCTGGTTTGAACTCAAGCCTCAATTCCCCAATTCATCTCTATCAGGAGCCCTTTACTCAGAGAGTAATTTGGCCTGTGTTAATATAGATGATTAGCTTGATGCAAAACATCAGCCTTTACCCTATGAAATAGGACTGAAGAGAATGAAGGAATGAAGGGAATGATTTTCCAAACATAACCCCTAATTTTTTGGATACATCTCTTTTCATTCTCAATTTTATGTGTTTGTGATTTTGTTTTGTTTTTTTTTTTTCTTAAATAGGCTTTCCAGCAATTTGCATGTTATTACTGTTATTTCACAGTCTAAACTAAGAGATTCAGTCTGGGTCAAAAGTGACTGTAAAGACCTCAACTTCATGAGTTTATACATCTTCATTCTAATGTTACTCTACTCACATGGCACAGTTTCTTTACATAAACTTACTTCTCTCTGCCACTTTCTCCTCTAACAAATAATTTCCTCCGCTTCAAGTATGTTTCATAGCTTCTGCTTATTCAAGTCACCCATTTGATTATGATCTTTAATGGATCTTTCCCTAGCTCAATACTTTTCACCTCATCCTCGGATGCTCAGTATTCCCAGTTCAGATTCAGGAGGTAGGGAATCTTCCCAGCTCAGCTCATGCCTTCCTGCCAAGAAACATTAAAGATCCCAAGGAAGCTAAGGAATGACAGGGGGTCCATGCTCAGTCACTTCAGTTGTGTCCAACTTTCTGCCACGCTATGCACTGTAGTCCGCCAAGCTCCTCTGTCCATGGGATTCTCCGGGCAAGAATACTGGAGTGGGTTGCCATGCCGTCCTCCAGGGGATCTTCCCAACCCAGAGACCAAACCCATGTCTCTTAAGTCTCCTACATTGAAAGGCGGGTTCTTTACCACTATTGCCACTTGGGAAGCCCAACAGGGGGCCTAGGGCCTCTCAAGTGTCTGTCCCTAAGCCTATCATCTTGATTTGGCCTCCTCAATAACAGCTCAGAAAAAACATGTTGAAACAGATTTCTTGACTCACACCCTTATTCAAGCCCATCTCCCATCTTTGTTCTCTCCCCTTTTCCCACACTATGATCACAGTCTCCAAGTTCTCCAGCCCTACATCCTCTCCTCTTGGTTCCTCCCTTTCTCTCATCACCTCCCTTGCATGCTCCCATCCATCAAGTCCCATCATTGTTTCTCTAAAGTAGATCCCAAATCCATCCATTCTCTTCATTTCCATTAATGCCATCTTCATCCAGACACCATTATTTCTTATCTGGATTATTACAACAGCCTCCTAACAGTTTCCTAACCAGTCACCTCACTCCCTATTCCTTCCATTCTTCTCGCTGTACTCCACAGAGCAGCAGTAATGACCTTCTAAACACATAAATTCAATCAAAGATCTCCCTCACTTAAACTCCTTCAATAGCTCCCTATTTTTTCTAGGACAAAATACAGTCTTCTCCTATGCCTGACACAGCTCTCCATGATCTGGCTAAACTTTCTATGTCATCTCACATATGCTTCTCCCACTTAGAGTACTCCAACCACAACACTTTCTTTCAGAGACTCAGGACCCTTCAAGCTCTTCTCTGCCTTAGGATCTCTGCACACATGCTTCTTTTTGCTTGACCTTCTGTCTGCTCCTTCACTTGCTTTACAGGTTAGATCTTCTCCGAGTATCTTCACTTGGCCACCCTATCCAAAGAATATTTCTCCCATTATAATTCTTTATCTTATTGCCTTATGTTTTCATTTTTTTAAACCTGTCTCCCTAAATTATTGGAAAAGAAACTACAAAGAGAAGAGCTGAAGAAAAGAAAAAGCCAAAAAGAGAAGCAAAAACAACAATTTAAAAAACCTTCAAAAAGAAAAATGAAGGAAAAGCAAGAAATTGGAAGGAAATAAGAATAAAATTTTTAACCTTCCTGGAGAAAAAAAAAGCTCATAAAATTTTTAAATAAATGCAAAGGTTGTATGTGCCGCAAGTGAACATTGTAACCACTTTTTCCCCTAAGTCTTAGGTAATGGTTTCTAACTTTTCTGCCTTCAAAATCCTGTAAGTCGATTTTCCTTGAATTCTGGTGACTACAAAATTCTCTAATTTGGAAACTTATCAAAATGAAGCCTAAGCATTTGAAAAAGTCATTATGAGCCACTAGAAGAGTCTAATGCTTCTTTTGTCATTGTAAGTTTGCACAGCGAGCATCCAAGACAAGTTTTAAAATAAAACGACCCTCTCTTAGGACCACGGGTACATGAGGCATCATTTCCTCACAATAGCCTGGCCCTCTCGCCTCCTTTTCTCCTCTGCAATGCCTCTTTGTAAATCCCAGGTGTTTGTGGGCATAAAGCCCATCTGAAGGGAGTTTATTGTGAAGAGTTCTTTCTTTGCCACTTGTTCTAAACCTGTTAAGAGAGTGCTACATGCCTTAGACCAAATCTCCATAAAAATCAAGAAACAAGAAGTTTTCTGTACTCCTGCCCGACAGCCACACTATGACATTGGTTCGACAGCTCTGTGACCCTGTATTGTCCCAACTTTATTCACTAGTCTCTTTTTCTTTTTCTCCCTCCCTCCCTTTTTTTAAGCCTTTATTGGCATTTTTTTATCTACTGTAAAATGAAAAGGAGGAGGTTGGTTTTTTGTTGTTGTTTTCTTTCAGCACCCTATGTGGTAGCTAGAAAAAGCTATCTGCAGTTACTGTAGTAATGGTTTCAAGAAACACCTGCAAATCAAAGAAAGACACCAGAACAGGGTCTTCAGATTTTTTTTTTCTTCTTCCCTCAGAGTTCCTTCTTGGCCATTATAGAGTAGGCTCGGGAATGAATTTATGTGACAGCTATGAAGTTAGTATTAAAATTGTGAATAGTGCCTAGCAGTTTTCATGCACTTACTATGAGATCGCCTCAATTTGCCACACAGCGGTGAATAGGGTGAGGAGGGCGGGGTGTCAAATGAATGGGAGGAGGAGGGACTGTGAATGGGGAAGGTTTCCCTGGAGGGAGCAGCACGGTAGTTACAAGAGAAGAGTGATTTATTTTTGAAATTTCAGATAGAAAAGCCAAGCGAATCTGCCTAAACGTCCTGAAGCACGAGGGTGAAGGATGTGAGATAAATGATAGGTTTGTACACATTTAGAAAGTGTCGACGCCAACTCTAGACTCAGGGACCGGGCGCGGGGTGGGGATAGGGGGTGCGATGCTAAATCCATTCCTCTGGTCTTCCAAAATTGAATATTAAATGCCAGCAGGGAGCAGATGTGGGTAGGGGCTGCAGAATGGGGGTAAGGGCCACGGAAGGAGGGGGTTAAGCGTTTAGTTCAATGGAAATTAACCACTTGGGGAGAATTAGAAGAGAGCTGGAGCGGACTGGGCGGGGGAGCGTGTCTATTCTGGCTAAGGGATTTGGGGAGGGCATTCAGAAAAATGAGGTGAGCCAGCCTGCAAAAGCAGGGTGGGGCGTGCCCTCCGCCGGCCTCATGGCCCCGCCCCCGCAGCACCCGCAGCTCCCCCACCCCCCGCATTAGCATGCGGGCCGCAGCGGGCCGGCCGGGCGGGGGAGGGCAGCAGTGGGATCGCCGCGCGGGGCTCATTGTGGGCCGCGCTCGCCTCCGCGGGGGACCATCTGCTCGCTGTCAATGCATCACCTGCTCGTCTGGGCCGTCGCCGGGGCAACGGGGGGCGGGGGATTAAGGAGCGTGTGCTTCTCGTCCCCGCCGCGGCGGCGGCGGCGGCGGCGGGGGCGAGAGCTGGGCGCTCCTCTGCTTCCCGCAGCCCTGGGACAGGTCTGCCCGGCGGAGGGGCCCGGCGATCACCGTGGCGAGCGCGGGCGCTCGCCGCTGCCCCTCGGGCTTTGCAAAGGCACCCGAGCCGCCTCCACTCGAGGAGGTGGCGGGAATCTCGAGGTGGGGCAGAGAGCAGACTCACCCAGAGGGCGAGAACTGCGACTCTCGCGTCTACCTGGAGCTGCGTGGGCCAGGTCCGGGGGCGGGAAATGAGGGACGGTGGGTGCCGCCCTCCGCCTCTTCCAGGGAGCTGGCCCGCTCAGCCCGTCCCTGCGGGCGCAGCGCAGTTCAGAGCTCTGCAATCTCTGGGCAGCCACAATGGGGTCAGTGTCACGGGTAGAACTTCCTGGGCTCCGGCCTACCATCCAAGTCACAGATAACTTCCCCACCTCTCCTCTGACATTCTAGTCTGCGGATCATCGCCAAGACTGGAGGAGCCTTGGAGATCAGAATATGAGTGATACCTGCTCCTTGGGCTTACCTGAATGGGCTGCTTTTCCATGGAGGGGATAATTCTAGAGATAAAAACCCCAAGAAGTCCTGAAATCCCTCTTCCACCCACTCCTATTCCTTGCACTCAGCATAATTTTTGAAGACAGGAGAAGCTTAGTGAGTGATGCAGCCGACAGCAGGGGGCAGAGCTAGGCTGCAGATGAGAACAGGGCCACTGGGATTATATTTGATCCAAGTCATGCTCTCTGGTTTAGAAACTTCCACGAAAATCTATGCTGTGTCCTTGCCCATCTCCACACCACCCCGCAACTGGTCAAGGACACCAGCTGCACCAACAGAGGTCAGTGATCAACAAGGAACAGTTAACTGCCCCACCTAAACCTAATACGGCCCACAAAGAGCCAAGGAGTTGTTCAGCTTTAATCACAACTCATATCTGTTTTTCGTTTTTCTTTCTGTGCTGGCCAACTGCTTTCATTCCTTTGCAGAATAACAGAAGCAGTAGAAAGTTGAGATTCACTGAGCCCCAAGCTGGATGCCCCCATTCCCTCCCAGATCACCATCTAAAACACTTTCAGCCAGGTAAAATCCCAGCATGTTTCTAAAGCTTTCTGAGCCAAGAATACCCCAAATCTTTCTAGAATAGATCTCATTCCAGAAGCTGGCAACCCTTGAGGGACCAACAGTCTTTGTTGGACTAACTTAGTAACTCAAACCCACTTTCTGCAGTTCTGCTTTCTGAAGAAACAGAATTTGTCTTCTTTTCAAGTCAACCCTTTGTATTGAAGAAATCGTTACATTGTCTACTAATCTTCTCAAATTTTCCCCAGTCTTTTGCTACATTTTTCTTTTCTTTAATAAAATCAATATTTTAAGTTATGCTAAATCAGGTTTGTGATATTGACCTTCTATAACTTCTCCAACTAAAATCTCATATTCATCAAATAAATTTCTCCCACACTCTTATGATTTCTAGATATAAACACCATGAATTAGGTTGATTTTGTGATTAAAATTTCAAAATTTACTGTTACATTTATTTGTTGTTCCTATCATTTAATGTAAGAGAAAAAAGTCAACCATAAAAATATCTATGTGCTTTTCGTGAGATGAAGGAAAAAGAAAAACAAGTGTGTAATGTAGAAACTTGCTTAAAAGATTAAAAAAAATCTACCCATCCAAAATTGCTTTTTTAACTTTCCAGAATTAAAGGTAAGAGTTCTTAGAAGGCATGCTCTTTGATTCAAAAGGTACTTCTGAATAGACAAAATCATGGCATCATTCCCACTATAGAAAAAATAATTGAAACCAAAAGATAAGTACCCCAAGATTGTTACAGACTGTGGCTGGGGATGTTCAGGGCACCTTCAACCCCACCAACCACCCAGCAGAGCAGCTTTCCCTCTCCAAAAGCACCTCAAAATGCTCTTAATCTGCTCTATTCCCACTTCAACAGCTGCTGGCTTCAAGACAGAGATGAGAACCCTTCACCAGTTCAACAAATAATCATTGAACACCTGCCATGTGTAAGGCAAACTAGACAAAGACCCCTCGCTCATGGTACTCACTATTCAACAGGGGTACATAGATATTTTTTAATATTTATTTATTTTTGGCTGCATCAGGTCTTAGTTGCAGTATGTGGGACCTTTCACTGTGTTGCTCAGGCTTTTTTCTAGTTGCGGCTTGTGGGCTCTAGAGTACAGGCCCAGTAGCTGTGGCACACGGGGTCAGTTGCCCCACAACATGTGGAAGCTTCCTGGAGCAGGGATCAAACCTGTGTTGCCCACTGGACCACCAGGGAAGTCCTAAATTGATTTTTTTAACTCTTTATTCTTTTACCCAACAAATATTTCTTGAGCACCTAATTGACAATTTAGATAGAGGAAAATATACCCACAGGTAAGATATCTCTCTCAAAAGAAAAACACACACACAAAAAACAGAGCATAATGTAATTAATCAGAAAATATTATCAGTAGAACAAAGTGTCATGGAAGTATAGAGACAGCATCAGATGATTTTTGTCTAGATACAGCTGCACAGATGTCATAAACTAGACCATGAAGAGTTAGTAGGCATTCCCCAGCACCCAGATCAGGACCTGGCACATAGCAAATGCTCTAAAATAGTTGTTAAATGAACGATATATTCTCTAAGTAAGGAAGAAATTCCAGAGGAAGAAATCACAGCCTGAGCAAAGGCTTCAAGACATATTGTTTAAGGAATGAATGAACAATTCACTGTGAGCAAAACAAGGGAGAAGAAAGAGAAAGATGGACCAGTGGTGTGGAGGCATGTGGAGAAGAGACATGAATATCCTGCCAAGAATGTGGACTTTGTCTCGAAGACCAATAGTTTTTCGAGAGCAGAACACTTGTTTTAAGCAGAATCTTGCAAGAAACTCAAATACAATGAAATTGACCAAAATACAGCTGCCCTAGCTCAAAGAGGAATAGGATCTAACATCCTGCTTCCTGTCCACAACCTTGCCCACTAGGCACTGCTGGGGAACCCTACTATTTCCCCTTGAAATACTTTAAAAAAAAAAAAAAAAGTGCCCTGGGGAGTGGGCTATCACTGAACAGCATTAAGCATGAGAGTGTGAGTCTGGATGAAAAGGAGTCTAGGAAAGCATTTAGGTTGCTATTGAAATTGTCAAAGCACAAAATAATGAGGACATGTTAGATAGGTGCCACTGGTAGTGAAATGGATGACAAAGAGATTTCGAAGATGAAATCCTTAATATGAATGGTCTTTCTGCTTCAGGGAAAATAATTTCGCCTCTGGTACATTCTGAATTTTGGATATTTTTCAATAGTAATATGTAACAAACTGTGCATCATAACTATTACTATGCCCAACACATTCCCACACTTGCAGAAGTTTTGGAAAAAATATAAATTCCTTAGTACTAGCTGCTTCAGATGTGGCCCATATGTCAGAATATAGATTTTTGAGTCTTAAGATAAGCAAATGGAAGATTTATAAATATAACCAAAAGGAGGGTAGAGATGAGAGATATCTAATGCTCCTTTAACTTATTAATCAGGAGAAGCAATTATTGAGCAACAATCAAAGTTATGGTGCATAGTGACACTTCCCTGCACCCCCACAAATGTAAGCATTCAAGTGGTTTTCTTAAAAGTCACATGAAATTCGTCACTGATTACTTAAATTTAGCTACAACTGCACATTAAAAATTCCTCATGGGTAGAAAGCTTGCAATTTAAAGAATCCACAGCACTCTTGAACTGGGTAGGAACAAAGATATATATACTCACACAAATAAGCTAAAGGAAAAGACACAGCAAAGGGGAGCTGAGAAGCTGAGGAAATTCACATGATGAAGATAGCTGGCATTTAGCCAAAACTGAAAACTATAAATATTAATCAGATGAGAATCAGTGTCACTTTACTGCAAGAATGTTCTGTAATTAAAAGGGTGGATATTGTGTTGTGCATGTTAGCACAATTGCCACCCATAACATTGGATGCCAGCAGCTCCTGAGTGCTAGAACACAGATCTCTAAGGATGTCACCTAGCAGAGGATTTACTACATAAGCATCAGACATTTACGTCAAATTCAAATAACACTCTAAAATAAAGGGAGAAGAAATACCAGAGTTTCAAAATTATGCTTCTGTCTTGAAAAGGCAAGAAAAGTAATACTCACTGGATGCCTGTTAAATGCCAGGCATCTTCTAGATGCTTTCCATACATCATGTCACTTAATCCTTTTAATTCAAGCTTGTAGACAAGGTGTCATCATAACCACATTTCAAAGATACAACAGTTCCTAAGTTGGCTTTGCAATCCAGGATATGGCTGCAGGTGAGTGTCTGAAGTGGAGCTAAAGTGAAGTATCCCTGACACTGACAAGTTTACAATCATAAGATTAGAATGCTGGATCATCCACATGAGCACTGAGTCTCCCAGGAAACTGATGACCTTAGAGTCGATGAGAAGGGTGGGAAGGAGGCACCAAAGCTCTCATTTGGGAAAATGAACAGTAACTCTACTAAGTTTCAGTGGTCAGGCAAAGGATGTTTGGGCAACCTTCCAGGTATGTCAAAGGAGAGGGGATTGTTAATGGTTGAAAGAGCCAGTAGGGGCACAAAAGAATATTGTTCCCTTCTTTCTTCTGTGTCTGATCAAAGATAAGTGAGGATGAACAGCTTCTGCCCCAGGGGGGTGCAAAGGAAGTCATCCTGTCAAAGGAAAACAAGTTTTAGTTAGGTCAGAAGTGGAGGGACCTTTGAATGAAGAGGCCAGGAATGCAGAGGGGTTCCAATTAGGTCACTGTGTTGTCTCTTCCTTGCCTACAGTCTAAATCCACATCCTTCAGGGTTATCTCAACCCTCCATGATATGATCTTGTCCCGTTGTGCCCTCACTAGTGTTTAACAACCAGCTCTCTGGGAGGATAAAGTCCTGATTTGTTGCCAATTTCCATGATGTAAATACTCCAACCAAACATGACTGACTTCCAGCTTCCAACGTGCCATTAGTGAGAGCAGAGTTGGGGGAAGATATGCACAAGCAGCTTTTGAGGAGTCAGTGCAAGTTGACTCACAAACACCACTGCCCTTAGTCTTTCATGTTTTCCTGTCTCTTTTTCCCACCCTGTATTCTTATTCAAAGATGAGGCTGCTCACTTGTGCAAGCTCTACATTGCACACCGTGGTAGTGCCATGTTCATCACAGTCCTCACTGGTATGTCTGTGTAATATGACAGTTACCCTTCAGATGGTGAGAAATATAGAGAAAGATGCCTTCCTTAATTTGCACAAAGGGCATCGTTTGGTTTTCGTGCTACTCAAAGACCACATACTGCAAGTCATAAGCCAAATCCAGCCCACAGACATGCTGGGTTTAAAAATGCTTGCTTCTTTTATTTTTTAACTACTTTGCTAACATTTAAAAATAGAGAAACAAACCCCCAAATGTCTAAGTTCTCTTGAAAAAATCAGAGCAGGCTGTATTATTAACATATGGAAAGTTCTGACATCTAAAGCAAGATTGTCATTCAAAAGATATCAATATCCTTCAGTCATCCTGAATACTTACCATTTTTACCTCAATAGTCCATTGGAATCTATGTCATCTGGACTCTCTCCCCTGCAGCTCCTCTTTTACCTTCACTCAGTTTCTAGAATAGTCTTTCCACCTTGGCACCTTGCACCTGCCATTCTTTCTGAAACTCTCCACTCTCCACCCTCTTCACTTGCCCGATTCCTACTCATCCTTCCATTCCAATTTAGACATAATTCCTACCATCAGCTCTCACCAAGACTTCCTAACAGCTTCCAACCTCCTTGTATCCAGGCCATGGGCCACAGAGCACTTGGAGTGACCTTTTTAAAATGTAAATCATAGCACAGTGCAATTACAATGAAACACAGACTCCTTAAAATGACCTTTAAATAACTGTGAGATTCGGACCTCTCTCCATTCTTTGTCACACTGTCTCCCTTTCTCCTTCACAAGCACACTGCACTTGTGCTCTGGCTGCCCGCTCTGCCTGGAATTCTCTTTCCTAAGTCTTCATAGACCCCATATCTTCATATCATTCAGGTCTCAGAGCCAATCACCTGCATGTTCTCAGAGAGGCTTCTCAGTCATCTATATAAATGAGCAGCCCTCTTCCCTACCAGCCTCCCTCCCTTCCTACCATCACATCCCTTTGTTGCATTTTTCAGATATCCCCCAGCACCTCCAGATCACAGCTCCTGGTGGTGGATTTGTTGATCTGCACTTCTATTAAGCTGCTGTGAATGGTTCTGATTCACCAACTTGGGATGCCCGGGCTATAGTGGAGGTGATGGAATTCCAGTTGAGCTATTTCAAATCCTGAAAGATGATGCTCTGAAAGTGCTGCACTCAATATGCCAGCAAATTGGGAAAACTCAGCAGTGGCCACAGGACTGGAAAAAGTCAGTTTTCATTCCAATCCCAAAGAAAGGCAGTGCCAAAGAATGCTCAAACTACTGCACAATTGCACTCATCTCACATGCTAGTAAAGTAATGCTCAAAATTCTCCAAGCCAGGCTTCAGCAATACGTGAACTGCGAACTTCCAGATGTTCAAGCTGGTTTTAGAAAAGGCAGAGGAACCAGAGATCAGATAGCCAAAATCCGCTGGATCATGGAAAAAGCAAGAGAGTTCCAGAAAAGCATCTATTTCTGCTTTATTGACTATGCCAAAGCCTTTGACTGTGTGGATCACAATAAACTGTGGAAAATTCTGAAAGAGATGGGAATACCAGACCACCTGACCTGCCTCTTGAGAAACCTATATGCAGGTCAGGAAGCAACAGTTAGAACGGACATGGCACAACACACTGGTTCCAAATAGGAAAAGGAGTACATCAAGGCTGTATATTGTCACCCTGCTTATTTAACTTATATGCAGAGTACATCATGAGAAACTCTGGGCTGGAAGAAGCACAGGCTGGAATCAAGATTGCCAGGAGAAATATCAATAACCTCAGATATGCAGATGACACCACCCTTATGGCAGAAAGTGAAGAGGAACTAAAAAGCCTCTTAATGAAAGTGAAAGTGGAGAGTGAAAAAGTTGGCTTCAAGCTCAACATTCAGAAAACGAAGATCATGGCATTTGGTCCCATCACTTCATGGGAAATAGATAGGGAAACAGTAGAAACAGTGTCAGACTTTATTTTTTTGGGCTCCCAAATCACTGCAGATGGTGATTGCAGCCATGAAATTCAAAGAGGCTTACTCCTTGGAAGGAAAGTTATAACCAACCTAGATAGCATATTCAAAAGCAGAGATATTACTTTGCCAACAAAGGTCTGTCTAGTCAAGGCTATGGTTTTTCCAGTAGTCATGTATGGATGTGAGAGTTGGATCGTGAAGAAAGCTGAGGGCCAAAGAATTGATGTTTTTGAACTGTGGTGTTGGAGAAGACTGTTGAGAGTCCCTTGGACTGCAAGGAGATCCAAACAGTCCATTCTAAAGGAGATCAGTCCTGGGTGTTCTTTGGAAGGAATGATGCTAAAGCTGAAACTCCAGTACTTTGGCCACCTCATGTGAAGAGTTGACTCATTGGAAAAGACTCTAATGCTGGGAGGGATTGAGGGCAGGAAGAGAAGGGGACGACAGAGGATGAGATGGCTGGATGGCATCACTGATTCGATGGACATGAATTTGAGTGAACTCCGGGAGTTGGTGATGGACAGGGAGGCCTGGCGTGCTGCAATTCATGGGGTTGCAAAGAGATGGACACAACTGAGCTACTGAACTGAACTGGCCAAAAAGTTACGGAAAAACCTGAACTAACTTTTTGACCAACTCAATATAATAGGTGAGAAAAAAAAAGTAGCAAGGATGTTGAGGATTGCTGTGGCTCATTGTTAGTGATTTGTTCCTTCTGAGTTTTTGTAGTTCAGTACCACAGTGATGGTATGATACCACAAACCCAGCATGCTTTTATTATCATCAGTTCCCTGTCTGTTTATTAGTGATTTCTAATGCTTCCATCATCAAAATTCTACAGAACTGCTAGAAACAAAACCACAAATTCCTCCAGTCCCCATGAAGAACAGTTATCATCATACTAGTGAATGGATGGAGTGTAGGATGGACACCCAGAGATGAACTCAGCAAGTTAATAGGATGAAACAAGCACAGACACATGTTAAGAAGAAAGCCACAGAATCTACTGGTGCTCAAGAATTGATGGGAAAGTGTCTAATGTCACGAAGAATTGTTAGATTAAAATCTTACTTAATGGTGATGAAAATACAAAGCCTAAAGGTAAAGAAAGAAATGGAAAGTGCCCATGTGATTAGCAAATGTGAATAAATCTTGTGAGTAGAGGGACTGTTTTGCTGCCAGGGTGAACATGAGAGTCACAGAAAAATTATTTCCCAGCAGCTTTGCAAGCTTTTGAGTTTCTCTTAGCAAAATTGATGCCATTTGGTATGTCATTTCCATGACAAGCTTCCATATTAAATACTTAAATAGGAAAAAAAAGTCCCAAGTCAAATCTGAAAGCCTACATCCAATCACCGGAAATGCAATTCAGTCAGTATAAGACTGACAGTATTGAAGTTGTCCACCCTCCTGCTAAGAAGAAATATCACTCTTCTCTGAAATTTCCCTCATTTCCCAATTTGATAGAATCTCTCCTAGGACTATACATATATATATATATATATATATATATATACACACATACATACACATACATATATATTTATATGCAATATTTTAGTTAATCCTCACAAGAACCCTTTGAGGTAGCTACAATATTTTCCCCATTTTATAGATGAAGTCAACTGAGACTTAAGGATGTTAAGTAATTTACTCAAGTCCATACAGCCAAAAGGTGATTAGGATGCTATTTACATTCAGCCCATCTGATGCCAGAATGAAATAATTTGTAAAGCACTCAGTTCAGCAATCGAATGCTTAGAGTGATCTTTTCAACACTAGGGTTTCCTCATGCCCCTCCCCATCTGCACCATTTGGTAGGTATTAATCCTACACTACCTTATGCTCCAAATTATGCAATGTTTATTGCTGAAGAATTGGGAAGGATACAAGAGTAAGTCTATAAAGTATCTCACTACTTCTGAAGTTAATCACCACCCAACTAAGAAGCTGAAGGAAGAACCATTTTGCCAGAACATTTCCAAATCTGCCATTTTCAAAGGAAAAAAAATAAATAAATCTCAGCCCCTGAGCCAAGACTGAACACCTGTAGACAGACTTGAACATGCAGTTTAAACAATAACCAAAAAAGCATCCTTGTACAAAATACAGATGAGACTGTCAAAGGAAAGAAAATGGTAAATCACAGTGAGTTTCCAAGCCTGAACCAATTTAGCATCACTTATGAGCAGAGCAGGTACTGGATATTATACCCGGTGACCCTGACTCTAACCAACGTTCATTTTTATTCTGAATTTCTGTTTTGAGCAGTACAACCCGGCAAGCTTTCAGAGGTCACACCCACAGGTGGTATATAATAAATCCTAACAGACACTTTCTCTTTTCTTCCCTAAACACATAATAACAATTTCCACATCCTGTTTCAGCTTAGACCTTTAGACTTTCTGAACCCAGGGAGTTCTGACATGGAGATATAATTTTCTTTAAATCCCTCTGAAGCAATCCTTTCATCTGTGATAAAATTACAGTATCACACTCCCTCCCTCCTTTGTGAGATAGACTCAAAAGAAGCTGGGTCATAAGTATTCGAGGACAGAAAACTTTGATGTGAAATCAATAATCATATATTTGCCTCTTTTCTAATGACTGCAATTTGGGTTTTGGCCCATCTTTAATCCTTGTTGCACTTCTGCATACTGCACTTCTCCTCTGTATCCTAGACCTGCACATCAGGGCCAGCCCCCTCTTCTCCCAACACTTCCCAAGCAGCTAGGAAGTGACAGACATCACCTGGCCACTTTGGAGAGATGTCAAGGTACCCTTCCATGAGGCTGGGTGACAAAATTTTCCATCCTGACTCTCAAGAGGCTCCCAGGTGAGAGTTCCAATTTTTAAAGCCCCCAAAGAAGAAATGGCAGAGAGGCAGAGAGGCCTTTGAAAAGAGAATTTCATTCACCAAAGATGTGAGTCTCATTATGACCTTCAGTTGGAGCCCAGTGATGTTTAGAAAGTTGAAGAAGTAAAAGATAACCAAAACAAATATTTTATATGTTTAATATATATTTAGTAGAATTATATTTTATATAATTTATATCAATAATAGTATGCGTGCATGCTAAGTCACTTCAGTCATGTCTGACTCTGTGACTCTATGGACCATAGCCCGCCAGGCTCCTCTGTTCTTGGAATTCTTCAGGCAAGAATACTAGAGTGAGTTGCCATGACCTCCTCCAGGGGATTTTCCCCACCCAGGGATCACACCCATGTATCTTATGTCACCTGCACTGGCAGGCAGGTTCTTTACCACTAGCACCACCTGGGAAGCCCTAATAGTATACATTTACATAACCACATTATATAATGTGTATAATAAAATTATAGAATACATGTATGTATATATAGCATATGTATATATACATTTTTTTTTTTTAAGTTGCTCAGTCACGTCTGACTCTTTGTGACCCTATAGACTATACAATCCATGGAATTCTCCAGGCCAAAATACTGGAGTGGGTAGCCTTTCCCTTCTCCAGGGGATCTTCCCAACCCAGGGATCAAACCCAGGTCTCCTGCACTGCAGACAGGTTCTTTACCAGCTGAGCCACCAGGGAAGCCCAAGAATACTGGAGTGGGTAGCCTATCCCTTCTCCAGCAGATCTTCCCAACCTAAGAATCGAACCAGAGTCTCCTGTATTGCCTGCAGACTTTTTACCGGCTAAGCCACCAGGGAAGCACACATGCATTATAGACATGCATGTATATACACACATATACATATATTCATATATGAGATGTAACAAAGATTATCACTATAAAAACACCCTTTAATCCTCACTTGGGGGTGTAAGGCATTTCAAGCTGGTTCACTCCATCACTCAACTCTCCTTTCTCTTATTCCTCCTAACTTTGCTCTCACACTTTCTAGAGACATACATATATTCACTTACTCAAAAGAGCCACTGACGTGTTCGTGCATCTTCAAAAAGTTTGTACAGCTAAAACCAGGGCAAGTAGACATGTGTCCCTTGGTCATTAAGTTGGCCAATAATGTAACATCCTTGACGAAGTCAGTAATGGATTGATGCCTTTCTAACAGCTATTCCTTAAATATTCAAATTTTTACATTTCTTTACAGTAGTATAAGTCTTGAAATATAAAAGTATACTTTTAAAATTTACATATTTAAAGCCCTAGCTTCACTGTTAGGAAATGGAAGCTAGCTATATACTCTTGCCTTAAATGTGCTTTAATCTACTCTGCAAACCAGAAGTCCAGGAGGCAAACTGACCAGTCTCCTGAGAGCAGTTTGAGAAGTGAGTGCAAAGATTTGCACCTGCTCCTTGGGAATCTTGGTCCTTTCCCAAGAAGATGAGCCATATTTTCTTTCCCATCATGATGGTTCTGAACTGGAAGTACATATTTTCTCCCTCGCATCACATTTTCAGTAATATTTTGGTTCCTTTCATGGAATTTATAGCAAAGAGCCCAAGTGGCCTGCCCTCCAGTGAGACTTTGGGAAACTTTCGGGACTGTTGCTGGGGATGGGGAGGATGCTGGCCTTGACTGTGGACACACACCTAAAACACCTACTGCTTTCTGCCCAGCATCCGTTCCAGTTTCTTCAGGCAAGAGTCTGCTAACAGTCCTTTAGGAAAATGCTCACCCCCAACTTTCAATTCATCTGTCCAATGGGGCATGTGTCCCAAAAATGGCACAGTAACCAATTCGGAGGTCAGGATGTTTGCATGAACCCTCAGGAAAGGGGAACTTTTTCTAGGAGGTTTGGCAAACTGGTAGAAGGGAAACCTGGAGTTCCATTTGGCCATTTCCTGCCACCATGTGAAAAGAAAGATGAGACCACAGGGAGGGAGCAGAGATTCCAGAAAGAAAAGGATTTCTGAGGCCATGACTTCATAACTGATCTAGCCATGCATAAGGCCAGTTATGACCCAGAATATCAATTACACAAACAAATACCTTCCCTTCTTTGCTTAAACCCATCTAAGTTAGGTGTTTTTGGTCCCTTGCAACTAAAGACGTCCTGAATAAAAGCAGGCTGTATAATCAGACTTTTCCTCCATAACCAAAAAAAAAAATTATTTTAAGATTTTACCTTCAGATTAGGAGGTGAAGTCTTTCTCTGAGGATGGATAACAGTCCATCTCTGGATCTGGATCTCTAAATTTGCAAGAAAATTAAAACAGAACCAAAACCCACTTGAACTAAATGCATCAACAGAAAGAGCATTCAGTCCTTTAACAAGCATTTATTAAGCACTAAATGCTTGCTGGATAAGTCACTGTGCCCAACATTGGGACAGCCTCTGAAAGAGAGGTAGCATTGCTCTCCTGTTGCTCACAGTCCCCAGAGGAAGCCAGAATATGAGTAAGTACTATGCCACGTGACGACAGGTGTTTTGGAGAAAAATAAAGCTGGATGGGGATTGTGGGGGGGATAGGGAATGGTAGGGAATGGGGGATGGGTTGATAGGAGAGACCTCTTATCTGAGCAGAAACCTGGAGACGTTGTGGGAGGGACACACACAGCTCTCCGTGCAGTGGTGGGCAGAGTGGGGTGGGGGGCAGGAGGCGGGGGGTGGGAGGGGGAGGGAAAATGGTTCAGGTCAGAGGGTGGAGCACCAGGGAAAACTCAAAGGTGGGAATGTGCTGGGCTGTACCCATGATCAGCCAGGAGACTGATGTGGTTGAGACAGGTAAGGAGGGATCCAAAGGAAGTAAAGTCAGAGTTAGGAGAGAGGCCAGATCCTGGGATCCCCCAAGGCATTGGAAAGACTATACTTTGACTCTGACTCAGATGGGAACCACTAGAGGGTTTTGAGAAGAGACGAGATATGACCTGACATCACAAAAAGAATCAAATAGTTTCGCTTTAGAAAGTGAGTAAGGGGATGGGCAGGGCGGGGTAAGACAGGGGCTGAGAGAGAAGTCTCTAGGTAATCCCACTAAAGCTTTTAGACAGAAATAGTATAAAAACCTCCAAATCCAAGTAGTTTGTTGGTATGATACTGTAAAGGGAAGAAATGAAGACTACTGAAAATGATTCACAATTATACCGGCCAGTGAAAGAGTTCAAAACCATAGTGCAGAAATAATTATTTCAGTCTCTCACAGTTCCAGACCAGTGGCTCTCAATCAGGGGAACATTTGACAATATCTGAAGACCTCTGGGGTTGTCATGATTTGCAGCAGGCAAGGCGGGGAGAGAGTGCTCCTGGAAGCTTGCGGATAGAAGCCAGGGAGGCTGCTGAACATCTATAAGGCCCAGCACAGGCCCCCACTGACAAAGAACTATCCAGCCCCAGATGTCAATAGAGCTGAGGATGAAAAACCCGAGTCTGGAGGATGTAAAGACTCATTGTTCTTAGTTTTTGTGTTAGTGATTCTTAAACTGGCAATAAATATGAAATCAGAGAAGCACAAAATGGATTTGATTATTTTCCTCCTTGGATAAATCATTTGAAAGGCAAAGATTATAGCTGCTATTTTACATTTAAGAACAACTTATTAAAAAAAAAAATGAACAGTGGCCTACGTTCTCAAATAGACCATTGGGGGTAAAAGTGACATAAGAGTATTCCTAGATTTGCAATGGAAGAAAACTTAATTTTTTTAATATGAAAATGTCATTCCAGAGAAACAAAAGTACCTGGCACAGATTTTGCTTTGGGGAGGAAAATGCCTTTGAAAACCCAACTAGTTGCATAATTAAGTGATAATGAATGCAGAGCTGTACTTTGTATTCCATTCCAGCACATTGGAGTTGAATCTGAGCTTGAAAAGCTAAATCCCTCAGTGTTCTGGCCCCTCATCAGTGAAGTGCAAATCAAGGCCTTTAACTGCTACAGAAGGGGTGGCTCCAAAAAAAAGTGTGAACTACAAATATGATGTTTTCAAACTGCCTGCTTTCTAATGATATGCTAACTGTATGTAATAAAAAGAGATGCTTCATTGGAACAAGAAAGCGAACTATCATATGTGATGTTTTATGTACAATGGAGCAATAATCTACTTAAAATGAAAGAAAGGCTCTTAAATTCCATTTTATATGGTGAGCAGAAACACTTTCTGGATTTTTAACTCACTGATGGTTGTACCTAGAGAAAGACTAAATAATATTTTATATTTGTGCTCTAGCCAGCATTATGTATCAGAAAGATGTGTGAGAGTACATATGCGTGTTGGAAGGAGCTTTCTCCTAGGTTATAGAAATGCAACATTGTACAGTTAGTCCTTGGAAACTAGTTTTAAACTAAACTGGAGAAACATTAACCTTAATAGAGGCTCTGCAAACAAGAAATTCATGACTTGATGAACTACTTAATATGTTCTCATCATAATTAAAGAACATAATATAGCAACCTGTGGCTAGGCAATCATTCAAAGGAGCCCATATCATTTGATTTTTTTTTTTTTTTAAAGAACTAACCATTTAAATTTCCTTATTTTTGGCTGTGCTTCGAGGCATGCGGGATCTTCCCCAAACAGAGACAGAACCCGTGCTCCCTTCAGTGGAAGCGGAGTCTTAACCACCAGACTGCCAGGGAGGTCCTGATACTGAGGTTTAAAAATGAACAAGCATAAAGTTAGGACTTCCCTGGCAGTCCAATGATTAAGAATTTGCCTACCAATACAGGGGACATCGGTTCAGTCCCTGGTTGGGGACTATCCCACATACCTTGGAGCAATTAAGCCTGTGCACCACAGCTATTGAGCCATGCTCTAGAGCCTATGAGCCGCAACTAGTGAGCCAGCAGGCTGCAAATCCTGAAACCCTCACACCTGGAGCCCAGGCTCCACAAGGGAAAGCCTGCACAGCAATGAAGACCCAGTACAGCCAAAAATAAATAAAATTTTTTTTTAAATATGATACAGGTGGAAGAGATGGAAATTTGTTTTTGCTTCTATTCAAATTACTATTTTCTCAAATAAGGGATAAAACAAAAATTCCACATACAAAGAATTTAGGAGGTAAGCCTGCTGCTGCTGCTGCTAAGTCACTTCAGTCGTGTCCAATTCTGTGTAACCCCATAGACGGCAGCCCACCAGGCTCCCCTGTCCCTGGGATTCTCCAGGCAAGAACACTAGAGTGGGTTACCATTTCCTTCTCCAATGCATAAAAGTGAGAAGTGAAAGGGAAGTCGCTCAGTCACGTCTGACTCTTCACGACCCCATGGACTGCAGCCCACCAGGCTCCCCCATCCCTGGGATTCTCCAGGCAGGAACACTGGAGCAGGTTGCCATTTCCTTCTCCAGTGCATGAAAGTGAAAAGTGAAAGGGAAGTCGCTCAGTTGTGTCCAACTCTTTATGACCCCATGGACTGCAGCCCAGGCTCCTCTGTCCATGGGATTTTCCAGGCAAGAGTACTGGAGTAGGGTGCCATCGCCTTCTCCGGGAGGTAAGCCTGATAGGGAGCAAAACACATAATCTAATGTATGTTCAAGTTCGAGTACCATTTTTATAAATAGGTAGAGTTAAACATCTGACAAAAAAACCAGGCTCTACAATAAAGGAGTAAACAAATGACAGAAGCTGTGAGAAAACACACATCCATTTAATACAACTAGTATCTACTAGATTTAACAGAGAGCGCAGATTCTTGCTTAGCTTTGACCCCAGGCACATGCCGTGGTGCAACAGCCCCGGAAGGAACCGACCAGTTACAGATCTGCTAAAGGGACTGCCAGGAAAGACCAGGACAGTGATCATACCAGGCTGTCCGATCAGCCTGTTCCCTATACAGTGGTAACACAATAATGGAAGGAAGAAGTTTGGGCAAACCAGATTGGTGACACAGTAAGACAGACCCTATATACATATGTGTGTGTCCCTTTTATAAATATACATCCATCCAACTCTTTTTTGCTTAAGAACTCTCTGGGTGAGACAAGGAAGTAGCTGCTTCTGCTGGATCCGGTCAAACCAGTATGATTAATTAATCATGCATATCCATATTGCCCTGCCTTTACTGCAAGCTGACATTCCTGTACCAACACAACTGTGGGCTGGGAAGCTTGCAATCTGCAGCAAGAGATTTGGATAGAAGTAGTCAAGGTCATGGGCTTCCCTGGTAGCTCAGATGGTAAAGAATACACCTGCAATGCTGGAGACCTGGGTTCGGTCACTGGGTTGGTAAGATCCCCTGGAGGAGGGCGTGTCAACCCACTCCAGTATTCATGCCTGGAGAATCCCCATAGACAGAGGTGCCTGGCAGACTATAGCCCATGGGGTCACAACGAGTCAGACAGGACTGAGCAATCTAAGCACAGCACAGTCAAGGTCATAGCACAGAGAGTGGGATGTGAAGGAGGCCTTTGGGATGTCTTTGCTGATGCCAAATAGGAAATGGCATCAGCCTGCTTGAAGTTCAAGAGTGATGTGATCTACTTGATGGATGACCCACAAATTAAACAGACCATTTCAGGTAAGTGGTTAGAGGGTTCAGTGAGCTAAAACTTCTTTTCTGGTATTTTCAGATTTGAAGATACCCCTAAGATAGGCCAGTGTCACAAGAGAGGCTGGACTCTGGGAACTGTATTACTTGAGCTGTGCTTTGAACTATCAAATTTTTAATGGTAATGTCTTTTCTCGCAAAGTGGATCTCTGTTACCCCTAGAATTTAGCTTTTAAAGACAGTCTTTAGCAAGATCCTGCTCAGGAGGAAGAACTAAGAGCCACAGAGGACATAGTTGGGATTTGAAAGAAAATTCATTGAAGCATCATTTTAAATAGTTTCTTCTGAAAGAAGGTGTAAAATAATGGTATGGCTATGGATTTTACCTCCATATTTTTTTTCCTTCTTTGTCACCATAAATCAGAAAAAAAAAATTAAGCAATATTGCAAAGGCAATAGAAATATTTTAATGCCTCTGAAGGCCCAGCAGAAATGAAAACACTTCTGTCTAGATAGGAAGGTTAAAGAAATTTTGACTTTTGAGAGAGATGCACAGATGTTTTTTTGAACTCTAAGCAATAAATTGGCTCACAGGCTTGCTTCAGTGTGATATACTTGTCAGAGTCCCTGATGACAAATAACAGAATCTACCTTGGCTGGTTTAAGCAGAGAGGGATTTATTAAAAGTTATGTAAAGTAGCCACCCCACAGGATTCTGTAGAGAAATATTACTGCCAACTCTGCTCAGCATCCTCTCTTGGGACCCAGTACCACAAGCTCCCACTGTTGCCCCAGATGAAGAGTGTATCATTGCTCCACCACACCCAAAAGTCTGACTCACCCCCATGTGTGGCCAGCTCCTCTCACTCCTGTCTTCTGAATCAGATCTCATGTGGGTGGTCCCATCTGACAGAACCTGTCCACACACAGGCATCCCAGGTGTCAGAGAGTCCAGGGACCTGGGCTTGCAAGGTGAGAAATCATCAAAAAGTAGAGAGAATATTCAAAGTCATTCATTTAACAAATGACAGCCACAAATGAAAAAAGTCCAATATGAATCCCAATCTACCTTTTTCATTCATATTTCTTCTCCCTAAACCCCACATTCTGGGCAGCCTGATCTCGTTATTATTTCCCATATGTCCTACTTCCCAGTTCTGGAATATGAGGCTTATTTAAGAAAACACAATGACGAGGCAAAAAAATCTGGATTTGAACCCAAGTCTATTCTCACAACCCAGGTTTTCCTCTCAGTCATGTGCCAAGAGTAAATTTAAAGTCTACTTTTCACATTGTTCCCAAATACCAAGTTCTCTGTATTAGCTACTTAGTACCAGATACAAAGCTGACAGCAATTTCATTCATTTCAACTGTGTTTTTAATGCTTGCAATTGAGTCTTAGATCAGCCACCTAGAAATTATGTAATGTTTGGGCAAATTACTTAACCCTCTGAATCTGTCTCCTCATCCACAAAGTGGAAATGATGAGAGTTTCTCACACAGTTGATGCAATGACGTCTTTGGAAACAGGGCACAAGCTTAGACTAGAATAGAGACAATGAATATCAGGGGCACACATCAAGGAAACAAAAACCAGCCTTATGCTTTAAGGGAGTAAGTAGGTGCATATCTGTATGATTACAAAGGTCCCAGGAAGCCCTTCCAGCCCTCATCCAGGCCCCCTACACACACCCACACCCACACACACCCACACACACATACACGCACACGCACACTACCTGCTCATTGATGACTATAAAGTCAGGGAGCTGCCAGGGTACAACTATAAGAAATGGGGTTGACAAGATCATGGATTTGAATAACCTACTTTGAGACAGAAGTGAGGGTTATGAGGTCCCATTCTGAGAGCAGTGGTACAGGAAGAGAAGGGCAGAAGGCACAGGACACTGCACAGGCTTCTGGTGGCAGGAGATGGGCACCACAGAGGGCCACCTGGCAGTGAAAAGGTGTGATGTGGCCACTGAAGTGGCCCAGACAGCCTTCAAAGGGGCAAATGACAAGCTCTGCTTGACTAACCTGGGGAGTGAGTGGTGCGTATAAACAACCCACAAGACCCAGGGTAGGGATCACAAAAGACCGGAAAACCATGATGGAAACAAACTACCCACAACTCCTGGGCAAGGCAGCTTGGAAACAAGCCTCATTGTCAAGAGGATGAAGGCAGGAACTGGCATCTAGCAGGCTCTTGTGGCTGGATAAGCACACCCCTCTCCCTCCCAGAGAGGAAAATAACCCCAGCTCTGAAATATGTTAGTCTGAAGAACTATCTGTGTTTAGCAAGATTATTTCCTACATCTAACTTGGCTCACTATCAATGTTGCTATTGTTGTTCAGTCACTGAGTCACGTCCAACTCTTTTGTGACCCCATGGACTGCAGCATGCTAGGCTTCCCTGTCCTTTACTATCTCCCAGAGTTTGCTCAAACTCATGTCCATTGAGTCACCGAAGCTATCTAACCATCTCATTCTCTGCCACCCCATTCTCCTTTTGCTTTCAATCCTTCCCAGCATCGGGGTCTTTTCCAGTGAGTCGGCTCTTTGCATCAAGTGGCCAAAGCATTGGAGCTTCACCTTCAGCATCAATCCTTCCAATGAATATTCAAGGTTGATTTCTTTTAGGATTGACTGGTTTGAGCACCTTGCTGCCCAAGGCACTCTCAAGAGTCTTCTCTAGCACCACAGTTTGAAGGCATCAATTCTTCAGTGCTCAGCCTTCTTTATGGTCCAGCTCTCACGTCTGTACATGACTATTGGAAAAACCATAGCTTTGACTATATGGACCTTTGTCAGCAAAGTGACGTCTCAGCTTTTTAATATGCTGTCTAGATTTGTCAGAATGTGTATAGGACTTGCCTAAGGCCACAGAGATAATAACTGCTGAATCTAAGATAAAAATCCAGGTCTATAAGACCTTATTGTTACCATCACTCACTCATTCATCCACTCAAGGGACAGGCATGTTTGGGTACATGGCATGTGCTATAAACTTTGGGTAAACATAGTTGTTATTCAACTCCTGTGTGCATGCGTGCTAAGTTGCTTCAGTCATGTCCAACTCTTTGTGACCCTCTGGACCATAACCTGCCAGGCTCCTCTGTCCATGGGATTCTCCAGGCCAAGAATATTGGAGTGGCTTACCATGCCCTCCTCCAGGGGATCTTCCTGACCCAGGGATCGAACCTGAGTCTCTTAAACAGCTCCTGCATTGGCAGGCTGGTTCTTTATCACAAGCTCCACCTGGGAAGCCTATTCAACCCCTGCTCCTCCAAAAATGTTCCTTCTGCCAATTTAATTCAATTATTCTTTTTACTCAGCTTAAGTAAGATTGAAAGGATAACAGAATCTGATCTTCCCTTTAGCCTTATTTTCACAAACCCTAAGACCCACTCTGCCTCTCCTTTTTCAAGGATTTCTTGTTCTTGTATTATCTGTTTGTTCTCTGGCCTTTAGCTCACTTACAAAGGAAGATGAAAGAGGAAATAAGCCCAGTGATTTGAGTCTCTCCCACCACCCCCACTCCTTCCTTCTGTCTAGGAGGAGAGCTTGGGACTATAGGGAGGAACCAAAAAGTGGTCTAGAACACTCTCCCTCGGGTCCAGCCATGCTTCCTTGGGGCACAGAGTGGGGGCAAGAGAGATATGCCCAGTCACATTTCCCAATGTGCCCAAATGAGGGAGACACGCTTCCCTTGCCCCTCCCCCAGGCATGCTCCCTCATTCACACCAAGAGACAGCTAACCCTGGACACATGCTCCCTTTAAAACGCTACCCATTAACAAACCTAGCAAACCCAGACGGTCATCAACTTTGCCACTTATCAGAATGACTGTCAGCCCAGTTACACAGTGAGGCCAGACCAAATCAACTTTGATTTATTTGAACCATATAACTCGCTAAGTACATTTATTTGTCACAATGGCTCTGATCACTCCCTGACAGGGTGTCTCATGGCTGCTCAGGGGCAAAACGAACAGAACAGGCCAGATCCATCAATAGACAGGACATGGGTAAGCTAAGTGCCAAGAGACCCACAACACACCTCCAGGAAATGTTCTCAGAGACACCTATGTTGTCACTGTGACTGGAGAAGCTCAGCATTGCAGTACCTGCATCTGGTTTTGATCAGCGTTGCCTCCTCCGGTGTCCAAGAAAGGCTAAAGACAAAGCACACCTAGCCCAGCTGCCAAATTTACTACTGGACCTATTAGATGGGGCTATTGTCACCCTGTTTATTTAACTTATATGCAGAGTACATCATGAGAAACGCTGGGCTGGAGGAAGCACAAGCGGGAATCAAGATTGCCGGGAGAAATATCAATAACTTCAGATATGCAAATGACACCACCCTTATGGCAGAAAGTGAAGAACTAAAGAGCCTCTTGATGAAAATGAAAGAGGACAGTGGAAAAGTTGGCTTAAAGCTCAACATTCAGAAAACTAAGATCATGGCATCTGGTCCCATCACTTCATGGCAAATAAATGGGGAAACAGTGGAAACAGTGGCTGACTTTATTTTTCTGGGCTCCAAAATCACTGCAGATGGTGATTGCAGCCATGAAATTAAAAGACGCTTACTCCTTGGATGGAAAGTTATGACCAACCTAGATAGCATATTGAAAAGCAGAGACATTACTTTGTCAACAAAGGTCTGTCTAGTCAAGGCTATGGTTTTTCCAGTGGTCATGTATGAATGTGAGAGTTGGACTGTGAAGAAAGCTGAGCACCGAAGAATTGATGCTTTTGAACTGTGGTGTTGGACTCTTGAGAGTCCCTTGGACTGCACGGAGATCCAACCAGTCCATCCTAAAGGAGATCAGTCCTGGGTGTTCATTGGAAGGACTGATGTTGAAGCTGAAACTCCAATATTTTGGCCACCTGATGAGAAGAGCTGACTCATTTGAAAAGACCCTGATGCTGGGAAAGATTGAGGGCAAGAGGAGAAGGGGACGACAGAGGATGAGATGGTTGGATGGCATCACCAACTCAATGGACATGGGTTTGGGTGGACTCTGGGAGTTGGTGATGGACAGGGAGGCTTGGCATGCTGCAGTTCATGGGGTTGCAAAGAGTCGGACATGACTGAGCAACTGAACTGAACTGAACTTGAGTCTTAAAGGAGCCATGTGGGAAATGTTCTTTGACTCAGCAATTCAGCTTCTCTAGGAATTTACCTTAGGGCTTTCCTAGTGGCTCAGACAATAAAGAATCCGCAGGAATTTGTCTTAATGCACACAAACATTTCACTACAAAATGTGACCATGATGATGATGATGATGGAGAAAACAGGAGATCAATCTTGGCACTGGTCTATACATTTCTTGTATATTAACTCAGTTTATCTTCATAACAGCCCCACCAGGTAAGTGCTGTTATTGTTACCACTTTACAAATGAGGAAACTGAAACATCAGTTAATTAATTTCTCAATATTAAACAGCCAGTAACAAGCAGAGCTGGACATGGGGCCCTGGCAGTCTAACTTCAGAGACTGCTCTCTTAACTAGCTATGCTATTTGCAAGAAGCCTAGTGTGTTTTATTTTTCAATCATGCAGAACTTTCCAATTTACATCTTTTAGTCCTCAAAAAAGAATGATAAAGAATCCATAATAGTATTCTTAGCTAAAGCTTCAATACTCTGGCCATCTGATGCAAAGAGCCAATTCATTGGAAAAGACCCCAGTGCTGGGAAAGACTGAAGGCAAAAGGAGAAAAGGGTGGCAGAGGTTGAGATGGTCAGACAGCATCATTGACTCAATAGACACGAATTTGAGCAAACTCTGAGAGATATGAAGGACAGGAGAGTCCGGTGTGCTGCAGTCCATGGGGTTGCAAAGAGTCAGGCACAACTTAGTGACTGAACGACAACAGAACAACAATAAAATAGAATTACCAAGATACCTTTGCATATCTAAGGTTATTGATATTTCTCCCAGCAATCTTGATTCCAGCAGATGACACCACCCTTATGGCAGAAAGTGAAGAGGAACTAAAAAGCCTCTTGATGAAAGTGAAAGAGGAGACTGAAAAAGTTGGCTTGAAGCTCAACATTCAGAAAACGAAGATCATGGCATCTGGTCCCATCACTTCATGGCAAATAAATGGGGAAACAGTGGAAACAGTGTCAGACTTTATTTTGGGGGGCTCCAAAATCACTGCAGATGGTGATTGCAGCCATGAAATTAAAAGACGCTTACTCCTTGGAAGGAAAGTTATGACCAATCTAGATAGCATATTGAAAAGCAGAGACATTACTTTGCCAACAAAGGTCCATCTAGTCAAGGCTATGGTTATCCCAGTGGTTATGTATGGATATGAGAGTTGGACTGAGCGCTGAAGAATTGATGCTTTTGAACTGTGGTGTTGGAGAAGACTGTTGAGAGTCCCTTGGACTGCAAGGAGATCCAACCGGTCCATTCTAAAGGAGATCAGCCCTGGGATTTCTTTGGAAGGACTGATGCTAAAGCTGAAACTCCAGTACTTTGGCCACCTCAAGTGAAGGGTTGACTCATTGGAAAAGACTCTGATGCTGGGAGGAATTGAGGGCAGGAGGAGAAGGGGACGACAGAGGATGAGATGGCTGGATGGCATCATCAACTTGGTGGACGTGAGTTTGAGTGAACTCCAGGAGTTGGTGATGGACAGGGAGGCCTGGTGTGCTGCAATTCATGGGGTCGCAAATAATAGGACACGACTGAGCGACTGAACTGAACTGAAGATACCTTTGAAAAGAAATAATACAACCCTCAGGCAAAATAAGACACAGTTTACTTTTTTAGGTATATTTAAGCTACCTGGCTTCCTGGCTTGAAACAGTCACCTTGCTGTATTCTCACATGGTGGAGGGTGAGGTCATCTCTGTCATGTCTCTTCTTCTAAGGGCACTAATTCCATTCTTAAGGCCTCCGCCTTCATGACATTACCTCCTAAAGGCCCCATCTCCAATTTCTATTGCATAGGGTTTAGGTCTTCAATTAAATGAATGTTAGGGGGACACAATATTTAGTCCGTAGCAGCACCAAGATTCACTGAAGTTAACAAATGTGTTCAAAATCACACAACCAATGACTAGCAGAGACAAAATTCAAATGTTGTGAACCCAAAACTAAATGTTCTTTCAACCATTTATGTTTCTAAAGGATTATGAGAGCTTGCACCTTAAAAAAAAAAAAAAAAAAACACCACTGCAAGCTAAATTTAATATTTCATCCTATGGTTTTATGAAAATCAAAAAATGCCCAACCTCCAAGTACCTGAGAGCTTCCATGAAGGATAGGACTTAAAAAATAGAGATGATTGATGTCCTTAACCTTTATTTCATCTCAAACATTCCCAATAAAATGTAGCTCAAGGTCCCAACCTTTGCATCCTCTTATTTCCCTCTTCTCTTTACCATGACGGGTGGCCACAAATATTATGTTTTAGTGAATCCTCTATGATTTCTTTTGATAAACAAAAGTTTATCAAAACCTTTGTTTCTGAGGTGGATTTCCTCAGAATGTGATATCTGCAATGCTAGATTTTGTTGACCTATTTGTGGAAATGTTGTGATGGCTTTCCTGGTTAAAGAACTATTTCAACTGTGCCTGAGCAAACCCTCCGTTCTCAGGAAAGTCATTGCCAGGTGAACACCCAATTCTGAACAATGCCACCTCATAAACGAGCTACACTGAGTTAGCACAAAACCCCACAGGTCTGGGCTGGCAGCAGGAGATAGTCAGGGATGGGGAGTTTGAGGACATGAGCTCTACAGACTGTTCTCTGGAGTGTACTGGAGGGTAGGAGTCCCGCTCTTCAGAACACTGGCAGCTGGAATAAATGCATTTTCACTGATTAGCTCAACCTGCAATTTGCAGAAATCTGATTCCTTTTACTACATTTGGCTATTTCAGTGTTGCGGCATTACCAGCCCTCCACCTGGGCATGGAACTCCCATTGATTTTAAACTTCTGCTTCCCCCCACTTTCCGCTGCCCTGAAAAGCTACTTCCAAAAATTTCCTTCACAAAAGGATCACCTTCTGTCCTCATTCTTCTTTAGCTAGCATTACAGCTCTGACATCATCAAAATTCTCCCCAGAGACCCAGAGAACGGGTCTTAGAAACACATTTGTACAATCACCCTGTCTTGGTTTTGCTTCAGTCAATTAGCTCCGGGCACAGGTTATTAAAAAGTGTATTAGCAGAGGAGATCCAGAGTGTTCAGGGTAGTATGAGTACAGAGATAATGTAGAAGCTAAAAAGAAATAATGCGCATTAAATTACAAAACAGAAATAGACTCACAGACTTAGAGAACCGAACTTACAGTTGAGGGGTGAGGATGGTGGAAGGAAGGGATAGTTAGGGAGTTTGGGGTGGGCATGTACACACTACTATACTTAAAACAGATAACCAACAGCGTCCTACGGTATAGCACAGGGACTTGGACCGGAAGGGGAGTTTAGAGGAGAATGGATACATATATATGTATGGCTGAGTCCCTTTGAGTCCCCTGAAACTATCATAATATTGTTAACTGTCTGTATTCCAATACAAGATATAAAGGTTTTAAAAAATACAAATATACGGCGAAAAGAAAAAGTGTATTAACGACCTGACTCTAGGCTTGCAAAGTACAAAGGAGGTTGCCTCTGACACAGCTAGTGGAGGAGACACTGAACATTATAAAGCCCGGGGTGGGAACCTTTCCATGTCCTCCTTTTCAGGGCTTCGGAAGGTAAACCGTGCCAGGCAATCCAAGTCACCAGGAACTGTGTGGAGTTTTCCTGGAGGCCCTTCTCTTCTGGAATCCAAGCTGTCAGCAGCACATGGGGCCGGCTGACTTATGGAGAGCGGGGGCCTGGGCTTTGGTATTCTGCGGAGGCGGCGGCGCGTGCTGGGGGCCCCCGGGCGGGCGCGCTGGCGACGCCGGGCTCTGCCAGGCTTTGCGCTCCCTGCAGCCTGGCCCTGCCTCCCAGCAGGGGCGACCCGGGCTCCGAAAAAGGTTAACTAGCACAAACAGCCATCATTTGTGCCGAGTGGGAAAGCCCCATGTGTTGCCTCGGCTTCTCTTTATGCGGCGTGAGGGGTGGCTTTTCTCTGTCGTTCAGTCGGTTGGCACGAGGTGGGTGCCCAGCAGGCTTCCGCTTGCGGACGGGAAGGGCCGGGCTCCAGGCGAGTGCGCGGGAGGCAGAGAAAGGCGGCCATCGGCGGCCCTCCCGGCTTCAAACCAGGGGAGGCGAGGGCTGGGGGGAGAAGGGGGGTCGGCAGGGAAGTCGGGGTTGGAGGGGGGCGGTGGGGTCCGGCGCCGAATAGCGCTCCAGTGTGCGCTGAATAAAGGCGGTCACCTCGACCTAATCGGTTCAAACGCTCTGTTTTCAGACCCCATCTGCTTATCTCCAGCGAAGTTTGGGGGACAGCGCCGTCCTATTGTGGGCCCATCATTTTGCAAATCTATTCCCGTCAGGGTTCTCATTATCGCAGATGTCAGCGGAGGAATCCGAGCTGTCGGGGGACCGCCGACCATGAAAAGGAGGGGCCCCGCGGCCGGCAAGGCAAACAAAACAGCCGCCCCCCACCCACCCCACCCCCCCCCCCCCGCAAACGTAAACAGGCCTGAGTGTCACAATATTTTCCCACATCGCCCGACCATTCCAGGGAACTTATTTCGAAAAGGAAAAGAAAAGGGGGGAGAAAACAGTATCAATAAAGAGGCGCAGTCCGCAGAGTTCATTTCCTCCAAATGGAAGAATGTATATAACCTCTTCCTAAAACCATCCCTCTCTCGGCAACACAAGTTGATCAGATGTTTATTCCCCATCAGAGAGTTTCTCCTTAACATGAAAAACGGTGCAGTGGCCAACGTTTAGTCTGGGCAGCAATTAATGAAGTTGAATTCTTTTAGTTTTCCTTTTTTAAAAAAATAAACCCTGCCTCACCCCACCTCATGCAGTGGTCAACATGAGACCTAACATTTTGCACACTGTAGGAGTGAGTGAGTGAGCGATAGTTGCTCAGTCTCCTTGCCACCCCATGGATTGTAGCCCTCCAGGCTCCTCTGTTCGTGGAATTCTCCAGGCAAGGCTACTGGAGTGGGTTGCCATTTCCTTCTCTGCACATTGTAGGAAGGAGAACGCAACTGCTTGCCATGCCCTCCCTCAGAGCAGCAGGACATGAACAGTCTAGGGCTACTCATCTTGGGAGGAGTTGGTCTAAACAGGGTTTTCTGTTGTCAAAGGGAAGCAGAATTGGGTTTTGGAACCAGAAATATGGAAGGATCTGGATTTCAGTGGGCTTCCCAGGTGGCACTGGTGACAAAGAACCCACCTTCCCATGCAGGAGACGTAAAAGATGCGAGTTCCATCTCTGGGTCAGGAAGATCCCCTGGAGGAGGGCATGGCAACTCTGGAGAATCCCATGGACACAGGAACCTGGTGGGCTACAGCACATAGGGTCACAAAGAGCCCAACACAACTGAAGCAACTGAGCACGCACACACACATGATTTCAGTGGTTTGAGTGGCAAGTTCTTATCACTATATTTTAAGTAAAAGAGTATTAACCAGGGAACTACTAAAAATTAGCATTCATCAAAACATATTAATTCCTGGACCCTGAGAGGCTCCCCTGAATTCCCACCCAGTATCAAAGTCCATGGCTTCCCTGGTAGCTCAGTTGGTAAAGAATCTGCCTGCAATGCAGGAGACCCCAAACGATTCCTGAGTTGGGAAGATCTGCTGGAGAAGGGATAGGCTACCCAGTCCAGTATTCTTGGGCTTCCCTGGTGGCTCAGATGGTAAAGAATCCGCCTGCAATGTGGGAGACCTGGGTTTGATCCCTGGGTTGGGAAGATCCCCTGGAGAAGGGAAAGGCTACCCACTCCAGTATTCCGGCCTGGAGAATTCCATGGACTGCATAGTCCATGGGGTTGCAAAGAGCCAGACAGGACTGAGCAACTTTCACTTCACATTAAAGCCCATCAGTGATTCTGTTTGAAGGCTAAAGCCCTCGCAGGACCTTCAAAGGAAAGTCAGTCACACCAGTTCTTTGTTGAAAAGAAGACAACTTCATAAAAGTGTGTGGTGGTTCCTTAAAAGTTTTATTTTACCCAAAACTTTAAAATCTGCATTAGGAAGTATTGAGGGATTATAGTTTTGACATAACTTGGGTTCTGATGTTTGGTGGGTTAAGACCAAATGATGAAGACAGACTCCAGTGTTATGGTCTAACTCTGAAATGCTACCCAAGTGTTCCATAAGCATATCTATAAACAAGAATTCTTTATGAGCTTAGCATGTTCTAGGCTTCACAGAAACTAATTTAAACTGTCATGACAACTCTCCAAGGCTGCCAGGCAAATATTCGTACTCCCATTTTACAGCTGAGGAAACTGAGGCCCTCACAGAGCTGTGGGTTAAACCTGTGTCTGTCCTCCACACCATCTGCATCACAGAATATCAAACAGCCACAAAAAAAGAAACAAATAAGTAAGAGATGGTTATTTACCAAAAATAATAAGGACCTACTGTGCGGCACAGGGAACTCTAGTCAGTACTGTGTAATGGCCTGTATGGAAAAAGAATCTAAAAGAGAGTGAATATATGTACGGGTAGAACAGATTCACTTTTCTGTTCTCCTGAAACTAACACAACATGGTAAATCTATACTCCAATGAATCCTTTTTTTAAAAGCCAATAAAATATTTACAGCATACAAAATGGAAAAAAACCCAATACCAAAAGTGTGTCTAGTATGAGCCCAACTTGTTTTATAAAATGGACTTATACTTAAATTAGAAATGGGAAGCACTGGTGTCTCAGTGGTAAAAAAATCTGCCTGCAGTGCAGGAGACACAGGTTCCACCCCTGGGTCAGGAAGATTCCTTGGAGAAGGAAATGGCAACCAACTCCAGTATTCTTGCCTGGAAAATTCCATGGACGGAGGAGCCTAGCAGGCTACAGTCTATGGGGTTGCAAAAGAGTCAGATACAACTTAGCAACTAAACAACTCTCTGGTGACCTAGATAGATGGGATTACATGCGGAAAAAGAGGGGCCCAAGAGGGAGTATATATACATATATATACATGTGTGTGTGTGTGTGTATATATAAATGTGGCTGAGTCACTTTGTTATGCAGTGGAAGCTAACACAACATTGTGGAGTGGCTATACCCCAATAAAAAAGAATAGAAAAAAGTAAAAATAATAAAAATCACAGTTATTAGAGGATCTCTCTTTAAAAAAAAAAAGAAAGAAAGATGTACGAAAAATATTCATTGTGGTTGTCACCGATTTTTTTTTCTATCGCTACTTGAATTTAAAACAGTTTGTACCATAAGTTCATAAAACAGTCATTTTGTCTATGAGGTGGGAAAGTATGTATTTGTTCTCAATGAGAGAAAATTTCATAAGAAAGGAAAGTAGCTGTATCTAATTTTGTTTAATTCTCCACAAACTCCTGACACAATGACACAGAAACTTCTTGGCTTTCAGATCTCCGACCTCCATGGCAAAATCAAACGTTGTCATCTGCCATCGTACTGCTATGCTTATTAAATTATCATTAGTACGTGTGACCTACTAACTATGTGACCGCGTGCAGGAGAATGAGGATGACTGCTGTCCCCGTTCCAGTGGTCTCCGGGCTTGCCAGCCTCCTCTGAACAAGAGGGTGAGGCACAGCATTGAGTCTTCAAAGAGGTCACATCAAACCACGCTTGCCCCACAGGCAAGGTGAAGCGTGGATCACAGGGACAACGGGGAATTGTGTGTCTGCTGGCAGGACTGGAACCGATGCCAATCACACAAAGACCCAGCCTTCAGTTCAGCCCTTGACAGGATGCGATTCCTTTCAGGCTGACTCGGCCAACAGAGCAGGCTCCTGAATATTTTCTGGCTGCGTTTCCTAACACTAACGATGTAAATGAATATTTAGCCTCGGATATTAACTCGGAGTAACAATGCTGGTTATGTCCTCTAAGTCAGTAATCACTGAGCTTGTTGAATACTGTGGTGATTTGTCATGGCTGAAAGCAGCAAATTCGTTTTGGGGAACTTGAATTTTCTCAAATTGTCCCTTCAGATTTCCAGCCAGGAGTTCACTCTGACAGTGTAAAGTTTTAATATTTGGCAGAGCCCGGCTAATCTCAAGTTCACTAGCTCAGTGATTTCAGTGGCTGCTGTCTTTATTGTTCCACTGTGCTTTTTGGTCCTCACAGGTCTTAGGTGAGAAATATCCTCTCCCTGGTCCCCATTTTCTATGAAAACGTCCTCTGGATGACCTCAGGGTCTAGGTAAAACTATGATGCCAGGCATGTCTGGGGAACCAAAGCATGTCCTGTACTCAGAATATTAATGTTTCTGAAGCTACTTTTTGAAAACCACATTTTCTGAGATGTTTACAGCACACAGTTGAGATGAAAATATGTGAAAGTATTAAATAACATTTTTATAGGGCAAAAAGTTTCACAGATAAGCAATTTGATCTTATTCAAGTACACAATACTTGTCAAGCTACAATTTTCAAGTCATAGGATCAGAAAATGATCCAGTGAAAAACATGGTATGTGTTAACATTCTACCACCCTCCTCCATAAATGACAACTCTCCCACCTTGGCACTTTGTGGGCAAAGATGTTTTGTGTGGATTCATGCCAAGGTCTGAACACTAGCCTAGCACTTGCAAATAACGTGGTCAGGGTGAGTCTTAATTTCTCTAAGCCTCAGTTTCCTTGTCAGCTAAATGGGGCTAATATAGGACCTACTTCGTAGTGTCACTGTGCCAATGAAATATATTAAATGCTTAGCTCCATGCCTGGTCGCATGTTTGGGCATATAGTGAGCACTCAATAAATTTACTTCTTTAATGCAATCAACAAAATATATTAAGGATCTATTATCTCCAAAAATACCCCCATGGAGCTTACATTTCAGTAGATGTTACTGTTTTATAAAATTCCTTGAGGATTGTTTAAAGATTCTTCTTGTACCAGAAATACCTGCTAGTTACCAGCCTAGAGGGTTTTCCTTGTGGCAAGGCTGGTAAAGAATCTGCCTGCAATGTGGAAGACCTGGGTTCAATCCTTGAGTTGGAAAGATCCCCTGGAGAAAGGAAAGGCTACCCACTCCAGTATTCTGGCCTGGAGAATTCCATGGAATTCCATAGTCCATGAGGTCGCACAGAGTCGGACATGACTGAGCGACTTTCACTTCACTCACCAGCCTAGAAATAGCATTAGATTTCAAATAAATATCACAGCAATTTTCCTGAGGCTCTGTACACTCAACTTACATGCTCTGGAAGAGGGGAAAGGAGAAGAATGTAGGGGCACCTCATAATCATATCCTCCTGTTCCTGCAATTACATTCCCAAATAGTTGACCAAGCATGATCCAGAGAAGCTATGACCCTTTCAGAGAATCCCAGCACTGCTTCCCAGATACTGCTCTAGCCTTAGATAAGAAGAGCTAGACATAGAGCACCATTCCCAACCCTGTGTTACACACAGAACTGAGGGCATTCATTCATTCCACAAATATTTACTCCATTTACCATGCACTAGTCACTGTCCTGGGCTTCCCAGGTGGCTTATTGGTAAAGAACCTACCTGCCAACACAGGAGACGTGAGAGACTCCTGTTAGATCCCTAGGTCAGGAAGATCCCCTGAAGTGGGAAATGGCAACCTGCCCCAGTATTTGTGCCTGAAATATTCCATGGACAGAGGAGCTTGGTGGACTATAGTCCATGGGATTGTCAAGAGTTGGACACGACAGAGCAACTACATACACACACTCAGTCACTATCCTAGGGATAAAGCAATGAAAAGAGATTGTACCCTGCCCTCAAGCAACTTACAGTACAGTTAGAGAAAATATCAAATGAACAAGCACTTACAATAAACTGTAATAAGTGGTATGAGACAAATTTTCCATGGTCTCTCAAATTTCTGCCTGACTTGTGAGCAGAAACATTTACTGCATTTTTGGTGAGATGAAATTTGCATGGATATTTGCAGAGCAAACAGTATTGGAAAACAGAAATAGTATTTCCCTTCAGAGAAAGAGCAAGTATTTTTACTGTCCAGTAAAATAAAAATAAAGCCTCTCCCTGGGATGAATTTTGGGCAGGTTTTCTTGCAACCCATTAGAAAAGTTTCAGGCTCTCAAAATCCAGGATCCCGCCCCTGTAACACAACCCACTGAGGGCAAGTGTCACCCAGCCCCCATTACCTCACCCTGTAGAAACCCAACTCAGACAGCCAGTACAAGAAAATGATGCTACTCTGGCAACCGCTACTGCTGTGAGTAATAAGCCTTCCTTTGTCTTTGACTCAGGAGTCTGTGTCCTCTGCCAAAAGCTAGGAGACTGGGGGAAGCTAACATTTATTAACATTTTCAAGTCGCCTTCCCAAAGGAAGGGATTGAGGAGCCAAGTCCTGAAGGCTGGATAGAGTTCACTTATCGAAGGGGAAGGAAAGTTGCTTCAGGTGGAAAGAATGGTGTGCATATTCCATTTTCCTGAAAGCTAGAAATGACTTTCCTGATCTTTGCTCACCCCACACTCAGCTCTTCCAACAGCTTTGAGAGTCTCCAACTCCTTATAATATACCCTTCACTGTTTGAGATACCTAGAGTGGTTTCTATTTTCCTGGTCCAAACCTTACTGATACAAAGAGCTTGGAGAAGCAAGAAAGGACAGGATCATTTGTGGGAAGAGGACAGGGAGGCAGGGGAGATAAAGATAGCATTCAGAGTGTGAGTAAAGGAGTGGGCCTTAAAGAGATCGGAATTATCTTAATTATCTCAGAAGAGAAAGAAACAAGGATGAGTATGAATAAACCCGAGAAAAAAGAAGGGTGGGACATCCAAAGAGTCATTTCTCTCTCAGGAGCAATAGTATTAATTGCTACCATGTATTGCTCCCCTAATCTACATGAAATAATGATCTAAGGACTTTAAATCTATTTGCTCATTTAGTGTCCACCATGATGCAATAAATATAATTATTATACTTCCATATTACACAGAAGGGAACTAAGATACAGAGATTGACTGCAGAGCCAGAATTTTAACTTGGGAATCCATCTCCAGATATACATATATAGACACAGATATAGATACAGACATAGGTATTCAGCTGCACTGACTTTGGTTTAATATTTACTTATTTATTTGACTGTGCTGGGTCTTAGCTGCAGCATGTGGGAACTTCCATCTTAATTGTGGCATGTGAGATCTGGTTTCCTGACCAAGGATCAAACCTGGGCCCCTTGCATCAGGAACACAGAGTCTTGGCCACTGGACCATCAGGGAAATTCCCTAAATTTTACTTAAATGATCTTTCCTTTTTGTTTATTACTTTAATAAGGAAAAATCACCTATCTATCCAGAATCCAAGACATGAACTTGAATACTAGCAAGTTACATTTACCTGTGTGCATCCTCAATGCTGTTCCCATACCTCTCCCCATCTGAAATGGTTGTATTGAATCTTGTCTTCACAAAAGCTTTACTTTTTAAAATACAGTCTTAAGATATATGTGTGTATTCCTAAAATTGTAGGATTAAATTTTCTTAATTTTAATTAAAAGTTGACATGCTAAACATGTCTGAAACAGTATTTCACCTTATATTTTATTGAACATGAGACAATATACATTCTTTTCACTTTTCAACTCTTTCATAGTTTTGTCCCCTTGATCTATCCATCACTGAGAAAGATGTACTAAAATCTCCCTAGAGATTTGTCAGTTTTTCCTTGTAGCTAGTTTTGGTTTCATGTATTTTAAGGGTGTGGTTGCTAGGCAAATTAGAATTTTTGTATTCTTCTCATAAATTGAACCTTTTCTCATTGCATAGCAACCTTCATTATTTCTCATGTTGTTCTTTACTGTAAAGTCTAAAGTCATTAATATTGCTACACCAGCTTTATTGTGACTAACATTTGCCAGCTATATCATTTTCTATACCTTTCAAATTTTTGTATGTAATGTTTTAAATTTCTCACTTTTTAAATGGCACGTGGCTATATATATATTTTTAAACCCAGTCTGACAATCTTTGTCTTTTAATTGGAATAGTTACAATTTAATTTTTTGCAATAACAAATACATCTGGAATTACTTCTACCTACTTATTTCTTATTATATATTATATATAATAAAAAATTATGTATATTATATACATATGAAAAAGTGAAAGTCCCTCAGTCATATCTGACTCTTTGCGACCCCAGGCTCCTCTGTCCATGGGATTTACCAGGCAAGAATACTGGAATGGGTTGCCATTTCCTTCTCCAGGGGATCTTCCTGAGCCAGGGAATGACCCCTGGTCTCCTACATTGCAGGCAGATTCTGAATTAGGGAAGCCCATATGTACATATACATATACATATGTATTTGTGTGTGTGTGTGTGTGTGTGTGTGTGGCTGCACTGGGTCTTAGTTGCATCTCTCAGGATCTTAGATCTTTGTTGCAGCATTCGGCATCTTTAGTTGCAGCATGTGAAATCTTTAGCTGTGATATGCAAATTCTTAGTTGTGGCATGTGGGATCTAGTTCCCTGACCCGGGATCAAACCCAGAACCCCTGCAATGGGGGCAGAGAGTCTTAGCCACTGGACCACCAGGGAAGTCCCTCTACCAATTTATTTTGTACTTTATACTTGTCTCATGTGTTTTTCTTTTTTGTAATCTTCTTTCAGGGGCTTACCAGGTGGCTCAGCAGTAAAGAATCCACCTGCAAAGCAGGAGCCACAGGAGATGCAGGTTTGATCACTGGGTCAGGAAAATCCCCTGGAAAAAGGAATGGCAACCCACTCCAGTACTCTTGCCTGAAAAATTCCAAAGATAGGAGCCTAGGGGGCTACAGTCCATGGGGTTGGGAAGAGTCAGACAGGACTGAAGTGACTTAGCATGCACACACCTTCTTTTGGATTGATTTTTCCCCCATTCCACTGTCTCTTCTAATGATTTAGAATTTATAATCACTAATTCTATTGTTCTAGATTTCCACATAAATCATAAAGTCCAAAATTAATTATATCTTTATCATCTTCCCATGAAATACAAAGCCTTAAAACACTTCAATCCAATCAGTCACTTCCAATTTGCACATTATTGTTATTCTGTGTATTTAATTGTCTTGGCTTATCACCATCAATATTTTATAAAATCGATCTTTGTTTTAGACTTACATATAGACTCACAGCTTTTTAAGTAGTCATTCCTCCTTGCATCTAAGAACCTTCTATATGAGAAACCTTTGTTATTCTTCAAGTGCATCTTTTCAGAATTCTCAGTAGTTACAAAGAAGCTGTTAATATCAAACATTCTCAGTTTTTATTCTTTCTGAAAATGTCTTTATTTCACTTTCACTGTTAGATATTTCGCTAGGTAATACTAGGTTGACAGGTATTTTCTCTGTACATTCACAAAAGTCTAATTTTTTTCTGGCTTTCATAGTTGCTGTTCAGAAGTCAGTTCTATTCAATTGCCATTCTTTTATAGATAGTCTATTTTTCTCATAGACAATAGCTTTGAAATTATTATCTTTCTTTGGAGATTTTAAAGTTTGATTGTAAAGTTTCCGAGTGTGTATTTCTTATTATTTGTCCTGATTGGGATGGATTCGTTTCTTAAATATGAAGATGGATGCTTTTCATTGGTTCTGAAAAATCCTTTGCTATTATCTCTTCAAATACCCTCTCTCCTTTACGTACCTCTTCTCTTCTTCTGAGACCCCAAATATTAGACCATCTCACACTATCCTTATGTCTCCTCTTTTAAGTATCTTTCATCTTTTTATTTCTTTGTGCTTTGTACTGGATACTTCCTTCAGGTCTAGCTTCCAGTTCATCAATCCTTTTTCTCACTCTGTCTAATCTACTATTAAAATCCATCCACTGATTATTTTTCTTCTAGTATCAGGTTTCAAGGCCGACCATTTTCCTTGCTGTTCTCTACTTGGGGGCTGGCAGCTGTATTTTTAGCTTACCCTTCATACTCAGCCTGTATGGACTTGTGGGGTTCCAGCTATATTGGGGACCTCCCTTATGCTTCCCATTACTTTCTCCCATCTGTAAGAGACCATTACAATCAAAACCCAGCTTCACTGGGGTTTCTTCAAACGTCCTCAAAATGAAAGTATCTTTAGTACTTTGTTTATCTCTTGAGATTCATTTCCTCCTAACAGCTCACTGATGCATTTTAGGTTTTTTAAAATTTTATTCGGCATTTGAGGATTTCACTGGGAGGATAAGTAGAGTATCTTTTCTACTATTCTTCCAGAAATAGAAGATTGGTTTGTTTTCAAGTGGGAATCAGAACAGACACCAAATCTAACACACATTCCACTTTTATTACGAACAATTCAAACAGATGTTGGATACACACGCTATATGAAGAACAAGTTGTAAGCAAGTGTATACAGCATAACACAATTTTTGTAAAGACAAATATTTTTAAAATATTTAAATATATATGTATTTGTATATGTGTATGAGCATAGAGAAAGATTTAAAGAGCTACATACAAACTGTTTTGATTACTTCAGAATGGCTAACACTTGGTGTGAGAAAATAAGGGCAAAATATTATAAAAAGAGGGAAAATATACAAGTTGTTAAAACGTATATATTCTTCCAAATATGTCTAAATCTATAGACAAGGACTGAAAGGTAACATGGACAAAAGCATCGATGGTTAAGTGCTATCTTGCCCAACTATAAAGGGGTTGACCAGATGGTCTTGCACATATCCTTTAAATTGCCACTGAGATAAGGGGTAGTCTTGAATTACAATGGACCCACAGCAATCAGGGGCTTCCCTGGTAGCTCAGTTGGTAAAGAATCCACCTGCAATGCAGGAGACCTCAGTTCTATTCCTGGGTCAGGAAGATCCACGGAGAAGGGATAGGCTACCCACTCCAGTATTCTTGGACTTCTCTGGTGGCTCAGCTGGTACAGAATCTGCCTGGAGTGTGGGGGGATGTGGGTTGGGAAGATCCCTTGGAGAAGGGAAAGGTTACCCACTCCAGTATTCTGGTCTGGAGAATTCCATGGTCTGTATAGTCCATGGGGTCACAAAGAGTTGGACATGACTGAGCAACTTTCACTTTGACAGCAATCAAACCAGTCAGTACTAAGAGAAATCAACCCTGAATATTCACTGGAAGGACTGATGCTGAAGCGGAAGCTATAATACCTTGGCCACCTGATGTGAAAGGGGCCAACTCACTGGAAAAGACCCTGATGCTGGGAAAGATTGAGGGCAGGAGAAGGGGGTAACAGAGGATGAGATTGTTGGATGGCATCACCGACTCAATGGACATGAGTGTGAGCAAACTTCAGGAGATAGTGAAGGACAGGGAAGCCTGGCATGCTGCAGTCCATGGGGTCGCAAAGGGTTAGACATTACTTAGCAACTGAACAACAACACGGTAATCTTTTCTCTTTCCCAGTTCCATTTCTGAAACACTTCCTCTGCCTTATCTATACTTGCATTTCAAACCATCACCTCAACCTGCATGTGACCTCAGAATTATTTTGTCTGTTTACAATTTTTCCTTCATTCTTAACCCAAAGCTCAATATTGTTGAATTTCATTAAGACTTCTCCATCTGGATAGGGTGACTCTATAAAAATAGGAACAACTAGTATTTCTTGAGCACTTACTGTCTATCAGGCACTAAATAGGTGCTTGCTCTGCATTACTTTATTTGTCTTTAAAACAACCCTGTGAGGAGAGGTGCAAAGGCTGAGAGAAAGCATCTGAGGGAAATCTGATTAGAAAGTCAGATCAGAAAGTCATTCTGATGGAACTTCCCTGGTGATCCAGTGGTTAAGAATCTGCGTGCCAATGCAGAGAACACGTGTTGGATCCCCGGTCCAGGAAGATCCCACATACTGCCTGGAAACTAAGCCCATGCACCACAATTACTGAGCCTGTGGTCTAGAGCCCATGCTCCCCAACAAGAGCGTGGCCCCTGCTCACAACTGGAGAAAGCAACATGCAGCAATGAAGACCCAGCACAGCCAAAAGTAAAAAGAAGGAAGGAAGAAAGAAAGTCACCCTGAGAAGAAGATGATGAAGCCAAGCCCTAAAGAATGGGTAGGGGCTAAACTGGTGATTCAATCCAAGAAATTGGATCTAGGAAACTCAGCATATAATGACTCAGTATTAACCTTCTAATTGACTGGCAAAGGAAACTATTTAGATTTTTTTAAGACCCAATTACAATTTTGCCCCTAAAGAGGAACCAGTGTTTGGAGTCCCAATGAGCTTGAGGCTTTAACAGAAAGGTCCTGTCATGACTCCCTAAGAGAATGATAAGATGAATTCTATTTTTTAATTATCACTATTTTCCTCATTACTTTTAGGGTTTTTTGTGATTTTGTTGTTTAGATGATGAGTTGAAGAAAATAAACACTTAGGAGAAACAGTATTTCCTGGGGATCTTAAGGGATGTGAGAGAATACGAGAAAAAAGAAACTGATGGTGAGGTGGTACAAATGTGAGGTGTTTTGAAGGATGTCATTATAAGATAAATGAAGACTGTTTAAGTGTGACGCTACTATGCTTAATAACTTGTCATCTTTCTGTGCTGTCCAATATGAGGTCAAAAGATACATAGAGCTATTTAAACTAAATAAAATGAAAAATTAAATTCCTCAATCTCACTAGCCATGTTTCAAGTGCTCAGTAGATATTTGTGGCTAGCAGATAATGCATTGGAGAGCTCAGATATAGAATATTTCCATTGTTGTAGAAAGTTCTGTTTGAACTGAGAGCAACATCTTGAAAGGGAATAGCCCTCCCTAGTGTCCTACTGAACATTTACAGATACAATTTTTAGTGAAGTTTGCGATGATCTAAAGTTAAATGTCTTACATGGAAATTCTATCAACTTTAGTCAACAGTTATTTATTCTACCAACCCCAGTCTTCTAGATGCAAGACACTGAACCATCCATGGGAGGGGGAAGAGGGAGTTGGATAAAAAAACAAATTAGACATGACCACTGCCTTCAAGAAGTTTATTACCTAGAAAGGAAGAAAGGTATGCGACCTGCTTCAGGGGCTAGAAGAACCCAGGAAACTTTTCCTTAGGCACAATTTCTTCCAAGACTGAAGCTGTCCAAAGTACCCCAATCCAAATTCTCCAATGTTAGTTTCAGGAATGTTTTTGGGACTCTGGGGACAATGGAATGAGATGTGCACACTGTGACAACAGAGGTCTCCAACAGAGAGTCCTAGACAGGGCTCCTTTTAAAGCTGTCTCCCTCACCCATTTTCAAGATAAAAGGGAGCATGTTCAGACAGCATCACCTGGCCCAGTGTGGTTCACTGTTGTGTGATATTAAATGTTCAGATTCCTCCAAAGAGAGAATGTAGATCAGTTCAGTTCAGTCGCTCAGTCGTGTCTGACTCTTTGCGACCCCACGGAGTGCAGCACGCCAGGCCTCCCTGTCCATCACCAACTCCTGGAGCCTACTCAAACTCATGTCCATCGAGTCAGTGATGCCATCTACCATCTCATCCTCTGTTGTCCCCTTCTCCTCCTGTCATCAATCTTTCCCAGCATCAGAGTCTTTTCCAATGAGTTGGTTCTTCGAAATCGGCTTGTCTTATTTCCTCATTTGTAAAATGAACAAGTTGAGACTATAAGACCATCCCCTGCAGCTTCCCAAAGATTATGTTCAAATAACTTATATTTACTTTTATCTGAAAACATGAGGAAGCCAGTTTCACTTACCTGGATTGACCAAGGCGCCTACCTGCGGGCTGCATCAGAGAGTCTGTGGTCACATAAGGTATGTGAGGAATCGTTAGGGAGCAGCAAGATCTCCACAGTGTGGAGGCTCTGCCACTCTGCCTTGAACTTATGGTGACACATGACAGCTGGAGACCCAGTGAGTAGATGGATATGTTATACTAATTAAATCATCAGTTTTTCCAAGATAACGGTTAAAAAAATTCTGCAAAAGAATAAATGCAGACTAAAGATAATGCAAATAGCACAGCTATAGATGGGTTAGACTGCATGAAATTGCCAATGTTTGCTCAGCTTTTATATAAGAAAAATAACAATTTGATGTGGTTCAAGCTAATGCTTGCAAACAACAAGGAAATGACACTGTCCCTGGGGCAGCCGATCAGCCACGTTACCAGGCAAGACAATGACCATCTCATGAGACTTTACAGAAAGTGAGCTCAAAGAAGGTGAAATTATCAAGATCATTAGAAATATGGACAGTATACCCACTAGCCTTAACTATCAACTTCCCTATAAATATATACTCTGCCTTACAATATTAGCTAACAATAGAATGAAGATATTAAAGTGGCTTATTGACTTCATCTTTGCGTTATTTTTAAGTCCTCTTCAGTGGTTTATTTTCTAATGTACATAATATGTTACTACCACAATGCTGATTGGACTATACAATCAAAACCTGTGTAGCTGACTCCTTGACGGCCAACCATGGGGCCTCAGCAGGACCTCTGAGGACGATGGTTTATGTTCTGCTGCCATCTCGTGGTGAGTAAACTGGGAGCACACTATTGGGAAGAGTGGGGAGGACTGGTTTGGACCAGTGAACTCCAAACTTCTAGGGATCCTAGTGCCCAAAGGAAACAATCTGAGTTCTCCTGCATGTCACTGTCACAACATCTGGAAAATTTCACAGCTCAAACCAGTCTCTTTTGGGGGTCTACAACCTTAGCAGGTAACCTTACCTCTTTAGACCCCTCTTTCCTTACCTGTAAAATGTTGACTATTTTCTAACTCTAGATGAACCGCACAGACACCTCCAGTTCTAAAATGGCTATATTAATAGTGTCATTTTTTTATTTTACTAGCTTCCAAATTCTTTATTATTTTCTTATTCCTTATGCCATAAAGAGCTATGAAATCTCAGAGTTGGTGCCCCCTTCTCTGCTTCTGTCATACTGTGCACACATCTGTATCTTACAGCACTTATTGGGGGTTTGGAGGGTTTTGGTGGTGGTGGTTGGGTTTGGTTCAATTTTACTTCTTATTTTGGTGTAACTTTTAGATTCCCAGGAAGTGGGGGGAGTGTACAAGGAGTTCCTGTGCATCCTTCTCAACCTGCATCAATGGTAACATCTTACACACCTATAGTACACAACTACTGTACAGAAGCAAAACCAGGAAACTGATTTGAGTGCAATCCAGAGGCTATTCAGATTTCACCAGTTTTATGTGCACTGAAGTTTGTGTCTGTGTATGAGCTGTTCGTGTGTGTGTGTGTGTGTGTGTGTGTGTGTGTGTGTGTGTCTGCTCAATTGTGTCCAACTCTTTGTGACCCCATGGACTGTAGCCTGCCAGGCTCCTCTGTCCATGGGATTTCCCAGGCAAGAATACTGGAGTGGGTTGCGATTTCCTCCTCCGAGGGATCTTCCCAACCCAGGGAATGAACTCGAGTCTCCAGCATTGCAGGCGGATTCTTTACCACTGAGCCACCAGGGACGTTCAGAGCCCCGGGTAGCAGCTGTTGAAGTATGCAGATTTATTCAGTCCTGTGGGGTCATGATTATAATCCCTGATGGCCTCTGGACCAGGAGATCTGGGGAGTTCTCTTGGAGGACAATTGCAAAAATCAAAGCTCCTGATGAGGGTATCAGCTGCTTTCTGAGGAGTCTTTTTGAGCTGTAGCAAGGCAAAGGGGGGTACACAAAGATGGCACTTCCCTATTTATATTCTCTAGGAGCACCTCCTTAGCCCTAGTTCAGTTCAGTTCAGTCACTCAGTCGTGTCCAACTCTTTGCAACCCCATGAACCGCAGCACACCAGGCCTCCCTGTCCATCACCAACTCCTGGAGTTTACCCAAACTCATGTCCATTGAGTCAGTTATGCCATCCAACCATTTCATCCTCCATCGTCCGCTTCTCTTCCTGCCTTCAATCTTTCCCAACATCAGGGTCTTTTCAAATGAGTCAGCTCTTCACATGAGGTGGCCAAAATATTAGAGTTTCAGCTTCAACATCAGTCCTTCCAATGAACACCCAGGACTTATTTCCTCTAGGATGGATTGGTTGGATCTCTTTGAAGTCCAAGGGACTCTCAAGAGTCTTCTCCAACACCACAGTTCAAAAGCATCAATTCTTCAGCACTCAGCTTTCTTTATAGTCCAACTCTCACATCCATACATGACTACTGGAAAAACCATAGCCTGGACTAGCCGGACCTTTGTTGGCAAAGTAATGTCTCTGCTTTTGAATATGCTGTCTAGGTTGGTCATAACTTTCCTTCCAAGGAGCAAGTGTCTTCCAATTTCATTTCTGCAGTCACCATCTGGAGTGATTTTGGAGCCCAGAAAAATAAAGTCAGCCACTGTTTCCACTGTTTCCCCATCTATTTGGCATGAAGTGATGGAACCGGAAGTCATGATCTTAGTTTTCTGAATGTTGAGCTTTAAGCCAACTTTTTCACTCTCCTCTTTCACTTTCATCAAAAGGCTCTTTAGTTCTTCTTCACTTTCTGTCATAAAGGTGGTATCATCTGCATATCTGAGGTTATTGATATTTATCCTGGCAATCTTGATTCCAGCTTGTGCTTCTTCCAGCCCAGTGTTTCTCAAGATGTACTCTGCATATAAGTGTGTGGAAAACATGAAGCCTGTCCCTCAAGGTGACCTTCCATGCTAAGTAAACAGGCCTTTTTCATAAAAAGACTGTGAAGCTCTCTTGCTTCACAAAGACATCAGGAAATAACTGCATGCACCCAGGAGTTTCAGCAATGCAGCAGAAGAGTGCCTTGTATGTACATGCATCGGTTTTAACACCAGCCCCAGCCAGGGAGTGGGCGAATGCTACAACCGACAGAACTTTCTGCTTTAGCAAGGCAGCGATAATTCTGTGACTGCTCACTCCTTTTGGAGCTTTCCCACCTGAGCTAGGACATTAGATGGGACTCACATCGATGTCCACCAATGCCTCTATCTCCAGGGACCAGTTCTTCTATCCCCTGCCCATCAAGCCAATGCTTTTAGCTTTGGAAATAACTCTCCTTTGCATACAATCTCTGCACTTTTCAAACTTCTGCTGTCTTATGGCATCTCAGGGTGACTGAGACTGCAGGCAACCCTTGTAAGAGGGCACTTTGGGGTGTTTGGATATCAGCCCCACTGGTTTCCTATGCCAGATGCTTTGGGGGCTCATCCTTCTGGTATAGATTCTAGGGGACATGGGTGCCTGATGTGGGGTGCCAACTCTTCAGTCATCCAGGAGAAGCACCCATCTGGTGAGATCCCTCCCTACTGTGTGAATCACACCAGGGGTGGGGTTTTGGCAAGAGCGTCTTTCTGCCTCTCCTACCCCTCTCAGGGTGGTCCTTTTAGCCTTCGTCGTGAAGGAGATGTTCACTAGTTCTCAGGTTCTTTTCGGAGGGAACTGATTGACAGGTAGCTGTATATTTGTTGTGCTTATAGGAGTAGGTTAAGTTCGGACTCTTCCTATGCCACCATCTGCATTCAACTGCCCTCCCTCTAACTTTTGGTCTTTATCTGTAAATTAGGGTATTTAAACCTTCCCTTTATTCTTTGCTGTCATGAACATTACAAGCCAAAACCTGTGAATGTAACCATGAATATGACCTTGTTTGGACCAAGAGTCTTTGCAGATATTAAAGGTCTTAGGACAAAATCATCTTTGACTATCCAAATGGGCCCTCAATCCAATGCCAAGTGTTGTTCTAAGAGGAACATGGAGGAGAGACGGAGGGATAAGAGGAGATAGCCAGCTGAAGATGGGGCAGAGAGTGGAGTTATGCAGCCACAAGCAGAGGAATGCCTGGAAATAAGGAAGAAATCTGCCCTCTAGCCTTCTTAGGGAACATGGCCTCCAGAGCTACAAGGAGATAAGTCTGTTCAGTGTTAAGTCACCCAGCTGGTGATCACCTCTTATGACAGTCCTAGGAGACAAATACAGCAGCCAAGAGAAAAATAAACAATATTCAGTTCCCAGAAAACACTTGAGTTCATCCAGAGTCATGCAAGAAGGAATAGAAAATGATAGGAAGAAAGACTGAGCATAGTGAAAGACACAAAGTTTAGAAATCAAAGAAAACATGTCGAAATTTTTTAACTCAAAAAAGTTCGTTTAAGTTTTTTAACTGAAAACAAAACAAAACCAAAAGTGTCTATGCTTGCACCTTCAATTGTTTATAAAATATTTCAGTTGTTGTTGTTGTTGTTTAGTCACTCTGACGTGTCCACCTCTTTGTAACCCCATGGACTGCAGCATGCCAGGCTTCCCTGTCCTTCACCATCTCCTGGAGCTTGCTCAAACTCATGTCCATTGAGTTGGTGATGCCATCCAATCATCTCATCTTCTGTTGCCCCCTTCTCCTCCTGTCTTCAATCTTTCCCAGCATCAGGGTCTTTTCCAGTGATTTGCCTCTACATATCAGGTGGCCAAAGTATTGGAGCTTCAGCTTCAGTAACAGTCCTACCAATGAATATTCAGGGTTGGTTTCCTTTAGGATAGATTGGTTTGATCTCCCTGCAGTCCAAGGGATTCTCAAGAGTCTTCTCCAGCACCACAGTTTGAAAGCATCAGTCTTTCATTCAGCCTTTCATTCAGCCTTCTTTGTTTTCACTGTGTGTTAAAAGTTGTAGGCCCCACCACATGGGCCTTCCATTACAATTTGGCCCAACTGCCAACATCTGCACCATTTTGCCTAAGAGTTTCCTCTGGTCACCAGAGCCTGCTCTGCCTGGGACACATGGCAAGGTGGAGTCCTGAAGGTCCCAGGAAAAACCCTCAAGCAGTGTATAACTAGAGCGGAGGTATACACACCCCCGTGCCCCACATCTCTGCTGGGACTCTCTGACCACTGAGTTGCCAGGAGGACTAAGCCCCAAATGCCTAGAGGACTACCCTGCTCCCCTTCCTGTCTTATTTCCCTACTCCCCTACCAGTGTCTCCTGGGATCCCCTCCCAAATAAACCACTTCCCCTTGGATCCTTTTCTGTGGGTCTATTCTTGAGGAGCCCAAACTAAGGCAGATTGCAAACACACTGAGCTGGAAGCAGTTCAGAACCAAACGCATAACATGAAAACTTTGTCTTCTTCAAGAATTTATTTGAACTGCCTACCTGTTTTATTTTAATGTTAGAAAAGTATCCAAATGTTAAACTGGCCTGGCTTGACATCAACATCTACCAAGGAGATACACAGAGCTGTAGAACTCCTCTTTTTCTCAACCTTATATCCACCTTCCATCGAGAGGTGAGTTCTAAACCCCAAATACATCTCATGTCAGTCCATGACATGAGATGTCATGAGATGAACATGACTCTGTTCCCACTGGACATCTAAATGCTTGTGTAACATAAGTCATTACCTTCAAGGAAAAAGAGGTTGGAGGAGATGAAAGGAGACAAGGCCTTGGTAAGGTGAGGTTCTGATGCCCAAGAGCTGAGTGACATTGGACACATGCAAAGCAGACTTCATGTTTAAGCCTGTGCACATAATTACTGGTGCAAGGATATATATACTTAGCTTTCATTAGATTCTTAGAGCAATGTGTGACCCCAAAATGGTGAAGAACAGCCAGTATCTGTGTGCATGGTCAGTTACAGTACAAGGAATGGTTACGTACAGGTTCTGGAGTGTGACTAGTTTGGAATCCAGTTCAGCTGTTCCTAGTTCTTTCCTGAAGTCTATGGCTCAGTCTTTTCATCTTTAAAATGAGGGTGAAAGAATACAGACCTCATGGAGTCACTGTGAGGACACAACAAGATAATGCCTATAAAGCAGAGAGTATATGGTGCTTCTCAATGAATGTTAGCCACTGTAACTGTTCCACAAGTCATCCAACAGGGAGATCCATGGGGTCAGTCAGAGGTTCCCAACCTTTTTGGCACCAGGAACTGGTTTTGTGGAAGATTATTTTTCCATAGACAGGATGGTTTCAGGATGATTCAAGAGCATTACATTTATGTAATGAAATAATGACACAACTCACCATAATGGAGAATCGGTGGGAGCCCTGAGCTTGTTTTCCTGCAACTAGATGGCCCCATCTGGGGGGTGATAGGAGACAGTGACCCTCAAAGTGTGTTTCACTCCTGCAAGAATTTAATGCTGCCGCTGACCTGACGGGAGGCAGAGCTCAGGTGGTAATGCGAGCAATGGAGAACAGCTATAAATACAGATCAAGCTTCGCTGGCTTGCCCACTGCTCACCTCCTGCTGTGTGGCCCAGTTCCTAACAGGGGTTGGAGACCCCTGATGTGAGTCATCCTTCTCCCTCACCCACAGCATTCAATTAATAACTATGATGATTTTCAACCTGAAGCTTTTCAACTCATTCAGTTCATTTTCACTCAAATTTCATTTCTCTAATCAAGGTGCTAGCTTGTCTTCCAGAAGATCCCCATGTTTAATCATCCTTGAATCCTCCCTCCACTGGAGTGATCAGTAGGCACTAAAATCCTAACATGACTTAAAACTCTAAGACCTTGGTCTTGACAGGGCTCTTCACACCACTCTCCAAGGGGCCTCTGGAGTGCCTGGGAGGAGATGAGGCCCCTGCTGCTCTTGTTTGAGCCAAAGCCAGCCAAGTGGGTAGATTCTGTGCACTGGGCCTCCTCCTAGTGTGAAGAAGGGGCTGTGCTTCTTCAAACAAAACACACAAGCATGCACACACACAAACTAGACAAGTAACCACACCCACTCTCTTTTGAAAAATGAATACAAATGGTAAAGAATCTGCCAGCCAACACAGGAGACACAAGAAATGCAAGTTTGATTCCTGGGGTCAGGAAGATCCCCTGGAAGAGGAAACAGCATTCCACTCAGGTATTCTTGCCAGAAAATTCCATGGGCAGAGGAGCCTGGCAGACTACAATCCATGAAGTCACAAAGAGCCGGACACAACCGAACACACACATACAAGGTCCTGGATGCTATTGTAACACGGCCTCTGGGTGCATCTTTGCCTTCTTCTCTGTTTCCATGTCACTCACCTCTGCCTATATCATTGAGCTACATGATCCAGGAGAGTATTTTTCAAATTTTCTGGCCCTCCCTCATACTTTTTTAAAGTATTGAGCCTCAGTACTTGTTTTCTTACTGAAACAAACAACCACAAATTTAGTGCCTTAAAAACAACACAAATGCCTTTTTTCTCCAGTAAGAGGCCTGAAGTGACCTCTAAAAATAGTTCACTATTCACTTGACTCAGAAAACCCCACAAAATCATGTAAATCAAGAGGTTCAAATCTTTGTGTACACTTTAAGAACACTCGTGAAACTGCCCAGGCCATTGAGGGTATGCACATCTGAAATGCCACCAAGTATCTGAAGGATGTCAGTTTTAAGAAGCAATGCATGTCTTTCTGTCATTACAATGCTGGAGCTGGTAGCCCCAAACAGTGGGGCTGGACGCAGGGCCAGTGGCCCCAAGAGTGCTGAATTTTTACTGCTCCTGCTCAAAAATACAGAGAGTAATGCTGAACTTAAGGGCTTAGATGTAGATTCTCTGGGCATTGAGCCCATCCTGGTGAACGGGGCCCCAAACATGTGACACTGGATTACAAAGAACTCATGATCAGATCAACCTGTTCATGAGCTCTCTCTGCCCCACTGAGATGATCCCTACTGAAAAAGAACAGATTGTGCCTAAACCAGAAGAGGAGGTTTCACAGAACAAAAAGATATCCAAAAAAAAAAAAAAAAGGATATTCCAGAAGAAAGTGAAGAAACAAAAGCTTATGGCCAGGGAGTAAATGCCACAAAAAATAAATGCAAATAAAAGTTAAAAAAAAAAATCACAAATGTATTATCGTACAATTCCGGCAGCCAGAAGTCCAAATGGATCAGCAGGGCTGCATTCCTACTGGAGACTCTAAAGCAAGTAATTTTGATACGTTCTAATGCACAACATCCTCAAGTCAGGCTCTGCAGAAACAATTTATTATGCTTTTGTAAAAGTCCCGTTTCGTGGAGCTAGAAGTACTTAATTTCCATCTTCACCTTTTCAACTTATCCAGGTGTCTCTTGGCCATTAATACCCAACTGCTGGTGCCAGAGTGCCTGTTTTAAGCAGGGCTGCTGTCTTTTCTCCCCTTTTTCACTCTAGCTGTCAGATTCACCAAAACCTCAGAACTGTCGCTAATGTCACTTGGTTTTCTGGCAGTTGGAATCTGGAAATGGCCCCTATTTGTCAAGAATTTCCTGTGTCAAACCTGGCATTTGTCAGCTTGTCCCATGCCTTATCAGCTTCAGTCTTCACAATAACACTTTGCCAGAGGAACAGCCATTATCCTCATTGGACTCGTGAAAGGGGACATTCAGAGAAGCCACGTGACTTCCCAGCTCACATGGTGAGAACACAGGGTTCACTGATCTAGAGATCACCCCCCACCACCCAGCTGACTGTCTCCACCAGCGTGATAGTCTCTCCCTATGGGGCTCCAACATGACTTCACGATTTCAGAAAGTTCTTGTCCAGGAAGATGAAGATCTTAATAACTCTGATCCAGGAACTTTCTGTGGCCAAATTACAGACTACTCAGCTAGCCCACCTTGTGGTAAAAGGGACCTTTCTCAGTACTCTCAGCCAGGGTCATCAAACCACTGCTTACTCTCCAAGGCTCACTTCTAAACCCCACTCTCCATGTGCAGCAATTCCACACTTTTGTATCTCTGAGTGTACCTTTAGAGATACCCTAAGGTATCTGACCCCTTTGCCATCAGTCCCTTGCTTTGAAAGATCCATGTTAACCAGAACCCTAAAACAGTCAATTTCCTGCCTATGACACACCACTCCCCCTTCTATGATGGTCCTAAGACTGGCAATGCAGCCGTCCCCCTACGGCAGCAAGCAACGCATTTGGATCTGCTTAATCAATGGGTTACTCTGACTGACTCTTCTAAGACTCAGCCGTCAGTCCCTGGTTTCTCATATAGCTTGTGTGTGTTCCCAGTGTGTATCCACATTCTCTTCAGGTCCCTCAAGCAAGTAAACCTTCACAGGTACCCTTGCCCAACAAAGCAGTGAATCACTGACAGCATATCTCTGGGAACACTGCTTCATGGTCAGCCTGGTTCTCCTCCAGCCTCCAGAATGTATATATATCCTGGACTCCTCCCAGATATTCTCTGGTCCCCTTGTCAGTTTCCATTGTATGCTACAACCAATCAGAGTCCATGCAACAAAAGATCTAGAATTGCCCTGCAGGTCACAGTTGCACTAAGAATACATCTAGCATTTAAAGGCTAGGACAGAAATGAAATTCCCTGGGTCCACATATCAGTATGTTTTCAAGGAATAACTAATAACCACCTCATTGTTATAAGTGTGTGTGCTCAGCCACTCAGTCATGTCCAACTCTTTGCAACCCCATGGACTGTAGCCTTCCAGGCTCCTCTGACCATGGAATTTCCCAGGCAAGAATACTGGAATGGGTTGCCATTTCCTTCTGCAGGGGATCTTCCCAACCCAAGGACTGAACTCAAGTCTCTTGCCTCTCTGGCATTGGCAGGCTGATTCCTTACCACTGTGCCATTTGGGAAGCCCCCATTTATCATATGAGAGTAGGCATTTACTTTTCACCCTTTTGAGCTCAGCTGGGGTTTGGCCTGGGAGCTCTCCTATCTTGTTTCAGTTCAATCACACATCCAGGGGTTGTCTGACTGTCAGATGATCTAGATTCGTTTCTGCTAAGGTTACCAGGGTGACTGAGCTCTGTGCCCCCTGACTCTCACCTTCCAGCAGGCTAGCCCTTGAACGTTCTTGTGGCGATGCCAGAGGATCAGAAGATCACATCCTAGTGCTCAAGGCAGTTTCAGGCCTCTGCTTACATCGCATCTGCTAACATCCCATTGGCCAAAGCCTGTGCTCAGGTCAGGCAGCAGGTGCACTACAGAGCTCCATGGCAACAGGCACTGATGTAAGGAGAGGCAAAGAGCAGGGACCAGATGAAGGGTTCTCCTTCAGACCACGAAGGAGACTGTACACAACACATGCTGTGTACAGCTCCCCATAAAATAAGTCTGTCTCCTACACAGTGATTTGATATTTGCATCTGGGCTTCCCAGATGGTGCTACTGGTAAAGAACCTGCCTGCTAATGCAGGAGACATAAGAGACATGGGTTCAGTCCCTGGGTTGGGAAGATCCCCTGCAGAAGGGCATGGCAACCTACTCCAGTATTCTTGCCTGGAGAATCTCATGGACTGAGGAGCCTGGCAGGCTACAATCCACAGGGTCACAAATAGTCAAGACATGACTGAAGCAACTTAGCATGCACGCATACACTGTGAAGCGATCACCATGGTAAGTCTAGTAACCATCTGTTCACATGCAAAGTTATTACAATAGTACTGACCGTGTTCCTTATGCTGTAAGTTAGATCCCTGTGGTTTATTTATTTTACAACTGGAGATTTGTGCCTCTTAATCCTCTTCACCTATTTTACCCAACTGCCTACCCACCTCCCCCTGGCAACCACCCACTGGTTCTCTGTGTCTGAGTCTATTTTTGTTTTGTTTTTTTAGATCCCATGTATAAGTAAGATCATATGGTATCTGTCTTTCTCTGTCTGACATATTTCACTTAGCATGATGTGAAAGGATGAAACTTTCCCAAACCATATACAAAAATAAACTCAAAATGGATTAAAAACATAAATGTACAACCTAAAACCATAAAACTCTTAGAAGAAAATAGGCAGTATGCTCTTTGATATCAGTTTAAGTAATATTTTTAATCTGTCTCCTCAGGCAAAGCAAACAAAAGCAAAAATAAACATATAGGACTACATCAAACTAAAAGCCTTTTGCACAGTGAAGGAAAGCAGCCACAAATTGAAAAGGCCACCTACTGAATGGGAGACAATATTTGCAAACAGCATATCTTACAGGGAGTTAATATCCAAAATATAAAAAGAATTCATATAACTCAACATCAAAAAAAATCCAACTGAAAAGTGGGCAGGGGACCTGAATAGACATTTTTCCAAAGAAGACATACTGATAGCCAGCAAACACAGGAAAAGATGCTCAACATCACTAATCACTGTTGCTATTCAGTTGCTAAACTATGTCCGATTCTTTGCAACCCCATGGACTGTAGCCCACTAGTTTCCTCTGTTCATGGGCATTTTTCAGACAGGAATATTGGAGTGAGTGGCCATTTCCTTCTCCAGGGAACCTTCCCAGATCAGAGATCGAACCTATGTCTCCTACATTGCATCCTCTTAGTAAGGATGTGGAGAAAGGGGAACGTTTGTGCAATGGTGGTGGGAACGTAAATCGAAGCAGCCACTAAAGGAAACAGAATGGAGGTTCCTCAAAAAGCTAAAGCTAGAAGTACCATATGATCCAGCAGTCCTGCTCTTTTGGGTTTTACCAGAAGGAAAAGAATACTAATTTGAAAAGATATTTGTACCCTAATGTTTATTGCAGCACTGTTTACAATAGCCAAAATATAGAGGCAACCTAAGTATTCACCCACACATGATTGGATAAAGAAGTTGTGGTACACATACAATGGAATATTATTCAGCTATTGAAAAGAATGAAATCTTGCCATTTGCAACAATATGTATGAACCTAGAGGGTGTTATGCTTAATGAAATGTCAGACAGAGAAACACAAATACCACATGATCTCACTTACATGTAGAAATTTAAATTTAGGTGTCCTGTATTTTTTTAATTTAATTTTTATTTTATACTATAATCAATTTACAGTATTGTACTAGCTCAGTTCAGTAGCTCAGTCATGTCTGACTCTTTGCAACCCCATGGACTGTAGCACGCTGGGCTTCCCTGTCCATCACCAACTCCTGGAGCTTGTTCAAACTCACATCCATCGAGTTGGTGATGCATGCAACCATCTCATCCTCTGTCATCCCCTTCTCCTCCTGCCTTCAATCTTTCCCAGCATCAGGGTCTTTTCCAATGAGTCAGTTCTTTGCATCAGGTAGCCAAAGTATTGGAGCTTCAGCTTCAGCATCAGTCCTTCCAGTGAATACTCAGAACTGATTTCCTTTAGGATTGACTTGTTTAGGCAGCCTGTATTTTTATTTGCTAAATCTGACTACTGTATCCAGAGGAAAAATGAAAATACTCTTAATAAGAGGAGAATGCACACTGGTCATATGTGAGGTCACACATGGACAACGCCTAGACTGTCACCTGGTATTTTGTAAGATCTCAACCAATATTTAAATAAATTACATAAACATATGTATATAATTTGGGGCTTCCCAGGTGGTACTAGTGGTAAAGAATCCACCTGCCTATGCGAGAGATGTAAGAGACGTTGAGTTCAATCCCTGGGTCAGGAAGATTCCCTGGAGGAGAGCATGGAAACCCACTCCAGTATTCTTGCCTGGAAAATCCCATGGACAGAGGAGCCTGGTAGGCTGCAGACCATGGGGTCGCTAAGAGTTGGACATGGCTCAGTGACTTCACTTTCACTTTTCACTTTCATGCACTAGAGAAGGAAATGGCAACCTACTCCAGTGTTCTTGCCTGGACAATCCCAGGGACAGGGGAGCCTGGTGGGCTGCAGTCTCTGGGGTCGCACAGAGTCGTACACAACTGAAGTGACTTGGCAGCAGCAGCAGCAACAGCACGCTGGGCCAGCCACACACATACACACACAAGAAACAGATCCATTTCCAAGAAAAACTGGTTTTAGTTCTGCCTCACATTCTTACTTCAGTCCTGAGACTTATGGCCATTATCAATCCACAGATCTTGCTAGGGATAGGAAGATACACTTTTTTTCCCTCTCTCATTATGATTACTCTATAACAATACCTAAAACAACAAAAAGTTTTTCCCAGATTATCTCCATGCAGCCATACTATTTTCGAACCAGAAGGGAACTTCAAGTCATTCCTGTCAACCCCATCATTTAACAGATAAATATATCAGGACCCAAACAGGTGAAGAGACTAATCAAAGGTTATTTACATAGTTATTTGGAACAGAACTGAATCTAAAATTCAGATTTTCTCAACCCTGGTCATTGTAATTCCCACTATTTCTGTGGTCACCTTTGCCACTGCATCCAGCAAGGTCTTCTGGGGCCAACACTGTAGCACTTTAAACTGAGTTGAGAGAGAAATTCTCATCCCACATAACACCAACTGTGTGCTCTGCCAGAAAGAGGCCAGATATTCCCAAAGCTATGTGCCCCTTAGAAGCCAGGGAGTACCTCCAAACACACGCATGACCCAGTGCGGCCTTAACTTGCAAAACCCAGGAGAATGTGAGCTCTCAAATTCTCACTCAGCATCCATTGCTTACTTCGGCAGGCCTCCTGGGGCTGGCCTGCCCGGCTCCTGTTCAAATACAGCTTCCTTTTGTTGACAGCAATTGCGCCAGCTGAGCGACTCTTTTGAGTCACAAAACAAAAAGACACCCAAAGAGGCAGCTTTCAAGATCTAATCTATGGCTAAGACCACCCCTCCCTGGGCTAGCGGAGTGGCTGTCAGCTGTCGGCACAGGCCCGCATTCCAGGGTGGAGCGGCAGCCTGTGCCCTCTGCCCAGAGCCACCCCGCTCGGCCTGATAAAGGCCTGGCTCCGTCCCCCAGGCGACATTCCACCACAGAGCAGCTGCACTTAGGTTTTAATGCGTCCCATTGTCCTCTTGATTTAATGAGGCCTCTTGGGTGCTGGGTTTGTAAATGACAGTCATCGTAATGCCAAGGCCACGGAGACACAAACCATCTTGTGTTTGCCATCTCGGAAGCTCGCACCGCAAAAGGAAAATGTTTTTCATTTACAAACAAAATGCAATCATAAAAAAATCCACCAGTCTGGAATTTATTACTCCTCTGGAATTTATTATTATTAATTCTCCTCTGGTCCAGCAAGTTATTATAGCAAAGTGGTGAAGAGCATAAGTTTTGGAGACACAAGTCCCACTCCACACCTGCTAGATGGCACACGTTGTCCCACTACTTGGAACTCTAATTTTCTTGGCTATGCATATGTGGGTGCTCAGTCATGTCCAACTCTTTTGTGACTCCATGGACTGTAGCCCTCCAGGCTCCTCTGTCCATGAGATTTCCCAGGCAAGAATACTGGAGTGGGCTGCCATTTCCTTCTCTAGAGAATCTTCCCAACCCAGGGATCAAACCTAGGTCTCCTGCATCTCCTGCATTCAGGCAGATTCTTTACCACTGAGCCATGGAGGAATCTCACCTCCTCAACTGGTTGCTGGGCGACTGAGTGAGGTCACACATGGACAATGCTTAGACTGCCACCTGGTATTTTGTAAGATCTCAATCAATATTTAAATAAATTGCATAAACATATGTATATAATTTGGGGCTTGCCAGGTGGTGCTAGTGGTAAAGAATCCACCTGCTGATGTGGGAGATGTAAGAGACATTGAGTTCAATCCCTGGGTCAGGAAGATCCCCTGGAGGGAAGCATGGCAACCCACTCCAGTATTCTTGCCTGGAGAATCACATGGACAGAGGAGCCTGGCGGGCTACAGTCCATGGGGTCTTCAAGAGTTGGACATGACTGAAGCAACTTAGCAAGCATGGCATATATATACAATTTATCTTACTAAAATACATGTGATACTACAAAATAATGGCTGAAAATAAGTGTGTGTGTGTGAATATATCATTATTAAGTAACCTCTTTACCAGGTCTTAATCCCTTTCTCTTAGGGCTTCCCAGGTACTGCAGTGGTAAAGAATGTGCCTGCCAATGCAGAAGACACAGGTTCGATCCCTGGGTCAGAAAGATCCCCTGGAGAAGGAAATAGCAACCCACTCCAATATTCTTGCCTGGAAAATTCCATGGACAGGGGAGCCTGGCAGGCTACAGTCCATAGGGTCACAAAAAGTCAGGCATGACTGAGCATGTATGCAGGGGTCAAAAAAACTAGGACCACGAGGCAAACTCTGGCCACTGCCTGTTTTGGTAAAGTTTTACTGAAACACAACCCTACTCATTAGTTTATATATTGTCTATGGCTACTTTTGCAGAACAATGACAGAGATGACTAGCTGCCAAAGAGAGCTTATGACCAACAAAGCCTGAAATACTCTCTGGTCCCTTACAGAGAAAATTTGCTGACCCATGGGCTAGAAATAAACAGGCCTAGAACAGCCTTCGGCACATAGTAGGCCATAAGTAAATACTTGTCGAAAAAAAATGAATGAACAGAATAAATGAAAGCAGGAAGTGGCTGATTTACTGCTGGTCCTGACCTATTGAGGGCTTCATGAAGTCACGACCACTTCATACTGATGTGTCAGCTCTCTTATTGTCCTGGGGAATTGTTGGAGCCATTGTTGGACATGAATAGGGCATAAATATCACTTGTAAATCAGACACAACGGCACTGGGTCCCTGCCAGTAGGCTCCAAGTGTTCCCTCCTCTATTCAAGCAGAAGGAGAGAGGGAGCTGGAAATAGCGGAAAATACACTGAACTTTAGATAATATAGATAAGAGAGAGCAAAGGGGGCAGACTCTAAAATGTGCATTTTGTCTCTAGTTGTAGCAAAGGAAAAGGATGTAGCCCAATCCTAAGTCTGCAAAATTCTGCAGAGAGCAGTAAGAAAAGGAGACCTCCACATCAGAGGTCGATGAACACTGCAATTCTGAAAACAAAAACAAGATAAACACTTGTGTTTAGATTTGGCTAAGGCTTGGGTTGGACTAAATTATTTGGATACAATTGTCTGCTAAAACTTGTATCAAAATGCCTAGCTGAGGGACCTAATCAAACTTACAAGCTTTTGTACAGCAAACTATAAACAAAATAAAAAGACAACCTACAGACTGGGAGAAAATATTTGCAGGTGATTTGCCTGTTCAGTTTAGTTCAGTCACTCAGTCGTGTCTGACTCTTTTAAACCCTATGGACTGCAGCACACCAGGCTTCCTTGTCCATCTCTAACTCCTGGAGCTTGCTCAAACTCATGTCCATTGAGTCGGTGATGCCATCCAACCATCTCATCCTCTGCCATCCCCTTCTCCTCCTGCTTTCAATCTTTCCCAGCACCAGGGACTTTTCAAATGAGTCAGTTCTTTGCATCAGGTGGCCAAACTATTGGGAGTTTCAGCTTCAGCATCAGTCCTTCCAATGAATATTCAGGACTGATTTCCTTTAGGATGGACTGGTTGGATCTCCCTGCAGTCCAAGGGACTCTCAAGAGTCTTCTCCAACACCACAGTTCAAAAGCATCAATTCTTCGGCACTCAACTTTCTTTATGGTCCAACTCTGTACATGACTGGTGGAAAAACCATAGCTTTTGACTAGATGGCCCTTGGTTGGTAAAGTAATGTCTCTGTATTTTAATATGCTATCTAGATTGGTCATGGCTTTTCTTCCAAGGAGCAAGTGTCTTTTAATTTCATGGCTGCAGTCACCATCTGTAGTGATTTTGGAGCCCAAGAAAATAAAGTCTGTCATTGTTTCCATTATTTCCCCATCTATTTGCCATGAAGTGATGGAACTGGATGCCATGATCTTTGTTTTTTTGAATGCTGAGTTTTATGCCAGCTTTTTCACTCTCCTCTTTCACTTTCATCAAGAGGCTCTTTAGTTCCTCTTCACTTTTTGCCATAAGGGTGGGGTCATCTGCATATCTGAGGTTACTGATATTTCTCCCAGCAATCTTGATTCCCACTTGCTCACCCTATCTTTTAAAAAATATTTATTTATTTATTTACTTTTGGCTGCACTGGGTCCTTGTTGCTACTCCAGGGCTTTCTCTAGCTGAGGCTATTCTCTGGTTGCAGTGTGTGGGCGTCTCACTGCGGTAGCGTCTCTTGCTGGGCACAGGCTCTAGGCATGCAAGCTCAATATAGTTGTGACACATGGACTTAGTTTCTCTGTGGCATGTGAAATCTTCCAGGACCAGGGATCAAACACACGTCCCCTGCATTGGCAGATGGATTCTTAACCACTGGACCACCAGGGAAGTCCCCTCTCCTACTATCTCATTTGGCATGGGTTGTGGGGAAAAATTCTTTTACTACCCAAACAGGTCCACTAGCTCACCCTGTATGCAATGGATTTCTTGAACCCTCCAGGTGTCATATATTAGCAACTAGTGATAAGCACAAGCCAAAATTATCAAAGACGCAAAGCTATATATTTCCCTTCTATTGTGACTGAAAACCCTCCTTTGGAAGGTGGCAGGAGGGGACCCAAGTACAAAATCTAAGATGTCACTTTCACTCTATTAAAGTGAGTTGCTCAGTGAACCAGAGGCAACTTGTTTACTCAACCCGTCAAGGCCCCATGAACCTTATCTTACATGAAATCTAGCATCTCTTTATGGAAGATTCCACCCTACTCGGTACCCGCCAATCCACAAACCCCAGGGAACTGCACAGTCAGAAAGCAGGGTTCACATGCCTCCCACACCCAGGCTGGGAGAAAATCGAAATCTCAGGGCCTGTCATTGCTCCTTTTCACCACACGGGGTCACTGTTAAAGATAGATGCTGCAGGTCCTCGTAGCCTTGGCGCGCAGGTCCTGGTCCCTGTGCCAGTTGTCCTGAACTGACTCTGGAGGGACGGCCATCCTGACTCCCATGTCAAGTGCAACAAGGGGGCCTGTGGAGCCCCCAAGGTGACTACTTTTAGGGATCAGCTCTTTCAGTTCACAGGCCATGCTGCCTTCCAGAGCATTAGCCAACCCCAGGCTCCCAGAATCAGGATTCCTTCTAGCACCCTCCTCAAGGACAGAGCCTTCTGCCACCTTTCCCTCTACAACTATACCATTTTTTTCAAATGGGTCACATCATGCCTCCCTTCTGAGGAGACCATCCTCAGTGGCTCCCAGACATCATGTGTTTAGAAGGGAAACTGCCCACAGTGATTCCAAGGGCACTTCTCTCATGACAGAAAAGAGCACACAACACATTTGAAACCAGGCGGCGCATCCCACACTAGGACTAAGTCGGTCTCATGCTAGTTCCTCTTGGGAGGAAGGGAAGCAAGAAGCAAAGGAACTTGAGACCAGTGCCGTTCACCTCTGCCCGGCACCCCACCGGGATTCTGTGGTCTCTCACTTCAAGAGAGGGAGAAGGCAGTGGCACCCCACTCCAGTACTCTTGCCTGGAAAATCCTATGGACGGAGGAGCCTGGTAGGCTGCAGTCCATGGGGTCGAGAAGAGTCGGACACAACTGAGCGCCTTCACTTTCACTTTTCACTTTCCTGCATTGGAGAAGGAAATGGCAACCCACTCCAGTGTTCTTGCCTGGAGAATCCCAGGGACGGGGGAGCCTGGCGGGCTGCCGTCTATGGAGTCGGACAGAGTCGGACACGACTGAAGTGACTTAGCAGCAGCAGCAGCACTTCAAGTGATTGCTCACCCTGCGTCTGCTGATACAACTCCTTCCATTATTTTTATTAAATCCACAGGACACAGAAGAAAATATAACATGGTGTCTATTTTTGCTGAAATCCCACTGACTGTCCTTTTGGGACTATTTGGATCATTTATGAACTATCAAGGGGTGGCTCATATGCCTTTAGAGCAGGACCGTAAAGGACCACAAAAGGGGCCATGGCTCAAGGACATGAGAGTTTGTCTTTTTATGGCCAAGCATTGAGGCTTCTAGGATCTTAGTTCCCTGAACAGGGATGAGCCCACATCCCTTGCAGTGGAAGCCTGGAGTCCTAACCATTGGACCACCAGGGAATTCTTGACGTGAGACATTTTTTTAAGGTTTTGTTTTTCACCTAATGTGCATCCCAGGGCAGGTAGTAATTTTTTATTATAATTTTTTTCAATAACTTCAATGCATACAAAATTTAGGTAACCAACAAAATATACACTTCATTATAACAAATGCTGGCAGGAGGTATATTTTCAAAGAATAGGAATAATAAAACAGATCTTTGTTTCTTCAACTATCTGAGGTTTCTTTTCTGTTTTCCTTTCTCCACCTTCTGCTGCTGCTCTGTCTTCCTCCCTCACTGTCTCACACGTTTTATCCTCTTTACCCTTCTCTTTTTTTGTTCCCTGGATTATTGGTCATATTTAAATGAAGTGTTTTAATCAATTATTTATTGAATAAAATATTATATTCCTGTTCTTTAAGAAACCGCCTTAGTGAAATTTTTTACATCCGAGACACAAACATACCAAATTACAAAAATGTAAGAGCCAAAACTATAAAAAGCTTTCTAAAAAACATCATAGAGGAAAAGTTTCATGACACTGATTTAGCAATGATTTGTTGACCATGACACAAAAACAGAGCCAACAAAAGAGAAAAAAACGGACAAATGGGACTTTATCAAAATTAAAAATGGCTTGTGCATCAAGGGATCCTACCAACAAAGTGAAAAGGCTGCTCATGGAATTGGGCGAAAATATTTATAAATTACATATATGATAAGGGATTAATATCCAGAATATATAAAAAGCTACAACTCAACAACAAGAAACAAACAACCTGATTTAAGAGGACTTGGATAGACATTTCTCTAAAGAAGATACACAAATATCCCATAAACATATGAAGAGATGTTCAACATCATGCTTCATTAGGGATATGCAAGTCAAAACCTCAGTGGGATATCACTTCATTAGGATAGTTTCTAAGGAAAAAATTCAAAATAACAAGTGTTGGCAAGGATGTAGAGAAATTGAAACACTTGTGCACTGCTCATGGGAATATAAAATGGTACAGCCGCTGTGGGAAGCAATATAGTAGCTCCTTGAAAAATTAAAGAGAACTACCACATGGTCAGCTGCTGGAAGGGGTCATGGAGAGAAGATTGACCACCGATTGTCCCCGGAACTGGATGCTGGCATCAGAAGCTCCTCACCCCTGCCCCTGTCCACTTGCTTTCCCCAACATTCCACCTGCTTTCCCCAACCTAGAAGCTGCCCCAAGGACACAGCCTTGAGATAGCAACGTGTTGCTGAGACCTTCTGCATGTGCAAGTGAATGAACGTTAAGGCATCTGTATAAATTTTTAAGACTCCAGGCATGGAGATGTGCTCATCTTCCCACCCCCGGGACAAGCAACATAAGAAAATTCCTTTGGTTATTAAAACTGCCACTTATCAATCTGGCACCATCCACCTCTTTCTTGGGTCTCTCCTTGCTTTCTGTGGGACCAGTTTTAGATTTTACCCCAAAAGGTCCTGAGGTTATGAACCGACACCAGCAATTCCATTCTTGGGAACATGGGAGGATTTCTGGACCTGGAGGACAGGAAGTGGAAACTCTCAGGCGTGCACCCTGGGAAGAATGAAACCTACCAACTGAAACCTACTGAGACTGATTTCCTATAAATGCCTGATTACAGAAGACAGAGACTTATCTCCTGACCAATAAATACCTGCCAAAAATCTTTCCCCTTCCTCAAGTCAGTGAACTCGCTGCTTGGATTCTGTTGGACACCCTGCTGTTTGTATTCCTTGCCCATGGATACAACCCACCCCAAACCCTCAATGACTTACCTGTGACTTGTACAGCATGCATTTGGGGAGTTGCAATTACTCTGCTATTCCTGAAAAAAAAACTTAATTTCTGCTCTTTTGAGCTTGCCTCAGTAGACTTCTTTATCTGAGTTCACAGATACAGATCCAAAGGAATTGAAAGCAGGGACTCATTGGAGATTTGTACAACCGTGTTTGTAGTGACATTATTCACAGTAGCCAACAGGCAGAATCAACCCAAGCAAGGGCCCATCAAAAGATGAATGGGTAAACAGAACGTGGCTGTATACACAATGTAATATCATTCAACCTTGAAGGAAATTCTGACACATGCTTAGACATGGATGAACCTTGAAGACATTCTGCCAAGTGAAATAAGCCAGACATGAAAGGACAAATACTGTTATTTCCACTTGTATTCAGCACCTAGAATAGTCAATTCATAGACAGATAACAGAATGGTAGTTGCCTGGGGCTGGGGTGAGGGGGGAAGTGGGGAGTTAGTATTTAATTGGTATAGAATTTTCGTTTGGGATGATGAAAAAGTTCTGGAGATAAATAATGGTTACGTCTATACAACAATGTGAACACTTAATGCCATTGAACTGTACACTGAAGAACAGCTAACATGGTAAATTATATGCTGTGTATTAATATATTAACTGCAATAAGGAAATGAACTTCCTTTTAACAAATTATGAACCCTCGAGTTGTATTTTTCTTAGGTTACTTAGGTCCTCAACTAGAGAAAGCGAGAGAAAGGGAAAATGAAAAAAGAAAAACTTTCTGATGCAGATCTCCAAAAAGACTCAGCAAAGCTAGAACAACAAAAAAAAAAAAGTCAAAACCAGAACAGACTCAACTTGAGGAGCCCAAGAATCCTAATAGTTATGTGGCTTGTCCAAGATTGAAAGAAAGAAAGTGAAAGTCACTCATTCATGTCCGACTCTTTGTGACCCCAAGGACTACATAGTCCATGGAATTCTCCAGGCCAGAATACTGAAGTGGGTAGTCTTTCCCTTCTCCAGGGGATCTTCCCAACCCAGGGATCAAACCCAGGTCTCCCACATTGCAGGCAGATTCTTTATCAGCTGAGCCACAGAGAAACCCTTTATACAGCTTGTAAATGGAGAGCTAAACTGTAAAAGCTGGAGAATGTACAACCATTTGGTGGTTTTTCACAGCTTAGAGTAAGAAGTTGGGAAAATTTTTATTTTAAATGGTTTGGGGGTCTTGTCTGAGAGTCTGTGATGGAGCCACATCGCGTTTGATCTCCGACAAAGGTATTGACTGCAGCAAAGTGCCACGGGGCAAGACGCCCTGGAGAATTGCACAGGCCACCCAAGCCCTCTGTAGACTCCTCCTCTCAAGGGCCAACCCTGGGCTGGGGCTCCTGTAGGGAATGCGGGGGGGTGGGAATGTGAAAGATGGGTGGAGTTAGGGCATAAGTCATGGGTTTATAGGTGTCACATTGTTACTTAGGATAGACAATGTGGAGTTGTTTTTATGTATGTATACTAGACTCTTTTCAGAGCCTAGATAAAACTTATCTCCCTTCCATCTGGATTACAAACATTTAAAAAACAAACATTTAACATTTCAAAGCTTCCTGCAGAAGTCTCAAGGCCAGAAGTAATTGTCACTTCAGTATCTATACATCCCAGCAGTACCAGGTAGTGAATTAATTAGGATGATATAAATAGCAATGGTTTTTCAAAATTGAAAGTAATTATGAACATCATCCAACTTTCCCTCTTTGTTGGAACATTCCCATGAGCATATAAAAATGCAGTTATTTCTCTCATCTTCCAAAAATCCTTCCTTGACTCATTTCCACGCTTACCAGTTACTACATTATTTTTTGCTCCTCATTTGGTGGAGAATGCAGTTTTTTTAAAAAAATTAATCTTCTCCATTGCTAATTCCTCTCATCTCATTCTTTCTTAAACCTACTCCATTCAGCCATTCTTCCCTACCTCTCCACTGAAATTGTTCTGGTCTAGTTCACCAAAAACCTCCATATTGCTAAGTCCAGAAGCATAGCCTCAGTCCTTTCCATCTCACATTGTCATGGACACAAGGTGAGCATTCCCTCCTGCCTCACCTGCTTCTCCTGCACCTGTTAACGTCCGTGTGCCTGGGGCTCAGTGATCTACTGCTTACCTGCTCTCACTCCTTTATTGATATACCCTAACCCAAGGCTTTAAATACAATCTACAGTGCTGGTGATTCTCAAATATCTATGTAACTCCACCCTCATTTACTCAACTATCCCTTTCTCCATTTGCATATCAAATAGCCATCTCAAATGTATCATGTCCAAAACTAAATTTTTAAACGCCTGCATGCCTCCTAAGTCCCTTCAGTCATGTCCAACTCTTTGCAGTGCTATGGACCATAGCCTGCCAGGCTTTTCTGTTCATGGGATTCTCCAGACAAGAATACTGGAGTGGGTTGCCATTCCCTCCTCCAGGGGATCTTCCCAACCCAGGGATCGAACCCACATCTCTCAAATATCCTGCTGGCAGGCAGGTTCTTTACCACTAGCACCAACTGGGAAGCCTGAATTTCTCAATATCCCCTACAAAATCCTGCTTTACTCATATCTTCCTATTCCAATGGATAGCAATCTTATTCTTTCAATTACTCAGGTCAAAAGCATTGAAGTCATCCTAGACTCTTCTCTTTCTTACCTTCCTCGCACACAAACTATTAATACATTCTGTTCATCCTCCTTGTGAAATAGGTCAAGAGTCTGACTCCTTCTCACCACTTCCATGCTCCACTATGGTTAAAGCCACCATCATCTCTTGCCTGGTTTGTTGCAATACCTGTTGAAAGCCTTCCCACTTGCTTCTCCAAAATCTATTCTCAGCACAGCAGCTGGAACAATAGTTTCCTGACAAAGCAACATCTTTCCTCTACTCAGAACCCTCCAACATTTTCCAGAATCTTCACTGAGACTTTTACCTTCCATCTCCCATCACCACGTCCACCTATGGACCATTTCTCCTGCTGTTCCCTGTATCTGCAATGCTACTCTTGAATATCCACTCAGCAAATCCCCTCAGCAACCCTGAGTCTTTCTCATATTTCACCTTTTCACTGAGGATTACCCTGAAAGGCATTACTCAAGATGTCTTTTCCAGCTCTCTAAAAACTCCTTACTCTGCCCAGCTGTCTCTATCTTAAAAATTCTTAGTAATTTTTAAGAAAGTGTCCTGCATTTCCATTTTGCACTAGACCCTACAAGTTACGTATCCAGCCTTCCTTAAAGAGCTCTACTTGCCTCTGGCCTTTTGATTTGTAAAAAACAGAAAATAATAGTACTTTTCTAAAAGAGATTTTGAGAGGACTAGGTTAAGAACCAGGCACATTAATACTTATAAATTCATTCAACAACAATTTAATTTACTATTTGTCTACTATGTATCAGGCACTGTTCTAGGCACTGGGGAAATGCCTAGGGTAAACTGCTTTCAGGGAGCTTTCATTCCAGTGAGGGAAAGAGAACCAGTAACAAATAAGATACTATCACATGGGATAAGTACTAGGGGAGAACCAAAGTGGACTGGTGTAACACAGTGTCTAGATGACCATCCTGCTTAGGTGATCAGGGGCAGCTTCCCTCTGAAGTGACATTCCAATGAGAACTGATGCACAGGGCGGGAAGGGGAGGGTGGGACAAACTGAGAGAATAGCACTGACATATATACATATACACATATATACATATATACATATATACATATATCAGTTCATTTCAGTTCAGTTCAGTCGCTTAGTCGTGTCTGACTCTTTGCCACCCCATGAATCACAGCATGCCAGGCCTCCCTGTCCATCACCAACTCCCAGAGTTCACTCACGTCCATCAAGTCAGTGATGCCATCCAGCCATCTCATCCTCTGTCGTCCCCTTCTCCTCCTGCCACCAATCACACTACCAGATGTAAAATAGAGATCTAGTGGGAACATGTCGTGTAGCCCAGTAGTTTCAGCTTAGGGCTCCGTGATGACCTTGAGGGGTGATGACAAGAAAAAGTCAACTGTGCAAAAATCAGAGAGAAGCACAGTCCAGGCAGAGGAACAGCATTTGAAAATGCCAAAGATGGGAACAAACTTAAGGTGTGGACGACACAGAATAAAGCAGGAGGGGTGCAGCAGAGTGCATTAGAGAGTGCTTCAGGACGAGGCCACAGAGAAGTGGAGGTGGTTGTTTACTTGCTAAGTCATGTCCAACTCTTGTGACCCCATGGACTGCAGCCCGCCAGGCTCCTCCGCCCATAGGATTCTCTAGGCAGGAACACTGGAGTGGGGTGCCATTTCCTTCTCCAGGGGATCTTCCTGACCTAGGAATTGAACCCAGGTCTCCTGCATTGCAGGTATATTCTTTACCAACTGAGCTACAAGGGAAGCCACAGAGAAGATCAGAGACCAAATCAGCTAGGACCCAAAGCCACAGCAATAAGTTGGGGCTTGGTTGAAAATGTGATGGCAAGTCATTCAAGAGTTTTAAGCTGGGAAAACTTGGTCTTACATGCTTAAAAGGTCATTCTGACTGCTGTTTGAAAAGTGAATTAGGGGGCAAAGGGGATGGAGAAAGGTCAAGTAGGGTGTTACAATGGTACTATGATAATGTAGGCAAAAGATGATTGCAGCATGAATCAAGGTGAGAGAGGTGAGGATGAAAAGAAGTGTTCAGATTTATGCTAGAAGTCTACTTATTGAAAAGGAATGAAAAGTGACAGTCACTCAGTCATGTCTGACTCTTTGCAACCCCATGGACTGTAGCCTCCCAGGCTCTTCTGTCCATGGAATTCTCCAAGCAAGAATACTGGAGTGAGTTGACATTTCCTTCTCCAGGGGATCTTCCTGACCCAGGGATCGAATCCAGATCTTCTGTATTGCAGGCAGATTCTTTACCATCTGAGCCACTAGGGAAGATAGGATCAATAGGAATGGCTGGTGCTACCAGTAGAGAGGAAAAGAAGAGAAAGAAAAATAACTGTTGAACAATTAGGAGGATAAATGCTCATGATGATCAAGTAAATATCAAAAATTATTATGTAAATACCAAACAATTAACACCAGCTACTAACTAACAAATGCAGAATTCCAAAGAATAGCAAGGAGAGAAAAGAAAACCTTCTTCAGTGATCAATGCAAAGAAATACAGGAAAACAATAGAATGGGAAAGACTAGAGATCTCTTCAAGAAAATTAGAGATACCAAGGGAATATTTCATGCAAAGATGGGTTCGATAAAGGAAAGAAATGGCATGGACCTAACAGAAGCAGAAGATATTAAGAAGAGGTGGCAAGAATACACAGAAGAACTATACAGAAAAGATCTTCATGACCCATATAACCATGATGGTATGATCACTCACCTAGAGCCAGACACCCTGGAATGCAAAGTCAAGTGGGCCTTAGGAAGTATCACTATAAAGGAAGCTAGTGGAGGTGATGGAATTCCAGTTGAGCTATTTCAAATCCTAAAAGATGATGCTATGAAAGTGCTGCACTCACTATACCAGCAAATTTGGAAAACACAGCAGTGGCCACAAGACTGGAAAAGGTCAGTTTTCACTCCAATCCCAAAGAAAGGCAATGCCAAAGAATGCTCAAACTACTGCGCTATTGCACTCATCTGGAAACTCCCATGGATGGAGGAGCCTGGTAGGCTGCAGTCCATGGGGTCGCTAAGGGTCGAACATGACTGAGCAACTTCACTTTCACTTTCACTTTCCTGCATTGGAGAAGGAAGTGGCAACCCACTCCAGTGTTCTTGCCTGGAGAATCCCAGGGACGGGGGAGCCTGGTGGGCTGCCGTCTATGGGGTCGCACAGAGTCGGACACGACTGAAGCGACTTAGCAGCAGCAGCAGCAGCACATGCTAGTAAAGTAATACTCAAAATTCTCCAAGTCAGGCTTCAACAGTACGTGAACCATGAAATTCCAGATGTTCAAGCTGGATTTAGAAAAGACAGAGGAACCAGAGGTCACATTGCCAACATCCATTGGATCATAGAAAAAACAGAGAGTTCCAGAAAAACATCTACTTCTGCTTTATTGATTATGCCAAAGCCTTTGACTGTGTGGATCACAATAAACTGTGGAAAATTCTGAAACAGATGGGAATACCAGGCCACCTGACCTGCCTCCTGAGAAATCTGTATGCAGGTCAAGAAGCAATAGTTAGAACTGGACATGGAACAGACTGGTTCCAAATAGGAAAAGGAGTATGTCAAGGCTGTATATTGTACTCTGCTTATTTAACTTATATGCAGAGTATGTCATGAGAAACGCTGGGCTGAATGAAGCACAAGCTGGAACCAGGATTGCCGAGGGAAATATCAATAACCTCAGATATGCAGATGACACCACTCTTATGGCAGAAAGCGAAGAAGAACTAAAGAGCCTCTTGATGAAAGTGAAAGAGGAGAGTGAAAAAGTTGGCTTAAAGCTCAACATTCAGAAAACTAAGATCACGGCATCCAGTCCCATTACTTCATGGCAAATAGATGGGGAAACTATGGAAACAGTGAGAAACTTTATTTTTGGGGGGTCTAAAATCACTGCAGATGGTGACTGCAGCCATGAAATTAAAAGATCCTTGTTCTTTTAGAAGAAGCTTTTCTTCTTTTAGAAGAAAAGCTATGACCAACTTAGCATATTAAAAAGCAGAGACATTACTTTGCCAACAAAGGTCCATCTAGTCAAGGCTATGGTTTTTCCAGTGGTCATGTATGGATGTGAGAGTTGGACTGTAAAGAAAGCTGAGGGCTGAAGAAGTGATGCTTTTGAACTGTGGTGTTGGAGAAGACTCTTGAGAGTCCCTTGGACTACAAGGAGATACAACCAGTTAATCCTAAAGGAAATCAGTCCTGAATATGCATTGGAAGGACTGATGCTTAAACTGAAACTCTAATACTTTGGCTACCTGATGTGAAGAACTGACTCACTGGAAAAGACCCTGATGCTGGGAAAGACTGAAGGCAGGAGGAGAAGGGGACGACAGAGGATGAGATGGTTGGATGGCATCACTGACTCAGTGGGCATGAGTTTGAGTGAACTTCAGGAGTTGGTGATGGACAGGGAGGCCTGGCGTGCTGCAGTCCATGGGGTCACAAAGAGTTGGACTTGACTGAGTGACTGCACTGACTGACTGACTAATTGATTAATAATGAATGCTAGGGATTGCCCTGGCAGTCCAGGGGTTAGCATTTCACCTTCCAATACAGGGGGTGGTTTGATCCTTGGTCGGGGAACTAAAATCCTCCAAAAAGAAAAACATAAAAATCGTAACATAAAACAGAAGAAATGTTGCAGCAAATTCAATAAAGGTTTAAATTGTCCACATCAAAAAAATCTTTTTAAAAAATAATGAATTCTAACTAAGAATTAGGATATTATCTTGAAATAACATCCCAATCAGAAACATGCCCTGAGGATGGAGAACAACATCCAGTTAAGATTGGTTGATGGAATGAATGAAGTGGGGGGAGTGAGATGGTGACAGGGAGGGAAGGGGGAAGCCAAAGAGAAACTCTGCCTACTTTACAATTTTGCCTAAAGCAGGACCTGCTGACTGGCCTCCACAGAAAGGAAAAACAAAATCACAAAAAAAGAAAGTTTGCTGCCTGGAAAGATTTGCCCTAACAAAGGAAAAGGAAAGGGCCAAGAGGACAGGGAGACACGTGTTTGGACACATCCCCTGCTTGGGAAAGCTGACTCCTGCAAGGGCCAGGATCTGATGAGTGTGCAGGAAACCCTTTTGCCCTGTCAGTTCCTCATAACAACTGCATGCATTTATTTACTCTCTTAAAGCACAACGCAGAGGAACCGGGAGGGGTGTTCAGGGCCAGGTGAAGGCATGGACATTTATCCATCTGTACATTCAGCACTTCCCTTCTGTTAGGAAGCATAAAGGAGAAGCGATGCCATGACCCCGGTGGACGTGCTACCTGGAGACACAGCACTTCAACTCAAACTGACAGTCTCTTGAGCCCTTGTATCTTATACTCCCAATAACCTTCCTGTAAATTCAGCCCCTGAGAAATGACAATGGACTCGGAGGGTGCCTCTCTGTGAAGATTAAGTTTTACTGTTTTTGCATCATGAATAGTGCTACACGGGTACATGTGGGGTGCACCCTGTGAAGTTTATTTTTGACCTAAAAGTATTTTGTATGGTTCAGCCTGATATTTTCCTCTGCAGGCTGATGAAATCGCTTAGGCAAAATACCACCATGACAATAAATCCTAGGTTAACTATATCCCCACCACCCTCTTCTCAAAATCCTGGAATGTTTGTTTCCTTTGAGACAGTCATTTTGAGGGATTTAAGCCAATTCAGACTACTTGGGAGGGAAAGTAATTTACCTATAGTCCTCTAGGATGCACCCAGAATTCAAGTCAATCACCAAACGTGTTCAGGCTTAAAGAAATTTGGAGGGAGAGAAATCTTAGGGTGAGAAATGTGAAAAGAAATTTTTACTTTATTACTACATTAAATTATTATCAAATTATATTACACAAAGAAGTTTTATTTATTTATTACAATATGCTGTAAATGTGGAGAAGCAGATTATATATCACCTCATTCAACCCTCTTCTTTTATTATCGAAGTTGAAGGGCTTGCTCAAGGTCAGGGTCAGTAGTTTGGGGCATCACTGGAGCCAGACCCTTGTATGTATTGAACTAACTCTCTTTTCTGAACCTATATTCATCATAGATGGAAAAAGCCTAGGACTTGTGGATGAAAACCACTTTGTAAAGAAATAGAAAAAATGTTTAACAAAAGTTACAAGAATTTTATTTCCCAGGAATCAGAATAATAATCCAACAGAAAAACATGTGGAAAAAACTCAACAAGCAACAGGGAAATTTTAGAGTGATTAATTTAGAGACGTATGCTATGGCAGAACTGAGTGGTGTCAAGTGCAGAAAGAACTGATTTGAGGCTCAGAGAATTAAAAGGAAAAAGAAAAGTATGTTTCAATAATGTTTTTGGGGTGATGGTGGTGTTTTTATTGAATTATCTAACCAGTTTCTGTAGCTGAGAAATGTTCACTTCTGAGAGTTCTGTCAGTCATGTATTGAGTGCTTACTGTCTATCAAACACCCTTCCAGATATTTGAGATCTACCAGTTAAATAAACAGACAAAAATCTCTGCCCTAAATGAGCATATATTCTAATTGGGGGGAGCAAGGAAAAAAATATCAGGATAAGAAGCAGCAGGAATACTGGGGTGGGAGCTTTCAGTAGAATAGTCTGCACAGGTCTCTTGGAGAAGGTAGATTTGAACAAAAGCTAGAAGGAAATGAATCAAATGACTCTTAGGAGAAGGTTGTTTCCAGGCTAGACAAGTCATGAAGGGAGAGGTATGCTTGGCAAGTGTCTGCTCCACCATATGCTGTGTAGAGCTGGTGTGGTACATGGCCCTGGAACATGGCTAAGTCTTTTTATATAAAACAGGAAGCCTCAGTCCATCCAATTTGCCATGCCATGTTATGCCATGGACAACAAGACCAGTAGATCACGCAGTGGACCACTGGGAATTGGTATACTTCAGTTCTGGGGCAAGTATGTCTGTGGTTGTATGAATCTCAATCATATTCCTTATATTTGTTCTTCAGGACTTCTGGTGGTCATGACCTTGTCTCATGTGACAACAAACAGACAAGTTTACATTTGAATGAGTGAATTAGATGAACCATGATAATCCATTCATTAGCTGGTTCATCATAACAGGTAAATGCCTCTGTTTTCACATCTACCAAATCAAGATATCACCTTTTTCCCAGTCTATTTCCCAATAAAATTTAAGCAAGATAATATGTGCAAAAATATGGTTAAAGTTATAATGCACAATGCAAGGTGACTTACCCACTTCTGTGTCCTGAGAGCCCAGAATAGTGTCTGGCATTCCACAAATGTCTGTGGTACAAAAGAAAGACTAAGTAAAATTTACAGTGTGGTGGCAACAGAAAAAGCATCCTGTTAGACTCAACATATGTCTATACAATCAAAGTTATTTGGAATTATTTGGAACAATGACATATATAAACCAGGCCAAATAAAATATTATTTAGGCTTTTACTTGAAGACCCTTTAAAGAGGTTATTCAAAACATGATATGATAAATTGGAAGGCAATCCAAAACAGAGGGTATATATGTATATGTGTAGCTGATTCACTTTGCTGTACTGTAGAATAGACTCTAAGCTAGCACTAAGTCACTTCAGTTGTGTCTGACTCTTTGAGACCCTACAGACTGTTGCCCTCCAGGCTCCTCTGTCCATGGGATTCTCCAGGCAACAAAACTGGAGTGGGTTGCCATTTCCTTTTCCAAAGGATCGTCCCAATCCAGAGATTGAACTCTCATCTCTTGTTTCCTGCATTAGCTGGCAGGTTCTTTACCACTAGTGTCACCTGCGAAGCCCAGAATAGACTCCAATAAAGATTAATTTAAAAAACAAAATCAAAAAAAAAGAAATTTCCGTTGCTTATATAAAAAATATGATATGAAATTCAGTTCAGTTCAGTTTAGTCGCTCAGTCGTGTCTGACTCTTTGCAATTCCATGAATCACAGCACTCCAGGCCTCCCTGTCCATCACCAACTCCCGGAGTTCACTCAGACTCACGTCCATTGAGTCAGTGATGCTATCCAGCCATTTCATCCTCTGTCGTCCCCTTCTCTTCCTGCCCCCAATCCCTCCCAGCATCAGAGTCTTTTCCAATGAGTCAACTCTTCGAATGAAGTGGCCAAAGTACTGGATATGAAATTATAGGATACTTTAAGTTTAGCTTGTTAAGTCCTTTGATTTAGAAAAGTATAAGATAATTTTTACCCAAAGCAGGGAAGAGAGAAGGGCAAAGAAAAAAGAATTCAATATTGCTCTACAGATGGATATAAGAAAAAACTTTTAAAAACAGAAAGAAAGTGGGTTTCTTTTTAGTAATTTCTATATCTGGAATATAAATAGCTGTTGAATTGTTTCAATGTTACCATAAGATAAAGCTGAAACATTACTTTGACAACAAAGTTCCCTCTAGTCAAAGCTATGGTTTTTCCAGTAGTCATGTATGGATGTGAGAGTTGGACTATAAAGAAAGCTGAGCACTGAATTCAATGCTTTTGAACTGTGGTGTTGGAGAAGATTCTTGAGAGTCCTTGGACAGCAAGGAGATCCAACCAGTCCATCCTAAAGGAAATCAGTCTTGAATATTCATTGGAAGGACTGATGCTGAAGCTGAAACTCCAATACTTTGGCCACCTGATGCAAAGAACTGACTCATTTGAAAAGACCCTGATGCTGGGAAAGATTGAAGGTAGGAGGAGAAGGGAACAACAGAGGATAAGATGGTTGGATGGCATCACTGACTCAATGGACATGAATTTGAGTAAACTCCAGGAGTTAGTGATGAACAGGGAGGCCTAGCGTGTAGCAGTCCATGGGGTCGCAGAGTTGGACACAACTGAGCGACTGAAATGAACTGAATAAGATGTGAAGGAGAGAAGAAAAGATTTTATGCTCCGGCAAAGATATTTCAGATGCCAAGAATTCTACCCAATGAGTACACAGGAAGAATATCCAGGATAATCATCAGCAAGCTATTTCTATTAAAAAAAAATGAATTCCACTGAAAATGCCTGCTCGGCATAAAATCCTCAAGCTATGGCACAAGCTAGTTCTCTCTTCTCCTGGGAGACTACATTTAATACTGCTTAAAATTACAAACTGCGATTTTGAAAGTCTGTTTTGTTCGTTCTGTTTGTTCCACCTTGGCCAAAATTTAAATTCATCAGCGTTCATGTTAGGCTTGGAAGGGTCTGAGTAGGGATGAGCGGCGTTTCCGGAGAGTTCTCCCTGATTTTGAAATCGTGGGTTAAACCCATTTCACCTGTCATCTGCCTTCACTAATCAAGATCGTTTTCATTGTTGTTACAAAACTCACAAGTCCTCCAAGGAGCTTATGTCTAGAGAGTAAGATATCTGCCAGATTGTTTTCCAGCAACTTGAAGTCATGGGCAGCTGCTGCTGCTGCTAAGTCGCTTCAGTCGTGTCCGACTCTGTGCGACCCCATAGACAGCAGCCCACCAGGCTTCCCCGTCCCTGGCATTCTCTAGGCAAGAACACTGGAGTGGGTTGCCATTTCCTTCTCCAATGCATGAAAGTGAAAAGTGAAAGTGAAGATGCTCAGTCGTATCCAACTCTTAGCCACCCCATGGACTGCAGCCTACCAGGCTCCCCTGTCCATGGGATCCTCCAGGCAAGAGTACTGGAGCATCCAGTTCTAATTGAGCTGCTTAAGACCAGTTTGGAGAAGGCAATGGCACCCCACTCCAGACGTCTATGGGTCGGTCGCACAGAGTTGGACACGACTGAAGCGACTTAGCAGCAGCAGCAGCAAGACCAGTTTGGACCACCCATCAGCCAACTGGGCATGCGCGGGTCTGCCTATGACCTTTTGAACTTGCAGATAGCAGTAACCTAGGAGCCTGGTGGGCTGCAGTTCATGGGGTCGCTAAGAGTCGGACACGACTGAGCGATTTCACTTTCACTTTTCACTTTCATGCATTGGAGAAGGAAATGGCAACCCACTCCAGTGTTCTTGCCTGGAGAATCCCAGGGACGGGGGAGCCTGATGGGCTGCCGTCTATGGGGTCGCACAGAGTCGGACACAACTGAAGCGACTTAGCAGCAGCAGCAGCAGTTACACCTGACCTGAATATCGATTACCACACCTTCCAATCACCTCTCCCCGTGCTCTCTATGCCTTGGACCGCCCTACTTCGTTATTCATTATCCCATAAATAACCCTGGCCTGTTGCCTTTGGGAATGCAGATTTGGGATTTCTTCTCCAGTTTCCTCCTTCGCCACCCTTTTGAATAAACCCTCCTGTTTGCTGAAAAACCTCAGCACCAGCGTTTTGGCTAACAAACATGATTCAGTACCAGTTTCTCATGCTGAAAGGTTTCAGGGATGTAGTCTTGTTTTCCCGTTTCTACATTTTTATTTCCCAAAGCACCATTTTCATTTGGAAAAATTCTAGGAGTTCTTGGAGATATTGAAGCTACGTAAAGCAACTTTTTCCGTTTTCTAGATGGCTGCTCAAGAGAGACCAACAGGTAGCCACCGTTCTGAGTTCTTTTTCTTCCTCAGTCTAGCAAAAACTGCAGAGAGAATGAAAAATAAATCTTGACCAGAAAACTCACCTTGTATCTCAATTTCTGGCCTTTTTTATTCCCCTGCAAAGCAAAAGATACAGTTGATTTCCCAATAAATGATTAGGTTTTTTCTGCTTCGGAAGCATCAGCTCTAACTCTGTTGGCCGCTTCACGCAAGTCCAGAAGCACCTTGTTCAAGATTCAAGATCCAAAGCAGGACCTGTGGATGATGGCTCAGCATCTACCTGGGGCTTCACACTGCTTTCATTCGTCTCCCTCTCCATCAGTCATAGTCTTGTGACCTTGGACAAGTGAGTTAACCTCTGTCTGCCTCAGTCTCATCTGCAAAAGGGGGATGTGCATGTGTGTTAAGTCACTTCCATTGTGTCCGACTCTTTGTGACCCCATGAACTGTAGCCCACCAGGCTCCTCTGGCCATGGGAGTCTCCAGGCAAGAATATTGGAATGGGTTGCCACGCCCTTGTCCAGGGGGTTTTCCTGATCGAGGGATCAAACCTGCATCTCCTGCATTGACAGGGGGATTCTTTACCACTAGCACCACCTGGGAAGCCCAAGTGAGTTAAAAATTGAGTGCCTGGCATGTGTAAAAGTTTTTGTGTGTGTTTGTGATGGTCATGGTGAGGATGATGATTCTCCCTTCTTGGAAGGCTGCTCAGAGCACATGTGAAACATTTTATTAGTTGAAGTGGTGGTGGTTTAGTCACTAGTGTTAGCCACCAGGGAAGTTAGTTCTTGGACAGTAGGGAGTCTGCCTGCAATGTGGGAGACCCAGGTTATATCCCTGGGTGGGGATGATCCCCTGGAGAAGGAAATGGCAACCCACTCCAGTATTCTTGCCTGAAAGTCCCATGGACAGAGGAGCCTGGCAGGCTACAGTCCATGGGGTCGCAAAGAGTCAGACATGACTGAGCAACTTCACTCACTCATTCACAAGACTCCTACTGCCTTGACCCTTAGTCACTCAGTCATGTCCAACTCTTTCCAGCCCCATGGACTGGAGCCCACCAGGCTCCTCTGTCCATGGAATTCTCCAGACAAGAATACTGGAGTGGGCTGCCATGCCCTTCTCCAGGGGATCATCCCGACTCAGGAATCGAATCCAGGTCTCCCTCATTGCAGGCAGATTTTTTTATCATTTGAACTACCCAGGAAGCCATTAGCCACTAAGTCACGTCCAACTCTTTGTGACCCCATCGACTATAGTCTGCCAGGCTCCTCTGTCCATGGGAGTCTTCAGGCAAGAAAACTGGAGTGAGTTGCCATTCCCTTCTCCTGGGGATCTTCCCCACCCAGGGATTGAACCCAAGACTGTTGCAGTGCAGGCAGATTCTTTATCTCTGAGCTACCAGAGAAACCTGGTCAAAGTGACCAGGGACTAAAATCTCAATAACTGGCGTGATGTAGAGAAAGGAGCACTAACAATTCAGAATCCTACAGCCATAGGGGATACTTCACAGTGTACCCCAGGAAGTGTCCCCGCCCCTCTGTTGCCTTTTCCAATATGGAACAGTCTCCAGATTCCAATCAGGAAATTAACCCTCTCTCTCACAAGGAAATGATCACCCCTCATGTTGTCACCATTGAGGGCAGATCACAGGGAGCGGGGTAGGGGTGGGGGGTGCTGGTAAGGAGGTGAGTGCCAGTCGAGGCGGACATGAGGAGGAAGCAGGAGAGAACAGAAGAAAGCCATTCCCAGGCCTTAAATAACTGCCAACATCACAGTAGCGGATACTGGAGGGAACAAACTGCCTGTGAAGTACTGTTGATTAAAAATCCTTGTCTGAAAACAACTGTGATGGCTAGAGACAATTTATAACAATCAGCAAAAAGGAACAGGGTCCACTATAATGAAAATGACATCCCACCCCATGAGGCACACAGAGGTCAGCAGAACTGGGTCAACTCAAGACAGAGGAAATACAGAGCCACCTCGCAGCTCTGCTGGGCTAAGGGTAGAGACGTGTGTAGAAGTCATCTATGACATCAGCTGATTTTAATAATACAGTAATATTAAAAATGGCTGAGCACCTCACCTAAGGGTAGAGATTTGTGTAGCAGTCATCTATGACATCAGCAGATTTTAATAATACAATAATACTAAGAATGCTTGAACACTGCACCATTTTAACCACTTGTTCATTGCATGTGTATTGCAGAAGCAGTGGTAGAGATTTGAAATAACTTGAAGAACCTTTTTTCACAGCAATCAAATGAACCTAACAGAAATAAAATTAATAAACCTATTCAACTGCTAAACAAAGCCAGGTATTTAGAAATGTTTCTGATGCAATTAATAAAGTATGTGAACAGGTCCTGGACTGTGGAATCCCCATGGCCACTGGCAAGCTAATTTCTAAACCCTAATGTTGAAGTATTTAAAGATAGCATATTCAACCTGCTAAAGTCTAGGATAGTATCTCCCTTAAAAAAAAAAAAAATGTAATAGAATGTAGACCTGGAGGTGTGAAGGTTAGTGTGCAAAGAGAGAAAATTCTCTTGATCTAAAACTTTTAGAAAATACTGCTTTCAGCAAAGTGAAACTCTTTGGTTTTATTACTTTATGTTTTACTGAAAGATTTCTCAGAAACTTGAATGAGCTAATGAGCATGGTCAATCCATAAGCAAGGTACAGCAGAGGCAGGGTGTTCCAAATTATCAAGTAGAATTCTTCTCCATTACCCCCTGAAGCATCTTCCACAACCATTTGCTGCTGCTGCTGCTGCTGTCGCTTCAGTAGTGTCTGACTCTGTGTGACCCCATGGACGGCAGCCTAGCAGGCTCCCCCGTCCCTGGGATTCTCCAGGCAAGAACACTGGAGTGGGTTGCCATTTCCTTCCCCAATGCATGAAAGTGAAAAGTGAAAGGGAAGTTGCTCAGTCATGTCCGACTCTTTGCGACGCCATGGGCTGCAGCCTACCAGGCTCCTCCATCCATGGGATTTTCCAGACGAGAGTACTGGAGTGGGGTGACATCGCCTTCTTCATCCACAGCCATTCAGGAAATGCAAATATGGGTTCATTCCCCCTCCTCCCCCCCCACACACAGAAATCCAACCCATTCCTAGGCACAGACACTAATCCATGTTCTTCAGAGAGAAAAGAATCAGAAAAAAATACTTTCAACTTCTTCCCCTCAAGTATTAGTTAAGGTAACATAGCTCTGTTAACAGGTTAATCTCAATTTCATTGACTTTACACAATAATAGTCGATTGTTAAGCAGCTGTCACCCATGCAAGTGGAATCATCTACAAAGCTTTGTAGATTCTAAATGAGGTTGAAATACACTGAACCAAAGGATTGTGAGGACTTCCTCATCTGGTGTCTTCTCATTCAGACCTCTGGGTTAGCCCCTGAAGGGCTTATCTGTACCAGAAGTTTCTTGGATTACTGATCAATATAATGTAATGTTGTTTCAAACATCCAGAGGGAAAGATTTTATACAGTTAGGATTATTTAACCAAAACTAGTCTTTAACTGTGAGTCTCCCAATTAACTCAGTGTCATGAGATATACCCTAAGCCTGTTTTGGTAATTGTTGTTTTTCAGTCACTCAGTCATGTCCAGCTCTTTACGACCCCATGGACTGCAGCATTCCAGGCTTCCCTGTCCTTCATTAACACCCAGAGTTTGCTCAAACTCATATCCACTGAGTCAGTGATACTATCCAGCCATCTCATTCACTGTCGCCCCTTTCTCCTCCTGCCCTCAATCCCTCCCAGGATTAAGGTCTTTCCCAATGAGTCAACTTTCCCGTCAGGTGGCCAAAGTATTGGGGCTTCAGCTTCAGTCCTTCCAATGAATATTCAGGGTTGATTTCCTTTAGGATTGACTAGTTTGATCTCCTTGCTGTCCAGGGGACTCTCAAGAGTTGATTAGCCCAGACTTTATCCTTTGTGGCGCTAGGTCTGACATTTTTCCATCATGTCAATGAGACTGGAGCACCACCTGCTATTTATGTGTTAAGTATATTTTTAGGAAATAGAGGATAGTGGTTAATAGTACTAGCTCTGGAGTCACCCAGTTTGAAAACTAGATCCTCACCTATTTGCTGTGTGACCTTGGAAAAGTTGTTGCCTAACCTCTCTGCCTCAGTTACCTCATCTGTAAAATGGGGAGAACAATTCTATTTCACCAAGAATTGTGAGGATTAAATGGGTTAATCCATGGAGAAGTCTAGCAGAGTGAGTAGTACATAGTAAGTCTTCAACAAATGTTGGCTACAGTTGTTTTTCTTATTTTCAAATACAGATCTCTGCTCTATGCTGCTGGAGTTACAAAAGTTAAAGGCTAGGCCTGCTCCTCAAGAAATTAATAATTGGTCATCGGAGACAGACATACAGTGAATTGTGGATGGAGGTGACTGGGCTTTCGTAGAATGATGTGCAAAATGCTGGGAGGGCCTCCAAGATGAATATTAGAGGAGCAGGACAGAAGCCTTCCTGGAAGAGGTGACATTAGACCTGGGCCTTGAAGCATAAGATGAGACCTGTAGACTCAGTTATTTGCTGCTAAAGTGACTTGGAAGAGGCCAAAGGATGAGTCAAAAACTCAACCAATGGCATCTTAAAAGTGACATTTCTTTGTGATAGAGTTTTCCACCACCATCACCTAAGTCAAGGACCAGCCTTCTGCCACATCCCCTCCACACCTGAAACTGTGCCCATTTATGGGTACCCCCATATATACTGCCTGATGACAAGCTCGGAACTTTGCATTCAGAGACAGAGGCTTGCAGTTTTCCATGGTGTGGTTGTGTTCATGTTGGCAGGGCCTGAGGTCAGCAGGAGGCAGGACCAGAGGAGGATGGGCAGAGCAGTGGGAGGCAGGAGCTTTTTCTTGGGAGTTTCACAAGGCACAAAAATTCCGGATCATGTCTCTGCCTCGGCCCCTTCAGGATATCCTGTCATTGAGCCAGGACATGTATACAGTTGAGAGTGGCCGATTTCACCACGACCCCTAGATTGGCCATTTTTCCTGTCTAGAGGCAGCTCTCGCATATCATCTGTTACAATCCAGGAAAAAAAGGAGAGGAAAAGATTTAAAAGCAAACACTGAAATGAGAAAGAATTCACTGGGCGTTAATCAAGCTAAATTTAAGTAGCTACACAGTCCTGACAGGTGCCTGACGCGGAGAAGCAGCGAATATTTCCTCACCATGCTACAAAGTGTAATACTTTTCTTTCTTGGATTGGTGGTACAAAATCTCTGCTTCCTGTCCGAAACTGCAGAACAGGTAAGATGAAACTTATGTTTTTTAAAAGTTTGTTTACCTTCACGGTTGTGTTTGAAACCTTTTCCTTTCCTATGTGGTCATGAGTAAAGCGTACTCTCTGGGCTTCACAAAATAAAAAGCTTATGGTGAATAGGATGCTAACAAGGATCCATCTGTCTGAAGGGGTACTAACCCAGTTGGTTCTATTCTGTGCTAAAATGTGATCACTGGGATCTCTGATTTTAGTCCTAACATTCCTCTCTCCATTGTGGATTTTGCTATCTTTTCTGTTTGTTTTAATGAATCCCTCCCATTACATCATTCTGAATGTTGAAAATAACAATGACTGTAGAGAGATGAGTAGAGAGGAGCTCTGGGGAATTCCAGGTCAGGTCATAACTGATTGAGAAACACAAGGTCACCAAAATGCCGGGAATCCATCCATCTACCTACCATGAGTTGTAGTCAAAGGACCCAGGGTAGTGGAATCAATGGCCTGATGAAGGACACCAGCACGCCTGCCTGTCCAGCAGATTCATGTGAGTTGTCATCATACAGCAGGTTCAGAACCAGCTCTGCCGCAAGTCTAGGCTAGAGGAGGGTATGTGAGGGACCTCCCTGGCAGTCCAGAAGTTAGCACTCAGGGGCCATTGGTTTGATCTCTGGTCAGGAAACTTAAGACAACATAAGCTGTGCAGCCAAAAAAATATAGGAGTGTATGTGAGAGATGATCTAAGTGACTTATTTAAAATGCATTTCACAAGTTAGGATTTCTGCTTTATGACTAATAAAACATAAGCATGACTCTGCATCTGTGCCAGGCAATTTCTTTACATATATATAGATATAGATATAGATATAGATATACACATACATACAGTCTTTTTTCATATTCTTTTCCATGATGGTTTATCACAGGATATTGAGCATATCCTGTGCCATGCAATAAGACATTGTAGTTTATCCATTCTCTGTATACTAGTTTACATTTGCTGATCCAAAATTCCCAATACACCCCTCCCATATCCCCCTCACCCCCTTATCAGCTACAATTCTGTTCTCTATGTCTGTGAGTGTTTTGTGACAGGCAATTTTTTATTTTATTTTATTGAAGTATAACTGATTTACCATGATGTGTTAATTTCTTCTGTACAGCAAAATGACTCAGCTATACATATCTATTTTTTTCATATTTTTTCATTATGTTTTGTCGTGGGATGTTGTATAGTTCACTGTATTATACAGTGGGGCCTTGTTGTGTACCATCCCACAGATAATAGTTTGCCCCTGCTAATCCCAACATCCCCATTGTTCCTCCCCGTGCCAGGCACACTTTATCAATACCAATTTTACTCCAGTTGACTATACTCTGATAATGTTTTTCACTAAAATGTTGGAAGACAGCATATGGGTTAAGTGCTCCAGCTCTGAGATTAGATAGGGGCAAGATTGAACAGGGGCTTTCTTGTTGAATCAAGATTGAACTAACAGCTATTTGAGGACCAGTGACTGGACTTCTGTAGTGATTCAGACGGTAAAGAATCTGCTTGCAATGCAGGAGATCCGGGTTCAATCCCTGGGTCAGGAAGATCCCCTGGAGAAGGGCATGGCAACCAACTCCAGTTTTCTTTCCTGGAGAATTTCATGGACAGAGGAACCTGGTGGACTACAGTCCATGAGGTCACAAAGAGTGACTGAGTGACTCACACTTTCACTCCTTTTTCACTCTCTATGCTCCATGGCTTACTAACTGTTGAACTTTGAGTGTGTTACTTAGTCCCTCTAAGCTTCAGTTTCTCCCATGACATTGCTCCACAAACAACAGTAGCTGAGTTTACTCTTCAGATGGAACCATGTGAGAGAAATAATGAGCCTTTCCACTTGAAAAGAATCATTTGAAGGTCAAGGGATTTCTTGAAAAGACAGTATTAATTCTGGCTTGCTAAGATAGAAAAGACAAAGTAATGTCACCTCATATACTTATCTAAATGGTAAACCCTAATGTAAAGAAAATCCTGTTTAAAAAATGTAGATGCGCCCTAACCATTAAAGGGAAAGAATTCAAGCCGTATCTAAAAGTGGCTTTTATTTGTCCACAAAGAACATTCCAGTGCTATTTGGGTTCATAATGATCACCAAATGAAACCTTCCAGTAAAAACAGATGTTTGTTTTCCATATGACACTATAGTGTGTAGGGAAGAGCAATGGCTGATCAAGGAATCAAAATCACTGACTGTGACCTTGGCTGAGTCACTGAACCTCCCCTACCTCAGTTTTCTCCCTGCTAAAGTGAGGATAATGATACTTCCTCTACTTATCTCTACAGTGGTCGAGATCAAATAAGATGATGTCTTTGGAAGCTTGCATGACCATAAATTTCCCTGTAAATGTAAGCTTTCTTCTTATGCAGCCCTTACATATTTCAGTGAATTTAGAAATAGCTATGATGTTCCCACCACCCCTAACCTAGTGCCAGACCCAAGGGATGACAAAGAAATAGGAGAAAGTGGTCCTCTCCTGCAAGGGTCTTTCTAATGGAGAGACCACAAAACATTCTTCACTGACCAGCCATAGGGAGAGGAGGAGTTGAGAGAAGAAAGATGAGTGTGGTTTTGTGGACATGGTGACACAGGGTATTAGAGACAAAGTTTGGGTCACCAAGGGAAGAGGAAAGAACACTCTCATCAGTACAGGCAATAGGCCAAACACAGAGGTAAGAAAAGAGAGCAGCAGGACTCCCCTGGTGGTCCAGTGGTTAAGACTGTGTTTGTGTGCAGGTGTGCCTGCTCAGTCATGCCTAACTTTTTGCGACCCCATGGACTGTAGCCTGCCAGGCTTCTCTGTCCATGGAATTTTCCAGGCAAGATCACTGGAGTGGGTTGCCATGCCCTCCTCCAGGGGATCTTCCTGATCTAGGGACTGAACCCATGTCTCCTGTATTGTCAGGTGTATTCTTTACCACTGAACTGTGCTACCTGGGAAGCCTCCAATGCAGGAGGCATGGGTTCAGACCCTGATCAGAGAACTAATATCATTGAATGCTGTATGATGTGGCCAAAAAAAAACAGAGAAGCATCACAGGAACTGACGTTTATGGTCTGTGACATTCCAGATACTGGGCCAGGTGATTTGCACGTGTTATACCACTCAGTCTCAATAACCTGTAGAGTGGTTATCAATATCCCCCCTTTACAGATGATGGCAAAGAATAAGGAATTCATTTGAGACTATATACTTAGCAAGATACAGAGCTTGATTCCAATCTTAGGTCTTTTGAGTCCCAAGTTCAGTCTTTTTTCATTGTACAAAACTTCTGCTTAAGTTTGATGGGAAGATGAAGGAAACTTGAGAAAGAGGGGGAAATCCATGGAAGATCAGTACCAGAATCATGGATGAGGGACCCTGAAGACAAGGCCAAACTGTGTCTGCATCGTTCACGTTAGCAGTGAATTCTCTGCCACCTGCTGTTGCCAAATTTTTCCACAGACATTCATTCATTCAATCAACAAATCATTACTAAACTCTACTGTGTACTAGACACTGGTCCACGTGTTCAGAGTACAGCAGAGGACAGTATAGAAAATCATCGCCACCCTCGTGGAGCCCACATCCTAGCTGGATCGTAATGAGATTGTACACATCTTTGGAGCAGGAACTGTATGCTTCATTTAGCACCTGTACCACATTATGCCTATGGAATCGATGCTGAAAGAATATTCTTGAGACCTGTTGATCAATGAATGATTGACCTTGAAGAACCCGCTTACAATTTCCCATTTGAAAAGTGTACCCTGTGGTATACTTTCAGTTTTCCGTTTGAATATATGTAAATAGTGACATTGCCCTATTTTGCCAGACTCCAGACTTGAGATCCATGATGGCAAAGGCATGGTACCAGCAGCAGCTTCCCCCATGGCAGACACTGATCCCTGTTGATCCCAACACTCCTTTCAGATGGAAAGACTGGCCAGTCATCACCTGTCAACCTCATTGCCATTCCTGTCACTTCGTTTACATGAAGCTAATGGAGGAGATTGGCCAATCCAGGCTCTGCTAGTGGGATTTGATTTTTTTTTCTTTTTTGTTTTCACAGGGGAAAAGATGTGATAAGAAGTCTCTCCTTACAATTAGAACTGAGTGCCAGTCCTGCTCAGTCAACTTTGGAATGAAGTGCCCAGATGGTTACACCAAGATTACCAATGGCACTCCGGGGATCCGAGATTGCAGGTACTCATCATGAGATACTGTATATGTGTGCTGGAGTCTTGGAAATTAAGGGATTGTGAATCCAAATGGAAACTTCCCAACTTAAAACTACAAAGCATTTCCATGATTTTTTCTTGTTCTAAGGTTACATTGAGCCCAAACTTCAGCAACTTTGAGTTGTGAGTTGTGAGTCTAAAAATTATATTACGATTCACATTTTCATACAAAATTGACTACATTGTGTTGCACAGAAATATTCTCCTCTCATCTTGCCCTTCTTTATTTTGAACATCTGGGGTTTGTTTCCTCTGGAAAGAGCTCTAGTCAGAGCATGTTAAAAGCCTTGGGTCTTCCTTTGAAACTAATACAACATTGTAAAGCAACTATACTCCAGTAAAAATTAATTTTTAAAAATACAATTTTAAAAGGCTTTGGGTCTGATAGTCATCTTACTAACCAGCTTTGCACCCTGATACTATAGAACCCAGAGAAGGGAGACAGAGTTGTTGCATTTTAGGTGAGTGTTGCATTCTTGAAGACCTCTTTTTGACCTTAAAACTGTCATAATTCAAATTTAATCCTTACAAAGGATGACAAGCATTTCTGACCACAAGCTCATGAATGCAGCCAGGCAGCTCAAATGCAAACACAAATTTTAATCTACTCAGTCTCCTAATTTAAAAATTAAACTATTCAACGAGTTTGCTTTTAATTCAGGGGTGAGGGACTGGAAAATTTTTGTATAAAATGAAACAATTAACTCTGTTATATTACACTATTTTAAATTCATGTTTGCTTAATGCAGCTGTGCATCATTACATGCTAAGTCACTTTAGTCATGTCCGACTCTCTGTGAGCCCATGGACTGTAGCCCACCAGGCTCCTCTGTCCATGCGATTCTCCAGGCAAGAATACTGGAGTGGGTTGTCATGCCTTCCTTTGGGGATCTTCCCAACTCAGCGATCAAACCCAAATCTCTAAAGTCTTTTGCATTGGCAGGCGGGCTCCTTACCACTAGTGCCACCTGGGAAGCCCTAATGCAGTTAACGGTACTATATTCTAAAACCCCAAGTCATCATTTTTAATAGAAGTTTCCCAGCATTAACTGGCCTGATATTAGCAAGGATGTGCAGCAGTTGACCACTCAATTACTAAAGTGGGCACACATTTGCAACCAGATTCTCTGAAAAAGTACATCAGAAAGATTTGGTGCTCAAAATTAAAATTATAGGAGGACTTAGAATATTTTTTATACTGTACTCTTCATGACCAAAGTGGGCACTGGGTTATGTGTCCCCGCCCCCATTTCTTCCCCTTCCCACAAACACAAAGAATATGATTATTGCACTCACGCTGTCTATTTTAGACCTGGGGATTTTGACATGTCACTCATTTATGCTGAAACAAATCCAAGGCTGGTTTTTTTAATATAAAATTTTAATTGAAATATAGCTGATCTACAGTGTTAATTTCATGTAGACAGCAAAGTGATTCAGTTATATACATGTATTCTTTTTCTTTATAGTTTATGACAAGATACCGAATATAGTTCCCTGTGCTATACAGTAGGTCCTTATTGTTGATCTCTTGTATATATAATAGTGCATATCTGTTAATCCCTCCTAATTTACTCCCCCCCCCCCCACTTTTCCCTTTGGTAACCATTAGTTTGTTTTCTATGCCATGCCTGGTTCTTGAGGGGACATTTCATTTTCTTTTGTGCTCTCCATTTCCCCTTCTTTGTGAAGAAATGTCCATGCCAGTATGTTCAGCCTTTCAAAGAAATAATCAACTCTATCTCCAACTTGAGTGCCCACAAAGCCAGTAGCTCTGCAGTTAGTCAGCAATGTTCCAGGAACTGGTTTAGGGATACAACCTTGAACTCAGCATCACACTATTCTTAATGGCCCAATGAAAAGAAATGACAGGAAGAATGCTCTAGATACACTGCAGTCATGTCCTGAAATAAGCCATCCATGCAAAGATCTCTGTAAATAGACAAATGTTTAACCTCTGTAGTAGATCTGTTCCTCAGCTGGTACAAAAACTGTTCTAAGGAACTCATGATTCTCTCTCAAGGAAACCATGGCAAATATTGCTCCCTACCACAATGGCACCCCACTCCAGTACTCTTGCCTGGAAAATCCCATGGACGGAGGAGCTGGGTAGGCTTCAGTCCCTGGGGTTGCTGAGGGTCGGGCACGACTGAGAGACTTTCCTTTCACTTTCACTTTTCACCTTAGAATACCTCTCACAGAAATTTTCCATCTATAGCATCTGCAAAAAATTTACAAGTCCTAAATGATCAGTTTATTTTGAAACCACAGATACTGTGCATCACATAACGCTTGAGCTTTCCCTTCTTTTACTGGCTGCCAGCACAGTCAGAGACAAATCTGACTAGTCTACATCTAACATATGCCTAGAACCTAATATTATTTCTTTCATCAATTAACTTTATTTCTAACAGTTTAGATATTTCACCCTTATTTCATCCTTCCCTGATTTTTTTCATCCAGCTCTTACATTAAAGATGAATCACGATCAAGCTTTATTTTACCTAGGAAGCAAAATGTGTTCAATCTACATATTTTAAAATATAGGCAAGTGTAAAGACCTGAATAAAAACCTATGGCAACCTCACTGCCCAGAGTTCACTGAGTTGCTGTAATCATGGGTGAACACTCACTGTTTCCCTTCAAGGTACACCTTTGAGGTCAGAGCATACTCCCTCTCTCTCCCCGGATGCCGCCATATCTGTAGGAAGGACTATCTCCAGCCTCAGTGCTGCCCAGGCCATTGGGGCCCAGACTGCATGGGTAAGTGGCCTGCCATATTTCTTTGATATTTGCTTCTCAATGTCTCATTGTACAGGATATCAAGAGGAAGGAAGCCTGATAAAAGAGACTGTTAGCATCTTTTTCTAGAAGTTCCTTTTCCATCCATATGTGGAAAACCTTTTCAGCCCTGTCAGCTTTTATATTGATATCTGCTTTTCTCTCCTTAGGGATCTCTCTTTAAGACAATTCCTTTACAAGCCAGAAAAGGGGGCAACTGAAAGGATATTCATTTTTATAAAAGACTTTACTAGCCATAGAAATGGAGAAGGAAATGGCAACCCACTCCAGTACTCTTGCCTGGAGAATCCCAGGGATGGAGGAGCCTGGTGGGCTGCCGTCTACAGGGTCGCACAGAGTCGGACACGACTGAAGCGACTTAGCGGCAGCAGCCATAGAAAGGGAGTAAGAATGCTGGACTAGTATGATCTCAATACAATTTTCTTTAAGAAGACATTTGATTACAGTATCTCAAAGACTGTAGTTATTGTTTAGCAACCAAAATAATAATTAACTCTTCTGAAAAACTTGTCTTAGGATGCAATAGCAAACTCTGTAATGACCAGGTTCCACTGTAAGAAAAACCACCGGCCAAACCTGAGTCAGTGGTATGGTTTGAACTCCTGTGGTCCAACATAACATTTCTCAGCTGAAACTGAACTTCTTTTATAGTACAATTTTTTTTATTTATTTAATTTTTTTTTACTTTTTTAAAATTTTATTTTATTTTTAAACTTTACATAATTGTATTAGTTTTGCCAAATATCAAAATGAATCCACCACAGGTATACATGTGTTCCCCATCCTGAACCCTCCTCCCTCCTCCCTCCTCATACCCTCCCTCTGGGTCGTCCCAGTGCACTAGCCCCAAGCATCCAGTATCATGCATCGAACCTGGACCGGCATCTCGTGAAACTGAACTTCTATCTTGATTAAAGATGTTGACCCTCAAGCAGTGACTAAGTCCCTGATAACAACATGCTAATTACATGAGATCCCTTTTGGAGAGGGAAGGATAGTAAAAATCAGGCATTTTTATTCATGAATTTACCATTCATTTTCCATCTTCTAAAATGTAATGAAAACATCATAAGGATCTACTTAAAGGGAGAGATTAGTTCTCTTTTGCTTTGTGTTTTCTCATTAAAATAACATGAGCAAATTGTACATAGCTTGTAAAATTTAGAAAGATATAAAGAAAGAGGAAAAAGTAGTGACTTGTATTCTATCACACATAGAAAACTATAAATACTTTGGCTTATTTCCTTGTTCCTTTTTCTCCCCATATTGCTTGTAAATAGTTGAGCCCATATTATATGCATAACATTGCCTGTTTTTTTTAACTAGTGATTAAATGAACAATAATTTCAATACTCAATACTGCTGACATTAGGTACTGGAGAAGTACTCGGCCTATATAATCTGATTTAATTCTTAAAACAAAACTTTAAGTTATACTTTCTTATCCCCATCCTTCCTATGAGAAATACAATTTAAAGATTGTCTCTTGCCTCTCTCTTTGGAGTCAGTAAATAAAGCACATTCAAGTTCAGGGCTGCCTGTCACCAAAGTCTGCTCTCTTTCTACTCTGTCCCACTGCCTGGAGCAGAATTTGTCTTAAAAGAATAAAAAAGGACTTCCCAGTATATTTCTAATTTCTCTTTTTTTCTACAAGTAGTTTTTATTTGTTCCCATGGTTTTATTAATTGTAATTGTTGTACAATATTATATAAGTTACAGGTATACAATACAATGATTCACAATTTTTAAAGTTTACACTCCACTTATAAAATACTGTCTATATTCCCTGTGTTGTACAGCATATTCTTGTAGCTTATTTCGCACCAAATGGTTTGTACCTCTTCATCTCCTACCTCAGTATTTGCCCTTTTTCCTTCCTTCTCTCCCACAGGTAACTACTACTTCATTCTCTATATCTGTGAGGTTGCTTATACTGACTAGTTTGTTATAATTTTAGACCCCGAATATAAGAAACATACAGTATTTGTCTTTCTCTGACTTATTTCACTTAGCATAATACCCTCCAAGTTCATCCGTGTTGTTGCTAATGGCAAAATTTAATTCTTTTTTTATGACTGAGTCATATTCCATTATATATACCATACCTTCTTTATCCATTCATCGGTTGATGGAATCTTGGGTTGCTTTAATATATTATCTTGGCAATTGTAAATAATGCTGATATGAATATTGGGGTGCGTATCTCTTTCAAATATATACCCAGGAATGGAATTGTTGGATCATATGGTAGTTCCCCGGTGGCTCAGACAGTAAAGAATCTACTTTCAATGTGGGAGACCCGAGTTTGATCCCTGGGTCGGGAAGATCCCCTGGAGAAGGAAATGACAACCCACTCCAGCATTCTTGCCTGGAGAATTCCATGGACGGAGGAGCCTGGCAGGTTACAGTCCATGGAGTTGCAAAGAGTCAGACACTACTGAGCTACTTCACTATGGTAGTTTTGATTTTAGTTTTTTGAGGAACCTCCAAAATGTTTTCCACAGTGGCTATACCAATTTACATTCCCACCAATAGTGTACAAAGGTTGCCTTTTCTCCACATCCTTCCAACATTTGTTGGCTGTGTTCTTTTTGATGATAACCATAGTGCCAGGTGTGAGGTGACATGTCATTGTGGTTTTGATGTGCATTTTCCTGATAATTAGTGGTGTTGAGCATTCTAATTTTTCTTCTGTTTGGTAGGTCCCTTCAGCCCTCCCAGTCAATTTCTGGATCATGCTCCTTACCCTGGGAAGCTCATGGTTTGGGGTTTAGGGTACCCTGGCCCTTCTCTGTTAACCATTCTGCTCTGTTTCACCTTAACATGTTGGCACTTTGTGTTCTAAGAGTTGGTCACATCAGAATGAAGCAATTAACCCAGACATCCAGATGTTGTGAACTTTCTTTTAAGCACCAGATAGGGTCATGGTCACATCCGGTTCACAGAATCATCCTCATAAAATTGAATTTTGTATTTGCTTTTCTGTTTCTAATCCACAGAAACTAATGTGATCTTAAGTTAATTAGACACACAGTAGACAAGAAAAGGCTTTGTCTCAGATGCAGTAGTGAAAGTGAGCATATCCAGTCTAGTGAATAACAGACCACAGCCCAGAGAGCAAAAGAACCCAGGGCCCGCTACCAGAAGTTTGAGGTTTGAACCTATTGCCCTCATCACTAATTTGGGCAAATGATTTGCTGCTTCTCCAACAGTCTCCTTAGCTATCAAATGAGGGTAGAGAGTCCTACCTTACAAAACTCTAGGAGGAATTTTAAAACATCAATATAGACAAAACTACTTAATAGAGTTCCCTGGTGGCTTAGACGGTAAAGTGTCTGCCTACAATGCAGGAGACCTGGGTTCAATCCCTGGGTTGGGAAGATCTCCTGGAGAAGGAAACGGCAACCCACTCCAGTACTCTTGCCTGGAAAATCCTATGGACAGAGGAGCCTGGTAGGCTACAGTCCATGGGGTCACAAAGAGTCGGACACAACTGAGTGACTTCACTTTTCTTTCATGACACAAAGAAAGCTTTGTGTAAACATTTTATGTATGAATACATGAGAGAATCAGAGTCAAACAGACCTCTGATCATGAAAGGCAGATAAAATGACTCCCTTTCTCTGAGCTCCCTTGAAACAATGAGGCATTCATAAAACAGTCAACAGGATTCAAAATCTCTGGTGGGTTTCATGCATCACACTGGCTATACCAAAATTGTGGCAATACTTGCACCTACAATAGAAGGAGTCACAGATTTCCTTGAATGTTCAGGCCTTTCCTTGTGATAGGTCTCAAGGCCGGAGAAGCAAAATGTGGAAACCAAGGTCAGGACATTTTTCTGCTGTTGTCTCGTTGGGGCAGAAGGGCACTCCCGTTTATCTTCATCTTCCAAACATACCAAACATCTCAAAAGGCTTCCTTCCTTTGACTCAGGAAAGAGATAAATGCTCTACTTGGCTGTGTATTTCACCTCTCCCATTTTGCAGTGATGACAAGTGAGATCTTGATTATTGCTTTACATTGCTGAAAGGATAAGGCCATTTCAGAGCCACTGACATATGTCCATCCTTCTTTTTGAGGAAGTGCAAGCCCTGGAACAGGCTTCTTTCCAAGGCAAGGGAGGAATCCACTTCCTTCTCAATGCGTCTGACAAAGACATTCACAGTCAACACCTCTGGGTTACTTTTAAAATTATTTTCATAGTGCCTTATTCAAAATTAGATAATTCGATAATAAACTCTGAAAACTTAGAAAACACAGAAAAGCACAAAGTAAAAACTGGCTCATTTTCTAAAATTAGGAATAAGGCAGGAATTCTCCCCTGGGGGAAAAAAATATGTCATCCTGATGTCAGGAAGATGTTTCTACTCAGGTTTACCTTGCATTTCCCTCATTAAAACTTGTACAGCCTTATCAAAACTGTGTATGGGAGTCTCTTCCCATAAGCACAAAAACATTTTTAACCTTGAAACTTAATCACATTTGAACAAGCAATATTCTATTTCAGAGGAAATGGATGTTTCAATTTGAACATCCCAGTTCTTTTTTATCCTACTATGAACTTTAGCAGATTTGTTCAAAATCTCAAGAGCGTCAGAAAAACAATGTGGGTGCAGGGTTACACAGAAACTCAATTGTTTCAATCTGATTATTTCATCTAGAAATGGCCTTGATGCTTTGTGAAGTCAATGTCATCAAATTAGGCACATTTATTTTTTTGCCTCGTGTCACTGCATCTTCAGACTTCTTATCCTTTCCTCTTGTATGTTTCCTGCCATTCACTGCCTGGGTTGCAAATAATGGACTACGTGGATTAGAAAGCACTCTGTGAGGCATGTCCTTCTTGGCTGTGAGTGACAAATTCACACTGAGTTCACACAAGGAAGCTAGTTTCATATCAGTTTCCCAGGCAGACAAATCCAGCTAGAGCTGTCAGTGGAATATTCACCATTTTTACGAAGCAGGACATAGCCTCTGTCTAGCACTGTGCAGCAGGCTTTGAAACAAAGACAGTGACACAAGTGGCCACCTCTGGAGTTCCTTGAGAGATAAAGGGAGGTCCCTGGCCTCTTGCTGGCCAGGAAGTTCATTATCTGCCTTTGAAAGAACAGAACGTCTGATGATTTGCTGATACCTTGTCGGGGTAAGCCTCCTGCATGAGCAAAGTCACGATGTGAGACCCTCAGAGCAGTGCTGACCAAAGGGAAATGTGATAATGACCGAAAATAGCTTTATCAGCTGCCTGAGCTCTCCCGCAGGTTTCAGAAACATGCCTTGAGAACAAATTCTAGAAGAGCTTTTTCAAGGGTGGTTGCTGAGAATGTCAAGTCTCACCAACTTTTTTTTCCCTAATGAGGGCCTGTTGTTGTTGGTTCAGTTGCTCAGTCGTGTCCCTCTTTGCAACCCCGTGGATTGCAGCACGCCAGGCTGCCCTGTCCTTCACCATCTCCGGAGCTTGCTGAAACTCACGTCCATTAAGTCGGTGATGCCATCCAACCATCTCGTCCTTTGTCATCCCCTTCTCCTTCTGCCCTCAATCCCTCCCAGCATCAGAGTCTTTTCCAATGAGTCAACTCTTTACATGAAGTGGCCAAAGTATTGGAGTTTCAGCTTTAGCATCAGTCCTTCCAATGAACACCCAGGACTGATCTCTTTTAGAATGGACTGGTTGGATCTCCTTGCAGTCCAAGGGACTCTCAAGAGTCTTCTCCAACACCACAGAAGGGGCCTGAGGTGATAGAAAATGACTTGATAAGCAGAAAAGAAATGTACACTTTTAAAATTTTGATTTTAAAACCAAACAAGTTGTTTTCACAAATCGTTAAAACATTCGACATAGGACAACAGATGAGGATTCTCCATACTCTCACACTCCTGCTAGCTTTTTTCCAGAGTTCCTTCCAGGGTTGGCCAACTTATAAAACTCAAGCATTTCTTGAGCCCCTGCTGTATGCTGCTCATAGTCTTCTACATGATAAACCCAGTCTCTACCCACAAGGAGCTCACAGATTGAGAGACAGGGATGCAAAAATAGATGAGGGAAAACAGACACACCTGAGAGTCCAGGTGAGAACCCTGGTCCTTTGGGGCTTTTGAGGCCTTTTGCAGCTTGCCCAAGGAGAGCCAGCTAGTAACTGCAGAACAGAACAGGAAACAAGGGCCATCTTCTGCAGAGCCCCAGCCACAACCCATTCCTGTCTCCTTACCCAAATACCTGGTTGTGTTGCCAAGTCAACCGCTGGGAAAGCAGCCTGTCCCCCATGAGCCTCCTCCTGGAAAACTTGCTTCCACTGTTAGCTGGGAGCCTGTCACCTGCCTGGAGCTGATTCCTTGACACCAGAGTCCCCCCTAGTTCCAACCTGGCACTAAGAGGCAGTGTGGCTTTACAAATGTTGTAATCACTGAAGTTAAATTGCCTTTACCACATTCTCCTTCTGGGACTTTGCTAGTTACTTACCCTCCCTGCCCAGTTGCCAGATTTCTCAAGTAACACTAGAGGATACCCAGTTAAGTCAATTGCAGATAAACAGCAAATAGGCATACAGTATTTGGGACATGCTTATTCTAAAAAATTATTCATTGTTTATCTGCAATTGAAATTTAACTGGCATCCTATATTTTATCTGGTAAATGAATCCTTTGGTCTCAGTTTTCTCATCTGTAAAATGGAGATGGTAGTGGTAATATGCATGGGTGCTAAGTTGCTTCAGTCGTGTCCGACTTTTTGCGACCCTATGGACTATAGCCTGCCAGGCTTCTCTGTCCATGAGATTATCCAGGCAAGATTACTGGAATGGGTTGCCATTCCCTTCTCCAGGGGATCTTTCAGACTCAGGGATTGAACTCTCACGTCTCCTGCATTGGTAGGCTGGTTCTTTACCACTAGTGCCACCTAGGAAGCCCTGGTGGTATTATGCCTACCTCCAAAGGCGGTGCTGAGGACTAAGGGAGCTGGTACACATAAAGAACCTAGGATGTGCCTGGCGGATAGTAAGCATTCAGAATATGCTACTTACCAATTCTGTTTCTGTGGTTCTCAGATCACTGGCTGGCCTCTTTAGTTCAGGAGGTGTGTCTTGGTTTAGTTTTATATTCTAAGCTACTGATCTTGTATACTCCGGCTTGGTGTTAAGGACTCAAAATCTTGAGTTGGGCCTGATTGCAATGGCAACTCCAACACTTACCAGACCTGTGATCTTGGGCAAGTTACTTACCTCTCTGAGCCTCAGTTTTGTTATCTGTAACCTGGAAAGGAAGACAAGGATGAGAGCTTCCTGTACAGTTGTTTTGAGAATGAAACCACACATGCAAACTGCTTAGCAATAATATGTATTCAACAAGTTCTCTCCATCTATTGTTGAGCTGATAACTACCTCCCCACTTAGGACATTTCTGTGCATCTCATTTTTTATACGGCTTGTGATCCCTTGGGTTTATTATTTTTCTTCCCACCAGTGTCTGCCTTTCTGTGGACCCCCTGGGTCACCCTGATGCCTCAGGTCAAAGCAAAGGCCTGCCCTTCAGAAATGTGGGGACAGTAGTGGGTTGGCCTGCTGAAGTTGCTTTAACAGAATACCATAACAACAGACATTTACTTCTCATAGTTCTAGGGGCTGGGAAGTCCAAGTTCATCATGCCAGCAGTTTTTGGTTCCCAGGGAGGGTCTTCTTGCTGGCTTGCAGATAGCTGCCTTCTCTCTGTGGCCTCACATGGCAGAGAGAAAGCTCTGGTCCCTCTTTCTCTTATAAGGGCTCTAGACTCATCATGGGGTTCCCACCCTCATGATCTCATTTAAACTTGATGTCCCAAAGCCTCCCCTCCTAGTGTCATCAGGTTGGAGGTCAGGGCATTAGCCTATGAACTGGGAAGCACAGATATCCAGTCCATAACAGTAAGCAATCACTTTGCCCTTTAGCCTGGTGGGTCACAAGCCCCCAGCTGAGATGGCTGGCCAGAATGAGGAACATGCTGCAGAGAAAGCCTCATGTCCCCTGAAGAACATGTGATGCTTAGGCTCAGGAAGACTCCTGGAGACAGCCAATTCCAGCCAGCAGGCGACCCACCCTTAGCCCTGCCATAGGCAGACGCTCAGTGGACACCGCATGGATCAGGCTGCTCATTTCAGAGAAGGAGTCATCAGGGCACCTCTTGAGAAATCAGCCTGAAGCACCGAGGTTGCCTTATCAGCCCCTCCCCGCACACAGGCCCTTTTCTGTCCTCACTGAATCTTCACTTTCTGGTGAGGACATGGAGGAAACGTTACCAGCTTTGAAGATAATTGAGGGCACTTAGTGAAGGTTTAACTGATTCATTAAATGAATGACTTATAAAATATTTAAGCCATTTAAAGTAATTATAAGCAATTCATTCAGAGAAGCACAATCATCTCCTGAACATGGATAGTTTTACAACTACACTGGAGTATTCAAATGAAAAAATTTAAAGGTTGAAGGTAGGAAATTGTTTACCATGTGTTTAAAAACAGCCCTTTCTGACTCTAGTGTCTTAATTTGTTTTCCTTTCCAGTGAGTATAAACTATGGAAGTAGACACCCCTGAGGTCTACATGGAAGTAAAGTGTGTTTATGGGGACACTGACTACTTTTTCCAAACCTGTCATTGAAGAACATGATCTGCTAATGGATTTTTCATTTATGCTTAAGTCATAATTTACATACAGTAAAATTCTCCTTTTTTGATGTAAAGTTATACACACTTTGATGAACCTAAACAGTTATGTAACAAGGACCACAATCAAGATAGAGAACAGCTAGGTCACTCCCCAAAATACTCTTTGTAGTCAAGTTCTCCCCCAACCCCCAACCTCTGGCAAATACTGATCTGTTTTCTGTGCCCGTCACGGTGCCTTTGCGATTCCTATGACTGGAATCATACAGTATGTACCTTTGTGAGTCTGGTTTCTCTCACTTAGCACATGCATTTGAGATTCATCCATGTTACAAGATCAGCAGTTCATTCTTTCCTAATGTTTCATAGTCCACCATCATCTACCCAGTTCATCTATTCACCAGCTGAAAGACATTTGGGTTTCCAATTTGGTGCAACTAAGGATAAAGCTGCTATGAACATTCACATACAGGTTTTAATGTAAATATTAGTTTTCATTTCACTTGAGAGTAAATACTTAGAAGTGGGAGTCCTGGATTGTATATTGAATGTATTTTAACTTTATAAGAACTGCCAAACTCTTCCAAAGTGCCTGCATCATTTTTTCATTCCCACCGACCACATGTGAAAGTTCAAATTGTTTGGTATCCTTGATAGCACTTGGTATAATCAGATTTTTTTTCTTAATCTCAGCCAGTTTGATCAGAGGCATTTTATTGCAGCTTGTTTTAATTTCTGTGGTTCATGTGCTTATTTGCTATTAATGTATCATTCAGGTTGTTTTCTTATTACTGAGTTTTTAGAGTCCTTTAACTATTTGAGGTATGTCTTTTATTTGGTATATGACTTATAAATGTTTTCTCAAAGTCTGTGGCTTGTCTTTTCACTCTCCAAACAGTACCTTTTGAGGAGCAAAAGTTCTTAATTTTGGTGATGTCAAATATTTCAATTTTTCTTTCATAAAAATTGCTTTTTGTATCACATCTAGAAATCTTTGCCTAACCTAATATCACAGAGATTTTCTTCTATATTTCCTCCTAGAAGCTTTGTAGTTTTAGGCATTACTTTTAGGTCTATCATCCATTACAAGTTAACTCTAGCATGTGACTCGTGGTCTGAATCAAAGTTCATTTATTTTTATACAAATATCTGATCATTCCAGCATCATTGCCTTTGGGCCCTTGTATGAAATAAATTAATCATCAATATGTGGATCTATTTCTGGACTCTATTCTGCTCCATTGATCTATGTGTTTATGCCTTCACCTTACCACACTATCATGATTACTGTAGCTTTATAGTAAGTCTTAAAATTAAGTAGTGTAAATCTTCAAATTTGGTCATTTTCAAAATTAACCTGGTTACTCTAGTTCTTTTACTTTTCCATATAAAGAATCAGTTTATCAATTTCTACCCAAAAAATCCTTCTAGGATTTTAAATAAAATTGCAGTGACTCTATAAATCAGTATCAGTTCAGTTCAGTTCAGTCACTCAGTCGTGTCCGACTCTTTGCGACCCCATGAATCGCAGCACACCAGGCCTCCCTGTCCATCACTAACTCCCGGAGTTCACCCAGACTCACGTCCAATGAGTCAGTGATGCCATCCAGCCATCTCATCCTCTGTCGTCCCCTTCTCCTCCTGCCCCCAATCCCTCCCAGCATCAGAGTCTTTTCCAATGAGTCAACTCTTCAAATGAGGTGGCCAAAGTACTGGAGTTTCAGCTTTAGCATCATTCCTTCCAAAGAAACCCCAGGACTGATCTCCTTTAGAATGGACCGGTTGGATCTCCTTGCAGTCCAAGGGACTCTCAGGAGTCTTCTCAAACACCACAGTTTAAAAGCATCAATTCTTCGGCATTCGGCCTTCTTCACAGTCCAACTCTCACATCCATTCATGACTACTAGAAAAACCATAACCTTGACCTTTATTGGCAAAGTAATGTCTCTGCTTTTGAATATGCTATCTAGGTTGGTCATAACTTCCCTTCCAAGGAGTAAGCGTCTTTTAATTTCATGGCTGCAGTCACCATCTGCAGTGATTTTGGAGCCCAAAAACATAAAATCTGACACTGTTTCCACTGTTTCCCCATCTATTTCCCATGAAGTGATGGGACCGGATGCCATGATCTTCGTTTTCTGAATGTTGAGCTTTAAGCCAAATTTTTCACTCTCCACTTTCACTTTCATCAAGAGGCTTTTTAGTTCCTCTTCACTTTCGGCCATAAGGGTGGTGTCATCTGCATATCTGAGGTTATTGATATTTCTCCCAGCAATCTTGATTCCAGTTTGTGTATCTTCCAGTCCAACATTTCTCATGATGTACTCTGCATATAAGTTAAATAAGCAGGGTGACAATATACAGCCTTGACGTACTCCTTTTCCTATTTGGAACCAGTCTGTTGTTCCATGTCCAGTTCTAGCTGTTGCTTCTTGACCTGCATACAAATTTCTCAAGAGGCAGGTCAAGTGGTCTGGTATTCCCATCTCTTGAAGAATTTTCCACAGTTTATTGTGATCCACACAGTCAAAGGCTTTGGCATAGTCAATAAAGCAGAAATAGATGTTTTTAGGGACAACCTAAAATATTGACTCTTTTAATCCATAACCACAGTGTATCTGGGATTTTTAAATTATTTTTGTCAGTGTTTTATAGATCTCATCTTACAGATTTTGCACAATTCTTGTTGTATTCACACCTGAGTTTTGCCTTTGGTGTTAAGTTTACTTATATACTTTTATTTCAGTTATGAGCAGTTTCATGTTAGTTTATAGAAACGTAATTGATTTTTGTTTATGTGTCCTGAGAACTTATAAATTCATGTATTAGTTCTAATGAATTTTTGGAGATTGTTTTGAATTTTCTATGTGGAAAATCTTATTGTCTGAGAATCAAGAAAATTTTCATTTCTTTTCCAATCTGTATCCATTTTGAGTCTTTTTTTCTTACCTTACTGCACTGACCATGTTATGTTCTTTATACCATTGGATTCAGTGGGCATAATATTGTTTAGAATTTTTTAATGTTCAATATTTGTTCTAGATTTTAAAGAATTTACATCTATGTGGGGCTTCCCTGGTAGCTCAGACGGTAAAAGCATCTGCCTACAATGCGGGAGACCTGGGTTCGATCCCTGGGTTGGGAAGATCCCTCAGAGAAGGAAATGGCAACCCACTCCAGTATTCTTGCCTGGAAAATCCCATGGACAGAGGAGCCTGGCAGGCTACAATCCATGGGGTCGCAAAGAGTCGGACACGACTGAGTGACTTCACTTCACTTCATTAGGGACATTGGTCTATAGTTTTCTTGTGATGTATTTGTCAGGTTTGGGAATCAGAGTAATGATGCTCTTTGTATAGAATGAACTGGGAAGTGTTCTCTCTTCTTCAACTTTTTAGAAGAGTTTTTTTTATAATTGATAAGATTTCTTCCTTAAGTGTGAGGTAATATTCACCTAGAGTCCATCAGCGTGGAGTTTTCCTTGTGGGGAGGATTTTAACTTCAAATTAAATTTCTTAAATAGATACAAGGATATTCAGGTTATCTATTTTCACTTAAATGATCTCTGGGGTGTGTGTGTGTGTGTGTGTGTGTGTGTGTGTGTGTGTGTGTGTTAGTCACTCAGTCGTGTCTGACTCTTTGCAACCCCTGGACTGTAGCCCGCCAGGCTCCTCTGTGCACAGGACTTCCCAAGCAAGAATACTGGAGTGGGTGGCCATTTCCTTCTCCAGGGATTGAACTCAGGTCTCCCAAATTGTAGGAAGATTCTTTACCACCTGAGCCCCCAGGGAAGATCTTTGGTAGTTTGGAACAATGAATTTATTCACCTCATCTACATTGTCAAGTTTTTGGCATAAAGTCATTCCTAGTATCTGCTTCAGATCAGATCAGATCAGATCAGTCGCTCAGTTGTGTCTGACTCTTTGCGACCACATGAATCGCAGCACGCCAGGCCTCCCTGTCCATCACCAACTCCCGGAGTTCACTCAGACTCACTCCTATTGAGTCAGTGATCCCATCCAGCCATCTCATCCTCTGTCGTCCCCTTCTCCTCCTGCCCCCAATCCCTCCCAGCATCAGAGTCTTTTCCAATGAGTCAACTCTTCCCATAAGATGGCCAAAGTACTGGAGTTTCAGCTTTAGCATCATTCCTTCCAAAGAAATCCCAGGGCTGATCTCCTTCAGAATGGACTGGTTGGATCTCCTTGCAGTCCAAGGGACTCTCAAGAGTCTTCTCCAACACCACAGTTCAAAAGCATCAATTCTTCAGCGCTCAGCCTTCTTCACAGTCCAACTCTCACATCCATACATGACCACAGGAAAAACCATAGCCTTGACTAGATGAACCTTTGTTGGCAAAGTAATGTCTCTGCTTTTGAATATGCTATCTAGGTTGGTCATAACTTTCCTTCCAAGGAGTAAGCTCTGCTTATTATCTTTTTTAATGTCTCTAAGATTTGTGGCAATGTCTCCTCTCTCATTCCTGCTATAATCTGATGAAAAATAATTTCTAAATGAAGGCATTAGACTGAGATCATCCTAATGTTACAGAGTATACCTTTTGATCTTGTGTCCCCAGTGTTAATTGAAATCTAGAATATAGGCTCCATGTGGGCAGGACGCCTGGCCTTCCACCAGCTGCCCAGGGCTGCACTTTCCTCTGAAGCAAGTCTTGGTCCACTTAAATGTCCAGACACTCACTCCTCGCTAAACTTGTTCACAGCAGACCCTGGCTGAAGCACTATGGACCCTGCCTGGTGCCCTGCCCATACACAACATAACCATCCCCATGCAAAGACCCACTGACTCATCACCTCCCAGCAGCCTAAGAAGCATAAAACCCCTGGGGTTGTAACAGGGATGAGTTAATTAGTTGATTGTAAAGTCAACAGCAAATGTTCAAGAAGGGGCAGAAGGTCTGACAGGTCCTAGTACAATCCCTGACTACATTGTGATTCCTTCCTCTCCCCTAAGTAACCTTAGATGATGCCTGCACGGTCTTCAATTATTTCTTATCCCTGGCACCTAGCAGATGCTTCATGCATCTTTGCAGAATGCTTGCGTGCAGTTTCAAATGAATATATCTGCTCTTTGATTCCCCAGAGTGCCCGGGAGGAGCAAGGTCCCCCTGCAGTGGCCGGGGCCGTTGTGCTGAAGGCATGGAAGGAAATGGAAGCTGCTTATGCCAAGTAAGTTCAAAACAGTGTTCTCCTCCTTCCTGACTCTGCTGTCTCCTTACCTGTTGTCCCTCTGTAAACACACACTGGGTGAAGACTCTAAGAAGCAGCGATGTTAGTGGGGGTGAGTGGGGGAAGTGTATGCATGTTACAGGCTGGGGGACCTTACAGCAAGTCAGTTAACTGCTCAGCCTTAAGTGAATCTATCTGTAAAATGAATTTAATAATAATACTGAAGCAATTATACTTGTTGAAAAACTGAGATGAGAACAATGCAGGGCTCTAGAAATTGTGTCATTGTTACCCTTCAAAGTCACCACTATTGGCAGACTAGTCTTTGAAGCTGTACTCAGACCCATAGGTGAGCACTTGGTCTGCCAATTGAGGAATTTCTTTGCTATCCCATGAAAGGGACTTTTTGCAAGCTTCAAGCCTTACACTATGGGAATACAAAGAAACCCTCTGAAAAGAATTGAGCTCAACTGTCTTTAGAATTGCAAAACTGAGAATGTATTCATTTCACCCTTGGGTGGATTTAGGATGTGGCCATCAGTGCTGATTCTCTAGTTATACCTTTGAAGCAACTTTCTTCAGAAGAGCTCCAGATTCTTAGCTCCAGACTGATTCAAGGAATGAATGTACAAATTATAACACAAAAAAAGAGCAAAGAAGAAAGAGAGTTTCAGGACAGGCACAGAGGGAAGATCCATTTGAGAAATGAATGCTGACCGGATAGTCAGAAATCTATGGTCTTTGTGGGTAACACAGATTGCTTGGGTCTAACACCCTCCCCCCTGGTGTCCTGCAGGAAGGATTCAGTGGAACAGCCTGTGAAATCTGCGCTGCTGACAACGTATTTGGGCCCAACTGTTCAGCAGGTATGTCTCACTTTGGTGTCATCAAATGCATTTGTGAAGGTCCAAAGTCGGACATGGCTTATACACCTCAACACCCCGGAAATAAAGTTCCTTGTGGGGGAATGCAGAACAATTCTCCAAACCAAGGCTGCACAGACAAGACAACAAGTTGACAACAAATCTTTTAAAAGGCAGTCTGAAAGGACAGACACTATGTCTGTGGTCGGCACTTGCAGGCAGCCACTCACCAAGAATGCTTCCTGACAAACTTGGGGGTATAGGATTACCTTGCTCTAGGCTCCAGGATCCAACATCCACCAGTTGTTTTCCTGCCCAGCTACTCCCTGAGGTCTTTCTAGACTGTGGTCTCAGCACTGACCTTCTCCCCAGGGGCCTCTATATCCACCACAGGTCCCAACACGTTCTAACCTATCCCTTCCTTTCGGGAGTTCACAAACACCTGAGGTCATCAGAGGTTGTTGGTCCCATTTTGCAGACTATGGATTTGTCCCCAGCATGGGTTTGTCCACTCTCTCGTTGTTGGTTCTCCCCAAAGCTGACCCATTCTGCAAACGTTCTCATGTAAGTAGCATACGTGAGAGGGGACCCAGGGAAACACTAAGAAAGTGACATAGAGGAAATAAAGGGTGTGCTGTCAAGCCAGAGACCAGCGTGGATGACTAGAGCTTAATCCCCTGGGGAATTCTGGAGTCTGCAAAGAACACTCACCTTGGAGTTACCTCACATGAGAGGAGAGGGAGCCTCGGGGTAGTGGGCAGAATAATGGAACCCCACTTCCTCGCCACCAAAATGTCCACATTCTAATACCATGGACCTGGGAATCTGTTGCCTTCCATGGCAAGGGGAAATTAAGGTAGCAGATGACAGAGGATGAGATGGATGGATGGCATCACCGACTCGATGAACATGAGTATAAGCAAGCTCCAGGAGTTGGTGACGGACAGGGAAGCCTGGCATGCTGCAGTCCATGGGGTTGCAAAGAGTCAGACACGACTGAGCGACTGAACTGAACTGGAATTACAGTTGCTAATCATCTGACTTTACCATGAAGAGATTATCCAGGATTATCCTGGTGGACTCAATGTTATCACAAAGGTCCTTAAATGTGGAGGAGGGAGACAGAGACAGAAGATATAGATATGTACCTTCTGATGTGTGAAAGACTCCAGATGTCATGAGATATAAGAGTGGCAAGATGGGAGAAAGGCTCCATCTTGCTGGCTTTGAAGGTGGAGGGGGCCACGAGCCAGGCAGTGTGGGCAGCATCTCAAAGCTGAAAAAGGCAGGGAAAGAATACTCCCCTCCAGAAAGGAGTGGAACCAGCAACATCTTGATCAATCTTAGTACAACTGCTTTGGGTTTCTGACCTCCCAAACTGTAAGACAGTAAATGTGTGTGGTTTAAGACACTAGGTTTGTGGCAATTTGTTACAACAGCAACAGGAAGCTAACACATGTGGTCATTAGGGCAGAGTCATTCATTTCCCGGCACTTCCAGCCCCCAGTGAAGCAGCCAGTGGAGCAGCCATGCCAGAAAGTGTCCACAGGCTACTGCTGCTGGAGGGGAGCTGAACACGTGGACTTGGTGAGGTCTGAGAATGTGGGCATGGTAGGGACAGTGTCTGCCAGAGCCTCAGTCTCCCTTAAAAGGATAGGTCAGGTCACCTTTCTCCAACACCACTTTGGTTTGGCTTTTATGGAAAAATCATATTTGGTAGGTACTGCATTGATTTAAATATTTTTGGCAAAAAAAATACAGACATCCCACCCCTGTAAGTTTGTGCACTCTATAGCAAGTTTCCTTTGTAATAATGAAGCTATTATCTCCCTCTAATCCATGGGGTCCATGGAGGCCGATGCTGTCTTTATCTGCTTCTGTCCTGACCCAGAAGCATGGGTGTTGGGAGGCATGGTGTCGAGGTGATTAGCTTTAGACTCAGATTGGGTTTCAGTCCCAGGGCTGCTGCAAATTGTGGAAACCTTAAGTTTACTGAGCATGCTTTCTGCATCTTCTTCTGTAAAAATAGAAACAACATTGCCTCCTTTAGAATTATCATGAGGATCTAACAAGATAATCGGTGCACAAGTGTTAGCAATTATTATGACTATTATTAATACCTACTCTTTCCTAGTGTTCCCTCCCAATCTTATGTTTTTCTTAACCCATCACTTTATAAAAGAGTATTTCATAAGAGTGTTAGCAAAACCAAATTTAAACCAGATGTTAGCATTCTGAGTGTTTCTTTAACATTATATTGGATTGGCCAAAATTCCTGAATGACCTTTTTGGCCAAACTAATACATTAAAAGACAGTAAAATGTAATCAACCAATTGTTTACCAAGAACATGATAAACAAATTGTCCCTTCTTTGCCACAATACAGTTTAAATCACATATTTTAAATAAATACTGAAATGGGAAGAAAGAAGCTCACACTGCTTACTTAGCAAGAAAGCCAAGTAATTGTTTGTGGATAAAAATTTAGAAAGATGAGCTCACGTCACTTCCAGGAAACTGGTGTTGGTTGCTAATGAGCATAGACATACATGGAAATTCCAAACATTTTTTAATTTAAAAAGTGGCCTCTCTTTACACCTCTTTGTGCCATGGGGAAAGGGCAAGTGAAAGGGAGCAAGGTGGTTTGTTGAAAATCCAAATTTTTGAGCCAGAAAATTGGAAACCTAAACTGAGATTCGGGAGATAAGACTCCCAGTTCTTAGTTCCAACAGAACTTTGTAAGATGATGGAATGTCCTGATCTTCATTATCCAACACGGTAGCTGCAAGGCATGTATGCATGCTAAGTTGCTTCAGTTGTGTCCAACTCTTTGCGACCCCTTGGACTGTAACCCAACAGGCTCCTCTGTCCATGGGATTCTCCAGGCAAGAATACTTGAGTGGGTTGCTGTGCCCTCCTCCAAGGGATCTTCCTGACCCAGGGATTGAACCTGACTCTCTTATATCTCCTGCACTGGCAGGCAGGTTCCTTACCTCTAGCCCCACTTGGGAAGCCCCTTAGCTCATGTTACTCAATTTAAACTTAAATAGCTTCAAGTGGAGGAGAAGGCAATGGCACCCCACTCCAGTACTCTTGCCTGGAAAATCCCATGGACAGAGGAGCCTGGTAGGCTGCAGTCCATGGGGTCGCTAAGAGTCGGACACGAGTGAGCGACTTCAGTTTCATTAGAGAAGGAAATGGCAACCCACTCCAGTGTTCTTGCCTGGAGAATCTCAGAGACAGGAGAGCCAGGTGGGCTGCCGTCTATGGGGTCACACAGAGTCGGACACGACTGAAGCAACTTAGCAGCAGCAGCAGCCTCAAGGGGCTAGTGGCTCCCATATTGGATAGTGTAGCTCTAGACCATAATGGCCAAGGGAGCAGGCTTCAAGTCACGCAGGCCTGAGTTTGAAACTAAGCCCAGTTGCTATGGGATTTGAGGCAAGCTATTGAACCTCTCTATGCCCTCCTCATCTATAAAACAGGAATAATAATACCTGCCTCATGGGATTAACTTGTAGAAAAGCTCTTAGCAGCATGTCATGAGCACTTGGTGAAAGCAAGTATTGGTATTAAGTGAGGACAAGAGCAGTTCTACAGTAAGGAGAGCATTCATTCACCTGTGACTGCAGGATGGCTCAGTGATGCTGACCATTTCCCATTGGCAAGAACTGGGGGAACCTGAGAACCTTTTTAGCCAAGCATCCACTGGGTGCCAGTGTTGTTCCACCCACTGAGGCACTGGCCATTGGCGGTGGCGATTCTGCCTGTAAGTAGGACAGCTATGAGTTGCAGTTTTATTTTTAACACTGACTTTAACCTGCTGCCGGAGCATTCTCCTACCTGATTCTTGATGTGCTCAGAGGTAATTTCAAGCTGCATTTATCAAGGGTGTTCATCTCAACCACCAAGGCCCTCGCCTGCTCAGTGCCTCACCCCAGGTTAGGGCAGAATACAAAGCCCCCTCTCTCTCACATGATCCCAGATCAGTCCCACAGTCATGCCTTGTTAATAATAGCTGAATGCCTGCTGGGCACCAGGCAGTGCACAAAGCTTGACACACAGAATCTCTTTGGAACAGCTCTGCAAGCTGGGTTCTTTGTGTTATGAATGAAGAAGCAGTGAGGTTGCTCAAGGTCCTGCAGCTACTTCAGGAATAGAGGCAGGGTTTGACCCCAGGTGTCTTACTCCAGAACCTGGGCACCCAACCACTGCACCATTCAGCCCCTGGCACACATCCACCTTGCGTTAGACCCCTTACAGGCGATGGGCATCCAAAGAGGGGGAAGAATAGCTCCCCACCCCCAAGGATCTGGAAATGTGGGTGATGCTTCTGAGCCAGTGCGCACCACACATGCAGGATGCTACAGGAACACAAGAGGGCAGCCTACTCTGCCGAGGGGCGTGGCACAGGGGGCTTTGTGCCCTGTCCCTCTGACCCCAATGGTCATGGCTTTGGCTGCTTTAGGGTCCCATACCCCAAGATTCACATGTCTCTACAGATTTGCTGTAGCTGGTTTCACAAATGCCCAGGGCTCTTTCAGTGACATTTGGGAATCCCTCTGCCACTCATATCTCCTTCCCAAGGACACTTTCTGGGCAGTGACTGGCAGCAATGGGTGTCAGAAGCTCCTGAAAGCTACTGTGCCAGGTCAGTTAATCCAGTATAGAGATCGTGCCAGAGGCCAGGACACGGGGTGCCTGAAAGGGAAGCTTAGGGAGGAGGACAGCCCTTTGTAGTTAGCACTGAGGTTGAGAGCAGGGGCTGAGTCACATTCGACTCCCCTCTTCTGCCCTTGCACCCCATCCACTGGGTACATGACAACATTTAGGACGTGCGGCATCACTGTATCTTTAGAGTCTGGTCGTGCCACTGCACTGTGAGCAGCTTGAATCCAGATGTTGTGAATGACTTATTTGCATACCCAGTGCCTAACCCAGTGCCTGCCACTCAGTTGGAACTGGGTAGATATTTTTTTAATTGAACTAATTTACATCTTTGCTACCAAGTCCATAGAACACTCCCACGTCAACCCAGTTATCTCCACGACCAATTCGACTTCCCTCTGGAACTCTGTTCGGAAGGCTACAGCCAGAGGTTGACATCAAAGTGCTTTGCTAATATGGAAACCATGATAAATTGATTTTTGAAGGGAAGATGATAATTGCAAATCCATTTAATTCTTCAATCATTTGAATAAGTTCTGGAGCTAATTGTCTCCCATTTTTTATATGTAGCATGGGGTTAATTGTCGTGTCTCCCTGGGTGCTGTGAGCGTCAGATGAGATCATGCCTATAAAGCATGTGACAAAGTGCCTGAAGGAGAGGGAGGGCTTGATAAAGGGTCAGGCAGGGCCAGTGCTAGGCCAAGGTGAAGAGGAACATGTCTTAGGTGCAAAATTTAAGGAGGCATCAAAAACTCAGTAATTGAGAGAAATCGTTTTTTAAGATTAGGGTGGCTGTGACAAACTGTGGCACACCGGGTGATATAAAGACATGAATGTATTGTCTCAGTTCTGGAAGCAAGAAGTCCACAATCTGCATGTAAGCAGGGCCAGGCTCCTTTGGAAGCCTCTAGGAGAGAGTCCTTCCTGTCTCTTCCAGCTTCTGGAAGCCCCAGGCACTTCTGGGTTTGTGGGCACATCACTGCAGTCAGCGCCGCGGTCTTCACTCGATCATCTTCTTGCTGTCTGTGTTCTTGCCTCCTCTTATAAATCATATTGGACTGAAGCCACTCCACTCCAGCAGGACCTCATCTTTGCTACTTATATCTACAGTAATAACTCTACTTCTAAATAAGGTCTTGTTCTGAGGTCCTCGGAGTTAGGACTTTGGAGGGGATGAAATTCAACCCATGACAATGATATTTTTAAATTATCAAGCAAAGCATCAAAATGTTAAAAAAAAGAGAGAGAGAGAGAGAGAGAAGCAGGATTCCACTCTGCATTTGAAATCCCCTGCTTCGCTGTCCTCACCCTAACCCAGCAGGATGCTGTCTTTATTCAAACTGAGCTGTGCAGTTGTCAGTATTGTTATAAGGTGCTCTAAAAGATGTTGTAGGGAAGCAGAAGGCAAGGGAAAGCCTTCCATGGAATTCTAATGGAATAGAAGAGAAAAATAGAGAAAGAGAAACAGAGCCCCCGACAGCTGTCGGCCAGTTGCTAGCCTAGTTGTTCCCAGCCAGGCCGTGGTGTGGCTCTGCTGAGCATATGCAGTGTCACAGAGTGTCACCATCCATGATTCCTCTGTCTGTGCTGGAACAAGACAAAAACTAGGCCACCAACTTGTCATGCCTGAATAGAGAAATAAACAGCGACAGAGGGCAACCCAACCGCCATCCCTCCTGGTTAACACAAGTGGCTACTGCTACTTCTCCAGGACCGCCGCACCCCACCCCCACCCCAGCACTGCCGATTTGAACCACTGCTGTGTTCCTGGTGATATTTGGCGGGCACCACAAAATGAATAGTTGCAGCAGAATGTGATAGTGAACAAGGTACAAAGAAAGTATTGCTGGAGCCCAGAGAGACACAGGTTCTGTTCTGGCACCTCTGAGATGGCACCACAGAGGAGAGGGGCTCTAGCTGGCCTGGAAGATGAGGATTTCAACGCATGCAGAAGGGAGCACAGTGGAGACCAAAGCATGGAGTTGTGAAGTACAGCGTGCGTGTCCTGCCACCTCCGCTGGGCACGATCTTTCCCAGGACAGCTCCACCCCCATCTCTCCCTGGACAGCCTTCCCATTTCTTCCTGGCCAGCCATCATAGCCATTGACTCATTGCTTGTTGTGTTCAGTCAGTAAGTCTTGTCTGACTCTTTGGAACCCCATAGACTATAGCATGCCAGGCTCCTCTGTCCTCCACTGTCTCTAGGAATTTACTCAAATTCGTGTCCATTGAGTCAGTGATGCTTTCTAACCATCTCATCCTCAGTCTCCCCCTTCTCCTCCTGCCCTCAATCTTTCCCAGCAACAGGGTCTTTTCCAATGAATCGGCTCTTCACATCAGGTGGCCAAAGTACTGGAACCCCAATATCAGTCCTTCCAATGAATATTCAGTGTTGATTTCCTTTAGGATTGACTAGTTTGATCTCCTTGCAGTCCAAGGGACTCTCAAGAGTCTTCTTGAGTACCACAGTTCGAAAGGATCAATTCTTTGACGCTCAGTCTTCTTTATGGGTCAATTTTCACACCTGTACTTGACTACTGTTATGTCATATGACTTGTATGTCATATCTTATGTCATAGCATTGATCACGCCATGTTGTGATGGGCTGCTTTCTCCTGCCTTCCAATTGTGAGCTCTTTGTGGGCAGGGACTTCGGGTCCTCAGTCCCGAGCACAGCACCCTATGCATCCATGTTCAATACCTGTTTTAAGAAGGTGAGCTAGTGAGTCTTCCCATGCACTTAAATACTAGGATGTATAAAATGAAATGGTGAAAGATGAACATGAAAATTGTTAAAGATTGGAGTCGGCTTGGAGAGGACCTTGTTTTCCAAACAGGAATATAGATTTCATTAGGTTAGCAACTGGGAGTCATTGAGATATTTGGGGGAAGATCACCTTGATGCCATTACTGATCAAATGAAATGGAAAACATGCAGAGGTGAGAAGTCAGACAAGAATTCCAGATAAAATGCTACTGCAATAGTCTGGGCAAAATAGGATAGAACCTGCAAGAGAATGGTTCCCATGGAGATTGAAGCTCAGAGGATTAAGGGGGATATGTAACAAAGAATGCAAAGGATGTGAAGGTTTATTAGATATTTGGAATACTTAAAACTTAATTCATCTGGCTTTTCTGGCATGATTAGGATTTAAGCTGGTGTGTTCTTAATAATGTTTCACTTGAGCTAATGTTAAATTGACTTATGTGTACTAAACACATGCATTGTAGTCAGGATAGTGGTCCCCTCAGAGATATCCATGTTCTAAGTCCTGAAACTTGAGAATATGGTAGGCTACAGGCAGAGGGAAATTGAGATTGCTAAATAGGTGATTTAAAATGGGAGAAGTTGCCTGGATTATCCAGGTGGGCCCAATGTGGTCACAAAGGTCCTTGTAAGTGGAAGAGGAAGGCAGAAGAGAGAGGACCAGTAGAGACGGCAATTTGAGAAGGATTTGGCCTCATGTCACTAACTTTGAAGATGGAGAAAGGGGCCAGGAGCCCAGGAATGCTGGCAACCTCTAGAGGCTGGAAAGGCAAGGGAGCAGATTGTCCTCTAGAGTCTCTAGAAGAAATACAGCCCAATGAATAACTTGATTTTAGTCCAGGGAGACATAGTTCAGACTTCTGACCTTTGTTGTTGTTCAGTCACTAAGTCATGTCCAACTCTTTGCAACCCCATGGACAATAGCATGCCAGGCCCCTCTGTCCTCCACTATCTCCTGGAGTTTGCTCAAATTCATGTCCATTGAGTCAGAGATGCTATCTAACCATCTCTTCCTCTGCCTCCCCTGTCTCCTTTTGCCTTCAATCTTTCCCAGTGTCAGGGTCTTTTCCAATGAGTTACCTCTTTGCACCAGGTGACCAAAGTATTGGAGCTTCAGCATCAGTCCTTCCAGTAAATATTCAGGGTTGATTTTCTTTAAGATTAACTGGTTTGATCTTGTAGTCCAAGGGACTCTCCAGAGTCTTCTCTGGCACCGCAATTTGAAAGCATTAGCCCAAGGAGACATACTTCAGACTTAAAACATACAGAACTATAAAATAACAAATGTGTGTTGTTTTAAGCCACTGACTTTGTGGAAATTTGTTACAGCAGCAAAAGGAAACCCATACAATACACTTCACAGGGGGCTGGGCAGAGGATGCTGGTGACTCAGTCAGACAGTAAATCTTTCTACAAATGAACCACAAGCTGAGTGCTAAAGAGATGAATATTTATTTCAAATGTGCTTCATTTCTCATTCCTTTAAAAAAAAAAACTTTATTTGGCTCCGTCAGGTCTTTGTTGCAGCATGCAGCTTCTTCATTGCTGAGCATGGGCTTCTCTCTAGTTGTGCCGGGGCTCAGTAGTTGCAGCACGTGGACTTAGATACCCAGCAGCACATGGGATCTTAGTTCCCTGACCAGGGATTGAACCTACGTCCCCTGCATTGGAAGGCAGATTCTTAACCACTGGACAACTGGGAAGTCCCTCATTTCTCATTCCTGAAGGGATCTGTCGCAGGGCTGAAAAGTCATCTGTTTCAAGCTAGTCAATGTGGCTTAGTTTTTCTCTAGCCTTTCAAATTTCTTCTTTATATTTGCATTGCCCTCATCATTTGGGGAGTAGATTTCCTGTAGATTCCTCCTGCCAACAGCAATTGAGTCAGTAGCAATTCTCTTTTAAATGTGACAGGTGTGTATATAAGACATTATATTGAGGTATCGGGAGATGAAGTAACTAACTTGAAAGCAAGAAATAGCACTCCAGTACCTGTGATATGCCACCTGTGCTTTATATACATGTCCTCATTAAACTCTATAGAAATCCCATGAAGTGGGCATCATTTTCTACATGTTATAGAGGCTCGGCAGTAAAGAATCCTCCTGTCAATGCAGAAGACTTGCAGGAGATGCGGGTTCAATCCCTGGGTTGGAAAGATCCCCTGGAGCAGGAAATGGCAACCCACTCCAATATTCTTGCTTGGGAAATCCCAAGAACAGAGGAGCCAGGCAGGCTGCAGTCCATGGGCTTGCAAAAAGAGTCAGACACGACTGAGCAGTCACACACACATAGACAAATATAGTAAGTCCCCTTCAGGCAAGTTGTGAACTTTCAAAGATGTGAACATGCATCTGGTTCCAGTAAGAAACCAGAAACCGTGCCATGAAATTGCAGCTTGCCCTCCATCTCCTATTGCTGACAATCCTTCAGCTCTACTATTTCCCACCTACTCTCCCTCCTCCAGTCAGTAATTCTTCTTGCCTCTTCACTCAAAGCCAGCCCTTGTATGCCATCTGCTGTACTATACTATTGTACTTTTCAAGGTAGTGTACTGTAAGATTTTAAAAGCTTTCTTTATTTTTGTTTTGTATTTATTATTAGTGTGAAAATTATGATAAACCTATTATAGTACAGTATTATATAGCCTATTGTGTTAGTTGGGTACCTAGACTAACTTGGTTGGACTTACGAACAAATTGGACTAACGAACGTGTGCTCAGAAAGGAACTCATTTGTATGTAGGGGACTTACTGTAAACTGAAGCTAATAAAAAGAAGCCAAGATTCAAGCCCAGGTCTCTAGGGCTTCACACCCATGGTTTTCCCCACTTCATCAAGCAGAATCTCAGTCTACACCATCTGAAAACAGTACCCTTCCAGAATCTCTGGAGGAAGTCTATATCAGGTAACGAGAAGTCCCCATTTTCTGTCCACAGTGTGCAGCTGTGTGCATGGAGTATGCAACAGTGGAATACACGGTGATGGGACCTGTGAGTGCTACTCTGGGTACACTGGCCGCAACTGTGATGAGCGTAAGTATCACTAGTTTCCTTTATTCCACTGGGCTTCCCTGGTGGCTCAGATGATAAAGAATCTACCCTCAATGCAGGAGACCTGGGTTTGATCCCTGGGTCAGGAAGATCCCCAGGAGAAGAGAATGGCTACCAATTCCAGTATTCTTGCCTAGAGAATCCCATGGAGAGAGGAGCCTGGTGGGCTATAATCCATGGGGTCGCAAAGAGTAGGACATCACTGAGCGACTAACAGTTAATGTATCACACAAATCAAATACACAGATGTACGCATTTCACTTGTGTGTTCATGTACTGGGGCCCTAGGTGGGTGATGTGCATCAAATGTTTTGCTGGAATATCGTCAAAAATTTTAAAAGAAAGGACAAAAAGAGAGGAAGGGAGAGGGGGAGAGGTGGGGGAGGAAGAAGAGGGGAGAGATAGTATGGAAGATGGGAAGTCCCAGAAGGTTTGGGAACAACACAGTGACATGGCTGCAGCCATGTTTTAGGAAGGCCCAAGCTGGTGGCAGTGTGAAGATGGGATGGAGAGGAAGACGCTGGGGCCATTTCAGCCAGTTAGGTCCCTTGTAAGGGAGATGAGGCATGTTCTCACTTATAGGTCTCAAAGACAGAGCGCATCAGCCGGAAATGGAGGCTCACCAAGGTTAAATGATTCACCAAAGTTCACAAAATAATGAAGGGCTGGGTGGTACTCAAGTCACTGAAATTCTCTACACAATTGATCCCCTTGGGCTCAAGCAAGAGATAGAGGTCACAGGGTGATTGCAACAAGGGAAGTTAAATGTAAAGAATTAGTAATAGGAGAGTGGCTATAAATACACAGATTAAACCACAGGGCTGATGGGGCATAACAGAGAAGGTGACAGCCATCCCCAAGACTGGGTTCAAATCCTGTTGGAGAAGGTATGGTGGCAGCCCGCTTGGTAGGGGAGAAGTTTGCTGGTTTGCTAAACCAGCATGGGAGTGCAGTCACCCGGCAGGCAGGCGACAGCTGCCAGGGCACCGACGGGCTAAGGCTGAAGGGCATGGAAACATCAAGGACACTGTGACCTGAGAATTTGGGGATGCTCTGGCTTAACATGGCAGAGATTTATTTCTTACTCAGGTAGCAGTCCGATGTGTGTGTTCCTGGCTGATACCAGCTCCCACCACATGGTGTTTAGGGATCCAGAGCTTTCCACTGTGTGTGTCTGTCAGTCTATAGAACCTCAGAATGCTCTGCACTGAGCCACAGAAGGAGGGATAGAGTGTAGAGAAAGAGCTGCTTATAAAGTCTAGAATGGTACATAGGATGGCCAATTTTCCATCAATGTAAGCAAGTCGTATAATCCCACATGGATGCAAAGGAGGGGGGGATTGAAATGTGACTCTGAAAAGGCAGCCCCTTCCCAGCAACAATTTGACTTTATGGAAGAGGTGAGGGGATATTCTCTATGAATTTTTAAAATTTTAATTTTAATTGAAGGATAATTGCTTTACAATATTGTGTTGGTTTCTGCTGCACATCAGCATGCATCAGCCATAGGTATACATATGTTCCCTCCCTCCTGAGCCTCCCTCCCACCTCCCACCCCATCCCACCCCTCTAGGTTGTCACAGAGCACAGGTTTGAGCTCCCTGCATCATACAGCAAATTCCCAATGGCTATCTATCTATTTTACATATGGTAATATGTCTGTTTCCATGCTGCTTTCTCCATGAGTTCCACCATCTCCTTCCCCACATGTCCACAGGTCAGTTCTCTATGACTGTGTCTCCATTGCTGCCCTGCAAATAGGTTCATCAGCACCATCTTTCTAGATTCCATATATATGCATTAATATATCATATTTGTTTTCCTCTTTCTTACTTCACTCTGTATAATAGGCTCTAGATTCATCCATCTCATTAGAACTGACTCAGATGCATTCCTTTTGATGGCTGAGTAATATCCCATTGTACATATGTACCACAGCTTCTTTATCCATTCATCTGTTGATGGATATCTAGGTTGCTTCCATGTCCTAGCTATTATAAATTAGAATACTTCCTAACACCATACACAAAGATAAACTCAAAATGGAAAAGACCTAAATGTAAGATACCCTCTCTGAATTTTTGATTCAGCCAGCCAGTGTTGGGAGACAAATTTGTACCTCACATTTGTGCACATCTTGAGAGTCATTACTTTGCCAACAAAGGTCCAGGATGTGAGAGTTGGACTATAAAGTTGAGCGCCAAAGAATTGATGCTTTTGAACCGTGGTACTGGAGAAGATTCTCTTGAGAGTCTCTTGGACTGCAAGGAGATCCAACCAGTCCGTCCTAAAGGAAATCAGTCCTGAATATTCACTGGAAAGACTGATGCTGCCACTGAAGCGCCAATACTTTGGCCACTTGATGCAAAGAAGTGACTCATTGGAAGAGACCCTGATGCTGGGAAAGATTGAAGGCGGGGGGAGAAGGGGACAACAGAGGATGAGATGGTTGTTTGGCATCACTGGCTCAATGGACATGAGTTTGAATAAACTCTGGGAGCTGGTGATGGACAGGGAGGCCTGGCATGCTGCAGTCCATGGGGTTGCAAAGAGTCAGACATGACTGAGCAACTGAACTGAGAGTCATACACTGACTACCCTTTGTTCCAACATCTTTCTGAGGATGTCTGCATATAGCGAACAGCCTTGGAAGATATAAGACCTCCCTTGGGAGCAAATACACGCACACTTACTGCCTGTTAATGGATTGCCTCTCAGCTCCAAATTCACCCTTCTTGCCTGCTCTGTGAATATAAAGTAGGCTTTGAAATATTTCTCATTTGCCTGCCAGCAAGATGTGAAACCTCACCAATAGAGGGCGCTAAAGGGACACCAAAGGAGGAAGGGTTTTCTTGTCTTGTTTCTGGCTTAGCACGCTCACCAGGTTCCTGAAGAACACAATTTTGCTCCACTGCTCAGCCCTGCACAGTTTCTCCAGCACTAGCTTCCTGCGGGGATTAGGATGCTCCAGTATTTGATATCTGCATGCCTTGTCTGGTGATTGACTCAGGCAGCAGCAGCATCAACCAGGAGTCCTGGACAGTGAGGCTGGTGCCCCAGTTCAGGAGTAGGCGTGCTGTTCTGCACACCCTCCCCTCAGCCGCATCCACACCAGGGGCCCCGCAGGACTGGCCACCTGGAGAACTGACCACCCACCTTCATGCCACACAGCTGGCTCCTGAAGCCACCCCGCCCCCACTCACACACAGGAGTGCACCATGCTTCTGAGAGCATGGGCTTCTCAGCTCCTACTTCCAGTAACGTCCTGAGGTGAGCAGCCTGCCCAGGCGCCAGGGGAGCCCTAAGGCTTAGCACCTCCCCGTGGATGATCTTCCCTGGAGCCCCAGAGGGATGGAGTCCAATAAGTCTCACCATCGGACACCTCAGCAACCTCTCCACTATAGAAGTGACCAAGATCCTTTCCTTTCCAGTGACATCTGTGTCTCAGCTCTGGAGGGAGGAGAACTTGCTCTGATCTTAACCCAAGAGGAGTGATGGCTCTTTTTCTCCCTTTATTCTTTCCAATTCTTTTTAACTCTCAGGGGCCATTTTAATCTGTTCATGAATCTTTATACTAAAACTTTCCCTGTTTAAATAATTGTGTGATTTCTATCTCTTACCCAGGCCCTAACTAAAACATTGCCTATTATTTAAGATAAATGAACAAAACTGCATTTCACTTCCCTAAGTCAGGGCACGTCTTCTGTAATGACACCTGTTCAGGTCTCAGTCTGGCCCTCTTTGCATTGCCTGGTGGGAACTGGGGCTTGGAAGAACTGGTTCAAAAATGCTGACCCTCTGGCTACTGTGGGTGATGTGAGTGATAAACTGTCCTTTATCTCTGACCCCGGCATCATATCTTCTAGCAGCATCCGTGTTACTGTGTCAGTCCCAACTGTTTGCTTTGCAAGCTGGCTCCTTATGTCAGATTCTTTATCATTTTTAAAAGCCATCTAAGCACCATCTGTTGATATATTATAAAATACTATGCAGTCATTAGAGATCAAAGTACATCCTTAAATACGTCCATGCTGCTGCTGCTGCTAAGTCGCTTCAGTCGTGTCCAACTCTGTGCGACCCCACAGAGGGCAGCCCACCAGGCTCCTCCATCCCTGGGATTCTCCAGGCAAGAACACTGGAGTGGGTTGCCATTTCCTTCTCCAATGCATGAAAGTGAAAACTGAAAGTGAAGTTGCTCAGTTGTGTCCGACTCTTAGCGACCCCATGGACTGCAGCCCACCAGGCTCCTCTGTCCATGGGATTTTCCAGGCAAGAGTACTGGAGTGGGGTACCATTGCCTTCTCCAAAATACCTCCATAATGTTAAATTAAAAATTAAGTTCTTAAATATTTTAACAGGATTCCATTTTGTTTAAAAAATGTCTTATATGTAAATGTATTATGTTGGTTTTTGCCATTGATTATTTTGAGAGTGGGATAGGAGAATGAAACTAAAAAGACAGCTAATTTTTGCCTTACAAATCCTGTATTTTTTTAATTATTACAAGGAATCTGTGGTCACTTTTGTAATAATAGGAAATATTGTATTTGTTGAGTTGTTTTTTTAAGAACTGGTTGTACTACTAATGCAATTACCTCAACAATCTTCCTTTCCAGCCATCCCGGAATGTGCAGCCTTGCTCTGCCCAGAAAATTCCAGATGCTCACCTTCCAGCAAAGATGAAATCAAACTAGAATGCAAATGCCTTCCCAATTACAAAGGCGATGGCAAACACTGCGAGCGTGAGTAGAACCTACATCCTGCAGGTTTATTCATTAAGATGGTTAGATTCCTCATCAGAAAAACGCCTCACAGCCTTCTTAATATTAACACAATGAACACTTCTATTTTTCTCGGTGCAGTTGAATGATATATATTAAAAATTCTAGGCAAAATGCTCATCATGTGGTAGCTCTTCAATAAATGATCATTTCTCCTGTTATCAAAGTGTATCTATAGATTTTTAGGGCTTCCCTAGTGGCTCAGACAGTAAATAATCTGCCTGCAATGCAGGATACCCAGGTTTGATCCCTTAAATATATATGTTTTTGCTTTATATTACCTGAATCAGTGTTAGGATAGGATGTACTTTGTTTGCTTCTTCCTTTCTCCCTTCTTTCCATGCTCTTTCACTTCATGAGAGGTTATAATCGGTTCTGAACATGCTATTGGAACCAGGCCATCTGTGTATACATCCCAGATCTGCCTGTTAACTGACAACATGACCTTGGACGAATTCTTGAATCTGCCTGTGCCTCCATTTTCCTGTCTATGAAATGGGCATAATAGTGGTAACTACCCTAGAGGATTGTAAGGCTTAATTGAGTTCATATATGTCAAATGCTTAGAAAAGGGCCAGTACATATTATAAATTCTATAAATGTTAGTGCTTTCTTTCATGCCACTTTATATTTAAATCCACACATAGCATGGCATAATAATACATCATCACAGTACTGGTAGTTATCTGAGGTCACTCAGTCGTGTCCAGCTCTTTGCGACCCCGTGGACTATAGCCTACCAGGAGGCTCTGAGGAGCCTCTCAGTCCATGGAATTTTCCAGGCAAGAGTACTGGAGTGGGTTGCCATTTCCTTCTCCATCATTCCTGCAAGGCATATATAAATCAATTTGGTAGGTGGAGGTGATCCAGAAGGTAAGATGAAATGTTTTTTACTCTCTCTTGAAACTGTTAGGTTGCCTGTGCAGCTTCCCTGGTGGCTCAGACGGTAGAGAGTCCACCTGCAATGCGGGAGACCTGGATTCGATCCCTGGGTTGGGAAGATACCCTGGAGAAGGGAATGGCTACACACTCCTGTATTCTTGCCTGGAGAATATAATGGACAGAGGAGCCTGGTGGGCTACACAGTCCATGGTGTCGCAAAGAATCGAACACAACTGAGCGCCTTTCACTTTTCACTTGGTTGATTTCCCCTCTCCCTCCCTCACAGTTGATTTCCCCTCTCCCTCCCTGCATGTGGTAACCACCTTATTTGGTCATTGCTTCTCCAGCCATCAATCCGTGTTCACAAAATATCTGCCACCCTCATGCTCGGTGCACCTACCTGGGACCAAATCAGCACAGGTGCACGTGTCAAGAAGGCTACCGTGGGGACGGCCAGGTGTGCCTCCCGGTGGACCCCTGCCAGGTTAACTTCGGAAACTGCCCAACAGAGTCCACGGTGTGCAGATACAGCGGGCCTGGACAGGTGAGCTAAGGGTGTCTGGAACTGACGCGAACAGGAGGAGGACCACCCACCGAAGGCCAAACTGTGCCGGGGTGTAATTTGTCATCTATGCCCTCCCACTTCTCCCTTTCCATGCTCAGGTTGGGCTTCCTCCCCAGCCAGACCCCCACGTGCTTGGGGTCAACCTCAGTGAGCCCTAATCTACCCTCTGAACTTGCCTTTGCGCAGCTATCTAGTCGAAACTTCACTGTCTCTTCTATCCCCGTCCCGTTTGATGACTGACAAAATACATACATATGACTCAAATTTGACTAAGAAATTCATCGTTAACTGTTAAGTGAATATGTAATTGACTTTCGCCCACAATCCTCCATTCTCTCTGTCTTTTCAAAGTGATAGAGGACTCTAAGGACCAAAAAACTGTCCCCCCAAAAAAGATAAACGCTGATAAAATGTTAGGCAGCATGGACAGATTTGTAGGGAGCAATGAAGATGCCCTGCAGTAAGCCATATGTGTTTCTCTAAATCACATCATGACCTTGCCACGTAGAATTCAGCCTGGTCAGGAGACCTTTGCTGCAGAATCCTGATAAGAGATACCTTTCCCCAATATCTCATTTACCCACCAAATAGTGGGTGCCTACTGCAGCCATGTGATCTTCCCTGGTGGCTCAGTGGGTAAAGCATCTGCCTGCAATGCGGGAGACCTGGGTTCGATCCCTGAGTCAGAAAGATCCCCTGGAGAAGGAAATGGCAACCCACTCCAGTACTCTTGCCTGGAAAATCCCATGGACAGCGGAGCCTGGCAGGCTACAGTCCATGGGGTCGCAAAGAGTCGGACACAACTGAGCGACTTCACTTCACTTACTGCAGCCATAATTGCACGTGAAGTGCCCAATGGAGGAAATCCATCCATACAGGAGACTACAGCTGCCTGAGGGAAAGGAAAGGCTTCAGTGCCTGACCAAAACCAGCCACAGGTCCCCAGCAGTCTCATCTGCATGCCCTGGGGATGCTCCTAGAGTGCCCTGCAAAGAATCCACCGGATCTCATCTCTAAGAAGAAGAATACATCTTACAACATTTCTGCTATCGATTTCTGAGGCGGGTTGGCAAGAAATTCAAAGGGCTGAATTCCCATCTTCTAAATGAGATCCCTCATGGGAAAAGTCATGTTACATTGTGAATCAAGGCCCCGTACCTAGGGAGTGAGATTAAAAATATATCTCGTCCCTTAAAAAAAAAAAAAAGTCCCCAGGCATATTTTCAAGTCTTAGAAACATCGTTCACACAGAAACATTGTTCACATTCATTTTTCCAGAGCAAGTCATTCCTCAACCTGGGCATGATTAACACTTTGAACCTGAGACCTCTTTGTTGTAAGGAGTGTCCTGTACATTGCAGGATGGTTAGCGGCATCCCTGGCCTCTCATGACAGTGGCCCCTTCTCCTGTTGTTACAATCGAAAATGTCTCCAGGCATTACCAAGGTCCCTTGGGTTGAGACTCCCAGTTGAAAACCACTATTTTAGAGAAATAATACATCTGAATGTCGATCTCCACCATCTAAATCTAAAAGCAGGAAATATGGCACCAGGGAGGCCCAGGGTTAGCAAACCAGGAAACTGAAAGGTGAATTACAAAGTGTATGAATTCCCAAATGGATGAGAAAACATGATTTCCAATTTTAGATACAATGATGAATTTTAATTTCAGCCCATGCTTTAGACCTACCCCAAGTCAGCTTGCATGCCAGGATAAAGACAGGAATTTAAGAATGTCAGCCTAAGTGACTAATGAAAACCATTCTGTTCTCTTCCCATCTGCTGAAGGCTTACTGCGAGTGTAAGCAACATTACCGCAACTTTGTCCCTGGAGTGGGATGCAGTATGACCGATGTGTGTGAATCTAACAACCCCTGCCACACGCATGCAGACTGCACCACCATCGCACCAGGCCAAACCAAGTAAGTCTTTTCAGTTCCACCACGGTGTTTCCAAGAGGGGGAGGTGGTGGCCAGTCAATGCCAAAATGTCCTTGAAGGGCAGGAAGTGTGTCTTATTCAGCCTTGCATCCACCCCCACCCCCACATAGCACAATGCAAGGAGCATAGTAGAGGCTCAGTACGTCTTTGTATAATCAATGAATTGTTCAATAATGATTTCCTTGATAGTGATCTTGACACCCTGAAATATTGACCTGATCTGAAAACATGGTGTAAAGTGGTCAGAGCATGGGAGAATGAAGCCATTGCCACTGGGAAAATGAATGTCCATTGCAATGACAGGAGTGTGACCTCTAATGCACATGTCATCTATGAAACAGTGCTTGACAGTGGTGCAAAACAAAGGGGAAAGTGAAAACTGGGGAATGTGAACATATGAAAGTGGTGTTTTCTGGACTCCAGGTTTCAAAAGAAGGGGTTTACCTTGAGTAAAAAATATTTGCATGAAAATTCCTGAGACAGGCACAGTTTCCCTGGTGGGAAGATGGTACTTGGAATTTAAAGACCTGGGTTGAAGTCTCCACATTGGTATCTGTCAGATTCATGACCTTGGGAACATGATGTAGTCTTTCTGGCTTCAGTTCTTCCATCTATAAAATGAGCGGTGATGTCTGCTTCATACAGTTGTCGTGAAGATTCATGACAGAATGTTCTGGAAACTCCTCTTCAGCTGTGTTATGTTTTATCAGTGGGTGAACTAAGGCTAGAACCCAAGTCTTTTTGTCTCCGAGGCAGAGGCTTGCATCTCGAGGCTAGTCTTGGTTCTCATTGTCACCACCATCTGCAAAAAGCCCATTCTGCTGTAGTGAGCTCAGAGCCACGGTAGACATAGAACAGTTTCTGTGCTTCCTCTAACATACCTTTTATATATGGGTCTTGAATGGGTGGATTTTTCCCAGGTTTGATGGTCACTGTGTTCTTTCTGGGCAAGTAAATGGATCTGTACACTCTGTGGAAAGAGAAAGAGCGTGGGTATCAGAACCCCTGGGTTCAAACCCAGCTCTGCCACCTCCCTTAACCTTTCTGACTTGTTTCTTCTGTCACAAAAGGGGAAAACTTTAGCCTCCAAGCAGGGCTGGGATGAGGATTAAATAAGATTGCATTCATCCATCTGTGAGAGGAACCTGGCACACAGAAAGCACTCCATACACACCACACACACACAAACCCCTCCCAGACGTACACACAGGCACACACACATCCGCAGAGCACGTCCTGTGCTGAAACCCAGGTTCTGACAGTGATCACAGCACTGGCCAGCTTACACATTTTGTACTATCTTCTGAGAAAACTTGAGCAGAACACTTTAAACATTTTATTTCTTCTGCATTTGAGAAGATAAAATAGAAAAATGAAACTGGAACATCAGAATAATAGAAGTTGCATTAAAACTTGTGTCTAGAATGTCAGTGGAACTAATCATCAATGTTAGGGGTCTGTGTGTCACTAAAAAGTCTCCTTGACTACCACCCTCAAAAGAAAACTATCCTCAGCTGGGAAGTTGTTTTTGTCATTGTTTAGTCACTGAGTCATGTCTGACCCTTTTGCAACCCCATGGACAGTAACTTACCAGGCTCCTCTGTCTGTGGGATTTCCCAGTCAAGAATACTGGAGTGGGTTGCCATTTTCTTCTCCAGGGGATCTTCCCAACCCAGGGATTGAACTCACATTTCCTGCATGGCAGGTGGATTCTTTAGCCACCAGGGAGCCTCAACAGGGACGAAGCCTAGGTTAAAGGCTGGCTGAGTGACATTGATAAAATATGGGGCCATCAGTAATTTAGTTCACCCAGAAGAGGGATTTATTTGGTCTATGCCTTCTTGATGTGGCAATCAGTCTATGCAGAATATTCCAAATCATGCTGCATTAGTCATAGAAGATGACCCATGCATTGTCTCTTCTGTCAATAGCCCTAATGTTGTTAGTAAACCCATTTCACAGATGAGCAAACTGGGGCCCAAAGATGTTAAGTAATCTTTATCATGTCATCATCAGTTATTTGTTTTCAGGCTCATTTCCAACAACATGATGCTAAAAGAGCAAGATATCTGTTGTTATTGTCTTTATAGCCTTCTCCCCTAGCACAGTTTCTAGATTTCAGTAGGTACTTCGAAAATAATTGGTTCAACAATGAGGCACTGTCCCAGGTGCTGGAATACAGGGAGAAGAAATAAGGTGGGATCCAGATTCTAGGAGAGCTTCCAGCTAACAGAGGGGGAAACAACCTGACGAGGCCATTCTGGTAGGAATGGTTGTGGTAGAGGTACCGACAGGATGCTTCTGTGGGGAAAGTGTTGGGAGGTCAGGTAAGGCTGCCCAGAGCAGGTCACACCTGAGCTATGAGAATGGTCCTGGCAGGACACCCACCTGAGAATAACAGAACAGTCTAGAAAAAAAAGCAAATTGTTGCTAGAATTTTGCGTGAACAGCAGGAAGGAGACATAAGCAAGATTCCCCTCTTTGAAGTCTTGAATGCCTGCTAAGCACTTAAACTATATCCCATAGATCAGAAGTCTCCAACGTGTCTGGCACCAGGGACCAGTTTCATGGAAGACAACTTTTCCATGCACGGGGGTGGTTTCAGGATGATTCAAGCACACTGCATTTATTGTGCACTTTATTTCTATTATTATGACATCAACTCCACCTCAGATCATCAGGCTTAGATTCTGGAAGTTGGGGACCCCTGTTATAGACAAAAGGAGCCCCTGAGAGAATTAAGCACAGAGATGCCAGATTGCCATCTAGGACAGACCACCCAGGGCTTGTGTGGAAGACTGACTTAATGGGAGGAAAACTCAGGTCAGAAAGACCAATTAGGGAGTCATTGCAGCAATCCAAGCAAGGGATTTGTTCAGAAACATTTTTTCAGCAAACATTGAAGATATATATCTTTGTGCCATGGGACTGATTTAGAAACATAACTGGATTAGCAAGGGTCTAATTGTTCTTTGAAATTGTTCTACACATGAGTCATACCTGTGGTATGCTTGCTCACAGCACCCTTGCATCTCTCCTCTCTGAATTGTTCTTCCCCATCTCCTGTTTCTCACTTATCACCAAGATCCTGGTGAATGTCACCTTCCTAAGCACCTTGCCAATTTCAGCCAGCCGCCAGCCAGTCTTTGCTAGGGAGCAGTGGTTTGCTAAAGCTAGGGCTTATTGAGTCCTGAGAGCCGATGATTAAATTCTCAGGAACTTGCTGGCTGGTTAGTGTCATGGTAGTTTGAGATTGGCCGAGGCGGGAGTGTGAACCATGGAAATTGTCAAAGGCTGCAAATCAGAGCTATTTTTTCCCCTGGAGATTTGGGTGTTTAACATCTACCAGGACACCACTGCTAGTACATCTTTAATTCCATTTCTCCTTTGCGAACCTAAACTATTATATAAAATTCTGTGACTTTCCTTGTTTATGTATTTCTGTTTATTTTACAATTATTCATTAAATACCTGCTATGGACCAAGGCTTGCACTGGATCTTGGGTTTATAAGAATGAATGAATACACACATTGCCCTTGTCCTCACTTTTTTCTCAAATCAGAAGGGGAAGTAGATCTTAATCAAATAACCACTCAGATGAGGATAAAATTACAACTGGAACTGGTGCTGCAGAAAACAGCCACTTGGTGCCACGAGCTACATGGCACACTAAGGGGGATATGGCACACCAAGTCGGGGAGGGGATGGAAAATCAAGGAAGGTTCCCCTAGGAAGGGATGGTTGAGCAGAGGTCTCAGAAAGGAAGAGGAGGGGAAGAAGCTTTCAAACAGGTCCACACCTCTGACTCTTTACTTGAGGCCAGCTTCAGCTTATTCTGATTCTGTGCTTCTGCAGTAGGGACTGAGACCCTACATTTGTAGCAAGTCCTAATGGTTCTGATGTACATGGGCTTTTGGTCATGTTGTTATTCAGTTGCTAAGTCATGTCTGACTCTGCAACCCCCTGGGACTGCAGCATGCCAGGCCTCTCTGGTCCCCACTATCTCCCTGAGTTTGCTCTTGCTCATGCTTAGAAAAAATATTGAAAACAAAGAGTATACAAAGAAATCTAGTGTAGCCGGCCAGGCTCCTCTGTCCATGGAATTCTCCAGGCAAGACTATTAGAGGGGGTTGCCATTCCCTTCTCCAGGGGATCTCCCCAACCCAGAGATCAAACCCAAGTCTCCTGCATTGCAGGCAGATTCTTTACCATCTGAGCCACCAGGGAAGCAATGTTTACATATACGCACATAATGTATTAAGTATCCATTTCTTGTGGGCTGCTGTGTGTTAACCAGAACATTAGGAAGGCTCAACTGTGTTCATCCCACTCTTCTGGCCTTGTCTCTATCCCACTCTGAGCATCATCTTCCCCTTCTGCACAGTGAGAGGTTTGAACTGTATGATCTCAACATCCAATGACTTTGGGACCCTGAAAATATGTTTTCACGCTCTCTGTAGATGCACTTGTCGGAAAGGTTACATAGGCGATGGCTCAACCTGTTACGGAAACATCATGGAGCGACTCAGAGAATTAAACACCGAACCCAGAGGAAAATGGCAAGGAAGGCTGACCTCTTTCATCTCGCTCCTGGGTATGCAGGCATGGGTGCACATTTCCACAGAAAAGGCAGCCTTCTGGTGGGCAAGGATATCTGAGACACACAATCACTCAGAAAGGGGTGTGCAGGATAGGCAAGCCTCTTATCTAGCAGGATCAGCCCTTTCTAGGAAGGGCAAGTGGAAGGAAATGGACAGACAGATGTCCCAAGGAGACAGGAGTTAGTGCCAAGAGATCCAGTAGTGCAGCAGCTGAGGCAAAGGTCCTGGGGTCACCACTGGGTAATAGGTCTGCAATAGCAGTGAGATAGGCAGCTACAGACGTCAGGATGGATACCATCCTCTTTCCCTTGACCTTATGGGTCCTCCAGATGGGAAACAACGTTGACAGGTAATACTGGCAGGCGGTATTCATGCTCTTTAGTGGAGGTGCTATTTGAATGTGGGGCATAGTCTTGATGGCACGTGACCGACCGTCTCACTCATCGCTGGGTGTTTAGCATCCTTTCCCACCCGAACCACTAACAATCTAGAGTGACGCATTTTCCAACAGCCCCTGGACAAGGTGACAGCCAAAAACACCCTCCTGCATGTCCAAAGGCCCCCAAGAGGTCATTACCCCTCCCTCACATATGAAATAGAGCCGATTACAGCATTAGACAAGATTTTCAACAAGACACAAATTTTGCTGATCAACAGAAAATGGGCTTGAGCAATCAAACAAATCTTTAACATATCAGTCTCTAGAACTGACCAGTCAGCAAGCACGATTTCCCAGAAAGAGCACAGACAGGGAAGAAAGTGTTCTGCATGGATCGGTGCTGTGTTCTCAAGGCAGACAACATGCATCCTACACAAACAGCTTATTCTTTGCAAGACACCCCATGGGCAGTCTGGCATCACTGGTGGGCCTCTGGGATCTCCCTCCTTCCTCTCTGTGCTCTTAGAATATCAGTGAGAGCAGACAAAGGGGGCAGTGTCCTTTGCAGGCTGTATAGACCCTCAGGCATTTCTCTGGACAAAGCCCAGTCACCCTTCACCTGCCTGGCCTACAAGGTGCTAGGACACGTGGTCTCGTGTGTGAGAGCACAGAGCCCAGCCCGCTGTCCCAGCTCCCCAGGAACATGGAAACAAGACCAGCTATGAAACTGGTAGAGCCCAGTACAAATGAAAAGACAGGGGTTCTTTGTTCAAAAAGTATTGAGCATGTCACAATGGCAGCCGCAAAGCGTTAAACCAAGCATGAGGCTCTTCTGAGCTCTTCCATCTCCTGGATGAAACAAGAGCTACATCTTTACTCACTAAGATGGTAACAGCTTGAAAAGTCAGGCATAGGGGCAGAAGGTGGCCAATGATTTTTGTCACATGACCCTCAAAGAGCTTCTCATCCCAGGGTATCTTTGAGCCAAGACGGTGGTTGCAGGGAAAATCACGCAGTTGTGAGGAACATTTCACTTTCTTAGCATCTCACTTCCTCTAGGGCCTGCATAATACCAGTTAGAACAGAGAAACTCAGGAGTCAGAAGGTCTAAGTGGACCACAAGGGTCATTGCCTGATTTTACTTCTCATGTGCCACTGACCCATTTGCTGTTTTCTTTCTTTGTGTATTTCGGCTCCTAAGACAAAGCTTATGCCTGGCCACTGAGTAACCTGGGACCGTTTACTGTGCTGTTGCCGACAGACAAGGGATTAAAAGGATTCAATGTAAGTATTTAAAATAACTTTATTTTATAAATAGGAGCTAAGGCAAAAAAAAAAAAAAAAAACCTTAGTAGACAGTATCCTCTTTATCTAAAGTGGGAAACCTCCATTAAAATTAAATCTACTGATGACAAGGATGGCAATTTCTTTTGTAAACTTTTTGTAAAATATGACACCTTTAGGGATTGTATACCGATTAGGAGTGCACAGCTCAATGAACCGTCACATGTATCTAGCAAGACCATTTGAAGCTCCCTGCAAGACCCCCCAGTGCCCTCTTCCAATCATTACCCCTCAAGGGTAATCCCTAAGGGTTCTCAGCTGCTGTCACATGCTAAATAAGATTTGCTTTATGCAAAACTGCTCACTCACCACAGGAGGAATTAAACTTACGTACCAGCTAGGTATTTGTTTCTTTAAAATCACCATAAATGGCAACAAGGATAGAGGAAACTAGAAGAGAAGTGTAGTCTTCAATGGGAGCAGCCGCTATCTCAGATAATGCCCACCAGTGGGAATGAAAACCACAGTACCTGGTGTAGGTGCCCCATTGTGGTAGTATCAGCGCCATAGTTAGATACGGTTTAGTGTAGATAGTGAACATACTGATTCATATGGAATTGGTTTACCTTAATCCAAGATATTTTGTGATTGTAATGTGTGCTGAATTAAATCAACACCCAGAGAGTTTCAGACTCTCTCCTCCTAATATGCCACCGCCATTCATCTGCCCAAGATGAATATGTCATTAATCTCTGAAGATGCACTCACATCTCCCCTGTGGGGTAGGAGAGCTAGTGGATGTTGAAGGTGCCTGCGCTAGACACTTTGCATGTGATCGCCTGTTTAATATAGAGATTGAATTTACACAGGATTAAGAAAGGTCTCTGTTGAGTGATTGTTGATTATATAATATTGACAAAGTGTCCATTTGGTCCAGTGGATTTAAAAATTCTTAATTTTTCTATTCAAAATCTCTATTTGTCCACTCTACCTGTTTTTTTACACAACTTCATATTTCATTCCCAACTGATTCCTGGGCTCAAGATGACTGATTCCTTGACTCTTGCCACCCACCTTGGTCCTTCTGGCCCCAGTGCTCCCCACTGGTTCCCTGCTAGAGCAGGCCCCAGAGTTTGAGAGCGTACCATGTATCAGCTCCCACTCTCCAAATTTCTGCCCCCTTTACGACCTGGCCCAGGGGAGTTTAACTCTGGGATAGTCGTCTGTACCTGAAAGAGCCCAGACTCAAGTTGTACACTCACTTTGACGTTCTTGATAATGAACAAGTCATAGCCTGAGTCCCAAACCTCATTTTTCTCCTCCAAACCTCCATAGAGATGGAAGAAATAGGCTTTCTTTTCTCAGGTAAATGAATTTTTGCTGGATAACAAAGCTGCTCAGTACTTTGTGAAACTCCATATAATTGCTGGGCAGATGAGCACTGAGCAAATGAACAACACAGACACCTTCTATACTTTGACGGGGAAGTCCGGAGAGATCTTCAGTGAAGATAAGGTAAGGGGCTCTCTGATCTTCACTCTCCGAACCAAAGCGTCCACTGAGTCGATGGCCACAGCGGGCGCTCTCTTGGTGTCCAGGGGTCATGAAAGGTTATGAAGAACTTCTTTCCTTGTTCCTCATTTGTCACAGTACTTCCCTACCTAGGACAAAAACAAAGAGCCAACACTGGAAAGGCTCAGGTGCAGGCGATGCACTGTTAACAGAAATGGGATTGTAAAGTGATTTTGCCCTCGTCTGAATTAGTTTTCAAGGCAACCATCATTCAACTGCCAGCAGGAAGGAGAAAACTGACAGTAAACCCATTTCCTAGAAGCATCAGCACAAAGCCAGATCAGCACTCATCTTAGAAAAGGAAATGGATTGTTTGTTTTAGGTGGCCAAGTATCCACCCTCTCCAACTCAACACTCCATCTCTCCTAATGCCATTAATTCTCTTTTGTTTGTTTTAAAATAATTTTTTGTGACTTTACTGAGCTGAAGGGCACATGGTCAATCAACAGACAGTGGTGGCAGGGGATGGGGTTTGGGGGTGGTTATGACCTATCTGGTTGCATTTCACCAAATATCAATAGTTGATAGATCAGTGAGCACTTAGTACATGCAAGATACTGGGGTAAATCTCTATTTGTGATATTTAAGGCTCACAACAATCCCGTGAACGTTTTTCCAGTGGGAAAACTGAAAGGTCACACAATAAGGGCCAAAGGCACAATTCAAACTCAGGTCTGCCTGATCCCAAAACCTGAATCATTGTAACTTTTTTTTTTGGCTGCCCTGGGTTTTTGTTGCAGTGTGTGGGATCTTTGTCACGATACACAGAGTTTCTGTCATTGTGATGTGCCGGTTTAGTTGCCCTGCAACGTATGGGATCTTAGTTCCCCAACCAGAGATCAAACTTGCACCCTTTGCATTAGACGGCTGATTCTTAACCACTGGATCCCCAGGGAAGTCCCCCAAAGCCTGAACCCTTAACCAGTATGTTGTACTGTGTGTATAAGGATGCATGGATGGGTGGGTGGGTGGATGGGTGGGTGGGTGGATGGATGGATAGATGAGTGGATGTATGGATGCAGATGTGGTTTCCTTTCTCACAAGGACATGTATTCATTCATTTACCTATTCATTCAGCACATATTTTTTATTGTGTGCCTCTTCTGTCTGAAACACTAAAGTAGGTAAGTAATGAGTTTACAATAAATTGAAGAGTTTGGGGTCCCTTTGTAGCTTGCCGTCTTTTGGGGGGAGACTATACAGTAATTCCTTATTCCCATTTAGCAATCATTGATAGTCAGAAGTGACTTCATATGTTATCTCATTTGAGCTCAAGGAAAGACCTGTGAATTCAATGGGGCAGAAACCATCATCCATGTTTTAGGTTAGGGAACTTATCCAAGATCATACAGCCAATAAATGACAGAACCCAAGGATTTAAGACTTCTTCTAATCCAGTGCTCGATTTTCAAGGACACACATTAATTTAGTTTTATTTTTCCTTGGTGTTTTAGGACAATCAGCTAAAGCTTAAACTCTATGGAGGCAAAAAGACGGTAAAAATTATACAAGGGAATATACTTGCTTCCAACGGGCTCTTGCATATCCTCGACAGAGCCATGGACAAGGTGGTGCCCACATTTGAGAGCAATACTGAGGTGAGAACTTCAGGTAAAAGTAATGTCAAGTCAAATCCATCTTCCCTTGTTCCTCAGAGAGTTATGTTCATGAAGAAATGCAAGCCAGCACCATGGGCTTGTATTTCTGTTTTTAGTAGAATTCTGACACCTCTGTGGAGAAAGAGAAAGGCATCGCCTGAAGTGACTTAGCAGCAGCAGGTGTAGGAAAGAGGTTGATTTTGTGATCTTTTTCATAGACACACCTGATAACTCAGACCAGTTGTCACATAAATTTATCCCTTGTGCATTATGGAGGAAGGCGTATCTTCCCTGTGATAAAATTCATTCCCTCTAATCTATTTGATGATGGCCAAAGACTATCCTGGGGCTTCCCAGGTGGCTCTAGTGGCAAAGAACCCGCCTGCCAAACGCAGGAGACATAAGAGATGCAGGTTTGATCCCTGAGTTGGGAAGGTCCCCTGGAGGAGGGCGTGGCAACCCACTCCAATATTCTTGCCTGGAGAATCCCATGGACAGAGGAGCCTGGCGGGCTACAGTCCACAGCGCTGCAAAGAGTCAGACATGACTGAAGTGACTTAGCATGCAAAGACTTTCAGAACATGCAGATCTGAACTACTGTTGAAATAAACACAGGAAGCACATGTATAATGTGTTGTGGTTAGCCAGATCCTTTTATAGATGTCCACTTTCCTCTTTATTTACCCTTAGCTTTCCATCAGAAAAGTGAAAGTGTTAGTCACTCAGTCGTGTCCAACTCTTTTATCTCATGGACTGTGGTCCACCAAGCTCCTCTGTCCATGCAATTCTCCAGGCAAGAATACTGGACTAGATTGCCATTACCTTCTCTAGGGGATCTTCCTGACCCAGGGATCAAACCCAGGTCTCCTGCATTGCAGGCAGATTCAGATGATTCTGAGCCACTGGGGAAGCCCATAGATGTCCACACTTCCATGAAATCCTGTCATCAGTCTTTTCATGTTAAAGCAGCTGTTTCCTAAACCACCTCCCTTTTTTGTACTGAACTTTAAGCAAAATGTCTCTTTTTAGCAAACCATAATGACCATGCTACAACCAAGATACAGCAAGTTCAGATCTTTGTTAGAGGTATGTACTTTTCATGAACTCCTAGAAAGTTTTTTATGTCTAGTCCTTGGTACAATAAAATTAGCAGGGGGTATCAATTATAAATACTTTCTGGGGAATTCATGTATCTATCTGAGATAGGTTACAGATACAAATTTTCATTTCTTAAACGCAGAAAACCAGTGTGGGACATGCCTTAAATGAAGATGGGGTTGGTGGACCATACACTGTCTTTGTTCCAAGTGATGAAGCATTGAATAACATGAAGGATGGCACTCTTGATTATCTCCTTTCTTCAGAGGTATTGTATCCTGTGTACTCTAATGGTGTCATGACAGCATCACTGCTTCAGTCTGTACCTATACAGGCTTTTTCTAAATTAAGGACAACAAATAAGTAGCACATGTACCACTTACATTTCTGCAACCAAGGCAGACATCATTAATCAATCACAGTGCTCTGGAACTAAGCCTAGATGTGGCTACAATCTCCCCAGTAGAGTTCCATGTCACTATAAAACCATTCTATGTACTTTCTCTTCTAAGACTTCTCAATAGCAAAATCATAAATTTTAAGTTCCCTACAACTCTAAAACCATCTAAAAATGAAGCCTGGCAGGGCATTCTGTGTCAAGTCTAGGTTAAACGTAAAAATAATGTTATTTTTAGGGGCTCCCAACTCTTTCTATGGCTTTCAGTTCTCTCCACAATAACCCTCTCCTTATACATCATAAACCTTCAACTCTCGCATGTCCTCCTCAAGAAAGGAGATTTGTTTTACTCTTTCAGTCTAAGGTAAAAATAATGGACACCATTTAAAGTGTTTCCTCTTTCAGGAATAACAGCCTTAAATGGAAAAGAAAAGTGAAAGTTGCTCAGTCGTGTCCGACTCTTTGCAACCCCATGGACTGTACAGTCCATGGAATTCTCCAGGCCAGAATACTGGAGTGGGTAGCCTTCTCCAGGGGATCTTCCCAACCCAGGGATCAAATCCAGGTGTCCCACATTGCAGGCAGATTCTTTACCAGCTGAGCCACAAGGGAAGCCCAAGAATCCTGGAGTGGGTATCCTATCCCTTCTCCAGTGGATCTTCCTGACCCAGGAATCGAACCGGGATCTGCTGCATTGCAAGTGAATTCTTAACAACTGAGCTATCAGGGAAGCCCAACTGAAAAGAAGGTTAGCTAATTATGGAATTTTCTATTAGAATGACAAATAGCGAAATTATAAGAAAGGCCACAAGCTTTTCCCCAGTGCCCTGAGGTCCTGCCACCATCTTGGAAATGGGGCAAAACTACTTGTGACCTCGCATAGATCGGTGTTGATTACACAGAGGGTCTGAGTCTCTTAGAGTAGTGATCTTCAAACTTCAGCGTGCTTAAGAATTACCCAGGGAGGGCTTCTCTGGTGGCTTAGTGATAAATAATCCTGCCAGTGAGGGAGACAAAGTTCAACCCTGATCCAGGAAGATCCCACATGCCACAGAGCAACTAAGCCCCTGTGTCACAACTGTTAAGCCTGTGCTCTAGAGCCAGGGAGCCACAACAAGAGAAGCTACTGCAGCGAGAAGCCTGCACACCACAACTAGGGAGTAGCCCCCACTTGCCCCAAGAAATGCCTGTGCAGTGACAAAGATCCAGCACAGCTAAAAATAAGTAAATAGTTTTTTTTAAATAAGAGAATTACCCAGGGAACGTGTTAAATAGGTAGATTACAGAAAATTCTGATTTCATGGCATTGGAAATAGACATTTTGGTAAGCACCAGCTTTCTAACTCCGATATCAAGTCACACTGCTTTTGGCACTTGAAGCTTGTTGCCTGAATGATGCAGAGGGTCACATGGACACATCCCTTTCTGGAATACTTTCAGGTGTCTACGAGGATATCCCGATCCAGAATGCCTGCATGCTTAGTCACTTCAGTCATATCTGACTCTTTGCAACCCTATGGACTGTAGTCTCCCAGACCCCCCTGTCCATTGGATTCTCCAGGCAAGAATACTGGAGTGGATTACCATTTCTTCCTCCAGGGATCTTTCCAACCCAGGGATAGAACCCGTGTCTCTGCCTCCTGCATTGGCAGGCCAGTTCTTGACCACTAGTGCCATCTGAGAAGCCCTACATCCAGAATACTTTGCATTAAAAAAAAAAAATAGGTATCAAGGAAATAAGTCAGAAGGTAATCTCTTATGTTACAAGCAGATGTTAAACATATTTAGAGATTTGTTACAGGTTTTCATTGAAAAAGTCATATTTCCCAGTGCCTTTAAAATAGGATGCTATTTTAAAAATATGATTCACACTCAGGTTTCCTGAAACCTAGCTATTATAGGAAAGCTCTTAGTCTTCTCTTTAGAACTCATACTCATATTTAATTTTAAAAGCCAAAGAAGTAATAATTTCTCCCCTGGGAATCTATTAAAATTCTGAGATTATATGGTTTTTCTTTGATACAGATACTTTTTAATAAGAATAAAGGAGTTCTCAGAAACCTAATCAGGTGAACTTAAAATTAAAACCTTTTAGCTAGAATAGAAAAAGTCACCCTTGCTGCTTTTCTGTCAAGCACTTTTGTTCGAGAAGCTTCTCTTTTTGTAACTCCTTCCAGCAGTGACTGGGGCTGCCTCACTCAGGCTCTCGAAAATAGAATGTAACTCTTCCCATCTCCTAGACAAACCTAGACAACATATTAAAAAGCAAAGACATCACTTTGCCGACAAAGATCTGTGTAGTCAAAGCTTTGGTTTTCCAGTAGTCATGTACCAGTCTGAGAGTTGGACCATAAAGAAGGTTGAGCATCAAAGAATTGATGCTCTCGAACTGTGGTACTGAAGAAGACTCTTCAGAGTCCCTTGGACAACATGGAGATCAAACAGTCCATCCTAAAGGAAATCAGTCCTGAATATTCATTGGAAGGACTGATGCTGAAGCTGAAGCTCCACTACTTTGGCCACCTGAGTCAGAGGGCTGACTCATTGGAAAAGACCCTGATGCTGGGCAAGATTGAGGGCAGTAGGAGAAGGGGGTGACAGGGTGAGATGACTGGATGGTATCACTGACTCAATGGACATGAGTTTGAGCAAGCTCCGGGAGATGGTGAAGGACAGGGTAGCCTGGTGTGCTGCAGTCAGACACGACTTAGCGACTGAGCAACAACAACAACTTCCCAGCTCCACTCAGTGAAATCACATCAGTAGCTTGAACTCAGTCCCTGGTAGGAATATTGACACCATGGAAACTGGCCAGTACTATAAATCAGGGCTTATTTTTTCCTTATAGAATGGATTTAACAGCACAGCACTGCTCCTGGCTCTCAATTTCATTTCTCTCAAAGGCAATATCTTACTTCTCACAAAGAACATATAACTTCAAGTCTCTCAATCCTGAGTCTCAAATTGTTTTTCCACTTCCAGTTTCTAGGTGAAGAATAGAATCATCTTTTCTACCGCTTTCTCTGGTCCAGAGCCAATGTGGGTCAAGATTCCTCAACCTATAGGAAGCTCCCTCTTTCTCCACGAATCTTAATGACATCTTTCAGTTTTAACTTCAGAGAGGAGCCTCAGCTAGAGACAATAAGCTCCCCATCAGTTAGGCCAATGAAATGAAAGGCAGACTGGTTTCATTAGAAGGATGTTTTCCAGTTCTGCTTTGGGAATGCCTTGTTTCCTTCCCAGTTATCTTTCTGCTTCTCCTTGAAGCAAAATTTCAGTCCTGAACTATCTGATCCCTGCAGAGACCATAGCTACTGATCACAAGCCCCAGCGTATGACTTCATCACTGAACTAGATAGAAATAAAAGCAAAGGGAGCAAGAGACCAGCCCCTGCCAATTCACAAAGACCTTGTGAGCAAAATGGGACAAAAAGAGGTGAATTTACAGAGTTCAAGGTCGTAGTCACTATTTGGTAGAAAAACTCTCCCTTTCTGTCTCTGGCACCAAACAACTCAGTTTTGTGGTTTGTTTGTTTTCGCCTAAAACAGCAAGTAGGAAGTGAATGTCCACATAAAGGAAAGAATGCATTGCACCAACAAGCTCTCCGACAGCATTACCTGTAAGCGAATCCTGTGGATCTAAGCCATCTGAACTAAACTCTGGCTGGATAATGGCCCCCAGCCAGATAAGTGGCAGGTTCAGACAATAGTGGAGTGATGCTGATCAACTCTTTGTCCCTTTCATTCTCCAGTTGCCTATAGAATGGGTCCAATGCTAATTAAGTCTTGAGGCTTTAGAAGTGGATAATCCAGCTGATAAAGTCTTTCCTATAAAATAGAGGGCTGGAAGGGGTCCAAACCAACCCTGTTATTTTGCAGTCTAGAGGTGTGAGATGCTTGCTCAGGGTCACACAGAAGAAGAACCAGGACTAAACTCAGATTCCCAAGGTCCAGCTCAGTGACCTTCTCAGGACCTCTTCCCTCCTCCCTTTAATAACTTGCTGGCACAAATGTTTATGCAGGTCCTGCTGTGCTGACTGGGGACGCAGTGATTAATAAGCCAGACAGACCCAGTTCCTGCCCTCTGGGAGTTTGAAGTCTACTTTGGTCTGGTATTTTCAAGGGTCCCCACTTTTCCCCACCCTTTCTGCCACTGAGCATTCAAGCTTATATTGGAATTGCTTCTGCCTGCAAGTCCTCACTGCTAGGTTCCATAAAGTAGTTGTCAGGGAAAGTTAAGATGCAGAGGCTAAGTGATTTGCTCAAGGTCTTATGGTAACAGAACCAGGGTTACAGAAACCGTCACTTCCAGGGCTGGCCAGCTGGTGGTCAATTTCAACATTCTTACCAGTCACCCTGCCCTGTGCTTAATGCTGTTGACCTATAGATATGGTGGCCTTCCAAGTGTTCACACCAGGACAATTTTGAGAGTGAATGGGGCTGCCAGGATGATCGCTGTAAACCAGGGTTGTTCTAGACAAATGAGGATATGTGGTCCCCCTGTTTACAGGTAATTCCCCTGACATAGGGGCCAAGGGGAAGTGCAGAGAAGAATCTGGGTGAATGGAACTTGGGTTCAGCAGGGCTTTCTTTCTGCCTAGGACCTCACACTGTTGAAACATGTCCCTAGCAGGTCAGCCTCTTGGAGGTTATTATGATCTTGATTTGTGATCCTTTACCTTTCTAAGACACAGTAGCTATGGCTGTGCCACTGAAGTAGCAGAATTCAGGGCTTCGAAGCTTGTAACCCCTGGCTCTGACTCAGCTGGGAGATTACAGTCATGCTGTAGTCGACTGCCACTGCCTTCTTCCCCCAGAGAGTGGCCCCTGTGTGCCTTAATTCTGTCCACTGTCTCCAGGGCACCCCTCTAGGGACTGCTCATCCTGCTTAGAGTCCCAAGACTCTTTCTATTTCCTGAAGCATGAGAAACCTTGGAAAGGGCCTTGAAGGTGAGATGAACATGTACCATAAGAACACAGAAGAAAGAGTCCTGGTCACACATTCCTAACAGGACTGTATGTTCCTAAATAACCAGTACATGGCCTGATGAGCCCACAGTTATTTATGGAGTGAGTGAAACAGAATCACAAACTGAGGCTGTCTTAGAAAATCTAGAAGGTAGCCTTAGACATTGAGAGAGGTGATAGAGCAGAGTAACTGGGACCTTGAGTTACTTCTCAGGCTTATAGTCTAAGTTATAAATAGCTTTGCAACCTTGGACATGGCTTTAAAACTCAGTCTTATCACACATAAAATGAGTCAGTAGCATCCCCACCTCACAAGGCTGTTGGGAGGACTAAATGAGAGGTGCACATAATATTATGGGAACAGCCCCTGCCTGTCACAAAGTAAAAATGTTAGTTATTTGGGGGATGGGTTTTTCTCACCCTGGATTTCCCAAGAGAGATTATGGGTCATTTATTTTTATTAACCAAGTGACCAGAGTCGCTTGAGAAATTTTATACAAGAGAGGGAAATCTGTGTTTTCCTCAATTACTTAAAGAAGTATTTTGATTCCTTTGCAGGGATCTCGGAAGCTTCTGGAACTCATCAGATACCACATTGTCCCATTTACTCAGGTTGGCCCTCCTTTCCTGCCCTATTTTTCCCCCTGTTTTCAAGATATCTGGTCTTAAATTTCAATATTTTAGTGCTAGAGAATGTGGGACAATTATTTATTATCTTAGCTCTGAGGCGCATGCTTATGTGAATAATGAACCTGTCATCTAAGAACTCTTCCAAACCCATTGCAGAAAGCTCCCATCACTTATTTCATAAACTTTCAAGTTATTTTTTCCAGTGAAGACTCTGGGTACTGCTCTCAGTATCTCTATTGTTCTCTTGTTCTTGCAGCTGGAAGTGGCCACACTCATTTCGACCCCTCACATCAGGAGCATGGCCAACCAGATCATAAGATTTAACACAACCAACAATGTAAGTGAAAACTCTGTCTCTGGTGTCATTGCTCACATGTGTTTTTTCCTCTGCTTATGGCTGTCCATCGGGTTATCCTACCTCAACACTAATTCACAGGCTTCGGCTCTTTGTGATTGCTTCATTCATTCATTATGGCTTTCCGCAAATATCTGCTGAGCAACTCCAAGTGTGTGAGTCTAAACTAGAAGCCAAGGATAAAGATGTGGAAAAGACAGGCCTACATTCCAGCAAGGAAAACAACCCTTAAGCAACTAATTAGTGACCAGTTAGTTATTTAGTTACAATTATAACAGGGCTCCCATGAGGAAGTTAAGAGGGCTCTGGAGCAGCAGAAGCAGCAACAGGAGTAGACAGCAGATCCGGGGTTCTAGAAGTCCTCAGTCAGGAGATGATGCTTCAAAGGATGAGTAGGAGCAAGTTCCAGGCAGAAGGCAAAGCAGGTGCAAAGGTCCTGAGGTGGGAGGGAACATGACTTATGTAAGAACCTCAAAGAAGGCAGTGTTATTCAGCTAACTTCTCAGGGTTGTAATATTAGCAGAAATCTGGCAGCAGAGAGATTATGTCTCCTGTTGGTTCACTATGGATGGTGATGGTGATGCCCCTTCAACCTTTCAACAAGTTTCTGTTGGGTGCCAAGAATGTGCCATGCCCTCAAGTTTGGAACAAACAGATAAAAGTCCCTGGTTGCATGGGACTTTCATTCTAGTAAATAAGATGATAGATCATAAGCAAATTAAATATATCGTATATCAGAGTAGTAAGTGTTAAGGTAAAAAAAAAAAACAGCAAAGCAAAGATGGGAAATAGAAAGTGGGAATGGGGCTGACATTTTAGATACAGTGTCTAAGAAATCCTCATGGACAAGAAAACATGTGAGCAAAGACCTGATGGAAATGAAGGAATAGGCACTGTGAGTACCTGGGGGAAGAGTATTCCAGAGAGAGGAAACAGAGAGTGCAAAAGTGCAAAGCAAGGAGCGTGCCGGCCTGATCGAGGAACAGCGAGGTCCTCGGGGCCAGAACAGAGGGACAGGAGGAGTGAGGTCGGAGGAGGTCCAGGCGGTAAGAGGGAGAAGGAGAGGTGCGGTCAGGTCACACGTGGCCTAAAAACTCAGGGCAAGGATGAAGGCTCTTAGTTTAAAAGAGATAAAAAGCCACTAGAGGATTTTGAGCTGTGGAATGATGTGATCGGACATACATCCGGGGAGACTATTTAGGAGGGAATGTAATAACTCAGAGAAGAGGGGCAGTAACGAGCGGGGAGACAGGGAAAGGGGCAAAATTAGAGGTACACATTACTGGGCAAAAGACAGGCTTAAGGATGTATTACACAACCTGGGGAGCGGAGTCATTATTTTCTAATAACTGTAAGTAGAAAATAACCTTTAGAATTTGTGTCAGAGTTTTTTAGTTAAATAGAAGGAATGATGGTAACTGAGAGCAGAGTGGTAGCTGAGACCTAGTAAGGAGTGGTTGAATTCCGAAGGTGTTTTGAAGGAGACCAGCAGAATTTGCTGAGGGATCCAATGGGGGATGAGGAAAGAGGAAGCCAGAGATGTTTCCTGAGCTTCTGACTGGAGCCACCAGAAGGATGGTGTTGCCATTAGTATCACCCAGTGAGATTTGGAAGGAAAGTAGAGATCAGAATTCTTTGCCAATTTGTTCATTTTCTGCTCCCTCGCCTACAACATAAGCAGGAACTTGTCTGAGTTTGTTCACTGATATCTCCTGAGACCCCAAAGTAGAGTTGCTCCAATGTATCTGAACAAATGGATCTCCATTTCACCATGGGGGTAAAACAGTTTGCCCAAGGTCTCATAGCAAATATATCATAGAACTCAAATAGTTATACCTCCTCCCCAGTCCAAGGACCATTTCTGCAAGGACATCCTTGCTTAGAATCAGTTGAGAATTCATTCAACAGATTCATCTCTCCCTGTCAGCCAAGCCCTTCTAACCACAGTCCTCCCCTCAGCAGAAAGTTAAGTGAAGTTGAAGGCTCTTTCAGGAAGCTGCCACCATTCAGATCTGCCTGGGGGCTACCAGCGCTCCTCAGGCAGAAAGATGAAAGATGGTGTTGTTTCTCTCCAGGGACAGATTCTGGCAAATGGTGTGGCACTGGAAGAAATGGAGGTCGCTGCCAAAAACGGCCGGATTTACACACTGACTGGAGTCCTCATACCTCCCTCCATCATCCCAATCCTGCCCCATCGATGTGATGAAACAAAGAGGGAGATGAGACTGGTAAGGAAACTAGGGAACTCAATAAGGGAACCCTAAAGAGCCCTCACAGAGCAGACCATTCCGTCCTCCTGATTCTGAGGGAACTGACAGGGAGAGTCTCACACGGGAGCCTTGTTCTAAAGGATTTTCTGTCTTCATGAAGAGGCAGCGGGACCTGAGGTCCTATTTCATTGAACACAAACCAAAATTCCTGGGGGAATTTCCACACTAACCATTGCTACCCTGGTATATTCATTTTCTAAAGCTGCCACAACAAGTTACCACAAAACAAGTGACTCAAAGTAACAAAAATTTATTCTCTAAACAGTTCTGGAAGCCCGAAGTCCAAAATCAGGGTTTCCTATTTCCATTGCAACTTTTTGGCTCAGCTGGTTTTAATCAGAACAACTAAATTTCAACAAGCTTTTGAACAACCTGGACCAGAGCCACCCCACAACAAGGCGGGGAGTCACAGCTGCCCTTGTCTTCCACAGACTTCCTTCCCTGAACTTGAACAACAGCTGCTCAGGGTGGGAGAGCTCTAAACAAGTCTAACTGTTGACTCCCATCAAGTCTTTCCTGCAAATTGTTCAAGAGCTTATTCTCCATTTCCGCCCCCCCAAAAAAGAATCAAGATGTGGGCTTGAGCCACAACCCAAAGAATTTTAGTTAAATAAGAAGAGCTTCCCCATAGCTGCCTTAGAATGAAGTCTTCTTTTACTGTTTTATCTGGATTTAAATCAAACCAATGTGCTCTGGTTTAGGGTTGTTCTGATTAGATCTATTAAAAGTAGCAGTGAATTCTCTAGAAGGTATTGAGGGCTAGTAAACAGTAGGCATAGCTAGTCCCTTCTAGAAATCTGTTTTCAGAACCCATAGCTGCCTTTGGGCATGTATACTTAGATTTAGAGGTTTAATTAATAAGATCCCTGCCAGATACAGAATTTATCCCAGTGGTTCAAATGAAGAGACTTTAATTAAGAATCTGTGACAGAGGGGTGGGCAGGGCTGAGGAAACAAGCAAGTGATGCTGGGCCATCCAAGGAGAAGCAGTGGCAGGAAACCAATACAACAGAGAATCAAGGGTGGGTAGGAGGGGGAATCACCTGCGGCCACTGGGAGCAGGGCAAAGGGAAGAAGAGGTGTCCACCAGGAGCTGGAGGGATGGCACTCGAGCAGAGAGGGAGCAAGACAGAGATACCTTGACCCTGTCTTCCTCCTACCCACCGATATCCTGCTGGCCCCTCACCCAGACCAACTGGAAACTGGTTAGGAAGCCCAAGGTTGACCTGCTGAAGCAAAGAACCCAGTAGCGAAGTCAGAGGGACTTGAGTGTGTAGTCAATGCTAATGCTTTGTCCTTGGAACAGGTGGGCAACTGCAGTGTCCCCTCAGGGGCAGGGGCCTCCCTACATGGCTGAGGGTTGACCAGAAGCCTGAGGCCTGCAGACAGTCTGAACCTGAAAGAGGATGAGGAAGGGGCTTCTCTGAGCAGACCTAGTTACTTCTCCCAAACCTCTCTGGAGTTGACATCACTCCTCTCTAGGGAGGAGGCAGTAGGGGCAGGGAGAGGGGCCAAGAGTGGGATGCTAGTGGGACCACCTTTATAAGGGGCATAAGGAGACATAAGGCCAGATGCAGTGGCCTGCTGCTGCTTCTTATAGGGACCCCTGCACTGATCCCTGTCCTTCCTTCCAGGGCACATGTGTGAGCTGTTCCCTGGTGTACCGGAGCAAATGTCCCGCCGACTCCGAGCCCACAGTGAGTGTGACAGCTTCAGAGAAGCACACATCACCCCAGCAACCCCACGGGTGTGATTTCTCATCCTTCCCACCTTCCCTCTTAAAAGATAATCATTCCAACTAGGATTGGCTCTTAGCCTGCTCTGTCTGGGGGGATGGTAGAAAGATAGCTCACAGATCTGTGTTTGAGCTCTTGCTCACTTATCCAAGGTAAGTTGCTTCACATTTTTACTCTAATTTTCTTATCTGTGAGTAGTAATAATAATAGCAACATCCACAGTAGAAGCAGGATTAGCATAGATAAAAACCCAAGTGCAATGCCTGGATCAAATAGCCACTCAGTAAACATTCCCTCTCTAATCTTCCTCTTAAATAAAATCCATTGTTTGTTTAAGAGAGACAAAACTTTACCTCCACCCTCTTGGGGTCTGCAAGACCCTGGCTGGGCCTGCAAATTGAGTTGATATAAGATAAACTAACAGGAGAAAAGCACAATTTTTTTTTTACACGTACATCAGTTAAGTGACTCAGTTGTGTCCAACTCTTTGTGATCCCATGGACTGCAGCACGCCAGGCCTCCCTGTCCAACACCAACTCCTGGAGCTTGCTCAAACTCATGTCCATTGAGTCCGTGGTGCCATCCAACCATCTCATCCTCTGTCATCCCCTTCTCCTCCTGCCCTCAATCTTTCCCAGCATCAGGGTCTTTTCCAATGAGTCAGTTCTTCACATTAGGTGGCCAAAGTATTGGAGTTTCAGCTTCAGCATCAGTCCTTCCAATGAATATTCCGGACTAATCTCCTTTAGGATGGACTGGTTGGATCTCCTTGCAGTCCAAGGGACTCTTGAGTCTTCTCCAACACCACAGTTCAAAAGCATCAATTCCTCGGCACTCAGCTTTCTTTATAGTCCAACTCTCACATCCATACATGACCACTGGAAAAACCATAGCTTTGACTAAATGGTCCTTTGTCGGCAAAGTAATGTCTCTGCTTTTTAATATGCTGTCTATGTTGGTCATAACTTTTCTTCCAAGAAGCAAATGTCTTTTAATATCATGGCTGCAGTCACCATCTACAGTGATTTTGGAGCCCAAAAAATAAAATCTGTCACTGTTTCCACTGTTTCCCCGTCTATTTGCCATGAAGTGATAGGACCAGGTGCCATATCTTCCTTTTCTGAATGTTGAGTTTTAAGCCAACTTTTTCACTCTTCTCTTTCAGTTTCATTAAGAGGCTCTTTAGTTCTTCTTCGCTTTCTGCCATAAGGGTAGTGTCATCTGTGTATCTGAGGTTATTGATATTTCTCCTGGCAATCTTGGTTCCAGCTTGTGCTCCATCTAGCCCAGCATTTCGCATGTACATAGGAGTTTCCATTGGAGAAGGAAATGACAACCCACTCCAGTATTCTTGCCTAGGAAATCCCATGGACAGAGTCTGAGCCTGGTGGGCTACAGTCCATGGAGTCGCAAAGAGTTGGACATGACTTAGCAACTGAACACAGGAGCTTCCATAGGAGAATGAAGACCCAGAGAAATAGCAAAACCCAAATGTTTATAGAGTAGGTTGAACAAAGATAGGTAACTGTGGAAAAGTAACTAAAATGTGAAATATATTTCACAATATATACCTATATCAAGTCATTATCACTATGTTATATGTCTTAAACTTGTGTACAAGTTTTTTGTATCTGCTATTTTCAAGTGCCTTTAGCTCAAAATAATCCATATGGCACATTTGGAGGGGGCATGTTCTGCTACACTTCATTGGTGTCTGCTCTTCCCAGGCATCTTTCTGGAGAGAAATAAATGAAATATCAAGAAAATGACACTAGAACCATCAAAACCTTGTGATGCTTCATTGAATTCCACACCATGTCTACTGAGGAATATAGAGTTGGTTAAGGAGCATAAGGGCTTACCTGGCAGCTAAGTGGTAAAGAATCTGCGTGCAATGCAGGAATCCCAGGTTTGATTCCTGTCAGGAGGATCTCCTGGAGAAGGAAATGGCAACCCAGTCCAGTATTCTTGCTTGGGAAATCCCATGGATGGGGAGACTGGTGAACTACAGCCCACGGGGTTCTAAAGACACAACCTAGCAACTAAAACAACAACTATAGCTACACCAGGGGGCATAATGATGAATAAGATATTGTTTCGTTTTTGTCCTGAGAAGTTCTAATCTAAAAAGGAAAACAGACCATGGTACAACGATCCATAATTCATAGGCCAGGTAAGTACTCTACTGGTTGTTAAAGCAACAAATTTGAAGATAAAATTGATGACAGAAATTCCTGCCTCTAAGTTTGTCCTAAGAAAGACCTTCCCAACTAGAGAGTTCATCCCACACTAGAATAGATGGCTAAAGAGAGTGATGAGTTTACACAATCCTACTGTGGAGCACTTCATAAAGAAACAAACACACACACACTAAAATAGGCATAAGTGTTCAGATATTTGCTCCGTGAAGCCAGCGCCCCTGCGTCCTGCAGGATGCTGTCAACCAGTGGTTGTGGAGAGGGAGGGGGGAGAGGAGACTGTGGTGACTGGCATCCCAGTGATTGCTGTGTGCCAGACACTGTTCTAAATGCTCTGTGCAGCGAGCCTGCAAGAGAGGCACCTTATCATACCAGTGGATAACCTGAGAACTAAGGCGAGGAGACATAACAGCCCTCGCACAAGGTCACACAGCTGGTAGGCACAGACCATGAGCCTACATTGCCTCTGCCCAAGGAAAGAGAAGCAAGAGAGGAAAGGAAGAAATGAGATGCATGGGTCAGAGCCCAGAGAGCCCCAAACTGCCCCTCCCAGGCTCCTGTGGTCTGTATTTGGCTAAGTATCCTGACAGCCAAAGAAGAGAGTTGAGTACTTCTTCCTCAGTGACCTCAGAATTCCTCCAGACATCTAAGATTTTAGGATTTTACTGACTGTGGAAGTTTTCATTGCTCTCTTCCTGTGTAAGAGACTAAGATGAGGAGTACCTCGATACTAGTTTTTATCTAACATAAAATTTGAGCCACAGATTAAATGCTCAGGATTAAAGTTGAGATCAGCACTTTTGTCCCATTTCACAGATTAGGCAGCTTGAGGCACAGGAAGCAGTATGACTTGCCTCTGAGATCTTAAAGTTAGTAGGTGGTAAGACCCATTCTCTCGACTTACCACTTACCAGTAGTGTTTCCTAGAAAGAAGATTTAACCAGTCCAGGCCTCAGTTGCCTCATCTATTAAGAAAAGGGATGAGAAATAGCCACACAGTTAAATAATGATGATCTCCTATGGGCAGTGTGTCTGGCCCTAGGAGGTTCTCAATAAATGGTAGTTCTCAGTCATTCTGAGTGGGTATCAGAGGTTAGAGAATGGTAGGAAATCTGCCCCTATAATCCACAGACTGCACTGTTTTGTTTGGTAGATCTTTGTACAAACTAGGATGGAAATCTCTAATAGCTCCAGAATTTCTGAATAGGAGGTTTTGTGTGTGTGCGCTAAGCTGCTTCAGTCATGTCTGACTCTTTGCAACCCTGTGGACGGTAGCCCTTCAGGCTCCTTTGTCCAGGAGGAGGTTAGAGCTGGTTATTAATTGGAAGGAGGGCTAAACCACACCCACGATGCACAGGAACATGTTCCCAGATCGATCAGCAATGTCTGCCAGGACACAAGAGGGGACAAAATGTATCTATGCCCCAGGTCACCATGCAAACCCTGGCCTGTATTCTCCCAACAAGGAAACAGAGGCCTAACAGGTGACTGAGTTCTGCCTGGACCCGTGTGAGCTGTGTACTTTAGTGCTCTATGCTGGCATCGATGGTAAACTGGAGGAAATACATCATCTAGTGTATAGAGAAGCCAAGTGATGTCCAGATGACCTCAAAATGCAGACTGCAATGCTTTTTCTTCTTGACTTTCTTCCAGACACTCTTTGTTCACAAGTGTATCTACACCGGCCGAATCAGGAGCCCGAAGAATGGATGTGCCAGATACTGTAATGCCACCATGAAGGTGAGGCATGTGTGTGTGGCCGAGGACCTCATCCAGGCCACCAAGGCCCATACAGAAGCCAGCAGGCTGGGCAGTTCTTAGGCCCCAGGGTCTGTGAATCAGAGGTTGCCAGTGGGAGCTTGACCACATTTTCCTGCAAAGGAAGCTTTGAGCAGAGTTCCCTGCATCTTTGCATCCATCCCATGGTTCCTATGGCTCTTAATACAGAGCCCACACCCCTGACACTCCCCTACCTGGTGCACACTCAGCAGTGCCCCTGGCGTGGCTCCCACCTCATTCCTACCTCAGCATGTGTGCCTTTGCTAGTTCCTCCCTCAGAATGCTTTTCCAGGTTTTCTCGGGGCTGACTCATCTCTCAAGTCTCCATTCCGCCATCGCTTCCTCTGTCACCACCCAATCCACAGTGGCCCCCCAGTGTCCCCACACCTCTGTCCCCAGCCACCACTTGATAACAGCACTTCATTTTCCCAGCACATACCACTCTCTCAAATCTTCTTTTTTTTTAAATTTATTATTTGTGTCTTCCCTGACTAGCTGGAACACAGGCTCCATGAGCACAAGCCCGTGTCTCTCTTGCTCGTACGGTGCCAGAGCCGGGCAGGCAGCCAGGGGCAGCCCTCAGGAGGTTCACGGTGAACTGATGGCTGAGCACAAGCCACGCTGTCATCCACCCGAGAAAAAGGCATTCTCCTGGGGAGGGGAGGAGGCCGATACTGTTTGTGATTGTAATCGAAATGAAAATGAATAAAATGAATTTCCTTTGAGGAACTGGCACTCTGCTTTGGATTCAAAAAGGCAACATGCATTTTGTTTTTCAGATTCCAAAATGCTGCAAAGGCTTCTACGGGCCAGACTGCAACCAGTGCCCAGGAGGCTTCTCGAATCCGTGCTCCGGGAACGGGCAGGTGATGAGGGCTGAGGCTTACTTTTTCACAAAGGCTGAGGTTGACCTGTGTTGTTGTTGTTCAGTTGTTCATTGGACTCTTTTCAACGCCATGGACTGAAGCACGCCAGGCTTCCCTGTCCTTCGCTATTTCCCAGAGTTTGCTCAAACTCATGTCCATTGAGTCTGTGATGCCAACCAACCATCACATCCTCTGTCGTCCCCTTCTGCTCCTGCCCTCAATCTTTGCCAGCATCAGGGTCTTTTCTAATGAGTCGGCTCTTTGCATCAGGTGGCCAAAGTATTGGAGCTTCAGCTTCACTATCAATCCTTCCAGTAAATATTCAGGATTGATTTCCTTTAGGATTAACGGGTTTCACCTCCCTGCAGTCCAAGGGACTCTCAAGAGTCTTCTCCAAAACCACAGTCCAAAAACATCAATTCTTTGGCATCCAGCTTTCTTTATGGTCCAACTCTCACATCCATACATGACTACTGGAAACACCATAGCTTTGACTAGACAGACCTTTGCCAGCAAAGTAATGTTTCTGACCTGTGTTAAGTCAAAAAAAAGAAATCTTAAAACCATTAAACCAAGAAATGATTCAATGCCAGTCATGGTTCCCAGGGAACAAAAGAAACAGACCAGTTGCTAAAAGAACAGAAGATGTCTGCAGGAGAAGGAATCTTTCCTGGGGGAGTGGCAGTGGGCAGGGTGTCTGGCAAGGTCCCTTCTGGCCCGCTTTCCTTCTGCTGAGGGCATGACCTTGAACAACTCAGCAAGGCTTTATGGACCCCACTTTCCTCCTGTGGGAGATAGAATTGTTGGCCTGTATTGATGTTTCAAGATTTTTTAGGATCAAAATTTTGTTATTCTTTAAAAAAAAAAAAAAAGAAAAACTGCTCAGTGAATGCTTTTTTAGCCCATCTACAAAACCTGGCTTAATGAAGTGTAAGAGCCAGAACCTGACTCATCTAGCATGGAGGCCAGGGCTGAACAAACAAAGGTAAAGAGGCTGTGGTTCGTTTGGGGAAATTATGAATCTGCACATATAAGAAATCCATGTCAAAAATATGCCTCTTTCAAGGGGAAGGAAAAACTGCCTGACCACCAAGGGGGACACCACACAGGCGAGGGTAATAGGGCGAAGCTGCTACGAATTAACCTCTGTAGCTGGGAGATCTGTTTGGGGCCACAAGCCCTATTGTGATGCATGTCAATCAATACAAATCTAACCTTGAAATTGCTGGAGAGCTAGGGGGCAAAACGCGCACACTGAAGGGACAAACTGCCATTTGGAGTCACATAGCTGAGCACGTGAGAATCTGCAGAGAAAGGCTGGCCTTCATTCTGAAGGTTGGAGGTTTATCAGTCTGACCCTTAAGCATTGTGTAGAGGTTCCAGTTGTGACTGGCCCCCCTCAAATGACTTCCTGTAAAGTTCTGAATCCTGGCTTGGGATTCCTATATGTCACTGTCTTAGCTTTGTACCTAATACCCACGGCTCCACTTTCCACAAGGGTTCCCAGAGAGTCATTTCAAGCAGAACTGAATCTGAGTCAAAGAAGCAGGTCAGGAAACAAGCATCTGGGACTCCTGGCCAGGGGCAGGGGATGGGAGGTGTGTTGTCCTGACGGCCAGGGGCCCTGTCTTTGTTCCCAGTGCACCGACGGCCTTGATGGCAACGGGACGTGTGTTTGCCAGGATGGCTTCCGAGGCTCCCGGTGCCAGTTCTGTTCAGACCCCAGTAAATACGGACCTCGGTGTGACAAAAGTAAGTGTCGTTTCCAGAGCTGCCTTCTGCTCCTTAGCCAGGGTCCCCACGGCTCTGCGGTGCAATCCTGGCGTTGGGTGCCCCTTGGCTTGGTGGGTGCCCCTACCACAGGGCAGTTCTTAAGCCCTTGGGTCCCAAATGCTAGCATGTGCCAGGTTGCTGAGCCCCCTCACAGAGCTCTGAGATAGAAGGCCTGAGTGGTACCCTGGGGATTTGCATCTCTTAACAAGTGCCCTGGGATGTCAGCACCACTGACCCAAGAGCACCTTTAAAAACCAGTCATGTAGGGTTTCCCATGTACCTGAACTGATCATGGACTTCGTAGCAGCACACAGCCTCCCCACCTTTCAAGCAGTCGTCTTCCGTCAGCTCCTCCCTTTGCTAAATGTGTGGCCTTGGGTTAGTTAGGCCTCCGTTTCCTCATCTATAAAATGAGAGTCATATCGGTAACTACCTCATAAGGCTAGTACAAGTTATAAATGGAAAACACTTGCCCGAGAACAATGCCTGGCACCTAGTATGCACTACCAATATTATTATCTATTATTGTTATTCTTATCTATTATTGTTATTCTTATCTATTATTGTTATTCTTATCTATTATTGCTGGCACTGTTGCCGTTATGCTAAGTTCAGTGACATAAATGTCAGGAAACTCAGAGAACATGTAGAAAGTTCTACAGTACTAGGTATTTAAAAATATACAGCTATATAATCTTAGAAAATACATTGTTCTTAAAAATAATACAATGTGAATATATAAGTATATAAATAAAAATATACATCTCTGTGTATCTAAGCTAAGATTAGAACTCGCTGGGGAGAAAAAAATGGCTTCCTTGGTGGCTCAGTCGGTAAAGAATCTGCCAGCAATGCAGGAGACCTGGGTTTGATCCCTGAGTCAGGAAGATCCCCTGGAGAAGGAAATGGCAACCCACTCCAGTAACCTTGCCTGGAAAACCCCATGGACAGAGAAGCCTGGCAGGCTATAGTCCATGGTTCAAAAGAGTTGGACACAACTTAGTGACTACACCACCACCACCACCAAGCTGAGATCAGAACTTGATGGGGAAAAAAAATGAATAGTTCAGAGCTTGCTGTGGAATCAGACCAACATGAAGTTAAAGCTCCATTCTGAAACTTACTGGCTCTGTGACCTTAAAGGGAATTCCCTGGTAGTCCAGTGCTTAGGACTCCGTGCTTTCACTGCTGAGGGCATAGGTTCTATCCCTGGTCAGAGAATTAAGTTCCCACCAGCCATGTGGCACAGTAAAAAAAAAAAAATCTGAGACCTTAGAAAAAGTCTCTCACTGAAGCTCAGTTTCCCCATTTATAAAACGGAGACAATACTGTACCCACTTCGTAGGTGGCTGATTAAGTTGGATCATAATTGAGGACTTTAGCCCAGAGCACGTACCTAGCAGGTAATCAGTGAATGAAGCCGTTCTTACTACTATCACTGCTAACTCCACTCATCTGTTACAGAACAGACAGCCCCTCTCCTCTCTTACTGTATCTGATTTTCACAGCTACCTCTCAAGAGGGATGGGACACCAGAGCCCAGCAGAGTCAGGGCTGCCGATCCTAGTCCAATGCTCTTTTTGCCAAATAAGGTTTCTGAGGGGAAAGAAAATAGGGGCTTATTCCAAAGCCTGTTGATAGAGGCATTTTTATGAGGCTAGCAGGCAGGATGCTAAGGCTGGGAAAAGATTGGTAGGCTTCCTGCTCCAAAGCCTCTCGTCCAGGTTTGTGACTGCCCACCACCTCACACTGGGGAGCTTCCTCTTCTTTCTGGGGTCTTATTCCTTGCTAACTAAGCCCTGACTTTCATAAAAGTTTATGGAAAGTCTTTTTTGTTTTTAATCTCTTCCAGCCCCCACTCACTATGTTTCTTTTTCCTGGATGCTGGCTCCAAGCCCCCACACTAATTCCTCTCCCCGCAGTCCCTTCTGGGGCAAAACCACAGATTCCTTCATTTCTGATCATATTCAAACCCCCAAATCCTTGCCACCTGCCTTTGAGAATCTCTGGAGTGTGAGCCTGACTCTGATAATTGCTGCTTTTGCAGCAATTTTTAAATATTTGTAATCAAAAGCAAAATCAGCAGCTAAGATGATAACAGGCAGGTGGAAATGCCAGTCGATTTACTGATCTACTGTTAGTGACTCATGGTCACTAACTGGAATGGAAGTTGAAGGTCTGAGTTCAAGTCCCTGTATGGGAAAGCACCAGCAAGTTAGGCAAATTAGACAATCACCTCTCTGGGCTCAGTTTCCTCATTTTGAACATGGGAATGGTAAAAGTACCTACCTCTTGAAGCTGGTGACTATGAATGAGAGTGGTTTGGTTGCTAAGTCATGTCTTTGTGACCTCATGAATTGTAGCCCACCAGGCTTCTCTGTCCATGGGATTTCCCAGGCAAGAATACTGGAGTAGGTTGCCATTTCCTTCTCCAGGAGATCTTCCTGACCCAGGGATCAAACCCAGGTCTCCTGCATTGCAGGCAGATTCTTTTACTGCCTAAGCCACCAGGGAAACACTGTAATTGAGAGGGTACAGGTTGAAGACTGGTTCAGTGCCTAGAACAAGGTCAGTGTGCAAATACTGGCCATGAGTGGCACTGGTCTGCTATGATAGAGTGGAGAACAATACATAAGCCGCACATCAGAGGCTGTGCTGGCAGGAGAAATCACTTCTGTTTACTCCAGAACATCTTCAAGAGAAGGCAGAAAATGTCAGACTAAACTCTCCAACAGGAAGTAGGTGAAAATTGAGTTCCTTGGCCTCTTTCGTTCATCACACTCCCCCTCCCACTGCACCGCACACGCAGACATACACAGCAGTACCGAGGTCGAGCTCTTCTCTCTGAAAGCTGTCCTGGCACAGGGACAAAGATGCTCCCAGAGTCTTCCCAGGCTCAGCCACCAGGTCTGTCCTGACAGGAGTGAGGAGATGGGGGTTGAAGATGGGGGACTTCCTCTGTGGCCCATGTGCCCACTGCTAAGCTTGTCCCCAAGCCCTGAATGGCCCTTTTCCTTCTCCCTCAGCATGTCCGTGCATTTTCGGAACGTGTGATAACAGGATTGACAGCGAAGGCGCCTGCCTTCCTGGGAGCTGCAGGAACGGCTCTGCGGGGAGATTCTGCCACAAGCAGACCTCAGCCTGTGGGCCCTACGTGCAGTTCTGTCACATCCATGCCACCTGTGAATACAGTGATGGAACGGCAAGGTAGGCGCAAGGCAGGCGTGCCACCCTGTTACCTGCAGACAGGCGTGCCACCCTGTTACCTGCAGACCTACCAACCCATGTCTAACCTCTCCATAAACAAAGGCCTATTCTCTCCAGCTGCCAGCATGGCTTTAGTGGAGAAAAGCTCAGACTGAGATGGGTTCAAACTGTAGCACTTCCTACTTTCGAAACTTAACCAGCTGTGTGACCTTGGGCAGTTACTTAACCTCTCTGAGCCTCACTTTCCTCATCAGTACAATAAGGGTGATGTTGCATACCTGGCAGGGCAGTTGTGGAGGTTAGATCAACTGAATGCCCAAGCACCCAGCACCAGGGCTAGTACATCATAGGTCTTCAGTCATGGAAACTGCAGTAATTGCCATCACTCAAGTGAAAGAAATGAAGATTTACCCACCAACTTTCCAACCCTTTAAAATCTCTTTTACTTCCTAAGATCATTAATAATAACTCCCATATTAAAGACATCTTACAGGAAAACTGGGTCTTTGGATCACCAGTTGATGTCTTAATGTTGTCTCAACTATCGCACAATTGCACTCATCTCACATGCTAGTAAAGTAATGCTCAAAATTCTCCAGGCCAGGCTTCAGCAATACGGGAACCGTGAACTTCCTGATGTTCAAGCTGGTTTTAGAAAAGGCAGAGGAACCAGAGATCAAATTGCCAACATCCGCTGGATCATCAAAAAAGCAAGAGAGTTCCAGAAAAACATCTATTTCTGCTTTATGGACTATGCCAAAGCCTTTGACTGTGTGGATCACAATAAACTGTGGAAAATTCTTCAAGAGATGGGAATACCAGACCACCTGACCTGCCTCTTGAGAAACCTATATGCAGGTCAAGAAGCAACAGCTAGAACTGGACATGGAACAACAGACTGGTTCCAAATAGGAAAAGGAGTACATCAAGGCTGTATATTATCACCCTGCTTATTTAACTTTTATGCAGAGTACATCATGAGAAATGCTGGACTGGAAGAAACAAGCTGGAATCAAGATTGCCAGGAGAAATATCAGTAACCTCAGATATGCAGATGACACCACCCTTATGGCAGAAAGTGAAAAGGAACTAAAAAGCCTCTTGATGAAAGTGAAAGAGGAGAGTGAAAAAGTTGGCTTAAAGCTCAACATTCAGAAAACGAAGATCATGGCATCCGGTCCCATCACTTCATGGGAAATAGATGGGGAAACAGTGGAAACAGTGTCAGACTTTATTTTTTTGGGGCTCCAAAATCACTACAGATGGTGACTGCAGCCATGAAATTAAAAGATGCTTCCTCCTTGGAAGGAAAGTTATGACCAACCTAGATAGCATATTGAAAAGAAGAGACATTACTTTGCCAGCAAAGGTCCATCTAGTCAAGGCTATGGTTTTTCCTGTGGTCATGTATGGATGTGAGAGTTGGACTGTGAAGAAGGCTGAATGCCAATGAATTGATGCTTTTGAACTGTGGTGTTGGAGAAGACTCTTGAGAGTCCCCTGGACTGCAAGAGATCCAACCAGTCCATTCTGAAGGAGATCAGCCCTGGGATTTCTTTGGAGGGAATGATGCTAAAGCTGAAACTCCAGTACTTTGGCCACCTCATTGGAAAAGACTCTGATGCTGGGAGGGACTGGGGGCAGGAGGAGAAGGGGACGACAGAGGATGAGATGGCTGGATGGCATCACCGACTCGATGGACATGAGTTTGGGTGAAATCCGGGAGTTGGTGATAGACAGGGAGGCCTGGCGCGCTGTGATTCATGGGGTCTCGAAGAGTCGGACATGACTGAGTGACTGATCTGAACTGAACTGAACATATGCAATGGGCTGGGGGGAGGAAAGTCAGAGAAAATTTTCCTCTCTGGAAATATATGGTTCAAAAGCAGCACCTACACAAAAAAATTTCCTGGAAAATGCAGACCTGAGGAATTCTTGGCCTCATTTTTGCAGCACTTTTCTTAATTTGGGCTTCCCCTGTGGCTCAGCTGGTAAAGAATCTGCCTGCAGTGCAGGAGACCTGGGTTCAGTCCCTGGGTTGGGAAGATCCCCTGGAGAAGGAAAAGGCTACCCACTCCAGTATTCTGGCCTGGAGAATTCCATGGACTGTATCACGTCACAGAATCAGACACTGAGCGACTTTCACTTTTCTTAATTTGGAGTTGCCTAGTTAAGTGCATCCAACCCTGTTTATGGCCAACCTCCCCTACCAGTCTGCAGGCGGCATAGGGAGAGACTGGCTTTGCTCCTCCATGGTGGTGCAACAGAAATGCATCTCCCTAAGGGGTTATATGGACTTCCCTGTGGCTCAGACAGTAAAGCATCTGCCTGCAATTCGGAACACCTGGGTTCAATCTCTGGTTGGAAAGATCCCCTGGAGAAGAGAATGGCCACCCACTCCAGTATTCTTGCCTGGAGAATCCCATGGACAGAGGAGCCTGGCAGGCTATGGTCCATAGGGTCGCAAAGAGTCGGACACTACGGAGCAACTAACATTTTCACTTTCACACATAGCTTTATAAAGATGTTAAACTCATTTTCCAGATAAGGAAACAGGCTCCCAAAGGTTAAGGGACTCACCCAGGGTCCCACAACCACTGAAAGGTGGGGCCTGGATTCCCAGCCAGGTGTGTCTGACTACAGAGCCAGGAGTGACCATGACCACTATGCCATTTGCTCCCCTCATAAGGGCAAAGCGTCAGAGTGCTGAGCCATGAACCCATCTACCTCTAGCTAGCTGGTCTTTTGGGGAGTGGGGTGGGGATAGTTGCTACTTGTATTTCTGGGGCTGACTGTGCTCACTCTTCTTTGCAGCTGTGTTTGCAAACCAGGATACGAAGGAGATGGAAGCTTCTGTGTGGAGATGGACCCTTGTTCAGGATCAACCCCGGGGGGCTGCAGCCGCTATGTGAGTGTTGCCCTTTATCTCCAGGCTGCCAGGTATTTTAGGAAATCCTGAAAGAAGGCCTTCCAAAGGCAGTGTTGAATGACTTCATGGCATGAGGCATATTTGCTTGAACCCTGCGTTTTAAAGATGGTGCCAGGTGCTTTCTGTGACCCTCCACTTCTGAAATCCACATGTGCTGGGGGTCCAGGACTCTTGGGCTCCTAAAAATACAAACAGAATCAGATAGCCTAGATCATTAGTCATAAACTTGTGATTCAGACGTTACAACTTACAAGTGACTTTCATGTAACATGATCTCATTTGCTTCTCTCACCAACCCAATGAAACAGATGTTGTTTATTCCCATTTTACTGATCAGGAAACTGAGGCTCAGGGACATCAAGTGACTTGCCTTAAGACCTATTGGTGTCAGCGGTGTACCCCAAACTGACCATCACTTTCATTAATAACTCTGGAATATCACCACCACCACCTAGCCAAGGTCACCTCCATTGTTTCACTACAGTTTAATAACTGCTGTCCCTGCTGCTTCTCTATAGCCACAGCCAGAGTGGATCAGATTCTGTTTCCCCCGCATGCTGAAACCCCTTCGGGAACTTCCCCTGGCTCTGATGGTGAAATCAGGTGCAAGTGCCTTGCCCGACTCCAGACTCCCTTTGGACAAGCCTCACCCACTCAGCCTCATCTGCACAGCTCTCCTTGCACTTCTCACTCTGTCCTTCAGCCTCCTGGGGTGGTCATCCTGAAAGGCCTGGAACTCGTACAGATAGGAGCTTGGGTTAAAACATCCTATATACCTGGGTTTATGCCCCTTTATGGCTGTGTGACCTTGGGCAAGTCACTTAGCTCCTCTGAGCCTCAGTTCCCTTATCTGTAAATAGAGATAATCACAGTACCTTTCTCAAGATGAAGGCTTACACCTGCAAAACATTCAGAACCGTCCCTGACTCAATAAATGGCAGTGATGTTAGCAACGCTGGCCATTAGCTGGCCAACAACAAGGCAATTTGTTCTTTAAATCATCTTAGCTTTTCCGTCGATCTCAATGCAAGTGTGTATTTTAATCATTTCCTTTGTACTCCATGCAAATATATACCTCTTCAGGGGACCTCTGGAAATCCTTCTTTTGCGCTTAACGATCATGTGGCTGGCCCGGGGTTTCAGAGGCTTTGTTGCTGCTTTTCCTCTTGTAGGCAGAATGCATCAGAACTGGCAGGGGGACCCACACCTGCGTATGCCGTGAGGGATGGACCGGAGATGGAAGAGATTGCTCAGAGATCAACCCCTGCTCGCTGCCCAGTGCTGGCGGCTGCCACCACAATGCAACCTGCCTGTATGTAGGCCCCGGGCAGGTAGGCATGATGAGGTGGAGGGCAAAGCGGAAACACGATTCCTGCAGTGGATTTTCTTTTTTTCTCTAAACACAGAAGTACTCTGGCTAGAACTTACTGCAGCTCTTTAATCATTTGTGACAGTGGGAAGGAGTTAATTGTCACAGCAAACCTATGACTAGGCAGTATATTTTCTTTTACCTTTTGACCCCTTCACCCACACCCCACCTCTGGCAGCCACCAATCTGTTCTCCATATCTGTGAGCTTGGTTTTGTTTGTTTTTTAAATTCCACATATACGTGAGATCATATGTTGTTTGTCTTTTTCTCACCTGTTTCACTTAGCATAGTGTCCTCAAGGTCCATCCATGATGTTACAAATGGCAAGATTTCACTCTTTCTTTGGCCGAATAGTATTCTAATGTATACATACACCACATATTCTTTATCCATTAATCTGTCAGTTTGGTTGCTTCCATGTCTTGGCTATTGTAAATAAAGCTGCAATGAACATGGGGGTACACATATCCTATCAAGTTAGTGTTTTTGTATTTTTCAGATAAATATCCAGAAGTGGAATTGCTGGAACATATGGTAGTTCTGTTTTTAACTTTTTTGAGGAAACTCCATACTATTTTCCACAGTGACTGCACCAATTTGCATTCATACCAATAGTGCACAAGAATTCCTTTTCTTCACATCCTCGCCAACACTTTATTATTTCTTGTCTTTTTGATGATAGCCTTTCTTGCAGATATGAGATGAGATACCTCATTGTGGTTTTGATTTGCATTTCTCTGATTATCAGTGATGTCGAGCATCTTTTCATGTACTTATTGGTTATCTATATGTCATCTTTGGGAAAATGTCTGTTCAGATCTTTTACCCATTTTTTTAAATGTGGTTGGTTTTTCAGGGATTTTTTTTTTTTTTTGGCTGTTGAGTTATATGAGTTCTTCATATATTTTAGATATTAACCCCTTAACAGATTATGATTTGTAACTATTTTCTCCCATCCCATAAGTTTCCTTTTCATTTTATTGTTGCTTTTCTTTGCTCTACAGAAGCTTTTTCATTTGATGTAATCCCACTTGCTTTTTTTCGCTTTTGCTACCGTACAGGTACTATTACATAAAAAAGAAGATTGAGGCATGGAGAAGTTACATACTTTGCTCATGTTACACAGAAACCAAATTGTGGTGTGAAATTCACACCCAGACAGTCTGACTCCAGAACTTCCCTCTTGGTCTTCCCTTGATCTCACTCTGTATTTCTCCGTAACACTCTACAGTTTGTTGATCACTTTCACTTAACCTCATTTAAGGGACACTGAGGCAGAATGAGCTACTTCTTAGAAATTAATTTCGCTCCGAGTGAGGTGATGACAGTGTATCATGACTGTAGCCATGAAGAAGTCCTAATCATAAAAGAACTCACTGCATTCTTATCTCTTGCCAACCATTTGGCCAACAATTCCATTCGTTTTGGACTCACCAGAGTTGCCACATTGCACTTGAGGAAGAAAAACAATTTCTTGGTGTCAGTATTAGTTTGCTAGGACTGCTGTCACAAAATATCACTAACTGGACGTCATAGAGCAACAACACTGTATTGTCTGACAGTGTGGGAGGCTCGAGGTCCAAGATCGTGGTGTCAGCAGGTTTGGTTCCCTTTAAGGGCCGTGATGATGAATCTGTTCCATGCCTCTTGGTGTCCTTGGCTTACACATGCATCACCCTGATCTCTGCCTTCATGTTCACATGACCTTCTCCCTCTGTGCCTGCCTATGTACAAATCTCCCCTTTCTGTAATGACACCAATCATGCTGGATTAGGGACCCACCTTACTCCAGTGTGACCTCATCTTAACTAATTCATATTAACAATCCTTTTTCCAATAAGGTTACATTCTGAGTTGCTGGGAGTCAGAACTTCTACATAAGAGTGAGGAGGTCTGGAGAGGGACACAATCCAACCTGTATAGTATCTGTTCCCTTCTGTCTATCATCCTTTCTACAAACAAATATGAAAAACTTCTAATGGGGGTGATGGAGGAAGAGAAAGGACTTTTTAGGGTGTTACGTAAGAAATAAAATAGGCTGATTCTAGGATTGCCCTCAGTAATGTTACTAGTTGCCTTGAAATCTTGTAGATATTCCAACTAGGCAAAAGTCCTAATTACCATGAATGTTTATTTTAAAAGACAGACCATGTTGGGGTCAATATATTAGTCTTGGGGGTGCAGGAAGGTGCTACCCCAAGAAGATTAAACACTCTTGTTGATAAGGTCTTGCCCTAACTTGTAAAGTTGTATAGATGAGCATATATTTACATATAAGATACCCAATTTACCTTATAAAGCATATACAGCAAATAATACTTAAACCCTTAAAGATGAAAATTCATAAATAGAGGTTCTGTTCATTTCTTCTCACAACTTAGTGGGTCATTTTGTATCACCTCTAAATGTAGCCACTCTCTAGACCAGCCCCTCAGTAAACCTCCTCCAATCAAAAGCTCCTGCTTTCCCACCTCCGTTCTTTTTTCTCTAACATGTGACCTCAGTTTGCATGGACTCCCCACTCCTCCCACCCTCTCTTAAGGTCCATCCACACCACACTTCCCAGAAGAATCTTCCCAGCTCATCCCCCCTCCTCTGAACAGCTCTGGTCTTCATCACAGAAGCATCTCATGTGCCACTTCATCCATAAAACTTACAGCATCTCTTGTTTTCCAGTGTTTGTTAAAGATCGGATTCTTCTTACTTACTTGGTATGCTTTGTCCTCCTCGCTTCAGAGAAAGCAGCTTCAAGGTTCATTGCTGGTTCCATAATGGTCACTCAGTACCTCTGTTTGTTGAAATGATTACTTCTTTTTAAGTTGAGTTTTTTAACTTCAAAATAATGTTGGAAGACATTTGGGAATAAAAGTGAAGAGAAAAATTAACACCATTCACAGTGTACCCGCAGTCACCATTTGTGTGCTGATGTATTTTTCCCTTCTGGTCTTTTTAATGCAGAGGTTTTTACTTTCCTCTCCATTGTTGCAATCCATTACATTTTTGTTTGGTTCCTGTTCTGTACTTAGCACACACATTTCCCCATTTAGTCATACAACCCATCACTATCATACTTAATAACTGCATGATCAGGGCCGCTGCTTCCTTGTAGTTTGTACGCTACACAAAGTATCCAGCCTATGGGGCAAGCCGGGGCTGAAACCCAGCCTGCACCCTGCTCGCCAAGGTGTGGACCCTGGTGTGGACCCAAACCTTCCCAGAAGGAGGGGGCATTTGTTTTTGCATGATGAAACTGTCTGCCTGCTGAGCCACTTGCCATGTGTTGTTCACGTAGAGATGGTACCTTCCTTTCTCAGATCTGCCTGCTCAGAGGGGATGACTGTTCAAAATTACACAGTGTGCCTTATAGACCAGCAGTGGCCTTGTGTGTGGATTTCCACTAAGTGGATGCCTCATAACTTACTTCATCTTTCCCTCTTAGGTGAAGGGGCCAATTTTTTCAGTGGAATGTTCTTTAGGGTCTCTCTGAGATAAATCTCCATATGGTCCCTCTAGGGTAAGGAATTCAAAAAAGAAGTAACAACCAGCAAGAACCTACTGTATAGCACAGGGAGCACTGCTCAATGTTATGTGGCAGCCTGGAAGGGAAGGGAGCTTGGGGAAGAATGGATATATTTGTCCCTATGGCTGAGTCCCTTTGTTGTCTACCTGAAACTATCACAGCGTTGTTAATCAGCTCTGCTGCTGCTGCGGCGGCGATTCAGTCATGTCCAACTCTGTGCGACCCCATAGATAGCAGCCCACCAGACTCCGCCGTCCCTGGAATTCTCCAGGCAAGAACACTGGAGTGGGTTTCCCTTTCCTTCTCCAATGCGTGAAAGTGAAAAGGGAAAGTGAAGTCGCTCAGTCGTGTCCGACTCTTAGCGACCTCATGGACTGCAGCCTACCAGGCTTCTCCATCCATGGGATTTTCCAGGCAAGAGTATTGGAGTGGGTTGCCATTGCCTACTCCAATACAAATTAAAAGTTTTAAAACCTTTTAAAGGTCTTTTAAAAAGGAAAGTGACAAGGAGCTTTAGACTGGGAAATGTAACATAGAATGCGAAGACCAACAGCTCTGGAGTCAGAGTGTAACAAAGACATTACTGGTGTTCTCTAAAAGGGCCAAACAGCTATGGTTTCCATACTTCATTTCTTGGTGCTGTGAGAGGGCAAGGTATAAAAGTCTGTTGTTTTCAATAGTCTCTTTTACTTTGCTCTTTGAATTACAGAATGAGTGTGAGTGCAAAAAAGGATTTCAAGGCAATGGGATTGACTGTGAACCAATAACATCATGCTTAGAACAAACTGAGAAATGTCATCCACTGGTGAGTTACTTGATTTTTCTCATTAGTACTTTAAAACAATTACTTGAGAAAGAAAGAAGTTTGGATTATTTTTTACCTGGGCCCAGTAATGAACAAAATCTCTCTTACTCCCAAAGGGAGTCCCTAAGCAGAATGTGAGTAATTATTGCAAATTTCTCTCCATTCCAAAGCATGGAAGAATCAACACACAATTGCCAGAAAAGATTCCCAGCTAAATCTGAATTTCAAATAAATGACAATCCTTCAGGACAAGCATGACCCAAATATTATATCAGTTCAGTTCAGTTCAGTTGCTCAGTCGTGTCCAGCTCTTTGCAACCTCATGAATCGCAGCACGCCAGCCCTCCCTGTCCATCACCAACTCCCGGAGTTTACTCAAACTCATGTCCATCGAGTCGGTGATGCCATCCAGCCATCTCATCCTCTGTCGTCCCCATTTCCTCCTGCCCCCAATCCCTCCCAGCATCAGAGTCTTTTCCAATGAGTCAACTCTTCACATGAGGTGGCCAAAGTACTGGAGTTTCAGCTTTAGCATCATTCCTTCCAAAGAAATCCCAGGGCTGATCTCCTTCAGAATGGACTGGTTGGATCTCCTTGCAGTCCAAGGGACTCTCAAGAGTCTTCTCCAACACCACAGTTCAAAAGCATCAATTCTTCAGTGCTCAGCTTTCTTCACAGTCCAACTCTCACGTCCATACATGACCACTGGAAAAACTATAGCCTTGACTAAACGGACCTTTGTTGGCAAAGTAATGTCTCTGCTTTTCAATATGATATCTAGGTTGGTCATAACTTTTCTTCCAAGGAGTAAGCATCTTTTAATTTCATGGCTGCAATCACCCTCTGCAGTGATTTTGGAGCCCAAAAAGATAAAGTCTGACACTGTTTCCACTGTTTCCCCATCTAAACAAAAAATTATTCATGACTTATCTAAAATTCATTCTTGGTATTTTTATTTGCTAAATCTGGCAATTCTAAATCAACAGAATAGTTGAAAGGGTAACTAGATTCCCATTTTGAATGTCATAACAGAGTTTAACCCAAATTACTGGTGAAAATGCCCATTCAAGGGTAGGTTGAGCCTTGTGTCTAAATTAGGGAAAAGTAGGCACAGATGTTAGAGCTGGTCATGGTCATGTTTTTAAGAGAACATCACTAAGCAGCCAGCATCAGAACCGATGAAAACACTTAATCACAATGCTTTGGGTTGCAAATAACAGAATCCACAAAAATCAACTTAAGCAAAAAAGGAATTTGTTGGACACATGCCCCCAGGGTATCTCCATAGGCAGGAATTGCAAAACCTCCCAAGGGCTTAGAATCAGGATCAAGGCAGCTTTTCCCATCAATCCTCTGAGACCATACAATTTCTCATTTTGCTATTCTCTGTGCCTTTACTTTCTCTGTATCTGTCTCTGTCTCGTTCTCTCAAATTTAAGTGCAGTTTTTTGCATCTTGGAATATCTGACTCCCATTCTTAGAGGGACATCTACCAGTGATGCCCACTAACTCAACAGCATCCCATGTCCTAAATCTTACTCATAGGAGAAAGGATCTGACCAGGGTCTGGACCAGAAAGGTTCCAGCCCAGCTGGGTCCAGGTGTCCACATATGGGCCAGTCAGTGCTGGCCAGGGAGTAGGATGACATGAGCAGGACTACCAGACCCAGCCCTAGTATATGTGGGGAGGTGGGTGATTTTCAAAGAAGAAAAAATGGGAGATGTCCCTACAGTATCTGTTACCCAAGAGTCATAAGAGCACTTCACAAAGCTGAAGAAACTCCAGCAGTCTTAATTTAAGGCTGACTAAGCCCTGATATTCCAAACATGAGAGGTTATTGGAACTTCCACTTCATTCCAAGCTGTGGAAGAATGAGCATAGGGTTGCCGATAAAGTGCAGGACACCTAGTTAAATTTGAATTTCAGATACACAGTGAATTCTTTTCCAGCACAAGCATGCCCCCAAATCGTATATGGGACATACGTATACAAAAGCCTCTTTGTTTGTCTGAAATTCACATTAACCATGTGTCCTGATTTCTGCTCACTAAATCTTGACAGGGATGAAAAGAATCTAATTGTGATTCCATAAGAGCTATACCAAACCTGCAGGAAGGGCTGAGGGCCTGTGGGTTACTTCTAGTAATCTTTCAGTCCTGAATTTCACTGTAGACAGAGCCCAAGTATTCACAGGTACATCTCAGATCTAATGCTTTACTTAGGAAAGCAGACCACTTCTCTCATCTCCTTTGTATCAGGCAACCTGTCAGCTTACTTCCTCCGGCATCTGGAGTTGTGTTTGCCAAGAGGGCTATGAAGGAGACGGCCTTCTGTGCTATGGAAATGCTGCAGTGGTAAGTCCTCTGAGAGCAACTTCAGGACAGAATCATAAAGACAAAAATCTTCCAGTTTAAAAGAAAAAGACAAACACTCTTGGCTAGGATGCCTTTAAAGTTCTCTACCAATCACGTGCTCCAGGAGATTCTGTCTGAAACAAGCAACTTCTCACAAATGGCATATGTGCTCTATGGGTCACAAATTTTCTACAAATTGGAGGGAGGGAACTTTTATTTGGCACCTTCTGTGTACCAAAGCAGTCTTGTCTTCTCTTTCTTGCCATTCTGCCTCTTTCCAGTCCCAGACTTCCCAAACGAGCAAATAACTGGCACCTGCTGAGTTCCTGGGCAATCCTGTCCAGGTTGTAGGCCTTCTATAGGTATCCAGAGCACGCTGTGCTTACCCTTATCTAGGGTATGTGTGTGTGCACCTGTATGCACCTTCTGTGTACCAGCATCTTACTAAATCCTTAACAGGCAGCCACACTTCATTTAAACCTCATCGCAACCCTCTGGGCTTACGCTGTTATTATGCCCATTTTATTGATGAGGAAACTGAGAGCCTAAGCAAACTTTCCTCAGCTCACTCAGCTGTCTATGTGCAGAGCCCAGCTCTTAACCATTAGCACAATCTGTCAATATAGGACACACCCCACTGGACTATCACCTCTGGAGGGCAGGTCTTTGTCATGTTTCCTACTTCATTCCTACTGTTCATAAAGATCTTTTACAATGAGAAAGTAAGTTGGTGAATTTTATCCTCACTCACTTTTTGCTCAGCTCACTGGCATTTAGTTCCTGCGCCTCCTCTCAATAGGAACCACTGGTCTCACAGTGCCAGGGCTGCGCCTGCCCTAACATGCTCTTTGATGGCTGCAGCATCTGACCATGGCCGCCCTGCTGTCAGGGTCCTTCCCACCCTTCACTGCACCTGTTTCTCCTCTTCATCCCATTAGGCCCATCTCCCAACACCCATACCATGGAGCTTAAACCCAACATTTTCTCTGCACTGTCCATGGCCACATTTTCTAAAATTTTAGAACCCTAAAATCCTGCTCTCACAATGCTTTTCTCCTCCCTGGGAAAACAAGATCAAGTCCAAGTCCTCCGCCTGGCACTGCGAGGACCTCACAGGGCCTCAACTCAGTTTCCTTCCAACCATTTTACCTGAGCTGTCACCTTCCCAGCTCAACACCAGCTCTGTTCCCCTCCCCCACAGACCCTGCCTTGGGTCTTTCTCCCCTGTGTTCAGTTCCAGCTCGCACCCTCCTCTCCCTGAAGAGATTACTCGAGCACCTCAGTTCTTGTATCACTTACTAAACTGGTTTACTTTTTAACCAGGGTTTACCAACTTACTCAATAACCTCAACTACTTTCAAAAAGTAGTTAAGACATCTCTGAGATATATTGTCTTTTGGTAAATTTGCACATGCTACTACTGCTGCTGCTAAGTCACTTCAGTCGTGTCTGACTCTGTGCGACCCCATAGACGGCAGCCCACCAGGCTCCCCCATCCCTGGGATTCTCCAGGCAAGAACACTGGAGTGGGTTGCCATTTCCTTCTCCAGTGGGTGAAAGTGAAAAGTGAAAGTGAAGTCGCTCAGTCGTGTCTGACTCTTTGCGACCCCACGGACTGCAGCCTACCAGGCTCCTCCGTCCATGGGATTTTCCAGGCAAGAGTACTGGAGTGGGTTACCAAATTGTTATTGCCATTTTCGTGGTGTTCAATAGTTTTTAAAATGTTTTCACATACATTAATGCATGTAATGTTCATAATCCCAGGAGCAAGCTGTCATTATAATCATTATTCAGGTGATGCTCTTGCATTCTCAGAGAGGTTAAGCCCAAGATCATACAGCTGGTAAATGGCAGACCCGGGAACTGAACCCAGCCTTTTTAAACTCAAAGTCCAGAGCTTTCCTTACTCTATCACACCTTCAAATGTCACTAATCTACTAGCCTTCTGGGTTATCTTTTCAAATCTTAAAATCCCCAAAACAGCTATAAGTTGCATAAGGTCAGGGGCCAGCTTTTCTCTTTCATATCTTACGGCCTCCCTCACTCCAACCTGGTGCCAATTGTGATGGTTCAGTATATATGTTCATTAACAAACCCCATGGTGGATAAGGAGAAGGCAATGGCACCCCACTCCAGTACTCTTGCCTGGCAAATCCCATGGATGGAGGAGCCTGGTAGGCTGTAGTCCATGGGGTCGCGAAGAGTCGGACAAGACTGAGCGACTTCACTTTCCCTTTTCACTTTCATGCATTGGAGAAGGAAATGGCAACCCACTCCAGCGTTCTTGCCTGGAGAATCCCAGGGACGACGGAGCCTGGTGGGCTGCCATCTATGGGGTCGCACAGAGTCAGACACAACTGAAGCGACTTAGCAGCAGCAGCAGCATGGTGGATTAGTTAGAAATAACAGTGGCTAAAACTTACTGTGTCCTACATGCCAGCCTCTATTCTAAGCACTTTAAAAACATTAACCTTTCCAACTGCCACATCAACCCTAACAGTCAGAGCTTTTATCATCCCTATTTTACAGCTGGGAACATTGAGGTCCAGAGAGATGAAGTAGCTTGCCTAAGGCAGCAGCCCCCAGCCTTTTTGGCTCCAGGGACCAGTTTCGTGGAAGACAGGTTTTCCACAAATTGGGGATGGAGGGATGGTTTCAGGATGATTCAGGCATGTTACACTTATTGTGCACTTTATTTCTATTATTATTATTCAGCTCCACCTCAGAGAATCAGGCATTAGATCTCAGAGGTTAGGGACCCCTGACCTAAGGAACTATGAAAGGGCCGAACCAGAAAGAAAACCCAGGTGGTTTGGTTCCATGTCCCAAGGTCCTGCTCAATGCTGGCTCTGAAAGCGGGCAGTTTACTGAGCCCTGTGACCCTTCTGAGGGACTGGGTGGCCATGTCCTTACAACCAAAATAGATTTGGACAAACTTGAGGTTGTTGTTTCATTTGAATTTTCTGGAAATACTCCTTTACCTTGAATATAGAAGATAATTTGAGCCAATAAGCATGAAAGAAACTGCATGGCTCTGGCAACATGGGGATTCATCCAGCCTGGGCATCATTCATGTCGACATGGGCAAGGCTGGCAAGGATGATGCCCAGAGCTGCCCAGATGTGCCTCTCACTGATCCTCCTCTGTGTTCTCTCTCCTCTCTCCTCCCTCTCTTGCATGAAATGAATAAGGAATTGTCCTTTCTCTCCGCTGCAGCTGTATTTAACCAGTGGATAAATGTGAGTACCTTTGTTGAAAATAAGATTGGAAATATATATAATTTTAGAGATACGGACCGCATGTAATAGAAAACTGAAAATGGTGGGGGAGGGAAGGCAGTCGTCTAGAGCAGTGGTTCTCAGCCCTGAGTCCACTTTAGAACCATGTGGAACACACGTCTTTCAATAGCCATGCCTAGGCTCCCACCCCCAGATGCTCTGATCTGATTGGCAGAGGTTTGACCTGGGCATCCGTGTATACCAGGAACCTCACAGGTGATTCTAGCATGCAACCAGGGCTCAGTACTTCTAGTCTAGGATAAGCTGGGGTGATCGACTTTTCAACCAACCTGAATATATATGTATGGCTTCATTCTTCATTGAAAAAAAAGGTCTTTTTATAAACTCAATATACTTCATCATTAGTAATTTGCCAAGTTAGATTTGGCATTTATAGCTACAATCCTAGCACACTTCATGTGGGTTTTGCCCTCAGCCCAACATGTCCTGAGGAACTGTCCCCTCTCCCTTGGAAAGTTCTAAAACCAAGAACCTGATCTCCAGCATCCCCAATTTTCTGAATCTCTGTCATCTTTGCCCAAGTGGCCCAAGATGGCAGGTTCAGCAGCCATTGTGACAAGTGTTTAGTCCCGTTTAAGAAGACAGGTGCCAAGGCACGCAGTGTGTGGTCAGCGGCCACTGAAGGACAGCTTCCTGTTGCTTCCACATGGGGTCTCTCCTACTCCCATCACGTGGGAGAGGAGGGCCCTACAGCAGGTGCTGATTTCCATAGGACCCACCCACATGCGTGAGTTTGCCCATGGTGTGCTGTATCCCGCTCATCCCAGCTTGCAAGAGCACAGCTTTCCCAGCTCCTCTTTCAATGCTGTCCTGATGGCGGCTGGAAATCAGCCATGATGGGAGAAGTTACACCACAGAAATCAGCAAGCATTGCAAACCAGGGCTTTTGTTTATTTGTTTTTTCTGGAGAGCCAGTTGTTAAACATAAGCCCGTCAAAGCTTCTACCCAGAACTTTTAATACTTCTAGGCAAATAGATAAAGTTTGATTTCAGGCCTCCAGTCTCTCTCTCTTGCTGAAACTGTTTCTGGAGTCTTCCTACCATCCTTATTCCAAAGGCATCCAAGGATTCTCAGGGTCTCTGCACACATGTGTGCACATATACACACACACATGATCCTGTCAAGACTGTTCTCTGCCTCTTCGTTTAAACTAAAGGGTAAATGACAGATAATGATTTGAAGTGTGACCTGATTAGGAAGATATACCTTTTGTCAAGGCTCACACATTTAAATAAAAATAATGAGTCTCAGAAGGAATGTGGAGGCATCAGTCAGTAGGTGGGATGGATTTGGGAATGGAATCCCTAGGACCTTCCAAGTATCTCTGAAATGATATCACATGGGATATTGGATTTCTGCCAAGGATTAAGTCAGCCCCGTTTATCCTCTGACATGAGTCAGGCCACTTTCTTTTCCTTCTGGGATTCAGAATGCTTCCCTACAACACCTGCTGTCGACCACCTCAAATCTTACTGTCCTTGTGCCCTCCCGACAAGCCATTGCGGACATGGACCAAGAAGAGAAAGCCTTTTGGTTGACCAAGAGCAACATCCCTGTCCTCATAAAGTACGTATTATGTATTTTGTTCTTCATGATGTCTTACTAGCATCAGTGTGAATGAAGTGCAGTGGAGGTGGGCCCCATGGGCCTTGAGGTCCATGCAACTGAACATGTTCTAGGGCTGCCCCCGCCCCGCTCTTTCCCCCAGGATGGAAGTAGTCAACATGACTGACAGCCAACTCTGCTAACTGCTTTTACATACAACCTAGTTAATCCTATCTGTGAAATAGACATTATAATTATTCCCATTTTACAGATGTGGAAACCAAGGCACAGAGTGATTAAATAACTGACCCCAGAAGCCATGGCCAATAGCTTCAAGAGGAGATTTTGAATCTGGTAGTCTGGCTCCAGAACCTACCCTCTTAACTACTCCCAACACCACTGTCTCAAGCATCAATATCTCATTACAGCCCTTATGGACTATTGTTATAGGTACCATACACTACTGGGCACATACGGAGTGGCCGATCTGCAGGCCCTGTCACCTTCTGACATGCTGGCAACATCTTTGCAGGGCAACTTCCTTCAGCTGGTGAAGGCAGATGGGGTAAGAGAGCACCGTATTGGGTCTGTTCAATGGAAACTTGTGACATATGTTCATATCATACTTTGAAGTTTTTATGTTATGGAAATTTCCGAACATGAGCAAAAATAGATGGAGAATAAACCTCCATGGTAGGCATCACCCAGCTTCAACAACTATCAACATATATTGATACACACACTCACAGAGTTACTGTATAGCAGGACTCCTATAAGATGAGGCTCTCTCCCCACTGGTTGGCCACAGGCTCTTCTATTAGACCACAGACTGATCCAGAAAGACAAATATTTCACTTCTTCTGGGTGAAGGCAGTGGAGTTTCACAACTTGGATTTTTATGTGTGGCTAAGAACTTGTTATTGGTAACCTACTGATTGAGTCATTAGAGATCACTACAATATTATACTAAGTTAGGGTCAGTCAGTCAGTCTGCAGATGTTTACTGAACACCTACTGTATGTCAGGAACTGATCAGAGTGCTGGAGACAGGATAGTGCACAGGAAGAGGGGAGCCCTATAGATGCTCACCTTCTGGCATTTTCTATAGCATTTCAAGGACTTAGATTCGGTTTTCTGTAAGGAGGTCTGGCTGCCCTGCTGAATGCAGCAGTGATTTAAAGCTCTTTCTATGAACTGCACAAAATGAGGATAGACGGTCTACCGGGAAGTGAGACTACCCCATCAGTGGATTGTGGGCCACGGTCAGAATGCTCTAGAATTGCAGCTCTAAAGCATTTCTGCCTTCCTACCCATCAGCAGTGGTGCTGTGAAAAGGTTCTATCTATTTAGGTATTACATAAACATATGTGCTTCATCAGAATAGTCCTTTTAGAAAGCAGGAAAGAGTTACATAGGGCCGCATGGTCTCTACATTTTGTTACAATAATTCTAGAACCTTACTTGCATATATCAGTCAATGGGTGGTTTTCCACTAGTGTTTAAAATCATTGACTCTCTGAGCAAGCATTAACTGAACACTCACCTTGGGAAGGTTCGTCCCAGGGTTGTAGCTTCAGAAGTAAATCAATTAAGACCTGTGAATTAGAGGGGGTAACTATCAAAGACACAATCATAATGAATTCTTTCTTATGTCTGATATAAATGTCCCCCTGTAACCAAGAGAGAGGTGCAAGGTGGCCAGTGTTATGTGCTTCAGGACCTCTGCTGATGTGCCTAGGATGAGACAAGTCCCCTCAGGATCCAGAGTTCCCAGGAAGAATTTCAAAGTGCAGTGGTGGGAGAAGAGGAGAGGAACCCCAAGACAGCAGAGGCCAGTTGTGTCATACTTGGTTGGTGGCTGCATGAGCGTGCATTTAGGCTTGCTCACCTCCATTCCCCATGCATTTCATATTCTTGTAAAGTTGGTAACTGTCTGCGTTATTTTGCTAAGGCTGCTGTAACCAAGAACCACAGACTAGGTGGCTTAGACAACAGAAATTGTTGTCTCAAAGTTCTGCAGGCTGGAAGTCCAAGGTCAAGGTGTGGACAGGGTTGGTTCTGTCTGAGGACTGGGAGGTCAGGCTCTCTCCTTGGCTTGCAGATGGCAGTCCTCGTGTTCACATGGTGTTCTGCCTACATAGTTCCTATGTCCAAATTTCCTCTTCTTATAAGGACACTGGTCATATTGGATTAGGGTCCACCCTATGACCTCAATGGATATGAATTTGAGCAAACTCCGGGAGATAGTGAGGGCCAGGGGAGCCTGGCATGCTACAGTCCGTGGGGTCGCAAAGAGTCAGACATGACTAAGTGACCGAGCAATGACAACGACCTCATGTTAACTCAGTTACCTGGTATAAAGACTTTGTCTCCAAATAAGGTCACATTCTGAGGCACTGGGGGTTAGGACTCCAATATGTGAATTTGGGGGACACAATTCAACCCACCATGCTATCTACAGTGCTTTTCCAACTGCAGGATCCGTTTAGTGAGCCTCAGCCAGCACTTTTTTAATGCAATAGAATGGAGTAGAATCAATCAGATGCCTCCCACATGGTAGAGGAAATTATTATTTCATTTCAGTTGTGTGTGTGAGAGAGAGAGATCAAATGGCTCACAGTTTTAAGATATTTCTAACTGTACGTCATGGTCCAAAAGTGAGAAGGTCACTACTGTTCAAAATGTGGAAACCCTAGAAATCACTCAGTCCCCGGGTGTACTCTGTAGGGACTCACCTTCTCACTGTGGTGCATTTACAGAACATCACAATCGAAGGAGCATCCGTCATTGACGGCGACAATGCAGCCACAAATGGAGTGATACACATCATCAACAAGGTACAGAATCGCTCCCTCCTGCACATCTGGCCTCTCCTCCTTGTGTTATTTATCCTCCTACACAGTATCGTTGGTGGGGTGGGGGGGGAGTACTTAGCCTTAATATAAAAGTAACCTGCTTCATTATTTTTATTTTAAAACCGTTTAGAGGCTCTACTCATTCAGTAAGACTCAGTTATTCTTTACTTATGCCTGTATCCTGCAGTGGGTTCATATAAAGTGTAGTCGTGTATATCTCTTATTTATGAGACCATCTTACAAGGCGCCCAAGAACCTTAGTATTAGGAAGTCCATAACCCACACGGGACTTAATCAAGAACTGGAAGAAAGGCAGCTATGTATGTGTCACTGGTCCTCTCCTGTCTGCGTTATTGTGCCCAAGAAAAAAAAAAAGGAAAATGGTAGAAAAGATATTGTGGAATTTTTATTTTCTCTTCAAATGCAATTCAACAGTATTCAAGGCATGACATAGAAAAAAATTAAATGGAAAATGAGTTTTTAGACTATCCTATAATTTTTAGTTACTATGTTAAGAACTTCATTTAAATTTAAAGTTAGAATTTAGGGTATATTGGAAAATTTTGAAAAGTAGAAGATTAGAAAAGACAATTAACTAATTGCATTTTAACTAAAATTACTCTCATTTGACACTTATATACTCCCTTTTTTTATTTCAAGTTACAGAATATGTTAACAGTTTCTGTTCAGGAAAGGGAGACTTCTTATAAGACTTCTGAGTGCAATATTTTGCAAAGACCTTGCAAGTCTCTTGTATTAACAAGAGGCATAAAGAAATACATTTTATGAGCAAGTGGTAGGTCACTTGCAGAGAACCATGCTGAGTTTATGGCTTCACTTATCAGAAAGCAACATTACCAAGAGTGCTTTTTTTCTCCAATCCTGGCTTTTCAAAGTACACTTTTTAAAAAAAAATCATGAAATTACCTCTTCTTATCATTTATATTTTTATTTCTGATGAACACAACCCCATCAGTAAAATGGCACCCCAACCCATCTCCTATACTGAGCGTTATTATCATGGGACCAATTCAAAGTCCCACCTCCTCCATGAACGCCTTCCCTGATCTCTACAACCCACATCACCGAGACTAACATAGTGGCAAGCACGTAAGTCCTAGAATCATACAGGATCTGGGTTCAGGCATTCAGCTAACTCTATAACCTTGGGCAAGTTACCCAACCTCTCTGAGCTTCATTTTCCCTCCCTTTGAGGATTGAGCGACACCGTCTCTCTCAATGTGTGCTGCCTAGTGAGGCCACAGTAAATCTCAGTTTTATTCCCTTTTCCTTCCCCTGAAATCCTGTGGGATTTCTGATATGGAACCCATCTGACATAAGTGCACCCCTGTCTGATGGCCTTTATGGACTAGGTCACGCGCGCCGTTCTTGTGTGACGGCTCGTCCTGAGGGGCGGAGCTGCGTCTTCTCTCTGTCCTGCATCAGCATTACCACCTCACCTGACATGCAGTAAAATCGGAATGATTGACAGCCCGTTAGGTGCCAGGCATCATGCCAAGTATCATGCATCCCGTTTGGTTTTTACAACAACCCTAAGAAAGTATGTACCATTCTCCTCACTTGCCAAATGGGACACATGAGGCTCCTATGGCTAAGCAACTGGGTTGAAGAAGAAATTTGTGTGAACACAAAGGTTCATGGATGTGTGTCAACTGATTCAAGTTTGCTACTTAACCTCTGGGTTGCACTGGCTCCTCGAGGAGCGCCTTTTCTATCTATCCATTGGATTCTGTGGTCCCTCTTGTCAGGGCCACCACAAACAGCTATGCAGGCTGTTCCCTGCCTAGAGGGGCCTGGTCTACGGGTGGAATGGGGCTGAAATCCAACCCACTTCATGCCCCAAGCTATACACTCCTGTTTAGTCTTGCAAACTATCAGAGAATGTCTTGTTTCAACTTGAAGTGGCCTCAGGATCACATGGGGTTCCCTGGCGGTTCAGTGGTAAAGAATCCACCTGCCAATGCAGGAGATGTGAATTTAATCCCTGGGTCAGGAGGTCCTCTGAAGGAGGAAATGGCAACTCACTTCAGTACTCTTGCCTGGGAAATCCCATGGACAGAGGAGCCTGGTGGGCTATAGTCCTTGGTGTCACAAGAACAGACACTACTTAACAACTAAACAACAACATTATAATTACATACTGTTGTGACATGAACCAGTATATTGGAGAGCAGGAAGCCCTACCAACACAAGTTAACAGAATTTTGGGACTTTCTTTCCCAGGTTCTGATTCCCCAGAGAGGTCTAACTGGCTCCTTACCAAACCTGCTCACCCGACTGGACCAGATGCCTGACTATTCCAGCTTCCGGGGCTACATCATTGCAAGTACCACATCCTCTGCATGATCCTCTGCTCAGGTTACCTGGGAACAGAAGTCCCTCACGTGCTCCTGTCTCTCTCCATCACAGCAATATAACCTGGCGACTGCGATCGAGGCTGCTGATGCTTACACAGTGTTTGCTCCAAACAATGATGCCATCGAGAGTTACATCCGAGAGAAGAAGGTCACAACTCTGGTAGGTATTAGCAATAATAACTCAGGAAATTCTTTTCCAGAAATTCAAGCACTTAAAGTTTTCAGTTGATCTACCATGTACCATGTCACTCTTTCATCAAAACTGCCTTGTGAGTATCCGCTTATTTAACAGAAACTCAAGCAGAGACTCTGGAGAAGGAAATGGTAACCCACTCCAGTATTCTTGCCTGGAGAATCCCATGGATGGAGAAGCCTGGTAGGCTACAGTCCACGGGGTCACAAAGAGTCGGACACGACTGAGTGACTTCACTTTCACTTTCACTTTCAAGCAGAGACTCTCATACCCAAACCTCCCCCAGGCCAGAGCTGCTCATGTATTTCATCCATACCCCTGGAAGCACACACTCAGGCTCATAGACACAAAGATGCAGTCTCCCCAGGAATCTGGAAGCATCTTCATAGCCACCCCTCCTCCCCTCCCTGGCTTCTCCCCAGTCCCGCACAGTGAGCTGTCAGCACAAGGGACCTAGAGGGAATGGACTGTCTCCATCTTCCTCCTAGTCGCCCCATCTCTGTCTGCCCTGATTCCTAACATCTGGAGATAAACAGTCAAAACTTTTTCAAAGGACTTTGTGAAATAATACTGGGTTGGCCAAAAGGTTCATTTGTGTTTTTCTGTGACATCTTATGGAAAAACTCAAACGAACTTTTGGGCCAACCCAATGAAAAGCTCCAATCCCTTTACTCTCTGGCTCAAAACCCTTGGGTGGCTCTCCATTTCCTCAGTGACTAAGTCCAGACTGTCTCCCCAGGTACTTACAGCCTCCACAAACTGGTCACAATTACCTTCTATTCAGTGCTGGTAGCAGACTTTCCATTTAGAAGGATCCCAGGGGTGTCCTACCCCCAGCCCCATAGCAAGGGAACAAGTTTAAAGTTGTAATTGCACAGCAAGTGTGCTGTTTTCACTTCTAACTTAATATGGGGTAAGGGATGCTAAGGAGACAGGGCTGGTACTTGAAGTCCCGCTAAGCCGCTGTTGGTCCACTGCTCTCTCCCTTCCCATTCTCTGCAGACACCATGTGGTCTAACCAGAGTGATGTCATATAGACCTAAAGATGGAAAACGTGTGTTTGCTCCTGTCTACACACACACACACACACACACACACAGGAACCCTCCAGGCTCTTCTGTCCATGGGATTTTCCAGGCAAGAATACTGGAGTGGATTGCCATTTCCTCCTCCAGGGGATTGTCCCCACCCAAGGATTGAACTGGGTCTTCTACACTGCAGGCAGATTCTTTACCAACTGAGCCACCAGGGAAGCCCCCGCCACACACGCACACCACCACCTCATTCAGGAGGGCTGCCCTTCCTCCTTCCTTGCCTCCTGAATCCTCTCCATCCATCAAGTCCAGTCTCACCTTCCTCGGGAAAGCTGGTTCTAGCCCCTTCAGTTCAGTTCAGTCGCTCAGTCATGTCTGACTCTTTGCAACCCTGTGGACTGCAGCATGCCAGGCTTCCCTGTCCATCACCAACTCTTGGAGCTTGCTCAAACTCATGTCCATCGAGTTGGTGATGCCATCCAACCATCTCATCCTCTGTCGTCCCCTTCTCCTCCCACCTTCAATCGTTCCCAGTATCAGAGGCTTTTCAAATGAGTCAATTCTTTGCATCAGGTGGCCAAAGTATTGGAGTTTCAGCTTTAGCATCAGTCCTTCCAATGAATATTCAGGATTGATTTCCTTTAGGATTGACTGGTTGGATCTCCTTGCTGTCCAAGGGACTCTCAAGAGTCTTCTCCAACACCACAGTTCAAAAGCATCAATTCTTCCGTGCTCAGCTTTCCTTATAATTCAACTCTCATATCCATCTGTGCTGCTGCTGCTGTATCACTTCAGTTGTATCCAACTCTGTGCGACCCCATAGACAGCAGCCAACCAGGCTTCCTGTCCCTGGGATTCTCCAGGCAAGAACACTGGAGTGGGTTGCCATTTCCTTCTCCAATGCATGAAAGTGAAAAGTGAAAGTGAAGTCGCTTAGTCGTGTCCAACTCCAGCGACCCCATGAACTGCAGCCTACCAGGCTCCTCCGTCCATGGGATTTTCCAGGCAAAAGTACTGGAGTGGGGTGCCATTGCCTTCTCCGATCCATACATGACTACTGTAAAAACCATAGCTTTGACTAGATGGACCTTTGTTGGCAAAGTAATGTCTCTGCTTTTTAATATGTTGTCTAGGTTGGCCACAACTTTTCTTCCAAGGAGCAAGTGTCTTTTAATTTCATGACTGCAGTCACCATCTGCAGTGATTTTAGAGCCCCCCAAAATAAATTCTGTCACTGTTTCCATTGTTTCCCCACCTATTTGCCATAAAATGATGGGACCAGATGCCAAGATCTTCATTTTTTGAATGTTGAGTTTTAAGCCAGCTTTTCCACTCTCCTCTTTCATTTTCATGAAGAGGCTCTTCAGTTCCTCTTCACTTTCTACCATAAGGGTGGTATTATCTGCACATCTGAGATTATTGACATTTCTCCCGGCTATCTTGATTCCAGCTTGTGCTTCATTCAGCCTGGTATATAAGTTAACTAAGCAGGGTGACAATATACAGCCTTGACGTACTCCTTTCCCAATTTAGAACCAGTCTGCTGTTCCATGTCCAGTTCTAACTGTTGTTTCTTGACCTGCATACAGATTTCTCAGGAGGCAGGTCAGGTAGTCTGGTATTCCCTTCTCTTGAAGAGTTTTCCATAGTTTGTTGTGATATACACAAAGGCTTTGGCATAATCAATAAAGCAAAAATAGACGTTTTTCTGGAACTCTCTTGCCTTTTTGATGATCCAATGGATGTTGGCAATTTGATTTCTGGTTCCTCTGCCTTTTCTAAATCCAGCTTGAACATCTGGAAGTTCATGGTTCACATACTGTTGAAGCCTGACTTGGAGAATTCTGAGCATTACTTTTGCTAGCATGTGAGATGAGTGCAATTGTGCAGTAGTTTGAACATTCTTTGGCATTGCCTTTCTTTAGGATTGGAATAAAAACTGACCTTTTCCAGTCCTGTGGCCATTGCTAAGTTTTCCAAATTTGCTGGCATATTGAGTGCAGCACTTCAACAGCATCATCTTTTAGGATTTGAAGTAGCTCAAGTGGAATTCCATCACCTCCACTAGCTTTGTTCTTAGTGATGCTTCCTAAGGCCCACTTGACTTTGCATTCCAGGATGTCTGGCTCTAGTTGAGTGATCACACCATCATGATTATCTGGGTCATGAAGATCTTTTCGGTATAGTTCTTCTGTGTATTCTTGCCACCTCTTCTTAGTATCTTCTGCTTCTGTTAGGTCTATACCATTTGTGTCCTTTATTGAGCCCATCTTTGCATGAAATGTTCCCTTGGTATCTCTAATTATCTTGAAGAGATCTCTAGTCTTTCCCATTCTATTGTTTTCCTCTGTTTCTTTGCATTAATCACTGAGGAAGGCTTTCTTATCCTCTTTGCTATTCTTTGGAACTCTGCATTCAAATGGGTATATCTTTCCTTTTCTCCTATGCCTTTCACTTCTTTTCTCAGCTATTTGTAAGGCCTTCTTAGACAGCCATTTTGCCTTTTTGCATTTCTTTTTCTTGGGGATGGTCTTGATCACTGCCTCCTGTACAATGTCATGAACCTCTGTCCATAGTTCTTCAGGCACTCTATCAGATCTAATCCCTTGAATCTATTTGTCACTTCCACTGTATAATTTTAAGGGATTTGGTTTAGATCATACCTGAATGGTCTAGTGGTTTTCCCTACTTTCTTCAATTTAAGTCTGAATTTGGCAATAAAGAGTGCATGATCTAAGCCATAGTCAGTTCCCAGTCTTGTTTTTGCTGACTGTATAGAGTTTCTCCATCTTTGGCTGCAAAGAATATAGTCAATCTGATTTTGGTATTGACTATCTGGTGATGTCCATGTGTAGAGTCTTCTCTTGTGTTGTTGGAAGAGGGTATTTGCTATGATCAATTCGTTCTCTTAGCAAAACTCTATTAGCCTTTTCCCTGCTTCATTCTGTACTCCAAGGCCAAATTTGCCTGTTACTCCAGGTATCTCTTGACTTTCTACTTTTGCATTCCAGTCCCCTATGATGAAAAGGACATCTGTTTTGGGTGTTAGTTCTAGAAGGTCTTATAGGTCTTCATAGAACCATTCAACTTCAGCTTCTTCAGCGTTACTGGTTGGGGCATAGTCTTGAATTACTGTGATATTGAATTGTTTGCCTTTGAAACAAACAGAGATCACTCTGTCATTTTTGAGATTGCACCCAACTACTGTATTTTGGACTCTTTTGTTGACTATGAGGCCCTTAACTGGCCCCTTAGCTGCAGATAATCTCTTCTGCCTCTGAGTTCAGACCATCTGTACACCCCATAGCACTTCTACACCTCATATAAGGAAATGTCTTTGCAGGTGAGTAGGTCTTAGTTCTCCAATTAGATGAAAACTCTGGGCATTAGATTTTTGTAACTGGAATGTTGAGCGAGCAGCACTCCTGGAACAGAAGTGGAAATCATCTTTTCTTTGTCTCCCCACTCCTCCCCCATCCCTTTGAACCTGTGTAGCGGAAAACATTCATTAACTGCCCTGGGATAAAACCTCAGGCAATCGTGCAGAAAGGCTTATCACTTTCAGCCACAAACACAACCTCAATTAAGTAAAAAAAAAAAAAAAAAATTTTTAACCAGCCCCTTGTAGTTATCAACATTTTGAATTGGATTTAAAATTAAATCTTCTTTCCTCACTTGTCCCATGCTGGTACTTTGTCCCAACAGGACATTAGAGGAGGGGGCTTGGTCCTTGCACCAATCAGAGTCTATCAGAGTGTGGGGAGGGGGATAGATTGGGAGTTTGAGATTGACATGTATTCACAAGTCTGTTTAAAGTGCCCTTCCATGAAAAAGATATTAGTATAGAAAGGTAAAAATTATTACTAAAAAAAAAAAAAAATTAGGGTCCATCAGGAGACAGAAACCATACCAGAAAAAATTTAATATTATGAATTGTTTATTGGGTATAAAGCTATATAAATATAATTGAAAGGTAAAATAGAGATAGCATAGAAGCATCTATAACCCCAAAGGCTGGGAGAAGAAAAGAAAGAGGTCAGGACAACTAAAACTTAGAAACATGGAGGGGCCCAGAGAAGCAGTGACTCAGACCTGTGAGGGGCAGGGCCCATTCGTCTAGTGGCTCTGATGTTGGAGGAGGGTCCCTGGGGGCCCTTGGAGAAGGCATTGCCAGGCTGGTGCTGGCGTCTTGAAGAAGAGGGGAACATGATAAAACCACTCTGGGAGTCACAGGTCTCTGCCATTCAGATTCAGCTGCCACTGCAAGCGTGATGAGATGCAGCTGGGATGATGCCCAGTGAGTAGCCCAGTGAGTGCCCAGGGACTGGTGGACCTGTGGGCTGACTTTCCCTTCTGTGTGTCATCCAGGAGGAAGACATACTCAGGTATCACGTGGTCTTAGAGGAGAAGCTGCTGAAGAATGACCTGCACAATGGCATGCACCGGGAGACCATGCTGGGCTTCTCCTACCTCCTCGGCTTCTTCCTCCATGATGACCAGGTGCAATCCTTCCTCTGAAAACAATGGGCGTCCTAGCTCTGCCATCCGCCATCACTTTCGCATTGGATAATCTTCATGACCACTTCCTCAGCCTTATCCACAGCAGACAGCTGTCTGTGTTCCACCACAAAGTAATGACTAGGCCAGACTGGGAAGCTCCCCCTTGTCCACCCCATCACCAGCCCTCAGACCATCAGTGTGGTCTGACTGGTCTGGGGATTGAATCCCAACAGTCACAGGGCCCTTCAGTTCTGCTTCCTAATAACAGACAGTCCCCAAGCCACCTCCAAGATGGCAGGGAACCTGGCAGACAAACGTAACCCCCCAAAGTGGCATGGCCCCAGGGTGTAAGGAGCCACCTGACATGTGAAGGAAGGATCCAGCAGCCACATGAATGAACAATATTACCATTGCTTGTTCATACAGACTGCAGACCTAGGGCCAACTGCCCCCACCCCAGTATCCCAGTATTAATCTCACACAACCTCTAAGCACTTAAAGTGTTTAGAATTTGTAAAAAGAATTGAGACTAAATACATATTTTAAACATTTCAGTATGCAATTCTATGTACCTATGTCAAATAACCAGTGAAACAATCAATCGGAAAATTCAATAAGAAATTCACTATGTGACTCTGGTATAAATTCTCACAAGAAAAGGTAATAAAAACTAATGATTATTTAGGAGAAACTAAGCACTATATTAAAATGATGAAAATTTAATCCCAAATTTTTAAGCGGTAATATTGTTCCCTGTAAAAAAGTGAATTTTTTTTAAAAAGCACAATTTTGGAATCAATATTCTCAGTGTTATCATCACTGAAGCCCAAGTGAATTTTGTGTACAGTTGCTTTTTTTCTTAACATGCTCAGGTTTTGGGTTGTTTTTTTTTTAAGTCTTTCTGGTTTTTCATTACTTAGAGAATAATCGAATGCCAAATATTTCCCTCTGACTCCTATAAATAATCTTACCTATTGTGTAATAATTTTGAGGAGATCCTTTTAAATACATTTCCTTTTTTTTTTCCAGGTAAGGCAATTTTTGTTGATAAGGACCTTATATGTTTGTTTTTATCTTTGTTATCGTTTATTTCTTCATGTAGAAATGAATATTCTGGTTAGTTGAATCAGTTTTGATTCTGTCATGTTTATTTTCCATGTGTTTGAAAAGTCTTTGATCTAGAGCTTTTTTTTTTTGTCTTTTACAATAGAGACTTTATCTTAAATAGTTCTATCTTACAATAGAGGTTTTGCTTTTATTGATAACTCATTCACTCTCAGGACAACAGAGATGTGGGAAAATGCTGTCTAAATGAAGAGATTTGTGTTCAGATCAAAATTCTAATGCAGCTTGTAATTCTTCAAGTATATCTCATAATAAAAATTGTCAGATTTTTCTATGCCAAATCAACAGTATTACAACATCAGAAGTTCTGACATTTTGATATTTTAAATCAGCTCAGCCTCTTGGAATTCTGCAGATTTGTTTTGTGATCACCCTTTGACTCCACAAGTGAGGCCCCTGCTGCTTCTCCAAACCTCCACAGGCCCTGGACCACTTCTGTGCACCTCAGTCATGATTCTGCCCAACATCCCACGGAAATTCACTTGAGTCCAAGTAAATCATCAGGGACTTTAACAGTCGGTGGAAGTTCAAGTTTAAACACTTAATAGCGTCACTTCACTCTTGATGCATTGGGGAGTTTGGGAGATGGTAATCATTTTTAAATGCTCATTAGATATGAAGTTGACATCTGTTTAGTACAACAAAGAATTCCCTCTTCTCCCAACCTCAGCCCTGCTACAGCTATACACACACACAAGTATGACCCCTCAGGTTTTCAAACAGCCATTTGTTTTCAGTTATATTAATTATACTCAGGAATGAATTAATGGCTTTACTTATTTTGCACTAAACAATCATTAAGATATCCTCCCATTTAAAAAAATCAAAACCAAACAAGTTATAACTCAAAGTTGAATTTAAGTTAGAAATTTAGTTCCCATGTCTTACACACTTACTGACACACTAGGCAAAGACGGTACAAACAAAGACAGTACAAACGTCCTGCGGACACCAGAGAAGCCCCAAGGAAAACATGATACGGTTAATGCAGACCTCTGAGCAGTCGCCACACCCTAGAAAGTGGTTTATCTGGTAGAACACATTTTTGCAAACTCTAAAACACTCAAATACTATTTTTAATCTCGTATAACGGTAATTTAGTCTTACTGAGGGGTGCTTGCAAGGTAACCAGGAAGCAGAGATATGCTAAAAGGGTGCTAAGTTTCATTCTCTATGTCTTGGCTGTGGAAGGCATCTACACCTCTGAGGCCACCAATAACTAGTACAGCTGAGCACATCCTTGGAGACATATTATCAATGGCACTAACATAGTGATCGTGATTCAGAATTTTCTGAACAGTGAAAACTGATCATTTGGATGATGGAGAGAAAACTTAGAGATTATCAGGAACAACCTCTTCTTTTTACAAAGGAGGAAATTGAGGTTCAAAGAGGAAAAGCAACTGGCCCAAGGTCACACAGATAGAAGGCACCAGGTGCAGAACTGTCACTCAGACTCCCCTCTCCTAGGGCAGAGCTGTCTCCTGTACAATGTGCTGTACGTGCCAGGTGAATATTGCAGAATCTCCTAGGCTAGCATCATGTTGACATCCTCCAATCCCTATCGTCCTTATTTCCCTTAAAACCACTGTAGTAAAAATTGATAGTTAACCTTCCTGTTCACAGCTCTATGTAAATGAGGCTCCGATAAACTACACCAATGTAGCCACTGACAAGGGAGTGATCCATGGCTTGGGGAAAGTGCTGGAAATTCAGAAGAATAGATGTGACATTAACGACACTACTATCGTACGAGTAAGTTCTATCCAAGACCAATGATGTAACTAAAGAGTGTTGGCTTATTTTTTATAATTTTGAAAGCCTGGGACTCATCTATCAGAGTATCTCAATTCAGTTCAAAAAACCACTAAAGGAACATCTCTAAGAGCATACTTGGTTGTGGGTCTACAGAAATAAATAAGACATGACCCTTGCCCTCAATGGGCTCACAGTCTAGTGCCTTGTATGCCTTGGAAAGGCTGCCTGAAGGGTTGTGTTGAGCAGGATTTCAAAGCCATGGTCTTCCTCAAGAGGAAAATGTGTCATGCCCAGCATAGGCATAGGGAAGGAGCCCTGTACACCCATGGGCAGGGTTGGGCCCACCATCATCTACCAGGAGAGAAAATATGGAAATGGATAATTTCAGTATAATATAGGACAAGTAATTGAGACTTTTTACTCCATGAGATGGTATAGGTTCTCTCAGTAATAATGATAACTGTTAACATCTGTTGGGCACTTTTTATGTGCTAGGCACTGCTCCAAACATTTTACATGTATTAACCCATGGAATCCTCACAACACCCTGCAGAGTAAGCACTATCACTCTGCCCATTTTGCAGATGGGGAAAATGAGCCATAGAGAGATTAAGTGACATCCCCAGGTTCACAGAGCTACCAAGTGGCAAAGAAGGAGTTCAAGTCCAGGCAGTCTGGCCCCAGAGCGAGAGCTGTGAATGACCAAGCTATACCATCCATAGGTGCCAAGTTAAGAACTAGTCACATTGGCCTCCTCCTGTTTTGCAACAGGCTGATACTTTTAAAATGTCTGTCATTCTTCACCTGCGAATCTTTGTCTCATGACAGTGGGTATTACCTCCATGCTGAGCTCTCAGTTGGACAGTGTGCCCCTAGGGCTGGGGGCACTGTGGGTGATGCATTCTTTAATCTCACAGTCTGGCCCAATTCACTCAATAGCGGGTTTTCAATAAATGAGAGTTGGTGTTAAAGGAATTAGGATTTAATTGAGTTAAGACTCGCACATGTTACAAAATTACATGCATCTGAAATGTATAGTGGAGAAAGTGATGCTCCAATGTCCATGACCCGAAGTAGCTGAAGTGTTTGGCTCAAAGGACAGGAAAGAGGTTAGCCAGATGAGCTTCTGATTTGCATTTCTATAGCCTGAAACCTTCAGCCTCAAGTCTGGAAAATATTTGCAACCTTGTTTTGATTAAAAGTAATAACCATGAAATACTCACTTTGCCTCTGTGTTTTACCAAGGGAAAGTGTGGAAAGTGTCCCCAGCCGCCCATCTGCCCATTTGGAACTAAACCGCTAGTAAGTATTTCTTTGATATCTTCTTTGATAAAACTGTTTCTGGATCACAGGAAGGTCTGAATTAGAAAGTGAGTCTCCAGCACACCTCATTTCACTGCCCTCCTTCCTTCACTGGGTTTTAATTTAATCTCACCTTCTTAATCTTGTATGCATCTTTCTAAAGTCTTGAATCCACTGTTTTGAACCAAAGCAAATTTGAACCAAATTTTTATTAATAAATAAATAGAAACAGGAGCTCATCTCAATCAGCGCCCAATGGAAGAAGGGATTTTTCAGTTTCTACATCTTTCATATCCCAGTAGCTGGTTGAGGACAGGAGCAGGATATCTTATCAGAGGAAGTGGACTTCACAGAAACACTGTTTCAAGCCTTGAGGAGTCCCACCTTCCTGATTCCCTTTATGGTTGAAGTTATAACTAACTTTCGCAAAGAAACACATGACAGACTTGGGGGGCGATACACATATCTCTGAATGAATGACCTGTCTATGTTTCTTATACCTGTTTACAGGAAAAAAGTGCTTCAGAGGATCCAACAATTACAAAGAATCAACACACACGCACCTTCCATGGCACAATAGCAATTTATGACAATAACAATGCTGACTCTTCTTACTTGAGTTTGCATTTACTCTTGTATAAGTCTTTGTAAACAGCTTTAATCCTGCCTCAGACCAGGCAACCATCAACCAATAAATAAAAAGAAACTAAGTCTCAGTTCAATGTGGAGGGTTGGGAAGATGCTTTTATCTGAGATACTCTATGATTCTTCCTAACTTTAACTAATCTTCTAAAGAAAAGTTCTCTTTATGGAGTATCACTTTAAGGGATAATTATCTGCATTTTGCCACCTAGTATTCTGGCAGCCAACATTTCAATGTTGCATTTTCTTTTTTATGAAGCAGCTCCAAGAAGCCGACCCCCTCCCTTTCCAGAACATTTCAATTAGAGAGACAGCAATGTATCACCCACCCCCTTGCTTTCAGAGATTGGAAAGCTTTGTCCTAACTGAAAAGCTAATATTAATATAATTGCTGTTATTTCATAGGGCCAAGAGATGAGGAGATGTCTCTATACCATTTATTTCATGGGCAGGCGATCCCCGTTCTTAGGGTGCCAGCCAAAGTGTGTGAAAACCGTCATTGTGAGTATAACAATTTAATAAGCCTTCTAACAATGGCAGTAATATTGAGAAACATGATCACATGCTATACTTTTCAAAGTGCTTTTGCATGGATTCCTTCTGCCATCTTGCCTTCCTTCTCATTATTTTTAAATATTTATTTATTTAGCTGCATCAGGTCTTAGTTGCAGCATATGAGACCTTCACTGCATCATGTAGGATCTTTCGTTGTGGCACATGGGCTCTCTAGTTCTGGTGCATGAGCTGAGTTGCCCCATGATATGTGGGATCTTAGTTCCCTGACCAGGGCTGAAACCCACATGCCCTGCATTACAAGGCGGATTCTTAACCAGTGGACCTCCAGGGAAGTCCCCTCATTATCTCCATTACAGTGGTCACTCAAAATAGCCAGAGTAGCACTAAAACTCAGGATAGCCCTACAAGTCAGTACATTGGTGACAGCTGCAATTTTCAGTCTCATGATGAAGAAACAGAGGGACCAGGAGGCTAAGAGGATCTTCCTGTTCTCACAAGAAAGGGAAAGAGACAGGAAATGGGCAACTCCCTAAAGCAAGAACAGGGGCGCCTGGTCATTTAGAAAAGTGGAACCCCAGGGCTAGGGACCTCTCGGCTATGGCTTTGGAATCTGCAGGAAAATTCTCTATAACATCCTGTCCCACTCCTTTCACAGAAGACACAGCCTCTGCCAATCCTAGAGGCAAGTGATTCAGCTGTTAAGTTGTGGAGCATGCAGCTGCAGGAGATGTTGTGTTTTAGTGCACTCAAGAATAAAAGCAGGCCCAAGCAAGCAGATAATCCTGCAGGGCTTCCCGGAAATAAGAGTCATTATAGAACATCAGAGGTCTCACCTGGCTCCCAACCTTCAGTACCAGATGAAATAACACAACACACAGGGGCCAGGTTTGGGGATGACCAGGGCCCCTCCCAGGTGGCTCAGTGGTAAAGAATCCGCCTGCAATGCAGGAGACATGGGTTCCATCCCTGGGTCGGGAAGATCCCCTGCAGAAGGAAATGGCAACCCGCTCCAGTATTCTTGCCTGGGAAATCCCATGGACAGAGGAGTCTGGCAGACTACAGTCTATGGAGTCGCAAAGAGTCGGAGACCACTTAGCGACTAAACAACAACAGGGCCCATCTGGCATCACCTACATGACTCTCTTCCTGCTGCCCCTCCTCCCTTCTCACTTTTCTTCACCCTCTCTTCCTGCTTGCCTTTTTCCTTCAGGTCCTTCCTAGCTCTTCAGCAGAAGCCTCCATGCTGGTGCTGGCACCCGTGGAAATTGCATGCCCCCTGCCCCGTTCTTGGGGGATGCTGTCCCCGTCCCTTATAACCATTCCACATGTTTAAGGCTACGGGCACGCATGCAGTCCCGCCTGCAAAATGTCCACACTGTGGCTGGACACGTCCAAAGGACAGCGGTATGGCCCTGTCCCCACCCAGCCTGGCCCTTCTGTTTCAGACAAGAGAATGCTGCGCGGGCTACTTTGGCCCCCAGTGCCAGCCTTGCCCAGGGAAACCTGAGAACGTCTGCTTCGGAAATGGGATCTGCTTGGACGGAGCCAATGGCACAGGCGTGTGTGAGTGTGGGCGGGGCTTCAGCGGGACGGCCTGTGAGACCTGCGCTGAGGGCAAGTACGGCATCCACTGCGACCAAGGTGCGTACCCCACCACCCCCAGCGGGCTCCCCAAACCAACCGGAAGTGCAGGAGGAAAGAGTCTAAATACGTGCTCCCTAACCAGCTGGTGTCCAGGGCAGGCTGGAATCCACCCCCCACCACCTCGCCCCCGCCGCCATTATCATGTAAATTACAAGAACTTCCGTGTTGTGTAATTTGCACTGGCAGCAACACCAAACATTTTCTGTACTGACTAACCTGCATCTACCAGCCCACTCCAGTCTGCTCATTGACATTGTCCAACCCACCCATGTTTCTGTATTAGTCTGTGGGCCCTGGTCTCTGTGGTTACACTCAGTTTTGGACATTGTGTGATTGTTTGAAAAGCAGCTCTGTGCACATTATCTCATTTAATCCACACGGAAACCATATATACTGGAGTGTTCATGCCCCCTTTTTACAAATGAAGACTTAAGGCAAAGAGGTTGAATGACTTCCCCCAACGTCACACCTGGTGAGATTTGAATGCACACCCTGCTGCCCTCCAAAGCCTTGTTCTTGAATCAGGCCCTTTATGTGATGGTCACTCTATTGGCCCACACAGCCAGCCACATGCTTTATGTTGTTTTTACGAAAATTGTGATCTGTTTTAGCTAAGTCACCTGCAGTCTCTCACCCTGACTTTCTTGTGGCCAGGGGCACACACTTATGAGGGGGCTGACAGGAAAGAAGGGATTTTCTAATCCGTGATGGGAAAACAAAGCATTTTTTCTACCTTCTATTGAGAGTCATGCGTGTGACCTGGCTATCACTGTTTTCTCATCAGCCAGCCCAAGCCAGACAAAATCAATATATAATTGAATCATTATAATTGGGCTGTATAATATGTAATTGGCATTACTGTGCTGGTTTTTTCTGTGTTATATGGGAGAATTATATACTTGCATTTGTGCAGGATTTCCTAACCTAGGATCCACAGATGATCCTCACAGGGCCCAGCAAACCCCCAAGGCTGAATGCTTTTTTCTGAGAAAGGCATCCTTAGCTTTCTTCCAGTTCCTAAAGACACTCACCACACTGCTGCATAACAAAGGAATCTGCATTTCTGTGTAGTCAATGAAGGCAGTGTCTCACCAGGTTTATAGGATCCTAGCAGACTTCTCTCTGAAACCTACTCCTAGGGAATAAACATGGTTCCATCCCAAGGGATCCCACATAGCCTTGGCTCCTCTGATAACCTGAGCCAAGGACGCTCTCACACTGCTTGGGTCACTGCCCCGCAGTGCTACACAGTCCCCAGAGGGTGGTCTTTGTTGAAGCACAACCTGTTTCACCATTTAGCACACTCCTATGCCCCCTGCCCTTCCTGGGAATCCAATCCCTTCCCGCACCCACCCATTAGTGACACTAATTATCTGGAAGTGGACTGGAGAATTTAAATGCAGAAGTGAACCTTTGTAGTAAATCAAAAGTGAGTTATTGAACACAGGTCAAAAACCTGACAATGCATGGCTGTGTTTCCACTTAGTGTGTACTTGTGTCCATGGGAGATGCAATCAAGGACCCCTGGGTGATGGTGCCTGCGACTGTGACGTGGGCTGGCGAGGAGTGAAATGTGACAGTGGTAAGAGCCAACCTTCTGGTACTTGTGATCTGTTCTCTATTTTTTCCTCCCAAAACGGAAATGGCATCTTCATTTCTTTCTTTGGCAATAATTCCTACTGGCAGCAAAAATAGTTTGTAAAATAAAAGCATTAAAAAGAAAATAAAAATTATTCATACTCCCAAGGCAGGGAGAAAACTATCATTAGTATTTCATATTGGCCTTCCAGCCTTTTTCTAGGTATAGACATGTGTATGGGCCATGCTCTGCACACAGTTTTGTGAGTCTCTCACTTCACATAATATATATGATCAATATCTTTTCATGTGATAAATACATAGAGAAATATCATTTTTTCTTAATTTCTATATAATATCCGATCATCAGACTGTGTTAGTGGCTCAGTCGTGTCTGACTCTTTGCAACGCCATGGACTGTACCCCACCAGGTTCCTCTGTCCATGGAATCTTCCAGGCAGGAATACTGGAGTGGGTAGCCATTCTGTTTACCATGTTCTTAAAATTAGTTTTCTGCTATCATAAACAATGCTGCAAAGACTATTTCATTCATATATATATATATATATATATATATTCATGCATATGTGTGTATATATTCATATATATTTGCATTTATCTTATTAATCCATTTGGTTAGATTCCTTGAGATGGAATTTCTGAGTTAGCAGTTGGTACTTTGGGGGAAAAGTTTGCTACTTATTGCCAAGAGATTATATCAATTTATTTCCCACTCTCAGTAGGGTCTGAGCCAGTCCATTTTCCTGAACCCTCCCCCTTCCTACTGCACTGATGATTCCTTATGTGTCCCTGTGAGAGTGATGAGGAGAGAAAATTTCACAGAAAGAAGCTTATGGAAAAGCCCAAAGATGTGGGGGAGTTCTGCACATCTACAGAACCACAGGATTGCAGGATGAGAGGAATATAGGGGCAAAGAGGAACGTGGAATGAGAACAGGCTAGAGATGTGGGCAGGAGTCAGGTCATGGAAGCCTAAGGGTGATGGACCTTCTGCTGAAGCTTCCTGTTGGGAAGCCTTTTAAGGGTTTTGAGCAAGTCAGCAGTATGATGTGATTTGTGTTTTAGAAAGGTCATTCTGACACTGGACTGGAGAAATTACCCCTGGAAGCAGGTATCAGAGAGTCCCCCTCTTCTGGGGCGGGAGCTGGAGAGGAGTCACAGGTGCCTGACAGCCCAATGAAAGCTCCAGGGATATGGAGTTATCAGAAAGAGTGTCTTTGCCCAAAACTTCAGGTGATGCTAAAAATCAGGGTAACACAGATTTCATTGAAAAGCTAAAGTTGGAGTGTAAATGGTCTCAAGCCAAGGAGATACCCTAGAACAGATGTAAAATGCTGGTGTTCCAAACAAGGGTTTAGAGGGTCTGGGAGAGGGAAGTAGGGAGCAACGGGGTCACATAAACAGGAAGACAACCTGGGGGAATCCCTGAAATAGAGCAAGACAAAAGTGACAGCCAAGGATAATCAGGAGGTCATCTGTTGTAGCATAAACTACCCTCGTGTGCACAGGAGGACCAACCACGTTTAAAGGACAGGGAACAACCTGGAGGCTGCACAGGTTTTCAGGAGGCAGTTAACAAAAATCTGAACCAAGGTGGTGGCCTGACTGTGGCAGGGAAAACGAAGACACTTAATTGCCAAATGAGTTAAAATCAAGAGCACGAGGTGACTAGAGATACAGAAGAAAGGAAGAGGGAGGGAGGGGTCCACTGTGTAGATGATGGGCCAGTTCTGGAAGAGTCCAGCTTAGGGGCAGGAGGGTGAGATTGAGGAGCGGGAGAACACCCAGGTGGAGATTCCCAGGAGGTATTAGCTCACTCATTCATTCATCAGACACATGGAGCTCCTGCTGGAGGACACGGCAATGAGCAGTGTGTGGTCCCTGCCCCAGCAGCTGGCAGTCTGGGGAAAATGCGGGTTTCCAGACAGTCACTGTAGAGCAGATGTGAGTGTGTGGGTGGAAGTCTCAAGAGTGAGGCCAAGGCTGGAGACATAGGTGTCATTAAGCAGTTGGAGGTGTATTTGTGCCATGAGGGGAAGAAAGCGGGGCCAACGATGAACCACCAGACTCATCTTCTTCCTGCTTTCTCTACTGTGGAGAAAGACCCCAGTCCACCCCCGCCTGCTCACCCAGTCTTGGAGCCACCCTCTCAGCCTCCCCCTGCCCTGTCCCTAATACCATAGGTGAACTATTTCAGCTCCTTCCTCCTGCTGCTCCTCTCACCAGTACCCTTGTGATCCATCTCTTTGCCTTCTGTCACATTTTCCTCCATTCCATTCTTCACGCTGCTGCCACACAGAACCATCTAAAGCATAGATGTCTTGGTCTGTTCAGGCTATAACAAAGTACCATAGACTGAGTGGCTTATAAACAACAGAAAGTTATTTTGTTCTGGAGGCTAGCATTCAGAATCAGGGTGCCAGCATGGCTGGGTTCTGGTGACGGCCCTCTTCTGGGTTGTAGAGGGCTGTCTTCCCACGTGATGGCAGAAGGGGCAAGGGAACTCTCCAGGGTCTCACTTATAAGGACATTAGTTTCATTCATGAAGATTCCACACTCATGACCTAATCACCTAAGTCCCCACCTTCAAGTACAAACATATTACAGATTACATTTCAAAGTATGAACTGGGGACAGGGGGCATAAACATCTTGACTAGTATTATTTCCCACCCACACCCCAGGACTTAGTGACCTGCTGTGATTCTCCATTGCTTCCAGGAGGAGAAATTTCATTGCCTATAGGAAAAACACCTTAGGAGGGTGTTCAGTTCAGTCACTCAGTCATGTCCGACTCTTTGCAACCCCATGGACTGCAGCACCCCAGACCTCCCTGTCCATCACCAACTCCCAGAGTTTATTCAAACTCATGTCCATTGAGTCAGTGATGTCATCCAACCATCTCATCCTTTGTTGTCCCCTTCTCCTCCCACCTTCCATCTTTCCCAGCATCAGGGTCTTTTCCAATGAGTCAGTTCCTTGGATCAGGTGGCCAAAGTATTGGAGTTTCAGCTTCAGCATCAGTACTTCCAATGGATATTCAGGGCTGATTTCCTTTAGGATGGACTGGTTGGATCTCCTTGCAGTCCAAGGGACTCTTAACAGTCTTCTTCAACACCACAGTTCAAAAGCATCAATTCTTCGGCTCTCAGCTTTCTTTATAGTCCAACTCTCATATCCATACATGACTACTGGAAAAACCATAGCTTTGACTAGATGGAACTTTGTCAGCAAAGTAATATCTCTGCTTTTTAATATGCTGTCTAGGTTGATCATAACTTTTCTTCCAAGGAGCAAGCATCTTAATTTCATGGCTGCAGTCACCATCTGCAGTGATTTTGGAGCCCCCCAAAATATAAAGTCTCTCACTGTTTCTACTGTTTCCCCATCTATTTGTCATGAAGTGATGGGACCAGATGCCATGATCTTAGTTTTCTGAATGTTGAGTTTTAAGCCAACTTTTTCACTCTCCTCTTTCACTTTCATCAAGAGGTTCTTTAGTTCTTCTTCACTTTCTGCCATAAGGGTGGTATCATCTGCATATCTGAGGTGATTGATATTTCTCCCAGGAATCTTGATTCCAGCTTGTGCTTCATCCAGCCCAGCATTTCTCATGATGTACTCTGCGTATAAGTTAACTAAGCAGGGTGACAGTATACAGCCTTGATGTACTCCTTTCCCAATTTGGAACCAGTCTGTTGTTCCATGTCCAGTTCTAACTGTTGCTTCTTGACCTGCATACAGATTTCTCAGGAGACAGGTCAGGTGGCCTGGTATTCCCATCTCTTGAAGAATTTTCCAGTTTGTTGTGATCCACACAGTCAAAGGCTTTGGTGTAGTCAATAAAACAGAAGTAGATGTTTTTCTGGAACTCTCTTGCTTTTTCAGTGATCCAGCGGATGTCGGCAATTTGATCTCTGGTTCCTCTGCTTTTTCTAAATCCAGCTTGAACATCTGGAAGTTCATGGTTCACATACTGTTGGAGCCTGGCTTGGAGAATTTTGCATCACTTTACTAGCGTGTGAGATGAGTGCAATTGTGCGGTAGTTTGAGCATTCTTTGGCATTGCCTTTCTTTGGGATTGGAATGAAAACTGACCTTTTCCAGTCCTATAGCCACTGCTGAGTCTTCCAAATTTGCTGACATATTCAATGTAGCACTTTCACAACATCATCTTTTTAGGATTTGAAATAGCTTAAGTGGAATTCCATCACCTCCACTAGCTTTGTTCTTAGTGATGCTTCCTAAAGCCCACTTGACTTTGCATTCCAGGATGTCTGGCTCTAGGTGAGTGATCACACCATCATGGTTATCTGGGTCATAAAGATCTTTTTTGTATAGGTCTTCTGTATATTCTTACCACTTCTTCTTAATATCTTCTGTTTCTGTTAGGAGGGTGTAGTACAAAGCTATTTGCCAGTTGGCACTTGCCCAGTTTTCCAGCCTGATCTCCAGTGCACAGTCTGTACAAGGAGCACAATCTGTACAAGGAGCTTCAGCCTAGTAATGGAAATAAATGTTCAGTCATATTCAAAAAATTGCAATATAAGAGTGCAGAGTAAAGCACCTCTCCACCAGACTAGATTATCCTTTGTTCACATGCAAACTCCCCACTCCCGAGTCATGTCAGACATCGTTAATTGGTTAATTGATCATTGCACTCTTCCCTCTGAGGTCAGATAGGGGCGCCACATCCTTCTCAAAAGAGCACACCACGTGGTCTCTATCAGTTAACTGAATCAAAGGTCTAGAGCAGATTCCAGAGAGGGGGCCCTAAAAGGTGGCTGGGATTTCAGAAACAGAACAGAGAGAAAGAGATTTCCGGACTCAGGGACTAGCGCACGTAAAGGCACAGAATGGCACTGCATCCACCTAGCTCATCGGAGTCTGTAAATGTTCCCTCTCACAGAAGCACAACCACTCTCACAGCCAGGCCTCTGTTTCAGGACCTTCTATATAACTTGGCCAGGCCTAACAGGATTTCTTTCCCAAAAGCTCTTAGCCTGAGCGACCAGCCCAGTGGGTACTTTTCCATCATCTCTAACAATTTCTTGCCTGATCCTCCCCTGCCAGGAAGTATGTTAGCTGGGCATCCAAGAATAAGAACGTAATATTGTTCCAGGAAACTTAGGAATTCATTCAGCAAATAGGTAGTGAGTACCTGCTGCATGCCAGGCTCTGGGCTATTTTTGTACATGCAAAACAACAACAACTTAATTATAATTAGGTATTTGCTTATTTGGGCTTCCCTGGTGGCTCAGCAGTAAAGAATACACTTGCCAGTGGTGATGGGGGTTGTGGGTTTGATCCCTGGATTGGGAAGATCCCCTAGAGAAGGAAATGGCAACCCACCCCAGTATTCTTGCCTGAGAAATCCCATAGATTGAGGAGCCTGGGGAGCTACAGTCCATGGGGTCACAAAAGAGTAGGACATATCTTAGTGACCAAACAAGAAATTTGCTTGTTTATATCACTCTGTAGCAAAATGATGAAAAAAAAGAATAAGGAACATAGAAAGTATAAACATTGGGTTGGCCAAAAAATTCATTTGGGCCCTTCCTAAGCTCTTACAAAAACCCACATGAACTTTGTGGCCAACCCAATAAAATAGGAAGTTAAACCCCGGGGAGCAGTGTGCAGCCTCACCACCTAGCACACAGGAGACACTCCATCGGTGTATTTGACCTTCAGATTTGTCTCTGAGCTTCCTAGAAACCAAGGTAAAAGAGAACTTACATGGTCACATAGTTCCCATGATGTGTACCAGTTAACCTGTGAGGAACTGAATCATTTCCTATCACCAAGTACTAAAAGAATATTCTTGAGTGAGATTTATTTTAAAAAGTCTGACAGCATTTGGTTCTCTTTTTGCAGCGATCACAAAAGACAACTGCAACGGGACCTGCCACACCAGTGCCAAGTAGGTGCCCTCTGGCCACCTTTGGGAGTGATGCAAAGGGGATTTTTCCTAATAGTATGTGTCCACCAGACCCCATCTTTAGGGAAGAAGCTTCCTGAGACCATTTCTGAGGATTTATGATCAGATCAGGTCAGATCAGTCACTCAGTTGTGTCCGACTCTTTGCGACCCCATGAATCGCAGCACGCCAGGCCTCCCTGTCCATCACCAACTCCCGGAGTCCACTGAGACTCACGTCCATCAAGTCAGTGATGCCATCCAGCCATCTCATCCTCTGTCGTCCCCTTCTCCTCCTGCCCCCAATCCCTCCCAGCATCAGAGTCTTTTCCAATGAGTCAACTCTTCGCATGAGGTGGCCAAAGTACTGGAGTTTCAGCTTTAGCATCATTCCTTCCAAAGAAATCCCAGGGCTGATTTAAGTAAAAACTAAAAATGAGGCCACCGTCAGTTTGCCAGATCCAGCCTTTTGAACAAGCTGCCCCCTGAGCTACCTGACACGTTGGCAGAGTGCCAGTTGTTACCCCCCTTCAAGCCACAGGGACCCTTTCACAGAAGCAGAGGGAGCCTGATGGGCCTCAATTTCATCAAACCTTACTTGCAATTCACAGCCAAGCCTTCTGTCTTCATAAGTGAACTTCATATTCATAACACTCAGAGGAGCTAATGGGTTAATTCATTAAGAATCCAGAAGCTGGAGTTAGACTTGAATCAGCCTCTGTTGTTTCCATTGATTGTATAACCTTGATCCACTTATTTAAGGCCTCTAAGCCTTGGTCTCCTCATCTGTAAAATGGGAAGAATGATAGACCTACCGGTTAGGGCTACTGGATATTGTGTAGGTTACGTCAAATAGTGTGTGAAGTATAGGTTTGAGCACATAGGATGCTCTCTGAAGATGGGCAGCTGCCCTCTGTATCCTTGGACCAATGCCTCGATGTACACACTCTGTTGTTTGCCTGACAAGTGACTGCAGTTTTAGCTGCCCATGGCAGGGCTGTGCTAGGGATCAACTCTCCTCCCAGGCCTTAGGGAGGACCTCTGAGTGCCTCATGGGGCAGGAGCTGGGATCCTAGGGGGAAGGGTATTGTGAGTCCCATCCAGGCAGGAGGCGGGATGTTGTGCATTTTTCTGTAAACACCACTTGCCCTTTCTCTTGGCAGCTGTCTTCTCAATCTGGATGGCACAGCCTTGTGCAAATGTGCAGCAGGGTTCCAGGGGAATGGGACCGTCTGCACAGGTAAGTAAGGAATTTGCTAGGTGGAGGGTAACCCAAGCTATTGAGAGATCTGTGTTTCTGCAGACTAACTGGGCAGCTGCAGGACTTCCCTGGTGGTCCTGTGGTTAAGACTTCATGCTGCCAATGCAAGGGGTGTGGATTCGATCCCTAGTCAGGGAACTAAGATCCCACTTGCCATGTGATGAGGCCAAAAATAAATAAATGGACAGCTGCTAATGAGCAGTGATGGGGAACTGGATGTGGTAGGGTGGCTGACCTCATTCAGGGACAGGACACCTACTATTCACGGATTAGATGTGTTGGTTTTGGAACGTCCGGGGCCACTGCCCTGGTTCTCTTCTCTAAGTCTTGGCCACAATTGGAATCACCTGGAGAGCTTTAACAATCATGGATTTGGCTGACCAAGGGTGTGGCATGGGCATGGGGACTCTGAAATGGGACACAAAGAGGCTTGAGCCCTGGTTCTTTTTCCCACTCCCCACATGGCCTTGGGTGGTCTCTAAACTACCCTTAAAGTAAACATAAAACTATGTCCCTTGCAGAGCAATTTGGGATGAAATGACCTCTCCACGTACAACAACAGAATGAGACAGCTGTCAAAAACAGCCCCGATGTTAGACTCCTTGGGTTCAAATCCATGTTCTTATACTTTGTGTTACCTGGGGACAGTTGCTTGACTGCTCTTTGCATCATTTTGTCATCTGTAAGTTGTAGGTCATAAGAGAATCTTGCTCAGTGGATTGTTGGATGGCAGCATGACTTAATTAATACCTGTGAACATTCCTGGCACAGAGCACTCAATAAATATGAGCTAACGCTCTTATGGTGACCAATACATATTCAGTGCTAGAAAAAAATGGAAACAGCATCATTTTCTCTTGACACTGTGTCCACGAGGGCTTCAGTCCAGACTGTGGTGGAGCTAGACAATGATTGCACCAGTTTGCTTTCTTTTTTTTATTAATTAATTAAATTTGGGCTTGCGTTAGCTTTTTCTGGTTGTGGTGAGTGGGAGGCTACTCTCTAGCTGTGGTGCACAGGTTTCTTATTATGGTGGCTTCTCTTGTTGCAGAGCACAGGCTCTAGCACATGCGGGCTTCAGTACTTGTGGCACACGGGCTTAGTTGCCCTGCAGCACATGGAATCTTCCCAGAGCAGGGATTGGACCCATGGCCCTTGCTTTATAAAGCAGGTGGACGCTTAACCACTGGATCACCAGGGAAGTCCTCACCAATTTGCATTCTAGACCATCTGACCCTGGGGATTGTCTCAGGTGTTCCCTGAAGTAGGATGTGTTCAACATACCAGTGAAAACAATGGAAAGACAAGTAACTGTGATTTCTCTTGACCCCCGTTTTGCGGGGAGATAGCAAAACGGCAGCTGTTATAAACAGTCCTGTCGTCAGACTCCTTGGGTTTAAGTCTATATTCTTACAGTGTATGTTACCTGGGGACAGCTGCTTGACTTCTCTTTGCATCATTTTGTCATCTGTAAGTTAATATAATGCTCAATATTTCTATAAAACTTTCATATACATTATCCAAACCTGTGCATAAGCTTGTATGGGTGTACCCCAAAATTCATACTAATTAAGTCATTTGTCTAAAGTCACATGGTGAATGAAGGGCAAGCCAGGACTCATACACACACCTTGGGACTCCAGATCTTAGATCCACTTGGAATTGACTTTTGTATACATGCCTGCGTACTCAGTCTCTTCAGTCTGTCCGACTCTTTGCAACTCTATGGACTGTAGCCCGCCAGGCTCCTCAGTCCATGGGATTCTCCAGACAAGAATACTGGAGTAGGTTGTCATGCCCTCCTCCAGGAATCGTCCCCACCCGGGGATCGAACCCATGTCTCCTGCTTTACAGGTGGATTCTTTACCACTGAGCCATCAGAGAAGCTCTTTTGTATATATAGTGAGGTCCAAATTCATTCTTTCGCATATGGATATCTAATTGTCTCAGTATCAGTTTTCGAAAAGATCATTCTTCCTGTTATGGAAATAACATATTGGCACCTTTGCGGCAAATCAGTTGACCACAGATGTTTGAGTTTATTTCTGGACTCTTAATTCCATATGGATCCTTCTGCCAGTTCCACTCTGTCTTTATTACTGAAGCTTTGTAGTAAGTTTTGAAATTAGGGAGTGTGAGTCCTCCAACTCTGCTCTTTTTTTTAAAGATTGTTTTGACTGTTCTGGGCCATTTGAATTGATATACAAGTTTTAGAATAATCTTGTCAGTTTTTGCAAAGAAATCAACTGGGATTTTGACAGATTGTGTTTAATCTGTAGATCAGATATAGGGAGTAATGCCACCTTAACAATATTAATTCTCTCCATCAATGAACATGGAACGTCTTTCTATTATTTAGGTCATCTTTTATTTCTTTCCACAATGTTTGCAGATTTCAGAGTGTTTTACAATTTGTTAATGGAGTCCATCTTTTGATGCTATTGTAAGTGGACTTGTTTTCTTAATTTCATTTTCAGTTTGCTCATTGCTATGGTCTAGAAGTACAATTGATTTTTGACTGTTGATCCTGTGGCCTACAACATTGTTGAATTCAATGATTCACTCTAATTCTTTTTAGTGGATTCTTCAGGATTTTCCATAGCACATCATGTTATCTGCAAATAGAAATGCCTTTACATATTTTCTAATCTGAATGCCTTTTATTTCTTTCTTGCCTAATTGCCCTGACCAGAACCTTCATTCAACACAGTGTTGAACAGAAGTGGTAAAAGCAGACCTACTTGCCTTATTCCTAATCATGGAGAAAGCATTTGGTCTGCCATCATTAAGCACAATCTTAGGTGTGGGTTTTTCATAAGTGAAAAATGTCCTCTATCAGGTTAAGGAAGTTGCCTTCTATTCCTAGTCTATTCAGTGTTTTTATCATTAACGATATTGAATTTGGACAAAAGGCTTCGCTCCTTATACTAGGATGATTGTGTTTTTGTCTTTCATTCTGTTGCTGTGCTCTATTACATTAATTGACTTGGGGGTTGTTAAACAATCTTGTATTCCTATATTAGTACCTCTTTCTTATAGTATGTAATCACGTTTATATATTTCTAAATTTGACCTGCAAGTATTTTCTTGAGGATATTGAATCTATATTCATGAAGGATATTAGTCTATAGTTGTTTTGTGATAGCTTTTCCTGGTTTTGGTATCAGAGTAATACTGGTCTCATAGAATGAGTTGAGAGTCTTCCCTCCTCTTTCAGTTTTTAGGAGAGCATGTGAAATTTTGGTATTTATTAAATGTTTGGTAGAATTCACCAGTGACATCTAGTGCTTTGCATTCTTTTGAATTATCTATATTTAATCCAATGCCTGCCGTTTTGAAGTAACTTCTATTTCTCAATCACTCAAGTAAAAACACATCAATTTTCCCCCTCCTCCTCTACTGCTCTTTGTCATCTTTCTCTTCTATAGCAATCAATGCCTGTGAGATCAGCAATGGAGGTTGCTCTGCCAAGGCTGTCTGTAAAAGAACCACCCCAGGAAGCCGGGTGTGTGTGTGCAAGGCAGGCTATACTGGCGATGGCATCGTGTGCATAGGTAGGTACCACCTCTCACCTGCAATTTCCAACTGCCTTTAGTTTTGACCCCTCAGTCAAGGTGCTGTCTGATCCTTCCACTTGTTTTCCATTTACTTGTTTTCCCTTGGCTGCTTATAAGCAATTGGATAGGAAATGCTTTCACACCAAGCAAACATCCTGCTTCCCATCAAAATGTCCTCCTAAATTGAGCATCTACTGATGATTCTTCTCTGAGCAAATTACACTGTGATGGTTATAAATGTGTTTTTTTTTTTTTTAATTCCTACGTCTCTTCATTCATAACATGCTGAATTAGACTCCAAAATTCTATTATTTCAAGTTCTTGGCTGCAAACACTCATATTCATTCAATAGAGGGACAGAGTCAAGCCTGCAGATACGCCTCTGCTGGCACAGTCCCGTCCCAGAGGAGTCAGTTTTGAGAAACCACAGCCAGCACCCTCCCTGTTGGGTTCTTTCAGCCACAGAGTTGCCAAGAAAACCGACTCATGCTTTGACACCTGCTCTGCTTGGTTGGATCCATCGAGATGCCTTTACTTAAAAATAAGGCTCAATTCTCATGCCAGGTGTGGGATTTTTGTTTTAAAGAGATCAACCCCTGCTTGGAGAACCATGGTGGCTGCCACAGGCATGCAGAGTGCACACAGACGGGACCCAACCAGGTGAGCTCTGCCTCTCTGGGGGGTTACATTTTCCTAGGAGCCAATTCCTGCAGATACAGACCCAGGACTGAGGGAGAGGGGCTGAGAACAGACCTCTAGGGAGCAACAGGATGAAATAAATACATTAGAGGGAATTCTGAAACAATTCCCCTAGAGATGGTTGTTTTGAAAAGAGGAGGAAGGTAGGAGGAGCAGGGAACAAAGGGTTCATGGGAAAAAGGCCTTTCCTAAAGTGGGGCTTCCCTGGTAGCTCAGCTGGTAAAAAATCCACCTGCAATGCAGGAGACCCCGGTTCAATTCCTGGGTCAGGAAGATCCCCTGGAGAAGGGTTAGACTACCCACTCCAGTATTCTTGGGCTTCCCTGGTAGCTCAGATGGTAAAGAATCTGCCTGCAATGTGGGAGACCTGAGTTCAGTCCCTGGGTTGGGAAGATCCCCTGAAGGAGGGCTTGGCAACCCACTCCAGTATTCTTGCCTAGAGAATCCCCATGGACAGAGGAGCCTGATGGGCTATAGTCCATGGGGTCACAAAGAGTCGGACACGACTGAGCGACTAACACAGCACAGCGCAGTGGGAAGAAGTGGGCATGTGCAAACACCACATGGCTCCAGAAACATGAAGGTCTCCAGCCACGCTCTCCTTTCTTTCAGCTTTCTGATGCCCAGAATCTTACCATTTTTCTTGGGCTTGAGCCTCTGAAATACATGTACAACAGCAGAAGATAACGGTTTTAAGCCCTCTCTTGGTCACATACTCCCCAGCGCTGTGGCCAAGGCATTGCCTTCCTAGGGAGAGGTTAGGTGGGGTGGGAGCATGTGAGGACTCCACATAAAGGAGGGGAGGGGTTGAGGGGCGAAAAGACTGGGTAGGGAAGCTGGAGGCTCAGGAACCCGGACTCTGCCTCCCTCGGTCCCTGTCAAACTGTGAGCAAGCGGGAAACTGTGCATCAGAAACTGGACAGATGATGATGGAGTGAGAGCCAGCAGGACCTGACTGTGAAATGCCCCATTCTGCCTTCTTCCTGGACAGGCCGTCTGTAACTGTTTGCCGAAGTACACTGGAGATGGGAAAGTCTGCACCCTCATCAACGTCTGCTTGACCGTGAGTACCGCCCCCTCCCTGCATCTAGGGTGTGGTGTTGAGGTGGCCTCCATCAGAGCTGCTTCTGGGCCATTTCTTCCTCATGTCCCAGTTGCAGAGTTGGAGACACTGCAGTCTCTGCCTCCGTCTTCATGTGACCTCACCTCTGTGTCTGGATCTCCTCTTCCAGTGAGGACACTAGCAGACTTAAGACCCCCTGATTAATCTAAGACATCGCATCTCCGAGATCCTTCATTGCATCTGCAAAGACTGTTTTTCTAAATAAGGTCCCATTCACAGAGATCAGGGCTTAGGATGTAGACATAGCTTTGGGGAGGACATAATTGAACCCACCCCAGAGCAGGAGGAGAATGGGTCTCTGGCCCTGGTCACAGAACAAGCACATGGCAGAGTCAGAACTTGAACCCCTGTCTGTCTGACTCACAGGTCACACCCTTGGCCACTTCTCGTGCTTGTTCCTCCACGAGGCTCTGATCCCCAGCAGAGGCCCAGTTCATACACCTTCCCTCCTCATCCATATCTCTGCCCACCTGAGAGTCTCCTGCAAGCATGAAAACAGCACAGATACTCCATAATTAAAGCCCTTTCTCTCCAGACGAGGTCCCTACTGTCCCCCATGATGGTCTGTCTATTTTACACCAACTACCTTCTGGCTGGTGACTATTACTTTGCTATGATGGATTAGAGTTTAGCCTTTAGCTGAGAAGTGTCAAACAAGATTGATGCCTTCCTAGTTAACTGCCGGGTGCTGATAAACTTCCCATTTGGCAACTCTGGACTGATCTCTTCAGGGCTGGAGATCTGCTGGGATGGACTTGCCATCTTGAGATATGGGCACACCTCAGAGACATTGTGGCTTCGGTTCCACCACCAAAATACAGTGGCTATTACAATAAAGCAAGTCACAAGAATTTTTGGTGTCCCAATACATAAAAAGTTATATTTATACTATATTGAGATCTGTTAAGTATGCAATAACATTATGTCTAAAAAAATACAATGTATGTAAGCCAACCATACTTCAATTTTAAAAAGAAGACAGTAAGAGTTAAATAAATAAATAATGTATTGGGTTGCCCAGAAAGTTCATTAGGATTCACTTGTGACATCTTATGGAAAAGCCCAAACGAACTTTTTGGCAAACCCAATACATACCTTAATTAAAAAAATACTTCATTACTAAACATTGCTAACCATCATCCAACAACACAAAGTCATCACAAACTTCCAATCTGTAAAAATCACAGTACCTGCAAAGTTCAGTAAAATGAGGTATGCCTGTGTAAGGCTGGGTGAGTAGGATGACTCTTACAACTTTAGGGAGATGGAACACAAATTCAGGAAAAGAGCAAATAATGCAAACCAGTCAGTTCAGTTCAGTCACTCAGTTGTGTTCAACTCTTTGCGACTCCATGGACTGCAGCACGCCAGGCTTCCCTGTCCATCACCAACTCCCAGAGCTTACTCAGACTCATGTCTGTCGAGTTGGTGATGCCATCCAACCATCTCATCCTCTGTTGTCCCCTTCTCCTGCCTTCAATCTTTCCCAGCATCAGGGTCTCTTTTCCAATGAGTCAGTTCTTCGCATCAGGTGGCCAAACTATTAGAGCTTCAGCATCAGTCCTCCCAATGAATATTCAGGACTGATTTCCCTTAGGATTGATTGGTTTGATCTCCTTGCTGTCCAAGGGACTCTCAAGAGTCTTCTCCAATACCACAGTTCAAAAGAAACCAGTCAGAGAGTAAGACAAAAAGTGAATGTCAATACAGAATTGCTTTGTGAGCATTGGCAGGGCTGGCAAGCTAACTGGTCTGATTCCTATCCCCAACTCCTTGGAAATTTTACCAGAATAATGGCGGCTGTAGTGAATTTGCTATCTGCAACCACACTGGACAAGACGAAAGGACTTGTACTTGCAAACCAGACTACGTTGGGGATGGGTTTACCTGCCGTGGCAACATCCATCAGGTAACGCAAGGCATGTTTCTGTAAAGTGAACTCTACTTTCCTCCTTGTGTGAAGAATCTAAGGCACTGAGAAGGGTGCAAGAGTTTTGTTCCATATAAAACTAAAATGTGAGGGAGGTCCCTGGAGGGACCTGGAGGTCTAGTGATTAAGACTTTGCACTTCCATCAAAGGGTTTGATCCCTGGTCTGGGAACTAAGATCACACATGCCACACAGTTCAGTTCAGTCATTCAGTCATGTCTGACTCTTTGCAACCCCATGGGCTGCAGCACGCCAGGCCTTCCTGTCCATCACCAACTCCTGGAGTTTATTCAAACTTGTCCATTGAGTCAGTGATGCCATCCAACCATCTCATCCTCTGTCTCCTCCTGCCTTCAATCTTTCCCAGCATCAGGGTCTTTCCCAATGAGTCAGTTCTTTGCATCAGGTGGCCAAAGTATTGGAGTTTGAGCATCAGTCCTTCCAATGAGTATTCAGGACTGATTTCCTTTAGAATGGACTGGCTGGATCTCCTTGCAGTCCAAGGGACTCTCAACAGTCTTCTTCAACACCACAGTTCAAAAGCATCAATTCTTCAGTGCTCAGCTTTCCTTATAGTCCAACTCTCATATCCATACATGACTACTGGAAAAACCATAGCTTTGACTAGGCGGACCTTTGTTGGCAAAAGTAATGTCTCTGCTTTTTAATACGCTGTATAGATTGATCATAACTTTTCTTCCAAGGAGCAAGCGTTTTTTAATTTCATGGCTGCAATCACCATCTGCAGTGATTTTGGAGCCCAAAAAATAAAGTCTGTCACTGTTTTCATTGTTTCCCCATCTATTTGCCATGAAGTAATGTGACCAGATGCCATGATCTTAGTTTTCTGAATGTTGAGCTTGAAGCCAACTTTTTCACTCTCCTCTTTCACTTTCATCAAGAGGTTTTTAGTTCCTCTCCACTTTCTGCCATAAGAGTGGTGTCATCTGCGTATCTGAGGTTATTGATATTTCTCCCGGCAATCTTGATTCCAACTTGTTCTTCATCCAGCCCACCATTTCTCATGATGTACTCTGCATAAAAGTTAAATAAGCAGGGTGACAATATATAGGCTTGATGTACTCCTTTCCCAGTTTGGAACCAGTCTGTTGTTCCATGTCCAGTTCTACATGTTCCATGTCCAGTTCTACATGTTCCATGTCCACACAGCATGGCCAAAATGTAAAACAAACAAACAAAACTATAAAACATGGAAATTTTATCTTCCCATGAGAATTCACTTGATCTGGCATGCAGTGATTCAGATTAACAGTTCTCAAGTCAGAAAATGCCTGGGTATGAATTCAGCTCAGCCAGTTATTATGGTAATGTGACTTTAGGCAGATTATATCATCTCTTTGTGATATATCTGTTTTCTAGCCTTTAAAAGAAAATAATGGTAGCATTCCAAGCAAGTTGTTATACGATTTCAATGAGACAACGTGTGTAGCAGGCACAGAGTACATAGTAACTCAAAGACATGGCCATGATGTAGGCTGTTGTTGGTGTGTGTGTGCGTGTGAACACACCTGAACGTCTGTACTTGGTAGAGAGATGCTTGGATGTGATACCTGTAGATTTCTACCTATTATAAAGTGAACATCCTATTATTTGGTTTAAAGAGGGACCAGAGCATTCTGGCTGATTGAAATATTCTTGTTAGTAGAGAAAATAAATCTTCCATAAACCTATGAAAGATTTTTTAAATACTTGAACTTGCAAAAATGCTCTTAAAGCTCAGGTACTTTTATAAATGGCTGAACCTTTCCAAGGTAAATCAGATGGTGACTCCAGGAAGCTTTTAGAGCTCACGGTATATCCGCATCGTCATTCTGAACATCAGTCGTGAGCCTACAGATGAGACTTGTTTAAGAAGCCTGCCATGGCAGTGTATTCATGCGTGCTCAGTCACTCAGTTATGTCAGACTCTTTGCGACCCCATGGACCGTAACCCATAAGCAGGCTCCTCTGTTCATGGGATTTCCCAGGCAAGAATACTGAAGTAGGTTGTCATTTCCTACTCCAAGGTATCTTCCCAACCCAGGGATCGAACTCACATCTCCTGTATTGGCAGGCAAAGTCTTTACCACTGAGCCACCTGTTAAGCTCTAAAAAGATAGTAGATTCTCTCAATCTTGGAGAAATTGCCCTGTGATAACCCTATATTGTTCTTGTGTTTAATTCAGAGCCATTAAGTGGACCTTTTTGTCTTTGTTTCCAGGAGCTTCCCAAGAATCCAAAAACATCTCAGTTTTACTTCCAGTTGCTGGTAAGAATGCATATGTATGTCTAACTAGAAGAATTGGGTCTCAAACCCCTGATATGGGTTAAAGATATGAGTTAAATCTGTAACCTCTGGAGTAGGTAAAGATAGAAGACAGTCCTGGAACCTACATTTCTGCAGTACTCTCTGTGTTGGTCATCTGTGAACTTCTCAGGCCCCAGGTGGGCAGCATACAAGTGGAGTAATGGTTGCCCTTGCCCGTTGCACATGTGAGAATGTATTTTATGAAAAAACTGCCATCCAACCCGTTTAGACAAGAAGCATTACTGGGGCAATCAGCTAACTCTTTGGGTGAAAATATTAAGTTAAATCTTACATCAGAATACAGTCCAGAGATACTGAAGAAAAAGAATAAAAATCTAGAAGAGTAAAATCTAATTACTTTACAATATTGTATTGGTTTCACTAGCCTCCAATTAAAATAAATCAAATTATTTTTTTAAAAATCTAGATTAAAATCTAGAAGAAAATATAAGTAACCATAGGTCCTTAACCTTGGCAAGAACATAGAACAGTTGAGTAAATTGTCCTATTACTTAACATTTGCATTCTTATCTCAACCATAGAAAACATTTAGTGTGTGAAAGAGACACACTGGCAAAAAGTTATCTGGAAATAACAGAGATCTTTCTAGGTGGTGGGATTATGGGTAGTTATTTTCTTTTTTATACTATATTTTCAAATCTTTCATACCAGTCAACATATGTCATTCTACAACCAGATAAAAATAAACATTATTTCCATGCCTAAGGAAGTGGGTGATTCTGAATCTAAGGCTAAATGAAACACGAGTCTCCCCTTTTGGTTTTTCTCTCCCCTCTGCCATCATGTACTCTCTCTCCATTATTTGTCTGAGCCCCTGCCTTTACTTACGTTATGTATTGGGTTGGCCAAAAAGTTCATTTGGGTTTTCCCATACGACGGTACAAAAAAGTTTGAACGAACTTTTTGGCCAACCCAATACATGGCATGTGGCCCCCACCTGCCTTCCCCACAGGAACATTCTGTGCGAGACCTGGTTGGCCCTGGCCCCTTCACCATCCTGGCACCTTTATCTGCAGCCTTTGATGAGGAACCCCAGGTAAGCACGAAGCTAGAGGCAGGTAGGTAGAAGAGCTTTGGGACTGGAACATAGTCTTTGGGCATCACCCTGGAACCAACACGAAAGACATTTCTAAACAGGAGATTTAGAATCAGCTGGAGGTGACCACCAATGAAAGGGGTTGCCTGTCAGTGTGGGAAGCCCCATCATTTAAGTGGATTTGGGGTCACCACTAGCATAGACTTCTAGAGGACATCCCTAAGTAGGGTAGGAGGTTGGGAAAGACCAACCATTCTTAAATAATTTAAACCCTGATAGACACCCCTCAAAAAAAAAAAAAAAAAAGGGAATGCTAGATTAATGGGATATAAATAGGTTCTTTTCTTGCAGAATTTATCAGAGCCTTTACTATCTAACATTCACTTGGACTCTTCATACTGGATTATCCATTAATATGTAATAATGTAGCAAGCATTTATTGAATGTTTCCAACCAGAGGGCTGCTAGCTCTGGCTGGAACCCTCGGATCTATTGCAGATTAAGGACTGGGACAAAGGGGGCCTGATGCCCCAGATTCTTCGGTATCACGTGATCGCCTGCCACCAGCTTCTTCTGGAAAACCTGAAATTGACCCCAAATGCTACTTCTCTCCAAGGGGAGTCACTTGTCATCTCCGTGTCTCAGGTAGGAGAAGCCACTTCAGGAAGGTGCTCATTTTCCTTGGGCCCTCTCTCTTTCCTCTTCCTTAGAGCAGTAAGAGTAATAATAATAATAACAACTAACACACGCGGGAATGACTGCTCTATCCCGGCTACTATCCTAAGTGTCTGATGTGTGTGTGCTAAGTCACTTCAGTCATGTCCAACTCTTTGAGACACATGGACTGTAACCTGCCAAACTCCTGTCCATGCGATTTTCCAGGCAACAATACTGGAGTGGGTTGCCATGCCCTCCTCCAGGGGATCTTCCCACCCAAGAATCAAACCTGTGTCTCCTATGACTCCTGCATTGCAGGCAGATTCTTTATCCCTGAGCCACCAGGGATATGTACTAACTGATTTAATCCCCATAATGTAGATATTATTATTTTCCTCAATTTAAAAATTAGGAAACTGAACTCAGGTTAAGTAGCTTTTCCAAGATCACACAGCAAGTAAATATTAATATTAATATTAGAGCTGGAATTGAAACTCAGAGGCAAGGCAGCTTCAGGTGGTCAAGAGAACTGCTTTCAGCAATAGCTGGGGAGGGATGAAAGCTTTTGTTCAAAGCCTTGACCAAGCTGATGCCTTCCCTCACCTCAAAAAGAAACACATGGTGACTGTGGAATTCATGACAAAGGAGGAAAGTGTCTGGTGGGGTCAGAAGGGGGGTTGCTAGAGAAGACATATGAAAGAGAAGGCAATTTTGATCAGCTTATTATTTCATATTGGAGAATCGCAGTGAAATAACTGTTCTGGTTAATTGTTCAATCGCTGAGTTGTGTCTGACTCTTTGCAACCCCATGGACTGCAGCATGCCAGGCTTCCCTGTCCTTCACTGTCTCCCAGAGTTTGCTCAGACTCATGTCCATTGAGTTGGTGATGCCATCCAACCATCTCATCCCCTGTCGCCCACTTCTCTTCCTGCCCTCCATCTTTCCCAGCATCAGGGTCTTTTCCAATGAGTTGGCTCTTCACATCAGGTAGCCAAAGTATTGGAGATTATTTGCTATTAACTTCTCCAGGTGAAAATTATATTCTTGACATATGCTTAAGTAATTTGGATCTTCAGATTTTGCTCACAGCTCTACTTGAACATTCACTTTCATGATGATTTAATATGTTCACAGAATATTTTGGAAGAAGTGATTTTGTGTCTATTTCTCTATGTGCTCATTTCCTCTTTTTTCTTTTTTGGTTGATTTCAGGACATGGTATTGATAAATAATAAAGCCAGGATCATATCCAGTGATATCATCTGTACAAATGGAATCATCCACGTCATAGACAAACTGCTGTCTCCCCAAAACTTGCTTATCACCCCTAAAGATGCCTCTGGAATGATTCTGGTGGGTGAACTCATTGTCAGACTCTTAGCATGGAGTGACTCACAAGATGTAATTTATTATCTCAATTCTGCTTTTGAGGCATTGTTCAAGACAGTTAAATTTTGCTGCTTCAATCTCAAGTTACTATTAAAAACCTCACTGGGGCTTCCCTGGCAGTTTAGTGGTTAAGACTCTGCACGGGAGATGCTGGTTTCGATCCCTAGTCAGAAATAAGATCCCACAAGCCACATGTCATGCTACCCCCAAAAAAACAAAACCTCATTAATACTGTTCTTGCGTGCACGCTAAGTCGCTTCAGTCATATCCGACTCTTTGTGACGCTATGGACTGTAGCCCGCCAGGCTCCTCTGTCCATGGGATTCTCCAGGCAAGAATTCTGGAGTGGGTTGCCATGCCCTCCTCCAGGGGATCTTCTCATACCAGGAATCGAGTCTGAGTCTCTTATGTCTCCTGCATTGTCAGGCAGGTTCTTTACCAGTAGAGTCACCTGAGAAGCCCATAAGAAATACTATTCCTAGTAAGAAGTAAATAGGTGAAAGTAAATAGTTGAATGGCTTTTGTAAATTATTCTTTAGTTTCCACAAGGGCAGGTTGTGCATAGATTTGGAAGATGGAGAAATTACATAGATGGATGATAACGATGATGAGAGAAATGATAGATGATCCACAGGTAGGTAGGCACGTAGGTAGATAGACAGATAGACGGACAGATACCATTAAAACTAAACCAGGAGTAAAACATCTTCTCAATGGACAGAAAAGACACTTTCAACTTTTTTGTTACTTATTAGTGTTGGGTTCTTCATTGCAGACAGCTGAATCCACTGTATCTCATTTAAATAAAAAGGAGTTTCTAAAGATGTTAAGTATATCACCAAATCTCTTGGAAAGCAATAGAGCCTGATTCAGACACTACACACTTCAGTTCAGTTCAGTTCAGTTGCTCAGTCATGTCCGACTCTTTGCGACCCCATGAATTGCAGCACGCCAGGCCTCCCTGTCCATCACCAACTCCCGAGTTCACCCAGACTCACGTCCATCGAGTCAGTGATGCCATCTAGCCATCTCATCCTCTGTCGTCCCTTCTCCTCCTGCCCCCAATCCCTCCCAGCATCAGAGTCTTTTCCAATGAGTCAACTCTTCGCATGAGGTGGCCAAAGTACTGGAGTTTCAGCTTTAGCATCATTCCTTCCAAAGAAATCCCAGGGCTGATCTCCTTCAGAATGGACTGGTTGGATCTCCTTGCAGTCCAAGGAACTCTCAAGAGTCTTCTCCAACACCACAGTTCCAAAGCATCAATTCTTCGGTGCTCAGCCTTCTTCACAGTCCAACTCTCACATCCATACATGACCACAGGAAAAACCATAGCCTTGACTAGACGAACCTTTGTTGGCAAAGTTATGTCTCTTCTTTTGAATATTCTATCTAGGTTAGTCATAACTTTCCTTCCAAGGAGTAAGCGTCTTTTAATTTCATGGCTGCAGTCACCATCTGCATTTGCACCATCTGCAAAATCACTATCTGTGATTTTGGAGCCCAAAAAAATAAAGTCTGACGCTGTTTCCACTGTTCCCCCATCTATTTCCCATGAAGTGATGGGACCGGATGCCATGATCTTCGTTTTCTGAATGTTGAGCTTTAAGCCAACTTTTTCACTTTCCACTTTCACTTTCATCAAGAGGCTTTTTAGTTCCTCTTTACTTTCTGCCATAAGGGTGGTGTCATCTGCATATCTGAGGTTATTGATATTTCTCCCGGCAATCTTGGTTCCAGCTTGTGCTTCTTCCAGCCCAGTATTTCTCATGATGTACTCTGCATAGAAGTTAAATAAGCAGGGTGACAATATACAGCTTTGACATACTCCTTTTCCTATTTGGAACCAGTCTGTTGTTCCATGTCCATTTCTAACTGTTGCTTCTTGACCTGCATACAAATTTCTCAAGAGGCAGATCAGGTGGTATTCCCATCTCTTTCAGAATTTTCCACAGTTTATTGTGATCCTCACAGTCAAAGGCTTTGGCATAGTCAATAAAGCAGAAATAGATGTTTTTCTGGAACTCTCTTGCTTTTTCCATGATCCAGCAGATGTTGGCAATTTGATCTCTGGTTCCTCTGCCTTTTCTAAAACCAGCTTGAACATCAGGAAGTTCACGGTTCACATATTGCTGAAGCCTGGCTTGGAGAATTTTGAGCATTACTTTACTAGCATGTGAGATGAGTACCACTGTGCGGTAGTTTGAGCATTCTTTGGCACTGCCTTTCTTTGGGATTGGAATGAAAACTGACCTTTTCCAGTCCTATGGCCACTGCTGAGTTTTCCAGATTTGCTGGCATATTGAGTGCAGCACTTTCACAGCATCATCTTTCAGGATTTGAAATAGCTCAAGTGGAATTCTATCACCTCCACTAGCTTTGTTCGTAGTGATGCTTCCTAAGGCCCACTTGACTTCACATTCCAGGATGTCTGGCTGTAGGTCAGTGATCACACCCTCGTGATTATCTGGGTCATGAAGATCTTCTTTGTACAGTTCTTCTGTGTATTCTTGCCATCTCTTCTAAATATCTTCTGCTTCTGTTAGGTCCATACCATTTCTGTCCTTTATCGAGCCTATCTTTGCATGAAATATTCCCTTAGACACTACACAGCTGGGGACAAAGCAGCCGGGAACACTTGTGAAGGGAGGACACCTGACTTTCCCAGAGGGCTGTCCAGAACCAGCTCTGCCTGTGCCCTCTGTCTCCAGCCCCATCTCTAGGAAGCAAGAGTCTGCACACCAGATGCCTCCAGCCCTGTGACCATCAGAAGATCTAATATCCCTGCTAGCAGCCACCACCTCCTCGTGTCGTGTCTTTCTACCTATAAGTTTTGTACAAGCACTTCTGCTTGGGGGATGCCATATCACATGTGGGACTCTAGCTGCGGGGCAGTCTGAGAAAATGCAGTGCTTAGCCATCCAGCCCCTGTGTTACGGAAAGGCAGGCGTACAACCTACAGAGTCTCCTATGTTATCTTCCCCTCATTTTATTCAGTTGAGCTTTTGTTAAAGTGCTTTGTGAACTGTACAAATAAAAGTTTCATTCCCATTCTTACTATCTTTGCAGCAAAATCTTACGACAGTGGCCATGAACCACGGCTACGGCAAATTTAGCAACTTGATTCAGGTAAAAGCCTAGGAGAAAAGTTGCCTCGGGGGATGTAAGCTACCTAAAGAGGTTTGGTTTGTGGAGAGTTTTTTGTTTGTTATGTAGTTTTTGTTTGCGGCACTAGCCAGCTGCTGTGCGGTTTTAAGGAAGTCTAGTGTTCTGGAGAACAAAGTCATACTCTGCACTCCATCCCCCAAATGTTTCCTAGCTGAGTTAGAAGTTGAAGTATTTGAGGCTAGAGTGAGGGAAAGGAATTAGGATGTGCCCATTCCTAAAACAGGGGCTTCATGTCTGGAATCATCACCCCCTTCACTGAGATGGGGAAAGCTGAAAGGCAAAGATGGGAAATCTCTGCCCGTTAGGCAGAAATTACATTTCAAACCACATTTTTCTGACTTCAGAGACAAGTCCCACGAATTGTGTAGAGAAACTTCTTGTTCAAAGATTTCAGAGAATAATCAGGAAGGAGCAGGTTCTTCCACGACCTCCTCCACCACCTACCCCAGCAGTCTCAGGAGCTCTCTAAGAACCCTGGGGTCCCCATAGCACAGACTGCAAACCTCTGTGCAGACCAGCAATTTCCAAAGGGGTCTTGGGCTCAGACTGTCTGGGGAGCTGTTTAGAAAAGGAGATTGGAAGGTGCTCATAATAAGACTCTCCAGTGATGTTACAGACCAGTATCTTTGCCCACCCACCCACTCCCTAAACCTTCTAATGCCCCCACCCCTGGGCATCAGGTCTGCATGAACACAAGCTTTTGTAGCAAGTTAAAAGTCTCTCTGGGTCTCAAAAAGAGGGAATAATAAAGCTTACTTCATAGGGTCGTTGGGAAAACTACAAGAAAAAATGTATATGATGTAGAAGAAAAAATGTAGAAGATTCTCAAAATGATTCTTTGCCAGTCACCTGGCAATTTCTTTTTTGAGTCTATGTGATCTAGAAATCCTCTAAATATATACAAGTATCTCAATATTGTATAGGTTTCACATTTTTAAAGGAAATATGGGGAAAGTGCTAAGTGGGTCTTCCAGAAATTAAAACGTTTGGACAAGAGTAGTGGCAAAAAAGAGTCTTGCTAAAGTGTGTTTCCCTATTAACAAAGTCCAGAATTGGCCTTTCTGTTTTACTTTCTAAGAAAATGAGAGTCAAAATGACCTTCAGTTTCAGGCTGAATCTCGTTTAAACTAGCCAAAGGCCTGAGAAGCCCCATGGCGGGCACAGAGAGGGCCCCAGGCTGGCTTTTGCTCTGGCCCTTGGGTTCCAGAGCTAGTGCTTCTTGGCTGGGCTTTGGGGCGCACCTGACCAACTCCTTGTGTTTCAGGACTCCGGCTTGCTGAGCGTCATCACAGACCCCATCCACACCCCAGTCACACTTTTCTGGCCCAGCGACCAAGCCCTCCAAGCCCTGCCCCGTGAACAACAGGATTTCCTGTTCAACCAAGACAACAAGGACAAGCTGAAGGAGTACTTAAAGTTCCACGTGATCCGAGATGCCAAGGTATTCTGTTTTCACACAGACGGGAATGGCAAGGTTGCCCTCGAGGTGATCAAATCCAGGAATTGTCTTTACCTCTCAGTCTCCATGGTGTTGGGAGGTCTGAGCATCCCCTGCCCCCACTGTGTCCTCCTCTGACTGGCTGTGGGGAACTGACCACAAGAGTATAGCTCATCTGGTTCTGTTTCTCCCCTGCCATTGTTTTATTTCCCCTAACTTTAACCAATACTCAAAAGCATCCTTCCCCTCTTCTACTGCAGACCAGCTCCCTCCCTTCCCTAGTTCACAAGGCAAAGTGTCTCAACAATTCCCAAGTTTCTCCCAGATGGACTCTTTCTCCCCCAATTCCAGAGTTTCTAGGCAAAGGATGGATTCATCCAGCTGCGACCAGTTGTTGGCTCGTGTACCAATCTACTGTGATTAGGGAAGCAGGATCTTGTAGGAACATGGCAGCTCTTGCTAAAACCCTGTCCCTCTGAATCCTCCTCCAGGACCCTGTTTCCTCCCAGGAGTGAGACATCTAATCCAAGAGGGCCTACTGTCCTCACTTTGGTTAATTTGTAGGTCCTGTGTTAGTTTCCTAGGCTGCCATAACCAATGACCACAAACTGGGTGACCTAAAACAGTAGAAATAAATCCCCTCAGAGTTCTGGGGACTGGAAGTCTGAGATCAAGGAGTTGACAAGGTTGTTTCTGCTGGAACTCCTGAGGGAGAGGCTGTTCCCTGCTTTCTTCCTGGCTTCTGGTGGTGTCCAGACATTCTCGGCATCCCAGGCTTGTAGCTACATCCCTCCAGTCTCTGCTTCTGTTGTCACATGGCTGGCTGTCCTCTCCCTGTGTGTTTCTATGTCTTCACATGGCACTCTCCTCTTCTCTCTTCTTCTTAAGATGACACCAATATCTTTGGATTAAGGGCCCACTCACTTCCCTGGTGGCTCAGACATTAAAGATTCTGCCTGTAATGCAGGATATCCGGGTTCGATCTCTGGATCAGGAAGATCCCCTGGAGAAGGGAATGGCTACCCACTCCAGTATTCTTGCCTGGAGAATTCCAGGGGACATAGAAGCCCAGCAGTCCATGGGGCCACAGAGAGTTGGACATGACTGAGTGACTAACACTCTCACTACTCTCATGTGACCTCATCTCAACCAGTTACATCTGCAATGATCTCATTTCCAAGGAAGATCACATTTTGAGGTAATGGGGACCTAGACTTCAGTGAAACTTTTGAGGGGTCACAATTCAACCCATCGCAGTGCCCTAATGCAATTTCCCTAACCCTGGTCTGCCGCAGGCTTCATGCAGCAACACAGCACCTTCCATGGACTCCTGAACACAGAAGGGGAAGGAAGGGTGACTGAAACAGGCCGGAGGAGACTTTCTTACAGAAAAAAAGTCCAACTTCCTAGAGAATCCATACTTATTCTTCCTTTTGATTCTATCTGCTGTCATTTTGAAGCTGGAATTTAGAACTCAGAAAAAAACTTGTATCTAAATTTGGTTTGTTAGCAAAGCTCCTTCTTCAACCCAGATTCAGGGTATTAATGTGATCCCATCACCCCTACAGGTCTTGGCAGTGGATCTCCCCAAATCTGCTCCCTGGAAGACCCTGCAGGGTTCTGAGCTGAGTGTGAAGTGTGGAGCTGGCAGTGACATCGTGAGTATTATCACCCACAGCAGGGGCGGGGGCAGAGAATGCATGCCCCAACCGTTGCCACTTCCAGGAGATGTTTCATTTTTTCCCACATTGGCAGCAAGTTCTTTCTCTCACTGCTTTTATGACTGTATCCCCTGAATAAGTGAATATGCAAACCCTGATAAATCCTGGCCAGCCCAAGCCCTCACCAGGTGTCAGGGAGCCCCCCTTACACTTGTAGAAAGTAGCTTCTGATTGATTTTTCAGAAGATTTATTTTCTGGTGTGAGACACTTCCCTGAAACAAGAAAGAACACTGTCATTCCTTTCCCTTCCTTCCTGGCCCCTCTACAGCCTCCCCTCCAGCCCTCTCTTGGCGGTCAGAGCCAGCTCTGGGCTATATCTAACTAGATCAGCAAACAGAGAGAAAATTTGCAATTTTCACCTTCTTTGGCTAGTTCCTGACAATATTACCTTCCTGTAATTCCACATGATAAGTAGATTTGGTGGGATAATAGTAGCTACATCCTGTATCTTATATTTAGTGGAAAATGACAATGGCTTAAATATATAAGGGTTTCAGTTCAGTTCAGTTCAGTCGCTCAGTAGTGTCCGACTGTTTGCGACCCCATGAATGGCAGCACGCCAGGCCTCCCTGTCCATCACCAACTCCCGGAGTTCACTCAGACTCACGTCCATCGAGTCAGTGATGCCATCCAGCCATCTCACCCTCTGTCGTCCCCTTCTCCTCCTGCCCCCAATCCCTCCCAGCATCAGAGTCTTTTCCAATGAGTCAACTCTTCGCATGAGGTGGCCAAAGTACTGGAGTTTCAGCTTTAGCATCATTCCTTCCAAAGAAATCCCAGGGCTGATCTCCTTCAGAATGGACTGGTTGGATCTCCTTGCAGTCCAAGGGACTCTCAAGAGTCTTCTCCAACACCACAGTTCAAAAGCATTAATTCTTCAGCACTCAGCTTTAGCTGTCTTAAAAAAACAAAAAACAAAAAAACTACAAGTAGCCAATCCAGCTAGTATGATAGCTCACTGAGGGAACTCCTTCTGTCTTTCTGCTCTGTAGCATGTATTTCTAGCCTCACAGTCACCTCAAGGTCCAACATGACTGCTGGAGGTCCAGCCATCACATTTACTCTCTAGGCAGGAGAAAGTGAAAAAGCGATTTACCTCCAAACTGAGTTGGTTACCTTCAAGGAGCCTTCAGAGAAGTCTCAAACAACATTTTGTTTACATCTTCTGACAAGCAAGAATCCCTCTTGATGATTGGATTGGAATGGCATTAAATTTGTTTCTGAATCCAAAGAGTGTTAACATCTTTACATCCCAACTTCTGGAAAGTTATCCCAATGTAGTTATACTCTTGAGATCAGCTAAACTACCTCCATAGAAACTGGACACTTATCAAAAGAATATCAACTGTTCATCCTGAGTGCTCAGAGAAGGCAATGGCACCCCACTCCAGTACTCTTGCCTGGAAAATCCCATGGACAGAGGAGCCTGGTAGGCTGCTGTCCATGGGGTCGCTACAAGTTGGACATGACTGAGCGACTTCACTTTCACTTTTCACTTTCATGCATTGGAGAAGGAAATGGCAAACCCACTCCAGTATTCTTGCCTGGAGAATCCCAGGGACGGGGGAGCCTGGTTGGGCGCACAGAGTCAGACACAACTGAAGTGACTTAGCAGCAGCATCCTGAGTGCTAATAAGGCTTTCAGAGCACTTTGTATTCAGAGTACCATTTAGTTAAACTTTATATGCAATGTAATCATTAATCCTATCCACCTGGTGAAAACAATTAAACCTCAGTGAAGTTTAGGGACTGGCTCATATAGTGCAAGAGTGAAAGTGCAGGGATTCACAGTTTTCTAGTGTTCTTTCCACTGAATCACACTGTGTGCATCCTATCAAACACTACTGAGCTGTCTTTTTCTTTTCATAGAACTTTCTAAAAGCATTTTGCTTCCTGTTTGTTGGGGGGTGGGGTGGGGAATATACCCATCAATTTACTAGCTGTGTAGACTTTAGGAAGAGATGCTCAAGGATTGTTACAAGAATTAAACAAAACAATGTGTCTAGAACATGATTTAGACAATGTCTTGTTGTTCAGTCAATAAGTTGTGTGACTCTTTGAGATCCCGTGGACTGCAGCATGCTAGGCTCCTCTATCCTTCACTATTTCCCAGAATTTGCTCAAACTCATATTCATTGTGTCAATGATGCCATCCAACCATCTCATCCTCTGTTGCCCACTTCTTATGCCCTCAATCTTTCCCAGCATCAGGGTATTTCCAATGAGTTGACTCTTTGCATCAGGTGGCCAAAATATTAGAGCTTCAGCTTCAGTATCAGTCCTTCTAATGAATGTTCAGGGTTGATTTCCTTTAGGATTGACTGGTTTGATCCCCTTGCAGCCCAAGGGACTCTCAAGAATTCTCTCCAGCACTACAATTCAAAAGCATCAATGCCTAGTGCATGTGAAAAAGAAGTTGCTATCAATATAAGGTTAAAGCCTGTCACTGTATATTTTGGAAGGGAAGTGGTACTGGAGCTTTGCTAGGTGCTGGCACTAAATAAGAAAACTGGGTAACTGCCCGTGAAGTGGCCGTGTCAACCAAGTTTGTCCTGAGCCAGGGTCAGGCCGCATCTGCTCCACCTTGTCACCCCCACCACTACCATCTGTACTTTGATGGAGCAGTATTGCCGAGTGGCCAGGAGTCGGGGGCTGAGGCTGCCAGCCTGGGCGTGAATACCCACACCACCATTTTACTGATCATGTGACCTTGGTGAGTTACCTAACCACTCACTGCCTCAGTTTCCTCATCTGTAAATGGGAATACCGGCAATAGTAGCCACATCATAGGGTGGCTGTGAGAATTGAAGGAACTTGCATAGGTAAAGCACAAAGAACAGTACTTGGATATAATACATTCTAAGCATTTGTGATGTAGACGTTTATATCAATACGTATCAGTTCTTTCTGACTCTGGTAGGTTCTGGCCACATTTCATGGCCTGAGAAGAGGAGAAGTCTGAGGATCACAGACTGTTCACACTCTCTCTCTCCCTGTCTTGCAGGGCGACCTCTTCCTGAACAGCCAAACGTGCAGAATTGTGCAGCGGGAGCTCTTATTTGACTTGGGTGTGGCCTACGGTATCGACTGTCTACTGATTGACCCCACCCTGGGGGGCCGTTGTGACACATTTACCACTTTCGATGTCTCGGTCAGTCCTGAAAACACTACTGTAGAAAGAGACCCTTGGGCCAACAAACAGCCCTTGTGACCTAGCGTGGACCCTGCTGTGAAGACTCAGAGGGCTGGTCCCCAGCAAACATGGGAACCAGGGGATCAGGAGGCCACAGGACAGGGCTTTTCAGATTCACCATCAACAAGCATCTACGCAGTCCCGTACAGGCCTTGCCCATTCTCGTTTATCCACCCACCCGTTCATCCCCTCACCATTAAGCGAGCAGCTGTTGGGGACCAACAGTATGCCCTGTTCTGCCCATCATTTTCTAACCCACCCATCCACTCAGTCATTCACTTATCCATTCAACAAGCAGTTTTTGAGCCTCTGCCAGAATAAACCAGGTGAAACTGCCATGTTTGACAGAGTATGGCTACAAAAATGACCGTGTCATATGGTTCTAATATCTAATATATGCGGCCCATACTTCCATTCACTTGCTCAGGCGCTAACACTGGTTGGACCTCTGTCCTGGGCCCTGCACTGTGTGAGGCACATGTGCATTTCACACTCGTTCATCCATTCAGTACCATTTATTGAGTGTGACCTTTGAGCCTACTATTTGGCTCAATGCCCATCTTACCCCTATCCAATAATAGAAGTAGTGATCATCAACTCCGTTATGTCAATTTGGAAATTGAGTCTCAAAGAGATGAAGTGACTTAAATGGCAAAGTCTGTGACCAGTTGATTTCTATACCAGGTGACTTATAGGCATTCAATAAATACCTAAATTACTAGAATACCAATCAGCCAAAGTAAGAGATGAAAACTCAGTTGTTAACTTCTTACCTTCCAAAGTACATATACGCACATTTTTTTTCAGTTAATCATTTTTCCTCACAAATCCCCTGAAAATCAATAGCAAGAATTAGTATCCCTATTTTATAGATTAGAAGACTAAGGATCAAAGAACGTGATTCACAAAAAATTCACAGCTGATCTCTAAGGGAACTGACACTTGTATCCACATTTCCCATGGCTGCTGTGCCATGTGCCATGTGCCCCTGCCCTGTTGCCCCTTCATCTAATAGGGAACTTATCACCTCAAAGAGCTAACCAAGGAGCTGAGGTCCAAGACAGACCTTAAGAATTCTCTATGGCAAAATTGCAGTGCATTTGTTTTTATATTTTTAATCACAGCTTGAATCTTAATCAAGATTAAGTTCTTAGTCAAATAATCTTAGCATTAACCAGGGGCATTTGCTTTGTTTCCTGATATTCTGGATTTTTAAGTGTTTCTTTTCTTGCATACTAGGGGAATTGTGGAAACTGTATCTTTACTCCCAGTTGCCCCAAGTGGACTAAACCAAAGGTAACTATGAACACGGTGATAATGTTTGGAGAGTGATAGGTTTGTTTCTTTATTAGACCCCAGTTTCCTTATAGGTATGGGTGTGTGTGCACCTGTGTGCATCTGTGAGTGTGTTATAACTGCAGGTAACTAATTCATGTCTTTCTTTCAACAATCAGGCCACTGGGATGAGAGGTGAACATTCTTAGCCCAGGGAAACTGTCAGCCCACATTTAAAATTTAGAAGAGTCATGAGATTAAAGACCTAGAAGGGGTTACAAAAACAATGCTAATTATAAAAATAATAGTTGCCTTTAGTTGGTTGCTGCTTATGTCCCTGGCTCTGTGTTGGACTCTTTATTTTGACATTATCCCCTATTCCCATTATAATACAGGAAAATATATTACTACAATTTATGACAAATGAGTCTCAGAGAGGGTAAGCAATCAGCCCAAGACCACACAGCTATAAGGAACAAAGCTAGGATTAAAGCCTAAAATACAATGTAAGAGTAATGGTTAAGACAATGAAATTCGGAGTCCACAGTTATGGGGACAAATTGCAGTGGGTGATCTTTGACAAGTCACTTAATCTATACGCCTTTGCCCCTGCACATGGAGCTAATAATAGTTCTGTGTGTGATTATTAGGAAAGTAAGTTTTCAAATGTGGGTACAGAGCCTGGCACATAGTAAGTACTAAATATTGGTTTAAGCACTTACTCCAAAGTCAAGCTCTTTCTACCCTACTAGTAACCTGTCTAACAGAAACACCCCTACAAAAATGAACTGTAACCCCATACCCTCTCTACTGATGATCTTGGGGGCTTGCCAGACCTCTCTCCTGATGGAAATCTACCTCTTCCCCACTTCCTCCCCAGGTAAACTCATCTTTTGCAAACAGCTCTAAAGGCCCCCAAGTCCTTCTTCTTAAAATGGGGCAAAATCTTTTTTCCGTGGACTCCACCTCTGTCCCCTCCCCCATTCATCTGCCTCTCTATGCCCCTGAGAAAAGAATTTCCTGCACAGGGCTCCTGGCCATTTGAGGCCTATTTTCTACTTGGGCAGTACCTAGGATCCTCCACTGGGGGAAGACTAGAGCCCAAGAGCCCAAGTACAGGGATGGAAGGTGGAGGGATGGTTGGATCTCTTCCTTTAGGGCCAGAAGCAGAAGTGTCTGTACGACTTGCCCTTCAAGAGGAACCTGGAAGGCTGCAGACAGCTTTGCACTCTGGTGATACAGCTCCCCAAGTGCTGCAAGGGCTACTTCTGGCCAGACTGTCAGGGTAAGAGTGCCTCTTATTATCTTGTGATTCTGAAGTGATTGCACAATCACTATGGAGCATTTGAAAGTACCAGAAGTATAATGTGGAAGGTGGGGATGGGGGAGCAAGGGAGTATATTGTTCTTAATGATTCTACTAAGAAAAGATCCAAAAGCAATTATTCTAAAGAGCTTTCCTTCTCCATTTTTTTTTTCTTATCATATTTGGTTTTTACAGAGTTGAGATTCTGCTGTACAAAGGTTGTAAATCATGTGTTTTCTGCTTAATGTTATAGAATAAGACATTTCCCATGGTGCTAGAAACCCTATATTTTATTTTTGAAATGATACTGATTCCAGTCTATGATACTGATAAGCACACTAGTTTAAATGCATCTAAGGACATCCAGCTCAGCAGGGTGCTATATCAATGTGGTATGTGTGGGCCACTATTTCCTAAAAACTCCCCTGATATAAGATGTATAACATCACCCTTCCTCCCTAACCTCACCCTTTCAGGAAAGGGCTCCTGAAACCCCTGGGTCTAGATACAACTTCTACCCAATAATGCAGCAGCAACAGCATAACAAATGCCATAGAACTTCCTGTCCACCATGCACTGTTTTAAATGAACACATTTATTGAGTGCTACTTCCCATACAGGGCTTCCCTGGTGGCTCAGTGGTAAAGAATCCTCCTGCCAGTGGAGGAGACGCAGGTTTGATCCCTGGGTCAGGACGATCCCCTGGAGAAGGAAATGGCAATCCACTCCAGTATTCTTGCCTGTGAAATCCCATGGATAGAGAAGCCTGGCAGGCTATAGTCTAGTCAGTCGACTTGAAGACCAAAGAACAAAACAATTTCCCATATATGGCAATACATCTGAACCTCTCAACAAACCCTAAGAAGCAGCTTCCATTGTCACCCCCATTTTACAGATGAGAAAATGGAGGTACACATTGAATAAGAAGCAAGTCCACGTTCCCCCATTGTGTCTCCAGGAGCCATGATTTTAGGTACAATGGGATTTCCTGGTGTCTCAGTGGTAAATAATCCATCTGTTATACAGGAGACATAAGAGTTCAGTTCAGTTCAGTCACTCAGTCATGTCCGACTCTTTTCGACCCCATGGACTGCAGCATGCCAGGCCTGCCTGTCCATCACCAAGTCCCAGAGTTTATTCAAATTCACGTCCATTAAGTCGGTGATCCCATCCAGCCATCTCATCCTCTGTCGTCCCCTTCTCCTCCTGCTTTCAGTCTTTCCCAGCATCAGGGTCTTTCCCAATGAGTCAGTTCTTCACATCAGGTGGCCAAAGTATTGGAATTTACGCTTCAACATCAGTCCTTCCAATGAATATTCAGGACTGATTTCCTTTAGGATGGACTGGTTGGATCTCCTTGCTGTCCAAGGGACTCTCAAGAGTCTTCTCCAACACCACAGTTCAAAAACATCCATTCTTCAGCACTCAGCTTTCTTTATAGTCCAACTCTCACATCCATACATGACTACTGGAAAAACCATAGCTTTGACTAGATGGAACTTTGTTGGTAAAGTAATGTCTCTGCTTTTAATATGCTGTCTAGGTTGGTCATAACTTTTCTTCCAAGTAGCAAGTGTCTTTTAATTTCATGGCTGCAGTCACTATCTGCACTGGTTTTGGAGCCCAAAAAAATAAAGTCTTTCACTGTTTCCACTGTTTCCCCATCTGTTTGCCATGAAGTGATGGGACCAGATGCCATGATCTTAGTTTTCTGAATGTTGAGTTTTAAGCCAACTTTTTAACTCTCATCTTTCACTTTCATCAAGAAACTCTTAAGTTCTTCACTTTCTGCCGTAAGGGTGGTATCATCTGCATATCTGAGGTTATTGATATTTCTCCCGGCAATCTTGATTCTAGCTTGTGCTTCATCCAGCCCAGGTTTCTCATGATGTACTCTGCATATAAGTTAAATAAGCAGGGTGACAATATACAGCTTTGACATGCTCTTTCCCTGTTTGGAACCAGTCTGTTGTTCCATGTCCAGTTCTAACTGTTGCTTCCTGACCTGCATACAGACATAAAAGATGTGGGCTCAATCCCTGGATGGGGGAAGATCCCTGGGAGAAGGAGATGGCAATCCACTCCAGTATTTTTGCCTGGGAAATCCCATGAACAGAGGAGCCTAGCAGGCTACAGTACATGGGGTTGCAAAGAGTTGAACTCGACTTAGTAAATCACCACCATACTTTATTTATCATGATCCAGTTGAGAAAATTCCAGGCTGAGAGTCTACACAATTACTCAACCTTCAGTCCATTCTCCATCACTAAAGCATAGACCATTCACCAAAGTCGGTGCCATCCCATACGTTTGTTCAGTGCTTTATATTTTCAAATGCTGCTGGTTACAGTATTTCATTTGATCCTCATAGTCACAACATGGAATAGGGCAAGTGGACATCATCATCACCATCTTAACATCATCCTCATCTTAACTCTAGAGTTAAGAAAACTCTGAAGCTCAGAGCAAGTTCATTATTCAGCCCAGACCAGCAAACCCAGGTCCACGTGTGTGCTCAGTCACTTCAAATGTGTCCGATTCTTTGCAACCCCATGGACTGTGTAGCACACCAGGCTCCCCTGTCCTGGAGATTCTCCAGGCAAGAATACTGGAATGCATTGCCATTTCCTCCTCCAGGGGATTCTCCTGACCCAGGGATCAAACCCACGTCTCTGATGTCTCCTGCATTAGCAGGTTTCTTTGCCAAATCCAGGTCTCCTGACCCCCAAATACAGCACACAGTTCAATACATCACCCTTCCAGTCCTATCAGATATATTTAAACTATCAGCCAGTGGCTTACCCTAAATATCCAGTGACACTATATGGATGTGTCCCCAGGAAAACAGACCTCCTAGACTAATAGAGGACAGAACCCACAGCTGAGGTCAGGTTAGCAGCACATTTACAAAGGCACTGAGCTGCTCTGGGCCTAGGGAGACTGTTCAGTCACTGCTGTTTCATCTCTTCCAGCCTGCCCTGGAGGCCCAGATACCCCGTGTAATAACCGGGGTATCTGCCTGGATCCGTACTCACCCAGCAGACAGTGTCAATGCAACAGCGGCTTCAATGGGACAGCATGTGAGCTGTGCTGGCCAGGAAGATTCGGGCCTGACTGCCAGCGTACGTGGCATCCCCTCCACTGAGTTTTCGCCTGTCATCAGCTGGGCGTGCATCCTTGCCTGATGCGTACCATCCACCTGGGCTAGAAGCATCTGTCCTCTTTTTCCCAGCCTCCCATTTGCCTGCTCTTTTTTCCTCCTTGGATATTTTCCCAATTTCCATCCACTGAAAGAGACTCATCCATAAAATTGAAATTCACATCCCCAGCAGCCACCCAGGCAAGCTGTAGCCAACCAATGCTCATTCAGTCATTTGACTACCATGTATATGCTGAGTCTTTACTAATATCAATAGCTCACGTGTATGGAGTGCCTGCCATGTGCCAGGCAGGTATGTAGTAGCATCTTATCCTCACAACAAGCCTTCGAAGTGGGAGCTATTATTATCTCTCCTTAGCAGATGGAGAAGCTGAGGCACAAAGAGCCTAAGTGACTTGATCAAAAGCCAGGAATAGTTCTAAATTGTAGGGGTACAGGGTATGAGAAGGGGATAGAATCTCAGCTTTCAAGGAGTTACACTCAAAGGGAAGAAATAAAAATAACAGAAACAAAAATAGACATAAAGGTACAAAGAGAAAAAAGCAGGTGAAGGAGATCAAGAAAGAAAGGAAATACAACTCCAGAAAACATGTCACAAAATATTTGAGTAGAGACCTAGCAGAGATGAGGACTTCGGTGGCTCAGATGGTAAAGTGTCTGTCTACAATGCGGGAGACCTGGGTTCGATCCCTGGGTCGGGAAGATCCGCTGGAGAAGGAAATGGCAATCCACTCCAGTACTATTACCTGGAAAATCCCATGGACAGAGGAGCCTGGTAGGCTACAGTCCGTGGGGTCGCAAAGAGTCGGACACGACTGAGCGACTTCACTTTCACTTTCGCTTTCTAGCAGAGATGAAGGGGCCAGGTGTGGGGATATCCATAATAGCTCTGTCCAGTCAAATTTCACTGATGCTGGAAATGCCGCCTAACTCTGCCATGAGGAAGCCACTAGCCATGTGTGGATATGGAACACACAGAATCTGTGACTGAGGGACTGATTTTTGTTAATTTTAATTAGTTTATATTTAAATAGCCACGTATGATGACTGGCTGCTCTGTGGGACAGTGCAGACTAAAGGAATGACTTTGTGGGAAGAGAGGCAAGTGCAAAGGCCCTGAGGCAGGACAAGGTTCCGCATGCAAGGCCCAGCCAAGCGGCCGAGGTAGCTGAGCAGAGTGGGCAAAGAAGAGAGAGAGAACACAGAGATGGGCTCAGAAGGTCGCCAGGGGCCAGATAATATGGGGGCTGCTTGGCCAGAGACAGATCTTCAGCATCTCATCTAAGTGCAGTGGCGGCCAGTGAAGGATTGTGAAAGGGCCACCCCAGCTGCCCTGTGCAGAGAGTACCATGGGAAAGCAGGAGCAAAAGAAGGGCCGGCTTTGGGGACGCTAATGCCCCAATCCAGGTGAGAGATGGCAGTGCCTTGGGCTAAGGTGTTGGTGCTGGAGGTGGTCAGAAGCAGAAGGAATGTTTCTTGAAGCTTTGACTTTTAAATGGATTTCTGTTAGGAGGCCCAGATAAGGTTCCCTTCCCTTTCTGTTCTATTTCATACCCCATGACACCCTCTACTTCTGTAATTTACAACACTCAGCATATTTATCATTACATGTTCAATAGCCCATTACCCCTAGACTGTAAGCTCCCTGAGAATAGGGACCTTATGTCTTATGTTTTCCACTGTAACCTCATTACCTGGTAGCCTGTGCCTCATGGTAGCCATTGAGTAAGTTTATTTTTGTAAGTTTGAATGAATGAATGTGAATAAGCACGGGGCCTCCCACACTGACCACACAGCCAGCACATGGCCAGTGAGCTGGCAGATTGGACTTCAATCCCAGATCCCTGCTGACTGACCACATTCCAACTTGCTCTACAGCTTGTGGCTGCTCAGACCATGGACAGTGCGATGACGGGATCACAGGCTCTGGAGAGTGCATCTGCGAGACAGGGTGGACGGGCCGCTTCTGCGACACCCAGACAGGTCTGTTGTGAGGGTGATCGGCTGCCAGCAGCCCCTCGCTGCAGCAGACCTTGCCAAGAGCAGCCGACTGAGGGTGGGGGTCTGAGTGACATCTGAAAAAAACAGCTGAGCAGGGGTTCACTTATCCACGAGGAAAGATGGCTACACGGCCCTGGGGTCAGGAGGTCTGGGGACCCAGAGGAAACGAGATGAAAAGATTGAATGCAAACCCAGGAAACCAGCCTGCAGTCCTGTCTGTCATGGAAGGACCCACCTCAAGCAAAGGACTATTGGGCAGGAATGGTCCCTCAGGATCACTGCCCAGGTCTGGTTGTGTGTGAACACAGAGTTGGAGGGTTTCATGGAAAATACAGTATTCCGTGGAGGCCAGGATCTGACCCTGAACTCTGCTACTTACTAGACAAATGGCTTCAGCAAAGCCACCCTCTCGGAATCTTGATATACTCATCCGTAAACAGAGAGCCTCTTGCACGGCTTGTAGGGAAGGATTGTTGTGAGGGTCAGGGTCATGGGTTTGGAGCGCCAGTGCATGTGGGCACTCAGGAACAGTAGCTGCAGTATCATCGTCAGTTACTGTCATCTTTGTCATGACCTCAGTCCTTACTGAGCTGTCAGTTTTCTGAGTTCTCCCTTGCACCCTGAGCCCTATGTTCCAGTCAAAAGGTCTAAGGTGTGAAGGTTGATGATCCAGTTGTCACTTCATCGTCCCTGGGGGCAGAAGGGCGTGACCAAGCTTTTCTTTTGAGTAACAGCAACCCAAATAGCCAGAATCCTGGCAGTCCTCATAACTTCAGTCCCTCCCCCTCCTTCCCTCCCTGCTTCTCCCCCTCCCCCTTCTTCCTCCGCTCTCCTCCCTCTCCTTCTCTCCTAACCATCCCATGGCTTCATGCTGCCCCTGGATACTGCAGCCCCTTTCAATCACCAAAGCCCCAGATTAGTGGTACCTAAGAAGGCCCTTGAAATTCCAGATGTTCAAGTTGGATTTAGAAGAGGCAGAGGAACCAGAGTTAGAATTGCCAACATCCATTGGAGCATAGAAAAATAAGAGAATTCCAGAAAAATATCTACTTCTGCTTCATTGACTACACTAATGCCTTTGACTGTGCAGATCACAACAAACTGGAAATTTCTCAAAGAGATGGGAATATCAGACCACCTTACCTGCCTCCTGAGAAATCTGTATGCAGGTCAGGAAGCAACAGTTAGAATCAGACATGGAACAATGGACTGGTTCCAAATGGGGAAAGGAGTACATCAAGGCTGTATACTGTCACCCTGCTTATTTAACTTCTATGCAGAGTACATCAGGCAAAATGCTGGGCTGAATGAAGCACAAGCAGGAATCAAGATTGCTGGGAGAAATACCAATAACCTCAGATACACAGATGATACACCCTTATGGCAGAAAGCAAAGAAGAACTAAAGAGCCTCTTGATGGAGGTGAAAGAGGAGAGTGATAAAGTTGGCTTAAAAACATTCAAAAGATGAAGATCATGGTATCCAGTCCCATCACTTCATGGCAATGAGATGGGGAAACAATGGAAACAGTGAGAGACTTTATTTTCTTGGGCTCCAAATCACTGCAGATGGTGACTGCAGCCATGAAATTAAAAGACACTTGCTCCTTGGAAGAAAAGCTATGACCAACTTAGCATATTAAAAAGCAGAGACATTACTTTGCCGACAAAGGTCTGTATTGTCAAAGCTGTGGTTTTTCCAGTAGTTATGTATGGATGTGAGAACTGGGCCATAAAGAAGGCTGAATGCCGAAGAATTGATGCTTTTGAACTGTGGTGTTGGAGAAGACTCTCGAGAGCCCCTTGGACTGCAAGGAGACGAAACCAGTCAGTCTTAAAGGAAATCAGTCCTGAATATTCATTGGAAGGACTGATGCTGGAGCTGAAGCTCTAATACTTTGGCCACCTGATGTGAAGAGCTGACTCACTGGAAAAGACACTGATGCTGGGAAATACTGAAGGCAGGAGGAAAAGGCGGTGACAGAGGATGAGATGGTTAAATAGCATCACCCACTCAATAGATATGTGTTTAAGGAAACTCCGGGAGATAGTGAAGGACACGGAAGCCTGGCGTGCTGCAGTCCATGACATCACAAAGAGTTGGAGACAAGAACAAAGAAGACCCTGGAATTTCTGCTCCAATTTAACCATCTCTTCTGGAATCCCGTGCTCTCAGGGCCAAAGAGCTAGTCTGCAAAATTCATCCTTGATGGCAGACTTTGAGGTATAAAGTTTGCACTGGTTGCCCCTAAGGTTAACATCTTTGCATTTTGATCTGGATAACATGGCAGAAATAAAGTCTTAATACAAAAGAATAATTCTGGAATCTCAGAATCCCAGGCTGGGAGGGACCTTAGTAAATCACCCCATTATGACCCATCTTGCAGCTGTAAGGGGGCACTTTAGAAACACAGGGGCAGCCAGATGGCGTCTTGGAAGACGCCTTAGCTGGATCCCAACGCCTCACATCACGGTGGGAGATGAATTGTGACTTCTTTCTTTTCAGCTTTGGCTCCCGTGTGCACGCCTCCTTGTTCTGCTCATGCTACCTGTAAGAACAACAACACATGCGAATGTAACCTGAACTATGAAGGAGACGGAATAACGTGCACAGGTAAGTCCCGTCTGTGCACAGGTGGACCAGCAGCGGGGTGCAGGGGTGGAGTGGAACTCAGTCAGGGGACCTGGGCTCCGTCTCAGCCCTTCTGCTTCCTGCTTGGGCTGCTTCAGCAACACCTACCCTCTCTGTGATGGGTTTGCTCATGCCTAACCTGCCCACTTCCCAGGCCATGACTTTGAACATGCTTTGCAAACTGCAATGCACTTCGTTTTACGGTGTTTTTGTAACTTTACAAATAATCCAGTCTTATTTTATTGAGAAAATATTCTATAGTATCTTAAGACAGTGCTTCCCTCAGATACAACTTAGCAACTAAACAGCAATTGTATTTTTTTTTCAAGTAGGTCACGCATTTTATTTCTTTTTTTTTTTTGATTCATTCTTTTTTTTTAATTTTATTTTATTTTTAAACTTTACATAATTGTATTAGTTTTCCCAAATATCAAAATGAATCAAAACAACAGTGAAACCTACACTTACTCTCACCACTCAGTGAGAATCACTCTGCACACGGCTATGTCTGTCTCTAGTAGTTAGGATATGGGTTCAGCCACACAGAGATCCAAATAAACAGTGGCATAAACAAAGCCGGTGTTTAGATATTTATTTTTATCTTGTTTAGTACTTTGGATGGAGGTATCCAGAGCTAACATAGGGTTTCTCTGTGAAAGTCTGGGGCCCAGACTCCTTCTGTCTTGTTGCTCTGCCATTGTTCACTCACCTGGCCTGAGATGGCCACGACCAAAAGCACATCCCAGGAAGCAGAAGGAAAGAAAGTCAGGGTGGGGGGAAGCAAACCTCATTCGCTTTAAGGACATACCTAGAGCTTCCCATGTGACATGGTGCTAGTGGTAAAGAACCCACCTGCCAATGCAGAAGACACGGTTCAGTCCCTGGGTCAGGAAGATCCCCTGGAGGAGGAAATGGCAACCCACTCCAGTATTCTTGCCTGGAGAATCTCATGGACAGGGGAGCCTGGTGGGCTATAGTCCATGGGGTCACAAAGAGTCAGACACGGCTGAGGCAACTTAGCACACACAGAAGTTGCTAAACTCCTGTCTGCTCCATCACATTGTCTAGAACCTCATTCTCTGTCACACCTGGGATAAAGGAACCTGAGAAATAGAGTCTTCAGTTGGCCAACCATGAGCTAAGCTATAAATCTCAGATAGAAAAAGGAGACAGGAGATATTAGGGGAAAACTAGCAGTCTCAGACACATGTACCTTCTGTTTTCATGAACATTAATGAAAACATGAATGTCCCTATTCATATAAGGACAGATACTTTCTTTACAGAACTGAGATCTTGCTATTCCCGCTACTTTATAATCTGCCACAAGGCAGTCCAGAATTGGCTTAGCATCCTCAGTGGCAGCAAAGACCTAGGTTCTGTCTGTCCGCTCTGCCAGCCTCGGGCCTTCTGTCCTCATGTTCATGCTCTCAGCCAGAGAGGCAGAGGAGAGAAGCCAAAGGGCTTTCCAGCTACTCCTGGGCCTGGAGCTAATCTATTAGTAAGTTGAAATTTGGGGGCTTGTGAAAACAAAGGTTAAGAGGCAACACAAAAGAGTGGGGGAAATGTGGGCTTTGGAATCAAACCACCCTGGGTTTAAAACCAGCCCCTCCACGTTGTAGCTAGTTTGCCTTTGATGGTCAGTTAAGCTCTGAGTTTCAGTTTCTTCATCTGTAGAATGGAGGTAACAGTGTCTGTGTCACAAGGTGCTCAGTAGTGCCTTAACCCTACACACACACACACACACACACACACACACACAACTACGTCCTATGTTAAAAACCCAAACTCATTAGAAAACTACTATCAAAATGGAGCCTAGAAGTTTATGATTAAAAAGGGCAGAGGTGGACAGATATCCCCAGGCCTGGTCTATCAGGGCGGGGTCCCCAGCCTCCAGAATCTAACACCTGATGATCTAAGGTGGAACTGATGTAATGATAATAGAAACAAGGTGCACAGTAAACGTAATGAGCTTGAATCACCCTGAAACCAACCCCCGGCCCCTGGGAAGATTGTCTTCCATGGAACCAGTCCCCGGTGCCAAAAAGGTTGGGGACCACAGTATTAGGGTGTTAGCCGCAGGACACTAGTGTTGGCAGAGGTAGCACAGAGGCCACGAGGCACCGGGAGAGGCGGCACTGACATGTTGGGGCCCATTTCCTTGCCCGGTGCGCCTGGTCCTGGGGTGACCCACACCCTGACCTGAAGCCCCTGTTACACAGAGTCTACCTTTCTCTGCTCTTGCAGTCGTGGGTTTCTGCAAACAGAACAACGGCGGGTGTGCAAAGGTCGCCAAGTGCTCCCAGAAGGGCACGAAGGTCTCCTGCAGCTGTCAGAAGGGCTACCAGGGGGATGGCCACAGCTGCACGGCGATTGACCCCTGTGCAGACGGCCTCAATGGCAGGTGTCACGAGCATGCCACCTGCAAGATGACTGGCCCGGTGAGTCTCTGTCCCAGGGAAATGGGGGGTGGGGTACCACCTGTGCCTCCCTCAGCCTGGCTTCTCCACTCAGGTCACCACTGGCCTCTTCCTAAGCCTTCTTCCCACCCAAGTCTATTTCTCTATTTCTTGATAAGTCAACAAGCTAAATACAGCATGGAACCCGATGCAGGAAAAGGACCTTCCTGGAAAAACTGGTTAGGTCCACTTAAAGTCTATTGTTTAGTTAATAGTAACACATCAACACTAGTTTTTTAATTTTGACAATGAACTGTGATTAGGTAAGATGTTAACATTAGGAAAGACTGGGTGGAGAGTATAAGGGAACTACTCTCTGCATCTTTTTTTTTTAATTTTTTTTGCATCTTTTCTATAAATCTAAAATTATTCAAAATACAAACCAAAAAAGTAAGAAGTGCACAAGCACTTTGGCAGGAAAAGTGCACTCACTTACACCTTTTTAGAGTGCAGTCAGTGCCCTGTTGCCCCTTTCTCTGATGGGAAGGGAAGACAGTGGGAGATGATGTCCATTAGGGCTACAAATGTGAACTCAACAGTCAGGCAGCCTCTGAGTCTTGGCTCCTGGCCTGATATGCTGTGCAGTCTGGGGCTGGCTGCTTAACCTCTCTGAGCCTCAGTTTCCTTAGCCACAAATTATGAGCCTCATAATAATGCAGACCTCACAGGATCGTTCATGGGGATTAAAGGACATCATTCATTGGCTCAACAAATGGTCATCAAGCACCTACTGTGTGCTGTTGTAGCTGTCAGGGATGTAGCGATCAAAAGTTTATACGTGATAGAAGGAAGAGGCATGCTCAGTTCTGAAATCAGGCCAGTGTGATAAAAGGGATCAGGAGACAGGGAGGGTCTCTGTGAGGAAGTGACAACTGAGCTGAGATGTAAAGGAGGACACTCCATCCTGAGTCTGGACAAAAGCAAGACAGAGCAGTAACTCAACTCCCACTGGCCAGGAGAGGCATGTTGCTCATCCTTCTGAGCATCTCCTATGCTGGATGGTAGCCCGTGGAGCACATGGGATTCTGGGGGCCCAAAGAAGAGGCTCTTTCATCTTTCCTGCTCTCCCCCTAGGGCAAGCACAAATGTGAATGTAAAAGTCATTATGTGGGAGACGGGCTGGACTGTGAGCCAGAGCAGCTACCCATCGACCGCTGCCTGCAGGACAACGGGCAGTGCCATGCCAATGCCGACTGTGCCGACCTCCACTTCCAAGGTCAGAGTGATCTTGACCCAAAGTGCCTGATCTTAAGGGTTGGGGAAGGAAGCTCTGTAAGAGCAAAAGGGAAAAGTCTTAAAAACTGGGACCAAACAGCCCATGCATTGCCCAGGAAGTAGTGGGCTTCTGCAGTCCAGGGGCAGAGTACACTCAGAACTGGACTGTGAATGTTAGAACTAGGAGCTCGCTCGCAGGTCGGCTACTATACTCACTCTTCCCTGGTTGCTTAGCAACCCTTGCCACTGTGGATTGAAAGTGAATCTGAGGAGCATAGTTTAAGATATTAAATAACAAAGAGATAGTGCCTCCCACAAGCAGAGCAGCAGTTTCTTAGTAGTTGTTTTAATAATAGCACATCAATCAGCATTGTACTACAATGTACTACATTGTACTACAATAGCACTATCAATCAGCATATACTACATTCATTTCCATGGATGATTTGAATGGTTTATCATAAACCCACAGGTAGAATCACACTAAGAATCATAACACACAATAAAAAGCCAGGTAGCACTGCAGAGATGTGGGTGGTGGGCATCTTGACCCCTGATGGAGAAAAGCCATTTGGGACCCACGAGTGGGGTTCTGAGCATGGGGCAAGGAGTGACCGCAGTGGTTCAGAAGGCGATTTAGAGCATCGTGCATTGTGGCTGATCGGGATTTACTGTTTGTTTTATAGACATGGTAATTTTAGTGGCGCAGCTTTCTGACATCTCAGTAATAACTGTTAACTTAACACCTGCTATGTACTGGCTTGGTCTGTTTGGGCTGCTGCAATATAGCCCCGGTGGCATATAAACAACAGAAATTTATTTCTCAGCTCTGGAGGCTGGAAACCTGAGATCAGGGTGCCCGAGTGGTGGGGTTCTGCTGAGGACTGTCTTCCAGGTTGCAGACCACTGACTTCTCCTAGTGTCTGCACAAGCCGAAGGAACAGGGAGCTCTCTGGGGTTCCTTTTATAAGGGCTCTGCCCACTCATTGTGGTTCCAACCTCCTTACCTAATAATCTCCCAAAGGCCCCGCCTTCATCATTGGCCATCGTTAGCATCATGATGCTAACAACATCATTGTTAGCAAATCAGGTCTCACTGCTCACCACTTACAAAATCAATATTCACAAACGTTGGTCGAAAGGAAAGGTACCAGCAATCTGGGGACGTGGTGGACTCGGTGTCTCCCTCCCCAAACCAACCTCCAACGAGTCTGCTCGGCCATGAAAGCTTTGAAAGGGAAACAGGGACGTAATCTCAGTTAATCACTGCGATGAGCGGGGACAGAGTTGTCACTATCCCCCACTGTGTGCAGGTCGACTTCTCATGATTTTTCTGTAGATGCTCTCTTGTTCACACAGTCGGTTCATGAAATGACTGAAGGGGAAGCTGGGGAAGAGATCTGGTCATCTGTTAATTACTTATTCTTCATTTCTACTTCTTCGATCTACTGAAGAAACCAACACATTAGGGGAAGGTATTATGTGATCAAAAGATTTGAAAGCTGGGCTAGGGTTGGAGATGGGTAGAACATGGGGATGCCTGGTTTAAGGTTAGTGACAAGACAAGGGGGCCTCCTGCAGAGAGCTCTGCCTGCCAAAAGCTGCTTGCTTACATGAGATAAATTGCTATCGTCTGTCTTACTACTTTTCTTCCCCCAGTTTTATTAATCTTAAAAAGGCTTCAACTACACTGGGAATCTCCTTAAAAAAAGAGACTGTCACATATTGTCATATGTCCTATGTATTTCTCCCGCTTCTATACCCTCTATTTCCTCCCCCAAATGAGTTGGAGGTATCTTAGGACTTAATACATATTATGGATTAAATGTTTGTGTTCCTCACAAATTCATGTGTTAAAATTCTAACCCTCAAAGTAATGATATAAGCAGTCTTGGGCAGGAAACAGCTCCCCGGGGGCTACAGTGGAGGCTTAAAAGATGCTTGAGCTGATTAAGCAGAGAGGAGCTGGCAAGGCATTTCTGCTGGGAGGACTCGTGGACAGCAGAGAATTATCAAGGGTAGTTGGGAAGGATGAGGCAACGAGGGGGTATGGTGTATTATCAAGGCTATGACCCCAAGGTAGCAGGGTCTCTACTGGGAAGAGGAATGATACCAGGAGAGAAGGGCACTCTGTAGACATGGAGAGTGAAGAAAAGGAAAGGATCCACCATAATGTAAGGTTTCCATCTCGAGAGGTCAATTCAATGGTGGTATTAAAGCAATCTGGGAGAGGGGGACCCAAGAACTTTGAAAGCTTGGTTGGGGACATTCTATGTTCAAAGTGATTGTGGATCTTCCAAGTTCTATCACAAGGTGATGGTACGACTTCAAAGCAGAGATTCTGTAGGCAGTTGCTATGTAGGATGGGGTCAAGAATGATCAGCTGGATAAGAGATGTTGACTCATGAGTCATTTGCCAGGAGGAATGTGGAATTAAGAGATACTTGGGTTTTTTTTCTTTAGAGCACAGTTCATTTAGCCAGTCCTGCCTGTTTCCACAGCTCACAGAATCTATTCATTGCCTAGAGCATTACCCATCTTCTCCCGGGGGCTTCACTCTTCTACTTTATTATGAATACCAAGAAAATTATGGTAGTGATACTGAGCGACCAGGAGTCACATCTGGATCCACCTTCTGTTGTAGCTGAGTGGTTACCCTTAGCAAGACAAGACGGCATTGGGATAATGGCCCAGCCGTCCTGGTGGGCAGGTCGCAGAGTCATCCCACACTCAGGGGGACATGCCTAGTCTCACATAGTTCAGAGGAGGGCAAACCGGCATAGCCTTTGAGGCAACCAGTTTGGCAATGTGTATGGAAAGCAATACAATAATTCATGCCAAGACTCAGAGCACCATTTCAAGGGACACATCCTGTAGGAATAATCTAAGAATTGAATAAAGTTAACCTGGTGGCTCAGACAGTAAAGAATCTGCCTGCAATGCAGGAGACCGGGGTTCGAACCCTGGGTCAGGAAGATCCCCTGGAGAAGGGAATGGCAACCCACTTCAGTATTCTTGCCAGGAGAATTCCATGGATAGAGGAGCCTGGCACGCTACAGTCCATGGGCTCACAAGGAGTCGGACACTACTGAGTAACTAACACTTTCACTTCACACCACCCCAGCATTACCTAACATCACAAAAAAATGAGAAATTACAAATTGGTAAATGATGATTGAATATACTGTTATATCCTCTCAAAGACACAATTAAGAATTGTCATGGCAAGGATACGAGGCTAAACACCTGTCCATTCCTCCCCAAGCTGTTCTGTTGGTGAGTGTTTATGTTCCAGATCTGGCTGACAATATTATATGGCCGTGGAATGAATATACCATTGGCTATGATCAAAGAAGAAAATCTTGTGCATTTCCTGTTGGTAAAGAATCTGCCAGTAATGTAGGAGACCCTGGTTCAATTCCTGGGTTGGGAAGATCTGCTGGAGAAAGGATAGGCTACCCACTCCAGTATTCTTGGGCTTCCCTTATGGCTCAGATGGTAAAGAATCTGCCTGCAATGCGGGAGACCTGGGTTCAATCCCTGGGTTGCGAAGATCCCCTGGAGAAGGGAAAGGCTACCCACTCCAGTGTTCTGGCCTGGAGAATTCCATGGACTGTATAGTCCATGGGGTGACAAAGAATCAGACATGACTAAGCGACTTTCACTTTCACTGGTTTGGTCTCCACACTTCCCCTGCAGGGGGCATAGGTTTGATCCCTAGTCAGGAAACTAAGATCCCACAGACAGAGCAGCCAAAAAGAATAAAGAAAACCTTAATCTTAGCTCTTTTTGGAGGGTAGAATGTACCCTTTTAGTGGCATCTGATAATGAACTTGACAATATAAAAATGTGACTTGGTTCTTGATCTATTTCAGATCTCTGCATTAATTGGTTTAAAAGAGATATCATATATTTTAAAGATGAATATTTTCTAGTATCTAAGGGGTAAATGGCTAGAAAACTTTTTTAAAGGCATAATGGCAATCAGAAAATACATGTGTTCTGTGGCAGAAACTCATTTTAATGTATTTTTTTTTCATGGCTGTGAAGTTCACAAAAAGTGTTCAACTAAAAGTATCAAGGTAAAATCATGTTGTCAGAGAAAATGTATAATATTGGGAAAGAACCCTCAGAAAGAATGTTATAAGAAAGACTTCTAAAAACTATACATGCAGCATACTGCCGTATTTGTGATATACGTGACCCGCAAATGAATAGAAAAAAGACTGAAGGGGTGAAATTACATCAAAATTAAAAGTTACAAAATGAAAATTCTGGACCAGAAGTACATCAAAATGTTAGCCATGGAGTAATGATTATTTCCAGCGAGCAGGAAGATGGGTGCTTTTTATTTCTTTTCTTTACTGTCTGGCCCCATTTCCACCTTGAACACTTGCTACTTTCATAGTTAGAAAAGAAATAAGTATTTTAAATGACATCTCAAAGGAAAGTGACATCCCAAGAAACTCTGGGATGTGGCCAGCATTCCACTTTGAAAATCTCTGCTGGGAGAACTGTCAGCTGAGGTGTGGGGCTGAACAATTCCTCTCCTCCCCCTTCTAGATACCACCGTCGGAGTGTTCCATCTACGCTCCCCGCTCGGCCAGTACAAGCTGACCTTTGACAAAGCCAGAGAGGCCTGTGCTCAGGAAGCTGCAACTATGGCAACCTACAACCAGCTCTCCTATGCCCAGAAGGTGGGTTGCCAGTCTGTGGGTGCCATGCAGGCAGGGTCTTCTGGGTGCATATGGTGGGTTTGCCACTTTCTCTTAACACAGGGGAGTCTTTGGCTGTTGCCTTCCTGGAAGGGGGAGTTCAGAGAGCTCCCGAGCATGTCCACTGGGGGTCTGTCATGTCAGCACAGAGTGGGTGCTTCACTGACATTATCGTCCATTCTTACAACATCCCTGGAGGTAGGTGTTCCTACTGCCATCTTACAGATAGGGCAACTGAGGTTCGGAAAGGTAACATGTCCAATGTCACCCAACCAAGAAGTGGCAGATCCAGGACTCAACATACCCCGACTCCACAAGTCTGCTCCCAATCATGACATTCAACCACCAAGGCAGAGGCACTGACTGGCACTGTGCACCTCACGGGTGGAAACCAGAAGAAGATCAGTTACCCACAAGCCTAGGGTGTCCCTGAGCCCAAAAGCAGCCAAGTGTCTCTGGAATAGCCCAGGTTCCCTATGCCTGGGGGCATTGCAAAGGGTGTACAGAGAAATTGCCCCAGCTGTCAGCCAGGTAGGAAATGAAGCTCTGTCCAGAGCTCTCTCAGCCTCTAACATCAGAAGCCCAGCCCATTTGGAAAGGTCAGCAACTCGGAGTAGCCTACCAGTGAGTGCTCACAAGATCACTGCCCATCCTCGTGATTTTACTGCCCTTCCTCCAACCTCCATCACAACCAGATCTTCAGACCTGACATTTCTTTACAAGGAACAAAGCCGTTGATGCCAGGACCCAGCATCTTGGAGGGTCAGAATTTCTTGTTTCTCCTTCTTGCTCGAGCTTCCCAGGTGGCTCAGCAGTAAGAATCCTCCTGCCAGTGCAGGAGCTGCAGGAGACTTGGGTTTAGGAATCTCTGAGTTAGGAAGATCCTCTGGAGGAGGAAATGGCAACCTGCTCCAGTATTCTTACTGGGATATTCCCATGGACAGAGGAGCCTGGCGGGCTACCGTCCATGGAGTTGCAAAGAGTCAGACACTACTGAGCAACTGAGCATGCGGACACATGCCTGCTTGTTCATTGTGTGACCTCAATCAAGGCATTGAAACCCCTGTCCCACCTGGCATGTTTATAAAGGACTAAAGATAATAAGCCACACAAGGGCTTCCCTTGTGACTCAGCTGGTAAAGAATGTGCCTACAATGTGGGAGACCTGGGTTCAATCCCTGGGTTAGGAAGATCCCAGGGAGAAGGGAAAGGCTGTGAACTCCAGTATTCTGGCCTAGAGAATTCCATGGACTGTATAGTCCACAATGTCGCAAAGAGTCAGACACAACTGAGCGATTTTCACTTCACTTCACTTCAGAGGAAATAAGACAGAATGACTGACACACATGGGAACTCAGGTTTTAAGATTAAGAGCTCTGGAGTAGAGAGCCTGGGTTTGAATCTCAGCCCTGCTACTTGCTGGCTCTGTGACTTGGAGCAAGTTACTTAACCCATTTTGCCTCTATTTTCTCAATTATAGAGACCTTTTTTTTTAAGGTTCTATCTCAAAGGGTTGATGTAGGTGATAAAGGTTTTGACACATGAAAAGTGCTTGCAAAAGGACCTGGCCCAGGATAAGCTCTCAGTAAGTGTTGGGATGATGATGATGGTGATGCTGGCCATGATGGTGGTCATGATGAGGATGATGATGGTGAGGATAGTGATGGCCATCAACTGGAGTTCCATTGACCCATAAGCAGAGGAATTTGCACCTAGGGGTAACTAGCTATTTGTAAATCCTTTCTCAAGAGCAGAGGGAATAAAAATGGGTATGAAGGACTTGAGCACTTACAGGGAAGAGAAGGCACCACTTTCATTCATCCAGTGGCTCAATCAACAAAAATGTAATGAACACCTACTATGTTCCAGGCACAGGGGTACAATAGACAAAATGAGCCATAACTCCTGACTCCATGGAGTTTTCAGTCTGATGGGGGAGTCAGACATTAGCCACAAAACTCCATAATACATATGAAATCACAGCTGACCAGCATCCATCTTTGTCTCTACAGGCCAAGTACCACCTCTGCTCAGCAGGTTGGCTAGACAGTGGGCGAGTAGCCTACCCCACATCCTATGCCTCCCAGAACTGCGGCTCTGGTATCGTTGGGATAGTGGACTATGGACCAAGAAACAACAAGAGCGAGATGTGGGATGTCTTCTGCTACCGGATGAAAGGTAATGGCCCCAACCTCGCTTCAGATTCCAGGCCATGCAGCTGCTAAGCCTTCCTCAGCTGGGCTGGCCAACCTCCCAGCATGAGATGGGGTAGCCAAGACGCCTGCCGCACCAGTGTGACTCTGTGTGTTTCTGCCTTCCAGATGTGAACTGCACCTGCAAGGTGGGCTACGTGGGAGATGGCTTCTCGTGCAGTGGAAATCTGTTGCAGGTCCTAATGTCCTTCCCCTCGCTCACAAACTTCCTAAAGGTCTGTACCACATCTGTTTGCTTTCACCTTGGGGTGGAGGGGTGAACTCAAAGCAGATATGAGAGAGTCTAGTCCTTGAGAGAAGGCGGAGGCTCACAGTCACGGTTGAGAGTGTGGACACAGCCGCACTGCCCAAATTTGACACTTAGATTTGCCACTTACTTGGTGCGTCACCTTAAATGAGTTGCTTTCCCTTCTGGGCCTCAGTTTGCTCATCTGTAAAATGGAGATGACACAATCTCATAGGGTAAGGTGATAAATAAATGACTTGATATTTGTAAAGTGCTTAGCCCTGTGGCCAGCAGATGGAAAATGCTATCCTGGTGTTAGCTGGTAACTCATCTATCTGTTTGCGACTACAGCAGCTTCAGAGTCTGCCCTGTAGGAATAAGTTGCTCTTCTGTCTTCATGGACAGGGTGGGGCACAGTTAAGTCTGCCTGGTGATCACCCAGTGGCCAAATTCTCAATATATAGTCAACTTGCATTCTTCACTGTACTTTTATCTTTAAAAAAAAAAATTAGTTTTGGCCATGCTACATGGCTTGCAAGATCTTAGTTCCCCAACTAAGGATCAAACCCACACCCTCAGCAGTGAAAGCACTGAGTCCTAACCATTAGCCCACCAGGGAATTCCTGCACTGCATTTAAAGTCACTTTAATATGCTACAAGTCATGTCCAATGAAGAGAAAGTCCCTGTTAGAGAAAGAATTGGTGTTGACTATGAATATGAGAGTTGGACTATGAAGAAAGCTGAGCACCAAAGAATTGATGCTTTTGAACTGTGGTGTTGGAGAAGACTCTTGAGAGTCCCATGGACTGCAAGGAGATCCAACCAGTTCATTCTAAAGATCAGTCCTGGGTGTTCTTTGGAAGGAATGATGCTGGGGCTGACACTCCAGTACTTTGGCCACCTCATGCAAATAGTTGACTCATGGAAAAGACTCTGATCCTGTGAGGGATTAGGGGCAGGAGGAGAAGGGGATGACAGAGGATGAGATGGCTGGATGGTATCACCAACTCGATGGACGTGGGTTTGGGTGAACTCCGGGAGTTGGTGATGGACAGGGAGGCTTGGCATGCTGCAGTTCATGGGGTCACAAAGAGTTGGACACAACTGAGCAACTGAACTGAACTGAACTGAACTGATGGGAAGACTGCACAGAAGAAATATATTAAAAAGATCTTCATGACCTAGGTAACCATGATGGTGTGATCACTCACCTAGAGCCAGACATCCTGGAATGTGAAGTCAAGTGGGCCTTAGAAAGCATTACTATGAACAAAGCTAGTGGAAGTGATGGAATTCCAGTTGTGCCATACTGTTAAAGTGCTGCACTCAATATACTAGCGAATTTGAAAAACTCAGCAATGGCCACAAGACTGGAAAAGGTCAATTTTCATTCCAATCCCAAAGAAAGGTAATGCCAAAGAATGTTCAAACTATTGCACAATTGCACTCATCTCACAATTGCACTCATCTCATACACTAGCAAAGTAATGCTCAAAATTCTCCAAGCCAGGCTTCAACAGTTCATGAACCATGAACTTCCAGATGTTCAAGCTAGATTTAGAAAAGAGATCAAATTTCCAACATCCATTAGATCATCAAAAAAGCAAGAGAGTTCCAGAAAATTATCTACTTCTGCTACACCAAAGCCTTTGACTGTGTGGATCACAACAAACTGTGGAAAATTCTTCAAGAGATGGGAATACCAGACCACCTGACCTGCCTCCTGAGAAATCTGTATGCAGGTCAAGAAGCAACAGTTAGAACCAGACATGGAATAACAGACTGGTTCCAAATTGGGAAAGGAGTACATCAAGGTTGTATATTGTCACCCTGCTTATTTAACTTATATGAGTACATCATGTGATATGCTGGGCTGGATGAAGCACAAGCTGGAATCAAGATTGCTGGGAAAAATATCAATAACATCAGATATACAGATGACACCACTCTTATGGCAGAAAGCGAATAAGAACTAAAGAGCCTCTTGATGAAAGTGAAAGAGGAGAGTGAAAAAGTTGGCTTGAAACTCAATATTCACCAAACTAAGATCATGGCATCTGGTCCCATCACTTCATGGCAAATAGATGGGGAAACAATGGAAACAGTGAGAGACTTTATTTTCTTGTGCTCTAAAATCATTGCAGATGTTGACTGCAGCCATGAAATTAAAAGAGGCTTGCTCCTTGAAAAAAAAAGTTATGACCAACCTAGACAGCATATTAAAAAGCAGAGACATTACTTTGCCAACAAAGGTCCACCTAGTCAAAGTTATGGTTTTTCTAGTAGTCATGTATGGATGTGAGAGTTGGACTATAAAGAAAGCTGAGCACCAAAGAATTGATGCTTTTGAACTGTGGTGTTGGAGGAGACTCTTGAGAGTCTCTTGGACTGCAAGGAGCTCAAACCAGTCCGTCCTAAAAGAAATCAGTCCTGAATATTCATTGGAAGGGCTGATGCTGAACCTGAAACTCCAATACTTTGGCCACCTGATGTGAAGAACTGACTCACTGGAAAAGACCCTAATGCTGGGACAGATGGAGAAGGCAATGGCAACCCACTCTAGTGTTCTTGCCTGGAGAATCCCAGGGATGGGGGAGCCTGGTGGGCTGCAGTCCATGAGGTCACACAGAGTCGGACACGACTGAAGCAACTTAGCAGCAGCAGCTGGGACATACTGAAGGCAGGAGGAGAAGGGGATGACAGAGGATGAGATGGTTGGATGGCATCACTGACTCGATGCACATGAATATATGCAAGCTCCAGGAGTTGGTGATGGACAGGAAAGCCTGGTGTGCTGCAGTCCATGGGGTCACAAAGAGTCAAACACAACTGAACAACTGAGCAACTGAACTGAACTTATCAAAGAACTGAGCTTTGATATTAATAACAGCAATAATAACAATAGCTAACATGTCCTGTGCATTTTCTTCACACGAGGCATTCTCTGAGGCCGTTCAGGTTACTTTTCACTTGCTTCACAAAACATAAGCTCCATAAGGGAAATTATTTTCTCCGCCTTGTGGCTATCATATAGTAGGTGCTCAGTAATACTTGTTACACAGAATAAATCCTTATGCAACCTTATGAAGTCACTTTTGCCATTATTCCCATTTTGCAGATAAAGAAACTGAGGCTTAGCAAGGTCAAGGATACAGCCAAGGAGAGGGGACAGAGCATAAGTACAGGGCTTGTAGGAACAGGGCAGAAGCTAGACCCAGGACCCCAAAATAGTGAGTCTTTGTCCACAGACCACTTAACTAGCCTAAAAACTCAGGGTTACTGTAAATATTCTAAAGATGAACACCCAAACCAATGTTTGTGCTGTGTGGGAGTGTGGCTTGTGACAGCATCTCAGATAAAAGACTTTGTAGAACAAAACCCACTGGCTGTGTGCCCTTCAGCAAATTCTCAACTTCTCTGGGCAGCAGCAGGGCTCTCTGCACGATGACAGTGCTGAAGTGCATAGTGCGATTTCTTAAAATCTGTTCAGTGAATATTTATTGAGTACTTAACAATGTGCTTGAGATATATCAGTGAACAAAACAGACAAGAAACAGAATAAAGCGAATAGTATTGAATGCTAGAAGGTGATCTAGACTATGGGGGTGGGGAGGGGACCCACAGGGTTCCCATGTTGCCTAGAGTGATGAGAGAAGGCCTTAGTGAGAAGGTAAGATGTAAACAAAGTGTGGACAGAAGAGAGGAAGTTAGCCATGCAGATTTCAAGGAAGAATATTCCAGGCGTAAGGAACAGCCAGGCAAAGGATGAAAGGCAGGACGTTGCTGAGCAAGCCTGAGGAACGTCAAGGAGGCCAGTGTGGCTGGGGCAGGGTGAGCAAGAGGACAGCTGGGTGCAGGGTCAGAGGAGCAAGACTCCAGGTGGTTTGGGCCTCGTGGGCACTGTAAGGACTTTGGCTTTTCCTCTGGGTGAAGCGGGTGCCTTGCAAATTTTTGGCAAAAGAAGACTCCGGAATTCACTTAAGATCTCAAAGCCTACACAAGCTGCCTCGTTGAGAATGGCCTGTGATCTGGCTGTGTCTTAGGACCATAGGATTTATCAAGGAAAGGAAAAATCCTCCTAAAATTTTCCCAAGGGGCAGTCAGAAAGATGAGCAGATGAGTGGCAGCCTGAGCTAGGGTGATCATCAGGAATACTCCCAAAGGGGTGATGCCGCCCTCTCCAGCCAGTCCCTCCCTAAACACCACGCTGACCCTTCTGACCACCTCCTTCCTATCCCCAGGAAGTGCTGGTGTATTCCAACAGCTCAGCCAGAGGCCAGGCATTCCTGAAACACCTGACTGACCTGTCAATCCGAAGCACCCTCTTTGTGCCCCAGAACGGTGGGCTCGGGGAAAACGAGGTGAGCTGGGTTCCTGGTATCTGCATTTAGTGCTTCTAGACAGTATCAGTTATCACCTCAACGATGCAATGTCACAAATGACCCCACAGTGCAGTAGCTACATTTATGTGGCTCACACAGCTGCAGATCAGCTGGCAGTTCTGGGCTTGGCCAGGCATGCTTGCGTGTCTGAGCTGGGCTGGCCATCAGCCGATCTAGCCTGGCCTGTCTGGGACTCTGCTCCACAGGGCTCTCAGGCTTCAGCAGGTTATCTCAGGCATGTTCTTCTGGCAGAAAATGCCAGCACTTTCTAAGACCCTGTCTGGTCTCATTTGCTAACATACCACACACCCAAAAAGTCACGTAGCTGAACCCAAAGCTAGAGTGGGAGGCCCTCAGAGTTATAGGGCAAAGGGCAAGGATACAGGGAGAGGTGAAGAACTGGGGCCAGGGATGCAACTGATCTACCACACCGACCTCCTTCGTGTCATGGCACACAGAGGAGCTGGCAGCGTTTATTAAGCCTGCCCACAGGCTCCGACAGCCTCGAGCCCTTATCCCACTGAGGGCTGAGAAAAGCAATACCTCTGTTCACTTGTTACCCACTCGAGACCCACTCCTCTCAGGACATCACTGGGAAGCTTTGCTTAGACCATTAAAATGACTTCCAAGTGGAGGCAGAAAAGTCAAGGCCTTGAGAAGTGATTTTTTTTTTTCTGTGTCATCCTTATCACAAAAATGAAAAAATATTGCTTGACTTTTAAAGACCATTCTTATGTCTCTCCTCTCCTCTCAGACCCTGTCTGGGCGGGACATAGAGCACCACCTCTCCAACATCAACATCTTTTTTTACAATGACCTTGTCAATGGTACCATCGTGCACACGAGGCTGGGAAGCCAGCTGCTCATCACCTCCAGCCAGGACCAGCGCCAACTGGTATGAAAAGTCTTCTGGGCTTATTGGGAGAAATGGAGATAATAAATGCAAAGTTTCTAGCATAGAGTAGGTGCTTAATAGATGGCAACGCTTATAATGCGAAAGAAAACTCTAAAGCTACAGTAAGATGGTACTGGCTGAACACCAGAACACACCATACTGACTGTCAGGCAGCCCCTACTCCTTGAGCACTAAGCCCCTGGTGACCGCCAGCCCCAGAAGCTGATAATGAGGACCTATAAATGAAACCATTCTAAAGCTGTCTGATTCTCTGCCTTTATTTCTGTCAGATTTTCAGCCTATCCCAGGTATTAACACGTGAGCCTTGAAGTCAAATGACCTTAGTATGTCTGCCACCTACTAGCTCTAGGACTTTAGGTAACTTGTCTGAACTTCTCTGGGTCCCAATTTCCTCATCTGAAAGACAGGGGTGTTGGTGATGTGTTGATGATGGCGATAGCAGTGATGATGCTTATGATGGTAACAGTGAAATTATTTTGATAATGGTGGTGTTGATAATTGCAATGACGATGGTGGGGATGATGGTGGTGGTTGTGATATTAGAAGTGGTGATAGTGGTGGTGGTAACATGACCATGATGTTCAAATCACAGGCTTCTAAAGTATTCTTTCAACTGAAGTCTAGTTGATTTACATGTTGTATTAGTTTTAGGAGCACAGCAAGATGATTCAGTTTTTTATAGATATATTCAGGTATATACGTATTTTCAGGTTCTTTTCCTATATAAGTTATTACAAAATATTGACCCTCTGACCAATTGGTGGCTCAGACAATAGCACAGGGAACTATATAGTTCCTGTGAGAAGGAACCTTGGAGAAGGGAATGGCTACCCACTCCAGTATTTTTGCCTGGTGAATTCCATGGACAGAGAAGCCTGGCAGGCTACAGTCTGTGGGGTCACAAAGAGTCAGACACAACTGACACTTTTTTCACATTATGTATGTTAATCCTGTACTCCTAATTTATCCCTCCTCCCACCTTTCCATTTTGTTAACCATTCAGTTCAGTTCAGTCGCTCAGTCATGTCCACTCTTTGCAACCCCATGAGCTGCAGCACGCCAGGCTTCCCTGTCCATCACCAACTGCCGGAGTCTACTCATATCCATGTCCATTGAGTCAGTGATGCCATCCAACCATCGCATCCTCTGTCCTCCCCTTCTCCTCCTGCCCTCAATCTTCCCCAACATCAGGGTCTTTTCAAATGAGTCAGCTCTTCGCATCAGGTGGCCAAAGTATTGGAGTTTCAGCTTCAGCATCAGTCCTTCCAATGAACACCCAGGACGGATCTTTAGGATGGACTGGTTGGATCTCCTTGTAGTCCAAGGGACTCTCAAGAGTCTTCTCCAACATCACAGTTCAAAAGCATCAATTCTTCAGCGCTCAGCTTTCTTCACAAGTCCAACTCTCACATCCATACATGACCACTGGAAAAACCATAGCCTTGACTAGACGGACCTTTGTTGGCAAAGTAATGTCTCTGCTTTTAAATATGCTGTCAAATTTTAACCATAAATTTACAGAAATAGTCTATGAGTCTATTTCTGTTTTGGAGACAAGTTCATCTTTTTCTTTTAGATTCCATATATGACACATTCAAAATTTACCTTTCTGACTTACTAAGATAATCTGGATCCATCCATGTTGCTGCAGATGGCATTATTTCATTCTTTTTATGGCTGAGTAATATTCCATTGTTTATATGTACCACATCTTCTTTATTCATTCATCTGTTGATGCTCATTTAAGTTGCTTCCAAGTCTTGGCTACTCTAATAGTGCTACCATAAACATTAGGCTGCATGTATCATTTGGAATTATGGTTTTCTCTAGCAATTTGCCCAAGAGTGGGATTGCAAGATCACGTGGTTGCTCTAGTTTTAGTATTCTGAGGAAACTCCATACTGTTCTCCATAGTTGTTGCGCCAATTTATATTCCCATCAGCATTGTAGGAGGGTTCCCTTTTTTGCACACCCTCAACAGCATTAATAATTATTTGTAGACTTTTTGATGATGGCCATTCTCACTGGTGTGAAGTGATACCTCATGGTGGTTTTGTCAGATCATACGCTTTTATGGAGATTCAGTGATTCAGGGATTTTGGCATGTGATAATGGTATCTGACATGTAGCAAGGGCTAAATGAATATTTTTTATAAACATGAGTATTTTTTAAATTTTATTTAGTTATTTTTGGCTGCACTGGGTCTTTGTTGCTGCACATGGGCTTCTCATTGCAGTGGCTTCTCTTGTTGCAGAGCATGGGCTCTGGGGCACACAGGCTTCAGCAGTTATGGTGTATGGGCTCAGTAGTTGTGGCTTGCAGGCTCTAGGGCACGGGTTCAGTAACTGTGGCACATGGGTCCAGTTGCTCCAAGGCATGTGGGATCTTCCCGGGCCAGGGATCGAATCCGTGTCCTCTGCACTGGAAGGTGGACGGACTTCTAATCATTGGACCACCAGGGAAGCCCTGATGAATACTTTTAATACTTACCTAATAAATGATCTTTATTACTGAAGATCAGTAGTTTAGACCAGTACTTCTCAAACTTTAACAGGCACTTAAATCACTTATGAGTTTGTTAAAATTCATATTGTAATTCAGCAGGTGGGTTGTGGGGCCCCAGGTTCTGCATTTCTAATCAACTCCCGGGTGTCTGCCCACACCACAAGCCAGTGGCTCACACTTTGATTAACGAGGAATTAGCTCACTTAACATCTGTTTCTTGTGTGGTGTGATGTTCACAGCAGTGGGTCTGGAGTTGGGGCATGGGGTTTGCCACCTACTACCTATGTGATCTCGGTGTGTGTGATCATGAACTATGTGATCACACCACCTTCTGACCCCTCATCTGTTAAACAAGAGGGCTGGATAGAATGACCTCCTGGGTTCTCTGCAGCCCAGAACAGTTTGTTAGCACAAGAACTACTAATGTGCTGTTCTGGGCTGTCCAGAGGGCGAGCACAAGCCCCATACTGCCCGTCAGTGAGGATGGGCCTGAAACCCAGGCTCCCGGACCTCAGGGAAACTGGACAACTTTCTTCCATGGAAGGGCTGCTGCTGCTGCTGCTAAGTCTGCCCACATGGAAAGAAAGAATCAGATAGTCAGAGATATCTGATAGACAGCCCTCCTCTCACCTCCCTAGGAGACCAGGTTCGTTGATGGAAGAGCCATTCTGCAGTGGGACATCTTTGCCTCCAATGGGATTATTCATGTCATTTCCAAGCCTTTAAAAGCTCCCTCTATCCCAGGGGTGAGTATACAGCATTCCTGATAAGGAGGAGCCTCGATGTCCACTCCCCAAGTAGCGAGCTACTCCTGGGAGCCCTGCCACCCCATCCATGGCAGCTGGCCTCAGGGACGCCAGCCCGCATCCAGTGTGTCAGTGACATAACATGTGTCAGCACCAATATTTGCTGAATGAAAAGGGCAGGAAGTGCCAGTGGAGAAACCACTGGAAGGGGAGTGAAAATCCTGAGCCCCTCCACCTCATAACCATGTGAACTCAGACAAGCCCCAAACATCATCGAGCCCCATTTTTCTTATCTGCAAAATGGAGGTCAAAATGCCTTCTTCCCTGGATTCTTGGGAAGACAATGAGTTAATGTAAAATAATAAAGACAGTTCCTGGCACTTGCTTTATAAGAGTTGGTTAGCTGGCTGTGGTCAGTTGGTGGTGATGTTAGTTTTCTAACTTTGTTCTAAAGGTATGAAGCTCCAAAACGAGGCTGGCTTCAAAGCCCACCTCTACCACTTACGGGCTGTGTGACACTGGGCAAGTGCTTACCCTCTGTGTGTCTCTGTTCTCCTGTATAAAAATGGAAACAGTAGAAACTGTTCTTATCTCTTTGTGTTATTATGCATTTAAATGGATTATTTTATGTAAGGGGGCTTAGAACAGACCCTGGAAGTAGTAAGGGCTAGATACATATTGACAGCTTTATCATTATTTTTATCCCAGCCGGCACAAGATGCCTCAGGCAAGCCAGAATGGGGTGGGCTCCAGGAAGCATGCCTCTTTGGGGAAGTCACCAGTTCTGGTACCAACCACTGCCCTTTCTGTGTGTAGACGCCAGGCCACACCGGCCTGGGAACAGGGGTGTTCTTTGCCATCATCCTGGTCATTGGAGCCATTGCTTTGGCAGCATACTCCTACTTTCGACTAAACCGGAGAACGATTGGCTTCCAGCATTTTGAGGTGAGACAGAGAAAAACAGGACCATGGGGATGGGGGTCCACTCTGAAACCCAGCCCCGGCTCTGGGCTACTCCAGCAGACCGGCTGCTTCCTCGCTGAGCACTTGGCACACTTTTCCTGTCTCCTGGATGGGGCCTCTGCCCTGAAGAGATCAGCAGTGGCAGCTCCGGGGCCCTCTACCTGGCTGAATCAGAGGATGGAGGAGGGCGAAGGGCAGCCAGTAGCCCTTCATGCCACAGGTGTGGCTTGGAGCCAAATTCACCAGGGGCCCAGGAGGCCACTCACCTTGGAGGAATCACAAGACAAGCTTCAAAGCTGACTCTGAGGGTGGGGACACGGTGGGGGGCCTGCACAGCCAGAGGCCTCAGGTCATAGCCAGTGAAACACACTGGCCCTATTTGAACAGCTGAACCCACATCCAGGTCAGTGGGTCTTAGTTCACCATGGGAGACCCTGCGGGCCGGATACGGCTGCAGCCCCCAAGCAGTAGGTCACTTCCTTCTGGCAGATAACCTATACAAGCATTATATACACCACATTTAACAAAAGTGCCATGCTGCACGATTCCTTTTATACTAAGTTCAAGGATAGGTAAAACCATTCCAGGTGATGGGAGTCAGAAAAGCAGTTTACCATGGGCGGGACCAGATAATGGCAGGCAGGGGGCATGAGGGCACCTCCTGGAGGATGGAGATGCCCTGTATGCTGATTTGGGTGGTGGTCACACATGGGTGAACATATTTAAGAAGTCATTGAGCTGAACACTTAAGATTGGTGCATGATATTACATCTAGGTCAGATCTCAATAAAAGGACAACAGAAAAGTTCCCAGAGGTGGAGGTGGGGGCGGGGCTTGCCTTAGCTTCCGACTTGGCTGCGACACCCCACCTTGGGGACTTCGTGGTGCTCAGCCCTGTGCTTGTCTGTCCTAGCAGTCGGAAGAGGACATTGACGTTGCAGCTCTTGGCAAGCAGCAGCCCGAGAATATCTCGAACCCCATGTACGAGAGCACAACTTCAGCAACCCCGGAACCTTCCTACGACCCATTCACAGTGAGTTTGTCTTTTCATCTAAAACAGGTTCAGCTGAGGTTGGTGGGGGGCGGCGGGTAGGGCAATGATGTCTTTCAGCAGACCTGTGTAGAGCACTGCGCCAAGAAATCTCACTTCTAGGACACGTCTCCAGGCTACAAGCCTAGAAGCAAGCTGGGTGAAGCCCTGTGGTCGTTCTGTGTTCTGAGCTCTCCTGGGTGGATTGTGGATTGCAGAGGCGTCCATCGGTTAGATCTAGAAAAGAACTAGGGGTTGCACAACCCCAACCTTGGGACCGGGTGAGAGGTGACAAGGAGAAGAAACCTTGGGCTGAATTCTGCCACAACCACTGACGAGGTAGCAGGCTCAAAGGAAGACCTAAAACTGCTTCAACATTTACACTGTTGTCCGGGATTCTTCTGCCCGTTGTCAGAGCTGCTTCTTACTTTAGGAGCTACGTCTCTTTGACGAGGTTTTTTTTTTTTTTTATCTAGGGGCATGGGTCCTGCTCTGGTCTTCCAAGAAAGGGCCACTTGTTTCTAGAATTAGTGACCCTTGAGCTTGGATGGAGCCGCCACTGACCACAGCGCTGTGGCAGGGAACCCATTCACATCAAATGTGCGAGACACACTCTGCCTATGTTACCAGGTCTGGACTGAGAAGCTAAGAGTGAAATAAGAGAAAACATACTGGTCTTTGCCCCAGAGCTCATAAACTCCTCTGATTTCTTAAGTGGTGAGAATACCAGGGGCATCTTTTGTTCTGAGATTCTGGGTTGGCTCCTGTATGCCTTCTGGTCACCAGAAAGACCAAACCATGATTCGAAGGTTGGGATTTTTCAGTTCAACCCTTCACTCTCCAGAGGGAGAGAGAGGCCAGAAATGTAGCTGATAGTCGATGTGAGGAAGTCTCCATAAAAATTCCCCCCCCTTTTTTTAAATGTGTGTGTAATCTATTATAGATTTCAGTTTGTAGTTACCGTGATGTTTTGTTATAGCAGTCCATATATAAACAAGATTATCTTAAGTTGCTGGTCTTTTAATTTCAAATACATTTCCCATATCCTGCATTTGTGTTCTCATGACTGCTGGTTTTGATATCACTTCTGTGTGATATCCATCCTTTACTGGATGTTTGCCTTTACCAATGAGCTTTTCTAGTCATAATTTTGTTTCTAGTTGTGGCCTTGTCCACTTAAGAGTAGTTCCTTTAGCATTTGTTAGAAAGGTGGTCTGGTGGTGCTGAATTCTTAGCTTTTGCTTGTCTGCAAAGCTTTTGATTTCTCTGTTAAATCTGAATGAAAGCCTTACTTGTAATTTTGGTGTTTTCATAAGAGGTGAGCTCAAATCCTTCTATTCTACCATCATCCATAAATCCCAGTGGTAGGGGGTTCAGACATCTTCCAGGGTGGTGAACATATCCACACTGGGAGGGTGATGCACCTGAAGTCCACGGGGCAGTGGCTATACTGAATTTTTATAAGTTGGCACTGAAACGTTACAGCATTCTATTGTACCATTTTAAGCTTATAGAATGCAACACTTGTTGTTATTTTTCTAGTGAACCAAATGCAACTCTCCCATGGTTCTCAGTGCCTGTGGTAGTAGATTTAATATATTTGCAATACGGAAAATAATCAGATCATAAATCCCATTGCTTTTTAATCAAACCCATGTAAAAGTTTCTAGTCCAGATTCAAGGGCAAGTTCAGTTAAGCTGCATTTATTAACCGTCTATTTCTATAAGCCTTGTGATATGGAAATCAACCTCATTTTAAAAGCAAGGGGAGTCCAAATGCTTGGGGCTGGTGCACTGGGACGACCCAGAGGGATGGTATGGGGAGGGAGGAGGGAGGAGGGTTCAGGATGGGAAACACATGTATACCTGTGGTGGATTCATTTCGATATATGGCAAAACCAATACAATATTGTAAAGTTTAAAAATAAAATAAAATTTAAAAAAGTAACATAAAAGCAAGGGGAAAAATTTCATATTCTGTTCAGGGCTCTCCATGGCCTCTCAGCTGTCTGGCTTTTCTCGGGGCCCCATGAGCACTGTCAATGGAATACTCACCTGAGGCAGGTGAGAGTACCCTAAGAGACAGGACTCAGTTCAACCTTCCTAATCAGACCAGGTGGCAAAAATATTCCAGTTACAGGAATCCTAAGCTGAGGGCACCAGCCCCAAATCTGCTTTATTCTCATGCCTTTTATACTGAAGGAGCAGATGTTGCCTCTAGACGACCTGGAGCCAATCCACACATTGTGAGCATCCATTATGTGAATGGACAGAGCTGTGGTCTGATCAGAGCCACAGACAGCAGGAGGTTCAGGAGGCCGCCTCTGGACTGTTGCTTCTGATCAGACCCAGTTCAGGATGAACTGTCAACCGGAAAGGATTTTTTTTGTAACCAGAGTAACAGCCATGTTTTGTGGGGTGGTTTTATTTTCCTTAGAGTAGTATCTAACTTAATTCACACACCTCCCTGTCAGGTAAATATTATCAGGCCCCTTAATACATGAGAAAAATTCTGCAGAGGTGAAATGACTTGTCCACATGTTCAGGCCGAGACCATACCCCATCTTCAGGCCACGAGCCAGGACAGCAGCGTGAAGCCACCCTCGCTCCCACCAGATGTATTCACAAGAGACTGCAGGAAAAATAGTGTTTTTAGGCTGAAAGAGAGGAAAAGTTTTCCTTGACCCTCTGATGATTCGTGGCTGGGCCTGAAAAGTAAACTGGTAAAGACAGACTCACAGAAGAACATATATATTTTATTGAACATTTATGTGTACATGGGAGCCTTCATGAGAAAATGAAGACCCAAAGAAGGGACCAGAACAGGAAGCCTTTGCACCTTTTAGACTAAATGTGTGAGGAATTGACAAGAGAGAGAGCTTTGGACCTAGAGGTAGTAAATGGTGAAGTCACTAGGAAGATAAGGGTTAGTGAACAAGGTTTGTTTGTACAGGTTTCTTGGCCCCCAGCTCCCCAGAAGTGATGCATCTTCTTTCCTCTAAAAATTTCATGAGGGAATTTTATTACCTGTTTCAGGGGAAAAGGGTAGGGGGCAGAGTTAGTCAGAGTGACCTTCCTGCTTCTGTCATGTAAAAGAATTCCTTCAGTTTGACATTTAACATGCCAAGTTACTGGATTGGGGGTAGCATGTCCTAAGGGCTTTCCCCAGGGCTTCAGTGGTAAAGAATTCACCTGCCAATACAAGAGATACAGGTTCAATCCCTGGGTCGGGAAGATCCCCTGGAGAAGGAAATGGCAACCCACTCCAGTATTCTTGCTTGGAAAATCACATGGACAAAGTAGCCTGGTGGGCTAGTCCACGGGGTCACAAAAGAGTTGGCCATGACTTAGCAACTAAACAACCAGTGTGCCCTAAACCCGCCAAGGCCTCAGACCAGTAGCCAATATTATGTTCAACCTCGAAGGATGCACCTTCTGCCTGGTTCACAGACTTCTCTTTTCCAGGACCCTGCCGACCAGCTGCTGGACAGCAGTGACCCCCTGGGGGCGCTATGAGGGCTGGACCTGCCCCCTCCAGACATCACCGCTGCCACCTGGGTCCCCAGAGCCACCTCAGAAAGGCCATCAACTGTGAATCCTCAGCCCCAGTTGACTGTGGGAAATGTAAGCTCCTTTAACATTTCAAAGTCTGGAGCACTCAAGCCATACCTCATCGCTTCAGTTGATCCAGGGGATATTCTGTTTCTGTGGGTGAGAGACCATATTAAGCCCACCCACCACCCAGGGGACTGCTCCCTCCCTGACCCTCTGCTATCTTCCCTAACCTTCAGTAGCACCTTTTACCTTTTGCCCAGCACTCTAGTGACCTTGTCTTATTTACCTGTTAAGACTGTAAGCTTCCCAAAAAAAAAAAAAAAAAAAGACTGTAAGCTTCCAAAGGCAGAGACCTTCCTCATTCGTCTTTTTATCTTGACACCCAGCACAGTGTGTGGCATGTGAAATGTGCTCAATTATTGGTTACAGAAGAGAAATAAAGTCAGTGGAACAAATCCAGTGTCTGGGAAACAAATCGACCATTTGCCATAGGAGGGTCAAACTCTGAAGGTAAAATCAACTCATTAGGGCTCATTAGGGCTGTTAGTTAGCCAACATCTGCATTATGAGTGCTTCTTTCTTAATTCTGTTTGGTTTGCTTGTTTGTGTGAAGAAGACATAATAACCACAAGGAGATACCACTTCACACCCACGAGGATGGCCATCCTTAAAACACAGACAATAACCAGTATCCGCGAGGGTGTGGAGAAACTGGATCCCTTCTACTTTGTTGGTAGGAATGTAAAATTGTGCCCCTACCATGGAAAACAGTCCAGCAGTTCCTCAAAAAGTTAAACATAGAATTACCATGTGATCCAGAAATTCCACTCCTAGGTACAGACCCAAGAGAAGTGAACACATGTCCATACAACAACTTATACAGGTAGCATTATTAGTATTATTCATAATAGCCAAAACATGGAAACAAGCCAAGTGTCTACTGACTTACAAATGAATAACCAAACTGTGTCTTGCCACACAATGAAATAGCATTCCTAAAACAGAACTAAGTAGATACATGCAACACCATGGATGAACCTTGAAAATATGATGCTCAGTGAAAGAAGTCATCAGACACAGAAGACCACATACCAGATGATTCCATTTATATGAAACGTCCAGAATCAGGCCAGTTCTTCTCCATGCAGGACTCTGTGCAAGGCTGGATGTCCACCGGACCCTCAAAAGGCCCGAAGTGGCCTCTCCATCACTGTGACAACCAAGTGCCTCCAGCCCACCCGCCACCCTTTTGCAAGCTACTCCGGGGGTAGCACTGGCCAGGCTCGGGAGCCCCCTCTGGGAAATGGAGATGGGAAAGGCTGGGATGAGCAGATCTCAGACCCCCCTCCATCACCCTCACGGCCCAAACAACTTTGTTCCAAATCATCAGGGTTTTTGCTGAGCCAAGTCCAAAGTTCAGAAGCCCCTGGAGTCTCAGAAGCTTCCTCACAACTCCAGGAAAGGGCATTTATTCAGGCAGAGGAACGATTTACCACCTCCTCTTGGACAACGTGCCGTGATAGGGCAATGCTGGCTCTCCAGGAACTCGCTCCCCAAGGGGACCGTGGGACGGATTCATTAGTGAGTCCACCAACTCCACCATCAAGGGGACAGAAAGGCACATGATTAAGAGGAAAAACAACGGGCACCCACGAGAGGAGTGAAGGAGATGAAGGTCCTAGCACAATAGAGGTCAAGGATATTAAGTTTAAACACATTCAAACAGTTTAAAAAGGCTCTTCAAAATATAAGTATATCCAAACCCAGCAGTGAACTGACTTCACAACATGCACTCCTCATTCAGTATTAATATTTTCTTCCCTTAAAACACTGCTTCCAATTTTCCATTCTCCCGGTACTTTGCAGACAAACAGGTGGATCGCTGTCTTCTCCTTGTTCTCAAGGAGGGAACTGTCTGTGAGAGACAGAAATTCTAGGTGGGTCACCTGCTGCCACCTAAGGCCAAATTCACACCCATTTTCCTTCTGTGGCTTCACTACATGGTCTTCGAGCTCTGAGAACAGGCAGGTGTGCTCTCCTGAGGGTGGGGAGACCAGGGTGGTAAGGAAGGAACCATCAACCTTTTGCCCCTTTACTCAGGGATATTCTTTTTTGGGTACATTAGAATGTGATATGACTTTTGCCACTAACTGAAGCACACAAAAGCAGATGACTGGGAGTAAACTGGACAATACAATTCAAACTTTTATTTGGCAGTAAGTTTGACATCATGTTAACATAAAATCAGTATTTAGAATAAATAGCAAATTCACATTCAGGATAAATAGCAAGTCTACCTAATTTGCATTTACCATGCCTGAAATTAAACAGGCACCATCTGTCCTTCTACTAAATAATTAGAAAACAGTGTCCTAAGTCAGAGTTCAAGGCTGCAGTGTAGAAAAGTACAGAGCAGTGTTGTGGGTCGGTTCCAGAGAGCAGGCATGAGGTGGGGAGTCTCACACGGGAAGTTTACAGGGAACTGTCCTTGGGATGCACACCTGGGAAAAAGGAAGGGGGGGGTGGGGCAGGAAGGAGCTGATGGGCCTTCAGAGTTGCGCCAGGGAGGGAGTCTGACCACACCCTCATCTGAGGCAGGCCTCTTCAACAGGGGGAAACTCCCAGAGAGGACCTACAGCTGCAGACAGTGAGCCAGCAGCAACCAACCCCCACAGCAGCTGGGGGATAAAGTCCTTCAGGGTAGCCAAGCCCATCACAACGCTACTAACACAATCACAGATGAGCACAACGAGAGGTATATTCAATGAGTGCCAAGCCTGGCCGCTCAGTCACACAACTGAGAATCATGCCATGTGCCGGAAACACAGTATGTTACCACTGGCCACATAAGTGAATATGTCCAGAGAGAAGCTCCTAGGGGAAGTGCGAGCTTGCCTACAGAACTTCTTTCCACTGGCTGCACACAACTGTGTTCTGTGGTTGCTTACCACCCTGCACACTTTCAGCAAAATCATCATCTCATCATGGCCACCCACACAATCTGTTGATGTGGGGGTCAGCAAACCACCGCCCGAGGGCCAAATCCAGCCTGCAGCCTGTCTTCAGAGGCCAGGCTGCCCTGGACCACAGGCAGGCCCAGTCCCAGAGGAGGGGCTGCAGCAAACGGCCTGCAAAGCCGAAGTTTTTCCCGTCCGGTCCTTGCCAGGGAAAGTGTGCTGAGCCTTACATTAGGGAAACTTCTCTCCCTTTTTCTTCCTCCATCCACTAGGGTATTAAAGGTAAGCTAAGCTAAACTTGGGGGCTTCCCTGGTGGCTCAGATGGTAAAGCATCTGCCTACAATGCGGGAGGACCCAGGTTCAATCCCTGGGTTGGGAAGATCCCCTGGAGAAGGAAATGGCAACCCACTCTAGTACTCTTGCCTGGAAAATTCCACGGAGAGAGGAGCCTGGTGGGTTACAGTCCATGGGGTCGCAAAGAGTCGGACACTCTAGTACTCCTGTCTGGAAAATTCCATGGACAGAGGAGCCTGGTGGGCTACAGTCCATGGGATCGCAAAGAGTCAGACATGACTGAGCAACTTTACTTTTCACTTAAGCCAGGCTTGGAGCCTAGCTCCCACATGCTAACGGAGAAAAGAAAGGAAATTAGTACAAAAGGAAATCAGTACTAAGCCAGCACAACACAGGCTCCGTGGTAGTTGAATGGAGCAATCAAGGAACCCTCCCTGCCTCTACCCAGACTGAGTCTGAGAGCATATTCCAGACCAGGGCCCCCAAGTGGGTCTTTGGCAACAGATGAGCATTTGGCAGAGTAGATCCAATTCCAACGTTTAGCACACTCTACCGCTTTAGAGGCCTTTGGGGAGGAAAAGGGGCGGGGGAAGCTATTTAGTTCACCCAAAGCTAAATTAGCTAGCAGGAAAGAGGACTTTGCATTTCTCCTTGGCACTAATTAAGAGAACCAATGCCTTCAAAGCAACTAGGAATTCAGTCATAGATGGGCCTGAATCAGTAACAGGTGGTTTATGTTAGCTGGCAGTAGTGGAGCTGAAGGGAATTTTTAAAAGAAAAAAAAATTTTAAAGACTATGTTAGGAGGAAAGTGGGAGCTCTCCAAACTCCTAAAACATATTAAAAGCCAGGTTTCATCTACTTAAAAAAACGATTCTGGAAAAAACAGTTGTGCAGGTCCCTTCCAGGACAACCGGCTACAGCTATGGTGAGCCTTAGGGGCACAGATAGCCGCCCCTGGACTATGAATTTTTGTTCACATCCTTCTGGGAAAATCAGTCTAACTGATGCTAAAAAGGGAAAATATTTTTCAATGTGCAAGCTAATTTTATTCTGCTCACTTTCCAAACTGATCTTTTAAGTGGTAGAAAATAGACTCCCTTCCCTTGCACCCAAATGCGTTCATCAGCGGGCTCACCAGAGGCTAAACCAGGAGGAACAGAATGCTGTACAGGGTGCTGAATCCCAGCTGAGTCATGACAGTGACAAATTAAAATGAACAAGCACAGACAAAGAGAAGCCCTCAGTCCTTCATACAGAGATGGCCGTCCTGACCCTGACTGTGCGCTGGCCCCAGCGCATGCTCAGTGGGTCCTCCGCAGACAGACTTCAATACCGTCATGTGCCATGGCCTTCAGTTGTTGTTCAGTCGCTCAGTCATGTCTGACTCTTTGCGACCCCATGGACTGCAGCATGCCAGGCTTCCCTATTCTTCACTATATCCTGGAGCTTGCTCAACCTTAATTGGTGATAAGTCATTAAAATTCCTTATTCACACACCTAGAAAATGTATTTCTCGCCCCAGGCTTGGGTCTCCTAACCCAGACATACATGAAAGCAGTAAGAATAGCTGTACTGAGTTGTTGGGTAACAACTTTCTTGAGTAAACAAAACACCCTATCACTGGCACGTAGGATATATCCGGTGAATACCTGATTACAAAGAGTTTTAAAATACCTACTTCCTCAACCAGCTTCTCCAAAGCAGAAACTATCAGCCCAAAGCACCAGCATATCCTCTGAGGACCCCAACACTGAGCAGTTCTGGGCGCCTCCTGCACCCCTGAAATGCCAGTCTCCAATGCACTCTGATGCTTAAAACCCCCAGGCACTAACAAACAGCCAACAAAATGCCTCCTGCAGCCTGAAAAGGGAATGGACACCTGTGTTTATAATAAAGGGAAAAAAGAAGGCCAACTGGGCCTATTAGGTCTAGAGAGTCACCTTCACTATTTTAGTTAAATATAAGAAAAGATCACAGGTATGCCTGGTGGCTCAGTCAGTAAAGAATCCACCTGCCAATGCAGGAGATGTGCATTCGACCCCTGGGTCAGGAAGATCCCCTGGAGAAGGAAATCACAACCCACTCCAGTATTCCTGGTTGGGAAATCCCATGGACAGAGGAGCCTGGTGGGCTACAGTTCATGGGGTTGCCAAGAGTCTACTAAACAACAACAGTCCCATTAAAACACTTCTATAGCGTTAAAAAACTATAGCGTTAAACATTAAAAAACTTCTATAGCATGACTTAGCATAGCATAGCATAGAAGTCACCTAATTTCTGCACTCAGGCAGGTAGCCTGTGGCAGGCCAAGCTCACATTTCCTCAACAGCTGGCTCCACACAAATTCATTAAAAACGCCAAATAAGCGAGCAGTCTCTCCTCAAGCCCCTTTCCTCCACCCCTGCATCCTTCAGGTTTAAGAACAGGTGCCACTTGCCTTGTCCTCAGAAATGGGAACACTCACTCAGTGAGGCTATTTCCAACTCTGTTTCTCTCAACGTCAATGTCCTTGATCCGCTCCCACCTTAAACACAGACACTACAGAAATTCCCAAAACAGACACATAAACATGTCAGGAAAGCGATCTACAGGGAGAAGGTGGGAGACAGCTAAGCAGAGAGGGCCACCTCCCTCGCTCTGGCTGGATTCAAGCCCGTCTCCTCGGCTGATGAATCACTGCCCTCCAACGAGGAGGGTTTCTGGTAACACACAGTTTAACAATATTGCAAAACACCTGGGGGCTGGGGGGTCGCCACACGGCACTAAGTTATGAGGACATTTTTCTTCGTTTCATTTTTCATCCTCCAATGAGCAGGTTCAAGCAACACACGTGTGGTGGTAGTGTCAGGGGTTATAAAGTCCTGGGATACCCACCACAAACGCACTGGTTCCTCTCGCTCGTTGGCATGTAGCAGCCTCATTCTACAGTCTGTTCTGCTGGCAGGACATTAAACCAGAAGCTTTTCTCTCCTTGTCCTCCTTTTCTGAGAGAAAAGAGTGAACCTGCCCACCACTTGGGACACCATGGTCCTTCCCCCCTGTGGGGCAAGACACAGGAAATGGATACTGAGGACAATCAAGGCCAAGGACTTGCAACTTCTCCTGTTCCTTCTCACATAAGACCTCCAGGGAGGCTGAGTCTGCTGTCAAGGGAGGCACCAGTGTGCCAGAGCCCTAGTACCAGATGTGTGGGAACCAGCTGCCGACTGGGCTCCATCTCAGCTGCTGACACCACGGTACACCATCCAAGTGCCCACTAAAGCATCAGCAGTTCACCAGGGATGCACGTCACCGGGTCCAGCACTGTCTGTGCGTGTTCAGCATTTTCCATGCACTTTCCACAGAAGAGTTAAGAAGAGTTTCAAAACATCACCTGCTGGAATACAGAGCAGACATCAAGAAGACTCCCCATCCCAGGAAGTCCGATGCTGGATACAGTACCTTGGGAAACAAGAAGGCTGATCATAGGGTGTCGACAGGAGGCCAGCCGCTGTCCCCTCCCCACGTGCATAGGAGGGCGGGCTCTGCGAGCTGTGAGCTCCCTTCTCCACGAGCTTCGGGGTATCCTCCATAATGTACAAAACAGGTATCACTAAGACTATCTGTATCATTTCCAAAAGGGACGCTCACATCCCCGCAGAGTCTGCCCAGCGTGGGGCCATCACCGGTCCTGGCTTTTGGTGCCCAGGGGTTTGGGGGCCGCCAGCTACTTGGCCTGGGCCTCTTGCAGCAGTGGCAGCCGGGCGGCCGGGGGCCGATCAGACCAGGCGGGCAGCTCGTGCTGCAGTGGGGTCCGCCGGGGGTAGAAGGTGTGGCTGACGTCGTAGTTCAGCAGGCAGCTCAGGGACGCCATGTAGATGTCGGCGAACCGCGACAGGCGCCGCAGGAAGTACGTGGGGTTCTGGTCTGTGCGGAACAAGCTCCCAAACTGGGCATTGAAGAAACCTTTGGTCATTTCCCTGAAGAGGCGAGAGAAGAGCAAAGCAACAGTGTGACTCCCCGAAGGTCTGCTTTTAGTTACTGACATCAGATGACACCAAAATCACTGTTTCACAGAGAAGAGATACACGTAGGACCTTCCCGGCAATCCAGTGGTTAAGAATCCACCTGCAGATGCAGGGTACGTGCCTGTGATCCCTGGTCTGAGAAGATTCCACATGCCGCTGGGCAACTAAGCCCATGTGCCACAACTACTGAGCCCACGCAATGCAACTCCTAGAGCCTGTGCTCTGCAACAAGAGAAGCCACTGCAATGAGAAGCCCGCACACCGCACCTAGAGAAAGCCCGCGCATAGCAACAAAAACCCAGTGCAGCCAAAAACAAATTTATTTAAAGATACATTAAAAAAAGTTATACATATATATCTATATAAATGAATCACTTTACTGTACATCTGAAACTAATACAATGTTAATTACACTCCAATATAAAAGGTAAAAAAAAAGTTACAAAATCCATAAAAATTTTGAATCACTATGTTGTATACCTGAAACTAATATAATATTGTACATCAACTATACATCAATAAAAAAAAATTTTTAATCACTGTTTCATATGCTTCAGTTCAGTCGCTCAGTCGTGTCGGACTCTTGCAACCCCATGGACTGCAGCACGCCAGGCCTCCCTGTCCATCACCAACTCCCGGAATTTACTCAAACACATCAATTGAGTCGGTGATGCCATCCAACCACCTTATGCTTGGTGGTCCCCTTCTCCTCCCACCTTCAATCTTTCCCAGCATCAGGGTCTTTTTAAATGAGTCAGTTCTTCACATCAGGTGGCCAAAGTATTGGAGTTTCAGCTTTAATATCAGTCCTATCAATGAATATTCAGGACTGATTTCCTTTAGGATGGACTGGGTGGATTTCCTTGCAGTCCAAGGGACTCTCAAGAGTCTCTTCCGACACCACAGTTCAAAAGCATCAATCTTTGGTGCTCAGCTTTCTTTATAGTCCAACTCTCACATCTATACACGACTACTGGAAAAACCATAGCTTTGACCAGACAGACTTTTGTTGGCAAGTAATGTCTCTGCTTTTTAATATGCTAACTAGGTTGGTCATAACTTTTCTTCCAAGGAGTAAGCATCTTTTAATTTCATGGCTGCAGTGATTTTGAAGCCCCAAAAAATAAAGTGTGCCACTGTTTCCACTGTTTCCCCATCTATTTTCCATGAAGTGATGGGACCGGATGCCATGATGTTAGGCATGTTTCTGAATATTAGGCTTTAAGCAAACTTTTTCACTCTCTTTCACTTTTATCAAGAGGCTCTTTAGTTCTTTGCTTTCTGCCATAATGGTGGTATCATCTGCATATCTGAGGTTATTGATATTTCTCCTGAAAATCTTGATTCCAGCTTGTGCTTCATCCAACCCAGCATTTCTCATGATGTACTCTGCATATAAGTTAAATAAGCAGGGTGACAGTATACAGCCTTGACGTACTCCTTTTCGTTTTTGGAACCTGTCTGTTGTTTCATGTCCAGTTCTAACTATTGTTTCCGGACCTGCGTACAGATTTCTCAAGAGGCAGGTCAGGTGGTCTGGTATTCCCTTCTCTTTCAGAATTTTCCACAGTTTGTGGTGATCCACACTGTCAAAGGTTTTGGCATAGTCAATAAAGCAGAAATAGATGTTTTTCTGGAACTCATGTGCTTTTTCAATGATCCAACAGATGGTGGCAATTTGATCTGTGGTTCCTCTGCCTTTTCTAAAACCAGCTTGAACATCAGGAAGTTCACGGTTCACGTATTGCTGAAGTCTGGCTTGGAGAATTTTGAGCATTACTTTACTAGCATGTGAGATGAGTGCAATTGTGCAGTAGTTTGAGCATTCTTTGGCATTGCCTTTCTTTGGGACTGGAATGAAAACTGACCTTTTCCAGTCCTGTGGCCACTGCTGAGTTTTCCAAATTTGCTGGCATATTGAGTGCAGCACTTCAACAGCATAATCTTTCAGGATTTAAAACAGCTCAACTGGAATTCCATCACCTCCACTAGCTTTGTTTGTAGTGATGCTTCCTAAGGCCCACTTGACTTTGCATTCCAGGATGTCTGGTTCTGGGTGAGTGATCACACCATCATGATTATCTGGGTTGTGAAGATCTTTTTTGTATAGTTCTTCTGTGTATTCTTGCCACCTCTTCTTAATATCTTCTGCTTCTGTTAGGTCCATACCATTTCTGTCCTTTATCGAGCCCATCTTTGCATGAAATGTTCCCTTGGTATCTCTAATTTTCTTGAAGAGATCTCTAGTCTTTCCCATTCTATTGTTTTCCTCTATTTCTTTGCACTGATCACTGAGGAAGGCTTTCTTATCTCTCCTTGCTATTCTTTGAAACTATGCTCAAATGGGTATATCTTTTCTTTTCTCCTTTGCTTTTAGGTTCTTTTCTTTACACAGCTATTTTAAGGCCTCCTCAGACAGCCATTTTGCCTTTTTGCATTTCTTTTTCTTGGGGATGGTGTTGATCCCTGTCTCCTGTACAATGTCACGAACCTCCATCCATAGTTCATCAGGCACTCTGTCTATCAGTCTAGTCCCTTAAATCTATTTCTCATTTCCACTGTATAATCGTAAGGGATTTGATTTAGGTCATACCTGAATGGTCTAGTGATTTTCCCTACTTTCTTCAATTTAAGTCTGAATTTGGCAATAAGGAGTTCATGATCTGAGCCACAGTCAGCTCCCGGTCTTGTTTTTGCTGACTGTATAGAGCTTCTCCATCTTTGGCTGCAAAGAATATAATCAATCTGATTTTGGTGTTGACCATCTGGTGATGTCCATGTGTAGAGTCTTCTCTTGTGTTGTCGGAAGAGGGTGTTTGCTATGACCAGTGAGTTCTCTTGGCAAAACTCTATTAGCCTTTGCCCTGCTTCATTCTGTACTCCAAGGCCAAATTTGCCTGTTACTCCAGATGTTTCTTGACTTCCTACTTCATATGCATAGGACTCAAATTAGCCTAGAGCAGCCCTGACTTCTAATTGGGAAAACAGTCTGTTCATCCATCAAAATGGTTCTGACCACATTCCCCACTTAGGCCAGTGGAGAGAACACAGCTGAAGGCTCCAGAGGGAAGGTGGGAGCCCCTAAACATGCACACCCCATTTCCCAAACAAAAATGGAAGGTGAAAGAGCCACTTCTGAAGGTCCACAGAAATGGAGAATATTCTCAGAGGCTCCAAACTTCCCTCATCTACAGAACAAGATCAAGGCCCCCTTCTCGTGAGGTTATAGTGAGAACTCCATAAGGTAAGAGAAATAAGAGTGTATCATAAACTTGAAAGTACTTTATATCTAAGAGATTAAGCATTATATTACAGCGATGTAAGCACACCTCTGGCATCTAATACAGAGCTTCAAGCACCTCCTTGAAGCCTGAATTATAAGCATATATGCATCATATGCCCATCACCCTCTCACCCAACATTTCAGACCAATAATCCCATTATAATAACCAATACACTCCCAATAACCAACATGTTGAGAGGGAGGAGGATCAAATCAGTACAGCCGTGGCTTCTGCAGCCCAGAGGAATGGACTCTCCCTGCTTTCCAGGCACACCAGTCCCACCAGACTGCCCACTGCTCAGAGATCAGAACCAGGCAGTGAGTGCTACCTCCAAACCTTAGAGACAGCTGTGCTGCCTGGGAAGGAGGCGTGGGGGGACCACAAGAGCAGAAATGGCCACATCAACACTGCCCACATACACAGCACCCTCTGCTACAGGGAAGCACAACTGTCCACAAGGCCTCCTGAGAATAATTCTCCTTTAAAATCTTTACCATCTAGCCTGAATTAAGTGCCAAATGCTCTGAGCCAAGCCATGGCTCAGATGGTAAAGAATCTCCCTGCAATGCAGGAGACGCAGATTCAATCCCTGGGTCAGGAAGATCCCCTGGAGAAGGGAATGGCTACCCTCTCCAGTATTCTTGCCTGGAGAATTCCAAGGACAGAAGAACCTGGCACACTACAGTCCAAGAGGTCGCAAAGAGTTGGACACGACTGAGCGACTAACACCCTCACTTTCACTTTTCATACACATACACACACATATACTATTCAGTTCAGTTCAGTTCAGTCGCTCAGTCGTGTCTGACTCTACTCAGCCATAAAAAAAAAAAAAAATGAAATAATGTCATCTGCAGCAACATGGGCAGACCTAGACGTTATCACACTAAGTGAAGGAAGTCAGACAGAGAAAGACAAATACCACATATCACTTACATGTGGAATCTAAAAAATAAAACAAATGAACTTATTTACAAAACAGAAACAGATTCACAGACAGAGAAAACAAATTTATGGGTACCAAAGGGAAAAGAAGAGGGGAAGGGATAAATTAGGAGTGTGAGATGAACAGATACACGCTACTATATAAAATACATACACAAAGAGGATTTACTTACTATATAGAACATGCAACTCTATTTGATATCACTGTTCAACATATTCAGTCTTTCCTATAATGGAGAAGAATCTGCAGCTGTACACTTGAAACTAACACAACACTGTAAATCAGCTATAGTTTAATAAAAAGAAAAAACAACTCAAGAATAACTATTCCCTTAAGACAAACACCCATCTGACAGCAGACGGCTTTCTTCATCAATCAGCATCATGATTTGAGTGACTGCACATACCTAACACAGCAGTGTTACAAATGAGCACCAGCACTGTAGGAGCCCCAAGGATTCACTGTGGTTCACAGCCACCTCCAACACTGTCCCACTGGCCACGCTGGGCTGCTGGCTGCCCAAAGAGGGAAGTTAAGTGGGACAGAAGGAGGGATGGATGCGGGGAGGGACAGACAGACAACAAACTCAGGGGTGGGCAGAAGGTGGGAGGGAGCTCGCTGCTGCCTCGAGGAAATGTCACTCATCACTAACGGCAGCTGGCTCATTCTGGATCCTGGGGGTCACAGTCACCCCTGGCAACTAAGTAAGGCTGTTTCGAGTCCCACCTCTGGCTGGCCTTGGGGAAAGCGTGTGGGCTGAGTGCACGGGGCCACAGTGAAGGATTCACTCCGTTCACAACAGGCCACTCTTACCTCATATCCTTCCTCTCCTTCTTCCACTCCTGCAAAACCAGCTGTGATTCCGCATCTCTGTGAACCTGCAGGACACAACCCAATTACTGAGAAGGTTCTGGATACGAATAAACTCATTAGGTAGTGAGAATTTTCTAGCAGGTAGTTCTTCTGGGAGGAATTTTATTCAGATCTAAGAGATAGGGACTTGCATGAAATAATACATTTTCAGACTTCCCAGCTGCTGCCCTTCTTCACCAAACATAGACATAATACAATGACGCAAACAGGGATGCAAGGTCCCTGTTAAACTAGAGATATTAAAAAATTATTAAAGGCTTTGTATGAGCATAATACATATATTATTATGTAGGGCAAAGGCTAATAGAGTTTTTCCAAAAGAACACGCTGGTCATAGCAAATACCCTCTTCCAACAACACAAGAGAAGATTCTACACATGGACATCACCAGATGGTCAACACCAAAATCAGATTGATTATATTCTTTGCAGCCAAAGATGGAGAAGCTCTATACAGTCAGCAAAAACAAGACCGGGAGCTGACTGTGACTCAGATCATGAACACCTTATTGTCAAATTCAGACTTAAATTGAAGAAAGTAGGGAAAACCACTAGACCATTCAGGTATGACTTAAATCCCTTACAGTTATACAGTCAAAGTGAGAAATAAATTTAAGGGACTAGATCTGATAGACAGAGTGCCTGATGAACTATGGACAGAGGTTCGTGACACTGTACAGGAGACAGGGATCAAGACCATCCCCAAGAAAAAGAAATGCAAAAAAGCAAAATGGCTGTCTGGGGAGGCCTTAAAAATAGCTGTGAAAAGAAGGGAAGTGAAAAGCAAAGGAGAAAAGGAAAGATATAAGCATCTGAATCCAGAGTTCCAAAGAATAGCAAGGAGAGATAAGAAAGCCTTCCTCAGCGATCAAAGCAAAGAAATAGAGGAAAACAACAGAATGAGAAGGACTAGAGATCTCGTCGACAAAATTAGAGATACCAAGGGAACATTTCATGCAAAGACGGGCTTGATAAAGGACAGAAATGGTATAGACCTAACAGAAGCATAAGATATTAAGAAGAGGTGGCAAGAATACACAGAAGAACTATACAAAAAAGATCTTCACGACCCAGATAATCACGATGGTGTGATCACTGACCTAGAGCCAGACATCCTGGAATGTGAAGTCAAGTGGGCCTTAGAAAGCATCACTACGAACAAAGCTAGTGGAGGTGATGGAATTCCAGTGAGGCTATTTCAAATCCTGAAAGATTATACTGTGAAAGTGCTGTACTCAATATGCCAGCAAATTTGGAAAACTCAGCAGTGGCCACAGGACTGGAAAAGGTCAGTTTTCATTCCAATCCCAAAGAAGGGCAATGCCAAAGAATGCTCAAACTACCGCACAATTGCACTCATCTCACATGCTAGTAAAGTAACGCACAAAATTCTCTAAGCCAGGCTTCAGCAATACGTGAACCGTGAACTTCCAGATGTTCAAGCTGGTTTTAGAAAAGGCAGAGGAACCAGAGATCAAATTGCCAACATCCACTGGATCATCAAAAAAGCAAGAGAGTTCCAGAAAAACATATATTTCTGCTTTCTTGACTATGCCAAAGCCTTTGACTGTGTGGATCACAATAAACTGTGGAAAATTCTGAAAAAGAAGGGAATACCAGACCACCTGACCTGCCTCTTGAGAAATCTTTATGCAGGTCAAGAAACAACAGTTAGAACTCGACATGGAACAGACTGGTTCCAAATTGGGAAAGGAGTACGTCAAGGCTGTATATTGTCACCCTGCTTATTTAACTTATATGCAGAGTACATCATGAGAAATGCTGGGCTGGAAGAAGCACAAGCTGGAATCAAGATTGCAGGGAAAAATATCAATAACCTCAGATATGCAGATGACACCACCCTTATGCCAGAAAGTGAAGAGGAACTAAAGAGCCTCTTGATGAAAGTGAAAGAGGAGAGTGAAAAATTTGACTTAAAGCTCAACATTCAGAAAACTAAGATTATGGCATCTAGTCCCATCATTTCATGGAAAATAGATGGGGAAACAGTGGAAACAGTGTCAGACTTTATTTCTGGGGGCTCCAAAATCACTGCACATGGTGATTGCAGCCATGAAATTAAAAGATGCTTACTCCTTGGAAGGAAAGTTATAACCAACCTAGTTAGCATATAAAAAGCAGACATTACTTTGCCAACAAAGGTCTGTCTAGTCAAAGCTATGGTTTTTCCAGTGGTCATGTATGGATGTGAGAGTTGGACTGTGAAGAAAGCTGAGTGCTGAAGAATTGATGCTTCTGAACTGTGGTGTTGGAGAAGACTCTTGAGAGTCCCCTGGACTACAAGGAGATCCAACCAGTCCATGCTAAAGGAGATCAGTCCTGGGTATTCATTGGAAGGACTGATGCTGAAGCTGAAACTCCAATACTTTGGCCACCTCATGTGAAGAGTTGACTCATTGAAAAAGACTCTGATGCTGGGAGGGATTGGGGGCAGGAAGAGAAGGGGACGAAAGAGGATGAGATGACTGGATGGCATCACCGACTCGATGGACATGAGTTTGAGTGAACTCCGGGAGTTGGTAATGGACCGGGAGGTCTGGCGTGCTGCCATTCATGGGGTCACAAAGAGTTGGACACGACTGAGTGACTGAACTAGAACTGGAATACATGTATGTCCACATAAAATGTGTGTATTATATGCGTGTCATGTATCCGTTATACATGTGTGTTACACATATAAATATATACCTAATACACACTACCTAACAGACCCATTTATATATATCATAAATATATGTCCTATACACACACACACATAAAACATCAGTGAGTGGAAACAGCAGATGTAACAGTGCATCCACAAATTTCAAGCATGTAAAAACATGTGCATTTGGAAATTAACATGAAATTTTTTCTTTAATTTGTTCAAGGGTAACAGTTATAATTGGCTTAATCTTTTTCCTCAATATTATTTTATTAATACCTTTTAAAGTGTTTAAGAGAAAAAAAACTGTTTTTGTAAAAGGCAAGAAGGCAGAACACCTCAACCAGATGGAAAGTGGAGAATTCTCCAGGTGGACTGAAATGTGAACAAAAGGCAAAAAGAAAATGACAGCTGTATGCACCCTAACATGGAATCTCACAAGTCTCTCTCCAAGCCTCCTAGGGTTAAACCGAACACACGAACCAGAGCCAGAGGTGCACGTGACTGCAGGGGCCAGGCAGGGTTGGGGCAGCCTCAGGACCCAGAGGAAAATGCCAAATGAGCAAACCATCTGCTTTGACATGGGAGCCAAGGCCCTTCTGTTTATCACGTATGCCCAGATCAAGAGCTTGACCAAGTTACCCGCTACGGGCTGCTGCCACTCAAATCAAAACCCTGAGCTTGTAATCTCGATTTCCTGCCTGCCACTGTTGTCTACACCAGCAGGAAGCAGCCACCTCTGAATGACCACTGGATGTGTGTTACTGGAGCACCAGAAGACTGGTCCCTTCTGGGGGTGTCGAGGCAGGTCCTGTGAGTTTGATTTCAATAAGCTCTCATATTTTAAGTCAACAAATCACTCACCATAGAATTGAGGCACTACAAAATGTAAGACTAGATCAAAACTCTGTAGGGTGCCACAGAGAATTTGTTTATACATATATATATAAACATAAATACACATACACACACACGTATGCACACAAACATACCTATACAGATACACATGCATACATATGGATATACATGTATACATATATGCATACATATATACACACAGGTACATATTCAGCACCTCTGTGTGGCAAGCGCTGTGCTAGATACTGAAGATATAAGAGAACGAGATGCGGACCCTGGCAGGGGGCACCCAGGTAAGCAGACCAGGACAAAACAGTGTGACACTGCACAGAATGGGACACCAGTCTTCCTCCCACCTCTGCCCACCTCTCGGCCCACCATCAGGGCCCCTGTGTCCAGTGTGAAGGAGCAGCTTCTCCCTGCGCTTGCAGGAGGAGGATTCTCTGACTAGCGACCAGAAGCAAGATAACCAAAGTGCACTAGTGCTTTCTCCTTTGGGAAGCCAGCGGCCATAGGCCACGTGACTGCGCCTCTCCACTCTCCCCTCAGCAGGGCCCCTACCCGAGGGCGGGCTACACAGACATGAAGAGCCAGGTTGGGTCTCCAAGTCTACGGCACCTTCTCCAGCTCAGCTTTTCCAGAACAGGGCGGGGCCAGGGATGCGGGATCATCTCCAGCAAAGCCCAAGACTGCTGAAGGGACAGGCGAAGGAGGAAGGCCCCAGAGAGCTGAGCCAGGGAGCACCCCCTCGAGCAGGGGGCACCTGAGCTCTGGGTGTGTGCACCGCAGCCCAGCCTCCCCTCACACCCTCCCGCGCAAGGCCCACCCACGCCCACCCACGGCTCCCTCCCACCTGCCCTTTCTTCGTCGTTCACCATCTCTCCCCAGTGATCAACCTCCTCCCTGGAGTCTACCCGTCAGCTTTTAAACATGCTGAAGGCTCTTCCATTAGAAGAAAAAGCAGTTTCTCCTTGAGCCACCCCTTCTCCAGCTTGGATCCTCCTACAAGGCCAAACTTTGTAAGACAGCAATCTTAGGAGTCTGATGCCTACTTTAAAATACTTCAAACACTGGGTTTCCTTAGCTATAATTCACCTTTAAGTGATACCATGCACTCAAGGATGGGGACCTGGCACGGGAAAAGACTAACCAGAAGCCCACACCAGAAGCTGATCCTACAGACACCTCAGCCACCTTCAGCCCCTCTCGTTCATTAGCTCACTCAGCCATTTATGGCTACAATCTATGAAAATATACTGTACAGGCTAGCCCACTCCTGCATGGGCAGAATTATTGCCATCTAGCCAGAAGGCTGATAACCTGTACCAATGGAGACCAAATCCAGCCCACTGCCCACCTTTCTATCATCCCAATGAGCTCAAGAATGGATTTTCCTTTTGAAGTTGTTGAAAAAAATTCAAAAGAAAAATAACTTCATGATGCGTAAAAATGATATGAAATTAAAATTTTAGTGTCCCCCAATAAAATGTCAGGGATACAGCTACAACTGGTTGCTCACATATTGTCCAAGGCTGCTTTCACGCTACCAGCATGGAGCTGAGACCGTACGACCTGCACGACCTCACACAATGGCTAGCTAGCTTGTTGCAGAAGTCTGTCCAACCCGGGCTAACTATGGCTCTAACATGGTTACCTAAAAGACTTAATACCAGCACATCATCCACCAGCATGACCACCATGAACAGTACCACTCAGGAGGGCACTTCAAGGCTAATGAACAAAAATTCTTCTTTATAGCTACTTCCTTAAATCCAAAAATTAAATACTTCCAGTTAATTCATCAGACCCAGCTCCAGGTAACACTTTTGGCTTCCAAAATGAAAAAGGAAAAAAAAAAAATCACACCCAAGTTCAAGGACCAATTTCTCTTCTCAGAAAATAGTGTCCAGATAATGTGCTATGTGCCCATTATCAGAAAAAGAGGAGCTATAGAAACGTCTGACACAGAATCACTGGAATAATGTATAGTTTTCTAGGTGAACGCAGGGATCGGGGGAGAGGAGAAAGGGAACAGAAAGCACAGTGAGAAATGCTGCTCATTCGGGTAATTTTTTAATCATCAATCACCTTCCTCTACATCCTAGAGAATCCACCCAGACAGAAAGCTGGAAAAGGAAACCAAAGTTAAACCATCTACCTGCAGGCTGCATCTGTGTATCTGACCAGCTGCCCGCATCACAGAGAGACCGCACCTAAGGGGAGGGCTCTAGCTATACACGAAAGCTCTAAACCGCCAAGTAAAACAGCACTTCTGTGCACTGCCCCAAAGCAGGGACTCGGGCACCACACAGCCCAGGTTCAAGTCCTTGCTCTGTTGTTTTATGACCTTGGACATGTTACCTAACCTCTCAGACACCCAGTTTCCTCATTCTAAAGTGGAAAATTGTACACAGGACAGCTGGGACGAGTGAGGAGTAATGTTGCAGAGCAAGCGCTCAGCACAATGCCTGGCATCTAGAGAGTAACTATTATTACGTGTGACCTATGCACAGACTTGAAGCTGCATTAACCCAGAATCCATGCCTTTTATTTTTAGACAAACACCTCACAGACAAGCACAGGGAGGGAAACAGAACCAGTCCTCGTCAGAGGCGAGCCAAAGAGCAACACAGCCAAGACGAGCTGGAAGCAAGGCCCAGGGGACGTGCGGGGCCCCATGCCCTGGAAGGTGTGTGCCCTGGAGTGAGGGCCTGGCACTCCCTGCATCCTTGCCTGAGCTCGCTGCCAGCTGGGCCAAGCAAGGCAGTTCCCTGCCCATTTCCAAAGCAGGCTGGCAGGCTGTGGGCACCAGGCCATGGCCAGAGGCTGCAGGTGTGTTAGCCAAGAAAGCAGGCATCCACGCCCCTTATCCTAAGAGTCAGCACTCACGCTGAGACGCTGAGGGCCAGGCCAGCTAAATCAGGTGAGAAAGCAAGGTGTCTCATGAGACTTGGCGGGGCGGGGTGGGGGGGGAAAGGGGGAGGGGGGCAGTCACAGCTGCAACAGAGGGCATAGTCCATGGGCCAGGAAATTACCAAAATGACTTTCCTCACTATCTGCCTAAAACTGGCTATGTAACTCACAGAAAGAAAAAAAAAAAAAACCACCACTGAACTCCAGTGAGCCAGCAAACTGCTTCAAAGTCAGATGGAAGCTGCAGTCAGAGATCTCGATTCTTGCTCTGAGACTCTTCCCAGCAAGCTGTGGTGTCCGGCCTGAAGTGTTCATTCCCTTTCACAGATGGGGAAACTGAGGCCCAGAAAGGAGAAGTCCCACAGCAGGCAAAAGGCAGCAGGAGGACTGGACCCAAACACTAGGCAGAGGTTCTCGAATCCCACTACCCACAGAATATCTCCCAGTGGGGCTTGGGTGGAGAAGTAAGGACTCTGGAATTCCCCACATGGGCCCCACAAAACTTTCTCCAAATGGCTTTGGCAGTCATTTTTAAAATTCTCTTTAGGGAAAGTGGCAAGATTCTTTCAGGGGCAAAATCACCCCAGTGGTTATTCTGCAGGATAGCTTCTGCCTCATACTTTAGGACTACAATTGAACAGAAACATATCTGAAATAACTCTGATCAGTGGACTAACCTCAGGCTTAAAGAAAATAGTAGGGGAGGATTTCCCTGGCGGCCCAGTGGTTAAGAATCCACCTGCCGCTGCAGGGGACACAGGTTCAATCCCTGGTCCAGGAAAATCCCACATGCTGAGGAGGAACTAGGCCCATGTGCCACAGTTATACTGAGCCTGTGCATTCTAGAGCCTGTGCTCCACAACAAGAAAAGCCACCGCAATGAGAAGCCTGTGCACCACAACGAGAGAAATTCCGCACGTAGCAATGAAGACGGAGCAGAGCCAAAAACAAATAAATAATTCTTAAAAAAAAAAGAAAGAAAGAAAAAGTAGAAGAGAAAAAGAATTCCAAACCTGCATCTGCTCCAATAACCCGGTCAGGGTCTGTAGCCAGGCCACAGTTTGAATGTACTGCTCCGTGTTCATGGTTTTGAGCTCGGATCTTAATTCGGGGATAATCGCACCCGTTCGCCAGCCATGCTTCAGGGTCAAGTCCTGATTGCAAAGATCACAAAAAGTCAACAGTCATCACAACAGAATTGAAACCATTTCATTACCTTTCCCAGACACAACAGGCATTCACTGAATTAATTTTAATTGTAATGGTTGGTCATTAACCAAGCTGAACTCAATGAATTACACTTAATTAAAGCCAATTTTGCCCCAGGCTTTGGCCATTCCCCACCCCCCTCCAAAGAAAGTTTCTGTTCCAGAAATAATTGCTTGAGTCACAGCCCCCACAGAAACATAGGATCTTGAATCGTTAACCACGGTCTCTAAAACAACAATTAGGTCAGGGGCAGAAGGAGGGTAAATTGAAATGCTTCTGAAGGTTTTTATTCAATCCACCCACAGAAGGCTGGGGAACATCCATGGCATGCCAGGCCTCCTGGGTTATGAAAAATTTCAGACTTGGAATGATCATTCAGGACCAACCAACATACATGATCGTATCTTCATTCCAAATATTGTACTCCTGTGATATGACAATAAGCCAGAATATCTGATATAAGTTCAGTTCAGTAGCTCAGTCGTGTCCAACTCTTCGCAACCTCATGAATTGCAGCACGCCAGGCCTCCCTGTCCATCACCAACTCCCAAAGTTCACCCAAACTCCTGTCCATCGAGTCGGTGATGCCATCCAGCCATCTCATCCTCTGTCGTCCCCTTCTCCTCCTGCCCCCAATCCCTCCCAGCATCAGAGTCTTTTCCAATGAGTCAACTCTTCGCATGAGGTGGCCAAAGTACTGGAGTTTCAGCTTTAGCATAAGTCCTTCCAAAGAACACCCAGGACTGATCTCCTTTAGAATGGACTGGTTGGATCTCCTTGCAGTCCAAGGGACTCTCAAGAGTCTTCTCCAACACCACAGTTCAAAAGCATCAATTCTTCGGCACTCAGCCTTCTTCACAGTCCAACTCTCACATCCATACATGACTACTGGAAAAACCATAGCCTTGACTAGACAGACCTTTGTTGGCAAAGTAATGTCTCTGCTTTTTAATATGCTGTCTAGGTTGGTCATAACTTTCCTTCCAAGGAGTAAGCGTCTTTTAATTTCATGGCTGCAATCACCATCTGCAGTGATTTTGGAGCCCAAAAAAATAAAGTCAGCCACTGTTTCCATTGTTTCCCCATCTATTTCCCATGAAGTGATGGGACTGGATACCATGATCTTCGTTTTCTGAATGTTGAGCTTTAAGCCAACTTTTTCACTCTCTTCTTTCACTTCCATCAAGAGGCTCTTTAGTTCCTCTTCACTTTCTGCCATAAGGGTGGTGTCATCTGCATATCTGAGGTTATTGATATTTCTCCTGGCAATCTTGATTCCAGCTTGTGCTTCTTCCAGCCCAGAGTTTCTCATGATGTACTCTGCATATAAGTTAAATAAGCAGGGTGACAATATACAGCCTTGATGTACTCCTTTTCCTATTTGGAACCAGTCTGTTATTCCATGTCCAGTTCTAACTGTTGCTTCCTGACCTGCATACAGGTTTCTCAAGAGGCAGGTCAGGTGGTCTGGTATTCCCATCTCTTTCATATAAGTTATGTCCTGGCAAATTTAAGATATACAATCACCATACTGAATGGCTGTTCATTTTCTCATTTGACAAACATTTATTAAATACTACTGTTTGCCAGGCCCTGTGCTAGAAACTGAGAATAAAATAGTGAACAAAAATAACAAACCTCTGCTCTCATGGGAAATACGGACCAAAAAAAAAATAAGCAAGCCAATACACAATGGCAGGTGGTAAGAAACACAATGGACGAAAATCAAGCAAAATAAGGAGTTACCATTTTATAGAGAGTAAGAAGGCCAGGCTAACAAAGGGACATTCAAGCAGTAAAAGTACGTAAATGTATGGGAAGAGAAAAATTCTGGCTGGAAAAAGGTCAAGTGCAAAGATCCCGGGGCAGGAACATGCTGGGAGCAGGGTGTGCTAAGAAACAGCAAGGCAAGGAACCTAGGGCAGAGAAGGAGAGAGGGCAGAGGCAGGAGGTGCCTTCAGAGGGGAGGAGAGGTTGGGGAGACAGAGCTTGAGCACAGCAACTGCAGGAAGCCAGGCGTTTACTCTAAGGGAGAAAGGGATACTTCTAAGGAGAGCGCTTTTAAGGACAGAAGTGGTATATAGTTTACTATTTTGAAAATTCACTCTGGTTACTCCCCTAAAGCTAGAATCCCTGCTCTACAAGTCCTAAGGATGCCTATCTTCTTCCATGGTTGAATTTCTTTAAATCTTTCAATAATTCTCTTTCTCCTAAAATATATGAAACCCTACATACAGCACAGTTTTCTAAATATTCCCAGTGGTGGCAAACTTTTCAAGATGGATCTTATTTCTGACAATAGGTAAAAAGTCAACTGGCACACTCCTAAGACTAAAGTACATGACAATGAATTAATGATAATGAAATTAATTTTCTCCAGTGCCTCAAGCTGGCTCTCAAATATATCCCAAAGGGGGCATCTAAATTTATTTTGAGAAACTGCAGCAACATTGGAAGCATCTACATTCTCAAGGGATTCCTTTGACGGGTAATATTCATTGCCCACATAATCTCTGACACATTAATCAATTCTGGTCTGATCACTCCAGGATGGATCCAAATATATGCTGTCTACAAGACAATTTATTTTAGATCTAAGAACACACAGAGTTGAAAGTGAAAAGACTAAAAAAGACATTCCACACAAATTGTAACCAAAACAAAAGTGGCTATCCTAGTATCAGGCAAAACAGACTTTGGGTCAAAAATAGTTACAAGACACAAAGAATGACATTACATCATGTTAAAAGGATCAATTCACCAAAAATATATAACAATTAAAAGCACATATGAACCAAACATCAGAGGTCCAAAATATATGACGCGAACATTAACAGAACTGAAGGGAACAAGAGACAGCTTTACAATAATAATAGGAAACATCAGTAGCCCACTTTCTATAATGGATAAAAATAGGAGACAGAAGAACAAGAAATACAGGACCTGAACACCACCACAGATCAATTAGAACACTCCACCCAACAAAAGTAGAATACAATATTTTTCTCAAATGCACATGGAGCATTCTCCAGCAGCAGCTGTATTTTAGGCCACAAAACAAGTCTTGATTAATTTTAGAAGACTGAAATCATATGAAGTATCTTTTCTTATCACTAAGAATGAAACTAGACATCAATAGCAAAAGGAGAAACTGAAAAATTCAGAAATATGTGGAAATTAAAAGACACACTCTTCAACAACCAATGGGTCAAAAGAGAAATCACACGGAAAATTAGAAAACTTGGGACAAGTTAAAATGCAAACACAACATACCCAAGTTTATGGGATACAAAAAAAGCAAGACTAAAATGAAAATTAACACCTCTAGCTATTTAGATTGAAAAACAAAGATCTCAAAACAACAACTTAACTTTAAACCTAAAAGAACTAGAAAAAGAACAAACTAAACTGAAAGCTAGCCGCACAAAAAGAAATGGTAAAGATCGGAGCAGAAATAAATAAAATAGAGAATATAAAAAAAACAGAGAAAAATCAATAAAACTAAGAATTGGTTTTTCAAAAAAAAATTCAACAAAACTGAAAAACCATCAAGTTTGATAAGAAAACAAGAAGACTCAAATTACTAAAATCAGAAATGTAAGTGCTGACATTACCACCAATTCTACAGATTAAAAAAAAAGATTATAAAAGAGGACTGTAAACTACTGTATGCCAACAACTTGAATAATCTAGATGAAATGGACAAATTCCTAGAAACACACAACCTACCAAGACTGAATCATGAAGAATTAGTAGATCTGAACAGACCTCTTACTAGGAAGAAGACTGAATCAGGAATCAAAAACCTTCCAACAGTGAAAAGTCCAGAACTGGATGGCTTCACTATTAAACATAAAAGAATGAACACCAATCCTTCTCAAACTCTTCCAAAAACTGAGGAAGACGAAACAACTCATTCCATGAGGCCAGCAACACTGTGACATCAAGTTTTAGCGTGGAAAGCTGAGAACAACACTGATGGCTGGGCCCCAACCCCAGAGCTTCTTTATAACTCGGTAAGTCCGGGGTGAGGCCAAGAATGTGCAGTTTGAGCAAGTTCCCGGGTGATGCCAATGTCACGGGGACAACACTGGACAAACAACTGCAGTGTGAAGCTTCGCACGGCACTAGGACCTGTCTCTGTGCGGGGGACCTCACGGGGCCAAGCACCCACATGCCTCCAGGGTCACAGTTATCTCCTCAAGGCCCACAGACCACACAGCAAGAGCTATGTCTTGTGACGCCATGGCACTTGGTCGGACATCCTGGGAGTGCCAGCATCCTGACAGGAGCACTTTAGGTTTCTACTTTACTAAGCACTTTTGTATACAGTCACGTATTTCACTCTTCGTATAAATGAATTTTATTTATATATAAATATATATATATATATTCATTCCACAAGGAACCAAGGGTGGTAATAAGTGTGACTCACTCACTCCTGTGCCAATTATAAATTAAGTCATAATTCAAGTCCTGAGACACTCCAGTCATTCCAAAGGGCATGAAAGCCTCATTTTCACCTACTAGCCATTTCCTAGAAATAGCTATTGTACTTTTTACATTTTGTACTCTTTCAAAATGCTATCAGACAAAAGAAACCCAGACTGATGTTTACAAGCTTTTACAAACCATTTGTATGTTTCTGATGCTTAATAAAGAAAGGAAAAGGAAAAAACACTGTCATTTATTTCCGACCTTTTTAAATGGAAAGACTTTTTTCTGAGTAAAGATTTTTTTCTGATAACCTGAGTAAATTGTTAATTTCCATCATTTTCCCAAAATTCCTCTACTTCATGACTCTGATTCATTTGGTTTGGTAAAATATGAGAAATTAAAGAAAAAGCAGCAAGAAATGTGGCCCAGTCCTCACTTTTATGAAAGCATGAAAATAGTCTTAAATAATAAATAAACTCCTCAATAAGTGGGCCTAACACTGTACCCAACAAAGAAATAGGAAATAAGATTTCTCACCGCCAGGTCACTATATATGTGGTCACCAAAATACAACACTTTGGAGCCCCTCCATCCAGTAAGCTTCAAAAATTCATATAAATTGCCCTGCAATAACAGAAAAATACAGGTGTTATATTGCATTATATGACAGATAAAAGGCCTGTACACCCCATGGCCCAAGATATCTACTTTTTTTTTAAACTTAAAATATTTTTGCTTTTACAGTTTAAGTATCGAAATATTAAGATAAAAAACATTTATGTGAAATCTTTGAGCCCTTTCTTCTAAGTCAAATGCACTTTTCAGGAGGGATTCATATTGTATACCTTCTTAAGGATCTTTTTTTTACATTTAATATTCTGTAATTTATTGACCATGTCAATAAGTATTCGCCTGCCATGTAATTTCAGCAGCTGAGACCCACCCATGATTCGTTTCATCAATTATCTGATACTAGACATTTACCTTCCTACCTATTTTGTAAGTAACATCATGATAAACATTCTTTAGCAAAGCTTTAGCTACCTCTTAATAGTTTTCTTCAGCTAGCTACATCTTAATCATTTTCTTCCCCTAGCTTCCTAGATGGGGAATGGCTGTATCCAAGCTAATCTTTCAGGCCTAGAAAATATACTTAGTGCCAAATCCATCAGTCTGTTACATATACAACAGGTATAAGCCAGTTGGACAGTATATAATACAAGGAATGTACTACACAGTTCAAAAAAAACTATATCATGCTCTTCTGTAATTTTATGTTATAAATATTATACAAATATAAAATGTTTAAAGGATAAAATTTTAAAAACTAATTTCAGTAACACAAAAATGGACAGCGATTCAATCATTTACTCGACATGGGAGAGCTTTATGTGAAACCAAAATATATCAAAACTGTACCTGAAACACAGTTCATCAGGAAATAATTACTAATTGGGGCAAAACGCCATGTGATTAAACACTTCTTAAAGAGAAACTTCCATTTTACTACTGGCATTCTAAATTTTATATCCTACAGAAAAAATGCTTAAAAAAAAATTTTTTTAAAAGCTGCTCAATTCTGAGTTAATTCACACAGAGCACATTGAAAATACATTGACTTAAGCTTAAATTTTGCCACCAAGTTACAAACAGTCAATTCAAGCAGAGCCCCCAGGACTGTGCCGACTACGTGAGCCTCAGTGAATGCCAGCTGTGACATCCTTATAACTGATCATAAAGCACAGTGACTAAGAGGACAGACGGGTCACGAGATACCTGCTTGTAAATCTGGCCTTTCTGCAGTTTGTAGATCTTATCCCAGAGTAAGACACCTTTCTCATTCACTTTTCGGAAAGGTCTAACAACAGAAACAGGAAACGTTACCATGTGTGGTGGCAGTGCAGGCTGTGTGCTGGATGAAAGACTCCACGGTTACTCCCCGGAGAGAGAAACGAGCCCCACAACCCAAACCAAACCCCACCACCACGTTCCCCAGCCTGGTGCAAAACATCCCATGCTGCAGACCACGGGACCCAGAAAGGGCTAGTGAAAAACTAACGCCAGAGTCAGATGAATCTGGAAAACACTGTGCCCTAGACATGTCCCTCTTTAAAAGTTACTGGTGGTTCTGAAAAGCCCTCCTACAAAGAAACTTTCTTTAACCCAGATTTTCCAACCTTATTCAACCATGCAGACAACATTTTACCAAAAATAAAGCTTATAGAAATACTGCTTATTACATTCATCCAGCTTTGCATTTGAAATGCAGCCAGTCTAGATATAAGACACATCAGAGAATCGGGCATATTATTTTATGATGGAAAATAGGAAAAACAGAACAAAGGCCTCATTCCTCAACCTGGGTGTGCTACTCCAAAAAAAACACAAGGTTTATTTGTCCTTTTTCTTTATTTAGGTAATACTTATTTGAACTGCTTTTCTGGTGAGAAAAATATAAACTCACTGCAAAAAACATCTGGAAAATGTAGACAAATACAATAAAGAAAAAGAAAATCATCCATAATTCCAGTACCCAGGTAGAAACACATGAGTTCAGTCCATATCTTTTGGTCTTTATGTATCTTTCTCTTTTTTATGAATATAAAATGAGGATCATTTCTGGATACTGCTATGTATCTTCTCTTCTCCAAGGCTGTGAGCAATTTCCCATGTGATTCATACATCATTTTTTACAGTCAGGAGATATGTTCACTGCCTTTAAAAAAAAAAACCTCATTTTTAATGACTGCATACTATCCTCTCATATGGATGTTCCTTCACCTTCATCATCATAAATAACAGAAGGATGAATACAGGGAGAGGATTTTTAATCCAGACATCTAGAGTGAGAGTGAGTGAGCCGTGCTGGGTTCCTCCAGGGAAAATCTAATAATCTAAGACATCATCCTGCCACTGTGCATAAACATGACACAGGAGGGAGGTCCATGGTGAAAGGGGAGATGAGGTCCTTCCCCTGACCACCTCCCTGAGATCCAAAAAGAAAAGGCCAGAGAGCATTTTATCAGTGACCAAGCAGCCAGGCAGTGATTACAGCTACAGGCACATCTACATCTAACTCTAAAACGTACAGATTGAACATTCTCTTAAATTCTCAGTCTCTGCACATGGTTCCTGGTTTTGCCTTTTCTTCCAGGAGTCACTGTGACACTCAGGAAACTGGAATTTAGCATCACAAGAGGAATTTAATCCACTCAACACTGACTACAGGACACCGAATTATCAAGCTTTAAATCACCTAGCATAGGAACTTCCCTGGCAGTCCAGTGGTTGAGATTTTTGCCTTCCGATGAAGAGGGTACAGGTTCGAGCCCTGCTCAGGAAACTAAGTTCCCACGTGCCTTGCAGCCAAAAACCAAAACATAAAACAGAAGCAATACAAATTCAAAAAAGATCTTCAAATTGGTCCACATCAAAAAGATCTTGAAAACAGAAAAAAGAAAAAAGACACATCCCATCATGGATATAGTGTTACTGTTAAAAAATAAATCACCTAGCAGAGCAGGGAAGACTGCATGGTTACCTATTGCAGGACAGAGAAATGTAGGTAAAAGTGTTTCAAATGTGGGCCATTACTACAAAAATATGAATCATTCTTATAATCCCAGTGCAGTACCTCGCAATGCCACTGACATTTGGGGACGATGACTTCCCTGGTGGCTCAGATGGTGGAGAATCTGCCTGCAATGTGGGAGACCTATGTTTGTTTCTGACTTGGAAGATCCCTAGGCGAAGGGGATGGCTACGCACTCCAGTATTCTTGCCTGGAAAACTCCATGGACAGAGGATCGTGGCAGACTGAGCTACAGTCCATGCGTCACAAAGAGCTGGACACAACTGAGCGACTAATACACTCTTGGTGAACAGGTCAGTCCAGGATGTTAAAAAGACATTTTAGAACACTTGACCCTACCCTCACCCCACCCACCACTAAATGCTAAGAGTGCAACCCAAACTCCCATGCCTCTATTTCCCAAAGCTACCATGGCAGAAAGTCTTTATCTAAGTCTGGGTAGAGATTTACTCCATTTGATGCAAAACCTGTGTTGCAGAGAAGTTTTGCAAAATCTAAGGACACTTAGTGCACCATTTAGAGTTCTATTTAAGGAGCTACTCACCAGGTGGTTTGTTGTTGCTATTTTGTTACACTTCACAATGCATCCACAGAGAGAGATCTAATTTACTATGTGATGTTAAGTTTGGATTCTAACTGCTGTCCATCATTTTCTTAAAGACTGACTCATAGGACTGACTAGCCTGAGTTAAATCGAGAACTGTTTCAATAATAAGCTATCTGCTATGTACATACTCATCCTACCTTTATTCCAATTACTTGTTAGGAGGTTTGTTAAGTATCAAAAGCTATAATGTCAGATGCTTGTGACTTTCCAATTGTATTTCACCAAGACACATTATCACAATATCACCAAGACACAGTTCAGTATTCAGAGCATCAGATGAATAAAATCTGGTCTCTAAAAAGACAGACACTTACCGCCGCTTATCGTTAAAGAAGTTGGGCTTCTCAGCCTGAACAATGACCACATCAAACAGGTCCCTCCAGTCTTTTCCAACAATATACCTCATCCCTTTGTCCCTAGAACAACATGGCAGCCAGGTTAGCCTAACATTGAAGGGATTAACTATTCTTGCGATTTTTTCTTTCAAATTTTCCACTATTTAAATACACAGAACATCGGAAGTGAGCCAGAAACTAGGCAGGAAACACAGAACTTACACAAAGCTACTGGGGCTGTTGGTGATAAGAAACATCTTCTTGCCATGATCAGCCAGCTTGGCCAACACCGCACGGGTCTGCTCAGCGTAGCAGATGTACTTTTCTAAAGAGCAAGAGGAAAATGCACACAGGGTTTCAGGGTGAAGTCAGCCAATCTGCAAGCACTTCCTAAGGGGGGCAGATGGATCCAGCACCGTCTGGGGCCTTCAAGAAGCCTGGTTCAAGTCGGTATACTGGTGCCCAGTGAATCAGTAACCAAGACCTTGCCTCTTCAGTCTAAGTGGGAAAAACTTAAGTGGCTGTCACTGCCTGCTCCTCTAGAGTCAGGATTATGTCAACTTCTGAGACAAAGGGGAGGGAGACATGTGAGGTGCAAGGAGGCAAGGTCCCTGCACTGCACGCAGAAGAAGTACTTCGGGGGCTTCCCTGGTGGTCCAGTGGTTAGGAATCTGCCGGCCAACGCAGGAGACACAGGTTCGATCCCTGGTCTGGGAGCTAAAATCCCCCATGCCACAGAGCAACTCAGCCCATGTGCTACAACTACTGAGCCTGCGCTCTAGAGCCCGTGAGCCACACTGAATCTTGGGTGCTTTACAGCCCTTGCTCCACAACAAGAAGACGCTGCAATGAGAAGCCGTCGAACCCCAACCAGAGTAGCCTCCACTCGCCACAGCTAGAGAAAGACTGAACACAGCAATGAAGACCCAGCATAGCCAAAAATAAATTTTTTTCTTTTTTAAAGAAGAGCTACAGACCCTGCTCAGCACCTGGAGTGATATGCCTACAAAATTATACAACAAAAGGAAATGCTGATCTTTTGTTATGTACATAACATCTGGTACATACCAATATCTGCTTCAATTGCTCTGTACATGATTCCTTTGGTGTGCACGTCCCGAATTGAATCCTGTCAAAAGATAGGTTTTTAATCGGTCTGAGTATAACTAGGATAGTCTGAGTGAGAGGACAAGCGAAAGGTCATGTAGGATAATGTCTGTCTGCAGAGCCTGGCAACCAAGGCACTAAATGAAATCTACATTCTGGTCCATTTATCATGGGCAGGAAGAAACTTAAGTTTCCATGGTGATAGCAGCAGGTTCCAGTGCAATTTTCAAAAGAGTCACTTGGAGGAGGCAATTTATGTGAACAATTCTGAATGAAGTCCCACAGGATGAACAGTCATTTATATGCCAAATGAGGACCAGGTAATTTCAGGTCACCCGACAAAAGGAAGGACTGCTGCTTTCCTCTTTGCACCCTTCTCTGGACCCCAACAACAGATTCTGTGCCCTAAAAAAAGAGGCAGAGACCAGTCGGATAGGATCCTCCTCTCTTCAGTGCTACCAAAAGGCAAGGAGCTGTCAAGGAGCTCAGAACGCAGGCAGAGCTTTGATCCAGCAGGCAGACACAAGGAAGAGCCTGGCAGAGCGGCAGCCTGATGCCTGGCACGTGTCAAAGCACAGCCCTGCTCTCAGGGGGGCTCTGAGCAGGTCTACTACATAGGTGGGCATTCCTGGAAGCACATCGAAACTTTCTGGAGCCTGTAGCAGAGGACTGGGCTGCAGGAAAAACTGGGCCATAAGAAATCCCATGGAGAGAGGAGCCTGGTGGGCTACAACTCATGAGGTTGCAAAAGAGTCAGACATGACTTAGTGACTAAACAACAACCACAAAACCTTGGAAAACTGATAGGTGCTTACTGTCAGGAACAAGCATCTCCTGATTGTAAACTCAACCTCAATTACCTTCCGGCAGAGGCCTGTTTCAACGGCACATTGGCAGAAGGCAGTGGTTAAGAGCAAGCCGAAGTGCAGCTTCCTGGCCTGAAATCCAGGCTCTGCTACTTACTAACTGGATGTCCTTGGGCGACTTACTCAGCCTTTCTGTGCCTCAATTTCTCTATGTGTAAAATGAAGGCGATGATATCTCATGGCATTCTTGTAAGGATTTGATTAATTAATAGGCATATAGCATTCAGAAAAATACTGCCTGGAACACAGTACCTGAACACAGAACATAGTGCCTGAATACACAAATGTAGAGGTAGTTAACACTTCATAGTAAAAACTGAACTTTGTAGTAAACAACTTTCCTCATGAATGCTAAGCGTTACATAACTCCAGTAATTCTTAAAACTTCTTAAAGATAAAGTATCTGTGTGAGCCTAAACAGAGAATGGAAATTAAATATTTAAATTTAGCTAAAACAATACCAAACTGGTATTGAGAAACTGTAATTCACCCTGTATTTTCTAAAACCCATGATTTGAGGCAGTCAATATTTAAACCTACCCATGAACACATAATAAAAACACTGTAGTATGTATATACAGATCTTCTAAAAGTCTGCATGCTCAGTCACTCAGTCACGTCCAACTCTTTGGGACCCCATGGACTGTAGCCCACAAGTCTGTCCATGGCATTTTCCAGGCAAGAATACCGGAGCAGGTTGCCATTTCATTCTCCAGGGGATTGTCCTGACCCAGGGATTTAACCCTCAAATCTTGAGCCTCCTGTGTTGGCAGGTGGATTTTTTATCAGTCCACCACCTGGGAAGCCCCTTTTAAAAATACAGATATTTAAATTTTATATATACAAAGATGCTTAGAAATATGCATTAAAAATATATATTAAATAAGCAATATATAAACACATTTTTAAGTACTAAAAAAAGCTCAGACAGCTTAAAGAATGCATCTATAAACACAGGTAAATGTGAACATAAATTAAAATACATAAATACAAAATTATTTAAATGATGTGGGTATGTATATGCACACAGAAATCTAGGTAACAAGGACCCTCTTCTTTTAACAAACAATTTGACTCATTTCTAATTCTCCTAACCCCTTTCTTAGGATTTCCAAGGTTAAATGGCAAATAAAAGAGATTCGAGACAAAGGACGATCTCAAACACCCAGCTGACAATGGAAGCCAGAGATTCTATTACTTCTGAGGAGCTGGAAGAGGTGCAGCATGGTGACCCCCCCATGTCCACACAACCTTGACGTCTTTGTACAGGTGCACAGGTTCATAGTCGATGTTGTTCTTCAGAAAGTACTCGTTCACACAGGACAGCAGGGTCATCTCGGGCAGGGAGAAGATGTCCATGAACTGCTTCATGGTGTTTCCGGAACTCTGCAGACAGGGAGGGAGGCTTTAGCAAGGGAGCCAACACCACAGCAGACTTTACATCCACCCGGGGGATCCTGGTCATCAACATCTGGCTCCCTCCCCACAAGGAAAGAAAAACTCTAATAAAAAAGTAAAAAAGTTCACCCTGTTTCTTGTCCTTCATGGCAGAGCTGATGTCTCACTCTAAGTGCAAATGGGCTTTCCAAGGAAATGCCCTGACTTCCCCTCAAAAGTCTAGCCAGCCTTCCCTTTCTGTTCTCCTTTGGGTTCCATCCAATTTTCAGCTCACACTCTTTCATCATACACAGAGGAAAGGCAGTAAATTGATTTTTGCCCATGTGAATGACACAAAAAGCCACTAACTCTCCTGAATTTGAGCACCACCACTCCCACCCCGTCAAAAGCCCACATGGGAGCTTGGAAAAGAGCCTTTCCCTGAACACTTGCGATTTATAAGACTAAGTTTACCAGGTGGCTAGGCATCTTCCTTGCATTTTGGTAACACAAATAAGAGACTGCATCTAACAGGACAAGAAGCAAAAATTCTAAGGCAAAGAGGACCACAAAAGTTAGAAAGGCAGAGGCCTCCCTTAGGCACAGAGCAGTGTGCTGCCTGCTCTTAATCTCAGGGGAGGCAGCAGCTGCTACAGTGATGACCCCAGTGACTCCTCCAGAGAGTGGGGACACGCCTGGGAAGGTGGTGGCAAATGGGGGAGGGCTACAAGGAAGGTGCAAAGAGCCTTCAGCAGGTAGGGAGGAAGGGTCGAGAAAGGAGAACCATGAAAGAACCCAGAGCGACTCGAACATACTCACCTATCTCAAATTGAGGGTCTCTCAAAACACAACCTCAATTGCCTTCTTGAGTCCTTGTGAGCAAAGAGTCTAGTAGTTTAAGATCCTAAAGCTACCAGGCCACATTTCATAAAGGAAAAAGATAAGTTACTTTAAATAAATAATTTCTCATTACCTTCCCATAAAAGTCGCTCATCTGTTCCAAAGGCACGTGGGAACCCTCGTACATTTCAATGACCTCCTCATCGGGGACCACACTGAGGCCTCTGGGAAAATCACAGGCAGGGCAGTTAGCATCAATTAGAGACAGACAGCAGCGATATTCAGACCTCCAGTGACTGCTGAAATTTTTCAACTGAGGTGCAAGACGCTGTTGTCACAAGGAAGCAGGAGGTGGTGCCACTGGTAACTGCTACAAATAACAGGCATGGTGCTGCTACTATTACTACTACTATTGTTCTGCTGGAAATGAGAGCAGGAAAGACAGTAGCTGACACCACATGGTACCCACTGAATGCCAGAAGTGAATTCCACACAGTCACTTCATTCTCAGCAGTCTTAGGAGTGAGGCACTATTATTCTTCCCAATTTCCAGCAGAAGCCACCAAAGCACAGAAAGGTCACAGATCCTGCTCCAGGTCACCAAAGTAGAAAGTGCTGGGTCAGGACTGGCTCCTGGGCTCTGCAACCACCACATCACACTGCCTCCTTTAACAAGGCACACGGTCTCCTAATGACTTGCTTCGGGTGGGTTTTTTTTTAATGTTTTAACTACGTTAGGGAGAGAGGCTGGTCTGTCCCCATCACTCTCCTGCCCTCTGACGCTCTACCCTAAGAAGATCAGTGCTGACGCAGAGTCAGGCAGCAGGCTCAGGCTGACTAACCCCCACGGTCAGGATGCCGGACACGGAATGATCTACAGCACGGGATGCTCTAGCACGGAATGATCCCAAATGCTGTATCACAGTGAGGGCCAGGTTCCCCATCTGTAAAAAGCAGAGGTAACATGCACCACCGGCCTGCTTCTGCGGGCTGCACCAGAATCTGTAAATGAATCCAGCTCATCCGAACAGAGGGAACAAACACTATGGCGTGAGTGGCCCAGATTCTACCCCTGCCTCTGGCGCCTGTGCTGCGAGCAGGTGCTTTCACCTGCAACTTAATGGTCTCAGACGTCCTCCCCTGGAATCGCCTCTAGAGCACTGTGAAGGGAAACGTCTGCTCCCCGCCCCCTTCTCTAAGGAGAAGGCACCAGAGAAACAGACACCAGTGGTGAGGAAACCACAGAATGAATGACGGCAATACCAGGCCGTGCTACAGTCGGTGTAAAAATAACTCAGCTCGAATTTCAGTTACTCATACAGCTTATCACACAAAATCACTGGTCAATATTAAAGTACATATAAAACATAATTTATATTTGACATGTAACTTTAATGAAAACATCATCTCGGCCTCTTTCCTCCATTCTCCACTCTTGTTTTACTTTTTAAAATATCCAAGGAGATTCACTGATGTTTTGCGTCCGATCTTGATTAACTTGAAACAACTACTGGCCTTTGAAAACAAAAAAGCACTGTGCTTCCCTTCCATCTTTGCTCCAGAAATCAGATAAGACACCAGGACCACACCAGCTTCTTCTAGACAGTGACCCTGGAAACCACTCTGGCTAAAGCAGCAGCAGTAAGCAGTACACACTCTAAAGGATCTAACACCTAGAAAGAGACTCAACACAGTGAAAAGGAACTCTGCCGGGTGAATTACCTTTCCTTCCCCACACGAGGACACTTCCAGTCCTTCAGCAGCCACTGCCACCTCCAGGACACATGTCCAGGCATGTGGCCACACAAACCACAGCTTTAAGGTCCACATAACCAAGTATCAGCTCAAAAGATGCACTGAACTCAGTGGGCCACACTCAGCTGAATTCTGCTGCAGGCAGTACCCACAACACACAGAGCTGCTGGAGCCGGGCTCAGATGGACAGTCAACTGCACCTGCATGTGGCCTAAACCAGAGCTGAAGTCACAATGAAAACTACTTTACACACCCCGTGTGTTTCTGAGAAATACAGGGTAGGAGCACAGATCTGAACGAGTCTGCCCTGGGTTCAAATCCCAGCTCCCTCAACTGCTAAGGGATTACCTGGACGAGGAACAAGTAATTTAACCTCTTTGGGTCTTAGTGTCATTTTTTAAATGAGCAGCAAAACCAGTACCCAATTCCTGGTGCTGCTGAGAAGATTAAATGAGTTGCTATAAAGAGAACGGCACCCAGTGCATGAGAAGCGCCATCCAGGTTCCGCACTATGGCTACGGTGGGAACAACCCTAGCTTTTCACCAGATTCCTAAAGAGACTTAAAATGTGGGTGCTAAACAGGCCTGTGGTGGGAAGTCAGTCTCCCCCTCGGCCCAGCAGTGCTCACGTGCACAGCCCACATGCAACCTGAAAGCCACCCAGTGGAGGGGGACGCAAGGGCACGGGGCTCAGAGGGGAGCGAGGCTGAGGTGTGAGCGCTCTTCCCCTCCTTCTGCTCACTCATTATCCCTTCAGAGGGCTGAGAGGAGGAAAGGGACATTTTCCCAGGTGCCGCTGGGAAAGAACTCGCCTGCCAATGCAGGAGCTGTAAAAGACACAGGCTCGATTCCTGAGTCAGGAAGATCCCCTGGAGGAGGAAATGGCAACCTACTCCAGTACCCTTGCCTGGAGAATCCCATGGACAGAGGAGTCTGGTAGGCTACAGTGCACAGGGTCGCAAAGGGTCAGACATCACTGAAGCAACTTAGCGCACATGATGTTCCAAGCCTGCTCTAGTCCAAACAACCAGCCGCCCTGAGGTGGGTGTTGGAATCATGCCCATTTTAGAGAGCAGCAGGGGTAGGGTTCACACTCAGGAAGTGTGACTCCAGAGCCACACGCGCACCCCTGCTGCCTCAGCCGCCACACCCCCTTCTCAGCACTGAGGCCCCAGCGATCTTCCCAGGACCTCAACCTGAGCACTCCTTCCCCTTTAAATGCCTCAGTGGCCCCTCCTACCTAGTCCAATCCATACCTCTAACATAATAGACAATTTATCTGGAGAAGAAGGAACAAGGTAATTAGGAGCCACAGGATGGTGTGGCCCAGAAGAGAGGAAAGAAAGACCATGTCAAGCTGAGAGGGTGAGGAGAAGCCTTGCCACCTGTCAGCCATGCAGAAGGATGAGTGAGATTTCAAGAAGCAGAAAGGAAGGAAAACCGCATCCTGGAAGAATGCCAGCCTGCACAGATGCAGAGCAGTGAAAAGGAGAACTCAGAGGAAAGGTATTTATCTGCTATTTGCACAAATCTGGCATCCACTCCCTCTGAGACTGGCTGAAACTGTTAGAAAGAATAACTCCCTTTCTCTGCTTGACCTGGAGCTGAGGGTGGAAGCCTGGTACTGCCAGGGTTCACCACGTGGAGGTGCCTGCTGTGAGCAAACCCAGACAGGAGGAGTGTCAAGAGACAGAAAGAGCACTGACAACAACCATTTGGGCCTCTGGAGCCGGCTACACCTGCAACCAGATCTGTCCCTGGACTACACCATTAGTGAGTCCAGACTGGGTTTTTGTTTATGCCAGCTTGAGTTGTGTCTCAGTCACTTGCAACCAAGAGTTTTAACCAATCAAGGAAGTGAAGGAGCTGTGTATGGAAGAGGAGAAAGCTAAGGGTTTGTTTAGAGAAGGTTGATGGAATATTTAAGAGATCTGGGCTCTATTTCTTAGACAATGGGGAGCCATCCAGGATTCAGAAGAGACAAGGGGGTTATTGAAGGCAATGCTTTAGGTAAATCAGTCTAGCAAAACGTCCAGTCTGTGGGCTGTGCTGCAAAAAACCACAGGAGCCCAGGAGAGAAGGGGTAAGTGTCTGAGTCCAAAAGCAGATGGCAGACAGATTCGAAAGATCCGCTGAAGACTACCAGGTAACCCTCAGACATTCAGAAACGCTGCACATGGCCCAAGAGCACAGTCAGGAGCCAGACTGTCTGGGTCTGAATTCTACTTCCGTGTGGCCTTGGGCAAGTTACTGATTAACATCTCTGGGACCAATAGCAGTACCTACCTTATAAGATTATTTTGAGGATCAAATGAGTTAACTCAAAACCCTTACGGCAGTATCTGTTGCTCTGCAAAACTCAACATTGTTGAGTTGCTATTTATTATTTGCATCGTCACCACCACCTCTTCTCCCTCTTGAAACACCATTAAAATGACAGTAAAAGATAAATTGCTCAAAAGGTCAAAGGAAATGAGAGCAAAGACATCAGCACATAAGACATTTCAACATGTTTTTGGAAAACAGTTGGTAAAAGGAGGCCCCTGACTCAACAACATTGAGAACAGAGCCTGCAATGGGACCCCAAAGAGAGGAACTCATGAACCACCACAGATCCCCAGAAAGACTCAGCCATAAGAGGCACCAGGAAGCTACTGTAGGATGTGCTCTAGCAAAATGAGGGAGTAAAGTTAGAAAGAGGAAGAGATGAGAGCCAGGAAACAGAAAAAGTAGCAAACTGAAGTCCCTGGATGAGCAATCAGAGCAGATCAGAGTAGGAGGCAGTAGTCAAAAAAAAAAAAAGTAACTGAGAGATTATGTAAAACATTTGAGTTGTGGGGAAATAAATGCCTGCTTGATATCTGTGAAGGAACATTTAGGGAAAAAACTAGATAGCTACATAGGAAACTAAGCAAATAAAAACTGAGGTTATTATTAAACCTAGGAAAAACCAAATGCTGCACAAGAAAGAAAACAGTGCACTACTTGCTTAAGAATGAACACGACCTGTGGAATCATAATGCAAACAAGATGGTGAAGCAAGCAGAAAGGGATCGTAATGAGGTTAGGAAAATGAGGCTGGAGACAGGGCTGCATGTGCGGGAGGGCCAAGTCCTCAGTCCTCACAGCAGGGACAATGTCCAGAATTAATAAGTTAGGAAACAGAAGTATGAGCACATTATTTAGGAACAGAAAGAAAATACCAAATATTTATACATATGTATAAATGTATAAATATTTATACATATGGTAAAGAACCTGCCTTCAATGTTGGAATCCTGGGTTTGATCCCTGGGTTGGGACGATCCGCTGGAGAAGGGAAAGGCTACCCACTCCAGTATTCTAGCCTGGAGAATCCCATGGACAGAGGAGCCTTGTGGGCTACAGTACATGGGGTCACAAACAGCCAGACACGACTGAGTGACTAACACTTTCACTTTCACATACCTATATACACACACACACAAACCACAATCCTCAACAGCATCCCCAAATTTGAGAATTAGAAAAGGCAAAACCCTTTATTTCAAAGTTACAAAGATCTCTCACTGAGCTCAGTACTTCTACTAATTCTAATAAACAGGAAGAAAAGAGACAATGTTCAAACTACTCAACTATCACGGTGGGAACAACCTGCCCCCACCATCCTCCCCCACCTCCTCTGCAGGACCCTCACTCAGGGGGCCACCATCGCCTCTGGAGAGCTCGCCCTCCCCAGAGTCCTCCAAAGTGGCCCCCAGTGGCCTGAGCACACAGCCATCGTAGCCTGGGTCACTGTGGACTGCACGCACTGGTTTCCTTGTGTGGATTCCCACCTACATTCCAAGCCCCTTGAGGACATCCTCACAAGCCAAACCATTAGCATCTAACACGGTAGTGGCCCGATCAATGTTCCTGAATGACGGATGCAGTGGGCAAATGAATGAATGCTTTACAGATACACACTGCAGCCACCCAACACTAAACAGTCAGGGAGTCTTGAAAGCCAAAGCACTTTGCTTACTTGAGGGGGAAGGGGTTAAATTTACCTGCTCCTACTCTTACCTGTAGACGGTTCCCAGCTGGATATAATGAAAAGCATCTATCTTCATCAAGACCGCCTTCAAAAACACAAGCACATGCAGGTAAATTAACGCACCACAAATTGCACATTTAAGGAAAGTTCCAGGTGTCACTGTGAATCCTATCAACATTAAGTCATCATACACAAAGAAACACACTGTATGTTTTTGAAAGGTTTGCTTGCTAATTAAAGCACTGTGCAGCCCATTAAGGAAATGACCTGTCTTCAAAAAAAAAAACTATGACAACCAGCTCCTCCTCAAAACATCGAAATTGACTATTTGGACATAAGTAGTATTGCCCAGAGGCTAAATGCATTCATGCTCTTCCAATATACAGTCTCCTGAAAAAGACTTCATCCAAAAGTGTTTTGGATAATTTAGTTCTGCAGCCCCAGAGAATATAATTTCAAATCAATTTATGCATGCAGCAAAGAAAAGCACCAAGAATACATTTTATTCCCGAACGTGCTAAACTGTAGAAAAACATGAGAATTACACCTACCCGCTGCACGTCATAATGCAGTCCACGAATTGCAAAGTTTGGGTCATACTCATACTTCCTGATTTCCACGGGATACTAAGAAGGAAGAAAGGAACTGGTTTTAGCTAACGATGTACTAAGGTCGAGGTCAAGATAGCATTCACACTTGGCCTTTGTTCGGAGGTTGAGGAGGCTGGTGCACCTGGGTAGGAAGCTGTGGTCAGAAAAGATGGACCGCAGCTGGCCTCCTGCTTCAGGCCAAGTGCCTCTGGGCCACAGAGCCCCCTCCTCTTTATCTGCCCACACACAGGGAAGGCCTCAGCCCCCCAACGTCCCCAGTCTTATATTCTCCCCTCAGCTGCAGGAATCCCTTGGCCATCCATACAGCCTTCCTCCCCCTGGGGCCAGAGACACCCTCTCTCAGCACATGGTTCCCTGTTATGGCTCCAATGCTGGTTCAGAACGCGTGGCCTGGCTCCCCTGCTATTTCCTAGTCATAAACTTGTCCCTCCCACTACACAAAAATCCCAGCCCCTTCTTTTTTTTTTTTTTCCAGCCCCTTCTTTATCCACTACTTTCCTCTCTCCCCAGATCTCAGAAGTAGAATACCAGTGACCCCACTGGTAGCAGGCCCCACCATGCCCATTTAACAGAAGGGACCTCAGAGACTTCTGATGAGACAACCTGGCCCAGGCCACACAGCAGGGATGTGGAGGGGCACGGGGGTCAGGGTCTCCCCACTGCCCCTGTGCTCAGAACATGGACCTACCAGCCAGAATATCCACTCCTGAGTCCAGGGAGGCTGTGTCCCCACGATCTCCCAATCATGATGGAATCTGCTTATGTAAAAGCCTAGACAACCATCAACCAGCACAGCAGCCCCTCTGCGTGACTGCACTGCCATCTCCTCGTGCACAGCCAAGGTCACGCGTGTGCGAGAACACCTCCTGGAATCACCAGGCTGACCCACAAGCAATGAGTAATTCCAGCCAAACTGCAGGGAGCGCTGAGTCAAATGTCACATTTGAGCTCATTTATCTAACACCCTTCACATGTGCCAAGAAATCACTCAATGCTATTTCCACTCCTGGGCGTTTCCAAGAATCTTGCACACAGTGTATGGTCCTTCATTTTTACTAATACACTTCACACACAGACACACATACACGGAAACTCTGGTTGGGAACACTGTTAACAGTAACATCTAGTCGAGGAAGTCAAAGACGCTCCCATCAGCCAGGAAGTGACACATTTCTCCAATGACCTATGGCTAGATTTTCTGGACTCATAGAGCTTAGAAAGTGCCTACCAGCCAGAAAAACATGACTCACCCAACGTGTCATGAAAATGACTGGTGTCCCTGACAGCAGAAGAACTATAAACAATAAAAGACCTTTACTTGGGGTTTTATTAAAAATCTTCTGATTTGGGCTTTGTCTGGGTTTCCTTCAGTTCCTAGATTTGTTCTCATTCTGAATGCAATCTGGACAGGCTAGTGTGTGCAGGCAAAGATCAAAGTTTCCCCTTAAAATGCTACAGAACTGTCCTTTACAGCTTTAAGTAAAGTTAATACTAAAATGCTGCAGAGAAACCCAGCAATTCCCCGTGCATAATTTCTAAAATTCTGTAGCCTGTCCACATGGCCCCCTTCCTGGATAATCAATCACGGAGCTCTGGAAAGAGCTGCGAACCTCCACATTACAACACTGCCTTTGAGTTCCTGAGGTCCCAATGCCTATAAATATGATATATCTGCTTTTCAGAGGTCTCAGTTTGATATTTAAAGTAACCTAAATTATGAGTCTAATTAGAGGAGAGCAAAAGCGTATAGAAACAAAGTTCTCCAAGATCCACACAGAATATGAAGCCAGGACAAAACTACCTGCATCATGATACTCTCTTAACAGGTGGAATTCAACGAGTATGTCAAGTGTTTACTGAGCATGTACTTTGTGCCAAGGCCTAGGAATGCAGTAGTGAACAAAACTGACACCATCAGGACTTCCCTTGCGGTCCAGTGGTTAAGACTCTGAACTTCTGCCACAGGGGGCATGGGTTCGATCCCTGGTCAGGGAACTAACATCCTGTATGCCGTGCCGCATGGCCAAAAAAATTAAAACAATAACAATATATCAAAAAAAAATTTTTAAAACTGACACCATCTCTGCCCCTAAGAAGTTTCCATCCTATGGTGGGCAGGCAAAACAAATCAACATTTGTACAGTGCTTCATAGTGGTAAGTAAAGGGTTTGGAAATCTGGTGGAAAAAAAAAAATAAAGAGCAAGGCTTCAGGCTACCCGGAGCCAGGCAGGACATTCCACCAGAGGAACCGGAAAGCACAGAGGCCCAAAGGTAGGAGCGTGTGTGGCGGTTCAAGGAGTAGCCAGGTGCCTGCTGTGGTTGGAGCGCAGTGAAAGCAGGTGGGAGGAGGCGAGGCGGGTGAGGAAGCCAGGGTCCAGGAGCATTGGAGGCCTTCAGTGTCACTCCAAGCGTGATGGGAAGGCTCGGGGGGATTCTGAGTCCAAAAGTGAAATGACTAGTGTTTAAAGGTTCACTCTTGCTGCCGAATGGAGAACAAACTAAGGGGCATGAATGGAAGCAAGGGGCCTAGTTTAAGGCTACTGCACCATCGGGTGGGAGGTGATGGTGGCGTAGACCAGGGTGGAGGCAGCGCAGGAGGTGAGAAGTGGATGGAGGCAGGACATATTTCCATTGAATATTCTTCTGAATGAGTGAAAAGAGAGCTCACAGCTGCAGAGACTAACTTCCTCTCATACAGTGCAGCACCCGAAGGGAGATTAAGAGTCATCCCTGGTTCGGGAAGATTCCACGTGCCATGAAGCCACAATTACTGAAGCCTGCACCCTAGAGTCCGTGCTCCACAACAAGAGAAGTCACTGCAATGGGAAGCCTGCGTACCACCACGAAGAGTAGCCCTCCCCCGCCCACCCCACCCCACCCCACCCCAACCACCCCATCCGCCCCGCTCACTGCAGGGACAGAGAGCCTGCATGCAGCAATGAAGACCCACCACAGCCGAAAAAATAAATAAATCTTTAAAAAAAACTCTCACTCTCTTTTAACAAAAGACGAGAGAATGGATAATTATGAAGAGGCTGGAACATTCACATCTGCTTTTAGGGAAGATGCTAAATTGCAAACTTGCTGCTCTATTACTGTGCATCTCAAAAGCAGATGTCTCTCATCTTCTCAAGTACTTTTAGTCTTTAGCAGAAAAAAAAAAAAATGGAACCACACTCAGTGCTTCCAACAGCATCGTGGAAGAATCATTTCAGATCCAAAACCAGAGAAAAATTTGCATAAGCATAATTGCCTCTATTAATATGTCTGATATAATTAGTGTTAGGACATACTTCTTTTATTAAAGCAACAAACAGACATAATGGGAATGAAATTTCAACTATCTTAAATCAAGAAGCTTTTCCAATCAGAATGAGTATACCTTTCTTTCCTTTATTTCATCTCTCTTTGCCCTCAAAGTTCATAAATTTTTAATCTTCATGAATATTTTATTTTTATCTGAACAATAAACCCATAGGATAGAAAGAAAAGGTGTTACTAATCCCACAAAGGCCAATGTAAACAGAAGACAGCATCTGTGCCTTGCAAACAGACAGATTGAAGTTCAAATTCGAGGACTTCCCTGGTGGCCCAGTGGTTAAGACTCCACCCTTCCAATGCAGGGGGCACAGATTTGATCCCCAGTTGGGGAACTAAGATTCTACACGCCATGTGGTTTGGCCAAGAAATAAATAAATTAATGAATTTTTTTTTGTAAGTTCAAATTCTGGTTCTGCCTTCTTTCTTGTCTTGTGGCTTTGAACTACTAGCTGGACTCTGTAAGTCTCAGTTTGCTCAACTGTAAAACAGAGACACTATCTGTCTGCAGGGCTGTCACGCAGATTAGCAATAACAGTAACAACAGCTAATAACAGTAGTAATAGTTAACCTTTAATGAGTGTTTTCTATGTGCCAGGCACTTCACATAAATCAACTCCTTTAATTATGACAATAACATTGTGAGGAAAGTACTACTGCTGTGACCATTTCACAGAGGACAATACTAGGCCCAGAAGCATTAAGTCTGTTACTCAAGACTACCTAAAGGATAAGTAGTAAAAGCCAGGATTCAAAATCCAGAAGTCAGGCTCCAGAGCCTGTGCTTTTGGCACCGAGCAGACAATGAACAGACGGGGTGCTGTTAGCATAATGACTTTCATTTTATAAGTAATATCACAGCAATGATATTTTATTTTTTTTTAATAAGTTTTATACGTAATGTCACAGCAAACACTGCAGACGACCTAGAATTCAAACACCAGCTATGGTGCAAGACCCCTTCAGCTCGGAGTGCAAGACTCTCTGGCAGGGAGGTGGGGAGATGGTGGGGCGAGCTGGCAGACAGGCCAGCAAGGGCAGGACTACCTCACTCTTACTCTGCTGCCATCCTCAAAGTCAAGGGAAAGGTCCGTAGGTTAGATCGAAGAGAAGGGAATCTCTTGAACAAATGGAGACATGCAGCTGGGTGAAGAGTAGCTAGATGAGTTTACCTCTGATCAAGTGGCCATAACTAAAGAGAGCCTGGTGGGTGAGGGAATGTTACTTTGGGCAAGCACCATTTCTGCATTGTGAATAAGGACGGATGAGTTTCTTATTAATCCCACTGACAGCCAAAAGCTGAGGGGAATCAGGAAATACACTGCATCAAATGGCAAGGACCCAGAACTTATGGACCCTTTAACAACAGTACTGAAGGTCTGCTATCCAGAACCAGGAAGCCGATGGTCACCCCCTGTTCCACACTAGTCAGACCCCACCTGCAGGAACAGCTTCAGTTCGGAGCCTCATACTTGAGGGGGATAAACCAGAGGACACACAAAGTGATGAAAAAGAAAGGAGGTCAAAGGGGAATGGCTGGGAAAACCAAGAATAATCCAACTGGGAAAAGAGAAGACCGGAGGGCATAACAGTCCATTATAACACCCAGCCCGTGACTCAAATAGTCAGGTAGAAAACATTCGTGTTCATGATTTAGGTTTCTAGGCTACTCATGTCCACCCTTGCTCATCCCCAGCCCACCTCTGTGGATAAACTCCTTCCAGACTCCACTGAAATGTCACCTTCTTGGCTCTTTCCTCAGGCAGGAGGAATTCCTGCAGAGAAATTCTCTCGGGCAGAGAAAACTGTTCAAACCATCCTCCACACAGGTCTAGCTCTCTGTTCAGATGTCTATAGGGCTCCACCAGGTGGTTCAGTTCAGTTCAGTCGCTCAGTTGTGTCTGACTCTTTGCGACCCCATGAATCACAGCACGCCAGGCCTCCCTGTCCATCACCAACTCCTGGAGTTCACTCAGACTCACGTCCATTGAGTCAGTGATGCCATCCAGTCATCTCATCCTCTGTCGTCCCCTTCTCCTTCTGCCCCTAGTCCCTCCCAGCATCAGAGTCTTTTCCAATGAGTCAACTCTTCGCATGAGGTGGCTAAAGTACTGGAGTTTCAGCTTTAGCATCATTCCTTCCAAAGAAATCCCAGGGCTGATCTCCTTCAGAATGGACTGGTTGGATCTCCTTGCAGTCCAAGGGACTCTCAAGAGTCTTCTCCAACACCACAGTTCAAAAGCATCAATTCTTCGGCACTCAGCCTTCTTCACAGTCCAACTCTCACATCCATACATGACCCCTGGAAAAACCATAGCCTTGACTAGATGGACCTTTGTTGGCAAAGTAATGTCTCTGCTTTTTAATATGCTATCTAGGTTGGACATAACTTTCCTTCCAAGGAGTAAGCGTCTTTTAATTTCATGGCTGCAGTCACCACCTGCAGTGATTTTGGAGCCCAAAAAAATAAAGTCTGACACTGTTTCCACTGTTTCCCCATCTATTTGCCATGAAGTGATGGGACCAGATGACATGATCTTCATTTTCTGAATGTTGAGCTTTAAGCCAACTTTTTTACTCCCCTCTTTCACTTTCATCAAGAGGCTTTTTAGTTCCTCTTCACTTTCTGCCATAAGGATGGTGTCATCTGCATATCTGAGGTTATTGATATTTCTCCTGGCAATCTTGATTCCAGCTTGTGTTTCTTCCAGTCCAGCGTTTCTCATGATGTACTCTGCATATAAGTTAAATAAGCAGGGTGACAATATACAGCCTTGACGTACTCCTTTTCCTATTTGGAACCAGTCTGTTATTCCATGTCCAGTTCTAACTGTTGCTTCCTGACCTGCATACAGATTTCTCAAGAGGCAGGTCAGTAGGTGCCCAATATGCTACTGGAGATCAGTGGAGAAATAACTCCAGAAAGAATGAAGGGATGGAGCCAAAGCAAAAACAATACCCAGCTGTGGATGTGACTGGTGATAGAAGCAAGGTCCGATGCTGTAAAGAGCAATACTGCATAGGAACCTGGAATGTCAGGTCCATGAATCAAGGCAAATTGGAAGTGGTCAAACAAGAGATGGCAAGAGTGAATGTCGACATTCTAGGAATCAGCAAACTAAAATGGACTGGAATGGGTGAATTTAACTCAGATGACCATTATATCTACTACTGCGGGCAGGAATCCCTCAGAAGAAATGGAGTAGCCATCATGGTCAACAAGAGAGTCCATAATTCAGTACTTGGATGCAATCTCAAAAACGACAGAATGACTTCTGTTCGTTTCCAAGGCAAACCATTCAATATCACAGTAATCCAAGTCTATGCCCCAACCAGTAACACTGAAGAAGCTGAAGTTGAACGGTTCTATGAAGACCTACAAGACCTTTTAGAACACCCAAAAGATATCCTTTTCATTATAGGGGACTGGAATGCAAAAGTAGGAAGTCAAGAAACACCTGGAGTAACAGGCAAATTTGGCCTTGGAATACGGAATGAAGCAGGGCAAAGACTAATAGAGTTTTGCCAAGAAAATGCACTGGTCATAGCAAACACCCTCTTCTAACAACACAAGAGAAGACTCTACACATGGACATCACCAGATGGTCAACACCGAAATCAGATTGATTATATTCTTTGCAGCCAAAGATGGAGAAGCTCATACAGTCAACAAAAACAAGACCAGGAGCTGACTGTGGCTCAGATCATGAACTCCTTACTACCAAATTCAGACTTAAATTGAAGAAAGTAGGGAAAACCACCAGATGGAGGCTTCATAATTTAGCTGCCCACAGGACAGACACCTCCAATAGACTGCTGGTTCTCCAAGGGCAGCACCTGTGTCCTACTCACCTTCACCCTGCCTGCTCCATGAGAGCTCAGCACAGAAGAGACACTGAGTAAAGGATGAAGGAATGTGTGAAGGGAAAAATGAAGGAAAAAGCAGGTGTCAGTGGAAGAACTCCCCAAGTTCAGAACACCTCTGGGAGGGATGCCCTCCAGTCACCTCTCTTGGAATGCTGTGGGGCGTTTTCAAAGGGCCCTGGTCCAGACGACCTCTGAAGATGCTTCTCATCCTGGTTCCTGAAATGTATTCCAACTAGACTAGAGAAAACCACGTTCAGTTTAGAGTGTTTCTTTCTTCCTTCTTTATTATAAGCTCTCAGCAATACTAAGCATCAGAAGACATTCAAATATTCCTTATCTAAGAATGCAATTCAGTTCAGTGATGAGGGCAGAACACTGCCCATGATTTGAAGAATTCCTTCTAACCAGAAATTAACAGGCTGCCCCTTCATCAGACTTTGGGAGGACCTGTGTCACTTGCTCTGTGAGACAGCATAGTGCAAATGACCACGGCTGAATCTCCACTAATGAGTAACTTGGTACAGTCTTCTATCAGAGACATCTAAAGATTTTTTTAAACATACAACTACCTTCCAGGTACAAAGTTTCAGTTAGGCAAGATAAATAAGTTCTGGAGATCTATTATACAGCATAGTACCTAGAGCTAACAATATTGTATTCTATACTTGGAATTTGCTAAATGGGTGTATCTTAGCTAAGCACTGCACCACACACACATGCATACACCCAACAATAACAATAAAGGGAGCAGGAGGAAACTTAGGTAAGTGATGGATAGTTTATGACCTTGATGGTGATTTATACACTTATCCCAAAACTCAATGACCTTTATATATATGTGTGTGTATATACATATGTATGTGTATATATGTGTAAATATATATAGCTTTTTACATGTCAATCATAACTCAAAAAAGTATTTTTTAAAAAAAACTATTTTCCAGATAGTCATTTGGAATGGAACCACATCTACTCATACATTCAGCAACAATTTACTAAGTAACATCTACTGTGCCGGGCATGAGGCCAGGTCAGCTCAAATCCCCACGGGGGGCGGGCGGGGAGACTGGAAGTCCCTGTGCTCTTACCCGGTGTTCGTTGATGAGAAGGTCCCGAGCAGCATTAAATATCAGTGTGTGGAGGTGTTTTGAATAAAACACCAAGGTGTAGTCATAATCAAAGCCATAGATTTCAATGTCTGACAGGCTCATCTCATTGTTTGAGAAGATGGCATCTGGATTTAACAAGTTGTTCATAATCGAAGGAACCAGTTCTAGAAGTAAAGGGGGAGAAAAGACGTTACACCCTATGATAAATAAAAGTTAGCATGACGTAAACAAAATGAGTAAATTACAGCACAAGAGTAATTAGCTTTACCTTGAAAACATGATGCTAAGTGAAAGAAGCCAGTCACAAAGAGTTGCACACTGTAGGACTCGATTTAAATGAAATGTCTAGAACAGACAAACCCCTTGAGACAGAAACTAGATTGAGTGGTTGCCTAGAACTGGCAGGATGGAGAGAAACAGAGTGAATGCTAATGGGCATAGAGTTTCTTTGGGGGGTGATGAAAATGTTTTAAAGTTGATTGTGGTGATGGCTAAACAGTGGCTTTGATGACACTAAAACCCACTGAATGGGAAACTGAGTGAGTGAATTGTATGGTAGGTACATGACATCCTAATAAGACTGTTATAAAAAATAATTTGCTTCGACATCACAAAAAGATTTGTTTTTGTTTATAAAAGAATATATGCCAGTTACAGATTTTAGAAGATAGAGAACCATGTAGATAATTAAGTATCACCCATCATATATCATCCAGAAAAAACATTGTATGTATTTGCTACTGATATTGTTCTATGTATACAGTGTACATAGGTGACCTCACACTGTACACACATCTTTGTACTCCACTCTAATATTCTATCATAATGTGTTCTATCATGCAGAGTTTCTGAGAATATAACTTTAAACCATCATATACGACTGGTATATTGCTCCAAATCAGCCTTTTACTCATACACATCTATGACTTTTCCTATTTAAGAAACAAAAGCAAAAAAAAAAAAAACCCACAGTAATAAGTACCTTCAGATGTTCACCTTTGCCTTTCTGGTGATTTCCTCCAGATAGATTATTAGAAATGTAATTAACCCCAGGATACCATCAGGGTCCCCTGGATTCAATGTTAGTTTCGAGTTCCTGTTTTAAGCACTTCTATTTGTAAGGATTGCTATTTCATGACTTGTATTCTTTCTTGCAGGTTTTTCAAAAACTCATCTTGCTATACAACTTTCATGAGTTCACCACACCCTTTTAAAAATCTAAGATGCAAGATGGGAGGTCAGTGATTTTATTTTCCAACATCTTGAAACATTTTGCTATTTTACCATCGCAGGAATCATTTCACCACTGTAAGTAAGGAAGGTGCGGGTGGGTGTGTACTCAGTCGCTTAGTCATGTCTGACTTTTTGCAACCTCCTGGACTATACTGCAGGCTTCTTTGTCCATGGGATTTTCCAGGCAAGAATACTGGAGTGGGTTGCCACTTCCTTCTCCAGGGGATCTTCCCAACCCAGAGATTGAACTTGTGTCTCCTGCATTGACAGGAGGATTCCTCACAAGTGAGCCACCTGGAAAGCCTATTTCATCATTATCCCTCAATTATTCCCAACCATGATTTTTAATCTGCTTGCCAATGCAGAAGACATGCATTCAATCCCTGGGTTGGGAAGATTCCCTGGAGAAAGAAATGGAAACCCACCCCAGTATTCTAGACTGGAAAATTCCATGGACAGAGGAGCCTGAGGGCCTGTCCATGGGGTCACAGTGTCAGACACAACTGAGCAACTGAGCGTACACATACACAAGAAAGCAAGAGAATGACAAGAACTTGGCCAAGATATTGCAAAAGTAAAAGAAATTATCACTACAACATCACCCTTCAGTTTCCTCATCGCCCTGCCTGAAGTATCGCATCATTTTCAGGAAAGTATATCAAAGAAGTCTGAAGATACCATCTTTGCTGTCATTTCCTTAGCTTTCATGAAACACAGTTGAGAATTCACTGTGTGGAATTCTATTTTCCACCCAGAGTGGCAAAAAGCATAAACCTGTCAGAAGAAAGCACTTCACAATTATCAGATGAGTCAAAAGATGAATACAAAGATATAGAAAGCAACTCTCTAGAGTCTAGTAATGATGGAGAAATTAATCACATAAGTGAAACAGACTATGAGTCTTCAATAACCACATCCCAGATGAAATTTAGGATCAGAGGCTGCATACTATATTTTTAAAGACAATGAAATATGATATTGTCATCCAGTCATTTCACAAGTAGTTATTTAACACAAAGAACCTCCTTATGCAACATTCTGTGACAAGCACACAGACCATCCCATTTTGCTAAAAGGATATGGGACAGCATTCTCTCACTTTTTACAATGCTTGTGCACCAAAAATTTACCTGAAGCAGTTCATCAATAGACAAATGCTGAAGACAGGTGACTTCATGGAAATAGATACAAAACCACCAACACACGCACACAGAAAGTGAACTGGCCACATCTTATGAATGAATTGAACTGTGTGTATTCTACTACTCTTTACATTAACAAGAACCACTTCTGACTCCATCATAAGAGCTAACACTTATTAAGGCCTTATATTTACTAAGATCTTAACCATGTATTAGGGGCTTCCCTGGTAGCTCAGATGGCAAAGGATCTGCCTGCAGTGCGGGAGACCTGAGTTTGATCCCTGGGTTGGGAAGATTCCTTGGAGAAGGTGATGGCAACCCACTCCAATATTCTTGCCTGGAGGATTCCACAGATAGAGGCACCTGGCAGGCTACAGTCCAAGAGATCGCAAAGAGCTGGACATGACTGAGCGACTTAACTTTCTTTCTTTTTCTTTCTTACCATGTATTACATACTCAGAAGCACTTTGTATCACCTCATTTAATCCTTGTGACAACCTTAGCAAGCAAAAGCTCTATCATCTCCATCTGATGTAGGAAAACATTAGAGACACACAGAAATTATACAATTCACCAAAGGACACACAGCCACTAAATGGCAGAGGTAGGATTTGAACCTGGGAAGTCTGGCTTCAGAATCTATACTCTTGATGCTCTTCTGCAAGATTAGGGGAGTCAACAAGCATTTGAGAAGCAAGTATTTATTTTCTAAATAAAGTGGAGTCAATCTTTCATCATTTTAATGTTTACCACAGAGTCTACAGTGTTCCCTCCTTCCCTCTGCTCACCTTTTTCTCACATTATCCACTTTTAAAGAGCCACCTGAAATATCCAAAAAGTACTTACTTTCACAGGATGACAACTCTAATTAGGGGGCCATATGAGCCACAGTGACATATTCTGAGCATTTCAGAAGGCTCCTTAACACCGGCGGGGTTGGATCCCTTTGAGAACCTAACAGAAGCCATAGAATTCTCACCCCTCAGAAAAACACAAACACAAACCTTGTGGAAAACTTCAGGGAGCTTGACTCCGAAGCCTATTCATGGTCACCAAGAAAGATGCCACATTACACTAACTTTAAAACCAAGCCTTCACATCCCCACACAGCATATCCAGATCAAAGACAGCAAATGAAGGAATGAACGAATGAATGAATTTCTCTCCCATTGACAACCTAGATATGACTGAGTCTACTGAAAATCACAGTCAAGATTCACCAACGATTTCATTTCTTCATTAGTTTCTTTTGTCAAAATCAATGAGATAATAACCCTGGTCTTGTTTTTCTTTTTTACATATAAGATTCATCTGAAGACAGGAAACACATTTTAAGAAACTTGAAGGCAGAGAGTTCACAGGAACTAATCCTGAGGAAGGGAGAAACCAGTGGCTCTTCAGCATCCAACATCGAAGAGCATCTGGCCATCATCAACAGGTCACTGCCCAGAATGTCACTTTCCGAATAGGACTGCATGTCACTGTCCGAACGAAGTCAGTGAAACAGGATCACTTACAGAATGACCAAAAGCTCCTCTTTCACAAATGACCTTTCCAAGGGAAGTTCTCACAGCCTGCTGCCATTAGAAGTTTCTATTTAGAACTGGTGCTGGCAGGAAAATCTTTCCCCCTTTCTGCTACCTGAGAAGAGTATGCAAGGCCCTCAAGGAAACACGACTATGCTGGAACACGGTGCTGACAGTCAGCACATCTCCAGGGGCTGCCCAGGAATGAATTCTCCACTGGCGGGAAAGCCCGCGGTGTAGCCATCACATGAACATCACCAGAAAGCGTGCGTGTTTAATTAGTCATCACTTGAAATAAACACCAGGAACATCAGTAGCTTAAAAGGAGCTCAACACCCCATGCAACCACTTCAAGAAAGTGCTAAGAATTAATTCAAGTCATTACAAGGCAAAAGCAAAGAATGCCAACCACTCAGACAGAGAGAAACGGTCTGTCTAAACTGTGGACTCCAAATATAAACAGAAGGGCCCTTGACGAGTCAGTTATGTACTTGCCCAAAGCAGAGACAAGAGTGGGTACGAATTAAGAGAGCGAATTTCTTTTGCACTCAATGGATAATAAGAGCAAGATGCCACAACGAGGACAAAGATGTGGAGAGACAGTTCTGTCACTCTGCCCAAAGCCCCAACCATAGCCAAGTTTCAAGGCAGCCACCCTGAACCGGGAGGTGACTGCCTTTCCTCGGGCAAGGCAGCAAGCTGGGCAACCCCCGCACACTCACAGGTCACCCACTTGCTCATCCCATGGAGCACTGGGACACCCAGTGGACCACCTACAGGAGTCATCTGTCAGCTTTCTGAGACTCTGTTTTTGCTTATTTTTATGGTGGTAAAAAAAGCATAACATAAAATTTACCATTTTAACCATTTCAGTGTACAGCACAGTGGCACTAAGGTGATTCACACTGCTGTGAGACCATCACCACCACCCATCTCCAGAACTCTTTCATCTTGCAAAACTGAAACTCCACACTCGTTCAACACTAACTCCCCATTCTTCCTCCCCCAGCCCCTGGCAATCACCGTTCTACATTCTGTCTCTAGGAATGTGACTCATATAAGGAGAATCATAGAGCAGCTGTCTTTTGGGGCTGGCTTATTTTATTTAGCATAATATCTTCAAGATGCATTCATGTTGGGGCATGGGTCAGAAGTTTACTCCTTTTTAAGCCTATGTAATATTCCATTTTATGTCTATCCACATTTTGTTTACCCATTCACCCACTGAAGGACATTTAGACTGCTTCCACCCATTGGCTATTGTGAATAACGCTGCTATGCACATGTGTGGACAAATATCTCTTTGAGCCCCTGCTTTCACTTCTTGAGGGTATATATCCAGAAGTGGAATTGCTGGCATATGGTAAACTGGATTGTAATTTTTTGAGGAACCATCATACTGTCTTTCACAGCCACTGCAGCATTTTCTGTTGTTTGGGGTCCTGGTTTTCTTGTTTGTAAGATCACCACAGAAGAATTCTTCCCTTGCCTTAATTTTATCTTTACTACTGACAGAGAAAATGAATGAAATCAGAACTTAGGTACAGAAGTCAGACATTTTCTACCTATTTAAGGAAATATTGTTAAACTGTATAAATATCTAAGTTTAGGAAATACAATCTTTGCCAAGTACTTCATGATGGTACTTTTCTGAACCCTGTGATGTTCAGAAATGCACGATGACTCTTCTTAAAAGGTCTCCAGTCTAACAGAGCAGCGTATGTGGACAGTGCTGAGTAGAAATCTATGGCCTGAGTCACGTCAAGAAATATTCATAATGTCCTCAGAAAGGCAGCATGACTGTCCCTCAGCCCTTGGGGACACAACCCTGGGAAGCTCTGAAGGGATCCATTTCCTGTTCTCAGCACTGTCCCAGGAACAAGTCAGATAAAATCAGGAGGAGGGGCATAAGGGATGAGCTGAACCAACTGAGGTCCTCCAGGGAGCCTGTGGTGGGTGGTGACAGGGTGCCCTGGCCTTCTGTGTCACCCAGTGTGGCTGGGCCACCTCGTGCTCACTCACATTCTCTCCTTCCAGGCACTTGGGGATTACAATCCTCTCTTCACCCCTTATCCTGGCCACCAACTTCTGCTCTGGCCAACGGGCTGTGGGCAGACGTAAGGCACATCACTTCCAGATCACAGCACGCTCCCTCCCCCACTCCATCTATCACAGAGCCATGCGCAAGGCTTCCATGACACATGCAGCAGGGGATGGAGGAGACCGACAGGCCCGGCAGGCGAGGTCACCACATGGAGCACAACTGCCCTGGAGAGGAGCCTGAGGCTCCAGAAAACAGCACAGGAGAGAGAAATAAACCGTGGTTACAGCTGCCTATATTAAGCCACTGAGATTTCCGGCATCACTGGTCACTGCAGCACGACTGAGCCTAACCTGGCTGACATACCTTCTATTTCTCCAGTATGCTCAATTTTCCTGAGAAACTACCCCAAGCCCAGCATTCAGACTGTGTGGTCTTGGGGAGGTTCTGTTTCTGACTCTAAGAGGAAATACGTGATCCAGACCTGGTCAAAGAGATCCCCAGAGTTACCAACATGGATTCATCTGGGACAGCCACAGAACACCCTCTAGCCAAACATCTTCAAATGTACCCTAAAGCCACAGGGAACCAACTGAGTCCAATCACGAAAATTTCTGGATTTATAAGGGAATTTCAAGAAAGAAACATTCGTTTTTCCCAAACATGGACCTAAGAGGATATAAATCTGGAGATATGAGGAGGTCACCTCTAGGAACCTAAAAAAGAGGCCAGTGGGAAAGAGAGCAAGGTCAAGAGACAGAGAGAAGCCACCCGACCACATTATCTGAACTTGGAACAAGTCACACTTGAAGCTGAACCAACCCACAAAATATCTTTCCAAGTTTCCCTTGTAATTAAATCAGTTTGACTCAGGCTTTTTTATTTTTTTAATATTGCCTGTAGCTGAAGGACTCCTAACTAAAGGTTCATTTCAAGGATATTCAGGTTCTCAAACTTCTTACTGCCTACAAATTTCAACTTTTGACGTGGCATCAAAGGCAGTCCCCACTTAGACTTTTATCTGTCTTCCCAATCTGAAATCCTCCTTCACATGCCCTATTTTCAACAAGATGGGCCATCTACTAATCTGTGTTTTCCAGAACATACTGTAACTGAATACCAGCTTGAATAATATTCTGTCTCTTTGCCTAACTAAACAAACACTGCTATGCTGTATGGGAAGGATGTTAAGTAAGATTCTCTTTCACGCTATGCTGTAAAACTAACACCATGTGAATGAGTTATGGTTTTTTTTAACCATTAAAAAGGTAGGGAAAACATATGGATTACTATTTATTTCATCTAAGAACAGAACATAACTTCCCAATGTAAAAGCAATAGAATAAATCACAAAAGAAAAATATCAACAGATTTACAGTATAAAAATTGTAAACATCTGTGTATCAAAAACAGGGAAGGGTTACATTAGACAAAAAGATAAACAGCAGACGACTAATATCCTAAGGGTAATAAGAAGTCATACAAATCCAAAAAATAAAAAGAGAAGAGTCTCTCTCTTACAGGAAGGGAAATTATGGAGATGCAGACATAAAGAACAGACTTATGGACATGGGCCGTGGGGAGGAAGGAGAGAGTAAGACAAATGGAGAGAGTCGCACGGAAGCGTATACAGTAACACACGAAAAATAGTGGAAATCTGCTGTATGCCTCATGAAACTCAAACCAGGGCTCTGCTACAGTCTACAAGGGTGGCAAAGGGTGGGAGGTGGGGAGGAGGTCCAAGAGGGAGGGGACATGTATACCCATGGCTAATTCATGTTGGTGCGTGGCAGAAAACAAACCAAACTGCAAAGCAATTATGCATCAATTAAAAATAAATAAATTTTTTAAGAAGGAAATTAAATGGCTTATAAACATAAATGCTCAACCATTTCAATTATTTTTTAAAGAGCAAATTAAAACAATTGGATAGTTATGAGCCGCTCTCTCTGAAAAGGGATTACAAATGGTTTTAGTGTCTTTATTTCAACATTTTTTTCCTATAATAAGCATGTGTTGCTTGGTTAAACAAAACTAGGATGCAACTTTTCTCTGATAAGACTGCTGTTGTTATTTGTATGTGGTTTCTTTTTGTTTTTAATGACAGAACACAGAGTGGGTATTGGTGCTAAGACTAGGCAGCCTCATTCCTTGCTGTTTGAGAATATAAGTTGGTTCAACCTTTCTGGAAAGAAGGCTGGTGATAAGTACCAAGAGCCTTTTAAAAATATTCATACCCTTTGACCTAGTAATTCTCCTTCTAGGAATGCATGCTAAGGACATATTCAGAGATACTGCCAAAGATTTATATGAAAGATTTCACTGCAGTTATATTAAAAAAGCAAAACTTGGAAGAAAACATACTCTACTTGGAGGCCCAAACATACACATCTCAGATACCTGAACTCAGGAACCACACATGGCAACACGAAAACGTTCAAAGAGAAAAGCTGAAATGCATTTGAAAATCCTTGAAGTTCAATTTTTTGGTAATGCAAAATCCAGAATCCTAGAGACATTAAGATGACATTTTTCTATAACTAATTAGTTTTTCTTTTTGGAATATATCCTAGACATCAAGCTGGTCGCCTAAAAAAAAATTTAACAAAAAAGAATATAAAGATATGAAGTCTCTTAGGAAGAAAAGGAAGAAGCAAAGTGGGAAAAAGAAACAACTTTTTTCGTGGAGAATTTTAGAGCTTCAAAAAACAGAAGGAAAGTCTCCATTTTTCCCCATTTACAGTCAGTCTTCCAAATCCTTAGGTTCCACCTTCACAAATACAACCAAATGCACATAGAAAATATCCCCAAAAGGAAAAATTCCAGAAAGTCCCAAAAAGCAAAACTTGAATTTGCCACATGTCAGAAACTATATGCATAGCCTTCACACTGTACTCACAACTATTTACACAGCATTTACATTGTATTTACAACTATTGACATAGGATTTATATTTATTAAGTATTACAAATAATCCCGGAGAAGGCAATGGCACCCCACTCCAGTACTCTTGCCTGGAAAATCCCACGGACGGAGGAGCCTGGTGGGCTGCAGTCCATGGGGTCATGAAGAGTCGGACACGACTGAACGACTTCACTTTCACTTTTCACTTTCACACATTGGAGAAGGAAATGGCAACCCACTCCAGTGTTCTTGCCTGGAGAATCCCAGGGACGGGGGAGCCTGGTGGGCTGCCGTCTATGGGGTCGTACAGAGTCAGACATGACTGAAGTGACTTAGCAGCGCAGCACAAATAATCCAGAGATGATTTAATGCATATGTTACAACGTGCCAGGTACCATATGGACTTCCCTGGTGGCTGAGTAGTAAAGAATCCGCCTGCCAATGCAGAAGACCCAGGTTCAATCCCTGGGTCAGGAAGATGCCGTGGAAGAGGAAATGACAACCCACTCCAGTATTCTTGCCTAGAGAATCCCATGGACAGAGGAGCCTAGCAGGCCAAGTCAATGGGGGTCGCAAAACAGTCAGACATGACTTAGCAACAACAGGCACCGTGTGAAGCATATACATGGACCCACTTAACATGAGACACTAGTTATCCTCACTTTACAGCAGGAAAATGAAGATGAAACAAGATTACCAGCTTGGGGTCATAATTCACTGCTTGCAACATATCTCGATGCTTCTCCATCGACGAAAGTGAGGGCAAATTTTAAATATTTGTTTTCTCAAATCTTAACTTCAGTTTATATTTCATAATACTCCTATATTTCATGAATATTCATAAATATTCAAAATCAATTACAAATTAGTTCGTATTTACTTAACACAGCTTCAAATTCTTTTAACGTTCACAGGTAGATTGAAAACAAGGGTTCAAAATTTCTTTTAAAACTATACATACAGATTGAAAACACATTTTAAAAAGTGAAGGGACTTTTTGTTTCTAACATGAAACAGTATTTACATCTCCCCCAAATGTTTCCACAAATGAACTCAAGGTTCCATACCCAAATTATAAACTCTTAAACTTCTCATCTACAAATGCCAATTTAAAATAACAAGAAAAAGGCAACCCCCACGATAGGTGATTTTCTCTTAGCAAACCACCACATTACAACTTCCTTCTGACAAGTAAGACTTGGGAAAGGCCAATCAGTTCTGCCACTGACAATTTCACATTCTCTGAAAAATGTTAATTTGTTCTGGTGTAACTAATATGTTAGGGAACAATATGACCACAACACAAGTTTCACAAGTACCTTTAGAATATGCTTTCCTGTCAACAAATGTTGCTTGATATGTGTTCACTTAATGTACTTTCTGTTGATACTTTGGCCACCTGATGTGAAGAACTGATTCATTTGAAAAGACCCTGATGCTAGGAAAGACTGAAGGCAGGAGGAGAAGGGGACAACAGAGGATGAGATGGTTGGATGGCATCACTGACTCAATGGACATGAGTTTGAGTAAACTCCAGGAATTGGTGATGGACAGGGAAGCCTGGTGTGCTACAGTCCATAGGGTCGCAAAGAGTCAGACACGACTGAGTAAGTGAACTGAACTGTTGATAATTACAGTCAGAGAAATAAAATTGCATGGCAAGTATGACCTGCAATCAGACAATTCATAAGAGCACAATACTATTAGTCTTTAGAGATTTTAAAACAACCATTTTTATACAGATGGTCAACAGGCATGTAAAAAGATGCTCAACATCGCTAATATTGGAGAAATACAAATCAAAACTCCAATGAGGTACCATCTCACACTGGTCAGAATGACCATCATCAAAAAGTCTACAAGTAACAAATGCTGGAGAGGGTGTGGAGAAAAGGGAGCCCTCCTATCCTGTTGGTGGGAATGGAAGTTGGTGCCATAACTATGGAAAACAGTATGGAGGTTCCTTAGAAAACTAAAAAAAGATTTACCTTATGATCCAGCAAACTCACTCATGGGCATACATCCAGAAAAAACAAAAACTATAATTCAAATAGATACACGTACCCCTCTGTTCATAACAGCACTATTCACAACAGCCAAGACATGGAGGCAACCTAAGTGTCCACAGACAGACGAATGGATGAGTAAGATGCGGCACCTCTATATAAAGAAACACTACTTGGCCATAAAAAAGAACAAAATAATGCCATTTGCAGCAATTTGGATGCAATGAGAGATTCCTAAGTGAAGTAAGTGAGAAAAACAAATACCACATGATATCACTTACACAGAGAATCTAAAATACAACACAAACAAATCTATCCACGGAACAGAAACAGACTCACAGACACAGAAGAGACGGTGGTTGCAATAGAGGGGGCAGGGGGGGAGGAAGGGATGGAGTGGGAGGTTGTGGTTAGCAGATGGTTACAGTAACAAGGTCCTGCAGTAAGGACAGGGAACTGTATTAAATATCCTATGATTAACAATAATGGAGAAGAATGTTTAGAAAAAGAATGTATATATGCATAACTGAATCATTTTTTTGCACAACAGAAATCAACATACATGACCACTGGAAAAACCATGGCCTTGACTAGACGGACCTTTTTTGGCAAAGTAATGTCTCTGTTTTTCAATATGCTATCTAGGTTGGTCATAACTTTTCTTCCAAGGAGTAAGCGTCTTTTAATTTCATGGCTGCAGTCACCATCTGCAGTGATTTTGGAAAAAAATAAAGTCTGACACTGTTTCCACTGTTTCCCCATCTATTTCCCATGAAGTGATGGGACCAGATGCCATGATCTTCGTTTTCTGAATGTTGAGCTTTTAGCCAACTTTTTCATTCTCCTCTAACTTCATCAAGAGGCTTTTTAGTTCCTCTTCACTTTCTGCCATAAGGGTGGTGTCATCTGCATATCTGAGGTTATTGATATTTCTCCTGGCAATCTTGATTCCAGCTTGTGCTTCTTCCAGCCCAGCATTTCTCATGATGTACTCTGCATTTAAGTTAAATAAGCATGGTGACAATATACATCTTTGACATACTCCTTTTCCTATTTGGAACCAGTCTGTTTTTCCATGTCCAGTTCTAACTGTTGCTTCCTGACCTGCATACAAATTTCTCAAGAGCCGAAGAATTGATGCTTTTGAACTGTGGTGTTGGAGAAGACTCTTGAGAGTCCCTTGGACTGCAAGGAGATCCAACCAGTCCATTCTGAAGGAGATCAGCCCTGGGATTTCTTTGGAAGGAATGATGCTAAAGCTGAAACTCCAGTACTTTGGCCACCTCATGTGAAGAGTTGACTCATTGGAAAAGACCCTGATGCTGGGAGGGATTGGGGGCAGGAGGAGAAGGGGACGACAGAGGATGAGATGGCTGGATGGCATCACTGACTCGATGGACATGAGTCTGAGTGAACTCTGGGAGTTGGTGATAGACAGGGAGGCCTGGCGTGCTGCAATTCATGGGGTCGCAAAGAGTCAGACACGACTGAGCAACTGAACTGAACTGAATCAACATAACCCTGTAAAACAACTACACTTCAAGTTAACAAATGTCTAATAAAATAAAAAATAAAAACAACTATCTTTTGCCAGAAACTTTCTCCAGTATCTCCACTAACCATTCAGTTGTGCATCACTTTTACTCCTGCGACAGCCCAATAAAAGATGCCAAGACAAGACAAAGTGTCCTGGGCATCCTTTCCACTATGAAGGTGAACATCTATGGGGTTCCCTGCCCAGCAAGCCCTAACCCTTAGCTAAGAAATGTCCCTTCCCCACCTCTAAACACACACATTCTGGGCTCTTCTGGGACTCTGCCGCATCCCACCAGCCGCAGTTATTCAGACTAAACCACTTGACTTGTACTGGGCCACGTCTAGGGTCCCATCTCCAGGAGTAGGGGGTACTTGCCGAAAGCCAGGCTAAACCAGAGTCCTTCCCTTATTTCTCTGTCTTTACTATACAGCTTTTTCTTTTGGCCCCGCGGCTTATGAGATCTTAGTCCCCTGATCAGGGATTGAACCTGGGCCCTCGACGGTGGAGCAGAGAGTACTAACCACTAGACTGCCAGGGAATTCCCTGTCTTTATTATATACTTTTACTGAGTCACAAATGAAATATAATAAATTGCACACAGAGCATACAGTGTGATGAGGCTTGACACACATAAACCACAATGAAGCCATCATCAAAATAAGATAATAAGTATATATCCAACATCCTCAAACATTTCTCCCCCACCTTTCTGAATCCCACTTCTCCTTCTGTCCCCTGCTATTCTTCTTCTGGTCAGATTCACTTGCATTTTCTAGAACTTCATATAAATGGGATCACCCAGTATGTAACATGTTTGTAAACTGGTTCTCTCACTTACTAAGCACTCAGGAAATTTTTCAATCAGCACTTACTCCACACCCACTATGTGCCAGACACTGTACAGGGCACTGTGTGGGGAATATTAAAAAATAATAATAAAGCACAAGCTCTGTAGTAAGCAACATCCCAGGCAGAGGTGGGAGACCAGGAAATATCACGCTGACGGGTAGAGACAAGAGGAACTTAACATGAGGCTGGGCGGGCCTGCAGAGGGGGGCAATTCAGAAGTCCTTCTACTGCATCTATTCATCTCCAAAGAAGCTTTCATTTTTCCATGACTTTAGGTATTCTGCACTATCTCCAGGGAAAAGTAATTCATGACAAATAGAATTAATCATCTGAATAATTAATAATACACATGACATTTATACTACTCCCACCAAAATTTACACCTTATTACTTCGTAAGTAATACCTGTAATTCTGATGGCTCCATAAATATCCATCATGCTTCCTGAAGTCCCAAATATAAAATTATATGCAACGGTACTTGAAATAAAATTATATAGAGTAATGGTTTAATGACAACATAATCTTCAAAGTCATTTAATTTAAAAAACTGTTCAAAAGAAAAGTACATGTGTTTCAAGGGAAAATATTAGAAAAAGAATATTAATCATATAAAAAGATCAAATCCTAGGCAAGCTATCATGAAATCTTCATCAAAGCACAGAGGAAATAGAAGAAAGGAGCTATCAGTGCCTTCCATACACCATGCACTGCTTCTCTCCAGTCAAACCACACGCGGCCTCTTGCGGTCAGGACCAAGGATCAACAAGGGATGTCGAGAAATTCGAGTACGTGTGAACAAGCGTCCCAAATAATCAAGTCAAAGGGGAGGGCTAGGGTGATGCACGATCACCATCTTCCCATTTAGGCAGCGATCATATGGAAGGGGAACTGGAGTTACATACTCTCTGTGACTCAGGCCATCCGAAATAAATACTGGCAGCATTGGGATCACATGGCAAACTCAAGCAGATGCCAGGTGGCCACCAGCGAGGGCGATGGAAAAGGGATTTCTTCTCGAAGCAGAGGCCTGGGCTCCATGACCTCCAGAAGGCTCTCTGGCTCTCTCCTATCTTAGGAACTCTTTCCTACCTGAAGATGTGAAAATGATGCGACACGTTTCTCCCTTAAGCCCTTTTGCTACTTTTTCCTGTAGCCAAGGATCATTAATATCACACGCCTTAACAAAAGATTTCTTAAGACTGTATCATGCTATTTTTCTAAGATACAAGAAAGGTATAAAAATAAAACAAACCACACCCACGTCCCCCAACCGCCTTGTGCTGTGTGTGCTCAGTCCCTCAGTCGTGTCCAGCTCTTTGCGACCCGCCAGGCTCCTCTGTCCATGGGATTCTGCAGGCGAGAATACTGGAGTGGGTGGCCATTCCCTTCTCTAGGGGATCTTCCTGACCCACGGATCAAACCCACGTCAAGACATGATTTACCTTTTTTTGCTCATTCTCTCATTAGAATACAGTTTCCCAGAGGCTTAACAGACCTGTGACATTGCAGCAGACTGAATGCAGAACACACAGATATTCCAGTTGCCTTCTGTTAGGCCCCCATGCAGCTTAGGAAATAAACCCTCTAAGCCCTCACTGCATTCCCCTCCTGCCAAGGAGGTAACCACTACCCTGAATTAGGTGCTTATCACCCTTCTTCCGTTTCTTTAGACTTTGACCACGTACATGTGTACCCCTACAAGTATCTCTTAAGTATTTCCAAACCTTTCATAATTAGTACTCATCTGCAACTTGCTTTTTTTCCACTCAGTCTTATTTTGGGGAGACTCATCCATATTGATAAACAAGCACAGCTTTAGTTCAGGAGTCAACATACATTTTCCCTGAAGGCTCAGTCAGTAAACACTGCGGGCCGTGGAGCCTAAAGTCTCTGTTGTATCTGCACAACTCCGATATCGCAGCACAAAAGGAGCCAAAAAGTACATACAGGGAAACAAATGGGTGTGGCTGTGTTCTGATAAAACATAATACACAAAAACAGGAGGCGAGATTTGGTCTGTGAACTGTAATTTGCAGTTCTTCCCATAGTTAACATTATTTCCTTTCAATGCCACTTCTGCAGCTGTCTGATAGTCACACTTGCTGGTTTTCTTTGGTTCTCATTCGCCCAAGACGTCTTATCCCATTTCATTAAACATGAACCTCTTCTACATCTTTTTTCAGGATGGCTCTCTTGCAAACAGCATCTAGCTAGATTGTGTTTCTCACATCTGATCTGATGATCTGTTCATCTGAGTTTATCATGATCACTAATATATTTGGAACTACGTCCACTAACATCGTTCATGCTATTTGCTGCTTTTTCTCAGTTTCTTTCACCTCTTCTCCTGCTCTCTTTTGGACTGATTTCTGTATTGTCAATGTGTTTAAATTTACTTACAGGTCAGTCAATTCCTTTGTTCTTCCTTGGGACCTGGTGTGAAGTTCTATTCATCCAGAAGAGTTTATATTTGCTTCCATCAGGAATCCCAGGAGGCTATCACCCTGGGACCACTTTTAGTTAATTTCTCATCTTGAAGTTACACAAGCAGACCACCCAAGCAGAATAAATTCAAACTCAAACCCATGTGAGGACTAGCCTATGAGTACAAGGTCATGGGGAGACTTTCAGGACACCCTCACCTACAGAGGGGCAAGTATAGAGCAGAAAACAAGACTGACATATTTCCTGGTTGTCTCTGCATGGAAGGTAGCTCCCTGTAGGTCCCAGATTTACTGAACAGTTTCAGACTGTGTGTGTCCTCCCAGCAGGAGAGAATTTACAGGCATTTCAGTGTACATGTGTCTGTATACACACTCTCTCTCAGCAGGCACAGCCAATAAAACCCAACAAGTGCTCCCCAAACCATAACACCTTCAGGACTGCTCATCAATCTTCATCTTTAGTCCCTGTGATTTCTCTTCAGTTTCTCAGAGCTCAGCTGTACATGCAAATAATGTTCTTTGTATTTTTCATTGCATGTCAGTGTCCTGAACCATGGGCTTCCCTGGCAGCTCAGTGGTAAAGAACCCACCTGCCAAAGCAGGAGATACAGGTTCGATCCCTGGGTTGGGAAGATCCCCTGGAGAAGGAAATGGCAACCCACTCCAGTATTCCTGCCTGGGATATCTCGACAGAGGAGCCTGGCAGACTATAGTCCACAGGGTCGCAAAAGAGTCAGACACAACCGAGCAACTGAACAACAGCAACATCCTGTACCGAAAGGGTTCTGAGACCATCAACAACATCTAGTCTACCAAAATGCTGAAAGCCAGAACCCAAACGAACTTTAAAATGCAGAGCATGTCTGTGTTTGCGCTTGTCTTCAAGAGCTCAGCTAAGGATTGGTTTCCAAACCCAGTTTGTAAAAATACAGATTCCCTGGCTCCACACCTTCTGAATCAGAATACCTGGGGCTAGGGCCTCGAAATCTCCATTTTTAACTGAGCTCCCACATGATTCTGGTATGCCCATCAAGTCTGAGAACTACCGAAACAATAAATACGTTTAATTCTACTGACCTTCGAAGAATGGCAATAAAGTTATTTTTATCTCCATTTTGTATTTTATCTCCTTTCACCCCCTAAAGTATTCTTTAGAACTTCTATTTTGGACCATTACCTCCAAAAAGGGAGTACTATGGTAAGATTCACTTGGGAAGTACTAAACCTTCATCCTCCTTCTTGGAGCGTCATGAATTTTAAAGGCTCTGATTCACTAGTTCTGATAAGCCTATCTGTAAAGAAGCTCCTTTAACACACATTTTGCACATTTCTTTAATCACATCTCTCAGGAGACGGTGGAACCCAGTCTGAGAATCACTGGCCTAATGTTTCAATTATCTTACAGGTATCTCTTTAACCCACTGAAGTTCCTCCAGGGAAGGATTGGCATTTTGTGCTTATTCTATACACACTAAGCTTACACCATTGAGCTACACACAGTCCTCACTAAACATCAACCAAGAACTCTGAATAAATCCTTTGATACCCTTTAAGAGCTCAGAAATAGAGGAAAACAACAGAATGGAAAAAACTAGAGATCTCTTCAAGAAATTAGAAATACCAAGGGAATATTTCATGCAAAGATGTGCTCGATAAAAGACAGAAATGGTATGGACCTAACAGAAGCAGAAGATATTAAGAAGAGGTGGCAAGAATACACTGTACAAAAAAGATCTTCACGACCCAGATGATCACGATGGTGTGATCACTCACCTAGAGCCAGACATCCTGGAATGTGAAGTCAAGTGGGCCTTAGAAAGCATCACTATGAACAAAGCTAGTGGAGGTGATGGAATTCCAGTTGAGCTATTTCAAATCCTGGAAGATGATGCTGTGAAAGTGCTGCACTCAATATGCCAGCAAATTTGGAAAACTCAGCAGTGGCCACAGGACTGGGAAAGGTCCATTTTCATTCCAATCCCAAAGAAAGGCAATGCCAGAGAATGCTCAAACTACCGCACAATTGGACTCATCTCACATGCTAGTAAAGTAATGCTCAAAATTCTCCAAGCCAGGCTTCAGCAATACATGAACCATGAACTTCCAGATGTTCAAGCTGGTTTTAGAAAAGGCAGAGGAACCGGAGATCAAATTGCCAACATCCACTGGATCATCGAAAAAGCAAGAGAGTTCCAGAAAAACATCTATTTCTGCTTTCTTGACTATGCCAAAGCCTTTGACTGTGTGGATCACAATAAACTGTGGAAAATTCTTCAAGAGATGGGAATACCAGACACCTGACCTGCCTCTTGAGAAACCTATATGCAGGTCAGGAAGCAACAGCTAGAACTAGACATGGAACAACAGATTGGTTCCAAATAGGAAAAGGAGTACGTCAAGGCTGTATATTGTCACCCTGCTTATTTAACTTATATGCAGAGTACATCATGAGAAACTCTGGGCTGGAAGAAGCACAAGCTGGAATCAAGATTGCCGGGAGAAATATCAATAACCTCAGATATGCAGATGACACCACCCTTATGGCAGAAAGTGAAGAACTAAAGAGCCTTTTGATGAAAGTGAAAGAGGAGAGTGAAAAAGTTGGCTTAAAGCTCAACATTCAGAAAACTATGATCATGGCATCTGGTCCCATCACTTCATGGGAAATAGATGGGGAAACAGTGGAAACAGTGGCTGACTTTATTTTGGGGGGCTCCAAAATCACTGCAGACGGTGATTGCAGCCATGAAATTCAAAGACGCTTTACTCCTTGGAAGGAAAGTTATGACCAACCTAGATAGCATATTAAAAAGCAGAGACATTACTGTGCCAACAAAGGTCCATCTAGTCAAGGCTATGGTTTTCCCATTAGTCATGTATAGATGTGAGAGTTGGACTGTGAAGAAAACTGAGCACCAAAGAATGGATGCTTTTGAACTGTGGTGTTGGAGAAGACTCTTGAGGGTCCCCTGGAGTGCAAAGATATCCAACCAGTCCATCCTAAAGGAGACCAGTCCTGAGTGTTCACTGGAAGGACTGATGCTGAAGCTGAAACTCCAATACTTTGGCCACTTCATGAGAAGAGTTGACTCATTGGAAAAGACCCTGATGCTGGGAAGGATTGGGGGCAGGAGAAGGGGATGACAGAGGATGAGATGGCTGGATGGCATCACCGACTCGATGAACGTGAGTTTGGGTAAACTCCAGGAGTTGGTGATGGACAGGGAGGCCTGGCGTGCTGCAATTCATGGGGTCGAAAAGAGTTGGACAGGACTGAGCTACTGAACTGAACTGAAGAGCTTCTTCTAACACTTTATACTAATCCCCACACTTCTTTCCACAACTTAATATCCTTAGTAGCCCTGGCCAAGTAGCCAAACATTCTAAATAAACCAAGTTCTGAGATGACCTCTGCAGGGGGAAAATCCACCAGGCTACCCAACTGTACAGCTGGAGTAACTTCTCTTGAAGGCACAGGAACGTTCCATCCTGTACCTAACAGGACAGGATAATTATCTGATCAGCACACAGGGACACCCAGGCTTAAGTTCAAAGAAGTCACACACAACATATAAATAACTGAAAATAACAGACCACACACAGGTATATTCATATCTTTAAATTACAGTCACACAGTGATTTCTCAGACTTTCACCATTTTAGGACAAGGTTTCTCAATCTTGGCACTATTGAAACCTGGAGCTTGATGGTTCCTGGGGGAGGGTGTACTATACTTTGTAGGATGTTTAGCAGCATCTCTGGCCTCCCCACTCCCCCTCCCCGACCCCAGCCGGAGGCCAACCTCACCCTCTTTCTCCCAGTTTCGACAATTAGAAATGTCTTCTGAAACTGCCAAACATCCACTGGGAGTCAAAATCCCCCCTCCCTTACTCCAGGTGAGAGCCATAATTCTATAGGAAATTTTTGCTAGAGGTAACCAAAAAGGAAATGAACTAGCATTTCTTTTCCTAACAAAACAAAGAACCTTTTCTTCAGGCTGAGTTTGACTTCAGATACATAACTATTACATGTCCAGAAATCTCAAGTTTAAATAAAAAAAGGAACAAATTCCAAGTGAGGGACATTCTACAAGGTATGTGACCAGTATTCCTCAAAACTGTCAAGGTGATGGTAAACAGGGAAACTGAGCCACTGCCACAGCCAAGAGGGGCCCAAGGAGACATGGTAAGTAAATGCAGTGTGCTATTCTGGATGGGATCCTGGTGGAGAAAAGGAAACTAGCTTAAACATTAAGGAATTCTCAACTAAACAGGGACTTTGCTTAACACTGATACATACTGACCATGGATCAGTATTGGTTAACTGTGACAAATGTACTCATTTTATACCCAACTCAGGTGTGAGTTTTTTCCCCAGGCCACTAATGCATGGACACAACAGGGTGTCCTACAAGACAACTCACTTCTGACACCTCCTGCAGAGAGCGTCAGACCCTATAGGTTAAAGGCTCAGTCCTACAAGACCACCCCAGCCCAACTTCAATCACCAGTGCTGGTGGTCACCTGCGCCTCTGACAGGCCGGCGATAGATGGGAGGGTCCACTGACTACTCCTCAGGTTCAAGTAATTGACTAGAGTGGCTCACAGACCTCAGGGAAACATTTTACTTTCTAGATCGCTGGTTTACTATAAAGGGATACAACCCAGGCAAAGCCCGATGGAAGAGATGCACAGGGCAAAGTTCGTAGACAGCACAAGGAATTTCCATGTCCTCAATGGATGTACCACTCTCCCCACGTGAATCTCCATGGCAGTCCTGTAGGACTGAACCCTTGGAGGATCCGACGGTTTCCCCAGCAGGTGTCAGGAGTGATCTGTGTGGAAGGACACTCAGATGTGTCCAAGAATTGGTGGCCTGGGGAAAAACGCATATCTGAATTGGGTGCAGAATCTTTTAGATACATTTGTCACCCAGAAGCCCTCAGAACCTGTCCTTCTGGGTTTTTATGGAGACATTTTTGGAGTCGTCTTCATTACACAGGCATTTATGGAGTCTTCATTACAAGGGCAATGATTGAATCATTGGCCACTGGTGATCCATTCATTCTCCAGCCCCTCTCCCTCCCGGAGGAGTAGGGGGACTAGAAGACACAAGTGCTAAGTCTCCAATCACAGGGCTAGGTCCCCCTGGCAACCAGGCCCCCCTCCTTGGTTGCCTAGGAGTACTCCAAAAGTCACCTAATTAATATAACAAAGGATACCTTTATCCATCTGTGTACTTAGGAAATTCCAAGGGTTCAGAAGCTCTGCGCCATATTTCTGATTTTAAAAAATCGCAATATCACCATCCCATAGTCATGGGGTTTACAGAAACATGCAATTTTCCTGTAAATCTAAAACCGATCTAAACAATAGTCTTTTTTAATTTGGGGGGAAAAAGGAGGGTGGGAGAGAAAGAGTAAAACTAAGGGTAAAAATCATCTCCTCCCCAAGCAGGCTTCATTCTGGGAGTCTCTTCAAAGAGAAGACACCTGAAAGGATTTTCCAATTAAGGCAAGAGATCAAACACCAGAAAGCAATAATCAGGAAGGGAGAAAATAAAATTTTGTCCTCTAGTAAACTAGGGGAATGGGGGGATCAGGGGGTAGGTTTTTGTATGAACATCAGTATCTCCTCTGAGTCTTTACTTCTATACACACACAGTGTCAAGCATTTCCTGCATATCCTCTGGGGCCGGTTATTTATTAATATCTTCCACAAGCTGGACCGACACTTATCTGTTTACCAACTTCCCCATCCGTACAAATTGGGTCCTCCTCCCTTGGCCCCAGCAGGTGCTCAGCCCCTAAGGGCCCCTCCCACTCAGTCCTGTCCATCTATGAAATCAATAGCTTTTAAGCCCACTGAAAGTAAAAAGTAAAAGTGAAGTCGCTCAGACGTGTCCGACTCTTTGCAACCCCATGGATTGTAGCCAACGGAATTTTCCAGGAAAGAGTACTGGAGTGGGTTGCCATTTCCTTCTCCAGGGGATCTTCCTGACCCAGGGATCAAACCCAGGTTTCCCTGCAGGCAGAGGCTTTACCTCTGAGCCACCAGGGAAGCCCTAAGCCCACTGCTACCTGCGTAATAAATGTCTGGTGAATACAAATGCTTGGTGAATGAATGCAGGTTGGGCACATGTACAGACTTCAGCTAAAGTGGTGATGCAGACCCAGACAGGGTGAAGGAAGAAAGTCCCTGTGTCCTCTGTGGTGAGACAGGGACCACGTGGGCACGTGCTGGGAGGTGAAGACAGGACCCTGAATATTGATTCACAGACCTGTAACACTGAAAAAGCTCACATATTATTTACTCCAGCGGCCTCATTCTACAGAAAGACGACTAAAGAGATTAGGTGACTTGTTCAACGCCGCATATGGTGCTCCGCTAAACAAAAGGAGACATAGACCCTAGTGCTAACTAGCCCATCTCCACAGTTTACTAAGCATGACTAAGACTGAGTTATTTACTAACTAGCCACAAGAGCTACTATCCCCTGAGTGTCTGCCAAGCCTACTCTAAAAATCCTTGCTTTATCCCCACTCCAGTATTCCTGGGCTTCTCAGCTGGTAAAGAATCTGCCTGCTTTGCAGGAGACCTGGGTTCAATCCCTGGGTTGAGATCCCCTGGAGAAGGCAACAGCTACCCCCTCTAGTATTCTGGCTTGGAGAATTCCATGGACTGTATAGTCCATGGGGTCACAAAGAGTCAGACACGACTGAGCAACTTTCACTGGCAAATGAGAGCTGGAGGATTGAGTGATAAAGATCAGATTCAGGCCAGAGTTGGGCTTTGGTGTGGGATAATCCCAGGGGATCTGGAGTAGGTCAACTTGAGGAGATTTTGAGATTTGTTAGCTCTGGTGTTAAGTTCCTTTTCTCTGACCTCAGTTTCCCCAAGCAGATTCTTTACCAGATGAGCCACCAGGGAAGCCCAAGATACTGGAGTGGGTAGGCTATCCCTTCTCTAGAGGATCTTCCCAACCCAGGAATCAACCCAGGGTCTCCTGCATTGCAGGTGGATTCTTTACCAGCTAAGCTGCCAGGGAATTTCATTCACCAGGCACTGTTCTAAATACCTTTCATGATGGACCCGCTCATTCCTCACCACAGCCCTCTGGTGTGGGCACAACCAGCATCCATCCCCATTTTACAGATAAGGAAACTGGAGCTTTGTGATGTCCCCAGAGTCACAATCTACAGCAGCAAACCTTGTCTGTAAAATCGGAATGGCAAAAATTTTGCCTGTAGTGTCACATAACAGAGAAGGCAATGGCACCCCACTCCAGTACTCTTGCCTGGAAAATCCCATGGACAGAGGAGCCTGGTAGGCTGCAGTCCATGGGATTGCAAAGAGCCGGACATGACTGGGCAACTTCACTTTCACTTTTCCTTTCATGCACTGGAGAAGGAAATGGCAACCCACTCCAGTGTTCTTGCCTGGAGAATCCCAGGGACAGCGGAGCCTGGTGGGCTGCCATCTATGGGGTCGTACAGAGTCGGACACGACTGAAGCGACTTAGCAGCAGCAGTGTCATATAAAACACACAACGGCCATTCAACCAAACAATGGCATTTAGAGAAATGAAAACGTGTTCACACAAAAACCTGTACACAAAGGTTTACAGGAGCTTTATTTATCTGTCATGATCAAAAACTAGGAGCAACCTTGTAGTGAACTGTTCCATATCTTGACCCATGCTGAATACACGAACCTGCATGTGATAAAACTGTGTAGAACGAAATACACACTCATAAGTAGAGTAAAACTAGGAGATTCTGAATAAGATCTGTGGGTTGTATCAATGTTGATACACTGGTTGTGATACTGTGCTGTTATTTTGCAAAATGTTGCCAGTGGGAGAAACAGGTTAAAGGTTATGCTAGATCTCCCTGTATTAATTCTTACAACTGCACAGGATACAATTATCGCAACTGAAAACTTCAATTAAAAAGTCTTGCCTACCCATCAGGCTTGATGATCTTTTATATTCCTTTCACTTAAGATCTGCAATTCTCAATGTCTCAAAAGCCAATCTTCTTGCCACCCACACCAACTCAAAAATCCATGCAAAATTAAACTCTGAGCAAAGGAAAACTAAGACAACAAACCCTATTTCACAGAATTTTGCACTGCTGGTCACTTTGAGTTCCCTCAGAAAATTATCTTGTGTTCTTTCATGACTTCTGGACAAAAGATGGAAAATGTGATTCTACAAAATGTTCTCTCCACTAAATATTTTCTCCCTCTCTCTGCCATCTCCACTAGCACACATCCCCCCGCCCCAACACACACACACACAAAATATGAGTACAAAAATTTCTATTCTAAATCCTCCCTGAAAAAGCAGCACGCATGGATTATCATTGGCCCTTTACACCAGTTCCCAAATGATGAGCTGCTACTGCAAGGCAGGCGGGAAACAGGACAATGGCTGTGGGGCTGAGACAGACTCAAGATGAAGACCGCACCTTGGCCAGGTTTCTTAAACTTGAGTCTGGCCTCTCTCATCTATAGGATGAGGATGTGGCACCTCCTTCCTAGGTATGGGGAAGAATTCCGGGACACAATTTATGTGTCTGATATTAGTATTTACTGGGTCCTCTTTCTATTATCCGTGTTTCCCTTACCAACAATCAAATCAAGCTCATTTTCTGTTCATTTTCTGACCACAAAGAGGTCACGCCCTGGAACACCTCCTCGCTGAAGTTAGTAGATAACTCGGGACACTCCCAACCTGGATCCCTCTTATTACAAGTACGGCAAATCTTACCCTATCCTCTAAAACAAAGAAGATAAACCAGCCTCCGGACCCTGGGCACCTGCCCAGCAGCCGGAATCCAGGGTAACTCGCCGCCTGCCGGACTCCGGCGGTTACTATTATTGCTGTTTATTAATAACAATACCTAACGATGCGTGGCGGTGACCGTCTCCCAAAAGATGTGCGTGGAACCCCCCAGGAGGGTCCAAAGCGCTTTCGATGTGGATTTCTGGCTAAAAAATCTCAGGAATTTATAAAGAGGCTTTCTCGACAGGAGAAAGGCAAGAGTTGTAAAGTTTCTCTGCAGGCGCGTTTTTCCGCGTTTCCCAGAATCGCACTGCAGAGGCGTTGTCGCCCGCGGTTGAGGTTGGGGACGACCGAGGGTGAGGATGCGGAGGTGGGGTCTGGCGGTCAGCAGCGGACCTCGCGGGTCCGAGGGTGCCGGCTTCCCGGATGGCCGCGTGGGACGGTACCTGGCGCCCCAGCCCGGCGGAGAGGGACCCCACACGTCCAGAGGGCTCGGGGGCCGCAACCCCACTCACCTTCCGTGCTCCTCTTCGCCTCCCGGTAGCGCTCCCATAGGTAGCGCTTCATGTCCGGGGCGGTCCCAGGTGCTGTGCACAAGGGCCGTGTGGGGCCCGTGAGCGACCGCCCCCGGGCCGCAGTCCGGCAACCATCCCGCAGGGCGGTCACTGCCCTTGCACCGGCTCCACGAGCCGCCGCTGTTACCGCCGCCGTGGCCATGCCTGCCGCCGCCCGGCCGCGAGCGGCGCCTCAAGGCCGGTGCTCCGCCGGCGCTCTGCCCAGCGGGCGGGCGGTCCCTGCGTCTGAGCACGTGGCGGCGCGGCCCGCCCCTCCGGCCGCCGCGGGGCGGGGCCTCAGTTGGGGCGGAGTCCTGAAGGGGCGGGCCGGAGTCCTGGAGGGCCGGGCCGGGACCTGGGTGGGGCGAAGTCCTGGAGGGGCGGGCTGGGGCGGGGCCTGGGTGGGGTGTCCTGGGGCAGGACGTATTTCGCCAGGCAGGGCAGCAGCTTCCAGACACCCGAGACCACTAGCGAAACATGCTACAGTCACTTCTTGATCGTGTGACGCGCAGAGGTGGCTGTGCGGTAGCGTGAACGTCCCATCAGCCGAGGTCACATGAAATGGAGTGACTCTTTGCTGGCCCTGGACCACGAGTCGGGATCCCGGCGCCTCATGCCGACCCCGCAGCACCTTCCTGTGACTGTCCCCCGACCCTGGCTGTACTGACAGCGCGCCTCTGGCCCTGACTCCAGGAGGCGACCTCTCTGCATTTATGACCTCCACGGCCTGGACCTCCCCTGGATCGTGGGGACGGGTCTGGGAGGTCCCGCGTCCCTGGCTTGGATCCTTCCGGTGCCACCGAGGAGCCAGCATCTGGGCCCAGGTCCCACACGTAGGCCGATGCGCCTGACGGACACCCCCCCCCCCCCCCCCGCTGCATAGCCTGGCAGGCCAGTGCCCCCCGCCCCCCAACACACAAGATTTCTGGCTCGCGAGGGAAGCCCTCGGGACACCAGTCCCCCTGCTCCAGCAAACGCTCGCACGGCGCGGTGGATGGGTCTTCTCTCAGACCTACAAGTCTGCACCTGTTGTGTGCGTTACGGTTCCACCAAAGCCAAATAAACAGTAAACCTCACGACACGACGTTTCAGTGTCGACTGAATCAGACTTGGCCCCTGCGGGAAAGTCTGATGCGGCCCACCCAGAACCCAACTGAGAATCCCTGGACTGCGAGGGCTCGCCGAGCTACCCGGGGTTTCAGTGCAGTGCAAAGCAGACCACACTACCACCTGTGACATAGGTGGGGCACGATTTAAGACAAATAACCCAAAGCATTCCTGTATGCTTAAGTTGTGGGCTGAGGGGATCAATTGTTTTCATGGGAAAAGGTGGGCTCTGGGCTAGACCGTGACAGACAGTAATTACTATTCACTGAAGGCTTGCAATGTGCATTTTCTCATGCAGTCCTCTCAGAAATCCTAAAAAGTTGGCACTATAATTTCTCCCATCTTCTAAGTGATGAAACTGAGGTTAAGTGCAATAGTGCTGTTAAAGTCGCACAGCTAAGCCCATTCTTTCACTTGGATTCCTAATGTAATAGGTAGGATTTCGCTGGGTGATAAGCAAGAAGGAAGTCAATAATTAATCCTCAGCAGTTAACAGGTAATATCTTACAAATCACCGATAAAATGAGAGGCAATTAAAATGTTTAAGATAGATAAGGTATCAAATCTGTGGACTCTAGTACTTTAAACTAACTTTATGGTTTTAGTTTATTCCAATTTATGTCTTTCCTTATGTTACTTAAGAGATGCAGTGACAGCAATTATAAATTTTGTGTACATGAAACATTAATTCATAAATTCATAGACAAATGATAGTAAAAGTAACACAATTAGAACTTTAGAAACATTATCTCCACATATTTTTAGATATGGAACCCTGTGATATCAACAGTTTTCTACTTACCACAGAAATATGAATGACTTAAAAAGTGTTCTTTTTAGCTACAGTCAGTTACAATATTTCAAGGGGCTAAAAAATAAAAATAAAATCCCCGACCTTGATTATCACCAGAAAATATCTCATCGAAGAATTCTAAATAATGACAAGTAGAAAAAAGTTACACAGAAGAGCCCATGAAAATCTTTATTAGTATCATTTGAGGTCTTCCATTAACTTTGTTTCAAACTGAGATCTTCTCTGCAAAAAACACTTGTGAGAAACTGAACTGTAATCTGGGCTATGAAAAAGCCACTTCTCTGAGATGAGCTCAGATACAGATTTCCAGGGATTATTTGCGCTAAGAGACTCTACCAGGGGATGCTGGTAATTTGCATTAATTAGGCCTTTTTCACTCTCACTTTTAGCTGACAAAATCCGTTGCCATGAAAGCTTTACTACACCATCCATTTTACCCAAAGGTAAAGTTTTAGAGGAATAATCTTTCTTTTTCTTCACTGCTGCTTTTTCCGGGCCATTCCATATTCCAACATTACTCTGTGTCTTCCGAGTCTTTTCCACAGCCGAAATGGAAACAATGGGTCTCAAGAGCTTTTTTCCTTGTCCTGAAGCATGTTTTGATTTATCTGAAATTGTCTCAGCCACCAAGTCCAAGCTTTTAGCCCCCTGTAGCTTATCTGCTTTGGTGCACATTGCTGAGCTCACCGTGTCTGAACTCTGAGCACTGTGATAGTTTAATTTAAGCAAGTGCTCCAAAAATGAGGCGCCATGCCTAGGACCTTCAGAAGACTGCTGGCTCAAACCTTGAGGCCAATATCTCCTACCCCGAGTCCGCTCAATTTCCCTTAGAAGGCTGCAAAGGAATGAAAGTTGTCAAGAGGTCATTTACAGGACAAGAATAACCTGAAGTATACTTCTTGTTGAGACACAGAACAGAAACTCACTGTAGGATCCCAGGGATCGATGAATGAGAATATCCGAGGTAGGTGGCCCTTAAATCAAGTGATTTGTACAAATAGCCCACAGCCTCCATCATGACTTGATGACAGGAGTCACTTACCAGTAACTGACCTGCTAGATATTTGAAAATGAGAATATTAGAAATTTTTAAAAGACTCCTGGCTTCAAACATTTAAAGGGAATAAAAAGTATTCTTAAAAGTGGCACTGGAACATTACCTATTGTAGTATTTTTGCCAAAAACGTTTAACCTGAGTCTAATATCAGAAAACAATCAGATACAAATTCAAGACATATGGGACAGGGAGGGGAGGGTAAAAACTGACCTAGGCTCTTCAAAGATATCAATGTCAATGAAAGGCAAAACAAGTCCTACTAAAATGTTCTTAACTAAAGAAGGCAACCAAATGCAATGGAAGATCCTCAACAGAATTCTGGATCAAAAAGTAAACAGCTATAAGGAACATTTAATGGGACACTCTGGAATATTTGCATATGAACTGTAAGTAAGATAACAGTCTTGTGTAATGGTTAAATTTCCTGTGTTTGATAATTCCCAGTGGCTCAGCAGGTAAAGAATCTGCCTGCAATACAGGTGACACAGGAGATGCAGGTTCAATCCCTGGGTCAGGAAGATCCCCTGGAGAAAGAAATGGCACCCCACACCAGTATCCTTGCCTTAAAAGTCCTATGGACAGAAGAGTCTGGCGGGCTACAGTCCAAAGGGTCTTGGAAGAGTAGGACAGGACTGAGCCACTAAGCAAGCAAGAACTTCCCTGGTGGCTCAGACAGTAAAGGATCCACCAGCATGCGGGAGACCTGGCTTTGATCCCTGGGCTGGGAAGATCCCCTGGAAAAGGGAAAGGCAACCCACTGCAGTATTCTGGCCTGGAGAATTCCATGGACAGAGCCTAGTGGGCTACAGTCCATGGGATCACAGAGTCAGACACAACTGAGTGACTTTTACTTATGTATGGGAATGTCCTATTCTCAGAAGACACATGCTGAAGTATTTAGAAATAAAAATGTCACATCTGTAACTAACTTTCAAATAATCCAGAAAATACATATATATTTGTGTGTGTGTGAAAGGAAAAATACAAATGTGACCAGAATGTTAACAATTAGTGATCACAGATGAAGAGTATGTAGGTGTTCATTACACAGTGCCCTCTGCCATTGTCAACAATTAATATAATTCTCTAAAATATGTGAAAAGTAAAAAAAAAAAATTAGTCAGTTTGCAAGTGGTGCTCATTTATTCATTTTACCCATTTACAAGACTGCTTTTAAGGGGCTAAATTGATATTGTTGATTACAAACATAATGTAAGGCCAGTGCCTGTAGGGCACATTTTTATTCTAAATACTTCAGCATTTTTATTTCTAAATACTTCAGCATGTGTCTTCTGAGAATAGGACATTTCCCTACATAAGTGAAAGTCACTCAGTTGTGTCTGACTCTTTGTCATCCCATGGACTGTAGCCCACTAGGCTCTGTCCATGGAATTCTTCCAGGCCAGAATACTGCAGTGAGTTGCCTTATCTGGATACTTGATAAGAGACTGAAAGTGAAAAAGTGTTAGTCACTTAGTCATGTCTGACTCTTTGAGACCCCATGCACTGTAGCCTGCCAGGCTCTTCTATCCAAATAATTCTCCAAGCAAGAATACTGGAATGGATAGCCATTCCCCTCTCCAGGGGATCTCCCTGACCCAGCGATCAAACCCAGGTCTCCTGCATTGCAGGCAGATTCTTTACTGTCTGAGTCACCAGGGAAACCCAATACAAGACTATTGAGTATTTAAGGGTAAAAAATACTGACAGATGGCCTAGCCCGCATCCCTGTATTAATACTAATAACAATAAACACTGCAATTTATGTAATTACCATCTATCCAGTGTGTGTAATCCTATAAGGTACAAACTATCATCACTTGTCTTTTTTTTTGTCATTATTAATGTAGCTCAGTCGGTAAAGAATCTGCCTGCAGTGCAAGAGACCCAGGTTCGATCCCTGGGGTGGGAAGATCCCCCAGAGAAGGAAATGGCAATCCACTCCAGTATCCTTGCCTGGAAAATCTCATGGACAGAGGAGCCTGGTGGGCTGCAGTCCATGGGGTCGCAAAGAGTCAGACACGACTGAGCAGCTAACACTAACATTAACACTCTCTTTAACAGGACACACATCCACAGGATTCAAAGCTGAAAACGTATAAAGATGTGAAATAAAAAGCATCTCTCCCATCTTGGTCCCCATCTGTGCAGTCTTCTCCAAAAACAGGTGTTCTTTCAAAGAATATTTTGTGCATGTCACTGGCTTTTAAAGATGAGAAAACTGAACAGGTCTAGTCATTCACTCCGGTTTGTGGTCAAATGGACAGACATTGGGGCAGCCTCATCCACCAGCCCATGCCCCTGACTCTATGTGAGGCCCCCTCTTCCCCACTCCTGGACTGACCTTCTGCATATCTGCACTGTGACTCTGTCTGCAGAGAGGTTCTCTCTGTAGCTCTGCTGCAGGGGTCATAGCACAGATCTTACAGTGCTTCTGCCGCTAATAGGGAGTTTCAGCTGTTGGCTCCACTTAGCAATCAATGGCTATTTTTCTTCTTTGGGAATTATTTTCATGACCCTCTATGAGGTTCTCAGTTGCCCCAACAAAGCTCAGCAGAAAGCACTTGCAAATTTCCCTGCTCAGGATGACCACGTTGTTTTGGCCATGCGTGCGTGAGTGCTAAATTGCTTCAATCCTGTCCGACTCTTTGCAACCCTACTGACTATAGCCTGCCAGGTTCCTCTGTTCATGGGTTTCTCTAGGCAAGAATACTGGAGTGAGGTGCCATGCCCTTCTCCAGGTGGTCTTCCCAACCCAGGGATCAAACCTGCATCTCTTCCGTCTCCTGCATTGGCAGGCAGGTTCTTTACCACTAGCACCACCTAGGCCTGAACACGCCTTAAAAGGTCAAGTAGAAAAGCACAGAGCCAGAATGTCTCAGGTGCTGGCAGCTGAGCAAGAACTCATTCCTAGAGTTCCTGCAGATGCTGATAACCAGCACGCAGACTGTTCCTTCTGCCCGAAGGCCCTTTAAGAGGTTCTGACTTGCTGGGAGGTTGAAACTGTCCCCCAGACCAGCTGCTGATGCCCCTGACACACTCTTTCATGCCTGTGCTCCCCACACTCCCTTTTGGCCACACACCTTGGCTCCTCAGGCCCCTTTACCCTTATGACCCATCTGGACCTGTATCAACAGCTTTGACCTCAGAACTTTTTTAAATGCAACCTATCTCTTTCTGGCAGCAAGCAGAGTAGTTGCCAGGAGTGGACATTCTTAGCTCAGGCCCAACCACAGTTCACCCCATCTTCCCCCAGGGGTGGTACCAACTGGACAGCACTATCCAGCTTGGTCAGTCCTTTCAATCCAAGTAAGAAGAAAGACCGGGATGAGTTCATCTGCATACTAAAGAGGTCACTGAACCTCCTGCCTACTTCAAATTTCCATTCTGGGGACCTCCCTCGTGGTCCAGCGGCTAAGACTCCAGGTCCTCAATGTAAGGGGTCCAGATTCGATCTCTGGTCAGGAAACTAGATTCCACATGCCACAACTAAGAGTTTGCATTGCCACTGCAAAGATGGAAGACCCCAACTGCTGCAACTAAGACTCAGGACAGCCGAATTAACTAATTTATTAATTTTTAAAATTTTTCATTCTGGATGGGGAGGGAACCTAACTTTCATTGCAGACTCTGTTGGTCGTTTTACATACAGCGTCTCATTAAGTCTTCAGAATAACCCTGTGGGCAGAGATGATCATCCTCTTTCTGCCATTAGACAATTGAGACTCAGAGAGCTCGTGTCCACAAGCTCAGAAAATAGCAGAACTGGGATTTAAACCCAGGTCCCGAGATCCAAGGACCATAACTTCTAGAAAAGGGAAAAGAGAACATTCTTCTCCCTCTCACATTGGTTCCTTAGGAGATTTTCTGTAAAACCACAACCAGGAAGGAAGCATCCGTTACCTTTTCCACTGCGTACCTCCCAGCCACATCTGCCCTGTTTCCAAGGGAGAGTGAATTGGGGATGGGAGTGACGGAAGGTCCTAGGACCTAGCTTCCTTGAGAATCTGTTCTTGTATTTTAAACAATAAATTTTCCTAGTTCCCCCGCCTTTTTTTCAGTGCTTAATAGTAAAAAATAAAGTGGCATCATTATTATTTTAGTATTTCCTCTGGAAATACATCTTTAGTATTTCCTCTGGAAAAAGAAAGTAAGATACCTTCTCCAAAGGCAGTCCTCTGTCTTTTTAAGTAATCTTCTAAGGTACAACTTCTTCTAACCTTTAGTCTACTGAAATTTAAGCCTGTTCCTCTTGCTTCATATGGCTGGATGGCATCACTGACTAGATGGACGTGAGTCTGAGTGAACTCCAGGAGTTGGTGATGGACAGGGAGGCCTGGCGTTGCTGCGATTCATGGGGTCGCAAAGAGTCGGACACGACTGAGCAACTGAACTAAACTGAACTAACTGAATAGGTAGATTTTTATACTGCCAGTCCTGTGTTCATTTCCTCCCCAGGGCACACAACTATAATTTAGGTTGCTGTCACCAGGTAACAAGCGAAATTGCAGGGGTTTGTGGAGAGCCTCAGGAAGTTTTCCCTGAATGAGTACAGCCTATGGACCCTGCCCACCAACGAGCTTCCCCACTGTGCTTGGAGCAAATAGTTAAGAAGTGGAAACAATCACAGCCTATATTCTCTATCCAGAAGAAAAAGGAGAATTATGCAGGATTTCAAGGTTCTCTGTTTAAACGTTCCTTTTGTTTCATAAGTATGACTAGGCACAGTTGGGCCCATGTAAGTATGACTAAAGTTTGTTAGAAGTCTTTCCATTTGAGAAATGAAGCTTGTTGACTCCTCCTTTCAATAAATGTGTGTCTATAAACAGACTAGGGAGGGGAAAAGTTGTCGATCATTGTCCCAAATGAAGTAATAAAAGCTTGCAATGGGATGTTTCCTTGCACTGTATTTCCACCCTATGCTGCTGCTGCTGCTAAGTCGCTTCCAGGCAAGAGTACTGGAGTGGGGTGCCATTGCCTTCTCCGTTTCCACCCTCTAGAAAACAATAAAAAGTTATGGGGATGTGGGGGTGGGGGAGGGGAGTGGATCTTTCCCTTTACCCTCCCCACTAAAGCCACTGGCTAGTCTGCTCAGAGGGACCTGGAAGCAGATGGCGGGCAGCGCCCTCTATCTTCTGCCCCAAGTACAGAGGGAACTCACTCTACCAATTCAAGGGGCTGGGCCTCTGCAGACCCTATCTCTGGGGAGAAGGAACAGATGCATTGTTCTCTTTTACACAGCTTTTGTTCCTATCACTCTACCAAAATTTATGGTTCCCTATGACCATTCTTGGAGAAGGCAATGGCACCCCACTCCAGTACTCTTGCCTGGAAAATCCCATGGATGGAGGAGCCTGGAAGGCTGCAGTCCATGGGGTCACTGAGGGTCGGACACGACTGAGCAACTTCACTTTCACTTTTCACTTTCATGCATTGGAGAAGGAAATGGCAACCCACTCCAGTATTCTTGCCTGGAGAATCCCAGGGACAGGGGAGCCTGGTGGGCTGCCGTCTATGGGGTTGCACATAGTCGGACACGACTGAAGCAACTTAGTAGCAGTAGCAGCAGCAGCATGACCATTCTGCTGCTAAATGCAATGGTGTGTCTTAGATCTGGTGGTCAGTTCTCAGCCCCCTCCTTTCTTGGCATCCATGATTTTACTGATTCTCTGCTACCTCTAGAGCCATTCCTCACTTCTCGCTACAACACTTTCCTCAGCCCCTTTCTTTTTTTTCCACTTTATTTTTTTAATTGAAAGATAATTGCTTTACAGAATTTTGTGGTTTTCTCATCCCAGGGAGCCTAGCTTGCCCCCCTGAAGGCCTGGGGTCTTCTGCTGTCACCTAAAGGTTGTTTTGTAGAAGTTATTCCATATCTTGAGTTTTTGATGTATCTGTGGGGAGGCTGGTGATCTCTCTGTCTTACTCCTCCACCATTTTCTTCCGTCTCTTTGGCCCATCTCCTAAGTTCTGTCTCCTGCCATCTTCTTGTCTTATATTCTTCTTGGCTCTTTCAACTCTTCTACAGGGTTTGCCCATCACCTGTGTACTAAGGACTTCTAAAGGTTTTTCTCCATTTCAGTCTGCTAGCTTCTAAGCACCATATTCTGCCTACTGAACATCTCCATTCAGATAAGAGATTCAAGTTCAACAGGCCCCAAATTAGCTCATCGTGGCTCCCATTCCACCTCTCAACTTTGTGCTTCCTGCCTTGGAATGCCCACAGCTCCAGCCACCCAGCTGCACTGGCCATGGATATAGCCATAAACTGGAGAAGGCCTCTGACTAGTCCCTTTCCCTCACCTGCTATATACCACATCAGGCACTGAGCCCTGTAGGATTTACCTACTAAATCACAAATACACGCTTTTCTATTTATCTTGGCCCTCTCTTAGTGAACACAGGAGAGTTTCCATTCTCCTCTTGATCAATTCCATCCTCTATTCAGCCTCGAGAGTGCTGGATCTAAAATGCAAAATCTAGGGACTTCTGTGGTGGTTCAGTGACTAAGACTCCAGGCTCCCAATGCAAGGGGGTGGGGTTCAATCTATGGTCAAGGAAATAGATCCCACATGCCACAACTAAGACCCAGCACAGCCAAATAAATAAAAATAAATAAATACTTTTTAAAAATAGGTAAGATTCTTCCCCATAAGACCACAAACTCCCAGACCCCAAAAACAGTAGAAAGAGTTCAGAATTTCAGGTCAGGTGCCTGGGTTCCAAGTAATAAGTCTACTGCTTACTAGCTGCAAAGTTCTGGAATGTCACTTGGTCTTTCTGAGCCTCGAGGATTCTACAATAATATCTAACTGATAAGATGCTCTGATAAGCTGTATTGGGATAAGTCATATGAAATATCTTCTATTTCCTCAGCTTTAAAATTGCTGAGTCATATCTAGAGTCCGTTTCAGGTTTAAAAGTTTAAGCTTATAAGGGATATTTGACATTCTCTTGCAACCAAGAGCATTTACAAATATACAACCATTGTATTGTATAGTATATAATATGTTATTGTACTGTATAACAATAATGTTAAAAATCATTCAACATATATAACATGTAAAAAAGAAGCTCTGCTAACAGACATAAACTGGATTGCTGGATTAACCAAGGGCCCTCTATTTCCTCTGTAGGACTTTCCACTCGATGCCCAGGACACATTAAAAGCCTGCACCTACGGGGCTCATCTCCACTGTGCTAGCATGCTTCTGCTCCTAACTGTGCAATTCTAACATAAACAGGACTCAACTGCATTTGTTAAGTCAGTTCACTTCAGTTGCTCAGTCATGTCCAACTCTTTGCAACCCCATGGACTGCAGCATACCAGGCTTCTCTGTCCATCAGAAACTCCCAGAGCTTGCTGAAACTCATTTCCATTGAGTCATTGACGCCATCCAACCATCTCATCCTCTGTCCTCCCCTTCTCCTCCTGCCTTTGTTCTTTCCCAGCATCACATCTTTTCCAATGAGTCAGTTCTTCGCATCACGTGGCCAAAGTATTGGAGTTTCAGCTTCAGCATCAGTCCTTCCAATGAACACCCAGGACTGATCTCCTTTAGGATGGACTGGTTGGATCTCCTTGCTGTCCAAGGAACTCTCAAGAGTCTTCTCCAACACCACAGTTCAAAACCATCAGTTCTTCGGCACTCAGTTTTCTTTATGGCCCAACTCTCACATCCATACATGACCACTGGAAAAACCATACCTTTGACTAGACGGACCTTTGCCGGCAAAGTAATGTCTCTGCCTTTTTTTTTTTTTTTTTTAATTGAAGGATAATTGCTTTATAGAATTTTGCTGTTTTGTCAAACCTCAATATGAATCAGCCATAGGTATACATATATCACCTCCCTTTTGAACCTCCCTCCCATCTCCCTCCCCATCCCACCCCTCTAGGTTGATACAGAGCACCTGTTTGAGTTTCCTGAGCCATATAGCAAATTCCCATTGGCTATCTATTTTACATATGGTAATGTAAGTTTCCATGTTACTCTTCCTATACATCTCACCCTCTCCTTACCTCTCTCCATGTCCATAAATCTATTCTCTATGTCTGTTTCTCCACTGCTGCCCTGTAAATAAATTCTTCAGTACCATTTTTCTAGATTCCATATATGTGTGTTAGAATACGGTATTTATTGTTCTCTTTCTGACTCACCTCACTCTGTATAATAGGTTCTAGGTTCATCTACCTCATTAGAACTGACTCAAATATGTTCCTTTTTATGGCTGAGTAATATTGCATTGTGTCTATATACCACAACTTCTTTATCCATTCATCTGTTGATGGATATCTAGGTTGCTTCCATGTTCTAGCTATTGTAAATAGTGCTGCAATGAATAATGGGATACATATGTCTCATTCAATTTTGGTTTCCTCAGGGTATATGCCTAGGAGTGGGATTGCTGGGTCATATGGTGGTTTTATTCCTAGTTTTTTAAGGAATCTCTATACTGTCTTTCATAGTGGCTGTATCAGTTTACATTCCCACCAACAGTGCAAGAATGTTCCCTTTTCTCCACACCCTCTCCAGCATTTATTGTCTGTAGACTTTATGATGAGGGCCATTCTGACTGGTGTGAGGTGATATCTCATTGTACTTTTGATTTGCCTTTCTCTATTAAAGAACGATGTTGAGCATCTTTTCATGTGTTAGCCTTCTGTATGTCTTCTTTGGAGAAATGTCTGTTTAGGTCTTTTTCCCACTTTTTGATTGGGTTGTTTGTTTTTCTGGTATTGAGTTGTATGAGCTGCTTGTATATTTTGGAAATTAATCCTTTGTCAGTTGTTTCACTTGCTATTATTTTCTCCCATTCTGAGAGTTGTCTTTTCACCTTGCTTATAGTTTCCTTTGCTATGCAAAAGCTTTTAAGTTTAATCAGGTCCCACTTGTTTATTTTTGTTTTTATTTCCATTACTCTAGGAGGTGGGTGGTAGAGGATCTTGCTTTGATTTATGTCATTGAGTGTTCTGCCTATGTTTTCTTCTAAGAGTTTTATAGTTTCTGGTCTTACATTTAGGTCTTTAATCCATTTTGAGTTTATCTGTGTGTATTGTGTTAGGAAGTGTTCTAATTTCATTCTTTTACATGTAGCTGTCCAGTTTTCCCAGCACCATTTATTGAAGAGGCTGTCTTTGCCCCATTGTATATTCTTGCCTCCTTTGTCAAAAATAGCCCATAAATGCATGGGCTTATTTCTGGGCTTTCTATCTTGTTCCATTGGCCTATATTTCTGTTTTTGTGCCAGTACCACACTGTCTTGATGACTGTAACTTTGTAGTATAATCTGAAGTCAGGAAGCTTGATTCCCCCAGCTCCATTCTTCCTTATCAAGACTGCTTTGGCTATTTGGGGTCTTTTGTGTTTCTATATGAGTTGTGAAATTTTTTGTTCTAGTTCTGTGAAAAATGCCGTTGGTAATTTGATAGGGATCACATTGAATCTGTAGATTGCATTTGGTAGTATAGTCATTTTCACAATATTGATTCTTCCTACCCAGGAACATGGACTATCTCTCCATCTGTTTATGTCATCTTTGATTTCTTTCATTAGTATCTTATAATTTTCTGTGTACAGTTCTTTTGTCTCTTTAGGTAAGTTTATTCCTAGATATTTAATTGTTTTTGTTACAATGGTGAATGGGATTGATTCCTTAATTGCTCTTTCTGATTTTTCATTGTTAGTTTATAGAAATGCAAGTGATTTCTGTGTATTGATTTTGTATCCTGCAACGTTGCTAATTCACTGATTAGCTCTAGCAATTTTCTGATACTATCTTTAAGGTCTTCTATATACAGTATCGTGTCATCTGCAAACAGTGAGAGCTTTACTTCTTTTCCAATCTGGATTCCTTTTATTTCTTTTTCTTCTCTGATTGCTGTAGCTAGGACTTCCAGAACTATGTTGAATAACAGTGGCAAAAGTGGACACTCTTCTCCTGTTCCTGATCTTAGTGGGAACGCTTTCAGTTTTTCACCATTGAGAATAATGCTTGCTGTAGGCTTATCAAATATGGCCTTTACTCAGTTGAGATAGGTTCCTTCTATGCCCATTTTTTGAAGAGTTTTAAACATAAATGGGTGCTGAATTTTGTCAAAGGCTTTTTCTGCATCTATTGAGATGACCATATGGTTTTCATCTTTCAATTTGTTAATATGGTGTATCACATTGATTTATTTTCATATATTGAAGAATCCCTGCATCCCTGAATAAACCCAAATTGATCATGGGTTTTTTGATGTGTTGCTGAATTCTATTTGCTAAAATTTTGTTGCGTCTATGTTCATCAGTGATACTGGGCTGTAGTTTTCTTTTTCTGTGTTGTGTTTGTCTGGTTTTGGTATCAGGGTGATGGTGGCCTCATAGTTTGGAAGTGTTCCTTCTTCTGCAATTTTTTGAAAGAGTTTTAGAAGGATAGGCATTAGCTCTTCTCTAAATGTTTAAAAGAATTCTCCTGTGAAGCCATCTGGTCCTGTACTTTTGTGTTGGAGATTTTTGATCACAGCTTCAATTTCAGAGTTGTTCATAATTTATATTTCTTCCTGGTTCAGTCTTGAAAGATTGAACTTTTCTAAGAATCTATCCATTTCTTCCAGGTTATCTATTTTATTGCCATATAGTTGTTCACAATAGTCTCTTATAATCCTTTGTATTTCTGCACTGTCTGTTGTACCCTCTCTTTTTTCATTTCTAATTTTGTTGATTTGATTCTTCTCTCTTTTTTTCTTGATGAGTCTGACTAAGGATTTGTCAATTTTGTTTATCTTCTCAAAGAACCAGCTTTTAGAGTTTTATTCATCTTTACTATTGTTTCTTTCATTTCTTTTTCATTTATTTCTGCTCGGATCTTTATGATTTCTTTCCTTCTACTAATTCTGCTTTTTAATATGCTGTCTAGGTTGGTCATAGCTTTTCTTCCAAGGAGCAAGCATCTTTTTGTTTCATGGATGCAGTCACCATCCACAGTGATTTTGGAGCCTCAGAAAAGAAAGTTTGTCACCTTTTCCATTGTTTCCCACCTATTTGCCATGAAGTGATGGGACCAGAAACCATGATCTTAGTTTTCTGAACGTTGAGCCAGCCTTTTCACTCTCCTGTTTCACCTTCATCAAGAGGGTCTTTAGTTCCTCTTCACTTTCTGCCGTAAAGGTGGTATTACCCTTATTTGTTAGTCTAATTTTGGTAATTGACCTAAGTATGGTACACACTAGTAACATAAGACTGTGAAGTGAAAGAGAGCTGTTTTCTATGAAAAATAGTCTGAATGTTTTGGAATTATGAACAAGAAAACCGTAAAAGATTGAAGGCAGAAAAAGTCAACCATTGAAAGGATCCTGCCCAGAAGTATCATAACTGCCTGAAGTTCTCATCCTCCAGAAACCCAAACTAAAAACTGTGGATGAGGCATTTTGAGAGATATGACATTCAATTCCAATCAGAGGACCCATTAAAAACAAAGATCTAACTTCAAATTTTAAAGTTGAGGCAAAGAATTACATGTATATGTTTAAGTTAAAATGAAAATGTAAAGTTTGTCGGATTCAGGGACCTCCTGCTAGCAAGAAGGGGACTCTGGCTGAGCCAAGCATTTTAAAATCAAATGAGGAAAAGAGGACTGACTCACCCCATTGAAAGTCACCCACTAGCGCCTTTGTTTAAGCTCTTCCAAGTATGACTGAGATACTTGGCATTTCTTCTGTAAAAGATTCCCAGAGAGAGGGGAGTAACAGAATGTTCATCTACCATACTTCATCCAAAATACACAATTCCATATACAACACTCATTAGGACAGAATGGAACATGAAAGCCACAGTTGTTTTTTCCTCCCACTGAAGTGATTTCTCAATATGTGGATGTAAACATTTGTAAGAGAAGAAGAATTGAAGAAAAAAAGATTGTTCTGTGTCAAAGGTGGCAGAAAACAATCACAAAAACCCTCTCTCCATGTCCGGGTTTGTCTTAAGTGTCTAGGACTAGCAGTTTTAGGAGATTAAGGTTTGTTCTTGAAACTGGATCAAAGTGGAGAGGAGAAGAGCTATAAAAGAAATATTGAACATAAAGAGATTTCATTTTTGAATAAGTGCCTCATGAAAATGTGATCAGAAGAAGAAATAAACCTGAGGATTATCACCCTCTCAGGAACCCACCGTTTTACTATGTCATTTGCATGCTTAGTCACAGTCTTGTCCAACTTTCTGCGACCCTATGGACTGTAGCCCGCCAGGTTCCCCTGTCCATGGGATTTCCCAGACAAGAATACTGGGGTGGGTTACCATTTCCTCCTCCAGGGAATCTTCCCAACCCAGGAACAGAATCTGTGTCTCTTATGTCTCCTACATTGGCATGTGGGTTCCTTACCACTACTGCCACCCGGGAAGCCAATTTCTTTTCCAATATGTGCTCAGTATAATCTCATGTATAAAATTGTCATGAGCATAATTAAAACATGAATGATCATTGCTGGATGCCCACTATTTTTATACCCCTTGGAAGATTATACTGTAGCCTATACATTGATTAAATGTAATAAAAGACTAAGGAAGATGCAGGTGCCAAGACTTTCAAGCTAGTAATTATCATCATTAATCTATAATCCAAACTGATATCTAAAATGTCCCCTAAAGATTATTGTTCTCAATAGGCTAAAATATAATTACAGTCACTTCTTTTAATGTTGTTATCCTGGAGCAGAGCCATCACTTCTATAGGAAAGCCAGGCAAATTGTGTAACCCCCCAGAAAGAAGCTGTCTATCCACTTCCCTCACACTTCCTGTACTGATAAGAGCACAGTGATAGACCCACACAGCTAGTACTCTTTCTGATGCTTTGAAGATACAAGGAATAAATGACAAGACTCTTGCCCCTGGCAGTTCACAGTCTGTTTGAAAGGTCAAAATACTCACAGAAATAGAAATGGGGTTAAAAATGGGTTCTTTGAGCTCCTTCATGACACTGGACATATAAGACGATTTGAGCATCTTGTGTGAGAAATCTCTGGTGATGACGATGCTGGAGGAATGCAGGACTCTAGGTTCCTAATACTCCCTGGCTTTGCAAAAACCCTGCAGCTCCTAAGGCAACATCCCAAGTCACTGACCCAGCCCTCAGGGCCTGTGACACCTCTCTGGTATCCCCCTAGTGCACCCTCTCCCCTCTACATTAGTTTCTGCATCCCAGCCCCATTGGTCCTTTTTGTTCCTTCCCAATTTGCAAATTCTGTCCTCACTATCTAGATGACTCCTTTCCCTTCCCACCACTTACCAAGCAAGTCCTCCTCCTCCAGATTCAGTTTCAGCATCACTTCCTAAGAAGCACCCTCCACCCATGCCCCTCCATCTAACAGATCGAGGTCCCCCATTAGCACTTGTACTTTGCCATGATAGCACTTTGCCAAATTGTAGCCCAACCATTGTGTGTTTAGCTATCCAACCGCCATCTCTATTGTGGCATTTTCCACAATTGCAGCTAAACAGTCTTGTATTTATTAATAGTTGTGTGACAGCTTGTTGGCCTCAATGTGAGCTCAGTGAAGATAGTGTGGGTCTACCTGTCCTTCTCACTGCTCTGTCTCCAGGAATTAAAACAGAGATTGTCATCTAACAATCTCACTGGCCAAACTCTACTCAGGCTCTCTGAGCTTTTTCAAGTAGGCTTGACTTTGGGGCTTCTATGTTCATCTCTATAGAGTCCAATTCTTCCAATCAGGAAGAATCCTGCTAAGTAAGTTTAGCCCTCCTCCAACCTGATCACCCTTGGTATCTAGGCAGATTTCTCACCTTCCACCACTTGCCAGGTGATGTCTGAAGCCAAGCCTGGCTTCATGCTTGGATAGAGGAGCCTAGTGGGCTACAGTCCATGGGGGTCTCAAAGAGTCGGACACAACTGAAGCGACTTGGCATACAAGAAAGCATCATATACCATAGTTCTCTTTTTTCCTCAATGAAACAACTCTTAAAGAGGATTGCTTTGATGACTAATGTTCAGTAACACTTTTACTACAGAGGCCTCTTGACTTCTTTAAAAATGACTAGTGATGAATCCCAGCCACATGTGGCTCTGGCTTCCTTCTTATTTTATGGAGTCCCTTGGGCACACTCCCTGTAGATAGGCTTTTTTCATTAAAGGTAGATCAAGGGGATCACTGGGGCTTCCCTGATGGCTCCAGATGGTAAAGTATCTGCCTGCAATGCAGGAGATCCAGGTTTGATCCCTGGGTTGGGAAGAACTCATGGAGAAGGGAACAGCTACCCACTCCAGTATTGTTGCCTACAGAATTTCATGGATAGAGGAGCCTGGTGGACTATGGTTCAAAGGGTCACAGAGTCAGACACAACTGAGCGACTAACACTTTCACTTTCTCAAGGGGATCACACTATGCCACCCCAAAGTAGGCCATGCTGACATGAGACATATTATGAGCCGAGTTATTTGAGTTCCTAGGATCCCTTCTGTGCCTGAAACCAGAGCCTGTCACAAGGACTCAAGTGCTGTAAGTCCCCTCCCTGGGGCAACAGGAAGCCAGCACCACACCCAGCCAGACATTGTCACAAACTGCCATATCATCTATTCTCCTAAGGGTCTATTTATGCTTCCAAAGAGTCATCTGCCCTCCCATGAGTGCCCTTTCCCCGCCTCCCTCTCCCCTAAGTTAGTACACAGATCGCAAGTTCAAGCCACCTCTTGGAGTTGTCATTCCTGAGTGTGTGTGCAAGTGTGATGCACACACAAATAAACTTCTGTTTGATTTTTCTCTTGTTAATCAATCTTTTAGCTTCCCTGGTGGCTCAGCTGGTAAAGAATCTTCCTGCAATGCAGGAGACCGGGGTCCAATCCCTGGGTTGGGAAGATCCACTGAAGAAGGGAATGGCTACCCACGCCAGTATTCTGGCCTGGAGAATTCCATGGACTGTACAGTCCATGGGGTCGCAAAGAGTCAGACACAACTGAACAACTTTCAGTTCACTTCACCTCAATCAATCTTTGCTGAGGCTAATTTTACAGGGCCCCAGCAGGAGAACCTAGGAGGGTAAAGGAAAAAAAATTTTTCTCCTTTAGAGTTTTGGTGACAAACGTGGAATTCTATCATCCAAGGCTCCTTACTAGGTCCAAAAGCTGCAATTTAGAGATCCTGGGCCTCTGACAAAAGCCTGTTGAAGACAATATTTCTTAACAAAATAGGCTCTCAAATTTCTGCCCACAGAGTCAGGTGGAATTAGGGTGGCGAAAGTCAGTCTTTTCAATTTAATTTTCAAGCTCAGCCAGGGACCCTGAGAGGATGGAGGAAAAGTTTTTCTACCTCCACGTAGGAAAACCAAAAATATGTCAAAGAACAAATGATTCCAAGGTCTCTATAAACAGTCTATTTCCCTCCCAAGGTCCTCCTCCTCTTGTACTGAAGATACACATCAGCTCTCACCATGAGGGACTGCAACAAAAGCACAAGAATCCTGCCTTGACAGCTGACCTAACCACCCACAGTGTTCCTGTAAGCCTGGAGCAGGCCTTCTGCAAAAGGAATCAACTTCAATCACCAGTGGGAGAGAAAAATAATAAAATGATGGCGAGAAAGTGCTCCTTACAGAAAAATACTTCCTCGGAACCACACTGAACCACACTGAATGGTTCTGGACTGCAGAACTGAAACATACCATGAAGACTTATTTAAGACATCACCAAATATGACAACTTCCATTACAGAGGCCCTGTTGCTGCTGCCGCTAAGTTGCTTCAGTCATGCCCAACTCTGTGCAACCCCATAGACAGCAGCCCACCAGGCTCTCCCGTCCCTGGGATTCTCCAGGCAAGAACACTGGAGTGGGTTGCCATTTCCTTCTCCAATGCACGAAAGTGAAAAGTGAGAGTGAAGTCTCTCAGTCGTGTCCGACTCTTAGCGACCCCATGGACTGCAGCCTACCAGGCTCCTCCATCCATGGGATTTTCCAGGCAAGAGTACTGGAGTGGGTTGCCATTGCCTTCTCCACAGAGGCCCTGTTATCAGAAAGCAAATGAATACATTATATTTTCATCATAGACAAGTCACCAAAACTGAGAACAAAACATAGGCAACCAGATCAGGTAAACTAGTTCCTCTCCCACTAACATTCTCTAGATTTGCATCTGCATTTTCTCTTTACAAACATAAATCTTTCTTTCATGTACTCAGCATGGAAACCCTTACCTGAAAAAAAAAAGTATACACACACACATGGGCACACTCATTCCTAAATCTACAGAGTGAAAACAGAAAATATTCTTTCCCTGCAGATATCAAGAATTTTAAGCCTTTTTTGTCAGTAAATGACTAGGCTGAAAGCAATCCTGTTTTATTGTAATATGGATGCCAATCGTACCTGCTGGGGAAAGTGGCTGGTTTAGATCAGGGTTTCTTTGTCTCAGCACTATTCACACCTTGGACTGGATAATTTTCACTGTGGGGGCACTTTTCTGGGCACGCATGATGTTTAGCAACCACTCCGGCCTCCACTGACTAAATGACTAACACTCTCCACCCCTAGCCATGACATCAAACATTTCTCCAGCTTTTTTGTCCTGAGGGTCAAAACCAGCCTGTGTTGAAAACAACTGTTTAAAGCTGAAGTAGACTGTCCTGTGGCGATGAGATTTCAGAGCTCTGAGAGTGTTTCACAATTTTTCTAGTTGTGGCATTTACAGAAACTGCAATTTCTAGTGCAGCCTGCTAGAAGAAATCAACAAAGCTGCCCAAGGGCAAAGAGATATCTATTTGACCATCATTGAACCCTCTCTCTAAGTGAACCTACTCCTTGGAGGCACAAACGTTGGCAAGTGCTGTCTATGGGAATCACATCCCTGATTCCCCCCAGCCCACCCTCCTGCGCTGGCCTGTCTCCAGCTGACTACCAACCAGCATTTGCAGCCTCCAATTCAACTCCCATTCTCCTCCATTCCCAGGTTTGGTGGTGATGCTGTAGGAAGATGACAGAATTCAACATGTGACTATTTCCAAAACATGGGAATGGGCTACTGAATGCAATAAGTACTGAGGCAGTAAAAGATGTGGTCCTGTTACCCTTGTCTCTGGCAACAGCAGAGCCTGGAAAACAGGCCCTTTGTCTCAGAGGCTCTCAGTTCTTCAACAGTGGCCCTTAAAATGTAAGTAAATTCCACCTAACTGAGCTAGTAGGGCTTCCCACAGGGTGCTAGCAGTTAAGAAACCACCTGCCAGTGCAGGAGACAAAAGAGACAGAGGTTCGATCCCTGGGTCAGGAAGATCCCCTGGAGGAGAACATGGCAACCCACTCCAGTATTCTTGCCTGGAAAATCCCATAGACGGAGGAGCCTGGTGGGGTACAGTTCATGGGGTCATTTGTTGATGTTGGCAATTTGATCTCTGGTTCCTCTGCCTTTTCTAAATCCAGCTTGAACACCTGGAGGTTCACAGTTCATATACTGTTGAAGCCTGGCTTGGAAAATTTTGAGCATTACTTTACTAGCATGTGAGATGAGTGCAATTGTGTGGTAGTTTGAACATTTTTTGGCATTGCCTTTCTTAAGGATTAAAATGAAAACTGACCTCTTTCAGTCCTGTGGCCACTGCTGAGTTTTCCAAATTTGCTGGCATATTGAGTACAGCACTTTCACAGCATCATCTTTTAGGATTTGAAATAGCTCAACTGGAATTCCATCACCTCCACTAGCTTTGTTTGTAGTGATGCTGCCTAAGGCCCCCTTGACTTCACATTCCAGGATGTCTGGCTCTCACTAGGTGAGTGATCACACCATTGTGACTATCTGGGTTATGAAGATCTTTTTTGTATAGGTCTATGTATTCTTGCCACCTCTTCTTAATATGTTCTGCTCCTGTTAGGTCATACCATTTCTGTCCCTTATTGTGCACATCTTTGCATGAATGGGATTAGTGCCGTTATAAAAGAGACCTCCAGAGAGCTCTCGGGCTCTTTCTTCCACTATGTGAGGGCCTGCCAAGAAAACAGCTGTCTCTGAACCAGTAGATAGGCCTTGAGCTCAGTTGCTCAATCCTGTCCAACTGTTTGCAACCCCATGGAAAGCAGCCCACCAGGCTCCTCTGTCCACAGAATTTTCCAGGCAAGAATAGTGAAGTGGGTTGCCATTTCCTACTCCAGAGACTCTTCCCCACCCAGGGATCAAACCCACATCACCTACATTGGCAGACAGATTCTTTACCACTGTGCCACCTGAGAAGCCCAAGATAGGCACTCACCAGACATTTAATCTGCTGACACCTTGATCTTGGACTTCCAAGGCTCCAGAACTATGAGAAATAAAATTCTGTTGTTTAACCCACCCAGTCTATTCTGTTATAGCAACAGACTAAGACACTTATTTAATGAGGGAAAGTAAATAAGCAGCAAAAAAAAAAGAGAGAGAGAGAGAGAGACAGAGAGAGAAAGTTGAAAATAATACGGAACAGGAGTTGCTGACTTCAGAGATGAAGACTGTTTAAAAATAAGCAAAGTATGCAAGTGAGATGGAGGGAAAAGTCATCTGCTTCTAATAGAAATATGTCAAAGCAATTACCTAATTTACACAAGGTATCACTTAGGCTAATGCTCAGTTGATTCCTTACGAGTGAGGAGTTGGCCAGAGTGCCCGCATTTTCCTTTATTTTTATCACTTGTTTATAATATTCAATTGCTTGCTTCCTTTGGAATCTAGAAAAGAGAAATTTAATCAAAGTTTTGCATCGAAGAAGCATGGCGTTCATCCATGTATCCAACAAACATTCATGGAATGCTGGTGCTGGGCCCCAGGTGCAAAGATAAGGAAGACTAACCTCTGCCCTCAGAGAGTGTCCCCAGGCAGAAGGAGAGATTGGAGAGTGAAACACAGGACCAACCACTTGTTAAGAGTACTGAGTGTGAACCTAGGAGTTTGGGACTTCAATATTGAAGCATTTTCATTAAGACTGACGTGGTTCAGGGACTTCCCTGGTGGTCCAGTGGCTAAGTCTCTGTGCTCCTAATGCAGAAGCCCAGGTTCGACCTCTGGTCAGGGAACTAGATCCCACATGCTGCAACTAAAGATCCTGCATGCTGCAAATAAGACCCAGCACAGCTTAATAAATAATAAATAATAAATAATTTTTTTTTAAAGAGTGATATGATTAAATTTGCTTGTTAGAAACTTCACCTGGGTGCAAGTGAAGTAGCAGATGACAATTTATGCAGTGAGACCAGTTGGTCCAGACAAAGAATGATGAGGGTCTGAGCTAATGCAGTGGCCACAGATGTGACAGGAGACCTGCTAAGTCTTGGCATCACATGGAAGGTAGTGGGCCTGGTGCCAGGAGCCCTGACATCCTCTTGGGCAGTAGGATGACGAGGTTAGGAGCTAGAGCTCTGAAGTCAGGCGGGCTTGGCAGTGACACAGTGGTTAGGCATCAAGGCTCCTAAACCTTGGTTTTCTCATGTTCTCAATGAGGATAACAGACCTGTGGTGAGGATTAAGTGAGAAAATGTATGGAGTGTGTTTAGCATGGTGACTGATTATAATAAATATCACCCAGATGAATCATTAAGATGCTGCCCTGGGGTCTGCACTGGGTGACATGGGAGAAGATGCATTTTCTCATGGAGAGGGGGTGGATGTGTTCACTGTTGATAATGTTCACTCTGAACTGCCCTAATATGCTGGCTACCCGAAGGGAGAGGGCCAATGGATGCACATGTGTGCAGCTGATGATGGAGGTCTGAAGAGACAGAGACAAGAAGCCATCGCCTTACTGAATGCTGGCTGCAGCCCGAGGCACAGGCAAGGCTGGGGCACTGTGACTGAGACATGCAGAGTTCAAGAACTGAACCCAAGAGAACACTGCCATCTGGTCGAGAGTTGGGAAAGAAAGAGAAAACCCACAAGAGAAGCCGAGAAGGTGTCATCAGAGAAGATGGCCATGATGGAGGGTAGCTCAGAAACCAGGAGAGCACAGTTTCAGGAATGACTGATGCTGTCAAACGCTCCCAGAGCAGAGGACCCTCAAGATCAAAGTGCAAAGACACAGAACTAGGATGTTCCTGATGACATTCATAAGGATGGACAAAACAGAGCTGGGTGGAGGGAGAAGGTGAATGACATCAACAGGAAGTGAGGCAGTGGAGACACTTGTCTGTGGAGGGCACACAATGAAAAGACGGCTGCTGCTGAATGGATTCAAAGTTGAGAGACAGCAATGACATTGACTTCACTGAGAATACATCCCTGTTTCTCTTATGACCCTTTGTTCATCTTTCTCCTTCCTGGGGTATAGGAGATTACTTTTAACTCTGTGATTTGACCTCATGTATCCATCCCTACCTATCCCCACTCCCCAGGGCCCTCAGGACCCTCGGATTATTTCTGTAGGGCATGAGAGCTGTTTCAAGAGCCCCTGGCCAGCAGGAGACAGGATCTCCATATGTCTGAGAGGTGAGCTGAGTCCCACTGCAAAATATTTCCTGGTCTTAATCAATGTGGAAAATGAGGTCACCTGAGGACAACCTTCAGCAAGGAAAAAGGCTTCTCGGTAGTTTCAGAAGGTTGACCATTGACAATGACGTCTGGAAAGAAGGATACCAAGTATGGTCAGCTCCTCCAACGCAGAGGCCACGCGCGTGGAACAGCAGCAGGGTTCAGGGTCCCGTGAGTCACGAGCCGCCAGCCCTGGATTTGAGATGGGGCAGCCCAGGCCTAGCGATGACTCAGTCAGTATGCTACGTGTTTAGATTTCTCTTTTACGAGGCAATGGTTCTACTGTCAAGCCTTTTGCTTCTCTAAAGAAAGGCCTGTTCTCTACTCGCAGTCCTGGTCTTAAGAGGAACAAAAGGAGGTTTATGTGGTGTCAAGTGCCTCAAAAATTCCCTGCTGGGGAGCAAAATAATAATACTAAGAACTCAATTTATCAACTCTTTCAGTGTGCCAGGCATTCTGCTCAGCACTTCACACAGAGGATCTCTCAGTTCTCAGCATCGTTCTGCGAGGAAGAGACTGTCACTGCTCTCATTTAACCAACAAGGAGATGAATGAGACACCAACACGTTAAGTATGTGCCCAGGTTCTCACTGTTACCAGGCGGTAGAAACAAAATTTGAACCCAGGCAACTGAACCCCAGAGCCCAACATTTCAGCACTGCTATAGAGCACTGGTAACGACTCTTAGAAGCACCTTTATTGGAGCTAGTCTTTTTTTGTTGTTTATTGGAGGATAATTGCTTTACAATGTTGTGTTAGTTTCTGCTGACAAGAAAGTGAATCAGTTATGTGTATACATCTCTCCCCTCCCCCATGAGCCTCCCCACCCCTCACCCCAATTCTCTCCTTTTAGGTCATCACAGAGCACTGAGCCAGCTTGCTGGGCTGTCCAGCATTTTCCCATTAGGGACTACTCTTTGAAAGGTAAATACTCTTGGAAAGGGCTTCCCAGGTGGCTCACTGGTAAAGAATCCACCTGCCAATGCAGGAGATGTAGGAGACACAAAATCCCTGGGTCAGGAAGATCCCCTGGAGGAGGGAATGGCTACTCACTCTAGTATTCTTGCCTGGGAAATCCCATGGACAAAGGAACCTGGCAGGCTGCAGTCCATAGGGTCGCAGACAGTCAGACACTATTGAGCATTCACACCACTCTTGGAAAGGGTTAATAGTGATCTGCAGTTCAATGCCAGAGATGACTCATGTCATATTCTTCTTGGGAGCAAAAGCCAGAAGAGGTCCTCTCCCTGGTGTAAGTAACATGCTCTCCAGGATGGCAGACAGCGGAAAGTGAAAGGCAAGGCAGGGAATAGGGAGGAGAGGGAGAGGCTGCAAAAGCAAAACCTCAAAACTTTATAATTTCACTTAGAGCATCCCTGACCCTTCAGTCAGCTCACCTGTGTGTGAAACGGTGCAGGCCAGGCCGAAGGAAGGGTGTGATGGACTCTCTGTGCACTCACAGAGAACCTTCGCTCACACCAGCCTGTCAAAGGAAGACGTGGTCTTGCCTGGCAGGTCCTAACAGGAATTGGACCCTGAGGGTGATAGCTACAACCTGCTTTAAAACACAGGTGCTGACAGTCTCCTGACCAAACTCTACGCAGGCTCTCCTGAGCAGTTCCCAACTGGACCTCAACTTCTGGGCTTCTGTGTTCATCTCTGCCTTGTCCGGCTTCAGCGAGGATCCTGCTCAGTCAGGTCAGCCCTGCTTGATATCTGATTACCGTCCTTCTCCGATTCCTCACCCTCACTGTCCCACAGTGACCTCTGCTCCCCCCGACCTGCCTTAGCAAGAATCCTGTTAGATCAGTTTACCCAGAGTCTACCCCCACCCCGCCCTTCATGTCTCCTCTTAGTAACTGTCCATCCACTATGGATCACCCCCCTCCTCCACCCAATCCTTCTTGATTCAGAGCTGAGTCCTGTCTGTCTCAACTGCAGAACCCCACTTCGGGGGTCCATATGCCTCTCATGAAAGGTCTGAATAAAGGCTGCCCTACCTTTCTTTAACAAGTTCTATGAATACAGCTTTAGCAGTGCCTTGTGTGGGGAGCTGAGGAAAGCCCCACACATGGCAAGAGAGCAAGAGGTCTTCCCCAGCGAGGAGGGGTATCAGGACAGCGCAGCCTGAGACAGCAGCAGGCTCTTGCACAAAACAGACCAGCAGGCATGATGCTACAGACCCACACTCCACAGAGGCCTCAAGCACAACCCCTTTCCTCACAAGACCCAGGAGTGATACTGGGAGTGTGACCCCGTACTCCTTTTTACTTTTCCTCCTGCCAAAACCTCTACATGGTTTGTGAGCTAAGAGTGCCTTTCAAATTCATGATGCTCAGTGTCCTAACAAATAGATCAGGGCGAAATCTCAGGCCTGGTGAGTCTCTCATTTTCTGGACAAGGCTGGAGCCAAAGAAGTGAGATACCCCTATGAGTGAGTACAGATCTCCCTGCCAAACGTGGGCTTTTTTTAGGGGGGCGGGGGGAAGGAGACACATGACTTGAAACATTTCATAAAAACTTACCTTTCACTGTGTCTCAGTGGGAAAAACAGTAAATCTGCTAAAAATTCCATAATTTCTCCGACTAGGATGCTTTTCTCACCAAACAAATTTCTCCTGATATTTAAGCATTCCTGAAGTTTCATTTTTGCAAGACAAGCGTTTCCAGCAGCAAATCTGAAAACAAAATGCACACGTGTGTGACTTACCGGGCACGATACATGTTGGCTACCTTTGTTGTGCTTCCAAAACCAAATCTCATAAACGTCCTTTGTATTCAAGACACAAAACAGCACAATAGTTTGTATCAGCAGAGATTTGAGGCTTTCAAAGTGATTGATAAGATGTGCATACATCATGAGACACTGGGACACTATTTTCCTCCTTCCTCTCAAGCCTCTCTTCCACCACCACCCCAATCCCATCAGTCTAGGTCATCACAGAGCACCGAGCTGAGCTCCCTGTGCAAAACTGCAGGTTCCCACTAGCTATCTATTTCACACCTGCTAGTGTATACATATATGAATGCACTCTCTCGACTCATCCCACCCTCTCCTTCCCGAACTGTGTCCACAAGTCCATTCTCCACATCTGCATCTCCACTGCTGCCCTGCAAACAGGTTCCTCTCTACCATCTTCCAGATCCCATATATGTGCATTAACATTCAATATTTGGTTTTTCTCTTTCTGACTTACTCCACTTTGTATGACAGACTCTAGGTTCATCCACATCTCTACTATTGACCTTTAGGGTTGGACAGTTTGTTGTGGAGGGTCCTGTGCAGTGTATAATGTTTAGTAGCATTCCTGGCCTGTACCCGCTAGCTGCCAGGAGCAATGCCCCCAGTCATGACAAGCTAACATGTCTCCAGACCTTTGCCAAAGGTTCCAGGGGGAAAAAATTGCCCATGGTTGAGAATACTGAACCCGAGGATAGAAATGCTAAAATTCAGCCTTTCTTAACCCAGTCAGTCAGGTGGGACATGGATGGGCAAGTATGGATTAAGTAGATTAATTGTAACAATAACAGCTAGTACAGAAAACTAAGACAGTTTTCAAGAAAAACACATGCTTACGTTAGAACACCTTCAGTGTATTTCATGGTGGCCTGGTCGCAGGGATTGCTGTCCAGTAAGCTGGAAATTTCGGTAGCACATTGCAAAATATGGTTTTCTTTTAAGTACTCCTCAGATGCTGACTTTGCCAGGTTGTTCAGTACTCTGCCTGCAGGGAATAAATTTTGGCAAAGAAGATGATGCTCCAGGCTTTTTCCTACAGAAGAGTTAAGATGTCACTAGGCAGAGCATTTGGTAGCATTTCTTCATCGCTGCCAATAGTTGGGTTTTTTTCTTAATAAATCAATTACTGATCTACATTGCACAGGACTTGGTTTTCAAGTAACAAATTTTGTATGTGGGCAGCAGTTATGGGGCCAAGGAACAAAGACAATAGATTGAAACCGAATTAGAGTCTATTTTACAAATGAACAGGTCAGAAATAGAGAATATGGATGTGGTAAGACCAACTATCATCGTGGTAACTGAGTTCTACAAAAGGCAGCTGGTACAGGCTTGAATAAGGAACAACAAAACATTACAGCCTTATGACAGAAACACATGAATAAGCCCCATAAACCTAATTAATAAATAATGTGCTGTACCTAGATACACATCAAATGTACCCTTTGCAAAGGCCTAAGATTTTGCTAGTTATTTTGAGTTAGATATGCTAACAATAAGAGACTTCTAAAAAGTAGAAGGTTTTATGGTTTTCCAAAGTGGAAATGAAAGTCACTCAGTCATGTCCAACTCTTTGTGACCCCATGAACTATACAGTCCATGGAATTCTCCAGGCTAGAATACTGGAGTGGGCCGCCATTCACTTCTCCAGGCAATCTTCCCAACCCAGAGATCAAATCCAGGTGTCCCACATTGCATGCAGATTCTTTACCAGCTGAGCCACCAGGGAAGTCCACGGTTTTCCAAGCCACACTCTGTAATACTGAAGTGAAGTCGCTCAATCATGTCCGACTCTGCGACCCCATGGACTGTAGCCTACCAGGCTCCTCCATCCATGGAATTTTCCAGGCAAGAGTACTGGAGTGGGTTGCCATTTCCTTCTCCAGGCCACCTTCCCGACCCAGGGATCGAACCCGGGTCTCCCACACTGCAGATAGATGCTTTACCGCTTAACCATCTGAGCCACCAGGGAAGCCCACACTCTATTATGCAAAGAGATAAAACTATAATTATGCTTCCAGAAGGTGTTATTAGGGCATTGCTAGCAGTAAACAAGGCAGATTTAACTCCCTATACTATGGAATTCAGCTTTAACTATAAAAGATTACCATTAAATTATCAAAAAAGCTTCCCATCATCAATAGCACTCCATTCGTTGCCCAACTGGCTCTAGGAGGCCAGTCCCAGAACCCACAGAAGTATCCCTGGTGAAAGGTTGTTGTTGAATCACGCGAATACACCAGGATTCTTGGCCCCCGGAGGAGAAGAATTCAATCCGGGGCCAGAGACGAGGCTTGATCGCTCAGAGCTTTTGTGTAATAAAGTTTTATTAAAGTATAAAGGAGATAGAGAAAGCTTCTGACATAGGCATCAGAAGGGGGCAGAAAGAGTACCCACTTACTAGTGTTAACAATGAAGTTATATAATCCAAAGAATATCTGGAGGTTGTAAAGACCTCATCAGACCTACTCCCATAATTTACATTTTAAGATAACACGGTCCTCAGGCAAGATACATCCTTGTAAAGACCAGGTCTACTCCCATAATTAACATTTTAAGATAACAGAAGGTTGAATCCAAAGACTGTCCTTAGGCAGGATACATTATTGTTATACAATCCTAAGGAATGTGGAGAAAGAAAAAAAGTTTGTCCTTTCTTCCTCCTTGAGAATTCCAGACCCCTCTCTCCTTGGGGACCCCTAGATTTCCTATCAACCTGCCTAGGAAATGACTCTCTCACTGGTTTCCACATGGCTTTCCTCCGCTCACCAAGGTCCCAGCATGCCTGAAACCAGGCCTGCCTGCATTAGGATGATGACTTAGAAGCCAGCCTCTACATGTGGAGCATTAGAGCTTTATAAAGGCCAACACTAGAAGAGATTCTGCGCAGCAATGAGTTGTGCAGACAGGTCTTAGGGCCAGATAGGCCCAGATAAGTAGTCAGATAGGCCTCTCAGACTCCTGGCACCAGAGGTGCCAGCGCTGGGAGCTGACGTACTTTATTTCATCTCTCTGACCTTCAGTTTCCTCATCTGTGAAATGGGAGTAACTGTGTGTGTGTGTGTATATATATATATATATATATATATATATATATATATATCACAGGAGGTATACCAGAAGACAAAAGAGATCATCAACATGAAGTGCTTTGTGCTTGGTAAGCACGAAACGAATGTTAACTATTACTGTCAAGGTGGATTTACAGGTGAAATGCAGAGAGGGTAAGTAACTTTCCCAAGGTGACCTTAAATCTTACATCAGACTGTGAAGACATCTGCAATTCTCCACGCCAACCCGTACCCAACTCTCCCCTTGGCAATGCCACCCTGCACCTCCTCCCATGAGGAGGTCAGAGTCTCTTTCTTGGCCCCAGACTGAAGCCTGGCGACTTGCTGTGACCAACCACATGCAGAGTAAAAGGGTGCTGTCCCAGTTCTCAGTTGAGGCGTAAACATGTGCTCTCACTCTTGGAATTCTGCGGGCCCCCAGGGGAGCAGGACTGGGCTATTTCCTGAACGATGAGCAGTTCGTGCCCAGAACCCTGTTGCCACCAGACATCAGGGTGAGGTGTTCTGAGAGTTGGAGCCCACTGGCCCTGCCAGCTGGGTTGCAGAAGCTTGCATGAGCCCAGCCCGGACGAAGGGGATCCGCTTGGTGGCCCATACACACGGGCAACAACAAGCGGTTGTTGGTTTTTGACCTGTTGAGTTTCAGGGTGGTTTGCTATACAACAGAAGCTAATTGACATAGCTATTTAAACACGACATAAGTCTAGAGTCCTTATTCCTTGTCTGATTGTAAACCTTTCCCAGCATCAGAGTCTTTTCAAATGAGTCAGCTCTTCGCATCAGGTGGCCAAAGTATTGGAGTTTCAGCTTCAACATCAATCCTTCCAATGAACACTCAGGACTGATCTCCTTTAGGATGGACTGGTTGGATCTCCTTGCAGTCCAAGGGACTCTTAAGACTCTTCTCCAACACCACAGTTCAAAAGCATCAATTCTTGCCTCCTTTGTCAAAGATAAGGTGTCCATATGTGCGTGGATTTATCTCTGGGCTTTCTATTTTGTTCCATTGATCAATATTTCTGTCTTTTTGCCAGTACCATACTGTCTTGATAACTGTGGCTTTGTAATAGAGCCTGAATATACAATGGATTAAAGACAATCTCTTTAACAAGTGGTGCTGGGAAAACTGGTCAACCACTTGTAAAAGAATGAAACTAGAACACTTTCTAACACTATACACAAATGGATTAAAGATCTCAACGTAAGACCAGAAACTATAAAACTCCTAGAGGAGAACATAGGCAAAACACTCTTCGACATACATCACAGCAGGATCCTCTATGACCCACCTCCCAGAATATTGGAAATACAAACAAAAATAAACAAATGGGACCTAATTAAAATTAAAAGCTTCTGCACAACAAAGGAAACTATTAGTAAGGTGAAAAGGCAGCCTTCAGAATGGGAGAAAATAATAGCAAATGAAGCAACTGACAAACAACTAATCTCAAAAATATACAAGCAACTCCTACAGCTCAACTCCAGAAAAATAAATGACCCAATCAAAAAATGGGCCAAAGAACTAAATAGACATTTCTCCAAAGAAGACATACAGATGGCTAACAAACACATGAAAAGATGCTCAACATCACCCATTATCAGAGAAATGCAAATCAAAACCACTATGAGGTACCATTTCACGCCAGTCAGAATGGCTGTGATCCAAAAGTCTACAAGCAATAAATGCTGGAGAGGGTGTGGAGAAAAGGGAATTCTCTTACACTGTTGGTGGGAATGCAAATTAGTACAGCCACTATGAAGAACAGTGTGGAGATTCCTTAAAAAACTGGAAATAGAACTGCCTTATGATCCAGCAATCCCACTGCTGGGCATACACACTGAGGAAACCAGAAGGGAAAGACACACGTGTACCCCAATGTTCATCGCAGCACTGTTTATAATAGCCAGGACATGGAAGCAACCTAGATGCCCATCAGCAGATGAATGGATAAGAAAGCTGTGGTACATATACACAATGGAGTATTACTCAGCCATTAAAAAGAATACATTTGAATCAGTTCTAATGAGGTGGATGAAACTGGAACCTATGATAGAGTGAAGTAAGCCAGAAAGAAAAACACCAATACAGTATACTAACACATATATATGGAATTTAGAAAGATGGTAACAATAACCCTGTGTACGAGACAGCAAAAGAGACACTGATGTATAGATCAGTCTTATGGACTCTGTTGGAGAGGGAGAGGGTGGGGAGATTTTGGAGAATGGCATTGAAACATGTAGAATATCATATATGAAACGAGTTGCCAGTCCAGGTTCGATGCACGATACTGGATGCTTGGGGCTGGTGCACTGGGATGACCCAGAGGGAGGGTATGGGGAGGGAGGAGGGAGGAGGGTTCAGGATGGGGAACACAGGTATACCTGTGGTGGATTCATTTCGATATTTGGCAAAACTAATACAATATTGTAAAGTTTAAAAAAAAAAAAAAAGCATCAATTCTTTGGCGCTCAGCTTTCTTTATAGTCCAACTCTCACATACATACATGACTATTGGAAAAACCATAGCTTTGACTAGATGGACCTTTGTTGGCAAAGTAATATCTCTACTTTTTAATATGCTGTCTAGGTTGGTCATAACTTTCCTTCCAAGGAGTAAGCATCTTTTAATGTCATGGCTGCAGTCACCATCTGTAGTGATTTTGGAGCCCAAATAAATAAAGTCTGACACTGTTTCCCCATCTATTTGCCATGAAGTGATGGGACCGGGTCCCATGATCTTAGTTTTCTGAATATTGAGATTTAAGCAAACTTTTTCACTCTCCTCCTTCACTTTCATCATGACGCTCTTTGGTTCTTCTTCACTTTCTGCCATAAGGGTGGTGTCATCTGCATATCTGACGTTATTGATATTTTTCCCAGCAATCTTGATTCCAGCTTGTGCTTCTTCCAGTCCAACATTTCTCATGATGTACTCTGCAATAAAGTTAAATAAGCAGGGTGACAATATACAGCCTTGATGTACTCCTTTTCCTATTTGGAACCAGTCTGTTGTTCCATGTCCAGTTCTAACTGTTGCTTCCTGACCTGCATATAGGTTTCTCAAGAGGCAGGTCAAGTGGTCTGGTATTCCCATCTCTTTCAGAATTTTCCACAATTCGTTGTGACCCACACAGTCAAAGGCTTTGGCATAGTCAATAAAGCATAAATAGATGTTTTTCTGGAACTCTCTTGCTTTTTCGATGATCCAGCGGATGTTGGCAATTTGATCTCTGGTTCCTCTGCCTTTTCTAAATCCAGCTGGAACATCTTGAAGTTCATGGTTCACATATTGCTGAAGCCTGGCTTGGAGACTTTTGAGCATTACTTTGCTAGCGTGTGCGATGAGTACAATTGCGGTAGTTTGAGCATTCTTTGGCATTGCCTTTCTTTGGGATTGGAATGAAAATGGACCTTTCCCAGTCCTGTGGCCACTGCTGAGTTTTCCAAATTTGCTGGCATATTGAGTGCAGCACTTTCACAGCATTATCTTTTAGGATTTGAAATAGCTCAACTGGAATTCCATCACCTCCACTAGCTTTGTTCGTATTGATACTTCCTAAGGCTCACTTGACATCGCATTCCAGGATGTCTGGCTCTAGGTGAGTGATCACAGCATCGTGATTATCTGGGTCGTGAAAATCTTTTTTGTACAGTTCTATGTATTCTCACCTCCTCTTTTTAATATCTTCTGCTTCTGTTGGGCCCATACCGTTTCTGTCCTTTATGGAGCCCATCTTTGCGTGAAATGTTCCCTTGGTATCTCTAATTTTCTTGAAGAGATCTCTAGTCTTTCCCATTCTATTGTTTTCCTCTATTTCTTTGCACTGATCATTGAGGAAAACTTCTTATCTCTCCTTGCTATTCTTTGGAACTCTGCATTCAAATGGGTATATCTTTTCTTTTCTCCTTTGTTTTTCACTTCTCTTCTTTTCACAGCTATTTGTAAGGCCTCCTCAGACAGCCATTTTGCTTTTTTGCATTTCTTTTTCTTGGGGATGGTCTTGATCCCTGTCTCCTGTACAATGTCACGAACCTCCGTCCATAGTTCATCAGGCACTCTGTCTATCAGATTTAGTCCCTTAAATCTATTTCCCACTTCCACTGCGTAATCATAAGGGATTTGATTTAGGTCATACCTGAATGGTGTAGTGGTTTTCCCTACTTTCTTCAATTTAAGTCTGAGAGTCAAAATATAAAAACAAACTTAACAAGTAAATAAAAGCATAGAGCCTAAAAATAAAAATAATAGATAAATTAAATAAGAGCAAAAGGACAGTAAGTGGAGAGGTGGGATGTGAACACAGAAAGGCTGGCTTCACAGCCAGTGGTCCCCTTAGTGCTCAAAGCAGTATGAGGTGTGTCACAACAGCCTCCCACATGCCAAAAGGATGGTCTGTCAAAGGAGGAGTGCTCAGGGTCAACCCTCACATGCCCACCAAAAAATCAAGCAAACACAGCTCGCATGCCCGGTTCCCTGTCTTCATGGTTTGTAAGAGCCCAGGAGTCTGACTCTGAACCAGAAGAAGTGATGCCCTCTCCATGTGCCCACCCTACCTTTTTGCTTCACCAAGTCCTGGTTGTCTTTTAAATTTCTGGATGAAAATTCCAGCAGGTTGAACCACGCTTTCTGGAAATACTGGAAGCCTTCCTGAGTCATCCCTACTTCCAGACAGAGCTCCCCAATAGCATTCTGTACTCTGGGAAGCATTTTGGTCATGGACTGACTCTACACACAAGGAAAGAGAACACACTCGTGAGGGGACACAGCATTAGACCAGGCACAGCCACCAGATACCTGCCGGAGAAAGCTCATTGCATAGTGAATTCGCAAAAGATGGCACACTTCACAGCAGGTCTCGGGGAATTATAAATACTTACGGAGTGATTATTACAGTGACACATTTATGGGGAGACACTGCAAACCAAAACTAAGCTTTGGAACATGTTTTCACAAGTTGTTAGTTAATGGTAATTTTTTTTGAAGGTGAGAATAACATGGTGATGTCTCACATCTATTAAAGCTCACGGAGGAGGTGTTATCTAAAATTCAATCGAACACCTAAAATCACCATCTGCATGACTCTTGAATTCAATTGTGACCAGAGATCTGCTAACTTTATAGGGTTTTGTTTGGTTTGGGTTTTTTTGTTTATGTTTTTGGGTTTTGTTTTTTTTTTTTTTTGGCTGAATTGGCTCTTAGTTGCAGCATGTAGAGTCTTGCGTTGCAGCACACGGACTCTCTAGTTGTGGTGCATGGTCTTAGTTGCTCTGGGCAAGTGGAATCTTACTTTCTTGACCAGGGATCAAACCCACATACCCTGCATTGCAAGGCAGATTCTTAACCCCTGGACCACTAGGGAAGTCCCTGCTAACTTCATGTTTGATACATTTTTGCTTAAAGACATGAACTTCAATTCTCCTTCCTGGTTTAGCATGTTTATTTCAGGGATACTTAAATTTCATTACCGTAAATCAAACCTCTATCAAAACCTTATCAATACATAAGAATACACTGCTGCTGCTGCTGCTGCTAAGTCACATCAGTCGTGTCCGACTCTGTGCGACCCCATAGACAGCAGCCCACCAGGCTCCCCCGTCCCTGGGATTCTCCAGGCAAGAACACTGGAGTGGGTTGCCATTTCCTTCTCCAATGCAGGAAAGTGAAAAGTGAAAGTGAAGTCGCTCAGTCGTGTCCAACCCTTAGCATGGACCGCAGCCCACCAGGATCCTCTGTCCATGAGATTTTCCAGGCAAGAGTACTGGAGCGGGGTGCCATTGCCTTCTCTTAAGAATACACTAGTTGGTTATAATCTTTTTTAGAGCTAGTGATGAGTTATCTTATTATTAATATCTCATTTCAGAAGACTTTATATTAACAAGAGTATCTGTGAATATGTTTGGCAATTAATAGGTCCTATTCAAATAGACAGCAGTAGCATTATCAATGGTTATGTAATACTTCATGCTGTACTGAAATGTACTCACTGACTGAGCCTGTCTCCATCATGGGAATTCTTTCTGCTCTCCTGTACCAATTGAAAGTTACCTTCTGCGGCTTAACCCAGAGCTTTCCAGTAAGTGTCCTTCAAACAGGTTACACCTACTCTGAAATACTGACCTCAGTCCTGAAGGCAGCTGTGAGTGGTGTGGAGTCCCTGGGCACATAGACCTGTAGTCTTTTACATTCCCTCATGGGTATCTTTCAAAGTGCCCCCCTTCTCAGCAGCCATCCTAGATCTCAGCCCTAATGTTCACACTGTCCATCCTCCACTTTAAGATGGCCTGCATGCTGACTTTACTGAGATCAAGACTACTCTGAAAGATTGCCCTCAGATATTGATTAAGATTATGACTGGGTACAAGTAACAGAAAACCCATATTAACAGTGGCTTGATTTCTCTCTAATGCAACCATCAGGAAGTGGATGACACACCATAATGTCAGAGACATGGTTTCTCTTATCTCACTGTTTGACCTTGCCTGACCTCCATTCCCAAGGATGCCTCTTGGTCTAAAATGGCTGCTCCATCTCCAGCCATCACATCCACAATCCAAACAGCAGCAAGGAGAAAAGAGGAAAGGAAAGCCACACCCTTCACTTCATGGAAACTTCTCAGAAGTTATCCTCAGCACCTCGATTTAAATCCCATCAGCCAAAACTTAGGTAGGTACTCATATCTTGCTTCAACGGATGATAGAAAATGTAGTCTTCTTTCCCGTCATTTGATGAGGAGGGTTGGGACATAACTTACTATGAAAGGGGGGCCAGATATTGGGAAATTACAGTCTCTGGTATACCTCACTTCCCTTTTCTTTTCAATTTAAAATTAGCAGTGCTTTCACCCATTTTCTTCCTTCCTGTCTATTCCAGAGGAAGAGATACCCAACCTCCTTACCAAGGGCCTGCTCCTTCCCTAGCTCTTGGGAGTCAAGTCCTCCTCACCATGTCCCCACCAGCATCTCCAGTCCACCCCTCTCTCTGGGTCATTTCCTGCTCCACACAAATACATATCAAACCTAACCTGATCAAACCTAACCTGAACCTGGTAATATCCTGATTGTTCATCTTTTACCTTTTACTGACACTTCTCAAATGGGTATCAATACATGCACATTCCCATTTCATTACCACACATTCACCTCTTAAGCTCTGCAGAATGGTTCTTCCCACCACACCCCCCTTCTATCTCAGGGGTTACCACTGACCTTCAATCACCAGGCCCAGGGTCCTTCTTTCAGTCCTCATTTATCCAGACCTCTAAGCAGCAACTGATGCTATCAGCCACTCCCTCTTTGATTTGGGGGAACAAGGCTGTCCTGATTCTCTTCCAATATCTCACTCCTGTACAGGTTCTTTCCCTTTCCTCCTTTTAAGGGTAAGTAATTTCCCAGTAACCAGTTCCTACTGTCAATCAGAGATCCTGTTTCCTCCCGTGGTTTCAGCATCCACATGTATGTAGACATCTCTCCAGTCTCTTTCCAGATTTCCAATCCTGCATTTCCCAGCTGGCTTGACACTCCACCTGGATATCTTTCCTGAACTGCAGACTCAGCAGTGTAAATTTTAAAAATTCATCATCGTCCCTCCAAAACCAGCTTCCTCTTTGAATTCCCCCAAGTCCATCAACCAGACGCAAATCCTCAGGGTTTCCTTGGTTTCTCCCCATGTCATGGCCATGTTTTCAATCAGTCTGAGTGGGGCAGAACCCCGTATCCCAGGGAGAATGACAGCTCCCAACACACCACCAGGCCATGGTGGTCCTTTCTCCCCAACCACATTGCCAGAAATACTAATTGGTCAAATGCAGCTATATACCGTCAGCATCTTCTTTATGAAGACATGCCTTTTATTTCCCTCTTGCTCCAGACCATCTGCTTCTTGAGGGCAGAGACCCCATGCGCAAGAATTGAGCCTTGTGGTTTGTGGGTATTCAGTAAACATTTGTTGATCTGCACAGTGATTGTGAAGCATTCTTGGGCCATGGTCTGTACTGGCTACCACCTATGGAGCCCTGACCAAGCGAAACTCTCACCATTCATGACTTCAGTGGATATTTACAGAAACCCTAGGAAATGGGGATTATTACTTCTCTCTTACAGGCAGGGAAGCTGAGGCTCAGTGAGGTTACATCAATCACCCGAGTTCACATGGCTAGCAAATAGGAGAACAAGGGTGTCCAACACAGACTAGCCTGTCTCCAAAGCTCTGCTCTGCACTTTTTCTTAACAAGTGAGCCTCTGATGCACAAACAGAGGCCCCTTCACACAAGCATCCTTTAGTTTTCCTGTGGCCCAGTGCACCTACTGGTAAGTACTAAAGAGAGGGTCATGAGACTTAGTTTTTTAGTAAGCATACTTACTACTTTAAATCAGGGTTTCTCAGCTTTAGCACTATTGATTTCTGTGCTATATAATACTTTGCTCTGGGTGGGTGTGAGCTGAGGGGCAGGCTGGTCTGGGCAGTGTAAAACGTGTAGAGCATCCCTGGCCTCTACTCACTGGGTGCCATTAGCAACCACCCCTCGCAGGTTGTGACCACCAAAAATGTCTTTAACATCGCCAATCTTCCTTCAGAAACAAAGCTGTCTCCCAGTGGAAGACGCTTGCATCAGATTTTAAAATAACCTAATCGAAAGAAATTACAAAAGTGGTGTGGTACAGAATGTATATAGCACAAATAACAAGCTCTTTCCCCTCAAAAATATTCAGCACATGTTTCAAAGAAGTTGTTATTGCCAAAAATAGTTTTAGAACTTCTCTTTTGGAAATGCCTTCAGAGCCTAAAAATAATTCTTTTCGTCTCCGTGGTAGTTAGTCCTAAAGCACTGTTGCAAAAATATTTTGAGAATAAAATCATAAGATTGATGCCTCCGAAAGGAGTGCTCTGAAGTGGGAAATCCTCTCTGAATGTCTCAGCTTTGTCACACTTCCTGAGCAGCCACCGCCTCCCTTCACCCCACCTACTCCACAGGTTATGCTTCATCACTGATGGAAATGCTGGCAGTGACTTCTAGCTAGACTAGGAGCTCTATGAGGGTAGAAACTGTGTCTGCCTCACCTGCTGCTATCATCCCAACCCCCAGCACAGAGCTCAGGCTGGGCAAGACCCTCAGTGAAGGTTTGCTGAGTGAATGTCTGAGTGACCAGGTGAATGAATAAATGAATGGCCAAATGAGAGAATGAGTGAGTAAATAAGTGACTGGCTAAGTGGATAGATGACTGAATGAATGAGGGAACGAGTGAGTGAGTGGATGAATTAGCAAATGGCTCAGTGAATAAATAAGGCAATGACTGGATGAATGAGTAAATGGAGGACTGAGTGAGAAAATGAGTGAGTGGGTGAGTGAGCGACTGACTGAGTGAATGAATACGTGACTGACTGAGAGAAAGGCTGAAATCAGGCCCTCAGTGATGACCTAATAACATAATTGGTGCTTTCCAAGAAGACACGTCAGTGATGAAAACTTAGACCTCATGACGAAAAAAATTTGCTGCAGGGGGAATTCCATAATCATAAGATATCAGAGAATCACTGGACTCTACTCTGTCAAAATGCAAGAGAGGTCGAGATAGCTCAAATCAAACGCATTATCTGTAGCCTAGGCCTCGGTTACTTTTTAACCCATGGAAGGTAATAAAAAGAGCTTAAGACCTCATTATGTGCACACATTGTGAGAAGTGCTTTGTGCACCTGCTTATTTCACCCTGTTAACAGCTCAGGAGACAGATCTCAGAACCCTCAACAATGAAGAACTCTGAGTCAGAGGTTCACATTCTTGCCAAAGTTGCACAGCATTAAGTGCCAAAGCACTTTAAATTTGGGTCAGTCTGTAAATAGCCCAGGCTCCTGCACTACTCCAATGCTACCTTCTAAGGACACAAAGTATTGCAAATTCAAGTTAGCTCATTGATTCATTTGTCACATTTACTAAGCACTGAAGCGGTTGTAATACAGCATGGAAGATAAATAAGCACGGCCTCTGCAATAAAGGGGCTTGCAGATCTAGAGTCTTACGCATCTCTTTAGATGGAATTCCTTTTAGAAAGATGTGTGTTGATGGGACACAGATAGACCTTTATGAGAAGGTGAAGGCCTTTGTTTTCAAGCAAAAATAGCTTTGTCTTGGGTTATACTACCCTTGGTCCAAAAACTACTACAACTGGTAAATAGTTTCTAAAGGGCCATTAAATGTCATCCTAAGAACAGTTATAGTTTTATGTTATGAGTGAAAGTTTCATTGTGTTCAACAAGCCCAAAAGTTTCTATTTTGAGAAATGTAAATCAATAATAGGAACAAGATAATCAACCTTCCCCAACATCTTCCTGAAAAGTATAACCAACTCTTTAACCAGTATTTTATTAGTTTATTTCAATCACTACTCACTTCACCCCTTGTTTTTTACATTCCTCTTCTCCAAAATGACACCTAGGGGTATTCATTCATTCAGTCGTACCTCCCATCTATTTATTGCTTGTCATCACTAATACACAGTTTGGGGCACAGATTAAAATCAAAGATTCTTCACTGATCAACATAAGTAATGATTTTTTATTATTCATTACTTCATCTCTTTGTGGATGAAATTGTAAGTGAACAAAGATAAATGATACCTGAAAATATCTAACATAAATACAGTAGAGGATTTTAAAAATTATTTCCCAATTTACCTGCAGTAACATGTTCTCAATGCTCAAGAATAACTCTTCCGCTTCACTGGTCTTGCCCAGAAGCTTCAGAAATCTTGCAATAAAGAATATTAATCGGCATTTGTCAGCAGCAGTAACCTTAAAAAGCCTGCATTCCAACACTAGAATAGAAAGAAAAGTCAATAATCCTAAAGCATATTTGGAGAGGAACAAAGAATGCCTATCATTTAATCTTGATGAAAGAGTTAAACATTAAATACTTATCTCTATTTCACTGTTTTTCTCTCAAAGGATCAGCACACCTGCTTTTATTAATATTAAAGTTTACATATATTACTGAGTATCTTAAACTACCGCATGAAAAATAAGTCAAGGCCTTTGACTAACTTCCATAAGTAAATTTTGAAAACCAAGGAGTCAAAAAAGAGTATTTCTATAGCTCAATCCATATGTTGTTGCCATTTGTATTCGGGAGTGATTTTCGGGCAATAAATAAAAGGCATTTAAATTTCTTACACAATTCTGCCCTCTGTTGCAAATGTCTTGAATTACTGGCTTTAGCAGAAAGAACAAAATGCTAGAAGAACAAAATAGGGAGCATACGTGTGTGTGCGTGTGTGTGTGTATGTGTGTGAGTGCACGCGCGTGTGCTCACGCACAGTTACACCTTATCATGTGCTTAGTCATTCAGTCGTGTCTAACCCTTTTGTGACCTCATGGACTGTAGGCCACCAGGCTCCTCTGTCCATGGAACTTTCCAGGCAAGAATACTGGTGGGTTGCCATTTCCTATTCCATACCTTATCATATACAAATGAAAAAAATACAGAATTTTTGAATTTGAAGACTCACATACATGGTAGCAAAGAGTCAGAAATTCTCTTTTCAAACATTCCAGTATCTAAATGCTACATTTGTCCATTTGTTACATTTCAAACTGTTGTGCCTAATGTGTATGGAACAAATAAATTCTTTTTTGCAAACAGACAGATCTTTTATTAAACAGTCAATGGATAGTACACTCCAAAGACCTGGGATGGGCCAACCCCAAAGGCTAAAATAAATATATTCTTATTCCTCATCTGTTTCTCTGGACAAACTGTTGGCCACCCAAACCTTGGGTATCCTCTTGCTTGCTTTCTGCCAACTTTTTGGTGGATCCTCATTCATGCACAGAATAAATGTTCTGTGAGCATCAACATGTCAGGCAGCATTCCAGGCTCTGAACACCAAGCAAAGCAAACAAGGGTGTAGGCCTCAGCATTGGGCGGCCTCCAGGAGCCTCTGAACCACAGCTCTGGTACCTCAGGCTGGGGAGCAAAACTAAACAGAGCCAGGGGAGAAAGAGTGCTGAGGGCCGGAGTCCAAGACGCCTGTCTGCAGTGGTTATCTGAGCAAAGTGGCCTGAGGTGCGTAAGAGAACTGAGGGGTTCAGCTAAGTGATGGGGGAACCCTAAGAACCAGAAGTAGCTGCTCAGAACGGACAGAAAAGGGCAGTGTGGGGGCTGCCCTGGTGATTTGCTGCTGCTGCTGCTGCTGCTAAGTCGCTTCAGTCTTAGCAGACTCTTAGTGGACATGTCTATGGGGACTCATGCCGTCCCCATAGATGGCAGACCACTAGGCTCCCCTGTCCCTGAGATTCTCCAGGAGTGGGTTGCCATTTCCTTCTCCAATGCATGAAAGTGAAAAGTGAAAGTGAAGTCGCTCAGTCGTGTCCGACTCTTAGCAACCCCATGGACTGCAGACTTCCAGGTTCCTCCGTCCATGGGATTTTCCAGGCAAGAGTACTGGAGTGGGGTGCCACTGCCTTTTCCGTCCCTGGTGATTTACTCAGTGGTAAAGAATCTGCCTGCCAATGCAGCAGACATAGGTCTGATCTCTGATCCGGGAAAATCCCTCATGTCATGGAGCAACTAAGCCTGGGTGCCACAACTACCAAGCCTGTGCTCTAGAACCCACTCCAGTGTTCTTGCCTGGAGAATCTCAGGGACAGGGGAGCCTGGTGGTCTGCCATGTATGGGGACGGCACGAGTCCCCATAGACGTGTCCGCTAAGAGTCCGCTAAGACTGAAGCGACTTAGCAGCAGCAGCAGCAGCAACAAGAGAAGCCGCCTCAAGGAGAAGCCATGCACTGCAACTAGAGCGTAGCCCCTGCTCACCAAAACTAGAGCAAAGCTGTGCAGCAAGGACCCAGCACAGTCAATAAAAAAAGAAAATTATAAATCACCTGCCTCCATCCACTAAAATAAGACCATTTTTTTTAAAAGGGGAAAAAAAAGAAAAGAGTAGTGTGGACACAACTAAGGGATGAGATCCTGCCCACAAGTGGGCCTCTTACACACTCCAGGGGGCTACTGAGTCCAGGTTCCCGTCAAGAGCTCGGGTTGGGAAGGATGCTGTCCATCACTAAGGTACTATTTAGCATCTCCATCGTGCTTGGTGCTATTCCAGGCACTGGAGATACAGCAGTGAACAGGAGAGAGGAGAGCCCTACTCTCCAGGAGTTCTATTGCAGCAGCTGAAAGGGTGAGAGGGGAGAGGGGAACAGAGATTCAGGATTAAAAGAGGAAACAAGGCAAACTCTGGCAGCTGTGATAGTTATGCCAAGAATTCAAACACGCTAACACAACAGAGAATGACCACGTACAATGTTCAACTCGAAGGCCACCCTGAGACGGTGACGCTGCGGCTGAGATCTAAAGAACCAGAAAGAACCGGCGCTACAATGAGTGGGAGGAACATTCCAGGCAGAGGGAAGAACATTCCTGGCAGAGGGAACAGCTGATGCCAAGGCCCAAAGGCAGAATGTACTTGAAGGACAGAAAGGCCAAGGAGGCTGGCATCCTGAGGCCAAGGGGAAGAATCATACGAAAGGATGCTACCCAGGCACACGGGGGCCAGGCTGTACCAGGCAGTGTAGGCTAAAGTGAGGTGTTTAGATTTTTGTATAAGTTCAACAGCAGGCCAGTGGAATTTTCTTAATCTGCAACGTGACATGATCTGGTTTACGTTCCTAAAAACTCATCTTGACGACTATGCAGACAATTGATTTTGTAGGAACAACAGTGAAAGTAGGGATGGGGGGTTGGGAGGTCGAAGGGGAGGGGATGTAGGTATATAAATAGCTGATTCTCATCACTGCAGAGACTGACAACATTATAAAGCAATTATACTCCAATAAAAAACAAAAAATGGAAGTAGGAAGACCAGTTAGGAGGCTGTTACAACAGGCCAAGGGAGAGGTGATCCTCTAGAGTGATCACTCTAGAGTGATCACTCATTAGAGTGATCCCATTGTAGACCTGAGGTTAACATGACCCCTCTAACTTCAACAGCATCCTGAGAGTCCCAGCTAGTGCAATAAGATAGGAAAAGGAAATAAAAGATATACACATTCAGTTCAGTTCAGTTCAGTTGCTCAGTCGTGTCCAACTCTGCGACCCCATGAATCGCAGCACGCCAGGCCTCCCTGTCCATCACCAGCTCCCGGAGTTCACTCAAACTCATGTCCATCGAGTCGGTGATGCCATCCAGCCATCTCATCCTCTGTCGTCCCCTTCTCCTGCCCCCAGTCCCTCCCAGCATTAGAGTCTTTTCCAATGAGTCAACTCTTTACATGAAGTGGCCAAAGTATTGGAGTTTCAGCTTTAGCATCAGTCCTTCCAAAGAACACCCAGGACTGATCTCCTTTAGAATGGACTGGTTGGATCTCCTTGCAGTCCAAGGGACTCTCAAGAGTCTTCTCCAACACCACAGTTCAAAAGCATCAATTCTTCAGTGCTCAGCTTTCTTCACAGTCCAAATCTCACATCCATACTTAGTTGTTATTTAAAAAAAACTTCTGGAACTAGAAAGCAATTATAGCAAGGTTATAGGATACAAGATTAATATTCAAAAGTCATTGCTCTCTTATGAAACAGCAATGAACAATGGGAATTAGACATTTAAAACATACTAGCACACCAAAAATGAAGTACTTAGGTATAAATCTAACAAAATATGTATATAATCTATATGCATACTACTACTAAATTCTGATCAAAGATATTAAATAAAATCTAAATAAATAGATGCAGCTTCCCTAATAGCTCAGTTGGTAAAGAATCTGCCCGCAATGCAGGAGACTCCAGTTTGATTCCTGGGTTGGGACGATCCCCTGGAGAAGGGAAAAAGCTACTCACTCCAGTATTCTGGCCTGGAGAACTCCCTGGACGGTATAATCCATGGAGTCATAAAGAGTTGGACAGGACTAAGCAGCTTTCACTTTCATTTGGGCTTCCCTGGTGGCTCAGACAGTAAAGCATCTGCCTGCAATGCAGGAGACCCAGGTTCGATCCCTGGGTTGGGAAGATCCCCTGAGGAAGGAAATAGCAATCCACTCCAGTACTCTTGCCTGGAAAATCCCATGGACGGAGTAGCCTGGTAGGCTACAGTCCATGGGGTTGCAAAGAGTCAGACATGACTGGGCGAAAAATAGATATACCATGTTGATGGATTGGAATACTCAACACTGTTAAGATATTTGACCAATAGATTCAATGCAATCCCATTAAAAATCTTCTATAGATGTCCAACCAACTTTTGACAAAGTAGCAGAAACAATTCAATAGAGATAATCAACAAATGGTGCTGGAAAAATTGAACATCCATGTGTAAAAAGAAATTAATCTAGACACAGACATTACACTTTTCACAAAAAATTACTCAAAATGGATAACAGACCTAAATATAAAATGAAATATTAGAAAACATTTAGAAGGAAATGCTGAAGAAAGGCCATGTAACCTCGGATTTGGTGATGACTTTAAACACAACATCAAAAGCACAATTCATGAAAAAACATTGTTAGACTTTATTAAAATTTAAAACTTCTTCTCTGTGAAAAGTACTATTAAGAGACTGAAAAAACAAGCCACATATTTGTGGATAAAATATATGTTTTAATAAAATATATATCTGATAAAAGATTTCTATCCAAAATATACAAAAAACTCAAACTCAACAATAAGACATGTAAAGATGTTCAACATTGTCATTAGGTAATTGCAAATTAAAACAACAATGGAAGGTATCACCACATACTTATTAGAATGTCTAAAATTTAAAAATTGACATACCAAATACTAGCAAGGATACAGAAAAACAGAAACTCATTCATTGCTAGTGAGGCTGGCAGTTTCTTACAAAGGTAAACACGGTCTTATCATGAATCCAGCAATCATGTTTCTAGGTATTTACTCAACTGATTTAAAAACTTGCATGCAAATGTGTATAGCAAATGTTTGTCCTTCAATAAGTGAACAGGTAAACCGTGGTACATTTGTACCCTGGAATATTCAGCATTAAAAAGAAATGAAGTGTCAAGCCATGAAAGGAAACTTAAATGCATATTCGAATCACAATTGTGAATAGGATTCCTGACAGCTTAGAGAAAGGCAGTAGTGGTAGAGGTGGACATGTTTGAGAAACATTTAAGAAGTAAAAATTGCCAGGACTCAATAATAAAATGCATTTGGGGAGAGGAAAAGGAGAGATAAGTGTCAGGATTACTCCCACGTGGTAAATTGAGAGACAGCCCCTGAAACAGATCCTGTTTTGGAGAGACGTTCATGAGTTCAGTTTTAGATGTGTTGGGTTTGAGGAGCTTTGAAGGCATCAGCCAAGTGGAATTAAGTAGGTAGCTGGATAGATGGATTTGGGACTCAGAGGATAAGTGTAGCTGGGCAAGTAAATCTGTGAGTCATGTGCATATGAACAATCACGAAAGCCATGGACACAGATAATATTCCTACGGTGAAAATAACAATGAGAGGAAAAGAGCTTTAAGGAATTCTAACAGTTGGGAGCCAGGAAGAAGAGGAGGAACGAACAGAAGAAACAGAAAAGCTGTAGCCAGACAGATGGAAGATGAACCAGGGGATGTATTACCAATAAAACCAAGACCAGAATGTTTACTAGAGGAGGACCAGGTCAAAAGTATCCACTGATGCTAACAAGTAAGTCAGACAAGGACTGAAAACATTCTTTGGATGATCTGTTCATGATTTTCTGTATTTTTATTGAAGTGTTCATCATTTTCTTATTGATTTTAAAAGCATTTTTACATATTAGAAATATTAATCCTTTGCCTGTTGTATATGTTACAAATATTTTTCCCAGTTGGCACTTGTAGTTGTGTTTCTGCTCTCCTCAGAGTTGATTTGTGTTATTTTACACATAGAAACTTCATGTGTTTATGTTGGCAGATTTATCAATTATCTTCTCTTTCATGAGTTACCCTTTTGCTTTCTTGCTTAGACTCATCTACATTTTCTTATAGTGTATAGTTTTCTTTATATAAAACCTCACTTTCTTATATTTAATTCTAATCCTCCTGGAGTTTATTTTGGTGCAATATTTCAGATAACAACTTTTTACCAAATAGTGTATCATTATCACAACACTATTTATTCCATAATCCATCTAATTTGAAAAGCATCTATCATTTACTATATTTTTTACATCTGCAACTGAATCTGAGCTTTCTATTTTCTTCCACTGAGCTATTTTTGCTCCCAGTAGTATTTTAAAAACTATTATTGCTTCACAATATGTTTAAATAACTTGACATTCAAATTGCCCTCATTATTTTAAGCTCTTATTCTTGTATATTTTTTCTCCAAAAACTGCGGAATCATTTTGAAAATTCAAAAATGACTTCATCCCATTGGGATTTTAGATAAAATCATCTTATGTCTATATGCCTGCGTCAGGAAGATCCCCTGGAGGAGGAAATGGCCATTCCAGTATTCTTGCCTGGAAAATCCCAAGGATAGAGGAGCGTGGTGGGCTACAGTCCATGGGGTCGCAAAGAGTCGGACATGACTGAGCGTGCACACACTCACACATCTTATGTCTATAAATCAATTGGGGAAGAATTAATAGCTTTATAACACTGAGTTGTCCTATCCTAGAATATGGTATATCTCCCTACAAACTGAAATCTTATTTTCTGTAATTCTGAAGTTGTTTATAAAAATAAAGATTTGCAGATTTCTTATTAAATTTATTCTTAGATATTTCATATTTTCTATGGCCATAGCAAATTGTATCTTTTATACTTTAAATTTTTCTGTAGAGCTATTTTGGCCCACAAAATATTTAGAGATTCTGAAGGTATCAAGGTCAAAGCTTCACACATTTGTCATGACAAGCTGATGTTCTCCCATTTACTACAAACTTCTGACAAGATCCAGTAATGTAATGCATTTACCCTTTGCCCTAAAACCCGCCCTTTAAATTTAAAAACATATGACTCTCCTCAACCCCACCACAGCCACCACCTGGAGGGCATCCAGCCATCTAGTGGTCAAGATGGAGCCAGGCTGGGACTCTTCCTTCTGCCATGTCTTCCTGCCTTTGGCACTGTCCTAAAATGTGACGGCAGCCAGAAACAGGTTTTCTTTACTTTGATGTGACTCAGGACTCCAGCCAAAACCCAAAGTATCATGTCAAAGGGAACCTATAAAAACTGACCTGACTATAAAAGTTGTCTTTTTGAGTCAAAGACCTCTCTTCCAGCCCATCAATCAGAGATGCAGCTTTCCCAGCCAGCGCCGCTGGGTACCGTAGCGCGACCAGGAAGCATCAGCCAAGAAGTGAGTCCCAAACTCAGGACTGCACATCGTTCCACCAACCCAAGAAATCAGGTGTCTTGTTCTCATCGGAGCCACCAGGGGGAGCCAAACCACACGAGAGGGAGGGATAACGAAGAAGCCGGGCCGGCGCTCCTTAATGGACAGACAGCCTGGTGGAGGCAGGAGAGATGTCTTCCGCTCTCAATCAAACTAAAGCCACTGGGCACTCTTAGAAAACTCTCACTTTTTAAGGAACCTACCAGAAGCAGGTCGGGGTCAAAAGTATAAGTAGCCTATTTACCTTCCACATGGAGGATGAGTGGATCAGACAAATTTCAAAATTATATAAATCATACACGGTCATAAGAATAAAATCTAGATGTCTAAGGACAAAAGAAGATAGAGTATTGCCCCAATCCTGGTGGCTCAGGGGTAAGGATTCCACCTGCAATGCAGGAGCCGCAGGTTTGATCCTTGGGTTGGGAAGATTCCCTAGAGGAGGGCATGGCAACCCACTCCAGTATTCTTGCCTGGAGAATCCCATCCACTGAGGAGCCTGGCAGGCTACAGTCCATGGGGTCACACAGAGTCAGACATGGCCAAAGCGATTTAGCAGGCACGCACGCAACTCCCCAATCCATTCCTAGCTATCCGAGACCTACCTCACCCTGTCTAAGGCTCAGTTCCCTTAACTTCAAGAAAAATATTAATAGTATTATAAAGGTCTTATGAGAATTAAAATAATACATACAGTATATTAAACTTATAGCCTGGCATATGAGAAATGCTCAAAATTTGGTCTTATGATCACTAGATGATAAACCCCACGGGGTTTTTTTAGAGCAGGGATTCGTTCTTTTGAACTCGTTCTGAACTCATTTGCCTTGTTCGCTGCTATGTCAGCAGTGCCCTGTGAGTCCATGTCCCAGGGAAGGCACACAGTTACTATTTGCTGAAAGCATGTATGAAGGTTATTACTGTTTAATAAGCCAGGAAATAAAGGATGAGAGAGTGAGAGAGAGAGAGAGACGAGAGGGGCCTACTGTGGATAGCAAAATAAAAAAAAATTAACCAAAGTGTTGTCTAAACCCAAGTCAATAGACAGAAAGTCAAAGAAGAACTGTCCCAGTGTGGACTGAGGCCACACTTGACAACAATTGCATGTTTCCAGCACTGAGTGATGGATAGATTAGTGGTAACATCAGTAGACAGAGGAACTATAGAGGGCAAGCTTGAAGCAGGTCAATCTGAAACAGTTTAGGCTTTGCATCTCTTTAATTTGCACTGGTCATTCAGGAAAGCCATTGGTCAAGCAACAAAATTATTAGCAGCTCTCGGGAAAGGGGGCATGGACCCTGATACTACAAAAGGTCACAACTCCAAACACAGATAAAAAAGGAAGGTGTCAGGGGTGTGGCTAAAGCCATGAGAAAGTAGAGAGAAAGAACACGACTAACGCTTGGAGAAATAGCCACCACAAGACAACAAAGAGGAGCCATTTCCAATTTCATACTAACTCTGCCTATCTTCAGAACTGTGGGTTTAAGTGGTGGGGAGAAGGGCTCCGAGGTCTGGTGAGTTGATCAGAATGATGTGTGAATACAGAACAGTAACCCTGGGCCACACTACAGCCCAGCAGAATGGACCATGGAGACATTGGTACTCACTGTACCTGAGAGCGTACATCTCTTCTTCATTTTCTGGCACTGATCTGCTTTGATCTTGGCCGCTGTGAGCAAATAGGCTTCAGTAGCATCATATCCCATTTCTGATAATACATTCCAGTAGTGGATGAGGTGCAGCCTTGTCCAGAAGCTCGGGCTTTGGGTCTTTGTTATAAAGTCAGTGATGCTTGTAACACAACGTATTAGTGGAGGTTGTTTTAGTATTTTATGCCTTCAAGGCAGCTGTTCTGTTTACCACATCCCATTAGCCTCTCTGTAAACTTCTTCACTAATGTGACTTTAGTAGGTCACCAGATAAACCAGCTGAAGCCAATGCCAGTCCTCTGGCCCCTCCTCAGGCCAGGCTCCGTGAATCTGCCAGCAGAGCCAGCCCCTCCCTCTTCTGAGCTCACCTAGGTCTGTGTGAAGCATTTCCCACCATTGATAGCAATTCTCTGGCTCCACACCTTCCCTTCTAGAAGGAGAGCCATAGCTCCTTCACTCCTGAATTCCCAGGGCCTGGAACAGCCTGGGAGACAGCAGGGGTCAGTGAGAGATGTCTGCTGAATGAATGTGCAAGGGGGACAAGGAGAAAGGGGAGGGACGGAAGGAAGTGGGGTGGAGGGGAAGAGAAGGAAAGAAACAAGGGAAGGAGGCATGAGGGCCCAGCAGGAGAGCACAGTCTAGGCTTCATCCTTGCTCAACTCCAGGTCCTCCTCTCCTCGGAAGCCTCTTAACTTTGAGGGGAATCCAGGGAAGTTGAGAGAGGAAAAGAACCCTCTGCAGAGCCAGATGGGGCAACCCCAGGGATCCACAGGCCATAGAAGTAGATCAAATGATGGTCCCATCTGAATGAATGAACTGGTGTTGAATGAATATATATGAATGGGTGTGTCTTGCTCAAGAGCATTATGGTACCTTAGTGCTGCTACTGCTGCTAAGTCATTTCAGTTGTGTCTGACTCTGTGCGACCCCATAGACAGCAGCCCACCAGGCTCCCCCATCCCTGGGATTCTCCAGGCAAGAACACTGGAGTGGGTTGCCATTTCCTTCTCCAGTGCATGAAAGTGAAAAGTGAAAGTGAAGTCGCTCAGTCATGTCCGACTCTTCGAGACCCCATGGACTGCAGCCCACCAGGCTCCTCTGCCCAGGGGTTTTCCAGGCAAGAGTACTGGAGTGGGTTGCCATTGCCTTCTCCGTACCTCAGTGCAGGGCTTAGCAAAAGGAAGAGAGAAATCTGCCAAATGTAACATCAAAACGAGACTCACCTGGGACTTGAGAGGAAGCTGCTCAGATCCTCCCAGCAGCCGCTCATCTTCAAGTGCCAGGGAAGCTCCTGATACACTCTCCAGAAATCAGTTTGCCTTTGGAAGTATTTGACCAAAATTCGGTGGAAATGTGTTTTCTTGTGATTCGTTGGGTCCTGGAAGCTATATGGACTGCTCTCTCTGACGGGAGTGATGACACCTATTCACAAATCAGTTACAGAGTCACTCTGCTGTACAGCAGAAATTAACAATTATTTATGAAGTAAATCAACTATACTTCAATTTTTTTAACAAAATATAAATCAGTTACAGTAGAATGAATCTGACTTTTTAAGACTGTGAAAACACTATAGCAAACAGATAACAGTTCGGTGGCCATATTCAGACAAAAAAAGTCAAAGTATCTGGGGAAAAAAAAACTGCAACATCACAAATGTATCCTCTTATAAGGCAATTAAGAGTTTACCAAAGAATTAGTTACAGCTATGATCACTGACCTAGCTTTTGAGAAACTCTGTGAGCATGTTGACTTTTCATGTTGAGTCTTCCCCCTCCCCCAAGGAAATATTTGTAACCTACTTTGCAGTTTTAAATGTATACCATGGTTACCGCTTAAATAAGCACTTTGAAATATTAGAGGGCATGCATTTTTGGAGAAGTTAATCTCCTGCCTGCAGCTCACATAGGGCAAGGGGTAGCCAAGCAAATTAATTGCAAATTGGATGTTTGAGTCAAGATTATGATACTGAGTTTCCAAATAGAAAGGGTTCCAATAGATCATACCCCCCATAAACAAGCTTCTTAAAAACAAAACGGTTTTGTTTAGTTCAGTCTCGGTGATATATAGCCTTGAAAACTGAAGCAGAAGTATTTTTAATTTTCTGCTTGACACTTTTTCTTGCAAGATAAATGAGACACACAGCTGGACGACACACCAAGCCCAGCTCTTCAGAAGAAATGTAACCAAAAAAAGAAGCCCATTGTTCAAGTTATCATCCTGCATTTCTTGTGAAATGAATTCTAGGTCTTCTACCCACTTGAAGAGATGCCATGCTAGCTGGTCTAAAATGTGCTGATGTGCCTAGATGGCATGTGTGGTGCTTAAAAGACCCCTGGAAGATGACTCCCCTCCCACACAGGGTGTGGAGAAGGCATTTTTGTGGGTAGGAAATTGGGAAAGTGGCATGGAGAATGAGAGAAAATGAAAACTAGGACAAATGCCACCCTGAGTCCAAGATTTGGAGTGTTAAACGCAATGTGTAAAGTGCACAAAATGTTTTCCTATCAAACATTGCATTTAATTTTACTCTTTTACAGAATAATCTCTTGAGGAGGATGTGGAAACCCCTGTGCTGGTGAATTTTACATGTTCACTGACAGGGCGAAGAGGAGTCCAGATAGCTGGTGAAACTTTATCTCTGGGTTTGTACTGTGAGGGTGTTTCTGGAAGAGATTAGCGTTTGAATCGGTAGACTGAATAAAAAAGATGGCCAGTCTTCACACCAAAGCAACTGGGATGCGGGCCTGCACAATTTGCTCTCTCTAGAATATCTCCTGCCCTCAGATCTCAGCAGTCCTGGTTCTCAGACCTTCATTCTCTGACTGGGATTTATACCACTGACTCCCCTGGTTCTCAGGCCTTTGAACTTGGACTCTAACTGTATGTACCAGGGGCTCTCCTGGGCCTCTAGCTTGTAGATGGCAGATAACAGGACTTCTCAGCCTCCACGATAGCATGAGCCAAGCCTTCCTAACAAATCTCTTTCTATAACTCTATCTGTCTACTGTTGGTGCTGTTTCTCTGGAGAGCCCTGGCTAGGGACTTCCCTCATGGTTCAGTGGTTAAGACTCTGTGCTTCCACTCCAGGGCACACAGATTCGGTCCATGGTCAGGGAATGAAGATCCCGCATGCTGTGAAGCATGGCAAAAAAAAAAAGAGAGAGAGACAACCCTTGCTAATACAGTTCCCATATAATAAACAAAACCTGTTTGAAATCAGAGAGACCAAGTGGCTTGTCCCTGGTCAGCACATGATCTGGGTGAAATAAAATTCATATTTTATGGCAAGACAAGGAAAATTTAAACACAAAAGTTCTCTACCCTCAGGCCTCCTCTCTCCCTGCTCTGTGCATAGTGTGTCTGCATTATGCACCAACCAGACCTCCCCCATCGGCAGGAAAACCTGCTCAACATTCTCCTGGCATCAACAAGACAGCTCCTTAAAAGATAACATTCCTTCCTGATCTTGTAAAGGGGTCACATGGCCCACCACAATGGTGCTTAGATCTGGATTATGTAAACTGTCAATAATATGTCTTTTGATACCACTCCAATATTCTTGCCTGGAGAATCCCACGGACAGAGGAGCCTGATGGGCTATAGTCCATAGGGTTGCAAAGAGTTGGACACGGCTGAAGCAACTTAGCACAGCACCCATTTACGCATATATGCAGAATCTAGAAAAATGGTACGGATGAACCTGTTTGCAGGGCAGGAAGAGAGATACAGATGTATAGAGCAGACATGTAGACACAGAGCAGGAAGTGGATGGTGGGACGAATTGGGAGAGTAGCACTGACATGTTAATATTACAGTCATGCTTGTGCTCAGTCGCTCAGTTGTGCCCGATTCTTTGTGACCCTATCAACTGAAGCCCGCCAGGTTCCTCTGTCCATGAGACTTTACAGACAAGAATACTAGAGTAGATTGGCGTTTACTCCTCCAGAGGATCTGCCTGACCCAAGGATTGAACCTGCATCTCCTGAGTCTCCAGCGTTGGCAGGTGGATTTTTCTACAACTGAGCCACTTGGGAAGCCCATCCTGGGAAGCCCATATACCCATTACCATGTGTAAAATAGATAGCTAGTGGGAAGCTGCTATACAGCACAGGGAGCTCAGCTCAGTGCTCTGTGATGACCGAGAGAGGTGGGATGGGGGTGGGTGGGAGGGAAGTTCAAGAGGGAGGGGATATATGTATATGTATAGCTGATTCATTTTGTTATACAGCAGTTCAGTCATGTCCGACTCTTTATGGCCCCATGGACTGCAGCACGCCAGGCTTCCCTCTCCTTCACCATCTCCTTGAGCTTGCTCAAACTCATGTCCAATAAGTTGGTGATGCCATCCAACCATCTCATCCTCTGACATCCCCTTCTCCTCTTGCCTTCAACCTTTTCCAGCATCAGGGTCTTTTCCAATGAGTCACTTTCTCCCATCAAGTGGCCAAAATATTGGAGCTTCAGATTGTAAAGAAATTATACTCTAATAAAAAAATACATTTTTTATGTATTTTTATGTATTTGATGCTATACATCAAAATCACATTTGATGTATAGCACTTTGTTTCAAAAAACTTATATAACTGTGCCTGGTGACGGACTGGGAAGTCTGGTGTGCTGCAGTCCATGGGGTCACAGAGTCGGATACGACTGAGTGACTGAACTGAACTGAACAGGTGGAACAGTTCTCAGAGTCTTCTGAGATGCTCTTTCCGGGTTTTAATCCTCAAATTTGACTTGAATAAAATTTTTCAATTCTTTCTTAGATCGACTGATTAATTTTTCATTGACACTTCTAAATATAGAAGGATTCAAACCTTCTGACTTAATGTCAGTGCTCTTCCAATTACATGTGGGATGTGAGGAATGGCTTGACCACGGGATCATCTGTGTTACAAAGTTCAGTGTAGTTCTCATAGACAGACTAACTGGCTGACACTTACATTGTCTCTTACGGGCCCCCCAGGTGGCACAGTGGTAAAGAATCCGCCTGCCAGTTCAGGAGACCCAAGAGACACAGGTTTGACTGCTGGGTCCAGAAGATCCCCTGGAGAAGGAAATGGCAACCCGTTCCAGTATTCTTGCCCAGAAAATCCCATGGACAGAGGAGCCTGGTGGTCTGTATAGTTCATGCGTTCACAAAGAGTCCAACACAGCTAAGGCTAGATTTCACTGTGTGGATGAACATCCCCCCAATTCTCAGTGGCTTAAAAGAGCAAAGGTTAATCATGTCCACCGCATGTTGGCTGGAACCCCAAATCCAGGTGGATCTCCTCAACCCAGGATGGATGGAGCAGTCGCCATCTTGAACATGGCCAGTCAGCACTCACAACTCATGGGCAGAATTAGCCACAAGCACCACTCAATAAGAGGCAGAGTATTAATTTCAAACAAAAGCAGCCTGCAGGTATATGTGTCTAAGAGACCAGTTTGCCTCAAAATGACTGACATGACATCTGGACAAAAGACGTAAAAACGTAGCCCTTCACCAAAATATCACAGCAGACAAATGCTATAGCTCCAGGCTTTGGGATGTTTTTCATCCTTTAGGAATGGGCTTGCTTCTTATGCCAAGGCTGCATGGAAGTGAATTATTGAAACTACAATTCCTGGTGCTTCTAACAAAAACTAGTATTCACAGCCTGATTCTGAAGCAAGCAAACTTGCAGTTCTAACCACAGTGAATAGTGCCAGCAGTGCTTTATTTGGGGCTCATGTTACAGAGGAGTACAGCATGAACCCACAATTTTACCAGTAACACCATGCCCCTTCAATCCCTAGGCCTCCAAGAATGTTACTGTTCTTGATCAGATTGAGAGCCTTGTAAACCATCATAAAATGGAGTGAATAGAAAAGCTGACACTATATCCGAGAACATCCTCATTCCTCACCCTGCTCTTCTCTGCCTTATGTAACTTAAGAGATGGTGGGAATGATGTCAATGTGGGAGGGGAAAAATAAAAAGGATTCATGTGGGCTTTTTGAAAAAAAAAAAGTAAGAGAGAACACAGTAAACTGGAAAGGAAATTTAAGCTTAGAATCTTGCCAGAGGCTGTCATTTAAAGGGTTTTAAAGTCCTGAGACGTGAGGTCCCCTGTGTGAGCGATGCTCAGAGAGTGCTCTGACTCCAGGTAAGGTTCTGTGACTGCTGTTTCTCCGATTCAGATCTGCAGTTCTCTTCAGGAGGGGATAAGAATTTTATTTCAGAACAAAGGCATAGACTGCTAATTCCACCCTAAATCCATTTCCCTCATCTTTCTTAGTGACAGAGTCCCACTTTGGTTGAGGGGAGCAATACACCCAGTTGAAACCTCTGTCCCCAAATTCCCTTGTAACTGTGTGCTGTGCTTAGTCGCTCAGTTGTGTCCGACTCTTTGCGACTCCATGTAACTAGCTATGGCCAAATGACGAAGTCACGGGTCAAAGAGACTTAAGTGAAAATGTTGGTGGAAAACTTCTAGGAAAACTCCTTAAAAGGAAATGCAAGCCCTTCTCCCACACCAGCCCCTGTCCTTCCTATTGTTTGAAATATGATGGCTGGAGCTCCAGCAGCCATACTATTTCCAGTAGTCATGAACATGAGGTAACCTTGAGAATGTAAACCAGTGTAACAGATCAGGGACAGGGAAGGAGCTGGGCTCCAGATGACTCTGAAGAGCAACAGCATAGGCTTGGACTGCTGACCTCCAGAAGTCTTTCAAATGAGAGAATAAACCCTGGTATATTAAGCCATTGAAATCATGTCTCTGTTACAGCCACATACAAATCTTAATTTATACAACCATTTTAATGCATATTTATAGACTCATTTCTACTCAAGAAATCCCAGCTATAACTTTCCCTTGGATGCGACTCTCACCTCCCCTTAGCCAGCAGGTGTCTGCACAGATTCGAGCCTTACCCAGCAGCTTGTGTTCCACGGCACTTCGCAGGGACTGGTGCCGGAAGTACAGGAGGCCATTGGGCTTCTCCTGGAGCCAGTGTCTGGTGGCATTGCGGAAGGCAGCCCAGTGCAACGTGGTCACTTTGTAATGCCCCTTGTAGCCCAGCATGTCCAAGAGCTGGTATATCTCGTCTTCGGCCAGCCCACAATGCGAGATGCTCAGCAGACACAGGGTGTCAGACACCCAGCCGTCCAACCCTGTGCAGACAACACACTGATGATGGTGACAAAGGAGGGCTCACACATGCCAGGCATCATTCTACATGTTGTGTGATCAACCAACTCATTTCTTTCCATCATCCTTTAGGTAGATACTATAACTGCCCCATCTTACAAATAAGAAAAATGAAGCCCAGAGAGGTTAAGTAACTTAGCCCATGTCACACAGAAACCAGTGCAGAACTGGGATTTGAATGCAGACGGTGTGGCTACAGAATCCACGTTCTTGACCATTGAATTATTACCTACATTGTCACAACGAATCCATCCGTGTCAGCTACGGTTACCAAGTGGCAAGCTTGCCAGTTCTGACACTTAGCATTTCCCCTGAGCAGTCTTTAAAGATTTCCAACATCAGATTTGCATGTACAGGTATGAGAGGCTTTTCTGTCTGGCTGCTGCCTACTGCAAATTCATACACACCACACAAGCCAGCCACCTGTTACTCACCTGACCCCCTAGATGTTTCCACCGTAGTAGGATCTCCCACTGGATCAACCAACTCTAAAGAGATCCTTAAGACCACGGAGAGAAATGAGAGCAAGGTCTACCATTCGAAATGGATTTCTTATGCTAGGACTGGGGAATGAGGCCCCAGATGCCTGCATCCTTTCAGCAGAGGCAGTTGTTCAGACTGATGTGCACAAACTTCCTCTGAGGTTTGCCCCAGTTCAACTAAGCTCTCCCGGACCTGTGGTTGAACTTGGCGGGCCTGAGTCGGGTTAGCAGACAGCACTGGGAGGAGGAAAATTGCCTATAAAAGGAACAGTCCCTATGGGGTGCGGGGTGGGGAGGACCCAGGCTTTCCTGCACAATCCTGGAGACATGGGTCTAGCCAAGGGCACAGCTGTGGGCAGTTTTGTTTGATTCTTCCTGTGGGACAGAGACCTTGTTTTCACCTCTGTGCGGGTCAGGGAGGGCACACTAAACTTGAAGTTAACTTTCTCTGCAGAAATGCAAGCTCTAGAGCAAAAAAAAGGGTGGGGGGGAGGTACGGGATAATATGCTGGAGCAACAAACAATGTGCCTTTCATTCCCAGTATCTTCTGCTTCTCTCTCAGAGCTCCACCTCCCCATCCCTGCTCCGTTCTAATTCACTTAAAAGACAGCTGTCACAGCAGAAATGAAGAGAGAAAAACTCAAGTTTCAAGAGACTTTTGAGGCTCATAGTAGAGCCCATGGCTTGTGAGAATAAACTTGGGTTTTTGAAAGCCTGATTGTTGAATATTGAACCACAGATTCCTGGCCAACTCTTGGAATAATTTTTTTTTAACCACAAAGAGCCTCAGACAATTACAGGAAGATGCAAAGAGGACATTTTTTTCCCACCCAGGAAGAAAAGAGATTTTGCTGAATTCAAAAAAGTGTTAAAAAAGAGACAGATCACCTATTTCATTTTTCTAGATGATCTCTCTGCCTCTCTTTTAACACCTTCCTAAGTTCAGCAAAATTTGCAAAACAGACACACAGTCATAGAGAACAAATGTGTGGATGCCAACAGGGAAAGGGAGGTAGGTGGGAGGAAGTGGGAGTTTGGGATTGACATAAATTATTGATACTATGTATATATAGATGACTAATGAGAACCTACTGTTTGGCACAGGGAACTCAGTGCTCTGTGGTGACCTGAATGGGAAGAAAGTCCAAAAGGGCGAGAATATATGTATGGCTGATTCATTTTGTTGTACAGTAGAAACTATCACAACATTGTAAAGCAACTATACTCCAATAAAAATTGATTTAAAAAAGAAAGAGAGAAAAGAAAGCAATAAAGTTGCTCAAGTGGGTTTCTGAACAGGGGCCAGAGCCCTCCCTGTGAAGAAAACCAGCTTGGAGCAGAGACAGACCGGCCTCTGGATGCATCTGAGACTAGATGAGAGAGAGGACCTGAGCTTCCAAAAGCTCTACAGATTTCCCAGTGCCACAGGAAGAAGTGGGGAGGAGAAATGGCTAATGGGGACACCGGGGGAGACCTATAGGCCCCGGACCTCTGAGTGGCGCAGTGCACGACCACGTTCTCTGTCGGGCACGTAGATACCCACAAGACTGGAGGCTTAAGCAGAGGGAAGGAGTGAGCCGACGATGCCCATGAGGATGAGGGCACGTGGCAGCAGATGGTGGCATAGATGGAACCGCCCCAGAGCAGATGGGAACACAGGCATGCCCGAGGATGCCAAAAACAGGGCACGTCAGTGTCCATGGACCATCTGGAGCCACGACCACCTCAGTGGAAGACAGCGGGGATGGATGACAACCAAGGTGACCCAGCACCAAGGCCTTCAGATCTGAGCTCACCCCAGTGGGGTCACGGCAAGGACACAAACCCTCACACGGTTGAAAAAATCCTGAATCGACTGAAAATACAGTAAACGGATGAGCTTAACCAGAATTAACCTAGATTCTGCCATCAGTGGGACTGTAGACTCAAAAGAGAGATTAAATTGAATCACAGAAATCATAAAGGCTCATTTCTTAGACCTCTGAGAAATGTGACTAAAATCTGTGCTTAATGTATTTCTCCTTATGATCAACACACAGAGCTCCCTGGGTGGGGCTGCCAGATTTAGCAAATAAAAATATAGAGCCTCTAGCTACATCTGAATTCAGGTAAACAATAAATCCATTTTTGGCATAAGTATATTCCAAGCAATATTTGGGATATACTTATATACAAGATTATTTGTTACTTATCTGTAGTTTAAATAATTTTTAGTATATTTCCCATGCAATATCTGGGATATACTAAAAGATTATTTGTTGTTTATCTGAAATTCAAATTAAACTGGGCGAACTGTACTTTCTCTGACAATCCTCTCCCTCAACCTTCCTCCCTGGAGACGAAGGCAGGTGTGGGGTGGGGGTGGGGGGGTGGGGAGGGATCTTCCTCCCTGTGGACTCAGACCAGGTGGTTAATACTGCTTTATGCCTACCTTCTCCTGAAGCCACAGTGTCAGAATTTGCCTTTTTTTGTTTCAAAGTCCAACTATAGTCTTCAACCCAGCGTTTCAGAATCAACGCCCAGAGCTCCTGAATCGAGGCCACCCCCAAGTACTCCTTCAGGCACTGGAACTCGTTTCGGTAGATTCTGCATTCTTGGTATTCATTTGCCAGGATTGTGAGCTTTAAAGGACTCAGGTTTGTCTTTTTCCTCAAGCTGTATCTGCTCTGTCGGAAGGGGTCTCTACTGGTAAAAGAGAGATACTCCCTAAAGATGTGTAGCTGGGCTTCTTTGTCCACTGCGCTGACGAGCTCCACTGTCCTCACGTCAGGGCGGGCACACAGCGACTTGTAGGACAGGCTGGAGGAGACGGTGCTCACGATCAACTTGCAGTGAGGAGACAGTGAGCCTGGCAGCCAGGAGATATCTTTCACCTGATGAAAAGAGTCAAAGACGGTTGAAAACTTCACAACTTTAAAACTACTTTGCTGGTGTAGGTGGTGGAGAAAAAGGAACCCTCCTATGCTGGAGGAACCCCTCTCCACTATGGAGAACAGTATGGAGGTTCTTTAAAAATCGAAAAATAGAGCTACCACATGATCCTGCCCCCCCACTACTGAGCATATATCTAGAGAAAAACATAATTCAAAAAGATATACGCCCCCCAGTGTTCACAGCAGCACTGTTTACAATAGCCAAGACATGGAAGCAACCTAAAGTCCATCAACAAATACAAGGATAAAGAAGATGTGGTACATATGTACAATGGGATATTAGTCACTCATCGACAGAGTGAAAAAAAGTCATTTGCAGCAACCTGGATGGACCTAGAGACTGTCATACTAAGTGAAGTAAATCAGAGAGAAAAAGAAACAAAATATGATATCACTAATAACTGGAATTTTAAAAAAGAAACAAATAAACTGATTTATAAAACAGAAACAGACAAGATATAGAAAATATACTTACAGTTACCAAGGAGGAAGGAGGGAGGGATAAATTAGGAGTTTGGGATTAAAATATACACACCACTACATATAAAATGGATAACTAACAAGGACCTACTGTATAGCACAGGGAACTATACTCAATATCTTGTAATAACCTAAAATGGAAGAGGATGCAGAAAAGAATATACATATATATGTATAACTGAATCACTTTGTTGTACACCTGAAACTAACACATTGTAAATCAACTATATTTCAATTTTTTTAATTTTTAATAGATTCAGTGGAATATAGTAAGAAAGTATAGGGTAAGGATTGAGGTTCCAGTTATTAACAGTAACTTGGATAGCAAGCAATATGGTGCTAAGACAATACCAATTCACACTCCATATTGACAGATTCACCTCTCCATTAGGGATTTGACAGTACAAATGCAGACTCTGAAGAGGTTCCTACAAGTAAGTACTTTAACAAAATCATAGACTTCTGAAGAATGACCTACAGTGATGGCCAGAGTACAAATTGAAACATTCAACTGAAAAAGAAGATACTATCCTGTGCTGAAGAACTGTCACTTTGGGTAGCAATACTATCATAAATTAAATGGTTTCATTTGGAATAAAAGGAACACCTAATAAAATCTTTCTTGATTCCTTTAACAAACAGCCTTTCCCATCCCTCTTTGCCTAATAATAGCAACTCTCATGGAGAAGGCAATGGCACCCCACTCCAGTACTCTTGCCTGGAAAATCCCACGAACGGAGGAGCCTGGTGGGCTGCAGTCCATGGGGTCGTTAAGAGTCGGACACGACTGAGTGACTTCACTTTCACTTTTCAATTTCATGCATTGGAGACAGAAATGGCAACCCACTCCAGTGTTCTTGCCTGGAGAATCCCAGGGATGGGGGAGCCTGGTGGGCTGCTGTCTATGGGGTCGCACAGAGTCGGACACAACTGAAGTGACCTAGCAGCAGCAGCAGCTCTCATATCCTGACTGCTTACTCTGAGCCGGGCACTGTGTTGAGTGTGGACCAACTGCACTGGTTACTTACATTTTTAAAATCTTCTGTATCTTACGTTGTTTCCACATCTCTCGGGGGAATTTACAGATCCAGGGAAATTGCTCCTCCCAAGGCCAGCCAATTCCTGGGAGCGGTGGGCAGATTGCGTGAAACATACCTTCTGTGTGCAGACAAGCCAACCCATGACCAACCACACCCCGACTCACCTTCTTATTCAACTTGCTCACCAAGCCAGTACTTCCTCTGCCCTAAGTCATCCAAGGGTCAGGTGCCAGACAGTGAGGGAAAGCCCCAGGCCCCAAAGTCCACTAGAATGATTCAAACTAGCAATCCGAGACTGTGTCCTCTGCCCTGCCTTGCCTTTCCCATGAAAACCCCCAAAGTAATTTTGTTGTATATTCTGATCTGCCTTATCTATACTGATTTTTCCATATATCAAATCCCATTGATTGGTTGCTATCTTTAGTTTTTCTTCTGTTTAAAGGGATACTGGATCAATGGCACCTCTAATGCTTTTTAGTGTCAGTCATTGCTTTGGCCCCGAGCTCCTGTCTTCTGCCTTCTGACACCCTAATATTTCCCCCCAGAGCCCTGCATGACAAGGCATGTCTTCTCTCCAAAACTGTAAATCATAAATAATTCTTTCAATGCCATTGGTTTCTCCATGACATCAACTCAGTTATCCCCCTATAAATTAAATCCTAGGTATAATTTTATTTCATTAACTCATTCAGTCCCCCTAACAACCCTCCAGAAAGGCCGAGGAGGAAACTGAAGCACAGAGGGCCTAAACATTTTATCAAATTCATTACGAGGGTAAGCAGCAGAGCTGGGATTCAAACTAAGGGTCTGGCTGCAGGGGCTGGCTCCTCACCACTGCACTGATGCCTTAGGAATTGCCTGACAGTCCCTCCTCCTGAAGAGCTCTCCCTGTTCCCCTCTTCCAGGAAGCCTTTTCCAAAGGTCAAATGCTTTCGTTAGAGGCCTTCACAATACTACATACTGATCTCTGCCAGCACTTAGCACAGATGTAATTTTATATTTATTTATGTGATGATATTACTAATATCTGCCATTCCCTGCTAGAATGAAAGCTCTATTTCTTAGACTATGTCTGTCTGCTTACAGTGCTTTTCCCATGGTAAGCGGTCAATAATTATTTGTTGGATGTATGGTGGTCACCATGTACTGAATTAAAAAGCAGATTACAAAATAATATGGTATATAACTTCACTTATATAAGCGTATGTATGTGTATACAGCTATCCATAGAAAAAAGAAGGTTTAACAATGGTGAGGCTGTGAGGATATTTAATTTTCTATTTTCTTCTTCTTTTTTATATGTTCTATGAGAAATATACATGAATTACACAATTTATAATTATGCATGTATAAGTTTTATAGAAAATGCTTCACAAAGTAATGACTAATACTAAAAAGCATTGGAGGTGCCATTGATCCAATATCATGTCAAACAGAAGAAAAACTAAAGGTAGCAAACAATTGATAGAATTTGATATATGAAAAATTAAGTATAGATAAGGCAAATCAAAATATACAAGCTAAAGAATATAATAGGGGCCCGATAAATGTTTGATTGAAGTATAAACTAGCAGGGCAGAACTGTGCAGCAGTAATGGCCAGTTTCTAGAACCAGGCTTCCCATGCTTGAATTCCAAGTCCACCATCACCTTAGGACCTTCAGCAAGTTGTCTAATATCTCCAAGTCCAATCCCATTTATATAAATAGGGATGATGATCCCAGTCTATCAAGGATTGCTGTGAGAATTCAATGTAAATATCTCTAAAGTTTCTAGAATAATGCCTGGCTTGTTGTGTTATGTATTTGTTTCGTAAAATATTCAGAAGTAACTAGAAGCAGCATTGCCTATAACTATAGATATGCAATGCAAGGGAATGGTATTGTGTACATTCTAAATCAAGCCGTTTTCCAACAAGGACCTACTGTATAGCACATAGAACTCCACTCAATATTATGTGGCAGCCTGGAGGAGAGGGGGGTTTAGAGGAGAATGGCTCCATGTATATGTATGGCTGAGTCCCTTCTCTGTTCACCTGAAATTATTACAACATTGTTAATTGGCTATATCCCAATACAAAATAAAAAGTTCAAAAAAATTAATTAAGGGGTTTTCTTTTTATTAAATAATAATAAAATGGATATTATTTTGAAAAGAGATTACCTTCTCTCCTGAAATCCCATATATACCAGCCAATTCTTCAATTCCGTCCAGTACAAGTATACATGGCTTTACATTGATGGAAGCAATGAATACGTCTACAAGAAGTGAAAAGGCCAAGATATTTGCATCTTCATTGAGAATATCAGTTTCAAGCTGGGTACCTACAGCATAGAAATGTGCTCAAATTAGGTATATGTTAATGGGTTGGGGAAGCAGAAGGGGTTGGGAACAAGGAGTGCTACCCACAGCTGTATGACACATACAGATGGTGTAGGATGGTGTGTGCATGCTCAGCCACTCAGTCTTGTCTGACTCTTTGTGACTCCATGGACTGCCCGCCAAGGTCCTCTGTCCACAGGATTTTCCAGGCAAGAATGCTCGAGTGGGTTGCCATTCCCTTCTCCAGGGGATCTTCTCGACCCAGGGATCGAACTCAAGTATCCTGTGTCTCTTGAATTGGCAGGCGGGCGCTTTACCACTGAGCCACCTGGGAAGGCCATATGTGTGATGAGCAGTCTCAAAATATTCAACCCTAAAGAGGTAATGATATTTACCACCATGTGTCTCCTACATATTTTCAGGATTTTATATAAAAAATATTATGTATGATCCAAAGCGCTACTCTCACTTTCCAAAATGCAAAAATTGATCATGTTACAAAGAACTGGATGGGAAGAAAGAGAAGTCAGGCTATGTGATCTGTGAAGTTTCTGCACCGCCTTAAGATCAGTTCCTGTTTAGAGGTCACAGCCACCACTCTGGGGGTCCAGCTGTGTGAGTGCATGCACACACACACACACACACACACAATATCTCCCACCCACCACCTAGTTTCTTTGGTCCTGGCTCATTTTAAACCTAACACAACTGATCCTAAATAACTCTACCCTTAGTAATGGACTCCAAACCTTGGATTCTGGAAATTACTAGGAAGAATTAAGTTATGAATCAGCAAAGACTAAAGGAAGTAATTTGAGAGGACCAACTTGCAGGATGTGATTAAGTGACACACTAGCAGCAACCCAAAATGGTAGTCACCTACCTAATATTCTAAGAGCACTTTGGGACATACAATTTCTGCCTTGCTTTTAATTTTCAAAACTAATATTTTTCAAATAAATTAAGACCTGTTAGGATCTAGAAATCAAGTTATGCAAAGAAACTGGACTGGATTAAGTTTCTTAAGTATATGAAGATTTAATCTATTTAAGAATCCACCTGCCAATGCAGGGGACACAGGTTCGATCCCTGATCCGGGAAGATCCCACATGCCTTGGAGCAACTAAGCCCATGCGCCCCAACTACTGAGGCTGTGCTCTAGAGCCTTTGAGCCGCAATACTGAGCCCACGTGCTACAACCACTAAAGCCCAAGTGCCTAGAGCCTGTGCTCTGCAACAAGAGAAGCCACCGCAATTAGAAGCCCATACGTTGCAACTAGAGAATAGCTCCTGCTCCCCACAACTAGAGAAATCCCTGGGGCAGCAACGAAGACTCAGCACAGCCAAAAATTCATTAATTTTTAAAAAATTTACTCTATTTTGTCCAAGCAGGGAGAGTAACTGTATTACACAGAAGCATAACTGTGCTAACATCAAGACAGACCTCTTGGGGAAAAACAATGAGATGTTGATGAAGCCCTCAGCACAGCATCTGGCCCCCAGAAAGCCTTTGATAAAAGGAGCTCCTTGTTAGTTAGGGCTGCTGCTAGGGTCTGGAGTAATACAGTGAGGAAACATGAAAAGAGGAAAGGCGGAGGCTCTTCTCTGACCTTCTATGAAGCCTGTCATGAGGGGGACGTCAGCTGCAGCTGCCTAGCAGGCAAGGGCACTTGGGTCAGATACTTGGCCACGGGTGGGCAGTTCTCCTCTGCTAGATCGCTATATCCTGGCCAGCAGGGGTGGGGACAGAGGAGCAGAAATGTCAGCTTCACCCAGGGGAGTTTTAGCGTCCCCATGATGGGGAGGGAGGGCAGGGCTCACAGCCCACACAGGCGCTGCAGCTGCGGACAGCTGAGTTGGGTACAAGAAAATGCTCTCTGCCTGCATCTTCATGTGACCTCTCAGGCCTGTCTGTGCTCTCAGCAGTGGCTCCTCCTCTTCCCACGTCCACCTCCCTCAGGTGAAAGCCAGCTTCCAAGCCAAGGCGGTGATGCTAAACGATGCTGGAGCCAGCCAGCCCTGCTCATCCTGGCTTCCCCTGAGCTTCCGTGTAGCATGCATGCGTGCTCAGTCATGTTTGACTCTCTGCGACCCCACGGACTGTAGCCTGCCAGGCTCCCCTGTCCGTGGGATTTTCCAGGCAAGAATACTAGAGTGGGTTGCCATTTCCTTCTCCAGGGGATCTTCCTGACCCAGGAATTGAACCCACATCTCCTGCGCTGCAGGTGGATTCTTTACCATGGAGACACTGGAGAACAGCTACCAACTCTCTTGCTTTCCATCCTTGCACCCCTTAGTTTAGATAATGAATAGGACTTTCTTGTTTCCCTCAGCTGTCCCCCACTCCCTGCTTCTTTCTCCAGTTCAGCTCAAAGGAATAATAACAAAAGCAATAACAGCAAACTATGCCAAGGACCCATTTAAGTTCTTTACATGTATCATCTGTTAACCCTGACACAGCTTTCTGTAGGTACTATTATTCCCATCCCCATTTTAGAGATGAGAAACTGAGGCACAGATTGCTTAAGTGAACTGCCTAAGATCACAGAGCTAGTAAATAGTGGAGCCAGAACTGAAAATCCGGGCGGGCCAAGTCCAGAACCACTGCCTTCCCATTAACAAGGAGAGGTGGTGCCTGACTGTCAAGTGTTCACAGGCTGTTAATGAATTTATTCTGCTTTGTCAGCTTAAAGATTTGTTTGTTTGAAAGACAGCAGCTGTTTTTATTAGGCGCTTTCCATACCTAAAAAGATACTCAAGAAAACAGCAATTTATTTGGGGAATAAAATCATAATTGCATGTGTACAGTTGAGCATCTAATCATCAGCCTTGCCAGAATGAACACCTTTGGGATGAGCCTGAGTGGTACTAGTCGCTTTCACTTATAATCAGACACACCTGCTGCTACTGATTTTGACTTTACCCACTTAGCACACTCTGAGAAATGCAGCCACTAAAAACTCACACCCACGTGATCACTTTATTTACTCACAGACACACCTACACACACACACGCAGAAGGGAACACATATTTGTCCCTTCATCCAGAGATGATCTACACCTATCAAAACTCCCCCAGGGCCCCGACACTCGCTCAGTACCCAGAGGCTCATGTGGGTACAAGCCCTGGGTGAGAAAGGATGAAGTCTCCAAAGCAGGAAGGGTCAGACACATACAAACATGCAAATACACAGAAGGCACCTAATGATGATAATAATATCTAATATCTGTTGGTGCTGCGGTTTCCCTGGTAGCTCAGCCAGTAAAGAATCTGCCTGAAAAGCAGGAGACCCCGGTTCAATTTCTGGGTTGGGAAGATCCCCTGGAGAAGGGATAGGCTACCCACTCCAGTATTCTTGAGCTTCCCTGGTGACTCAAATGGTAAAGAATCCACCTGCAGTACAGGAGACCTTGGTTCGATCCCTGCAATCAGAAGAGCCCCTGGAGGAGGGCATGGCAACCCAGTCCAGTATTCTTGCCTGAAGAATCCCCATAGACAGAGGAGCCTGACGGGCTACAGTCCATGGGGTCACAAAGAGTCAGACATGATTGAGAAACCAAGCACAGCACAGCACTATATGCCAAGCATTGTGTTAAGTGTCTTTGTTTCTCAGACTTTATCTTAGTTCATCCTCTCAACTACCTACAAGACATCTTTTTCCTTCCTATCTATATTTCACAAATGGGAAAACTGAGCCAGAGAGAGTTAAATAACTCGCCCAGGTCTCACAGCTAATAGAAGCCATCGGGCTCCCCAGCTTCTCCTAGAACAGAGGTGGATCCCATAGGATTGTTCTCTCTGTCCACGTAAGCCTTGCATCTTCAATCTCTCCTGACCAAAGCAGAATTCTTGATTACCCTCGAAACCTGCTGCCCCATCAACGTTGTCCCATTTCAGTGAACCACCCTGACTGTCCACCTAGTTTCCTTAAGCCGAAAACTAGGAGAATCCGTAATCTCTCCCTGTCCTTCAGTTCTCACATTCAATTCCTCAGTGTGCTCCCATCCATCCCCTTGCTCCTCCGCTCCCCCAAGCTATCACCTCTTCCCACTTGGACCACTGTGATAGCCTCTAACAAGTGTCACTGCCACCATGCTGACTCCCCCACACCTATTTCTACACAGGAGACGATTTTGAGCTTTGACAAATACCAACCAAATCATGCCAGTTCCCTGCTCAAAATCCTCCACTGGCCTCCCACTGCACACAAGAGAATCTAACCCAAGATCCTGTTCTACAAAACTCAGATACAAAGTGGCGCATCCTCTATCTTATCCTGCTTCGTCTGGTAGCACTCCCCTCATCCCCCACCAGAGTGTGGACACACTGCCTCCTTCCCTTTCTGACTCACTCCACTTTGTTTCCAGCTTAGGGACCTTAGTTGTCCCTTCTGTCTGGAATGTTCTGATCTCCTCATGGCTGGCTCCTTCTTGTCTGTGAGATCTCCCAAGAGTGTAGCAGAGATGGCCGCCTGTCCTGTGAAAGTTTATGCTCCCTCTTAAAGACGGTGAGGGTAGCTTTCTATTCCTACCTGACTCCTTCCCATTGTGGCCATGGGAGCCTAGGGTGGCTGACTTCTTGCCAAAAGAATGAGGGTGGAAGTGACTCATGTCACAACCTGGCTGAGACTTTTAAGGAAAGGTGTGCCTTTTCCACTCGATTTCCTCTTCCTCTAGCCAAAAGCAGATGACTGAGGCCCTAGAAGATGACACAGCCTCAAGATGGAAAGAGCCTGCGGCCCCAAATCACCACGTGGGAAAAAGCCACTCGTTCTCTAACTAGGAACCCTGAACTGAACTGTTGCATGAGCTAGAAATGGCTCAGATGGTAAAGAATCTGCCTGCAGTGCAGGAGACCTGGGTTCGATCCCTGGGTTGGGAAGATTCCTTGGAGAAGGGACTAGCAACCCACTCCAGTATTCTTGCCTAGAGAATCCCATGGACAGAGGAGCCTGGCAGACTACAGTCCATGGGAGTCTCAAAGAATCAGACACGACTGAGTGACTAACACAAACACGAGCTAGAAATAAACTTCGAGAAGCCACTGAAATGGGATGTATAAACAGCAGCCAAAGTCATTCCAACTAATACAGAGATACAGTTCATGACCACTCAACCTCAACAGCCAGCCCATCGTCTCAGCACACCACTCTGTGTGGCATTCATCATTATTTGAAACATCTCTTGATTATTGGCTATCTGCCTTTCTCAACAGAACATTAGACCTATGGGAGTCATGATCTTGTTTGCCAGACTCAGTGTTATGTCCCCAGAACCCAAACCAATGACAGGCACAGAACAGGCAACCAATAAATACTTTGTAATGAATGAGTGAGTAAACATGCTTAGTAGAGAGCTACTGAACTGACCGGGAGGAGCAATAGCTGAAAACGAAGAACTATGGCAGCCTCTTGATGAAAGTAAAAGAGGAGAGTGAAAAGTTGGCTTAAAGCTCAACATTCAAAAAACTAAGATCATGGCATCTGGTCCCATCACTTCAAGGCAAATAGACGGGGAAACAGTGGAAACAGTCGCAGACTCTTTTGGGGGGGCTCCAAAACCACTGCAGATGGTGACTGCAGCCATGATATTAAAAGCTGCTTACTCCTTGGAAGGAAAATTATGACCAACCTAGACAGCATATTAAGAAGCAGAGACATTACTTTGCCAACAAAGGTCCGTCTAGTCAAGGCTATGGTTTTTCCAGTGGTCATGTATGGATGTGAGAGTTGGACTATAAAGAAAGCTGAGCACTGAAGAATTGATGCTTTTGAACTGTGGTGTTGGAGAAGACTCCTGAGAGCCCCTTGGACTGCAAGGAGATCCAACCAGTCCATCCTAAAGGAAATCAGTCCTGGGTGTTCATTGGAAGGACTGATGTTGAAGCTGAAACTCTAATATTTTGGCCACCTGATGTGAAGAACTGACTCATTTGAAAAAATTCTGATGCTTGGAAAGATTGAAGGTGGGAGGAGAAGGGGGCAACAGAGGATGAGATGGTTGGATGGCATCACTGACTCAATGGACATGAGTTTGAGTGAACTCTGGGAGTTGGTGATGGACAGGGAGGCCTGGCCTGCTGCAGTCCACAGGGTCGCAAAGAGTCAGACACGACTGAGTGACTGAACTGAACTGAACTGAACCTGAGCAATAGCTGAGAGGCACATCCTGCCTTGGAGCCCTTGCAACTGTTCCCATTGACCGGAATGTTCTCCCTGAGATAATCTGCCTGGCTCCCTCTTTCAAGTATTTATTCAAATGTCCCTTCCTCAGTGAAGCTTGCCCAGACGATACCTTTAAAGTCCTAAAATCCTTACACATACACACTGCCTACTTTCTTTCTCTGATTTATTTTTCTTCATAGAACTTAACCTCTTCCAAACATTCTATATTTTTTAGTCATTAACTCTTTGTCCCCTTTGCTCTCCAATAACAGGAAAACCCCATGAGGCTAACGTATTCTGTTCACTTTTTTCACGGTTGTATCCCCACTGGCATATAAGGCACTCAGTTCACATTTGGGGAAGGAAAGAAGAAAGAAAGGAAGAAAAGAAACAATTCTGAGAGCAGAAGAGGTGGGCGGATACATAGGCAAGACTATATAAGGGTTTAGATTGGAACAAGAGAAAAATAGCCTCGTGGGCAGAAGACAGAATGATCACTTTTAAACAAAATTTTTCTGAATGAATTTCAAAGTCTAATTCCATTACCATAGTGTTTGTACTGCAATTCTGTGATGAAGTAATGGATCACGGACATGATGTCACTGCTTTCACAGGTGCTGCCCACAAAATGAGGGATCAGCACCATGTTCGGGTATTTCGTCTTGAAATAGTTCACCCAGTTGGCAAGTAGAGTGGACTTGCCACAACCACGTTCTCCAGACAACAGCAAAATAGACTTGTAAGCTGGAAGAGGATTTATTCTGAAAAACAAACGGGGGAAATGTAGTCAAGAATAACTACCCAAAAAGAGGGAGGGAGGGAAATTTTTCCTGCATACATCTGTCTCTAAGAGAGATGAAATTCTAGTCTCTCTGGGAGGGAGCTTCATGAGGGAGGGAATACATGTATATATATTGCATGTGTGTTCAGTCATGTCCAGCTCTTTGCAACTCCATGAACTATAGCCCGCCAGGCTCCTCTGTCCATGGGATTTCCCAGGTAAGAATACTGGAGCAGGTTGCCATTTCTTTCTCCAGGGATGTACACATATAGCTGATTCATTTCATTGTACAGCAGAAACTAACACAACATTATAAAGCAATTATATTCCAATCTTTTAAAAGTTAAAAGAAATTCCAGTCTCTCCACTGTGAACTCACTTGCTTCCAAACAAGACATTCTCTCTCTGGGTTCGGCTCTGTCCTGTATAAAATTAGGAGAGTGGAAAGATGGTAACCTTGGAAGGCTCCTCCAACTACCATAGACTCTAGGGTTGTCCAACATGAACCTGGGGTTATGTCAAGGGCCCCACCTGCCCAAAGATCCTGGAAGGGAGACTCTGCACCATCAGGAGAGAGAATAAAAAATCAAAACACTCATACGCCAAGGATTCCCATAATCCTGATGACCATGACATTAGAAATGCAACAAAATGACCACAGTTGTCAGTGACTCTCTGAGCAGTAGCCAGCTGCTCCATGGGGGTGTTTTGGCTTGTAATAAGGAATAAATGACTTCTCTGAACTGGCGTGAGCACAGTATAACTTGTCTTGTTGCACAGTCTTAGCCACTGGACCACCAGGGAAGTCCCCCGAGCACCATGCTGTTTTAACCAAATAAACTGTCTTCCTCTTGGCATGGGTTCCCGGAACCATAAGAATGTTAGTAGCTCTGCAGTCATAGTGGGTGGTGAGACTGGGGCAGAGACAGTGGAGCATAGCCCTGAGCCACCGTGGGTTTATCTCAAATCCTGAAACCCTCACAGAATAAATGATACCTATGGTAAGAACTTGAGGATGAGAATAGAAGAAATAAAACAGTCCAAGGAACCTCCCTATTTCTAGGGTTGAAACTGGGAAGGACACCACAGACAACCCAGCTTTCTTCATGCCCCAGCCTTTTCATGCCTGTGGGTGGTGAAGAGAATACGTCACCACCCAGAAAAGGAAAAGATATGGGGGTCTGAATGAAGAGGATACTGAGAAAAAGTGAAGGAGTGCAAACTTTGGGTGAAGTGAAGTGAAAGTCACTCAGTCGTGTCTGACTCTTTGTGACCCCATGGACTATACAGTCCATGGAATTCTCCAGGCCAGAATACTGAAGTGGGTAGCCTTTCCCTTCTCCAGGGGATCTTCCCTTCCAAGAAATCAAACCAGGGTCTCCTGCATTGCAGGTGGCTTCTTTGTCTGAATGAAGAGAACACTGAAAAAAGTGAAGGAGTGCAAACTTTGGGTAAGGTAACTCAATTCCTTGCTATGGCCCATAGTCAGCCATTAACAAGTGTTGGCTGAATATCTTAATAACGAGCTGATGATGTATGTGGAAGTTCTTTGTAAATTATGCAATACTGTACAGATGCATTAGTCATGTTTCCTAATCCAACTTTTTCTCCTTAAAATCATTTCATCATTGTCAGGAATAACTTAGACAAACTTCGGACTATGGGATTAAAACAGAAGGCGAGCTCTCTGTCCTCCAGGGTTTATAATCTTCTTGAGGAGACTGGAAGAAAGAACTGAAACAGTCAGGAAAATTTAGCAGTTGCAGAGTGAGTTCTGATGAGGAGATTCTAACCCGGGGGTGGCTTTTTTAGGAAGCCTGTCTTACAGGCAGGGGCAGAAAGGGGGAGGGAAGGAAGATATTCCAAATTGGAGGAGTCTATTCACTAAAGTCAGACTGCTTTGCTTGGGATTTCTTGACGTCGTACCTGAGAACAGAGTCTAAGCTGGAGCCTGCTGCAGGACTGTTAAAATCAGATTCCATATCCTTTAAGGCAAATCTTTCCAAGATTTCAAAGATCCTGCTAGACTCCTTGGAAATAACAAACACTTCCTTGCACTTCTCAGTGAACTCTTCATGATAGAAACGTTCAAAGTTGTGCTTAAAGTCTTTAGAGACAAAAAGATATATTTTAATGTCTTAGATTTGTAGTTTAGCATTTTCCATTTCACATGGTTATTATGAATGCCCAGGGAAGTGTTCTGTGTCCCTACCACCATCTTTCTATGTTAGCACAATATTTCATAACCCACTCTACGTTGTAATGCAAGGAAGCTACAGGCAAGCAATGCTACTTGTATCTGAAATCCTACTTAGGATTCCAAGTTATTTCATGATCTCACAATGAACAGGGCAAAAGAAAAAAAAAAACTGGATTTGCTACATATATCCTCTTGTATTTTTAGATTGTTAGCTAAGTATAAGTTACCTAATTCAATCTCATGGCATATGTGTTTCTATCCAGGGCAATGGTTGGGGGAGGGAGTGGGGTGTATTTTTAGGATAAGATGCCCTAATACAATGATAACCATGAGTACAGTTTCAACTCTGCCATTGGGCAAGTCCCTTAAACTCTCAGGTAAAATAAGTGGCAGCCAGACAACTGGATCTCTGAGATTCCTTCTGGCTTCAATTTAATGTGTTTCTAAACTCATTGTTAAAGCCAAGGCATTCTGGACTGCCAAAATGTACCCCCATCTCTAGAGATACCTACATCTTCCAGAGTTTGGGAATGGGTTGTTTTTTAAATGAGGCAGGAGAATGAACATCTCTGGTTTAACCTGGTAAGGTCTCAAGACATCTTATACTTCCATAGTTAACTGGGCTGCCCTCTGGTTCAGGTAAGGGCCGGAACAGACCTAGAGGACCAACAGTTTGGCCAAGGTCAGCTGCAAATTTCAAGATCTTAGAGAGAATTGGAGACGATCCCACAACCTAATGGGTCTCTTTAGCTCACCATGAACCTCACTCACCAGTCTCAGTTAACTCTAAGGACCTCAGAAGTGCTTCTAAAAGTCAAGAGTGTGACTGCCTTATGATAACCATCAGCTACCCATATGGCCTATTTTTACCCCAGCTATGAGATTTTGGAACTATGTGGGCAATTAAAGGGTACTGAAGATCCAAAAGAAAAATAATTTATCCTTCTATTCTAAAGATTTTTTAATAGTTCACCCATTCTGTACCTTCTACTGCAGACATGTAGTCCATATATTACATATTTAAAACTAAAGTCTAAAACAAACTAACCTTTCAATAGTAACCAACATCAAAGACTAAGGAGAAAACTATAGAGAAACAATTTGTCTCTCACCCAAATACACAGAAAGGTTTAATTCTTGAACATGTTAGTAAACATTAACTGACGGATGCAGTTCACACTGAGACTAGTCAAAAAATATCATTATTAACTATACTTCAGGCTTTAGTAAAATATATACTATATTCTCCCAGGACTCATTTTTTTCATGATTCACCCATTAGCATAATATATGTCAGGCACTGTTTTCGGGTGCTTGCTGCTGCTGCTGCTAAGTCGCTTCAGTCGTGTCCGACTCTGTGTGACCCCACAGATGGCAGCCCACCAGGCTCTCCTGTCCCTGGGATTCTCCAGGCAAGAACACTGGGGTGGGTTGCCATTTCCTTCTCCAATGCATGAAAGTGAAAAGTCAAAGTGAAGTCGCTCAGTTGTGTCCGACTCTTAGCGACTCCATGGACTGCAGCCTACCAGGCTCCTCTGTCCATGGGATTTTCCAGGCAAGAGTACTGGAGTGGGTTGCCACTGCCTTCTCCATTTCGGTGCTTAATATACGTTATTACTCACAAGGTGATTAATGCTAACCAGAAATCAGAAGAAATCTAGGCTTACCAATATTATGTCATTTTCCCAAGGTCACACAGCTAGAAACTGAAAAATCTTGGATCTGAGAACATGTCTGTCTTTGGACATTCTAAAACTCCAAGGCTGTAGTGAATACTGAAGATATTTTGGCACTGCTCAACACCCTATTGAGCTACAGACTATCATTTCAGGTCCCACCTTGTCTCAACTCTCAATTCATGTTAATGTAGTGGGTCTGACTCCCTGCACCTCCAGAGGTGGCACAGGACCCAGGATTAGCCAAATCAGAGAGTCATATCACATCAATCACAATACCAGTGATTGAGTCAGATACAAGCATATAGTCCAAGTCCCGCTAATCAGGAACAGAAAGACTTAATGGTAGGACTTTGAGTCATTTACTGCTGGACTCGAACCTGGAGCTACTACAGCCATCTTCCCTCCATAATGGAGAAGCCAAAGAACTGAGGCAGCAGGAGGACAGCAGAGCCATCAGAGAAACAGTGAGAAACAAGGGCCTGGAATCCTCCTTTGAGCAAGTGGATGCAGCTTGAGCTGAACAAGACCTATCCCTAGGCTTTCAAGTTATATAAACTAATAAATTCTTTCTCTTGAAGCCATTGTAAGTCATTTGCAACCCAGAGTAATGATCGATACAATATTCTTTTCTAGGACCCCAAAATGATTTGGTTTGTAGGTGGAGTCTAGTTTGACCAGCACAGGTGGGATTTCACATCTCACCCCCAACAATGAATGTGAATGACTTTAGGTAGGTCAACTCCCTCCTATTCAGCTGACCACAGATCCGCTCCCTATCATATTACAAGGACTCTGCCTGCCTGGTCCCTAAAGCATGTGAGAATGCACCATCCTCATTCCGCATTCCCACACTACTTGGGCCCTTACAATGGTAATTCATAATCTTTTTTGTGTCATTAAACCTTTTTGATCAAAGACAGTGTCTTCCTTTGATCGATGTCTTCCTACGTCCACCAAACACACATATGCATTAAAACATTCTATTTTTCATATAATTTCATGGCATCGCAGATCCCTCCCAAAGTCTATTCTAGGTGAAGAATCTATTCTAGATTCTAGGTGAAGAATCTCCACCCTATTCTGATGGTGTTCTTCCGTTTTTAATCTGTACGTGTCTACAAGACACTGCTTTCAAAATAACTATAATCATTTCAATATGATGTCAGGTAGTGCTTTTCAAACTTTGATGCATATGCAACTCACCTGTCATCTTTATTAAAATGCAAATTCTAATTCAATAGACCCAGAATGCATTTCTAGCAAGTTCCTAGGTGATGCTGAGACTACCAGTCCATGGATTACTGACTCCATGAGTAGTAAGGGTGAAAGCAAATGAGCATTGTTTTGAAGTCAGAAGGACCTGGGTTCAAATTCTAGAATGATCCCTCACTGGTGAAGTGACATTAGGTAAGTCACTTAACTGCTACACAGCTTTCATTGGTTCATCTGTAAAACAGCAATTATAGCATCTACCTTGCAGGTCTAAATCTTAAAGATTAAAAGTGATAACATGCAAAAATCACCTGACAATAAAAGTTCTCTTCCCTTTAGATTAGGGTTTCTCAACCTTGGCATTATTGACATTTGCAATTGAAAAATTCTTTATTATGAGGGGCAGTTCTGTGCACTGGAGGATGTAACAGTGACCCTGACCTCCACCTGGTAGATACCAGTAGCACACCCCCAACTGTGACACCAAAAATGTCTTCAGATGTAACCAGAAGTCCCCTGGGGGTAAAATCAGCCTTGGTCTAGAACCTCTGCTCTGGATCTACACATTAACTGCCAAACATTTTAGGTCTTCCCCAAGCTCCTTGACTTCCTAAATCGTCTTCCATGACCTACTATTTACTCTTATTCTCAGTTTCAAAAATCTTCATATGAAGTGAATGTTACGGGAATATGCTAACAATTTTAAATGCATAAATAACATTTCAACCATTTTAAAATTCCGTTCACAAGGAAGACACACAAAACACATGACCCTATGACAGTAGACTTAGCTATCTCCATATTTACTAACCTGTATTTTCCGTCATTACAGTGGCTGGGCAAAGTTTCTCTATCACGACCAACCAGTCCTTGAGAATCAGCTCACCCAACTCATGGAGATCTCTATACAACCTGACAGGGAGCCCTTTGCTAATAATCTTGGCCTTCAGCATTCCGATCTTTAATCTCTCCTCATCGTCAGTCGGACAACCCGAAGACAGCATCTCCTCTTTTTCCTCATCCCAAGTCTTCAGCGGCATGGTTCCCCTCCTAAAGTAAAAATACTGAAATTGAGACTCATTCAGAAATGCTGCTTGGATGACCTCTAACTCCATCAGACTGCAGGTGGGATACTCCAGGACCCAAGGATAACCGTTTTTTGCAGCAACATAGAGATTCTGTTCCACTCTGGATAAACTTGACAAGTCAGTTGCCTTGGAGAACATGACAGGTGAGTAGTTACGGAGAAAGTCCCCGTATGTTTGACCCAGCAAGCAGATGAAAAAAGGAAAGCAGCTGTTCACGTAGTCAAGACAGAGCTTCAGGTGTTGTGACTGGAGACAAAAATGCTGTCTAAACAGATTGGAGAGTGAGGGTACTTGGGCCTCCAACCCTGACCACCTCAGGTCCACAGCTTTGAAATACGTGCCCCGGGAATTGCAGAGTTCATTCAGCTGAGGGAAGATATAGCTTGCCAAAAAGTCTCTCTCTTCTTCAAAATCACCCAGAGTCGAGCAGATGTAAGGCTGAATGGGTTTCTGCGGCTTTAAAAGGAATTGGGCAGACCTGTCTTCACTCTCATTTGCCTTCATTTCACTTTGCTCAGAGATGATATAACCCTTAAAACGGAACAATTTTTGTTCTGGTGCAGCCACCAACCTCCTCTGCTTCTACAACTTTCTCCTAATTATGTTTGCTATAAACATATTGAAATCTTTCCCCAGAATGTCTTCTTCTTATAGATACTATAATGTGATTGATGCCAAACAATGCACAGATCAGACTTGAAAAACAATCGAGTTTAAGTCAGGACTGAAAAAGAAAAAAGAAATTCTTTTTAGGATTCCAGGAAGTTCATTGAACCTCTGTTTCCCCAAAGCTTTTGCTGAAGAGCTGAGATCCACAGGTGGTAAGTGGGCACTGAATACAGTTCTCCCTGTTTGCCTCAGCATCCCCCATCCTACTTTTCCAGTGTTCCTTCTGCCCCTCCCTGTTAATTTGGAATCTATGCAAGGGAACTTGCTAAAGTGTGAAAAGGAAGGCAAATGCAGAAAAGGAGCCTAGCATACCTAGCAACAGAATAAGCCAAGACCCATGACCAGAAGCAAGAATGAAAATTGTTATGAAGTTGAGGTCAGGAAAGAGGAATAAATTAAAATAGCAATATAATAAGGCCCAAGACCAATAATGCACCTGGCATCTGAGAGGCAAGGAAGTCTGGATCTAAGAACTTCATGGAGTACTGTGATTATTTCTATCTCAAGTTGTGCGGGCTCTTACAACATTGCATTCACCTACATGCATTGGTAATTCAATTCCACTGAGCTAATGGAAAAACACACACCCTCCAACAATGAGGTAGATATGCTTGCATCTTGCTCAGAAGCAAAAGATTCAATGAAAAGTACCTAGTTTTATGAGCTTTTTCTTGATGCAACTCATTTCCTTACCAAATGCTGCTTCACTGTTTGTTGCTTTCACCTATAGAGAAACATACCGTGTTATCATGAATAGGGCAGTTTTCCATCAAGATCACCTGACAAGAATATAATAATGCATTATCTTTGGAAAAAGTGTTAACCCTTTTGCATTTAATTGTAACAATAATCATACAATAGATAATATTACCACTCCGCTTCACTGATGAAGAAACAAAAGTTCAGACAGGATAAGCAACATGTCCAAAGTCACTTGGCTAGTAAGTGAAGAGCCAGGATCTAAACACAAGTCAGCCTGACTCCAGGACACATACATTATACTGCCTCCATATTATATGGATAAGACTCTAGGTCTTGAAGATACCATAGATCAATGCATAGAAAACACCTATACAATAAATGATACTGTAATAAGTAGGTGACAATTAGAAACAATTAATCTCACACAAACAAAATCTAAAAGATAACTGAAGAGGCATCATGAGCACTTTATTAAAAGACTTTTTGCCTGCCATTTAGGAGGCTAGAATTAGATTATCATTACTTGAAAATATCCATCTTTTCCTATTTCCAAGTGATCAGAGGTAATTTATATCTTGGTCTCTACCAGGCCCCAAACAGCCAGCATAAGGACTGGCTCAGAGTAGGTGACAGGTGAATATTTGTTGAACAAAAGAATTTAGTATAATTTTTAAATGAAAACATAATTAAATATTAATCAAACTGGGAAAAGATTTCCAAAACTTTTAAGCTATAGAAGAAATCACAAAAGATGTACAAATAATAACCACATTTTTAAAAGACGTAAAGGCAAACAATGGACTGTAAAAAATATTTGCCACAAATAAATTTATCTTTATTCTAAGAAAAATACTGACATCCTAGTAGATATACAAGCAAAAGATACAAATAAGTTAAAAAAAATACAAGAATATATATAAAAGCATATTTAACCTTTCTAGAATTCAAAGAAATCTAAAATGATACAGATATTTGATACAGATATCAAATAGCTGTATATTATTATACAGATAATCAATGATACAGATATTTGAAAGTATAGCTATCGAAACCATGGAGTCCCAAAGAGTTGGACACAGCTTAGTGACTGAACAACAATAACAATCTAAATATTGGTGAAATTTATACCTTATGTATACTTATGGAATTGTAAACTGGTAATTCTGGAAAGCTATTAGAAAGTATGTTTGGAAAGTAAATAGCAATATACTTCAAAATATATTACTACTTTCTGGGAATCACTCCAAGGAACTAATCAAAATAGTGAAAAACTACAACTGTTAGGTGTTCATTGCATTGTTTATGATAGAAAAAAATAGAAAAAGAAAGAAAGCAAACTAAATGGTCTTCACAAATGATATAACTCCAAGGAACTAATCAAAATAGTGAAAAACTACAACTGTTAGGTGTTCATTGCATTGTTTATGATAGAAAAAAATAGAAAAAGAAAGAAAGCAAACTAAATGGTCTTCACAAATGATATAACTTGTCACTGATGGCAAGCTATATATATATATATATTAAAAAAGAAAGTTGTGGGCTTCTGCTTCCAGCCATGATAAATAACAGGGACAAGACTTACCTACCCCCTTCAAAAAATTAGAAAACTGGACAAAACATATTAATTAGCTATTTTCAGATATTATACATCAGGCAGTAGAAAGTGTGTGATCCTAGAGAGAAGTAAACTAAGGGAGTTATCATCAGAAAAAGTAGACTTCAGAACAAGTGTCACTGGTAATAGAAAGTGACATTACATAATGACAAAGTAGTCCATGAAGAAAGTACAATAATCCTAAGTATGCATGCACCTAACAACAGAGTTTTAAAACACACAAAGCAAAACTGGTAGAAATGACAGGAGAACTAGACAAACCCATAACACAAGTTACAGATTTTAAAACTTGTCTCTGAAGTAATCGATAGTTTAAGTAGTCAGATAATCAGCAAAGATGTAGAAGATCTGAAAAACACTATCAAGCAAATTGATTTTGAACATTTCACCCAAAAGCAGCAGAATACAGATTTTTCTAGCGTGCACACAGAACAATCACCAAAATGAACCAGCTTCCAGGCCAAAGTTCAGCAAAATGCAGCCTAAAGGCCAAGGCCTACCTGTTCCCTGTTTTTATAAAGAACATTTTACTGGAACTCAGCCACTTTCACTTATAGTGAGTATTTAATATTACAACAGCAGAGCTGAGTAGTCATGATAGAGATTATTTGGCCCACAAAGCCTGAAATATTTTCTATCTGGCCTTTTAAGCAATAAGTGTGCTGAAGTCCATCCTAGGTCATAAACCAATACTCTAACAAATCTGAAAGAACTAAAATCATATAAATTCTGTTCTCTAACCCCAATGGAATTAAATTTGAAACTGATGACAGAAAGATACCTGAAAAACTGACAAGTTTTGGAAATTAAATAATACATTTCTGAATAACTCATGAGTCAAAGAGAAAAGCAAAAAAAAAAAAAAAAAAAAACCCACAAAACACAGCGAATGGTGACAGAAAATAGACCATTAGTTGCCTGGTAGAGGATGGGGAGAAAATAACTGGGAAGAGAACTCTTTACAGCACTGGGAATGTTTTCTATCATAATCATAGTGGTAATTAGGTGTAGGCATTCATCAAAATTTACCAACTGACCACTTAAAATGGGTGCATTTTATATAAATTAGACCAAAAATAGAGCTGATTCTTTAAAAATCTGAGGACTAGGACTTCCCTGGTGGTCCAGTAGCTAAGACTTCATTTTTCCAGTGCAGATGGCCCAAGTTCGATTCCTGGTCAGGGAACTAAGATCCCTGTGGTATGGCCAAGTAATAATGTTAATAACTCCACAACTGCTAATAAAGAACCTTCCCAGTTTTTGTAGAAATAGAGGATTAATGGGGACAGGAGTGGGGAGGTGGACAGAAGTAGAAGAAGAAGTTATCTTGGAGTGGAAAGATAAAAGTAGGATATGATTTTTTTATTTTACTTTAAAACAGTGTAAGCAAAAAAAAACATTAACTACAAACTTTTCATGATTACTATAAAGTGCAAAACCCTTATCACTTGTCAAAAATAGATAGTAGCCATAAAAATAGTGCATTAAAAACCAAACAGTGCTGCTATATTTAAAATGGATAACCAATAAGGACCTACTGTACAGCACAGGGAACTCTGCTCAATGTTACCTGGCAGCCTGTGTGGGTGGGGAGTTTGGGGGAGAATGGACACATGTATATGTATGACTGAATCCCTCCGCTGTCCATTTGAAACTATCACATCATTGTTAGTTGGTTATACCCCAATACAAAATAAAAAAAGTTAAAAAAAATTTTAAATAGCAAACAGCATTGAATAAATTCTATTAGATACATTCCTCTTGTTATGGAAAAGGTAGACTAATACGTGCTTATCAGAGAGCGATTTAAGACAAACTGACTTTCTCTTGGCATAATCAGGAAGACTAAAACAGAATGGAAAGAGCCCGACAACTGCGCCAGAGAACCAAAGCTATTTAATATCTGTCCCTGGCCTACTTGATAGCAGCAAGTGGCATTAGAGTGGCACCTTCCACATTGTTGGGGATACAGAGGTTGAGTGTGGGCTCTGGAGTGACATAAACTCCCCCAAGATCTCACTCTGACGGTAGCTCTTGCAGCTGTGAGTTTGAAAACAATGACCACATCCGATATAGCAGGATTAAATGAGACTCTGCATAATAGCCAACTAATAAACATTTTTTTAAAATTTTGTTTTCTTAAAAAAAAAAAAAATTTTGTTTTCTTTAACATCGCAAAAATGAACTTATTAAGAAAGCACATGCCCTAGTAAGGGATGAGGACTCCTGTTCCAGTGCCCTAGATGAACATTACTGCCCTGGGTATCCTGTTGATCCTGAGGCCTGGTGTCTAGCTTTTCCTTCCACTCTATGAACTGCTTCACCATCTCTTCAATAAATTCGCTGTTCTTATTTCCAAAAAGAAATGAAGAGACAAAGAGGGAGGGAGAGAGGGAATGGAGGAAGGAACAGCCTTCCCAACAGATTTGTTAAGCAAATCATCACTGCTTAGTTTACATTTTAGAATCTGCAAGGTATATATAAAGTCCTCAATCAATGTTTGCTATTCCTACTGCTGTTGTCAGTGTTAACATTACCTCTACAGCAAATGTTTGACTTCAAATTTTGTGATAAAGTAGCCTCAAAGTAGTATTACTCTATTTATCACTGCAATTTAGAACTAGAAGTTATGAGACTATTTACAAACTGGTGAAAATTTCCTCTGCTTTTTATTTTTTCCAGAAATTTCTCTTAATATGCTTAGGCTTAGAAATTTTTTTTTTTTTAGAAATTTCTATATATAAATAACATGCCCCCACCCCCACCCTTCATGATCACAGCATCTAACTTTAGTAATTTTAGTTTGACAGCCCCAAGCTGCACTTTTTCTTTTTTAAAGCTTTTTATTCTTAAAACATAATTTGGTGGGAATGTAAACTGGTACAGCTTTCCTAGAGTGATATTTATCAGTATTAAAACCCTTTAAACACAACTCATTTATTTTTATCAAGCATTTCAATGTTAAGAATTTATTCTATTTGTCTGTAAGGATTCAATTTCAATTTAATTTTTCTAAGTCGTGGTAGACTCTTTGCGACCCCTTTAAAAATGGATGCTCAATCTTAGTTAAGGAGGTCTCCCCCATTCCTACTATGTACTCACAGCCTTTCTTATTTTCTCCTAAGTTGGATTTCTATTTTATATGGTATAAGATAGGAGTCAACTTTATTTTTCTTTACATGGATAACCAGTCAAGGCCAGCATCGTTTATAAAACAAACCATCCTTTCTCCTCTAAACTGAAACATCTATTTTATCATGTATTAAATTGAAACAATTTATCTCTGGATTCTCTCTTTACCTACACTGTTCTGTTTGTCTATTCAAACATGTAGTGGATATGTATCATCCTTTTTCATTGTGCAGCATTTGAATCCCCTTCCTATTTGGGGGGAAATCCCCACTTCTGGCTCTTGCCCTTGCCCCCGCCCCCTCCCCCTTTCATGAGCCCATTACTCACAAAAGAAGCTGAAGATGCCAGCTAGAACCTTTCTCAGCTTCTCTTGCAGCTAGGGTATGGTAACAGCCAGCTTCTAACAGCTTCTAACACTGGCCCCAGTGATTTCTGACTCCTGGTATTCACCTCTTTATATAATTGCCTCTTTCACTAAGTAGAGTTAATTGTAGAAATGACAGTGTGTAATTTCTGGGGTTAGTTATGAGTTATCACAGCTTCTGCCTTGTTTCTGATGTGGATCACTCACTCTGGGGAAAGCCAGCTACCATACTGTGAGCACACTCAAGCAGCCTAAGGGAGAGGGCCAAGCAGTGAGGAACTGAAAACTCTGGTAAATACCTATGTGAGTGAGTCATCACGGAGCAGGTTCTCCAGTCCCAGCCAAGCCTTTGATGTCAGCAGCAGATGCTGACATCCTGATTGCAGCTTCATGAGAGACCCAGAACCAGGACTACCCAACTAAGCACTCCTACATTCCCCACAATAGATACTGTGAAGATAATCCATGCTTATTTCTTTAAACTACAGTTTGGGGGTAATTTGTTACACAGCAATAATACCCTATAGGTTATGGCACCAGACGCAACTTCTCCATTCGTTTTATATTCTTCAATAAGATTTTACAGTTTTCTTTATGTTGGAACTATGTCTTTGAAGCTTATTCCTAAGTATTTTAAGGTTTTAGTCTCTAATATGAATGAAGGTGTTAGAATTTCCATTTCTGTGTTTTCTGCAAGATTCAGTTCAGTTCAGTTCAGCCGCTCAGTTGTGTCCGACTTTTTGCGACCCCGTGAATCGCAGCACGCCAGGCCTCCCTGTCCATCACCAACTCCCAGAGTTCACTGAGACTCACGTCCATCGAGTCAGTGATGCCATCCAGCCATCTCATCCTCTGTCGTCCCCTTCTCCTCCTGCCCCCAACCCCTCCCAGCATCAGAGTCTTTTCCAATGAGTCAACTCTTTGTATGAGGTGGCCAAAGTACTGGAGTTTCAGCTTTAGCATCATTCCTTCCAAAGAAATCCCAGGGCTGATCTTCAGAATGGACTGGTTGGATATCCTTGCAGTCCAAGAGACTTTGCAAGATTAGGGTAAGTCTATTGATGCTTATTTTCCCCCTAGCTAGAGCCTCTTGAATTTTCGGATAGGCAATTATTTCACCAGTGAGAAGGAATTTTAAAGTGAAAGCCCACAACTGTTCTAAAATTAATGCTATGAATTGCAGCCCACCAGGCTCCTCTGTCCATGGGATTCTCCAGGCAAGAAAGAATACTGGAGTGGGTTGCCATCCCAACCCAGGAATTGAACCCAGGTCTCCTGGATTGCAGGCAGATGTTTTACCAACTGAGCTACGCAGGAAGCCCCACTTCATTTTTTTGTCTCAGACACTTTTACACAGTGTGGGACAATACTGACAACTGGGGGCATCTTTGTCTGGTTCCTGCTTCCTACTGAAATGGGTTTTAGTGTTCTTTGTTTTGGGTTTTTCTTTGTTGTTGTTCTTTAAATTAATAGTTGCTATTAGCGTTTTTGGATTGAGGTATAATTAACATATGACAAAATTCACTCTTTTCAAAGTTTACAGTTTGATGAGTTCCAATCACCACGAAAATCAAGATCAAGAGCATTTCCATCACCACGCCTCAAAATTCCCTCACATTCTTTTGCATTCTTTTATATCTTTGCTTCAGTTTAAATAAGATGCATGCACTGATGACGGTAATATTTCTTCAAGTTCTGCACAGAGACCATATCTATATTGCTCTCCCTTATACTGCCAGCACTTTGCATAATCCTAGGGACATACCAGATCTCCAACACTGCTGAATTAATAAATGAAAGAGTGAACCAAAAAATGAACCGAGAAATTCACCCTGGAGCTCAGCTCCACACATCAGTGCTCTCAGATGCCAACTGCTATCCTGTCTTCATCTCCCCAGTCTGCATCCTCCCTGACTCAGCAGTAGATGACCCCTGTCAACCAGGTGAGCTATCCATTGTTCCTAATGACACCCCAGTGTGTGTCTGGTTTTTCTCTCCCAAGTTCAACCGCAAAGGAAGGTGCTATCTAGTGGAGTTAACTGTGCTCAAGAAAAAGCTTAACAACAGCAACAGTAACAATAACACAAACAACAATGGTAGCCTTTCCAGTAGTATTCGTGGACACTGTCAAAAGGGAAAAACTAAAATTAGGAAGGAAAGGACTCAGATCCAAAGGTCAGGAGCTTAATAAGAACCTGAAGTGTAAGTTCTGGAGAAGCTAGGCCAGGACAAGACCTGAGGATCAATCATGGGTCAAGTGGCAGGAGAGGTGGAGACCACAGGGGAGAAACAGAGAGGCTGGAAACAGGGTAAGCTGCCCATCCCTTGGACAGGGTGCACAGCCATGAATCATGTCTTAAAGGGACAGAGTTGAGCCTGACAACAGCCAACCATCTTTTTCCACCACTCTGTCTTGTGTTCTGACTGTCTTGTGCATTCATTGTTTGCAGAAACATGTGCCCACAAGCAATGGATCTATTTTGGAGGGCCCATCTCACTCTCAGTTTCCTCCAGGTGCAGCACAAGTGACCCACCACTGAGCAGTTAAGATGGAGTTTGCAATTTCAGAATTGGTTGCTTACTTGTTCAGAACTAGAGAAAAAGGTGAAGCAAAGTTATGAAATGCAGAAAAGTCAGGGCAGTCATCTTTTTCTAAAAGCAAAAAATAAACAAGAGTTGAAACACACAAAACACAAATACTGAGATTTATGAATGTAATTCATACCCTAGTATACTCTTAAAAAAAAAAAAAAGATGCAAGCACAGAAGCACGACAAAAGCTTTGTAAGCTAAACTTTTCTTACTAACGACAAAGACAGGTAATTGAGGCAGATGTAAATGAAGCACCACCACAATGGGTAAGTGCTGACCACAGATTTAAGACTGGCAAACCTAAATAGGGGAAGTTATAAATAAATATGATAACCTGTCATTGAAACCTTGCCTTCAGGAATTCGGATGATGATCTGAAAACAAATTCGAAGTTCAATTACCCTGTAGAAAGCAGTAAGGAAGGCAGTGTTTTTATCAGAAACTGGGGTGCGAGTCAGGGCGGGGGGTTATGTAAAGATTAGGTTAAAGAGACAGAGAAAATATTTTCCAAGGCGCAAGCTTAGGGTGAGGGACTTCCCTCACACGAAAGACACCTGGTCTTTCTGTACTTCTACGAAGTTACAAAGCTGTACTCCCTCTCTCATTTGCAGCCCCACAGGTTTTGCTTTCAAAGATCTGCAGGTGTATCCTCCTGCACGTCAAACTGAAAGTGTTTCTTCTTTTTTGTGCTAGACTGGACTTTACTACCATGCTCTCCACCTGACTCACAGCAGGGACTCTGGGACCACCGGGTCACCGCCTTTGAACTTCATGAGGGAGTCGGGGCATTAAAATGGCTCGCAATTTCCTTCAAGGGAAGGTGGAGGGAGCCCCGCTACTCTCTTCTGGAAATCGAATCTGGAGGCCTGGGATTCCGGTCGTGAAAGGAGCAGACGTAAAAGGGATTCCGGCTGCCCAAGTGACGCACGGGAAGGCAGATTCGGAAAAGGCTCGCGAACGAGCACGAGGCTGGGGCCAGACTCAGAGAGGCCGCCCCCCAGATCACGGAGGGGTCTCGGCCAAGGCCTTGGGGGCTTTCTAGGCCCGCTTCTAAAAGATGTACACTGGAGAGTCTGGAATACGTACAGACCTCTACGGCAATGGGAACGACGGGTAAATTCCACAACACCCGGCGCAAGCTCCCGCAAAGACACGGGGGTAGAACTGCAGAAGGAAGAGCCAAACTACGCAGCTGACCAAAGACTACGATTCCCAGCATGCGCTACGGAGTTTCCTCTCTAGTACGTTGCATGCTGGGAACTGTAGTTCTTCGTCACTCGCATGGAAAAGCGCTTCGGGGTATTTTCAACCTCTCACGTGTGTCTCTTTACTGAGAAGCACTGTCAAACAGAAAGCTGACTGCGAAAAGTCGCTCTGGAATCATTCCCAACGTGACCCCACGCGTGGACACGGAAAAGGTGGAGAACTCGTTGCCATGGCTACCGCTTCCCCTGGGCACGGAATAAACGCGCTCTAGGATCCGGAAGTGGTTCCGCGCGACCTCCCCACAAGTGGGGATGAGTTCTGTGCTGACGTTCATTGGACGGTTTCCCTTAGAGGCCAGAAGAACCCAAGTAAAGGGGCGGTTCCGAGTGAGAGGGGCCCGCGGAACCATTTGATTGGAGAAAAGGGGCCAGGACTGGCCAATCGGGAGGAGCCACGCTTCGGGCATCGGGCACCGCACCTGGACAGCTCCGATTGGTGAACTGCGGTCCCCCCCACGAGTCCCCATTGGGTACAGCGGGTGCGTGGTGCGGTACGATTGGTGGGTTCGTGTTTCCCGTCCCCCGCCCGCGAGAAGTGGGGGTGAAAAGCGGCCGGACCCTCTCGGGGGGTAGTGGGCGGATCGCGCGGCTTGAGGTGTAAGCCTCGGAACTCCGGCGTAGGAGGGGGCGGAGGCGGCTCCTGAGCTCAAAGGGGACTTGAGACTCACCGGCCGTGCGCCATGAGGGCCCTGTGGGTGCTGGGCCTCTGCTGCGTCCTGCTGACCTTCGGTGAGTGGTCCTGGAGGAGAGGGCACCCCGGGACGCCCCCCTCTCCTCAAGCGCGGCCTCTTCTCGAAGGTTCTGGGGGCGTTGAGCCTGGGAGGAGGGGATAACAGGGTTAGGGTTTGGGCCAATGGGGGTGTCCATCGCTCTTCCTCGAAAGAGGTTGGGGGGATTTCCTTTTCTGTCACCTTCTGGAAGCATAAAAGGGGACTGGAGTCGTTTAAATCCCGTAAGATCTGGTGTCCGCTCCTAGCAGTCTCAGCCTCCTCGGGGTGGGGCCTCCCTCGGGCTCGCGCCCCCCCAAGAGCATCACTTGTGCCTTTTCCGGAGGACTTTTGTCAGACGCCGCAACCTTTGATCATCAGAGTTTGAGTGCACCCCCACCCCCACCCCCCGCCCCTAGTCTCCTCGCCAACGCGAGTTTCCTTTCTTAGCTGTTGGGCTGTGGAGCGTGGGGCCCTGGGGCAGCAGACCGGCAGTGTCAGCGGTTTGATTCACTTTTACTCTAGCTCCTTAAGGTCCTAAAATTTATTATCTCTTCCCTTTCTCAGGCCCCTGGGGCCAATTTCAGTTCTCCTGGGTAGAGGTTGCACAAACACTTTGTGCTTTCTGACCTGTGATATTGAAGGCCTAAGTTTTGGCATGGTCAGTTTGGAGGCCTTGTCTCGGCCTGCGCGCAACACGTGTGAATGTAGAAAGGACCTGGTATCAAGTCGGCTAAACAGTATTTATAAAGGATCCCGGGGCTACCCTTTTAGAGGTGATGGACACCTCCGTATTTAAAAATCTCCTGAGGGACCTCACTGTCTGAATTGAAATAAGAAATATGCCGACTTGGGTTTACATCGGTTATTTAAACCAGTGGATCCATTCTTCCATCGCCGGCTCCAATATTTACCAAGTGAATTTTGCAACCCCTACCCTGGCCTTGTTCCATCTTGGTACTTCATGAGAAGTACATGAAGCAACGATGTGTGAGAGTTTTCTGATGTTAAATCTTCCTTTAGGGTCAGTGCGGGCTGACGACGAAGTGGATGTGGATGGGACAGTGGAAGAAGATCTGGGTAAAAGTAGAGAAGGCTCAAGGACAGATGATGAAGTAGTACAGAGGTTTGTGTTCTTCTGAACCTATACATATAACCCCTTGGGAACCTGGAAGGCTGTAGCTTCTTTGTATCTCTTCTCCAAAGGCCCAGAAGTACTCTGAATTTAAATAGGTGAAAAATAAAGACATTAGAGGTAGCAACTGTGTGCATGCATAGTATCTCCTGACTTTGCCCCTAAGAATGACTGGTCAGAATAAGATGAATTAATTCCCTTGGAAACTATTTTGGTAACTATTTCAGAATACTAGCACTATAGCCTTGCTAAGATCTTAGAAAAGACTTTGGTTGTATGCTCAGTAAGTGTGTACACTTTGTAATTAAAAAGATTTACGTCTGTTGAGCAATGTTTTCATTCAGCCTTTTAGGACTTAAAACTTTGTAGAGCCTTAGAAACCAGAATTTCCCTGGCATGTGTCCCATGTGAGGGAACAGAAATGTGTGTGACTTTGCTTTATAATAGAGGAAAGTTGGGTTCACTTTTCTGACAATTTTAAGCATAGAGTGTTTCCAGCTTGGTATTAAAAGTAACCTATCATTGTGGAAAAATAATAGTGAGATGGTAGACTGGTAATATAAAGGTTTCCTTTTTACCCTTTCAACCTTTAAGACCATTGTGCTTTCATCACAGATGCTGTATTTTTGGAGGGAACTAAGTAATGCAATATTAGTTGATCAAATTTTTTTCCTCAGAGAGGAAGAAGCTATTCAGTTGGATGGATTAAATGCATCCCAAATAAGAGAACTTAGAGAGAAATCAGAAAAGTTTGCCTTCCAAGCTGAAGTTAACAGAATGATGAAACTCATCATCAATTCATTGTATAAAAATAAAGAGGTAAGCAGCCTGTGGTTATGATGTTATTTTGTTTCTGTATGGTAGCTAACTTGATGACTTTCACAGTTAATGTGCTTTGTTGCTGTTTAGTTGTGTAGTCCCTAAGCCATGTGTGACTCTTTGTGACCCCATGGACTGTAGCCTACCAGGCTCCTCTGTCCATGGGATTTCCCAAGCAAAAATACTGGAGTGGGTTGCCATTTCCTTCTCCAGGGAATCTTCCTGACCGAGGAATCACACCTGTAACTCCTGCCTTGGAGGCAGATTTCTTTACCACTGAACCACCAGGGAAGCCAATAGTTAATATGCTTACACAAACAGTTGTCAAAGTTTAAAGACCCAGCATGTGCACGAATGGCTACTAGATACCTATTTGTATTTGTGGGAAGGGGGAGAGACATTTTCTCTTCGTTCTCCCTTTCCCCTCCACTTGTGTTCATGGCTTGCTGAATAGTTGTGAGTCTTAAGGACATTCATACAAACTGAGTCTAAGTATTGAATACATTAAGGTCACTAAGAAGGGAAATAGAGTAGTAACTACTCTGATCAGTTCAAGTGTTCTATATAGTTGTTCCAGTTCTTTGTGTAAAGAACTGTATCTCCTTTTAGCAAGAGAGTAAAGCCACCCTTATACCATAATACTCTCTAGTCCTTAAAGAGAGTTTTTTCAGAGTACAGAGGAGAAATGAATTTGACGTTAAGTTTGATGTCATGTATTTTGAGGCTAATTGAAGTGTGTGTTAAATCTGGCTTCCATTTAGATTTTCCTGCGAGAACTGATTTCAAATGCTTCTGATGCTTTAGATAAGATAAGACTAATATCACTGACTGATGAAAATGCTCTTGCTGGAAATGAGGAGTTGACGGTTAAAATTAAGGTAAGCTTAGAACAATTTTAAAGTGGAAAGAACTCTTAGAGATAGGGAATCCATTGTCAGTCAAGGTAGACTAGGTTAGGGGCAGTAACAGTTAATTACCAACTGTCAGGGACTTAAATCAGGGGTCAGTCAAATATGGCCTGTGGGCCAAATCCAACCTGCTGCCTGTTTTTATAGATAAAGTTTTATTGGAACGTAGCCATGCCCATTTGTGAATTATCTGTGACTGCTTTTGACAGAGGCCGTACGGCCTATAAAGCCTAAGATACTCTCTGGTCCTTTTCCAGAAAAAGTTTGCCAACCCCTGGCTTTAAGTCATTAATCACAGGCTGCCTTGGGGCCTCTGCTTTGCATCATCCTCACCCTAGGACACAGGCTGATGGAGCAGCTGCCATCTGGCGTATAGCTGGTTGTCATGGTGCAAAGAAAGCTTGGAGGGTCTCATACCAGTTAAAGGCTCCACCCTGAAAGCCATGCTTTTGACTCCCACTTGTAACTCATTAGCCAGAACTTGTCACATGGCCTTAACCAACTATCAGTGAGGGAAATATATTCCGGTAATATTTCCGGAAGGCAGAGAGCCGGGAATATTTAGTGAAGAACATTGATCCCCACAGATTACAAAGACAGAAAAGACATAAGTCATTTAAGTTTCAGATCCTTTTATCTTCTATCAATGAAATAGAGAAAACATAAAATTTTATTTTTCTTGATTTTTTTGTTTTTCCCCTTAAATAACTTGTTCTGTTTAGGTCTATCTCTGCCCATTGACATTTAGACTGGTCCTTGCCTTCTTACATTGATCGATATTTTATCAAATACACTAAACTTAAAATTCTTCTCTATAAAGAAAGATGTTTGTACTTAAGATGTGCGCTTTTTGAAAAGACCATAAAATACTATCTGGAGGAGGGAAGGAGTTCAGTTTTTTTCCTGCATTGGATTGATGTGCTTCAAAACTGATAGCTTCTCAGTATATAGCTGAGTATTTCCTTTCCATATTGTGAGTATTAAGCAAGTGTAATTGTCTTGTTCTTGGTTTTAGTGTGACAAGGAGAAGAACCTGCTGCATGTCACAGACACTGGTGTAGGAATGACCCGGGAGGAGTTGGTGAAAAACCTTGGCACCATAGCCAAGTCTGGAACAAGCGAGTTTTTAAACAAAATGACTGAGGCACAAGAAGATGGCCAGTCAACATCGGAACTGATCGGTCAGTTTGGTGTTGGTTTCTATTCTGCCTTCCTTGTGGCAGATAAAGTTATTGTCACGTCGAAACACAACAATGACACGCAACACATCTGGGAGTCCGACTCCAATGAATTTTCTGTAATCGCTGACCCCAGAGGAAACACTCTCGGACGGGGAACAACCATTACGTGAGTATTACTCACTTGTAATGAGAATTAATAGCCATAGCCAGGCTCTTGACTCTCCAATTCTAGCTCTCTGAGCCAATGGCCTATTCTGGACCTTAATTTCTTTGCCTGTAAAAATGAGGAATGTGAGACCAGTTCTCATCATGTTAAGTATTTTGAGACCTTGCTAAGGACCAGACCCAGAGTTATGGTGGCTGCTGTCGATGGAGGGCATCAAGTAGGAAGGGTTAGCTCTTCCAGCTGAAGGCGCGTCAGAGGACTCACAGACAGGTGGCTTGTCCAGGTTTTCCAGGGAAGCAGGACTCAGAAAAGTGGTGGCAGTCTGTGGAGCATCGTGGATAAGGGCTTGGCAATACAATGTGTTCACAAGATTCAAGGAATGCATTTCAGGCAGTGGCAGTTACTCATTGAAATTGTAATGAAGTTTTTAAAGTTTTCTGAAGGTGGTATGGAGGGTGGCAGGGGCGGTTGAGAAGAGACTCTCAGTAACCTGGGTAACCGTTGAAAATATTCAAGATTGTAACTAGGGTTGGGGGCAGGTTAGAGAGAAGAGGTACAGATAAAGGACCTGAAAGAGAGTTATGAAAGTTCTCTGGAAGAAAATGTCTCACTGGAGGATAGTTAGATCTTGTCTGGTGGCTCAGATGGTAAAGAATCTGCCTGCAATGCTGAGACCCTTGTTCAATCCCTGGGTTGGGAATATCCCCTGGAGAGGGAATGGCTACCCACTCCAGTATTCTTGCCTGGAGAATCCCATGGACTGAGGAACCGGGCAGGCTACAGTCCATGGGGTTGCAAAGGGTCAGACATGACTGAGGATAGTTACAAGTCATCGAATTTGAAGTGGAATTTTAAGTCACCACCTTTGTGGGGCCGGGAGGGGCTGCATTGAGTTACAAGGGCTTCTCTTATTGTGGAGCACCGTCTCTCAAGCACATGGGCTCAGTGGTTGCCATGAATGGGCTTCTCTTGTTGCAGTGCATGGGCTCTCTAGTTACTTAGTTGCCCCAAGACGTGTGGGATCTGATCTGAGTTCCCCAATTCAGTTCAGTCTCAGTCGTGTCCGACTCCTTGCAACCCCATGAATCGCAGCACGCCAGGCCTTCCTGTCCATCACCAACTCCTGGGGTTCACTCAGACTTAAATCCACCGAGTCAGTGATGCCATCCAGCCATCATCCTCTGTCGTCCCCTTTTCCTCCTGCCCCCAACCAGGGTTCAAACCTGCATCCCCTTCAGTAGAAGCTTGGAGTCTTAATCACTGGGCCTCCAGGGAAATCCCAAGCCAGTAACTATTGTTGGTGTAAACAAGGCAGATCTTAGGCCCAGTTATCTCCTGGTGCTTACAGCACTGTGAAGTGTGAAGCAGACAGGAGACAGGACAGCTTTCTTGCTTTTGTTTTTTTATCTCCATCATAGAGATAAAGAAATTCCAATTTAGAAGTCAGTTGACTTACCCAGTTCTGCCAAGTGAAAATGTGCCCACAGCCCTGCTTTTTCCTTTTTTTCTTAATTCAGTTTAAAATTGTCTCAGTATAACTGATTTTTAAATATGCAAGTAGGAAACAAACATATATCTTATCATTTCAACATTTTCTTCATCCCAGAAGACATTTTTTGCCTTCACTGTCACAAATTTTCCTTTAATAAAAACTAGACAACTGCATTTTAGTATTTTTACTAATTTTTCATTGTAAACTTACCTTTCCCTCCCTTTGTTATTAACATTCACATATCCTGATCTCTTTAGGAGGCATCACTGATAGTTATACCCAAGTGCCCTCTCTGTTAGGTGGTAGGAGAATACAGGTAAATCACATCTCTTAACTAGAAAGACAGAAAATGATGTCCCAAGAGGTGTTTGTGTCTTGTGTTGCTAAGAGACAGGTGAGATGTCTAGATAGAAGTTCCACATGAGCAAACATTTTGTTGATACTCCATTCCCAGTGGCTAATGTGTGACTGGCAGATATTTGTATGAATGGATAAGGGTCATCAGGACAGTTTTCATGAAGTAGTATGGATGGTTGGTCAGTAAACGAAACTTTACAACAGGTTCTCCTTTCCTTGGGCAAAATTGCCTTTTTTCTTCAAGGCCTACCCCACCAATTCACTCAGTGGATACTTGCTTGAATGTCTATTAACTGCTAGAGTTTAGGGCTACAGTGGAGAATAAGACAGTGGCTGTTCCTCCTTTCACATGGCTCATTCAACTAAGAAAGAAAACACAAGAAATAATTTCAGAATGGCAAATGCCAGAAACGAAGCTAAGGGACAACCCCCTTATCAGAAGGTCTTTCTGAAATGGTTTTGAGTTAGGTTCAGATGTTCTAGGCAGCAAGCACTGCACGTTGGACAGTTTCAGAGGCACATTTGAGGAACTGAAAGTCTAGAATGGCCAAAGGGAAAAGAGCAAAGGCAAGGAAGTAGCAAGTTCAAGATCTTGCCCTACCTACATGTTACTTCATCTTAATACTGGGCCAGTAAAGTAGAGGCTGTCAGACGAGTGTTTGCTCCCTACTCCTGTTCTTAGCCCTAGTGAGCCACCACTTATGAGAGATTTAGTGAAGAATAAATGAGATCATGAAATCAGCATCTTGTAAATGCTAACATAAAATGGCTTCTGCCCCTCCTGCTTATTCTATCTTCTGCATTTCTCCCTAAAGCTAGTCACTGCTTCTCATCTGTTGTCTCTCATGCCATCTCCTCAGAGATGAGAGAATTAAGTACTACTGCATCTTTTAAAGTCAGCCTTTCCTGAACACCTTCCTCTTTGCCATCAAAATGTAAACGTATTGAAGTCTCTCTGGGAGGAGGGGCAGGCAGGTGATGCACCTTTCTGCTGTCAGGCACGTGCTCTCTCGTTTTCTTTCCTATCTACTGTTGGGCGTTTCGAAAAAGCAGACTTGCCTTTGCTGCTATTTCACCTTCTGTTCCCCCCTCAGCCCACGGTATTTTGACTTTATCCACCACTTTTCCATGGAAATAAATTACCAGTATTCCTTGTTGCTAAATCCAGTGGATTCGGTCTTATTTTAGTTGCTGTGATCCCCAGCAATAGTGTCTCTCTTTCTTTTTTTTTTTTTTTTTTTGAGTTTTTCTTTTGTGTTTTCTACAGAATTTGCATTTTACTGCTCACTCCTTAAAACAATCCACTCAGTACCTAGCATCATTTTTTTAAATTTCCTTTGCCTGTTTCTTAAATGTTGATAGTCTCTTTTCTTCAGAAGTTCAGTTTTAGCCCTCTGTGTCCTGTGTCCATCATGCAGTCTTAACCACTGTTGTGGATTCAGGCTCCAGTTCCTTCTCGGGCTTCTCTAATCTATATTCTTAGCCAAGATCAGGAGTCAGCAGACTTTTAGTTAAAGGGTCAGCTAGTAAATATTTTAAGCTCATGAACTATAGGATCATGAGATTTCTCATGTCAGAACTCTCCTATCCATAGTTTGAAAGCGGCCATAGACAGTATATGATGAGGTTGTGTCCTGATGAAATTTCTTGTGAGTGGCAACCAGAGTTTGCCAACCCCTGGTCTAGATCTTGCTACTGGGTTCTAAGCTTATATATCTAATTGCCTCTTGAATACCTGACTAAGATGTCTAATCATCAGCTTCAATTTGCATCCAAAACTGATGCAACTTGGTACCAACCTAGGATCACTAGTATGTATACTCCGAGACCAGAGTTTAGTCCCCTCACTAGGCTGGGTCATCATGTACTGTGTACTTGCTGGAAACTCCTCCTAAACTATACGCTTTTTGAGGCAAGGAGGGGACCATGGATACAACATTATCCATTTCTATTGGGAGCACAGACATCAAGATATGGGCTACCCACTGTGTTTGAGAGTATGATGTGGCTGTTATTTTTGGTGGGTGGAGGAGAAGTTTGCAGCAAGGGTGGTAAGGAAGAAGAAGCAGCAGTGCTTCAGTTTTTGGTACTGTAGTTATTATCTCAGCCAGTGCTGTTCCTGATAGAACTTTCTGTGGTAGACATGGTCTTTCACTACTCTGTCCAGTATGGCAGCCACTTGCCACATGTGACTGTTGACTTGGAATGTGGCGATTTAACTAAAGAACTGACTTTAACTGTTACGACTATAACTATTTATAACTGACTATAACTGACTTTTAACTATTAACAAATAGTCACATGTAACAGGTGGGTGGCTCCTTTTTGTTTAGTGCAAATAAACAGTAGTTCAGATTAATGTTCTAGCTATTATTTTAAATAAATTCATTTATTTATTTTTGACTGTGCTGGCTCTTTGTTGCTGCGCAGGCTTTTCTGTAGTTGCAGTGAACAGGGTCTACTCTAGTCATGGTGCGTGGGCTTCTCACTGCAGTGGCTTCTCTTGTAGAATATGGGCTCTAGGGCACGTGGGCTCAGTAGTTGCAGCGCCCAGGCTCTAGAGCGCAGGATCAATAGTTGTGATGTACAGGCTTAGTTGTTCCATGGCATGTGGGATCTTCCTGGATCAGGGATCAAAACCATGACTATTGCATTGGCATGTGAATTCTTTACTGCTGAGCCATCAGAGATGCCCTCTAGCTTTTTCTTAAGGAACGTGTTTTTATTAGGGGTTAACTGTCTATAGTATGTAATCAGTTGATTTCTAGGGAAGCTAGCAGAGTGCGTATGATTCAACTTTTCTCCAGAATATTGCAGACTTCCCACCTTCGGCTAGCTTAAGATTTCTGTTCTTCAAATGAAAAAAAATCCAGCACATTGAGGAGATTGGAAACCTTTTCATTTTTTGCTTATAATGAAGACTGTTTTCCACTTGAGGGAGTGCAAGAAAGATTCTTCCTTTTACTATACCCATATTTGGTACATTTAGCTCACAAACCTTTATTGGTGATAAGAGTTCTTAACATGAATGATGGGGGCTTTGTGGGTTATGCACAGTTGGCTATTATAATCAAATGAATATTTACACAAATTTATATGTCAGAACTTTTAAATAATGACGTGTCTCTAAATGTCTTATTTTCCTTGCAGCCTTGTTTTAAAAGAAGAAGCATCTGATTACCTTGAATTGGATACAATTAAAAACCTCGTGAAAAAATATTCACAGTTCATAAACTTTCCTATTTATGTATGGAGCAGCAAGGTAAATTTATATGAATAAAATTTATATATGTATATTACCTTGGACATATTTAAATATTTAACACATAAAGAATGAAGGTTAAATCTGGTTCTTCTAATGCAGGATACTCAGTATTTTCTTACTGAAGACTATTTTTTTGAGCTGTAATTTTTTTTCATATCTTATAGATAAAATCAAGAATTATGAAACATTAGCTTAACCATCATTCTATTTTCTACATAAACAGACTGAAACGGTTGAGGAACCTGCCGAAGAAGAAGAAGCAGCAAAAGAAGATAAAGAAGAATCTGATGATGAAGCTGCAGTAGAAGAAGAGGAAGACGAAAAGAAACCAAAAACTAAAAAAGTAAGCCCGGTTCATCCTCCTACTTAAAATATTGTTTAGGTTATAAGGTACCAGATTCCTAGAAAAAGGGGTAAGATTTCTTGATGCAGGAGAGGGGTTTGGGTTGGAGGAAGGTGGTCAGAGGCTACAGCCTTCCAGTTATAAACGAGCACCAGGGACACAAGAGACAGTGTGGTGGGGCCAGCACTGCTCTGGAATGTATGGAAAAGCTGTAAGAGTCTTAATTCCTGAGAGTTCTCATTATAAGGAGATTTTTTCTTTTGGTCCATTTCTTAAAATTGTTTATTCTTTTATTCTCATCTGTATGAGATGATGGAGGTTAGCTTACTGTGGTCATTATTTTCACAATATGTGTAAACCTTTATGTGGTACACCTGCAACTCATATAGTAATGATCTCAATTGTATCTCGGTAAAACCAAGGCAGGGGAGATGGGAGAACAAAGGTGGAAAATATTTTTTAGATTATATTAGAAAAAACACAGAAACCTGGATATGCACAGACTGATTTAAGCTTCAGTTCTTCATGATCTTTTCTCAAGGCCTTGTCTGCAGGCCCAGCTTTTAAAATCCAAGCTGTTTGTGTGCGTTTTCTCTCCTTAGAAAGTTTTAAGTAGCAAACGCAGATCATTTTTATGAATTATTCTCTGACTTTTATGTATTGCCCAGGACTGGTGGCTTATGATAAGTCTTGAATTTTAAAATCTTGAAATCTTTTTGCATCTTCTTTTGTCACATAGATATGAATTATAATTAAATTAATTAAATTAATTCTGGTCTGCTCAGGTAGCAGAGTAGGTAGAAGTAATGGTGAATTGTGAGAAATATATAAGATGTTGGATTTCTGTAAGTCATGAAATAGAAATACATAATATGTATATCCTTCTAACCTCAAAACATATATTCAAGAAATAACATTTTAGCTAGTTAAAAATAACTGAAAAAAAATCTTAATTGGATTGTTACCAATTATTACAACCATTTGCCTTTCTTGTATTAAATATCAGTCTTAAATATTTAGAGAGATACTTAAAAAAATTTATTTTTAAATTTTGAATATTTATTTATTTATTTGGCTGTTATGGGTCTCAGTTGTGGAGCCCAGGCTTAGTTGCTTCATGGTGTGTGGGATCTTCCCAGACCAGGATCAAACCAGTGTCCCTTGAATTGCAAGGCAGATTCTTAACCACTGGACCACCAGAGAAGCCCTTTAAAAAAAATTTTGATCCATTTGGCAGGAACCATATTACAATAGAGATACCCTATATTATTTTGAAATGTTCTAAAGCTGTAGTTACTGTACTATAACTATTGATACCATTGGTGTAACTTAGGAGAAACTAATCAAATACTGTAACTTCAGGTTGAAAAAACTGTCTGGGATTGGGAACTGATGAACGATATCAAACCCATATGGCAGAGACCATCGAAAGAAGTAGAGGAGGATGAATACAAAGCTTTCTACAAATCATTTTCAAAGGTAAATGTTATTTTAAAATAATGTGATAAGAAAACATCCCTATATCAAAAATAGGTTTAAACACAGGTTTATAACTATTTCAGCACAACCAGTTTCCTTTTTAATCCTGTGTGTTTTATATTATGCATTAAAAACTTTACTCTGAGATGGAATCTATAGGCTTCTAGACTAGATCACCAAGGCTCTATGCTACAAAAAAAATTAAGAACCACCTACGTCAATAGATGCTTGATTTTTGCTACAGAACCTGTAAGGCATAAAATCATGCTATTGAATGTCCTTTACCATAATCTTAAAGGCTTGTTTACAACATCAAACATTTATTTTGAGGCCATGCCTAGAAATGATGACTAAATCTGTTGTCTTGCTTTTTTTTTTTTTTACTGATCATTTCTTATAACTCTTAGAATCCAAAACTAGCTTTGACTAAGATGGTTTCAAGTTAATGTTTTCTCAAACAGCATTTTGTACAAATAGAACAATTTAATGAACTTAGCATGGCTAGAGAAAACTGTGTCCATCATGCAGTCTTAACCACTGTTGTGGATTCAGGCTCCAGCTCCTTCTCGGGGTTCTCTAATCTGTATTTTTAGCCTAGATCAGGAATCAGCAGACCTTTAATGAAAGGGTCAGCTAGTAAATATTTTAAGCTCATGAACTATAGGATCTGTGACATGTCAGAACTCTCCTATCCATAGTTTGAAAGCAGCCATAGACAGTATATGATGAGGTTGTGTCCTGATGAAATTTCTTGTGAGTGGCACCCAGAGTTTGCCAACCCCTGGTCTAGATCTTGCTACTGGACTCTGATTGTTCTGTATTCTTTATTCTATCTGCTGATTTGTTACTTAACCTTTGTTTCCCTTACGTTAACATCCAACTACCTTTAAGCTTTACCTCTAAAAACTTTCCCTTGGTTCTGCCTCCTTTTTCATTCTCATGTAACCTAAAATCCTAGCATATATAGAGGTACTTACATCTTAACAGCTATATTAGAAATATGTGAGCAGTGTGTGATTTTAGTCTTTTAGAGGCTACATTAAAAAAAAAATTGAAACAGGCCAAGTTAACTTTTAATAGTCTATGTTTTTTTAACCCAGTATTCCAATAGTATTTCAACAGGTAATCAATACAAAAAATTGGTCCTTTTTGGTTTTTTTGTTTGATTGGGGGTTTTTGTGGGATATTTGTTGGTGCTACATTATCAAAGTCTGGTGTATGTCTTACACTGACCAACACATCTCACTGTGGACTAGCTACATTTCAGGTGCTCAGTATGGATAATATAGGAATTTTCTGTTCTTATATACCTCTTGGATCCACTGCTGCAGTCCAAGTTTCTTGGAAGAAATCTGTTGCTGAATGCTTTTTTAGCTGAACAGTACACTCACAAAATTTCTTATGTCATTTTGTCATTTAGACAGGATGGTGGTTTTCCTGTCCTATCCTCTCATGTGTGTAGAACCTAGACTCAGCCATCCTTCCCAGGGGTAGGCAATAGAGAACTGTTGACAGCCACATCAGAATAGCCATGTCCAGCCAGTTAGAAGTGCAGTCTTAACTGTTTCTTCTTCCCTCTTTGCCTTCCTCTCCCCTTCACTTATTTGGTAAAGGAACTTTTTTGTTAGTTGACTGTTAAACTGCATGTGTACCACACCCTATGTTGCTTAGCCTTTGCACTGCCTTTTCCATGTGCCTTTTGAATGACCCAAGATACCAACTTTCTAGGAAAGCGATGACCCCATGGCATATATCCACTTTACTGCTGAAGGGGAAGTTACCTTCAAGTCAATTTTATTCGTACCCACATCTGCCCCACGTGGTCTGTTTGATGAATATGGATCCAAGAAGAGTGATTACATTAAGGTGAGTTTTTAAATAGTATAAACTGAGTTTAAAATTTGGAAGCATGATTTCCAGAAAGTGACCTTTGTTTTTTTGGTCTCCACTTTAGCTGTATGTGCGCCGAGTATTCATCACAGACGACTTCCATGATATGATGCCCAAGTACCTGAATTTTGTCAAGGGTGTTGTAAGTATCTGGAGGTTATTGGGGGAAGAGGGGAGTAGAGTGGGGGTCTTAAATTGGGCTTTTTTTGGTCGGTTGGTTTTGTTTTTCTCTGACGTTTGTATTGCTTGTTGAACTTTTGCTGTCTGCAGGTGGACTCGGATGATCTCCCCTTGAATGTTTCCCGTGAGACACTTCAGCAACATAAACTGCTTAAGGTAAGTAAAGTGAAGTCGCTTCAGTCGTGTCCGACCCTTAGCGACCCCATAGACTGCAGCCTACCAGGCTCCTGCATCCATGGGATTCTCCAGGCAAGAACACTGGAGTGGATTGCCATTTCCTTCTCCAATCCAAATGTTCAAACATAGAAGTTGAAAGAGCTGTCCAGTGAGCACCCATATATATGTACTATCTGGTCTAAAGTTAGAATATAAACATGAAAGCAATCTTGTAACTGTTGCCAGTGACAACTTAAGTTTCCATTCAGTCTGACACAGGAATACTTGGCCATTCCCTGCCCCCCTTGGTAAATACCAGTGTCTTTGTATCTTTCTCCACTACTCCCCTGCTACCTTACATAGTGTAGGTTCTCAAAAGTTTGTGAGGAAGTTCTCTAATGAGTTATTCTGTCATTTTGTTTAGGTGATTAGAAAGAAGCTTGTCCGTAAAACTCTGGACATGATCAAGAAGATTGCTGATGAGAAATACAATGATACTTTTTGGAAAGAATTTGGTACCAACATCAAGCTTGGTGTGATAGAAGATCACTCAAATCGAACACGTCTTGCCAAACTTCTTAGATTCCAGTCTTCTCACCATCCAAGTGACATGACTAGTCTAGACCAGTATGTGGAAAGAATGAAGGAGAAGCAGGACAAAATCTACTTCATGGCTGGGGCCAGCAGGAAAGAGGTGAGAGAACTTCGACTGGTCTGCTGTGTAGCTAGGGACTGATTTATAGCCAACTCTTGAGAGAGAAAAAAAGGAAAATTTGTAAACTGAAATAGTTCTGAGACCTGGTCAGTTACTGACAGGAAGAAAAGTCATTTGTATTCTCTGCATCTCTTAATTCCCTACCCATAAAATGGGATTGTTGGTACTCTATAAATGTACCTACTTGGATGAAGAAAACATACTAAGGCCAAACTGGAAATTTGTGTTATTTCTTTTAATTTTGTAGGCCGAATCTTCTCCCTTTGTTGAGCGACTTCTGAAAAAGGGCTATGAAGTGATTTATCTCACAGAACCTGTGGACGAATACTGCATTCAGGCTCTTCCCGAGTTCGACGGGAAGAGGTTCCAGAATGTTGCCAAAGAAGGAGTGAAGTTTGATGAAAGTGAGAAAAGTAAGGAGAGTCGTGAAGCAGTTGAGAAAGAATTTGAGCCTCTGCTAAACTGGATGAAAGATAAAGCCCTCAAGGACAAGGTATTCTAGAAATTAGAAACACTGAAAATTTTAGCATCTGTGTTTTAAAAAATTGTTTTGTTAGCAAATTAAACTTTGTAACTGGTTACTTTTGTAGTCATTAAAAGTTATACAGAACACTTAATATTGTTACATTATTGGGAGGACAAGCTTAAAATTGATGAACTGAAGAATTACAGGGATAAGTAATTATTCTGTATGTAGGTACTTTTTTTTTCTTTGTAACTGAAAGTTTTTCATAATTTAATATTGTCTTTACAATAGCTTAAATTTTTACAGGTTAAACTTAAGTTGTATATGTTTTTGAAAGTTTAAGTATTTCTGACTAAGAAATTCAGTTATGAAATGACAGTTTTCCTAAGAATCTGAATAAGAGGTACTTTTCTGAACTGCCTGTTTGTGATCTTAAGTGATGAGTCCTTAAGGAGTTGAAATGCAATTACTTGACGACCTTTATTGTTGATATTTAGAGATAACTAACTTTCGCTTTCTCCTCCAAAGATCGAGAAGGCTGTGGTGTCTCAGCGCCTGACAGAGTCTCCGTGTGCTCTGGTAGCCAGCCAGTACGGGTGGTCTGGCAACATGGAGAGGATCATGAAAGCCCAGGCATACCAGACAGGCAAGGACATCTCAACCAAGTAAGCATCCTCAGGGAAGGCCCTGCCAGGATGTAAGCTCTCGCCCAGCCTCCCATTAGAAGATAACACAGCTTCTACACAAAGAACTAATGGGTTTTAAGTGTCTACCACTCTCCATTATAGAGAAGTTGACAAAATGATTAGATTTACTAAAGAAAAGGTCTTGCACTTGTGATTTATATTTAGTATTTTATATACAGATGGAAATTTTCTTGATCTGTTACATATAATGTCTTTCAGCATTAGGTTTTCTGCTTGTATCTGGACTGCCTTTACATTTTCAGATAATAGTTAAAGATGAAGTTAAGGACAGTTACATTTCTTAAATGAGTTAAATCCTTTTTAATTACCCCTTCTACCCCAAGTGGTATTCTCCACTAAATACAGGGTAGAAGATGCACAACCAGCAATTGAACTCAAGGACCAAGTACTGGAGGTACACTAGGTCTTTGGTACCCTTTATTTTTAAGAAATGTGTATTTCAGGTTTATATTTTAATGTAACAACCGTAGTTTTGAAAATGACTTCTTCCTTGCTTTTATTCTCTCTTCTACCTGGACTGTCTTCTAACTAGCTACCTATTGTCACACTTTTTTTCCCCAACCGTAGCTTAAGGATTCTTCTATCCGAAGTGTAGTTTACATTGTCTCAATCCCTAAACTCCATTTAAAATATACCTATATTTCATAATTAGCATGGCTCAAGTGTATAATATTTATAAAATCAGATGCCAAAGTGCTGTTTTATTTGTCTTGTACCTTGGCTAGATTGTAAATGTCAGGTGGAAAATGGGTTTCTGCTTATATTCCATTGCAACAGTACAGTAGCCATTTAAGTCCATCTTCTCAGTCATTTATTAACAGGATGGTACCTTCTATCCAACAAACATTTGAGCACCTACTGTGTCTATATACTGATGCTGCACAGTAGACATCACTACTCTTTTGCAATGTTCAGACTAGTCAGGATTGAGAAATCAAGGCATAATTCTGTAAGCCCTGTGTGTATGATAGGTATGCCAAGATGTAGGGAGAAAGGTTCCTTCCTGTCCTCAGCCTGCAACTGCAGGAAGGAGAGCAGTCATGGAGGACAGGTAGGATGCTAACAATGATGATGGTATACCCATAATGCATTGCAGCCGAGCTTAGTGAAAAGTGCCATTTTTCTTGGAACCATATTGGTTGAAGCATCATGAAGAAGGTGTTACTTAAGCAGCACCCAGAGCCTGTTCTGTTCCAGAACTCTGGGGAGACACAGCTGCAATTATGATAGTGATTGCATTAAGAGGGGATGAACAGGACATTAAATCAGTTCATCCACTCAACAAAAGGCACTTGGGATTCATTAGTAAATAAAGTAGTTCTTTATTGTACTATTTGATCTAACCATGCACATTGCCCTTTAAAAGGGAAAGCGTGATTTAACAATATATAAGCATGTCTTGATTTTTTAAAAGTTATCTGTAATTATGTAAGTTATACTAGAATGTGGGAAATGTATGGACCCTCAAATTTGATCTATTTGTTAACGTTCATTTCTACTCTGTAACAGTTATTATGCCAGCCAGAAGAAAACATTTGAAATTAACCCCAGACACCCACTAATCAGAGACATGCTTCGAAGAGTTAAGGTGAGCAGTATCACGGCCTTACTCCTCTTTTTAATTTGACTTCTTTGGACCCTTTAGTATTAATAAAGTGTGTGACTCCTTCCATTTCAGGAAGATGAAGATGACAAAACTGTTTCAGATCTTGCTGTGGTTTTGTTTGAAACAGCAACACTGCGGTCAGGATATCTTTTGCCAGACACTAAAGCATATGGAGACAGAATAGAAAGAATGCTTCGCCTCAGCTTAAACATCGACCCTGATGCAAAGGTTTGATGTAACTTACTGAATGTTTGAGTCCCGGTATCAGGCTCTGTGCTAAAAATGAATGAGAAATTTCCCCTTTCGCATCCATTTTCTTTTTTTGCCTGTCTCCCTTTGTTAGCTTGACTGTTAACTCTAATTACAGGGTTTCCTCTATAGTTTTGTAGTTAACAGAATTAACTGAATTGAAGTTAATTATGATCTTACACATTTAAATGAACAGAATGAACACAGAGCCAAGGTGTTTGATGCATTATGGGCTCATAAATGTTGCCCTTAGGTTGAAGAAGAACCCGAAGAAGAACCCGAGGAAACAACAGAGGACACCGCAGAAGACACAGAGCAAGATGAAGAGGAAGAGATGGACGCAGGAACAGACGAGGAAGAACAAGAAACAGCAGAGGTAGAGCAAACCAAGAGGGGGACTTGCATTTTTAGTTCTTGAAAGTCAGAACTATTGCCAAAGTCAAGAAATAGGCATCTAATATCAAATTCAAAAGCTGGAACAAATCAATTTAAATGTGTATTTTGATCCTCCCCACTGCCTTTACTTCCTTAGTTTAGCCATCCATTCTATTTTTAAATAGGCAAGGAGCCTAGGGAGGCAGGGACTGGCGGCTGCAACTTTATTTTAATCTTTTTGTTGGCTGTGCTGGGTTTTGCTGCTGTGCGGACTTTCTCTGGCTTTGGAGAGCAGGCGCTTACTCTCCTCATCGCGGTGGCTCCTCTTGTTTCAGAGCAGGGGCTTCAGTAGTTGCAGCACATGCCCTCAGTAGCTAGGGCTGCCAGGCTCCAAAGCACAGACTCGACAGTTGTGGCTCAGCTGCTCTGTGGCACGTGGGATACTCCCAGCTCAGAAATCAAACCCGTGTCTCCTGCCTTGGCAAATGGATTCTTTATTCCTGAACCACCAGGGAAGCCCTCGCCACCCATTCTTGAGGTGTTTTTAAGCAGATTACTCCTTAGTCTACTGTGCTTCCATGTTCTCTGCCACTTGCTTCTGCCTTACAGTAACATTAACCGATTCTAAATTTTTGATTGTTCAGGGACTATTGATCTTATGGGTTCTAGGTTATTTTGCAGATTAGCAAGCTAAGATTCTAGCCTATAGATCCGATAATGGAAATAGGCTGGATCTATTTCCATTTTTACCATACATGAACCTTTGGTGAGCAAAGGTTTGTTGTGCTGATTTTTAATGTATTCTGATTTTTCTGTTTTCACAGAAATCTACAGCTGAAAAAGATGAACTGTAAATTATACTCTTCCCATTTGGATGCTGTGTGGAGAGGGAATGTGAAGTTTATTTCTTTTGGGAGAGACTTGTTTTGGATGTGTCCCCCACCCCCATGCCCTCAGCCCCCTTCTCCTCTGCACTGTAAAATGTTGGGATTGTGGTCACAGGAAGAAGTGGGGTTTTTAGTTGAATTTTTTTTAACATTCCTCATGAATGTAAATTTGTACTATTTAACTGACTATTCTTGGTGTAAAATCTTGTCATGTGTATAAAAATAAAAAAGGTCCCAAATATCCAATGTCTTGCTTGTCTTTTTATAATTCATTGTATAGAGCTCCCTGATACTTGATTTTTCTTGCAGTTTTTTGGTGATATACAGCATAATGTCTTGACTTACATACATCAGGAAATGGTACAAGTAGTGAACGTCCATCATCTCATAGATACAAAATAAAGTAGTTCTTAGATCCTGTGTCCTGAGTTTTCTTCTTAGAAAAGTAATGCATACTTAAGAAAAGTGGCTTTTAAAATTCTTAAAAATCACTCATAGAAAGAAGGGACATACTCTTCTTTACAGAATTCCAAATAGTACATGTAGATGCTCCCCCTTCCAGGAAGTGGAGCTGAATCCTCCTTTCCTTTTTGAACGTGGGCTGGATTTAATGACTGTCTTCTAGAGTGTGGAAAGCAGGAAACAGTAACTCTAGAGCAGAGAACCTTGGCAGATGCTACCCTAATAACCAAGTGTTCGAGGTTTGTATCAGCCAGTGATGTCATGTACCCCCTGACATGTGAAGGAGGGCACTTCACCTCTGGTGGTATTCAAAAACTCAGCCTAACCTAGAATATGTGAACAAAACCAGGGAAAGAAGCCTCATAGGAGGAGACTAAGGAGACATGGCAACTAAATGTCATAGTAGCCTGGATAGATGAAAGCTGGGGAAATCCAGAATCAGACCTAGTTCTGGCATGTGTGATCTGTACCATGGTCATGTTACATGAGGGCATTCATGGAAATGCAGAGGGATTTGGGAACTGTGCTGTCTTGGCAGTTTTCCTGTAAATCTAAACTTACTCCAAAAGAATCCAAACCCTAGAAATACTAACCTCTCACTAAGCACATATGGTCAATGTCACTTTTATTATAGTTAATTTACAATCCACATTTGCCATTACAGTCAAGCTTATTCAGAGAAATAAGCCAAAATTATAAGGGCAAGAGACTGTAACTACACTCTGGGTATCTATCAAACTACAGAAGCTGATGATATAAACTGGCAGTTTTCAAGATTACCTGGTCAAGCCATAACTAAATCAGTTAAATCTACTGAGCACTTCCTCTTGCAGTTTGTATTAGGTGCTTAAACACAAACAATTTCATTCATTAAATTCTAAAAATACATATTTAATTCTCATTCACAGAGTTCTTGGCACAGTTGAATTTTGATGTTCCTGTTGTCTTTCTTTCAGTCCCAAAAGCTCTGTTTTAAGTTCTCCAGGTTTGGGTGGAATTTCAGGTATTCTCTATAAAATACAAAAACAAAATATACAGATAACCGTGCTTTTTTACACTGTGAATGTGACCTGAAAAACATCAAAGAAAGTAAAAAGTAAAAAAGAACAAAAGCCCCCTGCCACTCAATGATAAATATTATGAGGACCTGCTGTTGACCTAAGTTACTTTCTAGCCCTCTGTTAACAGCTATCAGCATGGCTACAGCTTAAGTACTAAAGGACTCACAGAAAGTTTGCATCAATATTAATTGACAGGCCACAAATTTGAACAAGGTTTCCCACACTGGGAAATTCTTTCCTGCACTATTTACTGACCTCTCTAACACGCCTAGCCAGAAAACAGGTATCAGGAATCAATTCCTTTGTTAAGAAACAGTGCCTACTATGTGCAAAGCATAAAGCAGTAGGCAAAAAAAATTACAACACTGCCTTCAAGAAAAGTGACTTCTCAAATTGGTAACAGCTTTAGTAAGACAATTCACAAACCATGGTATGGTTTAAATATTGGTATTGTATCGTTAAGTGAAAGTGAAGTTGCTCAGTTGTGTCCAACTCTTTGCGACCCCGTGGACTGTAGCCCACCGGGCTCCTCCATCCATGGGATTCTCCAGGCAAGAATACTGGAGTGGGTTGCCATTTCCTTCTCCAGGGGATCTTCCCGACCCAGGGATCGAACTTAGGTCTCCTGCATTGCAGGCAGACGCTTTAACCTCTGAGCCACCAGGGAAGCCCATAGTATCGTTTAAATACCACCTATTTAAATATTCAATACCTTTGGTATAGCCACAAAGTTGCACATCCACCACTATAATAAATTTAGAGAACATTTCATCACCCCAAAAAGAAACCCCAAACCCATTAGCAGCTGTCCGCATTTCCACACAACCCTCGCACCACCACCACCATCATCAAGCCACTGCCCTGTCTATAGGCACGCCTCTTCTGAACATTTCATATAAATGTATCACACAACATGTGGTCTTTCATGACTAGTTTTTTTCACTTAGCATGTTTCCAAGATTCATCCATATTGTCACCTATATCAATACTTCCTTTTAGGACCAAAAAATAACTCCATTGTATTTATTTATTTATCCACTCACCATGTATCCATTTATTTACATGGATACAAATAAATGTATCCATTTATTTATCCACGCACCAATTAATGGATATTTATTTGGATTGTTTCCACTGTTTGGCTAAAGTGACAATTCAACTTTGATTAAAATAAAGCACTTATTTACATAGAAATACATAACCAATTTTAATATGATTTTGGCATCAAAAGTTAGGAATGTTGGCACAGGTCCTAAATAGCAGTCTTTGTATATATGGCTATTTCTGGAGACAGCCAAAAATAAATGCTTTAACAAGGAACTCTGCTCAATAGTATATGGCAGCCCTGATGGGAGAGGGGTTTGGGGGAGAATGGATACATGTAGATGTATGGTTGAGTCCCTCTGCTGTCCACCTGAAACTATCACATTGTTAACTGGCTACACTCCAAAACAAAATTAATTAAGATGTCAAAAAAAGAAAATATCATAGTAAGTGGTGTAGAGAAAGGCTTTCAATATTTTAATTCAGAAATGTAAAATTCAAAATGTCTAAAGTGCACTTTACTTAAAATGACTCAGGATGAAAAAAAATTATGATCAACAACAAAAAAAAACAGTGCTTTAAAATGAGTCCAGAGACTGTCTTTTGACCTACTATGCCTCCAATAGTAAACAGATGACAAGTTAAGAAAAACAGAACAAGTAAAGTAATGCCGGGGAGAAGGAAATGCAAAAGGGAAGCCTGAGGAGAAAACACTCAATTCCAGGACAGAACACTGCCTTGAGTCTTTGAATCTGCTCCTGGACTGGATGATTAGGAAAAGGTCCCCTTAAAGCAGCAGTCCCAAACCTTTCTGGCACCAGGGACTGATTGTGTAGAAGACAATTTTTCCACAGCTCAGGGGTGGGGGGTGGGGGAGATGATTTCGGGATGATTTCAGCACATTATATTTATTGTGCACTTAATTTCTTAATCGAATGCTGCTGCTGATCTGACAGGAGGTACCGGTCCAAAGCCTGGAGCTCAGGGACAACTGCCTTAGAGCTTCTGCCCTAAGACAGCACTGAGCACAAGCCCCAGGCAGCCCTCCTGGTCTCCTCTGCTCTGAAATGCACCCCGACTTCTAGCTGTATAGGCTGAAAGCCTACTGCAAAGGCTGGTGATAGTTACAACAGTGACAATAACTGCTGGAACAATGCCAACAGACACAGATAAAAGAACATAAATCCCTTAGGTGTCAGCAAAGCCAACAGCCTCCTATACACAGCCTGCCAGCCCTGGCCATCAAGTCCCTACAGAGGTCCCCCACTGCTGATGTCACCACCCAGTCAGGATGAGGTGGCCTGGGACATGTCAATATGCCCCTTCTAGAGATTTCTGTCCCATGCCACCTCCTCCCAAGGTCCAGGCAGCTGCTGGTAACAACCCTTGAACGTTCTCGCTGACAAGATGGGAGAATGAGGGGTTAATTCCCAGGCATTCCTCTCTTTGTGAAACCTGTTTGATGTCTATTCCTGCACAAGCTAAAGATCAAACAAACTGCATTTCTGTGGAAGGTTCTTACCCCTTTACTAACTATCCTTGATGATTCCCTAAAATTCAAGAGAAGCCGTCTAAAGTGGTAAGAAAGAGCTACTGCCGCATTGTTTGCACAAAACCTAGATACCAACTAAATGTCCACAGAGAATTGAGTAAATAATATATGGAATATCTATATTATGAAATACTATTCAATGACCAGAAAGAAAAAAAGCTATCAATATAAACAAATCTATCCATACAGTCGTTAACCAAAACAAGGAATCCACAGAGAAACATGTATATGAGTTTATCTTTATATGAGGAAAAAGCACCCCACAAACTCTGTGTGTGTGTGTAAATCTGGAAGAATATGCCAACCAACAAATGGCAGTTAACTGGGGAGTAGACTGGAGACAGGGAGTCGTCAGTGGGGGAGGTTTTCCCTTTTAGTCTGTGTGCTATACTAAGTTGCTTTCAGTCGTGTCCAACTCTTTGCAACCTTATGGACTGTAACCCACCAGGCTCCTTGGTCCATGGAACTCTCCAGGTAAGAATACTGGAGTAGGTTGCCATGCCCTCCTCTAGGGAATCCTCCCAACCCAGGTCTCCTGTATCTCCTGCACGGCAGGTGGATTCTTTACCACTGAGCCACCAGGGAAGCCCATTCACATCCATAGCATAAAACACCAAGCACATTCCTGTAGTTATTTGCACTGTACTTCCTTGCCTTCATCTGCCCAGGACCGTAACTCCTCAGAAGTATCTCTAGTTGTCAGTTCTAATCCAAAGAATGCTTATTAAATTCCTCCCTCCTTTGAAGGCCTACATTCATTCCTTCACTCAACAAATATTCACTGGGCATCTACTACACTCTAAGATCTTTTCTAGATGATTGAGACAGGAGAGCAAACCAGACAGGCACAGCCTCCCCGCCCTGGAAATTATACTCTAGTGGAAGAAACAAAGAACAAGTAAAGAGACAAATGAATAAGATTACTGCAAATTGTGACAAGTGCTCTATCCGAAACGAAGGACTACGATGGAATTCTTTGGGGAATTCTTTGGGGGCCATACAAAGAACACTCATTGCTGGAGGAGATCAGATCTGAGCAGAGACTTTAAAGTTCTGAAGAAGTAAACCAAAACAAAATCTGGGGGAAAAAAAGGCATTCCAAGAAGAAAAAAAGCAGGACCCTGAGGTAAGGACAGGCTTGATGAATTGGAGAAACAGCAAGGAAGTGTGTGTGGCTGCAACAGAGGGAACAAAGAAAGAGGAGAAGATAAGGTCAGTGGCAGGCAAGTGACAGACCCAGTAAAACCTCAAAACTGCGTAGACTGTTTTAAGAGCAGGCCATGTATTGCTCTAATGGCCACGAGATGCCACTGTAAGGTTTTAGGCCCCAGGCAGATGCAATCCTAATTTCAACATCACTTTTGCAGAGTTCCAAAGAATAGCAAGGAGAGATAAGAAAGCCTTCCTAAGTGATCAACACAAAAAAAGAGAGGAAAACAATAGAATGGGAAAGACTACAGATCTCTTCAAGAAAATTAAGAGCTACCAAGGGAACATTTCATGCAAAGATGGGCTCAATAAAGGACAGAAATGGTACGGACCTAACAGAAGCAGAAGATATTAAGAAGAGGTGGCAAGAATACACAAAAGAACTATACAAAAAATATCTTAATGACTCAGATAACCACAGTGGTGTGATCACTCACCTAGAGCCACACATCCTGGAGTCCGAAGTCAAGTGGGCCTTAGGAAACATCACTACGAACAAAGCTAGTGGAGGTGATGGAATTCCAGCTGAGCTATTTCAAATCCTAAAAGATGACGCTGTGAAAGTGCTGCACTCAATATGTCAGCAAATTTGGAAAACTTAGCAGGGGCCACAGGATTGGAAAAGGTCAGTTTTCATTCCAATCCCAAAGAAAGGCAATGCCAAAGAGTGTTTAAACTACCGCACAATTGCACTCATCTCACATGCTAGAAATGCTCAAAATTCTCCAAGCCAGGCTTCAACAGTACATGAACCGAGAACTTCCAGATATTCAAGCTGGATTTAGAAAAGGCAGAGGAACCAGACATCAAATTGCCAACATCCACTGGATCATAGAAAAAGCAAATGAGTTCCAGAAAAACATTGACTTCTGCTTTATTGACTATGCCAAAACCTTTGACTGTGTGGATCACAACAAACTGTGGAAAATTCTTCAAGACATGGGAATACCAGACCACCTGACCTGCCTCCTAAGAAATCTGTATGCAGGTCAAGAAGCAACAGTTAGAACCAGGCATGGAACAATGGACTGGTTCCAAATTGGGAAAGGAATATGTCAAGGCTGGATATTGTCACCCCGCTTATTTAACTCATACGCAGAGTACAACATGTGAAATGCAGGGCTGAAGCACAAACTGGAATCAAGACTGCCGGGAGAAACATCAATAACCTCAGATACGCAGAGGACACCACCCTTACAGCAGAAAGCAAAGAGGAGAGCGAAAGTGAGGAGAGATGAAAGTGAAAGAGGAGAGCGAAAAAGTTGGCTTAAAGCTCAACATTCAAACAACTCAGATTATGGTATCCAGTCCCATTACTTCATGGCAAACAGATGGGGAAACAATGGAAACAGTGACAGACTTTATTTTCTTGGGCTCCAAAATCACTGCAGATAGTGACTGCAGCCATGAAATTAAGACACTTGCTCCTTGGAAGAAAAGCTATGACCAACCTAGCCAGCATATTAAAAAGCAGAGACATAACTTTGCTGACAAAGGTCTGTCTGGTCAAAGCTATGGTTTTTCCAATAGTCATGTATGGATGTGAGAGTTGGACTATAAAGAAAGCTGAGCACCAAAGAATTGATGCTTTCGAACTGTGGTGCTGGAGAAGACTCTTGAGAGTCCCTTAGACTGCAAGGAGATCAGTCAATCCTAAAGGAAATCAGTCCTGAATATTTATTAGGAAGGACTGATGCTGAAGCTGAAACTCCGATACACTGGCCACCTGATGCAAAGAACTCACTCACTGGAAAAGACCCTAATGCTGGGAAAGATTGAAGGTAGGAGGAGAAGGGGATGACAGAGGATGAGATGGTTGGATGGCATCACCACTTGATGGACATGAGTTTGAGCAAGCTCCTGGAGTTAGTGATGGGCATTCGGGAAGACTGAATGCAGCAGTCCATGGGGTCGCAAAGAGTTGGACATGACTGAGCCACTGAACTGAACTTTGCCGCTGTGAAAATGAAGTGGTCCAGAAGCGAGGCGCAAGGACTCTCCGGCACTCACCAGGTCTGGTCGGTAGTACCTATGCACCACCTCGGCGCCGGCGCACATGGCCAGGAGGCTGGCAGCGAACATTTTCAGGTAAGACGACCAAGACACACCCGCGGGCATCTTCGCAGAGCTGGACGGGGAGGGAAAGCAGCCGGTGTTAGAAGGTCCTGAATAAGCCGTGAGAGGAAACGAGCCCGACTGCAGCGCAGCTGCGGAGTCAAAACACCTGGGACTTCAATTATGAAGAGGGCGCTGGGCGCACGAACGCCCCCTAGAGGCGGAAGACCAGCCCTCCACAGGTTCGGAGTGTGGGGACCCGTCCTTCGGCGTTCAAAGGCGGCCCTAGCCGAGCGAGCGGAAGGCCGCAGGGGGTGGTTCCGCACCAGATGGTTTGCCGCGCCCCTGGAACTCCAGGGAGGAGAGGGACTACAGACCGCACTGCCCAGCCTACACGTGTGCCCCGGGGGAGACTATACCGCCTGCTGCACGGGCGCTCGGCAGCGGGTCAGAGGACGGCGGAAGGGCGCTGGGGAGCCGGACGGGTGGCCGCGGGCCGGACCGAAAGTGCGGGGGATAAGAGCTGCGCCGGACCGGAAAGCGGTGTCACTGCCGGCGCGGGAACGTAACCCGGACGGAAGTGGGGCTTTCGGCCTGAGCATGCGCCTTCTCTCCCCACCCCCGCCCCCTCCCCCACCCCCCGGGACCCCAGGATCTGGGCGCTCTCATCATTTTCTTTACAAATGAATTTTCCTTGCAGATGTCGAGTCTTGAGCTGAGCTCTGGCTGGATTGTTGCATCGTGTGTGCTTTCCCACGCACAAAGGAGGTTGCTCCCGTTTCTACCTTTCACCAGCGGGTGGAGAATCGCATACTGAGCCATGCGTGCTTAGATGAGGCCACTCTGGAGCAAATGAAGTTAAAAAGCATTCTCTCATGTTCCCTGTGAAGGAAAGTTACACGCTCAAAATAGCCTGGAGTTAAAACTCCCCTCTGGGTCCTCCCCACCATTCTATGCAAAACAGAACTCTCTCACCGGAAGGGAAAAAAATGGACATTAAGGTTGATTACACCCAGCTCCCAGCCGGTCCCAGTCTCTGGCTGATCTCCAGAATTCCTTGCCCCAGCCGGTTAAGAGATAACTAGCCCGAACAACCTTGGAGAAGAACAGGCCCCCTTAAGACAGTAAATGTCCACATATATGCCTATGTATACTTACTCATTTCTTGGGTTAGTGCAGCAGCTCACTAATCTCACCTCATTAAAGGTGATCTGTTCTTGTACAGTGCCCCTCTCGTTCTTTTTCCGAACCTTACCTCCTCTAACTCCCTTACCCTGCACATCGTTTGTTACCTGAAACAGAGCCACACCCAGACAGCTATGACATTGTGCTGTGCTGCCACTGGAAAAATGGAAGAATGAAATCAACATTCAGCCTATGTGTTTTTAAGATTGTGTTTTGCAGACAAAGTAAACAAACTTATGGTTACCAAAAGAGGAAAGGGGTGGGAAGGACGGATAAATTGGGAGTTTGGGATTAACAGACACTACTATACATAAAATAGATAAACAGCAGGGACCTACTGTCCTACTGTATACCCCAGGGAACTATATTCAATATCTTGTAATAACCTATAATGGGAAAGATTCTGAAAAAGAATATATATTCTATATATTTGAGTTTATCTGAATCAGTTTGCTGTACACCTGAAACTAACACAACACTATAAATCAAGTAAATTTCAAGTAAAACAAAAGATTGTGTTTTGTTTCATTAAGCAAAAGGTTAATGAAAGACAATCCAAACAACCTTCTATGTATAATATATATCATGATACAGTCACATTTTTAAAAACAAGTTTATGGTGGTATATTTGACATTCCATAAACTGCACGTATTTAAAGTATACAATTTCGATGAGATCTGACATACTTGTACACCTGTGAAACCATTACGAGGATCAAGATTATGAACACATCCGCCACCTTTAAAAGTTTCTTTGCACTTCTAATTCTGCCCACACAGCCTCATTTCTTAGGAAACAGTTGATCTTATTTTCTGTCACTACAGACTTGTTTGCACTTTCCAGAATGTTAAAGAAATGGAGTCATACAGAATGTACTATTTTTGGCCTGGCTTATTTCATGCAGCACAATTATTTTGAGATTCATCCACACTGTTGCATGTATCAGTTGACTCTTTTGTATTGCTGAGCATGTTTATACGACGATTGGCTTATCCATTCACCTTTGGTGGGCATGTGGGTTGTTTCCAGTTTGGGGCTAAAATGAATAAAAACTGCTCTGAACAGTGAAGAGTGCCAGAAAAACGTGTACAGATCTATGAATATATGTTTCCACTTTTTGCATACATTCCTAGGTGTAGAATGGCTGCAGCCAAGGTGGGTATGTTGTTGTTGTTGCTAAGTCACTTCAGTCGTGTCCGACTCTGTGCGACCCCATAGACGGCAGCCCACCAGGCTCCCCCGTCCCTGGGATTCTCCAGGCAAGAACACTGGAGTGGGTTGCCATTTCCTTCTCCAATGCAGGAAAGTGAAAAGTGAAAGTGAAGTCGCACAGTCGTGTCTGACCCTCAGCGACCCCATGGACTGCAGCCTTCTTGGCTCCTCCATCCATGGGATTTTCCAGGCAAGAGTACTGGAGTGGGATGCCATTGCCTTCTCCTGGGTATGTAGCTTAACTTTTTAAGAAATTGCCAAACTGTTTTCCAAAGTAGTTATATGATTGTACATTCCCATCAACAGTGTATGAGAGTTCTAGTTTCTCCACATACTCTTCAATACAGTGTAGCACTCTTTTCAAATTTTAGATATTCTAATAGGTGGGTAATGGTATCTCATGAATAATCATGCTGAGAACCATTTGGGGAAGTGTAAGTTCAAGTCTTTTGCACATTTTAAAATTGGGTTTTTTAAATTATGAGTTTTGAATCTTCTTTATACATTATGGATCACTTCACTTCAGTTGCTCAGTCCTGTCCGACTCTGCAACCCCATGGTCTGCAGCACGCCAGGCTACCCTGTCCAACACCAACTCCCGGAGCTTGCTCAAACTCATGTGCATCAAGTCAGTGATGCCATCCAACCATCTTATTCTCTGTCGTCCCGTTCTCCTCCTGCCTTCAATCTTTCCCAACATCAGGTCTTTTCCATTGAGTCAGTTCTTTGCATCAAGTGGCCAAAATATTGTAATATTATAAACTAATAGTGTACTTATAGTATTGGAGCTATAAGATGGATCTGATCTACAAATACTTTTTCCCAGTCTATACTTTGACTTTTCTTAATAACCTTTTGAAAAGCAGAAGTTTTAAATTTTAATGAAGTCCCATTTCCATTTTTCTCTTTAATGGGTCATGCTTTGCTGTTATATCTAAGAAATTCAACCCAAGGTCATAGATTTTCTCTTGTATTTTCTCCTAGAAGTTTTATAGATTTAGGATTTACAGTAGGTCTATGATCCATTTTGAGCAAAACATTTTGTATGGTGCGAGGTGTGGGCCCAAGTTTTGTTCTGTTTGCATGTGTGTGCTTAGTCACTCCAGTCCTGTCCAACTCTTTGCGACCCCATGGACTGTAGCCCACCAGGCTCCTCTGTCTGTGAGATTTTCTAGGCAAGAAAACTGGAGTGGGTGGCAGTGCCCTCCTCCAGGGGATCTTCCCGACCCAGGGTTCAAACCAGAGTCTTTTGCACTGCAGGCAGATCACCACTGAGCCACCTGGGAAGCCTGTATGCATACGGCTGTCCAGTTGTTCTAGCACCATTTGCTGAAAAGACGCTAATGCTTTCTCCACGGAATTGCCTTTGTACCTTTGTGGAAAATCTGATTAATTCTCTATGTATGTGTCTTTCTGCACTCTATCTTTTTCCATTGTGATACCACACTATCTTGATTACTGTTGCCTTATAATAAAAACCAGGTAGTGTAGTCCTCCAGTTTTTTCTTTTTGCTATATTCACTATTTTGTTCTATTTTTTTTAGATTACACGTATAAGTGATATTATACAGTTCTTTCTTTATAAAGAATGTTTTGGTTATTCTAGATCTTTGAGTTTCTGTATGACTTAGAATCATCTCAATTTCTACAATAAAGGCTGTAATGATTTTGATTGTCATAATATTGAATCTGTAATCATCTTGACAATATTGTCTTCTGATCTATGAATACAACGTATCTCTCCACTTATTTCGGTCTTACTTAATTTATCTCAGCAATATTTTTTTAATTTTGGGGAAATGTTTTTTACCAGATTTATCCCTAAGTATTTCATATTTTTGGTATTATTGTGAATGGTGTTTTTCTGATGATTTGTTGGTAGTATATGGAGTACAACTGATTGTCCTATATTGATCTTTTATCCTACAACTTTAACAAAGCAGATTTCTTTCCATAATGTGAGTGGGCCTTATTCAATCAGTTGATGGCTTGAACAGAGCAAGAAGGAATTCTCAAGAAGATGGCCTTCAGATTTGAACTGGAGCCTTGGCTCTTCCTGTTCTTCAGCCTGATAGCCTTCAAATTTGACCTGTGACATCTGTTCAAGAGTTTCCTCCTGAGAATTTTAAGGATTAATACACAGAAAGCACTTAAAGCAGTGCACAGTACAGTCAGTAAACGTATGCTGCTGTAAGTTCTACCATCATCATTACCACTGTTATCAATATAACTGCTGTCTTTAGTACCCATTCACCCTGCAAGACCCCCCCTATTCCACAGCGACACTGCACATTTAATCTTCCTCTTTAACACCTGTCAACAGGGTCAAGTAATAATTTGTAAACCTCAGTTCAAAGTAAAAATGCAGGCCCCTGTTAAATGAATAATTTCAAGATGTCAGTAGCAGAACAGTTAAGTCAATTATGGGGCCCTATTCAACTATTCGGGCCTCCCTAGTGGCTCAGTGGTAAAGAATCCACCTGCTAATGCTAATGGGTTCAATCCCTGGCTCAGGAAGATCTCCTGAAGAAGGAAATGGCAACCCACTCTAGTGTTCTTGCCTGGAAAATCTCGTGGATAGAGGAGCCTGGCCGGCTACAGTCCATGGGGTCATAAAAGAGCTGGTCACAACTTAGCAGCTAGACAACAATAAATTCAACCACACAGATCACACACCCATAAAGCTAGCCCTGCCTGCCAGCATCAGAGATGATTCCTATACAAGATGATAGCTTCCTACTTCTTGAGCTTCCCATTAAAAACCTGCACTTCTACTTAATTTCCACAATATTCTCACCTAATTCAGACATTTACAAATATATTCAGGATGGGAAACTTCCTGGTGGTTTACAAGTTAGGACTCGCATTCCCACTGCAGGGGGTATAGGTTCCATCCCCATGGGGGAGATAAGATCCCACATGCTGTGGCAGCCAAAAAAAAAAATACAAGAATACCTTAAGAGATGTTGCTTTAAACCTTCTCCAGAACAGTTAGCAAACCCAGAGAGAAAAAGAGGATGGGCTGTTGCTGTTTTAGTCACTCAACAGATAGTCACTGAATACCGCCCATAACTCAGATTCTGAGTGATTATCTACCAATAAGCAGAATATTCATGTAAGTTCTGAAGAGTTTAAAAATGTTCGAAGTTTCACTTAAGCAATTCATAATACAAATCAAAATTTCTGTATTTACTCATGAAAGCCCTTTTCTGAACCCTAGAATGAAGAAGACAGAAACAGCAGAGCTTCCACCATTTCCCAGCTCGTATATTAATCAATGAGTGACAAAAACCCTGCTGTAAACCACTGAGATTTTGGACTCATCTAGTACGACAGCATAACCTATGGAAAGCTAATACAGCAGCCAAGTCTCCCATCATGCAAACTAGAGAAACAGCAAAGCCTATTTTCATGCAGAGTTAATGAAGTCCTTATACAAAAACCAGTGATAACTTGAGAACTAATGAAACAAACACGAGGGGCAAAGTCATCAAGAAATGAAGGGTTAGCCCAGAAGGTTGAAAGGAGGAAGTCATACTTGAATGCCATCTACTCTCATAGACTTCGAACTTTTATATTTCTATACAATGGAAGTAAAGCAGAGAACAGCTCAGGTAAAGTTTCATTTTACAAAACCCTTTTACAATCACCGTCATTTCACATATTGAGACCCAATATGGTACAGTGCCCAGGAGTCCCACGTTTTCTGACTGTAAAGTCGCTTCTTTTTCTTACATCACAGTAATTACTTGGTAATTAATGCAAAGCACTTTTTTAATCATAATAAAATGATGGATGGAAAAGCCCGGATAGTTCTAACAAGCATAAAAGCCGCACCTAAACAGCGCCGAGGACTTCAACTCGCAAGCACCCCCCTACCCGGGCATCACCGAACAGTCAGGCAGGACAAAAGCTTACGTCAGCAGAGTGCTTCCCCTCCCAGACTTTTTATCCTCCACCCTTCCCGAAAGGCCAACTGGCAACCAGAAGAACCAACGAGAGGAGCGCGAACGTAACTGGATGGCTGGGCATCACGTGATAACCACAGGGCGTGGGATTTGGCTCTGAGCAGACGGAAGGGCAGCGCTGAGGGTGGGGCTGGCCTAGTGGGGGAGGGGGAATTGGAAGCTTGGGGGAGGAGCCTATGCACCAGCCACCGTCCGAGTTCTGCCAGCAATCGAGTCCGAGTGTCTGGTTACTACCGTACCGCCATTCGTGCGCCGCGGTACTACAGAGTCGCTGGGTTGCGGGCCTGAGTAGCTGCGCGCGCGAGCGGCAGCAGGGAATGGAAACAGAGAACGCGGGCAGGTAAGGCCGGGGCGGAACACCGCCCCTCCCCCCGCGCCCCTCGCCGCGGGGCAGGCCGCGGGCGCGCGCGCGCGCACACACGCGCACACACGCGCACGCACGCCGGGGTTCCTTAAGGCCGTGTGGTCCCTGTAGCAAGGTCCGGGCCGCGCATGCGCACTGAAGGCCTGCTTAGGCCACTTTTTACCCAAGTCCTTCCAGACACCTAGCTGACATTAAAATGTGGTCGTAAGCAACCTGCAGTCTCCAATTAATGTTTCTTCCCGGATACCTTTCTCCGCTACATTTCCTTCACCCTCCATTATCATGCACAGCTGTAAGGATGAAGTGTCACGTGTATCACTGTGTGTGTGTGTGTGTGCGCGCGCGCGCGCGCGTGTGTGTGTGTGTGTGTGTGTCGCTCAGTCGTGTCCGACTCTTTGCGATTGCCATTCCCTTCTCCAGAGGAACTTCCCAACCCAGGAATCGAACTCTGGTTTCCTGCATGGCAGGCAGGTTCTTTACCGTTTGTGCTACAGGGAAGTCTCTCTGTAGACTTTATGCATCACTCTAGGAGTTTTCATCTCAGAGTTGTAGGTTTACTGTGGCTTTCTTCCTCAACGGTGTACCTAAGGGGCACGAGGTGGATAACGTTGCCATTCTAGAGCTCTTGAATTCTTAAACTAGGAATAACAGTTCCAATAAGTTGTCTAAAATTGTGTTCTAGTGGTCTTGGGGACGATCTTAAGTATTTACTTGTCATGTGCCCTTTGGGGAGTGTGAGGTGCGTAGGGACTTTTGCAAAAGCAGAGATTTCGAAATTGGAACCTCTGATGGAAAGCCAAATGAAAAACTAAGAATAAAGGAAAAAAAAGTTTACATCAGAATACAATACTGTTAGACCTCATTAAGAATTATCCTGATTTGGGGCTCTAAACTTGGGGAAGACACTGAAGTTCTCTGGGCCTGTTGATGTCTGTAAAATAGAGTGTCTGTGGAATCTGGTTCTGACATGCTGTGAGTCAGTGTTAGGTGGAAGGGAAGTGCTTTAGTAACCAACAGAGATTGTCTTAGAGTTTAGGGAAGGAGATAAAGTGCAGACTTCATCCTCACATGAATCAAATCCTGAAATAAAGAACTCCATTTCTTTCCCTAAAGAACTTTACAAATAAAACTTGTGGAAATCTCTCCTGTCTTCATAATCTTCATTCAGATCAGAATTGAAACCTGGGTAAACGCCTACCATCAAATAGATTGCAGTCATCTCTCTTATATCCATAGATTTGTTCCAGGCCATTCGGAGACACCAAAATCTGTATGCTCAAGCACCTTAAAAAAAAATGGCAGAGTCCAGTTGGCCATTGTGTAGGTTCTAGAATGCACACGGGGAGTGTCTTACAGCAAAGTAATAGGTTTCTCTGGTACAATGTTTAACTCAAAACTGTCTGACTTCTATTTGGTCTTAACTGAATCCATTGGGTTATAGACCATTTTTTATTCTGACTTAATATTTTCACTTTGGGAAGTATGGGTAACTCTGTGTTAATACTCTAAGGAGTATTTTGTTGGGGATTCTGAAATGACTCAGGCCCCTGGTAATCCTGAGAAAGTAGTGCTTTGTCATCCTTGACTTTGTGCTCATCATGGAATGTTTGGTATAGTTAATTTCCTTTTTATTTTGGAAGAGATTAATTTCAAAAAACTACATCTTACAGATGTAGACCCTTTTTTTTTAAGAATGAGAAGAGAGTTCAAGAGTCTTAAAAAGTACTAACAAGAGAGAAGAAAAGGAAGAAGAGGACCCGTGTATGTTTCTAATGAGCTCAAGCATGAAAAAGAGATTTACCAGAGATGGGAAGTAGGATGCTGAATCAATAACTGGAAAGGTGTGAAACAGACCACTGAGAATACAGACAGGAACGATTAACCTTCAAATGAGATTGGAACTTTCTAGAAATGCTAAAGAGACTAAGACTCTTCATTAGTGTAGAGGTTTGGGTTTTCTTCCTAGTTCACTGACATGTTATTAGATGACAGAAAACATAAGCACTTAGTTCTGATTTTGATTTTTCTTTTCATGTTAAGAAAATTGAGTGTAGATGGAAAATGGCAAATGGATGTCTGTAAGAGAGATGTAAACCTCAAGATCAATGAGGGCATTTAAGAGAAGTTTCAGCTGCTCTAGCAGAAATCATGTTTCCTGGCCCAAATCAGTTGTATTTCAAGTGAGAGACAAGATTACAACATTCTTTAAGAATCTGCAGAAAACAGCGGAGGGGCCTTAAGCCCAAATATAAACACATGGGTCCCTTTTATTTTCCAAAAGTAGACTCTACCATGGAATTTATTGACTTTGAACCTTAGTAAAATTTTTATTTCTCAGTGGTTATTGAGCATATTTAAAAGGATACTGATCATTAGGCAAAAATGTGAGTTGAATAAAGCAAGACCTACCCAGCTAGGTTCTTTCCCCTTTTGATAACGATACTAGGTTAGATAGCATCAGAAGGAGATGACAGGAGTACCTAAAATATTTCATCATCTCCTGTTTCCTCCGTTTTTGTTATGACAAATGTATTATATACCAGGCACTGTTTGGGGATTTTGTTTGCTTTTTTGTTTTGGGTCACATGGCTCATGGGATCTTAGTTCCCCAGCCTTTGCCATCGGCAGTTGAAGCTGAGTTCAAACCACTGGACCACCAGGGAATTCCCTACCAGTCTCTGTTTTAAGTGTTCTATATGTGTTAACTAATTTAATCCTCAAAATCAATAAATTAGGTGCTTTTCTTCCTATTTTACAGATGTGGAAGCGAGAATGTGAAAAGGTTAAGGAACCTGCCTACAGGGTTAGTTAGTGGCAGACCTGAAGTTTGAATCCAGGCAGTGTAACTTCAAAGTCTAATTCCACTGCCTCTTGTGGGAAGATGAGGATGGAATGGTGGTGGTCATATTCAGTTCAGTTCAGTCACTCAGTCGTGTCCAACCCTTTGCAACCCCATGAACCGCAGCATACCAGGCCTCCCTGTCCATTACCAACTCCCAGAGTTCACCCAAACCCATGTCCATTGAGTCGGTGATGCCATCCAACCATCTCATTCTCTGTCATCTTCTCCTCCTGCCCTCCACCTTTCCCAGCATCAGGATCTTTTCAGATGAGTCAGCTCTTCGCATCAGGTGGCCAAAATATTGGAGTTTCAGCTTCAACATCAGTCCCTCCAATGAACACCCAGGACTGATCTCCTTTAGGATGAACTGGTTGGATCTCCTTGCAGTCCAAGGGACTCTCAAGAGTCTTCTCCAACACCACAGTTCAAAAGCATCAATTCTTCGGTGCTCAGCTTTCTTTATAGTCCAACTCTCACATCCATACATGACTATTGGAAAAACCATAGCCTTGACTAGATGGACCTTTGTTGGCAAAGTAATGTCTCTCTGCTTTTTAATATGCTGTCTAGGTTGGTCATAACTTTGCTTCCAAGGAGTTAGCATCTTTTAATTTCATGGCTGCAATCACAATCTGCAGTGATTTTGGAGCCCCAAAAAATAAAGTCAGCCACTGTTTCCACTGTTTCCCCATCTATTTGCCATGAAGTGATGGGACCAGATGCCATGATCTTACTTTTCTGAATGTTGAGCTTTAAGCCAACTTTTTCACTCTCCTCTTTCACTTTCATCAAGAGGCTTTTTAGTTCCTCTTCCCTTTCTGCCATAAGGGTGGTGTCATCTGCATATCTGAGGTTATTGATATTTCTCCCGGCAATCTTGACTCCAACTTGTGCTTCTTCCAGCCCAGCGTTTCTCATGATGTACTCTGCATAGAAGTTAAATAAGCAGGGTGACAATATACAGCCTTGACGTACTCCTTTTCCTATTTGGAACCAGTCTGTTGTTCCATGTCCAGTTCCAACTGTTGCTTCCTGACCTGCATACAGGTTTCTCAAGAGGCAGGTCAGGTGGTCTGATATGCCTGTCTCTTTCAAAATTTTCTACAGTTTATTGTGATCCACACAGTCAAAGGCTTTGGCATAGTCAATAAAGCATAAATAGATGTTTTTCTGGAACTCTCTTGCTTTTTCGATGATCCAGCACATGTTGGCAATAGTGGTCATATGGGGTGAAATCAAAACTGCTTTACTACCGAGAATCAAAGGCAGACGGAAGAGAGGTCTATACTGATGTGCCGTGTAGTCCTCCTACCCCAGCTTTTCACAGTTTAACAGCTTTGAGGTGGTAATGGCATGCTGATAACATATTTGAGTGACCCAACTCTGGGAGGGGTTTCTGGAATTGATAGACTGAGTCAGAATCCAGGTTAGTCCCAACTGACTAGAATGTGAAGCATCTTTTAGTGTGAGATGAGGGAGCAGCAGTGAAGGGCAGTTTTCACTGATGGTAAACTCAGTACTAATCAACAGTATAATGTGGGTACCAGGAAAGCTAATGTAATGGATTTTGTTATGTGTCTCCAGAATGAAGAATTTGATCACTCTTCTCAGTTTCAGGTCAATGAGGCTATGGAGCATTTTTATTTTATCTTAAGCTCCAGAAAAATGATCATATAGTGAGGAAACTTGAAATTATGCTGTATGCAGAAGAGTTCAATAAATTGGGGGTTCTGGCTTGTTCTGTTTTTAAGTCCACAGTATCTAAATAGACTCTGCACAGCAAGTACCCCGTAATGCATGGTGAATGCACACATTCCCACTTAGCAATGAATGTAGACTTTAGATATTTTAGTTCAGTTCAGTCGCTCAGTCATGTCTGACTCTTTGCAACCCCATGGGCTGCAGCGCACCAGGCTTCCCTGTCCATCACCAAGTCCCAGAGTTTACTCAAACTCATTGAGTCAGTGATGCCATCCAACCATCTCATCCTCTGTCGTCCCCTTCTCCCCCCTTCAATCTTTCTCAGCATCAGGGTCTTTTCCAGGGAGTCAGTTCTTTGCATCAGGTGGCCAAAGTATTGGATTTTCAGCTTCAGCATCAGTCCTTCCAGTGAATATTCTGGGCTGATTTCCTTTAGGATGGACTGGTTGGATCTCCTTGCAGTCCAAGGGACTCTCAAGAGTCTTCTCCAACACCACAGTTCAAAAGCATCAATTCTTTGGCTCTCAGCTTTGTAGTCTTTTAGATAGCTAGGATAGTATTTCATCATAATTTATGTAATAGTCCCTTTTGGTTGAGCAGTTAGTTTATTCAACATTGATATTTTGTAAGTGTTCAGTGTTTATATGCTTGTTTAAATGAAGGTAATAAAATGTTGCTGTGTTGTTTGTGTCTATCCAGAATTCTTATGTTGAAATCTCTAAGCCCCAGTGTGAACATTGGGAGATGGGGTCTTTTGGAGGTGATGAGGCCATGAGGCCCAAGCCCACCTAAACGGGAGTAGTGAAAGAGGTCCCAGAGAGACCCCTCACCCCTTCTGCCATGTGAGGACACAGCAAGAAGGCAACCTAAAATGAGCCAGAAAGCAGGTACTCTCCAGACACTGAGTCTGCCAGCACTTTGAACTTGAACTTTCCAACCCCCAGAACTGTGAGACACAGATATTTGTTGTTTATAAGCCACTCAATCTGTGGTGTTTTGTATAGCAACCTGAAGGGACTAAGACAAATATATTTAGGGAAAAAGCAACTTACATCTTTTTTTAAAATTTCATTATACATTAAAAATAAATTTTATTATTTTAACCAGCTTTAAATGTTCAATTTAATGACTTTTATTATTTTTTTAAAATATAAACTTATTTTGATTGGAGGTTAATTACTTTACAATATTGTGTTGGTTTTGCCATACATCAGCATAAATCTGCCACGGGTATACACGTATTCCCCATCCTGAACCCCCCTCCCACCTCCCTTCCCATTGAACTTACATCTTCAACTTACATCTTTAGAACAGTGGAAAATGACTGAGGATTAAAGAAGTTACTCATCTTAGAGAAACCTCCAAGTGTTAAGTTTTTGAAATACAGCAAAATCCAAATTAACTGGACTCCTTACTTAATCGACTGTGTGTGTTTGTATGTGTGTTTGTGTGTATTTTGAGAAAGACAGTTCAAAAATGCACAGTTCATCAAATTTCAGACAGTGGTAGAAAACCAGTCCTTTGAGCACTGTTCAAGTGAAGAGGGTGTTCTGTGGAAGCTAGGAGAGAGTAGAGGGTTAACTGCAGGCAAAGGGGAGAGGTGCAAAACCATCATCCTGAGGACAGACATAGATGATAAGGGGACAAGTCAACAGGGAAGTAAAATCATTTGTCATGCTCTTGAGTTGGATATCAGGGAATTACAGAAAATTACAATGTTTCAGGGCCTCTTCTGAGTCTGGACAGATTTGGTCCTATTTCCTGCACTTTCTCCTTATATGTGGAAATCACAGAAATCTCCCCCTCATTTTCATGGGGAGGGAAGGGAGGTCCTGAGAGGATGAATGGCTTAACTAACTGCGCCTCTTCTGCTGTCTCTCACACAGAGAAAAGTATTGTTATAAACACTGCAGAATTCTGATACGAAGGGGCAGTTATCCTATGTTTATATACACAGCAAATGTATTTAGGAATTATATCCACATTAAGTTTGAAATAGGTTCATGCTGCTTCCAAACTTAACCTTTATCAGATAATAGGAATGAAATTATCCAGAATTGCAGTTCATGAAGGTTTTCGTACATGTGGAATGCCGTCTTCTGCCAAGTAGTAAGAATGTTGTAGGCCACCCTCTTTCCTTTTGTTCCAGCTATTGTTAGGAAGCTGTGAAGATGATCAAGCTAAATCAAATGCTCAGAAAGAGTCTATTTCCTCAGAACTTACACATTCTATTATCCATAGTCTTCTCTATTTCCTTTCTAATTCATCTTATGATAAAGTGCCAGGGATAATTTTAGAACAATTGAGGGACACATCTATATTATAGACAAGTTTCTGAATTTTTTTTCCTAAATTGATACACATCTCTAAAATAAGACCACATTTTCTCTTATTTTTTTACTTTTTTGTCAGCCAGTTGACATCTAAAACTTCGATTTTCAGTTTTTGAACCTCAGAATTTAATGATCTGATAGTATGCTAACGGAGCCACATTTTGGACATTTTTTAAGTTCACAACCCTTTTGTAATGTGAACGTTGTTTCCCTGATTTATATATTTTGCTGCTGCTGCTGCTGCTAAGTCGCTTCAGTCATGTCCGACTCCGTGCAACCCCATAGATGGCAGCCTGGGATTCTCCAGGCAAGAACACTGGAGTGGGTTGCCATTTCCTTCTCCAATGCATGAAATTGAAAAGTGAAAGTGAAGTCGCTCAGTCGTGTCCGACTCTTAGCGACCCCATCGACTGCCGCCTACCAGGCTCCTCCGTCCATGGGATTTTCCAGGCAAGAGTACTGGAGTGGATTGCCATTGCCTTGTCTGTTATATATTTTAGTAGTGGATTTTTGTGAAGTACTCAAAATGGGACAGATGGGTGAAACTCAGAGCCGTAACAGTAAACATGGGGGAGAGTGAGACGCCGTCCTGATGACACTGTGACAAGCTAAGAACAGACCTTCCCACACGCTTTTGGCCACTCACTCACCATGACCACAGGAGTGTTCTTTTATATATTCAAGCTGAATGGGGCTCTTGGCGTCTCAGGACCCTGTTACTGGCCACAATCAAAAATCACGTTATATCTTACTAGAATTTCCAGAGAGCAGCCACACGAGATCGCTCGACTAACTCAGCTATATCTAGCTCCTCATTAGAATATCTGAGTCTTTAACATGGAACAACTGGTTCATCCAAAAGTGCTGTGAGTGTTACTAAAGAAAAGTGTGAACAAAAAGGACATTTGACTTCGTGCCAGGCAAGGTTTAAGCCCTTCGCTTCTTTTTAATTTTACATCTTAATTTCTAGTCCTTTCCTACATGCTTTCTCTACATGCAGCCTTGGCTCACAATGCCGTTTTATATTCTTTTCCACTTTATATTAAACATTCTCTGTGCTTTTAAATATTAATAAACTTAATTTTTGTAACTGCATAGTATTCTCATGTTGATGTTCTGTAGTGTACTAAATCACCGTATTGTCTTTATTTTTTGTATAAATCGAAAACTATATTTAAGGAAATAAAACTCTTTTAAGATAGTTTAATATCGTTCTCACTAATTTTTCACCTTTTCTTTACCATCTTACCCCTTAGAGATAGCTTGAAGCTAAAATGCTTCTCCAGTGGTTTGTCCCTTGAGTTTGGGCCCCAGTCTTTGTTTCAGTATCCAGTGCTCTAGCCTGGCTACTCCGCCAACATTCTGTGACCCTGTGTCTGCATGGCCCATTTAAGTTCCTTCTGGAAATGTTTTGGTTTGCCTTTTTAAAAAAACAAAAAGCATTTTATTAAGATATGATTTACATGTTGTGAAGCTCACCCGTTTACAATGTACTAGTTTGCCCTTTTTTTTTAAGTTCGCCTTTTTAACCTCTGCTTTCTGAGCACCCTGTTTTCTTTCTCCACACGTTACAGGAAGAGAAAGCCATTAAGTAGAGTAGCTTGTCAGAGAAAACATGGCTTTTCTCTGCAAATGGTAAACGTCGTTACTCATTTTATTTCCTAGTGCTTTTCTTCCTTCTGCATGTTTAATGGCATTTTTTGGCATCAGCTGTCACTCGAGTTTCATAAAACGTGTGTTTACTTCCCTAGCTCTGTGCTGATAGCAACAGCTTGCAGTAGTAATTTATAGCCCCCAGAAATACTTTTTGGCAGTATTGTGAAGGCCTGTGTTCCTTACACTGAACAAAACACTTTAAACAGCGTTTAAATTGTGTTCAGAAGAGAAGTTTAGAGTGGTCTTTCCCATAAATTCACAGATATTTATAGAAAGATATATTTCTAACCCTCATTTAATGGCAAAAAATCCAGCGACCATTAAAAAACAGATGGGGGGTAGGATGGGGAGATGGTGGTCAAAGGGCACAAAGCTCAAGTTATAAGATTGACAGGTTCTGGGGATCTAGATGGTACAGCGTGGTGATTCTAGCCGATGATCCTGAGGGATGCACTTGAAAGCTGCTGAGAGCAGATTTGAAACGTTCTCACCACAAAAAAGAAATGATAATTAGGTGCCCTGGTGGAAGTGTTGGCTAAGGCTTTGGAGGTGATCATTTTGTAGTATATGTGTGTCAGGTCAGCACTGTTGTACACATTAAACCTAAACAATGTTGCAACGTATCAAGTATATCTCAATAAAGCTGAACATAAAAAGGTTACATTGCAGAGGATTTCTGTGACAAGAGAATTAGATACTGAAGGTAGGAATACAAATTATTTTTGTGGATATTTCAACTCTGTATGAGTTCGTGGCCTTTCAGCTCTGCCGGAAAATTCCCATGATCTCATTTCAGGGAAAGTATAGGCTTGCCTAACAGGCCTGGTAAGTTTTACTGATGACACATCAGTGTGTAAGAGTTCATTACAGTTGGTTGGTAGGCACCAGGTGAAGACTGGGTAAACATATATAGGGGGATAGATCTTCCACCTCTCTTTGCTCCTGTTGTCAACTCTAAATAAATTCTATAATCTGGTTAGAAATGATTGAATCCTGGGGGTTTTTAAGAGCAGATCATTTAAACTTACATTTGGGTAATTTTGTCTTCCTGTCTTATCCTTAATTGTTCTTTCAGCTATTCTCTTCAGCAAGCTCAAGCTTTTTATACATTTCCACTCCAACAAATGATGACTGAAGCTCCTGACATGGCAGTTATAAACGCACAAGAAATGCCAGCCGAAGTTCCCGCCCCAGCACCTGCTCAGGAACCCACACGAGGTAGTTTCGCCAGGATAGTTTGGAAAATTGCCATGGCATCAGCCAACTTATTTAAGAAAGGGTTTAATGATGAATTTTAACTCTGTTTTTGTGTTAAAAAATTTAATCTACTTTTTAAGTACTTACTAGGTTTCAGGCACTCTGATAGGTTTGGGGGTATAAAAGAACATCACTTCTGCCCTCAAATCATCTCATAGGAGAAAATAAAAGTGAATGTGAAACTCCTCAGCACTCCAAGTGGTGAAGAGGAATACAGGATGCTGTGGGGCTGGCACCTAACTCGGACTGAGGCTCAGAGGCAGCTTCATGGAGCTCTGAAGTTCAAGGGTGAGGGAGCAGTACAGGAAGAATGGGAGGAGGAAAGTTCCAGGCTGAGGGAGTGGCATGCATCAAACTATAGATGTGAGGAAGCATGACATGGTTGAAAAACCTAATTCTCTGTCATTGGAGACTGGAGTGGAGCAAAGAAGTACTGAGAGAAGAGTCTAGATAGGGGGCAAGCAAGGCTTGTTTAACCTAAAGAATGTGTGTTCTATTCTGAAGGCAATAGGAAGCTATAGACAGAATGGAAACAGAGAGTGACTTAATAAATAGACTGACATTTGAATATTCTAGAGAATAGACTGTAACAGAGATATGTAAAATATATATCTAAAAATGTAAATAAAATAAGATGGTAGAGAGCAGGGCAGAACTTGGAGGTATGGCCATGTTAATGGATTTCATGCAGGGGGATGAGGAAGATAGAGGAGTCTAAAAGTCACTCCCAGGCAGTTGGAAGAAGGAGGTACCATTCACCAAGACAGAGAGTTGGAAGAGAAGGACAGATTAAGCAGTGGATGGTGGGGAGAGGGTAATGATTTCCCCCGTGCATCAGTGTGGTGTGAGGAGAGTGCTGAGTTTCCATTTATGGTTGCAGAGCACGTGTAAGTCCACTGCGTTGAAGGTCCCCCTGCCTCCACCTCCTCTGTTTTTCTGGGCAGGAAGCACTAGGACAGCTACAAGCTGATGGAGGTGGATCCCTTGGCACAGGCAGTGGCTGAAGCAATGTGAACAGAAAAGAGGATGGATGGAAGGCTCAGATGAGAAAACGCCAAATAATAGTGGAATAGGGTGGGGGCCTGAGAGATGAAGAGCCGTATTAGGGGAGTTGTGAGTAAAATGGCAAGGCTTCTTGTTGGATAATTTTATGTCACTGGTTCTTGTCCACGGGTAATTTTCCCCTGAGGGGCTTATGGCATTGTCTGGAGACACTTGGTCATCATGACTGGCAGGATGCTGCTGGCATCTAGTGAGTAGAGGCCACTGTTGCTAAATTATTCCACCTAAGATGTCAGCAGGGCCAGGGTTGACAAACTGTTTAAGGTCCTGAGATCAGAGTCCTAGTCTTACCTTTAGACAAACACTGCCAGCCCAGAGAGTTCATCCCTGGCATCTCTCAATTCACCTCCTTGACTGTGTGAAGAACAGAGTATACACTCAGTTCAGGGGAAAGAAGCCCGCAAACCATTTGAAGTTTTCTTCTGCTGGAAATTACAGGGAAACTGAGTTAAAATGTTTCTGCTCCTCCCTGTTTTTCTATTTGTTCATTTAGTTATTTACGTATTTACATTTAGAATTCTTATAAATGGTATGTAGCTACTTTGTGTCCCTGGAGAAGCCATGATGCCAGGTAAGAGTGTATGGAAAATCAATCTGTGATTGTTAAGGATCTCTCATCCCAAGAACTGCCAGCAGAGGAAGGAAGGTGGGGTTGGGACCACATAGACCCAGTTCTCCAGTGACGGAAGGGGGAGACGTTACAGAGGAGAGTGATGTCGTGAAATAGAAGAGAAAGCTAAGGATGTTGATGGGTGACTTTTCTGGGAAAGCTGCATAAAGTTTGTAAGTTAAGGTTTTCTGCAGCTATATCCTGGAAATCATTGTGTTTCAGAGACTCCTCCAAAAGGAAGGAAAAGAAAACCCAAAACAACAGAACCAAAAACGCCAGTGGAGCCCCCAGAACCTGCTGAGGCCAAAAAATCTGGCAAGTCCACAAAGTCAAAAGAAAAGCAAGAAAAAATTACAGACACATTTAAAGTGAAAAGAAAAGTGGACCGTTTCAATGGTGTTTCAGAAGCTGAACTTCTGACCAAGACTCTACCAGACATTTTGACCTTCAATCTGGACATTGTAATTGTAAGGATTTTGTCCTCCTTTGGGTTTATAAGTAGCATTGGTGGATTAACGTAACTTAACCATATCCTTGCAAAAAGCATTTTGCTGAAAAGAACCGTTTCTGAGAATCCTTATGGTGGTAAATGGTGTCACCTTCTTCAGGTTGTATCATATGGGTGTGTTTAAGATGGTGGGCTCTAGGGCAAGGCTGTCTGGTTTCAGATGTTGCTATGTGGGTGTATGACCATGGACAAGCTTTAGCCTTCCTGAACACTTAATTTGCTCGTTGATGAAGCAGGTGTGATGATAGGATGGAGTGGATCCTCTGGCAATTACACAAAATGATCCACATGAATCACTTAGGTTGCATGACACTGTGGTTTCTCCATGAATGATAACACTGATTCTGAACTTTGATTTTTGTCAGTAACTGTAGGAAACATCAGCATGTAGACAACTATGTAGGTGATGTAGAGTCAGCTGCTTTTCGGGAGCTGAGAAATAGACTTAAGCTGGACATGAGCTCTGGTTGATTGATTGTTCCAGGACAGTTGGGAGTGAGGGTGCTGGGGATATAAGGGACTCAAACTGATTTTTGAAAGCAACAGCAAGGAGTTCCCCACTGGTCTCGTGGTTAGGATTCCAGGCCTTCACTATCAGGGCCCAGGGTTAGTCTCTGGTCAGGGAACATTCCCCAAGCCACACAACGCAGCCACAAAGGAAAAAAAAAAGCAAAACTTTAATATAAAGGAAATCTCTTTCCTCAAAATGGAATGCTTTGTTCAGGTCAAGAGTAGATGATAAAGCTTATGATGCTGGATTAAATTTTTATTTTAATCAATTCACCACTCCTCCACAGAAGCCCTAAGACATAAGCCTACTTTTCAAGACTAAAATATATAAACATTTTGTTTTGTAGATTGGCATAAATCCAGGACTGATGGCTGCTTACAAAGGGCATCACTACCCTGGGCCTGGAAACCATTTTTGTAAGTGCTTAACCTTCTTTTACTATTTTACTTTTAAACTAGATGTCCTTGTTAATAGTTTGGGTTTGTCTGTTTGTTTTTTTTAAACCAAAATATGTTTTTAAAAAGAAACTGGTTGAGTAAGTATACATATATCTTTTCAATGTATGTGTACAAAAAAATGAAAGGTGTGAAATCCTCTGACACTTAACATTTTGGTTTATAAGAGTGGAGGGATATGGAAAGGAATACTTTCTCTTTTGTTTGTTTTCAGTGAGTTTTACTATCTTTTTTTAAAACAATTTTTTCTTTTCTTGGTTGTTATCTACAGAATATTAACAGTAATCATGCCAATGCAGACACAAAACTTAATACCTTTCCAGAGTTCTACTCATCTTATTAATTAGGAGAAATGAAATACATTGGCCATCAAGTTGTAGTAGTTAAGAAATGCTCTGATTGTAGACATTCTCTATGGATAATTTCCATCAAGCAGAAATTAATATTTAAGACCCTCATACTTTTAGAGTGAGCTTTAAAACCAAGTATAACTCCTGTTGTATTATCTTATATATAAATCATCTTATGCGATTTATGGGGTCGCGAAGAGTCGGACACGACTGAGCGACTGATCTGATCTGATCTGAACAGACAATCAGGAGTGCAACAGATTATCAGGAAACACTAGCTGATTATCTTAGTGCAGCATTTAAAAACTTCTAGGACAGGGGACTTCCCTGGCAGTCCAGTGACTCAGCACTTACACTGCAGGGGCCATAGGTTCAGTCCATGGTCAGGGAACTAAGATCCTACATGTATGCAGTGCAGCCAAGAAAAAAGAAAAGAAAAACACTTTTAGGACAAATGATAGTAATATATTTTTAGAACTAATAACATGTTGTCTCCATTATTTGAAAAAAAAAAATTTCTAGAGATATTTCACTTTTTATTTTCTCCTCTGTCAGTATGTCTGAAGCCCTGAGTCACTGGTGTATATTTCATCTGTTTGGGGTTTTCCAGGGGCAGGTGGTGTTACTTCCAGTTGTTAAAAAGCTAAACAATTTCAGAGTTTACTACGCTGCCTGGCTGTATACTCAACAAGCGTTTCCTTCGACCCCCTATTAAAAAGAGATAAATAATAGTGATATCTCATAAGATAGCTATGATGATTAAATGAAATAATCCATATGAAGGACTTAGTAGTACCCAGCACATAAAACTGCTTGGTATGGTATTTGACCTGTGTTATAATTTTTTAAATATACTAAATCGTTTTTCTTTTTTTTTAATTTCGAGAATAGACCCACATAATTCATGAGGCAGAAAAACCTTTGACTTACAGAAATAAACTGAACTTTTTCTAAATTAAACTCTCTTGTTCACAGGGAAGTGCCTATTTATGTCAGGGCTGAGTGAGGTCCAACTGAGTCACATGGATGATCACACTCTACCAGGGAAATATGGTATTGGATTTACCAATATGGTGGAAAGGACAACACCAGGCAGCAAGGATCTTTCCAGGTGATTATGGAACATTCGGTTTGATAGGTTGGTACCTTGGCCATACTTGTGCTGTACACACTCCAGGAGCATGCTAGGTATCTAACTAGTTCAAGCTGAGGATAGCAGTTTTATGATTTGCTCTTTTATTGAAAGCTGTCTGAATTTAGCACATTATAAATACTGCCATATTTATATTTTGACTACTTTTTAATTCAATTTTAGTAAAGAATTTCGTGAAGGAGGACGTATTCTAGTGCAGAAATTACAGAAATATCAGCCACGAATAGCAGTGTTTAATGGAAAATGTAAGATTTACTTTTAAATTTTATCTTTTTTCTTTGATTAACATTATGGGCAATGTAAATATATTTGTATTTCATTTTAGGTATTTACGAAATTTTTAGTAAGGAAGTTTTTGGCGTAAAGGTTAAGAACTTAGAGTTTGGACTTCAACCCCATAAGATCCCAGATACAGAAACTGTAAGTCCTTAAAACTGCATTTGTAAATCAGATAAATACAAATTTTTCTAGCTGGTTTTCCCTTTTTATTTGTTCTGTCCAATTGTAATTTTTGCCATTAAAAAAAAAAAAAGCACTGTATTTTGTGGAATAATATCTGCATAGTAACTTGAACTAATAGTTGCAGATTAATTCAGATACTTTTACAGTTACATTAGAAAAAGAAACATTTGTCAGATAAATGCCTTTATAACATTACATTAGTTACATTATTTGGCCAAAATATTGAGAGGAGGTTGCTCACATGCTGCATTCAAAATACATTTAACAGGATGTTCTTGCCAAATGCCAGTAGGTTAGCCCTTATTCAGTTGTGAAACAAACATGTAAATATAGACACAGTCCTGATCAGTGAAGCTGCTTATCACCCTTTGTTGGTGTATCTTGGCCCAGTCTCACATTAGAGCCATAAAAACAGAACAGTCCAGTCGCAGACAGGCATCCTGCCAACCTGACTGGCATTTGGTGCTGTTGTCCTTATACATAAGGGCATCATACAATAACACATTGGTTTTAAAACTCTATGTAAATTTCTGTGGACTTTCTGCAGACATTTGGTTCAAATTTTGCTTCTTAAATATAGTTTTAAGTTTTGTTTACAACTTCTGAAATAAAAATACACACACACAGACTTCTGTGCTGTAGATGATTTTTTAAATGATAAGCCAATGTGCCAACAAGTTTCTGTGGAGACCTCGGAATACAGTTTCTGCCGCCAGTATATATTTTAACTTCGTTTGTAATTTCTTCTGTTTTTAACTAGTAAATGTGTAATTGTTAAAGTAGGTTGTAGCACTGATCACTCTTTAAATAAAGGCGTACCCTTGTCTCCTTGGGTAAAATTTCAGAGATGATTCACTCCTTCCTGTAGAAAGAGCATTATTGTCCCTGAAATGCCAGAGGAGCCTTGGTATATCTCTTGGGACGTGTGATCACAGTAGTGCAATAATAAGTGAATCGGAATCATATCGAGATAGGTAGCTTTGGCTCCTACAATGAATCATCTATGAGTGCATTTGTCTTATAAAATTTACTCTTTATCATGAAATATTCATAGGTATTGATGATGTTAGTGATCCAGCTTTGAAAAACATCTGCTTTTTCAAGTTTCTGGATCACTTTAATTGAAGGCTGTCTTGAGATGGGAAAAATGTGCTATTACAAAAACCTGGTAGCATTTGTACCTCTGAATCAGGCTTTTCTAAATACTGCATAAGCAAAACAAAATAAGTCAATAATGGTTTGGGGTTTTTTTCTATAATACATGGTATAGAGGCCAATTTAAAAAGTACAAAAAATTGCAACCGGAAAGTCCATGGTTGAGCAGTCTCACTCTTTTATATATAAGATATATATTTTGATATACTCTATGAAGGACAATTTGTCACCATCATCCAAAATGATAAATATCCTGCTTTCTGGCTATTCCATTTCTAGAAATTTATCCAACAGTTACAGTCACATATATTCAAATTTAAATATGTACAAGGTTTTTCACTACAGTTGATAATATTAAAAGATTGGAAACAGCCTAAATGCCCATAGGTAGATGCTGGTTAAATAAATTATGAAACTACTACACAGCTATAAAAAAGGGAACTTATTCTGATGTAGATACCTGATACAGAGTTACCTCTGAGAGACATTGTTGAGTGAAAAAGCAGGGTGCAGGACAGGGAGTACAGCATGTTACCATTTGTGTGTTTTTTTCTTTTTTTAATTTGATTCTAAATTAATGGACTATCTCTGGAACTAGCAGTGTAGATTGCCTTTGGGAAGAACTAGGTGGATAGAAACATAATTAGGAGGAAAGACTTTTCATTGTATAATTATATGCCCTTTTGTACAAACACTGAGGGGGAAAAGACTCATTGGTTTTGATTTATTGACTTTGTAATAAGTAAATATTAGAAATTTGAACTCAAACACAACTGCTGTTACTGATTTTGCATATATTGATATGTGGTAAGTATCAAGTTATTGATCCAAAGAAAAAGAAGGTTTCTAATCTCAATACGGAGAAGGCGATGGCACCCCACTCCAGTACTCTTGCCTGGAAGATCCCATGGATGGAGGAGCCTGGAAGGCTGCAGTCCATGGGGTCACTGAGGGTCGGACACGACTGAGCGACTTCACTTTCACTTTTCACTTTCATGCATTGGAGAAGCAAATGGCAACCCACCCCAGTGTTCTTGCCTGGAGAATCCCAGGGACGGGGGAGTCTGGTGGGCTGCTGTCTCTGGGGTCGCACAGAGTCGGACACGACTGAAGTGACTTAGCAGCTAATCTCAATATGAGTGGATTCAGTAGCATTATAAGATTTCTGTAACTGTAAAATGTTATGATTCTAGCTCTGCTATGTGATGCCATCATCCAGTGCAAGATGTGCGCAGTTTCCTCGCGCCCAGGACAAAGTACATTACTACATTAAGCTGAAGGACTTAAGAGACCAGTTGAAAGGCATTGAACGAAACACAGACGTTCAAGAAGTGCAATATACATTTGACCTACAGCTCGCCCAAGGTGCGTTACCGTTAATCAGTCCTGTTGTTCACGTCATGTAAATCTACCTTATAGAAAGTATGTTGTGAGTTTAAAAGCAGTAGAAAAGAAAATGATTTATTGGCAGCCAGAGTGTTCTGATAACAAGTGTTAGTCACTTATAAAATCTCCTTTTATCAAGGGCTTCCAGTCTAATATGAGTGTTCCTACACATGCTGAGAAGCCAAGCAGGAGTGTAGGTCACCTAAAATTAAACCTCATAGGCTTTTACAGTTCTTAGGAGTTTATTTTGTTAATGTTAAAAAGAGTTTAATGTGAAAGTTGTTTCCGTGGATGTGAAATTCAAGAAAAAGATTTATTCTTGATAATTGCTGAATAAGGCTATCTTCAAAATTGTTACATAAAGTCAGTTTTAAATCCCTCTTACCCTCCTCACAGAGGATGCAAAGAAGATGGCTGTGAAGGAAGAAAAATACGACCCGGGTTATGAAGCAGCGTATGGTGGTGCTTACAATGAAAACCCCTGCCTTGGTGAACCTTGCGGATTCTCTTCAAATGGGCTGGGTATGTCCCCTCCCCCTTGCTTGTTCCTTTCAAAGACTTGGTTTTGCCAGGATTCAGGGAAAGAGGGTTTTTTGTTTGTTTGTTTTAAGAGAGAGTTAATTACTGAAGAATGGGAATAGAAATACAAAAATCTATTTAGTGACTGGGGGACTTCCCTGGTAGTCCCGTGGTTAGGATATCCCCTTACAGTACAGAGGGCCTGAGTTCGAGCCCTGGTTGGGGAGCTAAGATCCCACATGCCTTGCAGCTAGGAAACCAAAATAGAAGCAATATTGTAACAAATTTAATAAAGACTTTAAAAATGGTCCACATCAAAAAAAAAATCTTTAACAAGTCTATTTAGTGATTTAGAGTGAAAATTCGATGGTTATTTGATGTTCAACTACACAGGCTTTTACAGCTCATTTACTTGAAGTTACGGACTCGAAGTCCTCCTTGGTGCATTTCCCTCCTTGAATAACAAGAATTTATCAGTCCTGTATCTTAGAATAGAAATTTAAGTTGTATTCAAGAAGCTTGCTTAGCTATTTTAGTAGCAACTCTCCTATAATAGACTGTTAAAATCTCCTAATTATATCACTTAAAGCTTTTAAATAGAGTAATGTTCTTCTCCTCCCTCCCACACCCCCATCCCAGCTGCTGACAATGGAGAATCAACTTTCAGTGACATTCCGAATGGACAGTGGATGACCCAGTCGTTTACAGACCAGATCCCTTCATTTAGTAATCACTGTGGGACGCAAGAACAAGAAGGAAACCACGTTTAAGGATGGTGTTTTTCAGCCCTGCTTAAATGCTGCAGTTTTAATGCAGTTGTCAAGTGGCCCTCGGTTTGCTAGCTGAAGCATTTTATTTGTATTTTATTCGGGTGTTGTGATCAAGGTACAGTGAAGTCAACTGTACGGACCTAAGTAGTTTGGAAGGAAAAGGGGTTTTTCTGTATATGAGTTTTTATATTTGAATTAACCATCATTCCAGCTTTTTTATAAAACTGTATTTCATTTATGAAGAAATTAATTTTCTTTTGGGAGTCACTTTTAACCTGTAATTTAAAAATGCAAGAGTCTGCATCTTGACACTTGACTATGAACTGTGCGTAAACTTAGATGCACCATTCTCCCTTTTCATGCCTAAGAAGGGCATGCTGCTAATAAGATTCCTGCTGGTAAAGAGGCAAGTGTGCTGATTTTCATCTGTGAGGTTAACCCTTGGTGGAGTCTCATCTGGTAGTTTTTCACAGTGTTTAATGGGCTTCCTGAGTTGTGTTCACACTCAGGCCTCCTTGCTTTACCAGTGGTGAGCATTTGTGAGGTTGTTTGCAGTAGAAATACAGAGTGTGGCCTTGCAGCAGCAAGGTTAACCCAGCCTTACCTGCCGGGGCGTGAGTCCTGCCTTTGGTCCTCTCACCCCCATCTGCTGATCCTCTTGTAGGAAGAAACTATTCTGCTGAGATGGTAAGTTCCAGAGAATGCAGAAAACCTTTTAAACTTCACTACTTCATCTGTGTTTTACTTGAGAGACATAACATTTGATAGGAAGGAGACTGAACTTCTCTCTCAGTATCTACCACCATTCTAATTTTATCCTCCTTGACTTTTAGCATGTAACATAGAAATGATGAGAAATGAACTTCCAGGTTGAGTAACAAGAGGCTGGAGGTTGTTTGATAATCTTATTTAAACTGGTGCTTTATGTACATGAGATGTACTAAAATAAATAATACAGAATTTTTCTTGCTAGATAAATCAAGTAAGCCAGTAATTTTAAAACAATTATCTGCATCATTGCTGTTTGTTACTGTGGACTAAGTGAACCTCATGTCAAGGTTAGTTTGAAGTAATGTACTTTTGTGATTTTCTAATGCATATTCCATGGTGCTACAAATAGTCCTGACTACTAGGCCTGGTGGATATCAAAGCTGGGTATTCAGAAATGCCGCTTGCATTTACTCCTGGTCACATCTGAATATTCTGATTTTATTCTTACCCAGGGAGCATGTTGTTTCTCAATATGAAAATATTTATGAAGTTTTTTTTTTTTCTAAAAGATTATATAGCCTGTTCTTTTTATAATAAGAGATACAAATTCTTGTGAATTTTAACATGGTTTTTAGCTGTAGCCATGATGGATTTTATTTTTCCTTTAGGTCAAGCCATGTAAAAGTCATTCATGTTATTTAAATCATGTACTGTATTGCCGTTTACATGGATGTTTTGTGTGGGTGCTTTTACGTGCCTTGCATCAGGGATTAGGAACAATTTAATTATTTTTTCATGGGATATGTAAAGCATGTAACTAGGTATTGCTTTGGTTTTTAATGATTGTAATCTTTACATAGATTTTTGTTTGTTTGTTTTTTGAGTGGAGAAAATATTCTTTAAATTATGATGGACACTCACTAGAGAATGGGTTTAAGGATTTTTCCAAGCATACAATAATGGTGTTTTTCATTAAATATGACAGACGAATAGTACATGTTGATATACACTATACATGAGAATATGAGACTCTTTCATTAAATAATATTGAAAAAGTTTTAAAATTCATTTGAAAGTCTGATTGTTTTTTACAATAAAAAATATTGAGAATGATTATCCTTAAGTTGCAGTGTTTTCTGTAGCAAGACTCTGATTTTCTTTCCCTTGTTAATCTGAGATCAGTTTACCTGCTATTATATTTAGCATGTAGAATAATAGATTATGAAAATCATTAAAAGTCTATGAATATTTTATTTTTTTAGACATTCCTGTTTTAAATAGAATATATTGTTCTACAGAAGACAATATTGGCAACTCATTAAAAAAATACCTACATGTAAAAAATACATTTAGAAATTTTTTAAATTTATGGCTGTAATTTTCATTCAGAGTTAATAAGCAAATTGCTGAAACCTAGCTGGGTTTCGGAGAAGGCAATGGCACCCCACTCCAGTACTCTTGCCTGGAAAATCCCATGGACGGAGGAGCCTGGTAGGCTGCAGTCCATGGGGTTGCTGAGGGTCAGACACAACTGAGCGACTTCCCTTTCACTTTTCACTTTCCTGCATTGGAGAAGGAAATGGCAACCCACTCCAGTGTTCTTGCCTGGAGAGTTCCAGGGCGGGGGGAGCCTGGTGGGCTGCCATCTCTGGGGTCGCACAGAGTCGGACACGACTGAAGTGACTTAGCAGCAGCAGCAGCTGGGTTTATTTCTTTGCAATAATATATTTCACTCACATAATCTTCTATAATTGTCACATATTTAAAGAACTAAATCAATACCTATAGGGTTCAAGGTACTATTTGTACACAGTAGGGTTTTTTGTTTTTGTGGATCATTTGTATCAGGTTCTGTTCACAAAGAACAATGGTATAATAGGCTACAAATGGACAGTTCCACATATTTGTACAGGAAATATTTTAAATGTCAAGTTATATCAGCTGTTGGGGTGGTGGAGTTTAAATATCCCTGCCGGGTCAGGAACAAACCAGCTCTCCCATAAGTCATTGTGGACACTCGGGAAGTCCCACGGTTTATGTCTTCCATTCCAGTGGAGTAGTTTTGCCTCCTGCAGAAAATGCTCTGAATATCTGGTATCTGGATTCCAGCCTTGATTAGGGGACAATAATAGATTCGTTAGAAAAGTAAAATTTTATATTAAAAATTGAAGACAAGTTCATTGTTAAAAAAAAAAAATGGGATAAATTGATGGGTATACAATGAAGAATTTACCCCAACCCTGATTTTCAAAGAAACAACTGTTAAGAGTTTCTCGTGAAATTCTTCCAGTAATGTTCTACCTGTATACCTGTGTGTGTATTTTTGTACCTTGCCTTTTTTTTCAAAGATGAATATTTTTATGATAAAAGGTACAATTCACAAAGAAAATAGACTTCATAAACCATTAGACACCTAACAACAAAGATACATAAAGCAAAAATCAGAAGAAATATAAGGGAAAAGAAAAAAATACATAATCATAGTGAGACATATTAACATTTCTCTGAGAATATTTTATCAAGTACAGAAAAAATAGCATCTTGAATGATGTCATTAATAATTTAATAGATTTCTATGTGTATATATCCTATACAAATATATTTAAAATTTTCTATCTCATACATTGTTATTAGATTTCCATAGGACTGTACCTTGCGTGTTGAAAATTACTATCTTGGAAAACTTTCCACAGCAGCACATGTGAAGTCACTGAATCATTTTTAATAATTGCATAGAATGGATATGATTATTTACTGAGTTCCTTATGGAGGACATTTAGGCTGTGTCCCTTCACAGGCAAAAGTTGTTACAAAGATTGCTAAGTTGTTACAAAGATTGCTACAGTAAACAGCCTTCTATGCATGTCTATACAGATGTATCTGTAGGATAAAATCTTGTAGATGGAATTGTTAGATTGAAGGGTCTGTGTCTTTTAAATTTTGATGAGGGGGTGTCAAATTATCCCCCAAAGAATTTACATCATTTCCCTCCTGCCCAGAGTTCACAGGAGTTCTTTCTCTGCATTTCTGTCATTAATATGGCAGCATTTTCTTTTAAGCAGTCTCATTTTTATCCTATAAAATGTGCCTGAGAATAAGATCTGCTTTTATCAAACAACTGTCTCTATTTGAATATTCTTCCCTTCATAAGTAACTGCTTAGAGACTATGCATAACCCTGATATTGTTATTGTGGCAGGATATTTTGAGTGTATCTTCCAGAAGTATAGTAAGATCTTGTGAATGTAAATTTTTAAAAAATATCCTCTGTTGTGTTACATTTTCTTTCTATGAAAGAGAATGTGATATTTTCAAACAACTAAAAGTCCATTGAGGCAAGAGAGGATGAATAGCTAGAATATTATAGCTTTAACGTATGATGTAAGGGGGGAAAAACCCTAAACCTTTCTTCTGTTATTCATAAACATAGTTGTGTAGGAAGTTGCAGAAGAGGAGCTAGGTGTTCGGGCTATAGTAGCATCATTGGAATAATTATCATGTAGCAGAATCTACACAGGAAATGCTCATTTGGAGAGTGGAGACTTCACATGGGGTCATCTCCAGGAAGCAGAAGACCAAGTCTCAGCCCCACAACCGAAGGACTCTGTAGGGACTTGCAGCTTTGCTTTTCACTAAGTTTCATAAATTTGTAAAACCTTAAGCCTTAACTGTTTAGACCCAAACTTAATAGCCATTAATGTTAATACTGCTTACTGCTCTAAAACATTCTAAAATGAAATCATTTTTCAAATGATTTCTGTGTAGCTTTACTTTGCAGACCACCCCCAATTCCAAAACCTTCAGCACAGATGCAGGCTCTGTTCTATAAGAAAAGATGACTCCTCTCCCTTAGAAGGTTCTGTCCCTTCCTGCTTGTCAGTAAATTAGGTAGTTTGTAAAATGTAATTCTGAGTCTCTTTTCCAAGATCATTAACTTCTCTAACCCAGTCTAAGCTCCACATCACTGTTCCTACACATATTTTATAGCTATTCTACTTTGATGGGATTTTCTCCACACTCATCACCACTTGACCTAACAGTGAGCCCAGCATTATAAAGCAAATCAAATGAAATATTAGTGTCCTCAATGTCCCCATATCACTCTTCTATGCATACAGATGTTCAGGAAAATCAGGGGTGATACTAGTGAGGAGACAGGAACTATTTATGTAGCATCATAAAGAGGAGACAGCCATGCAGTTTCCACAGTTCTGTGTGACCTCCCTTTTACAAGGGACAGTAGGAGACACGCCATCTTGCAGGATTGTTCTGAGAGAAGTGATGTTCACATCAACCCCCAGAGCCTAGCCCAGGGCTTGGCAGTGTGTGCCCACAATCCATTGTCTCCAATTCTAAACTAATCAATCCTCTAATGTTTGAAAGCGAAAGGCTTTTTAATAACTTTTTTGGCAGCAACATCTAGAACCCCTTCAGTGTATTGCATAATGTAAGTATATGCACATTACCTTTTAAAATTTCAGAACCTTTCTTAATTTCTAAACAGGTCTGGCCCAGTGGGTTTGGCAAATGGGTGCGGCCATACATTTGAAAGAATGTGAATGTCTTCTGTGTCAGGCTCTGTTCTAAGCAGTTTACACATACTAGGTAATTTAATCCTTGTAAAAACTTAATAAGGTTACATTAGCTTCCATTTACACATGAAGAAACTAAGGCACAGAGGGCTTGAGTAACTTCCCTAAGGTCTTAGATAATAGCAAAGTTGGGATTCCAGTCCATACCCCAGAGCCTGTGCTCCTGTAGTGAAGAGTGAATAAAAGACTTGAGGGACTCACATAGTATACAGTCAGCAAGCAGTTTTTTCCTAAAAGATAAATTACAGAACTTGCCTTGTGGTCCAGTGGTTAAGAATCTGCCTGGCAATGCAAGGGTCACAGGTTTGATCCCTGGTCAGGAAACTACGATCCCACATGCCTCATGGTAATAACTAAACCCACTAACTGCAATTACTGAGCCCGTGCTCTAGAGTTCATGCTCTGGAACAAGGTAAGCCATGCAAATGAGAGGCCCACACGCCACAACTAGAGAACGCCCGTGCCCTGCAACAAACACCCAGCACAGCCAAAAAAAAGATAAATTGCCAGCTATCTAAATTCATCAACTATTATGCTAATTCATTTGGTTCTGTCCACTATAGGTTACTGCAAGAGAGCAATAAAGGTATGTGGAAAAGTTCTGCCAGTGAACATTGTATCTCAACAAAAGTTCGTGTTTATTGAGCACATACTATATGCTAAGCATGATTCCAGTTGCTTTTCCTGAAGCGCTTTTCCTAGAAACATCTCTCAGGTCATTTTTTATCAGCTGCAGTTGCAGAATCTGAGCAGTGAAGGTTAAATAATGTGTCCCAGGTGAGATCTCAGGTCACCTGGAGGATTTGAATTGAGGAAGCTGGTATAATGTCACACTCGCCTCACCTTGATCCTCACCGCATCTATAAAATGTACCTGGTGTTCTAAAATACTTACCCAGGTGCCTTATGTGCCATAGGGGGTTGATGGTGGAGTATTTCCCATGAAACACAATCAGCATTGGGGAGGTGGCTACCCCTCCTCCCAGCGAGCTGCTGTAGAGATTTTCCCTAAGAAACAGAATAGAAAAGCAACAGTTGGCCTGGAGTCCCACAGACTCAGATGAAGTAGAATCTAATTAGTTTAAAAGGTTTGGCACAGTGGTAAAGAATCCGCCTGCCAAAAAGGAGACATGAGTTCAACCCCTGGGTCAGGAAGATCCCTTGGAGAAGGAAAGGACAACCCACTCCAGTATTCTTCCCTGGGAAATCTCATGGACAGAGCAACCTGGTGGGCTACAGATCACTGGGGTTGCAAAGAGTCAGACATGACTTAACAACTCAGCATGCACAAGACAATCCCTCACTGTATAATAAGCCTATGGGCTTTGATTTTTCTCCAACTTTTTATTTTGAAAGTTGTTAAACCTACCCAAAATTGTAAGAATACCATGAACTCCTATATGCTTTACCTTGATTCACAGAATGTCAGTATTTTGCCATTTTACTTCTCAGGCTTTTTTATAGCAAACATTGAAGATCCCAACTTCTGATCCTACATTATTTAGAATGACTTTACTCACAAATTCAAGGTTATGATAATATTAAAAGTATCCAGATTTAAAAGATGGACAGGATATACACTGCCATGATAACAGCGGTTGTGTTATTTTTATTATCTCTTAAAATTTCGATAATGAAAAATGATTTAATAAATTCAACCTTTAAAAAGTCGACTTTATAAAATAATTCTTAAATCTGTGTAAGGAGAAGCTCTACTAAGATAAATGATTTGTGGTTGAAAAGGTTCACTGGCATTCTGGGAGAAGATTTAAAATCACATTATTTAACAACATTAGAAAATGTTTATATTAATAAGGGATTGCACAGGATCTCACTGCCTCTGACATATCACTTGAGAATAGCTTTTTCATCCACTGATCCCTTTTTTTCTCAACAGTGCCTCTGTAAGAAAACCTAACCTCAGATTTCTAACCCCTGAGCTATGCATAGAAAATTAATGGAATAATGTTGTTCCTAAGCATGGAAAAAATAATAGAGGCCCACACATACTCCACATTTTTTTGCATCCATTTCTCCAACTGTTTGGTGATCCGCTGGTGCTTCCATTCTGTCATGTTGGCAACAATCACACCAGGATTGAAAGAGCAAGTGCTGGGGCTGATGCCAAGGTCTTTTATCGTCTTCTTCCGGTAGTCCAGATAGCCCATATATGTGTTCTATAAAGGAAAAGGATACACATGCTTTTGACCAAGGAATCTTTTGTTTCTGGAAAATAACCACTTTCTTGAAACCATTAGGCAGTACCTGGGCTTCCTCCTGGGCACTGGCCACTTCCTCCAGTGCTTTCCCAGTTTTCTCTTGGTTCCCCAACCTCTAAAAGCTGGGTGCCCCTACTGGCATCTGCTCATCTCTCCAGCACAAACTCCCTCAACAGCGTCATCTGGCTCTAAATCTCTCCAGGCAGACATCCGGGACCTCTCTGGGTTTCCAGCTCCACTATATCTGCCAATTCAATTCGTCTGTCTGGTTGCTTAGTAAGGCAGGTCTCCTTAGAGCCCCAAACTGATCCCAGTCCTATCCCAAACCTGCTCTGCTACAACCTGCCCTACCTTGGTGGCCGCTCCATCCTTCCAGTTAGAAAACTTAGGGTCACAAGGTCATCCTAGACTCCTCCTCCTCACTCACTTTCCATATAGATCTCAGCAACCCTGTGGTCCCATCTTCCAAAATATATTCAGAAGCCAACAACTTTTTTCTTTTTTTTGGCCGCACCATATGGCTTGTGGGATATTGCCATGTGGCTTGTGGGATCTTAGTTCCCTCACCAGGGATCAAAGCCGGGCCCTTAGCAGTGAGAGCAAGGAGTCCTAACCACTGCACTGCCAGGGGATTCCCCAGAAGCCAACCACTTCTTACCGTCTCTCCTACCTTCCTGGTCCAGACCATCATTACCACTCACTGGATTTCTGCCAGATCCTCCCAACCTGTGTCCTGCTTCCACCTTTCTCAACCTGCTCTGTCTCAGTGTTACTCCTCTGCTCAAAGCCCATCCAGTGGCTTCCCCTCTCATTCAGAGTAGATCCCAAACTCCCTAAAATGCCTGCCATGCCTTCCACCATCTGCCCTTGTCCCCATTACCTCTCCATCTTCTATTACCCTCCCATGTGACCCCTCTGCCACCCTGACCTCCTTGTTCCTTTAATATACCAAATACTCCCCTGCTTGCACATTTGCTGTTACCTCTCCTGGAATGGCTTCCCCTAAATATCTGTGAAGATAGTTGCCTCAAGTCTTTCAGGTGTAGGCTCAGAAACACCGTCTCCACAAAGACTTCCCTGATCACCCAGCTTAAATTTCAACCCCACCTCCTCTTACTTATTCTCTGTTCAATATTTTACTTGTTTGCTGACCATCTCTTCCCACTAGAATGGAAGCTACACAAAGGCACAAATTTTAGTTTTGTTACTGTGTTGCTGCCAAGTCACTTCAGTCGTGTCCGACTCTGTGCGACCCCATAGACGGCAGCCCACCAGGCTCCCCCGTCCCTGGGATTCTCCAGGCAAGAACACTGGAGTGGATTGCCATTTCCTTCTCCAATGCATGAAAATGAAAAGTGAAAGTGAAGTCTCTCAGTCGTGTCTGACTCTTCGCGACCCCATGGACTGCAGCCTACCAGGCTCCTCCGTCCATGGGATTTTCCAGGCAAGAGTACTGGAGTGGGTTGCCATTGCCTTCTCCGTGTTACTAGCACCTAAATCAGTGTCAGGCACATAGCAAGCACTCCATAACTGGTTGTTGAGTGAAAGTAACATGAGGCAAAACACACTATTTCACCCACAGAGGCTGCCATAATCTGCCTCACAGGATGCTCAAAAGACCTGGACATAATGGAACTATCTGAGCACTTTCCTACGTGCAGACACCGTTCTAAGAACTTCACACACTAGCTCATTAGGTGCATGCAATAACTTACATGTATTAACTAAGTTAACTCTCCCAATAACCCTACCAGCAAGTTCTATTATTACCACTTTTGACAAATGAGGGAGAAAACGACTGGTTAAGTAACTTGCCCAAGGTCACAAAACTACTGAGTGATGGAGCCAAGATTTTGACAGGCAGGTCTGGGCCCAGGGTCTAGCCCTTAAAATGTGTCACACTTTAATGTCACACATATGTCATTATTTCCTGGATTTTTTTTTTTTTTTTGAAGAACAGCATTCAATTTATAATAGCATCTTGTATTTTAAAGCCATTCTTTTGATTTCAGTGTTACGTCTGGGTTTGACTTCCTTCATTTCTACAAGGGTAAGGAACTCTTTACCTTGGAACAAAGTCAATATTTTTCCTCTACTGAAAGGGGATGGGGGGAGAGACAGTCAAAACTCTGAAAACAGAACCAAAGTTTCAGTGAGTATCTTTTAGAGAAAACACCAGTCTCTGCCATAGAGTGTGGTTACAAGTGACTTAAGTAACAACCATCATTTCTGGAGCATTTAGTGGACACTTTGACATCATGTTATTTCATCACAACCCACAAACACGACCAAGTAGGTGCTATGGTTGCCATGTTCCAGATAAGGAAAGGACTTGCAGAAGTTAAGTAACTTGACCCAGAGTCACTGGGAGCAGAACTGGGATGTGAATGGGCAACCCAGACTCCTGGCTGTGTGCTGCCCATCAGTCCTGCCCGACTGGCCGGCTTCTCAAAGGTAACAATGACACTTGCTCTGAGATGCTAGGAGGAGAAGGAGTGAAAGTAGGATTCCCAAGACGGGTGCCCACCTGCAGCCCCACGAGTCTGTGTATGTCCTGGGAGGAGGGCAGATCGCAGTCGTCGGAGAAAGCTGCTGCGTGGCCCAGGGCCAAGGTGGTATCATACAGCTCTTGTATGTCCCCTGAATTAACAAACACCAGGAGTTACAATAGTATAGCACTCATTCCAGGACTAGATAGAGCTTAGAGCATAAACAATCCCCGATTTTACTGTGGAGGAAAAGTATGTAATCTGTGGTTTCAAGTGGTTTGGCATTTTGCTTGAAAAGAATAGCTCATATCATATGAAAAGCCACTTAATAATGAGCTCCGATCTGCATTGGTCAGATTTCTTTATTTCTGTGGCTTTGTAGGCACTTGACCAATGCTCATCTTATTTCGCATGTGGGAAAGAGAGAAGACAGCATTTAACACTACAGTTTAGCTTGCTTCTAGTAACATCATCAGTGAGGCTTTATCCCTCTGTGTTTCAGGGTTGCAGGGTACCTATTACAGACTTTGACAGGGAGTGGCTCTCAGAAAGTCGATTGTCCCAGAAAGTGAATATCAACCTTTGTTTTCAAAATATTCTCTGATTTTTTATAATACCACCAAATTTAATGAGCCATGAAAATCACTGAGCCACTAGATATTTCAAAATTGAACAGAGATGGGCATTCTACTTATCAGCTGCTCCTTTTCTGAGTATTCTTGGCATCGGCGAGTATACCTTGGACGATTACATCATCATCCAAATAGATGACTTTCTCGTGTTGGTGGATAAGCAGAGGGAGATAAAATCGAACAAAGTTCAGCTGTTAAAACAAGAAAAGAAGTAATGGTGAGGAAGAGACAGAAGTTCCAGTGTATAATAGGGGTGCTCATGGGTCAGCTTTGACCGTGACCATGGCTCAGCTCTAGGTTTGGAGCAGAATAAAACAGAGACTGCAGAGAGGCCTGCCTGAGCTTCCTAGTGCCCAGTTTACTTGGGGCCCTGGGACTGAAATCAGCACCCATCAGAGGTTCTTCTAGATCCAACCTCCGCCCCCACTGCTGAGACTGTCACTATTTTCATCACTGTGAACTGCTACAGTGGAAGTCACAGAGTATATTAACCTTTCTGGCCACAAATTGCCAGCCTTTCTCTATACTCAGTAATTTGACACTGGTCAACTGAAACAGCCTTAAACACACACACACACACACACGCATCATCCCTCACATCATCACATCACACACACAGGCTCAATGTCTTAGCTCCTTGAACCAGAGAAAAGCCAGAGATGCATGGGCTGAGGATGGGTGTCTTAATATTTTAATGTACTGTGCTCAGTTGCTTAGTTGTGTCCAACTCTTTGCAACTCTGTGGACCATAGCCTGCCAGGCTCCTCTGTCCATAGGATTCTCCAGTCAAGAATACTGGAGTGGGTTGCCATTTCTTCCTCCAGGGGATCTTCCTGACCCAGGGATCGAACTCAGGACTCTTGCATCTCCTGCACTGGCAAGCAGATTCTTTACCACTAGCATCATGTGGGAAGCTATAATAATGTATAATGCAAAATGCGAACTCAGTGAGCACTCTTGATAATAAATATCTGGAATTTGGAAAAGATCGTATCATTAGAAGACTTAGAATTTAGTAAATTTTCAAGGATGTATTTAAAGAATAATCATACATAGAAGGAAGCTGAATTTTCTGTAAACCTGCCATCAAAACACCACTTTTTATTCAGGAAAGTGTCCTTCTTGTAAGAACTCTTGCAGTGAAACACTTTAAGATTGCTAGTGCCAGGGGAAAAGTTGGTGTTGCCTGAAAATATTAGTCAATACTGTGAAGTAAATACCCAATCTTGTTACAGTTTTCCCTTAGTTGCTAGGATACTCTGAGCTAAATGTAATGTCCAGTCACAGTACACACCACTGGCAATGGGTGGGGAATATATTTTTCTGGTCTCACTACTTGGCACCCCAACCACCCCTTAGGTATATTTACACATATAAAAGGATGCTACATTTTCTTATGCTTCATTTCTTCTTTCATAGCTTCATTATGTAAACTTCATAATGTAGCTTCATTATGTAAACCATCTTACATCCTTTCTGCAACAGATGCTTTATAAATGGTCAAAGCAGAGTTTGGTGGAGATCTAACACTGCGAGGCTTCAGAAACATTTCATGTGCACCCCAGTGGCTGGCCCTCTACCCTGAATAAGCATCTCACCAAGAACCATATCCTACATGTGTAATCCCTACTCACAGGCTGGAGCAGCTCAGGCCTTGAGGAGTCCGGTCTGATCTTTCCTTTAAGGACCACAGGGTTGAATTCCACAATTTTAAAGTTTATTTCTCTCAGTTTAGAATGTTCGATCCATTTCCTAAAGAGATAACAAAAACAAAGAACAACATCTAGCGCACACCTCCGACCTTGCCTCAACACACCTATTGCCTTGGAGTCAATGTCTTGCCTCCTTAGAAAATTAAAAATGCAGCGTGTGTAGCCTTAGCCAATTCTAGTCTATAAATCCTTCTGATTTTTTCCCCCATCTGGTTCAGTTTTGAATCTTTTTTTTTTTTTTCATTCACATAACTCCTTTTGCAAAGGAAATGAAGCAAAATAGTAATAACCAAATATCTCCCCAGAGCCTTATAATATCTCTGCAGGAAACTGGAAGAACAATAAGCGTTCCTTCTTTTAAAAAACAAAACAAAAAACTATTTATTTATTTAGACTGCCTTGGGTCTTGGTTGCAGCACGCAGGTTTGGTTGCTCAACAGCATGTGGGATTTTAGTTCCCCAGCCAGGGATCAAACCCACGTCCTCTGCATTGGAAGGCCAATTCTTAGCCACTGGACCACCAGGGAAGTCCCAGTGTTCCTCCTTTCTTATAAAGCAGCATCTGTAGTTGTTGGTGTTCTCTTTGCCATGGGGTAAGAGCCCTGTAAGGAGGCAGGGCATCCTTTGACTGGATCGTGTTTACTCTGCTGTTTGGACTCCAAGGATGACCTAAATTTACCTTTATCTTTCACTCATCTGTCTTTCCTCCCCACCTTCATCTCCTCTTCTCCACCCTCTCCGCTTATGTGTGCTCCGTCTTACAGAAATTCTGCCTAGCGTTTATCCAATTTGTAACACGATTCTTCATAGAAATGATTTCAAAATTAAATTTCCAATTTTATTTTTCATGTGGGCCACACATTTTAAAACCACACATGGTAACATTTTTGCTGATTAAAAATCAACAAGAGGGGTTTCCCTAGTGGCTCGGTGGTAAAAGAATCCACCTGCCAAGGCAGGAGACACAGGTTTGATCCCTGGTCCAGGAAGATCCCACATGCCGAAGAGCATCTAAGCCCGTGTGCCACAACTACAGAGCCAGTGCTCTAGAGCCAGGGAACTGCAACTACTGAGCCCATGTGCCGCAGCTACTGAAGCCTGTGCGACCTGAGCCCATGTTCCACAATAAGAGAAGACACTGCAATGAGAAGCCCATGCACCGCAACAAAGAGTCTTTTCCACTCCCCGCAACTAGAGAAAAGTCCACACAAAGCAATGAAGGCCACAACTAAATAAATAAATAAAATTCTTTTTAAAAATCGACAGAAGGATTCACTCTTCCAAACAAAATTTAGACCTGAAAATTTTGAAACATAAAAATCAGTCATTTATACAATGTTAAATATCAAATATATCTCAATAAAGCTAGGGAGGAAAAAATCATATAAACAAGAAAAAAAGAGACAACCAACAGAAAAATAGACCAGACATTTGAACAAGTACATCGAAATGGTAAGGAAACATGTGGGAAAAAAGGGCTCAACCTTATTAGAAATCAAGGAACCTCAAATTAAAACCACAATTCAATATCCCTGAACACCATCAGAATGGCCATGCCAAGCATTGGTGTTATAGGGGCGTGTTTACCAAAGGATCCCACAAAGATGATCATTAAGCTGTACGTGGGGTTTATACAATTCTCTGTTGTGTGTTATATGGCAAAAAAAAGAATTTTCCAAACATTTTAAAATGGGGTGGTGGAGATGACAACCAAGAGCTGAGAAACAGCCCCTGCTTAAACGTCATGAAGCCCTGTAGTTACCGCCTTCCTCTGGTTCAAGTACAAACCCTCACTCCTATTACACATGCCATCCTTCTGGTTTGGTTATCTGGTATTCACACCCACAGATAATTAAAGAGCTGTTAACAACAGGCTAAGTGAACAATCTGCAACAGTAAGTGATAAGAAGAATTTGGTGATCTGGTTTGGGGTTTGGTTATCTGGTTTTCACGTGTGCATGCTTGTGCTCAGTCACTTCAGTCATGTCCAACTCTTAATGACCCCATGGATTGTAGCCTGCCAGGCTCCTCCATCCATGGGATTCTCCAAGCAAGAATACTGGAATGGGTTGCCATGTCCTCCTCCAGGGGATCTTCCTGACTCAGGGATCAAACCTACTGCATTGCAGCGTTTCAGTCGAATCTCTCCTGCATTGCAAGTGATTCTATACCCTCTGAGCCACCTGGGAAGCCTGGTTTTCATACCCACAGATAATTAAAGAGCTGTTAACAATGTGCCATCACTTCATGGGAAATAGATGGGAAAACAGTGGAAACAGTGTCAGACTTTATTTTTTGGGGGGGCTCCAAAATCACTGCAGATGGTGATTGCAGCCATGAAATTAAAAGACTCTTACTCCTTGGAGGAAAAGTTATGACCAACCTAGATAGCATATTGAAAAGCAGAGACATTACTTTGCCAACAAAGGTCCATCTAGTCAAGGCTATGGTTTTTCCAGTGGTCATGCATGGATGTGAAAGTTGGACTGTGAAGAAAGCTGAGTGCCGAAGAATTGACGCTTTTGAACTGTGGTGTTGGAGAAGACTCTTGAGAGTCCCTTGGACTGCAAGGAGATCCAACCAGTCCATTCTGAAGGAGATCAGCCCTGGGATTTCTTTGGAAGGAAGGATGCTAAAGCTGAAACTCCAATACTTTGGCCACCTCATGTGAAGAGTTGACTCATTGGAAAAGACTCTGATGCTGGGAGGGATTGGGGGCAGGAGGAGAAGGGGACAACAGAGAATGAGATGGCTGGATGGCTTCACCGACTTGATGGACATGAGTTTGAGTGAACTCTGGGAGTTGGTGATGGACAGGGAGGCCTGGGGTGCTGCAATTCATGGGGTCGCAAAGAGTTGGACATGACTGAGTGACTGAACTGAACTGAACTGAAGTGAACAATCTGAAATAATAAATGATAAGAAGAATCAGAAATGAGACAGAAAAACCCACAGCAACCAAGGACCGTTTAGATAAAGAGCAATTGTGTTTTATATCTTAGTACCTCCTGTGGTGCTGTTAAAAAAAAATCTGATCATAAAAATCAAACATGAATACATTCTCCTTATAAATGATGGAAACAACACTTAAAATACCTTGAACTTCTCTTCATCACTGTTCTCTCTATTTCTTTCATCCTCCTTAAAAATAATTACTTTTTACAGCTGGGGGGGTATTTCTGGGTCTTTTTTTTTTTCTTACAGAAATACATACATGTACATGTACACATTTATAGTTTGGGGCTTTTCATTTCATTGCTTCAGATTGAATGCTGTGTCCTCCACATATTTGTATGCTGAAACCTAATCCCAAGTGTGGTGGTATTTGGAGGTGTGGCTTTAGGAGGTGATTAGGTCTTGAGGGTGGAGCCCCCATGAATGAGGTTAGTACTCCTATAAAAGAGACCCTGGTGAACCTCTCTTATCCCTTCCCCATGTGAGAACACAGCAAGAAGGCAGCCTGCTATGAGCCAGGAGGTGAGCCCTAACCAGACATGAATCTGCTGGCCCCTAGATCTTGGGCTTCTTGGTCTCCAGAACTTGAGAAGTAAAGTTCTCCTGTTTTTAAGCCAAACCATCCAGACTGTGGCATTTGGTTACAGCAATTCAAATGAATTAAGACATTCATAAAGTAGGTCAGTATATGAGGAGTACTGCAACTTGTATTTTCCACTTAATAATATGCCTTGGGGATCTTCTATGCCTTCTTTCTTTGTTAATAGCTGGATCATATTCCATAGTTCATTTAAATATTCCATTGATGGACATTTAAGCACTTAGCAATTTTTTTTATTATTTCATGTAATGCTGAAATTAACATTGTTGTATGTATATTTTGGTAGTATGTACTAGAATTTCTGTAGTACATATTCCCAGCTGTTGAAATGGAATGGTGAATCAAAATACATATACAATGCCATTCTATTAGATATTTCCATACTGTCCTCTCAAAATGCTTTAGTAATTAATGAAATGTGCATTGTGCAAACAAGGAATAAGCATGTCTATTTTCCTGCACAGGATGGTGCTGTCCTATTTAGATTTACCATCCTGATGAGTGGACAACTATATGTCATCGTTTTAATTTGTTTTTCCCTACTAGTAACATGGAACATCTTTTCGTGTTTGCTGGCCATTTATAGCTTTTTGTTCTGTGAATTGTCTGCATTCTGTGCTCATTTTTCTACTATATGCTTGTCTTTTAAAATTTTTTTGGTAAGAATTCTTTATACATTTTGGATAGTAATCCTTTTTCTACAATACATGTTGAAGACAGTTTTCCTAATCAGTTGTGTGATCAGTTTTACTCAGTGTTTTTCACCAGTTAACATTTTTTTAATATTAGCAGTCAAATCTGTCCATTTTTCCCCCTGAGGTCTGGGAGTCACTCTCCATACCAAAATTATACAACTATCCTGCAATTTAGTAATACATTTAGAATTTTATCTCCTGTTTATTTCTTATAAATCCAACTCCAATTTATGGTTTAGTATGGTGTGTGATAGGAAAGAAGTCACTTTGCAGTTTATGAATTATAATTAATGATGGTTCTGAGCTATATTAGATGATTACATTAATAGCCTCTCAGGTTAAGAAAAGCAGAGAAAAGAGAAACTTTGAGAAAAAAGACTCTTGTAAATGGCTTAAGGATTGGGTTTCCTTCATGCATTAAATAATTCTCTTCTGTAGAACAATGCACTGCCCTACCAGATTAATGAGGCTTTGCTGAAATTTCCTTAGCCAGGCAACACATTTGTCAGGCCATCAGGTAAACCTCAGGTTATCCTCTCATTAATTTGAAGGACATTTATCAAACCCAAGAAAGAAGAGAATCCATATAAGGAAAGATAAGAACAATTAAAAGGAAGTAGAGGGACTTCCCTGGTGGTGCAGTGGATAAGAATCCAGCTGCCAATGCAGGGGACACAGTTTTGATCTCTGATCTGGGAAGATTCCACATGTCCCAGAGCAACTAACTCTGTGTGCCACAACCACTGAGCCTACGTGCTGTGACTACTGAGCCTGCACAGCTGGAGCCCGTGCTCAGCCACAAGAGAAGCCACCACAACAAAAAGTAGCCTCTGCTCGCAGCAACTACAGAAAGCCCATGAGCAACCTGGGCTCAAAATAACTACAAAAAAAGTTATTATATTATTGCTACAAAAATAGCAACCAAAAAAAAAAAACCAAGTTGATTTAAAAAAAAAAAAGGAAGTAGAAAACTCCAGAGTCTACAGTACACATATTACCGTATTCGGGACAGAGTGTTCCGGAGCCCAACTACATAAAACAAGATGTTGGCATCAGTGTTGCTGTAGATGCTGTTGATGGCGGCCATGGCAGCGCCCATCCTGCCTGCTGCTGCACAGATCACCACCGGAATTTCATCCTCCATCTCCTCCGGGGTCTCAGAGTCATCATCTGGAAACATCAGAAGCAGAGTCTTGGAACATGAAGGAATTTCACAGTCCGGCTTGTCTTTCCCACTCCAGGGGGAAGACACACAGTGGGGAAGGGACTGTCCATCATTCTCCAATATCCAACTTTCCTTCTCTCAGAACATTGGAAATTTAGCTGGCACGTAGCCAACCACTATTTTTCTAGACTCCCTTGCAGCTTTAAGTGACTAAGTGTTGACCAGTGAGATGTTGGTGTCAGTATATGTGCAACGATTGTGTTTGCCTTTAAAAAGAATGTGGGGATTTCCCTGGTGGTCCACTGGTTAAGTGGTTGAGTGAAACTATTCTATATTCTATGATAGTAGATAAGTGTCATTATCAATTTCTCAAAACCTGTAGAATGAATAACACCAGGGGTAAACCCTAATGTGAACACTGGTGGGGATTCCCCAAAAGTTCAGTGCTTAGGACTCAGAGCTTCCACTGCAAGGGGTTTGTTGCCTGGTCAGGGAACAAAGATCCTGCATGCCTCGTAGTATGACCAAAAAAAAGAAGAAGAAAGAAAGAAAGAAATTAACTATGGACACTGGTGATAATGATGTGTTAATGTAAGTCCATGGAATGTAATACATGTACCACTCTGGTGCAAGATGTTAATAGTGGGGGAGGCAGTGCGTATGTGTGTGTGTATGTATGTGTTTGTCTGTGTGTGTATGTGTGGTGGAAGGAGGAATGGGAGAAGTCTCTGTACCTTCTGCTCAGTTTTGCTGTGAACCTAAAACTGCCCTAAAAAGTAAAGTCTATTAAAAAATCAACACGCACTTCTCGAAAAACTCCAGCCCAAACAGAAGAGAATCCAGTAAATGGTGATCGTTTTCTGCAGCCCTCTCAGCCTCCATTTCAAAGGCAGACCTTCTGCCAGGTGGGTGTGTGTCTCTCAAACCCTTCTTAATGTACACCCAAAGCATGTAAACTACACACTGCATAAATATTACATGAAATTTGATGAATTATTTTAAAACCAAAATGAAATCATACTTTCATAGTCTCTGTAACTTGCTTTTTTCATATAACATACCACAGATATCCATCTTTCAATGCCAACATTGTGTTCTTTTGGGCAGTATTTCATAGCACCGATTGCTTTTTAAAATTTTAACACTGAATGGGATAAAAATGTGCTACTGGATAAATTTATGTGGTCCAAACACTTTATCACATATAAATGTATGGCCAATTAAATAGTCAGGATATGTGCTTTCTAACAGTTCTTTTCAGTTCAGTTCAGTCGCTCAGTCATGTCCGACTCTTTGCGACCCCATGAATCGCAGCATGCCAGGCCTCCCTGTCCATCACCAACTCCTGGAGTTCACTCAGGCTCACGTCCATCAAGTCAGTGATGCCATCCAGCCATCTCATCCTCTGTCGTCTCCTTCTCCTCCTGCCCCCAATCCCTCCCAGCATCAGAGTCTTTTCCAATGAGTCAACTCTTCACATGAGGTGGCCAAAGTACTGGAGTTTCAGCTTTAGCATCCTTCCTTCCAAAGAAATCCCAGGGCTGATCTTCAGAATGGACTGGTTGGATCTCCTTGCAGTCCAAGGGACTCTCAAGAGTCTTCTCCAACACCACAGTTCAAAAGCATCAATTCTTCAGCGCTCAGCCTTCTTCACAGTCCAACTCTCACATTCATACATGACCACAGGAAAAACCATAGCCTTGACTAGATGGACCTTTGTTGGCAAAGTAATGTCTCTGCTTTTCAATATGCTATCTAGGTTGGTCATAACTTTCCTTCCAAGGAGTAAACATCTTTTAATTTCATGGCTGCAGTCATCATCTGCAGTGATTTTGGAGCCCAAAAAAATAAAATCAGCCACTGTTTCCACTGTTTCCCCATCTATTTCCCATGAAGTGATGGGACCAGATGCCATGATCTTCGTTTTCTGAATGTTGAGCTTTAAGCCAACTTTTTCACTCTCCACCTTCACCTTCATCAAGAGGCTTTTTAGTTCCTCTTCACTTTCTGCCATAAGGGTGGTGTCATCTGCATATCTGAGGTTATTGATATTTCTCCCGGCAATCTTGATTCCAGCTTGTGTTTCTTCCACTCCAGCGTTTCTCGTGATGTACTCTGCATATAAGTTAAGCAGGGTGACAATATACAGCCTTGACGTACTCCTTTTCCTATTTGGAACCAGTCTGTTGTTCCATGTCCAGTTCTAACTGTTGCTTCCTGACCTGCATACAGGTTTCTCAAGAGGCAGGTCAGGTGGTCTGGTATTCCCATCTCTTTCAGAATTTTCCACTGTTCATTGTGATCCACACAGTCAAAGGCTTTGGCATAGTCAATAAAGCAGAAATAGATGCTTTTCTGGAACTCTCTTGCTTTTTCCATGATCCAGCAGATGTTGGCAATTTGATCTCTGGTTCCTCTGCCTTTTCTAAAACCAGCTGGAACATCAGGAAATTCACGGTTCACATATTGCTGAAACCTGGCTTGGAGAATTTTAAGCACTACTTTACTAGCGTGTGAGATGAGTGCAATTGTGTGGTAATTTGAGCATTCTTTGGCATTGCCTTTCTTTGGGATTGGAATGAAAACTGACCTTTTCCAGTGCTGTGGACACTGCTGAGTTTTCCAAATTTGCTGGCATATTGAGTGCAGCACTTTCACAGCATCATCTTTCAGGATTTGAAATAGCTCCACTGGAATCCCATCACCTCCCCTAACTTTGTTCATAGTGATGCTTTCTAAGGCCCACTTGACTTCACATTCCAGGATGTCTGGCTCTAGGTGAGTGATCACACCATCGTGATTATCTTGGTCATGAAGATCTTTTTTGTACAGTTCTTCTGTGTATTCTTGCCACCCCTTCTTAATATCTTCTGCTTCTGTTAGGTCCATACCATTTCTGTCCTTTATCAAGCTCATCTTTGCACGAAATGTTCCTTTGGTATCTCTGATTTTCTTGAAGAGATCCCTAGCTTTCCCATTCTGTTGTTTTCCTCTATTTCTTTGCATTGATCGCTGAAGAAGGCTTTCTTATCTCTTCTTGCTATTCTTTGGAACTCTGCATTCAGATGCTTATATCTTTCCTTTTCTCCTTTGCTTTTCGCTTCTCTTCTTTTCACAGCTATTTGTAAGGCCTCCCCAGACAGCCATTTTGCTTTTTTGCATTTCTTTTCCATGGGTATGGTCTTGATCCCTGTCTCCTGTACAATGTCATGAACTTCATTCCATAGTTCATCAGGTACTCTATCTAGGCCCTTAAATCTATTTCTCACTTCCACTGTATAATCATAAGGGATTTGATTTAGGTCATACCTGAATGGTCTAGTGGTTTTCCCTACTTTCTTCAATTTCAGTCTGAATTTGCCAATAAGGAGTTCATGATCTGAGCCACAGTCAGCTCCTGGTCTTGTTTTTGCTGACTGTATAGAGCTTCTCTACCTTTGGCTGCAAAGAATATAATCAATCTGATTTCAGTGTTGACCATCTGGTGATGTCCATGTGTAGAGTCTTCTCTTGTGTTGTTGGAAGAGGGTATTTGTTATGACCAGTGCATTTTCTTGGCAAAACTCTATTAGTCTTTGCCCTGCTTCATTCCGTATTCCAAGGCCAAATTTGCCTGTTACTCCAGGTATTTCTTGACTTCCTACTTTTGCATTCCAGTCCCCTATAATGAAAAGGACATCTTTTTTGGGTGTTAGTTCTAAAAGGTCATGTAGGTCTTCATAGAACTGTTCAACTTCAGCTTCTTCAGCGTTACTGGTTGGGGCATAGACTTGGATTACTGTGATATTGAATGGTTTGCCTTGAAAACGAACACAGATCATTCTGTCGTTTTTGAGATTGCATCCAAGTACTGCATTTTGGACTCTTTTGTTGACCATGATGGCTACTCCATTTCTTCTGAGGGATTCCTGCCCGCAGTAGTAGATATAATGGTCATCTGAGTTAAATTCACCCATTCCAGTCTATTTTAGTTCGCTGATTCCTAGAATGTCGACATTCACTCTTTCCATCTCTTATTTGACCACTTCCAATTTGCCTTGATTCATGGACCTGACATTCCAGGTTCCTATGCAATACTGCTCTTTACAGCATCGGACCTTGCTTCTATCACCAGTCACATCCACAGCTGGGTATTATTTTTGCTTTGGCTCCATCCCTTCATTCTTTCTGGAGTTATTTCTCCACTGATCTCCAGTAGCATATTGGGCACCTACTGACCTGGGGAGTTCCTCTTTCAGTATCCTATCATTTTGCTTTTTCATACTGTTCATGGGGTTCTCAAGGCAAGAATACTGAAGTGGTTTGCCATTCCCTTCTCCAGTGGACCACAATTCTTTTAACAGCTATTATAAAAGCAACTCATTTCTTTCCATGGAGAAAGGAGTTTGCAGTGGCATCAGCCAGCTGAATGTGTTGGCCTGTGGGCAGGAAATGAAATGTGAGGAGTAAAGAGCTTGAAGTTCGAAAACATTTGGCCTTATATGACCTTCTCTCTTTCTCAAAGCAATTTACTGAGTCATTCTTTCCATACTATTGTGGACTGAATTGTATATCCCTAAAATGCATGATGCTGAAGCCCTAACCCCCTAGTATTAAGTTAAATGAGGCCATTTGCGTGTTCAGTCACTCATGTCCAACTTTTTGCAACCCCAAGGACTGTAGTCTGCCAGGCTCCTCTGCCCACGGAATTTTCCAGGCAAGAATACAGGAGTAGGGTGCCATTTCCTTCTGCAGGGGATCTTCCTGACCCAGCGATTTCTTGCATCTCCTGTATTGGCAGGCAGATTCTTTACCACTAGCATCACCTGGAAAGCCCTAAATGAGGCTATTTTTGCTGATTAAAAAGTGACAAATGGTGTTTCCCTGGTGGGTGGGTGATAAAGAACCCACCTGCCAATGCAGGAGACGTAGGTTTGATCCCTGGTCCAGGAAGATCCCACAGGCCATGGTACAACTAAGCCTATGCGCCACAGCTATTGAGCCTGTGCTCTAGAGCCCTCAAACCACAACTACTGACGCCAGCACAGAGCCCTCACTCTGCAACAAGAGAAGCCACCGCACTTAACGAAAAGCAGCCCCTGCTCTCTGCAACTAGAGAAAAGCCTGCACAGCAGCGAAGACCCAGCACAGCCAAAAATAAATTAATTAATTTTAAAAAGATAGATTGGGGAAAAAAAAACAAGAAACAAACAAACAAACTTGGGGCCAGGAGTGTGTTTTAACACACCCTCTGTGTGGTTCTTATAAGTGTTAAAGTTTGAGTAGGAGTAATAACTCTAGAACACAACTAAAATGTTAGTCTTGGTGGGTTTTCTACAAACAAGTCCTGGGAAACTGACCAAATTTTTGCTTGTCTCTGAACCCACCTATTGAAAAGACTAAAATTGTGTCCTTAAGTATTTCATCTCATTCATTCCTTTATTTAGCTGTCCTGGGTCTTCGTTGTGGCATGCAGAGTCTAAATTTTATTATTATTATTTATTGGAGTATAACTGTTTTTCAGTGTTAGCTTCTGCTGTACCATAAAGCAAATCAGCTATATGTATACATGTATACATGTATCCCCTCTTGGACCTCCCTTCCACTGCCTCCCCCATCCCACTCATTTAGCTCATCATCAGTTATGGCATGCAAACTCTTAGTTGTGGCATGTGGGATCTAGTTCCCTGACCAGGGATTGAACCCAGGCCCCCTGCATTTGGAAGCTCAGAGTCTTGGCCACTGGGCCAGGGAAGTCCCAATTAGGTATGTCTTCTTGGTAGACTACGTGCCTGCTTACCTGCTTCATTCTTTTCTATATTCATTTTTACTGTGGTAAAATATGCAACATGAAATTTACCATCTTGGACTTCCCTGATGGTCCAGTGGCTAAGACTCTGTTCGCCCAATGCAGGGGGCTGGGGGTTTGATCCCTGGTCAGGGAACTTGATCCCACATTCCTCAACTAAGAATTCACATGTTGCAATTAAGATCTGGTGTAGCCAAATAAATATATTACAAAAAAATCTTACCATCTTAACCATTTTCAAGTGTACAGTTCAATGGTATTAAATACATTCACAACTGTTGTACAACCATCAGTATCATCCATCCCCATAACACTTTTCATCTTGTAAAACAGAAACTCTATACCCAGTAAACACTAATTCCCTCCCCCACCCACTCAGCTCCTGGCAGTCATCACTGTGTTTTCTGTCATCATGAATTTGACTATTCTGTCTCATATTAGTGGAATCACACAGTATTCATCTTTTTGTGATTGGCTTGCATCACTTTTCATACCTGCTTCATTCCTGAGCATGGTCCCCTTATGAACTTTCTTATACAGAATCCCACAGAGGGTCACAATCAGAAGGAACAGCAACACCTGGTTAACTGAAATAAAGATAGAAACATGTTCAAGTCTAACCTGTCAAACTGAAATTGTGGATTAAGTTTAGAATAGCCAGTGTGAACACATGTGCTCCCTGACATTTCTGACATACACAGTATGTCAGTACAGATCTAGAACCTTTCTCTAAGCAGACAGCATTTGGAGTAAAGGGTTAATCTACGATACTGATGATACTCAAGGATGTCAGGTGTAGTTTAAGAAGAGACAGGGCTCTTCCCAGGCAGTCTGATGTACAGATTACTTAACCTCCCTGAGCCTCAGTTTGCTCATCTGCTAAATGGGGATTGTAATAATAATCATTACCTTTCAGAGGTGTTTTGAGAGTTAACAAAGCCCATGAAGGCCCAATAAAGACTTTAAAACTCTTATGTATTATCATTTACTATTTTTGTGCATCAAGATATTCATTTATTGGCTTCATACTGATCTATTTTCTGGCCTCTAGGCATTTGTCTTCACATTTGGAAAAGGAAGGAGTTGGACAGTCTTCATGGATGCCTTTCAGAGCTACCTCCTAAAGCTCAGTTGTTCTGCCTTACTGACACCCACCATCTCCTCTCTGCCTTTCTGGGTTATCAGATTCAGACAGAGACAAGCAGGTACTATACTCAGTTTAAAACAGAAATACAGAGAAGCAGAAGACAAGAGACAAAATTTAGAGTTTGTCAATACAACTGATTAACATTCCCATCCCACAGCCAGTTTGGGGAAGCAGCCCAATGCCTCTACCATCTGACCCTTTTTTAGTATAAGTATATCCCATTCAGTATTGGGGATATACTTACACTAAAAAATTATTCATAGTTTATTAGAAATTCAAGTCTAACTGGATATTTCATCTTTTTATCTGCTACATTGGGCAGCTCTACTCTGAGGGTAACAGTAACACAACTAGGTTATTATTTTCCCACTAGATTCACAAACAAATGGATATAAAATCAGAGGCAAATCCAGGTTTTAATGGTGTCATAAGATTAAATAATTTGAGATGACTCTTTAAGAATAAGAAGACAAATTACAAATTAGACACAAACATGAATATTTATTTAAAATGAGAAAATAAACCATATTTGCAACTTTTATAGAACCATCAGACCACTCTCATGAAAAATCTACCCCTGAGCAAAACACTTAACTTTCTACAGAAATCATCCTCCTATGATAATGCTAAGAATTGCCTTTGGAAAACTATCCATGAAAATCAAAGAAAATTCAAAAATAAATAAATAAAAGAAGACACAGAAGAAGACCCAGCATCAAAACAGTCCTCCAAAATATCTATTTTAAATCATAACTTTCCAAAGTTTGTAATCTTACTTTTTCGTAACAAAGCCATGTGGGTTCACGTGGATAAAAACTGTGACCTGTGGATTAAAGAATAAAATTTTGTTTAAGAGATAATCAACCCGAAAGTCATAATACAATTATTAAGGACTATGTCTTTGACTGTTTGATATATGGCAAATTTTATAATCATTCTTAACTGTTCTGAATTTAGAATTTTGGAAACTATTTCATGAATGTAGATCTCACCTCTTCAGATTGATTTCTCTGGTTGTACAAAATGTGCAAAAAGCCCCCAATGGGAATCTTTTACCTTCTTCAAGAAGCTGTGGTACATATACACAATGTATTACTCAGCTATTAAAAAGAATGCATTTGAACTAGTTCTAATGAGGTGGATCGGAGAAGGCAATGGCACCCCACTCCAGTACTCTTGCCTGGAAAATCCCATGGATGGAGGAGCCTGGTAGGCTGCAGTCCATGGGGTCGTGAAGAGTCGGACAAGACTGAGTGACTTCACTTTCACTGTTCACTTTCCTGCATTGGAGAAGGAAATGGCAACCCACTCCAGTGTTCTTGCCTGGAGAATCCCAGGGACAGGGGAGTCTGGTGGGCTGCTGTCTCTGGGGTTGCACAGAGTCGGACACGACTGAAGCGACTTAGCAGCAGCAGCAGCAGCAATGAGATGAGTGAAACTGGAGCCTATTATACAGAGTGAAATAAGTCAGAAAGAAAAACAGCAATAAGTATATTAATGCATATAGTGGAATTTAGAAAGATGGTAACAATAACCCTATATGTGAGACAGCAAAAGAGACACAGAGGTAAAGAACAGACTTTTGGGCTTTGTGGGAGAAGGCAAGGGTGGGATGATTTGAGAGAATAGCATTGAAACATGTATATTACCATATGTGAAATAGATTGCCAGTCCAGGTTCGATGCATGAGACAGGGCGCTTGGGCCGGTTTACTGGGATGACCCTGAGGGATGGGATGGGGAGGGAGGTGGGAGGAGGGTTCAGGATGGGGGACACATGTACACCCATGGCTGATTCATGTCAATGTATGGCAAAAACCACCACAATATTGTAAAGCAATTAGCCTCCAAATAAATAACTAAAGAAAGAAAGAAAGAAAGAACAGCCATGTGAGTTCCCTGGGTTAGCAGGTCAGATGGCACTAACTAAAAGAAATGTCACATAAGAAAGTTTCCTTGATATAAACTATAAATTCCATGCCTTTTCCTCTGCTATCATAACTTCCTTCCTTTGATAAGGATGCTCCTACATCTTTAAGAAACAGTAAGAAAACAGAACCATCCTTAGAGGAGTACACTTTACACCCCATTCAATCATTCATTCAGTAAACATTTACTGAGATCCTACTAAAAGTCCAGCACTGTGCTATGTCCTGGGGATGCAATAATGAACAAACTAGTCCTGGTCCCTAACATCATGAAGCTATATTCAGTGGGAAAAACAGATATTAAAATGTAACAAACAAAATACTTATCAGTAGATTATGACTGAAATAATTAGACATAAAGGAAACAACAGAGCTGCTGTAATAAAGATGAATAGAGGTAGGGAAGCATCTTGAAGACAAATCAGGAAAAGCCTTGAGGAGATGACATTTGATCAGGAGAAAGAGCAGGAGCCAGTGGAGAGAATGCAGAAGAGCATACCAGGCAAAGGGAACAGCAAGTGCAAAGGCCCTGGGGCTGAGGATCCTAAGTATCACAAGAGGCTCAGTGTAGCTGGAACATAGCGGACTAAGGGAAAGACTGACCAGAAGAGGCTGAAGACAAACTGTGGGGGTCAGTAAAGGAGTATGGATTTTATTTTAAGTGCATGTAGCCCCCTTCATCCACCTTTGTCTTCCTTAAATCCCTAAAGTAATGTTTTTCAAACATTCCCACAGAGATTCTTATGATAAAGGAAAGCAGACACTCAAAGTCATCCACAGTGAGTTGAAAATATCTAACAAGTTTCTTGCTTTACCTTTAAATTCATGTCAACTGTTACAAAAATATCTGAAAAAATAGTTCCTTTCATTGTCAGAAGAGCTCTTTTTGGGAAGAAAACTTTTCATTGTGAAATCCAGGTTTTCTATGCATAGATGAATGGATAGAGGTAAGAGAAGAAGAAAGCTAAGAGTAAATGATGAGCTGGAATCTGGTGGTTTGGCCACAGCCCCAGAAGAACAGCATGTAAGGTGGAGAAAGGTCCTGGGACAGGAGCTGTCAACCACCCATTAGAACTTACTAAACAACACATTTCTAAATAACCAACAGGTTACTGAAGAAATCAAAAGGGAAATCAAAAAATTTCTAGAAACAAATGACAATGAAAACACAACTCAAAACCTATGGGATGCAGCAAAAGCAGTTCTAAGAGGGAAGTGTATAGCAATACAATCCTACCTCAAGAAACAAGAAAAACATCAAATAGACAACCTAACTTTATACCTAAAACAACTGGAAAAAGAAGAAAAAAAAAACCCCAAAATTAATGGAAGGAAAATCATAAAGATCCAAGCAGAAATAAATGAAAAAGAAATGAAAGAAATAATAGTAAAGATTAATAAAACTAAAAGCTATTTCTTTGAGAAGATAAACAAAATTGACAAACCCTTAGCCAGACTCATCAAGAACAAAAGAGAGAGGAATGAAATCAACAAAATTAGAAATGAAAAAGAAGAGGTTACAACAGACAATGCAGAAATTTAAAGGATTATGAGACTATTATGAACAACTATATGACAATAAAATGGAAAACCTGGAAGAAATGGACAGATTCTTATATAAGTTCAATCTTCCAAGACTGAACCAGGAAGAAATAAAAATTATGAACAACCCAAGTACAAGCACTGAAATTGAAGCTGTGATCAAAAATCTCCCAAAAAGCAAAAGCACAGGACCAGATGGTTTCACAGGAGAATTTAATCAAACATTTAGAGAAGGGCTAATGCCTATCCTTCTAAGTCTCTTTCAAAAAATTGCAGAGGAACACTTCCAAACTCATTCTATGAGGCCACCATCACCCTGATACTAAAACCAGACAAAGACAACACAAAATAAGAAAACTACAGGCCAATATCACTGATGAACATAGATGCAAAAATCCTCAACAAAATTTTAGCAAACAGAATTCAGCAACACATCAAAAAGCTCATACACCATGATCAAGTTGGGTTTATTACAGGGATGCAAGGATTCTTCAATATACACAAATCAATCAATGTGTTACATTATATTAACAAATTGAAAGATAAAAACCATATGATCATCTCAATAGATGCAGAAAAAGCCTTTGACAAAATTCAGCACCCATTTATGATTCAGTTCACTTCAGTCGCTCAGTCGTGTCCGACTCTTTGCGACCCCGTAAATCGCAGCACGCCAGGCCTCCCTGTCCATCACCAACTCCTGGAGTTCACTCAGACTCACGTCCATCGAGTCAGTGATGCCATCCAGCCATCTCATCCTCTGTCGTCCCCTTTTCTTCCTGCCCCCGATCCCTCCCAGCATCAGAGTCTTTTCCAATGAGTCAACTCTTCACATGAGGTGGCCAAAGTACTGGAGTTTCAGCTTTAGCATCCTTCCTTCCAAAGAAATCCCAGGGCTGATCTTCAGAATGGACTGGTTGGATCTCCTTGCAGTCCAAGGGACTCTCAAGAGTCTTCTCCAACACCACAGTTCAAAAGCATCAATTCTTCAGCACTCAGCCTTCTTCACAGTCCAACTCTCACATCCATACATGACCACTGGAAAAACCATAGCCTTGACTAGATGGACCTTTGTTGGCAAAGTAATGTCTCTGCTTTTGCATATGCTATCTAGGTTGCTCATAACTTTCCTTCCAAGGAGTAAACATCTTTTAATTTCATGGCTGTAATCACCATCTGCAGTGATTTTGGAGCCCAAAAAAATAAAGTCTGACACTGTTTCCACTGTTTCCCCATCTATTTCCCATGAAGTGATGGGACCAGATGCCATGATCTTCATTTTCTGAATGTTGAGCTTTAAGCCAACTTTTTCACTTTCCACTTTCACTTTCATCAAGAGGCTTTTTAGTTCCTCTTCACTTTCTGCCATAAGGGTGGTGTCATCTGCATATCTGAGGTTGTTGATATTTCTCCCAGCAATCTTGATTCCAGCTTGTGTTTCTTCCAGTCCAGCATTTCTCATGATGTACTCTGCATAGAAGTTAAATAAGCAGGGTGACAATATACAGCCTTGACGTACTCCTTTTCCTATTTGGAACCAGTCTGTTGTTCCATGTCCATTTCTAACTGTTGCTTGCTGACCTGCATACAGATTTCTCAAGAAAACTCTGCAAAAAATGGGCATAGAAGGAACCTACCTCAACATAGTAAAGGCCATATATGATAAGCCTACAGCAAACATTATTCTCAATGGTGAAAAACTGAAAGCATTCCCCCTAAGATCAGGAACAAGATAAGGGTATCCACTTCCACCACTATTATTCAACATAGTTCTAGAAGTCCTAGCTACAGCAATCAGAGAAGAAAAAGAAATAAAAGGAATCTAGATCAGAAAAGAAGAAGTAAAGCTCTCACTGTTTGCAGATGTACATAGAAAACCCTAAAGATAGTATCAGAAAATTGCTAGAGCTACTCAGTGAATTCAGCAAAGTTGCAGAATACAAAAGCAATACACATAAATCACTTGCATTTCTATACACTAACAATGAAAAATCAGAAAGAGAAATGAAGGAATCAATTGCATTCACCACGCAACAAAAAGAATTAAATATCTAGGAATAAACTTACCTAAGGAGACAAAAGAACTTTATACAGAAAATGATAAGACACTGATGAAAGAAATGAAAGATGACATAAACAGAGAGATAGTCAATCTTCCTGGGTAGGAAGAGTCAATATTGTGAAAATGACTATACTATCAAATGCAATCTACAGATTCAATGTGATCAAATTACCAATGGCATTTTTCACAGAACTAGAACAAAAAATTTTACAATTCATATGGAAACACAAAAGACCCCAAATAGCCAAAGCAGTTTTGAGAAAGAAGAATGGAACTGGAGGAATCAACCTTCCTGACTTCAGATTATACTACAAAGCTACAGTCATCAAAACAGTATGATACTGGCACAAAAACAACAATATAGACCAATGGAACAAGATAGAAAGCCCAGAAATAAATCCATGCACCTATGGGTACCTTATTTTTGACAAGGGAGGCAAGAATACACAATGGGGCAAAGACAGCCTCTTCAATAAATGGTGATGGGAAAACTGGACAGCTACATGTAAAAGAATGAAATTAGAACACTTCCTAACACCATACACAAAGATAAACTCAAAATGGACTAAAGAACTAAATGTAAGACCAGAAACTATAAAACTCTTAGAGGAAAACGTAGGCAAAACACTCGATGACATAAATCAAAGCAAGATCCTCTATTACCCACCTCCTAGAGTGATGGAAATAAAAACAAAAGTAAACAAGTGGGACCTGATTAAACTTAAAAGCTTCTGCACAGCAAATGACACTATAAGCAAGGTGAAAAGACAACCCTCAGAATGGGAAGAAATAATAGCAAATGAAACAACTGACAAAGGATTAATTTCCAAAATATACAAGCAGCTCATACAACTCAATACCAGGAAAACAAACAACCCAATCAAAAAGTGGGGAAAAGACCTAAACAGACATTTCTCCAAAGAAGACACAGAGATGGCTAACAAACACATGAAAAGATGCTCAACATTGCTCATTATTAGAGAAATGCAAATCAAAACCGCAATGAGATGTCATCTCACACCAGTCAGAATGGCCATCATCAAAAAATCTACAAACAATAAGTGCTGGAGAGGGTGTGGAGAAAAGGGAACGCTCTTGCACTGTTGGTGGGAGTGTAAACTGATACAGCCACTATGGAAGACGGTATGGAGATTTTTTAAAAACCAGGAATAAAACCACCATATGACCCAGCAATCCCACTCCTAGGCATATACCCTGAGGAAACTAAAATTGAAAAAGACATATGTATCCCATTGTTCATTGCAGCACTATTTACAATAGCCAGAACATGGAAGCAACCTAGATGTCCACTGACGGATGAATGGATAAAGAAGTTGTGGTACATATACACAATGGAATATTCAGTTCAGTTCAGTTCAGTAGCTCAGTGGTGTCTGACTCTTTGCAACCCTATGAATCACAGCACGCCAGGCCTCAGGAATGCATTTGAGTTAGTTCTGATGAGGTGGATGAATGAATCTAGAACCTGTTATACAGAGTGAAGTGAATCAGAAAAAGAAAGATAAATATTGTATTCTAACACACATATACATATATATATATATATGGAATCTAGAAAAATGGTACTGAAAAATTTATTTACAGGGCAGCAATGAAGAAACAGACATAGAGAATAGACTTATGGACATGGGGAGAGGGGAGGAGAGGGTGAGAAGTATGGGAAGAGTAACACGGAAAAGTTACATTACCATATGTAAAATAGATAGCCAACGGGAATTTGCTGTATGGCTCAGGAAACTCAAACAGGGGCTCTGTATCAACCTAGAGGGGTGGGGTGGGGAGGGAGATGGGAGTGAGGTTCAAAAGGGAGGGGATATATGTATACCTATGGCTGATTCATGTTGATGTTTGACAGAAAACAAAAAATTCTGTAAAGCAATTATCCTTCAATTAAAAAATAAATTAACAGCAACAAAAAGAACTTCTTTCCCTGTACAGATGGGCTCTCAGGACTTTCAAAGAACTGGAATTTTCAATACTCAGTCTGCAGCCTCTGCCATGCTCTGCACCTTCTAATCCCCACCCTGCCTCCACACTGCTTTTCCCATGAATCTAAAGACACATGTTGCTGTATTTGAGAGGAATCAAGGGAAGAGGGCATGTTCTTTATTTTGAACATGGAGGGTGGGAGAGAGAAGCAACTGATCTATAAAGCTCTGTGGGTATTGGACAGGAGAATGGAAGCCGTCAAGGACTGGTATAAAGTTTGGAGGGAATATTGCATCAGGGAAAGGAGAGTTAATTTCCTCTGAATCGCCAAATCAATGGTAGATGGCTAGAATCTTAACCTTTTTTGACACAAATATCTCAGAAGTTTGGTGAATCCTACAGATCTCTTCCCAGAATATCTTTAAAAGCTTAAAAGGTACATTTTGTTACAAAGAAAATCAATGATAAAATTTTAAAGCAAGCCATCAGAATATTGGGGGAAAAAAACATATTTGTGATCTACCAACAAACACACTTCTTTATTAAATAACAAGGAATATTAGCAGGTAGAATACTTACTGTAACTTGAGGTAGTGACGAACTTTTAAAAATGTGAGATATTTGTAACAAGTGTAATGTAATATGAAAACATCTGATTTATACTGATAATGAAGTCACAGGTACCACAATTTTTGTGATTTGTTGCCTATATTCACAAGGGAAGGAAATGCTCAATTTTAAGGAGAGATTAGTGAAATTAAAGATTCATTTTTTCTCATCTAAGTGCCTGAGAAAATGAAATGTATCTATGGACACTTTAAGCATCTGCACATTTTAGGTTAAAGATTACAGAATTTCTGGGGCTGATTCAATGGACAGCTAGGTTAAGGTGTCAGAGAAAACTGACGTTTTTAATGTTTCACTTCATCTAGTAAAATTGCTTCTTTGGGAAGATTTGCCAGGTTTGTGCTGTAGCTTTTTGTAGCCCCAGACTCACAGAGTGTGTGTGTGTGTGTGTGTGTGTGTGTGTGTGTGGCAGGGAATGGGGGTGGGCTGGGGAGGAACTCGGGGGTGGCCTGTTGTGCACTGCAGAATGAGAAAGTGTCCCAGGCAAACAGTAGGAGAGGAGCAGGTTGATTCTCAAGGTGACTGCCAGGGGTGAGGAGCACAAATGAAAAAGAAAGCCCTCAAAGGAAGGCTGAAGGCATGCCAGAGACTGATCTGGGATAGGATTTGCCTGTTTTTCATAGCTGTACACTGCCAGGAGTAAGTACAATATCTGTCTTTTCACAACTTCATATAGACCAGTGTTGAAACACCTGCCTCTCCACTGAACATTATAGAAAATAAAAAAGGGCCCAGGACACAAACAGAAGGAGACTTTTCACTTGGTAATCTTACAGGACTTACTAAATAACCAATATGGCTCTCAACACCAATCAATTAAAATGGGCAACACTGATGTCCCACTGGTCTGTTCTGACTGTTAAACAGAAGCCTTGGCACCCCTAGAATGTTGAATGACATAAACGCATTATCTACTCAGTCAAATAAATAGTTAAGTACAAGAGAAGCTAAACACACATGCGCACACGTGCGCACGCACACACACACACAACAAAGAGTGGCTGTCACATCATCAACCATCCTTATCTTCTCCCAGAACAACTTCTTACTTCTTTTGCTTGAGACAAATGCATAGCAAATTCCAAGCCATCTATCAGCTAGATATATTACAGGAACAATTTCTTTTAACAGGAGAGGCAACTACCTCTTCAAAGAATAAAGAATTGGCCTTATAAGAACTATTCTGCCAAGATACTTGAAATATGTTGACAAGGTCATTTCTTTGTAGTGTCCTAGATTTCCATAAATTTCCTATTGTCAACTTCCATAATTAGAAAGAGCGCTTCACTCAGGGAAACACAACCGGTGACATATAATAAAATTCAGTATACTTGCTTTTTTTTAAAAAAAAAAGACTTCCTTCTTGTGACATGTCAGTGATTAAAGGCATATCAGATCAGCTTCAAAATTTGATTTGTTGATTTTTTTTTCATGTTTAAATTTTTACTTATAGTAAAATTCACTTTTCTAGTTGTACCATTCTGTGATTCTTAACACATGCAGAAATTCTTGTGATAATCCCAGCAAATGCAATAAAGAACAATTCCAGCACCTCCAAGGAATTCCCCTGCATTGCCCTCTCGCAGATGGACTCAACCTGACACCTAGCCCCTGGTAACCCCTGATCTAGTCTCTGTCCCTATAGTTTTGCCACGTCCAGAACATCATATGAATGGAATCACACACTTTACAGTCTTTTGAGACTCTTCTTTAGTTAGTTATTTTTGGCTGTGCTGGGTCTTTGCTGCTGAGTGGGCTTTTTTCTAGTTGTGGCAATCGGGGGCTACTCTCTAGTGGCAGTGTGTGGGCTTCTCAATGCAGTGGCTTCTCTGGTTGCGGAACACAGGCTTTAGGGCACAAGGGCTCAGTGGTTGCCACTCTCAGGCTCTAGAACACAGGTTCAGTAATTGTGGTGTACTGGCTTAGTTGCTCCACGGCATGCGTAATCTTCCCAGACCAGGGATCAAACCTGTGTCCCCTGCATTGACAGATGGATTCCCATCCACTGTACCACCAGGGAAGTCCCTGAAACTCTTCTTTTGCTTAGCAAGAGACATTTGGGATTCATACTTGCTGTTGTATGTATCCATAATTTGTTCCTTTTGATTTTTTTGGCCACACTCTGTGGCATGAGGGATCTTAGTTCCCTGACCAGGGATTGAACTCACACCCCCCTGCATTGAAAGTACAGGGTCCTAACCACTGGACCACCAAGAAAGTCCCTTTCTTATTTTTGAGTTTTGAGAGTTCTTTACATATTCTGGATACAAGTCTTTTCTTAGATATGTGATTTGCAAATACTTTCCTCCAGCAGATGGCTCTTCTTTTCAATCTTCTAATAACAAATTTTGCAAAGCAAAAGTTTTCAATATTGATGATGTCCATTTCATCAGTTTTTTTCTTTTTCATGTCATGCTTTCAATGTCATATCTGAGAACTTTAGTCTAACTCAAGGTCATGATGAGTTTCCCCTGCATTTCCTTCTGAGAGTTTTATAGTTTTATATTTCCATTTTGAGTCTTTTTTTTTTTATATGGCATGAGGTATAGGTGAAACTTCATTTTTAATCATATAAATGTCCAGTTGCTCTGGGACCATTTGTTGAGAAGACTATCCTTTCCCTCGAATTGATTTTTTTTCTTTAATGTTTAATTTGTCAAGGAGTTTGAATCTAAAGGATGACATGTGTTCTAAAGAAGATTTCTTATTCTCTCCTATGCGTTTTACAAGAATTATAGATCTGGATAGCAATCAGTGGCTAAAAAGTAACTTATATCATCAAATAAAGATTCAACATTTTCCAAGTAGCACCAGACTTAAGGAGACAGGAAAAGGGCTGATATATCATTAAAAAGTTTCAACCAAACATTTCCCCAAATCCATTCTATCTTTGCACAATATTCTGGAGTATTTTATCTGTGCTCTGAAAATTCAAGAGAGCTAACAAACTCTCTGCTCTCAAAATATACCTCTTATAACTCTGCTTCCCGGTTGTCCCAGTTCCCCATTTATCTATATGATTATCATAATATCTTATATGTTCATTAGAAGAAGCAGTGGGCATTAAGAGAAGCAGAAGATAGCAGGGTAAGTTAGATGAAAAAACATGAAGTATAATCATTAGAATTTTAGATTTTAAAATTCATTTTAGCTTGGAAACCTAAAATTAAAATTTGTCACATATTCAATCATTTCTTTGTGGCATTTTCCAAGAGCTGAAAACTGATTTCATTTATCTTAAAAAAAAAAAAAAGAAGAGAAAGAAAAATAGCTAATTTGCCATAAATAACAATTTGTCTTGAAAACTCAAAGTTTATTTTAAAATTAAATTGATGCTTCTTAATTTTTCTCCTTCTAAGGAACTTCTGAACTTGATATTTGACCAGAGGTAACAGTTGGCAAACAAAGATTATTAACCTTTAGGAATTAGCAACATGACAGAGACACCCCAAGGGATGAAATCAGGAAAGGCAAGGTATCATAGTACTCCAGGGATTCCTTATGAACCAAAGTGTTTTGAGAACTTGTTGGCAGTGATCTGGGGAAATGCTTCAACAGGGATTTGATTCAAGCCTTTAATTCACTGTAAACAACTGGCTACAATGCCTCTTTCATTTTCCCGGGGTTCAGACTGCACACCGAGGAGCTCTGAGTGCATTGGCAATGGCCCTTTTCCTTTTCTCCTCATGAACTTGGGGAAGAATTGAGTCAAAAAGCACATTATTTATGATTGTTCTGAGACTGGTTTCAGGTACTTTTTATCCACCTACTATTCTAGATGATATGTGTTAAGCTAACTTTTTGAGGCGTTGTCAACCTAACATGGTCTTTGACCACATATCTGTTCCATTCCAAAGACCATCTAGCACCACGGGAGAGAATGAGAGGGAGGCCAGAAGGCTCTGGGCTCTGAATTCCTGAGGCCAGCTCCTCCCTGGATATCCCAGTCAGCCAACCCAGTAAATTCCTGTCTTTTCCTTAAACAGCTTTGAAATGACGTTCCGTTTCTTGCAAACAAGGATCCTTACAAATGCATTCCTTGTAACCAAAACAGTATGCACATTTAGAGAGAAGCTTGCAGGGGCCAGACGATAATAACAGGTACCATTTACAGAGCTTAATTTGCACCCAGATCTATGTTGACCATTTAGGTACATTATTATCTTTTTTAATTCTTATGAATAAACTCAGATGGATATATCACTAATTCCATTTTTCAAACGAGGAAACTGTGACTTAGAGAGAGTGACTTGCTCAAAATCACGCAGCTAGTATATAAATGGTGTGACAGGGATTTGAAATTAGGGCTTTCTGACTTCAAAGCTGATGCTCTTTAACCACAGGACTCTAGAAGAGCTATTTTGGCTACGCCAAAGGCAGGGGAGGTGGGCTCCAGGTAACAGATGTCAATGTGTGTTGATGAAATTCACAGCTCCCAGGGAAGTTGGTCCACTTTCCCCTGAGTGCTCGGTTACTCTAACTACTGAGGTCATACATCTGAAAAGGGTGGTATCTTTTCCTGTCCAGCATGTTGTCAACTCTAAACTCTGTTTGAGATAAAATAAGAGGCTTCAGAAACCTGATATGGCACATCTAACTGCAAGGCACAGCAGTGGTGAGCCAAGGAAGGGAATTCCTGAAACAAATTCTTATAGGAAAACTTCTAAGGTGATTTTGAAATGCAAGGCTGAGAGGAGTTCTTGAGAAGGTTTCCAAGAAAAAACTTCTTTTGTTTACTTTTTAAAAAGAATATGAGATTGTTATAGAGATTCAGTACGCCTGATTGGCATCTTTCTCCCTCTCTTTACAATTTCATCTCATCTCTGATGGTGGCATATTCCATTTAAGCTGCTGTAAAGTGGTGTTTCCAATACTTGCAGGCCAAAGCGTTCTAATTAAGTAGGTGCCCAAGAGATGTTTGCATCTTTTAGAGAGGAGCTGATGGTGTGGATTTGGCAGAGGGAGCAGAAGTGTAAAGGGGTAGAAGAACAATGGGAGAGATCAGGGACGAGAGCTAGAGGGAACGGCTGCAGGATACCTTAAGAAGACACAGAGTAAGAAGCAGAGATCTGGGGCCAAGAGAAACTGGGGCAGAGGCTGAGAGAGCTCTTCTGAGCTAATATGGCCCCTGCCAGCAAGGCAATGCATCACAAGACTCATTCCTACATGGAAGAGGACCTGTTGCATGGCCGTGCAGACCACCTGCCAGCTCTCTCCCACTCTACACACATCCTGTGTGTAGCCTATGGAACCCCACACTTGCCTGCTTTCCCACCCACTGTGTGATCACTCATTCTCAGATTCTTCGGCTATTCCCTCATCTCCAGAACTTCTAAATGGTGGAACAACTCAAGACTCAATTTTTTATTTCTTCTCTCTCTAAACTCTTGCCTTAGGCAGTCTCACCCTGTTTCCTGGATTGAATGCATGCATGCTCAGTAGCTCAGTTTTGTCCGAGTCTTTGCAACCCCGTGGACTGTAAGTTCACCAGGCTCCTCTGTCCAAGGGATTCCCCAGGCAAGAATACTGGAGTGGGTTGCCATTTCCTTCTCCAGAGGATCTTCCCAACCCAGGAATTGAAACTGCATCTCCTACGTCTCCTGCATTGGCAGGTGGATTCCTTACCACCTCACACCTGGGAAGCCCCTCCTGGCTTGAGATACCATTTACATGCTAATTACTCCCAAATTACTGCCTGCAGCCCATTTCTCTCATGTGGACTCCAGACTCCTAAAGCCAAGTGTCTCTGGGCATCTCCACTTGGAGGCATCCTCATGTCGAAATCTTAGCTCCTGATGTTTCCCCACCATCATCTTTCCCAACTCCATTCTTATAATTGCTCATGAAAATAAGCTTGGTTTTGTCCCTGACTCCTCTGTTTCTCCTTCCCTACAGATGGATTGACAACAAAGCCTGTCAGTTCCACCTTCAAAATACATCCAGAATCTTCACCACCTGTACTGCCTTCACCCTGGCCTAATCAGCATCATCACCTGTACTGTCTTCGCCCTGGCCTGATCAACATTATCCTTTGACAAGATGATACGGTCTTTGTCCCCCTTCAATTGATTATTTTTTATATTAGATTTCTGTTCAGAATTCTCCGAGGCCTCTCTATTTCTCTTGGAGTAGAAGCTGAAGTCCATACAGTGTCCTATAAGATCTCACCCGATCACACTGCCCTCCTTGCCAGACACTCTTCTGCCTCAGAGCCCCTTACACTCCTGGCACCTGGAATGATGTTCCCTTCACCCAGAACACTCCTCCCAGATATCCACATGGCCCACTTCTTCACTTTGCTCAGACTCAGGCAAAAACCCCCTAACCCCAGCAATACATGTATTACTTCTTATTTCCCCAATCAGGGATTGAATGCCCCCTGCATTGGGAGCACAGAGTCTTAACCACTGGCCTGCCAGGGAAGTCTATATTCTTCTCAGCAATGACCACCATCCAACATGCTGCCCATTTTTCACTGGCTTATTGTCTGTCTGCTGCCAACAGCAGGGGATTCCCTCGTAGCTCAGTTGATAAAGAATCTGCCTGCAATGCAGGAGATCTGAGTTTGATTCCTGGGTCAGAAAGATCCCCTGGAGAAGGAAATGGCAACCCACTCCAGTATTCTTGCCTGTAGAATCGCATGGACAGAGGAGCCTGGCAGGCTATAGTCCATGGGGTCACAAAAGTTGGACACCGACTTAGCAACTAAACCACCAACATCCAACGATAGGCTACAAGTTCCATAGATGTAGGGTATTTTGTCTGTTTTTGTTCATTGCCATATGCCCAGTACAAGTGACCAGAGATATAAACTCTCAAAAATATTTCCTCCTAGAGGGAGGGATAAGCAAGTGGCCCTCTCCTCCAGGAAGCTGCACAAGAACATCAAACATCATCTGTTCTCACCTGAAATCAGCAGCTGCCCCACAGAAGCTCCTTTGGTGTTCTCTGGGCATCCTCCTCTGCTTCCTCCCAATCCCTTATCCAACCAACCTCTGATTCTGACAGCTTCACCTCGTGTTTCTTAACCCCTCTCCTTTCTCTCCTGCCTCATCTCACTCATTAACTCTGCAGGAACTTCCCGCCTAGACTTCTACATCTGGAATCTCTGCTCCCTCCCCTTCCCCAATCTATCACTGGTACAGCTGTCACAGTGACTATCTTTATTGTTTAATAATTATATCAAATTAATTGGAAACATACACTCAGCTTTAGTATCCTTATTTTTTGTTTGATTTTCCTTTTCTTTATCACTTGAAACATTTCAAGTCTACAAAAAGCTGAAAGAATGAATTTTCATATACCCTACACCAAATTCACCAATTGGTAACATGTTGCCATCTTTCCTTTCTCTCTTTCTCCCCACTTCCCGCCTCCCTCCTTACACACACATACACACACACACACACACGCACACACACACACACATCTTCAGCCCTAAATACTTCATCATGCATCTCTTAAGGACAAGGACATCCTCCTGTATAATCACAACACCATTATCACACCTAAGAAAAATAAGAGAAAGGCCAGGAAGAAGACCCAAGCCCTCTGCTTTTATTCTTGGCCTTTCTCTTACCTTCACAACAAGGATGCCCAGAACTGTATCCTCTGCACCTCTGTAAGCTCTCCTAGGCTGAGTGACTTCTGTGTTGTGGTTTCTCTATAGTAACAGTCAAGCCTTGAACATTCAGAGCCCATAGGCCTGACTACAGGATGGCAAGAAAGAGGCAGCTGGGGTGTCACCTCACAGTCAGTGTTGGAAAGAGGGAATCCTTAGGAAAGGCCCTGAATGGTGGCAAGGAGGATCTTGCATGGGGAGTTGTTTACCAGATGCCAGACTTTGGGGCTGCGGCCAAATCTGGAAAGAATGTTTTGAGACCTGGCAGTTGCTAAGGGGATTAGCTCTGCCTTGGAAGAAAAGGCAAAACTGGGAAGGACTCCAGAAAAGTATTCCAAAAATCAGAGCCCGTAAGTTTTATTTTACATGCCAACTCTAATCAGTTGGTAGGAGCTTTCAGAATTGATAAATGGAGATGGCGTCTAAAGCCATCACCAGACTCAGTAAAAGAAAGAAAGAGAGAGAGAGAAAAGAAGGAAGAAAGAAAGAGAAAGAGAGCACTGTGATTGATTAATAATGTCTGCCATGGGTTCAGGTAAAGAGTAATGGGAAAGGATCTGGGAATCAAAAGGAAGATAAAAGTGAGGGCTCCTAAAATGTACTTTTGAATGACTTAAATCCAGCAGAGCATATACCTGAGTGGAAACAACACAGGCTTTGTGACTTTGAATCCTGGTTCTGCCTCATTTCTTACTGTGTAATCTTGGGCAATTTACAAAACCCGATCTGTGAAATGGGACTGTTTTGCAGATTAGATGAAATAATGCATTACAAAGATAATTATTTACATAGTAATTTCCATGAACCAAACATTGTTCTAAGACCTTTGCATGTAAATTAATTTGATTCCCACAACAACCCTATAAGGTTATTCTTCCTAGTTTATTCCAGGAAACTGAATCTCAGAGAGGTCAAGAGAACTGCCAAGAAGATCTGTGATTTTACAGAATTCTATAAGACTCGACTCTGGAGTTCATAGGTGCATAAAACACAGTCAGTAGGGCACTTCAGCTTAAACCAGGCAGGCTACAGAATCATCAACAGGACAGGAGCATGGGTTCACTTGAAGAGAAGAAAAAGGACAAAACCAGGACTCAGGAATTTGACCTTCAACAAAACACCTCTGGCCCTTTTATGTTTTGCCGGAGCATGAAGGTCTTACTCCAGATCCACCAAAATACACAGGATAGGGAAGTCTTCATTTTGCAGAGGACCCATCCTGCTTTCTCCTGCATTGGATTCAAGCATTCTTTTACAACATGGCCTTAGATCAGGTGTCGACAAACTACAGCCAGATCCTGGCCATCACTGTTTGTTTTTTTCTAAATAATGTTTTGTGGGAACATAGCCAGGCTTTTTCTTTGATGTTGATGTTTGAAGTTTTTTCCATGGCCAATTCCACACTACTTCCGCAGAACAGAGCCATCATGATGGAGACCACCTGGCCTGCAAAGCCCCTTATATGGCCCTTTGCAACGAACATTTGCTGATTCCTGCTGCCCACCTTAGGCCAGACTTTGTACATATCAATATGTTACGTATGACCAATCATCTTGGGTGTTCTCCAGGAGAGGTAGCAAGTAGGACATCCATAAGAGGAACCAAGATAAAAACAGGTGTGGGCAGAAGAAGATATTGCAAGCTTCCCTGGAAGTCCAGGGGTTAACGCTCCAAGTGTCCATTGCAGGGGGCACAAGTTCAATACCTGGTCAAGGAACTAAGATCCCACATGCCATGTGGCATGGCCCAAAAATAAAAATTAAATTAAAAAAATAGTATATTGCAGAGTAATAACATGTTAAGCTATGTGATGTGATAAAATGGCTCGGCATCAACTGGGACCTGCAGTGTTAAACAAAGAAGCAGATTTCTGTGGAACTTCTTAGGACTTTTAGAATGCCATCACGACTTGAGCGTGCTGAGAGGAGGATATGGCTCACAGAACATATTTTCCTCATGGGACTATCTTCTTTGGAACATTCTTTGGCAGATGCTGAAATAAAAGAAGTCTTTAGAATCAAGCTCCCTGGGAACTAGGAATGAAATGGTGAAGGCTGTGGCTTGGTGAGCACATCTTTCTCTCATCAAGGGAAGAGGCAGGAGAACTAAAGAGAGGCAGAGTGGAAAAAAGAAGGAGAGGTGTTTGAAGAGAAGGAAGAACGTCGGGCCCTGGAGAGACAACTTGGGTGGATGTGAGGAACGTCTGGTGACTGGGCTATTAGGGGGAACCGTGTATCCAAAGTGGGGCTATGGCCCAGTGCAGGATGTGTGGTCACTTTCCCTGCCCCCAGCATCATCATCACTAGAGATGCACCACTAGAGAAGCTTCCCTCCCTCCCTGAGGGCTCAGTACTCTGCTGATCCTGCATTATGCCCTTCCAGACACAGTAAAGTAAAAGTGGTAGTCACTTGTCACTTGGCAAAGCCTTGGTGCTTCCCTGATGGCTCAGCTGGTAAAGAATCTGCCTGCAATGCAGGAGACCTGGATTTGATGCCTGGGTTGGGAAGATCCCCTAGAGAAGGGAATGACTACCAACTGCAGTATTCTTGCCTGGAGAATCCCATGGACAGAGTAGCCTGGCGGGCTACAGTCCATGAAGTCGCAAAGAGTCAGACATGACTGAGCGACTGCCAGTGCAGGAGACTCTGGAGACATGGGTTCAATCCCTGGGTCAGGGAATCCCTGGAATATATTCTTGCCTGGAAAATTCTACAAACAGAGGAACATGGACAGTGTGTGGGACCACAAAGAGTCGGACACAACTGAGAGACTGAGCACACAACACATTCACACATATGATGTCCCTTAATTCCTATTTTACAAATAGGAAGAGTCACCCAGAGTCAAAGCTTCTAAGTGGCAGTGCAAAGACTCATCTCTGTGAGTCAGACCCCAGAGCCCATGTTCTCACCACTGCCCTGCACAGCTCTGAGTTAGATAGAGACCCAGAATTCCATCATGCAGCATGCAAAAGCATTCCGTGTATGGATGCAACACCAAAACATTCGGAGGAAAAGACAAACAAACCAATGTCGCTTGGGAAATTTGGCTGCACAGGGCCAAACAGCTAGGGACTGCCTTTTCCACAGCACATTCAGATGTTTGGATATCATATTTTCTTCTTTTCCTTTTCCTCTTATATTAAGTATCCCTTCTTAAGTTATGTCATAAGTTACTCATCAGTTTTTATCAGGCTTAGCCAATGTATTATTCTTGCTCATAAAGTGAACATAAGAGGACATTTTTTGAACATTAAAAAGCATTTTTCAGCCTGAACACTATGACTACTGTATTTACAATAAGCCTTATTTAGATTTCATATGATTGCTAGTTCTTTGCGGGGGAAGTGGGGCGGTGCTTGGAGCCCTCAGAACAGCTTCCTAGGATGGATTCCGAAAACAAGATTCATAACTCAGTTAAATCTTTTGTGGCTCAGAAACATACCTGTCTTAAATGCTAGCATTTATCAAGTCCTAGCTAACCGATGATTTCCACACTGAAAATATGAGGAAAACAGTAAATCAACACTCTTTGGCGGGTAGGGAGATGGAGATAAATCCAGGTCTGGAAAAGCAATGCAGGATGTGAAAAACTTGCACACTATTTTGGATTTGCGGCAATGGCAAAAAAATGAAGCAGATTCCGCTGGCATGCTACAAACATCAGCTGGGGGCGCCTGAAGGTGGTTTGCATGGGACAGTCCACCTCAGATCTACTTTCTTGCGTCTACAGCAAAATGAAGGACAGCTGCCAGCAGGCCAGAGTGAAATAGACAGGCTGTCACCCTGTTGTAAATTTCTGTTTACCTGGTGAGCGGTGAGATCAGGATTCTGGGTTCCTCCGTCCAAAGAGCTGCAGGGCAGAGCGTTCAAATCGTAGCTGGCCCCAGGGTACTGCCCTTCATGGTGCTTCAGCTGCTTCTAAAATCCCATTGGAAATCTCAAAAGGCTGGAGAGCCTCGAGGCCAATATTCCGTTTCCAAGAGAGTCCTGCTCCCCCACTGTACCTCCCTTGCTTGCGTCGACTTTGGAGCGGGTCGGGTTTCTTCCACCCCTGCTCCAAGCAGCTGGGAATCCAGGCGCTGTGCTGGCCGAGTGAGGAGGCCTCTGAAACCACTTCCAGATGTGCTTGGCTGGCTGGCTCCGACGGGCCAGACTTCCTTTTGCAGCCTCCTCCGGCAGCCCGCAAATCATTTTGAAAACAAGGCTGCTTTGGAGGTAAAGATTCAAAACCGGAAAAAAGCAAATGCTTGGAGGGTGAATTTCCACCACACATTGGGGCTCAGGTACATGTTGAGAGGGCGAAAGTGAAGAAGTTAAGTGCATACCAATTTTAAGACTGTCTTCATGGCCACTAGCTTCACCTGAAATGCCCTTGTCATTAGAATGCATTCGTGTCCAAGTCAACACCCAGATAACAACTGTGGTATCCTCTGCCAAGGCAATGATAGTGACAGAAAGTTTCTAGATGGTGTGTTTTGTGCCTGAACATGGAAAGGAATCAGGCAGTGCATCAGCCCCACCCAGTTATGTGCTGTTCTGTGTTCCTGCCATTTATTCTCAGAAACCCAGGAAACCGTGCCAGCACTTTGCCTGGGATCGTGGAATGTATTCAGCAGTGGCTTCTCTCCCTAGTTCCTACAAGGAAATGAGTCTGCCTCTGCTCACTGCCTCCATCTAAAATGATATTGCCCAACAGAAATATAATGCAAGCCACATTGCCATTTAAAATTTTCCAATAGTCGCTTTAAGAAAAATATTGTGTCCACAAGTCTCTTCTCTGTGTTGGCGTCTCCACTGCTGTCCTGCAAATAGGTTCATCAGTGCTATCTTTCTAGATTCCATATATGTGCGTTAATACAGTGGGGGAAGGTGGAGGAGGGACAAACCGAAAGAGTAAGAACGAAAAATACACATTACCATATGTACAAAAGATGGCCAAAGGGAATTGCTGTATTAAACAGGGAGCTCAAACCTGGTACTCTGACAACCTAGAGGGGTGGGATAGGATGGGAGGTGGGAAGGAGGTTCAGGAGGGAGGGGACATATGTATACCTATGGCTGATTCATGTTGATGTGTAGCAGAAACTAACACAATATTGTAAAGCCGTGATCTTCCAATAATTAAAAAATAAAAGCTCTTAGTTTAAAAAAGGATAGTGAAGTAAGTCAGAGAAAAACAAATATTGTATAATAACGCATATATGTGGAGTCTAGAAAAATAGTACTGATGAACCTATTTGCAGTGCAGGAACAGAGATGCCGACGCAGAGAATGGACTTGTGGACATAATGGGCGAAGGGAAAGGTGGGACAAATTGAGAGAACAGCACTGACGCATATACACTACCATATGTAAGATAGCTAGCTGGAGGGAAGCTGCTGTGTGCACAGCACAGGGAGCTCAGCCTGGTGCTCTATGATGACCCAGAGGGGTGGCACGTGATGGGGGAGTGGAAGGGAGGTCTAAGAGGGAGGGGATCTATGTGTACATACAGCTGATTCACACTGTTGCAAAGCAGAAACTAACATAACATTGTAATGCAGTTATCCTCCAATTTAAAAATAAAGCATCTAAAAAATCCTTCACAAAAAAGAAAAACACAAAGAGGTCAAATTAATTTTAATGATAAATTTTATTTAACTCAATATATTAAAAATACTATTTCAACATTTCATTGGCAGAAAACTTATTAACAAGACATTTCACACTTTTTGTTTTGTATGAAGCCTTTAAAATCTGGTGTGTCTTTTACATTTGCAGCATGTCTCAATTCCAACACTAAATTTCATCAGAAACAACTGATATGTATTTAGATTTTATAAAATTTATGATTTAAAAAACAGATTTGCAGGCTCAGGTTGCTCCAAACACACTTCAAACTTTTCCAGTCACTGGATCATGAATCAGTTTTTCAACTGAAATTGATTAAGACTAGGTACAATTTAAAATTCAGTTCCTCAGTGGCATTAGTCACATTTTAAGTTCTCATAGCCAGTGTTGCTAGTGGCTACTGTAATGAACACTGTGGCTCTGAAGGATTTAGTGCGGGCTGGTTTCAGACTTGAACTTGCAGACCAGATCTATTTGTATAGATTTGTATATTTGTATATTTGTATATTTGTATATTTGTATAGAACTTTGAACATTAACAAAGCATTTTGATATCTTCTATTTTGTTTTATCTGTATAACATTCTTGTTAGGTAAGTTGAACAGATGTTTTTTGCCCCAGTCTGCAAATGAGCAAGCTGAGCCTTTGAGCAAGTTAAAGTCCAAGTTCCCACAGCAATATAGTAATGAAGCAGGAACTGGAATTTCTGTTCAGCGCTTTGCAACTGTTTCTTACTTGAGAAGTGTTTCAAATACTAGGATTTGGGGCAGCAACTCTGGGGTTAAATTGTATGCATAATTATTTCCTCACTTGGTCATCCTTCAAGTGAATTACCAGGCAGTCCAGAGGTTGGGACTCAGCATCTTCACCACCAAAGGCCCAGGGAACTAAGATCCTGAAGGCAGCATGGCATGGCCAAAAAAAAAAAAAAAAGCCAACAAGGTCATCCTTCAGAAGCACTGTAGAGAATGACTGGCAGCCCTGTGTCATTCTCTTGTCTACCCTATCCTAGGGCCTCCCTGGTGTCTCAGCAGTAAGAATCTGCCTGCCAATGCAGGAAACACAGGACCCGGGTTCGATCCCTGGGTTGGGAAGATCCCCTGGAGTAGAAAATGGCAATCTGCTCTAGTATTCTTGCCTGGAAAATTCCATGGACTGAGGAGCCTGGTGGGCTACAGTCCATGAGGCTGCAAAGGAGTCAGACAGGAGTTAGTAAGTAAACAACAAAGAGCCTTTACATCACCAGCAAGTGTGCCACCTTTCTTTGGAGCAGACTCGACTTCATGCTAGTCCTCTTCTCTCTTTACTTCCAGGAACCTGTTTTAAACCACAACTCTCCTCAATGTTTCAGCTAACAGCTGTGATTGTAAGATATTTATCTTAGGTTGCAGCAAAGATACATTTTATATATTGATCACCTGCAGGAAGCCAGAAGGTTCTGGGTGATAGCTTGGGGTACTGTGTGCTAAGTACTCTTGCTCCAACCCTCACTGCAACTACATGAACAAAATACCAACATTTCCTGGCTCAGGGCTGGCCACTGCCATTTCAGAAGCTCCAAGCTCCACACCTGCCCAGTCCAGTTTTCTCCAAAGGCTGGGTTTTTCTCTCCTTCCTATCTCTCATCCACTTAGCAAAATGCCTGACCCAGTGGAAGAGGTGGTGAATAAGGAGGTTCAGAGAGTATGAGAACAAAGCACCCAAGAAGGGGACTCAGAAACAGAATAATGATCATGTTGGTTCATAGACCCTGCTTGTTGATCATACTAACTTCCATATGGAGCCAAATCTCTCTATCATTGTTCTTGGTACACTTTCTCCCTGATCCCTTACTGCCTCCAACTGCAGATTCTCCTTTATTTCTGCTGGGCCATGTTCTGAGGATGCAAGAGGCTTATTATCTATGACCTGGATTTCCACACTGGATGCATAGATTCTCCTCTGTGGAAGAAATAAGAATAGAAAGAGATGCAGGATATAGGAGCACCCTGAGAAGTGCAGTGGTTACCAGCCTGGGTTCTGGAGACTGACAGAAATCTAGGTGTCAACTCAGGCGTTATATTTACACATTCCTGAAAAGCCCACTTTCAGTTTCCTCATCTCTAAGATGAAGAAGCTTCTTGTGAGGGTTAAAAAACATCACGCATGTAAAGCACTAAGGGCTAGGGTTAGGATATAAGCTATTATTAGTGTTGTTGCAGGAAGACACTTCAAAGTATGAACAAAAGAAAGACATTGTAACAGTGAGTTAGTGGAGACTTTGTTTTAAAGTCCACATTTGTTATACGCTGTTGCCAACATTGATAGCCTGGTATTACTTAGTAACCTCTCGGCTTCTTCCTTTCAAATATAAAAAGTTTTGGGAAGATAGAATTATGAACTTGCCTAAAAATGGCAGAAGGGAGTGGAACAAACCTACACAGAATATGTTGTTCAATAAAGTTCTTGGGGAAAATGAAAAATGTGTCTTTCATTTTTACTTAAAAACTGAAGGAACTTTTTGGCCAACTGATAGAAACACTCATTTGAAGTGGCGATTGTCCAGTGAAAAGTACTCATACCTCCTCCAAGGTCCTGCGGCCAGAGCAGCATGTGAGCTGAAGTCGGCTGTCTGGGACTTCCTGGAAAGCTACTGTTTTCCTGGCAAAGAGCCGTTTGGTGCCTTTTGCCCTTTCCTCCTGTCTGAAATCCAACCTTGGAGCCTGGAGGTGGAGTAGCCATCTCAACACCCTGTGGCTGAAAGGACCACCCTGTGCTGCTGCCTATGGCCCTGCTGGGTATGTGCAGAGACCACCATGTTGAATCAGTCAGGGTCCCAACAGGACACACACGGCTCACTCCAATGGGCTGATGGTGGAGACTTGGAAAACAGGCACTATTTGAAAAGGTGTAGTCGGTGTTAGGAAACATAGTTAAGAGTCAAGGCTGTAGCCTGGGGTTAGCGATGCAGGGAGCATTTCCAGTTCTGTGGGCACGAGAAGGGAGTGGTTACCAGGACCAAGAGAAAACAGCTGCGGGGAAGGGCTGCCTGAGAGGAGCAGCCTCTGTTCACCCCAAGAAAGGGATGAGGAGGTTCATTACCCCAACCTTACAATTTTCTGTGGGTAGTGACTTCCATTGGCCAAACCCAACTGGACACCAGAGACCTGGAGAGTTGAGGTGATGCAATACATTTAGGTCAATCTCAGGGCACTGAGCAAGTTAAAGAGGAGTATAGATCCAAACAAGCAAATGGAAAATATCTGTGACCTGCCATTGCGTGATTCAGTGGTCCTGAACATGATAATTAAGAAGGACAGAGCAAAAGTATACAGATGTGAGAGTTGGACCATAAAGAAGGCTGAGCACTGAAGAATTGATGCTTTTGAACTGTGGTGCTGGAGAAGGCTCTTGAGAGTCCCTTGGACTGCAAGGAGATCCAACCAGTCCATCCTAAAGGAGATCAGTCCTAAATACCTACTGGAAGGACTGATGCTGAAGCTGAAGCTCCAATACTTTGGCCACCTAATACAAAGAACTGACTCATTGGAAAAGACCCTGATGCTGGGAAAGATTGAAGGCAGAAGGAGAAGCGGTCGACAGAGAATGAGATGGTTGGATGGCATCACTGACTCAATGGACATGAGCTTGAGCAAGATCTGGGAGTTGGTGATGGACAGGGAGGCCTGGCGTGCTGCAGTCCATGGGGTCGCAAAGAGTCAGACAGGACTGAGGAACTAAACAGAACTGGACTGAGCAAGAATGGGGCTTCCCTGGTGGTTCAGCAGTAAAGAATCCACCTGCCAATGCAGGAGACTTGGGAGACACAGGATTGATTTCTGGTTGGAAAGATCCCTGGAGAAGGAAAGGGTAATCCACTCCAGTATTCTTGCCTGGGAAATCCCATGCCTGAGAAGCCAGGCAGGCTACAGTCCACAGGTTCTGCAGAGGGTTGGACATGACTTAGCGACCAAACAAGAACAACAGGAAAGAACACAGGAGGAGCCTCAGTCCTGATGGCTCTGGGAGTCACCATAGCAGCCTGAGCTATTTATGGAGCATATAACCATGTGAGGAAGATAAACCTGGATCCAGTTAAGTTGCTCTGGTCAGGTTTCAGTTACTTGCTTGAATGCCAGCCCTGTGTGATCTATATGCATTTTCCATTTGTGCTGTCATGAGTCGACACAACTCCAATTATCTGAGTTATTATTATTCCATGTTTATTTCTTATTGGTTGAAAGCCAAATGTTTATCATTTTTTACCCAATGGGCCTGCCTTAGCTGAATGTTTTACTTTGTATATAAGTTGGTAAGATAAAGTCTATAAAAGCTGATAAACATGACTGGAAGGAAAGGGAGCAGCAGCATTGGCAGTAGCACTGACTTACTGCCCTGGGACAGGCTGCTGCTGCTGCTGCTAAGTTGCTTCAGTCGTGTCCGACTCTTAGCGACCCCATGGACTACAGCCTACTAGGCTCCTCCATCCATGGGATTTTCCAGGCAAGAATACTGGAGTGGGGTGCCATTGCCTTCTCCAGGGACCGGCTAATGAGCTCTATTTACTGCCTTGGTCTCCTGGGGCTGGGCTCCAAGATCAGCTGCATGGGGGCAGAAAATACGACTCTGAGGGTTTCAATTCCCTCTCCCTGGCTGATGGGGGCTCAGTCATGGGTCATCTCCTTGTCTGGAGCTCAGACTTGCTGTCTCTTCTCTGCCACTCCCTTAGCTGCGTCAATCACTCCTATGCTTGACTCTTAGCATGCTGGGGTCCCCTTCTCCCCCATGAGATGACTGCTTTTCCTCCTTGGCTTCTGTGCCAGTTCCCTGCTCTAGTCATTGGTGTAGCCTCTCTCTAGCCTGGAGTCCTGTGTTGATCCTGCCAGTGCCCTCCCTCTCCATGCCTTGGCTGCTGCTCTAGCCATTGTTGGAGCCCTGTGATCTGGGAGCAGACCTCTCAAACACCATCTGCCTCCTTCATGGTGGGAACAGTGCCTGCCCACGCTCTCTGCTGTTGAGCTCTGCCCACCTGCTGGTGCTCCTCAAACCCCAGGTTCAGACTGCTGCCAATAAGCCCTTGGCCTGAGTCCTCGATTGAGATTAAGGTGTCCCTTGGACATGGCAATTTTACACTCTTAACTGAAAATACTGCACTGTCTGCTGCCTCTCAGCACCAGCCCCACCCTCTGTCCTATAGCTCAGGATGAGTAGAAACAGTAGTAATGTAATGAAAATGATAGAAATGAAACAATCTATTATGTACCACATGCTGACCACATGCCAGGCACTGCTTAAGCACAGAACTTTCCTTGTTGTGCACGGTGTCAGCATACATTTCAGGCACCATGTACAAAAACTACACATTTCAGTATAGTTTAATAACATCAGTCCCCCTACAACACAGTTCAAAACTGTTACCACAGTATACCAACTGTGAGTAACTGGATAAGTATAAACTTTGCTGCTAGCTTTTCAGTCCACAAAATTATTATGCTGTTAACAGCATGATTTTGTGACCAATCATGTCACTTCTCTTACAATCTATAAGTGATTGGTCACTGGGCTGTTGTTATTCAATTTATGTACAGATAGCAAAGCATGTAGTTGTATTGCTTCCTTAATTCCCAGTGATAAACTTATGTGACATCTATAAAAACAGATAATAGAATTGGCCAACAAAAAAAGCTAGCAAAAGAGATAAAAATGGGGACTTACCTGACAGCCCAGGGGTTAAGAATCCATCTGCCAATGCAAGGGATGCAGGTTCGATCCCTGGTCCGGAAACTAATATTCTGCAGGCTTCGGGGCAACCAAGCCCCCTGTGCCACACCGTGCAACACAACTACTGAATCAGCACTCCAGAGCCTGCAAGCTGCAACTACTGAGCCCACCCACCTACAGCCTGTGCTCCACAACAAGAGAAGACACTGCAATGAGAAGCCCACGCACCCCAACTAGAGAGTAGCCCCAACTCATCACAACTGGAGAAAGCCTGCAAGCAGCAACGAAGACCCAACAAAGCCAAAGCAAACAACAAACAAATGATAATGGTGGGAGTGAAACTCACATCAAAGGTAAACAGAGGTAGAGAAGAAATAGCTGCTGTGGGATGATACTGTCACTATTCAACGCTAGCTATGCAGCCAGAAAAATTGAGTAAAGGTGATTTTAAAAACATAAATAAGGAAAGTTGTTGTGATGAGGGTGGAGATGTTCCAGAGGGATTGACACAGGCAAAAAAAATTCACATTAAAGAAACTCTCTAAGGTATTTCATGATGCTGAAAGTGTTAAGGATAGAATATGGGAAACTGATCCAAACTTAGAAAGGAATATGATCATTCTCTAAGGCACAGAATAGATGCTTACTCCTTACAGTATGTTATATTACAAGAACGCAAGCACTGCTCAGTTTCATACCAACAACAACAACAACAAAAAAACTTTGGTAAGTTTTATACCAAAAAACTTCAACTCTTCGTTAAGTTTTGTACCAAAAAAAAATGCCACAAAACCAACCCAAAACATTTAATTTTCATCTTCAATGGGTCCACTGTTTTAAATTACAGTAGAACAAATAAATACGAAGTCTACTATTCTTTCATTTCTTTAGACAGTTAAAACCAACAGCAAGAGAACTTTAAATATTTTGACAAACATTTTTAAAGATCAAGAACAGAACAACTGTAGTTTTTCCCACTGAGAATTAAGACTTCTTTGATAGAAGTGATAATGATAGTCACTCAGCCATGTCCGACTCTATGCTACTCATGGACTGTAGCCCACCAGGTTCCTCTGTCTATGGAATTCTACAGACAAGAATACTGGAGTGGGTAGCACTTCCCTGCTCCAAAGGATCTTCCTGACCCACGGATCCAACCTGGGTCTCCTGGTTGGAGATTGGCCTCCTGGTTGCAGGCAGATTCTTTACTGTCTGAGCCACCAGGATGGCCTAAGATCTCTTTGCAGGGTTTCAACTTCTGTGGTCATTTTCACGGAACTACACTCTCTTACAATGCAAGCACAGCCTGTACTTTACATGTATTATCTCATTTGATCTTCAAAATAACCTTAAGAAATAGATGCTGTCATCATTCCCATTTTACAGACAGAGAATTTGAAGCCCAAAGAAAATACTTCGACTGAGACCACATAACTATTATTATTGTTCTTTCAATCTTCAAGTCTTTTTAGAATTCCAAATTTATAGATTTCTTTTTGCACTTTGAAGATGTTGTGCTGGGTCTTCATTGTTGCACTCGGGCCTTCTCTGGCTGTGGTGATCAGGAGCTAGTCTCCACTGCAGTGCTTGGGCTTCCCTTGCTGCAGAACACAGACTCTACTGCAGCACTAGGACCAGTAGTTGTGGCGAACCAGCGTAGTTGTGGCATGTGGAGTCTTCCCAGACCAGGACTGAACCTGTGTCCCCCGCACTGGTAGGCGCATTCTTAACCACTGGACCAGTAGGGAAGTCCCCAGCTAATGTAATGTTAATATACCAAATGCCCCAGTTCTGGCCAATGAAACCTAATGGCAGGTATGCTGGGTGGTTTCTGAGTAAGATGCTTTTCCTCCTTGTAAAATGAGAGTTCTATTCCTTGTCCTGGATGTCTTCCTATGTCATGCCTTTGGGCATTGGTTGTGTGCGGACACAATGTCCAAAGCTACAACAACCTTCTTTTAACCACAAAGGAAAGGTTGAGAGAAATTCAGAGCTGCCACCTGGAACTGTAACACTGTTAAACTGCTAAGCTAACCTTAGACTTACCTACCCCAGATTTCTTGTGCAAGATAATTGTCATATCATTTAGCTACACTGTGTTGGATATTATGCTACTTGTAAGAGAGAGCATTTCCAAATGACATACTCTTTTGCTATGATTAAACGCTTGTGTTTAAAAGGCTCCAAATTCACTGCAGATGGTGACTGTAGCCATGATATTAAAAGATGCTTGCTTCTTGGAAGAAAAGCTATTACAAACCTAGACAGCATATTACAAAGCAGAGACATTACTTTGCCAACAAACGTCCATGTAGTCAAAACTATCATTTTTCCAAGGAACATTTCATGTAAAGATGGGCTCAATAAAGGACAGAAATGGTATGGACCTAACAGAAGCAGAAGATACTAAGAAGAGGTGGCAAGAATATACAGAAAAACTATACAAAAAAGATCTTCAAGACCCAGATAATCACGATGGTACTATCACTCACCCAGAGCCAGACATCCTGGAATATGAAGTCAAGTGGGCCTTAGGAAGCATCACTACAAACAAAGCTAGTGGAGGTGATGGAATTCCAGCTGAGCTATTTCAAATCCTAACAGATGATGCTGTCAAAGTGCTGCACTCAATATACGAGCAAGTTTGGAAAACTCAGGAGTGGCCATAGGACTGGAAAAGATCAGTTTTAATTCCAATCCCAAAGAAAGGCAATGCCAAAAAATGCTCAAACTACCATGCAATTGCATTCATCTCACACGTTAGTAAAGTAATGCTCAAAATTCTCTAAGCCAGGCTTCAACAGTACGTGAACCGTGAACTTCCAGATATTCAAGCTGGTTTTAGAAAAGGCAGAGGAACCAGAGATCAAATTGCCAACATCTGGTGGATCATGGAAAAAGCAAGAGAGTTCCAGAAAAACATCTATTTCTGCTTTATTGACTATGCCAAAACCTTTGAGTGTGGTGGATCACCACAAACTGGAAAATTCTTCAAGTAATGGAAATACCAGACCACCTGACCTACCTCCTGAGAAATCTGTATGCAGGTCAGGAAGCAAAGTTAGGACTGGACATGGAACAACAGACTCGTTCCAAATAAGGAAAGGAGTACGTCAAGGCTGTAAGGCTGGGCTGGATGAAGCACAAGCTGGAATTAAGATTGCCAGGAGAAATATCAATAACCTCAGATACGCAGATGACACCACCCTTATGGCAGAAAGTGAAGAACTAAAGAGCCTCATGATGAAAGTGAAAGAGGAGAGTGAAAAAGTTGGCTTAAAGCTCAACATTCAGAAAACGAAGATCATGGCATCTGGTCCCATCAGTTCAGTTCAGTTAAGTTCAGTTCATTTGCTCACCGACACTTTGCGACCCCATGAATTGCAGCACTCCAGGCCTCCCTGTCCATCACCAACTCCTGGAATTCACTCAAACACACGTCCATAGTCGGTGATGCCATCCAGCCATCTCATCCTCTGTCGTCCCCTTCTCCTTCTGCCTTCAATCTTTCCCAGCATCAAGGTCTTTTCAAATGAGTCAGTTCTTCACATCAGGTGGAGAAAATATTGACATTTCAGCTTTAACATCAGTCCTTCCAATGAATATTCATGACCGATTTCCTTTAGGATGGACTGGTTGGATCTCCTTGCAGTCCAAGGGACTCTCAAGAGTCTTCTCCAACACCACAGTTCAAAAGCATCAATTGTTCAGCGCACAGCTTTCTTCATAGTCACTTCATGGCAAATAGATGGGGAAACAGTGGAAACAGTGATAGAGTACTTTTTTGGACTCCAAATCACTGCAGATGGTGACTGCAGCCATGAAATTAAAAGATGCTTATACCTTGGAAGAAAAGTTACAACCGACCTAGACAGCAGAGACATTACTCTGCCAACAAAGGTCTGTCTAGTCAAGGCTATGGTTTTTCCAGTAGTCATGTATGGATGTGAGAGTTGGACTATAAAGAAAGCTGAGCACCGAAGAATTGATGCTTTTGAACTGTGGTGTTGGAGAAGACTCTTGAGAGTCCCTTGGACTGCAAGGAGATCCAACCAGTCCATCCTAAAGGAAATCGGTCATGAATATTCATTAGAAGGATGGGTGTTGAAGCTGAAGCTCCAATACTTTGGCCACCTGATACAAAGAACTGACTCACTGGAAAAGACCCTGATGCTGGGAAAGATTGAAGGCAGAAGGAGAAGCGGGAAATAAAGGATGAGATGGTTGGACGACATTACCAACTCGATGGACATGAGTTTAAGCAAGCTCTGGGAGTCAGTGATGGACAGGGAAGCCTGGCATGCTGCAGTCCATACAGTCGCAAAGAGTCGGATACAACTGAGGGACTGATTGGATACAACTGAGGGACTGAACTGAACTGAAATGTTTGTATCCCTGTCCAAATTCAAATGTTGAAATCCTCACACCCCAAAGTGATGGTGTTAGGATGTAGAACTTCTGCTCTTGATCTAAGGTCATGAAGGTGGGGCCCTCATGAATGGAATTAATGCCCTTATAAGAGATCCCAGAGAGCTCCCTCTGGGAGCAGTGAGAGGTCAGCAGTGTGAAACTTGCAAGAGAAGTCTTCATCAGAATCTGACCATGCTGGCACCCAGACCTTCCAGCCTCAAGAACTGTGAGAAATAAATGTGGGTTGTTTAGAAACCATCCAGCCTATAGTGCTACAGTAGCCTGAACCGACTAAGACATCTCTAACCTTTTCATCTGAATTCTTCCTCAGGACCACAATCATGTTCAAGTTTCATCCCTGGAAAAGAATAAGAATAGCTTGCTCTGTACCCAGCCATTCCTCCCCTCCAGCCACTGTTTTTTCTTTCCTTTCAGGGGCAAGTCTGTGTAAGAAGTAAAGTATACATGTTATCTGTGCAGCCTCACTTGTTATTCATTCTTCGATCTTCTGTGGCTTCCCTCCTCCCACTCCACTAAGTATTTTAATCTAGGCCATTAATAACCTCTTAGTCTGCAAATTCAGCAGATGCTGCTTCTTGGTCTTTTTCTTATCTGACCTCTCTATGGCTCTTGGCTTTGATAACCACTTCCGCTCTGTGAAAGCCCCTTTGCCTGCGGCTTCTTTGACGTCGCCCTCACCCAGTTCCCTTTTGACTTCTCTGGCTATTTATTCCCCATTTCGTTCATGAGAGCCTCCTCTGTCTTTATCACTTAGAAGTTGGTTTCTTTAGGGTGCTATTCTGCCTCACTCTTCCCTTTCTACACTCTTCTCCTAGATGGCAACTTGCATTCTTAAAGTTTCAAAGATTGAAGGTAGCTTTCTTGAGAACTGGGGACCTATTCTAGACTTCTCACTTAAGCAGAGCTGAGCTGAGTCATAGGTACTCTGTTAAAATATCCTTCATAGTGGATTAAGCATCTTGTCATATATTGAAATGTGTCCCCCAAAAAGATATGCTGAAGTTCTAACGCCCAATAGCTGTGATTGTGACATTTGAACACAAGGTCTTTGCAGCTGTAAACAGGTTAAGATGAGGTCAGCAAGTGGGCCTTAATGTGATATGACTGATGAACTTCTAAGAAAAGGAAAAGAGACACAGACACAGGGAGGACACCATATGAGGATGGAGGCAGAAGTTGGAGTGATGTGGCTACAAACCAAGGAAGGTCTATGATTGAGAGTGACTACCAGAGGTTAGAAAGAGGCAAGGAAGAATCCTTCCCTACAGGTTTCAGAGGGATTATGTCCCTGCTGATACCTTAGATTTCTAGACCCCAGAAGTGTGAGACAGCACCTTTCTGTGGTTTTAATCCACATGGTTTGTGGTACTTCATTACAGCAGTCTTAGGAAACTAATACAGACGTGTCCCACCATCCTGAAGCTCCTTATCTAAGCAAGCAGTTATCACTTGTAATCTCTTTTGTCTTAACATTTTGCCTTCATCTTTCCCTTAGTTCAGAGGTTTTCAGACTTTCAAATATCATACACCAGTTTGGGTTTTTTAAAATCTGAGTATCAACATTGGGTTTGCAACTTTTAATTTTACCCTTAGTCATTTGCTATAAGGACATTAAAACAAAACAAAAACGAACTACCATTTACTTAAAAGCATCATTTATAAAAGCTAGGACATTTTAACACTAAACTCTCAGAATAAAGTACAGTTCTTTAAACTAAATATTTAATGTTTTATGAAAAACTCATTGCTCTATCCCAACTTTTCCAGTATTGTTTCAGATAAAAAATATATAACCAAAACAGTTAAAAGCACATGGTATGTATGTAACCAAAAAAAAAAAAAAAAATCAGTACATAAATATTCATAGCTTTCTTTTCTTTGTTTCCAGCCATCTTCCTATTCCAAGTTCTCTTTGAACATATCATGAAGTTCAGGCATTAATCAGCGAGAGTAAAAACTTGAGAAACAGGAGCTGTAAAGAATAATAAGAATTCCTTCTTAAAAGGAAGAGAATGACCTCTCAAAAGGAAGTTTAGATGAATGAGTAGGTGGGAGAGGCATGGTTAGGTTTCAGAGAGTTGGGGACAGGAGATGAGCTAGGCATATGAAAGAAACTGAAAATAAGATGAGGAAAACGAAATTTTAGGAAATTTGGTCTACACTATGTGTATTCCCTCTTTGATACCTTAAGAGTGTGAGGTAGGGATCTATATTGCTTTAAAATTTCTTTGGAAGGAATGATGCTAAAGCTGAAACTCCAGTACTTTGGCCACCTCATGCGAAGAGTTGACTCATTGGAAAAGACTCTGATGCTGGGAAGGATTGGGGGCAGGAGGAGAAGGGGACGACAGAGGATGAGATGGCTGGATGGCATCACTTACTCGATGGACGTGAGTCTGAGTGAACTCTGGGAGTTGGTGATGGACAGGGAGGCCTGGCGTGCTGCGATTCACGAGGTCGCAAAGAGTCGGACACGACTGAGCGACTGAACTGAACTGAACTGAATTGCCCCCCACCTCCCACCACCCCAGCCCCCCCTCTCCCCAGCCCCCCCGCCTCCCCGGCCCAAGACTTTGAGTGTGATTCTTTATAGGACCAGATCACAAGGCAGCCCGGACTTAAAAGGGTTACTTATGACTGCATTCAGAGGAAGTATGGTATAGTGGTTAGGGGTTGGTGCTCTGGAATCAGAAGTTGTGCCTTTGAATCCTGGCCCTACTTCTTCTCTGCTGTGGGCCCACGAGAAAATTACTTTTCTGTACCTCATTTCTCCATTCACTAAAAGGAGAAAACAGTACCCACTTCACTGGATTGTTGGGAGAATCATGAGTTAACACATAAGGCAAGGAGGACAGTGCTTGTCAATTAAACACCCTCAAACGTCTGACAACAATAAAACAGAAATCTATTCATAACCTCCCATCTGCTTAAACATTAACTTTCGCGGCTCACCGTTCCTAAACTTCTTGGCATGGCACTCTCCAAATCTGATCTGCCCTATTTGTCTTAGCAAGCTTAGCTCCGGTCTTCCTCCAGAGTCAGCTACAGCGGGCACGCGGCGCTCGCAGACGCTCGTTCGTGGTCCAGATTCCCTCCTGCCCTCAGACCGGCTCCCCCTACCCCCCACGCCCGATCACCCCCGCCCGCCTTCCCTACCCCTCATTACCCAGCCCGGGTCGCCCCATGCCCCCGCCTTCGTGGGCATTCTCGCCGCCCTCGCGGCGCCTGGGCACGCATGTCACGCCCTCTGCGGAGACCAACTCTCCTCTCCTCTCGCCCCGCTCCCGGCACTTCAAAACCTCTAAGCGAGCTTTTCTCTTGCTGTGCTGTCATTGTTTAAAGGGTCCGACTCGCTTGCACATCCTAGATGCTCAGTTAAAGTGACCGTAAAGGGAAACGGTCTATCTTCTCCTGCAAACACAAAACTGCAGGTACTGGGTGGGGAGGGGAGACTGGTCAGCAGTAAATTTCCTTCCATCCTAAAATCCGTTGCCCCTGGTGCCCAGACCAGACACGTCGCCCGGGGATAGGGGCGGTAGTGCCTTCCAGTACTTCGCCCCCCACCCTGCCCCGCCCCGCCCCGCTCCGCTCCTTCCAGCCTTGCCCTGGACCCCCGCGGTCACGTGACCATCATCCCCCACCTTGGGGTACCGTCCCCCGCCCCAAGCGCACAGCTGGAGGCCGGTCCCCGCCCTCCCCCGGGAGCAGCGGCGCCGGAGCGGGCGCAGTGCATTGTGGGCAGAGGGGCGGGGGTTGGGAAGATGGCGGCTCCCAGCCTCCTCAACTGGAGGCGGGTTTCTTCCTTCACGGGGCCGGTCCCCCGCGCCCGGCACGGACACCGAGCGGTGGCCATCCGGGAGCTGATGATCATCTTTGGAGGAGGCAACGAGGGCATCGCGGATGAGCTGCACGTCTACAACACCGGTAGGCGCGGCGACGGTTCTTCGGCCCCTCCTGCGGGAGCCGCGGAGGGGGAGGGGAGACGAGGCGGCGGCCGCGGCCCTGACAGCTGTCACCGCCGGGTCACTGCCGTCTCCGACCGGCGGCAAGGAGTGCGGCTCGGCCGGGTGGCCCAGCTCCCGCAGCGTCCCGGGCCGTAGCTCCGTTTCCCCGGGTTTCCCTCGGGCGAAACCGGCCCCGGAGCGGGGCGCGCCGGCCCTCTGGCAGACGGTCGTGGACACCCCCCTCCCGGCCCGCGCCAACGCTGCTGGCGGACGTAGGCGAGAGAGACAGTTTCCACCCGCCTGGGCCTCTTGCCGAAGTCTCGCCCACTCCGGTGCCCCGAGATCCCTCCCTGTCAAAACCCAACTCCAAACCAGCGCTCCTCGGGGCCTTCCCTGTCTTTGCTTTCCTTCCTTCGTGGGAAGAGAATATAGGGGAAATGAGGAGGGAAAAGGAAAGGCCATTTGGTACTTTCACCCCTAGTTGAGCCCCGTATCTGGCAGGTGGCAGTCAAGATATTTACCCCGTTCTCAGCGCTCTTAACTGGCGGGGAAGTGGTTCGTGGGTGAGACCGGCGCCTGGGTCTGCGCAGTTTGGTGTGTGTGCCCAAGCTCAGCCGTTTGGCGCTCGGCGATCTGGGAGGGCCGTCGGCTTCAGCACCGCTGCGGATGAGAAATGCCTCGGGCCGCGGAGGCCCTTGCCCTTGAGTACCTCTGTGGAATATACGGGAGGTTGGAATTTCATTTTTTTCCCACTTGTAAATGCGCCAACTGTCATAAGAAAGCTGTTTTCTTGGTGTAACGTTAATTGATGAGTTTCAGATCAACGTCGCGGTCCGTAACTTTTCTCTGGCCGAATAGCTTAACTGTAGCGGTCATTTGGAAATGAATAAAATGGTGGAGTAGGAGAAATTTTTTATTTTCTCACCTTCTCCTCCTTCTGGCACCCCAGCCTAAAAAGTTAGAAAGTTAATCGGTACTTCGGTAGAATGTGAAAATCTTGGCTTTGAAGTTAAGTTAGACCCAGTTTGAATTTTGCTCTGCCAGTTGCTTAGGATCCGCGCTAAAGTTAACCGAAGTGTCAGATTTTTCACTTGTAAAATGGAGAGGATGATAATCCCCAGGTAGGGTTTTTGTTGAGAAATTAAATGATATATAGATCAAGGTTTTTCAGCAGCATGTCTATTGACATTTGAACTGGGTAATTTTTGGTTTTAGGGGGCTTTACTGTGCATTGGGCTTCCCTGGTGGCTCAGAAGGTAAAGAATTGGCCTGCAATGCGGAGACCTGGGTTCAGTCACTGGGTTGAGAAGGTCCCCTGGAGGAGGGCATGGCAACCCACTCCAATATTCTTGCCTGGAGAATCCCCATGCACAGAGGAGCCTGGCGGGCTACAGTCCATGGCGTCGCAGAGTCAGACACGACTGAGCGACTAAGCACACGGGTACTGTGCACTGTAAGATGTTTGGCAGTCCCAGTCCTACCCACTAGCTGCTAGTAGGACTCCCGCCGTCCACTTATGACAGCTAAACATTTTTTATTTGTCTCTGACCGGGCAAAATCATTTCCAATTAAGAACCACTGATATAAACGATCCTTATAAAAGTACATACTCATAGTTTATGATAACTTTATTATAATTGGTTTTCATTTTATTTTGGCTACTAGTTACAAATCAGTGGTTCCTACCAGCTGTTAGAGGAGACATCCCTCCAGGTTGCGCTGCCCATGGATTTGTCTGTGATGGTACCAGAATATTAGTATTTGGGGGAATGGTTGAATATGGAAGATACAGCAATGAGTTATATGAGTTACAAGTAAGTGTATTTCAAATTTATTATCTCAGACTGAAATGTTAATAATGATATTGCTCTTAATTCTTTGAAAGATTGCAAAATATTTCATTAACATGCTGAAGGTAAGTGTGAGCTCCACATTTTATAGCTTCGAGGAAAACGTTTCCACTTCACTAAAAAGCCAAAGTTTCTAATGTAATTCTTTTTCCAATACCCAGTGCAACATTTGTAACATTAAGATATCTGTTACTTAGCATCAGTTGTACAAGTTATATTTGGGCTTTTGTATCTTAGTGCAGTCTTTCTTAAGCTTTAACCTGCAACAGAAGCAGGAGGCGGGTTTGTGAAAACAGATTGCTGAGCCCCGCCCTCAGAATTTCTAAATCAGTATTGTCTACAGAGAATTTGCATTCCTACTAAATTCACACCTGCTGCTGCTGATCCCCAGACCACACCTTTTGGAAAACTTCTGCCTTAGTTATAAAAATTGTTCCTCTAACACTAATAATCCCCGCCCCCCCCCGCCCCACCCCCCACCCCTCGCCCCAGCAATGCATACAAAAGAGTAACAGTTTCAGATAGCCTTCCAAATTTGACTCTCCAATGAACCGGACTCAGAGCCCACTGTGACAGCCCTGACTAATTTTTATTCCTAAACTGTGCTTGTATTCCCAAGGCTGTGATCATGAGGGTGTTTGGTAGTTGGCAGATGTAGATGGATTATGCCTGTTTATAAGCAGTTCATTTCAAAAAATGTAAATCCATGACTAGAGAGTAAGTTTTGGAGTTTGGTTTGTTAAATGATCTTTACATTGGACTTCCCTAGCAGGCCAGTGGTTAAGACTGCATTTCCACTGCAGAGAGCACAGGTTCTATCCCTGGTTGGGGAACTAAGATCCCACATGCCCTGTGGTGTGACCAAGAAAAAAAAGTTGTTTTATATGATCTTTATGTTTATTTAAAGATTAAAATATATACCATTCATGGATTAACTAATTTCAAAAGGTGAGAGTACATAAATTGCATGTAATCTTAAAGTTGTAAATAATTTTGAATACCTCATTTGGAAAATATTGGGTTGGCCAAAAGTTTGTTTGAGTTTCCCCATGATGTGTTGCTGAAAAACTCTAACAAACTTTTGGCTAACCCAATTTTTATGATTACTAGTGTTAATGATTATTAGCTTAGTTTGCCATGTGGAAAGCTGTGAATATGGAAGACTAGACTGATTTTCTGTTGGAACACTCATTTTAATTTCAGAATTTATTTGGTTATTTGTCATTTGTCCCCGAAGTAGTTTATTGAAGCCTTCTGATTGGATTCAGATTAAAATGTATTGGTATGATATTTTAGTATTTTAACAGGAATGTTTCGTGATTTTGTCTGAGTGTATCTATGCTCTTTTTTTAGGCAAGTCGTTGGTTATGGAAAAAAGTGAAACCCCATCCCCCTTCTTCTGGTTTACCTCCTTGTCCTCGACTGGGACATAGCTTCTCTTTATATGGTAACAAATGCTATTTGTTTGGTGGCCTGGCAAATGAAAGTGAAGATTCAAACAATAATGTTCCCAGGTATGCCAACACTTTTTCAGATCGAATGTTTATTTTATGATTTAGATTAAGAACATGTAATTTCTTCCATCTTTAATTATTAAAAGCAATGAAGCTTATCCCTTTGCATTTGAACCTAACAGTGAACAAATTTGTGTCCATTTGTGATTTTTCCTTAGTCCCTGGAGTATATCACTTTTCAAAACTGTGCCTTTTTTAATCAAATCATCTTACTAAATTGGTATTAATATAACTGCTTGTGGCAGTTATATTGTATATGTTGAGCCATAATGTGTTTTAGTTGTTGTAAGTGATAATGAAAAGTAACAAATGGTTGTTTACAAATTATATTTCTCTGGGAATTTGGTGACAAAAATCTGAATATCAAATGAAGGCCATCATTTCCACTTTTCACATAGGGAGCTGTTAAGAGTGGTTCACACAAGCAAATACCTTTAGAACCAATCCTCTTCTTTTTTCGAACAGAATTAATCACTGCCTCTTTTCTTTTTGCATAATGTTTTGATCACATGGTCATTATAGCATTCAGGATTTGGAGGTTTAGAGTCCACAAGGCTGTTTTCTGATTCACTGCTTACCATGTATGTGTCCTTTAGTGGAAGTAATCTAAGCCTGTTTTCCTTCACTGTGAATGGGAGTGATTAAATCCAGTGTCATTGTGGTTGCTAAATAAGATCATTGGCATAATTTTCAAAGCACTTTCAAGTTGCCATCAGCAATATCAGTAGTTGTCATCACCATTATTAATGTGTCTTTTTATCTACATTAGATTGATTTTAGAGCCTTACCTTTTTTTCCCTACAAACTTAAAAAAAATAACATGCTAAAACTACGTAGAAAATTTGGAAACTAGAGAAAAAGAGGAAGAAAAAATGTATCCCCCACACTAATCCAGATACTTTTAGTACATATCTTTTTTCATTTCTCCATTAAGCAGATTTATTTTGAGATACTGACTTGTGAAATTCAAGGAATCAGACAATGTAGAAAGTTCTTTTTCGCAGGATCCCTATTCCCCAACATAGGAAGAAACACATAATTCAATTTGATGTGTATGTTTTGGGACCTTTTTCATATAACACATTGTATTAGTCAGTTTTTGACGTGTTAAGGGTAAGCTTCTCAAGTTTATGCTGCTTGAGAGAATAACTAGATACATGTGATGCTTTTTAAAGCCTTGATTAAAGCCAGCACATTCATTTCTGTTGACATTCCATTGTTCAAAGCAAGCTCTAAGGCCAAGACCTGAGTGGGTGATGCAAGGATACATGTTTTGCTTTCTGGGAGAAGGGACTTGGGAGTATTAATCTGATTCTACTCTTTTTTTTTTTTTAATAAAGTGAGAGCTTTCCTTTTGCTTTATGACTTTGAGTGTTTACTTGTTTGGGTTTTTTTGTTTTTTTTTTTTACCTTTAATAATATATGTTTGGGTGAACTCCGGGAGTTGGTGATGGACAGGGAGGCCTGACGTGCTGTGATTCATGGGGTCGCAAAGAGTCGGACACGACTGAGCCACTGAACTGAACTGAACGGAATATATGTTTACATGGCAGTAGATATGGATTGGCCTCTTATTAACAGTGGAAAAGTAGTCTGAGTTATGCAAATTATCTAACCATTCCCCTACAGATGGACACTTAAATATTTCCATTTTGCTATTATAGTTTTTGCATAATGTGAAATTTTTTGTAGGATTGATATTTATGAATGGAATTGGGAAGGAGATGGTGGTGATCAAAGGATACATTTTAACTTTGTTCAGTTCAGTTCAGTTCAGTTGCCAAGTCCTGTCTGACTCTCTGTGACCCCATGAACCACAGCACGCCAGGCCTCCTTGTCCATCACCAACTCCCGGAGTTTACCCAAACTCATGTCCATCGAGTTGGTGATGCCATCCAACCATCTCATCTTCTGTTGTCCGCTTCTCCTCCTGCCTTCAATCTTTTCCAACATCGGGTCTTTTCAAATGAGTCAGCTCTTTGTATCAGGTGGCCAAAATATTGGAGTTTCAGCTTCAACATCATTCCTTCCAATGAACATGCAGGACTGATTTCCTTTAGGAAGGACTGGTTGGATCCCCTTGCAGTCCAAGGGACTCTCAAGAGTCTTCTCCAACACCACAGTTCAACAGCATCAGTTCTCTGCACTCAGCTTTCTTTATAGTCCAACTCTCACATCCATACATGACCACTGGAAAAACCATAGCCTTGACTAGACAGACCTTTGTTGACAAAGTAATGTCTCTGCTTTTGAATATGCTGTCCAAGTTGGTCATAACTTTCCTTCTAAGGAGTAAGCGTCTTTTAATTTCATGGCTGCAGTCACCATCTGCAGTGATTTTGGAGCCCCCAAAAATAAAGTCAGCCACTGTTTCCCCATCTATTTGCCATGAAGTGATGGGACCAGATGCCATGATCTTCGTTTTCTGAATGTTGAGCTTTAAGCCAACTTTTTCACTCTCCTCTTTCACTTTCATCAAGAGGCTCTTTAGTCCTTCTTCACTTTCTGCCATAAGGGTGGTGTCATCTGCGTATCTGAGTTTTTGATATTTCTCCCGGCAATCTTGATTCCAGCTTGTGCTTCATCCAGCCCAGCGTTTCTCATGATGTACTCTGCATAGAAGTTAAATAAGTAAGGTGACAATATACAGCCTTGACGTACTCTTTTTCCTATTTGGAACCAGTCTGTTGTTCCATGTCCAGTTCCAACTGTTGCTTCCTGACCTGCGTACAGATTTCTCAAGAGGCAGGTCAGGTGGCCTGGTATGTCCATCGCTTGAAGAATTTTCCACAGTTTGTTGTGATCCACAGTCAAAGGCTTTGGCATAGTCAATAAAGCAGAAATAGATTCTTTTCTGGAACTCTGTTGCTTTTTCAATGATCCAGCGGATGTTGGCAATTTGATCTCTGGTTCCTCTGCCTTTTCTAAAACCAGCTTGAACATCTGAAAGTTCACAGTTCATGTATTGTTGAAGCCTGGCTTGGAGAATTTTGAGCATTAATTTACTAGCATATGATATGAATGCAATTGTGCAGTAGTTTGAGCATTCTTTGGCATTGCCTTTCTTTGGAATTGGAATGAAAACTGATCTTTTTCAGTCCTGTGGCCACTGCTGAATTTTCCAAATTTGCTGGCATATTGAGTGCAGCACTTTCACAGCATCATCTTTTAGGATTTGAAATAGCTCAACTGGAATTCCATTACCTCCACTAGCTTTGTTCGTAGTGATGCTTCCTAAGGCCCACTTGACCTCACATTCCAGGATGTCTGGCTCTAGGTGAGTGATCACACCTTCGTGATTATCTGGGTCATGAAGATCTTTTTTGTATAGTTCTTTTGTGTATTTTTGCCTCCTCTTCTTAATATCTTCTGCTTCTTTTAGGTCCATATGATTTCTGTTCTTTATTGAGCCCATCTTTGCATGAAATGTTCCCTTGGTATCTCTAATTTTCTTGAAGAGATCTCTCAGTTCAGTTCAGTTCAGTCGCTCAATCGTGTCTGACTCTTTGCGACCCCATGAATCGCAGCACGCCAGGCCTCCCTGTCCATCACCAACTCCCAGAGTTCACTCAGACTCACGTCCATCGAGTCAGTCATGCCATCCAGCCATCTCATCATCTGTTGTCCCCTTTTCCTCCTGCCCCCAATCCCTCCCAGCATCAGAGTCTTTTCCAATGAGTCAACTCTTCACATGAGGTGGCCAAAGTACTGGAGTTTCAGCTTTAGCATCATTCCTTCCAAAAAAATCCCAGGGCTGATCTCCTTCAGAATGGACTGGTTGGATCTCCTTGCAGTCCAAGGGACTCTCAAGAGTCTTCTCCAACACCACAGTTCAAAAGCATCAATTCTTCAGCGCTCAGCCTTCTTCACAGTCCAACTCTCACATCCGTACATGACCACAGGAAAAACCATAGCCTTGACTAGACCAAACTTTGTTGGCAAAGTAATGTCTCTGCTTTTGAATATGCTATCTAGGTTGGTCATAACTTTCCTTCCAAGGAGTTAGCGTCTTTTAATTTCATGGCTGCAGTCGCCATCTCCAGTGATTTAGCATGTATCAAATGTTTTTTCCTTTTTATTGTTGAATAATACTCCATTGTACTGATATGTCAGATTTTATTTATCTGTCATCAGTTGATAGACATTTGGATTGTTTCCAATTCGGGGCTCATATAATAATGCTGTTATCATTTGCCTACAAGTCTTTCTATGGATATGTACTCATTGCTCTTGATTAGATACCTAGTAATAGAACTGATGAGGCATGTGGGAAATTTATATTTAACTTTTAAGCACTACTGGACTGTTTTCCAGTGACTACCATTTTACCTTCCCACCAGCAGTGTATAAGGGTTTCAAATTTTCCACATCCTTGTTAACATTTGTTATTGTCTGTCTTTTTGACTGTAGCCAACCTAGTGGGTATAAGGTCATGTCTTACGGTTTTGGTTTGCATTTCCCTATTGACCAATGATGTTGAGTTTCTTTTCATGAGCTTTTTAGCCATTTATATATCTTCTTTGGAGAAATTTCTGTTCAAATCTTTGTTCATTTTAAAATTAAATTGTTTGATATAGATGGCCAATAGGCACAAGAAAAAGTGCTGAACCTTGCTAATTATTAGAGAAGTGCAAATCAGAATAACAATCAGGTACCCCCTCACACTGGTCAGAATGGCCATCATTAAAAAGTCTACAAATAACAAATGCTCGAGAGGGTATGGAGAAAAGGAAACTCTCCTACACTGTTGATGGGAATATGAATTGGTATAGCCACTATGGAAAACAGTATGGAAGTTTCTAAAAAAACTAAAAGTTGTCATATGATCCAACAATCCCACTCCTGGGCATTTTTCCAGAAAAAACTATAATTAAAAAAGATACATTGCACACCTATGTTCATAGCAGCACAGTTCACAATACCCAAGGCATGGAAACAACCTAAATGTCCACAGACAGATGGATGGATAAAGAAGATGTGGTACATATATACAATGGAATACTGCTCGGCAATAAAAAAGAAGGCAATACTGCTATTTGCAATAACATGGATAGACCTAGAGATGATCATACTCAGTGAAGTAAGTCAAAAAGAGAAAGACAAATACCATATAATATCACTTATATGTGGAATCTAATATATGATACAAATAAACTTATTTATGAAACAGAAGTCGACTCACAGACATAGAGAACAGGCTTGTGGTTGCCATGGGGGAGGGATGGATTGAGAGTTTCAGGTTAGCAGGTGCAAACTGTCATATAGAGCTGGGTAAACAACAAGGTTCTGCTGTGTAGCACAGGGAACTATATTCAGTATCCTGTGATAAACCATCATAGAAAGGAATATAAAAAAATGTATATAGATATGTGTAACTGAGTCACTTTGCTGTACAACAGAAATTAATGTAACATTGTAAATCAACTATACTTCAATAAAATAAATTTAAAAAATAAAATTTAGTTGCTTGTATTCTTATTATTGAGTTGTAAGACTTCTTTATATATTCTAGATACAAGTATTTTTTTACAAAATCAAATATATGATTTGCAAATATGGATTATGCTTTTAGCATCCTTTTTAAGAACTGTTTGTCTGTCTTCAAGGTCATAAAGATTTGTTCCTCTATTTTGTTCTAAAAGTTCTATAGTTTTATCCTTTACATTTATATCTGTGATTCTTTTTGAGGTAATTTTTATGCCTGAAGTTACTGAGTAAATTCATCCTTTTACATACGGCTATTCAATTTTCCCTTGTAAAGATCATTGTAAAGATTACCCTTTTCTCATTATATTGTTTTGGCATCTTTGTTGACTATCAATTGACCATAAATGTAAGGGTTTATTTGTAGACTTCTAATTCTGTTCCACTGATCTATATTTCTGGTCTTATGCCAGTACCACACTGTCTTAGTTACTGGAGCTTTGTAGTAAGTTTTGAAATAGGAAGATCTAAGTTCTCAAATTTTATTTGTTTTTCAAGAATGTTTTCGCTATTCTGAATCCTTTGCATTTCTGTGTAAATTTTAGGATCATCTTGCCAGTTTCCGCAAAAAGTTCTCCTAAGATTTTGATAGGGAATATGTCAATATTTGGAGAGTTTCTATCTTATTAGTATTGAGTCTTCTAGTCTATAAACATAGAATGTCTCTACATTTATTTAGATCTTTAGGTTGTTGGTCAGCAATGTTTTCAGATTTTCAGTGTAGTAATCTTGCTCTTATTTTGTTAAATTTATTTTTCATCTTTTATTCTTTTTGACATTGTGACTAGATTTGGCTTCTTAATTTCATTTTTGGATTGTTTATTGCTGCTGCTGCTGCTGCTAAGTCGCTTCAGTCGTGTCTGACTCTGTGCGACCCCATAGACGGCAGCCCACCAGGCTCCCCTGTCCCTGGGATTCTCCAGGCAAGAACAAGGGAGTGGGTTGCCATTTCCTTCTCCAGTGTATGAAAGTGAAAAGTGAAAGTGAAGTCATTCAGTCGTGTCTGACCCCCATGGACTGCAGCCTACCAGGGCTCCTCCGTCCATGGGATTTGCCAGGCAAGAGTACTGGAGTGGGGTGCCATTGCCTTCATTGCTAGATTACAGTTTTTCTTCTTATTACTGTTTTTTATATGTTCTACATATCTATATGTTCTAAATAATACTTTCCAAGTCTTTTGTTTACTCCCCCCCTTTTAAGAGTTTTCCTTTTTCCTTTATCAAGTATGATGATACATATATTTTAATGGCTTTCTGGCTCTGTGTCTTGCTTATTAAGAAGACTTTCCTATCCCAAAACTATAAAAATAATTTTTCTATCATTTTTTCTAGTACATTCACAGTTTTGCTTTTTATGTTTAAAATGTTAATGCACTTGCAATATATTTTTGTAGCTTTTTACTTTTTCTTCTGAATGAATTTTCAGTTCTCCCACAACCATTTGTTAAATAAGCCAATCTTCTTCCACCTCCCCACTGTTTTGAAGTCCCATCTCTGTCATATCTTAATTCTCATAGAAATGGGTCTTTTTCTAGTCTCTCCACCCCAGGGGTTACGAACTACTCTTTGTATGTAAAACTTGGCTTACTGCCTGTTTTTGCTAATAAGTTTCATTGGAACACAGCCATTCCTGTTTATATACATGTTGTCTCTGGCTGCTTTCTTATTAAAAGAACAGAATAGAATTGAACTTATTATATATAAAGTCTAAAATATTTACTATCTAAAAAATAAAATAAAATAAAATAAATAAAATATTTACTATCTAGCTCTTTATAGAAAAATATTATCAGCTTTTATTCTAAACTCTATATTCTGTTTCATTAATATACTTAATATTTACCTATCATTAAGTGATGTTTGCTATAAGCTTCCATTATATGCCTTTGGTCAGATTAAGGAAGCTTTTTTTAAAAAAAAATTATATATACATATATATATATATGAAGTATGTTGTTGTTCAGTCACTGAATCGTGTCCAATTCTTTACTTGTTTATGAAATATCATGTCATGTGCCTTGTGCTCAGTTGTGTCCAACTCTTTGACCCCACAGACTGTAACCTGCCAGGCTCCTTTGTGGATGGGATTATGAAGGATAGTTGGATAATATTATATAAGTTTTAAGTGTACAATATAGTGATTCACAATTTTTTGAGGTTATACTCCATTTATAGTTGTTACAAAATATTGGCTATATTCTCTGTGTTGTACAATATATTCTTGTAGCTTATTTTATACCTAATAGTTTGTACCTCTTCATCCCCTCCCTCTATGCCTCCTCCCTTCCCTCTTGCCACTGGTAACCATTACTTTGTCCTTTACATCTGTGAGTCTGTTTCTTTCTTGTTATACTTAGTAGTTTGTTGTATTTTTTTAAGTTCCTGTATATAAGGAAGTTTTCTTAAATCTGTGGTTTGATAATTCATTTTTTTCTCTTTTTAACCAAAAGTGTATGTTGAGCATAATTTAAAAATTTTTTCAAATGGAAAATTTTGTTATTATCACTAATATCTAGTTTTATTACACTCAATTAAAAAAATATGGTCTGTGGAGTTTCTTCTTTTTAGTGATTATTTTTGTGGTCTATTTCACAGTCATTTTTTGTAACCATTCCATAGTTGTTCATAGGAGCATGAGTTCTTGACTGTTCTTAAAAGGTTCTTTATTAAATCAGTGTCTTAAATTATTATTCAAAACTGTTTTATGCTGTAGATCTTGGTCATATCAGCTTCTGAATGAGATGTTAAAATCTCCCAGTATGATTGTGAATTTTTGTTTTGTTCCTTATATATATAATTTCAACCTGTGTATATTATTTTGTTACAAACTTACCTTTCGTAAATAGAACTAACAGTTAATTAGTATGAACTGTTTACAGCATACTGGCTGGCATTCATTCTGACCTGTTTAAATCTATGCCATATCTGTTGTTAAATAGTTTTATTATCATCCTTGCTATGCTTCCCTGGTGGCTCAGCTGGTAAAGAATCCACCTGCAATGTGGCAGACCTGGGTTTGATCCCTGGGTTGGGAATATCCCTAGGAGAAAGGAAAGGCTACCCACTTCAGTATTCTCGCCTGGAGAATTTCATGGACTGTATAGTCCTTGGAGTCGCAGAGTCGGATATATCTGAACGGCTTTCACTTTCACTTGTTGTTAATAACTTATAGTTGGATTGGGGTTCTTTTGATTCCCCTACACATTCCCTACCTTGAAGAGACTTTGTCTTATAATCAGGAAGTTTTTTCCTGCCCATGTAATTTTATGTCTTCTATAAACTCTGCTTGTTGTTGCTTCTCCATACCCCTTTGTCTACCTTTGTAGATTTGTAAAAGCTGTGATGAGGGTGAATATTTGTGTAAGTGTATTTATATAATTTTTATTTCCTGTTCTGTGAACTGCCTATTTATACCTTTTACCTATGTCTATTGTGTGATTGGTTGTTATCTTGATTTCTTGATTTTATGGGTCTTTATATTAAGAAAATTTAATCTCTTTTCTGTGATGTATACTAAATTGTTTTCAGGTTTTTTTTTTCTTGACACTGTTTATAGTTGTTTTTTCCCTATCCTATTTCTATAGATTATGCTTTTTTTCCCATCTTCCTTTTTCTTGATTTATTGGTTTTTTTTCTGATTCATTCTTTCCTTCTAATGATTTGAAAATTACACATGCTATTTCTGTGCTTCCTTTTGTTGCTTGGAAATTATCACACACATTTAAACCAAAAATACGTTTTCATCTTTGGAAATAGATTATCTGTAGCCTTTTTTTGCTTACTCCCTTTTTTCTGTTTTGTAGCATTGTGAATCTTATTCCAAATGACAGTAATGTTAAGAAATTAATTTTTTGTTTAGTCTTCCTCAGTGATTATTTAGACCTCACAACCACAGTTATCAACATCAATTTAAATTTAATTATAAATTACTAGTTTATTTGTACAACTATTTCTTTTATTCAGTGTATTCTTTCTTGTATTTCTTTTTATTTTTCATGAATGATCTAGAATCATTTTTTCGCAAAACAAATTATATGGCTAAACTTTGAAGTTTTATATGTTCTGAAATGTTTAATTTTGCCTTCATACTTGAGTAATAATTTGATTACTCAATTTATTGAGAAATAGATTCCTATGAAAATCATCTTGCAGAAAACATAGGAAACATCCATGTCACAGATGAGAAGTCTGATGCCAATTTCTAGGATAAAAAAGCTATGTAGGACATTGCTATGACATTATAGAGTGAAAATTTATAAAGAAAAAAAAGTTGCAAAGCAACATTTGTAGCATACCTTGCTTGTACGTATGTAGCTATCCATAGAGAGAGAGATCTTAAAGGGTATTTACTAATTATTGTCAGTAGTGATTGTTCTGGTTATCTAGTACCATATAATAAATTGCCCCAAAAGTTAGTGATGGAAAATAGCAACCATTGTATTGTGTCCATGGATTCTGTCCTTTGAAAATTCATACGGGAGACATCAGTGATGGCTAGGCCCTCAGATGGGAAGGCTTGAATGGTCACTCCCATGTCTGATGCCTCAGCTGGGATGGCTGAAGGATGGACTCAACTAGGACTGTTATCCTGTGTGCCTGCGTGTGTCCTGTTCAGATGGTGGTTTTCTGACAGTTGAACTTTCATGGAGGTTCAGGATTCCGAATGCAAGTGTTCAGTGGTGAAGCTGCATTGGCCTTCTGTGACTCAGCCCCAGAAGTCACATAGTGTCATTTCACTATACTCTATTAATTAAAGCAGTTGCAACCTACCCAGCACCAAGGGGAGTGGACATAAACCCTGCTTGCTGTAGGGAAGAAGGTCAGGGAATTTGAGGCTATGTTTTAAAACCATCATGGTATTGTCATGGACACGAGTGCTGGCTGTATGGTGACAGGTTTTTTTAATCTCTTCTGTTCACTGTTGATCCCCACAAGAGTGCCTGGTACACAGTAATGTTTGATAAATAGCATTGAATGAATGAGTTATGGGGTTTCTGCTCTCCTAATATTTTTCTGTACTGTATGACTTTTTCACAGTAAGCATATATTATTTTTATAAATAGAAATAAAAAGCAAATAAAAGATATATATTATATTAATGTTTTAATTTCTTTCATTATATCCTAGATATTTAAATGACTTCTATGAGTTGGAGCTACAGCATGGTTCTGGTGTTGTGGGTTGGAGCATTCCAGTGACTAAAGGGATTGTGCCTTCTCCAAGAGAATCCCACACAGCTGTTATATATTGCAAAAGAGATTCTGGAAGTCCTAAAATGTATGTTTTTGGTGGAATGTGTGGTGCTCGCCTGGATGATCTATGGCAACTTGACTTAGGTGAGCTTAAGTTGATTCAGGCTTAGAAATTCATTATGATTGATAAAGGCAAATATAAAAATTGCCTTGGAAAATATTTTTATTACAGTATTGAGTTGTACTTAGATTTAATATGAATGATTGCTGATGAGTCAAGTTGAACAAATGAATGTTTGATTTATGATAGTGACACTCCTGGGCTCCCTATAAGTAGAATCACCATATGTTCTGGTTTGCCTTTAATGGTCCTGTTTTATGCTTATTGTCCCATGTAATTATCAGTAGTACCTCCTTTCACTCTATAAAGTGTCCCAGTTGAGGATGATTGAATTTCTGTGGTTACCCTGTCTATAGTAAACTTGGCATTAGTAATGGTACAGCTGGTCGATAAAAAAAAACCCTTGCATAGCTATTTTAAGGTACTGTAGGAATGAATATTTGGAAGATGCATGTGCTGTCACTTCTGAGTGTCTTCTGCACAATGTGCTCTTACTTAAAATGTTAAAACCTTTAATCTAGTCTTAATTCAAAATTGTTTGCACCCTAAATACACCTCTCCATTGCAAATACTAACATTCAAGTATAAATAGATTGCTGTGATTGACAATTTGTGTCAGTTGGAAATGTTTAAGATGAAATTCAAATAATGGTTTTGAAACATTTTAGCTTCATTTTGGTAGGTCCCTTTTTTAAAAAATTTCTGGAAGTTGAGGTAATTCTCTATTATTAGATTAAGTTGCTAATATACTTGTTTTTATTTTTAGAAACTATGTCATGGTCAAAACCAGAAACTAAAGGGACAGTGCCACTTCCACGAAGCCTTCATACAGCCAGTGTTATAGGAAATAAGTATGGTGTTATTTTGTATTTTGGTCTTTTTTTCTTTTTAACAAACTTAAGAAAGATATGTACAAAGAAGAGTGATGCTGCTAGTTTCTTGAAGATGATTTGATAATGCTTGCTTGCACTAACTGAAACCAAAATAATATGTGCACAGGAGCTAAAGTAGCATGCATTTTCTTGTCACACTCTTTCTTCTGCTTCTTTGTATTCCTTACCTCATGCACAGAGTAGGTATTACATAAGGGTAAGGCAGGGTGATGTCAAACTTATCCGTCCTCCATCAATAGATTTGACACATGTAACTCATTGTTTCTTCTTACACATTTTTGGTACTGCTTGATTCATACTCAGGTGTATATTTAGCTTCTGTGTTTAATGATTATACTTTGGATGGCATTATGGATAGAAGGTGAACTCTGTAACCAGATTACCTGAATTCAGGTCTCAGCTTGGATACTTGTACTGTCTGTTCAGGGGCAAAGAAACTTAATCTGTCTGTACTTCAGATTACTCGAGTATCAGTCAGTTCAGTTCAGTCTCTCAGTCATGTCCGACTCTTTGTGACCCCATGGACTGCAGCACACCAGGCCTCCCTGTCCATCACCAACTCCCAGAGTTTACTCAAACTCATGTCCATTGAGTCAGTAATGCCATCCAACCATCTCATCCTCTGTCATCCCCTTCTCATCCCGCCTTCAATCTTACCCAGCATCAGGGTCTTTTCAAATAAGTCAGCTCTTCACATCAGGTGGCCAAAGTATTGGAATTTAAGCTTCAGCATCAGTCCTTCCAATGAATATTCAAGACCAGTTTCTTTTAGGATGGACTGGTTGGATCTCCTTGCAGTCCAAGGGACTCTCAAGAGTCTTCTCCAACACCACAGTTCAAAGCATCAATTCTTTGGTGCTCAGCTTTCTTTATAGTCCAACTCTCACATCCATACATGACCACTGGAAAAATCATAGCCTTGACTAGACAGACCTTTGTTGGCAAAGTAATGTCTCTGCTTTTGAATATGCTAAGTTGGTCATAACTTTCCTTCCAAGGAGTGAGCATCTTCTAATTTCATGGCTGCAGTCACCATCTGCAGTGATTTTGGAGCCCCAAAAAATAAAGTCAGCCACTGTTTCCACTGTTTCCCCATCTATTTGCCATGAAGTGATGGGACCAGATGCCATGATCTTTGTTTTATGAATGTTGAGCTTTAAACCAACTCAAGTATAAAATGGGGATAACAGTAAAACCTCCTTCACAAGGCTCCCATGAGGACTGAATGAATCAGTACATGCAAAATGCTTCCAACAGTGCCAGGTACATAAAGAGCACTCCTTCAAGGTTAACTGTCATCAACAAGTTCCCTTTTTTATGCAACACTGAGCCAGGATTAGGAATATTGTTTCAAGTAGAATTTAAGTAAGTACTTATCTCTGTAGAGACTTTATCTTAAAGGTAATCTTTTAGGAGACAACAGTTATAATTTAGAACCTCATTAGTTCTTCTCAAAAATAACCATAAGCAAAATCTAATAAGATATTCATTTTTTTAAACAGCAGAACTCTTTTATAAAATGTGGTTTTCTACTGGAACTGTAATATAGAAAACAGATTTTAAAAAACAGAGCTTCTCTGGTTGGCGTGAGGCTACATGGCCTAATCTCTGCCTGATGAGCCTTACCTTTTCAGTAACCACTGGGTATGTCTCAAGAACCTTTAGGGCTCTGAGGAACATAGTTTAATGTTTTTTGTTTGATGATATCAGTGACCAAAGTTATATGAAACTGAATTCTCTTTGGTTACTATACACATCAATTCTAAATTTGACTTTCAATGTCCTGCTTCTGGCTGAGGTACCCCTTAGTATATTGCATACAATATTGATTTTTAAATGTGTTATAATTGAAATATTTTCTACTTTAAATAACTGGCCAGAGAGCAATTATTTTGATTCTGTATGGCTTCATAAACTCTAGAATGAAGACCACTTTATTCATTATCGTATTTGCATTTCCTTGACAGTGATAAGTGATAAGTGATTTTAAAAAGAAAACCAGCTCCTTTATGTTTTCCTTTTGTTGTTCAGGATGTACATCTTTGGTGGATGGGTTCCACATAAGGGGGAGAATATTGAGACTTCACCTCATGATTGTGAATGGAGGTGTACCAGTTCATTTTCTTACCTGAATCTTGGTGAGTCTTTTAAGAATTATTTACTAAAATAAAATTTATTAATAAAATAATTTTTATTATTTTGTCATTTAAGAGAAGTTGATCAGTCATGGATATTTCTATGTTTAGATACAGCAGAATGGACAACCCTAGTATCAGATTCTCAGGAAGATAAAAAAAATTCAAGACCAAGACCAAGAGCTGGACACTGTGCTGTTGCAATTGGCACTCGATTATATTTTTGGAGTGGAAGAGACGGCTACAAAAAAGCACTGAATAGTCAAGTTTGCTGCAAGGATCTTTGGTATCTTGATACTGGTAGGTAAGAGTATTTAACAAACAAAGTTTTTCCTTAGATAAATAATCAAGTAATGTCTATCTTTTGAGCTCGCTATCATGTCACTACCTCTCTTTTTCATAATTAAAAATGAATGGAAGAAATGATATATATAGATATTTTCCATTCTAGAGGAGTTTCTTAATTTCCCTTTCCTTGAGTTTAGAGTGAATTTAGTGACTCCCATCTGAAGAGTAGAGTATGGAAAGAGAAAACTAGTAGCTTTGCAGTGTAGAAACCTGGTAAGCATCACCTTAAGTAATCAAGGTCAGTATCACCAGTGATAAGTTGTGTTGGTATCAGTTAGTCCCTGCCTCCCATATCATGTGATAAGAAGATACTTCACCTCTGTGGTACTTTTCCCCAAAATGCATAATACCGTTCTAAATATGAGGACATATCAGACAAATCCAAACTGAGGGACATTCTAGATGTTTTACAGGATATGTGAACAATATTGTTCAAAAGTTTAAAGTGATAAAAAACAAGGAAAGACTAAGAAATAGTCACAGATTAGAGGAGACTAAGGAGATATGATGATTAAATATAAGGTGATATCCTGGAACAAAAACCATTTATTGAAAAAGTGGTAAAACCTGAATAGTCTGTAGTTTGGTTAATAAATAGTGTTGTTTAGTTGTTCAGTTGTGTCCAGCTCTTTTGCAACCGCATGGACTGTGTAGCCTGCCAGGTTCCTCTGTCCATGGGATTTCCCAGGCAAGAATACTGGAGTGGGATGCCATTTCCTTCTCCAGGGGATCTTCCTGACCCAGGGATTGAACCTGTGTCTTCTGCATTGGCATGTAGATTCACCACTGAACCACAAGGGAAGCCTTGATAAATACTGTTATTCCAGAGTTCATTTCTTAGTTTTAACAAGTGTATTAGCATTAGGAAATAATGAGTAAAAGGTATATGGGAACTCTGCAATTCTTCTATAAATCTAAAATTATTCCAAAATAAAAAGTTTTTTTAAGAAGTATTATAATAAAAAACAATTTTTAGTATAGAACTCACATCCATTTTTCCATAAATATTTATTGATTTATTGGTTGACAGCTGTGAATAGGAACTGTTCTAAATGCTGAGAATAAATCAGTGAATAAGACTGATAACATCTGTCCTCTCAAAGAACTTATATTCTATAAGAGAGTGTGAGGATAGAAGGTTGATGGGCAGTTATCAGACAAATAAACAAAATAAATTTAGTTTTGGGTAAGTATCTGAAGACAGTAAAATAGAACAATAAGATAGTATTGGGAGGTACTAGGAATGGGGTGAAGTGGGGTGGCTACTGGAGAATGGGTAGTCAGGAAAGGGTGAACTGGCATTTGAGATGTAATCCAAATGAAGAGGGCATGACAACCCATTCCAGTATTCTTGCCTGGAGAATCCCATGGACAGAGGAGCCTGGCGGTCTACAGTCTATAGGGTTGCAAAGAGTCGGACATGACTGAAGCGATTTAGCACAGCACAGCACCAAATGATGAGAGAGTGCTATCCATGTAAAAAATGGGGAGGGGACACTACAGGAAGTATGAAAAGCAAGTATGAGGGCCCTGAGATGGGAATACCTGGCATGTTTGGCACTAGATCTGAGCTGAGTAAAAGAGTGTAGGCATGGAGATTAGAGTGATGACCACAGGGCAGATCATGTAGGACCTGGAACATCATGGTCAAGATTGCATTGTTTTTAAAATACAATGGTAGAGGGATTTATTAGTTTGGAGGAGAGATGTGTCATAATCTGATGTGTATTTTGGAATTGTCAATGAACTTGTGTGGAAAATAAATTGTAGGGGGCAAAAGTAGACACAGAGAGACAAAAAGAGGCTTTTGCAGTCGTCAAAGAAATCTTCGACTCTAGAGGTGGAGAGAGTGGAGAAGTTTGAAATGTATTTTACACTTCTTGTTAACAGAACTGACTGATGAGTTGGTGTGGCAGTTGACAGAAAGAGAAAAAAACGATGACGTTTTTACCTTGAATAATGTGGCATTATTTCCATTTACTGAGATGGGAAAGATTGTGGAGAAAACAGGCTTGTGGAGAAAATGAAAAGTTCCATTTAAACCTTGCTAAGTTTGAAATAAGGAGATCAGTTAAGCAGTTGAGGGAATAAAGAAATCTGGAAGGCAGTAGAGAAATCAGATCTGGAGACATAATATGTGTTGTTTTATGAGAAAAGCAGTTATAAAACATACCTATGATTCCAGTTTTTCTTTTAAGTGTATAAACAGGAAAATCTGTAAGGGTATACTGTGTACCAAAGTGATAATAGCTAAGAGGTGAGAGTATACATTTTTTAAAAAGGTTTTCTCTCTTATCTGTATTTTCTGCAGTAGCATGTGTTGCTTTTATAATGTAGAAAGTTTAATTTTAAAATTAAGATTTAAAATTTTTTCAAGATACTTGAAAAAGTAATAAATGGAACAATTAAGTTAGAGGCTAAATGCTTTCTATGCAAAAAGTAGAAAAATGAACATATTAGGCTAGGAGTTAGGAAAAAAATACAGAAAATTGAACTTATGATTCATCTTTGAAGTTGGGAATTATGAGCTGATGTCTAAGGATAAGATTCTAATCAGTCTCTGAGATTAAAAGAAAAATGTGCACATATAAATTTTTTCCAGTAGCAACTATGTTACTCTAACAAGATTATCTAAGAGATCTGAGACTTTTAAAAGATTAAAAATCACTGTCTCTGAATGGCCAGTTTTTCATAAACCTTTCCATAAAAGGCTATAGACAGGAATATCTGTCTAAAAGTAATCATGGCCACTATCATGAAGATAAAATTTAGATTTTGCTTTTTCTCTTGCTAACTTGGCATCAGTTTGGGTAGGGGAGGGATATAAAGATTCTTCATCTTGCCTTTTTTTTAAACTTTTAGTTAAGTTTTGTGCACTTGAGAACATATAAAGATTAGTATACTTCCATAAGGTGTTTTAAAAAATGAAAAACAGCAGTCTTTTGCTCCCACTTTCCTCCCATCTTACTTGTTTCACAAGCATGTGCTTTCAGGTTTGTTAAACAGTTCCTATGGTATTTACCTTCATAGCTCCATATGACATGAATATATTACTCTTTTTTCAGTTTAGTCATAATATGCTCATTTTTCAAACTGTGGAAGTCATGGAAGTCAAGGATTTCTCACTTCTTCCCACCACTCCTTACCTCTCTCCTATGTACCTTTTCTAACCCCCACTCTCTCAGTCTGACTGATTATGATCACACCATCATTTTGTTAGATGAGAGTTCAGTGTTTTACATTCAGTTCAGTTCAGTTGCTCAGTCATGTCTGACTCTTTGAGACCCCATGAACTGCAGCATGCCAGGCCTCCCTGTCCATCACCAACTCCCAGAGTCCACCCAAACGCATGTCCATTGAGTTGATGATGCCATCCAACCATCTCATCCTCTGTTGTCCCCTTTTCCTCCTGCCCTCAATCTTTCCCAGCATCAGGGTCTTTTCAAATGAGTCAGCTCTTCCCATCAGGTGGCCAAGGTATTGGAGTTTCAGCTTCAACATCAGTCCTTCCAATGAACACCCAGGACTGATCTCCTTTAGGATGGACTGGTTGGACCTCCTTGCAGTCCAAGGGATTCTCAATAACCTTCTCCAACACCACAGTTCAAAAGCATCAATTCTTGGGCGCTCAGCTCTCTTTATAGTCCAACTCTCACATACATACATGACCACTGGAAAAACCATAGCCTTGACTAGATGGACCTTTAACCATATAAACATATTAACAGGTAAGCTATGTAGAATACCTAGAGAGGTGATTATCTCTCTTGTACAACTTCTTCATTTGCTTTGGATTAGTAATGGTCACCTTGTTTTAGATTTGTATATATTTACCACTAATTCAGTCTATGCTCTCTTGTTTAAATCTTCTCTCATTATGGTTAGATGCATCAGATATTCTATCAGATTTCCTCACCTTGAAGAAATTTCTCCTCCTCCAATCTGGGATGTAAAGGGTATATTGGAACTCTGCCTTCTACAGATTAAACACACCTATCCTCTTAGAGTTTCCCTTCGTCATCTTCCTGAGGATGTCTTTGGCTTATCACCTGTGCTGGATTCCCTGCTTCCTGGATCTCTTATTTTCCCCTTTCTTAGTTTACTTCCTCATTTTTTGTAGAACACATCCCAGGAAAAGGGTGCATAGGTGATATATTTATTTTGAGATTTTGCATTGTTTGAAAATACATTCAGTATTCCTTCCCACCACATTGGCAGTTTGAGTGGAAATAGAGTTGTATATTGGAAGTCATTATCCTTCAGAATTTTGGAAGCTGGGGAAAATATTTTTCGAAAGGTGTTATATTGTATTCAAACTTCTGGTGTTTTTGTTGAGAAGTCTAAACCACTTCTGATTTTTGGCCCTTTTAAATGTGAACTTCCCCCTCATGCTTAATAGCTTTTAGGATTTTTTCCTTGTCACTACTGTTCTTAAATTTTATGATATGTGTTGTATGTCTTGTTGTGTGTCTTTTTTTAATTCCTTGTGTTGAGTACTCAGTGAGTCCATTCAGTCTGGAAGCTCATGTTCTTCAGTTGTAGAAATTTTCTTGATTTATTTCACTGATTTACACCCTGCTGTTTTCTCTATTTTTCTTCATGTAACTTCTGTTATGTGGGTGGTGTATCTTCTGGACTTGTCTATTTGTCTGCTTTTTCTTAGGTATGGGTTGCCTTACTTTGAGACACATAAATAAACTGAGTTGTGAATAGGATCATGGAGGAATTTACATGGGAGTAGTTGAAGGAACTTGGCTTAATTATCCTGTAAAATAGGGTCATAAGACTTTTTTTGGTAAAGACCCAGAGGGTAGATATTTTAAGTTTTGTGTGCCATATGATCTCTGTTATCGAAGTCACTCAGTCATGTCCAACTCTTTGCAACCCCGTGGACTGTAGCCCACCAAGCTCCTCCGTCCATGGGATTCTCCAGGCAAGAATACTGGAGTGGGTTGCCATTTCCTTCTCCAGGGCATCCTCCCGACCCAGGGATTGAACCCAGGTCTCCCACATTGCAGGCAGATGCTTTAACCTCTGAGCCACCAGGGAAGCCCCCATGATCTCTATTACAACTACTCAACTCTACTGGTGTAGCATAAAAGGAGTCATGTTGTTGTTTAGTTGTTTAATCCTGTCTGACTCTTTTGCAACCCTGTGGACTGTAGCCCTCCAGTCTCCTTTGTCCGTGGGATTTCCCAGGCAAGAATACTGGAGTGGACTGTCATTTCCTTCTCCAGGGGATCTTCCCTACCCAGGGATAGAGATCTTCCCTACTCTTTCCCTTCCCTTCCCTTCAAACCCACAGGGAAGCCCAAAAACTGGACTCATAGCCAATGCATAAACAAATGAACATAGGTGTATTTCAGTAAAACTTTATTTACAAAAGTAGGCATAAACTGGATCTGGCCCATGAGCCATAGTTTGTTTTTGCTGACCCCTATTCTAAAAGATACAAAGAGATAGATATTAGACTTGTTATATAAAGATTATAACTTACAGATTTCGGCTCAGTGAACTGAAACTGTTAGGCGTTCAGTCGTGTCCAACTCTCTTTGTGACTGCATGAACTGTGACCCACCAGGCTTCTCTGTCCATGGAATTCTCCAGGCAAGAATACTGGAGTGGGTTGCCATTTCCTTCCCCAGGGGATCTTCCCAACCCAGGAATCAAACCTGAGTCTTCCGCTGCAGGCAGATTCTTTGCCCTCTGAGCCACCAAGGAATTTCAACTGACTAGAAGAATAGATTTTCCTTATGTAACTGTCTAGAGATGGAATATACTGCTCTGGGATTTGTGAGTTCCCTAATTTGGTAGGTAAGCAAAAAGAAAACTGGGATATTGTAGAAGTAATTTTAGGTACTTTTTTCCAGTTCTAAGAGTCCATGATTGTAACTTGTTTTAGAAATGTTGGTAATATTTTATGCCAAAATAATTACCTGTTTTGAGTAGTACAAGTTTTGATAAGAAGGTATTAACTTCAAAGAAGTTATGTTTTTCCAAAATATCAGCTCTAAATCATATTTGCTAACATTAACAGTATTTCTAACATGTATTCTCTTGGCTTAAAATTGGCTCATAAAATTAAAAGCTCCTGAAGAAGGTAAAATATTTATAGCTGTAACTGTCAAGTACTTGGTTTTCCCCCCTCTTCTAGGATTAATTTTTTTTTTTAATTTGGTGACTCAGCTTAGACCTGGATTATTTTGTTTGTAGTTTTATTTGCATAAGTAATTAGATAAATACATTGAATCAGAACTCTAAATTATTTTCATTTGACCTGCTATAGCTTTTCTTATCTGAGTAAATTTTTTCCCTCTTAGTGAACAGATGAAATATTCATTGCTTTTATTGTTTTCAGAATTCCAGGTCTGTACAAACTATATAGAGAAACTGTTGATACATTTGAAACTTAAATACTTAATCCAGTTTTGTTCTTTAGAGAAACCACCGGCACCATCACAAGTACAACTGATCAAAGCCACTACCAATTCTTTTCATGTCAAATGGGATGAAGTGCCTACAGTCGAGGGCTATCTTTTGCAGTTGAATACAGACTTGCCATACCAAGCTGTATCATCAGATCCTTCAGCATCACCAAATATGCAAGGTAGTATAATTTTCACACTTAGAGCATGTATGCTCATATGCTTTATGAAAAAAAGATAACTATAGAAAAGCTTGTGATTAGATCTGGTTTAAGAAATGTTATGCTATGATGTTTCCTACCTGGTAAATCAACTATGTTTCAACTCTGAAACTTGGCTGTATTACCATCATGATATAGTAGAACACATACATATGTAGGGTAGAATGTTTTTTTTGTAGTTCATTTCGATGTGCTTTCTTAATTTGACATGATACTTGTTTAATTAGTTTTTGTAAATATTTCAGCTTTCAAAAATATTTTTAACTAACAGGCATTTGGAAAGTAAAAGCAAATTTAATTTTACATGTTCTTCCAAAAAGGATTTAAATCAACTATTAAGCAGACTATTAAGAAAACAGATAAACTTTGATAGTTACTACTTTTTAAACCTTTAATATGTAACTTTTAAAAATATTTGATTGTAACATATTTTCTTGGAAGTTTATTTATAGCATATCAGTCTGAACTTTCCTATTCCTACAGGAGTCAGGATGGACCCTCACAGACAAGGCAGTAATAGCATCATTCCTAACAGTGTAAGTTGAAAAAATGTATAATGGTAAATGAATGTTTATGGTTATAGTGCCAGTTTTTATTAATATTTTATATTACCTTAGGATAGGGAGTCTCAACCATGGCTATACATCACATTCACCTCTGAGATGAAAAACAGATAAACACAGGTTCCCATGCCTTTCCCCAGATCCAGTGAAACAGAATCTTTAAGATGATGAACAGGTAACTGTTTTTAAGGAAAGCTCTGCATATCATTGTGACAGTAGCCTGAATTAAGAACCCTTGGCTGGGAGATTGAAGTCTCATTGCACATAGTATCAGAGGCTAATATACACATAAGCATACACACCATATATATTTAAAAAAATAAATTTAGGTGGTACTACAAGGTTTATAATAAAAAGCAACAGTCCCCTACTCTGTTCCTATTTGCTCTTGATCCTGCCTCTCTAGAAACTACTACTTTCAAATATTTTATCTTTCTTCTGTATCTACCTTTATGCGTATAAATAAAATCCTTGTGCTGCCACTTCCTGACTTTCTAGTTTTAGATCAATTGTCTTCAATAATGGAAGATGAAGATTTTTTTTGTCTCTTAAAATATTGCTGTTTCCTCCCCTTTCTCTTCACATGCACTTATAATATTTTTAGTTGAATCATTATGTGATATTTACATTGTGATGATGACATACTCAGAGCTGAGCCCTGTAATGTGCTATGAACATTGTTCCTTTTTCATGTAATTTTTTGTTTTTCTTGGCATTGTTAACTGCCTTACTCTTTCATTTGCTTGATTTTCTTCTTGCCTATCATTAATTCATACTCTGATTTTCCAATAAAATAATAAAACTCAAAATATTTGAACATATAGTTTCTTTTTTCTTTCTTTACCACCTCTTTGCCCCCATAACCATCCCTACAGAAACCTCTGTCTTGATGCTCTAGTTTGTACTAATTCTTCTCTAAGTCTGCTACTCAGCTGTAATCTTAAAACTTCCATTTGTTTCTTTTTTAAAAAACAAATTTTATTTATTTTTAAATTTTTGGCTGTGCTAGGTCTTCTTTGCTGCATGTAGCCTTTCTCTAGTTGTGGCTAGTAAGGGCTGCTCTCCAGTTGTGGTGCATGGGCTCTTTTTCCTCTCCCCTTTTTTCTTATTTTTTAATTGGAGGAAAATTTCTTTACAATGTGTTGGTTTCTGCTGTACAACAGTGTGAATTAGTCATAAAGAATTTGCCTGCCAATATAGGGGACATGGGTTCAATCCCTGGTCTGGGAAGATTCCACACGCTGCAGGGCAATTAAGCCTGTGCACCACAGCTACCAAAGCCTGCGCTCCCCAGAGCCAGTGCTCCTCAACAAGAGAAGCCACAGCAGTAGCTGTGGCACACAGGCTTAGTTACTCCACAGCATGTGGAATCTGCCCAGACCAGAGACTGAATCCATGTCCCCTGCAGACAACTTCTTAACCACTGGGCCACCAGGGAAGTCCCCGTTTGTTTTTTATTGTAAGCTTCTTTTATCTCTTTTCTGTGTTGGAGCCTATGTTTCTTGATCTCACGTCATTCTCTTTTTTTGATATTCTCCAATAGTTTCCTGAGAAAGGGAGTATGAAAGGTAAACTTTTTAAGGTCTTCCATATCTGAAAATGCCTCTTCTCTGTTTACATTTGGTTGGTAGTTTGGCTGTGTTATAGAATTCTATATTGGAAATGTTTTCCTGAGAAACTGAAAGGCATTTTTCTACTGTCTTGTAGCATTCAGTGATGCTGTTAAGAAGTCGGATGCCACTTGGATTCCTGATCATTTACATGAGACCTAATTGTTTCATTTTAATCCCCAGTTCTCAGAAATTTCAACAAGGATGTACCTTACAGTGTATGTCTTTGCTTTATTCACTGTGCTGTCCCTTCAATGGCCTGTGTCATTCTGGGAACTTAGGGCTTTCATTACTGATTATTTCTTCTTTCCACATTCTCTTTTTTTTTGTTACTCCTGTTATTGAATGATGGTACTCCTGAACTAATCCTCTGATTTAACTTTTTATTTTCTATCTTTTCTTCTGTCTGGTCTGCTTTCTGAAAAGTTTCTTCATTTGTATTATAAATCTCTTATTCAATTTTTAAATATATTCAGCCACATAGTTACTCTCTAAAAGCCTGATCCTACTCTTTCTTTCTTTTATGGCATTTTATTTTTGCTTCAAAAATATAATATCTCTCTTATCTCTTCAAGAATTATGCTTCTTTAAAAAAAGGTTGAGTTATATTCTGCTCTCAGCATTATTTCTTTTTTTCAAGCTCCCTTTAAAAAAAGTTGGTCTTGGACTTCCATATTAGAGCCTGTCAACAAATGTCTGGTGATGCTTAGTATCCTTTCATGTTTAAAGTGAGGCATTAAAAAGGAGCTTGGAGGCTGTCTTAGTCCATTTGGTCTGCTCTAGCAAAATACCATAGCCTAGATGGCTTATAAACAAGAGAAATTTATTTCCTGCATTTCTGGAGTCTGGAAGTCCAAGATCAGGGCACCTGTATGGTCGAGTTCTGGTAAGGAACCTCTGCAGGGTTGCACACTGCTAACTTATCATTGTATCCTCACATGGTGGAAGGAACAACTGATCTTTCTTGGCCACTTTTATAAGGGCACTAGTCACAGCCCAAAGGTGCTGCTTTCTGATACCATTACCTTGGGGGTTAGATTCAACATATAATTGCAGGGGACACAAATATTCAGACCATAGTGGCTCTATGCATATGGGCATGTTTGGTTAGTAGACCTTAAGGAGGGTTTCTGAGTGAGAATCCACAAATACTAGTATCTTTTCTCTTGGACCATTGGGTTTCCTCTGAGACTTCTCCAGCCTCTTGCTTACGGGTTTTAAGCCTGGAGCTTAATGCAGGGTAAGCGGTATGTCTCTGTTCAGTGTACAGACTTAATCCCCATTTTCAGTAGGTTGCCTGTTCTCCAGCCTCACCAGAGATACTGTACCACAGTCCAGAGCCTCCCATTTCAATCTTTGTGCCTACCTTCCTTCTTCAGTTAGAATGGAGGTGTGGAATTTGTTTGCCTTTGTATACTGGAAGAGCAGAGCTGGGGCTACAACTACTTTTTTTTTAAGTTTTAAATTTAATTTTTAATTGAAGGATAATCGCTTTATAGAATTGTGTTGGTTTCTCCCAAACATCAGCGTGAATCAGCCATAGGTATACATATGTCACCCTCTTGAATCTCCTTCCCACCTCCCTCCCCATACAACCACTGTTTATATAGTCTTCCATACAATGGTCCTCTGGTGTTTATTTCCACTCCGTACTTCAGCGTCCAAAGAACCTGATGCCTCCAATTTCCAAGCCTTTCTGGGCTCTTTAGCAAAAATGGTTCACCTGTCCATGACTTTCCATCTACAGGCTCTTAGCTTCAGCCTTTTCTGCTTTATAAAGGCATGCCTCATTTTTTGCACTTCACTCTCAGATAGTATGACATGGGGAGTTCATAGTGAAATAAACTTGAGGTCAAATTCTTGCTTTGCTGCTTGCTGGCTACTTGATCATGGGTATGTTATCTAACATCTCTGAGTCTCATTATTTTCCATTTATAAGCTAGGGTGATATTATCCAATTTATAGAATTCTTGTGAAAATTAAGTGAGATTCAGACTTTATAATATGTATCATGGAGCCTATCAAGTAGTATAATGGTCCCTAATGGTTGTGCATATCATCATCATCATTTATTAACACTAGCATAATCACCATCAATTAGAATGGAGGTAGAGTGTGTATTGGGCTTCCCTGGTAGCTCAGCTGATAAAGAATCTGCCTGCAAAGCAGGAGACCCTGGTTCAATATGTGAGTTGGGAAGATCCCCTGGAGAAAGGAATGGCTACTCACTCCAGTATTCTGCCTGGAGAAGCCCCATGGCCAGAGGGGCCTGGCGGGCTACAGTCCATGCGGTTGCAAAGAGTCACACATGACTGAACGACTGAGCCCAGCACAGAGGGCATATTATGAACAAGTATCCTTTGAGCCATGAGAAATTATAATTGACTGTAGTTCTAATTGACATTAAAGATAGAGACAGAAAAGTAACAAAAAACAGATAACTAAGAAGAGGCAGGAAATATTGGGGTATTTGAATGAAGCCAGATCACTTTTATGGTTCAGCAGACCTAAAGTTATTGCTATATAATAACTGATATTTACATTGGTGATTTGAATTACCAAAAGGTTTAAATGTGTTTATTATAGTATCTTTAAGAAAATAAACAGGTGATTAGGAAGATTGCTATCTAAAATGTTTAATGGTGAAGAATATTGATATATGTATGTATTAAATCTTGATGCCTGTATGGAAAACTCAGTCATACAAAATAATTCGTATGCTTGAAGGTTTCATGTAACAGATTTTTCTTTTAGGATTCAAAAGATCTTTAGTAAGGGCTTCCCAGGTGGTGGTGCTGCTGCTGCTGCTAAGTCACTTCAGTCGTGTCCGACTCTGTGTGACCCCATAGACGGCAGCCCACCAGGCTCCCCTGTCCCTGGGATTCTCCAGGCAAGAACACTGGAGTGGGTTGCCATTTCCTTATCCACTCAGGTGGTGCTATAGTTGTGAAGAATCTTCTTGCCAGTGCAGGAGACATAAGAGACACTGATCCCCAGGTGGGGAAGATCCCCTGGAGGAGGGCATGGCAACCCACTCCAGTATTCTTGCCTGGAGAATCCCATGGACAGGGGAGCCTGGCAGGCTACAGTCCATGGGGTTGCAAAGAGTTGGCAATGACTGGAGTGACTTAGCACACACACAAAATCTTTAGTATACATGTCTAATCTTGTTAAGAAAATTTGACCAGAATGTTAAACTCAGTACCTTGGGAGTTGTCACCTATTCAGTTCAGTTCAGTCGCTTAGTCATGTCCAACTCTTTGAGACCCCATGCACTGTAGCACACCAGGCCTCCCTGTCCATCACCAACTCCTGGAGCTTACTCAAACTCATGTCCATCGAGTTGGTAATGCCATCCAACCATCTCATCCTCTGTCGTCCCCTTCTCCTCCTAGTTTCAGTCTTTCCCAGCATCAGTGTCTTTTCCAAGCAGTCAGTGCTTTGCATCAGGTGGCCAAAGTATTAGAGTTTCAGCTTCACCATCAGTCCTTCCAATGAATATTCAGCACTAATCTCCTTTAGGATTGACTGGTTTGATCTCCTTGCAGTCTAAGGGACTCTCAAGAGTCTTCTCCAACACAAAAGTTCAAAAGCATCAATTCTTTGGCGCTCAGCCTTCTTTATGGCCCAACTCTTACATCCATACATGACTACTGGAAAAAACATAGCTTTGACTAGAGGGACCTTTGTTGGGAAAGTAATGTCTCTGCTTTTTAATATGCTGTCTAGGTTGGTCTAGCTTGTCCGTATTTACTTGAATACTAGCTACCACTTGTAAAATATAAATTTTATTCCCTGGAAATTTACTGTTCCTTTTCCCTTCAGAACTGATCTTTTGAGAATGGATATTAAGTGAAAAGAAATTGTTTTCTTAAGCTATTATAAAATTTAAAGAATAATATAAGGCTATGATTTAAGCTATTTTATATTTTGGAGAATTTATTTTCAAAAGCATTTAAGTTGTAAATTGTTTTGCTTGTTTTTACATATATTTCTATTTAATTGAACATTACTTACTGCAATAAATTATTTTCTTTCTTGTAGATCAGTGATATAGTGAACAGTGTGAAATCTGAACATACAGCCGTGAAAGGAACTTCAGTGAAAAACAAACCAGATATCAAAGCATCAACTGATTCTAATGCCTCTTTGCATTCATCTTTGGCAGCTAATGCTTCTAATCATAATAGTTGTGTGGTGGATATGCTAAGGAAAAATGAAGGTATAAAGATGGCATTTTAAATAAAGCTAAAGCTTTTTATAATAATGATAGAGAATTTTAGAGTCTTTGAAAAAGTAGATGTTACATAGTTTGGATCCAGTTTCAAAAGATGATATATATTACTATATTAACCCTAATTAAAATGATGTCATTATACCAAGCAAGAACTTACCTAAGTAGTGATGATTAGTTATTAACTACAGAATTTAAATGAGGCAAGCTCTCGTATGCCATTTGAGGTTGGCCAGCGTGTTCAGTGTCACTGTTCCATTATTCTATTGTCCTAGTGCTTATAACTATCTGTAATTATTTATTTTGGGTCAGGATTTTGTCTGTCTTGTTCACATATATTTCCCAAGCACCCAGATCCATGCTTGACAAATCGTAGTCACTTAATAAATAAATAAATAAATATTTGTTTAGCAAATAACTGTATTATCCTCAGAAGGATAGTTCATGTATGAGAATTGTTGATTAGCTTGTTGAATGCATGGAACAGCTTATAATTTGATGGCTCTTATATTTAAAAGATTTTAATTTGAATATTCTGATATCATTTGTGATACATTAAATGTTACCTCTGATTTCAGTATCTAAAATTACTTTATAAATCTTATTCTGATATATCCCTGGCATAGTAATATGTGGCTTCATTTTTAATTTGAAAAAATTGTGAGTTAATAAAAAGCTAATCCCTCTTCAGTAAATAACAAGACAAGTATTCTTTTTATTTCCATTTTTCCTTAAGAATCCATGGTAGATAAAAATATTCAAGAAAAATAGTTTCCTATAGTTTTTCTGATTTCATTACTTGTGGAAGAGGAGAGACTTTGTTTTGTTGATTTGCTGATGTAAGCGACTCATTTGGTCAGAATTATAAAAGCTTGGTACTAGACATCAATTTAAATTTTTATAGTGATTTTCTATGTCCATCATGTAAAGAAGTTTACATTCTTGAAAACAAATATGAGCTTTGAGATTTTAGGATCCTAATGTACTCTAAATCATGTACTCTAAATCGTACTTATAAGGCAGTTTGGATAAAATTAATATTAGGCAAATGGGGAAACGAGTGGTTATACAATGACAGCATCTGGCACATCGTAGATATTCAAATATGTAAATGAATGGCTAGCTAGTCTCAGGTTAACAAGAGCAGATTGGGCTTTTCCTCCGTAGGTTGGAGTAACTGGTATTTTTCAAAAGTGAAAGAGTGGCACGATTAGTTTTTGTTTTTTTATTTTGGAAAGGACATTCTAGCCTCACCATCAGGAAGAGCTATTATAGGAGATGATTGGGAGACTTGTTAGAAAGAGATGCATAGAGACTAAAGCAGTGGGTGAGATGGAGAGGAGAGAATACATTAGTTCAGAGACTTTTAGAAAGTAGCACCTATTAGACTAGGAAACTGGTTGTATATGATAAATGAAAACAAGTCGAACATGACTCCCAGTTTTCTGGGTTGGATATTCAGTGGATGATGATACTCTTCATCAGGATAAGAAATACAGAAGCAAGAACAGATTTGGGAATAAGATAGGCTCAACCTTGAACTTGCTGTTTTTGAGGCACTTGAGGAACATGTTGGTAAAGATTTCTAATGGACAGTTGGATACTTAGGTCTGGAGTCTAGAAGGCAGTTCTTGGCTGGAAATACTAATTTCAAAGTTAAGAATATCTGATATCCACAAGAACAAGGACCTTCTCTGACTTGTTCACTGCTGGATTCTCAGGACCTGACACTGTACCTAGGACATACATAGTTGAGAGATGTATGATTTGTAAATGGTAGCTAAAGCACCAGGGAAATATGCCAAGGGAGACAAGATAGGGCTTGGAAAATACCTGCATTTAAAGAGTCATTTGAACAAGAGAAGTCAGCTAAAGAGATTAAAAAGGCTTCCCAAGAAGGTTAGGCAAAGAACCAAAAAAAATGGTATCATATTTTTTACCTCTGTAGTGGGTATTACCATTTATAACTATACATTTATAATGGTATCATATTTTTTTACCTCTGTAGTGGGTATTACAATTTATAACTATACATTTATGATGCATACATGAGTGAATACAAGTCATAGACAGAAACAACTTCAAAAAAAAGTATGTGGTCAGCATTGTTTATATTACAGAGAGGTCAAGTAAATGAAAATTGATCAGTATCCCTTAGAGCTAAGTATCCCTGGACATTTGTCAGAGCCATTTCCTTAGAGTGGTGTGCTCAATCAGATTGGGGTGGTCAAGAAAGTAGACTGCTCTGAAGGAAAGTAGCAAGGGAAGATGGTGACTGGAGAAGACTTGATGATGTGTATAGACTGAGGGCCAAAACTTCCACAGAAGAGTTTGAAAACCCTGAAGAGAAAGGAATGATTGATAAAAGAGGATCCCAAAATATAGGGGAAGGAATGGGACCAAGAGCACAAGAGAATAGATTAAACTTACCTTAGGGGAGAAGTCATCTTCTGAAATGGAAGAGAAGACAGAGAGGCTGGGCACAGTCATAAATACATTTCTAGTTTAGGACAAGAGAAGGCAGAAAATGGGTGGCATTCATGCCTGATGACTTCTATTTCTTTTTTTTTTTTAATTTTTTTTTAAATTTTATTTTATTTTTAAACTTTACATAATTGTATTAGTTTTGCCAAATATCAAAATGAATCCGCCACAGGTATACATGTGTTCCCCATCCTGAACCCTCCTCCCTCCTCCCTCCCCATACCATCCCTCTGGGTCGTCCCAGTGCACTAGCCTTCTTTCCCTAAAATGGAAGGCAAGGCCATTTGATCTATCGTTGAGAAGAGTTTAAGAACAGTGATTCAGGGTTTAGAATGGAGGAAGGAGCTGAGAAGTTAGACATCCATGGATATGATGCATTTTATTTTTCTAAATGTTGACATTTTATGCCTAATGGTTAAGTCATATGGCTGATATTTGTGGTGTTCACGTTTAATGATTTTAAAATTGAAAATGCTTAGAATTGGGTGACAAGAACTCTAAGATACAGCAGTTATTTGCAGATATTCATTTGTTAACAGTTAATCTTTTCCGTTTAATTTTAGGTCCTCACACTTCAGCAAATATAGGTGTTCTAAGTAGTTGCCTGGACTTAAGAACAGTAATCCCTGAAACTTCTGTATCCAGTACTGTTTCCAGCGCACAAACTATGGTAACCCAGCAGACCATTAAAACTGAATCATCCAGTACAAATGGGGCAGTTGTTAAAGATGAAACTTCACTAACAACATTCAGTACCAAAGCTGAAGGTTTGAAATGTGTTTCACATACTGTATTTTGAGCCATTTTTGTATAGAAATTCAGCAAACTTATTTGTTTCAGATGGGAATTGCATTTCATCTTGGATTGAATTGAATATAAAAAGATAAAGGCATTTCATTTAAAATCATTATATAATATATTCTCTGCTGCACTGTAATACAATCAGACTTTATCTTTCCTACCATGAGTTTATTCAGCAAAACTTTTTTTTCTTAGAAAAGATTAGTTCTCTGCTATGGAGTAACAGTTCTTATAGCTTGATCAATTTCTGATTTTGTAAATTCTTATTTTATGATTTTGCAATAGGAATTGTATTTCATGTTTGGTAAACATTCTCTGAAGTTCCAGCTAGTCATCAAATCCTTGAAAAATGAGCTTTGTGAATTAGTTCAAGTTAGAGGGTCCATATTTCTAATTGTTGTGATTTTTTTCTCCCTCTGGCTATTTTTGCATATTTATAAGTTATATTTTACTGTGTCTGTTTGCTCAGTGCTTATATAAGTCTTATCTGATGAATTGTTTAATTTTTAGTTGATGAAACATGTGCACTACCTGCAACCAAGATAAGCCGTGTGGAGGCACACGCTGCCACGATGCCGTTTTCTGTAAGTATATGCCCTGGAGATGAGACGTGCGCACAGGTGGCTAAAGACGCTTTAAATGCTGAGCAACTTCAACCTACATTCAGGAAAAGGCTCTTGGGTATCCTCTTAGTAATTACTTGACACAGATTGAAAAATGGAGGCTTAAAGAGAAAAATGTTCACAGTAGAATCTTAAGTGGAAAAAGTTGGATAAAAAAATAATATATATAGTGCATTCCCAATTTTATTAAAAACACACAGTACATACATACATTCACATTCTCACATGAGTCCACACAAATCTACACTACAGTGCTAGATGATTTTCTTCAGGTCGTGGGGCCAAAGATAGTTTTTACTTTATGTTTTCAGTCTTTTTCTATAATGTTAACTTTCATAATCAGAAATGTGTGTATATACATAGATATATGTATATATGTAAATTACTTAACAATTTAAAGAATAAAAGGACATGTTATAGAACATAAAACTTGAATGGTTTTATTGCTAGCTGCTTAATAGGAGAACAACAAAATATTGCAATCTGGAGTCAGATATACCTGTAGCATATCCTAATAATCTCTAACACTGGATTTTTTGGTGGAAGGCCAGAATTAGTCTGCCTGGTACCAAACTTAAATGCCAGGAATGTGCCTCACAAATATTATACTAAGATTGTCTCAAGTGGATGAATAGGAGGATAATACATATATGTGGTTTTGCATGTTTTTAAATTATCAGTCATTTCAACTTTATTGCTATGAACAAGAGTTTTTATTTAACCTAACATTTACCATTTAGAACCTTCAAGAATAGTCTGTAGTTTTAGTTTTCTTTCAGTCATGATTCTGTGGATTTTGATCATGTCTTTACCTTCATCAGCGTTCACCTTTCCAGAATGTAAAGTGCTAGTGTTCTAATAACTCTTCTCAAAGAAGAATTATTAAAATGATTTTTTTCTCTTAAATCTGTTTTACAGTGCATCAGTTGGAATGGTATCTATAGTTGCAATTGGAGCCAGTTGTTTTATAAAAGTTGTTGAAGAGCGTTTTAACAAGTTTAAAGCTATTTCTCTTTTAAAAACCTTTAAGACTCTTCTGGTTAGCTCACTTTGTCATGTGTGATAGCCTCAATAAGAAGTACTGTGAATTATAAGCATGTACCTCTGCTGTTATATATTTAAGACAGAAGTAAATAACTGAAGTACATATTTGTTTTGAGCTTCTGGAAACAGTGTCTCATTTATAAAGAAGATGGGCTTAAAAAGGATAAGTATAATTCACTTATCACTAAAAGTAATTTAAGGTACAGGAAGTTTATTTGTTAAAGCAAGATAAAAATGTCAAACTGTTTAATCTGCTCCTCTTTAGTGTATGCTAAATTATATTCAAATTGCATTTTAGTTTTGAACATTTTTTCTCCTTTTAGGTTTGGAGAATCACAGGTATTTCAAGTGCAAAGATCACTGAATTTCTGCTAGTTGTTTTTGAATCTAGAAATAAGCTAGCTTGCAGTGAATTTTTCCTTATTCGCTCCTTTTGGAGTGAGTTGTAATGTCACACTAAAGGGATTATTACATTTTCTGAGAGAGTCTCTGAAATGACAATGTTCTATAAAACAGCTGGCATTTTAACGTGTCACTGATTGGAAAGCATGCTAACTCCAGCTAGGTTGATAGCACAGAGCTACTGACTTGGAGAATGCCTGTCACTCCCTGTGTTTGAATTGGCATCCCTGTCTCACTGTCAGTTGACCTAATCTGTTAAGAGTTTATTTACTTATGAGCTATTAATGTTGTGGCGTTTACCCATATACGTACTTGTAGATCACTGCATGGAGTTATTAAATCTTGGCATTTCTTGTATGTTCAGTAAGAGTCTTCATAAATTTTTCTTTCTCTGAAATTAGAAAGAGACTCCTTCAAATCCGGTGGCCATGGTGAAAGCAGGAGAACGACAGTGGTGTGACGTAGGAATTTTTAAAAATAATACAGCTTTGGTGAGCCAGTTTTATTTGCTGCCAAAAGGGAAGCAAAGCATTTCAAAGGTAGCTATTGATGTGTTTTCTACACTGTTAGTTATAAGCCTCAAACGTGGAACTTTAAGAAGTAAGCCTGATTCAGGACATTTGAATGAGTGAAATTGCGATCTGTTTAGTACCTATAATTAAGAGTTTATATTAGTTATTGTATTCTTTTTTAAGTCTCTGTTTATAGAATATATCACAAGCAGGTTATTTTTAAAAGTCTTATACACTCATTGGGCTGGATTTTGAGTCATAAATGATACAGTCTGGCCAGTACAGATAAAGATTTCTTGAAGTATCTCTAATGTTGTTACCTGGAGAGTTTAGAACGGAACTTTTTTTTAACTTAGAACTTTTGTTAGTCCCAATTTCATAATTTAAGAATGTTAAGCCCTTAACACTATTGAATACAGCGAGGACCTTATATAGATAGAGACATTAATCTTCTAAGAATTATGAAACAGATAATAGCTCCAAAGCATACTGAACTAATTTTTTTCTGGAATGGGAATTGCAGAGAGGGAATTGCCAACAAAATGGATATTCAGGTTTGAATCTCCCAAAGATCTTACAAATGGAGAATATAACATTTATCATTATATTTTAGTTTCTCTAATACTACTTTCTGGTGTCCCACTTTTACATATTGAATCTTCCAATTCTTAGCAAAAATAGACATCCTGATTAATATTATGTTAGTATTATGCCTAACAAAATTTCTGGCTGTAGTTTGATTTCATATATATGGAAATACCTGTATCTAAGGGCTTGGTAGCTATCTGTCGTTCCCAAAAGAAGGAAACATATAGTAAACTTGAGTTTGAGTTATCAGTTTCAGCACTTGACAGTGTGACCTTGGACAAATCACTTGTTTAACCTCGCTGAGACTCAGTTTCCTCATCTGTGAAATGAAGTAACTCCCTTAAAAATGGGATGAAACGTTGGCACTGTTTCACAGTGATGTAGTGATGTAAAAACTGTTTGAAAGTTGTAGGTGTTATGAGCTTCCTACCTAGAGTATGCAATCTGGTTATTTAATATTTATTCAGTATCTGCTGAATATTAATTTTTTAAATGCTCTGTGCTGGCATGCTAGTTGTTCCTTTTCTATCAAGCTTGCTTGCTGATGTCCAAAAGGTATCATTCCTGGCTAGACTGACAGTAAATCTTCTGAGACTTTTATTCCAAGTTAAATTTACATGGAGATAGTTGTTACTTTGTTAATAGTGGTTAGTTTTTTTTCTCTTTTCTCTGTATTCTTGATGTGCAAAATACCTTTATATTTCTTTTTATAACCAGTGACTCTCAACTGGAAAGGCGCTTTTCCTCTGGATGAGAATCACCAATTTATGGGCTTATTTACTTTTGTTTTGAGGGGGTTCATTCCATATATGAAAGAGGAAAATAAATAATGTGCACTACAACCCTAAAACTTAATTCATTCTTTAAAAGTTTTGTTATTCAATGAAAAATAATTAATTGCATCTTTTCTTTGACTTTTGCATATATTACATTTTAGATAGGAAATGCAGACGTACCTGACTACAGTTTACTTAAGAAACAAGATCTTGTTCCAGGCACAGGATACAGATTCAGGGTTGCTGCCATCAATGGTTGTGGAATAGGCCCTTTCAGCAAAATCAGTGAATTTAAAACCTGTATTCCCGGTTTTCCTGGAGCTCCTTCTGCGGTCAGAATTTCAAAGGTGAGACATCAGGTCAAGACTTAATGATTTAAATTACTGAAATGTTGTACATGAAGTAAAACTATCAGTTTAAAGATTCCTTTTAGTGTCTGATGAAATGAGAGATATCTAAAAGGGGTGGATTAAATTTTTTAAAAATATTTTTTGCTAATCACTCATGATATATATTTATTTAAAATATTTTAATTTATTTGGCTGTGCTGAGTCTTTTTTTAAATTATTTATTTATTTATGGCTGTGCTAGGTCTTTGTTGCTGCATGGGCTTTTCTCTAGTTATGGTGAGTGGGGGCTACTCTCCCATTATGGTGAGCAGGCTTCTCATCATGATCGCCTCTCTTTTTGTGGAGCACAGGCTCTAGGGCCCAGGGTCTTCAGTTGTGGCACATGGGCTCAGTAGTTGCAGCTCGTGGGCTCTAGAGTGCTCAGTAGTTGTGTGTACTGAGTCTTAGTTGCAACAGGTAGGATCTCGTTCCCTGACCAGGGATCAACCTGGGCCCCCTGCATTGGGAGTACAGAGTCTTAGCCACTGGACTACCAGAGAAATCCGCATTCGTGATATTTTAAAAATTTATTTATTTTTAATTGGAGGATAATTGCTTTACAATGTTGTGTTGGTATCTTTTATACATCATCATGAATCAGCCATAGGTATACACATGTCCCCTCCCTCCTGAACCTCTCTCCACTGCCCACCCCCACTTCCCACCCCTCTAGATTATCACAGAGCTCCAGGCTGATTTCCCTGTAACCTCCCATTAGCTATTGGTTTTACACATGGTAATGCATATATTTCAGTGCTGCTTTCTCAATTAGTCCCATACTCTCCTTCCCCTGCTCTATCCATAAGTCTGTTTTCAATGTCTGAGTCTCTCCTCCTGCCCTACAAATAGGTTCATCAATACAATTTTTCTAGATTCCATCAGTTCAGTTCAGTTCCTCAGTTGTGTCTGACTCTTTGTGACCCCATAGATTGTGGCACACCAGGCCTTCCTGTCATCGCCAACTCCTGGAGCCTACTCAAACTCATGTCCATAGAGTTGGTGATGCCATCCAACCATCTTATCCTCTGTTGTCCCCTTCTCCTCCCACCTTCAATCTTTCCTAGCATCAGGGTCTTTTCAAATGAGTCAGTTCTTCACATCTGGTGGCCAAAGTATTGGAGTTTCAGCTTCAGCATCAGTCCTTCCAATGAATATTCAGGACTGATTTCTTTTAGATATGTGTTAATATATGATATTTGTTTTTCTGTTTCTGACTTACTTCACTCTGTATAACAGGCTCTAGGTTTATCCACCTTACTAGAACTGACTCAAATTCATTCATTTTTATGGCTTAATAATATTCCACTGTACATATATGCCATAACTTCTTTTATCCATTCTGAACAACATCTAGGGTGCTTCTATGTCCTGGCTATTGTCAGTAGTGCTCCAGTGAACATTAGGGTACATGTGTCTTTTTCAATTATGATTTTCTCAGGGTATTGCCCAGTAGTGGGATTAAAAAATGCTCAACATTGCATATTATTCAGTTCAATTCAGTCACTCAGTCATGTCCGACTGTTTGCAACCCCATGAATCACAGCACACCAGGCCTCCCTGTCCATCACCAACTCCCGGTGTTCACTCAAACTCACGTCCATTGAGTCAGTGATGCCATCCAGCCATCTCATCCTCTGTCGTCCCCTTCTCCTCCTGTCCCCAATCCCTCCCAGCATCAGAGTCTTTTCCAATGAGTCAACTCTTCGCATGAGGTAGCCAAAGTACTGGAGTTTCAGCTTTAGCATCATTCCTTCCAAAGAAATCCCAGGGCTGATCTCCTTCAGAATGGACTGGTTGGATCTCCTTGCAGTCCAAGGGACTCTCAAAGAGTCTTCTCCAACACCACAGTTCAAAAGCATCAATTATTCGGTGCTCAGCTTTCTTTACAGTCCAACTCTTCACATCCATACATGACCACTGGAAAAATCATAGCCTGGACTAGACGGACCTTTGTTGGCAAAGTAATGTCTCTGCTTTTGAATATGCTATCTAGGTTAGTCATAAATTTCCTTCCAAGGAAGAAGCGTCTTTTAATTTCATGGCTGTAGTCACCATCTGCAGTGATTTTGGAGCCCCGAAAAATAAAGTCTGATACTGTTTCCACTTTCCCCATCTATTTCCCATGAAGTGATGGGACTGGATGCCATGATCTTCGTTTTCTGAATGTTGAGCTTTAAGCCAACTTTTTCACTCTCCTCTTTCACTTTCATCAAGAGGCTCTTTAGTTCCTCTTCACCTTCTGCCATAAGGGTGGTGTCATCTGCATATCTGAGGTTATTGATATTTCTCCTGGCAATCTTGATTCCAGCTTGTGCTTCTTCTAGCCCAGCGTTTCTCATGATGTACTCTGCATAGAAGTTAAATAAGTAGGGTGACAATATACAGCCTTGACGTACTCCTTTTCTATTTGCTTATTATTAGAGAAATGCAAATCAAAACTACAACGATGTATCACCTCACACTGGTCAGAATGGCCATCATCAAAAAATCTACAAATAATAAATGCTGGAGAGGATGTGCAGAAAAGGGAACCCTCTTGCACTCTTGGTCGGAATGTAAATTTATACAGCCACTTGGAGAACAAAATGGAGATTTCTTAAAAAACAAGGAATAAAACTACTGTATGATCCAGCAATTCCACTACTGGGCATGATATTTTTAAGGACACAAATTTCAAGCAGAATTATAGCATCCAGATTTGGAAAGTCAGGGAGATCTGTGTATGCTTCTTATATTAATTTTGTTCTTGTTATAGAAACGAAAAGTATTATGCTAGAGAATTTTAATGTGTGTGTTCAGTCGCTCATTCATGTCTGACTCTTTGCCACCCCATGGACTGTAGCCTGCCAGGCTCCCCTGTCCATGAACTTTCCCAGGCATGAATACTGGATTGGGTTGCCATTTCCTACCCTTCCTAGTTGGGAAGGGGATCTTCCCAGCTTAAGGATCAATCTTGTGTCTCTTGCGTCTCTGCTATTGGCAGGCAAATTTTCACCACTGTGCCCTCTGGCTTTTAATTGGATTATATTTTATCCTAAGGTCATACCTCTGTTTAGAGAAGAAGAGGTCTGCTTTCAGATAAGAAAGATCTTGTTCTTTGGGTGTACAGGCAGACATTTAAGCCTAGTTATGTTTTTTAAAAGGGCATAAATTAAACATTATAGATCCAGGTAAGGTAAATTTTTAAAAATCAGCAACAAAAGTTGTAACATCTGATACAGTTACTTTAGTGAAAAGCATCTTGTGTTCTAAAGATAACATAATAAATGCTATTAAAGAAAACTTCAGAACCTTTATCTGTTTTTGTTTTTCTGCTCTCTTCAAGAATGTCGAGGGCATCCATCTTTCCTGGGAACCTCCAACTTCACCTTCTGGAAATATTTTGGAATATTCAGCCTACTTGGCTATCCGCACAGCACAAATACAAGATAATCCAAGTCAACTTGTGTTTATGAGGATTTATTGTGGTCTTAAGACATCATGTATAGTAACTGCTGGGCAGCTTGCAAATGCACATATTGATTATACATCCAGGCCTGCCATTGTGTTCAGGATATCAGCAAAGAATGAAAAGGGATATGGACCAGCTACACAAGTTCGATGGCTTCAAGGTAACAATAAAAAAGCACCTTTAAATTGATTTTCTTTTTTTTTTTTTTACTGAAGCTATTGTGATGATTATTTATTAGTAACTGGTTTTGGAGATTTGTCATTTAAAAGAATATTCTCTGACTGTATTTCTAGCAGTTATGAATTTGAGTTTGTAAGTTGTTCTTAAAATGTATTTGCTCAATTCTAGATCCAAATAAAAATAGAAAAGAAGCAAAGCCTCTCTGAAAATCAGTATATGAATTCTTCCCCATAGTTATAGCTCTATTATAAAGAAAAATAGTAAAATTAAGATAAAAGCTAAAGGCTTTATTACCCCAATATCTTTTATAAAGGCCATGTAACTCAGTCATCCTAGAGTTATTGAGATGATTCTAGTAACTGGCTGTTGTACACTGTGCTGTCTTATATGGTAAATGTTACCTACACTGAAAAGGTCCAGTCTTTGAGTACTCCCTCTCACTTTATTCTATATGAGCAGTGGTCCTCTAGCAACTATCTTCTACTGGATAATATTTGTAATACTGATTTTAGGAGCCATTTGATTCATTTCTTTGTTTATCTACAGTTAGCACAGAGCTTAAGAAATTAAAAAAAAGAAAGAAGCAAGTTCAGAAACTCTGCTTTGGAATTTTTATCATTTTCCAAGAATCATGGCAACATACAAAAAGATTAATTGGTTTTCTCGATTCATACCAGGTTGATATATTGAAATATATTTTTGGCCAAAGCACTTACCTGGCCCTCAGTTTCCTGATTAATAGATGAGGGAGTTAAAAAAAAAGTTTACCTTTAAGGTACCTTTCAGCACTTAAATTCAGTATGTTCATTAGAAGTGAAGTTTATCCCTAAATATTTTAACATCTGTCTTAATGGATCTAATTTTGCTTTTGCTGAAATTAAAATGTTCATAATTAAAAATTCAGAGTTTTTTGTCCTCCTTATCACAGAAAGAAAGAAGCACCTTAACAGGACATGAGTTTTGAAAGTGTTTTAAACATTTGTAAGATTTTTGTAAATGCTCTAAATGTTTTATTTTTGCATTGTTTTTACCTTGAAATTGTATAAACTTTTTTACAACTGAAATATAAGCATTAGACAGCTTACTCAGGTTCCACTACAACCTTAAAGATACATATAGGCATTATGGAAAGTCTGCTACAGGTGACTTGTTTTAAACCTTTTAGGAATTTCATGGTTCCACTGCCTATTCGAATCCAGAATAAATATATAGAGCAATAATTGCAGAAAAGACATTTCAGACTAAGCTGCAGTAACTGCAGGAGCACAGGTCTGTCCTTTTTATATCATGTAACCTTTTGCCGGTTGAGGTTGACTGAGTAGCTATGTCCTCAAACTTCATGTATAATACTCCCAGCAAAGATGGATTTAATTGTGCAGAACTGATATGTATGTATGTTCCAGTTACTAATTTAAAGTGTATAGAATATTTTAATATATAATTTTTGTAAAGAACTGGGATTTTTATACTACAGTATTTGTAATTAATGTGTCTTCACTAATTAAGTTTCTCTTGAAGAAAATATGCAAACTGTTAGACACGTATTGAGAGATTTCCAAACTCTAAAGGTAAAATAAATGCACTACTGTCGTGTTGTTAGAATACCTTTTTTGTGGCTATATGAATCCTTGATCTCTAAATGTGTACTTTACAAACAGTGTTTACAAGGAGCTTCTCTGGTTTGTTAGCCCAGCACCTGCCCTGGTGAGAGCTTCATTCTGCATTTGTTTAACTCATATGCATTGCTTTTGGCATATGCTTGCTTTTTGCACTAGTAGAATTTTAACTTACCTCATTATTATGTTTGTAATCATTTGTATAGCTTCCATAATATGTCTGATATAGGCTAAAGAAGTACTTAACCAAAGTTAAAATAAATGGTAAGCAATTTTGCACATATGTGTGTATGTTTAGTTATAAAAAGAGTAAGAATGCAAAGTTACAGTAAGTATATATTTCAAGCCCAGTCATTTTATAATCTACTTGCTTTATTAGGAAAAGGTCTGGCTTTTACCCCTTATTCTCATTAAGGATTAACAGTTTGTTAATCAAACTGCATTAACAGTTCGCATCTTGAAGCACTTCTCTTAATGACAAGGAATAAGTTGACTTTAAGCAAAGAATAGAATATTTGAGTGTGTACATTTATAACTATTTAGTATTTTGTTTTTTAGTTTACTTTGCTTAAATGCCTCTTCTGTTCCAGACTAGCAGGTGAATATGGACCTGTGGTTCTAAAATATGTCTTATTTTCTAGAGTGAAAGGCAGTCTTTGTATACCAAGGGATTTACTTTGAGAATTAGCCCAAATTCTTAACATTTTTTTTATAATTGTACATTAACTTCTAGTCATATTTATCCCTTTGATAAATGGTTGGTGACTGAAAGATGCCATAGAGAAATCTCTGTGGCTTTGACATTAATAATAAAAGATCGTTGAGCTATATGTTTATGAACAGAATGGATGGAGATAAATAATAGGAGAAGTGCATTTAGCTTCTTATGATTTGCACATTTTCTAAGTGAAGATCCTCTGGTGTTGCAGTGGGTTATAACATGCAGATATCTTTCGTAAGAGGATTTACACTGAGTTAAATTACTTTCTTTACTCCCCCTAGCTGAATAAGCAATTCAGATGTACAAGTCTTTGTGCCACAATCCTCCTGGACTCTGCAGCTTTGGTTCACATAGTAGTAAAAAGATTTTTCTGTAGCACGCTCTTAGAATTATGTTTTCTAAAATATTGTACTGACTTCATTTTAGTTTAGTAAACTTTTTGGCAACTCAACTAGAAGTAGGGTATTATAAACTCACTTTTATCCGCATTAAAAAAAAAAAAAACAAATAATCTGATTGCATGTATGAGCCCCTGCTCCCTCTAACCCAATCGCATAAATATAATCATCTGTAAGAACGTTAAACTGTTGACCCATTATTTCAAAGACTTGCAGATTAGCAGAGTTTTGTTGCAGAGATATGGTCTATATAACTGGAGATATTTTTTAAAATTGCAGCATTTGTAGCATAAAAATAACTTGTAACATTGGATATGAAGAGATTATTCGTATTTAAAAGTATTGTAGTCATCTGATCTTAAATGAAGTAGGTTACAAAAGAGACTTGGTCCTTGACCATTGAAGGTATAAGTAACTGACAGTTACGTTTTCCAAGACTAACTTTAGGCAGTTTTATGTACTGTGTACCAGTGACATGTAAAATAAAGCACCTTCTCTACTGTAACCAGTTACAGGTGTTATTTATTTTGAATTATGTGGAAGAAAAATTAGTGATGGTATAGTAAATCTGTAGAAATGTTGATTTTGTATAAATCACCTAAAATGATATGGACAATCTTGTAAATAATGTTGCTGTTAGTTGTTTAGTCGCTAAGTCATGTCCAACTCTTTGCGACCCCATGGACCGCAGCACACCTTTTCCTGCACTATCTCCCAGAGTTTGCTCCAACTCATGTCCATTCTGTTGATGATGCCATCCAACTATGTTATCCTCTGTTGCCCCCTTCTCCTTCTGCCCTCAATCTTTCCCAGAATCAGGGTCTTTTCCATTGAGGCAGCTTTTTGCATCAGGTGGTCAAAGTATTGGAACTTCAGCATCAGCATCCTTCCAGTGAATATTCAGGGTTGATTTCCTTTAGGATTGACTGGTTTGGTCTTGCTGTCCAAGGGACTCTCAAGAGTCTTCTCCAGCACCACAATTCAAAAGCATCAGTTTTTTGGCACATAAAGAATAAAATGTGTCTAAAAACTTATGAGTTAGTGGATTGTGTTTGGGAGTCATTTTCTGATACAAATATAAAGCTTCTCTAAACTTTATTGTAGCTAAACTAGTATGCTTGAAAGTAAAAAAGCAAATGGCTGCAAGAAACAGATTAACCTAGTTGTCCCGTTCCTTTTTTTTTTTGGTCTTGTTTACTTTTAATATTTTTTCTTTGTGCTTTTCATTTTAATTCATAGCAGCCTGTCTTCTGTCCTAGCTGCTCCATCAAAATGGCTGTAGCAAAGGTCAGGGATAACATCTCATTTCCCAAATCCGGTGAATTGTTTCATTGTACTTAATCTTATCATTTGAAACTTTAACCACTTTAAACTTGACACTTGCACTTTTAGCTTCTGTCAAACTGTGCCCTCTGTCTTCTTATGTACCTCCTCTGTCTGCAGTCCTCTTTTCCACTCCCACCTGTCTCCAGAGATTCACGTAAATGTTGCCAATATGATGAAGCCTTTCCTGACATAATTTATTTCTAGGGAGATTTGACTCCTTTTTCCTGTGCCCCCACTGCCCTTTGTTCAGTCTTGTCATAGCAGCCTAAAAGCTGTTGTGCCTTTGTCAGCATTGTTCCTCTCCCTCTGCCAGGTGGTAGGTCTCTAGGGCAGAGACTGGGTCTTTATCTCTCTTCCATATCAGCCATTTAGCTGGTACTTAAATATTTTAACAAATGATTAAAGAAAATTGTCTCTTTCCATACTCCCCCTCCTCTTCTCAAATGGCATCAAAGTGCAAGGGAGGCTTTCAAACGGAAAGAGATTTTAGCAGATGTAATAAGCTTCTGGAGGAAATACAAGCTCCACCTTTGTCTTACTCTACCCTGCTGTTTCTTAAGTTCCTAAGAGAAGTTCTGAGATAAGTAAGAGATATGTTACTATGTATTTATTAGGCTAAAAAGGATTTAATAGGGGTGTGTATAGATATCAAGAGGGATTCTTTGATCTAAAAAGATATGAGCATTTAGTGAAATCGGTTGGCATTACTAGATAATGATTTTTTAATGATCAGGATTTCTAATGATTTTGGATGATAAGGAAAATGAGCTAAAAATATTTCCAAAGTCAGTCTCTGATTTCCACACAGGAAAGCCATGGACAGTTGTCTAGAAGAAGCTACCTACCTATTTAATACGTAAGCACAGGGAGCTGCTGAAGGACACAGAGCCCCAGCATTAGTACTGCACTGGAGTCTGTCAGGCCACAATGGTCACCTCTAAGCTTACAGGACAGAGGATTTTTACTTGAAAATAAAATGACAGTGGCACACCTTCCTTCCAGGTTTCCCAGTTATACTTGGGAGTTCTTATATAGTTATGCATTTCTATAACTCAGAAAAGACTTTTTAAAAATCAAGCCTGGAAAAACATGAACTACAGCATTCTGGGGAGGAACAATTAATTCTAAAAACTGAACGATGAAAGAAAAAGCTATACCAGCCTCCTTATCCAAAATAGATTTCTGTATCTTCTATTTCTGTATCTGTATATGTTAAAAAGTAAATGTTTATTTTTGAACAAAGAGTTCAATTCAATTACTCTTTGAAGAAAGAGTAATCTGTCCACTAGCAATTCATGGTCCAGCAAATGTCCAGCTCTGACCAAGGGAATTATCCATTCCTCCTCCTCTCTGAAAAGACAGAGTGGAAGTTCCTTAAGAGCTTGAGGAAAGTCCCCTCCCTATTTCTCTTTTTCTTAGTGAAGGAGGGCAAAGCTACAGGTATAATAATTATATCTGATTTAACAAAGGTGTGGGTGTGCCACTTAAGGCAGCATAGCATATAAGAGAGTGGGTGAGACCCTGTAGGTTTTGTCAACTGCTTGGTCCAAAATCATCCTGCAGCCAGTTGCTGTTTAGCACTTCCTGGTGGCAGTGTCCATTCCAGTTCACATATGGATAAGATTTTGGGTCTTGCAGCCAACAGCCTAGGATTTTAGTAATAGCATAGTGATGTCTGGAACTTTCTGAATGACTGGAACCCAGTTGGGGAGATAGGACCTAAAGGATACTCTGTCTGCTCTCCATTTCCTGGGAATGTGTTGCCAGCCATTTGCTTCCAGGCCTAGCCCACCTCTTGTACCAACTCCCTAACCCAAGATAATAACTTTGGCCTGTGTTGTTGGGTACAAGGCATAGATCCAGTGTTTCAAGATTTTTTTTCTTTCAGATTTCTAGATTGAATACCAAAATGTATAGTTAATCCCCTCAATCAGATTAAATTGCACTTTAACTGTGCCTTGTTCAATCTGCAAAATGTCACTGCTGGTGATGACTCTGGCAGAGACATGATTGCAAAATTGTTATGACACTTGTGACCAACTTGGGCACCTGTTATTGACCAGTGTGGAGAAACTAGCTACCATGCACTTTATTTTTCAATTGCTTAATACATAAATGCACTATTAGGAGAATGTGCCAAAGGGAATTTGTACTTTTGAAAGTCAACAGAATTCAGTAGAGTCAATGTCTTCTCAGTTTATTTTGGGATTTGCATCACTTATCATTTTATTCTCCACTTATACAAATAATTATACCCAGTGAACAAAGTAACCGGTTAACCAGAATCATGCCAGTGGCTGAACCAACTTGGCAGAGCAGCACTGTAATACTGCCATCTCATTAGATCCCAGCTTTCTGGGAACGTAATTAACTTCTGTGAAGAATAGCTCGTATTTATTCCTTTCTTACTATGTACTTCTTCCCCACCAGTTACAGTAATTGGCTGATTTGCAATGCAGAACAGTGGCTGAAATATCAGATATTCCCTCTCTTTGTTGGTGAAATTGTATCACATAACCTTTTATTTTTTTCTTTTTAAAATGTTTGTTGAGAATAAAATGATCACACATGTCTTCAGCTTAAGAATTAGAATACCCTCAGATGTATACAGCTCCCCCACTTTGCCTTCCTTCCACACATACCACATGAGGTAAACATTATTCTGGATTATTTGGTAACAACTCTCATGTTTTTATTTATGGCTTTGCATTCTATGTTATGTATCCCTAATATATTATTTAGATTTACTTGTTTCTGAACTTGTATGTAAATGGTATCATGTTTTATATATTCTTCTGTGACTTTTTCTGACATTGTTTTTGAGATTCTTATCAATGTTTATGCATGTAAGTGTATTTCATTTGTTTTCACTACTGTATAGTATTCCATTGTATGACTGTACCACAATTTATTTATCTGTTCCCCTGTTCATGGAGGTTTGGATTGTTTTCAGTTTTGGCTATTCTGAATGACACTGCTATGAGCATTCTACCAATTACAGTGTAAGCTCCGTGTGGGCAGGGGGTTTTGTCTTGCTTCATCTGATTTTGTCTAACACATTCACAATGTCTGGAACAAGGCTGGTACGTGGTGGATGCTTAATAAATATCTGAGGAATGAGTGAATCCTTGTACATGTCACCTGGTGCACATGTGCAAGAGTTCTCTAGGGCAGTTGTTTTCAAATATGGTCCAGGGACTCTTGAGGACCCTGACATCCCTTCAGAGGGGAGTCTGTGAGGGCAAAACAATTTTCATAAGAGTGCTAAAACATTATTTGTCCACTTCACTCTCATTTTTCACATTTAAATGTTTTTCAGATATATGACGACATCACTCTGACAGCTTACCAAGGGTGTACCTGTATATTTTTGTTTTGAAAATGTGTTTTAACTTCTACTATGGTAAATTTTGATAAGTATAAGCCACATGAACAAGAAGCTCTTTGAGGTCCTCAATTTTTAAGGCTGTATAGAGGTTCTGGAGTAAAATTTTGAGAACTGATGCTCCAAAAAGCAGGTTTCACTTAGTCATGCTGAACTGTTTTCTTCAGCATTTGTACCAGTATGCTCCCACTGGTAGTGGTTGAGTGTCATTGCAAATGTTTAGGTCTTAGCAAACACTTAATCTTGACTATCTTTCATATTTGCCAGTTGGGTGGCAATTATATAGTATCTTACTGTGCGTTTAATTTGCGTTTCCCTGATTACTAATGAAATTGAATGTTTTTTCATATATAAACGTGTTTCCTCTTTGTGAAATACCTGTTCATGTCTTTTACCCATTTTTCTGTTGATGTCTTTTATTTCATTGATTTATATAAATTTCTTTATATATTCTGAATCCCAGTCCTTTGTCACTTAAATATGTTGTATGTATTTCTCCCAGTTTATGTATTATCTTTTGTAATTGTATTGAAACTTATTAGCTTGGAGAAAATTGGTATCTTTTCAATAATGAGTCTTCCCATCCAAAAACATTGTATATTTCTCCATTTATTTAATATCTCTCAATAAACTTTTAACTATTTTTCTCCATAAAGGCCTTCATGTCTTATATTAGTTTTCTTTTTTTATATATATTTTTTAATGCTGTGGTAAATTTCTTAAAATTACACTTTCTAATCTAAGTGGTTCTTACTGATTATAGATATATTGTAGCTATGTGTTGATTTTGCATCTAGCAACCATGCTAAATTTTTATTAGTTCTTATAATATATTTAGATGTCTTTTGAGTTTTTTATATAATCGCATCATGTGAAATGGTGGCAGTTTTCTTCCTTTTCTTGAACTTTCTCCCTTTAAAAAAATTAATTACATTCTGTACTTGCTAGGACTTGTAGTACAATGTTGAAAACTGATGATGAACATCCTTGTCTCAGTCCCAGTTTAAAGGGAATGCTTTTAACATTTCAGTTGACTATGTTTTATTTTTTTTTCCACAAATGGCCTGTCCTCAGATTAAGGAGATTCTATTTTTGGTTTGCTAATTGTTTTATTTTTTTTTAATATTTATTTATTTACCTTCATCGAGTCTTTGTTGCAGCTTGCAGGATCTTTCTTGCCTCATGCAAGATCTTTTGCAGCACAGACTGTATTTGTGGTGTGTGGGCTTAATTGCCCTGTGGCATGTGGGGTCTTAGTTCCCCAACCAGGGATCAAATTTGCATCCCCTGCATTGCAATGTGGATTCTTAAACCAGGGAGGTCCCTGCTAATAGTTTAATATGAATGAATGTTGAATCTTATTGAATGCTTTTTTCTCATTTATTTAAAGGGATGAGTTGTTTTAATGTTACCGCATTGAATTGATAGTTGACTTTTTAACATTGAACCCATCTTTAGTTCCTAGGATAAACCCAATTTGGTCCTGGTGTGTATGTGTGTTAATACATTGTTGGACTCAACTTGCAAATATTTTCTTTAGGATATTTGCCTCTACATTCATGAGTGAAATCAGCTTATAATTCTTTTATGTCCTGCATTGTCTGTTTTGGTGTCAAGGTTATACTAATCTTACTAGATGAGTTTTTCAAGAGTGTTTAAGATTGGAACTAGTCTTAAAGCCAGTGGTCACTAAGAGCATGTAAACTGTTGATCCATTTCTTTGAGGATTATAGCATCATTAAGCTATATTATTTTTGAGTCAGTTTTATTAAATTTAATAAATTCTTCTAGTGATTTCTCCATTTCATCTTAGTTTAAAACTTCTTGATATTGTTATCCATATTATCTTTATATCATTTTAGTTTCCACAGCATATGTAGTTATGACTGTTTCTCATTCCTGTTTACTTATGCCTTCTCATTTTTTCATCATTAATCCTTCCAGAGGTTTGACTGGTTAACCCACTAGTCATTTAAAAAATGTGTTTCCAAATGCTTGGGAGGGTTATAGTTGTCTTAATTTTTCTATCTAATGTCATTTTGCCAGAGAATATGAGCTATAAGATCTGAAATTTGAGACTAGCTTTATGATTTATCTTGTGACCAATTTTTATACATGTCCCATGTGTACATTGGTGAGTGTATATTCCTCAGTTGAATAGTGTCCATTAGATCAAATTTGTTAGTTGTGCTGTGCAGATCTTCTTTACTTGATTTATCTTATACTTGGTTCTTATTTACTGAAGAGCCTCGAGATTTCATTATTAGCAGATTCCTCAGTTTCTCTTGAAGCTGTTTTTGCTTTCTCTTTGGGCTTTTAGATGAATGCATGAGTGCTTAGTCACTCAGTCGTATCTGACTCTTTGCAACCCCATGGACTATACCTCACCAGGCTCCTCTGTCCATGGGGTTCCCCAGGCAAGAATACTGGAGTGGGTTGCCATTCCCTTATCCAGGGGATCTTCCTAACCCAGGGATTGAACCCACGTCTCGTCTCCTTCATTGGCAAGCAGTTTCTTTACCACTAGCGCCACCTGGGAAGCCCAACTTAGAACTTTTCCATCTCCCTGGTGAATTGAATTTTTTATAATTATGTAGTGACTCTGTGAATGCTGTTTGCTTTTATCTTTTTGTTGTTACCTTTATTTACTATAGCTATATTTTGGTTAGTGTTTATCTGAGTATCTTAGATATTTCTTTAGCCTCACATTTTGATACACAAGACCACAGAAAACTTCGAATAGTTTGATAACATTTACATCTACTGTGATTACAAATATAATTTGGACTTATTCCTACGATTTCTATTTTTATGCTCTCATATCATCTTTTTAAAATTTTTGTCTATTTCTTATCTTTCATTTTTTCCCTCGTTTTTTTAATTTTTTATGAGTTCTATTTGTTTTACAAATGTACTTGTTCTTTTTCTGTATAATCTTTTGCTCCTTATTCATATTTTCCATGCTTCTATTACTTTATATCAATACATCATTAATTTTTCTTGTGTTGATACCAGTATTCATTGTGGGTGAGTGTACTGTATAAATTTGTTGGTTTTTCATTTATGGTGCCATTTCCCCTTGTTTTGTGATATCCGAAACTTGTTTTCCTTGGGAAAAATGCAAATTACATGAAATAAGGACTGAAATTGAGATCTCCAGGAGAATTTGTCTGTTCTGCCAAACACCTAGGAGCCAGTGAGACCAATTTTAATTATGATCTTGAAGGTTCTCTGATTTCAGATCATGAACCTTGAGGGCTCACCAGTGACGATGAATTGGAGGGTGGTAGTGATTTAGCCCCCTGCCACCCAGCACCAAACAGCCAGGTTCCTCGTGCCCACTTCTCAAGTGGTAGCTCAGCTAGATTCTGGCCTGAGTGAGCCTCAGGCTTTCCGTCTCATCCCCTAGCTACTGGCAGCTTCCAAGTTTGACAGAACTCTCGTGGCAAAGGCGGGCTTTTGTGCTAGCTTCCCTTACAGGTTTCCTGTTTGCACTTCAGTTTTGGCATTTTGTAGATGCCTTCTACTTTCATGTCAAATCAGTGATAAACATTTTAAAAATATATATTATTTAATACTACTTTAGATTGTTTCTTACATTTTTTCAGCATTTGTTTTTTTAAAGCAGGAGTTACTGAAGGTATCTAGACTGCCTTACTCTCGGAAAGGAAGTAGAAATTAAAATTTGCTTTACTTTGCCCTAATATAAGTAGGAAATATAATAGGTTGTAGTCTATTCAGAATTACAGGATGCCTTGTTCTCTCCATTGTACTGTCCTGCAAGACAGCACTTTTATAGTATGGAATTGTATAGAAAACTACTTTTTTAGTCACACTCTTCCTCCACAGTAAAGAATGGCTCTGCTATTTCCTTAAATGGCTATTAGCCCCAATATTACTTGTGTTGATTAGTGACTGCTTTGGTCTGGAAAAAAGGATTTGGTTTCCTATAAACCTAATATTGGGCATTATATATGCATGAATGGGCCCTTTGACATACCTGTCCTGGCTGAAAGGCACTATCTGTTATGACTTGTCTGTTCCTAGCAACTTGTTTTCAACCAATTTATTGTTTAGTACTAAGTTGTATCCAATTCTTTTTGCGACCCTCTGGACTATAGCCCGAGGCTTCTCTGTACATGGGATTTCCTAGGCAAGAATTCTGGAATGGATTTCCATTTCCTTCTCCAGGGGATCTTCCTGACCCAGGGATCAAATCCGCACTTCCTGCTTGGCATGCAGATTCTTTACCACTGAGCCACTGATTACCCAATGCTTAAAGGTTCAGGACTGTCTTTTCAGATGTGCTTTGAAATTAAGCCCTGGAAAAGAGGTGTAAAAGTAAGACACAAAACTGTTACCGTTTGCACTTAAGAGTACACTCAAGGAAGACCTAAATTATGCCTTTTTAAAAGAGGCAAAAACTTATGCTGTAGTGTGAGAGTTTTTTAATCTTTTATTTTTTTGGAAGATGGAGCATTACCTATCAACTTGTAATTTCTGCCCCTAAAACCAATACATAGCCATTAGGTCTCTACAGACACAGCCAGCACTTACTTTACTGACTTTATGTGGCATGCTTGGTGGCATTAAACTTGGCAAAGGAGTTCTTCTAGTACATCACCTTGCACAGGTGTCTATTTGATATGCAGTGCCAAAGGAAATTGTCTTTGGAGTAAGGTCAGGGAAAGCTGTAACTGTATTAATAGGCAAGCTTATATCTCAAAATGTGACGCCCAGAAGCCAGTGATATGAATCTATCCCATTGCCGTCTATGGTCCATGATTTGAAAGGATTCTGCCTTCTGGTTTTAAAATTCTTAAAATCAGGTATATAAAGCAGCACAGTCTTGAAAGAAACATCCAGGAGTCTATAGCAGCCAGCATATCCGCTATTACAATACAGTCTTGGGTGGCGCTATTTTCTGTGATGATTAGTACAGTTTTTACACAAGTTTTAAAGGCTTTCCTAATGAAGTTTAAACTAAGATCTGAAGGATGAGTAGGCCTTAGCCAGGCAGAGGAAGAGAAAGAATGTTCTAGACAGAGGGAAGTTTATGTGTTTAAAGCCATGGCAGGGTGGTGGGAAGAATCAAGGAACAGGGCACAAGGAGTCAGTGGGCCAGGATGGCAGCACAGAATGAAGCAAGAGGAAGCTCAGCTTGGTGAAATTAAGCAAAGTAACATTTCCAGCTCTAAAAGAAAGCATAAATTAAAACTGAGTATTTTTTAGACAGTGTAGTATAGCTCTTTGAAAGACAAAGTTAGTAGAGTTCTGTTTTTCACTCAAGAGCACATTGTATGCTTTATAAGTTTAATGCTATATATGTATATGTAAATTATTACATAAACTAATCTATAAATAGTCAAATTCAGGGAGACCAAAAATATACATTTAAAATTGACTGGCTTTGGGAATTCCTTGGCAGTGTTTAGGACTTGGTGCTTTCACTGCCAGGGGCCTGGGCCTTATCTCTGGTTGGGAAACTAAGATCCTGCAAGTCGTGTATGTGGCCAAAAATATAATAAATTAAAAAAAAATTTTTTTTCAGTAAAATAGACTAGGCTTTTGGTAGAAATCTCATCCAGTAACATTTAAGTGACTCAGAAGCATAATTTACTACATAAATCAACAAATAATTGTCTTGTTTTAGACTGCTGATAACAAGTTTCCCTAAAAGAAAATATATTTTCCAAGAAAATTTTACACTGCAAGATTTCATTCTTGGTGAATGGTAGAAACTATTTAAAAACACTTTCTTTAAATTTTTCATGCCTAATCGATACTGCTGTGAAATCCTTTTAGTTGGGCCTTCATAATATCTGTGTTCAGTTAGCATTATTAAAGGTTAAGTGGTATACCTGTGACCCAGTAAGGCAATCCAGAAAACTTGAAGAAAGGAAAATACTGCATAGGTAATATACACTAAGAGGAAAAGAAATACAAATAGCTTAAAACATCATTATAACCAAGCATATGACGCTAGGAAGGTAGCATTAAAAAAAAACTCTAGAGCATCTCCATTACAATGAGGTAGTGAGGGTATATAGAAGCTACTTAAGTCCTTTCTTCTATGACTTAGTCACTGATACCCATGTCTCTCTTAGATTCTCATAAAGCAGTATGTACACAATTATTTTAAAAACTCATTAACTTGCAGGTTAATGTAAGAGCTTATGTGGGCTTCCTGGTGGCTCAGGCGGTAAAGAATCTGCCTGCAGTGCAGGAGGCCCAGGTTCAATCACTGGGTTGGGAAAATCCCCTGGAGAAGGAGCTTATTAACGTAAGAAGTTCCAGGGAGGGAGAAAACACGACATTCAATTACATGTGACATAGCCAGGTGAGAAGGCAGCACTGTCTCTCACATGCATCAGAGGGGACTATGGACCTGACACCTGTAGGTGGCCAATGTTCTTTCAGAGTCTGAAGCCCATATAACCCAAAGTTGACCAATTTTACCTTTTCAAGTTTCGGTACTAATAGCAAATTATTAAATTTAGAATTTCGTTCTGGTATATATTGATGTAAATTTTAAAGTTGTTCAATTCCTTTTTTATCTTGATTCTTAAACAGCCCAATCTTTAAACTTTAGAGAAAGAAGCTGATAACCAAAGATCAAGTGCTTTTATCAGTTATATAATGATATACTGCCTGGATCAAATAGAAGATATTTCAAAAATACAATTATATATGCATCAAAAGCCTTAATTTTGCATATCTATTAAACCAACAATTCTGCTAATAGAATTAACTTGAAGAAAACAGTCATGTATGTACACAAGATTCAGTGAAGTGTTGTTTATAACTGAAAAGATGTATATAGTCAAAATGTCCAACAGAGGATTAAATAAATTATGTTTCAGCTATACAACAAAATAATAAAGAAATTAAAGTAGAACTTACGTAATGACCTGGGAAAGATGTTCACAATATATTGTTAAGTGAAAAAAGCATGTTACAAAACAGTATGCAAGTATGAGCCCATTTTATAAAAAATATACATATTTAGCAAAGTAAAAGGACAAATATTTACCAAAATATTAACACTGGTTACCTTTAACATTGTAGGATGGTGGCTGATTTTGCTTAACCACCCTTTTTTGCCTATTTGAATTTTCTGTAATAAGATTATTCTTTAAATGGGAAGGTAAAGCGGGAGTTATTAACTTCAGATTATCCCAGTTGTGCCCTCAAAACCTCCTTCTGGCAAAGAAAATGTTTCTGTCCAGCCCATATCTGGGAAATTGCTTCTCCATTGTAAATTTGAGTGTTCTTTCAAGATGACAGTCACTCAAAGTGTCTTTTAGGCAAACTATACAAGAGCAATTGTTGATTAAAAAATTATCACCAAAAAGAACAGGTGAGAAAATACAAATCTCCTCACTTTAAAAAAGCAACAACCCAAGTGCAGTGCTATTAAATTATACAAAGTTACATTATCTAAATTTAGTTTATTGCAAAGATCAAGACAGCACACTAGAAGTTGGCAGCTTCTCCTTCATACCATTCACAGCACTCACTCTGCTCTTCATTTCATTCACTCACCCATGCAAAAAAGGTCTGTACACACACAATGATGTCTGACATTTCCTGGTTCCCATAGTATATTAGGAAACTTGACATTTCAATTAAAAAGGTAAAATGAGGACATTTACCATCAGACTAAAATTCCTCTTCTGGAAGAGGGTATTATGTAGTATTTGAAGATATGCTTTGGAAAAATCATACACAAAATGAAAGGGGCACCATTTCTAGAGCACTAGGACTACAATAAACTTATGAATTCCAACACTCATAATAATATAACTCGAAAACAAATCTTGTCTTAACAAAAGCTCCAATAAACTAAAACTATCTTAACAGGCACAAGGAACAGTGTAAACACTGTTAACGGGCACCAAGTTGAATAGGGCAGACAATAGTTGCTTCTGCATTCACACTTAATCTCTCACTTACATTAAAAAAAAATGGTACTGTTTAAGCTATGAATGTTTTACAAAAAAAGTTAATTTTTAATAAATATGGCAAATGCTAAAAAGCTAGCTAGGTTATCATGCAAGATATTATATAACCAAGACAAACTCAAATTTATAATAAAGGCAACTTGCATTCAAAATGAACTCTACCCTTATATTTTATTAAAAGGGCAAACATCATGAATTAACCCAGCTGCTTACTTGAATTACAAAAGTAACATGATTCAATATGAAAATAAGAAACTGTCTACAAATCTCTGACAGTAATAAATTGCAATATACAATGCATACAGGAGTCATACAGAGCAACAAACTCTCGTACAAAACAAAAATATTTTAATACCTTTAAAATCCAAATTTTTCTTTAAAATCATTCATGAAAAAGATTCTCAAGTCAGAATTAACACCTCAATTAGTCAAGCATTGGGAAGCTACATTACAGCTATTTAATATACAAAGAGACATCTTTTCACCAGTCAGTTCCTTCTAATGTCTCTGTTCCAGAATCTGTATACAGACTTGTTTTTCCATACTCTCCGTTCCATCATTTCTTCAGATCATGAAAACTGAATTTGCTGAACACCAGAAATCTAAGATTTGAAAATTTAAATTGAGCATAATTAAAGAAAATAGTTTAAAAGTAGCATGTATACTATAACATTCAAAGAATAAAAACAGAAGGCAATGAAACATAAGACTAGTTCCCATCCCAAATCTCCATTCTTTCTACCTAAGGGAGCTACTTCAATAATCTCTTGTATATCTTTATAGAAATCTGTGTGAATACACTCATTCCCTCAATATCCACGGCAGACTGGTTCCAGAATGTCCTGTGGATGTCAAAATGCACAGATGCTCAAGTCCTTTAGTCAGCTTTCAGTATCCATGGGTTCCGCACCTGCAAATTCCATCTGCGGATTCAACCAACGACAGATTGGAGACGGCATATGATCCACAGCTGGTTGAATCCATGGTGTGGAACCCGTGGATATGAAGGACAGACTAAATGAACATCTGTGTACATATCTGTAACTGTAAAAGAATACTATACACAGTTATATATTTTGAGAAAATGGTTTTTAACAACCCTCTTTATCCAGTTCTTAATAATTATGTTGATGTTAACTGTGATTTAAAAAAAAAATGAATATAATTTAAGTAATTTAAAATACAAAAAAAGTATAGTACCTGTTGATATGATGTTGTGTAAACCATAACATTTTGTTGCTGACCATCTGCAGTTATTAAGCCAGCTGGTAACTGGTTAGCTAAAAGACAAACAAACAAATGCTAAAGTAGGCAAAGAAGTGCATCTGCTTTCTTGACCTGAATCTTAAGGCTGGGTGATTTTCCATTTAAAAAAAGTTTCCCCAAAAGCACATTTTTTCCTATAGCATTTTTTCAGTTTTCTGAAGTGTACTAACTGCTCATGTGCATAAAAGATGGATTAAGTTTCTGATTCATAAATACACCTAAACTCTAGGCTTAGGCTTGGCTGAGAACAACACTTATATAACTAAGCAGTATGTATTTTAAATATGAGAAATATATAATATATACATATAAATTTTACATGAGAAATATAGTCACCATAGACCTTTTATTTCACCAATGCCTAACGTCTCAATTTTTAAGAAACCTTCAGTTCAAATTTATTTAAATCGCAAGATTTAATATTGTAAACAATTCTCAATATTCCTATCTCATGAATCTTAAATAAAAAATTAGGGACTATGGAAATCAGAACTATTGGTAAAAGATTATAATCTCTGCATAATTAAAATGTACACACTTATCTCTCACAGACTTCAAATATAAGGGCATGAACTAGTAAGAACTATTCAAAATAGTGCTATGTCAAAACACACAGTGCTAATATTCCAAAAGTTCCACTAAAGACATATCCTGTTAATCACTGCCAACAATTTAGTTGCATAAATGTATCATAACACTGCTTACTAAATGCCTCATCTGTAAGCTCTTCGCTTAGTCCGTCTGTAGCTGTGACTGCTCCACCAATTCCTTTCTCTCCTTTCATAGCCTGGGGAAGAAAATGAAACAGTAATCACTTGTACTCAAAACAACAGCAGCAACAAAAACCTACTTCCTAAATAAGAATGCTTACTTAGTTCACAGAATTAGAAGCTTCTATTATTATAAAACTATTAACACTTCTGGTTAATAACATATGGAGAGGTCCTTCAAAATGCTAACTGCTATATATGCAGTAGTCATCACAAGACAGTGTTAGTAATGACCTAGAAAATCTAAAATATTTATGAGTAAAAAGTTATTCTAATTCGACACTACGTCAAAAGGAAAAGTCCAATTACAGATGAAGTAGTCTGCAAAATATACTCAGCTTGCAAATCTACTACAAGTGATCCCAATATCATTTAACTATATACACATCTCTTGGCCAACTGGGCAGCACTGAGGCAGACAGCTGGGAGTTTAAAATTCCTAAATCAGAATTACAGTTTGGATCAAAGACCACTTAAGTGTCTGTCCACTCTCAGGTTCTAATGATCTAATGATGCTGAAGATCTGGAAAAGTTCTGTAAAGAATTAACATATTCTCTTCCTACTCCAGTCATTTTGTACAGATATCACAAAGTTAATGGGATTCTAACACTAAAGACATTAAGAAAATATTTTGAGAGTAGTATGAATCTGACACCCAAGTTGGAGTGTAGAATTTAAAAATATGCTGATCTCAATTCATTTGCACAAATTCATACCATAGGCAAAGTAAAACCAAACATGAGATATAGAAAAATTTAATTAATATAAGAAAATGATATAGTTGTAGTTCCCTATCTTTTTATCTAAACGGCCCCAAGCTCTGAGATACTACCTCTTTAAAATTAGTAACAATAACAGCATGTGGTATTAATGACATTATTGACCATTCAGTATGTGCCAGGCCAAGGGTTGTACATGGATTGTTTTACTTTGTCTTAAGTCCTATTATTAGCCTCACTTTACAGACCAGGAAACCAAGGCCTAAAGTACTTAAATAGTCTGCCCAGGGTCATGGAGTTCAGCATCCAGGTGGTGTAAATCCAGAGTCCATGCTCTTTTAGTCATTACATAACTATGCTGCCATTAATAATAAACAAAGGGAAAAAGAAAGGACTTACTATGTAAGTTCAATAATATAAGTGATTACATACTTCTGAGAAATGATTCACATGTTTAAAAAGTTAAAGGGAATAGTGTACCTTAATTTTCTTAAAAGCATAATGGGAGACACTTTACTTACCTCTCTGAACTTTTGAAGGTATAATTTCAGAGGTTCTACATAACTGTCGAAGCCTAAGGTGGACATGGCAAAAAGAATATCTTCTCCATTGATTGTCTTCCGTTTCTCTTGATGGCATCTTTCACTTGCTTCAGATGTTATAAAGCTGATGAACTCGCTTACACATTCTTGAACACATTCTTTGGCATCTTTTGCAATCTGAGGAGAAAAATCAAAGGTAAATCTGCAGGGCATATAATCACCACTTTCCTAACAACCTGCAAAAATAAAAGGCTATTCAGAAGAATATAAATTTCAGTTAATGACTGTTAACCTTTAATCTTTAAAAATATCTGCTAGTAACACTGAATAATGCATGCTATCAAAATTCGAACCCCCAGAGTGAGACTGAAAACTCAAATACAAGGAGAGAGGCTTTGACAGCTATTCACAGAAAACAGAATTTAGGTACAAAAGCAACCACTAGATGACTCTATTACCCAATAAAGATGAAAATTCTTACTAACCAAATGCTCAAGAAAATCAATCCTGTTATGTCTGGAGTGTACTGTGGGCTAGACTCAAGTCCTGCTTCTCTGCCGTGGCATTTCCACCAGTGAGGACACCAGAAAGTTTTTAAAAACAAAATAAGTTTGTGTAAGGCTTACAAGGGAGTGAAATAATGACATCTAGTGACATTTTTATTAATAAAGACACGAAGTGTCAGGAATAGGTTTTGAGTTTATGAAAAAGCCTACCAAAAGAAGCACACACCTGTCATCTCATTATAAAAACAATTCTTCACTAAGCGATCTAGGGTTTCAAAGTGAAACTGTAATAGAGTAAACCATGCAATTCCAAAGTCACATCTAACAGCAATAACCAAATCCTTCCTGAAACACACTTTCACCTCCATGCCTATTTTACATCCTGGAGAAAAATAACAAAGAGTTACTGCATAAATGCAGTCAAGCAAGATAATATAATGTGAGCTGTATACAGGACTTTAGATTTTCTAGCAGCTACGCTAAAAAAAAAAAAAAAAAGAAAAGATGAAATTAATTTTAATATATTTTGTTTAACCAAATAAACCCAAAATATTACCATTTAAACATAGAATCCTTTTAAAAGTTGAAGTATACGTCAATAAAAAACATTTTAAAAATTGAGGTATCTTTATTCTTTTTTTCATACTATGCCTTCAAAATCTGGGGTATGTTTTATATTTACATCACATCTCAAGTCAGACCAGCCAACATTTCAAGTGCTCAGTAACCACAGGTGGCTGTGGCCACAGTACCTGTGGCGCGGGCCTGCTTAGGTAGCAGTCAGTAGCAGCTGTGCTTCTTTCCCCTTAACACAGGAGGACCACTCAAATTGCAACATCTAACAATATAATTTAATAATATACTTCCTTGTAAGCCTTATTACTTTCCTAAGTATTTTCTAAGCTACAATAAAATGAGAGAAAGCTTATTATGCAATGTAAAACAATATAAAAAGTGTGGACTTCAGTTCAGACCAAGTGATAAGCAGAATGACAATAAGTTTTTAAAGCTGTTATAGGTTAACTATTTATATGGGTGTTTCTCTATGAGACAAAACAACTTAGAAATATCGTGCCAAGGACTTCCCTGGTGGTCCAGTGGTTCAGACTCTAGGCTTCTATCATAGGGGATACAGGTTCAAACCCTGGTGGGGAACTAAGATCTCACATGCCATGCATGGGGCATGGCCAAAAATAAATAAAAATTTTTAAAAATCATGCCAGCTGAAATTTAAATGTATATTAACATTTACAATTATAGACAGAGTTTCCAGATATATAGACTTGGGGGGAATATCCATTAGTCCAACATGATCCAATTTTGATGCAACATTTTAGAAGTTACAACTTCACAGACCCCAAACCTGATAGTTCTAACAATGTACCTATTTTTAAAATGATTCTTAATTCTGTTTTATCTGCTTCCAGCAAGTGGGGGAGGGGGAGCTTGGGGGATATAAGAAAACTGAAATTGGAACACTGCTCAGTAACCAAGTGTGTACCACTGAACTAAGTATTCTGCTGAAAGGCTGAATGACTGAAATCAATAGCTAACTACATTCATGAACTGTGTTCATGTAGTTTGACCTTCCCCCTCTTCACCCCTGAAAAATAAAACCTAGTTAAATTTCTCCTCTGCATTACCTTTCCCGTTTGAGGTATGGCGTTTTTCATTATCCTTGCAACATTTGCAATTGGAAGGTATATATCTTGTTCTCTAAAACTTTCTTTTGAACCGTTTGTGTCTTCATGATCATTCATGCTGTCCTCAGTATCTAAAGGAAAATAACAGGTTTATAGGTTCTCATAATTTTTACTTCAAGACAGAGAAGACTACCCTGAAACAACCTAGGATACATTCTGATTCATCTCCTAATTATTTTTCAGGATTAAAATGGCAGGTCTTTACACAAGTTTCCCACAGCCATACTGAATAAATATCCTCATTAATTTCAAACCCACTGCCTAGAATACTTTTATCCTCAACTCTGCCTATTAACCCTCCAAAAAGCTCAAATACGTCTCTACTGCACCTTCAGAAGCGATCTCTCTCACAAAATATCACATGTGCTTCTTTGTCTCTTCTCTAACACATTCTGTAATTCTTATTTCTCATTCTCCTCTTAGCTTTTGGCTGAGGCCCAGTATCAGCTTTATGTTCTTCCATTTGGTAAAGCAGCTTCAACAGAGGAGGTTGTTGAACAAATAAATATTTGTTACATAACTTAGCTATAAAACATAAGAGACTGATCTATGGCTCCATGCATATAGCTAAGAGGATGTATTAAGAGGATGTATGTTTATCCAAAGCCAAGTTTATATAGGACAGAAAAACTGGACGTGAATATTACTGACCCAATTGGATTATTACTAAGGTAGTAATAGTTTCTGAACAAAGCTATAGCGGTAATATAATCTTCTTACAAAAAGTAAATTTTCAAATTATACAGATGTAGATATAACTGAAGTGTTCACAGTACAAGTATCCTTTTATGATTAAATGCAGTATCCTGAAAGTAAACTTCCCATTCTTTTATATATGTTACATAAGAAAGGTACTTGATTCAATTTTAAAATGATGTTATCAAAATTAACTTGTTTGAATTGTTTAAAAATGAAGTAAATAATCAATCACCCACCGTCAACTACCTTCATCTTAGTATTTTTTAATTCTACTCATCAGAATGCCACAAAAGCAAATTATTTCTAACAGGCCAACATAATGCTGCCATTCTAATACACAGTTAATACTTAATATTGAATAAAAAATAAAACTACATATGCTCATAAGTACTGGAAATATAATAGCTAGCACCCACCCACTAAAGAACTAGTTTACTCTATCAATTGAATAAGAATTTTTCATATACAATCATTCAGAAAACGAAGATCATGGCATCTGGTCCCATCACTTCATGGGAAATAGATGGGGAAACAGTGGAAACAGTGTCAGACTGTATTATTTTGGGCTCCAAAATCCCCGCAGATGGTGATTGCAGCCATGAAATTAAAAGACGCTTCCTCCTTGGAAGGAAAGTTATGACCAACCTAGATAGCATATTCAAAAGCAGAGACATTACTTTGCCAACAAAGGTTCGTCTAGTCAAGGCTATGGTTTTTCCAGTGGTCATGTATGGATGTGAGAGTTGGACTGTGAAGAAAGCTGAGCGCAGAATTGATGCTTTTGAACTGTGGTGTTGGAGAAGACTCTTTGAGAGTCCCTTGGACTGCAAGCAGATCCAACCAGTCCATTCTAAAGGAGATCGGTCCTGGGTATTCTTTGGAAGGACTGATGCTAAAGCTCAAACTCCAGTACTTTGGCCACCTCATGCGAAGAGTTGACTCATTGGAAAAGACTCTGATGCTGGGAGGGATTAGGGACAGGAGGAGAAGGGGATGACAGAGGATGAGATGGCTGGATGGCATTGCTGACTCGATGGACATGAGTCTGGGTGAACTCCAGGAGTTGGTGATGGACAGGGAGGCCTGGCGTGCTGCAGTTCATGGGGTCGCAAAGAGTTGGACACCACTGAGCGACTGAACTGAAGTAGGGAATCAGTAACAAATTAAAGAAACTGTACTAGCTTTAAAAAAGCATACTATTACAGAATTCTTTTCTAAAACCCATCATTCTTTTGAAAACTATTTCTAATAAAAATAAGCAAGTACACCTTTTAGACGAACACTGAACTGTGACAAAAGATTTCAAATTTTCCTGTAAAGACAAAAGTAACCTAGAACATCACATCAATAAAATTTCCACTTTCTCATTTTTCCTACTTGTGAATGTGTTTCTAATTGTGGCTTTCTTACCATCATGAGGCTGTATAACATAATGACTCCCTCCAATATAGTCTGCAGAAATCCCTAGTTGAGAAGCATCTGTGGTAGAACTGTCACCATCCATCTACAAGAAAAAAAAGCTTTTCAATAATCTTCAATAAAATTTATCTAAAAAACTACATAATAGATTCAGTGCTCATAAACTGTTATAGGATGAGTCAATTTTACATAGCTTTAAGCTATGGAATGTTTACTAAAAGAAACATTTACTAAAGTGTTTACTAAAGAAAACATTTCCACTTCTTGTTTTGGAAACCTTTTAATCATATGCCAACGATTCTCCTACCTACACTCCATTAAGTGATAAGCCTACAGGGAAATAAATCTAAAACACACGTCTTTCTTTTCAATTGCATAATCCTCAAATACCGTATAGGCAAGCGTGACTTACAACCTAATTTATCCCTGGAATAACAAGAAGAGCCAAAATCAGCTTGTCAGTGAGTCACCTGGAAGTCACCTATATCCAGCATGTGCAGATCTCCTGCTAAAGCCAGGTGTATTCCTACACGAGCATTTTTGCTCTTGCTGCAGACTTTCTTTGCTATCTCAGAAGTTCTACAGAGACAATGTCCTGGTTCAAACTATTGTTTGGTATAAGAAACATGGATTTCTTGCACAGTTCTGTACCCAAGCAGCCCAAAAGTATACCCACATTTTGAACAAGCTCATCCCCTGGAACTGAAAGGTTCATTTTCACTCCTCCCTACCCCCTACTCCCAGACTTTTGACTTATACAGAAAAAAAGAAAAGGAGGGGTCAGGGAGATTGGAGATCTGCATATTAAAATATGAAAGTGTTATGCTGCTACTGCTGCTGCCAAGTCGTTTCAGTCGTGTCCGACTCTGTGCGACCCCATAGACGGCAGCCCACCAGGCCCCACCGTCCCTGGGATTCTCCAGGCAAGAATACTGGAGTGGGTTGCCATTTCCTTCTCCAGTGCATGAAAGTGAAAAGTGAAAGTGAAGTCGCTCAGTCGTGTCTGACTCTTAGTGACCCCATGGACTGCAGCCTACCAGGCTCCTCCGTCCATGGGATTTTCCAGGCAAGAGTACTGGAGTGGGGTGCCTGTATAACCACAGACAAAAATGAGTGTTAAAATGAGTATTTTAAAAGAACCCTGGGAGTCCCTTGGTGGTCTAGTGGTTAGGATTTGGCACTTTCACTGCTATGGCCCTGGTTCAATCCCTGGTCAGGGAACTGAGATTCCTCAAGCCACGCAGTGTGGCAAAATAAAAATAAAAGAACCCTGCTTATTTATATGTATGGCTTAGTCCCTTTGCTGTTCACCTGAAACTATCACAACATTGTTGACTGGCCACATCCCAGTACAAAATAAAAAGTTCAAACAAAACAAAATAAGAACCCTGCTTAATTTTGCTCAGAAGTAAAAGAAGGAGAATCTGGAAGGAAGAAAAACTAAAACCATAAGTCCTGAACTGTCTCCATTCCAACATGGCAAATCCTGGAAGTCTTTCTGCTTTGCAAATACTATTGAAAACAATAAGGGATTGGCTATTTGTGGGTAGAAATTTTTTGAATGTGTTATCTGAATAAAAAATATAGCAAAATTAAATCTAATTTATATATGTTTTTCAAGGAGACACCTAATCCAAAATGTTTATCAAGGTTCATGACCTAGCACAAACTTGAGGTTATTAACTGCAATATTTGAGTCCTTATGCAATACCTCTTTTCCATCTCTGTTGGATTTTTATCTATTAAATAATACTAAAATACCAAGCTAGTTTCCAAGTATTCAACAACATGGCATTTGATGCATCTGTTGAGGGGCAGAGCAAAGAATTCACCTACTTTTAATAATTTGTAGAAGTACAGGGTACCTATTTATGATGCTTCTTAGTGCCCTCTAAGAGGAGGTAAACGATAGTCAGTGAGCTTGGATTTAGACTCTCACTGATCCCTAAAAACAAGCATCCTTACCAGTTAAATGTATTTCTATACAAAATGGAAATAATAATTTCACCTTCCCCACCTTAAACAGCTAATATATGCATGAAATATTACCCAATTATAAAACACTATTTTGATCCTAAAATGCTAAAAAGATACTAGGAGAATAGCCTTTAATAGATATGATGATGGATTTACTACCCATGAAAAAGTTCAATTAGGATAGCTGTGAATTGACTGGTTTTTACAATGCCCTAGGGAAGATTAAGGTACCAGAGACAGGATCAAAGTGGTTGTTTAAGTGTGTACAACTGGAAACAAATCCAGTTTGTTTTTTTAGGAAGGTGGGGGGGATGAAGCAGTAACAAATCTTTTGCTAAATCAATGTCTACAAGATAGCCTGGGTTTTTAATTAGCTTTTGAGCAAGACTGTTGAAATAACCATGGTCTAAGGCAATGGCACCCCACTCCAGTACTCTTGCCTGGAAAATCCCATGGACGGAGGAGCCTGGTGGTCTGCAGTCCATGGGGTCTCGAAGAGTCGGACACAACTGAGCGACTTCACTTTCACTTTTCACTTGCATGCATTGGAGAAGGAAATGGCAACCCACTCCAGTGTTCTTGCCCGGAGAATCCCAGGGACGGGGGAGCCTGGTAGGCTGCTGTCTATGGGGTCGCACAGAGCCGGACACGACTGAAGCAACTTAGCAAGAGATTAATTAATTTATAAATACAATGTAAAAAAGTATTAAAGGCAAAAAGTTTAAGTCACATTATCTTGTCCTGAACTGGAATTAGCAGCAAGATCATCACCAGAATTAATAGCATTAGCTTCTAAACCTCAGTCTTCCAAAAAATATTTCTACAAGTATTTCATAGAGTTGTCGGAATTAAAAAAAGAACAGAAACCTACTAAGGATGGACTTTGGCACACAGTGTACTTAGGAGACATCACGTCTCGCCATCCCTCCTTTGAAGATGAGCCACACATCATCCGCTTAGTTGTGTGTGTCTTTGGTTCTGCAAGCCTTAGCTTTTCTGTCATTTCACCACTCCTGTCTTCCTCTCCTCTATTTTTCTACCATTAAAATCCTGCCTGATACTTTAATCCCAGTGTTCATCCATCTTCCTGAATCTGATTTACCCTATTCTGTAAGCCAGAAATTAGTGTTCGCATCTTTGAATCCCCAAGGCTCTTACCATTCCACATATTAGCCTCATCTTTGATGCCTATAATATGCTAGCTATTCTCTTATTTATATGTATAAAAAATGAGGGGGGTAACTTGCTAGATACATCCCAAAGGTTTTTTCTAGTTCTAAAACTTCCTACTAAAATTTCAAAATAGTTTGTAGAGCATAAGTAAGCCAGTGAACAAATATTTACCAAGTAAGCACCTAGTATTTATCAGGTCTGTACCATGTGCTGATGACCTAACAGGTCAACAACAAAGACAAGGTCTCTGTCCTGTCTTGTAGAGAAGACAAATATTACGTAAACTGGGGGCAAGGAGAAGGGGTGGGGAGTGCAGCCCATTAACATTTCCAAGGCACAGGCTTTGGAATCAGATCATCTGATTTGAATTCCCTGCTAATAACTGGCAAGTGGGATGAGCATAGTACAATAAGAGTACTCAGTAAATGTTATATATAGCTATTAAATAATTATAAATCATTAACTAATTGCTAGTGCCCAATGCTGAGGAAAACAAAGATGTTTTATGATACACTTTTGGAGCTGACTCCATAAGGGACCTCAATCAAGGAAGGGCATCTTAAGAAGATGACATTTACACTGAGACTGAAAGGTGAACAGCAATCAGGCAAACAAAGATAGGACAAGAATGTTCCAGGCAAAGGAAACTGAGACACAGTACTGGTGGCCTGGAATGAGCTAAGTAGAGGCTAGGTCAAGCAGTGCCTTGTGGACAAGAGTAAATCAAATTAGAGTTTTAACAGAAGAATGCCAGCCCGATTTCTTTTTAAAAAGATCACTCTGGTTACAGTCCCGTGTAGACAATGAACTGGAAGGAAAGCAAGAATGGGGTCAGAAGACCAGTAAGAACCATATGCTGTGTTTAGGGCAAGAGTTCAGGCCAGATGACGAACTTTCCCAGTATTGACAGGAAACAGCACTGGAGAGCAGAAGCAGAGACTACAAAGCTTTTTCGTTGGTAAACTCAGCAGACTTGGTGGCTGACTAAGAGCTAGAGCAAAAACCAAGGATAACGCTGGGATTCTTACAGCTGGGGAGACAGATGGCTTTCCCTGGAGAATGCAAAAGCAAGGGGAGTGGAGTGCTGGGTGATGAAGGGAGCCCAGCTGAAGCTGGTGACCAGGCATGTCTAGTGGAACCAATAGGTCCAGCTGTGATACTTACAAGCTTGATAAGAACAGAGAAGCTAAAGTGGTGGATTCCATCCAGACAGCAAACAGGAAAGAACACAAGGGATACTGATAAGAATGATCAATCATTAGATCCAAGGGAAATGAGAAATCCCAACAAGGAGTTAAATCCCATTAAATTAACTATCCTAAAATCACTAGATCCAAGGGAAATGAGAAATCCCAACAAGGAGTTAAATCCCATTAAATTAACTATCCTAAAATCATTAGATCCAAGGGAAATAAGAAATCCCAACAAGGAGTTAAATCCCATTAAATTAACTATCCTAAGTATTTAGTTGAACTGATAATATTGTTCTCTAAAATATTAAGTGCAATAAATGGTCAGCTGATTAAGTAGTAAATTTTATTCTGTAATTTTTTGATGGGGCAGTATTTTAACTACACTAATAATCTGTTGATCAAATTGCCAACATCCGCTGGATCATGGAAAAAGGAAAAGAGTTCCAGAAAAAACATCTATTTCTGCTTTAATGACTATGCCAAAGCCTTTGACTGTGTGGATCACAATAAACTGTGGAAAATTCTGAAAGAGATGGGAATACCAGACCACCTGACCTGAAACCTATATGCAGCTCAGGAAGCAACAGTTAGCACTGGACATGGAACAGCAGACTGGTTCCAAAAAGGAAAAGGAGTACATCAAGGCTGTATATTGTCACCCTGCTTATTTAACTTCTATGCAGAGAAACACTGCATTATGAGAAACGCTGGGCTGGAAGAAGCACAAGCTGGAATCAAGATTGCCAGGAGAAATATCAATAACCTCAGATACGCAGATGACACCACCCTTATGGCAGAAAGTGAAGAGGAACTCAAAAGCCTCTTGATGAAAGTGAAAGAGGAGAGTGAAAAAGTTGGCTTAAAGCTCAACATTCAGAAAACGAAGATCATGGCATCTGGTCCCATCACTTCATGGGAAATAGATGGGGAAACGGTGGAAACAGTGTCAGACTGTATTATTTTGGGCTCCAAAATCACTGCAGATGGTGATTGCAGCTATGAAATTAAAAGACGCTTACTCCTTGGAAGGAAAGTTATGACCAACCTAGACAGCATATTGAAAAGCAGAGACATTACTTTGCCAACAAAGGTTCATCTAGTCAAGGCTATGGTTTTTCCTGTGGTCAGGTATGGATGTGAGAGTTGGACTGTGAAGAAAGCTGAGTGCAGAAGAATTGATACTTTTGAATTGTGGTGTTGGAGAAGACTCCTGAGAGTCCCTTGGACTGCAAGGAGATCCAACCAGTCCATTCTAAAGATCGGTCCTGGGTGTTCTTTGGAAGGACTGATGCTAAAGCTGAAACTCCAGTACTTTGGCCACCTCATGTGAAGAGTTGACTCATTGGAAAAGACTGATGCTGGGAGAGATTGGGGGCAGGAGGAGAAGGGGACGACAGAGGATGAGATGGCTGGATGGCATCACTGACTCAATGGACATGAGTTTGGGTGAACTCGAGGAGTTGGTGATGGACAAGGAGGCCTGGCGTGCTGCAATTCATGGGGTCGCAAAGAGTCAGACATGACTGAGCGACTGAACTGAATAATTTGTTGCACAAAAGTGTAAATAGTGCTCTTTTTAATGTTTAACACTTACTGAACACTTTCTAAATATCTTATGCAATGTTCATGACCCAATGAAACACGTGAGAAAACAGAAGTTATATGAGGCTAATGACTTGCCAAAGGTGGCACCCTAAATGGGAGTAAGTCTGGAGTCTCATATGCCAAGTACTGTACAGTATTTGTTCTTGATGGGTTTTCAAATAGTCCTTAAGCCTATATCTTTAATTTGCCCCCTCTAAATTCTGAGTCTACTGACTGTATACTGAAAACATTCAAAGATGTTCCTCAAGCAAGGACAATATTAACTTTCCCATTTTCAAAATGAAGCTACTATGAAGCGAAGTACTGTATAAAAAGCACTTAGCAAAATGCATGATACAAAGTAAGAACTCAACAAATGTAACCTAGTATCATTACTGGCTCTTCAAATACAGTTCTCATCTTCTTCCCAGGCATAAGTGTTTTCTCTTTCACACAACCCCTTTCACTTGATCTCTGGATCAGTTCCTTATCTCTGTAGATAAGGAGTAACACAATGATTCCTCATCTCTGATACCAGCTTCTTCATTCTTCCTTAAACATTCTTAATCTCCCTCATTAAACACATTGAAGGACACAGACACCTACAACCTTAATTCTGTTACACATTCTGGTTCATTCTCACCCTGACAGTCCTTACACACCCTCTTCATTCCAACTGAAACTCCGTAACATGTGCGTTTCCATCCCAACAAGATAGTGAAACTGCTCACAAAAGTTGCCAGAGATTTTGCCTTCAACCTACTTGACCATTCTACTATTCTTTGTAGTGCTGGCTTCTGCTAATCCCACATTTATGCTTGGAATTCTCCTTCATTTCCAAAGCAGTATTCTTCCCCGCGCCCTCCCATCCCACTTAACTGTTAATTTTAACCAACAATCATTTTTTCTTTCTTCCCTTACTTTCTTAATAAACTCATTACATATCACTTCTATGCTCATAAATCCTGCATCTACAACCATATCGTGACTGCCACTCACGCAAGCCAGGCCTGTAAGATATGTTTGATTATCCTGCCACTGGAAACTTAAGATACTGGAAAATGAAATTCAACTTCCCCATCCCTTGCAGGGAGGCAGTAGAGGGGAGCTCCTTTTGAACTGTTCCATTAAGAACAATGCCATCTCTCTATTCCTCCAGGCTAATTATACAGTGTCATCGTAGGCTCTTCCATCTCCTCCAAGCTCTACCTAATCTGTGACCTCTTTTTAAATGTTTTCTGGATATGCCCTTCCTTTTCTCTTTCCACTGGACTACAATCCAACCTACTTGGGTACATAATGTTTTAAGACTAATGTCACTGAAACATTGCTTTTATAGCTCTTGAACCTATGATGGTTCTAAAAGTCTTCCATGTCAAATCCAAACCTAGTTTTCATGGCTTTACATGAGTGATTCCCTTCTTAAACCTAACTAAACTAAACCAGTTGAAAACTGATTTTCAACTCTCTTCAGGGCTAAAAAACCTTATTTATGGATCACCAGGTACAGTTCTTTTGTTTAATGAGTGAGGTAATCCTGTCTCAAGGAAGTTGTGACATGCCTCATGTCACAGACATAGTATCCCATTCAAAAGTAAGTATTCAGACAGGCCAAGTGGTATCTCTTCACTAGATTACCCTGTGAGATCCCCACCTGCACCATGCAGATCCACTTCCCTGCCACCAACAAAAGTCACTCAGCCCTGCCTTCAGGGTTCAACTTCTGGCGACAATGTCTACCTATCCAGCCCTACTCATCCTTCAAGGCTCAGTTCCAGCCCTACTAGTTCCTTCTGTGACATTCCCAGCTACCCAGCCCACCACACCTCTCTTTTCACTTGTGCTACCCTTAGAACCAGCATTTTCTGTTCCACACATAACTTGCCTCTAAATATTCAATTTGACTAAAGCCCTGCCAGCTAAACAGCCAGCCACCTGAGATGGGACAACTTTTAACCCTGCGGCCCAGAGGAAATACTTAATACATGCAGGTCACTGAGAAGAAGGAAGCAACAGGAATGGGGAAAGGTACTATCTGGGGAAAGGCACTCATTCTAGCAGGAATCTCCAGTATAAACCAGTTATAATTTTGTTTTCAGTTAATTACAGTTCAAATCTAATTAACAACCAGAATGATAAAACATACTTACTGTCATGAAATACGCGAGAACCGTGTTGTCAGTGGTACTCAAGAACACCTGCCTAAAAAAGGTGTCTAATCTCTGCCCAATTTCACCCTAGAAGATAAACATCTATTAGTAGTTTAAAAAAAAAAAGGTATAGCCCATAGGCTTTCTTCCTAGTAAAAGTTTTAAAGGCATGTATAATTTTACCTACTATTATTTAATGTAATATATGGCAATAAAATGATGCAAAATGCAAGCACCCAATAAATGTTTGTTAAATTGGAAGATATATTTTGGAAAACTTACAAAAAAGTTAATGCCATTGGGGAGAGATATTGCTTTTCCAACATATATTTAGTCATGTTCATCATAAATATTCATCACAACACACCAAATTATATAATATGCAAGAGACCAAAAAAAAAAAAAAAAAAATCACATCACGTATCTAAACTATTTAAAACACCAACACCCAGACTTATCAACTTAATTTTTTGCTGAGGGTTTTCTTTGTTAGGGTCCAAAAGCTCAAAGGGGGAGACAAATTTATCTCAGAATATATGCTTTTAAACATCCCATATTATAGTGAGAAGACGAATGTTGCCCAGAGAACAACAAAATCAATTAAAACCTTTATTTATCATTTTAAGGCACCACCATTTTGGACTAAAATTGCATTTGGAAAGCACTTCATTCTCACTGTAAGGCATAAATAGCTGAATTAACTGGCATCAACTACAACGTTACAATCTTTCTCATTTGCTTTTCCTTTTCTCAAGTAAAACAAGTAAATGGAGAATGAGGGGGACAAAAACACACCCTTTCAGTGTTAATTTTTAAAGGAATAAAAAATATGGATATGCATTCAAGCATGAAATCTAGTAAATAGCAGAAAAAATCGTAACCACTGAATTGAATTTTAAAATGCCATTACAAGGGTCTAGGCAGCAAGACTGGCTGGCACTGTCTACTCTGCTATAATCTTAAGAGCAATTTCTAATTTCTTTTCAGATAACGTCCTCTTTCTAACCTATAGTTGCCCGGAAAATTCCTTCCTTGTAGCTTTAAGTGTTATTTTTCAAAGGGAGTCTGGAGGAGGGTAGGGGGAGAATCTTCAGAACACTTAAAATGTAGGAGCTGTATATATTTATGTATTTTGCTCGGGGAGGGGGTGCACACCTCACTACAATCGCTCACCCAAATAGTTGAGTCAGTATATATTTAGACTTGCTACATTAAAAACACTATCACCGCATATGGTATATATTTTCTTAAAGGCAGGTTATGATATATGTGAAAGCTCAAGGGAATGCATACATCTGTTTAATGTTTAAAGAAATGCAAATTTGTATCCAAGAAAAGCAGCAGACTCTTCCTCCACCCTCCAGTCTCTGGCATCAAGACCCGAGTTTTGCATCAATGCAATCCCTAAATTAAACTACAGGAGCAGTGTGAGGAAGGAATAATTGCCTTTTGAGGTATTGGGATTAAACTTTTTATTTTACAAGTAAAATTCCTATTTGTTAATGCCACTTACATTGATCAGGTTACCTCATCACTTCACATTGTTGATTAGTTTCCATATCAGAGAGCGGAAACCATCCCGGCAATTCGTGGCACGAACCGTTGAGTCCACGCAGGTTAAGAGGGATGCTATTCTTTTTTTTTTTTTTTCAAGTCTTACATTACCTAACCTTGCTTAAATCATCTCATTAAAGTACTCTAGGCAAGATTACGACTTGTGGGTGCCCCGTAATTCTTTGTTCTCGGAGACTACTACTCCTAAGGCCCGGCACATCCTCCCCGCCTCCCACCAAAGATTAAAACCTTAGCCCAATCCGGAAAGCTTCCTTCCCACCTTCGGGGCAAGTCCAGGGACCGCAAGCCGCCAGATGGCTGCATTCTTTACGCGTAAACCAGACTGCGGGGAAACGAAATCCACTCCTTCCTCCCGGGGACCTGGCTTCCTCCCCTACGAAGGTAAGCGGGCTGGCCCCGGCCCCCCGGCCCGCTCGGCCGACCTGTCAGTCCCGCCCGCGCCGCGCGGGCTTCCCTGGCGCGCATCCCCCCGACTCGCCCGGCCCAGGCCCGGGCCCGGGCCCGCGCCCAACGCCCGCCGCCTGCCCGCCGCGCGGCGCCCGGGGTGCCGGGGCAGCAGACAAAGCGGCCCGGCCCCGCCGTGCCCCCGCGGGCGGGCGGACAGGCGGAAATGGGGGCGTCCCCGGGAACCCCCGCGAGGGGGCCAGGCCCGGGGGTGGGGGCAGGATCCGGGCCGGGGGTCCCGGCCGCGTCCCCCGCCCCCACGGCCGGCACTCCGCACAAAATGGAGCCGGTCGGGACGCAGCCGAGAGCGGGCCCGACGGTGCCCCGGTGCTCCCTCCTCGGCTTCGGGCCCTGAGCTCGGCAGCGGCGAGCAAGAGGCGGCCTGGCCCGCGTCCCGCCGCTCCTCGGCCCGGCGCACAAAGAGCCGAGGAGCGGCCCCGCGCCCGCTCCCCGGCCGGGCCCGCAGCGGGACAGGCCTCGCAGGCGCCCGCCCGGCCCCGGCCCCGGCCCAGGCGGGAGGGCGGGTGGGCAGGAGGGAGGCGAGTGCCCCCGGCCGCGGCGGCGTTGGCGGCGGGGACGGCGCCGGGAGGAGACGGACATTTCATTCGAGCTAAAGTGGAGTCGGTTTAGGAGCGATCATTGGCCGAAGCGAGACACAAACCTCCAATGCAGCCCTGGTTGGCTCCCGTCTCCAATCGGCTGTTTGGTTGGACAGAAAATGGCTGCGAAGGAACCAGTCCCAGCGCGGAGCTCCGCTTCCAGGACTCGGCCTCCCCTCCCTCCGCCGCGGGCCGCTTCCCTCGGCACGACACCCTCCCTCCGCGCCTCCCGCGCGCCCTCCCGGCGCGGCCACGCCCCGGCCCCGGCCCCGCCTCCGACCCCGCCCCACGCGCCCGGTGGCCGAGGCTCCGCCAGCCTGCAGAACCGGCTGCAGGCTGCGGCGGGCCGGTCCTGCGGGGCTATCCTAGCCGTCCAGTGGCCTCCTAGTTCGGCTGGGGCTTCCAGGGACTAGGGCCCGAGTGAGCTGCTGCTGAGGTCTGTGCGGAGTTGCTTCCCGCGGTGTTTTCCCCAGGCTTTGGGAAGGGTGATTTCTTAGCCCGCCCTCTTTTTTCAATCCCCTCCCTCCCCCCACGTGGAAGCGTCTCACCAGCCTGAGTGCAGCTGCCTGCGCCTCGATTTTTAAGAAGGGTAAACCAAGGTTAGAAGCCTCGGGCCAGGGCGACACCCGAGCTACAGGGTGGATCTGTGCGGCGATTGCCTCCTGGTGCTGAAAGTACCTCGTGTTCGCCTTGTGTCGCTGTAAATGTTGCCACAAGCACAGCGGTCCTTCTCAGTCGACCACCGAGCTCCGGTGTTAGTTTTTCAGATTCCATCTAAAGATACAGTCCTCTCCTTCAGGTTTAACAAGTTGTCAGACTAGTGAGCCTTCACCCCAGCTTCAAATATTGCATATCCCTTAAAATATTGCGCATCCCTTAAAATATTGCAACACCAACGTGTGGCTTTTCCCAACCAGATGACATTTGGACTGCAAGACTCCATGGCCCGTTCTTGCTTCGGTGCAAGCTCCCTCGCTGTCTTTCGCTGAGTGCAGTCTGGATCGGTCTTCCCTGGACCGTCAACATCACAGATGGGCGGCGAGCCAGACACCACTCGCTGCAAAGCGCGCAGGGTTTTTGCAACCAGAGCCGGGAATCGCGTTCCCTTTACTTCCACTAAACAAGTGGCTCCGTGCCACATTAAACTTTCCAGCTTTAATCATTTAAAAATATATAGCTATGTTTTATTTATAAAGCTCCTACTGTTGAGCTGCATATTTTCACATTTCTGGAGCAAATAAGAAAGCAAAAACAAATGAAAGACTCCAAATTATTCCAAGAGGAGTAAGTAAGCAATACCACCCTGGGATCAGACAGTCTGGCTTGAATTCCAACTCCCCCTCTTACTGGCATGTGACCCTAGCCAAATTTCTTCACCTCTGGGTAAGTACCGTAACTACCTCTGCAATAGGAGTAATAGTAGCCACTTCTTAGGATTGCTTGGAATTTACTTAAAGTAAATGCACATAGAAAGCCCTTAAAAAAAAAAAAAACTTGGCCCATTAACTTAAGATATTTGTATTACATGAATTTCAATCTCCATCAAACTTTTTATTTATTTTTAAAATTTTTATTTTTAATGTGGATGATTTTTAAAGTCTTGATTGAATTTGTTACAATATTCTTTCCGTTTTATGTTTGGGTTTTTGGCCCTGAGGCATGTGGGATCTTAGCTCCCCTACCAGGGATCAAAACCACACCATTTGCATTGAAAGGCGAAGTCCCAACCAATAGACCACAATGGAAGTCGCCTCCATCAAACTGTTTTTAAACTGTTATTTGCTAAAAAGGAGTAAAGTTGGCCTATATTTTAACTCCTCCCTTTCTTTATGATTATCAATAGTTTTAGGAGTGAAATCATGTACTCAAAGGTAGAAAGTATAAAAAAGGAAGAATAGAACTGGAAGTATGATGAATCCACACACTGGATGATGACTCAAAAGATGCAAAGATGGCTGACTACTTTCCCTGAATTCCTATGGTATTATTTCAGTGCCACTGATCTAATCTACATACTTAATTCAGAGTCAACAGATTATCCAGCTCCTACTGTCCACAAGCACAGTGCTAGGAGTGTGGGGGCTACAAAGGTGAATAAAGCACTGTCTTTCCCCTGGGAGCTACCACGAGGAGACAGGAGACCCAGGCCACACCCCCTCTGCAGTTGAATGCCAGTTACCCAGCCTTGACAACCTGTGTTCTCTGTGCCTCTAAAACCTGTGTTCCAGAAGCCTCCAGTCAACATCCACCATGTTTCATGATCACACGGTGAAAGAGAGGGATGTGGATCACAATTTAATGCTTAGGAAAAGACCTTCTCTGGACTAATCTTGACTTTGTATTACAGGCCAAAGGACAGGTAATTTGACTTCGTTCCTTTTCTAGTCCATGAGCTTCCCTGGTGGCTCAGATGGTAAAGAATCTGCCTGCTATGAGGGAGACCTGGGTTCGATCCCTGGCTTGGGAAGATCCCCTGGAGGAGGGCATGGCAATCCACTCCAGTATTCTTGCCTGGAGAATCCACCTGAACAGAGAAGCCTGGTGGGCTACAGTCCATGGGGTCGCAAAGAGTCAGACATGACTGAGCGACTAAGGGTGCACATACTTTCCTAGTCTGTACACCACTGCTGCTGCTGCTGCGGCTAAGTCGCTTCAGTCGTGTCTGACTCTGTGCGACCCCATAGACGGCAGCCCATCAGGCTCCCCCATCCCTGGGATTCTCCAGGCAAGAACACTGGAGTGGGTTGCCATTTCCTTCTCCAATGCATGCAAGTGAAAAGTGAAAGTGAAGTCGCTCAGTCGTATCCGACTCTTAGCGACCCCACAGACAGCAGCCCACCAGGCTCCTCCGTCCATGGGATTTTCCAGGCAAGAGTACTGGAGTGGGGTGCCATTGCCTTCTCCGGATTTCCTCTCTACTCCCCCTCTAACTTTTATATCCTATTTTCCCCTTTGCTCACTCCACTTCCTTTTATCTTTATGGCAGGAACACTCCTGCCTCAGGACCTTTGCATTTGCTATTCCATCTGCCTAGCACATGCTGCCCTCTGATAACCACACAGCTCACTCTCTTACCTCCTGCCATTTCTTTGTGACACCAGCCTGTTCTCTTATCTAAAAACTGTAATACCAGGGGCCTTCCCTGGAGGTCCGTTGTTTAAGACTCTGCACTTCCAATGCAAGAGGCATGCGTTTGATCCCAGGTCAGGGAACCAAGATCCCACATGCCCTGGGGATGCAGCTAAAATAAATAAATATTAAAAATGCAATTTCAGTTCCCTTCCCCCACTCTCTCTTAACTGCTTTATTGTTTTTTTTTCAGTAACACTTTATCACCTCCGACATGCTATTTATCGGTCAGTTGAGTTCAGTTCAGTCGTTCAGTCGTGTCCGACTCTTTACGACCCCATGAATCGCAGCACGACAGGCCTCCCTGTCCGCCACCAACTCCCGGAGTTCACACAGACTCACATCCATCAAGTCAGTGATGCCATCCAGCCATCTCATCCTCTGTCATCCCCTTCTCCTCTTGCCCCCAATCCCTCCCAGCATCAGAGTCTTTTCCAATGAGTCAACTCTTGCATGAGGTGGCCAAAGCACTGGAGTTTCAGCTTTAGCATCATTCTTTCCAAAAAAATCCCAGGGCTGATCTCCTTCAGAATAGACTGGTTGGATCTCCTTGCAGTCCAAGGGACTCTCAAAGAGTCTTCTCCAACACCACAGTTCAAGAGCATCAATTCTTCCGTGCTCAGCTTTCTTCACAGTTCAACTCTCACATCCATACATGACCACAGGAAAAATCATAGCCTTGACCAGACGGACCTTTGTTGGCAAAGTAATGTCTCTGCTTTTCAATATGCTATCTAGGTTGGTCATAACTTTTCTTCCAAGGAGTAATTGTCTTTTAATTTCATGGCTGCAATCACCATCTGCAGTGATTTTGGAGCCCCCAAAATAAAGTCTGACACTGTTTCCACTGTTTCCCCATCTATTTCCCATGAAGTGATGGGACTAGATGCCATGATCTTCATTTTCTGGATGTTGAGTTTTAAGCCAACTTTTCCACTCTCCTCTTTCACCTTCATCAAGAGGCTTTTTAGTTCCTCTTCACTTTCTGCCGTAAGGGTGGTGTCATCTGCATATCTGAGGTTATTGATATTTCTCCCGGCGATCTTGATTCCAGCTTGTGCTTCTTCCAGCCCAGCGTTTCTCATAATGTACTCTGCATAGAAGTTAAATAAGCAGGGTGACAATAGAGCTTCCTTATTTATTTTGTTTGTGTTTTGTCTGTCTTTGCCTGCTAGAATGTAAGCTCTATGAGGACAAGGAGTTTTGCTTATTTTGTGCATCCCAAGCACATAGTAGGTGTTCAAAAATACTTATTGAGTGAATGGATTTTTAACATTTCACTGTATTACAATATAGACTCCTTGAGTGCAAAGACCTTGTGTTTACTGCTGTATAGTCAGGGTCTGGAAGAGTGTCTGCACATAGTAGATGCTCCAGAGATACGTATGGGATGAGTGAATGAGCAGACGTTGGATAACACCACATGGATGGCCCCCAACCTAAAATGGTTCAATTTTTGGTTTTTCAGCTTTGCAATGGTGCAAAAGCAATATACAGTCGGTAAAAATTGTTCTTCAAATTTTGAGACTTCTGTTTTGTTTTGGCTGTGCAGCTTACAGGACCTTTAGTTTCCTGACCAGGGATCAAACCTATGCCCCCTGCAATGGAAGCATGGATCTCAAACCACTAGACTACCAGGGAATCCACCAAATGTTGAGTTTTGATCATTTTTCAGACTGATGGTATTCATCTTCTCAGGATGCTGGGCAGTGGCAGTGAGCCACAGCTTCCAGTCAACCACAAGATCATGAGGGTAAAAACTGGTACATTCACAACCCTTCTGTCCCCACACAGCCATTCTGCTTTTCGCTTTCAGTACAGTGTTCAATAAATTACATGAGATATTTAACACTTTATCGTAACATAGGCTCTGTGTTAGATAACTTTTCCCAACTATAGGCTGATTTAAGGGCTTCCTGGGTGCTCTTCACCAGGTGAGCTGGTGGTAAGAACCCACCTGCCAAAGCAGGAGCCGTAGAAGACACGGGTTCAATCCCTGGGTCAAGAATATCCCCTGGAGGAGGGCATGGCAACCCACTCCAGTATTCTTGTCTGGAGAATCCCATGGACAGAGGAGCCTGATGGGCTACACAGTTCATAGGGTCACACAGAGTCGGACACGACTGATGCAACTTACCATGCACGCACGAAGGCTGATGTAGTGTTCTGGGCGTGTTTAAGGTAGGTTAGGTTAAGCTGTGATGTTCAGTAGGTGAAGTGTATTAAATGCATTTCAACTTACAATATTTTCAGCTTCCTATGGGTTTATCTGGATGTAATGATGTAACCCCATATAAATCAAGGGAGATCTGCATTTTAATTGATAATATAAATGACCCTGAAATTACCAAAGCCATATGTATCATTTCTCTCCAGAGAAACAGAGCTAATAATCATATTTTAGATTCCTCAAGTTACTATGAAGTGTTCATCAAATATTCAAAACGTATTCATCACTAGTTCTGCATGGATTAGATGAATTAATATATGAAGATGATTAAAACATCCTTGATCCATCTGAAAAGGATCTTTCTCTGTTCTAGGGCTGCCCAGGCCAAGGACCGGTGGAAAAATTGATAGAAATGAAAGCCAGAGAACAACTTTTTCTCATTTTATTTGCTTTCGCTTCAATTGTTGTCTTCTCTGAACGAGTGACCCTGTCTGCAGTCTCTTTTGGATCTATTTACTATGACAGGTTCAGATTAATCTTCCTGAAACCCAAGTATTACCATGTTGCTGCTGCTGCTGCTAAGTCACTTCAGTCGTGTCCAACTCTTCGCGACCCCATAGACGGCAGCCCACCTGTCTTCTCTGTCCATGGGATTCTCCAGGCAAGAACACTGGAGTGGGTTGCCATTTCCTCCTCCAATGCATGAAAGTGAAAAGTCAAAGTGAAGTCACTCAGTCATGTCCGACTCCTAGCGACCCCATGGACTGCAGCCTACCAGGCTCCTCCGCCCATGGGATTTTCCAGGCAAGAGTACTGGAGTGGGGTGCCATTGCCTTCTCCAATTACCATGTTATTACCTTTTAAAAATCATGACAATAGTTCCCACTCACAGCATGTTTACTGCATACTGGGTACTCTGGTCATTCACACGTGTTTTCTCATTTTAGTCACACAATGACCTTGTGAAGTAGGTATTATTATTCCCATTTAAAAGAATTGACAGCAGGCTCAGAATTTAAGAAACCCAGACATGACACAGCTAGTAAGTGGGGGAGCCAAGGCTAACACCTCCTCTGAGTCTCACCCCATTGCAAGTTCATTCTGACCCCAATCTCTCTTATAGAAATCCTGTTTATAAGATCTGAATAGACGATCCTCTATGAAGATGTTTAGATGGCCAATAAGCATGTGAGAAGACGTGCAGCACCCTTAATTATAAAGGAAATGCAAGTGAAAACCACAGTGTGATTCTACTTCACAACCATTAGTTTGGCTATCATAAAAAACAGCCAGTGACAAATGTTGAGGATGTGGGGAAATCCTCATACACAGAGCTCTCATACACTGCTGGTGGGCATGTAAAAGGTGCAGCTGTGGTGGAACTGTTTGGACAGTTCCTCAAACAGTTAAACATAGAGTTAACATTTGACCCAACAATCAACCCCACTCCTAAGTATATACCTAAGAACAATAGAAAGAAAAAAAAAATCTGCACAAAAACTTGTACCTGAAGCTTCATAGCAGTATTATAGCCAAAATGTGGAGATAACTCAAATGTCCATCAACTGATAAATGGATAAACACATGAGGTGTATGAATATTATTCAGCCATAAAAATAAAGTTCTGACACATGCTACAACATGGATGAGCCTTGGAAACATCTATGCAGAAGAAGGCAGACCCAAAAGACCGTAGAGTATGTGATTTCATTTATAGTAAATGTACAGAAGAGGCAAATCCATAGAGACAGAAAGTCAGCTGGTTGTTTAGAACTCCAGGAGGGGATGGGAGAATAAGGGGTGACAGTGACAGGGCACGAGGTTTCTTTTGGGGTGATGAAAATGTTCTAAAATTGATTGCGGTGATAGTTGCACAAATCTGTCAATGTACTAAAAACCATTGAATTGTACACTTTAAATGGTTAAATAGTACGGTAGGTAAACAGCATCCCAATAAAGCTGTTATTTAAAAAAAGCCTACCCACTGTTAATATCTTTATGTGTGAAGTGCATACAGATTGATAAGAAAAACACATATCTCCAACAGAAAAACAAGCAAAGGACATAAAATAGAAAACTCACAAAAGAGAAATACAAATGGCTAATAAACATGTAGTGCTTGGGAGAGGGGAGTTTCCCCTCAAATCAAAAGAAGAAGTGAAAAAGCTGGCTTAAAACTCCACATTTCAAAAACTAAGATCATGGCATCCGGTCCCATCACTTCATGGCAAATAGATGGGAAAACAACGGAAACAGTGACAGACCTTATTTTCTTGGGCATCCATCACTGCAGATGGTGACGGTACCATGAAATTAAAAGATGCTTGCTCCTTGGAAGAAAAGCTATGATAAACCTAGACAGCATATTAAAAAGCAGAGACTTTACTTTGCCAACAAAGGTCCATCTAGTCAAAGCTATGGTTTTTCCAGTAGTCATGTATGGATGTGAGGGTTGAACCATAAAGAAGGCTGAGCACCAAAGAATTCATGCTTTTTAATTGTGGTGTTGGAGAAGACTCTTGAGAGTCCCAGGGGCTGCAAGGAGATCAAACCAGTCAATCCTAAAGGAAGTCAATCCTGAATATTCATTGGAAGGACTGATGCTGAAGCTGAAGCTCCAATACTTTGGCCACCTGATGCGAAGAGCCAACTCATTAGAAAGCACCCTGATGCTGGGAAAGATATAAGGCAGGAGGAGAAGGGGACGACAGAGGATGAGATGACTGGATGGCATCACCAACTCAATGGACGTGAGTTTGAGCAAGCTCCAGGAGTTGGTAAAGGCCAGGGAAAACCTGGTGTGCTGCAGTCCGTGGGGTCTCAAAGAGTCAGACACGACTGAGTGACTGAACAACAATCAAATAAGCTAAGAATTGTACAACAAAGATGAAGATGTGGTGAGATAAGTGTTCCCGTACACTGATGATAGGAAACGTTCTAGAAAGCAATTAGTGAGTGCGCATTAGCAGACTTTAAGATGCTCTTACCCTTCTAGTCAATAAATGAATCATAAGGAAATAATTTGTAATGCAAGTAATAGCATATTACCTAATAAAATAATTTTGTAATGCAGGTTATATTATATTATCTAATATAATAATTAGGTAAGAGATTCAGAAGAGCTCTGTCAGTGGTAGAAAAGAATTGGGGAACAGCTATGTGGTAGGCAGACTCTAAAGTGGCCCCCGTCCTACTGTATAGCATGGGGAACTAGATTCAATATCTTGCGATAAATTATAGTACAAAAGAATAAAACATAAAATGGCCTGCAGTGACCCCTACTTCCTGGTATTCATACCTTTGTGCAAATTCGCTCCCCTGTTTACTTCCCTGGTGGTCCAGTGATTAAGACCCCAAGCTTCCAGTGCAGGGGATAAATATTGATCCCTGGTCGGGGGCCTAGGATTCCACATGCAGCCTGGTGCAGCCAAAAAATTTATAAATTCACCTCCCCTAGATTGTAGGCTGGATTTATTGATTCGCTTCCAGTGAATAGAGTATAACAGGTAAAATTAGATTACAAAAAGACTGAATTCCATCCTTTCTCTCTCTCTAATAGATACAGAGATACGTAGATAGACATAAATAGTAAATATAGAGAGTCTTGTATATAGATGAAAAGTAAAAGTGGAATGTTAGTCACTTAGTCATGTCTGACTCTTTGTGACCCCATGGACTGTATAGCCTACCAGGCTCCTCCATCCATGGAATTTTCCAGGCAAGAGTACTGGAGTAGGTTGCCATTTCCTTCTCCAGCCACCTTGAGAAGCCTGAGCCAAAGCCACTGCCAGATTCCCACCCCATAGAAACTGTGAGATAGAAAATGTTTACTGTTTTATGCCTTTGAGTTGTAGGGTATTAATTTGTCACACAGTAATATAGCTAATACAGCCTCATTGTCTAACAGACTGAAAATGCTTAAAGTAGGTGAATAGTATGTTACACTGCTGTTAAACATCTGTTAAAGAATTTTTAGTAAGACAGGAAGATGTTCAGATTACAATGTTGAGAAATAAACTCCAAAAAGATATACAATATGATTCCAAATTGGAAAGTCTATATTTGCATGAATACTTACAGGGAAAACCTGCAAGTGAATATGTTAACAGTCAACAGTTTTTTCTGAGACACAAAATAGTTTTTCCTCACATGCGTGTGGATTTCAGTTAGGGAATCATTCATTCAGTTCATTTCTACTGAATATCTACAGTGTGCCCGCCAGCCCTGAGAACATCTTACTCTCGTAGGGAACAAGACCAAGTCACTGCTCTCCTGAAACATGCTTGATGAGATAGCTCATGGATGTTTCTTCTATGCTAGAGATAGAGAAATGGAGAGTAGTGGATAGATTGTCAGATATTTTAGAAATAAAACATTTTGGTGCCAAAAATGTATATGAAGAAATAGAATTTTCTCTTGGGTGGTTGGCCTGAGTAGCAGGGGAGGATTCTAGACCTGGACTGCTTGGTATGCAATCGTGGTGTAATAACCACCAGTCTGAGTAAACTCCGGGAGTTGGTGATGGACAGGGAGGCCTGGCGTGCTGCGATTCATGGGGTCGCAAAGAGTCAGACACGACTGAGCGACTGATCTGATCTGAAGTGACCTTGGAGGCACAAGCTACATAATCTCTGTAGGCCCCAGTCTTCTTATCTGCAGAGTGATGGCTTTCTCATCCATTTTAGAGATAGCCATATAACTCTTAGATTGAGTTGGGGGGCATGAGTTAGTATAAAGAACTTAAAAGAGAGCCTGACACGTTGAAGATTGGTCAAAATCATTAGCCATTATTATTTTATTTATTTATTTTTGGCTGTGCTGGGTCTTCGATGCTGCAAGTGCTTTTCTCTAGTTGCAGTGATCGGGGGCTACTCTTCACTGAAGGGCATGGGCTTCTCATTGCGGTGGCTTCTCCTGTTGCAGAACACAGGCTCTAGGACCCCCGAGTTTCAGTAGTCGTGGCATGTGGGCTCAGTAGTGACGGTTCCCAAGCTCTAGAGCACAGGCTCAATAGTTGTGGCACACTGGTTTAGCTGCTCCGAGTCATGTGGGATCCTCCTGGGCCAGGGATCAAACTCATGTCTCCTGCATTGGCAGGCAGATTCTTTACCCCTGAGACACCAGGGAAGCCCAGTCATTGTTATTGTTATAATTATTGAGATGGGGATGACTGAGAAAGAAATCAAGAATAACTATGAGTACGTAGTATAATTGAGAGTTATTAATGTCCTTTTTTACAGTGGAATCAGGCTATCTTTAAAGGTTATCTAGTTTGCTCAGTTATGGGAGTAATTTGTATGCTGTATGATCATTAACACCCATGTCTCTTAGATTCGAGGTGCTTGGGCGAAGGAATAAAAGGGCAGTGAATTTTAATAGGCATGTTAGGGAGTGGGCCTACAAGAGAGGTGTGATGAGGCAGGCTGAGCCCTGGAGGGGAAGGACCTGCTGGGGGAAGTAACCTGAGGGGGAGGAAATGGGGAACCAAAGACCTCCCTCCCACCTCTTGGTGCAGGACAGCTCCTGAGGATTTTCAGTGGCCCTAGGCATCGGAAAGATTATGATGCCATGTCGCTCACATCTAATTCAAAATTAAAAGGAAGCTTTATTGCAAAATACATGGATAGAAGTCCCACAGAGTTTTAGCTTTCTCCCAAATGGGCACTCTGGGATGTTTTGCAATATTAAGCTCTTTCCAAAAACTATTTCCCCTCATTTTCTGATGTCCTTGTTTTGCTGGTCCTTAAGCACATTCTTGGTATGCATCATGGTTCATTCCACGTGGGAAGTTTGGGCTACTGACCTCCCCTGCGTGCATGCTCAGTTGTGTCTGACTCTCTGTAACCCCATGGATTCTAGCCTGCCAGGCTCCTCTGTCCATGGGATTCTCCAGGCAGGAATACTGGTGTGGGTTCTTATTTTCTCCTCCAGAGGATTTTCCCTACCGAGGGATCAAACCTTGGTTCCTGCATTGGCAAGCAGATTCTTTACCGCTGAGCCACCAGGGTAGCCCATTGACCTCTCACCCATTGACATTTGCCTGGCTACTGCTTACATATCCTCCAGAATTTAGTGTGGATATCACCCCCTCTAGGAAGCCTTCCTGATCCTCCAAGTCCAAGGCTTAGAATTATATTCATCTAAATATGCCCTTCTGTGAGTGTAGATTCTGCGAGAGCCCAGCCACATCCACCATGTTCATCATGTACCCTATGACAGTGCCTGGCTCAGAGCTGAATGGAAGTTTACTAAATGAACACATTATCTAATGAGTGACCTCACCCCCCAACTCCTCACTGCCTACAAGCCCCTGGACAAAGCTAACAGGCCAGCTCTGTGCAGGTTACTCTGATGGGACTCTAGGACCCTTGAAGTTCTCCTGCCTCAGAGCCAGAGACCCTTCTACCACCATGCCTTTGACTTGACTCTGACCCAGTCCAGGGAGAACCCAACTCAATCAAAGGATACACAATTATGAGCTAAGACTGAATCAATATAACTGAATTTTCTGAACCTGGAGTGATAAGGTTTTCTTTTCTTTTTTTTTTTTTAGGCATTTGTGACTACACTCTGGGAAATCAACGAGTTTTATAAAATGTAAAGGGAAGGATGCTTAGCGGCTCCTCCCAACTTGGCACCTCCCTCATCTTCATTATCCTTCTGGGAAATAGGGTTTTCCTGGCTGCAAAGACTCCTCCCAGTTGTGTTTGCTGATAATCAAACTTACAGATTCATTTGCACAATTGTGAAGACATTCTAGGCCTTCTAGCTCCAAGATTGCAAACTCCTACCTAGCCAATGTGGTCTCTGGAGGCAGCACACATACTTTTATGTCACTTAAACACCTGATTCAAAGAACTGACTCACTTGAAAAGAACCTGATGCTGGGAAAGATTGAAGGCGGGAGAAGGGGACAACAGAGGATGAGATGGTTGGATGGCATCACCAACTCAATGGACATGAGTTTGAGTAAACTCCGGGAGTTGGTCATGGACAGGGAGGCCTGGTGTGCTGCAGTGCATGGGGTCTCATAGAGCTGGACATGACTGAGCAACTGAACTGAACTGACGGGTACACAATTTGGAGCTTGGAACTGGGAGGGAGGAATTTAAGTCATTTGGGAACAATGGCCTCTTTCACTTGCTCCAGTCCCCACCAATCCCTGGCTTCTACCAGACTGTTCCTTACCTTTTGTGACCTGCCTGACCTCTGAAGACAGGTCTTGGTGTTGGCAACTGATGCTAGTTCAGCCTTCAACCTATCCTGAGTAAGAATGCTTGACATTAAGGAGAGCCAACGTCTGCATCTGTCTGGTGTCGAAGCTGGGAGGAACTGGCCTGGCAACTGCCTGGCCCCCAGCCCCTTGAGACAGCCAACACATACACACACACACACACACACACACACACACACAGAAGCCAAGAAAGTCTCAGCTGGGTTCTAGTTTCTGGTTCACCACTTTGTCTACCTTTTTGCCAACTTAGTACTGGTCATCAACTTAGTACTAGCTGGTTCTTTTTTTCTTTCTTATTTTTTCTCTTTATTTCCTTTTTTTTTAATTGAAGTATAGTTGATTTACAACATTGTGTTTCAGGTATACAGAAAAGTGGTTCGATTATATACACGTGAATATATGTACATTTATTTTTTTCTGATTCTTTCCATTATAGTTTATTACAAGATATTGAATGTAGTTCTGTGCTATACAGTAAATCCTTGTTGTTTGTCTATTTTGTGTATGATAGTGTGTATCTGTTAATTTCATATTCCCAACTTATCCCTCCGCCTCTCCTTCCCCTATGGTAATCATAAGTTTGTTTTCTATGTCTGTGAGTCTTTCTGTTTTGCAAATAAGTTCATTTATACAATTTTTTAGATTCCTCATATGTGTGTGTGTTCAGTCGTATTGAGTTCTTGTGACCCCATGGATGGTAGCCCACCAGGCTCTCCATGGAATCTTCCAGGCAAGAATACTGGAGTGTGTTGCCATTCCCTACTCCAGGGGATCTTCCCAACCCAGGGATCGAACCTGTGTCTCTTGTGTCTCCTGCACTGGCAGGCAAATTCTTTATCACTGGGAAGCCCAGACACCTGGGAAGCCCAGATTCCTCATATACATGATATCGTATAATATTTGTCTGTCTCTGTTTGACTTACTTCACTTAGTACTAGCTGCTTTTTGTCCCTTGAAGTTAAGTCCTGAGTAGCACACCCTGTGTCTAATATGGTCTCAGAGGTAATAACCACAGAGGGGATGTTGATTTTGTTCTTTGTGATACTGCCTGCCAGCTCCTTTCATCTGAGTTAATATATACAGTCACCTCTCTACCACCCCAGGTGATATGTAATGCAAAAGAAATCATCACAAAGCTTATAATTAGGGAGATACCATATCCAGGAGAGAGCCGTGGGAGAGGGCAAGTACAGAGAAAGAAACAGCCAGAGGAATCAAAAAAGAGAAACACTGGGAACTGGACTTTGATTTTTCAAGTTTGCAACTGAAAAAAAATTTTATGGCACTAGAATCGAACTTTAATGGATCTAGTGTGATCATTTGGAAAACTATTCAGCACAATCTCTCACCTTATATCTTACACTAAATTGATCCCAGATGTCTTATTCACAGCTCTCTCAACTGACAACTACCCCCACCACTCCACCAACAACGGAGCAGAAATCATGTGCTCACCTTTGTCCTGTTGATTATTCTAAGGATCTTAGCGCTGTAATCATGGCAGGCACTTGGGAAAATCGCTGTGTCGATGTGCTGAATAGAGCAGATTTGGCCTGTGCATATAGCACGCATCTCTCTGTCGAGCACGCCTTTCCATCCTTCTTCAGGTAACATCACTCTCCTTTAGTGACAAGTGCTTGTCCCCCACTCCAGCCATGTGGTCTGAGTGGGTGTGGCCAATCAGGTGCTGTGTGTGCTGGACACAAGCTCAGCAGGTCATGGTGCCTCAGGTCCATAGCCACAGCAAGTAGCTCGGGGAGTGGGTGCCAACCCAAGTCAGGACAGACAGGACCCTTTCGTGGGGTTTTGAAATACAGCTGTAGGGGAAGAAGAGGCAAAGAACTTTCCTTTCCTCACAGGTGGTGAAGCTGTGACATGACTGAGAGTTCTCAGCAGACACCTCTCTTGAAGTATAGAAAATACTCGTCCACATAAGAAATGCAGAGAAAATAGAGAGAATATGAGTTCAGTTCCTGAAATCCATGCTTTCCTGAGGCTGAATAGTTATGTTTCAATTTGGAGAACCACTCCAGGATCCAATAAATTACTCCATCTTTCTTTTTTTTTTCTTCTTACATTAGTTTGAATTCAGTTTCTATTGCTATAAGCAAAGAATCTTCAACAGACTCACAGACTTAGACAACAAATTTATGGTTGCAGGGACGGGGTGAACAGATAAATTGGGAGTTTGGGACTGACTTGTACACCCTGCTATATTGAAAATAAAATGCCTTTCCATGAAAGAATAAGATAAAAAATAAAAAAAACAAAGTATCTCCATCAGTTTATACATTGTCTGCAACCTATTTTTGATTTGCCCAAGGAGCATCAGAGAACCTAAGGGGAAAGCCTGTAGATTGGGAACAAACTTTTAGAACCAATAGTCTTCAAGAGGGGAAAAGAAAAGAGTAAGGAGAGAAAAAAGCTCTAAACAGGAATATATTTGGTTGGCCAAAAAGTTTATTCAGATTTTTCGATCAGATGATATGGAAAATCCAAAAGGAAATTTTTGGCCAACCCAATATTTTGTGACTCCTTATAATAATAACAGCTATTGCTCCCTATGAGGTAAGGATTATCTTCGTTCAACAGATGAGAAAGCTGGCTCAGCAAGGTCAAACAACCTGTAAGTGACTGGCTTTAAACTCAGGTCTGTGTGATTTCCAAGCTTCATCTTCATTTCTCCAGACTAGAGAATGTTCCTGGCATGAAAAGCAAACCTTCCTTTTGTTCAGTCGCTAAGTCACATCCAACTCTTTGCGACCCCATGAACTGCAGTACAGCCAGGCTTCACTGTCCTTCACTGTCTCCTGGAGTTCCTTCCTTTAGTCTCACCTATTTTTAGGAAAATATTTGAGATGAAGACATTGGAGACTGGACACTGGAAATTTCTGCCGCATGTCACTTATTAGTGGTTAGTCAGACACTCATGCTTCCTTTCTTAGACATCTGTAGGAATTAAGGCAGAATCTACTGACTCATTCATTCCTGGTACACTGAAAGAAGTCCAGATTGTTTATCTGTCAGAAGCCAGAACTGGGAAAGGTCATTTGAATAGATACATCACAAGTCTACCTAAAGGCAAAATGATAAAAAAAATTCTTAAGAGTTTATAGCTTTCAGGCTTGCTGTGTTTATAAATAAACACAGTGGAGTGTCAGTGGCTCAGTCCAACTCTTTGTGTTCCCCTGGACTGTAGACCACCAGGCTCCTCTGTCCTTGGGATTCTCCCTGGAGTGGGTTGCCATTCCCTTCTGCAGGGGATCTTCCTGACCTGGGGATCAAACCCAGGTCTCCTACATTGCAGGCGGATTCTTAAGTGTCTGAGCTAAAAGGAAGCCCTGCAGATTATAAAGCTCTGTAATTTATAAAGTTATTTTGAAACACAACCAAACAATTCATTTATGTATTGTCTGAGGCTACTTTCTCACTACAATGGCAGTTGAGTAACTGTGACCAAAAAAACAAAATAGTTACCATCTGGCCCTTTGAGAAAGATCACCTCTGGCCCAGGACAATGCTCCAAACAGAAGTGAGGAAACAGCAGAATAGTTTTTAGGTCACTTCTGCTCAAAGCCCAACTGCCCCTGGGTTCTACCCCTCAGAGAACATCCTGACACTCCACAGGCAGCCACAGTATATACTGTTCCCACCCCACTTTCCTTGTTCCTGCCCTGATCCTCACCGTGGTTTTTCTTTCATTTTGACTTTCCATCCCATGCATAAATTTTCCCTCTGTCTCCTATTTTACATGCACAGCTCTATTTCCTATTCCTATTCTATACTCACCCTAATTCCACTGGGGTTCCTACTGGGGGATGCAAGCTCTACTCCTGAGTTTGACCAATGGGGAAGGAAATCAAAGGCAGAAAGAGAGTGGGTTTGGGGTGTGTATTTTCCTGATTACTTTCTCGCTGGAAGCAGTGGATTTGCTGTGTCTCTCTACCAAAGGCCACAGTCCTGTCTGGGCAGCCCTCACCCTTCAACTCCTCTCCATAGATTCTTTTTTTTAATTTATTCACTTATTTTTGGCTGCGCTGGGACTTCGTTGCTGTGCTCAGGCTTCAGTAGTTGTTACAGGACCTAGAGGACAGGCTCAGTAGCTGTGGCACACGGGTTTAGTTCCTCCCCAGCATGTGGGATCTTCTCGGATCAGGGATCGAACTCGTTTCCCCTGCATTGTCAGTCTGATTCTTAACCACTACACCACCAGGGAAGTCTCTCTCCATAGATTCTGAAATTATTCCCTCCCATTGCTCCTTCATTGCTCATGATTTCCTGGTCTTGCTAACCCTGGGGGACCCACAGTGTCTCCTACTGATTTACAAATCCTGCTCACATCTTTGGCCATTATATATCTTCTTTGGAAAAATGTCTATTGAAACCCTTTGCCCATTTTTCAGTTGGGTTATTTATCTTGTTTATCATTGCGTTGCAATAGTTCTTTGTCTACTCTGGTTATAAACCTCTTACTAGATGTGTATGTTTTGTAAATATTCTCTCCCATTCTGTGAGTTATCTTTTCATTTTCCTGATGGTGTCCTTTGAAGCACAGAAGTTTTGTTTTATATTATTAAAATTATTCTCTATTTTTTCTTTTTCTCTAGTGCTTTTGGTGTTATATCCTTTAAGAAGGCTTTGCCTAACCCAAGATTCCATAAGTGTGCTCTTATGTTTTCTTATAAGAATAGGTTTTACATTTAGGTCTGCGATCAATTTTGAGTTCATTTTTGTGCACCATATAAAGAAGAAATCCAGTTCCATTCTTTTAAATATCCATATGGATATTTAGTTTTTTCAGCACCATTTGTTGAAAAGAGAAGCCTACTATTTCCCCATTAAATTAATTGATTTTCAGCAAAAGTCTTGGCACCTTTGTTAAAAATCAAGTAACCGTAAATCTAAGGGTTTGTTTCTCGACTGTTGATCTATATGTCTTTCTTAATGCCGGTATTACACTACCTTAGTAGTACATTTTTAATGTATTTTGCAAAGGTATCAAATCACAATGGACTGAAAAAGAAAAACTTTGTTGTTGGTTTTTTTTTCCCATCACCAAAAAGAAATGTGCCAACACCAGCTGTTTTTGTTCAGTTGCTCAGTCGTGTCCAACTCTCTGCGACCCCATGGACTGCAGCATACACAGGCTTCCCTGTCCTTCACTGTCTCCTGGAGCTTGCTCAAACTCATGTCCATTGAGTCGGTGATGCCATCCAACCATCTCATCCTCTGTCATCCCCTTCTCCTTTTGCCTTCAATCTTTCCCAGCACCAGCTGAGTGTCCTATAATTCAATTCAATTCTGACAATATCTACCAGGAAATAGTGTCAGGGCCCACAGGAGAAGGGCTCACACCTACAGGATACACTCCCTGCATCCCACTTCAAGACACCAGTCACAAGTCCAGCTGTCACCTGTGCTTCCAACCACTGGCTAAAGATTAGAGGGTCCTACAACACCCTCCTCAGGTTCAATTAATTTGCTGGAGTGACTTACAGAACTCAGAAAAGAACTCAGAAATATTTACTTATGTTTGCCAATTTATCATAAGGGGTATCATAAAGGAAATAGATGAACAGCCAAATGAAGAGGTGCATAGGGTAAGGTACCTGGAAAGGAACTTGGAGCTCCCATGCCCTTTCCTGTGTATCAGTCTCCCCAAATTTCAAAGTGCTCATCCACTGGAAACTCTTTGAACCCCATCCTTTCAGGTTTTAATGGATGCTTCATTCAGTTCAGTTCAGTCGCTCAGTCGTGTCTGACTCTATGCGACCCCATGAATCGCAGCACGCCAGGCCTCCCTGTCCATCACCAACTCCCGGAGTTCACTGAGACTCACGTCCATTGAGTCAGTGATGCCATCCAGCCATCTCATCCTCTGTCGTCCCCTTCTCCTCCTGCCCCCAATCCCTCCCAGAATCAGAGTCTTTGATGCTTCATTACATAGGCACAATTGTTTGAATCATTGGCCTTTGGTGATTGAACTCAATCTCTAGTCCCTCTGCTGTCTTGGCAGGTCGAGGGGAGGAGCAGGGAGGACCGAGAGTTCCAACTCTCTAAACACCTGGTTGGTTCCCTTGGCAACCACCCCCCATCCTTAGGAGCTTTTAAAAAGTTGCTTCGCTGACATAAACTCAGGTGTAGTTGAAAAGAGTTTATATAAATATGAAGATACCTTTATCCCCTTAATAGGAAATTCTAAGAACTTTCAGAAGACCAAATGTCTTTCTTACTATAAATCACAATATCACAAAACCAACTCGTCCTTCACCCCAAAGAGCTTGAGACGCCCTGGCAGGTGAATTCACCCTACCTCCTCCCAGTTGATCTAAACTTCAAGGTGAATAACAGCCCAGTGTGGTGTGACCAGGGGCTATTTCTTTCAGACAAACATTGAGTTGTATGTATTGCAACGGTCTGTTTAGCTGTCTTCTTGTCTTGACTATGAATTTTCGGAGGGCTAAGACGTCTTTTGGGAGAAGGCAATGGCACCCCACTCCAGTACTCTTGCCTGGAAAATCCCATGGACGGAGGAGCCTGGTAGGCTGCAGTCCATGGGGTCGCTAAGAGTCGGACATGACTGAGCGACTTCACTTTCACTTTTCACTTTGACGCATTGGAGGAGGAAATGGCAACCCACTCCAGTGTTCTTGCCTGGAGAATCCCAGGGACGGCGGGGCCTGGTGGGCTGCCATCTATGGGGTCGCACAGAGTCGGACATGACTGAAGCGACTTAGCAGCAGCAGCAGCAGCAAGACGTCTTTTGTTATCCTTGTCATATGAGCCATAAACACTCCATATATGTTAGTTTAAGTGAATACACAAATGAATAAATAAGTGAAATGAGTTTTTTTTTCCCACGGGCAAACTAAAAAGGCAGGCTGGATTTGCGAATTGTGAATACAACTTGGTTTATGGACATCAAAATACTCTAGAAGTGTTTCTTAAGGGTCCGTAGAAATGCTATGCTACCACAGAGGAGGGGAAATGATCCCATGCTCAAATGAGTTTGGAAATTTTGCATTCAAAATGAAGTTAAAATGTGTTGTTTTTTTTTAATTGCAGGACCTCGTAAAGCTTGTACTGTGTAATATGCACTGTGATTTTCATGAGGAGACAGTTTGGTTGCCATGTTCACCCTCTTTGGAAAAGCTTTTTTCTAGGACTTCTATGCTGGGGTCCACACTTCAAGAAAGGCTTGTTGGGTCTCTATATTAGAATTTAAGAGATGAGGAAACCATCCTTTGCTTTTGGCATAGTTCAATAAACATTTGTTGAGTGCCTACTACGTACCAGGCATTAGGATTACAAACATGAACAAAACAGACAACGTTTCCTGTCTTCAAAAAATGATCCAGCAAGGGAGATGGCACCTAATTCTTATGATTTCAGGGTGGAATGTGAAGAAATTGTGTTTGGGGGAGAGATGGAATATAGAAGACGATGCTGTTAACTCTCTCAGGGCAGGATGCAGTATTAGGAAACCCTTGGAGAGGATGCAGACAATGAAGCAGATTCTGAAAAGTAAAGAAGCCATTACTCACTGGTTAGACAAATGGGAAAGGACTATCAGCCTGTTTGCCAAGGCATCACTCAGCTGGACTAGGGAGGTAATGGCTCCCCTACTCTCCTAGATCCCCAGGGCACACTGACCGATGCCAGAGACACTGTTGACTTGGTCTTTAACGAGCTGCGTCCTCTGTAGTTGTACAACATAGTGACTCACTCCATACACCTATCATACCTTGTTCTCCGTTTCAACTCATCCTCACCATCCCACACCACCACCCTGCTTAGAAAACTCTTGCCTAGCACAGCTGTGGACTAGTTCACATCACAACTGTAGAAAACTTCACTTGTGTACAGCTACAGTAAAGAATCTGTCTGCAAAATAGGAAACTGGGATTCGATCCCTGGGTTGGGCAGAGTCCTTGGAGAAGGGAATGTCTGTTCACACCAGTATTTTTGCCTGGAGAATCCCATGAACAAAGGAGCCTGGCAGGCTACATACAGTCCATGGGGTTGCAAAGAGTCAGACTGGGGCTTCCCTGGTGGTTCAGATGGTAAAGAATCAGCCTGCAATATAGGAGACCAGGGTTTGACCCTGGGTTGGGAAGATCCCTTGGAGAAGGGAATGGCTATCCATTCCTTTAATTGGAATGATGCAAATAGCAGCACAAACATTAACAAGATTAAATACATTGTATTTATCTCATCCTCTTCTTGTTATCTTGTCACTGATAGCAGGCTGTGTTTCTGGCTCTGAGTCTTATTTGCTTGGGCCATTTTCAAATTTCCTAAATTACATAGGATCAAACAGATCAACTCTTGAATTTCAGACACCTCCAAGTATATATAGGCAGTGCAGGACCAACAGAGGCAATTCAATAAGTGGCACTTTATTTATTCACTAAGGAATGAGGAAACTAATGCTGGTAAAACAGCCTTTGGAGCTGGCTGTGTGCTTATCAACAAAGGTCCATCTAGTCAAGACTATGGTTTTTCCAGTGGTCATGTATGGATGTGAGAGTTGGACTATAAAGAAACCTGAGCCCAAAGAATTAATGCTTTTGAACTGTGGTGTTGGAGAAGACTCTTGAGAGTCCCTTGGACTGCAAGGAGATCCAACCAGTCCATCCTAAAGGAAGTCAATCCTGAATGTTCATCAGAAGGACTGATGTTGAAGCTGAAACTCCAATACTTTGGCCACCTGATGTGAAGAGCTGACTCATGTGAAAAGACCCTGATGCTGGGAAAGACTGAAGGCGGAAGAAGGGGATGACAGAGGATAAGATGGTTGGATGGTATCACTGACTCAGTGGGCATGAGTTTGAGTAGGCTCCGGGAATTGGTGATGGACAGGGAGGCCTGGTGTGCTGCAGTCCATGGGGTCGCAAAGAGTCGGACACAACTGAGTGACTGAACTGAACTGAACTGAACTGATCTGCTTACCTATGAGACCACAAAACCGAAATCTTTCCGGTTTGCTGCCAATAAATGTTTTTAAACATATACTTTGAAGGAAAAATTGATTTAGAAGTTCAAAGTTCTACTGCTCTTTTGATCTTTGAGTCAGTCTATGCTTATCCTTTTATTTTTGGATACATTGCAGACTTCTTATTAAATCATGCTTGGAATGCATACTTATCCTGTGTTCAAAGTTATCTTTAGGGAGGGTTCATAGCTAGTAATTCTCTAGCAGGTGAGGGCCCAGGGCAAATTACACTCTGTTCCTTCTTTCCAGCACCAAACATTTATGGCAGATTAAGTGATATTAAAATAAATGCAAAGAACAGACGCAAGTGGAAAAATAAGATGCACAACAAGATGACTGAGAGCATGAGGGACCCCAAGGTCCCATAAACAGTGTCAGAGGATCCAGTATTGGAGAACTTCATAGGCTGCTGTTGTTCAATCACTAAGTCATGTCTAACTCTCTGCTACCCCAGGCTTCCCTGTCCTTCACTGTCTCCTGGAGTTTGCTCATGTCCATTGAGTTAGTGATGTCATCCAACCATCTCATCCTCTGCTGCCCCCTTCTCCTGCCCTCAATCTTTCCCGGCAACAGTGTCTTTTCCCATGAGTTGGCCCTTCACATCAGACGGCCAAAGTATTGGAACTTCAGCTTCAGCATCAGTCCTTCCAATGAACAGTCAGGGTTGATTTCCCTTAGGATTGAGTGGTTTGACCTCCTTGTTGTCTAAGCAATTCTCAAGAGTCTTCTCCAGCACCACAGTTTGAAGCTGACTATGTGCAGATCTTTTTATGTTTTCTATTGCCTAGACTATTCTTACACCCAGTTAGTTGGTCACTACACAGAAACGAAATGCAGGAATCTCATTGGCTAGACTTTGTAAAGTCCTCTAGCATACAGTATGGATGGAGGTTTGTGACATTGTACGGCAGACAGGGATCAAGACCATCCCCAAGAAAAAGAAATGCAAAAAAGCAAAATGGCTGTCTGAGGAGGCCTTACAAATAGCTGTGAAAAGAAGGGAAGCCAAAAACAAAGGAGAAAGGAAAGATATACCCATTTGAATGCAGAGTTCCAAAGAATAACAAGCTGAGATAAGAAAGCCTTCCTCAGCGATCAATGCAAAGAAATAGAGGAAAACAATAGAATGGGAAAGACTAGAGATCTCTTCAAGAAAATTAAAGATACCAAGGGAACATTTCATGCAAAGATGGGCTCAATAAAGGACAGAAATGGTACGGACCTAACAGAAGCAGAAAATATTAAGAAGAGGTGGCAAGAATACACAGAAGAACTGTACAAAAAAGATCTTCATGACCCAGATAATCATGAGGGTGTGATCACTCACCTAGAGCCAGACATCCTGGAATGTGGTCAAATGGGCCTTAGGAAGCATCACTACGAACAAATCTAGTGAAGGTGATGGAATTCCAGTTGAGCTATTTCAAATCCTAAAAGATGATGCTGTGAAAGTGTTGCACTCAATATGCCAGCAAATTTGGAAAACTCAGCAGTGGCCACAGGACTGGAAAAGGTCAGTTTTCATTCCAATCCCAAAGAAAGGCAATGCCAAAGAATGCTCAAATTACCACACAATTGCACTCATCTCACATGATAGTAAAGTGATGCTTAAAATTATCCAAGCCAGGCTTCAGCAAACGTGAACTGTGAACTTCCAGATGTTCAAGCTGGATTTAGAAAAGGCAGAGGAACCAGAGATCAAATTGCCAACATTCGCTGGATCATGGAAAAAGCAAGAGAGTTCCAGAAAAACGTCTATTTCTGCTTTATTGACTATGCCAAAGCCTTTGACTGTGTGGATCACAATAAATTATGGAAAATTCTTTAAGAGATGGAAATACCAGACTACCTGACCTGCCTCTTGAGAAATTTGTATGCAGGTCAGGAAGCAACAGTTAGAACTGGACATGGAACAACAGAATGGTTCCAAATAGGAAAAGGAATATGTCAAGGCTGTATATTGTCACCCTGCTTATTTAATTTATATGCAGGGTACATCGTGAGAAATGCCAGGCTGGATGAAGCACAAGCTGGAATCGAGATTTCCGGGAGAAATATCAATAACCTCAGATATGCAGATGACATCACCCTTATGGCAGAAAGTGAAGAAGAACTAAAGAGCCTCATGATGAAAGTGAAAGAGGAGTGAAAAAGTTGGCTTAAAGCTCAACATTCAGAAAACTAAGATCATGACATCCGGTCCCATCACTTCATGGCAAATAGATGAGGAAACAGTGGAAACAGTAGCTGACTTTATTTTTCTGGGCTCCAAAATCACTGCAGATAGTGACTACAGCCGTGAAATTAAAAGACGCTTACTCCTTGGAGGGAAAGTTATGACCAACCTAGATAGCATATTGAAAAGCAGAGACATTACTTTGCCAACAGGTCCGTCTAGTCAAGGCTATGGTTTTTCCAGTGATCATGTATGGATGTGAGAGTTGGACTGTGAAGAAAGCTGAGCGCAGAAGAATTGATGCTTTTGAACTGTGGTGTTGGAGAAGACTCTTGAGAGTCCCTTGGACTGCAAGGAGATCCAACCAGTCCATCCTAAAGGAGATCAGTCCTGGGTGTTCATTGGAAGGATTGATGTTGGAGCTGAAACGCCAATACTTTGGCCACCTGATGCAAAGAGCTGACTCATTTGAAAAGACCCTGATGCTGGGAAAGATCGAGGGCAGGAGGAGAAGGGGACGACAGAGGATGAGATGGTTGGATGGCATCACCGACTCAATGGACGTGGGTTTGGGTCGACTCTGGGAGTTGGTGATGGACAGGGAGGCCTGGTGTGCTGTGGTTCATGGGGTCACAAAGAGTCGGACACGACTGAGCAACTGAACTGAACTGGCATACACTAAGCTCTCTCAGTGGGGATTGGGGAAAAAATTTGAGTTGATTGCCATGCCCAACTGAATGCATTTCTTAGGCTCAGAGTCTGAATTCTGACTCTACAGTGGCCAACAAACCCTGTGAGGTACGGAGAAGTGGGAAAACCAAAATGCCTTCTTTGGGAGCAAACTGAAACTCGTCTCTCAAGGAAGAATACACTGGGATCTTCATTCTGCAACTAAAGATCCCCCATGCTGCAAGTAAGACCTAGTGCAGCCTAATAAATAAATATTTTTAAAAAACTACACTGGGATCCACTCCAGAAGGTGAGTTGCAGATATACCAAAGAGGCAGATAGAGACAATGGGGAGGGATGTTGAAAGGTGACAAGACCAGGACAGGAGGATCAGGTTGATACAAACACCTAAGAACTTCTGCCCCAGACCTCAGGTGTTTTATACACTGGGCAGGAGAGGCCCAGGGCACAGGGCCTGTGAGATATTTGGAACTTTTGAAAATATTTGGGATCTTGCAAAAAATACTGCTCTAAAATACAAAGAGAAAAAGCTCAGAATGTAAGTTAATGAAGGTTGCTCTGCTGTGCTTAGTCACTCAGTCGTGTCCGACTCTGTGACACTATGGAACTGTAGCGTGCCAGGCTCTTCTGTCCATCGGATTCTCCAGGCAAGAATACTGGAGTGGGTCGCCACGCTTCACTCCAGGGGCTCTTCCTGACCCAGGGACTGAACCAGCATTTCGTTTGTCTCCTGCATTGGGCGGCAGGTTCTTTACCACTAGTGCCACTTGGGAAGCCCCTTGTATTAAAACCATGAACTGTGAAGCCACATTGCCTGTGGTCAGATCTTGGCTCCTCATTTACTTTGTGACTTCTGGCCAACAACACCTGAGTTGTTGTTTACAGTCTCCCCGAGCTTCTATTTCCTCATGTTCTGTAATCCCATATATAAGATGGGGATAGTTATACTACTAATTTCAAAGACTGTTGAAAAGGTTAAATGAGCAAAACACTTAGACGCGTGCTTGGCATACTCTAAGGATGTGTACTGACTGTTATTATCATTGCTTTCTTAGTTGGAAAGAATTCCAAAACGTGAAATTGTAGCCAAATTAAATGAATTTCTCATGAATTTCTCAAATTAAATGAAATTAAAGTAATTTCAGGGCTTCCCTGATAGCTCAGTTGGTAAAGAATCCACCTGCAATGCAGGAGACCTGGGTTCAATCCCTGGGTTGGGAAGATCCCCTGGAGAAGGAAAAGGCTACTCACTCCAGTATTCTTGGGCTTACCTTGTGGCTCAGATGGTAAAGAATCCGCCTGCAATGCAGGAAACCTGGGTTCCATCCCTGGGTTGGGAATATCCCCTGGAGAAGGGAAAGGCTACCCACTCCAATATTCTGGCCTGGAAAATTCCATGGACTATATATAGTCCATGAGGTTGCAAAGAGTCGGACACTAGTGAGTGTCCGACTGACTTTCACAGGAAAGTAATTTCGGAAGCAAAATTATAAGAACTCTTTCCAAAAGATTTCTTAAAACACTGTATCAAGCAAATACAAATGTAAAGAAAATAGTGTCAACCATGATCAACTCATGGCCCATCTTGTTTATCTACATCCCTACCCACTGCCCTGCCCCCAAGCCAGGATTATTTTCAAAAACATTCTAGACATCCATCCTATCATTTTGTTTGTAAATATTTCAACATTTACTTTGAAAAGACAAGGGCTCTTGAAAAAATATAACCACAAAAACACAAAATATAACCCCCCAAACCCAGTAAATATAAATAAACAATAAAATTGTAATACCATCAAATATCTACCCAGAAGTTCAAATATGTGTGTTTGTTTATAGAGCTGGTTTTTTAAAAGAGTTGTTTGAATTAAGGTCCAAATAAAGTCCAGTCATTGTAAATGAATGATGTCTCTTAAATGCCTTTTGATCTTACTGACAATTTTTCTTGTTGAATAAACCAGGTGTTTGTCCCATGGAATTTGTCATAGTCTGGATTATGCTACTTTGTACCTTTCAGAGTCACTTCATACTCCTCCTTTTCCTGGTATTTCCTCTGAGTTCTTTGGTAGTCAGACCAAGTTACCTGACTAGATTCTTATGTAATCAGAATTCTTTAGAAACCTCAGTCAGAGGACCTCGATCAGGAAGCACACAGTATCTGGCTGTATTTCTTTTTGAGACATTTGCAACCACTGATGATCATTGCCTAGATCCATTAATTCATTCAATGTTGTAGAATGGTGATATTCTAATTTTATCATTCCTTCTTTTAATAATTGGAATACTATAAAAAAGAAATGTTCCTTCATCAATTAATTGGTTACCCCAAAGCATAGTTTGTATAAAAGAGGCAAGGTAAATGTTTGATTCTTTCTCTTTATTAATAGTTTTCAGAATAATGACTTAGTTCTCTAGCATCTTCCAGTACAGGGTTGTTTGCTATTTTGGTCACAGTTATTTCTTCATAGTATGGTTATATTACAATTAAATATACAGTTAACTTCTTTCTTTTTTTTTTTTTTTTAACTTGCTTTCACTGTTAAATATTGTTTTTTATTTAACATTATTTTTCTAATTATATAAAATATCAAAAGATCCCTTGAATCTGCAAAACAAGGTACATTCAACGACTAACTTGTATTTCTATTCTTTCCAATCAGTTTCTTTTTCTCCCTATAGATAACTGTTCATTTTAATGGTATATTTTCCCATTGTCCTTTTCTCTGCCAAATAAGTAAATATACATACATATACATAAAGATTTGTATCTCCCTCTTTTTAGATAAACATTGGCATATTAAACCCTCTTTTGCAAATAACATAGCAAAAATTTTAAAAGTATATTTAATATATGATGTGGTGTTCTTTGGAGGGAATGATGCTAAAGCTGAAGCTCCAGTACTTTGGCCACCTCATGCGAAGAGTTGACTCATTGGAAAAGACTCTGATGCTGGGAGGGATTGGGGGCAGGAGAAAGAGGGGACGACAGAGGATGAAATAGCTGGATGGCATCACCGACTCGATAGACGTGAGTTTGAGTGAACTCCGGGAGTTGGTGATGGACAGGGAGGCCTGGCATGCTGCGATTCATGGGGTCGCAAAAATCAGACATGACTGAGCGACTGAACTGAACTGAACTGAACTGTGGTGCTATTTTGATGTTTGCTATAATAAGCAAGCAGGCCTACGCAAGCTTAAAAAAAAAAAAAAGCCCGCTGCTTTTATCTTTCCAGCCAGATAAGATCCATCTCTAAACCAGGCCAGTTTGAGGTGCATAGAGTGATTGAAACCAGCCGGCTGAACGTGGGAAGCTTCGTGGAAAGGATCCCGGTGCAGAGTTCTACCCTCAACACCTTTGTGTAGGGCTTGGGCTTTCAGAAGGTAAGATGAATGATCTCATTAGGTGGACCGCATTAGCTGTTTGACTCTTAACAAATACAGCACCTTAGAATGAGACTTACAAAAACAGCACCTTAGCATGAACACTTTCTGTGCTGTTTTGGTTTGTAGTTTTGAGTTTTTGAGTTTGCGGCTCAAAACATCCCCTTGTATCAGGAGAGGTGGACTCTAGACCCAGAAGCCCATCGGCCAGCAGGGGGCGGGGCGGGGGCGGGGCCGCAGGTGGGTTGTGGGTGGGGCTGGGGTGGGTCTGACTGTTTAGGGGACGTGGCCGGACTCCCGCCGGGCGAGGGAGGTGGAAAGCTGGCTAGGCTGGGTGGCGTGGAGTGGGTGTCTGCTAGCCCACCGAGCTCAGCGTGAGCAGCTGAGGCTTTTCCTGCAGGATGATTCTTCCGTCTAAGCCCAGTCACGCCTCCTCTCTCGCGGCCCCCAGAACCTGGTGTACCAGGCAGCCGAGAAGGAAGAGAGGCCGGTGTAGTGAAGGAGCGAAAAGTATCTAGAATAATCTGGAATACTCGTCCTCTCTTCCGCACAGTCTCAGGCTGCATCTCTGTGACCAGGTCTCGCTAGGAGGTCTGTCTTCTATTACACTCAACGTCTGCCCTCTCTGGTTCCTACGTCTGACTTGTTTGCTCAGACTAACTTTGGTTTTCATTAGAAAGTGTATTTCCCCCTGCATTGACAGCGGCTTCGTTGCTGGGATGGAGAGAGGAGGAACATAGTAATCTAACCTCTAAAGAAGGCTCCTCCGGGGATTCTCAAGTTTCTTGACTCAGAAAAAGGGCAGGCATGAATGATCGTAGGTAGAAGCACATTGATGAGGGCATATACCCAAGTAGAATTCTGTGTGGCTGTGAAAAAGAAAGACGGGTAGATCTATAGGTACCTATATGGAGGAATGTGTATAACATATTGATGACTACAAAATAAATCAAGTTGCAAAATTATGTGCATGTTTGTAAATGTATTGGAAAAGTGCATAGTAATGTTATCAGAGATTTCTTCTAGGAAGTGAGGTTGGAGAATAATTCTATCCCCGACAATGCTTTCTGCTGCAAGTAAAGAACACCTCAACTCAGTGGCTCACACAATAAGAAAATGTATTGCCTTCAAAACAAGAAGTCCACGGGGAGGGGGACCCTGGGGTTGATCAGTTCAATAGGTCAGAACACCATTGGAGACCTAGGTTCTTTCCATATCTCTGCTTTGCCATTCTCTGGGAGCAGGCCTTGTTTTCGGGCAGCTCCCTTCAAGGGGCTTAAGTGCAGCAGTCTCAGGAGAAGCATCCATACTTAGAATTCTCAGCAGAGAAGGCCAAAAGCGCCGAGTGAAAGTCACCTTTGATCAAACTTCACCTGTCAGGGGAGTCTCATGTCTCCCAGGAACAAGTCTGTCTTAGCATCCCAACCGCACTTCATCACTGGCTGGAAGCCACCCTGGAAAGCAGAGCCTTAGGTGCTCAGAGACTGTCAAGTCAGTTAGGGTCCCTGTAGCTGGAGAGCTGAAAAAGAATTCTCTCTTTTTAGGAATAAATGCCCCAACAGACTTTTCCTATGTGTTACAAGGATCACATGTCCATGTGTAAGCCAGCTGAGACCACTATGATTGATAAAGGTAGACCAATAAGAACCATGCCTTCAAGATGGTCAAGTGCCCATCTCCCCAGAAGCATGTGTCTGTTGGGTGGAAGATGGGAAACTGCAAAAATATTTTGTTAGGAAGAAGAAAGTGAGCACGTGTTACTTATATAATGATAGAATAGGAAAGTTAAGAGAATGGGATTTAGCATCAAAAAGAAAAATACTTGATTCCATTTTTGTGACTTATAATCTGTAGTCTTGGGCAAGTAACTTAACATCTTCAGGTCATTATTATTAAAAAGTTGAAAGTGATTTTCACATTTTAAAAAACATAGAATACATTAAAGAGATATAGGTTTCTCTTTTGTCCTAGGGAACAAATTATTCCATATCTAAAGATTCAGAAACATATGTGTTATATTATTTACTGCTTTAGGTTTAGTTATTGTTGTAATATTTCAAAGAACTGGAAAAATACATTTCTTCTATAAGCACAAAGGAAAAAAGTCACAATGATTTATTTTTAACAAGCTGAGTAAAAGGTCCTTCTAGTTCCTTTCAATTTGTTTGCTGTTTAGAATGATAGAATAATATATTTCCCAGAAGGTTGTAAGTTATGGAGTTCTGTGGCTGTTTTGAAAATGATCAGTTTAGTTCTGTTTAGTCATATAGTTAAATATAATCTTGGCTCTTAATAATTTAAAATTATATGAAAGCCCAGTATCTTAATATCACTTTAAGATATGCTAAGAAAACTAGGAAGCTGGGGAATCTTGATTTATTAGTAGGTTTAGGTTTAGATATTTTCCAAAAGATACTAGGTCTTGCAGAAATGAAGTGGTCTTTAGGATGTAAAGTAAGAATTCAGATACACCCCGAACTCTGATGAGATCTTAGTAGGATCATTTATCTTTGCTGCTTTTTAGTTTTCTTGTTTAAAAAATAATAACTAAGCTGTTTAAAGACTACCATATCAGTTATCTATTGCTGCATAAAAAGCCCCTGAAATTTAATGACTTAAAACAAGAATCCTTTAATTTCCTCAACATTTCTTTGGGTTATTCATTTAGACTGAGCTCAACTAGATGGATTTCCTGCTGGTTGTCTAGGCTCACTCCTGTGGTGACAGTCGTCTGGTTGAGAGCTGACTGATCTCTGAGGCCTCAGCTGGGATACTCGTCCTCCAGGAGGCTAGCTCAGGCTTCCTCGCATGTCATTCTCAGGGAGCAAGAAAGGGCAAGCCCAGTGTTCAAGCACTTTTAATTCTCTGCTTGTATCATGTGCTGAGTTGTGCCTGCATGCTCAGTCGTGTCCGACTCTTTTCGACCCCATGAACTGCAGCCCGCCAGGCTCCTCTATCCATGGGATTCTCCAGGCAAGAATACTGGAGTGGGTTGCCATTTCCTTCTCCAGGGGATCTTCCCGACTCAGGGGTTGAACTCACGTCTCCTGTGTCTCTTGCATTGATAGGTGCATTTTTTACCACTGAGCCACCTGGGAAGCCCCTGCTTGTACCATGTCTCCTAAAGACATGATACCAGTGTCTTCCATTGGTCAAAGCAAGTCCCATGGCCATACCACATGTCAGTGTGGGAGGGGTCTACCTAAGAGACTGGATCTGGGAAACGGTGATAGAGTGGGAGCCGTTATTGTAACAATCTGCCCAAGGAACAGCACATAAATCAGTCAGCAAATACAGAGAATTACTGCAGATTCTAAATTCTAAATGAGTTATAGTCATAAAACTTGAGGGTAAGTAAAGCAAATTACTCAAAGTACATTTAAAACTGCACAACACCTGGAGAAAAGAGTGGTTTTGAATTCAAAATGAAATTTATTAATATAGCAAAATTGTCATTAGTTTGACATCTGCTTGTCTAGAAACACCCTCCCCAGATGAAAGGTGATGTGGACAGTCCCACTCAGAATCTAGTCTCATCTTGACCACCGATCTTAGGAGCTTCTCTGCTCCCTTCATTTCTTTTCCTTGCACCTGAAATCAATTGTCTTTATACATTTAAAAGAGTTTGTATGTTTTAACTATACATACATTTGTTTATCTTCCTTTCCTCCAGTACAGTGTATAGAAAGCTCCATGATGACAAGAGCAATGTCTGTTTCACTCCTAATTTGTATTAAGCATCTAGCATGGGACTTGGCATATAACAGGACCTAATAAATGTTTCTTGAGAAGTGAATGAAATGATGGACTTCTCTGGTGGTACAGTGAATAGGAATCTACCTGCCAGTGCAGATGACAAGGGTTTGATCCAAGGTCTAGGAAGATTCCACAAGCCGCGAAGCAACTTAGCCCATGCATTACAATGACTGAGCCGCTTTCCAGAACTTGTGAGCTGCAACTACTGAGCCCATGAGTGAGCCCATGCATCCTAAAGCCTATGCTCTGCAGCAAGAGAAGCCACTTCAGTGAGAAACCCATGCACTGCGATGAAGAGCAGCCCCTGCTCATCACAACTAGAGAAAGCCTGTGCAAAGCAACTGAGATGCAGCATGGTCAAAAATAAAAATAAATACATTTAAAAGTTTGGGAGACTTCTCCGGTAGTACAGTGGGTAAGAATCTGCCTGCCAATGCAAGGAGACACAAGTTTGATCCCTTGTTCAGGAAGATCCGACACGCACAGGAGCAACGAACCATGCACTGCAACTACTGAACCCACATGCCACAAGTACTGAAGCCTGTTCTCCACAGTGAAGGGCAGCCCCACTCTCCAAAACTAGACAAAGTCCATGTGCAGCAATGAAGACCCAGCACAGCCAAAAGTAAATACATAAATATATTTTAAAAATGTTGAAAAGCGAATGAAATGAAAATCCACACAAATGCAACACATACCTCCTGATGTGTCCCAGAAACAAGCATCTTCTGTTCTGAAACTACAGTCACCTTTCCCATCTCTTAATGGATGATTCATCCTGTCAATAATTTGTCAGGGGAGGGCAGTAGTTCCTTACTTTAAACTCTGGTCTCCCTATACCTCTTCTGTGAACCAATTCTTCTCTGAACTGTGGCAGAATCAAGTCCCATGGATTCTACCTAAGCTCAACCTGAGCTCTGCCTCCCACCCTCCCTTCTGCCATTGCCTTTGGGGGCTTTGTCAACTTCTCATCAGGATTCCAAACTTAGCCTCCAAACTGGGCTCCTTGCCAGCCATCTTGCCCGATCCCACCTCACCTTCTTGTCAGCTGCCAGAGACATCATCATAAAAATACTTGAAAAATTAATTCTCGGGTGAAAAACCTCCCCCAAACCTAGAGATAAGATCAAGTCCGGACGTTTTGGCGTGAGGTTCAAGGCGCTTCACAGTCTGCCCTGAGGTCCCTCTCCTGGCTCCTCTCTCATCACCGGCCCTCCTTCCTCCCATCCAGCCCCTGCCCCAGCTGTGGGGAATGTTCCAGTGTTGAATAAATGTGCCTACCCTGCCAGAATGGCCATAACTTGATGCCAGCTGTCTCCTTGACCTGGCATTTCTTCACCTCTCCTCCCCCACCTCATGATCTCCTTTATCACTGCTCAGACCTGACTCAGAATTAAATTCTCAGGAAGTCTGTCCAGCCTCCACTGTTCATGTCTCTATTAAAACCCTCGAATGTGATGTTGTAAGTCTGAAATCCCAGTTCCTACTGTTGCCAGCAAGCAAGGAGATTTGTTGAATAAAATGATTGAAGGAAGGAGGAAAACAAGAAATTAGACATGGAAAAAAAAAAAAAGTGTGTTCCACAGTTGGCACCCCATCCTTCACCTCTTTCTTCCTTCTGCCTCTCTATTAGGCTGGATAAGTTACTCTGCAAAGTCTTTTGTGGAGAATATCTGTTGTAATTGTCTGCCTGACTGACATCCCTTCCCTCTTCTGCAAACAGCATCCTTCTTCCTTGTAGAAAAACCTTCCCATTTAGTATGAGTGTGTGTGTGTGTGTGTGTGTGTGAATGGCTTAGTTGTGTCCAACTTTTGTGACCCCCATAGACTGTAGCCCACTAGGCTCCTCTCTCCATAGAATTCTCCAGGCAAGAATACTGGAGTGGGTAGCCATTCTCTTCCTCAGGGGATCTTCTCAACCCAGGGGTTGAACCCGGGTCACCTGCATTGCAGGCAGATTTTTTTTACCATCTGCGCCACCATGGTTCTGCTCATATCCAGCTCCCAAGGGACTCTATGTCCTCAGACATAATGAATGGCTCCGGATTGGGCACATGACCCAAATGAGACCATTCAAAATCCTACTTAAAAAAAAGTCTTCCTTGAGATTTTTCTGCCAATGGGATTTGGGGAAATGCTCTCCTGCCTCTGAGGAGACTAAGCTGGTAGGAGGTAAGTTGGAGCTGCCAGTGATCATTATATTCTCCAGTAGAGAAGACCTGTTTAACAGAAAGGGAGTCCTGATAACATCATTTGAGCTCCTGGATCAAGATGTGCCTGAAGCCAACAGCCTTTCCTTCCCATGCGTCAATGAGTTGTCTTTTCATTTAATCTAGTTACTTTGGGGTTTGTGTCAATTGCACCTGAAAGAGTCCCCAATGACTATTTTTTTAATAAAAATGCTTCATTATTATCTCACCTTTACTCTGAGAAAGTGTGGATTAGACATGAAAAGTAAGGCACTGCTCTCACAATATCGGGTAGGAGGCAGAATCTTTGGGTGAGGAAACTATGGGTCTCTAGCCTCTCTTGGTTCGGTTTCTGTGAGTCAGAGCAGAGTCTTGGGTCACTGCAGCTTCATTCTTGTCTGGTTGTGCAAGAAATCAGGCAAACCCATTTCCAAATGTAAATACCAAAATTCATTCCTTTGGCTAAGTTTAGCTTTTTTTTGGCTTAGTTCTCTTTTGGATTGTAAACATTCTTACTGTTGCAGATACTATCCGTATGGCCACTTTAAGATGTCTGGGTTAAGAAGCCTGGTGCTTGGTACTTCCCTAGTGGACCAGTGGCTGGGATTCTGAGTTCCCAGTGAAGGGGACTAAGGTTGGATTCCTGGTCAGGGGACTAGATCCCACATGCTGCAACTAAGAGTTCACATGCGACAACTAAAGATCCTGAAACAGCACTGCCAAATAATTAAAAGAAGAATAAGAAACCTGATGTTCCTTCTCCAAGTACTAAAGCCATGGGCCTTTCCACCTCGTTCCCCCTGCTCCCAGTGATTTTCACAAACCATAAAGTTTATTCTTACTAATGTTCAGAAAAATCTAAAATGAGCACTTACTCCTAGATCCTTCTGTCAAAGTCCGTCTCAAGCACAGAAGATGTAACATGGCTGCTGAATAGAAATACTAGGAAACTTGAGAAAGGCCTCACACATTTTTGGGGAACCAGTTGGTGCTTGTGGGTGCATACTCAGTGGCTCAGTTGTGTCAGACTCTGGAATCCCATGGCCTGCAGCCTGCCAGGCTCCTCTGTCCATGGAATTTTCCAGGCAAGAATACTGGAGTGGGTTGCCATTTCCTACTTTAAGATCTCTCCATACACAGGGGTTCAAAGGGTTTTTTGTGTTTTTTTTTCCAAACGGAGAATCCTTCTTTAGAAGTTCTCAGTAAAATTATGGGCCATTTTTGGAAAGAGAAACTGTAAAAGAGGCAGGAGTGACAAGACTCAACTAGTACAAAAATCTGCTTTTAAACCATTGTTGGCAGCTCAAAAGAGGCCTCTGAACCCCTGGGATGATGCTGAGAAAGGAGCACAGGTGACATGCCTGCCAAATACAGTCAGCTGGACTCTTTCATTTGAGGATAGCTTGTCTAAAAGGGTCCATGAAAAGCTAGCATTAGAAAGGAGTGTCCAGGAGGCCGGGAACACGAGCTATATGTGGCTTGCTCATTGACCTTCTTTTCTTTTGCTCTGTAGCAACCTTGAGATCACTGCCGAGTGAGCCCCTTCAAGGGGTTCTCGTTGAGATCAGGTGCAAATCTTCCATCTCATAGTTATCGATAAACATGCTAGGAGACTTCCTTGGCGGTCCAGTGGTTAAGACTCCTCGCTTCCAATGCAGGGTGCATGGGTTCAATCTGGTGGGGGAACTAAGATCCCGCATGCTGCACAGTGCAGCCAAAATAAAAAAATAAACAAGGCTGGCACTAATCTCCCTGAAACTTATCTTGGGTCCATGCTTATGAAGCAATACACAAACTTGGCAGCTTACAACCACGTGCCATATACCACCTCACAGACTGGTAGCCAGGGATCTAGCCAGGGTGAGTTCTTATCTGAAGGATCAATAAAAAAACCTGCTTCCAAGCTCATTTTTCTTTTTTTAAGTTAATATATTTTTTAAAAAGTATGTGTTTATTTTGCTGCATCGGATCTTATTCTCTTCATGTGGGATCCTTCGTTGTGGTGCATGGTGGTGCATGGACTCTAGTTGTGTCCCAAGGGCTCAGTTGTTGCAGCACACAGACTTTACTGCTCTGCAGCATGTGGGATCTTATTTCCCCAACCAGGGATTGAACCCACAGTCCCTGTATTGGAAGGCAGATTCTTAGCCACTGGACCACCAGGGAAGTCCCCTTAACTTTTTAAAAGGAGTTTCTTTTTAAATATGGTTTGCATTCATGATTCAAAATTCAAGAGATACCAAAAGATATGCAGCTGAAGTCACACCCACCTCTGTCTCCACGTCCCTAGTCCCTCACTGGAAACAACTATTGTTCAGTTCAGTTCAATTCAGTTCAGTTGCTCAGTCATGTCCGACTCTTTGCGACCCCATGAATCGCAGCACGCCAGGCCTCCCTGACCATCACCAAGTCCCGGAGTTCACTCAGACTCACGTCCATCGAGTCAGTGATGCCATCCAGCCATCTCATCCTCTGTCATCCCCTTCTCCTCCTGCCCCTAATCCCTCCCAGCATCAGAGTCTTTTCCAATGAGTCAACTCTTCGCATGAGGTGGCCAAAGTACTGGAGTTTCAGCTTTAGCATCATTCCTTCCAAAGAAATCCCAGGGCTGATCTCCTTCAGAATGGACTGGTTGGATCTCCTTGCAGTCCAAGGGACTCTCAAGAGTCTTCTCCAACACCACAGTTCAAAAGTATCAATTCTTCTGCGCTCAGCTTTCTTCACAGTCCAACAATCACATCCATACATGGCCACAGGAAAAACCATAGCCTTGACTAGATGGACCTTTGTTGGCAAAGTAATGTCTCTGCTTTTCAATATGCTGTCTAGGTTGGTCATAACTTTCCTTCCAAGGAGGAAGTGTCTTTTAATTTCATGGCTGCAGTCATCATCTGCAGTGATTTTGGAGCCCCAAAAAATAAAGTCAGCCACTGTTTCCCCATCTATTTCCCATGAAGTGATGGGACTGGATGCCATGATCTTCGTTTTCTGAATGTTGAGCTTTAAGCCAACTTTTTCACTCTCCACCTTCACCTTCATCAAGAGGCTTTTTAGTTCCTCTTCACTTTCTGCCATAAGGGTGGTGTCATCTGCATATCTGAGGTTATTGATATTTCTCCCGGCAATCTTGATTCGAGCTTGTGTTTCTTCCAGTCCAGCGTTTCTCGCGATGTACTCTGCATATAAGTTAAATAAGCAGGGTGACAATATACAGCCTTGACGTACTCCTTTTCCTATTTGGAACCAGTCTGTTGTTCCATGTCCAGTTCTAACTGTTGCTTCCTGACCTTCATACAAATTTCTCAAGAGGAAGGTCAGGTGGTCTGGTATTCCCATCTCTTTCAGAATTATTGTTACTACTTTGTAAATCCTTACACAGATAGAATCTGTACTTATAAGCAAGTACATATATAGATTCTTTTTCTCTTTTCTCTTTTTAAAAACAAAAAACAGAATGGTAGTATGCTATTCATGTGGCTATATACCTTGCTCTGGCTTATTATATTTAAAAATGATTTTGGAGACTGTGCATATTAGCACATTAAAGCTTTCTCATTCTTTTTATGGAGGCCAAGCATTTCCTTTTATGGATATGTCATCATTTATTTGGACTTCCCCTGTGGCTCAGCAGTAAAGAATCTGTTTGCAATGCAGGAGACATTAGGTTCAATCCCTGGGTTGGGAAGATCCCTAGGAGAAGGAAACGGCAGCCCATCGCAGTATTCTTGCCTGGGAAATCCCATGGACAGAGGAGCCTGGTGGGCTACAGTCTAGAGGGAGTTGCAAAAGAGTGAGACATTACTAAACAACTAAACAACAACATAATTTATTTAAATGGTCCTCTCTTGCTGGATGCTATACACTGAATGTTTGTATTTCTCCCAAATTCACGTTACATCCTAATGCCCAGTGTGATGGTATTAGGAACCAGGCCTCTGAGTGGTAATTAGGTCATGATAATGGAGCCCTCCTGAATGGGATCAAGTGTTTATAAAGATTAAGATGTGTTTACAAGACTCCACCAAGATCCCTCTCCCCTTCTACCAGGTGAGGACACTGCAAGAAGATGGCCCTCTATGAACAAGGAAGTGTGCTCACACAAGACAGATTTGTTGGTGCCTTGATCTTGGAGTTCCAGCCTCCAGAAATGTGAGGAATAAATTCATGTTTTTAAATCAACTCTCTATCCGTTTTTCCCTACTATCTTATGTTTCCTGTCCCAGGACACAGCCAATGTTATCAGTTTCATTTGTGAATTGCCAGAGAAGGTTCATGAATATGCAACCATGGACATATATGAATAGATAGATAAACAGATGTTAGATCAGTTGATTGATCTATCGGTATCTTTTTTTACACATTATTACACAAAAGGAAATGCTAACCCACTCCAGTATTCATGCCTGGGAAATGCCATGGACAGAGAAGCCTGGCAGGCTACAGTCCATGGGGCTGCAGAGGGTCAGATACAGTTTAATTAGCAACTAAAAAACAACCACATACCATATTCATATGTACACCCTGCAGTACAATGGCTTTTTAGAAAACTCAACAATATAGAGCAATCTAGAAGAAATTGAATGCTTTTAAAAATGTATTCAGTAAGCTGATTACGTGAACATTTAAGATGCACATGGGGACATGTCAAGAATTTTGAGTTTCGGTTCTTTCTTCTTTACAGCTGTGAGGAAATGAAGTTACAGTCATGCTGCCATTCCAGCCAATCATGGAGAGGCTTCCCTGGTGGCTCAGATGGTAAAAATCTGCCTGTAATGTGGGAGACCTGCGTTCGATCCCTGGGTCAGGAAGATCCCCTGGAGAAGGAAATGGCAACCCACTCCAGCATTCTTGCTTGGAGAATTCCATGGACAGAGGAGCTTGGCAAGCTACAGTCCATGGAGTCGCAGAGTCAGACATGCCTGAGGGACTAACGCTTGATAGAGAGGTGTCACAAAAGCACAAAGGACTGGGAGGAATTTGCCTACAGGATTCTTAAATGGGGTGACATGTGAGGCTGCAGACCAAGTGTTTCTAAGACTACAGGCTCTTCCAGGCTGGTTTTGAATGCACATTCACATACAATGTTGTGTTAGTCAGGGTTCTCCAGAGAGACAGAACCAACAGAATGTGTATGTTTACATACAGAAAAGATTTTAAGAAATTTATAAGGAGCTGGCTCACATTGTTATGGAGGCTGGTAAGTCCAAAATCAGCTGTGTGGATGAGCAGTCTTAATACCCAGAATTGCTGACAATGCAGGTGAAGTCTGAAGTTTTTGCAAAAAGGAAAATGTTCTGAAGCTAGATGGTAGCACAACAATATGCATGTACTTGACACCACCAAACTATACACCTAAAAAATGGTAAATGTTATGTGGGTTTTACTGCGATTAAAAAATAAATTTCATCACTTTAAAAATAACCTTTTATTGTCTCACTATTTCTGTGAGTCAAATTTAGGAACATGAGACTTCCTGATGGTCCAGTGGTTAAGACTCTGTGTTTCCACTACAGGGGGCACAGGTTCAATCCCTGGTTGGCAAATTAAGATCCCAAATGCTGCAGTGTGGCCCTCCAAAAAAAGAGATTTAGGAGCAGCTTAGCTGGGTGATTCTGGTACAAGGTCTCATAAAGTTACAGTCAGATGTTGGCTGGGGCTGCAGTCATTGAAGTCATCTGAAGGCTTAACTGGGGTTGGAGGATCTGCTTCCAAGATCCTTCCATGTGACTTACATGGCTGCTGGCTGAAGGCCTTGGGTCCACACCGCTTATTGGCAGAAAGCCTTAACTTCTCACCGCATGAACCTCTCCCTAGGGCTGCTTGAGCATCGTCATAACATGGCAGCCAGTGTCCCCTAGAACCAGCCATCCCATTCTCGTGAGAAGCACATGTCATTTATGATTTAGCCACAGATGACTCATATTTACGCAGCATCCTCTTTGTTAGAAGTGAGTCACTGAGTCCTGTTATGCTCAGGGATATTAGTCTCCAACTTTTGAAGGAACTAGCGTTAAATAATTTGTAAACATGCTATAAATCACTCTGGCATTCAAACTGAAGTAGGAAGACATTCTAATAAAAACCACTTAATTTCTCTAAGCGTTTGTTTGCTCAAATGACATAAAGTTTCTTTTTGTTTGCTCAAATGTCAGTGACCAAAGTGATGAAGTATGTGACTGGTCTGGTCTGGGTCTCCTTGAACTTCATGGTATGTGTTACTGCTGCTAAGTCGCTTCAGTCGTGTCTGACTCTGTGCGACCCCATAGATGGCAGCCCACCAGGCTCCCCCATCCCTGGGATTCTCCAGGCAAGAACACTGGAGTGGCTTGCCATTTCCTTCTCCAACGCATAAAAGTGTAAGGTGAAAGTGAAGTCGCTCAGTCGTGTCCGACTCCTAGCGACCCCATGGACTGCAGCCTACCAGGCTCCTCCGTCCATGGGATGTATGTATTACTCTACCAAAAAAAAGATGGATTCTGTTTCCCAGGGAAAGGGGGATGGGGTGCTAGGTAGTCCAGTGTGGCCAGATATCCATAGTACATACCACATTAACTCAGAAAGTGTCCACATGAGCATACTCCAACAAAGGCATTGCCCTCTGACCTGAGTTAATACTAATTTACCTTGTATTCATGAAGTCAGTTAAAGGAGTCAGCATTTTCCTTCTTTTTAATTTTTAAAAATTGTGATCTAGGAATTCCCTGGTAGGCCAGTGGTTAAGACTCCTCACTTCCATTGTAGGGGGCACAGGTTCAGTCCTTAGATCAGGAATTAGAATCCCACCTGCCTCTTGGTGCAGCCAAGAAAAAACAAAGTAAAAGACACAGAACAGAAAATTCACCATTTTAACCATTTTCAAGTATCCATCTGAGTGGAATTAGGTACATTCACATTGTTGTGCAACCACCACCATCACGCATCCACAGAACTCTCTTCATTTCCTCAAACTGAAATTCTGGGCCCAATGAACACTAATTCCCTGTTTCTCCCTCCCCACAGTCTCTGGTAACCACCATTCTGCTCTGTGTCTCCACGAATTTGCCTGCTTTAAATACCTCATATAATGGAATCATGCATACTTGTTCTTTCATGTCTGACTTATTTCACTTAGCATGATGTCCTCTCAGTTCATCTATGTGATAGTGTGTGTCAGAATTTCCTTCCTTCTTAGGCTGAATAATGTCCCATTGCAGGCCTCCCAGGTGGCACTGGTGGTAAAGAACCTGCCTGCTAATGCAGGAGACATCTAGTGTTCTTGCCTGGAGAATCCCATGGACAGAGAAGCTCGGCAGGCTACAACCCATAGGGTCGCAAAGATCTGGACACGACTGAGCCACTTAGCATGCAGGCAATGCCCCGGTGCAGGTACAGACCACATTTTGTTTCTCCATTTACCCATCAGTGAACCCGTGGATTGGCTCCACCTTTTGGCTCTTGTGAATAATGCTTCTATGAACACAGATGTGGAGTCCCAGCATTTGATCAGTCTTCAGCAATCGAAGACTTTATTCAAGGATTTAGGTCCTAAGTCTCTAGCCCTTGCAGGTGTGTCAGAGGGAAAGGGCACCAGATGTGCAAGCAGAAGATGGAGGTTGACATCTCCAACCCGCCTAACATCAGCTACATGCTCTTGAGTGAGTCACCTTACCTCTCTGAACCTCATTGGGTTTCCTGGAGACTCAAAGGAAATAATAAAAATTGAATGACTGTGCAGCCACTATGGAAAACAGTATGAAGTTTCCTCAAAAAATTAAAAATAGAACTACCATAAGTTCCAGCAATTTCACTCCTGAATTTTATCCAAAGAAAACACTAATTAGAAAAGATACGTGCACTCCTATGTTATTGCAGCATTCTTTACAATAGCCAAGATATGGAAGTGACTTAAATGTCCATTGATAGGTGAACAGATAAAGAATATCGTTGCTGTTGTTCAGTCACTAAGTCGTGTCTGACTCTTTTGCAACCCCATGTACTACAGCCCTCTAGACTCTTCTGTCCATGGGATTTCCCAGACAAGAATGCTGGAGTGGGTTGCCATTTCCTTCTCCAGAGATCTTCCCGACCCAGGTATCAAACCCGCGTCTCCTGCAATGGCAGATGAAATCTTTATCACTGAGCCATCAGAGAAGCCCAAAGAAGAATAATACTCAGCCATAAATAGGAATGAAATCTTATTATTTGTGATCAACCTAGAGGATATTATGCTAAGTGAGGTAAGTCAGACAGGAAAAGACAAATACTGTATGATTTTACTTAAATATATAATCTACAAAATAACAAGTATGCAAACAACAAAGTAGAAATAGCATCATAGATGTGGAGAACAAACAGGTAATTGCCAGAGGGGAGGGGCCTGAGGGAGAAGGAAAATAGGTAAGGCAGACTGAGGCACAAACTTCTAGCTGCAAAATAAATGAGTCATACATATGAAATGCACAGTGTGGGGAATATAGCCAATAATAATGTAATATCTCTGAGTGGTAACATAACATAGTCAGACTTATCTTGGTGATCATTTTGAAATGTATAGAAATATTGAATAACTATGGGCTTCCCCGCTGGCTTAGCAGTAAAGAATCTGCTTGCAAGGCAGGAGTCACAGGAGATGCAGGTTCAATCCCTGGGTCAGGAAGATCTCCTGGAGGAGGGTATGGAAACCCACTTCAGTATCTTGCCTGGAGAACCCCATGGACAGAGGAGCCAGGCAGGCTACAGTCCATGAGGTTGCAAGAGAGTCTGGGTCTGGATCACGGACACAACTGAAGCGACTTATCATGCATGCACATGCGTAACAGGAACTAACAGAATGCTTTAGATCAATTATACTTCAAAACCAAACTCACCGAAAAAGAGATCAGGGTACTTCCCTGGTGTTCCAATGGTTAAGACTCCATATGTCCAATGCAGGGGGTGTGGGTGTGATCCCTGGTCAGAGAACTAAGATCCCACATGATATGTGGAGTGGCTGTGGGGGAAAAAAAAGATCAGATTTGTCAGATTTGTATTTACCAGAGACAGAGGGCTGGGGGTTTGACAGAAAGGGGAATTGATGAAGACAATCAAAAAGTACAAACTTCCAGACTTCCAGTTATAACAGAAATAAGTACTAGAGATGTAATGTGTGTGTGTGTGTGTGCTTAATTAGTCAGTTCTGGCCGACTCTTTGCGACCCCATGGACTGTAGCCCACCAGGCTCCTCTGTCCATGGGATTCTCCAGGCAAGAATACTGGAGTGGGTTGCTATTTCCTTCTCCAGGGGATCTTCCTGACCCAGGGACTGAACTCCGGTCTCCTGCATTGCAGGCAGATTCTTTACCATCTGAGCCACCAGGAAAGTCCAGGGATGAGATGTATAACATAAATATAATTAACACTGCTGGGTGTTTTATATGAAAGTTGTTAAGAGATTAGTAAATCCTGAGTTCTCATCACAGGGAAAATTTTTTTTCTAGTACTTGAATTTTGGTTCTGTATGAGATGACAGATGTTCACTAAACATATTGTGATCATTTCATGATCTATGTATGTAAATTGTTAGGCTGTACATCTTGAACTTATACAGTTCTGTATGTCAGCTATATCTCAATAAAACTGGAAGAAGGCTATAAAACAAAACAGGCAGGGACCAGATGCTAACTTATATGCCCAAAACTCCCTCTGCCACCAGCTCCACTGGGAGAATTTCTTGAGATAGGCTTGGAGTTTTTATAACGTGTGCCAATGCAGCCTTTTATACATAGCAACACTGACTCAGGCAGGCTGAAATAAATATATCTATGATGATTAATTCACTTTTTAGGAACCGTGAATTTGTGCATTACTATAAATAGAGGAATATTTTAGTGCATAAGAAAACTGAGGGGACATTTTATAAGTCATCATAATAAGAATGGGCTTCCCTGGTAGCTCAGCTGGTAAAGAATCCTGCCATGCAGGAGACCCAGGTTCGATCCCTGGGTCAGGAAGATCCCCTGGAGAAGGGAATGGCATCCCACTCCACTATTCTTGCCTGGAGAATTCCATGGACAAAGGAGCCTGGCAGGCTACAGTCCATGGGGTTGCAAAGAATCAGACACAACCAAGCAACTTTCACTCACTAATGAGCATGACATTCCAGTGAAATATATAAACACCACCTGGAATATGAATAAAAATTGTCAATAACCATTGGGATAAAATTAAAGATTTAAAAACATTATTAGCTTCACTTCGATGAAATGTTGATTCATGTTACTCTGAAGAGTTTTATTCACAGAAAGTTTAAAATGAAGGAAGGACTTTCCTGGTGGTCCAGAGGTTGGGACTCTGCACTTTCCCTGCAGGGGAGTTTTGGTCCCTAGTCAGGGAAGTTCTGCATGTGGATGGGGAGGACAGACTCCAAACATTTCCCAGGGAAGAGTCCTTTTCATACAGGGCTCAGTGGATTGCACTATCACAATGATTAGAGAGACTAGTGGGTACGAGCAGAGGCCTGGGAGCTAGGAGAACCAGATCGGCCTGAGGATTCTCATCTGTAGAATAGGAAGAATAATAGTCCCTATCATGTGAGGCTCTCATGCAGATAACATTAAGGTGAAAAGGACTAAACTGGATGTCCAAGAAATGATTGATACATGATAGGATGACTCAAGCATAAGACTGTCGGCTACTTCTGCTAGCTTTTATTTATTTATCTATTATTATTATTTTTTAATGGGAAAGCCAAGGAAAACACCCTGGTGCTGGGAAAGATTGAGAGCAGGAGAAGAGGGTGACAGAATGAGATGGTGAGATGGCATCATTGACTCAATGGACAGGAATTTGAGCAAACTTAAGAAGATAGAGAAGGACAGGGAAGCCTGGTGTGCTGCAGTCCGTGGGGTCACAAAGAGTCGGACAAAACTGAGTGACTAAACAACTCATTTTAGTTAAGTGTGTGGTTTAAACACAGAAAAGACAACCACAATTGGAATTTTGCTGACAATATAGTAGTCTTAGCATAAGTTGAACAAGCATAATTTTTAAAAAAAATCTCTGAAACAATCACTCCATCTGAACAAAGGAAATAGACTTGGTTCACAAAGGGAGGGAGCTTTCCTTCACCTTTACAAGGTTGTGGGCTTAGTTATATTTAGTTATTATTATGATGGATAGCAAACATGAGGCTGGGGCAGTGCCTGTTTTTAACACCCAGTGTTTTCCAAGAGCGTTTTGATTCTGGGTTGCTCCCCCAAAAAAGCAAGAAACAAGCTTGCCCACAAACCCAGATAAAAAGCAAGAGCCTGCAGCATTATCACACATCTGGTGACCAGACAAGTTCCCTGAATCTAGCTGGGATGGAAGTTCCTCAAGAGCAGAAACTTGTATTAGACACTCTGTAACCCTAGAACAGAGTCGGATATGGGTTGGATGCTTCACATATGGTAATTAACCAGAAGAAAGAAACATGAAGCACTGCACTGATTGAGAACAGTGACCCCCCCTCCCGCCCCCAGCTTGATGTGGCACAGTGTGGTTTTGGTGTTTAAAAAATCACTCTCAGGGAGTGGTGGAACTTTCATTCGTTACTCCTGGGAGTATAAACAAGGACTGCTTTTCTGGAAAAGCAATTTGGCCATGTGTAAGGAGAGCCTTAAGGCTGTAAACACAAAGATACTCATGGCAACATTATTCATATTTTAAAATAAGCAAGAAACTAAATGTCTAATGAAGAGAACCAGGAGGCCTAGTACTTTAGCTCCACTGGAAGCACTATTGTGCTGCTGATTGTTAAAGATATGTTTCCTCTCTTACACCTCTTGATATTGAATTTCTGTAATGTCCTGGGCACTGTTCTGGACTATTGGGATATAACAAAGGGGAAAAAACATGCAAAGAAGTTATTCTGCTGGGTTATACATTTTGGGGGCTTCCCTAGTGGCTCAGTGGTAAAGACTTCACCTGTCAATGCAGGAGACATGAGTTTGACCCCTGGGTTGGGAAGATGGGAATGACAACCTACTCCAGTAATTTTGCCTGGAGAAACCCATGGACAGAGGAGCCTGGCTGGCTACAGTCCATGGGGTCACAAAGAGTGGAACAAGACCGAGGGACTATGCAACAACAACAGTACATTTTAGGAGGAGAGAGGAGACAGCCTGAGACGGAGAAAATAGGGCAAGTTATAAGGCTGTCAGGGCTATACAAACAAAAGAATAAGGTAAGGGGTAGGGGTGTCTGAACAGGCTTCTGTGTAAAATACAATGGCAGTATAAGTCTCATTCTTTGGCAAACTCTGAAGTGTCGATGGAAGCCAGGCAGTTATCTGGCGGACTACATAATAAGATGGAAAATGCTAGTATTAAGTGAAAAGCTGGGTGCAAAACTATGCATTGTGTGTGTGTGGGAGGGGAAAGCTGAAAAGAAGTAATCAGTTCAGTTCAGTCCCTCAGTCCTGTCTGACTCTTTGCGACCCCATGGACTGCAGCACTCCAGGCCTCCCTGTCCATCACCAACTTCTGGAGTTTACTCAAACTCATGTCCATTGAGTCGGTGATGCCATCCAACCATCTCATCCTCTGTCGTCCCCTTCTCCTCCCGCCTTCAATCTTTCCAAGCATCAGGGTCTTTTCAAATCAGTCAGTTCTTCGCATCAGGTGGCCAAAGTATTGGAGTTTCAGCTTCAGCATCAGTCCTTCCAATGAATATTCAGGACTGATTTCCTTTAGGATGGACTGGTTGGATCTTCTTGCAGTCCAAGGGACTCTCAAGAGTCTTCAGAAGAAGTAATAAACGCAGCAAAAGCAGTTTGAAGGGGAAGATTTTGGATGATGCTTTTTCTTCTTCCCACTTAGCATTTTCTTAATCATCTTTGGCTAGCGTATTTTAATGTTATAACAAAAAACTACGTCTTGAAAGAGGTCTCTCCGGCGGCGGCCGGCAGGGGGCGCGCGGCCCCCGCTCGGCGTCGCTCGGCCTCGAGTTCCCACAGGGCCCCGGGCGCCATGGGCTGCGCCAAGAGCAAGGAGGGGCGGGCGGCCGAGCGGAAGGCCAAACGCAAGAGTGACCGGGGCGGTCGCACGGCAGGTACGACCGAGGGCGGAGGCGCGGCCCCGGGACCCTCCAGACGGCTGGCGCCGGCCCGCTGTGGTTGGGGCCCCACGCTCCAGGCTCCTCGGCCGGGCTGCCTTTGGCCGTCGTCGCGGGCCTGACGGGTGCCAAGCTGGAGAATCCAAAAACGGGCGAGGCCTGTCCGGCTGCGGGCGCCGGCGATGCCCCGCGGCTGAGAGAGGCCACCCCACCCCCCGACTCCACACACACCCCCTCCCCCCCCCCCCCCGCCCCCGCCACACACACCCGTTCACCGAGAGACTCAGAGGTGGCGGCTGGCGGAGGGCCGCCGGGCTTGTAGCTTTCAAGGGGGTTGGAGGCAGGTGCCGGCAGACCGGACCTGCGAAGAGCGTTCAGAGTCCACCTTATGGAGAATTACTGGCCTTTTTTTTTTTTTTGGCTCGCGGGGTGTGGAAGGTGCACCCTTGTTACAAGCACCGCGTTCCCAAAGAAGGAGAAGGGAAGGAACCAAGCCACTTACTGCTGCTGCTGCTAAGTCGCCTCAGTCGTGTCCGACTCTGTGCGACCCCATAGACGGCAGCCCACCAGGCTCCCCCGTCCCTGGGATTCTCCAGGCAAGAACACTGGAGTGGGTTGCCATTTCCTTCTCCAGTGCATGAAAATGAAAATTGAAAGTGAAGTCGCTCAGTCCTGTCCGACTCCTAGCGACTACCCCGGGGTAATTACCCTCCCCTCGCAGGGTTTCCCTTGTAGCTCAGTCGGTAAAGAATCTACCTGCAGTGCAGGAGCCCTGGTTTCGATCCCTGGGTTGGGAAGATCCCCTGGAGAAGGAAATGGCAACCCACTCCAGTGTCCTTTCCTGGAAAATCTCATGGACAGAGGAGCCTGGTGGGCTGCAGTCCATGGGGTCACAAAGAGTCGGGCACTACTGAGCGACTAACACTTCCTTACTTACTCAGGAATCCAGGACCCTGGGCTGAGAGTGACAGACTCAAAGCGCCAGAGGCGGTTTTACACCAGTTTTATCTGGAGATTCTGATTGGGTAGGTCTTGTGTGAGGCGCCGCCATGTACCCTCAGGCCCCCACACCCTCTTGCCATCTATCCCCAATCTTATCAGACAGATCTTGCCCCTACTCCCGTGAATCTTCACGTTTCTGACGCACTTTATCCTTCAGCACGTTTCTGACGCACCCCACTGTATCCTTTCAATTACTCTTTGAGGTGAGAAAGATTCTTGTATTTCCTCGGCTTTGCAGGTAATGGCCATAGTGGCTAACAGTTACTAAGCACTGTTCAAACACTTGACGTGGACAATCTTATTTTACAGATACAGAAACTGAGGCACCTAGAGGTTACAAAACCCGCCCAAAGTTCCGCAGCTGATAAGTGGTAGAATATGGGTGGGGTAGAACATGGCTGAGGCAATTTGATTCCAAAGCCCAGGTCGTCACCATTGTACTCCACCTCTCACCTCTGATTTTCCCAAGTGTAAAAAGTGAGACCCACAAAAGTAACTTGCCCGATTTAAAAAAAAAAAAAAAGTGTGTTGTGTTTTTTGTTTTTTTTTTTTAAACCAAGGTGTAGTTGATTTACAATGTTGTGTGAATTGTAACCTGCCCAGCTGATGGAGTTGGTAAATGCTGTAGGGTCTGCCTCTTTCAGAGACTTAAAATTTAGTTAGGGCAGCATATGGTGAAGGTCTAAGAGGAATGTTAGAAACAGCCAAGTGGGGAAGGCAACTCCCTTGGAAATAAGGATTTTGCAGGGGTATCTCAAAGATGTCTTGCTCTGGGAGTAGCTGATAAGACCAGCCTGGAGGTGGTAAAGACTTGAAATGGGGGAAGGGAAGAATGAGAGAAAGTGGGGTGGGGGAGTTGCTGCTCAAGGTCACACAGGTCAGGGTTAGGGTTAGTGTTAGGTTTAGGTGAAGGAGTTTGAGTCTGTGTGTCCCAAATTTGCCTTCCGTGTACCAGTTTCAGAATTTTTTCCCATATTCATGTACTATGATCTATTTTTCTTTAATTATGTCACCTTCTGAAATGCTTTATAATTGAAATATACTGTATGTACAGAAAAGTACAATTATTTTTGCAAACTGAACGACCCTATCCAGCCAGCACCCAGCTAAAGAAACAAGCTTTCCAATACCTCAGAAACCCCCTCATGCCTCTTACTGTCACACCACCACACCAAGGGCAACCACTTTGCTGATTTCTTCTTTTTTTTTTTTTGCCCCACCTCAAGGCTTGAGGGATCTTAGTTCTGCCACCAGAGATTAAAGCCAGACTGTCAGCAGTGGAAGCATGGAGTCCTAACCACTGGACTGCCAGAGAATTCCCTTTGCTTATTTCTAATAGCATAAAAATGCCACCTTTGCATTTACTTTTCAAAATAAGTTTAGCATTTTTTAAGCATTAATCTATAGAAGCACTGCTTTGTTCTACACATTTTTCTATCAGGGAAGCCCACATTTTTCTATACACATACATATATGCATCCTGTTGAACTTTAATAAAAATGTTCTTCCATGTATCACCTGTAAACATTCTAGAAGTTACCTTTCTCTTTTTTTTTGAAGTTACCTTTCTTGAGTCTCACCAGTGATCTGCAAATTTAGTGAAATGTTAGATCATATGTTCTTGAAGTTCCCTCCCACTATAAAATTATATGGCTAGGTTTCAAGAAACTAATTTCTTAAATGAGCAGCCAGAATCTAAAGTGAAGCGTCTCACAGTCATGAGTTGCCCAAGTTGTAATGATGAAGAATGTCTGGGTTGGATGACTCTTCAAGCAGACATCTATTTCTTATCAGGCACTAGGGACACCAGAGTAAATAAGGCATGATCTCAGCCCTTGAACCTGCAGTCTAGTGCAGAGGAGTAGTGTAGAAAAATGCTGTATCATCATGTGTAATCATAAAAGTGGACGGGTACAAGATACTTCAGAAAGATGGTGGAAAGACTTAACTTCTGGGAGCTTAAATTTTAATCTGTATTTCTGCCATGACACATAGTCCATTCTATTTTAGTTAACTTGTAAACATTTCTTTTCCCTGCTGGATATTTGAGGATCGGAAAGATATCTTGTTCATTATTCCATTTCCCACAGTCCTTGGCATTGCAACTTAAAGATAGCTGGGAGTCAGTAAATGTGTCCATACGGCAAAGGGCAATTTTTTAAAGGATTTATTTATTTATTTTTGATGGGGTGGGGGTGAGGGGCCATGCTGGGTCTTCACTGTTGCGTGGACTTTTTTTTAGTTGCGGTGAGCCCTGGTTACTCTCTAGTTCGGATGTGCAGGCTTCTCATTGCCGTGGCTTCTCTTATTGCGCGGCATGGGCTCTAGGGTGCTGCAGACTTCAGCAGTTGCAGCTCGTGGGCCCTGGAGCACAGCCTCTATAGTTGTGGCACATGGATTTATTTGCTCCTCGGCATTTGGTATCTTCCAGGATCAGGGATCAATACCGTGTCTCCTGCATTGGCAGGCAGGTTCTTTACCACATGGCCACCAAGGAAGCCCAAAGGAAATTTTTTTTTTTAGTGAGGAATTTTTCATAAGCCGGTGTTACTAATGCTGACCAGCTTCTTCAGAGAGGTATGGAGACAGAGTTTCTGTGGTCCTAAGACCACCTGCGAGAGAATTAAGCATGTAAGAATTAGTTACTTGAGGCAGTGTTTCTCCAAGTGTTATCCTATCACCACCTGTGAGAGAATTAATACACGAAGGGATGTGGAGATTAAAAGCTCCTTTTCCTGGTCTCCACCCTGGGCCTGCTAAATCAGTCTCAGGGTATTGGGCCAGGAATCGTCACTTTTGGAGGCTTGATTCTGTTAGAACCAAGGTCTGAGAATGCAGCAGTGAGGTGTCTGGGCCAGAGTCAGACTGTCTGTTCCTGAAATAGGCTCTTGTCCTCGGCAGTGGGGCTAGATGTGGGTGAAGGCAGCCTCTGCAGATCACTGAGGCTGATAGAATGAGTCAGAAGGAGGAAGAGAAAACTGAAAGCTGTGAGCCAAAGATCATCTTGGCTGACATGCTAGGAATCCGCAATTAGAGGCTAATGTTGCCTTGTTTACTAGATAATTGAAGAGAAAACTTGTTTTTCACCTACATTAGCCAGATAATTTTTTAAAATTTATTTATTTTTTGGCCGTGCCTCGAAGCATGTGTGGTTCTAGTTCCTGAACCGGAGGTTGAACCTGTGCCCCCTAATAGGAAGCACAGAGTCTTAACCACTGGACCATCTGAAAAGTCCCAGCCAGATAATTTAAATAAAATCTTTGCCCATTATTTGGATCTTGCTACACGGTGGCTTTCTCTAGTTGTGGTGAGCAGGGACTACTCTTGGTTGCAGTGTGGGGCTTCTCATAGCGGTGGCTTCTCTTGATGCAGAGGACAGACTCTAGGTGCACAGGCTTCAGAAGTTGTGGCTCCTGGGCTCTAGAGCACAGGCTCAGTAATTGTGGTACAGGGGCTTAGTGGGTCCGAGACATGTGACATGTTCCCAAACCAGGGATTGAACCCGTGTCCCCTACGTTGACAGATGGATTCTTAACCACTGTACCACCAGGGAAGTCATGGATTAAGTTCTTGAAAGAAAGCCTTAATCTGTATGTCCCCACCTTGTTAACCTTCATAGAACATCTCTGAGTATTTCATGGATGTTCCTTATATCTTGGTTTTCAGTTCTATAGCTTGGAGAAACTAGACCACATGTGTACAGCTGTAAATCACCATCAAAATCACCCTTTGTTTTTAGAAATGAACACTTTGTTACCTATTGGATCAAGTGATAGTTCAGTGGGTTACAGCTTTCCAGTGTGTTGAAGCTTCCATATGGGTGTGCTACCAACTGTTGATCAATATGTAACAATTATTTTTTGCTACAGTTCAGTGTGTGTGTGTGCCCATGTGTGTGTGCACCCATGTGTGTGTAGGGTGTATACAGACCAATACACTTCAGATGTCAAATGTCTGTTAGATGAAAAGCTGAACTGAGCAGGTGGTGGGAAGTGGTATAGATGGAGAAATAACTTATTATGAGAAGAAATAAAAGGCCAGGTTGAGAGGTTTAAGACCCAAATATCTATAGGGACAGCAAGTAATACAAATGAATGAAGCAGGCAGGTGGTAAACAATAAGGAGCGGTGGGGACTGCAGCGGACTGAGGGGAGAATGCTCTAAGGGGGGCAGCATCTACTCAGGTCCCCTTCCATTGGGTGCAAAGATGAGAATAGTGTTGCCAGAACTTCTGACTTCTCAAAAGAAACTAGAAATCCATATTTATTATTTTTGTGACTTCCAGTTTGTAAATGTCAGCAATAATTCAGTTAAATAAACAGTTATTTAAATAAAACAAAAACAGTTAAATAAGGGCCAAACAAGATATGGTTGTATGATTGCAGGTAATTATGGCCCGTGAATGTGTAAAATAATGTCAAGTTGGCACACATTGAAAGAAAAATGTGCCTTTTGAATACATGAAAAGGCATGGCCAGGGCAGAAAATAACTTCTTAGAATACAATGCAGAGAAATGACTGAGCCATGTAATGACTGTTATCAAAATATGATCTTCAACAAGTTAAAAACACAAATAAGATATAAAAATATATTGAACGCATCAATTAATGAGGGAATCAATAAGGTAGCAAAACTGATTTAAAGGCGAATTCAAGGAATAGAGACCTACATAATCAAAGAATTGCTGAATGGATTTTGCTAATGATTACAAAACTGATTCATGTCCTACAGTTCAATAAACTGGTCAATAAAACTGTAACCTTTGGTATTATTGGACAGAAATGTACAAGTTAATATGAAACGTCTATGTCTGGACTCTAATAAACAGTAAACTGTACAGGTCCATTCTCTTAGACTGTTAAATGAGCCTTGAGTAGGTTTTTTAAACAATGCCTCAGGATGACATTGAAAAAACACTGTCATCCCTTCATTTATCTCCAAGTTTTGGATACTTTTTCTGAAGATCGTGATATTATACCTTATTTATGACTACCTTGAAATTATTGTTCACTTATTTAGTAGTATTTTAAGCCGGTTTCAGTTCAGTTGCTCAGTCGTGTCTGACTCCTTGTAACCCTATGGTGTGCAGCACGCCAGGGCTCCCTGTTATCACCAACTCCCAGACTCTACCCAAACTCATGTCCATTGAGTCGGTGATGCCATCCAACCATCTCATCCTCTGTTGTCCCCTTCTCCTCGCACATTCAATCTTTCCCAGCATCAGGGTCTTTTCAAATGAGTCAGTTCTTCACATCAGGTGGGCAAAGTATTGGAGTTTCAGTTTCAACATCAGTCCTTCCAATGAACACCCAGGACTGATTTCCTTTAGGATGGACTGGCTGGATCTCCTTGCAGTCCAAGAGACTCTCAAGAGTCTTCTCCAACATCACAGTTCAAAAGCATCAATTCTTCGACATTCAGCTTTCTTTATAGTCCAACTCTCACATCCATAAATGACTACTGGAAAAACCATAGCCTTGACTAGATGGACCTTTGTTGGCAGAGTAATGTCTCTGCCTTTTAATATACTGTCTAGGTTGGTCATAACTTTCCTTCCAAGGAGTAAGCGTCTTTTAATTTCATGGCTGCAGTCACCATCTGCAGTGATTTTGGAACCCCCCCCAAAAAAAGTCAGCCACTGTTTCCACTGTTGCCCCATGTATTTGCCATGAAGTGATGGGACCAGACGCCATGATCTTAGTTTTCTGAATGTTGAGCTTTAAGCCAACTTTTTCACTCTCCACTTTCATCATGAGGCTCTTTAGTTCTTCACTTTCTGCCATAAGGGTGGTGTCATCTGCATATCTGAGGTTATTGATATTTCTCCCGGAAATCTTGATTCCAGCTTGTGCTTCTTCCAGCCCAGAGCTTCTCATGATGTACTCTGCATATGTTAAATAAGCAGGGTGACAATATACAGCCTTGACATACTCCTTTTCCTATTTGGAACCAGTCTGTTCTAAATAGGAACAGTCCAATTCTAACTGTTGCTTCCTGACCTGCATACAGGTTTCTCAAGAGGCAGGTCAGGTGGTCTGGTATTCCCATCTCTTTCAGAATTTTCCACAATTTATTGTGATCCACACAGTCAAAGGCTTTGGCATAGTCAATAAAGCAGAAATAGACGTTTTTCTGGAACTCTCTTGCTTTTTCAGTGATCCAGTGAATGTTGGCAATTTGATCTCTGGTTCCTCCGCCTTTTCTAAAACCAGCTGGAACATCTGGAAGTTCACGGTTCACGTATTGTTGAAGCCTGGCTTGGAGAATTTTGAGCATCACTTTACTAGTGTGTGAGATGAGTGCAATTGTGCAGTAGTTTGAACATTCTTTGGCATTGCCTTTCTTTGGGATTGGAATGAAAACTGACCTTTTCCAGTCCTGTGGCTGCTGCTGAGTTTTCCAAATTTGCTGGCATATCACAGCATCATCTTTTAGGATTTGAAATAGCTCAACTGGAATTCCATCACCTCCACTAGCTTTGTTTGTAGTGATGCTTCCTAAGGCTCACTTGACCTCACATTCCAGGATGTCTGGCTCTAGGTGAGTGATCACACCATCGTGATCATGTGGTCGTGAAGATCTTTCTTGTACAGTTCTTCTGTGTATTCTTGCCACTTCTTAATATCTTCTGCTTCTGTCAGGTCCATACCATTTCTGTCCTTTATTGAGCCCATCTTTGCATGAAATGTTCCCTTGGTAGCTCTAATTTTCTTGAAGAGATCTCTAGTCTTTCCCATTCTATTGTTTTCATCTATTTCTTTGCACTTCTTCTCAAATTGTGCCGCCCTAATTCCACTACTTTTTCAAGTGTGTCCAGCACCCTGAAGAGGTGTAGCCACTGTAAGCATATTGAAGGCTTCACTGCCCGCCCCCCCCCCATATCCAGTTAATAATTGTTTCATTAAGTGCTTTATCACAAAGATCTGTTTTGAGGTGGGCACAGCACTGTTGGTCATCACGTTTGTTCATCATGTTTGTTTTAGGTTTACAGAAGTAATCTTACCTAACTAAGCAAGAGCTAGATTTTTTTTTTTTTTTTTTTTTGCCTTTTATGTATGCAGTGAGATCAAGGAAGAAGGTGGGGGTAGAAGGAACTGAAACTCAACAAGCAGCTCTCCACCCCTGAGGCAGGCTTGTCAGAAATATAATACTGGGCTAAACAGTCATGGTGTTGGCGGAGCAGGAAGCATGGTTTGTTTCCTTGTACCCATCTGCAGCAAGCAGGGCTCTGTGGTATCTTCCAGGCTATGGTTTTATCTACTGGACTGGTAATTCTCAGGATTTGGCTAGGCTGATCTGGCTGGGAGAGAGGGAATTCCAGGTCAAAGCAGAATGTAAGGGAAACTGAACTGGGATTTGGCCTTCAGTCAAGCACAGGGACTAAGCTAAGAGGCAGCTGAACGTAGGGACAAGCAGGAGGGAAGCATGAGCAGGTGTGTGTCTGGCGGCTTGTTTTAGGGTACAGCTGTTGGGACAGGCTTGCTAAGTAGTGTTAATTGTATTTATTCAAACAACAGCAGCAAAACAAAACCCAGTCAACTTCTCTGGCTATCGGTGTGAGCAGAGGAGTATGGGAGGGGGAGGTGGTAGATTTTAAAGGAATTTGCGTGTGAGATCTTTTCATTCTTTGGCTGCTCTGGGTCTTCATTGCTATTGGGTGGGCTTTTGTTAGTTGCAGCACAAGGGCTTTCTTAGTTCCCCTGACTGGGGATCGAACCCACATCCCCTGCATTGAAAGGCAGATTCTTAACCACTTGACCACCAGGGAAGTCCTTTCTTTTTGCATGGGCGCTGATTAATGATCATTCATACCGGATAAGGTCAATGCTGAAACTCCAGGTGAATTTTTTTTTAAGAGCTAAGAACTTTTGACAGGTTTAGGACTCTTTTAAAGCCCTCCTGTCTTGCATTTGACCGAGTTTTGTTTTTCTGTTTTGTTTTTTCTGTTCCTTGACCTTGACAGTCACCTTCACTTATTTTATTCTTGAATGTTTGATTTCTTCTGCCTGGAATACCCTTCGTTCTTCTCTTTTTTGGGCAAACTCTCCTTACCCATCAAGACCAAGTCTCCTTACCCATCAAGACCAAACTCTCCTTACCCATCAAGACCAAGTGACAGTTTTGTGATTCCCCAAATAGAGTTAGTATTGCCTTTTGTGAACACCCGGCCCCTTCGCATTTCTGTCATAGGATATATAGTGTATTGTGTACTATATTCTACTAGACTGAGTTCTCAGGGCAAGGCTATCTGGTTCAGAGTTAAATTTCCTGTTTGGGATAGTGCATGGCACATAGAGTCGGTGCTCAGTAAATGTTTGAATAAAGTGAGCCAAGTTTTCTTCTCCTATCTAATTCCCTCCCCCCCCCAACCTTTGATCAATTCAAGAATCACTTTCCCCCCGTGGCAACCTCCTTTATCTAGTTCTCTTGCTTCTGACTCTTTGAAATCTTACAAATGAGACAGCTCAGACAGGTATAACTGCCCTTGTCATGAGGGAGGAGTGGTGTTTCCAGCATTCCATATGGGATATTGTAGTTCCAAATAGTATAGTTTTTTGAAAGAGAGGGTAACTCCTAAGGTGGGCTTCCCTGGTGGCTCAGATGGTAAAGAATCTGCCTGTAATGTGGGAGACCTGGGTTCGATCTCTGGATTGGGAAGATACCCTGGGGAAGGGAATGGCAGCGAACTCCAGTATTCTTGCCTGGAGAATTCCAAGGACAGAGGAGCCTGGTGGGCTGTAGTCCATCAGGGTCACAAAGAGTTGGAAATGAGTGAGCAACTCATACACACAGCTCCTAAGGTAATCTTGTAAATTGGGTTGTATCTACTCACTCAACACCTACTAACCATCTTCTAGATATTAGACATTATTGTCAGGGCTGGGAATATGAGCAAATGTGCACTTCTGAGGTTGTTTTCTGAAGTGATGTATAATGTCTGAGACTTTTTATGAAAAGTAGTGATATTTGTGAATGCTCATTTTGAACCAGGCACTGTGCTGAGTGCTTTACATGTACTAACTCATTCAGTTATTGCACCAACCAAATGAAGAAAATGGGCACAGAGAGGTACACAGGGCATATGACCAGTAGGCAGTGGAGCCAGGGAGGAAGCTGGTGCTCTCTCGCCTCACTCAACAGATTGATGAGCCAGATTTAACCTAATAAGAACCTCCATCGCTCCCCCCTCATAAGAGTTGAAAGTAAAATATTTTGTTCCCATGAAAACAAGCAGTTGAATTAAAATAAAACTTTCTGGAGGATTGCCAGTACCTGGAAGGGGAAGAGGAGCATATTCAGGACAGTTTAACCTTATGTTTAAGGACAGGTAGACTAAAAATGAGTCATAGAAATCTTGAATACGATAAAAAATGTCCTGCTTAGGTGGTGAATGCTGAATGCTTGTGAGCTCACTGATCCTGCCTACAAAGCAGAGTAGAATCCCTTCGTCACTTCACGTCCATAAGATCAGTCGGGTCCCTGGAATGTATACTTGAATTGGAAGATCCTGATAAATAACACTTAGCTTCTAAGGTTGATCTCAGTATAGAACCATCATTACAGAGAGCTCTTGTTATATTTGATGGGTATTTATTTAGACTGTGGCTCCACAAATCACTTGATGGAGAGTGGAAAGAGAATCAGAGCTGAGAGGAGTTCTAGTTCTGTTTTACCATCAATGATCTGTGTGATTTGAGACAAGTTCCATGGCACTTCTGGGCCTTGATTTCCTCATTTGCAAAATAAAGTGAATGGATAAACCTTAAATCCTTTCCAGCTCTCAAAATTCTGAGGATCTGTCTCCTAGAAAAAAAGGTAGGGACGTCCTTGGTGGTCCAGTTGTTAGGACTCCATACTTCTACTGCGGAGGGCCCAGGTCCAATACCTGGTGGGGGAACTAAGATCCCACAAGCCTTGCAGCCAAAAAAAAGTAAATGCATAGAACATGTAATAATTTCATACAAAAATACCTAGCATTTTATAGGATTCCACAATATACAAGGTAATTTCACATCTATTATCTCAGACATGTCTGTTTTCCTGTCTTGGCTCCGGGAATGCATGCCTGAATAACTACTAAGATTTTAACCCGTTCACTTCATTTTATGTGAACAAGTCAGCAACTCCTGAGATAGCAGGAAAGAACTTGCTTTAAAGTAATAACTGTATTAAAATCCAACTGTATAAAATCCAAAATAATGTCTTAATTGCATTTGGAAAAGATTTGAGTAGAGGGATTTGCATAAGTTCAAGTACATTTCTGGAAGCAGTTCTCTGAAAGGAATGATCCTTTAATTCATGTCCCTGTTCTGTGCATATGATCTCTGTTGCAGTCTTGTTTTCTTTTTTTGTAATGACAACTACTTAGTAAATGAATATATCTTTTGGGATATCTTTTAAAATTTTATTAAAAAATTAATCTATAAGTAAAATTGACATTTTGCTTGTCAGTTTTATAGGTTTTTAAAATATATATATTTATTTATTTATTTGGCTTCTTTGATCTTCCTTGTAGCATGCCAGATCTTTAGTTCTGGTAGCAAACTCTTAGTTGTGGCATGTGGGATCTAATTTGCTGTCATATCCAAGAAACTATCCAAGGTCACAAATATTTACTTCTATTTTTTTTCTAAGAATTTTATAGTTTTTATTCTTTCATTTAGTTCCATGATGTATTTTGAGTTAATTGTTCACAAATAGCACAATACTATATGTAGAAAATCCTTAGGAATACAGATACATACATACACCTCTATTAGAATGAATGAGAAAATTCAGCAAATTATAAGGTTAATATACAAAAATCAATTATATTTCTGTACACTAGCAATGAACAATCTGCAAATTAAATTAGGCAAGCATTTTCATTAACAGTAGCATAAAAAAGAACAAAATACTTTGCATATGGTATGAGGAAGGGGTCCAAATTCATTCTTTTGTAGGTAGATATACAATTGTCAACCGTTTGTTGAAAAGACTATTTTTGCCCTTTGAGTTGTCTTGACACCCTTGTCAAAAATCAACATACTGGTTTGTTTCTGGAGTCTCAATTCTGTCTGTTGTCTGTGCATATGCTGGTACTGCACTGTCTTGATTACTGTTGATTTGTAGTGAGTTGGAAAATTAAGAAGTGTGAGTCCTATTTTGTTCCTGTTTTTCCAGGTTTTGGCAATTCTGAGTCCTTTGCATTTCCATGTGAATTTTAGGATCAGCTTATCAATTTATGCAAAAAGACAGCCTAGGATTTTGAAAGGGATTGTATTGAATCTGTAGATTAATTTGGAAAATACTACCATCTTAACAATATTATGTCTTCCAGTCAATGAATTTGAGATGTCTTTCCATTTATTTAGTTCTTTCTTTGAATAATGTTCTGTAGTTTTCAATGTATAGGTCTTGCACTGCTTCCGTTAAACCTTTTCCTAAGTATTTTGTTCTTTTTTTATGCTAGTGTTAATGAAAATGCTTGCCTAATTTAATTTGCAGATTGCTCATTGCTAATGTACAGAAATATAATTGATTTTTGTATATTAACCTTATAATTTGCTGAATTTTCTCATTCATTCTAATAGAGGTGTATGTATGTATCTGTATTCCTAAGGATTTTCTACATATAGTATTGTGCTATCTGTGAACACTTAGTCTTATTACTTCCTTTCAAATTTGGATAACTTTACTTTTATTTACTGCCTAATTGTCCTAGCTAAAACCTCCAGTTCAATGTTGAATAGAAGTGGCAAGAGCAGACATCTTTAACTTGTTCCTGATCTTAGGGGGAAAGCATTCAGTCTTTCACCATTAAGTATGAAGGTAGCTGTGAATTTTTCATAGTAGACTTTATCAGGTTAGTAGTGCTAAGTCGCTTCAGTCATGTCCGACTCTTTTCGACCCTATGGACTGTGGCCCACCAGGCTCCTCTGTCCAAGGAATTCTCCAGGCAAGAATACTAGAGTGGGTTGCCATTTCCTTCTCCAATCAGGTTAGTAGCTGCTAAGTCACTTCAGTCGTGTCTGACTCTGTGGACCCTATAGACGGCAGCCCACCAGGCTCCCCAGTCCCTGGGATTCTCCAGGCAAGAGCACTGGAGTGGGTTGCCATTTCCTTCTCCAATGCATGAAAGGGAAAAGGGAAAGTGAAGTCGCTCAGTCGTGCCTGACTCTTCGCGACCCCATGGGCTGCAGCCTACCAGGCTCCTCTGTCCATGGGATTTTCCAGGCGAGAGTACTGGAGTGCCTTCTCCTCAGGTTAGTAGAGTTCCCTTCTATTTCTAGTTTGTTAAGTGTTTTTATCATTAAAGGGTATTGGATTTTTGGGCGGATGTTTTTTCTGCATTTATTGAGATTATCATGTAGTTTTTGTCTCTTATTCTGTTAACATGAGATATTACATTGATTGGTTTTTCATATATTAAATCAACCTGTGTAAAAGTTTATCCCAGGATAAATTCATTCACTTCATTGTGGTATATAATCTTTTGTATATGTTGCTGGATTTGGTTTTCTCATATTTTATAGAGGATTTTTGGATTTTCTATCTATAGGAGATATTAGTCTGTGGTTTTTCTTTTTTTCTTTCTTGGCCACACTGTGCAGCTTGTGGGATCTTATTTCTCCATCCAGGGATTGAACTTGGGCCTCGGCAGTGAAAGCCTGAGGTCCTAACCACTGGACCACTAGGGAATTCCCTAGTCTGTGGTTTTCTTTTCTTGTGATGTCCTTGTCTGGTTTTGGTATCAGGGCAGTCATGGTTTCATAAAATGAGTTGGGAACTATTCTCTCTTCTGAGTTTTTTGAAGAGTTTGTGAAGAATTGATATTAATTCTGCTGTAGATGTTTGGTAGAATTCACTAGTGAGGGCACCTGAGCCTGAGGTTTTCTTTGTAGGAGATTTGACTAATTCTATTTGTTAAAGGTCTGTTCAGATTTCCATTTGTTCAAAAGTCAGTTTGGGTAGTCATGTCTTTCTCAGAATTTTTCAGTTTCATGTTGGGTATCTATCTAATTGGTTGGCATACGATTGATCATGTGGTTTTTGTTTTTAACTGTTAATATGGCAGATTATATCAATTGATTTCTTTAATGTTGAACCACCCTCGCATTCTCAAGATAAACCCCACTACCTCATGGTATATTATTATTTATCGTTGGATTTAATTTGCCATTATTTTGTTTAGGAATCTTTTGTCTTTATGAGGCATATTGGTCCACGGTTTTCTTGTGCTGGCTTTGTCTAGTTTGACTATCAGGATAATACTGATTTCACAAAACGGGTTGGAAAATGGTTCTTCCTCTTGTATTTTCTGAACAAGATTGTGTAAATTGGTATCTTTATTAATTTTTTTCTCCTGATATTCTACACATGTGAAAATGTTGCTGAATCAGAGGAACTTCTAAATACTCCTGCTTTCTACAGTTTTTTCTTAAGCCCTTGAACGAAAGTCTGTTCAAACACAATGCAAACTTATCTCTTATTTCTAAACCTTTTATGAGAGAACTGGAAAGATTGAGACTTTCTTTAAAAGTCTAATGTTGGTTATATTGGCTAAACATTTTAGTGTACTATTATTTTTCCATTTTTTGGCTATTTTAAATACTCATTAGGTAACATAAAGGATGTGAGAAATGTGAAATATTTTCTGTATGTATTGTATATATACATACATTTGAAGCATGTTTAGTGAAATCCTGTGAATGAATGGTCTAGTGTAGGACAGAGAACTTCTTTTAGTTAGGTTATAAGTGGTATTTAGTAGGTGTGTATGAGGGATCAGTTTAGTCATTTCCATAGATCCCTTTTGTATCTTCAGTTCACTTCAGTTCAGTCAGTCAGTCGTGTCTGACTCTTTGCGACCCCATGAACCACAGCACGCCAGGCCTCCTTGTCCATCACCAACTTCTGGAGTCCACCCAAACCCATGTCCATTGTGTCAGTGATGCCATCCAACCATCTCATCCTCTGTCGTCCCCTTCTTCTCCTGCCCTCAATCTTTCCCAGCATCAGCGTCTTTTCAAATGAGTCAGCTCTTCACATCTGGAGGCCAAAATATTGGAGTTTCAGCTTCAACATCAGTCCCTCCAATGAACACCCAGGACTGATCTCCTTTAGGATGGACTGGTTGGATCTCCTTGCAGTCCAAGGGACCAATACCACAGTTCAAAAGCATCAATTTTTTGGCACTCAGCTTTCTTTATAGTCCAACTCTCATATCCATACATGACTACTGGAAAAACCATAGCCTTGACTAGACGGACCTTTGTTGGCAAAGTAATGTCTCTGCTTTTTAATATGCTGTCTAGGTTGGTCATAACTTTCCTTCCAAGGAGTAAGTGTCTTTTAATTTCATGGCCGCAGTCACCATCTGCAGTGATTTTGGAGCCCAGAAAAATAAAGTCAGCCACTGTTTCCACTGTTTCCCCATCTATTTGCCATGAAATGATGGGACTGGATGCCATGATCTTAGTTTCCTGAATGTTGAGCTTTAAGCCAACTTTTTCACTCTCCTCTTTCACTTTCATCAAGAGGCTTTTTAGTTCCTCTTCACTTTCTGCCATAAGGGTGGTGTCATCTGCATATCTGAGGTTATTGATATTTCTTCCGGCAATCTTGATTCCAGCTTGTGCTTCCTCCAGCCCAGAGTTTCTCATGATGTACTCTGAATATAAGTTAAATAACCAGGGTGACAATATACAGCCTTGACGTACTCCTTTTCCTATTTGGAACCAGTCTGTTGTTCCATGTCCAGTTCTAACTGTTGCTTTCTGACCTGCATACAAGTTTCTCAAGAGGCAGGTCAGGGGTCTGGTATTCCCATCTCTTTCAGAATTTTCCACAGTTTATTGTGATCCACACAGTCAAAGGCTTTCACATAGTCAATAAAGCAGAAGTAGATGTTTTTCTGGAACTCTTTTGCTTTTTCTATGACCCAGCAGATGTTGGCAATTTGATCTCCGGTTCCTCTGCCTTTTCTAAAACCAGCTTGAACATCTGGAAGTTCACGGTTCACATATTGCTGAAGCCTGGCTTGGAGAATTTTGAGCATTACTTTACTAGCTTGTGAGATGAGTGCAATTCTGCAGTTTTGGGCATTCTTTGGCATTGCCTTTCTTAGGGATTGCAATGAAAACTGACCTTTTCCAGTCCTGTGGCTGCTGCTGAGTTTTCCAAATTTGCTGGCATATTGAGGCAGCACTTTCACAGCATCATCTTTCAGAATTTGAAATAGCTCAACTGGAATTCCATCACCTCCACTAGCTTTGTTCGTAGTGATGCTTCCTAAGGCTCACTTGACCTCACATTCCAGGATTTCTGGCTCTAGGTGAGTGATCACACCATTGTGATTACCTGGGTCGTGAAGATCTTTTTTGTATAGTTCTTCTGTGTATTCTTGCCACTTCTTCTTAATATCTTTTGCTTCTGTTAGATCCATACCATTTCTGTCCTTTACTGAGCCCATCTTTGCATGATATGTTCCCTTGGTATCTCTGATTTTCTTGAAGAGATCTCTAGTCTTTCCCATTCTATTGTTTTCCTCTATTTCTTTGCATTGATCGCTGAGGAAGGCTTTCTTATCTCTCCTTGTTATTCTTTGGAACTCTGCTTTCAAATGGGTATATCTTTCCTTTTCTCCTTTGCTTTTGGCTTCCCTTCTTTTCACAGCTATTTGTAAGGCCTCCTCAGACAGCCATTTTGCTTTTTTGCATTTCTTTTTCTTGGGGATGATCTTGATTCCTGTCTCCTGTACAATGTCACAAATCTCTATCCATAGTTCATCAGGCACTCTATCAGATCTAGTCCCTTAAATCTATTTCTCACTTCCACTGTATAGTCATAAGGGATTTGATTTAGGTCATACCTGAATGGTCTAGTGGTTTTCCCCACTTTCTTCAATTTAAGTCTGAATTTGGCAATAAGGAGTTCATGATCTTAATGAGTGTAATTCAGATTTTGTAGTGGGTGTGTTGTACAGTCAAAGGCAGCACCTACACTTTCTTCCATGTATATGCTTTATGTCCAGAAAAGACATATTTGCAGAAATTTTGCACATATCTAGACCAACTGTTATCTCACAGATGAAGAAATTAAAGTCTAGAAGGCATTATTAAGTCTAGGATATATCCATCGTAGATGAGAAAAATCTGATTTCTTAAATCATTTAAAAAAGATAATATACTAGGAAACACTTTAAAATTTTATTCTTTCACATAATATTTTTAAGTGTTTATATTTCTTTTTTTTTCCCTCAATGTTACAGCTCCATTTTATAAGTGTTTATATTTCTGATTCATAAGAAGTTCTATAGTATTGCCCTCAAAGTGATTTTCTTCTCTTGTTAACAGTATCAATATGAAATTTCCCAGCTAGGAGAAAGTTGGATTTTTTTTTCCTTTTGCCAGTTGGTTCTTAAATAACCCTTCCAAGTTCCCTGTGGTAAATCCTGACCCTGACAGATAACCTTTGGGCTGAGTGATTGGGTAAACCAAGACCAGCCTTCCTCCCGCCCCACCCAGTCTGCTGCAGCAACAACATTCTCGATCTTCTGGCATTGTTTTTCCCATCATAAACCAGTCCTTTGGGGAAGAGATATTTCTTTTCAAAATGTATATTCTCAGGTTCATATAGCCATTGAATCCTGGACATGCATATTATTCGAATGCAGTTGTGGAGTGAGGCAAGTGGGAAATTCCTTCTAGGCAAGGATCCACACCACAACCCAGGTTTAATTTTAACCTCCTAATAAGACTCCTTTGAAGGACACACAAGAAGAGCTATGGCCAGGATGTCATCTGCCTTTTTGTAACAGCTTGCTTCTAACATAATTAGTATTTCATATGACAAATTCTTTGTAAGAACTAAAATCTCCCTTTAAAGCTGAAAATCATCCAAGTGTTTCCCCCCACCCCCGGCCCCAAGTTGGTAAGTAACTAGTACTAAAAACTAAGCTGTATTGGGTTAGCCAAAAAGATCATTTGGGTTTTTCTGATGATGTTATGGAAAACTCGAATGAACTCTTTGGCTGACTCAGTATTATGTTTAGCATCAGAGAGTCATCAGCATGTTCCATTAAAGAGTTTCTAGTCTTCCTTGTGTTTCCACAAATACTTGTGTTTTATTTTTCTAGCATGTCTCATACCCTGCAGTCTTTTAAAAACACATATAATTATCTTGTCTTCTTCACTTTGTAGATCATATATGCTTCCCCTTTAAGCTTCCTTACTGTTACCCAAGTGTAATGATATTCCATGTTTCTTTGAATAAAAGTGGTTTGAATAAAATACTATTAAAATTATTAATTCATTTATTTTTAGAAAGCTGATAGTGGTGGTATATTTGTGGTCTTTGCACATGAACTGAATAAAAAGCTTTGTCAAGCTATGGGATCTGCAGAAATCCTTGACTTCTTGAGAGCTCTTGCATCCAGATGCTTTTAACCACAGGCAACAGGTTAAAAACACACGTCAGAAACCCACAAACCAGAAAGTGATGACAGCAGGCAAAGTGGAGAGCTGTAAAATTTTTATCATCACATTTGAAGTGATCATGTTGCTAATTAATGGCAAAAATTCAAGTTCTAACAAGTGGCAGTTCCAGTCTGTGTTTAGCCTTGCCATTTTGCTTTCTTTGTTGGGCTCTTCTTTCCCCTCCCCCATGTTTCCCTGCTTTGAAGTTCTTAGGTTACTTCTCTTATTCTCTGATTGGTGTAAACCTCTTAACCTTGATCTGGTCCCTTCAAAATTCTGATCAGTCAACTCTCCTGATGAGCAGCTGGTTTTATGTTAGTTGCTATAAACATGAGGTAGAAACACAGGCCTTTGCACCTTCATGCAATGATTAAGGATCCAGAAAGGCGGAGTTGTTGATGGACCTCTTCCCTTACAGTCCGGCTGTTTCTGCTGTTGCTGTTTCTGCTGCTTCTGCTGCTGCTTCTTCTCTTGCTCCTCCTTCTCCCCTCCCTTCTTCACCCCTGCCTCCTCTTCTCTTCCTTCCCCTTCTCCTTCTTCTTCTCCTCCTTCTTCATTTTAAGTTTCCTGGAATTAGAGCTCATAACAAAAGAACAACACCAACAACAATTTTCTAAAAAGAGGCCTAGAGGACTGCCCTATTCCAATTAATTTTAGGGGCTTTGAAAGAGAAACCAACCTGTGTTCTCTTAGGTTTAAGAGAAGAACTTGTTTGTTTTACAATCCTAGATTAAAATTTGGGGTCCTAATGAAACTCCACTTTTCACATATTCTCTTTCAAACTTTTCAAAATGTCAAGGTTGGTAGTTTTCAAAAATTTGGTCTCAGGTCTTTACTCTTAAACATTATTAAGGACCCCAACAGTGAAAAACACAAATGTATCTTATTATGAAAATAGTTTCACCTCTAAAAAGGTGAAGAGACCTCTAAAAGTATGCCTACCACATTTTGAGGGCCACTGTTTAGAGATGTTTATTTTGCACCAGAGAAGTCGTTGGGATTCTGTCTGAACAAAAGAAATCAAGAAATCAGTCTCAGGGATTGCTTCTCAGCTTCTTAATGTCTCTAGGGTTAGCTGACTTGAAATTTCCTGAGTTTTTCAAATGCAAACCACCCTCAGTGCAGGGACAAGATTGAAGGTGATGGGATGAAGATGAATAAGCCAGACTTTCCTCACAAATCCAAACAGAAATATACTATTGTGTACTCTATACAAAAATTTTAAAAACTACTAACCCAGCAATCTAACAATTCACCCAGGTCAACAGTGAAGTGAAAGAATAATATAACTACCCATATTTCATTCACAAGATTCATATTTCACTTCATTTGTTTTCTTTTCCTTCCTTATACACACACACACACACACACACACACACACACTTTTTTCCTGAACCATTTGGGATGTTGCAGGTCTTATGACTTTTCACTCTATATCAGGATGTGTCTCTAAAGAAGAAGTACTCTTCTACAAAAACCTGTTGGATTTAATGTTGATATAATATCATCCAGCACAAGTCCATTGTAAAATTTCCTCAGTGTGTTTGACTCCAGGCTCTGTTTAAGGATTATATGTAGCAATTTGTGGCCAGTTATTATGCTTTGCAAAAAAATATTTAAATTTGAGAAATACAAGAGAGAAAAAGCCATGCCTAATCCTATCATGCCAGAACAACTTACATGACCATTTTACAGATTCATTTTCAGGATTTATATAGGCACTTGTTGTTCAGTTGCTTAGTTGTGTCCAATCCATTGTGACCCCATGGACTGCAGCATGCCAGGCTTCCCTGTCCTTCACCATCTCCCATAGTTTGCTCAAACTCATGTCCATTGAGTCGATGATGCCTCGATCTCATCCTCTGTTGACCCCATCTCCTCCTGCCTTCAGTCTTCCCCAGAATCAGGGTCTTTTCCAAGGAATTTGCTCTTCAAATCAGGTGGCCAAAGTACTGGAGCTTCAGCATCAGTCCTTCCAATCAGTATTTAGGGCTTCCCTGGTGGCTCAGACTACAAAAAATCTATAGGCAGAGTGTTATATAATTGCAAAACTACAGTACATAGGATTTGGCATTCTGTTTCTTTTTAAATATCATTATGTCAAACCATTTCCATATTGTTTTGAGTCTTAAATAGTATGCAGCCATTAAAATTATTGAAGAACAAGAGAGCTGCTGTAATTTAGCCATTGTCCTAGTGTGACAAGACATCTGTTATTTCTACTTTTTAAAAACTTAACTGTATAGTATATTGTTTGTACTGTGATTAAACTATTGGGAATAGTTAGATAAAAAGAGAGTAATTGAGACGGGGAGTAGAAAGAAGTGAAGTAGGCTAGAAAGCAGGGAGAAAATCTTTGTAATATAGCCTTTGAAGGGAGAAAGGCAGCTGAAATGAGATATAACTTTGTCTCTAGAAAGGTGATATAAACATTCAGGAGGTAGGGAGTGAAAGAGAGTTAGTTAGGTCAATGGCCTGTTTTGTTCCCGTTGGATTTTACAGGAAGTTATCATGATTACTTTTCATACTGTTCATGGGGTTCTCAAGGCAATAATACTGAAGTGGTTTGCCATTCACTTCTCCAGTGGACCACGTTTTGTCAAAATTCTCCACTGACCCATCCCTCTTGAGTCACTGATTCCTAAAATGTCAGTGTTGACTCTTGCCATCTCCTGTTTGACCACTTCCAATTTACCCTGATTCATAGACCTAATATTCCAGGTTCCTATGCAATATTGTTCTTTATAGCAAAGGGCTTTACTTCTATCATCAGTCACATCCACAAGGGCATTGTTTTCACTTTGGCTCCATCTCTTCATTCTGTTGACTAAAAAAGACGTACAACTTGAGAGTTGTATGAGTTAAGTTTTATTTGGGGCAAAATGGGAACTGTAGCTCTGGAGGCAGCATCTCAGATAGCTCTGAGAGACTGCTCCAAAGTGGCGGTTCAGTTTAGTTCAGTTGCTCAGTCGTATCAGACTCTTTGTGACCCCATGGACTGCAGCATGCCAGGCCTCCCTGTCCATCACCAACTCCCAGAGTTTACACAAACTCATGTCCATTGAGTCAGTGATGTCATCCAACCATCATTTGTTATCCCCTTCTCTTCCTGCCCTCAATCTTTCCCAGCATCAGGATCTTTTCAAATGAGTCAGTTCTTCGCATCAGGTGGCCATAGTATTGGAGTTTCAGCTTCATCATCAGTCCTTCCAATGCACACTCAGGACTCGACTCTCAAGAGTCTTCTCCAACATCACAGTTCAAAAGCTTTAATTCTTTGGCAGTCAGCTTTCTTTATAGTCCAACTCTCACATCTGTGCATGACTACTGGAAAACCCATAGCTTTGACTAGATGGACCTTTGTTGGCAAAGTGATGTCTCTGCTTTTGAATATGCTATCTAGGTTGGTCATAACTTTCCTTCCAAGGAGCAAGCATCTTTTAATTTCATGGCTGCAGTCACCATCTGCAGTGATTTTGGAGCCCCAAAATTAAAGTCTGTCACTGTTTCCACTGTTTCCCCATCTATTTGCCATGAAGTGATTGGACTGGATGCCATGTTCTTAGTTTCCTGAATGATGAGCTTTAAGCCAACTTTTTCACTCTCCTCTTTCACTTTCATCACGAGGCTCTTTAGTTCTTCTCTTTCTGCCATAAGAATGGTGTCATCTGAATATCTGAGGTTATTGATATTTCTCCCGGCAATCTTGATTCCAGCTTGTGCTTCATCCAGCCTGGCATACCCTGGGCCAGAGGTCAGGGGCAGCGGCCGAGAGGAGCTACCTGGTGCCCGAGGTCAGGGGCGGCTGCTGAGAGAAGCTACCCCGTGCACGAGGTCAGGGGCGGCAGCTGAGAGGAGCAACGGTGCACCCGAAGTCAGGGGCAGCAGCCTACAGGAGCTACCCTGTGCCCGAGGTCAGGGGCCGTGGCCTAGAGGAGCTACCCGGCACCCGAGGTCAGGAGCGGAGGCCGAGAGGAGCTACCCCATGTCCGAGGTAAGGAGCAGGGGTTGCGCTTTGCTGGAGCAGCCATGAAGAGAGACCCCACGTCCAAGGTAAGTGAAACCCAAGTAAGAGGGTAGACACTGAGAGAGGGGATCAGAGGGCAGACAGACTGAAACTACAGTCACAGACAACGAGCCAATCTGATCACACGGACCACAGCCTTGTCTAAGTCAATGAAACTAAGCCATGCAGTATGGGGCCACCCAACATGGAGGGGTCATGTTGGAGAGGTCTGATGGAACGTGGTCCACTGGAGAAGGGAATGGCAAACCACTTCAGTATTCTTGCCTTGAGAACCCCATGAACAGTATGAAAAGGCAAAAAGATAGGACACTGAAAGATAAAATCCCCAGGTCGGTAGGTGCCCAATATGCTACTGGAGATCAGTGGAGAAATAACTCCAGAAAGAATGAAGGGTTGGAGCCAAAGCAAAAACAACACCCAGTTGTGAATGGGAGTGGTGATAGGAGCAAGATTTGATGATGTAAAGAGCAATATTGCATAGGAACCTGGAATGTTAGGTCCATGAATCAAGGCAAATTGGAAGTGGTCAAACAGGAAATGGCAAGAGAGAACGTCGACATTCTAGGAATCAGTGAACCAAGATGGACTAGAAAGGGTGAATTTAACTCAGATGACCATTATATCTACTACTGTGGGCAGGAATCCCTTAGAAGAAATGGAGTAGCCATCATAGTCAACAGAAGAGTCCAAAATGCAGTACTTGGATGCAATCTCAAAAACGACAGAATGATCCCTGTTCATTTACAAGGCAAACCATTCAATATCATGGTAATCCAAGTCTATGCCCCGACCAGTAACGCTGAAGAAGCTGAAGTTGAACAGTTCTATGAAGACCTACAAGACCTTTTAGAACTAACACCCAAAAAAGATGTCCTTTTCATTATAGGGGACTGGAATGCAAAAGTAGGAAGTCAAAAAACACCTGGAGTAATAGGCAAATTTGGCCTTGGAGTACAGAATGAAGCAGGGCAAAGACTAATAGAGTTCTGCCAAGAGAACACACTGGTCATAGAAAACACCCTCTTCCAACAACACAAGAGAAGACTCTACACATGGACATCACCAGATGGTCGACACCGAAATCAGACTGATAATATTCTTTGCAGCCAAAGATGGAGAAGCTCTATACAGTCAGCAAAAACAAGACCAGGGGCTGACTGTGGTTCAGATCATGAACTCCTTATTGCCAAATTCAGACTGAAATTGAAGAAAGTGGAGAAAACCACTAGACCATTCAGGTATGACCTAAATCAAATCCCTTATGACTATACAGTGGAAGTGAGAAATAGATTTAAGGGACTAGATCTGATAAACAGCGTGCCTGATGAACTATGGATGGAGGTTTGTGACATTGTACAGGAGACAGGAATCAAGATCATCCCCAAGAAAAAGAAATGCAAAAAAGCAAAATGGCTGTCTGAGGAGGCCTTACAAATAGCTGTGAAAAGAAGGGAAGCCAAAAGCAAAGGAGAAAAGGAAAGATATACCCATTTGAATGTAGAGTTCCAAAGAATAACAAGTAGAGATAAGAAAGCCTTCCTCAGCAATCAATGCAAAGAAATAGAGGGAAAAAATAGAATGGGAAAGACTAGAGTTCTCTTCAAGAAAATTAGAGATACCAAGGGAACATTTCATGCAAAGATGGGCTCAGTAAAGGACAGAAATGGTAGGGACCTAACAGAAGCAGAAGATATTAATAAGAAATGGCAATAATACACCGAAGAACTGTACAAAAAAGACCTTCACGACCCATATAATCATGATGGTGTGATCACTCACCTAGAGCCAGACATCCTGGAATGTGAAGTCAAGTGGGCCTTAGGAAACATCACTACGAACAAAGCTAGTGGAGGTGATGGAATTCCAGGTGAGCTATTTCAAATCTTGGAAGATGATGCTGTGGAAGTGTTTCACTCAATATGCCAGCAAATTTGGAAAATTCAGCAGTGGCCACAGGACTGGGAAAGGTCAGTTTTCATTGCAATCCCAAAGAAAGGCAATGCCAAAGAATGCTCAAACTATCGCACAATTGGACTCATCTCACAAGCTAGTAAAGTAATGCTCAAAAGTCTCCAAGCCAGGCTTCAGCAATACGTGAACCGTGAACTTCCAGATATTCAAGCTGGTTTTAGAAAAGGCAGAGGAACCAGAGATCAAATTGCCAACATCAATTGGATCATAGAAAAAGCAAGAGAATTCCAGAAAAACATCTACTTCTGCTTTATTGACTATGCCAAAGCCTTTGACTGTGTGGATCAGAATAAACTGTGGAAAATTCTGAAAGAGATGGGAATGCCAGACCACCTGACCTGCCTCTTGAGAAACCTGTATGCAGGTCAGGAAGCAAAAGTTAGAACTGGACATGGAACAACTGACTGGTTCCAAATAGGAAAAGGAGTACGTCAAGGCTGTATATTGTCACCCTGCTTATTTAACTTATATTCAGAGTACATCATGAGAAATGCTGGACTGGAAGAAACACAAGCTGGAATTAAGATTGCCAGGAGAAATATCAATAACCTCAGATATGCAGATGATACCACCCTTATGGCAGAAAGTGAAGAGGAACTAAAAAGCCTCTTGATGAAAGTGAAAGAGGAGAGTGAAAAAGTTGGCTTAAAGCTCACATTCAGAAAACTAAGATCATGGCATCCGGTCCCATCACTTCATGGCAAATAGATGAGGAAACAGTGGCTAACTTTATTTTTGTGGGCTCCAACATCACTGCAGATGGTGATTGCAGCCATGAAATTAAAAGACACTTACTCCTTGGAAGGAAAGTTATGACCAACGTAGACAGCATATTAAAAAGCAGAGACATTACTTTGCCAACAAAGGTCCGTCTAGTCAAGGCTATGGTTTTTCCAGTAGTCATTTATGGATGTGAGAGTTGGACTATAAAGAAAGCTGAGTGCTGAAGAACTGATGCTTTTGAACTGTGGTGTTGGAGAAAACTCTTGAGAGTCCCTTGGACTGCAAAGAGATCCAACCAGTCCATCCTAAAGGAGATCAGTCCTGGGTGTTCATTGGAAAGACTGATGTTGAAGCTGGAACTCCAATACTTTGGCCACGTGATGCAAAGAGCTGACTCATTTGAAAAGACCCTGATGCTGGGCAAGATTCAGGGCAGGAGGAGAAGGGGACGACAGAGGATGAGATGTTGGATGGCATCACCAACTCGATGGACATGGGTTTGGGTGGACTCCGGGAGTTGGTGATGGACAGGGAAGGCTGGCATGCTGCAGTTCATGGGGTTGCAAATAGTCGGGCATGACTGAGCGACTAAACTGAACTGAACCCTGCATATAAGTTAAATAAGCAGGGTGACAATATAACCCCTTGGCGTACTCCTTTCCTAATTTGCCAGTCCATTTTTCCATGTCCAGTTCTAACTGTTGCTTCCTGAACTGCATACAGATTTCTCAAGAGGCAGGTCAGGTGGTCTGGTATTCCCATCTATTTTAGAATTTTCCACAGTTGTGATCCACACAGTCAAAGGTTTTGGCATAATCAATAAAGCAGAAATAGATGTTTTTTTTAGAATTCTTTTGCATTTTCTATGATCTAGTAGATGTTGGCAATTTGATCTGTTGTTCCTCTGCCTTTTCTAAAACCATCTTGAACATCTGGAAGTTCACGGTGCACGTATTGTTGAAGCCTGGCTTGGAGAATTTTGAGCATTACTTTACTAGCCTGTGAGATGAGTGCAATTGTGTGGTAGTTTGAGCATTCTTTCGCATTGCCTTTCTCTGGGATTGGAATGAAAACTGACCTTTCCCAGTCCTGTGGCCACTGCTGAGTTTTCCAAATTTGCTGGCATATTGAGTGAAGCACTTTCACAGCATCATCTTTCAGGATTTGAAATAGCTCAACTGGAATTCCATCACCTCCCCTAGCTTTGTTCGTAGTGATGCTTCATAAGGGCCACTTGACTTCACACTCTAGGATGTCTGGCTGTAGGTATGATCATACCATCGTGGTTATCTGAATCTTTAAGATATTTTTGTACAGTTCTTCTGTGTATTCTTGCCACCTCTTCTTAATATCTTCTGCTTCTGTTAGGTCCATACCATTTCTGTCCTTTATTGAGCTTATCTTTGCATGAAATGTTCCCTTGGTATCCTTAATTTTCTTGAAGAGATCTCTAATCTTTCCCATTCTATCATTTTCCTCTATTTCTTTTTACTGATTCCTGAGGAAGGCTTTCTTATCTCTCCTTGTTATTCTTTGGAACTCTGCATTCAGATGGGTATATCTTCTTTTTCTCCTTTGCTTTTCACTTCTCTTCTTTTTACAGCTACTTACAAAACCTCCTCAAAGAGCCATTTTGCTTTTTTGCATTTCTTTTTCTTGGGGATGGTCTTGATCCCTGTCTCCTGTACAGTATCACAGACCTCTGTCCATAGTTCACCAGGCACTCTGTCTATCAGAGCTAGTCCCTTGAATCTATTTCTCACTTCCACTGTGTAGTCAGGGATTTGATTTAGGTTGTACCTCAATGGTCTACTGATTTTCCCCACTTTCTTCAATTTCAGTCTGAATTTGGCAATAAGGATTTCATGATCTGAGCCACAGTCAGCTCCTGGTCTTGTTTTTGCTGACTGTATGGAGCTTCTCCATCTTTGGCTGCAAAGAGTGTAATCAATCTGATTTCAGTGTTGGCCATCTGGTGATGTTCATGTGTAGAGTCTTCTCTTGTGTTGTGGGAAGAGGATGTTTGCTATGACCAGTGCATTTTCTTGGCAAAACTCTATTAGTCTTTGCCCTGCTTCATTCCATATTCCAAGGCCAAATTTGCCTGTTACTCCAGGTGTTTCTTCACTTCCTACTTTTGCATTCCAGTCCCCTATAATGAAAAGGACATCTTTTTTGGGTGTTAGTTCTAAAAGGTCTTGTAGGTCTTCATTCAACCATTCAACTTCAGCTTCTTCACCGTTACTGGTCAGGGCATAGACTTGGATTACCGTGATATTGAATGGTTTGCCTTGGAAACAAACAGAGATCATTCTGTTGTTTTTGAAATTGTATCCAAGGACTGCATTTCGGACTCTTATTGACTATGATGGCTACTCCATTTCTTCTAAGGGATTCTTGCCCACAATAGTAGATATAATGGTCATCTGAGTTAAGTTCACCCATTCCAATCCATTTTAGTTTGCTGATTCCTAAAATGTCGACGTTCACTCTTGCCGTCTCCTGTTTGACCACTTCCAAATTGCCTTGATTCATGGACCTAATATTCCAGGTTCCTATGCAATATTGCTTTTACAACATAGGACCTTGCTTCCATCACCAGTCACATCCACAGCTGGGTGTTGTTTTTGCTTTGACTCTGTCTCTTCATTCTTTCTGTAATTATGTCTCCATTCGTCTCCAGTAGCATATTGGGCACCTACCGACCTGGGGAGTTCATCTTTCAGTGTCCTGTCTTTTTGCCTCTTCATACCGTTGATGGGATTCTCAAGACAAGAATACTGAAGTGGTTTGCCATTCACTGGGGAAGGTCAATATATAAGGTTTTGGTAAAGGGGGAGTTCAGTACCATGAAGCACTCATTTTACAAAAGGTTTTTTGTTAGTCACGAGGATCTGATGTCACCATGAAGGGATTTAGTGCTTCTCTAGATATGTGGAGACGCAAGGATTAAGATCATGAAATCTGCTCCTAAAAATACCAAACTATCTAAAGACCTGTCCCACCAGATTCCCTGGAACACAGAGTGCCTCACTCCACCCTGAACTCCCTCCAGGGTTGTTGAAGATCAACATCTATAGCAGGATGGGGTTCAATCTCCATAGAGGCAGATGGCAAATTCCTTTATTGTTCACTCCTTGGCAATGCCCTTGGTAAGTGCCAATTTGTAGTCGACCGTTCTTTCTGTAATTATGTCTCCACTCGTCTCCAGTAGCATATTGGGCACCTACCAACCTGGGGAGGTCATCTTTCAGTGTCCTGTCTTTCTGCCTTTTCATACTGTTCATGGGGTTCTCAAGGCAAGAATACTGAAGTGGTTTCACATTCCTTTGTCCAGTGGACCATGTTCTGTCAGAACTCTTCACCATGATCTATACATCTTGGACTGTCTTGCACAGCATGGCTCATAGTTTCATTGAGTTCAGGCTGTGGTCCATGTGATCAGTTTGGTTAGTTTTCTATGATTGTGGTTTTCATTCTGTCTGCCCTCTGATGGATAAGGATAAGAGGCTTCTGGGAGCTTCCTGATGGGAGAGACTGAGTTTGGGGGAAACTGGGTCTTGTTCTGATGGGTGGGGCCATGCTCAGTAAAACTTTAATCCAATTTTCTGTTGTTGGTTGGGGCTGTGTTCCCTCCCTATTGTTTCACCTGAGGCTAAACTATGATTAAATTTGATAAACAGAGTGCCTGAACTATGGAGATTTCTGACATTGTACAGGAGGCAGCGATTAAGACCATCTCCAAGAAAAATAAGAAAGCCTTCCTCAGTGATCAGTACAAAGAAACAGAGGAAAACAATAGAATGGGAAAGACTAGAGATCTCTTCAAGAAAATTAAAGATACCAAGGGAACATTTCATGCAAAGGTGGGCTCAATAAAGGACAGAAATGGTATGGACCTAACAGAAGCAGAATATATTAATAAGAGATGGCAAGAATACACAGAAGAACTATACAAAAAAAGATCATGATCCAGATAACCACGATGGGGTGATCACTCACCTAGAGCCAGACATCCTGGAATGCAAAGTCAAGTGGGCCTTAGGAAGCGTCACTATGAACAATGCTAGTGGAGGTGAAGGAATTCCAGCTGAGCTATTTCAAATCCTAAAAGATGATGCTTTGAAAGTGCTGCACTCAATATGCCAGCAAATTTGGAAAACTCAGCAGTGGCCACAGGACTGGAAAAGGTCCATTTTCATTCCAATCCCTAAGAAAGGCAATGCCAAGCAGTGTTCAAACTACTGCAGAATTGCACTCATCTCACAAGCTAGTAAAGTAATGCTCAAAATTATCCAAGCCAGGCTTCAACAGTATGTGATCCGTGAATTTCAAGATGTGAAAGCTGGATTTAGAAAAGGAAGAGGAACCAGAGATCAAATTGCCAACATCAATTGGATCATAGAAAAAACAAGAGAATTCCAGAAAAACATCTTCTGCTCTGTTGACTACGCCAAAGCCTTTGACTGTGGGAATTATGGAAAACTATGGAAAATTCTGAAAGAGATGGGAATACCAGGCCACCTTACCTGCCTTCTAAGAAACCTGTATGCAGGTCAAGAAACAACAGTTAGAACTGGACATGGAATAATGGACTGGTTCCAAATTAGGAAAGTAGTACGTCAAGGCTGTATATTGTCACCCGGCTTATTTAACGTCTATGCAGAGTACATAATGTGAAATGCCAGGCTGGATGAAGTACAAGCTGGACTCAAGATTGCCAGGAGAAATACCAATAACCTTAGATACGCAGATGACACCATCCTTATGGCAGAAAGTGAAAAGGAGCTAAAGAGCCTCTTGATGAAAGTGAAAGAGAGTGAAAAAGTTGGCTTGAAGCTCAACATTCAGGAAACTAAGATCATGGTATCCAGTCCCATCACTTCATGGCAAATAGGTGGGGAAACAATGGAAACAAATGACAGACTTTATTTTTCTGGGCTCCAAAATCACTGCAGATGGTGACTGCAGCCATGAAATTAAAAGATGCTTACTCCTTGAAAGAAAAGTTATGACCAACCTAGATAGCGTATTAAAAAGCAGAGACATTACTTTGCCAACAAAGGTCTGTCTAGTCAAAGCTATGGTTTCTCCAGTAGTCATGTATGGATATGAGAGTTGGACTATAAAGAAACCTGAGCGCCAAAGAATTGATGCTTTTGAACTGTGGTGTTGGTCAAGACTCTTGGAGTGCAAGGAGATCCAACCAGTCCATCCTAAAGGAAATCAGTCCTGCGTGTTCATTGGAAGGACTGATGCTGAAGCTGAAACTCCAATACTTTGGCCACCTGATGGGAAGAACTGACTCCTTGGAAAAGACTCTGATGCTGGGAAAGATTGAAGGCAGGAGGAGAAGGGGACGACAGAGGATGAGATAGTTGGATGGCATCACCGACTCAAAGGATGTGAGTTTGAGTAGGTGCTGGGAGATGGTGATCGACAGGGAAACCTGGTGTGCAGCAGTCCATGGGGTTGCAAAGAGTCGGACACAACTGAGTGATTGAACTGAACTGATCATGATTACTCCTGAATTTATGGAACTTGTACTGAAAAGGGAAGTTTTCCATTTACTAGGTGATGCTGCTGCTGCTGCTACTCAGTCACTTCAGTAGTGTCCAGCTCCTAATGACCCCCATGGACTGCAGCCTACCAGTCTCCTCCGTCCATGGGATTTTCCAGGCAAGAGTACTGGAGTGGGTTGCCATTGCCTTCTCCGTAGGTGATGCTAGTTATATTAATAAAATCTACAGAAAGCTTTTATGAGACTAGGAAGTGGGATCATTTTTGTGAGTACCGTATAATATTTTAATTATTTTAGATTTCTTTTAAGATAATAACCCAGGTGAGAGTGCTAGGTTAAAATATATATATGGCTCTTTCTGTTTATATCCACATTGTCAAATTGATTTCCAAAAGAATAGTAATAGTTTATTTACATACCCCCTCATATCCATGGACTGTCCTCAGTGTACAATTACCCGCCAGTGGGAATTTTCATTTTTAATATTTAAGAAATGATTCTTCATTGTTTTAATTTGCATTTCTGATTATGAAATAAAATCAATAGACCTTTTTTTATTCTAGGTTTGCTCTTTTATTTCTAATAAGTTAAAGAATTTCTGTTCTTTATTCATTTTCTCATTATGGTAGTGCTATTTCTCACCAATTTGCTTGTTGTTTTTTGTTTTGTTTTGTTTTAAATGTAAATATTTTCTCTAAGCCAGTCTTTTGCCTTAATAACCCTACTATTATTATTATTATTTTGCAGTATAATCTGTTGCTCTTTTCCTTTGTATTTACTTCTAAGCTTAGGAAGTTATTGCCTCAGAGATCTGGTAAAGTTCCATTTAACGTGCTTTGTCATATAGTAAGAGATAAGGGAAAAAAGTTTTTTCCAAATTATCAAGTCATCATTGCTATACTATTTAAAAAATACATTCTCTCTTTATTGTTTTGCAATATATTTTATTATAAATTATTCCATATTTGTCTGTTTCTGGGCTATCCAATCTCTTTTACTGATGTAAATAATTCTTATAAATGTTTAAGCATGGAGCATTTTCTCTCTTTTATTACGCTTTAGAGTTTTTGTAAGTGGATAGTAGATACGTGATGGATCAAAATATTACGAATTGATCTCAGGCAAAAGAGTTGGGGCAAAATAGAAGAAACATTATTTTATGTGGGTTTTTCTGACCACCTGGTCCTGTGTAGTTCTTGCAACATTTACTTAATATATTTCTTTCAGTGCTGCTTCAAATTTTATTTCAAAATTGAGGGGGAAATTTTGAAAATAAATGATAAAATGAATAAATTATATTTGCCTTTGTTAGAGGTGGAATTTAAGGAAAAGTTCTGATGATTGTGTTTATTTGGGCAATCTCTTGTTATTTATTTATTTACCTATCCATTTGTTTGTTTTATTTTTATTTGTGGTGAATAGTCTTTCCCCAGTAAGACTGCAGCTCTTTTGATTACGGAAGATATTCCTTTCCTTGCTATGGTACTTAGTACTGTGTTCTGTGTATTGACAAATATTTGAGCTTAATAGGAGGGTGGGGACTTTAGCATAGATGTTATGTAAGGAATTGTCACCTTTTAGAATCAGTCATCCCTGTGAAGTCAAGAGAGGCAATAAGGCATAATGGGATAGGAAGCTTGTGTGGTAGCCCTGACTCCAATGCCGATTAATTACCTGTTTGGACCTCAGTTTCTTTATCAGTAGAATGAATTGGTTAGCTTAGTGGCCCCAAATGTCTTTCCTATGCTCATATCCTGTGATTCTCTTTCTATGATGTTTTACCACTAAGAATCCTTGTATCCACTTTGCCTTCTAAAATAAGTAAAATGGAAAAGACAAAATAAAAACCAGAGCTTAATTACAATTTTGCTATAGTTCTAGAAAACTGTGCTTCCATTGTGGCTCAGACGGTAAAGCGTCTGCCTACAATGCGGGGGACCTGGGTTCGATCCCTGGGTCGGGAAGTTCCCCTGGAGAAGGAAATGGCAATCCACTCCCGTATTCTTGCCTGGAAAATCCCATGGATGGAGGAGCCCGGTAGGCTATAGGTCATGGGGTCGCAAAGAGTTGGACGTGACTGAGCTACTTCACTTCACTTAGAGAACTATAACCCTGATTTGAATTTTAACTCCATCACTTACTGTAAGCTGTACAACCTTGGGGAGGTTGCTTTACCTCTGAATGTTTCCTTATTTGCAAAATAGGGGTGATGAGATAGCAGAGCCTGCCTAATGGTATCCTTGTAAACACTAAATGAGATGATGCGTCTAGATATTCACTCCCTCTCTAGTAAACATGAATATAAACTATGAAAATGATGAAGAGATTGGGGAACATTTAGGTCTCAGACAAGTAGAAATGAGAAGAAATAATTCGCAGAGAAAATATTAATAGTAAGGATAGGATTGAGTTTGGTCTGTGTGTGAGCCCTGAAGAAGACGGCTAGTTTAGACATTTACAAGCTGGAGCTAGCAATCTCTCAGTGGTTTTGGCTGGTGATGCTGCACAGGATGACAGAGCTGTCATGTGGGGATCACATACCATTCCGCTGGATCATGTTGGTTATGGTGCCAGATTGGGCCCCAGCAAAGTCTGGGGAGGAAACAGAGATGCTGAAAAAAAAATTGTTTTTTTTTTTTTTTTGAAAATTGGCTGCTTCTGTGTCCTAAAGATCCTGCGTCTGCTTATCCAAGAATTAGCTGGAGGGAAAGGAGGAAGGCTTGGTTTGAGCTGGCTGTGCCTGTGTCCCGGGCAAGTTGTATGAGAAGGGGACGTAATGTCTGATTTGGGGCCTCTGTGTGTCAAACACGAGTGGGAGTGAGGGTCGGGTACATGTGGCCCTCAGTGTCCAGAGCCTCTTACTAACTCTTCTACCTTGCAGGGACGGTTCAGGCTCTTGCTATCATTTGTCAGGATCCCTGAGAACTAACTTTGAGTATGGTGAAATGAGAGGGGAATAGCGAATGAACTGCCGGAAGTCTCCAGTCAGATGACAGAACTAAAGATGTAATCCATGGTAGAGTCCTTCCTCAGAGTCCTTATTTTGACTCCTGGGGCTAAAATTGTAAGGCTTGTAGAGTATACCTAATATTAGAAGCTGCATCATCGTGTTTTTCTTTCTGATAATTAGCATCTTTGCTTCTATTACTTGTAGCTAAGGATCATCTCTCTAGTTAAATTTTGCCAAAAAGCTCAGCTGTTGTGGTGAGTGGCCACCTCAGGGCCCACCTCACGGCTCTCGAGGATCCCAGAGCCCAGGCACGGGCCTGTATCCACAGCCACCCTGTGGTCATCTTCAGCAGGTCCACGTGCAGATGCTATACTGAGGTAAGACTTTAACCTCAGAGGGTGGTGACAAGTTGTTGATTGAGAGAAATTCAACAGACATTTGAGCTCAGCTGTAAAAATTGGATTTCACCTTAGGAAGCAGGTATGTGTAAGTGTAACTTGCTTCAGAGTACTTGGAGATTGTTGATTTGAGAACAAAATATTGCTTCAGTAATCTTTTTCTTAGCTCTTGCAAAATCCTAGATGTTGTCAGGTAGTGAAGGTCAGGGAAGATAAGGTGGGGGAGTTAACCAAACTGGGTAATTTGCTGCCCTTTTAGATATGTCAATGGGGAATATTTCCTATGGAATCGTTATTTAAGGTACTCCTAATTTGGATAAATATCTCTTTATGCTCTGGTTTTTTATGGACAAAGAATGAACTGTGCTTCCTATTTGGTTCATGATCTTAGATTATTAGAAAAGGTCAGTGATCACAGCCGTGGGGAGGATTGGTTTAATCCTCCTCAAATTAACTACAGATTGAAGTTGAGAATTTAAAGACAGACTTGGTCAGGTGCTTAATAGGAAGGTTGAGGGCATTTAAATATCACTGAAGTTTAGCTTTAAATTATACTCAGGGTAGCTCTGAAATTAGATACAGTGGACTCTTAAGTAAAGGTAACTGGCCATCTGTGCAGGTAATTCATTAAGTTCAGTTTTCCCTCAGCTTATGTAGCTCTTGACTTATTTTCCACTTCTCAGAGAGATTGAATTCAGAAGCCTTTTTTTCTGGAAGCCTTATGTAGAGACAGGCTTCTTTGTGTGTGTGTGTGTGTGTGTGTGTGTGTGTGTGTGTGTTCTCTTTTTCTAAATATAAACGAAGGGAAGGAGGGCAAGCAGTGGACACATTTAAAGTAGGCAGAACCTTTCATCTTTGTTCTTCACCTTAACATAGTCTGCTTCATTGTCACCTAAGGCCTCATCCCTACTGACGCCATATGACGCCCTTTGTGTGGGACATATATCGGGAGTAGGGTTGCCCAGAGGTAGGAGGCATAGGTCCCATCCCTAGAAGGTTTATTCAAACCGAGAAGGCAGAACATAGGCTTAGAAAGAAAGATGATCTAAGATAACCCATGCTATTAATACATTATAAATGATTAGTATAGGCAGTAAATAGTAGAGAATTTTAAAAATGACTGGGTCTTAGAAATCTGTTGTATGATTCCAGGCTCAGTTATCAAGCTCTGGTGATCTTTTGAATTCTTCTCCCTTGTTTAACCTTTAAAATGAAGAGCTGAGACTAGTTGATGATTGAGATGATTTTAGTTATGAGATGATGGGGTTGTCTAACCTTTTGTGTTACCAAATAATGGTTAAGAGCCTGAACTCTGAAGTCAGAGTTTGGATCTTTGTTCTATATGCTGTTAGCCATGTGACCTTGGATAAGTTATTGTGCTTCAGTTTCCTCATCTGTAAAATATGGATAATAATAGTACTATTTGAGAAGTTCATTGTGAGGATTAAATTAATAAATATTTATAAAAGCCATAGAACGTGCCTGACACATAGTAAATGCTATTTAAGTGCTGGTTAAATAAGAGTGTTAGTTGCTCAGTCGCTCACTCTTTTCGACCCCATGGACCGTAGTCCAGCAGGCCCCTCTGTCCATGGGATTCTCCAGGCAAGAATACTGAAGGGGGTTGTCATTGCCTTCTTCAGGGGATTGTCCCAACGAGGAATCAAACCCGGGTATCCTGCATTGCAGGCAGATTCTTTACCATCTGAGCCACCAGAGAAACTATTTGCTCTTCCTGTTTTCCTGTCAAGACTTAAGACCTGGGATGGTGATCTTCCTTTGGTCAATTCTGAATCTTAGGAAGATGGCAATTAACAAATATCAGTCTCTCTTCCAAGCACAGTTGACCCTATTAAAAACTGGTTTCTTATTCTAATCTAGCCTCTCCCTTCATAGCTCCATCCTCATGCTGGTACCGCAGAAGGAACAGCTGAATGAAAAATACCTCAGTTCTCTTTCCGTAAATCTCAGTTTCCTCAACAACAGGGTGATGATGGCAGTGCCACCTTATCCACTGCACCTGTAAAATACACAGCTTCATTATGAAGCCTGGATAATTTCAAGTCTATGTAAAAGTACTTGGAAGCCTACCAAGTATGTTTGTATTAGGAAGCCCTAAATAAAATTATACATTTTAATAAGTGTGCAAATACTTATTAGTGTCATTATCTGAATAATTTCTGGGTATACCAGGCCTTCTGGACAAATGTCTTCTGGTTTTACCTTGACAAATACCAGTTCCTTAGCTTTTTAGAATATATATAATATATAAGCTGTTTTCATATTCACACCAATTAATACGGAAATTAATTTTCAACGTCTTTGGCCATGAAGGATGGTTGGGTACCTCTCCTGGTAAAAACAGTGACTTTCTTCTGAGGGAGGTACAACTTATATACTTGGCTGTTCACATTTATTTTTAAAAAGTTTGCCTTGGAATAGTATTTCCCCAGGTTATTTTCTTCAGTTTTTATTTTTATCGTCTCATTTGACAGTTGTGATGTGAGTGAGTCATAGTGGAGAAACTTCATTTTTATATTTGTACTTGGCCTGATTGATTCATATTTCTCTCTAGGATGAGTAATGTAATTTGCATTAATTCAAATGGGGAAATACCCACAAGGAAATTAAATTCTACATAAAGTTACATAGAAGTTCATTCCCTGCTTGTTGCATAACACATCCTTACTGTGATCCCACTGTGAAGTGTGGGTTTTATAGATACACCCCCCCCACCCCTGCCCGACCTTTTTAGAAAATATGATTTTTGTTTCAGTGGGCAGTCAGAAGTATGCAGTTGGGATTAGCAAATGATGTTTCAGTATAATTTATCCACTGCTTGATATCTAGATCCACTGCCATTTTCCCATGCGGTAATCTTACAGACAAAATTTTTATCATTTTCTACTTTTGTTAATAAGAATACCCTAGAAACTGGCACTTCTGATATTCAATACAAATCTTTAATCTTATACTGAGGAACAATGCTTAAGTTTAATCAGAGTTAAAATAACTTACAAAATAGTTTCTTTTTAAAAAAATTTCTTTATTTTTTGCTTGCCCTGAGTCTTCTTTTCTACGCACAGGCTTTCTGTAGTTAAGGCAAGTAGGGGCTACTCTTCATTGCAGTACAAGGGCTTCTCATTATGGTGATTTCTCTTGTTGCAGACCATAGGCTTTAGGTACATGGGCTTCAGTAGTTGGGGCATACAGGCTCAGCACTTATGGCTCATGGGGCCCTAGAGCTTGGGCTCAGTGGTGCACAGGCTTAGTTGCTCTGTAGCATGTGGAATTTTCCTGGATCAGGGATTGAACTTGTGTCCCCTGCATCGGCAGGTGGATTCTTATCCACCGTGCCACCAGGAAAGTCCCCAAATAGTTTCTTGAAGTGGGTTCATGTGTACTCTGAAATTTAGAGAGTATGTATTCTGTAATTTGGTATATCATGTTTTGATAATTTTAGAATTTTGATAATTTACTTTTAGAACTTGCTTTCTAAATCTGGAAAACTTTTTGTTGTTGTTTTTGTAACAAACTGTAAATGGTTTACTTCTAAAACTAAGCAGATAAGGAAGTCTTAAGAGTATATAATTTTATGTGATAAACTTTTTATTTTTAGTCTTAGAACATGAGCATTAGAGTATGAATTGACTTTTGTCCAGGCAGTCTTTCAGTTATAGCTTTCCTTGCCCTTTCCTTTAAGTCCCTCTTTATACACCCCATCATTCTTTGAAAGGATTCTTGTCTTTTTAAATGTATGCTGCCAGAGAAGCTGGATTCAGACTGGGGCACAGGTGCTGTTCAGAGAAGTGTAAGAGAAAGGTCACTGAGGTTGTATGAATGAACTCGTTCTCTCATTTTTATCAAAATGCTATATTTGGTCCTATAGAAATGATAGATATCTTTAAATGTACTTCTGTATGATAGAAAGCCTACTGTTTTAGTAGTTATGTGAGAGTGGGACAAGAAGACATTCTCTCTTTTTTAATAGGTCAGTTTATTTTTTTATTTTGGAAAAAATGGTCAAAAATGGAGACTGACAAATAGTATCTCAAAAAAAAGTCCTCTTGTCCAAACCCTTACATTTCTTTACCTGGACCACAAGAGCCTCTCAACTGCTGTCTTTAACTGCGATCTCATGTGAATGTCCTTGCCTCTTCACCCTTCATCCCCCATCACTTTCAGGAAAGTATTCAGACTCACAGAATCACTCTATGCAACTACCACTAGGACTGTGAGCCTGCCAAGGCAGAGGCAAGATTTTCCTTAGTCATTCTTAGTCTGCCTGAATGTACACGTGCACTGAAGTCATCCTTGGATGGACCATGTGCTGCATGCTCTAGTTGTTCCAACAGCTGGAAATACCTCTAATTTAAGAAGATATTCTCTTCTTTGATGATTTCTATGAACTCCAGGCGAAAGTGCTGGTCTTTTTCATTTTACGCTGGAGGAATGTGGTTCTACACTTTTCTGCAGCATTAATAACAGGCAATTTGTAACTTGTATGTAAATGTAATTTTAAACTCTCTTTTATTCAGTAATTTCAAAGTTATTTAGTAGTAATTTTAAATATCAGTGAAATGTAAGCACCTTGGAAACAACAAGCTCTGAACTTGACTCCAGGCTCTGTTAACATGCCCTGGACAAGCGCTCACATTTTTTACCTGTAAAATTGCAACAGTGACACCAATTTTATAGCACTATTTAAGGAATTAAATAAAATACCTAATAAAATGCCTCCCAAAAAGTTTTTTAGCATTATAAATTTGGCACTTGTAACTCTTATTCTTCATGTAAAATTTTAAGTTTTTGCCATTGTAATTTACATAATCTTGCTCATATGACTTTAGTAACAGATTTGTTGGTTAAAAGTTACTTGACCAAAAAATAAATAATACTTTGACCATAGTAGGATGTGTTTTTTCCTCAGGTTTGCACATAATGTTTTGGAAACATTAAGTATTCCAGTGCCTTTTTAAACGTGGTTAGTACTAAACCCATTTTATTGTGGAGTAGACTGAGTCACTAAATATGTAGACTATATTTTATGAAGGTACACAGGTGAATCACTGAAGACAGAATAGAATCAACAGACTTCAAATACTCTTAAATATCTCACTGTCAACAGGGAGAATCTTGTTCGTTACATAAGAATGACTAAAAAGTGTTCAGAGGAGAAGGCTGCTTGAGGAGGAAAGTAACAAAGTGGGTAAGAGACTCAACTGTTGGTTATAACTTTTTTTTACATTTCCCCCCTTGTTTTTCAGCTTCTTCCAGGTAAAGAAGTTATTTAAATCTATATCTGTTCCTTATTTTTTTGCTTGAACTTGATCAGGTAGGTAAGATTCTGTTTAATATGTAAATTATATCTGCTGACTGTACGTTTTATTTAATCTATTGTGTCTGGTTTTTATTTTTCTTCCTCAAGGTTTTTGTTGTTCAGTAATCTCTTACCAGTTGATTCCTCTTACCTCTTAGTTCCATTTAGACAGGGCTTTCCACTAGGACCAATCCTATTTACCTTTAGTCTTTAGTTTATTATAGGTTAGGTATTACTCTGAGTTTCCTATTGTTGGAATCATTATTTCTACTAACCTTGAATCTAGTTACAAGTACAGTATATGCTAGTTTTATGGTAACTTTATTATTTTTGCAAGTTTACCTCCTTCCTGGAAAGTCATACCAAATAATATTTTTTAACTAAATATAAATTGAGATGTATTCAGAAACTGTGTTAAGGACATATAAAGACCAGTAATGTTAAAGATCCATGAAAGGGGCTGTTGGAAAATAGTTGCATATGGCTAGAGATCCCAAGGAAAGAAAAGGTAGAGTAAAGTAGCCTCTTCCCAGGACCATGGTGCTCAGTTTTTTGTTTATGGGTCAGAAAATCCCAAAGACTCAGCAGTCAAGCATTATGAAGAATCTGATCAAGTGCATAGTATCATCATTTCTGTTGTAAAAAGGGGATCCCTCCAGGTCAGGAAGTATAGGTAGGTAACCTTCATTCCTAGTAGCTTGGGGAAGCAGTCCTAGGTATTTATAGTCTCAGCCCAGTCTCCAAAGGAATCAAATGACAGAAGAGACTCAGCTAGAGAAAGACATGGTAATTAGGATAGAGAGCTCATTTCTAGGATCAGGAGGTAGTGGTGGGGCAGAAAACTATTACCTGATGCTTCTAAAGACAAATTCCCTAACACAGAACCAGATAATAGCTGTCACTTACTGAGTGCCTGCTGTCTCACAGAGACTGTGCTGGATTTATACACAAAGTCACTAATACTCACAGGAACTCTGCAAGGAAGTTATTATCTATCATTACATTTTACACATGAGGAAATTGAGTCCCAGAGAGGTCAAATAACTTCCCCCAGATCATAAAAGTAGATCTGTAACTTGGACACTGCTGCTGCTGCTGCTAAGTCGCTTCAGTTGTGTCCGACTCTGTGCAACCCCTGAGACGGCAGCCCACCAGGCTCCCCCGTCCCTGGGATTCTCCAGGCAAGAATACTGGAGTGGGTTGCCATTTCCTTCTCCAATGCAAACTTGGACACAGGCCTGTGTAATTCCAAAGTCTATGTTCTTTCCTTAATACCATGTTGTCTGTCTCTCCTAGCATGACCTTTCTATTCCTCCATCAGGGAAGACTCTTGCCCCTAAACACTCCATAGTATAGGAAAGGAAATCTCAGTAATTAAAATTTCATTTGGGCCAAAAAGTAGCCTTTTTTTGGGGGGGGGAAAGATTTATTTATTTCTATGCTGAGTCTTCAATGATGTATGTGTGCTTCCTCTAGTTGAGGCGAGTGGGGGCTACTCTTGGTTGTGGTGCGCAGGTTTCTCATTGCAGTGGTTTTTCTTGTTGCGGAGCAGGGGCTATAGGCATGGGGGCTTCTGTAGTTGGGGCACATGGCTCTAATGTACAGGCTCAGTAGTTGTGGCACACAGGCTTAGTGGCGTCATGGTATGTGGGATTTTCCCTGCTCAGAGCTCCAACCCCGTGTCCCCTGCGTTAGCAGGTGGATTCTTAACCACTGGACCACCAGGGAAGCCCCCAAAGTAGCCTTTTAAAAATAAAGGTTTTCTGGGAAAGTTAAGTCACGTGCAGCTTGGTGTGAATTAGAAAAAAAGTAATTAAACTAATAAGACAAACCAAATGAACACATTAATTAAGGATGGGAAAATAAGGGAGGTAACATTGAAAGAGGATGGGCAGGCTGGATGTACCAACTGGTTAGGGGGCAGGAGTTGGAAGGCAGGGAGATTGGTGAGCATGCCAAAAGGTGGATGGGGATCAGTTAAGGCAAGCTTCAGCTACTCTGAAATTTTAATTCTGGAGCCACTAATCAGACAGAAGCTCTTTTCTTTTGTTGTATAAGTGGCAATCTGTAGATCCCTGCTGGGAGTTCCCACTCACCCCTTGCTAAAGTCCTGTCTGAGAAAATCTGAAGTATGTGAATTGGGATATGTTGAAACTGTCTGTAGTTTAAGAATGGGAACCTCTTACTGGATGGTCCTCTGTGTTCTCACTTGTTAATTTTTCACACATTAAGAAGCTATTTTCCTTCTCTTTTTCACAGTCTGGGCAGCTTGCAGGGACAAATCAGAATTTGTAAAGTCAGCAATTCTTAAAATGTGGTCTGCAGACCTCTGGTGGTACCTGTGAACTCTGGTGGTCCTCAAGGTCAAAACTTTTTGCATAGTAATGTTGAGATGTTATTTACCATTTCATAGTAATGTTGAGATGTTTTGACATTTTCATTGATAGTGCAAAGCAATGGTGGGTAAAACTGCTGATGGCTTAGCATGAATCAGACTAGGGGTATCAAACTATACTAGTTTATATCACATTCTTCACCACCACCACACACACAGTGAAATAAATGTCAATTTTACTTAAGACTAGCCTTGATGAAGTCATAAACATTATTAACTTTATTAAATCTCAACCCTTTGAGAATAGATCTTTTTAATATTCTGTGTGATGGGGAAAGTATGTGTAAAGTATTCTGCTACATGAAGTATGATGATTTTCTCAAGGAGAAGCACTTATGCAATTAATAGTTTGACTTGCAAACTGAACTAGCACCTTTTTTCATGGAACACAATATATACTTGAAAAAATAACTGACAGTCAAACTATGGTTATTAGAACTTGAGTACTTGGCAGACATTGGCCCCAAAAGGAATAAAATGAGTCTGTCTCTTCAAGGATAACAATTGACAGTGTTTGTTGCCAATGGTAAAACTGAGCTTTCACATGAATATTAGAATTTGGGAAGTTGTATCTGCCATATGAACTCAGTAGTTTTTTAATACTTAAAGACTTTTCTGGGACTTACTGGTGGTCCAGTGGTTAAGACTGTGCACTTCTACTTCAGGGACTCTATCCCTGGTCAGGGAACTAAGATACTGCATGCAGCTTGGCCAAACAACAACAAAAAAAAGTGCAACAGGGAACTCTGCTCAATGTTATGTGACAGCCTGGATGAGAGGGGAGGCTGGGGGAGAATGGATACATGTGTATGTGTGGCTGAAACTTTGATGTTCACTGGAAACTATCACATCATTGATTGTTAATGGGCTATGCCCCAACACAAAAGAAAAAGTTTTAAAAATGACTTGCCTGATGAAGTTAGTGGTACTATTTATGAATATAATTATTAAAAAATATTCTGTGTTAAAATATGCCAACATCTGGAAGATTTGTTTAACTTAGTGAATGAATATTTTCTTAATGATCAATATATGACCTTACAAAGTCACTCATGGGTAACAGAGCCTTTCAAAGTGTAAGACCAATGGGTTTAAATGTGATAGAGTATAAAGATGTCATCCACATAGTTTCTGATTCCCCCTTGCACCTAACCTTTAATCAGTCACCACTCGTTGAGTTTTGGTGTAGTATCAAAAAAGAATATCCACAATTATCTAAAAAAAAAAAAATCTATTAAATATTTCTCATTTTTCCAACTACTTGTCTTTTTGAGATTGGATTTTCTTCATACACTTCTACCAAAACAACATATATCACAATATAGTGAATGAAGAAGCAGATATGAGAATCATCTTTTTTTAAACCAGACACTTAAAAAAATAGCAGAAAATGTAAAATAATGCCAACCTTCTCATTATATTTAAGAAAATATAGTTAATTTAAATTAAAGTGTTAAGATGTAATGGGTTTATTATTAATTTTAAGACAATATTTTTTAAATGTTTTAATTTCTAAATCGAGTAGATATTAATAAATGTAACCCATATAAACAAAAATTCTTTGGGATCCTCAACAATTATTTAAGAAAGTAAAGGTGTATTGATGCCCAGAGTTTGAGGTCGTGTGTTCCAAGGCAAGGAGGAAGTGTGAGCGTTAATCCAGTCAGTCATTCTGGATTCTGTGAGACTTAACTTGTCTGCAGCATAGGAGGAGCACGGTCCAACATGTTGGGAAGGGGTGGGCTCAGAACCAGTCCCACGGGAGAGTTATGTGCTCTTGTCCATGTCTTCAAGAAGCTTGTGATTATGGAGCTGAAACTGCTGATGTGATCTCTTAAGTGCTGGTTTCAAAAGATACAGCTTCTTATCTGTTTGTGCTTGACCCCACGAAGAACCATAGGGATGCCTTTCACACCTGTCTTGGCTCCCTAACCCTTCCAGTGCCTGAATTAAGAGTAGATTCTCAAATAATTAGAGGGCCAGTTGGTAGTCAGGGGTATTTGGTATAGAATCAGATGGGTGCATTTATTCATCTAGCATGTTTCCTGAATGCTTGCCATGCTAGACTCTATACTAAGCACTGGGAATACAGTAGGGAACCAGGCAGGTGTGTTACCTGTTCTTATGAAACTTACGTATTTTTATTTTCCCCAGAAAATGCCCTTAATCTTCCTTTAGAATTGAGGGTCTGTGGCAGCTAGTGCTGTGTACTGTCTAACTGGATTGGTAATAGAGTGAGTTCTGGTGTTTGCAGTACTATCGGCTCTCAAAGAAAATCAAGAAGGGAGGCTGTGCTGGCAGGGAGGATTCTCTGGAGAAGGGAATGGCAACCCTCTCCAGTATTCTTGCCTGGAAAATCCCATGGACAGAGGAGCCTGGTGGGCTACAGTCTATGGTGGCGAAAAGAAACCGCCATGAGACTAACACTTTCACTTTTTTTAGATGAATTAAGGGTATTACTTAGGACTTCCCTGGTGGCTCAGACGGTAAAGCGTCTGCCTGCAGTGCGGGAGACCCGGGTTCGATCCCTGGGTTGGGAAGATCCCCTGGAGAAGGAAATGGCAATCCACTCCAGGACTATTGCCTGGAAAATCCCATGGATAGAGGAGCCTGGTAGGCTACAGCCCATGGGGTCGCAAAGAGTTGGACTCAACTGAGCGACTTCACTTCACTTAAAGGGTATTACTTGAGAACAACTGTCAAGGTGAACTCAGATCTCTCAGGATTGGTATTGGAGGGAGGCACTCAGCATGGGCAGGCACGGCATTAGCATCTGTGTGTGGGCAGTGGGAATGGTCACAAATACCGTCCTCCCTGTGCCAGCAGCTCATGCATGCTCTCCTGTTTACTCCTCAGAATACTATCTGTGAGGTGCGCAGTGGTGCCACCTTCATATGAAGAGGAAGCAAAGCATAGAAAAGCATTGATAGAGAGGATAGTTGACTTGCTAGTAAACACATTGGTAATTCTTGGCCGCTCCCATCTACTTCCTCCACCTCCCTCCTCAGAACCTTTCGTGACTCACCCTTCCTGCCTTGTGTGTGGTGTTCATAGTACGGATATCATGATAGGTATTCCTAGACGTGAAGATGGCTGTTGTAACCAGAGGTTGTGCAACCTGCTAGCGTGACAGCTGTACCTTGGCTCTTCCTGTGTGGAAGCTCCCACTCACAGGGCTCACTGATATATGAAGTCTTGTATCTTGGTCTCGAGGGTCTGCCCTGTGACTTTGATATGTGTAGCAGACAACATCAAAGTAATCCTCTTAATTTGGTCTGGCAGCTGCTGCCATTCTTCAGCTATCGATGTAGAAAGCAGATATTAAGTCTTAGAGGACATGAGTGACAGTTTGCCACAAGTATGGATCTGGATGCTGTATGTTACTAGCCCAGGGGTTCTGAGATGCGTCACCCTTGTCCCCCCAGGCTGCTTACAGAAAGCATGGCTTTAATGCCTTCAGCAGAAGGGAGAGGAACTAACATTTGAGTTGTACTGATGAATTAACATTCCCTTTTCATGCCAGTGTTTCACATCTCTCTCACTTAATCCTCACAATGACCTTGTGGGGCTGCTGGGTGTAATTCTGTTTTGCAAGTGAGGAAGCAGATGCTCAGCATTTTAGTAGCTTGTTCACCATTGCTGTGTCAAGCCTAGACCTGTCTGGTTCCTCGTTCACTTCTTCAGAGATGGCTTTCCTTAAACAAATAAAAGCCCCTTACAGGGACTTTCCTGGCGGTCCAGTGGTTAAGACTCAACGCTTCCAATGCAGATGGTGTGGGTTTGACCCCTGGTTGAGGAAGTAGCATCCTACATGCTGCCAAAAACAAACAAAAATAAAGCCAGCCCCTTACAGGCAGAGGTGCCCAGGCTAGTTCAGATCTCACCACTTTGGTAACTGATACTTATTTGTTCAGCAGATGTGTTTTAGGCACCTGTTTACATGCCAAGCACTGGCAGGAGAGGAGATGAATAAGGCACAGAATTGTTCTTTTTTAAAAAAATAAATAACATCCTTATTGTCTCATGTAATATATTTTTTAAAACATTTATTTATTTATATTTATTCTTGGCTGTGCTGGGTCTTCATTGCTGCATGCAGGCTTTCTCTAGTTGCAGTGAGTGGGGCATACTCTGTTGTGGTTCACAGGCTTATAATTGGGGCGGCTTGTCTTGTTGGGGAGGATAGGTTCTAGGCGCTGGGCTCAGTAGTTGCAGCTCCTGGGCCCTAGAGCACACGGGCTTCAGCAGTTGCGGCCCACTGGCAAAGTTGCTCTTTGGCACGTGGGATCTTCCTAGATCAGGGCTCCAACCCCTGTTGCCTGCATTGGCAGACAGATTCTTAACCAGTGGTCCACCCAGGGGGGACCACCCCTGGGGAAGTCCCACAGTGCCGTTCTTTAAGGTCATTTTTCTCATTTGTTTCTGTCTCCTTTCTGAAGGCCATGGAATCACAGAGTAGCTGTGATAGGATGTTGGATAGGTGTTCTCCTGGTAGAAAAAAATAGGAAGGAATTCAAGGCCATAAACAAAAACAAGTTAGAAAACATCATGACCTGTTCGTTTAGAGTGACCATACTAAAGAGGGTCTGATGGAGAGAATGATGAGAGATTAAAGCATAAAAGTAAAGAGACTTTATCAATAGGAAGTGGGGATCTCTGGGAAGTTGTTCTGTTTTTTATGAATGAGACTTAAATTTTATCTGTAGAAATGTTCATTTTAGAAAATATAAGAGACTGCAGTATAATAAAATACAAAAGTTACATATAGTTATATCCAGAGATAACCACTATTAACATTTTTTGTGTATCTCTTATGTATCCTGTGTACTGTTTTGTTATTAAAGTATTTTGCATGTTATTACAAGTTCTTAATAATTTCTCCATTGTTATATTCCATGTAATATTTTTATTTAGCCATTCCATTGTGGTTGGACAGTTTCTGTTGCCAATTTTTTGCTATTATGGAATAACAGGTTAGAAAATATTTTTCTTCAGGCATAAAATTTTTGCTGAATACTTAGAATTATTTTCTTAGGATAGATTATTGTAATTAATTTCTGGGTCAGAGTATGAACATTTCTAAAGTTCTAGAGCCTTTTAAATAATGTGTATTATTTAGTAACTCCACAAGTTTAAGTGGGCCTTAGGAAGCATCACTACAAACAAAGCTAGTGAAGGTGATGGAATTCCAGTTGAGCTATTTCAAATCCTGAAAGATGATGCTGTGAAAGTTCTTCACTCAGTATGCCAGCAAATTTGGAAAACTCAGCAGTGGCCACAGGACTGGAAAAGGTCAGTTTTCATTCCAATCCCAGAGAAAGGCAATGCCAAAGAATGTTCAAACTACTGCACAATTGCACTCATCTCACACACTAGTAAAGTAATGCTCAAAATTCTCCAAGCCAGGCTTCAGCAATATGTGAACCATGAACTTCCAGATATTCAAGCTGGTTTTAGAAAAGGCAGAGGAACCAGAGATCATATTGCCAACATCCGCTGGATCATGAAAAAAGCAAGAGAGTTCCAAAAAAACATCTATTTCTGCTTTATTGATTATGCCAAAGCCTTTGACTGTGTGGATCACAATAAACTGTGGAAAATTCTTCAAGAGATGGGAATACCAGACCCCTGACCTGCCTCTTGAGAAACCTGTATGCAGGTCAGGAAGCAACAGTTAGAACTGGACATGGAACAACAGACTGGTTCCAAATCAGGAAAGGAATATGTCAAGGCTGTATATTGTCACCCTGCTTATTTAACTTATATGCAGGGTACATCGTGAGAAATGCCAGGCTGGAAGAAGCACAAGCTGGAATCAAGATTGCCGGGAGAAATATCAATAACCTCAGATATGCAGATGACACCACCCTTATGGCAGAAAGTGAAGAGGAACTAAAGAGCCTTGTGATGAAAATGAAAGAGGAGAATAAAAAAGTTGGCTTGAGGCTCAACATTCAGAAAAGTAAGATCATGGCATCTGGTCCCATCACTTCATGGCAAATAGATGGGGAAACAGTGGAAACAGTGACAGACTTTATTTTTTCGGGCTCCAAAATCACTATGGATGGTGACTGCAGCCATGAAATTAAAAGATGCTTGTCCCTTGGAAGAAAAGTTATGACCAACCTAGATAGCATATTAAAAAGCAGAGACGTTACTATGCCAACAAAGGTCCATCTAGTCAAGGCTATGGGTTTTTCCAGTAGTCACGTATGGATGTGAGAGTTGGACTATAAAGAAAGCTGAGCACCAAAGAATTGGTGCTTTTGGACTGTAGTGTTGGAGAAGACTCTTGAGGGTCATTTGGACTACAGGGAAATCCAACCAGTCCATCCTAAAGGAAATCAGTCCTGAATATTCATTGGAAGGACTGATGCTGAAGCTGAAACTCCAATACTTTGGCCACCTGATGCAAAGAGCTGAGTCATTTGTAAAGACCTTGGTGCTGGGAAAGATTGAGGGCAGGAGGAGAAGGGGACGACAGAGGATGAGATCATTGGATGGCATCACCGACTCAATGGACATGGGTTTGGGTGGACTCTGGGAGTTGGTGATGGACAGGGAGTCCTGGTGTGCTGCGGTTCATGGGGTTGCAGGGAGTCAGACACAACTGAGCGACTGAACTGAATTGAACTGAACTGAACTGAACCACAGGTTCAATGAGTTTTCCCTGTAATTGGTATTAAGAAATAATAATAATAGTTTCTTTAAAGTTATTTTTTTGTTATACTAACATAGTGATGATATTGTATTGAATATCTCTCATATGTGTGAGGTATCTTGTAGTTCTTTTTGTGTAAGTCTTTCATGTTCTTTGCCATTTTTATTTAATTGAATTATTGGCCTTTTCCTATTGACTTGTAACTGTAGTATATGTGTAAAGAAAATTGGCCTTGTATCTCTGATATGTTGAAATTGTAATACTGGTTTTGATTTAAAATTGAATCAAAAGCTAGGCTGAAAAGTGTTATGCTTACAGATAAGTTGTTACAGACAGGTAGTGAGGGAGCAGTGGTATTCACTGTAATAAATACATCACTTTACCTTCAAAAAATTAGTTTTTGCCAATTTGAGGGGTAGAAATATGTCTTTATTTCAATCTATTTCTGATTATTAATGTGGCAAAAATTTTCCATGTGTTTTATTATATTATCTGAATTGTCTGTTCATGTTTCTCTGGAAACCCTTATGTAGCAATTTCTATGAGCCACTGCTGTTAGCACTTCAAGTGTTAACTAATTTAGTTATGTTGTTCTGTGAGATAAATATTACTGTTATGTTCATTTCACAGCTTAGGAGATAAGACACAAAGACGTTAGAGAACTTGCTCAGCGTCATACAAACAGTAAGTGATAGAGCTGGAGCTTGATACTAGGGAATGTCTCCAAAGGCCAGGCCTTGCTGAGCTGCTCTCTGATCTAACCTGTGCTTATGCTCTTATTGGTCATGGTTCTCCCACTAACTTCTATACACACGCATGCATGCACACCCACACACATACACACGCACATATGCACATCTCACACACCATTAGCACTATTTTTGGAAATAACCACTGCATTGATTGGGCTGTTCATGTGTGCTCTGCTTTTATATAAATGGATCAAGAGGGTGGAGACTGATGGTTGTATAGAACTCACATCAAAATCCATACATATATAACTTCTATTCAAGTAAATTTCTGTCTTGGAATGAATGCAAGTAGAGAAGCTGATTATCCATTTAAGAAAACAATACACAGTTTATAAAAAAGAATTTCTCTAAAGTAGGAAGTAGAAAATATATCTTTGTATTGTGCAAAGATAATGGCTGGCTTCCTATCATGGCGGGTGGCACAGCGTTACTCCTCTTTTTGAGTTGTTAGAATTAAATAGGATGTTTGTAATGTATCTAACATGGTGTTTAATTAATGTCCTCTTCTCAATGTGCTGAGATATGAAAAAGATAGATTAAGCTTTTATAAGGCAAGTAAATCTCTTTTTAATTGCCACATATACATTCTTGTAAATAGTTGATTCTTTTAATTCTTTCAACAAATGTTGGAGGGGCTGCTTTTGTACATAAAAGATGTAAGTTCTGCCTTTCATGGGCTCATAGTCTATTGTGGCTCATTAGTCATCACAAGCAGAGGACTCTGCTTCTCTGAGCTTTTGTTTCTTCATCTATGAAGTGAGGATGTAGTGAGGTTGTATGTAAAATGCCCATACTGTTCCTGACACATAGTCAGTGCTTAGTAGTAGCTGCTAGTTCATGTTAATATTATGCAGCCATTAAAAATGATTCACATAGAATTTTTAATAATAGTAAGGGGAAATTTTCTGTACTATAATGATTAATGAAAAAATAGAATTTAAAGTAGTGTTTATATAATAGTCACATCTTGCTTCAAAAAGTGTAGGAAAAAACTGGAAAGAAATGCACAAAATGGGAATAATCACTAAAATATTTGTGCATCTATCTTGCCATGCTATAGGTACTGAGGAAACACAGGTGAATAAGAGCTGATTCTTCCTTAGGGGAACATTTTACTTATTCTGGGGGAACCTTTTTAGTAGGGGAGACAGATGATCACAATCCAGTATTGGCTGAAGTATAGGGAGAAGTCAGGCAAGCTGCCTTGACCTCTGCCGTGAAGAGGGGATGGTGGTATTAGTCACTGAGAAAGGGGACGGAGTTTAGACTAGGGAACATGATGACTTTTGTTTTGGACACATTGTGATTGTACAGTGTGGATATATATATAGGCTCTTGGGTGTGTAAGTCTAGATGAGCAGGAGATAGAGATTTGGGAAGGCTTAATCGCCAGGTGAGGTTTGAGGCTGTGAGAATAGACGGAGACACTCAGGGAAAGTTTGCAAAGTAAAGTGACAGTTAGGTCTTGATTACATACAGACGGTGAAATTTTGAATAATTTTGTTTTCTTCCTTTGCTTTATTCATTTAAAAAATTCCTACCATGTAAATGTGTTTCCTATAATGCGCATGTGTTTTGATTAGAACAAGGTGTGGCTACGTGTGACAGCAGACCTACAACAACAGTGGCTTAAAGTAGATCTAGGCTTACTTCTCTGTCGCCTAAGAGAAGTTTAGACAGAAGTAATGCGTCCAGGGCTTAGACGGTACTCTACCATGTTGGAGATGATACCGAGTCCTCCTGTCTTTATGTTCCACAGTCCTGAGTGTTTGTCTTCTATCTCACATCCCGAGATGAGTGCCCCAACTCCAGTCATCAGTTGGAAGAAGAGTTGAAGGACGACATGTCCTTTCCATTTGAGAACAATTTCTGAATCTTGCTCCTGACAGTTCGTTTACTTCCTATAGGCCATAATATTGTCACTTAGCCATATATTTGTTGAAAGAAGATGGGGCAATGAAATCGTTATTTTGGGGAGCTAAAAATCAAGAATCTAGTTAGTGATACTAGTAACATCTAGGTTTTGCCTGTGGAAAAGCTGAGGTTGGTTTGTCTAAAGGAATTAGTACAATAATTTCCATATAAAACATACATTCATATCCTACTTCAATCTTAAGAAGAGGCACGATACTAAGGTCAAGATGGTAGTAAGTTGGAAAATACTTCGTCTTCTTAGAAAGGCCAATGACCAAACATTGAACCAGAGGCCTAGTAAACTCACTTAATGGTTAACATTGAACCCTGTCAAGATAAGTAGGTCATCTAGCTTCCTTTATTGCAACACAGCCTCAAGAGAGTTCCTGAAATTATTGAAAGATTAGGTGACAATTGTAAACCTGTAGATAAAGGAGTTCAGAAATACTTTGGTCTGTCCTTAGAATGGAAAAGTTGGTCTTAATACATCTGAGGTTATAAATGAGATGTAGGTCACTTTTAATTCAGATCAGGCTCTGGAGTATTATTTGCCAATCCGGAAGATTCAAGGCTGATTTATGGGTGACCACACACCTCCACCAATGACTGGTCATCAACTGTCTTGGGATTAATAATGATAATAAACTGTATAGTACTTATTCCATCTGTAAGATCTAAAAGCTGTTTACAACTATTAATTAATACATGACTCCTTGACTGGTGGTGAGGGTGGCTGATCTCTAGTCTTACAAGATGAAATGTATGAGGGACTTCCCTGATGGTGCACTGACTAAGACTCTGTGCTGCCAGTACAGAGGGGGATGGGTTCACACCCTGATTGGGAAACTAAGATCCCACATGCTATGCAGCCAAAAAAAAAAAAGAGAGAGACATCTGAGACTTGACTTCAGTAAAGCCTGTTCCTCCTGAGGTTCTGCTGGCCAGTTGTTTTCTAGGTTAAAAATGTTTTCTTTCCTCTAGAATTGAAATGGGACACCATGAGACCTAAAACAAATGGGGTGTAGGAAGGGAATGTTTATGCTTGTTCCAGTGTCTGTACATATAATACAAAATGCATGTACTATTTTTTTTTAAGTTCCTCATGTCTTTTCATTTCTTTTACCAATTTGGTTGAGAAAATTATGTTTTTCTTTTACCAGGGAAAGAACAAGCTCTGAGCCATGAGAATGGATGACTATGAAAAATGACATGCTTAAATATATACTGCTAATTAAAAGAAAGATGAATAGGTTACCCCCTTGAATTAAGTTTTTTTTTTTTTTTTGAATTAAGTTTTATACAGAGTCTAGTGTAACACATTTTAAACAGTTATTGTGGGAAAATCCTAATACTGAGGCCTTCCTTAGATTTGTGCCATGCCTAAAGGACATAACGATGATAAGAACAACTCAAATATTGAATACCTATACCACATTCTGAGCCGTTTACATCTACTTACTCATCTAATTTCCACAACTGCCACATAAACTGCAGGTACTGTTTCTTTTTTAAAAAAAAAAATCACCATTTACTTATCAGTAAACTGAGGCACACAAAGGTACTGGAAACTTCCTAAGGACGTGCCACTTGTCAGCAGAAATGCCAGGTTATGTGACGTCAGAGGAGGCTCCCGTAACTATTGCTCTGTACTGCTTGTCAGTAGAAAGCTGTCTGAGGCTACGGGACCAGCTCAGATATTCACAGAAGAGAAGACCCAGGCACATTTGGAGGCAGAAGTGCTTAAATATTAAATAGTCCTGGATACAAGAGAAGGAGGTGATGTTTAAGGGATGTTGTGTTCCCAGGACCATTTGGAATTAGAATAGGTCATGGGGCTGTGGTAAAGGTGAGCTTTACTGTTAAGTCCCTACCCTTCTGAGATTGCAAAGAAGTCTGGATATAGAGAGCTGCTGTGCAGAGGAGCTATAGGAGGGAAAGTAGTTTGTACCTGAGGACCTTGAACATTCAGGTGTGTGCTGGAACTGGTTCTTACTAGGTCAAGAGAGCCATGGTTAAACATCCAGGGATTTTGCAATCAGGTTGGTAGCTTGAAATCAGCCTAAGTGGGGGTTTTTATACCATGGAAATTGGCAAATGCTCCAAATGAGGGCTTCCCCCCACTACAGTCCAAAGCTGGTTTCCCAGAACACCTTAGACTCTTTTCTCTACTTCACTAACATTTGAAAGCCTGCCATCCTACCAGTTGAATTCCAATCTCGAGTGAGTGCCTGCCTGCTATGGGGAAGGCACTGTGCCAGGTACTAGGGGTGCAAAAACCAGCCCCTGAATGAAAAAGACTATGGTGGAGAGAGAACATGGGGCCTGTGTCCTGGACTAGCTATTAGACCTTTGGCCACTCACTTGTCCTTGGTTTACTATCTGCAAATGGAGGTGATGATACATCTCCCAGAAGGTTATTAAGATGATTAATGAGAACATGACATGTAAAGCTCCCGCCAGAGAGGTGCTTAGTAAGCGACAGTTCTGAGAGTGGCAGCCATGTAAACAGAAAGCTTTAATGTAGCTTGACGTAAAAAATAAAGATGGAGTGACTAATGCTGTATTTGATCAGAGAAGGCTTCACAGAGATTATGGTCCCCCAAGCAGGATTTCAGAGTTTTCAAGGTAGATCTTTCATGGATGAATTCTGACCTGATTCTTGTCAGAAAATTCATCCTTTCTTTTGTCCCTAGAGCATGTTCCTTTTGCCTCTTTTTCGGCCCATACCTCACTATACATTACTGAATAGTAAGACAAACAGTAGATTTAGAAATAGGCACACCTAGATTTATATCCTGACTTCAGCACACCTGCTTTGTGACCTTTGGCAAGATTCTTAACTTCCTGGAATTTCTGTTTCTTATTTTATAATATGGTGTAATACTTGGGTTATTGTGAGGATTAACTGAAAATGTAGGGGACAGAGCCATACACTGAACTGCCTTGGGAACCCCAGACTGACCCTAGCATTTATTTACTGTTTCATCTCCCCTTACATTTTGGCATCTCATGCAAAAACACGCCATTTCTTTTCTACTACGGTGTCTTTATACATGATTCCCTCTGCCAAGAAAAATTCAGTTCATGAGGTAGAAGAGCATCGTGGTAAGAGCCAAGGGCTGGGTATCAGCCTCAGCTCTGCCATTCATTAGCGAGGTGACCATGGGAAGATGATTTTTGACTCTATACCTCAGTTTTTTCAGTTGTCTGTAAAATGGGGAAAATAATGGTATCTCACTCATCAGATTATTGCGAGGATTAAATTAGCCATATAAAAACCCAAGTCTATGCCTGGTACATGGTAAGCACTGAAAACCTCTCAGGACTTCATCCCACTCCCATTCCTACCACGTTTATTATTCCTCCAGATATAATTCAAATATCACCTGCTTTGTGAAGTCTTCTTCAATCTCCCTACACCTTCATTCACTTGCCCTCTGTGAAGCTGATGGACCACCACGTGTTCCAGGTACACTTCCTAGGCATATTGCAGGGTGTTATTTTATCCAGATCACCCCATATGTTCTTATTTACTATCCCAGCTGCCCTCTGCGTGTGATCAAATTTTTGAAGGTCAAATTCACCTTTATAGGAGGACTGAGAATCTTTGATAGCTGACCCTGTCATGTAGAGACTCTCCCCTCCCCTTTTCCTCTTAGAAAAAGATTGAATCTACAAGTTAACTAGTCATATCCCTATTGTACAGATTGAGGCTTTCAACAAATAATTATTTTAAAATATTAATGTATGTATTTGGCTGCACTGGGTCTTAGTTGGGCACATGGGATCTTCAGTTGCAGCATGTGGGATCTAGTTCCCTGGGCCCCCTGCATTGAGAGACCTGAGTTTTGGCCACTGGACCACCAGGGAAATCATTCAACAAATATTTATTGAGCAGTTACTAAGTGTGGGCCCTGAATTAAGTGCTGGGAAGACTGTGGGGGACATAAATAATCTTTGCCACATGTGGCTATTTACATTTAAATTAATTAAACATAAATGAAATTTAAAACTCACATCTGTACTTCTCGTATTTTCTGAGCATTAAACAGGGAGAAATCAAATGGAGATGCTGGGAATTGAACCCAGGACCTCATACATGCAAAGCATGTGCTCTACCACTGAGCTACATCCCCAAGTGCTCTAGTTGTGCTTTATTTGTTCAATAACTACATGTGGTTAGAGGCTATTGAGTTGGACAGTGCTGATACAGAATATTTGCATCATCACAGAAAGTTCTATTGAACTAAGCTATTCCGGAGGGGAGGCTGACATTGATCAAATATCCATACATGAAAATATAACTGCAACTGTGGTAAATACTAATCAGAAAGAATGCATGGTGACACAGCATTTCAGAGGGCAATTTGGCAAGACGTGTTTGAACTAAGATTTGTTAAGTGAGTTAGCAAAGCCTATAGTTAGATTAATTAAAGAGATTGAACTTTCTTTGCTACATCTACTGTGGGAATGAACCATTCTCAGCAATCAGACTATTACAGAAAATGCCAGTGTTACTTTGAAGGGATGCACAGTTATTGTGAAGAGTCCTAAAGGCACCCTGTGGAGGGGCTTCAATCACATCAATGTAGAGCTCAGTCTCCCTGGAAAGAAAAAGAAGGGGCTCCAGGTTGATAGATGGTGGGGAAATAGAAAAGAATTGACGACTCTTTGCACTGTTTGTAATCATGCACGGAACATGATCAAGGGTGTAACACTGGACTTCTGTTACATGATGAGGTCTGTGTGTGCTCGCTTCTCCATCTATGTCAAGAATGTTTCTCTTCTTGAAATCCAAATTTGGGGAGGTGAAAAATACATCCCCTTGGGGTTCAGATGAAGCAAGATGTTGCTTGTTCAGTGTCTCAAGCCCAGAAAGATGAGTTGATTCTTGAAGGAAACAACACTAAGCTTGTTTCAAATTCAGCTGCTTTGATGCAGCAAATGATAACAGGTAAAAACAAGGATATTAGGGACTTCCCTGGTGGTGTAGTGGCTAGGAATCCCCACTCCCAATACAGGGGGCCTGGGTTTGATCTCTGGTCACGGAACTAGATACCCCCAAGTCTAACTAAGACCCAGCACAGTAAAAAAAAAAAAAAAAAAAAAAAGAAAGATTATTATTTTTTTAAACAAACAAGAATATCAGAAAATTTTTGAATGGGATCTGTCTTTCTGAAAGGGAACAGTTCAGCAAGCTGATGAATAAGATCTGAGTGGTCTGGCTACAGAAACAGCAAGATGCCAGATGGTTTTTTGGACTCATTTGTGATATTTAAAGATGCAATAAAAGCTCTTTTGGTTTGAGGGGTGAAAAAGAGATTGAAAAAAAAGGCTAATGGCTAGGGCATAGAGATGGAGAGATTTGGGTGACTCTCAAAAGAGGTAGAAGGACCACAGAAGACCTTGTAGAAAAAGGGTGAGAAAGCTGAGAGGCTTAGTAACTTGACTCTCTAATCAGTGATAGAAACCCAGATTTGACTTAAGTCTGTGCTGCATAATGGATGTATATTCAAAGGACTTTACCTCTGTAATTTACAGATCTCATCTTGCTACTTTCCTCTTTGGAAATCACCAAATTTCCCTAGATTATTTCTTCAGCAAAAAATATGCTATAATAATTTCCTTCTTAGACAAAACAAACCCAAAAAAACCTTCCTACATCCCTCTTCAGCTACTTTCCCGTTTTGTTTTTTTCCTTCTTCTGTTTTTACAACAAAACTCCTTGAAAGAGTTGGCTATACTTATTACCTCCAGGTAGCTCAAGTGGTAAAGAACATGCCTGCCTATGTAGGAGATGCAGGTGACTCAGGTTCAATTCCTGGGTCAGGAAGATCTCCTGGAGGAGAAAATGGCAATCCACTTCAGTATTCTTGCCTGGGAAATCCCATAGACAAAGGAGCCTGGTGTGGGCTACAGTCCATGGAGTTTCAAAACATGACTGAGTACACATGCGTTACCTCCATGTCCTTTTTGCTTTTTTTCTGTTTCTTGTTGAACCTCCTCTACTTAGGCTTACCTCCTCCCTCACACATCCTTATCATTTTCAATGAAGTCAGCAATGACTTTGCTGACTCAATCCTTATCTTGTAGGATTTCTTAGCAACACCTGATATAACCAATCTTCCTTTTTGGATCACGTTTTCCTTGGCTTTTGATTTACCACATTCTCTTGTTTTCCTTCATTGCCCTCCAGCGCCTTCTCAGCCTCCTTTGCTGGACATGTCTCCTTTGCACTTTGCCAGGGCTCAGTCCTGGATTGTCTTCATTTCTCCAAATACATTAACTTACTAGGTCATTTCATATAGTCCCATGATGGCTGATTTTATGGTACCCCGTTGTTTGATCAGACTGATACCAGTCTAGATGTTGCTGTGAAGGTGTTTTGTTTGTTTTTTGACATGATTAATAGCAAAATCAATAGACTTTGAGTAAAACAGATTACTCTCCATAAAGTAAGAAAGCTTCCTATAATCAGTTGAAGGCCTTACGAGAAAAGATTGAGATTTTTTTTCCTCTCCTTTTTCAGAGGAAAAAAAATTGGGCCTTCATGCTCAAGACTGCAACATTAAGACTGCTGGAGTTTCCAGCCTGCTGGCCTGTTCTATAGGTTTCAGACTTGCCAGCCCCGACATCCTGTGAACCAAATACATCTCTCTCTGTCTGTGTTGCTTTTGTTTCTCTGAAGAACCCAACATTATATACAATTCTATATCCATGGCATTAAGTATCTTTTATGTTTGACTTCCAGTTTTTATTTCTAATGCTGACTTCTCCCTTGAATTCCAGATTTGCATACCAACTGCCTACTCAAAAATCCCCATTTGAATAGCAGTAGGTCTCTCAAACCACACCATGGATTTGTCCGGAACTGTTGCTTTCCATCTCTCCCGGCAACCCACTCCAGTGTTCTTGCCTGGAGAATCCCAGGGACAGGGGAGCCTGGTGGGCTGCTGTCTATGGGGTCACACAGAGTCAGACACGACTGAAGCGACTTAGCATCAGCAGTAGCAGCAGGTCTCTCAAACCACACCATGGATTTGTCCAGAACTATTGCTTTCCATCTCTCCCATCTTTTCTCCTCTTCCCTGAGCATCCCCGCTTTTAATTAAGGAGTACCCACATCTATCAGCCAAGGTCAAAACACTGGAGTCATCATTGATTTTTTCTTTCTTTTATTCCATCCATTTGTAAAACTAATTAGCATTATCTTCAGATAATATAGTCTCACCTCACTAATCCAAACCTTCATCATCTCAGCTTGTACCACCCACAGTAATTTCCCGACTGGTCTGCGTTCCTCCACTTTTGAGTTTCGATCTTAGTCTGTTCTCCACACAGCAGAGCAATCCTGTAAGGGTGCAAATTAGATCATTTCTCTCTCCTCCCTTGTGACACTTTGGCTTCTTATCACATTAAGAATGAAATCCAAAGTCCTGACTATGGCCTTTGGGATCTGACCCCTGGCTACTTCTCTGACCTCCCTCCCTACCACTTTGTGCCTCACTCATTGAATTATAGACACACTGGTTCCTTTGCAGATCCGCAGGCAAATCAGGCAGTCTCCCCGTTTAGGAGTTTAGTATACCCTGTTTCCTCTGCTTAGAAATATTTCCCCCTTAAGTCTTGCTCCTTCATTTCACTCTGGTCTCTGCTGGAGGCCGAATATTTAGATCTGTCTTGACCTCTCTTCCCTACTTTATTCTCAGGGTACGAAGAATTCTTCCCAAAAAGCTTTTTTTTTTTTTTCTCTCCTGTGAGGGGAGCAGTGAAGTTAGGCTGGTAACTACAGGGATTGGGCGTCTGGGATCAGGGGAGATTTTACAAAATGGGAACGCTACACTGTGTTTGTGTGATGATAGGAATGATCAGGTGGGAACAAAAAGCTGATAATGCCAGAGAAGAAGGCTAATTTGAGGAGTGAAATTATTGAAGATTGAGAAGTCAAGAAAACATGAAAATCCGAACACAAGTGGAGAGGTTGGCCTTCATTAAAACAAGGATGAAGGTAGGGAGTATGCCAGCTTGGTGGTTGTGTTGGATATAGGTGGAGGTTCTTTCTGGTTATACTATTTTCTTAAAGTAAAAAGCAGGTCATGGAACTATGGCAAAGTGTAGGTGTTGTTGACTTAAAGAAAAACACAAGAGTTGGAGTTTATTCAGGCTCTTATTGAGAACTATATCCCGGAGACAGTGCTCATGATGTTTTTTTTTTCTTTTGGCTAGAAAGTCAAGCATGTGTGTGTGTGCTTAGTCGCTCAGTCATGTTCGACTCTTTGCAACCCCATGGACTGTAGCCTGCCAAGTTCCTCTGTCCATGGGATTCTCCAGGCAAGAAGACAGGAGTGGGTTGCCATGCCCTTTTCCAGGGAATCTTCCCAATCCAGGAACTGAACCCAGGTCTCCTGCATTGCAGGCAGGAGCCACCAGGGAAGCCCAGGAAGTCAAGCATAGATCTTAATAAAAGATTACTGCTAATCACAAAGGACAGGTAGCTCAACTTAATGAGTTTAGTGATTATTTAAGTGTGGGAAGATGCAAAAACCTGGGGTCATTGAATTTCTTCCTGGGACCTGCCTCTAAAAACCACGGCAGTAAGAAGCCCGCGCACCACAACTAGAGTTGTTTAAGGACCTGTTTATCCAAAGCATAGAATGCTTCATCCTGCTTCCATCCTGAATTCCTCTCACGTTTGTGGGCAGTTGAATTGGGTTGCAACTTAATCCTTACAGAACTGGGTGTTGAGTGTTGAGGAGGGGGAACATCTGACTCTCTTGAGTCCTTGTGGCTGGACTAATAATAAAATTGACACAAGACAGATTAACAAGAGAAAAAGAAACAAATTTTAATTCATGCCCATGGAGCTCCCATAGAAATGGGATCCATGAAGTGGCCAAAGGAGGCAGCTTTTATATTTTTTAGACAAAGAAACAGTACATTTGTGAGGAACCGACAGGACAAAGAAACTGAGGTTCTCTGTGCCCAATTAGTGGCAAATACGAACATAGTGTGGGCTTGGGATATATTAAGTTCAGTTCAGTTGCTCAGTTGTCCGAGTCTGCAACCCCATGGACCGCAGCACACCAGGCCTCCCTGTCCATCACCAACTCTTGGAGCTTGCTCAAACTCATGTCCATGAGTCAGTGACATCCAAACAGGTTTGCTTCTATAGGCATCCTGGCCCCACATTCCCTATCTTTGGTGATAAGTGTGTCCTTCTGCCTCCAGGTGCAGGAGTGCACTTTCACATGAATGACTTCTTTCTTTCTCTCAGAGAGACAGAAAGGAGAGTCAGAGTGTCCTTCTTGCACTGGGGCCATTTCTTTATTTTTGCTGTGCTGTGTCTTCTTTGCTCTGCATGGGCTTTCTCTAGTTGCAATGAGCAGGGGCTACTCTAGCTGTGGTGCGCGGGCTTCTTACTGCAGTGGTTTCTCTTGTTGCAGAGCATAGGCTCAAGGGTGCATGGGCTTCAATAGTTGTAGCTCATGGGCTTAGTTGCCCCAGAGCATGTGGGATTTTCCCAGATCAAGGATTGAACCTGTGTCCCTTGCATTGACAGGCAAATTCTTAACCATTGGACCACCAGAGAAATCCTGGGGCCATTTCTTAAGTAATTAGTTAAAAAAAAATCAGCATTGAGGCACATTTTGGGGTGGCATAACCTGGGCCCCAACTTGAGCAATGCTCTTTATTTTCCTTTGTTCACAGTGTGTTAGAGGTTTGGTGTGAAAGAGTCACTCTGGAAATTGGGAAAACAAATATATCAGTGATACAAAGGACTGCTGGGCAGCTTTGGAGACACATTGAGATTAGTGGCCTTGACTTTAAAGTGAAATTACTTTTAATTTCTTTGTTTTCTCCAGCTATGTTTTCTGGTTAAGTAGGGTTCAGAATATGTGGATATCTAGATTTAACAAGGGTGGCCCTTGCCAAGTCAGTACAATTGAGGACTTTGGACCTTAATTGGAGGTTCCTAGAGAGCCACTGAAGGTGTGAACAGAGAAGATTTGAGTGTCAGAAAGGTGACTCTAGCTCAGTGTGTGTTTAAGTGTGTGTGTATGTGTATGTGAGAAAGGCTTATTGAGGAACAGTAGTTTAGTGCAATAGTACCCTTGATCAAACACTTATGTAGACCCATTAATAGTGTGCTTAGACAACAGCTCAGGAACAGAGGGTCTTTTCCAGCATTTTCTGCACACTTACTATATATAACAGGTTCCAGGAGGGCATAATAAATCAAGCAAGATTTTGTCTTCTCAAAACTCTGTTGGATTTAGATGGTTTGTGTAATAAGGCTGTGGTTTTTCCTGTGGTCATGAATGGATGTGAGAGTTGGACTGTGAAGAAGGCTGAGCGCCGAAGAATTGATGCTTTGGAACTGTGGTGTTGGAGAAGACGCTTCAGAGTCTCTTGGACTGCAAGGAGATCCAACCAGTGCATTCTGAAGGAGATCAGCCCTGGGATTTCTTTGGAAGGAATGATGCTAAAGCTGAAACTCCAGTGCTTTGGCCACCTCATGCGAAGAGTTGACTCATTGGAAAAGACTGATGCTGGGAGGAATTGGGGGCAGGAGGAGAAGGGGATGACAGAGGACGAGATGGCTGGATGGCATCACTGACCCGATGGACGTGAGTCTGAGTGAACTCCAGGAGTTGGTGATGGTCAGGGAGGCCTGGCGTGCTGCGATTCATGGGGTTGCAAAGAGTCGGACACGACTGAGCGACTGAACTGAAGAGGGAAGGAGTGATAAACACTCAGGTAGAAATCAGGTAAGTCCTCCCAGAGGAGGTGACTTTTCAAATGAGCTTTGAGGGAGGAGGCCCTTAGGCAGGGAAGATAATTTTAGGCAGGAGGAATAACAGGAACCCAGTCAACAGAGGCAAGATGTACCACTGGAACAAATGCTGCCTCATGAGAGATGGGGGGCGATGAGGCTCTTTTCCCATTAACCAGCAACTAAATAGAACTAAGGCATTCTCTGTATTTCCTGACAAGGATAAGATATCTGGGCCTGGAACTGCAGCAAGAATCGTTTGAAAGGAAAGTGAAGCTTTTTTTAATGGTAATTTTTTTTTTTTAAACATAGAAAGTAACTACATGGGGCTACTCTTGGGATGTGTGTTGTTAATATAATCTGCTCACTTAAGAACAGTGTGAAGGGGACTTCCCTGGTGGTGTAGTGGTTGAAACCCTGTGCTTCCAGTACAGGGGGGCATGGGTTTGATCCCTGGTCAGGGAACTAAGATCTGCCTGCCATATGGCCAAACAAAAAACAGTATCAAGTTAAAAATGCCTTATCTAGCCTTTTCTGGTAACTCTGCCTGTCTGTCACAGAAGGCTGTTAGAAGTCAACCTTTATCACTTGCTTTTAGCACATTAAGTTAAATGATTTTAAAGTCCTTCTGTATCCTAAGACATGCTTTTAAAATAAACTGTAGTTTCTAAAGATTTTTAAGAATGCAGAGTTATGACCCTGGTTTGTGAATTGTTTTGTGTAGCTTGAATGAAATAAGGCATATATGTGGTTAATACAGAGCTCAGCATCGCAGCCAGGAGTAAATGTTGTTTTCTCCCTTAATCCCAGCTTTATTTCCTTCACATTTACCATTCTTTGCTCTCTTAAGTCATCTTGTTTCCTGAACACTTATGTTCTAGACCCATCCTCTCTTCTCAGGACTCCAGATTGTCGTGGTCCATGCGCGGGTTGGAAAAAAATTTCCAGACATTAGAATGAGAGGGAAATAAAGTTTATTAGAGTGGGAGATGCTGTTAGAACAGTGGGCCAGCTCAAGCGAGAACTGACGTAGAACAGGGGTCCTTAGTCCACTTTTATACCCAGGGTACAAGGAGTGGGATAGGGGTCTTGCAGGTCATTTGCTGATTGGATGAGGCACATATACTGGGTGGGGGAAAGAGTCAGGCAAATACCTTCTCCCTGTGGGGTAGGAGGGGAGGCAGGTTGTACGGCTCAGGAGGATCTGAAATCCATTAACAGTTACAACATGGGGGAGAAAGGACAATAAGGGTCTGGTTTTTCCATACCTGCATTCCAAGACCCTCCTTGGTTTTATCTGCTCTTTCGTCTTTGGGTCACCGCAAGAAGCAGGTGAGACATGCGCATAAATAACCACCACACAGGGAGAGTGTCAGTTTAGCGTCTGGTGTGCTGCGATTCATGGGGTCGTAGAGAGTCGGACATGACTGAGCGACTGAACTGAACTGAACTGAGGGGAACAAAACTTTTCACCCCAAAATGTGTCTCTTTGGTTTGAGGATTCTTTGGGGTCGATTATTTTTAAGAAACAAATCCTCAGGAAGAACTTTTTACCTTGTCCCCTTACCTGCCAACAGGGCCTATTCCAGGAAAAACAATTATCATCATAGAAAAGTATAACGTGAACTGGGTGTGGTAGACTGGGGGAACTCAGCAAGGCCTGTTTGATTGAGGTTCTCTCTGGGTCCCGCTGTGCCTGTGTGCCTGTGTGCTCAGTTGGTCTGACTCTTTGCAACCCTATGGACTGTTAGCCCACCAGATTCCTCTGTCCATCAGATTCTTCAGGCAAGAATACTGGAGTGGGTTGCCATGCCCTCCTCACGGGGATCTTCCTGACCTAGGGATCAAACCTGAGGATCATACCCGCATTTTTTTTGTCTCCTGCATTGGCAGGTGGCTTCTTTACCACTAAGCCACCTGGGAAATCTGCATGACTGAACAAATGTTTATCAGACATTTGCTCATTTTCTTCTTCCTGTAAATTTCCTTTCTTGCCTTTGAAGTCCCAAACCCTTTACCTCCTTCTTCTCTGGGACAGTATACAAGCTTCATCCTGCCTAACTTTTCCTTGGACCTCATATTCTCATGTTAATTTTGTACGTATGTAATTAAATTTTATGTTCTCCTGTAATTTGTCTCATGACAATTCAATTCCTAGACCTCTAGAAGAACCGAGGAGACTGGAGAAAAGGTTTTTTCCCCTCCCCCAAATGTATAGTGTGTGTGTGTGTGCATATGCGTGCGTGTGCATACATTCAGACTCCGAGGGGCTTCACTAAACCTCTGCCTTGCACTGGGAAAGGGACTCAAAGGAGCAAATTGTGGCTTCATGGATTCTTTAGAGACCAGCAACCCTTTCACCTGAGCGTGCTTCAGTCAGGCAGTAACCATCACAGTGGAAAAGGCATTCAGTTATTTATTTATTCAGCAAATATTCATAGCCACCTACCAGTACCAAGTGCTGAGTAAGAATATGAGTAAGAGCAAGGAAGTATGAGAGAGTGTGGCTCAACTGGGCAGCTGGCTGCAGGTGGCTGGCATGACTGGAGTTAAATACACTCTCAGTTTTCCTTAAGACAAACATGACAAACCGAAATCTGAATGGGATAAGGAAGAAGTACTACAAAGCGAAGTTATGCTTGGTAAGAATTTGTCACTTTTCAGAATTAGTCAGGATGGACTGGAAGTTTCTTTTAAAAGACACATCACTTCCTTTACAGAATCACCACACTGACTAATCCATTACCATAGGGTAATGGATCCCAAACTCCTGTTCACTAGAATCATTCAGGGAGTTTTAAAAAACCTCAGTCACCCAGGTCGCACCAATACCAATTATTAATACATCAGAATGTTTGGGAGTGTGTACCAGGTGTCAGTATTTTTAAAGTTCCTTGCCTGATCACAATGGTAACAAAGTTCCAGAGTCACTGCCTGAGGGCATAGTCCAGTTCAGTTAAGGCACACTCTTTTGGTTCCGGTTCCACATAGTTCCTTAAATTGCGTTTGCACCTTTCTTGGGTTGGGGGCGCTGTAAGCAGGAAGAGGATGTGCTGTCACCCAATTAGGAGATCCCACTTTGCTAAGCCCATCCGCGCGGTCGACAGGGCTGCACGAGGAGTGGATTTTTGCTTTGTCATTCTGACTCTGGCGGTTTGCCCGCCCATTTAAGGGGAGGGCGTGGCTTCTCGGAGCCACTGGGAACCCGCGGACCTTTCGCTCAGTTCGCTCCAGTCCCGCATTGCATCCGGAGCTGAAGGTGCTGGCACGTCCGGAGGATCGCCGGGTGTCCAAGGGCTCGCGTTCGTGTAAGCTTCGGGTTCACTGGAAACGGAGGAAGCCTGGAGCCCCCGGGCTGTGAGGTCGCCGGGCCCAGAGCATCCTCCTGCCGGATGCCTTGGGATGCAGGGGGAAGGGAGACGTTTGAAGGCGTGTCTGAGCAGGAGTGAGGCTTCTCCAGGCGAGGGAGCTTTTTGGCGTCGGTCGTTGTTTCGCCCGGGTCGGTGAAAGCTTAGCGCGTCGGTAGGTGAGACCGGCCCTCTGTCGACTGGTAGTTTCCTGTCTAGCTTTTCTTTATAGGGACGGTTTGCAGAATATTGGAGAAAAATGGGGTTTTGTATCATTTCGTAGAGCACGAGTAGGTGCAAATACGATGAATAGATAGACAGAGCCTTGTCGGCCTTAAGCGAGTGTAGCAATTTAAGGATGCCTTTCGAGTAATCTTCACACCACTGAATCTTAAGAAATTGCGAGAGGTTGGCAAGTCATATGTGTCTCCGTGTGTGCAAGCGGAGAGACCACGCTCAGACTGCTGTGACTCCCCAGGCTGTTACAGGAGACAACCAAGAGGAACTGGTGCTCATCTCACTGTATCAGGCAGGGTAGGCGTGTAAAGGCTGCACTGCACTGCCGGGTTTGAATCCTGGCTCTGCTGTTGGGTAGCTTGCTTGAATTTGGGCAGGAAAGTGTTTCTGTGCCTCCTCCCTATCTGTGAAATGGACCTGATAAAACATATTATGAAACGGTAGTGGTGAAGATCCAGGATTAATACATGCAAAACACTGCAGAATCGGACCTGCTGTTATTGTTATTATCAGACTATACTTTTGGGTGCTTGGGTGGTTTTTGTCTGATGAATGGACCTGATGTCAGGATAACTGGAGTCTATTTTTAATTCTCACTGACTCATTCTCTGAGTTCACCCGTTTGTAAAATTGGACCAGTTGCACCCAGGCTGTCATGTAGGGTGTTGCTTTATTATTTCAAGGCTCTTAAATAAAAGCACCCTCAGTGGGCAGAGTGTCCTTAATCTTGCCCCGTGGTTTCAGATTTCAAAGAAACTTTGGAAGTTGGTTTTCTGCATGCTTTAGCGATGCAGAGTTCAAAGAAAGATTAAGTTGGGAGGTGTTTTTAATAAAAACTGAGATAATTGTGCCTTAGCCTTCTTTATGAGGCTTTTCTGAATTCTGGACTTGCCGGGAAAGTAGGACGTGTATTTTAGCGAGACTTGTTTATCTTAGAGTCCGGCCGGAACCCTGGGGTTTGTCGCTGGTCGCGATGCCACGTTTCCAGGCCGCGTGCAGGTGCGTGGGTCCGAGACCCGAGCCGGCGCGCGGCCGTGGTCAAGGTCAGGGCCGGGGCTGGGGCCGGGCAGTCGCCGGGGGGAGTGCAGTTGAGGACGCGGAAGCCCCGCCCTCGCCGCGCACTTCCCGCCGCGGCCCCGGGGCGGAAAGACTGACCCGCTCGGTTCTGCTTTTGTGCCACAGAGGACGGGCTGGGCCTCGAGGGAGCGCTGTCCGAACGGACCTCCAAAACCCTTGTGAAACGGAGAAAGATAGGCCACCATGGTCCGACCCTGAAGGTAGGTGGGAGACCTTAACGTCTGTTTTACCCGCCTGAACTGGGAACAAGCTCACCGAGCCGGTCGTGGTGTCAGACCCAGGGTGATTGTGAGCGAACCTCCAAAAGGAGCACATCCTTAGACAAACGACGAAGAAACGCCGGCGCCTGCTCACTTGTGAATCAACGTGGATGAGACACGTTTCAGAACTGGGAAGCTTGGCAGGGCAAAGGGACCTATTTTCATCTCTTTTCCTTCCTATTTCCCTCCCTCTCTTTTCCAGTAAATCTAAATAACTTACTTTTTTTTTTTTTTTTTAGCAGCAGTGTAAACTGCTGAAAGTGAGTTGTTTAGAAAAGTACCGAGAAAAGTGGATGGTTATCTTTGTCCGACCCTATCATCTTCCTTTTTAATTCTCGGGGAGGGAAACCCAGAAACCCCAGGCTCAGGGGAGAGCAAACTCAAGCTCCTGGAGTGAGTTCATTTCCCTGCAGTGGTCTCTTTTCTAGCTCAGAGTTAGCCGGGTAGAACCAAAGGAAAGAAAGAAATCTTTCCTTTGGGTGGTGGTGAGCTGATGGCAGTCCTCCCTTAGGACCATCTACTGAGGGCTGGATGGGTCATGGCCTACCTCACTGGCCCAATGCTGGCGGGCAGGATGCACCTTTGGAGGGATATGCGCCATGGATGATGTTCTATTAATACGTCAGGTGTGGGGGTACTCAGAATCTGATCACCTTGATATATCTGCTTTAATTTTTGCTGATTTTTTTTTTTTTTTGGTCATCCTTGTTTAATTGTATCTGTAATTTTTAAGAGATGGAACTCATACTTGACCATTGCCGTCTTAAGTAAGCTTGAGTTCTCAGTTAAGTCTAACAGTGTATTTAGATATGTTTGCCTTCAGGATGACGGTAACAATTAATTTGCATTTTTATTTACTTTTTTTCTAAAAGAATCATTACCTTTTTGAAGAATGGGTATAGAAAATGGCGATAGACTTCAAAGACACAGTAAATAATGGAAAATAATTGAAATAAAAAGGCTTTTGTTATTTGTTGTTTAGTCACTCAGTCATGTCCTGCTCTTTTTGCTTCACCATGGACTGAAGCCTGCCAGGCTTCTCTGTCAATGGGATTTCCCAGGCAAGAATACTGGAGTGGGTTGCATTGCCATTTTCTCCTCCAGGGAATCTTCCTGACCCAGGGATCAAACCCACATCCCCCCAATCTGCATGGGCAGGCAGATTCTTTACCACTGAGCCACCCCTAAAAAGGCTTTTAGCTTTATATAAATTATATTTTGTTACTCAAACCTTTAGTTTGCAAGTAAAATGAAACAAAGTCCTATTAATATTCCTTTCTGTCTGATCTCTCTACTTGTGTCATAAATTTGCACTTAAAAAGGTGTATAGGCATTTGATCTTTATATCAATTCTATAGATGATCTTGGCTTTAATACCAATGGGAGTAAAAAGAATGTTTATGAATTTTTTAATAAGCTTTGCACCCACTTAATTGATAAGATCTGATGTTCTCAATTCTATATGATCATAGTTAATTTTAGCCATTTAACGAAGTGCAGTGCCATGAATGAAAAGCCTACTGCCAAATTATAATTAAAATTTTAAAAATTATTTAGCACATCTCTTCCAAGTAAACTTATCACTCTCCTTTGTATCATTTATTTTTGGTTTTTAATGAGTACTAAAAAATGGAAGAAGACAGCTAGGTAAGGACTACTGCTTTGAAATGTTTATGAATTTGCAGCAAATTGACCACATTTGAGGCTAAATGGTAGGTCCTGAAATTCTTAGGGAAAATTGGGTTTGAGTGGAGAAAGGCATTTATTTAGTGGAGAATTGAGTGCTTATAGGATTAGTGCTAAATCTTAAAGTCCACACCTTAAAGGTTAAGATTTCCTGCTTTAATTGCAACCTAAATAATGAAGTGGGAGTTCATAAAAATGTCTGCTTTTCTTTTCTCCTCTTATACTGTTTCTTCATTTGCCTTCCTTTCCCCTCAATAAATGGCAGCAGCACCAAAATCCACCTTGCATTTACAGTGAACTAACTGTAGGAGACCAGGGAGTAGGGTCCTACTGGAAGGAACTGATACGTTTAGATGATAAAGGCTTTAAAAAAGTGCCTTTCAAAAAAACTGCAGTCACCTGGAATGCGTGGCACCCCACTCCAGTACTCTTACCTGGAGAATCCCATGGACAGAGGAGCCTGGTAGGCTGCAGTCCATGGGGTCGCTAAGAGTCGGACACAACTGAGCGACTTCACTTTCACTTTTCACTTTCATGCATTGGAGAAGGAAATGGCAACTCACTCCAGTGTTCTTGCCTGGGGAGTCCCAAGGACGTTGGAGCCTGGTGGGCTGCTGTCTATGGGGTCGCACAGAGTTGGACACGACTAAAGCGACTTAGCAGGGCTATATCTGAGGTATTATTCATTGAACTCTCTGGAAGGGGCTAGGTTCTGCCTTTTAATTTATTTTAAACAAGCCCCCTCAGGTAATTCTTTTAATGTATATCCCATTTTGAGATTTACTTTAATGTGTGAGGTAGTTTGGTCAAGATTAGTTGCTAAATAATTAAAATTGAGGAAAACCAAACAAAAGATTATGGCTTAACACCCAAAAGGTATTTTAGTTAAATATTTTAGTATAAAGGTAAATATTTTAGTTCTTAAGAGCAAGTTTGCAAATTTTCTTACAGGAAATCTTAATGTAAATTAGCATCTCCTGGATTCCAGAGTTTTGAAAGCCTTGTACAAAATGAATGTCTGTTGGTGGTATTGAGAGGAAAAGCAAAGTGAGTGAAAAAGCACTTGCTGGAATAGGAAGGGCCAAACATAGTTCAGACTTAAGTAGTTTGAGAGAATAACTTGGGGAGATAAGACTAAAACTTGCAACATGGGACTTAATTTATTCCAGGCAGTAACAGGAGAGGTGACAGACACAGAGCAGTGCGTTTTGATGAAGACCCAAGTGAATTATGGAGCCAGTGTCGGGGAAGCTTAGGGCTGATAGTGTGGTGGTCAGGCTGCGGGGCCTGGGGTGGGCACTGAAATAGGCAGGTCTCCTTTCAAGCTGAACTTCTAAAGTTACCAGAAACCAGAAACCCCTGACTGAATGGACATCAGGAAATGGAGCGGTAATTTAATAACTCTGCCAGTCCACTTTCTTTCTTAATACTCTACTAAAATGAGTAGAAAACTCGATTCTCTCCTCTGAGACAGTCCCTTCTGGGGAGATTAGTAATGTCTGTGCTTTTCAGCCTAATTAAAGTTAAGGCCTAAAGAGTGCTGAAGGACTGCTTTGACCCTGGTTTCTTAAAAAGGTAAGGGGTAAGGACTAACAATGTTTAAAAGGGGCATAGATTGTTCATACTGCAAATATATTTATCTGGTGCTGATTCTACAGTACAATTTTTCGTAGCTGTGAATCTGCGGTGAGACCCAATGCCTTCTCTCACTTTAACCAAGAGATGACTCAAACCTCTTCGCTCTCCTTGTACAATGGTGTCACTGTTCTGGTCCAGGCTTCAGATTTCTTTTCGCCTTTATGTTTTGTGTTCATTCGCCAGGCCTGACTGTTTCCCGTGTAGGTGCCTTCTGCCTCTGTTACCTTTTGCCCAGGCTGCTTCAGGTACTCATGCCTTCTACCTCTACAGTCTCTTAACTGGCTGCCCTCTTCTCTCTTCCTGCCCTTCCTGTCCCTCCTGTCCATCTGCTGCATAGTCATCTTCCTGACTGCTTGTTTGCTGCCCCTGGATCTGCATCCAGGATAAAGTGTACATTTCTTAATTTGGTTTTCTGTGTTCCCCAGGGTTTGGGCTCAACCTGCTTTTCTGGTTGTCTCTTGCTCTGCTCCCTTGCCTATACTGGAAGCTCGTGGGAATACTGTTGCAGCTATAGTCCCTAACATTTTCCTCCTTTGGTCTGTTCTTTGTTTCATTTCAAAAGTCATTTTCTGACTTTTCTTCCTGCTCAGACCCATTTTTCCACCTGCCCACCTGGGTCAGAGTACAAGGCCAGATTTGCCTCTTTCCCCTCCTCTGTGCCCCCTCAGTACTCCCACAAATGAAAAGAGGAGTTCTGCCAATATCAGGAGTGAACAGCTAGACTTATTCTTAGTGCCTCTGTTTCCCAATCTGTCTTAGGATCTCATCAGATATGTAAATGAGCGTGCCTGTCAATGAAAGTAGCTACCATGTATTGAATGTGTCTTCTGTGCTAGCTTCTAAATGCTGTGATCACTAGTTGATTTAATCCTCAGAAGAGTGCTATGAAGGAGGTGGTATGATCCAGTTTTCCAGTTGACAGAGTGGAGGCCCTCAGAACTTAAGGTGTACGCCCAGATGACACAGCAGCAAAGCCAGGATGGAGCGCAGGGCTGTCTGTAAAGCTCACTGTGCTGTTCTCACACTTCTGGCACTTGGCTTTGTGTTATCTCTTTTGGGATGCATGGCTGATCTCTCGGGTGTGATTGTATGTTCATGACTCATGGCTGAGCCCATGCAAATCTTGGTATTCCTAGCATAGTTCTGGCAAATTGGCGTTGGTGTGCAGCATACCTGCAGACTGGAATTGCGTTCCTCTGTGCCTATTACGTTGTACCTTCCTTTAGGACAAAAATGGTTTATTTTGTGTCTTCCATGTGTTGTGTTAATACCTGGTAGGCACTCAGTAAATACTTGTGGAATGAATGGTTGATGGCAGAGCCAGAGGACTGACTTTAGTGAGGGATTTAGCTATGAGGTGTCTGATTTTGTGAAAGTGGACTGTCTCTATCAGTGATTATGCCCAAAGTGGTTCAGGAGAGGTTCTAGGCAGCATATAATGCAGTTCAGACTTTTAAGGAGCTGTGTGATTGGAGCATTGTCCACTTAAACAAGTTATGTAGCTGTGTCCAGGTCAACTGAGAAGAAAGTCACATTATGTCTATTTAGCTAATGCTTATTGAGCCCCTGTATTCTCGCTGTTGAGCTAGGCCCTGTCTTTGTCATCTGTAACATCTGTAACATCTGTTGTGAAGTCGCTCAGTAGTGTCTGACTCTTTGAAACCCCATGGACTGTAGCCTACCAGGCTCCTCCCTCCATGGGATTCTCCAGGCAAGAGTACTAGAGTGCATTGCCATTTCCTTCTCCAGGGAATCTTCGCAACGCAGGGATTGAACCCTGGTCTCCTGCATTCCAGGCAGACACTTTAACCTCTGAGCCATAGGGCAATGTATATATTTAAAAATACATTTGTCACCTGCTGTTTGTAATGTGGTTTTTTACAAAGAGTTAAGGCCACTCTGTGTGACAGAGAAGTCATCTGATGGGTGACATTTACAAATGAGGAAAGTCAAACTCTGAAGAAAGCACTACTTTTAACTCTGGCCTCAAGGGCTGAGTTTTTCCAAGGCTGCCTCCTTTAGAAGCCACACACCCAGTGCTTCCCTACCCCTGGTCTATCAAAATGATGTTCCTGGTCATTACTGGCTTCTGAGATGTCCCAGGAGAGTTGATAATGGCTCTTACAATGGGAAATGTTCTCTTTTCATCTCACACCCTTGTTTATGTTAGTTGTGGGTGTTTGGCAAGTCAGCCAGTACTTGGTTTTCTGAAGTGTCAGTTAAATGTATGACTTTAAACCACAGAGCAAGGGCGGAGGTTTTATGTACTCTAAAGTATCTCAATGGGTGGGTCCAAGTTATTTTGTGGGACATGACTGTCATTTTATCTTTTACTTCAGCTAACAGTAAAGCCTTATTTGAATAGAACAGTTATTCAAAGCCTCTTTTAGATACAGAGTATTTTCAAAGAAACTGCTGAAATCCATTTATAGAAAAATACACATAAAGAATTTTGCATTTAATTTCAGACTCACTTTGTGGCCCAGATTTAGAGTATCTAGTAGAGTGGTTGGAGAAGGCGATGGCATCCCACTCCAGCACTCTTGCCTGGAAAATCCCATGGACGGAGGAGCCCGGTGGGCTGCAGTCCATGGTGTCGTGAAGAGTCGGACACGACTGAGCGACTTCCCTTTGACTTTTCACTTTCCTGCATTGGAGAAGGAAGTGGCAACCCACTCCAGTGTTCTTGCCTGGAGAATCCCAGGGATGGTGGAGCCTGGTGGGCTGCCGTCTATGGGGTCGCACAGAGTCAGACACAACTGAAGCGACTTAGCAGCAGCAGCAGCAGTAGAGTGGCTTACCTTTCAAAGTGCTATACACAACTGTCGCCTCAGTTGTGCCCAACTCTTTGCCACCCTATGGACTATAGCCCATCAGGCTCCTCTCTCCATGGGATTCTCCAAGCAACAATACTGAAGGGGGTTGCCATGCCCTCCTCCAGGGGTTTTTCCCAGCCCAGGGATTGAACCTGCATTTTTTATGTCTCCTGAATTGACAGACGGGTTCTTTACCACTGGCGATACCTGGGAAGCTTAACTGAAGCCTTAGTAGGTTTTAAAATTTTATTTCACTGGTATTATTATAGTGAGATATATTTCTGTTTTCCTCCTATGGATTTAGCCTTTAAAACATTTTTCTGTTCCTAAAACAATATCCAGGAGTGAATCTACTGGTTTGTTACATATTTTTCTGTTTAGTGTTTTAATGTTTATTAAACATTTGCTACCTTTGGGATAACTGACGATTTAAGTAACTACTCAGTAGTTGTAAATATTGTCAAATCTATTATGTAATTCTGATTCATTCAATACAGTAGCTTTATGACAGAGTAGTAGTATTCATATTTTACAGATGAGGAGACCAGAGGCTGACAGGTTAAGCAGCCTAAGGAAATGCTAATAGGTCATGATTGGACTTCCCCCATGGCTCTAGTGGTGAATAATCCACATGCAATGCAGGAGATACAGGAAATGTGGGTTCAATCCCTGGGTAGGGAAGATCCCCTGGAGAAGGAGATGGCAACCCACTCCAGTATTCTTGCCTGGAGAATCCCATGAACAGAGGAGATTGGTGGGCTGCAGTCCATAGGGTCGAAAAGAGTAGGATATGACTGAGCATGCATGCATTACACATGATTGGAACCCAGCTTTGCCTCCTTCCACTGTCCATGGAGTTTTCAGAAGCTCATTTTAAAAACAGATACTCTGCCTTGATCATTGCAAAGTTTACCTTTAATATGAAAAGGCAAACAAAGCAAAAACATACACCTAAAAACATAGCCTTAAAGGAGATGAAAATGAAAAAGAACGTGTACATAACACCCTGCTACTCCGGCAAATCAAACTAGGCCTTCACCATATCTCTTCACAGCTTACCCTGGCAGGATGAAGGGAGAAAAACTGCGAGAAGGAACAGGAAAGTGTCAGGAGGTAGCTAATAAGCAGGATATCTTTTAGCATGCAGGCAGGACTAACCCAACTGGTTCCTGGCTTGGCTCAGAGGTCTCTTAAATATCTCTTTGTTATAGATTAATCGAGCAATAAAAACCCACTGGAAAAGACAGTGAATCCTGTATGACTTAAAATTTGACCATAGAGAGACTTGTAACACATTGTAACATTCATCCATCCCGTTATGTTTCTGTTGAACACTGAGGGTTGTGGAAGAGCTTAAGAACGCTTGGAACGAATGAATGTGAACTCCTAGCAAAGGGACTGAACAGTAACATTGGAGAAAAATATTGAAGAAAAGAAGAAAGGAAATAGAGGCCTTATGGAGCCTTTAGCAGCAACTCCATTCTTCACATGATCAGGGGAAATCATTAGATTTGAGATTTTTACTTTGTAGCCACATCTAAACCTTGTGCTCTCAAGGCAGATACAAAAAGGTAGAGCATAATACAAGTGTGACTTTCTGAGGATGCTATATGTTACCCAGGTTCTTAGGAGGGGGGATTTAGCAGAGAACAAATTTAGCACTGGAAATCACAACTTAATAACATAATGCTTGTCTTGATGTGTGCTGTTGCTCTGAGCAAGTTGTGTGGGCTGTTATCTCCTGAGAAATCCCTGTAAATGGTATTAGTAATACTTTATAAGTAGGTTGGGAAAATTCATTTACTTTTCTAAAGCATTTAAAAATTCTTTGATGAAAGGCTCTGTGTGGAGCAAATTGGTGCTAGCCTGTTTTCCATGCTCTGAGCTAGGGGAGAATAGACACCTTAGGGTGGGAAGGTTGGCTTGTCTTTTGGAGTTCATCTATAAATTGCTTTTATTGAATTTGAAATGGACATCAGAAAGTCCCCAAAATATCAGATCAGATCAGATCAGTTGTTCAGTCGTGTCCGACTCTGCGACCCCATGAATCGCAGCACGCCAGGCCTCCCTGTCCATCACCAACTCCCGGACTTCACTGAGACTCATGTCCATCGAGTCAGTGATGCCATCCAGCCATCTCATCCTCTGTCGTCCCCTTCTCCTCCTGCCCCCAAAATATGGTTAACTCTAAAACCAAACTTTTGGGGATTTGGAACTTGGGACTATGAGTTTTCACCAAAGATACAAAACAGGTTAAGTATTAGTTTGTACTTGGCCAGGCTTGGGGGTAAAATATAGCCCTTAGATGATTCTGGGCCCCGACTTTGTTTTCCTGTTGCTTTTTCTTCATTTCAGAGAAGAAATAAGGCTGTATTATGAAAAGCAGTTAACTTTTATTATCTATGTGTGAGATTTATTTCTTTTCACTAGAAGTTCATTTTTTGCTGCCAAATAAATTGCAATAGGTGCTGGAACAAAGTTTTCATCTACGCTTACACATTGAAATGTGTCTACTCGAATATATCCATGTGAAAACAGGTTAGCTTGGAAGATATACAAACAAGTTCTTGCTTTAGGGGAGCTAACAGTCTAATTTGTTGCTATTTAGTCACTAAGTCACGTTTAACTCTTTGCAACCCCATGGACTGTAGCACGCCTGCCTTCCCTGTCCTTCACTGTCTCCTGGAGTTTGCTCAAACTCATGTCATTGAGTCACTGATGCCATCCAACCATCTCATCCTCTGTTGCCCCCTTTTCCTCCTGCCCTCAATCCTTCCCAACATCAGAGTCTTTTCCAATGAGTCAGCTCTTTCTTTGCATCAGGTGGCCAAAGTACTGGAGCTTCAGCTTCAGAGTCAGTCCTTCCAATGAATATTCAGGGTTGATTTCCTTTAGGATTGACTGGTTTGATCTCCTTGTGTCCAAGGGACTCTCAAGAGTCTTCTCCAGCATCAGTTCGAAACCATCAATTCTAAGGCACTCACCCTTGTTTATGGTCGAACTCTCACATCCATACGTGACTGCTGGAAAAACCATAGGTTTGACTATGCTTACCTTTGTTGGCAAAGTGACGTCTCTGCTTAATACACTGCCTAGGTTTGTCATAGATTTTCTTCCAAGGAGCAAGCATCTTTTAAAAAATTTTCATGGCTGCAGTCACTGTCTACAGTGATTTTGGAGCCCAAGAAAATAAAATCTGTCACTGTTTCCATTTTTCCCCCATTTCCCATGAAGTAATGGGACTGGATGTCATGGTCTTAGTTTTTTGAATGGTGGGTTTTAAGCCAGCTTTTTCCCTCTCTGCTTTCACCTTCAAGAGGCTCTTTAGTTCCTCTTCACTTTCTGCCCTTTGGGTGGTATCATCTGCATATCTGAGGTTGTTGATATTTCTCTCTGCAATCTGATTCCTTCTTGTGAGTCATCCAGCCCGGCATTTTGAATGGTGTACTCTGCATAAAAGTTGAATAAGCTTGGTGACAATATACAGCCTTGACCTACTCTTTCCCAATTTTGAACCAGTCCCATTGTTTGAACGGTCTAATACAGCAGGATGATATATATGTACAAGTAACAATAATGCATACTGTTTTTGAGAAACGGATGTTTCTTTCTGAATTTTAACCCTACTTTAAAAAAATAATCTTGAACAAAAATAGTAATATAACTATTATTGAGTAACTTAATACTAGCCTTGCTGGCATATCCAGTGCAGTGCTTTCACAGCATCATCTTTTAGGATTTGAAATAGTTCAACTGGAAGTCCATCACCTCCACTAGCTTTGTTCATTGTAATGCTTCCTAAGGCCCACTCGATGCTTGCTCCTTGGAAGAAAAGTTATGACCAACCTAGACATCATGTTAAAAAGCAGAGACATTACTTTGCCAACAAAGGTCCATCTAGTCAAGCTATCGTTTTTCCAGTAGTCATGTATGGATGTGAGAGCTGGACAATAAAGAAAGCTGAGCGCCAAATAATTCATGCTTTTGAACTGTGGTGTTGGAGAAGACTCTTGAGAGTCCCTTGGACTGCAAGAGGATCCAGCCAGTCCATCCTAAAGGAGATGAATCCTGAGTGTTCATTGGAAGGATTGATGCTGAAGCTGAAACTCCAATACTTTGGCCACCTGATGCGAAATCATTTGCAAAGACCCTGATGCTGGGAAAGACTGAAGGTGGGAGAAGGGGACAACAGAGGATGAGATGGTTGGATGGCATCACCAACTCAATGGACATGCGTTTGAGTAAACTCTCAGAGTTGGTGATGGACAGGGAGGCCTGGCTTGCTGCGGTTCATGTGGTCGCAGAGTCGGACACGACTGAGCGACTGAACTGAACTGAATACTAGTGCTGTTCATGCATTTACAAGAAACTGTGCTGTCAGTCGTTTCAGCCGTGTCCGACTCTTTGCGACCCCATGGACTGTAGCCCACCAGGCTCCTCTATGGGATTCTCCAGACAAGAATACTGGAGTGGGTTGCCATTTCCTACTCCAAAACTGTGTGCTATTATCAAAGAAAAATGAACCAGTAAAGATGTATTGGAGGGAAGGTAGGGCAGATACTTGCGGATGAGGGAAACCCGAACTTGAGATGCAGTGAGGTGTTCTCCCTCTCCTCTCTCCCTCCCCTCTTGTGACTCATGAGCTGAGTCCTTTCTCCAACTTTACGTGATTTCCCCGTGAACTAGTGGCAGAATTTTCCTACATAAATTTGTCACGGGACTCAACAGCGTTCATGTTCATATCCTCGTAACAGATTGTGTTTAAAGTCTTCACAGGTTTCTCACCTTTTAGGGTTCAGATTTACTATCCACTTGGGGTGTGTGACCTGTACTTTTGCAATCTTCCAAATAGTTCTTTGGCGGAGACCCTGTCTACTTTATTCTTGTACGCTTGGATGCTGGAGAATCAGAGATCAGTTGCCTAACACTGGGGGACGGGGTAGGGGGTGGGGTACGGCAGCGCATTTTTGCGCATGCGCCAGCCCGGACCCTTGCTTACCCAGTCACCCGCTCCCCCTCCCCCATTGGAGTAGATTGGCGAGGATTTGGCTTTTGAAGGCCTTCAAAACACAATTTACATTTGTATAGTGAAGACCGAGTTCCTAGCAACCACTTTGCAAGTGAACCTTGGGAGTTCAGTCTTTCTGCAATGGAGACAGTTTTTAAAACAAAAAACACCCCCCCCCCCCCCCGCCCCCGGCCCCATCTTTTAATGACAGTATGCTGCAGTATGTGACAGCCAGTGTTTTAAAGTACGGGCCCTTTAGTCTCCCCATAGTTTTGTCGTTAGATTTTGCAAGCGTTTCTTTGAAAGCTAGATGACACTCTCAGTAAACGCCAAAATAACGGCTGTCGCTTGAACCAACCGGTGTTACTCCAGTGTGACCCCAGGACCGGTTCTTGCCGGCGTTCTACGCGGGCGGGGGGTGCTTATTGGTTAACTGAGAGGGGCGGGGCCGCTAGGCCGCCGCTAGTGCGCATGGGTAGCGTCTTCCTCCGCCCTGGGTGACCCCTGCAGTTTCCGTTATTGTCGGAAACGTCGCGAAGACCGTTACCTGAGTGCTGCTCGCCGCCGACATGGCCGATGAAAATGGTTCCCTGAGGGAAGCCGGCGCAGGCGGGAAGACTAGAGCGCAGGCGGTGATGACCATCCCCAGCAGTGCGTACTTTCTGAAGCAGGTGGAGGAGGAGGAGGAGGTGGAAGCTTTGAAGGTGGAAGTGGCAGCGGCGTCTGACACGGAATCTGATACCTCCTCTGACGACCTGAGCTGCGGGAAGGCCGACATCGACCCCAGCCTGCTGGAGCGTGTGGATGAAGAGAAATGTCGGAGTATCCGCAAGCAGTACCGGCAGCTCATCTATACCGTCCAGCAGAACCGTGACGACATAGTGAACACGGCGAGCGACTCCTTAACCGAGGCTCTCGAGGAAGCCAATGTTCTGTTTGATGCAGTGAGTCGAACAAGAGAAGCGGCTCTCGACTCTCAGTTTCTTGTTTTGGCTTCTGATTTGGGTAAAGAAAAAGCAAAGCACCTGAACTCTGACATGAACTTTTTTAATCAGGTGGCATTCTGTGACTTTCTGTTTATATTTGTGGGTCTAAATTGGATAGAAGATGACGAACGTGATCCGTTGAATAACTGTGACGATAACATAGCTCTTTCCTTCTGGGAGACAGTACAGAAGGAAGCGACATCGTGTATATCACAAGCTGAAACATTCCACTTTCTTTTTGGTTCGTTCAAACCAGAGTCTGCCGCGCGAAAGCCGCGACGTAATCACCGGAGAAAAGTTCAGAAAATGGAAGAGAATGGGGTTATGCCTACAAAGCTGAGGAAGCTGGATCTGAGTGGTAATCAAGAAGCCACAGAAAAAGAAGTAGAAAGAATTTTGGGATTGTTGCAAACGTACTTTCGAAAGTATCCTGATACTCCTGTGTCTTATTTTGAGTTTGTGATTGATCCAAACTCTTTCTCTCGTACTGTGGAGAATATATTTTATGTTTCTTTCATTATAAGGGATGGTTTTGCAAGAATAAGGCTTGACCAAGACAGGCTGCCAATATTAGAGCCAATTAATATTAACCTAGCCGGTGAGGGAAATGATCCCAGTTTCCACAGCAGGAAACAGGGAGTTATATCTTTGAGTTTACAAGACTGGAAAAATATTGTGGCAGCTTTCGAAATTTCAGAGGCTATGATCACAAACTCGTACTAAAGATTTTTGTTCTTAGCATAGAATGCAGTTGTGTTTATTTTCTAAAGCATAACATAGTGAAGAGTAAAATCCAAACAGAAGCACATACTGTATTTCTTGTGAAAAATATTTTCAAGAAAATAAGTTGTTTTACTGTGCCTTGTATTTTTCTTGGTAGTTTTATAAAATTGTCATGATATTCTGTTGCTTGAGAAATTCACTGGCGTGTTCATGCAAAAAATTTTTTGACTGCTCCTTAAGGCTTTATTAATAAAAACTGAATTCCATAAAATAAACGGTGTTTAATAGTTAAAAAAAAAATGAGTTATGATGCTCTGTGATACTGCATTGCTTTCTCTGCTACAGGGAACCAAGGGAATCCCATATGGGGCTCTTGACCAGGTTGGGGGAAAGAATGGGTAAAAAAAAAAAATGGTCAAGAAAGACTGTAGGGCAGTGTGTAAGTCATGTTAATACTGTAAAAAAACAATTCAGATGCCATGCTTCATTTCAAAGACGACTCATTAATGAGTGGGTGTCCTTGTTCTAAATAATTTCTACTGTGATGTGGGCTTAACAAAAGTAGACTGTCTACTGTTAGGTGAGCCATCAACTAAGTACTGAAAGGTGGGTAGGAATTGATAAAAGATCGGGAGGGGAAATATGGAGGGTCAAATACGTGGAATTGTGAGAAGTTATGGCTCCAGAGAAATCTATGTTTTTTTGGGGAAAACTATTCTATCTGAATGTTATACTAGGCAAAAATTGATTTACCTCATCTGTTAGTGCCCTCTCTTTCTTAGATTATTTCAAACACAAAATCTTCTAACATCCAATTAGAATTTTTATCTACTTGTTTCTTCTCTGGCCCCTAGTTTACCTTTGTAATTTCTGCTAGTACACAGAGTGTTCCTCAGAATTGGTGATGTTTCCTTATGTACTGGCCTTGAATATTTGTTCCCAACTCAATTTTGATTTCTTAATAGGACTTTGAATGCCTGGAAACTCCCTGTGTAAATTGAAATATCAGTATATGATTAATTTATCCAAATTTCCTTCACTTCATACAAAGCTGTAAAGGCTTTTGTTGTTGTTGCTTGTATTGTTTTAAGAATATAAATTACAACCTTATTTGGACGCTCCTGCTGAAAATTTTGGTTTTTAAGGAAACAGTTTTTGAAGGTGTAGTGACCATCCTTGCAAGCTGTTTTTCTTGATCTCTGTAGAAACAGTCTTCGGTAGTAGTGGGTCTTGCCATTAAACCTTATTTGGCAAGTGGATAAGGATCTGCTTTGTGTAACAGGAATAATAAAAATTTCCTGTTAAGTCTGAATGTAGTACAGGGAAGGGAAATCCAGAAACTAAATGAATGTCATCTAGATGGAGAGGAGATTGAGAAGTTCTTCAGTAAGAGTACAGGTGTTTCTTTGTTTGTTTTATGAGAAGGGAAGTTTCTCATGAAACTGGGCCAGTTATTTTCTAAAGTAGTCATTTCTTCCCCTTTTCATATGAAGGGATGCTAACTCTTCCCAGTGCCTACAACCTTTTGATCTAGTAGTTGTGAAGTCTCTCTGATCTTCTCTTTAACATGCCTCTACCATCCGGGATCCTTAGGTTTTCCAGACATTTGCTTTTTGGGGAAAAGATAATCTTAGAGATAGCAAAAAGATCTTGCCTCAGGTCTGCTTACCACCAGATTGCTCTTAACACACCAGATGTCTTTATTGGGAGTATTTGAAGATGTAAGTGTTAACTAAAAGCATGAATGGAGAATGTGGAGGTTTAGGAGGAAGGTAATCTTTTGGGTCTTCTCTAAAATTATAGCTGGTAAAATATAAATCTGACCACTCATTTCAATTTAAATTGGTTGTCATGACGTATGGATTGGAAATTAAAGCCAATTATTTTCTAAAGTAGTCGTTTCTTCCCCTTTTTACCCTGAAGAAAAAAGGGAAATTGGCTAATAGATAATTCATTTATAGAGATTAGATGTGACCCAAACTGCAAGTCTGCTGGTTTCTCAACAATATATTTAGAGTGGCTTTAATTTCACAGGTTCAATAAAGTCAGCTGATAGGAAAATATCATGGAAATTTTTTAAACTAGGATTTTGTTGTTTAACAGAACCTCTTCTGATCAAAGGACCTGGGATCAGATCCTGCCTTTTAAAATTCTAGTTAGAGACTGAACAAATTATTAAACCTACAAGCCTTTGGTTTTTTTATTTGCTTAGTGGGAATAATGACCTATTAAATGGACAGTATGTTACAAGTACTTTGATTTACTGGGTATGATACAGTGAGAAAAGCAAGAGATTTGTAATTGTTTAGACCTGGGTTTAATTCTTTACTCATGGACAAGTTTCTTAATCTCAAAAGGTTTCTTTACTGTTTCTGAAATGAGAATGACATGTGCTTAGAAGACTATTGTGAGGATTAAATGGGATGATATGTACAAAACATCCAGCACAGTGTTGGGCTCATTGTGAGCACTCACGGTAGTGCCTCACTTCGTAGATCAGCATCAGAATGCAGCTGCCGCCTCCTTCCATGGTGACTTCTCCATCTTGGTTCATTCAGTTTAAGTCTAGACCTGGCTTTCTCAAATTCTTGCCCTTGTTTTGCGGAAACCATTATCAAGTGATTAGAATTAGCACTTGGTTAATTCACTCAACAACTGTGCCAGACACTGCACTAGCACTGAGGGGAAAGGATAGATTGAAAATTGCCCTACTCTCAAGGAATTTATATTTTAATATGTGTGTTAGTTCCCTATTGCTGCTGTAATGAATTACTATTTGATGCCTTAAAACAACACACATTATCTTAATTCTGGAGGTTGGAAGTCCAAAATCAGTTTCTCAGGGTGTGCAAGGTATAAAATCAAGGTGTCAGCATGGCCAGGTCCTGTTTTGGAGGCTGCCTGCATTCCTTGATTCACAGTCTGTTCCTCCACTTTCAAAACTGCCAGTGCAACCTCTGTCTTCATTGATTTCTGTGGTGTCTCTGTGTGCCTCCCTCTTATAAGGATACTTGTAAATAAATTGGGCCTTGTGGGGGTAATCCTGGAAAATCTCACCAGATTGTTAACTCACCAGATTGTTAACTCACATCTCAAGAATCTCTTTTACAGGTAATGTATTTGCAGGTTCTGGGGATTCAGACTTTGATGTTGGGGGGACTATTGTTGAGCCTAACAGAGTGGTAGACCACAGTAATTCTGTCAGTGATGACTGCTCTGAAGAAAAACCACCTGGAGAGAATGGTTGAGATGCTATGTTGGGGATGTGTGTGTTGAGGGGGGCGGGGTTGGGGTGTAAGGCAAAGCCCCTGACAGGGGGCATTGAAATGGAGTCTGTTTGTTGTAAGTAATTTGCCTGGATACTTGATTTAGAGTCCTTTAAATGTTACTGATTATGTGAAAGTGAAAGTCACTCAGTTGTGTCCATGGAATTCTCTAGGCCAGAATACTGGAGTGTGTGTAGCGTTTCCCTTCTCTTGGGGATCTTCCCAACCCACAGATCAAACCCAGGTCTCTCTCATTGTAGGCAAATTCTTTACTAGCTGAACCACAAGTGTTACTGTGGCCCTTAAGTATTTTAGGCACATGTTAGCTGAAGGTCTAGATAGTTAACTGGTAATGGAGAATCAGTGTCCCTGGTTCTTCTGGAAGAAAGGTAGTATAGCCAGCATCTCAACTTCCAGAGCAGGAAGACAGTTCTTTGATTTGTGTTTACCCCTTAGTATTACTGTAGGGTACTTTTCATCCAGTACCACTTATCAGCATTAATTAAAATTTGCTTTAGGCCAGAAGTTGGCAATTTTTGTCCTGCAGAAAGCCACATAGTAAATATTTTAAGCTTTGTGGGCCATATGGCCTTGGTTGAAACTAATCAATTGCGCTCATGTTGCAGAAACAGCAGCCATAGACAATGTTGCAACAAATGGGCCTGGCCTTTTTCCAATAAGGTGTTACTTAATGGACACTGAAATTCAAGTTTCATATAATTTTCATGTATTATGAAGTTTTACTCTTGATTTTTTTTTTTTTCTTGCTTTCAACTTTAAAATATTAAGAAGAACAATTCTTAGCTCAGGGACTGTTTAAAAAGAAAAATAGAACTGCAGGCCTGCTAAATTTGCCCCTCAGACTGTAGTTTGCTAATTGGCTGTCATAGGCCTTGGGGCCCACTGGGCTCTTCTAGAAAGTTTGTAGCGTTTAAACCATCACTTAGTGTTATTTCTCTCCTGGCCCATGGTCCTCCAAAGCACAGAGGCTTGACTATATCCCCTAGGGGATGCTGCAGCTTGTTGGCAGCAGAAGCTAATACAGTTTATGTAACCATGCAGACAAGGAGCTCAGGCAGGAGAATTAAGCAGTTTGCTCAGGATCATGTAAATTGCAGAGTCAGATTCAGATGTGGACTAAATTTGAGCTCCTAACCAGTATGCTACACACCTGGTACCTTTTCTAGTGTTTTCCCCACAGTTTTGTTTTCATGATGAGAAAACTGAACTGAAGCCCAGCCTCTCAGTACATGTAACACAGCAGGAGTGAGCACTCAGGTCTTTTATTCTAAGAATGTTTTTGAACATCACATCACAGGCATGTGGAGTTGGCACTGGTGATGCCAGGATGAAAGAAAAGAACTATCCTTGTGGAGTTGTTGGGATTGTGTGAAGATACCAGCAGGGGCCTCAGGAGAGGAGCCAGTCTGCTATCAGCTAAAGGCTTCCAGCTAAATCTTGAAGGACAGGAAGTGGCTGGGGTGGAACAGCCTTCACTGAGTGCTTTGAGAACCTGTATTAATGCAGTTGTGAGAAAAAAAAGATAATGTTGTTTGGGAACCTTAGGGAAACAATGGAAGGAATAGCCTTATGTTGGGATCTTCAGATATTGGTAAAAGAACCTAAAGGAATGCTTTAGAAAGGGTCATGTTTTGTTTACATTAAATAGAAATAATATAACCTGCCGTCAATGTACTGGATCAGAATTTGGTGGGAAGAGGGCATTTCAGGTGAGCCGTGATGCAGGGAAGTGTAGGGGATAACGTCTGCAAAACACCAGAACTTTTTGACTCAGCCCCTTGGGCAGGCAGGTTCCCTTTTGTAGGAAGGGGAGAATTAGTGAATGTAGGGATTTTTCCTTCCAGCCACTGTGCTATAATATGCATTATCTCAAACTCAGTAGTTGAGAGGGCATGCTCATTTTACAGAATGTAAAATCAGACTCCCAAGGATTAGGTGATAGCCAAGATCACCTAGCCTTGAGAATGGTAGAGCAGGTATTTTAACCCAGGTCAATTTGACACCAGAGCTCATATATAATGGGTTAAAAACCAAAGACCAGTACACATCTGCCCAAAGGGTAGAGTCGTGTTTAGGGGGAGAATCAGTCAGTATCAGTTAAATTCAGTTGCTCAGTTGTGTCCAACTCATTAGCAACCCCACAGACTGCAGCATGCCAGGCTTCCCTGTCCATCACCAACTCATGGAGCTTGCTCAGACTGATGTGCATTGAGTCGGTGATGCCATCCAACCATCTCATCCCGTCATTCCCTTCTCCTCCTGCCTTCAATCTTTCCCAACATCAGGGTCTTTTCCAGTGAGTCAGTTCTTTGCATCAGGTGGCCAGAGTATTAGAGTTTCAGCTTCAGCATCAGTCCTTCCAGTGAATGTTCAGGGTTTATTTCCTTTATGATGGACTGGTTGGATCTCCTTGCAGTCCAAGGGACTCTCAAGAGTTTTTTCCAACACCACAGTTCAAAAGCATCAGTTCTTCACCCATCAGCATTCTTTATAGTCCCGACTCGCACATCCGTATGTGACTCCTGGAAAAGCCATAGCTTTGACTAGATGGACCTTTGTTGGCAAAGTAATGTCTCTGCTTTTTAATATGCTGTCTAGGTTGGTCAAAGCTTTTCTTCCAAGGAGCAAGCATCTTTTAATTTCATGGCTGCAGTCACCATCTTTAGTGAATTTGGAGCCTGATTTTGGAGGGGGAGAATAAAGATGACTTATTCTAATTTTAAAGAGATGTTAATTGCTTTCTGTATTGTGCCTTTCTGGGGAGTCTGGAGCAGTGTTTACTAGGGGTGGGTTAGAGGAAAGGCACTGAGAAGCAGATAGAAGAATGTACATTCTGTAAGCCTCACCAACAGCTGCTGGGGAGAGGAGGGTATATGTTTACATCTCTGTGGGTAGTTCTCAAAATGTGGTCCAGATCCCCACCCCAACTCCTACCCCTTCAAGAAGTCCTTTAGGTCAAAATGATCTTAATAGTAACTTGCTCTTTGTCTTTTTCACTCTGATTCTCTTACAAGTCTGCCATGGAGTTTTCCAGAGGTTACACAGCAGGCGATGTGGTGCAGCAGACTGAACACAAAAGAGATGTGCACTGTCTGTTACCAACAAACATCAGAGAATTATGAAGATATAAAATAATGCCACTTTTCTCACGAATTAAAAATGTTTTTAATCAGTTGTTTATGTTTAGCAGTAATGTTTTTATTTAAATTTTAAAGATATTTTAATAGTTTACATATTTTTACATTTAAGATATTAAAAATTTTTTCTTAGTTTTAGTTTCTAACATTCAAAGCCCCATCCACATTATTCAAAGCTCTTTGTGGGAAATCCTAAATAATTTAAGGTTCTAAAGGCATCTTGAGACTGAAAGTTTGAGAACTCCTGTTCTTTATCAGCTGCTCTGGTCAGTGGCCACTGTTTCTAGCAATTTAACTGGAGAACGGGGGACATTTTTCTCCCGTCTCTCCTTACGCCATCTGTGTGCTTCTTCCTTATGCTGTAGAGGAGAAGGAGGTGTATTTCTGTCTGTCTTACATCTCTGGTGGGCAACCTCTTCCTTAGAATTGAATGACAGCAACTTCAGTTTTAAATTGGATTATAATTTTAAAACATCATGTTTAGTTCTGGGGTCAGCTGAATACCTCAATTCCCTGTCCTTCTGATTTTACTTTACAGAATTAAAAATATTCAGGTTCACTCAGAGCTTTCTTTGTAAAATTGGTGCACTTGTTGATACAATTTTTCTTAAACTTGAACCATAAGAACCCAGGTCTGATACAGAATTTCAGTAGAGAGCAGATTATGATGGTTGGTGGAGGAAGCATGCTTTTCAGCATGACAGTTTCCTTCTTTGTTTTATTCAATAGTAGAGGAAGTGGTTATAGGAACTGGGTGGTTTTTATATAGGCAGCCAGTGATTGTGTTCTGGCACCATCTGTGTTGAGGCTTAGATTAACAATGGTTATTTTCCTAGAAGAACATCTAGCTTCATTTATTTGTTAATTCTTCTAAAGCAGCGAGTCAGCCCTTATGCTGTGAGATCAGCTAGAGAGAGTAATGCTTACGACCTGAAGCTCATATTGATCCTTTGATCTGAAGGGATGTTTTTCTCCCCACAGTGTCTTGCATTGGAGGAGGAACCTCGCCATAATGCCAGTTGATGAATACTGGCTGTGTTTACCAGCCTTTCATGTTAGACCTTTTGTGCAGACGGTCAGGATGATGCAGTCATGCCCCTGCTGTTCCTGGTTTCCAGGCGTCCTCCCTTTAGTCCCTGAACCGTCATGCATACCTGCTGCACTGCCTGCGGGCAGCCGTGCCGCGCCTCCTCCACCTTTTCACACCGCACCCTTTTCCTCATCCCAAGCATCCTTTTCTACTGACCCTAAGCTCTGCCTTTTGCCCCCCACATCTGATGGTAGGCAGGAGGAAAATGTACAGTCTGGGCTGGTAAGTCTGGGGGCTTTTTTGATTATGAAGGTTAAAACTTGATTTAAAAAATTTTGTGTGTGTGTTTGGTAACAGCTGTTCCAATCATTCTCTTATGTTAGCAGATTTTTGTTTTAATAAGAAGAAATTTTAAATGCATCACCAAAACAGTGTTCCACCCAAATATGTAACTAGTGTGTTTTAAAATTAGTAGAATCAAAGGATTTTGTAAAATTAAAAATTTATATTATAAATGCCAAGTATATGGAAAGTAAATATAGGTAACTTCATGCATAGGCAGATTAAAGAAATGAGCTTTATCTGCCTAAGGGTCACTTATTTATTTAACTCCGCCCCCCCGCCGCCATCCCTGTTTATTTAAAACATCTTATGAAAGCAGGGACTTTTAACTTTTCCTGCAGGTAAATGGCAGTTAATGATTTTCTACTGAATTTTTGGATTTTATGCTTTACCTAAACAATGTAGAAAAATACTTCGCTAACTTGTTTCAGTTGCCGTTTGCAGGGTCCTATCTTACTCTATAACCTTCGTATACTCATTATTCTACCTTTGACTAGAAAGTATAAATGTTTGCCAAATTGTATTGAGTCTACTAAAAACATACAGTACAGGTGTTTTTAAAATATAATTTAAAGCATAGTTTAAAAATCCTAGGAAAAAGCTGATCAAACTGAACTCAGGTGTAAGTTAATTCTTTTGGGCCATCAGGACCTTAGTTTTGTGTACTCTGCAGACCCGTTACAGTAGCTGTCTGCCACGTGGAGGGGGCATGAGGACAGTCCTACCACCAAGCAGGTGACTGATCACCACTTGAGGGAAGGGTGAACATTTCCCATTGTGTGCTGTGATGTAACAAACTGTGTTTCTCCTTTGGAAGTGCCTTCTGTTTTTCTTCAAAGGGTCCTTTCACAACTTTTCAGACATTGCTGCTTTTGAGTTAAATTGTTTTCTCTTCCATTGTTTTTCTTCTTTAGGCTTCTCAGGAAAACAGACTTCAAAATCCAGTGAAAATGAATGGCTCCAAGGATCTCCCGGAGCCCTATGACTACGACCTCATCATCATTGGAGGGGGTTCTGGAGGACTGGCAGCCGCCAAGGCAAGGCTCCTTGTGTGTCCTGGGATATGGGGAAAGTAGTCAGATCCTGACAACTGTAATCTGCATGTTGTTAGAACTACCCTTGTTTAATTTTTACGTTGGAGTTGCACTAGTCATCTTAGTATATGAAATTCTCAGGTATTAATAATTGGTTATGCTTTAGACATTATAACTGTGTTAAAATAACATTGATTTTTAATAGTTCATTTCCAGTCCATCATGTCAACCATTCCAACTCATTTTAATAATTTATTTTCCAGGAGGCAGCCAAATATGACAAGAAGGTGATGGTTCTGGATTTTGTCACTCCAACCCCTCTTGGAACTAGATGGGGTAAGCTTTTAAAATACCTTAGAAGTGAATTTGTAGGAGCAGATTTTCCCCTGGCTTTGGTTTGAATGACTTCTAAAATCCAATTTTGAAATTAAATAAATTAAAAAAAACAAACAAAACACCTACCTCCTTCACTTGTGCTAGGTCAGAATGGACTCCAGTTAAATGTTGAATACTTAGGTTCCTTGGCACAGAGTCAAGATAATACAAAACCGTATCCACAGCTGTTCTGATGATTTAAAGATAAATATTTGAGTAACTTAGTATATTTAGGGGCTTAATAAGTGAAAGTTTAAACTCTTCCTGGATTTCTGTTTCAAATCTGTCTCCTGTGTCCAACAAGAACTGGAATTAGATCCCTTAATGGATAGCCCTTGCTTCTTCTTAGTCTTGGTGAATTCTGTGTTCATTATTTATTCAATAAATATTTATTGAACACTTACTATGAACGAGGGCTGTGGAGATATAGCAGTGAATGTGTAGACCTGATGTGAAGTTCCTGCTTCTGTGGAGTTTACATTCTCGTGGAAGACAAAAGATGAACAAGAACTTTACCAATTGTGATACATGGTACTGAAAAAGTTACTTGGTGGAATAGAGAGGAACTGGGTAAAGAAAGGAGTTTAAACTTTGAGGCTGTTATCAGTGGCGATCTCTGAAGAGGTGGCTTTTAGATGAAACCCAAAGAGTAAGAATGAGCCAGCCCTGCCAAAAGCTGAGGAAGAGTCTTCCAGGCAACTTTTCTCTTTCTCACAAGAAGGTACATACAAAGGCCCTGGGGTAGGTTTGGTGGTTGTGGCATGGGTAGTAGAAGCTGGAGCTAAGACTGGAGAGGAAGGCAAGTGTCAGACTGTACAGGTCCTTGTGGACCAAGATGAGGGATTTGGTCCTGATAATCCAAGCATAATGGGAAACCTTTGGGAAGGGGAGTAATGTGATAGGTAAATTTCATCAAGATGACTTGGCTGTGGAAATTAGAAGGAGGCAGGAAGTCTGGGTAAGCCAGTGTCACAATTTCTGATTCATTCATTCATCAGGTACTTGTTAAGGTGTCACCTCATGTCAGGCATGTTCTTGTACTGGATGTAGTCCTGCTGGCCTGTGGAGCTCACACACTGTGGTGCCACTCAACCAGCATTCTCCTTGGAGGGCTGCTGGTTTCCCAAGCTGTGCAGTCCTCTGCCGTCTTGCACTCTTGGCATTTTGGGTGCCTCTCCATTTGGGCTGCTTACATTATGTTCTAATGGAGACAGGTTATCACCATGTTCTTTAAGTTCAGGGACACTAACTCTTTTTAGGGACAGGCAAAGTGTTATGAATCCTTTGGTGAGAATCAGTGAAGGCTGTGGACCACCTCTGTGAAAATTTGCTCATGTACCCTAGACTTTTTTATTACTTTTTGGCTGCATCGTGTGGCTGTGGGATCTTAGTTCCCCTAGTTCGACCAGGGATCAAACCCATGCCCTCGGCAGTTAAGTGTGGAGTCCTAACCACTGGACTGTCAGGAAATCGCCTTTACCAAACTTTGCATGTGGTTTCAGACCCACTGCAGTCCAGCCATGCCCTTTAGTGGCAAGTATAAGGTTGTACACAAAGTAAAGTCTCAATATCTGGCTTTTTTATCAGCAGTCAATTATGAATTTTTGAAGTACATGGAAGTTGTGGAAGTCTGCTCCTTTTCGTTTTAGGGCAGTTTTGCGGTGTTTAGTCTGTAAGGCTCTCTGATCTTAGAAATGTTGTGACTTAAGGATAAACTCATATAAACAGTGTTGACTACATTAATGAATTGCGATGTTTCATAGAATAGCATTGGGGCTTGGAGTGGGCCACCCAAAATATGCACTATGGCACGTTGATTATTTTGAATTAAAGTTACTTAATAAACGACCAGTGGGACACTCTGGCCCTCCTTTCTGTTGCCTGAAAGCAGGAAGTACGTCACATGAAAGGTGCACTCCCTACATCTAAGGAAGTAGAAAGACACCCTTTCCACAAAAGATAGGGAATTTGGGGCTGAGAAGCCTAATGTAAAGAAAACTGTTACTTCTTTACCTGTTATCCCAAACCCATACTCTGTTTTGATTCTTAACTAATTGAGCACCCAAAACGTCAGTTTCTTTGTCCTGTCAGTTCCTCACAAATGTATTCTTTCTTTGTCTAAAAAATAGAAAAGCTGTTTCATTTGGCTACTTCTTAGGTCCCATTTCTATGAAAGCCTCATGTGCACAAATTAAAATGTATTTCTTTTTCTCCTGTTGATCTGTCTCATGTCAGATTTGTTTGTCTAACCACAAGAACTGAAGAGGGGTAGATGGGGAAGTTCCCCTCTCCCTTATAATGATAATAACCATTGGCCCTTTTCTTTGGAGGATTGTACATCAGGCTATAAACTGATTTTGCAATGCTTTTGTAGGTCTTGGAGGAACGTGTGTGAATGTGGGTTGCATACCTAAAAAACTGATGCACCAAGCAGCATTGTTAGGTCAAGCCCTACGAGACTCTCGAAACTACGGGTGGAACGTCGAGGAGACAGGTACGTGGGGGAAGCTGCTCGTCCATTTGTGCTGTTGAGGGGCTTGAGCTGGGATCTTGCAGTGCACCATCCATTCTTACGAGACTAGCATATAACCTGGAAGTTGTTTCTATTTGTTTTTTTTAATGGATAAAATCAGTGTGGTTAAAAAAAAAAAAACAGTGTGGTTATCCTGTGTCTTGTTGGCTGTGTAGTAACTATTCCAAGTAACTATTGTACTTGGAATATCTTTTTATAGCAGAAACCCAGAATTCTTTCAAAGAAATTCTCATAATTCTAGAGTTTCCTATGGAAATGCAAATTACATTTGCTTTCCCTTGAAGCTGTTATTTTTCTCTCATCCAAGAAGTCTTGTTTAATGAGCTGATATTTGGGAGGGTTATTTGTTGAGAAGGGGGTTTTGTTGGATTAAAAATATTTACAGTACCATGGAAACCACATCCTTTTCTCTTGCCCAACAAAAAAGGCAGTGAGGAGCCTCAACCTAATGGAGCATACATGTATCACGTAATCTGCTGATGGTCTACCTCTCTTCTCACCTCTACCCCACCTACCCTGCAAGTTACTTACTCCCGTGTCTGAGTACCTGAGACTGCCATTGGTCCACTCTTTGCTTCCTGGGAGCCTGCTGTCAGTGTACCCAGTTCACAACAGAATCTCCTTTCAGTTAATGAGTTAGATTTTTTCAGTAGACTTTTCAGAAATCCTCCTAGTGAAGTTATATAATATTACTATTACTTACCCACTATTTGCACTTGGTTCTGTGCTGGGGAAATATATAAATAATACAAATCTGTAGATTCACAGGTTCTGTTTTCATCGATGTGCTAATATCATTGATACACCAGCTAAGTACCCTGGGTGCCCAGAGGTGGGGTCAGTAAATGATTTAAGAGGTGACTGGAGATGACTTTTTAGATGTTGTGTCCTTGACAATAAGCAGAGGAGAGGATAGTCTGTTCTTTAGACAGAAGAAAAGGAACAAGGTTCGTACTTGGAGAATAGTAAATACGTTGGCATCTCTAGAGCAGGGAGCATGTGGGAACAAAAAGCAGACAGTTGCTGTGGGCTGAATGCCCTGGACGGTTTGGGATAAGGGTAGGAGGAGGAATGTGGACCAGCTTAGTGAGCTGCAGTTGTGCTGAGAGCAAGTTGGAACAGATGTTTCATGGTTCTTGGGATAGCAGGAAGAAGAGGGGAGAGGAGGTAAAGACCATAGCTATAGCAGAGAGGAAGCTCCTGTCTTTCCTCAGTACCCGCCTCATGGCTTCACTGGGGTCCTGCAGGTCAGGAGTCATGTTAAAGTTAGATCATTTTCCATATTCTCCATTCCATCTTATTGCAGTACATGTATGAGCCTGCTGTCCCTGAAGGGGGATCCCGTTGTTCCATTTGGCAGACAAGCAGACCGAAGCTCGAGCGGGGGTGTGAAGTGGTGCCCCCATATCATAGCTAAGAAATTGGCAGCACTAGGGCTTCCCTGGTAGCTCAGCTGGTAAAGAATCTGCCTGCAATGCAGGAAACCCTGGTTTGATTGCAGGGTCAGGAAGATCCCCTGGAGAAGGGATAAGCTACCCACTCCAGTATTCTTGGGCTTCCCTGGTGACACAGACGGTAAAGAATCTGCCTGCAATGCAGGAGACCTAGATTTGATCCCTGGGTTGGGAAGATTCCCCTGGAGGAGAGCATGGCAACCCACTCTGGTATTCTTGCCTGGAAAAATCTCGATGGACAGAGGAGCCTTGCAAGTCTCTCTGACCTCAAAACACATGGGGTTTACACAAGTGGTCTTCTTTCAGCCCTCATTGCTTCAGTGGCAACTCCTCTAGAGGACCAGGGTTTTGGGAGCTGTTGTAGAAGCAAGTACTCAGAGCTTTTGACCTTGGTCTGTATGTACCTCTCCTCACCATTCTCTCCCCAAAAGGGGCAAGTTCTATGTGCAGTCTGCAGGCCACACTCGAATTTCCCTTCTGGGTCTTTGGGAGGAAAACCCAAGAACCACTCATTTTATTTGCTAACCACTCTCATAAGATCTGTAATCCACCCCTGTCCTTCCACACACACTCTTTACGAGTATTCTCAGGGAGACTTCATTCCCTGGGGCCCCCAGGGATAAGATCCTTTCTTCACCTCATTGAAGTATAGGTTATTAGAGTAGACAGATGTGGGTGGTAATTCTGACTTTGTTGTTTACTGCCTGTGTGGTGAGGATTAAATACAATTCAGTTCAGTTGCTCAGTTGTGTCCTACTCTTTGTGACCCCGCAGCACACCAGGCCTCCCTGTCCATCACCAACTCCTGGAGTTTACTCAAATTCATGTCCATTGAGTCAGTGATGCCATCCAACCATGTTATCCTCTGTCATCCCCTTCTCCTCCTGCCTTCAGTCTTTCCCAGCATCAGGGTCTTTTCCAGTGAGTTGATTCTTTGCATAAGGTGGCCAAAGTATTGGCATTTCAGCTTCAGCATCAGTCCTTCCAATGAATATTCAGGACTGATTTCCTTTAGGATGGAATAGTTTGACCTCCTTGCAGTCCAAGGGACTCTCAAGAGTTTTCTCCAACACCACAGTTCAAAAGCATCAATTCTTTGGTGCTCAGCTTTCTTTATAGTCCAATTCTCACATCTATACATGACTACTGGGAAAACCATAGCTTTGACTAGACAGACCTTTGTTGGCAAAGTAATGTCTCTGCTTTTTAATATGCTGTCTAGGTTTGTCATAGCTTTTCTTCCAAGAATCAAGCGTCTTTTAATTTCATGGCTGCAGTCACCATCTGCTATGATTTTGGACCCCCCCAAAATAAAGTCTGCCACTGTTTCCATCCATTGTTTCCCCATCTATTTGCTATGAAGTGATGGGGCCAGATGCCATGATCTTAGTTTTCTGAATGTTGAGCTTTAAGCCAACTTTTTCACTCTCCTGTTTCACTTTCATTAAGAGGCTCTTTAGTTCTTCTTTGCTTTCTGCCATAAGAGGGGTGTCATCTGCATATCTGAGGTTATTGATATTTCTCCCAGCAATCTTGATTCCAGCTTGTGCTTCTTCAAGCCCAGTGTTTCTCATGATGTACTCTGCATATAAGTTAAATAACCAGGGTGACAATATACAGCCTTGACGTACTCCTTTTCGTATTTGGAACCAGTCTGTTGTTCCATGTCCAGTTCTAACTGTTGCTTCCTGGCCTGCATACAGATTTCTCAAGAGGCAGGTCAGATGGTCTGATGTTCCCATCTCTCTAAGAATTTTCCAGAGTTGTGGTCCACAAAGTCAAAGCCTTTTTCTTTTTTTGTCAAAGGCTTTTTAGATACAGTAAAAGTAAAGCAAAGCAAAGTTGCTCAGTCATGTCCGACTCTTTGCGACCCCATGGACTGTAGCCCCCCAGGCTTCTCCGTCCGTGAGATTTTCCAGGCAGGAATACTGGAGTGGGTTGCCATTGCCTTCTCCAGGAGATCTTCCTGACCCAGGGATTGAACCCGGGTCTCCCTCATTGTAGGCAGACGCTTTACCGTCTAAGCATGGGAAACGGGGAATAAATGCAGAAAATATCTGAGTCACTCCTAGGTAACAGGCCCCAAGAAGCAGACGTGAGCACTTTCAGCTCCCTTGCATGGCCACCAGGTTAGAATAAGGTTCTTTGCCTAACGTCACAGAGCTAGGAGGATGTGTCTAGCTTCTAGCCCACACTCCTCTAACTAATTGTACTGCCTCCAAGGTAGCTGTGGTTTCCAGGAATTTCCAGTCTGTTCCATAAAAAGAGCAACATGAGGCTAGCGCTGTCCTATTTCCTCAACAGTTTCTAGCTAGAAACCACACAACATGCTTGTCCGTATTTTCCTGAGAATGTGATTAAAATACCTGCCAGCACCTGCCAGCCTTAGTTTCGGTCCCTTCCTCCTGGACCTTCTTCTTCTAATTTTTCCCTTCAGAGTGTCAGCCAATTGGAGTAGACTCTGCCCGGCACTTTTCTTGGTTCTTTGTTTAATGGATTGTAGAGAAACATCTGTGGATCTTTAGAAACTTGTATGTTTGAACCAATTTATTTCCCTCAAAGAGAAGGGCATGTAACAAGAATACTAATTTGAAAAAGTCTAGAGTTTGATGGAAAATGCATGGTCGTTCCAAGCAAATTTTGATTTATGCGGTAATATAATTTCTATATAGTGTCTTCTTCTTCATAGTGAATGTCAGTGGCCCTTAAATTTCAATAATAGTTCTGGGGAGGTACAACTCATGATCATTAAAATATTGTTCATTCATGGGAGGTCTCATACTTAAATTGGTATGTAGTTGATGTTAGCTTTAAACTGTCAACTCAAGAAAAATGAAGTAGGTGGAACAGAATAGCTTAGTTTGGTAAGAAAAGTAGGAAAATACATGTAACAGGTCTTTAGAATCTTTAAGAGATAAGTATAGGCCTCTGCAGAATAAATTTTAATAACAGGGTCAGCAAAGTATAATTCTAATAAGTTCAGTAATCAAATGAGTGATGAAATATAACTTGGTGAATTGACAGATCTTCTTTCCAGCAAAAGAAAAGTTTATAGTTGTCACGTAACAATAATAAGAACTGGCTTTACTTATTTACATTGACTTTATTTCTAAAGTACATAAGAAACTAATAAATGTACAGAGATGAGGTGATAAAGCAGCCACTACCAGTGTACTGCAGCTCTGCACAGTAAAATCAGCAGGAGCTTTCTGAATTTTAAAACATAAACCAACTCAAAAGTTATCTTGTGTATCTCTACAGAAGTTATTTTATTCAACTAATTTAACAGTTTTAGCTCTTTCGTGTTTCTTCCCCTTTTCCAGATTTTAAGATAGAAATATACTTTGTATTTTTATACCATCCACCTCTTGTAGATCTATGTCAGGGACAGTAATCCCAAAGTCTCTGATGGGAGATGTGCCCTCTATTTAAATCCCTTCCCTCTTCCTAAGTGGAAGCGTGGTGGCTTCTTTATTGTTGTCTTTCTCATTACTCCTTGTGCCTTCTGAAGCAAACTTTGGCTTCTCAGTGGGGACCAGAGCTGGGTGCTGTGGGAGTGGCTGGCCCGGCCTGCCGGGATCCACCACCCAGGGAGCAGTCATCGCCACCCTTCTTTTTGTGCTAAAATGTTGGTGGTGAAGGATACAGTGGACTTAGACAAACACTTTATCATTAGATCTTTGAGGAAGAAAGAAACTGGAGGTATATTTTTCAAATGAGAAGCTGCTAGAGGCTGTTGCTCCGTGTTCCCAGGAGATGAGGCGTGAATGCTTATTTTGCATTTTCAAATAGAAACACATCTAATCTCATGCCCTTGACCAAAGAACAGTGCTTCTATTTTCTTGGAAGACTGTCTTCTCTGACACTGCAAATAGCTCTGAGCCTGGTGAGGGAGGAAAGGCCCTTTGGACCTGAACCAGGCAGCACAGCTGAATCTGCCTGTAATGGGGTGGGAGGCAGGGAGAGGGGGGTGACTTGTCCAGGACTCAGCCTGTGCTCTGCTCTTCTCCTGAAAGCTCCAAGATGAGACTGTGATAAGAGAAAAATTACATGAGCTCAGTTATGTAAACTGGAGGAATTGGTCCTTTCTGGAAGATTTACTGGCTTCGTATTTTCTTCAGATATATCTGTTCGATTTCCCTTGTGCTCAAGAATTAAATGTACCTTTTAAAAAATTGAGCATTTGTGAAGTTTTAGGATCCCATTGTCCTTAGAGAGAAAGCACAATTATTGGTTTGCAGTTGGGGCCTTGCAGAGTTTCTGGATGCATGTATTCTCTTACCATGCTCAGCTGACGGTTCACGTACAGTGTGTCTGTGCTGCTGTGAGTTACCGTGTAGCCCTGGGCAGGTCATCCATCCATCCTTCATTTCCCTGTGTATATACTGGAAGGAATTTGTGCCCCTTCAGGGTATTTGAGGCATAAGTGAGCAGGTGCAATGAAGATGAAAGGATGCTAGTAGCTCTGTTAGTCTGAATACTGTTGTCGAACCTAGGGGTGTATAGTAGTGAGGGGCGGTTCAGGAGCATGAGAGAATTGGCTTAAGACCCAGTTGCTAGGATGGGCATAAGGGCGCACCCAGGTGAAGTACAGTCCTTGCCTAGGTAGCTGGAATCAGCATTGCAGAGGGTCAGCATTAGGTTACCGCTGGTTGACCAGGCCAGTGGAATCGGGAGGCCTGGGGGAGGTGCTGGGCTGTGCCAGTGGGTGGGCTATTTAGGAATGGGGAGTGTCCACGTGGTATATGGGAATGCAGGAAGGTGGGGGATTTGGGGAATTACTGGAAAGCAGGGCAGCCCTAGAGAACTGGGGTTCTGCTCATGTAACCACCCACAGTCCAACAGGAATCCGGTTACCACCAGCAGTATGTAAAGTAGGAGTTTGGATTTTGTGAGACTGAAACTCAGTTCTCAGAATGAAATGCAAGACCAGGACCATAGGAGCAGCTAGAGTATCTTGATGCTAAATCCCAAAGTAGTGGGCTGCAGCTTTTTTCGTTTCTTCTGCCTGAGCATAACCACACTAGAGATTGGTGCCTGCCTACTGTACCCGAGGATGAAGGGACTTAGGCCCCATGTGATATCCAAACTCCTCAAACCCCTTTTCTCTACCTAACAGTTACAAAGTTTGTCCCTAACAATAGAATTAGTGTTGAATTAGGTCTAATCATGGAATTTCTGTCATTGAAGTAATTTTTTTGTACAGGTACTTAATCCCAACTGTGTCTTCTTTTCGAATATGGTATCTCTTGTAAGATTGGCAGAGCAGAATCCACTTAGTACTTCTACCACTGTAAAATTTCAGAGTGAATTCTGCCTTTGATCTTGTTCCTCCCTGGGCGTGTTATTAGCATGCTGTGCTGGACAGCTCCTACTTGTAAGGAACCAAGGTAGAAGATAGCGTCACAGGACATCCCTGTGTCAGTCAGTTCAGTCTCTCAGACATGTCCGACTATTTGAGACCCCATGGATTGCAGCACGTCAGGCTTCTCTGTCCATCACCAACTCCCGGAGCTTGCTCAGACTCATGGCCATCGAGTTGGCGAGGCCACCCAACCATCTCATCCTCTGTCATCCCCTTCTCCTCCTGCCTTCAGTCTTTCCCAGTATCAGGGTCTTTTCCAAGGAGTTAGTTCTTTGCATCAGGTGGCCAAAGTATTGGAGTTTCAGCTTCAGCATCAGTCCTTCCAATGAATATTCAGGATTGATTTCCTTTAGGATTGACTGGTTGGATCTCCTTGCAGTTCAAGGGACACTCAAGAGTCTTCTCCAACACCACAGTTCAAAAGCATCAATTCTTTGGTGCTCAGCTTTCTTTATAGTCCAACTCTCACATCCATACATGACTCCTGGAAAAACCACAGCTTTGACTAGACGGACCTTTGTTGGCAAAGTAATGTCTCTGCTTTTTAATATGCTATCTAGGGTGGGCATGGCTTTTCTTCCAAGGAGCAAGCGTCTTTTAATTTCATGGCTGCAGTCACCATCTGCAGTGATTTAGGAGCCCAAAAAAATAAAGTCTGACACTGTTTCCACTGTTTCCCCATCTATTTGCCATGAAGTGATGGGACCAGATGCCATGATCTTAGTTTTCTGAATGTCGAGCTTTAAGCCAACTTTTTCACTCTCCTCTTTCACTTTCATTAAGAGGCTCTTTAGTTCTTCTTTGCTTTCTGCCATAAGGGTTGTATCATCTGCATATCTGAGGTTATTGATATTTCTCCTGGCAATCTTGATTCCTAGTTGCATCAGAGTGACAACCAAAACCACTACCAATAAAACCACCACTGATAAAACCACATCTGGGATTTGCTTAAAATATTTTAGTTAAAAAGAAGACGTGTTATGTAATGAGATTGGTTAAATGTTGGTAATTGTTAAATATGGATGATTGGCACATGGGAGTGAGTTAATACTATTCTCTTCCATTCCTGTGGGGAAACAGTGAGTCCTGTCTCATATTTCCATGGTGGTGGATGGACATCAGACAGACAGGCTGGTCGAGGCTCTCTGTAACATCTGCTAGGCCCTAGCACCTGGTCCCCCTGGCCTCATGACCACAGTGGCCTCCAGAGTTCCCCCACCCCAGCTGAACTCACATCTGAAGGTTTGCTCCAGTTTTTCCAGACATTTTTTGGTTCTATGAATTGAATCCCTATAATCTGTTCTCTGGGAGGCCACAAACCAGTTTTTGTGCTGTCGTTCCCACTTCCAGAGGCCGGCTGCTGGTACCCATAGAATTGATTCTAGTACTTCTTGCCTGAACCAAGCTACTTAACCCTGACTCTAGGACTCAGACTGCTCATTTCTGTGTTAGAGGCTTTCAATTTGTGTTGATTCTCTTCTTCCTCCTTCCAAACCACAGCTTGCCCAGAACCTGCCTTCTTCTACCACCAGAGTAGATTTTACCTGTGTCCTATTTTTTCAGTCATTGTTGAAATTGTTAATGAATGAATGACAGGATTTGTTTTTGTCCATTGAAATTCAGTATTAGTGCCTTTGCTCAAAGAATTAATTTTATGATAGAATTTAAGAATCTTCCTCTTTGATGAGACAGGAGGTTTGGGAGATAATGAAGCAGACTGTTAAACTTCTGTCTGGACCAGGGATCGGCACACCTCTGTAAAGGGCCACATAGTAAATATTTTAGGTTTTGTGGGCCTTGTGGCCTGTGTCAGAGCTGCTCAGCTATGGAAGTAAATAATCGTGGCTGGATTTTAGTAAAGTTTCATGTATAGAGGGGGTGGTGGCTGAGTTTCACTGCTGGGGCCTTAATTTGCCAGCCTCTGGTCCAGACACTGTTTCCAGCTTATTAGTACTCCAAACCTGGCTACATCAGAGTCCCTTGGAGATGGATATACATTCCAAATGCTAGGTCTTTTACTTACGCACCCCACTGACTCAGCAGTCAGTGTTCATAGTCCAAGGTAAAATTCCTGTTTGTTTCTAGATAAAGAAGAAAAAAGAAAAAAAAGAAGAAGAAGAAAGTTTGGATATAGTTATTTTAGTCTTAAAAATTTCCAGGATTTTTATACTAATTAATTGTTTGGTAGTTTTCTAAAGGGAGAAGATACTTGAAAAGGTTGTTTATGTGCTTGAAATGAAGGTCTTGCTGTTTCAAACCAGTTCCTGGGAACTGGTACTTGTCAGGCGGTTGAGAAGCTTAGCATGGTGTCTGTCTTTCTTGTGCAGTTAAACATGACTGGGAGCGAATGACAGAGGCGGTCCAGAACCACATTGGTTCTCTCAACTGGGGCTACCGCGTGGCTCTGCGGGAGAAAAAGGTCACCTATGAGAACGCATACGGAGAGTTTGTGGGGCCTCACAGGATTAAGGTAAGCATGTGACTGCCTAAGAAGGGTTTTTTTGGTTTTGTATCTTTAAGCTTTTGTTGGGGGAGAAAAAGTGAAGGTGATTATCCTAATAAAGATATTAGTGACCCAGACCATCCAGTTGGGTGATTTTGTGGTCACTTCTTAAGGGCTTTCTCTTGTGGTGTAGTGAAGAATAAGAGGACTGGGTTTGGGGCCAGATTAGCAGGATTTGAATCTTGGCTCTATGTCTGCTTCCTAGCATTGTGCCCTTGAGCAACCTCTCACTGCATTAGCAAATTGTTAGGAAGATCAAATTGGTCACTGTAGTTAACAGCCTTTTGAATTACAATGTTGACAATTCTAAAGGATAATAAATTATTAAAAATTGATATATTGGTTCCTTTGTAGGCAACAAATAACAAAGGCAAAGAGAAGATTTACTCAGCAGAGAGATTTCTCATTGCCACTGGTGAAAGGCCGCGTTATTTGGGTATCCCCGGTGACAAAGAATACTGTATCAGCAGGTAAGGACAAATTGTGGGAGAAAAGAGGATTTCTGCTTTTTCTGTTTTCTTCAAATCCTTTTAATCCTTTTCCTAGAACTTAAGTTTTTCACGACATTTTTGCCCAAAGGAACAGGGAATTAGGGAAAAGAGGAAAAAACTTTAAACCAGAGAACATTAAAAAAATTCAGGATTATAAACATTGGTCATTTTATCACCCAGAGTTAATATCTCTACTCATATGTAGGTTATGCTTGCAATATTTATATTTGAAATTTATATGTATGTGAGTATGTCTTATAAATGTATACTATGTAAAACCCAGATGAATATTTACAGATACTTTGGAAAATAATTGATACATATGTCTGTACTTTTTTTTTTTTTCTTGCAAAATTAGGATTACATTTCCTTGCAAAATGTAGATACTATACAACTTAGAGGATAACAGGCCATTTAGGTTTCTCAACCCTAGTTTTTCCTTACTCTTTGCCATTTGAATGGGTGCAGCGTCAATGCAGAGGGACCCTCTGAAATCAGTGAGTCAGGCAAGGTTTTGCTGTGCGGCTTATTTTTGCCCATCAAGTGGAAATACTGGTGACATTATTGTTCAGTAGTTTTGAATTATGATGTTATTAAGGTAGATTGTTGATAAATATGTCTCCTTGGATGCTCTTTTCCCAGGAGTTTCTTATTTTCTGATCATGTTATTACTATTTATTTTTAGGCTTTTTTCCTTTGTAATATGAGTTTATCCTGTGAACCTTTGCCCGGGATAGCTCAGTTGGCATCTCTCGTTTTCACTGTCTTAGATGAACTCCCTTGTCATATTTTTAAAAATTCGTCTACCAGTAATACTTTTAGGATCTCTTATGTCTGGTGTCCTCCTCACTCTGCTAGAAGATTTTGTCAGGCTTTACTTTGAATGGTTTTTATATTACAAAACCCACACGTTGACAGCTTTTCTCCACCTCTCTCCCCACCGTTGGTGATTGGTGTGGTGGTTGAGGAAAAGTAACACAGGTTTTCCACCTCAGAGAGAGCTGGAGTGGTGGGTCGAGGGTGGGGTTTGGGTTTGCACATGTGCGATTTTAAACACGTAAGTGGAGAATTACTCCAAATAGTACAAAATAAGCTTGTTTGGGAGTTGGACTAGTGTCAGAGTTGCTATGGTTTGCTGTGCTCACCCATGGAAGCTCGAGCTGCTCCCACAGCAGTTGAGTGGTGAGAAAGGAGAGTGTCTGAGACCTTATAAAAATTCCTCAAATATTATGTGTGTAGCTAATCAGGATGGTTTTAGTCCTAAAAATGTCTTGTTCTTAAGAAAGTAAAAATACCTACTTTAATTTGGGTCATTATACACATATGGACATTTTTCTGTTCTTTTCTTCCTTTAAAAGAAAACTTTTTTTTTTCCAGTGATGATCTTTTCTCTCTACCTTATTGCCCGGGTAAGACCCTGGTGGTTGGAGCATCCTATGTTGCTTTGGAATGTGCTGGATTTCTTGCTGGTATTGGTTTAGACGTCACTGTTATGGTACGATCCATTCTCCTAAGAGGATTTGACCAGGACATGGCCAACAAAATTGGTGAACATATGCAAGAACATGGTATCAAGTTCATAAGACAGTTTGTACCAATAAAAGTAAGTGGGGTTGCCTGGAGGTTTGTTGATTCTATACTCAGATTAAAAGGTGAGAGAGTTGGGGTGGGTGAGGGAAGAAGCCTCCTTTCAGCATTATGAACCATTGGGGATATTGTCATTCCTCAATTGTGTGATTTAGGTATATATACTATTTCTACCTAAATAGGTCCTACCACCTAAATAGCTTTGTTCCTATTTGCAGATTAATGATTTCCTTCCCCTTTCAACTTTACCATCTTTTATTCTCTTCTGTTGAAATGCTTTGCTTTATGTGTTCCATTATTTTATTATCTTTGACCTGTTATATTAATACTTGCTTTTTTCCTACATACCAGTGATTTAAATAAGAGTTTAAGACTAGACTGATTTTTTTTCTTTCAAAGACGTTTCACCTTAGTATACAGTATAGTCCACAGATGTACTGTATTATTCTTGCTTCCCTGGAAATGATTATCGAATTTTGTTATGTCGGCTGGCCTTGTTTTGCTTATTTAATCTTCTTTTCGGTTCTTTTGAAAGTGCTGAATAATATGCCAAATTCGGTACTTGTTAACCACAAATGTTCTGATACACAAGAGTGACAGAATCGATCACTTGACATATCTCTAACAGATTCCTGTAGGGCAAGTAAGGATGAGCTCATATTGTTTAAATTAAGGAGTTTTATTGTAATATTGTTTAAGGAATTTTAGCTGTTATTTTAAAAATTGCTTAATGGGCTAGTAACTTGGGGTTTTTTTGTGGGAGCATGAATCTCTTGATGCTGGTAAATAACAGTATAAGTGTGGGGATTAGAAAGACCCGAGTTCAAATCCTGTTCTGCCAGTTTCTTGGCATGTGACTCTGGGAGAATGACTGCCCCAAGCCTCACTTTCTTTTGTGAAATGATAATTGATGACATCCATCTCACGGTTCTCATGAGAATTCTACTAGCATTAGGACTGTGATTAGAAGAAACAGCTGTGTATATATGCTGTACTGATAAAAAGTAGCATCTTCCTTTCTAATCTCTGAACATTTTGGATGTCGTGGGCCCTTTGGGAACATGGTGGACTGTCCCTACTGAAATAAGCCTGTGTCTGTGTACATAACATTCTGCTCAGTTTACCAGGGTGATTTAAAGATTGTGGGCTTTCCTGGTGGCTCAGACAGTAAAGAATCTTCCTGCAAGGCAAGAGACCCAGGTTCAATCCCTGGGTCAGGAAGATCCCCTGGAGAAGAGAATGTCTTTCCACTCCAGTATTCTTGCCTGGAGAATTCCATGGACAGGGAAGCCTAGTAGCTACAGTCCATGGGGTCGCAGAGAGTTGGACATGACTAAGCAACTAATTTTAAAATTTTTTTCTCAGAGATTGTAGTGTGCTTTCTCTGGCTTTTTTCTTTGCTGATTTGTCTCTGAATTTTATTCTATTTGAGAATTATTTGAAGGAAAGCCCCTCTAACAAACAGTAAGCAATGAGAAAGAAGGGAATAAGTAAAAGAATCTCATGTCGTCCTAAAGATGTTGATGTGAGGGAGATGGGACATAAAAGACCTTACAAGCAGATGTTGTATTTTAACTTTGGGTTAACCAGATAGGAGAGGACATAATTATCCACCTTGATATTGACATGTGTCTTTATTGTGGAGTAAAACCTTGTATTGCTTTCATAGGTTGAACAAATTGAAGCAGGGACACCAGGCCGACTGAGAGTGATAGCTAAGTCCACCGATAGTGACCAAACCATCGAAGGAGAGTATAATACGGTAAGGAATGGACCTTGGTCATACTTCATTAGAAAGCAAATCACATGCTTATGCTGTATTTGCTGGGTTGCTGTTTCTAAACTGCTGGTTCTGTTCCTATTCTAAGACACCTTTATTACTTACGATATTATAATTTGTTTTGGTACAGGGATGGATTTAAATTTTTTCTACTGTAACTTAAATATTATTTGTCAAATGGTTATTGAAAAGTATTAGCGTGTTAAAATGAGCTAGAATTTCTCCGTCTCATGTTCTTGTATTTCCCCAGCCCACCACTTAAAAAAAAACAAACTTCAGTGGTAGGCTATGCTTTGTCTCTATACTTGGCTAAATTTACTAAGGAATTGTTAATTCTCTTTTTCTTAAGAAATGTGTACAGCTTCTTACTATATCATGTTTAGAAGATTTAATTTAAATGATTTTGATTTGTTTAAACTCTTGGCATTGTTTTCTTAATAGAATATTTCTTTCCAGGTCTGGAACATGAATCAGATTGGCTTAATGGAAAAAAATCTGATGAAATAACTCATGTACAGCCTTTTTATTAACAGTCACTATATATTAATGATTTTTCAGGTATTGCTGGCAATAGGAAGAGATGCTTGCACGAGAAAAATTGGCTTAGAAAACGTGGGGGTAAAGATAAATGAAAAGTAAGAAAAGAATTTTTATTATGTTTTATTAAATACTATTTCAGTGATTTATAAGGTTCCTTAGTAGTGAAGTTTTAGGTGTTTGCTTGGTTTCTCTTTCGTTTGGCCATGCAGCACGTGGGATCTTAATTCCCTGACCAGGGATGGAACCCTGGCTCCCTGAAGTGGAAGCATGGCGTCTTAACCACCGGACTGCCAGAGAAGTCCTTGGAGTTTTAGATTTTTAAAGTTAGTTTTTACCACAGTTGGAGCATTCCCTTTTTAAGCTTAGAGGACTCTTCATTCAGTGCTTATCACCGTCTTTCCTGTTTGTCTCCCCCCCCCTCCTTTTTCGAAATCTAAATGAAAGATGCACTGGCTTTAATTTTGTTTCTTTAATGTGTATATGTACAGTAAAAGATCCAACTCCTCACTGAATTGCAGTTACATGCTTTAAAAGCTTCATTGAATATGCAGATTTGAACCAGGTTTAAAGCTACCAAGTCTTAGAATCACTAGAGTGGTCACTACGTTTCTAGTGACAGCTGCAAATACGAAAACTTTGCTGTTTTATTAGCTAAAATCCTTTGCACTGTACCACTGCTCTGGATAATTGAGACTCTGTTTTCTGCTTCTGCAAGGGGCATGGGATATTTTCCCAGTATCACCTTTCCTACATCCATTTGAAAACAAGTGCTGTGAAAGGCTAGGTGCCTTGGAAATTGAAAATAGAGAGTCCCCACTACCGCCCACTACCGCCCCCTACCTCCCTTCCTTCTTACAGGAGGAACATTTATTCAGAAGAGATTTCTTAATCTTAATATGAGGATTTTTGTTTTATTCTTTTCCCCCTTGGGTTGGAGAGACAAGGGAGTTAAGGAGGTCTGATAAGATTTAGTGGACCAAGTGTCCCACCGTCTTGAAAACCTACTTGCCTGTGTGCACCGGGACCAAGGTTTAGATTTTATTTAATATTAATAGCTCACACTTATTCTGTACTTACCAGGGTCCATGGACTGCTGTGTAAATGTTTTGTACACATTTCTCATTCAGTTCTCACAACCCCTTTAGGTAGATGATGATATTTTTTTCTTCTGTTATTCCCATTATCATCATTCCCATTTATAGGTGGGAAAATGAGGTTTAGAGATGTTAAATAGCCCTCCCAAGATCACAGAAGTAATAACTAACAGACCTAGTTACTGCAGTTCAGAATCCTCCTTTGTTCTTAACCACTGTGTTCTACTTTTCCCATTCCACGGTTTCTTAATAATTTTCTTATTCCTTTGATTTTCAAAATAGCTAGAATGTCTAAGCTTTTGGCTCCTCTGAGCTTTGTTGTTGTTGTTTTGGTAATACATTAGAACATCACCCTCAGCCAGACTCCCGATTTTGGGTTTCTTTGGGAGAAAGGGGATTTTGTTGGACTTATTAATTAACAGTGGTAATGGATAGTGCTTTTAACTGAATGAATTTGCAGGACTGGAAAAATACCTGTCACAGAGGAAGAGCAAACCAACGTGCCTTACATCTATGCCATCGGTGATATATTGGAAGGGAAGCTGGAGCTCACCCCCGTGGCCATCCAGGCAGGAAGGCTGCTGGCTCAGAGGCTGTATGGTGGCTCCACTGTTAAGGTGAGTGCTGGGGCTGTCAACACTGAGATGCTATTCGCAGTGGTCCTCCTGGTGCTCTGGGTAAGCTGCTGGTGAAGTTTTCCAGGTCTTGAATAATTTAGTTATTTTGATGATGGCATTCCCATATGTGCTTTAGTAACTATTCTAGGCAAGACATTGTTACGACCTCTCTACCTTTGTGATTTATTATGGACATTGTCACTCTCAGAATCAAACGAGGAGTAAAATGAGCTTGAGTAAATCACGTTTCAGCCCTGTTAGGTTCTGTAAATTCCTAATAATTGCATCTTACATCCATTCATTATTACCAATTGGTGTATAATGTTCTAAATCTGTTTATGGCACCTGACTAGGCTATAAAAGGATTTGAGAATGTAAGTAAATAATATCAGTCTTCAGAGCTGTTTGAAGTGATATTCAGGCTTTATTCCCCCATCCTTTATAAAAATAGATCTCCTGCTCTTGGAATGTTGAATGTGTTATATGAATGTTCTAAAGTGATTTTAAAAGTCAGTGGAGGAAATTAAAACTCTTATTTGTATCTTATGAGACTAGATGTCAAGAAAAGAATAAATATGCTCAATTAATTTTTTAAGACATTCTTCAAAGAACAGCTTTAACTTCACAGCAAAATCGAGAGGAAGTTTGGTGGCTCAGCGGTAAAGAATCTTTCTGCAATATAGGAGACGTGGGCTCAGTTCCTGGGTTGAGAAGGTCTCCTGGAGAAGGAAATGGCAACCCAACTCCAGTATTCTTGCCTGGAGAATCCCATGCACAGAGGAGCCTGGTGGGCTGCAGTCTATGGGGTGGGAAGAGTTGGACACAACTGAGTAACTCAACCACCACCACCATAGAGATTTTCTATATATCCCCTGCCCCTAATTATTATCAATGTTCCCTTCCTAATTATTTTTTTAAAAGGATTCTGGAAATTATTTTTTAAAAAAGGATGGTAAAGAATTTAGTCACTCTCCATTTTCCTTGTGCATAAATCATCATAGGTTGATTTAGTTAGGTTATAGCAATGGAGCCTCAAAAATACTGCTAATAAAATTTGTGACAAGCATTTTGAATGTGTATGGGGTTAGTTTGGATTGTAGTATAATAAATCTTAATATTTTGAGATTAACAGGATTGAAAAGAGTTTTTAATACAAGGTTGTCTGATCATGCAGGGAATAGTAGTTGGTTCATAGTCCATGGGGTCGCAAAGAGTCGGACACAACCGAGCGACTTCACTTTCACTTTTCACTTTCATGCATTGGAGAAGGAAATGGCAACCCACTCCAGTGTTCTTGTCTGGAGAATCCCAGGGACGGGGGAGCCTGGTGGGCTGCCGTCTATGGGGTCGCACAGAGTCAGACATGACTGGAGCAACTTAGCAGCAGCAGCATATTACTATTTGGAATAAACTTAACTGCCTCTTTAAATGAATTATGTCTTTTATACTTTTGGAGTTTTTGAGTTTATGGTAAATCAAGAAAAGGTAATTCAGAAATATAATGAGGTGCATTTAATTTCTTTTTTTGGACCTTTTTATCTTTTTGATTTCCTAAAGTGAAAAGGAAAAAAATTTTATACCAATAATAATCAGAGGGAAAATATGCAAAAAATTGCTAGGAAATAAATGTGGAATTACTGTAGCACCAATTTTCTTAAAAATCCAGTGAATCCACCTACTTTGGACATAAACTTCTTTGTGTGAGCAGAGTACTATATTCTAGCATCTCCCAGGTAGAGCAGATTCTTTCTTAAAGTGCCTTCAGCTTTTATCAGCCTCTCTTTTTTTCTTGTCCCTTTTTCATGCCCTGTTTTTTAGTCTAACTAATAGGACAAGTACTTTACTGAACAGGAAAATAAACAAGTGTTGCTAAGTCCCTGAGTTTGAAATCTCGTCAGTCTGTCAAGGATAGTAAACAAAACTGCAATACTAATAGATACCTAGGTTAATTGTATTTGGGGAAATTACACATTGTTTTAAGAACTGTGTAATCCTTTTAATTTTGTCCCAAGTGCATTAATATATCATTCCCATATATCTGAGAACATTAATGGATCCACATCCACCTGCCTTCCTTCTGCAGGAGCAGCTAGCTGTCTGTTGAAAACTTCAGCTTAACATAAACACCTGCCTAAATTAAATCTGTTGTGGGATTTTAAGAGAACCCAAATTGAATAATGGGTGTTTGTGTCTTCCTCCAAAATTGATAACATGTATTCATTGCCCTATAAGAGTGTTTGGAGAAAAGAGGACAGAGAGCAGCTGTGTTTGTCCATGCCTGGCACTGTGCTCAATGCCGTGTACGCACGCACCTCATTCCACTACAGAGCAGCTATAGAGACTGATGACACGTTACAGGGAATTAGGTAACTGTCCAAGGTCACAATGCTTGGAGGCAGCCAAGGCAAAAATCTAGTCCATATCTGATTTGTAGGTACTGCTGTGTTAACCGTGAAAATGCATCTCGTAAAGACACCTGAAATGGTAAAGAATCTACCTGCAGTACGGGAAACCAGGGTTCGATCCCTGGGTTGGGAAGATTCCCTGAAGAAGGGAATGGCAACCCACTGTTGTATTCTTGCCTGGAGAAGTCTATAGACAGAGGATCCTGGCAGGCTACAGTCCATGGGGTCGTAAAGAGTTGGACACGACTAAGCAACTAATGGAGAAGGCAATGGCACCCCACTCCAGTACTTTTGCCTGGAAGGTCCCGTGGACAGAGGAGCCTGGTAGGCTGCAGTCCATGGGGTCGCTAGAGTCGAACACGACTGAGCGACTTCACTTTCACTTTTCACTTTCATGCATTGGAGAAAGAAATGGCAACCCACTCCAGTGTCCTTGCCTGGAGAATCCCAGGGACGTGGAAGCCTGGTGGGCTGCCGTCTATGTGGTCACACAGAGTTGGACATGACCGAAGCGACTTAGCAGCAGCAGCAAGCAACTAACACAAAGACATGAGGAAGATTTGGGAAGTATCAATTATAAAAGGTGATGAGGGTAGAAAAGATGTCTCAAGACTCTAAAGACTACCACTTGTAGTAGTTTAGTACAAGAGGTGCTTGTACTAAATGAAGTGGAAAGTATATTGAAAAAATTTAAATGAATCTTTTTAACAGTAGATTAAAGTCATTTTCAAAGCTGCTAAACATATTTGCCCTTAAATATTCTGTTATTTTTGGGAACATGAGGAAGGAGAAAAATATTTTTATCATTTCAAAAACAGAGAACAGATCATAAAGGTGAGTCAACCTGTAGGTGATGGACATTCTAGTAAGCTCTTTAAAAAGCCAGATGATAAGACACATGTACCAGCTTTAAAAGATTGTAATGGGAACTTATTTGAAAAGACCCTGATGCTGGGAAAGATTGGAGGCGGGAGGAGAAGGGGACGACAGAGGATGAGATGGTTGGATGGCATCACCGACTCAATGGACATGGGTTTGGGTAGACTCCAGGAGTTGGTTATGGACAGGGAGGCCCAAAGAATTGGACACGACTGAGCAACTGAACTGAACTGAATGGGCACTCCAGCTGTTTTCTCCAAGGAGCAATAGATTTCTTGGATTTTAGAATTGCTCAAACACTTGAAATAATTTTATTATTACTTAAAATGTTGCTTTGTAAGCTCAGTTTTACAGTAAATATAAAAATATTTTTTGTCAGAACTGTAGAGAAACCACAGTACACATCTCTGCAATTTGAGGATGGAGTGTGTTCTGAAAGTTTATTAGCTTGATTAGTCAAATAGAAGTATTGAGAAAAAGGACTACATTTCTCAGGTTAGGCCACAATAGTCAGTTAAGCCAATTGGAAACAGTTTTGGGACCAAGGAGAAAAAATATCTTTAATTTGGATCCAGGTTTCCATCTGATACATTATTTTCTGCCATCATTTAATTTAATGCACATCTGCTTAAAGTGAATTCCTTGTGGGGTTTTTGGTTCGTGTTTTAGTTTATTATGTCTTCACTTTATACTTTTTGGAAGATATTTTTGCTGAATAGAGAACTCCAGACTTACAGTGTTTATTTAAGTATTTTAATAATTTGCCCATTGTCTTCTGGTTGCATAGGAGAATATGCTATCATTTTTATCTTTGCTCCTCTTAAGATTTTCCCTTTCACTGTTTCTTAGCAATTTGATTATTGCATGCTTTGCCATGCTTTTCTTTATAATTCTGCTTATGGTATATCAAGATTTGGAGATTTATCTGTTCATAGTTTTTATCAAATTTGGAATTTTTTTTAGCTATTCAGTTAAGTTTTTGCTTTCCTCCTCTTTTGTCCCCTCTCCAAGCCTCAAATTAATGACTGGTGATTCACTTGCTATTATCCCATGGGTCTCTGATGCTCTGTTTATGTTTTTCCCCCTGTTTCTGTGCTTTTCTCAGAGAGCCTATTGCAATGTCTTCAAGTCCACTGATCTTTTCTTTTGTAGTCTTGGGATGTAAATCCCATTCTGTGTAATTTGCACTTCAAATAGTTTCATCTCTACAAGTTACATTTTCCTTTTCTGTCCTCAGCAGACTGCATTTTTATCTACCTTCTTGAGCCTACAGAACACGTTTTTAATAGCTCTTTTAATGTCCTCTGCTAATCGCATCATCTCTTTCGCAGTGTCTATTTCTATTGATTAGTTTTATTCTTGATATTGGTTTGGAAGGATAAAGACTTTGTGCCGTTTACACTGTTGGGTGCTGGGTTTTGTTGCATTCCTTTGTATAGTGTTGGAGTTTGTTTTGGTGGCCCGTTAAGTTACACAGGAGTCCGTTTATCCTTGTGTAACCTGCTTTTCAGCTTTTTTTGGGTGTGTCAACAGTAATCTTTCATTTAGGCCTAATTTAGTTCTACTCAATGGAGGCCCTTCCAAGGAGTCTGTCCCATTCCTCCTACTGTGAACTCTTTCCCTACTCGGGCTTGTAAGAGTAGGTCATTTTGGGGCTCACTGCTTGCCAGTGGCTCCTTCCTCACCCTGATTGCTTTCCTCTGGCATTGATTACAGATCAGTGCTCAGCCCAAATCTCAGGAGGCCCTCTCTGCCGATCTCACTTTCTCTTTATGCAGCCTCACCCACTTTGCTGTTCTTCCCAGCAGCTTCCGGCCATGTTGGCATCTCTGAACCGGGATCTCTGTCACTGTAACTCAGAAAGACCACTCTGCAGTCTGTTCCCTCTCCTTACCAAGCCCTAGAAAGTGCTCTGGGCAGGAAACTCGCCTCATTTGTTGCCCTTCTTGTTTCCTATCCCAACAGCAGCCATGGTGCTGCGCTGCCCATGGTCCAGTGTCTAAGAGGTGTTTCATATTTGTCTGTTTTTTTTTTTTTTTTTTAAGTTGTTTAAAGCAGGAAGTAAACCTGGTCCATTATGGGTGTAAGCAGAAGTCTGTCTTTACTTTTGAATCAGAATTCCAAGGATTTGTATTAGAGGAAAAAAAGACTATATATTGCTAATTCTAGAGGGAGGCACATTTTAAAGATTCCACCCTACTGTGTTAGAGAGTGAGAATTGTATTGTTCATATTTTAAGTTCAGAATGACTTAACCTCTTTGTCCAGATGTGACTGGGTAGGTTTTTACCAACTGGCGTTTGCAAATGTATTTGGCATCTCCGTAATTGTGTTTTTCATAATTCACATCAGCATATTAAAGCCTCTGAGAAATCTGATGGTTGAGAAACCTATTTGCTTAATACAGCATTTTACCAACTTGTTCGACTTCAGAACCCTTTTGTCGTCTATGACTATTAAAGTATGCTTTGGAAATACTGTCATAGTCATGAACTTTTTTTTTTTTTTGAATAATTTTGTTTATTTATTTATTTTTGACTGTGCTGGGTTTTTGTTACTCCACAGGCTTTTCTCTAGGTGTAGCCAGTGGGGGCTACTCTCTAGTTGGCTATGTGCAGGCTTCTCATTGTGGTGGCTTCTCTTGGGCAGCACCGCTCTAGGGCATAAGGGCTCTGGTAGTCACGGCTCCCAGGCTCTAGAGCACAGGCTCAGTAGATGCGATGCATAGGCTTAGTTGCTCTGTGGCACGTGCAGTCTTCCCAGATCAGGGGTCAAACCTGTGTCTCTTGCATTGGTAGGCAGATTCTTTACCACTGAGCCACCAGGGAAAAGCCCATCATGAACTTCTTTTGTTCCTTGGTCTTCGTTACCATGTTAATGGCTGCATAAGAGTGCATTGAGAATATGTACTATAGAACCACTGTCTTACTTGAATTTTAAAGCCACGCTGATATTTCCACTATTGATGAGAACTGCGACATTGCTCAGTTAATTTACATAGCTTTTTCTGTATATTAAATTATTATCATAGATTTCTAAAAGTGAGGTTATTGGGCCAAAAACTGTAAAATGTTTTTATGGCTCTTGATTTGTATTACCTAATTGATTTTCCAGTAAAGTCTGTTAACTTCTGCATTAGTAATAGACTTACAACATTGGGTGCACGAGGATTGTTTTTGCTTTATTTAACGGAGAGAAAGCATGTGCTTATCAACATGAGTTGATAGCTGGATGAGAAGCCGCATGAGCCTCTTATTCATGACTAGTCTTGACAGAATGTAAACCTCTGCTGAAATATTATCACATCGGTTAATGGTTCTCAGTACAGTAGGCTTTTATTAGTCTACTTTTCTCTCCTCATTTTGAAGTTTTTTGAAGTATATGTTCTTTTGAGTTATAATCTCTCCCATCATAACTCCCTTCCTCTGTTTTGAAACAGTGTGACTATGAAAACGTTCCAACGACTGTTTTCACTCCTTTGGAATATGGGTCTTGTGGTCTTTCTGAGGAGAAAGCTGTGGAGAAATTTGGGGAAGAAAATGTTGAGGTAAGTTTTACTCTTCACTACTTAGTACTCTTTTTTCCAAAATTTAAAATAATTTCTACCATAAAGAGAAGCTGAAAAATAGTACAAAGAACTTTTGTATACCCATTTTCCAGATTCATGTATTAGTAACATTTTGCCCATTTGTTTTATCCTCTTCATAGTCTCTTTATCTCCGTGCATCTGTGTGTATTTCTTTTTCCTGAACCATTTAAGAGTAAGTTGAATGCCCCTTTACCCCTAAATGCTTTAATACTATGAACAAGGACATTTTCCTATCTAAACACATGGTGGTTACTACTTTTTAGACAGTTCACTGTTGATATAATATTGTTATCTGACCTACCTTCCGTTCATCAGTTGATCCAGTAATTCTTGGTTCTGTTTTTCAAAACCACTTTTACTGGTTTCTTTTTATTATTGATATGGTTAAAAAATACAGGGAAAAACTAAAAAGTACCTACATTTCTACTGTTCTATTAGCTTTTTTTTTCTACCATTACCCTTTAATTTATAGCTAATGTTGCCAGTCACTTTTTATCCTATATATAGTCAAGGAAGGGATTCCCTCGTAGCTCAGTTGGTAAAGAATCTGCCTGCAGTACAGAAGACCCAGGTTCAATTCCTAGGCCAGGAAGATCCCTGGAGAAGGAAATGGCAACCCACTCCAGTATTCTTGCCTGGGAAATCCCATGGATGAGGAGCCTGGTGGGCTAGTTTATGGGGTCACTAGAGTCAGGCACGACTTAGCTGCTAAACCACCACCAATGTCAAGGAAACTGCACATGAAGTAAACTACTTTTATATACACAAATAATGCCACACAAAGGGTCTGCTGTTTAAATCATTTGGGAAAAAAAGTTTGCAGTAAAACCTTAAAGACCAGATTTGTGAATCAGAGTACATTTTGTAATATGAAAGTCTATTTTAAATTTCTCAACAACTTCTTTTATTCTATATTTTAGTAATAGCATGTAATATTGATCTATCAGGAACACATTATTAGCATTTTTTTCTGGTTATAAGAATAGTATACCCTCATAGGAAATTTTCAAAATATTAAAAAAGGAAATTTTATATATGTATAATTTTGTGTTGGTATACATAGCTTAATTTTTAAAGTGTGATTAAGTTACATGCAATTTTCTGTTGTACTTGACAATTAGTGTTAGATCACAAGCATTTCCCTCTAAAAGCACCATTTTAAAAAATTGCTTTGGCAATATTTCCTTTCAAGGGTGCTACTTATAGTAATTTTTTAAGCCATTTTATTAGATTAATTTCTCACTATTATGAATAGAATGATGAACATCTTTGTTACTCATTGTCTCTATCGCTGATTATTTTCTGAGTATATATTGCTATCAAAATATAATTTAAATTTTAAGATTCTTAATAGTCTATTTTTTCAGATAATTTTTTTGTATTTGTTTGATTAGAATTTGCATTTTTCATTATAAAGGCAAGGCGTTTGAGTTGAAGAAATCTTGAAAAATACAAAGGAAATAGGAAACAATCCCTCATAGACTTATGTTGATAACACAGCTGTTGTTAGTAGTTTTTAAAATCATTTTTTGCCCTGTGTAATTGTCGTGATACTATGATACTATACATTCAGTTTTGTAACCCACATTTATCAAAAAATTTATATCATATTACAAGGTAAAAGAATGTTATATAATGTTTAGATAATCAGTGTGTTTTTAAAATATCCTACCAACATTGTATATTTTGAAACGAGGCTAGCAGTTGAAGGAGAAAAAATCCCGTTAGTCATCCAAGACTTAAATTTATGAAATGTCAGTAAGGATGTCTGTGTCCTTTCATCTGTCATCTCTCCCTCCTTCCTTCCCTCCTTCGATACTTTTGGTGGATAATTTCAGAGAAGGAGATGTCTTTGGAAATATTAAGTAAGAGAACTAGATAATTGCTATAATTGTTCCTGGCACCATACTTGTTTCTTGCCCAAAGTTGTCATTCTTTTGAGGTAACAAGATAGCATTGGTTTCTTTTTTTTTAATGCAAGACGGAAAGTAATTACATGGATTCTGTCTCTCATTTGCTTGAACTTTGTTGTTGTTACGTAAGGTTGATTCATTGAAGGCTGAAGTATAATTAAGGGATGAGATTCTGGCAAAAGAGTTGTCAACTATGAGTTTAAAGTTATTTACCTTCTGACCAGGTTCTTATATGTTCCATGAATTTTTTTGTTTAATAAAAGTCTAATTATTAAAGAGCATCCACTGTCTTCACACCACAACTAGTGTTTGACAGACATACTTCTTGATCAGATCAGATCAGATCAGATCAGATCAGTCGCTCAGTCGTGTCTGACTCTTTGCAACCCCATGAATCGCAGCACGCCAGGCCTCCCTGTCCATCACTAACTCCTGGAGTTCACTCAGACTCATGTCCATCGAGTCAGTGATGCCATCCAGCCATCTCATCCTCTGTCATCCCCTTCTCCTCTTGCCCCCAATCCCTCTCAGCATCAGTCTTTTCCAATGAGTCAACGCTTTGCACGAGGTGGCCAAAGTACTGGAGTTTCAGCTTTAGCATCATTCTTTCCAAAGAAATCCCAGGGCCGATCTCCTTCAGAATGGACTGGTTGGATCTCCTTGCAGTCCAAGGGACTCTCAAGAGTCTTCTCCAACACCACAGTTCAAAAGCATCAATTCTTCAGCACTCAGCCTTCTTCACAGTCCAACTCTCACATCCATACATGACCACAGGAAAAACCATAGCCTTGACTAGATGAACCTTTGTTGGCAAAGTAATGTCTCTGCTTTTGAATATGCTATCTAGGTTGGTCATAACTTTCCTTCCAAGGAATAAGCGTCTTTTAATTTCATGGCTGCAGTCACCATCTGTAGTGATTTTGGAGCCCAGAAAAATAAAGTCTGACACTGTTTCCACTGTTTCCCCATCTATTTCCCATGAAGTGATGGGACCGGATGCCATGATCTTCGTTTTCTGAATGTTGAGCTTTAAGCCAACTTTTTCACTCTCCACTTTCACTTTCATCAAGAGGCTTTTTAGTTCCTCTTCCCTTTCTGCCATAAGGGTGGTGTCATCTGCATATCTGAGGTTACGTCTTGATACGATGGGTCTAAATTGTGCTTCTGTCTTCCTAGGTTTACCATAGTTACTTTTGGCCATTGGAATGGACGATTCCATCAAGGGATAACAACAAATGTTACGCAAAAGTAGTCTGCAATATCAAAGACAATGTAAGTGCTATTCATATTTACTCCTTTCTACTGATTTCATTTTATTTTTACTATGCAGCTCTGTTTTGACCACATGATACACATATTGCATTCTTTTCGTATTTCACCTGTGAGTCTCCCCAGCTGTGTGGACGTTACTAGGGTGAGGCCCATGATGACACGGCCTGACTCCCCTCTGCTTGAATGTGTTGTGGGCAGGCAGTCAGAACCAATGAAGCCATTGACTATCTAAAAATAATGACAGAACAAGAAAGGAGTAACCCAAGTTCATATGCTAAGCAGCCAGCAGTAGTGAGAAAGCTGGAAAGGGGGAACTCTTAATTGGGTTCTGATTTTAAGATTTCATTGCTTGCTGCTTTGTGTAACAACTAGTAACAAAGACCTAAGGATAAACCCCCTGACCTCACAGGCTTTGTTTCCATACCTACAAAGTGATGAAGTCATTGGTTTTCAGACTTTCTGACTACTGCCCCCGTTTTCTGTATTGTCACCCGGGACAAGTGTGTGTCTGTGCACATGCTTTGTACGTGTTCCATGTGTGTGATGAGAACTCAGGATTTACTCTCTTAACAACTTTCGTATCAAACTAGCAGCAGTGTTAGTTACATTTATCCTGCTATATATTACACCGCTGGGGCTTCCCAGGTGGCTCAGTGGTAAAGAATCTGTCTGCCATTGCAGATGTGAGTTTGATCCCTGGGTCAGGAAGATCCCCTGGAGAAAGAAATGGTAACCCACTCCAGTATTCTTGCCTGGGAAATCCCATGGATGGAGGAGCCTGGTGGGCTGTACAGTCCACGGAGTGGCAAGAGTTGGACACGACTGAGCACACATGCACACACATTATACCCGGAGTGCTTATTTAGTCTTATAATTGGAATTTTGTACCTTTCGACTAGCTTGATCCATTTCTCCCTTCCCGCATCCCCTACCTCCGGTAACCAGGAATCTGATCTCTTTTTCAAAGTATTAATGACTCTCACAGCACTGTGTTAGTTCCTGGTATAGAACATAAAGGTTTGATTATTTGATATTTTATACATTTCAAATGATCACCACGATAACTCTAGTCTGACTGTATTCCCCACACTGTACATGACTGTATGGTGACTTATTTATTTTGTAACTGGAAGTCTGTACCTCTTGGTCTCTCTTACCTTTGTGGGTTGAATCTTAACGAGAATTGGTATATTTTTAACTTAGTTGAGATCTTAGTTTTCAAAAAGTATCCCCAATAAAAATATAAACAACTAAAAGAATCCATATGTTAATAGTCTAATGAATTCATTTTTTTCATTTTGGGATTTGAGTATAATTAAGTGGTGTATTTGGAGAAGGCAATGGCACCCCACTCCAGTCAGTACTCTTGCCTGGAAAATCCCATGGACGGAGGAGCCTGGAAAGCTGCAGTCCATGGGGTCGCTGAGGGTCGGACATGACTGAACGACTTCACTTTCACTTTTCACTTTCATGCATTGGAGAAGGAAATGGCAACCCACTCCAGTGTTCTTGCCTAGAGAATCCCAGGGACGGGGGAGCCTGGTGGGCTGCTGTCTATGGGGTCGCACAGAGTCGGACAGGAAATGATGTATTGGTTCAGTAACTACTGCTTTACACAGTAGCACAGTTGCAGATTGCTTTTTTGCAGAGCGCAGGGTTCTAGGAAAACCTGGATTCACTACAAAAAAGGTCATCAATAGATGCATTTAATAAACAGACATACTAGGATTACCTCTAGCAAGCTATACAGAATTGACATAGAGAACAGTTTTATGTAGACTTTGTCTGTTTAGATGTAATTTTAATAAAGTTATTTGTATGAGAATGCATTAGATACCGTGCTGCTACAGACAAAAGAGAATGTCACGTGTTCCTGCTGGCAGTCTGGTGTCTAGTAGGAGATACTTTATTTGCATACAGCAGTCAGTGAAACCTCAAAAGTTTCCTTTATATCAAGCAAATCTATTTTAACTGTACCCAGTTCTTTTTTTTTTTTCTTTTACTGCTGTGTCATTTGTTCAAATGGCATTTTTTTATATAATATGAAAAATAACTTAAACTACCAGTGAAAACTCATTTTAATTAAAATAACTGAGGATGGTATTGTTGGATGGTACTGCTGTCAATTATTTTCATAAAAAAGACAGTATTACAAGAGATGAATACTTGTCATTGCTCTTTTGTCATAAGCCATCCTATATAAAAGCTTGCTTCTGGTTTTTGACCATCCCTGGGGCAGGCGGTATTCATTTTGAGTTTGGTTACTTCACAGTGACTGAATGTGCTTGGTTTTAAATAGTACTTGCTTGCTAGGCTTTTATTCTTTTTGTATGCTATACTTTTTATACACAGTGTATTTGAAATTTGCAGAAAGGAATAGGGCAAGTACCTACTGCAGACTCTGACTATTAACATGTTGGTGTATTTGCCCAGAGCTTCTCTTATGAGAGACATACATTTGTGTCATAGAGGCAGTTTATAACACATAGGTGCCCAGTCATGTCCTACTCTTTGTGACCCCATGGACTATAGCCCACCAGGCTCCTCTGTCCATGGAATTTTTCAGGCAAGAATATTGGAATGGGTTGCCATTTCCTCCTCCAGGGGAGCTTCCCCACTCAGGGATCAAACGCTGATCTCCTGCCTTGGCAGGCAGATTCTTTACCCATGAGCCACCGGGGAAGCTCACAGTTTATAATAGGCTATATTTACTTATTGAACATGTAAAATGTGTCTGCCATTACTTAATGGTCTACATGTACTAACTTATTTAAGCCTTGTATAATCCTGTGAAGCACTGTGCTATTGTTATCCCCATTTTATAGACAAGGAAGCTGAAGTGTGGAAGTTAATTGTGCTAGGAGCTGGAATTCAGTCCAAGGCAACTAGAATCCATGCTGTTAACTTCTAGCCCAGTAGTCTTTCACATTCCTTCTTGGTCCTCCACCCCCATTCCTTCCCTGCCCCAGAGACCGCACTCTCCTCACGTTGGGCTGTCTCACTGTTCATACTTTTGTATATTTGCTGCCTATTATGTCCTGTAAACATCATACATCGTGGTTTAAAGGTGGTATCCTCAGCTAAATAGAAGCCTGTACCTTTTCCTTTTTAATCTCACTTTTTGAGATCTATCCGTATTATTGCATTTAAGTCTTGTGCTTTGTTTACCAATTGCACAATCCCTGATTGCCAAAATGAATAAAGGAAGAGTCTAACATGAAGTGGGTCACATACAGAAGGCCCTTCCTGACTGTTTTCAGGGAGCCATTGAACATCAGATAAGGCTCTGCGCCTCACTGCCTGAGCCGCCTCGTCTGTTATAAGAGGGTTGGATTGGGTGGGCCAGCCCAGAGCTCGGAAAGTCTGCACAGTAGAATGCAACAGGTTTCCCTGCTCTTGGCAGGGGTAGCCTGAGTTAGGATTTAGCATTTATCCAAAATTATTCCCACACAGGTATTTCAGAATTGCCAAATATTTTTCTCTTGCTTTCAAAAATGTTTTCACATTGGAAGGCTCTCAGATTCTTCTGTCTACTCCCAAAACTTCAGTTTAAATGGTTTTTTAATTTGAATGGCTGCTATTAAATGTTTCAGCTCCCACAGGTAGTTTACCTGGAGCTTTGAGACAACCGGATAGAGATGAGGGCACCACTGAACAGCCCTTTGAGAACACTTTCCAGAACATTTTGGTGCTTACGGGGTTGCACACATTTTTGCTTTTCCAAAGTGTTTTTCCTCATCACCAGTGGCTGGTTCTTTCTCTTCCTTCTTGCTTAATGTGACCACAGTTCTGTATTAGCCCGTGTTGCAGTACCTTCAACCTACACAGCTTTCAGCAGCAAGCATCAGTATTTCTGAATGGTTTTTTTTTTTTTTTTTAGATTAGACTGGAAAAAATATTCCAGGCTGTTAAGGAGGGAAAATTCTACATAATTGTATCACTTTTTTGTATCTTAGGAACGTGTTGTGGGCTTCCACGTACTGGGTCCAAATGCTGGAGAAGTGACCCAGGGCTTTGCAGCGGCGCTCAAATGTGGGCTGACCAAAGACCAGCTGGACAGCACCATCGGAATCCACCCCGTTTGCGCAGAGGTGCGTCTCCACACTTTCTTTTTTATTATTATTTTTTCTCCACACTTTCAGTTAAGGCTAGATGGTGCCTGTCCATGTGTGTCGGTCATGTCTGACTCTTTGTGACCCCCATGGGCTGTAGCCCACCAGGCTTCTCTGACAATGGGATCCTCCAGGCAAGAATACTGGAGTGGGTTACCATTTCCTACTCTAGGGGATCTTCCCGATCCAGGGATCGAACCCGAGCCTCTTGTGTCTCCTACATTGGCAGGTGGATTCTTTACCACTGCACCACCTGGAAAGCCCACTAGATAGTACCGTCGTGGCGGATATGCTTTAAATCGTTTATCATGTGTCATAAATTATTTTCATGGCAATCAGCTGATGATGACATTCAAAAAGAGCATCAATCCTTGTTATCCCTGAGCTACCTGGAGGCTAATGATGTTGTCTCCCTCGTTAGCTTTCGGTGTCAAAGGATGAGAAAGTGAAGCTTGTGAAAGAAAGAGCAAGCCAATGACAGGAGAACTGATTTCCCAGTGGGGCCTCTGGGTGTCGTGTTTCTCCACACCTGTCAGTGCTCATCCGCGAGCCACTTACTTACCGTGCTACCACTAGGTAGGGCTTGTAGACCAGGCATGCGTCTACACTGGAGAGCCCGGAGGCCGGGGGAGTTACGTGTCGAGAGGCTCAGGAACAGAGCTGAGCAGCGCAGCCTGGAAGGGTGTTCTCGTTTCCTTTGGCTCTGTCTTTTCCCTGAGTGTCTTCCTCTGTACTGTGCCCCTGTTTAGTGACCAGGTCATTATTCACAGAAACCTTTGTATATGTTGTTTGGTTGTGGGTTTTATTTGTTGTTGTTTTGTTTTTGAAAACTTGTTTTTGTGAAGTAAAACTGAATTTCAAAAATGATACATAAAAATTGAAAAGAGAATAGATTTTTAAAAGCTCTTGAAGATTGTGCAGTGTATCTTTTATTCAGTGTCATGACTAAGACTGTCTAGGGAAGGAGAGGAGCCAGTTAGTGTCATTCTTTTTCAAAAATAGTATGTTAGTTTCTTGGGGCTGACATAACACACTACTGCAACTTAGGCGTTGAGAAACAACAGGAATGTCTGCTCTAAGAATGCTGGAGGCCAGAGTCAGAAAGCAGGGCCATGCTCCATCCAGGGCCTCTGGAGACGAGGCCTTCCTTGCCTTTACAGCCTCTGCCTCTGGCTTCATGTGGCCTCACCTGCTGCGTGTCTGGGTCCACATTTCCCTCCTACTGTAAGGTCATAGATTAGGGCCCCACTGATCCAGCATGGTTTTGTTTTCACTCGGTTACATCTGCAAAGACCCTGTTTCCAACCAGAGTCACAATGTTCACGGGCACTGGGCCTAGGACTTGAGCTTCTCTTTCTGGAGGACTTTATTCAACCCACGACGGTGGGTATGGTTAAAAGTCTAGGATACTTTAAAACAACAGTCATCTTCAACCGGGATAAAGACATCCCTTCCCAACTTGGTTATGCGAGTGTCTAGTTTTTTAATCTGAATTTGATTCTCAACAGACTGGTTAAAAGGCTGACATGAGCGTGGCTCCTGCTGCCTCCCTTGGTCGTGTCATGTCGTGTTGTGACATGACCCAGTGGCAGCACACGGCACTGTCTGCGGGCTTTCTGCCAGCTGGGCAGAGAGGTGCAGTGGAGAAGACAGGCGTCCCTGTGAAGTCCAGGCCCGCAGAGAGGTCAGCCAGAGGCCTGTCCCCGCGGTGCACCTGGCATGCTGGAAACCCTCCTGAAGCATTTGCCGCTGTGCATCTCCATTTGTTGTTTCTTTTATAGCTTTGAAGCTCAGAGGTGAACATTCACTCTGTTCATAGGGCTTTTCTCTTTGTCTTGGTTCCACGGTGGCAACTGATTAATGAGATTAAAAAACTGGCTGCCGTTGTCTCCCTCTGAGTGCGTTTGTTGTGCAGCTGTGTGCCTAGCTCCGTGCTGGGTGCTGGGGAGCAGCAGGGGTTTGAGTCAGAGCAGCGAGGCGGGTGAGGGAAGGGCCGGGCACACATCTGGGTGGTGGGTCCCAGGCTCAGGACAAGTGCACAGTGGCGTTTGGGGCAGGAGGGTTGGGGGGCAGTTCTCACACAAGAGGAGAAGAATGCATTTGTGTCAGCCAGTCCAAGGGAGCACCAAGTACGAGAACCCTGTGTGGCAGAGATCGTGGTTTATTCCAGGACCTGAAGGCCCTCAGGACTGCTGTCGCAGTGCCACACCAGCTGTGGGTGGTTTGTACCATTTCTATAAAAGAATCTGGGTGATTGCACAACCTTTGGCTCCGAAGTAGTTGCCTACAGGAGTTGATGCATTCCTCGGTGGAGGCTTTGCTTTTTTGGAGGAAAATAGTTTGCACAGGGTTTCCTTCCGGAGTCGCTGTGGGAGGAGGAGAGACTACTGGTGTTTTGACTGAAAGCCCCTTGTTGTCGGTGAGAGAGGGACTCTCAAGGCCTGAGGAGTCAGTGACGCATGAGCATTATTCAGTTTGAGGCTGGTGTGTTGGTTATTTATCCTGGACCTCTGAGCAGTAATAATTGAAGAGGAAACTGATCACATGTGATTTTGAGTAGCAATTTCAACTAATTAAGTTTATCTGTAGAGAAAAAATAATGGCTTAAGAAGAAGGAGCATCAGAGACAAGACCTGTGAAATATCTTAAATGAACTTTAGTGCCAAACATCAAAAGTTTTGTTTCATTAATAGTCAACATAATCACAGTCTGCAGTGAGTGGGGTGGGGGGATCTTGTGAGGCTCGGAGGGCTTGGCTGGGTAAGAGATGTACGTGCCTCCCGTAGTGTTGATTTACCCTTTTGTGAGCGTGTTCTTTGTCCTGGGATCAAGAAGCTGCCTCTGCCATTTTTTTCAAGTATATTTTTAGGACAATTCTAAATCAGGTCTGTGCGTATAAGATCCGTGTAGGAATTGACCCTGTTTGTTTTTTTTCCGTATAGACTAACCAGCAATGGCGGTTTGGCTTCCCCGTGTCTTTAACATGTTTCCAGTAAAAGAGAAGTAGATGAGAGCTCTTTCTTTCCCCCTTCATTTCTTTCCATTTTTGATGGGTTTAGTTTTTTATCCACACATCCTACAAGTTCTATTTCTAAATTAATTCCTGAGAAATAAAACATAAGCTTGCAAATTCACAAGCATGAAATTGGCTTTAATGTATTCCCTTGCTCATTATTTTTCTTCCTTTAAAAAATTGGAAAGAGAGCATGTTTGATGGTATTTTAAATTGCCTGTAATACCAGCTTCCGAACACAGCTATTTTCATTAATGCATATTATCTTGCTGTTCTCACCCATAGTCACACATTTTTTTTAAACAACGAGTTATATTGCTCTTCAAAGAAGAGTTGTACTAGTTTATAGTGTCATCAGCTTTGAATTTGAGTGCTCGTGAAAATGTTGCAAAATTCAGTGTAACTTTTTCTGTAATAAGTTTAAAAGAAAGGACTATTTCAAGCCTTTTCACATATCTTTGTTAATAAGGATGAACTTCTTATAATTATTATTTTGGGGAATGTGAATTGTTCTCACATTTTCTTCTGGGTTCATACTTTAAATGTTTTACTAGCCATTATTACTTGGGTCTGACTTTTTTGCAGTGCTGCTGGTAAATTGGCATAGAGGGGGAAGAAAAGGCTTTGTCACTGCTTTAAGGCTAAATAGACAAGGATTTTTCTCAGTATTGTTCCTCCTTTACACAGAAGTGTTTTCCCCTCTTATTCACGAGTGTTTTTGATGCCAATTCCTATTGCTTTGACCTGTAGAAGTCAAAACAGCCGCAATTTCTTGTGCTTTCCTCTTTGTATTAAAAATCAGGAAACTAGATATTTCTTGAGAATCAAAGATGCAGCTGACCAAAGAGGGTGCTGGCAATAAGTCTTGCTTCCACTGGGGACTCTTCCCAAATCAGCCATGGCTTCTTGTCTCAGTGAGACACTCGCTGGCTCGCTGAAGTGAAGTGAAAGTCGCTCAGTCGTGTCCAACTCTTTGTGACTCTGTGGACTATACGGTCCATGGAATTCTCCAGGCCAGAATACTGGAGTGGGTAGCCTTTCCCTTCTCCAGGGGATCTTCCCAACCCAGGGATCGAACCCAGGTCTCCCACATTGCTAAACACAAAATTACTTTATGTTTTCATGCCTGAGCAGCATGGATAGTCAGTTTGGGTGTGGTTTTGTTTTTGCCTGTATGCCTTGTGGGGCTTTGAGATCATCACGGATCAGCTGCAGCCCAGCTCCCATGCTCTCGTCACTCCAGGACCCAGCTGACGGGGCAGCTTCTTCTGGGGCCACTGTGGCTTAATGGCAGAGAGACAGGAGGTGCAGGAAAAGCACCTTGGTGCTCAGGGCTTGTGTTCCCAAGTGATGCTTTCCACTTCCCCACCTTGGCCAGAGCAAGCCCCTGTCCCCGACATCCCTGTCCAGTAGGGCAGGAATGTATAACATATGTCCATACAGGGTCATCACAGGGAGGTGAAGGCACCATTTGTTTTGGAAACAGAAATATCACAGTAGGGTTAACACGAAGAAGGATCAGATTTGACAGAAAAGAAGCAAGATACCTAAGATTTACTAATTTATGACATATCAACAGTAGTGGAAATAGAGGAATTAAGAATCAATTTCAAGCGCATGGCCTGAGCAGCCAAGTAGTGGTGATGCCGATCACCGGGAGGAGCTGGGTTAAGGGAAGACAGAGGGTCAGTGCTGGACAGAGTTAAGTCTGAAGAGGTGTGGGTCCGGTCTTACTGTCATGGAGCTCAGGAGAGACGGTGGCTGGAGAGGCCCAGCCTCAACGGATCTCTCCAGCCAACTCAGTCTGCCTGAAAGGGAGTAGTCGACTGAAGGAGATCATGATAAGAGTGTCTAAAGGGAGAGAGCTGAGGATCAGCTCAGGAAGGGGGACACACACGGGGTTCTAACCACATTATGAAGCTGTCTGAGCTGGGTGGGCACAAGGGTATTTGAAATAGTACACTTTATTCCTTTCTGTGTATCCAGAATATTTCATGGCGTGTTTCTTTTAGAGAATTAATAAGCAACCAGAGAGATTGTTTTAATCACTTCATAAATCACATGCTAATAATAAGTGCTTTATTAGGTAGAGCCTACATTTTCTCTGCTTTACCTTGGTGAAATGCTTACCTTGGTCGTATTACCCCTCTGTTGTGTACATTTTAAGTACTCGGCCAAGTCATCCTTTGTACATATGGTGTTATCTCAACTCCTCTGCTAACTTCCACCCCAGTGTCTGAAACTCTCATGTTGTCTCCGCCCCTGCAGGTGTTCACGACTCTGTCGGTGACCAAGCGCTCCGGGGGAAACATCCTCCAGACCGGTTGCTGAGGTTAAGCCCCAATGTAGATGCTGCTGCCTAGACTCCAAACCACTGATGTGTTTCTTGCCCAAGTCCAAGGCGAAGTGCTGCGAAAGGCTCTCGGGTTTGGCACCTGCGTGTCCCGTGCTTACACTCCTCGAGGCCCCCTTGGATCTCACGGGTGGGAGGTGATTCGTGGAAGGCAGGCAGCATTGCATTGGGGTTACCGTGATGGACTGAAAACTGGCTCTTGGCAGAGCATCAGAGCGATGCGTCCATGAAGTCACCAGCCCCAAGCCCCTCGTGGTGGGTGGTGATGGAACCGTCAAAGCAGTTTTCTCTTGGCCTTTCCTTTGTGGGTTTTCTTACGCTCACCGTCAAGCTTTCTAATGTTGATCCTTTTTTCACTTTTTCTTCTCGGTGTTAGTGGTACTAGAGATGATAGCAAACAATTTTGGTCCAAAAGCAAGTCATGGCTACCATGTGCACATACAAGCGACTCATCACCGGGAAAGCATGGGGAAGCTCCCAGGCTCGTCCTGGGAGAGACCGCCTTGTGGCCCACGTCTCCTCCCAAAACAAGGGAAGCACGGTTGGCCAGTTTGCTCACATGCCACACCACTGGTGATTGTTTCTAGTTCTGTTTAGAAGAGGCAGTGGCTACCCGGCCAGCCTATCTGAAGGAGTCTCCACCGCAGAGGACTCGGTAGTGCCGTGTGGTTTCCACATTCTTCATCATGGAGGCAGATGTACACCTGAAATGGGGAAAAACAAAAGATGTCTTTATTTAGCCTGTTGTGTGCTGGTCTAAGTGAGCTGAGATCTGTTGCAATGGAAAACATTTAGCGCTTGTTTAAAACTGTTTTGGGGAGTAGCTTTGGCTTTAAGCTGAAATCACAAGATACCACAGCTTTATTTTTCATGTGTGCTAGGTATCTATCCCTTCGAGAACTACATTCATAGGAAAAAAGCCTCTCTACACTTGAAAATTTAACTTTTGTGGTAATTGCTTTGCTTTTAAAAGGAAGCTGTTAATATCATAATTTATTATTTTTGAACACAGGTGGATGTGAAGGATTTTCATTTAAAAACCAAGTGGGTTTGACTTTTTCTTTTGACCGTACTTGGTGGAATTTGGGCAGAAGTGTTCATGCTCTGCCAGCATTCCAACTCGGATTATCACAAAGAGGTATTAACCCTGCAGTTAGAGATTTCCGGCTACAGCTACTGACCGTGCGTTATATCTAGGCCGTGTCCCCTCTGCAGAAGTAGAATGTTAAATATGCTGTGGCCGGCAGGCCTCCCACCAGCAGTTCTTTCAGCCCCCCAGCCCTCTTTTGGGGTCTTCCCTCTGTGTGTCTTTCTCAGCCACAACACTGAGCGGTTGATTCAAAGTCCGTTTCTCGATCACCTCAGGGAACTCGGTGTCTGCCCAGCATTCGGTCAGCAGGGCCCCTGACCTCCCACGGCCCTGCCTCACCCCACCCCATCTGGTTGTGTGGAGAGAAGGGAAAAAGGAAAAAGAGAGGGGAATTGAGGCAGCTGACTGTGTTCGGTTTTATTTATTATTTTTTTAAGTTTTTTATTTTCCCCTCCAAGTCTGCCAATTTCTGAAACTAGAGCACAGGCAATACAGGGTGATCAAGCCTAATCATGTTGTGATTCTGTCTTCTTCGTGGAATGGAATATTCTGCCCCCACAAGAAGAATCCCACCTTATAGACTTGTCTCTGTAATCGCCTGGTGTATTGAAACTCATTAAATTCCATGTATTTTTGTTATAAATATTCTGGAAGAAAAAAAAAAGCAATGTGAAACATTAAAAGGTATTAATATCCACCGTGTTGTGCCTTCTTACTGAATGGTAGTCCCGGGATCGTTTGCCTGAGAACTGAATGGACTTTAGGACTCATGTTGGTGATGCTGAGAATTCGGTGCTCAGTTTCATTGATGCTGCACTGTTGGGCCTGGTCGATGTGCTGAGGTTCATATTTTAGTCTTGTTGACCCCTTGCAGATGGTAGGTAGCGTGTGAGACTTCTCAGCCTCCATATTTGGGGCTTCCCCAGTGGCTCAGTGGTAAAGAATCTACCTGCAGTGTGGAAGACCCAGATTCGATCCCTGGATCAGGAATATCCCCTGGAAAAGGGCATGGCAACCTACTCCAGTATTGTTGCCTGGAGAATCCCATGGTCAGAGGAGGCTGCTGCTGCTGCTGCTGCTAAGTCAGTTCAGTCATGTCCGACTCTGTGCGACCCCATAGACGGCGGCCCACCAGGCTCCCCTGTCCCTGGGATTCTCCAGGCAAGAACACTAGAGTGAGTTGCCATTTCCTCCTCCAATGCATGAAAGTGAAAAGTGAAAGTGAAGTCGCTCAGTCGTGTCCGACTCTTTGCGACCCCATGGACTGCAGCCTACCAGGCTCCTCCATCCATGGGATTTTCCAGGCAAGAGTACTGGAGTGGGGTGCCATTGCCTTCTCCGCACTGTGGTTTAGAACACCTTAAAAGGTCTAAGAAACAACATCCAGGGTGTGGTTTTCAGTGGGTCACAAAGGGACATGGCTGAAGCAACTTGGCACTTAGCACGCACGTATTTGTACCAGCCAATTCTTCATAATGAATCTATTACCTGTATCTATCTGCCTACTCATCCTCTACTGGTCCACTTTATCTAGAGAACTTGGACCAAAACAAACATCTCACCTCTGAAGGTGTGTGTGGTCAGGTAGGGTGGGTGAATGTACATCTCCTCCACAGATACTAGGTACCAGGTACTGTTCTCAGCAGGAGAGTTCAGCAGTCAACAAGAAACATCAGTAATCCTTGTCAAAAATTATATAGAAGGAAACAAGCAAAAATAACTAAATAGATCAACTGTATTGAATGTCAGATAGTGTTAAGTATCCTGGAGAAAAACCTAAACAGGGAAGGGGAGAGGTCTGTAGGGCGTGGGGAGTGGAATTTTAATGAAAGTGGTGGAGGTAGACCCCATGGAGAAGGTGACCTTTGAAGACAGGTGAAAGCAATCCTGGGGGAAAGCATTCCAGGCAGAGGTCACCAAATGTAAAGGCCCTGAGGCAGAGAAGGACTGGGTGGGGGAAATGTCAAAGTGTAGCATGGTGGGTGAAGCCGAGAAAGAATGAGTGAAGGTCAGAGATAACAAGAAGGGGCAAATAAGGTAGGATCCAGAGTGTGAGCCAGTGGAGGGCTCTGAGCAGAGGAGGGTGTGACCGCTCTCCCAGGTGGCCAGGAGCACTGGCGGGGGGCTGGGCTGAGGGCGGCCGAGGCTTTGCACCAGGTGGAGGGCGCTGCAGTGGTCACGGGGAGAGGGATGGTGTTTCAGCTGAAGGTGGGAGTAGAACCAACAGGACATGGTGTTGGGTTGAATGTTGCGGAGCAGGGGTGGGGGGGGCTGGAGAAAGAATGATGATTCCCCTGTCTGGAGCTTCAACACTGGAAGGATTGAGGCTGGAGGTGCCATTTCACTGAGATGGGAAAACTGGAGGAGGGGCAGGTTGGAGGGGGATATCAGAAGCTCGAGTTGAGGGTGGTGGGTCTCAGGTGCAGGAGGCAGAGGTGGTGCTGGATTGGAGTCAGTGTCTACACAGCAGGTGTAACGGCAGCCATGAGATGAGTTGGTGGTGGTGAAGGAGGGAAGGGTGTAAGGGCAGGTTTGGGCCCTGTACAACTCGGAACTAGACTCTACACCCTCGGTTCCTCACTTTTATCCACTAAGTACTAAGAAAAAAAGACCTAGTGTTTACAAAGACATTTGAGACCTTTTACAAAATGCTTTAAAATATGAAGGGGAAAAAAATGCAGCAAAATTATAATGGACAAATCTTGAAATGCCTCCTATAATATTTTAGCCAATGAAATACCATTGGATCCATTGCCCTTATATTTGTTTTTTGTTGTTTTGGGTTTGGTTTAATTTTGTTTTTTTCGCTGCACTGGGTTGTTATTGCGGTGCGAGAGCTCCAGAGCGTGCAGGCTCAGGAGTTGTGGCCGTGGGCTTAGCTGCTCCCTGGTGTATGGGATCTTAGTTCCCTGACCAGGGATTGAACCCGCATCCCCTGCATTGGAAAGCGGATTCTTAACCACTGGACCACCAGAGAAGCCCCCACTGCTTGTGTATTTGTAAATGTTAGATTGAACACAGGAAGGGCTGCCTTCATTATATTTGGAATGATGTGGGAGTAACTCAAGCCAGCACAAGGGCGTGGGGATAACAAAGGCCTTAAATTGGCCCTGAGAAGAGCTATAAAGAGATGAAACATTAGTAATGAGAACTGCGGTCAGGAAGTAGAACTGTACCTTCAGGTCACTTGATGTGCAGTGACTTGTTCTGTTAATCTTTGTAAGAACCCTCAGAACTGTGGTACCCGTTTTTCAGGTGAGCAAAGTAAGGCTGGGACTCACTTGGCTTTTACGCCAGCTCACATGGCTTGTAAAGCGCAGAAAGGGAAGGTGCGCCGCCTAGTGTCTACCTCTGAGAAGAGCAGGCTGCTGCTTTGCAGCCGTGTTACTTTGCTTTAAACACAAACTACTCTCCTGAAGAAACAAAGCCACAGAACTAAAAAGTTGCAGAAAATCAAAAGAAAAAGATAAATACCTTAGCAGATAATGCCAGAGAAACTCAATTACTGTATGTATAACTATAAAACAGCATCAAAACTAGGCATAAAACAGAGTAAAGACCTAAATATATATCGTACAACCATAGAGTTTATGTGATAAATACTGAAAATATCTCTGTAATGTAGAGGTGGAGAAAAACTTCATATACCATGGCCTCAAGGTATAAACCACAGGGAATGTCCTGGTGGTCCAGTGGTTAAGACTCCATCTCTTACTGATATGGGCCTGGGTTCAATCCCTGGTTGGGGAATTAAGATCCCACAAGCTGAATATTGTGCCCCCCCTTCCCACAAAAAAAATCCACAAAGCATAAGGCAAAATGACTGCATCAAAAGGTCTGACCACAAAGACCACCCTGGACAAGTTATTAGAGAGACGTCATCAGGCGAAGACAATTTCAGTGTCGAAAACTGACAAGAGATTTAGACCCAGGTGACAGTGAGAAATTCCGGGTCATCAATAAGAAGACAGGAGCCCCAAAAGAAGGAGGCAGAGGACACTGACTTGGTTATTCCTCGCAGAGGAAACCCCAGTCTTTACAAGAGGGGTGTGTGTGTGCTCAGTTGCTGAGTCATGTCCAACTCTTTGTGACCCCATGGACTGTAGCCCACCAGGTTCCTCTGTCCGTGGAATTTTCCAGGCAAGAATACTGAAGTGGGTAACCATTTCCTAGGGGATCTTCCTGACCCAGAGATCAAACCCACGTCTCCTGTGTCTCCTGCATCAACAGGTGGATTCTTTACCACTATGACACCTGGGAAGCCCAAGAGATGAGAGATGTGCAAACTCATGAGTGATTAAGAGGTGAATGGAAATAACGGGAGGCCACTTCATACTCGACAGACCTGAGACAGTAAGCTGTTTAAGGCCGAGTGAAGGACTCCCAGGCTCTCCTGGGGCGAGAGTAGACCACTGGCTTCCCGGTGTTTAGGCAGATCAAGCATTGCACACTGTGATCTAGCAGTCCTGCTCCTGGGCATCAGCCCCGGCGAAGTTGATGGATCTCTCATGTGTCCGTAAGGGAATGTGCATACAAATGTCCTGTGGCATCATTTGTGGTGTTGGGAGGTTGGACTCAATCCTGACATCTCTCGTGAGGGATGGACTGGTGGGCCAGGAGGAGGCAGGATGATGAAATAGTATTATGAGATGTACCATGATATGTGTGGGAAAAAACAATAGGGAAGAGAATGAACCCGACAGCCACTTGTGTACATTGTAAAGATGCTCGAACACCCACCAAGGACCCCTGCACACTTTCAGCAGATCAGAGCAGCTGAGTGCAGAGCACAGAGTAGCAAACCATGGCAGTAAAGGGAAGTTGAAGAAAGAGGACATCGCCCTGATGCTGGTAGGCGGGAGTCCCTGGCAGGTGAGTCTTAGCTTCTCAGTGGCCTTCTTTTCTTCCCCTTTAAACAGGGGTAATAACAGTGCTCATCTCCCAGAGTTGCCAGAGGATTAAGTTGTTTATGCACATGGTCAAACGCTTAGAATAGCAGTGGGCACGAAGAGGGTGCTGGGTGAGTGGCTGCTGTTATTATTATTTGAATGTGAATAATGCATTTCTCAGCATATGAGATCTGAAATTGTGAACGGGCAACATTGTCAAGTTCAAGACAGTTCCCTGTCTCTACTCCAGTCTGGCTCCCTCCTGCCTACAACAGCCTCCAAATGTCATTCCAGGGCCCCAAGCCAGGGAGTCCTTTGGGAATTGGGGAGCACACTCCACATTTTAAAATACCTCCCAGGGGACCCTGAGCCCAGCTGGTGAGGAGTGTGTCTCAGAGCCTCAGCTGATGCTCCAGGATGTGAGGGTGACCCCGGGGAGAATGCAGGGTCAGCCGGAAGGAGAGGCAGAAGGAAAGGCCCGCCTCTGCCTCAGGGCCAAGTGCGGAGAACAGGAAGAAAGGCCCCTCCATGCGCTGGGCCCATCATCACCAGGAACCCTCACCGGCCTCATCTGAGTGTGTGTGGGCTGTGTGTTCAGTCGTGTCCAACTCTTCGCAATCCCAGACTGTAGCCCACCAGGCTCCCCTGTCCATGGAATTCTGCAGGCAAGAATACTGGAGGGGGTTGCCATTTCCTTCTCCACCTCATTTGAGAGTAGTTACAAAATTAAACAAAGGAAAACACAGCCTTGCATTGCGTCTTCCCCTTTAGGAGGCCCTATAAAGTGACGGGGTGTTGTCAGGAGCTAATACTCCCCACTCTCCCCCAAAACCCTAGTGTGGGAAGGGGATTTTGTGCGGGCGCTCTAGGGCGTGTGTATGTGGCGGGGTGGTTGGTTCTGTCACAGGCACCTCCCTTCCTGGCTCCTTTCTTGCTATAGTGAATTTGAGCCTAATTGTTGGTGAAATGAATTTCTCATGGTGAAAATGAGGAGACAGGAACATGATTTGGAATGCAATTACCTTGCCTCCTGTGTGGCTCACACAGCTCAACAACTGCCTTCTAAATTTCTTTTTATGATTCTTGTGGCATTCTGCCGGAGTCCACACTGAGGGCCATTAAGTAAAGGAAGGGAAGAAAAGATCATGGCTGGGCCTGCCCAGGGTCACTTCTGGTGTGTGTGGGGTGCCCCCCGCCACCCCATGCGAATTTCAAGAGCCGTGCTTCACAAGGGCTTAGCTCACTGTCACTGTTATAAACTCTGCTCCTTCCCTGAGCCTCTGAAATAAGGATATTCTAATAAAAACACCGCCTCTGCCTCATGCGATGAGGTGCTTACATGCACTGTTTCATTTGGCTCCCAGATGGACCAAAGAGCTGGGCATTATTGTCCCATTTTCCAGAAGAACCTCTGGGTGGTAACATGCACAGAAAGGGGACAATCTGGTTTTAGCCAGATTAAAACAAGAAGGAAGGACCCAGGCAGGGTCCCTGGATGGCCAGCCCCAGAGAGCCCTGCCCACCTCCATCTGCTGAATGAGAGAGAAAGACACGTGTGTCTTATCTGGACCACTCTTTGAAGATACAGCACTTTGGGGCCTCTGATACAGCAGCTTAGCTGTCTGTACTTTAACTAATAGAGATATTCATTTTTTGTTTTCCAGAAAAGATTTAATGATATGAGAAAAAGCTTATAGGTTATAGCTCAGGGGGGGAAAGTCAGTATATGAAAAGAGGATTCTTAAGAAAAAAAAAGATTCTTAGGGCAAGAATATGAAACCATATGATACTGTTATGGGGGATACATGTCGTTATACATTTGTCTAATTAAACCCTAGAATGTACAAAACCAAGAGTGAACCCTGAGGGAATCCACGGGCTTTCCGTGATAATGTGTCAGGGTGGACTGTAATGCACATGCCATTTTGGTGGAGGTGCTGATGGTGGGTTGGCTGTGTGTGTGTGTGTTTGTGTGTGTGTAGGGGCAGGGAATATGTGGGAAATTTCTGTAAGTTTTGTTCAGTTTTGCTGTGAACCTAAGACTGCTTTAGGCTTCCCTTGTAGCTCAGCTGGTAAAGAATCTGCCTGCAATGCGGGAGACCTGGGTTCGATGCCTGGGTTGGGAAGATCCCCTGGAGAAGGGAAAGATCCCACTGCAGTATTCTGGCCCGGAGAATCCCATGGACTGTGCAAAAAGAGTCGGACAAGACTGAGTGACTTTCACGTCACTAAAACTGCTATAAAAAATAAAATCTTTTTTTTTTTTTTTTAAACCCCAGCTATATAGGTATACACCAAATGTGGGAGACCCACATGTTTTTTGGGGTGTGACCTCGGCCTTCTCACAGCTCACTGAGACACACGCGTTTATCGAACACAACGCTGGACTTGGAGCTTTGTGTCCCAGGGAATAACTCTCTCTGTAAGATGCTCAGTAGGTTCCCCAAGGTTCAGCTGGCCCTGAGGACCAGCATCCCTCCCGCCAATGAGAGAGCAAGAATCCAGGGATCACAAGAAAATCAAGCCTGTTACTATGTAAGCGAGCATCACATGACACGTGGTATATCACAGAGTGACAGTTTATGACAGCGGTAGGCATTTCTGTGCATGTTTTTGATATTAAGCTTAGCATCCTGTGCAATGGTAAGCATGCTCCCCCACCCCCCGTTTTTTCATTCAACACGGCTCCTAAAGCTATTTATAAGAAATACACGCTTCAAGTTATAAGGGCTGATTTTTAGGGTCTGTGGATATCTCCTAGAATCTTGAGTTTAGTTATGGATAATGACAGGATGTGACTCTCTTGAAACTTTGTTCATTAGATTCACGAGGTGTTGTGTCTGAGACGAGTAAGAGAGTTAATTGTATTTATAATGAAATTCATTAGAGCATAAATAAAATACATTAATATTTTATTCGTTATGATGAAGGGCTGCAGGGCAGGCCAGTGCCATGCTGGGAACAGGGAGTTTGAGCTATTGCTCCATTTTGGCACCTTCCCTGCTCCTTTGTTCAGATACACTGGGGCCCAGGGGCACTCACACAGGCACGCTTGTGCTGCACGTCTACACCGAGGCCCCTCGTGCAGCAGGAGGAAGAATAGTGTCCACGTGACACATCCTTTCTGGAAGCAAACACATGTCAGGTGTGATCTAATGGAACCTCCATTCCTTGGGTATAACAATAGAAACAGAGAGACCCCAAGTGGTCTGACGTTCTGTGGGAAACAGGAGGCCCAGGTCCTACTGAGAGATGCCCTGTGTAGCTGGGAACCTTCTCGGTAGGTTCTGTGCCCTCTGCCTGGGCTCCCCTTCCTTCAGGAGAGAAGGGGTCCTGGGAAGGGGCTGCTCTTGAAGCTCAACGAAGCACCTTCCAGCCTTCCTCATGGGGGAAGGAGGAGGAGCAGGTGAAGACCCTGCCCCCACCCCCCGTCCTGCAGAGATCCCTGTGGACTTCCTGTGTGTGTCATCCCAACCCTGATGCACCTTTTGGTCACCTCTGTGTATTTGCTTGGGCTCCTCTCGTGGCTCAGTCAGTAAAGAATCTGCCTGCAGTGCGGGAGACCTGGGTTCGATCCCTGGGTTGGGAAGATCTCCTGGAGGAAGGCATGGCAACCCACTCCAGTATTCTTGCCTGGAGAATCCCCGTGGACTTTACCCTGCCAGGCTCCTCTGTCCATGGGGTTGCAAAGAATTGGACATGACTGAGCGACTAAGCACAGCGGAGCATACCTTAGAGTGGGCTTCCCTGGTGGCTTCCTGGTAAACACATTTATTTGAAAACAAAAACACATATGGCAAAATCATAAACGGGAACCCACCTCATTTGCCATAAATAGACAGCAACTTTTTAAATAAATACTTCACTTGAATATCCGAGCTCCCAGGAGGACAAGTGAAACTAGCCATCCTAATGCAGTCTCCTTTCCCTCTTTTCCTTGCTGGAAGGCTTGGATACTAGTTAAACCATCATTAGGCAGTCTCAGCATCTGCTTGAAAACCTCTTCTCTTGGGATCCTCCTTGTTATGTTCTTTTTTTTTGTTCTCATTGCATCCGAGACCAGTCAGTTCTCTCTGTGAATAAAACCAGCGAGAACACTTCTGTGTACATTTCAAAGCATACAGGGCACAGAGAATGCTGGCTGGGCTGAGGTGTGTTAATTCATCAACGGGTGGGGGGGAAACCTCTTGTCAATATTTGCAGAGAAGAGAAGTCTCCACAAAGTAGAAAGGCCACATTATGGAAATGGAATGTTTTGTGCAGAGAGAAGTTTTAGAATCAGAGAAGGTCAGTGCAGAGGCTCAGAGGGCGAAGTACTTGTACATAAGAATACGGCAAAGGCCAGTCTACTGACTGAGAAATAAAATGAGACTTTGTAACCTAGCCCTCCCCGTGGCCCCAGAGTCCCATGTGAGGAAACAACAGGCATTTCCCAGGGATGGTTTTGTGGAAAAATCTAGATGTTTATGCCAGAAGGAGCTCGGGGAGAACCACTGCCATGAATCACCACAGTGTCCTGTGTTCTGAAATGGATGGGCTGCTTTGTTCCTCTTCAGTCAAAAAGGATTTAAGGGAGGGTGGCTGAACCAATAGCTTCTATTTTTTAAAATGAAGTTTAAAAATATTTATTTGTTTGCTTGTTTGGCTGTGCTGGGTCTTAGTGTTACACACGGGATTTTTAGTTGAGGCGTGCAAGCTCTTAGTGGCAGCTTGTGGAACCTAGTTCCCTGACCAGGGATCAAACCTGGGCCCCCTGCTTTGGGAGTGTGGAGTCTGAGCCACTGGGACCACCAGGGAAGTCCCAATAGCTTCTTAAATTTTGGACAAGCTGTGTTCAAATCCTAGCTTACCGTTTGCTGTGTGACTTTGGGCTTGTCATTTAACCTCTCTGGGCCTCAATCACCTCAGCTGTGAAACGAGGTGGAAACATCAGTACCTCCCTCATGTGGCTGTTTCGAGGACTAGATCAGTTAACCTGTCGGTAGGGTACTAACAGGGCTTCCCTGGTGGCTCAGACAGTAAAGCATCTGTCTGCAGTGTGGGAGGCCTGGGTTCAATCCCTGGGTTGGGAAGATCCCCTGGAGAAGGAAATGGCAACCCACTCAGGTATTCTTGCCTGGAAAATCCCATGGACGGAGGAGCCTGGTAGGCTATTGTCCATGGAGTCACAAAGAGTTGGACACGACTGAGCGACTTTAATTTTCTTTCAGGGTACTGACAGGGGCTTCCCAGATAGCTCTACTGGTAAAGAATCTACCTGCCAATGCAGGAGATACAAGAGATGTGGGTTCAATCCTTGGGTCAGGAAGATCCCTTGAAGAAGGAAATGGCACCCCATTCTGGTATCCTTGCCTGGAATAAATTGCATAGACAGAGGAGCCTGGTGGGCTATGGTCCACAGGGTCTCATAGAGTTGCACGCAACTGACTGCACACAGAGAGGGTACTGGCAACAGAGCTGGCCTTAGAAAGTACTCCATTGATGATGTTGTTCAGTCTGTCAGTCATGACTGACTCTGCAGCCCCATGAACCCCATGAACTGCAGGACGCCAGGCTTCCCTGTTCTTCACCATCTCTAGGAGTTTGCTCAAACTCATGTCCATTTGCAATGATGCCATCTGACTAGCTCATCCTCTGTCTCCCCCTTCTTCTGTACTCAATCTTTCCCAGCATCAGGGGCTTTTCTGATGAGTCGGGTCTTCACATCAGGTGGCCGTTGGCGTTAGTGATCATTATTGTTCATGAACCATCGGCAGGCTCAGATCTGGCTGTCAGGAGACACTGGCCTTTTCCCAGCCATGCTCGAGAATGTCTTGTGTGATCAGTCAAATGAAACATTTTCTCTTTGGTAACCGGAGCAGTGATTTTGCAAGCAATTGTGCATCCTCAAGAAGGAGGGCATGAGAGACGGGGGTGACCATGTGCTGATACATGGCGTAGCACAGGGGCTAGGAATTCGCACTTTGCCATCAGACACGTTGTGGTTTGAACTTGGTCACTGCTACTCACCAGGGCAATCCTGGAGAAGTTATCTACACTCAAGTGTAAAGGAAAGTTGGTAAATGCTCCTGGCTCAGAGGGCTGCTCAGAGACTCAACAGGACAATGATGAAGAAAAGTTCTTGGTACACGGTAAAGCTTGAGTTAAGTGAATTTGCTGCTGCTGCTGCTGCTAAGTCGCTTCAGTTGTGTCCGACTCTGTGCGACCCCATAGACGGCAGCCCACCAGTCTTCCCCATCCCTGGGATTCTCCAAGCAAGAACACCGGAGTGAATTTAGTGATGATAATTCAGTCAAAAGCAGCCCACGGCTGAGGAATTTGCCTCCTGATTATTGGCCCTGTAATCCGTCATCCCACCAAACAGCAGACTCAGACCAACTGCAGGGTCAGTATTTTACTCCGATCCTGACTTTGGGTGACATCCTGCCATTTTCCCACCCTAACCACTTCCAGTCACCCCTCAGCCTGCTGACAGGGTCCCAGAGCCTTGGAGAGCCAGTCCCAGTGGCCAGGCTTTGAGAGGAGCTGGGTGTCAGGAGCAGGTCTTGGGTGGAGATGGGGGCTGTAAGCAGGAGACTGGACCACCTCCCCGCTGCCGCTGGAACCCTGATTCCTGTTTCCATGCCGCATGGGGGTGGGCAAGGGCCCCAGCTGCAGCTGCAGCCTTCCCTCTGTTAGGAGAGGAGTGAGTTGCCCGACCCGGGGGCTGGAGAGAGGCGCTGAGCACGCTCAGCACGTCCTTTCCCCTTTGAGAGCACCCTGTCCCAGGAAGAATACTTCCTGCCCACACTGTAGCCCACTCCCAGCGGTTTAGAGAGGTGGGCCCCTGGTGGGAGTGGTGGCGGGGAGAGGCCTGCAGAGGCCCAGACCCACCCTGTGACGGGCTGCAAGTTCATGCCCCAGTGGCCTCTCAGGAGCCTTGCACGTGGTCCCTGATCTCCTACCCCATGGCTCCTGTAGGGATGAGCCGCTGTGCATGGAATATTACTCAGACAGAAAAAGGAACACAAATCAGAAAATTATTACAGAATAGACTGTTCGGCCTTTGGGACAGAGACTGTATCTGTTTTGTTCACTTACCCCCTGGGCCTAATGTAATAGGTATCCAATAAACCTATATTGAATAAATAACAGAAAAGTATGTAGCTGGTCTGTGAATATACCACCTGTACAAAGATGTTTGTTGCAGCATTATTTATCAATGTAATAGTGAAAAATGATTTTTTATAGTCTGGTGAGAAGTTTGTGGTATTGAATATGATGCTGCTGCTAAGTCGCTTCAGTCGTGTCCGACTGTGTGACCCCATAGACGGCAGCCCACCAGCCTCTGCCATCCCTGGGATTCTCCAGGCAAGAACACTGGAGTGGGTTGCCATTTCCTTCTCCAATGCATGAAAGTGAAAAATGAAAGTGAAGTCGCTCAGTCGTGTCCTACTCTTAGCGACCCCATGGACTGCAGCCCACCAGGCTCCTCCATCCATGGGATTTTCCAGGCAAGAGTACTGGAGTGGGGTGCCATTGCCTTCTCCAGAATATGATGAAATGGATGCTATTATTAGAATCAAGGTGAGGACTATAAAAAACCATTAGAAACTTATGGAATATAAAGGAAAAGGGTATAAATGAAATCTAATAATACTGTGATTAAAACAATATAAACATGGAAATTTGTATGGATTAAGACTGGAAGCCATGCTTAGAAATAAAGCTATTATTGTGTAAACTCAGTGGGCTTATGAGCAATGAAGAAACTCATTTGATAAAGTTTTATAGTGGATTCTAGAATATTTTCTGAAAATCTTTTAAAGAAATCCTGGCAGTACTTTCTAAACAGATGAGCCAGTTGTTTGCTGTTTTCCAGGGTCTGTTTGGTGAGCTGTGAAAGGTCCCTTTGGACGGGGGGGCTTCTGAAAATTTCCATCTCTGCACGTCCTGGTGCAGAGCAGTTAGGACCTGACAAAGTTATTCTTGGCAAATGTGATCTGTCTGAGTTCTCAGCACAAAGAGCCTCCAGCAGCTGAGGTGCTAGAATCTGTGCTGGTAAAACCTGGTCCAGAGTGGGGATCTAACAGAGGGCTTTTCAGGCTTTTATTTCCAAGTCTGTTCCTTCTCCTCTTCCTCTTCTCTCTTTTCGATTTTGGTAAACAACCCAGGGGTGTATCCTGCACTCTTCCAGGTCCATGTGGTTGGAACACGGGGAAGGATGGCTTCTCCCGATTCCTCCCCTACCCTGCTCTGTCCCAGCCCAGCCCAGACCTGTGCCCTGCCCCCACCCCAGCCACGGGGCTGCCCTCATCCGCCCCTCCCACCCTGGCACCCGCCTGTGGTCTCCCAGAGGACCCCAGCCCTCTGCGCCTGCTCTCACACCTCCTCCCGGTGGGCCACCCGTGTCCTTAATGCCACAGCTCGATTCTGTGGGACCTGCTGGTGTCTTGCCCGAGCACTTGGGGAAACTTACTTCTGTAACTGCAGCTTCGCACTATCCTGGGCTTCGTTTGCAGCAACCGCACCCTGGGACACCAAAATAGGTCTCTGAGGAGGTCCAGGTGGGGCTGGCCTGGGCACTGCCCCACACAGCCAGGGCGCCAGGGCACAGAGGGCCCCAGCGTCACCAGGTCGGGCAGAAGCCAAGTGGGGCCACTGGGAGCAATTCTACCATGGCTCCTGGTGGGCCCTTCCTTCTCCCCAAATTTCTGGGCCTTCCACTTAGGTAAGTTAGAGTAGACTCCTGCAGGTCAGCTTTGGGGGCTGACAGACGAGAAGGAACTTAGTCTTTATCTGACCCCCTTTTATTTCCCAGTGCCGCCGTTTACTTGGGCAAGTTTGTATGTGTGATTTTTTTTTTTTTTTGGCTGCGTGGCATGTGGAGCTTTCCCAACCAACCAGGTATCAAACCCATAACCCCTGCATCGGAAGCATGGAGTTTTGACCACTGGACCACCCGAGAAGTCTACCTGGGCAAGTTTAATAACTGCTCTCACCTATTCAGTGCCAGCTGGGTATATGCTGAGAGTTTTGTACGCTCCATTCTCTGCAGTCTTCTCCACAGCTCTGTACTCTTCAGAGATGAGGCCCAGAAAGGGCAAGCTACTGGCCCAGGGACACCCAGCTTGCAGTTGGTGAAGCCAGGATCCAAACACAGATGGATTTTCCTCCCAAGCTGCTGACTTCATCCTTACCCTGCCTTCCCTCCTTTTGTCCCGCTAAGCCAGTTTCCCTCACAAAGCAGCAAAAAGACTACAGACCATGGTTCTTTCTCCAAAAATCTGAGCTACAAAAATTCTGGCCTCTGAAAGTTGTTTTTTTCTTTTTTAAACATTACTTCTAGCTCCAAAACGTATCTAGTGGCAAAACCTGACCTGAGCTGCCACGAGGCTGTTTGTGGTCTTGAATTGTCTCACTGTCAATCTTCATGTGTTTTACTGAGGAAATCGTAATAAGTTGGATTGTGGGTCTGCCCTGGAATCTTCTGGAGGTACAAGATGGTGCATAGAATATACACTGTGGTGTTTCTCTAGAATCCAGAAAATTCTGAATTCTGAAGTACATCTGGTCCCAAGGGATTCAGATAAGCCCCATGAATCTGTATTAAACTGCCCACTAACCTCACAGGGGCCCGGTGCTCACCCACCCCCTGCAGGAACTCGTCAGATGTAGGCAATTTGGTCATAAAGGTCAAAAGTTGATGCTCTTTGACTCAGCAATTCCTCTTCTAGGAATTTCTTCTGAGGATTTAGGAATAAGGATATTCATCCCAGCAAAAATCTAGGGACAGCCTACACATCCCAAACTAGAGAAACAGTTAAAATAAGAGCTGGTACACTCATACAGGGGAACGTGATGTAACCATTAAAACTACTTCTTGCCTTATAAATTTAGTACTGTGGAAAAATACTAAGTGGCCAGGGTGTGGGGAACCCAAATTACAAAATGGTCCGTACTATATGGTCCCATTTTTGTGAAAGGGGGCGAGAAAACGACAAGAAAGAACAGTGTCAGTGCATTTGCACTCCTGGAAGAACCGTTGCCTGCTTTGCATCTCTCTCCTAGACAAAGGGCGGCCCCGTGCTGTCAGAGCGCTGAGCTGGCTGAACTGGCTTTTGATCTGTGATAATGAAGGACACCGTCTGTCCATCCTTATGTCACTAGGACCCTTCCTGTCCTCATCCCTGCTCTCCCAGAGTGAGGGGCCCGGGCTCAGGTGGCCAAAGCCCCCAAACAGATTTTAGTTGGGCAGTTTCCACAACCTGATGTGGGGTCATTCAGGGATTCTTTTCACCCATTCCTTCAACAAAGGTCTTTTATTTGCGGAGCACCGCGCTTGATGCCAAGGGTGTGGAAATGAACAAGACGAGAGGCTGTGGCTGTGTCTATTCATCTCTGTCTGCCATGTTTAGCACGGGACCTGGCACCTCCTAGGTGGGGCTGGCCAGACGAGTGATGGATGAACAGGGTCCCTGTCATGGTCTAAGGAGGGAAAGAGATGAAGAAATAAGCTTGAGAAAGTGTTGTTGGTGGCATGTCCCAGGGCGGGGGGGCTCGGAGCACGGGAGGGAAAATTTATTCTCGGGGGAGGGGGATGGGATGTCTGGTGCTAACTCAGCCTTTATTGGTTTCACAAGCACACTCTCTGGAAGGATGATCTCATCACACCGAACTGCATGGTTAAGTCCAGCTCAAAGAACAAGCTTATTCAGTGCCTCAGAGCAAATAGGGTGAATGAATGCCTGTGAGGAGCTGGGACAAAGGGGCCCTCCTGTACATCCCTAGTAAAGGCTGGTGACAAAAAAAAAGACAATTTAGTCTCTTGCCTACTCAACCCAGCTGGGTCTCTTCTCCTTTGCTCTATCAAGTCAAGAGGACAGTGGGAAGGGGCAGAATCCTGGGGAATTCACAGGTGGAACCAATTTACTTTTCAGAATCCTTTCCCTGCCCTAAAAATTCCTTGCAATCTGTTTATCCCTCCCTCCCCCAAACCCCTGACAACCAGTGATCTTTGTGCCATCTCCATAGTTTTGCCTTTTCCAGAATATCATCCAATTGGAGGGGCATCCCTGGTGGTCCAGTGGCTAGGACTCACTCTCCCAATCCAGGGAGTTTGATTCCTGGTCAGGAAACTAGACCCCACATGTCGCGACTAGGAGTTCAAATATTGCAACTGCAAAAAGATATCCTGCATGCCACAACAAAGACTGAAGATCCCAGTATAGGATCTTTTCACATGGGCTTCCTTCACTTAGTAATATTATGCGTTTAATGTCCCTATGTGTCTTTTCATGGCTTGATGGCTTGTGCCTTTTTAGTACCGAATAGTATCCCATTCAAAGAAGGCAATGGCACCCCACTCCAGTGTTCTTGCCTGGAGAATCCCATGGACGGAGGAGCCTGGTGGGCTGCCGTCTATGGGGTCGCACAGAGTCGGACACGACTGAAGCGACTTAGCAGCAGCAGCAGCAGCATTCCATTGTCTGAATGTACCACAGTTTATGAGTTCCTCCACCTGCTGAAGGACATCTTGATTGCTTTCAGGTTTTGGCGATTGTGAACAAAGCCTCCATAGACACCAGCATGCACATTTTTGTGCGGACATAAGTTTCCAACTCCTTTGGGTAAATCCTGATGGAATAACTTGGTTCGTGGCCATTCTGCTTCCTGGTTCATGACCCAGCAGGAAGGACCTGGAGAGGAGACGCACAGTCAAGGGCAGGACCAGAGGTGATGTGGATCTGGGCACCAACAGACAACTGGGATTTTAAAAGGTTTGTAAATCAAAGATAATATCTTCATTGCCTGCTTCATAGAACTGTGGGGGGTGGGTGTGTCAAGTGAGAGAACGGGTACAAGAATGCCCAGTTAAATGTAACGTGTGAACCTGTGAGGTTTGAGGTTTTATATTTGTGCAGTACCCATTTTGCCACTGTTCCAGTTTTTAAACTTTATTGAATTTTTTAAATTTTATTTTTTATTGAAGTGTGGTGAATTTACAGTGTTGTGCCAATCCCTGCTGTATAGCAAAGTGACTCAGTTATACACATATACTTAATTTAAAAAAATATTTATGCTTATTAAAATTAGTCTTTTAACAAGTAGTTCCAGAGTGCCTGCTCTGTGCTGGAAACCAGGTTCTGGGGTTTCAGTGATAAACTGAAGGATTCACTCACCTAGATCTGACTTTCCATTGAGAGCCCCTCGCCCACTTCAAATGACAATACACGTGGAGGTGCAGATGTAAGCTAGACGCTCTGAGGACACCAGAGGCACTGGGGTATCTGGCCTTCATGGCGCAATGAGTAGCGGACACATGCAAGGGGACGTGGGCAAGGGAAGCCCCATGTCAACCTGGAGCCTTCCTGCATCGCCCTCCCAAACCTGAAGAGTTTCCTCTTGACCTTTTGGAGGTAGTCAGAGAGACGGCTGTCTATCCACCAATCAGAAAATACAGCTACCTGTAGATTCCTGATCACCATGAGGTCACTTCAGTTCTTTAAATTGGGTTTGTGGGTTCCCTTCGCTTAATAACAATTCTAACTATGCACTGAATGCTCTAGATATTATTCCAGACACCATTCTAAACTGTTTACATGCAGTAACGCATGTAAAATTCTCACAACTCCATGAGGGTAGGTCCTGTATTATTCTTTTCATATTCAGTTTTTCAGATGAGGATGCTGAGGTAGAGAAAGTGAAACAGCTTGTCAAAGGTCCCAGCTGATAATCCGCAGGGTTAGGATATGAACCCAGGCAGACTGAACTCAACATTCATTCTCCTAACCTCTAGACTTTGGCATCTTTGATGATACCACAGTGTATAGAATACAGGCCACGTACAGGAGGGGTTCAGGCCTAATAGAGGGAGGCAGGCCTATAAATAAGTAGCTATACTGTGATGCAGTCAGAACTGCGATCATGGTGTGTGTCTGATGGTGGAGGAATGTTGAAGGGGAGGCTGCCCAGCAAGTGTCTGTCTGCCTTCCTCTTTCCCTTTCCTTCCCTCTTTGGCTCTGTTCCTGCCTTTCCGTCTTCCATCTCCAAATATTGATTGAGCATTTATGATATACAAAGATACGGACCAGGCTATAAGATACACAGGGTCCTGCCCCAGTGGATCTCTGTCAAACGGGGAAAGCAGAGAGTAAGCAGTAATTATACGGATCCCATGAGGCTTGTATAGATTTATCAAATTGTCTTGGCGTAGTACATAAAGTCCTCAGTTCTGGGAATGCCCTTAGTCCTGGGTAAATGGGACGATTGGTTATCCTACCTGTGTGAAGGGGAAGCATGAATTATTAACTTCTGTTTGATTTACTTGTAAATTTGGTCATTTGACTTTTTTTTTTTTTTTGGCTGTGCCACGTGTACTCAAGATCTCAGCTCCCTGACCAGGGATTGAACCCAGGCCATAGCAGTGAAAGCCCAGAATCCTAACCACTAGGGCCCCAGGGAACTCCTTTAATTACTGTTTTTACATGGACTTTCTTTTGATCATTTGAGAGGTTAGATGATGCTTTTGATAGTTTTTAACCAGATGTATCTACTTGTTTGTGAATCAGTGGCTTCTGTCTATTGGCAGAATTTGTCTACTGAGGCAGAAGAGTGGACATTAGAATTACCTGGAGGGAGGAGGGCCCTTTAAAGTAGCCTAAAAATACCAAAGATTTTCTCCTGTCTTTTCCTGAAAGTTTTATGTTTTGCATTTAAGTCCATGACCCATTTTAGAGTTAATTTTTGTATTAAGTGTACAGTTTAGGTTGAGAGGGAGCTTTTTATTTTCAATTTCCTTAACAGTTGTGAAAGTGAAAGTCTCTCAGTTGTGTCTGACTCTTTGTGACTCCATGGACTATACAGTCCATGGAATTCTCTAGGCCAGAATACTGGAGTGGGCGTTCCCTTCTCCAGGGGATCTTCCCAACCCATGGATCAAACCCTGGTCTTCCACACTGCAGGTGGATTCTTTACCAGCTGAGCCACAAGGGAAGCCCTAACAGTTGTAGGCATATTCAAATTATCTAGTTCATATTGAGTGAGTTGTAGTTGTGTTTTTCAAGGAATTGGCCCATTTTTATCTAAGTTGTCAGATAATCTGTATTCTCAATAGCTTTTTAAAATTCACTTTCCTCTATTAGTTCCTTTCACACTGAAAAGAGATGCCAATTCCTACCCCAACAGATACCTTCCCCACCCTCTTTCAGGCCATGGAGCTGAGAAATGACAAAAAGCATTATTCTGTATCTCAACCCAGAGCCAGCATCTGGGCTGCCAGGCAGAGCCCGGGATGTGGCAGTCCCAATGTGAGCTGACAGGTTTTCAGGGAAGCAGCTGGCTTTGGGGGCTTCCCAGGTGGCACAGTGGTAAGAATCCCCCTGCTAATGCAGGATATGCAAGAAATGTGGGTTCAACCCCTGGGTCAGGAAGATCCCCTGGAAGAGGGCATGGCAACCCACTCCAGTATTCTTGCCTAGAAAATTCTATGGATAGAGGAGACTGGCAGGCTACAGTCCAGGGGGTCCCAAAGAATCAGACATGACTGAGCACACACACTACAACACACAGCAGGCTTTGAGCTTCTCTAAAGTGTCCTGGAATCCGAGAGGGATGAAGACCCTCTAAGTCTGGGGTCCCCAACCTCTGGGATCTAATGCCTGATGATCTCAGGTGGAGCTGATCTAATAATAATAGAAACAAAGTGCACAGTAAATATAATGAACTTGCATTACTCTGAAACCACCCCGCCCCCGTTTCATGGAAAAACTGACTTCCAAATTTTTGGCTCGTGCCAAAAAGTTTTTGGGGACCACTACTCTAAGTCACCCAAGCCTCCCTGGAATGACCTCAGAGGAAGGGAGATACTCCAGGCCCCTTCCTCTCGACCAAGTTTGAGAAGAAATGCTGGGGACCCTGGACACCACTAGGTGGCGCCCTAAACACACAGTTGCTTGCAGTGGCCAATGGTGGCTCCAGGCAGCTCAGCTCAGTGAGAGGAACTCTAGAGTTCAGAGCCTGCAGAGACCCCCCCACCAAGAGCACTGGGCTGGTGGAGTTTGCAGCATTTCTCAGACTTCCCCTGCAGACAAAGGTGCTAAAAGCTTGAGAGGGTGGAGCTGGCTTAGAGATGTCAGAATCACCAAAGAGGAGCTGCGGAGACAGGGCGTCCACCGGGAACCTCTGTCTGATTAGGAAAAAGTGACGCCCAGCAAGTCCTGGAGCAGAATCTGGAAGAATCTACCTGTCTTCATCCAGGTCTGGGTCCCCCACACCACCCTCTTGCCCCAATACCATCTGGCCAATCTAGCTCCCTTATTAAGTAGAGTCCTCTGGAGTCCATGGGGAGGCTGAGATTGGTTGTTTTAGCATCTGTCTGTAACCGAGCACCTTGGCCAAGTGTTAGGCGTGCATCATCTTTGCTAGATTCTGGACTAAGTCTCAATCCTGACTCCACCGCTCGCAGGCTCTGCAACCTTGTAAAGTTCCTTAACCTCTGTGAGCCTCAGGTTCATGTCTGTCGCATGGGGATGACGGCACCCATCTCATAGTGTCGTGACACTCTAGGTGGATGTGCAGGACAAGTTAGTAAGTAAGCAGAGTAAGTGAGCCCTCGACGGATGACGGCACTTTTATTATCGCTCTTGTTACTAGTTTCTGTGCCTGTCCGGCTCCAGCCCCAACAGTACATGTATCTGTTTCCTCCTGCTGCTATAACAAATGTAGTGGCTTAAAACAGTGCAGATCTATTCTCTTAAAAGTTCCAGTGACCAGAAGTCTATGATAAAGGTGTTGGCAGACTGAGTTCTTTCTGGATCCTTCCCAGAAGCATTTGTTTCCCCAGCTTCCACAAGTCACCCACATTCCTCAGCTCAGGACCCTGTTCTCACATCCCTCCAACCTCTTGCTTCTATTGTCACATCTCCTCCACCTAACTCCCATCCTGTATCCTCCCTTTAAAAATAAAAGTCTTCACTGAATTTGTTACAATATTGCCACTGTTTCATGTTCTGGTTTTTGGCCACATGTGAGATTTTAGCTCCTTGGCAGGGATTGAACTGGCACCTCCTGCATTGGGAGCTGAAGTCTTAGCCACCAGACTGCAGGTGAAATCACCTTCCCTCCCTCTTTTAAGGATGTTTTTTTTACCTCAGACCCATTCAGATAATCCAGGATAATGTTGCCATCTCAAGCTCTGTACCTTAATGTTACCCAGTGAGCAAGGGAGCAGTTTGTGAGAGGCTCCAGGGAAAGTTCTCTCTTCCACAGGGCAGAAATGAAAATGACAATCACTCAAGCAGTAGGTGTGTAGAATATGACATATGCAAAAGATTTTCATCACAACTTTGCCTGTAACTGTGAGCAACTCGAAGAAACTGTAGAATTTGGTTAAGTACCTGTTGGCCTATCGATAAAAGATGACCTACTGTTACTTGAAATTATATGGTGTCTATAAGACATGAAGAAAAGTTTAGAGAATAATATTAAGAGCAAAAAAGATGCTCAAAACTGTGTGTGTGTGTGCACGCGTGCTGTGATTATGACAATGTAAACATTATGTGGGTTTATCAGAATTGAATGAGAAGGCCTTTATTAATAAATGGAAATAATTGCTTTGTAAGGCTGCTGGGATTTTGAGTAGTTAAAAATACACTTTAAACTATTCTACAGTGGACTCTATATTTTATTTTCCTTAAAGACATTCCCCCCCACCACCATTTATTAAAAAATGGAAATAATTACTTTGTAAGGCTGCTGGGATTTTCAGTAGTTAAAAATACACTTTAAACTACTCTACAGTGGACTCTATATTTTCCTTAAAGACATCCCCCCCCACCACTGTTACTGCAGTAATTTCTGAACAGGCAGACCAATTGGTTGCCATTTTCCAGGCCATGCTTGGTGGTCACATTATCCTGATTTCCCTGGCAGTCACACTCCACTCTCATGGATTCCAGGCTTCAGAGGGACGCTGTGTGTGGCAGAGTGGAGGGACAGAAAGGGACCAGGTGTCCCAGATCTCAGTGAGCTGCTGGCCCGCGCTCCTGCCCTCCTCCCGGGTGGGCCTGTGTACTTCCCAATTGTTCAACACAGCTGGGATTGGACCTTGGGTGGAGGCAGAAAGCACCTAAAGCTCAACCCTTTCCATGATTTCTCCTCGGCTTTCATCTCATTTTAACAGCACTATAAAGTCAACATATTACCTTTAAAAGGTGTTGAAAAGAGCCACTTTTGGAAACTGTGCTCTGTAGAAACAACTTTTTCTTATGCTCCCCTCCCTTGGCCTTTTCCCCATCTCTTGCCCATTTTTTCCTACCATGATTTTTTCTAGAGGTGTGACCCTCAAATTTAGGCTGTATTGGATTCATGGGGAGGGACCAGTTTTTTCTTTTTTTTTTTTAATGCAGGTTCTTGAGTCTCACTTCCAGAGGCTGCTTTAGTCCAATTCCTGAGTGGGTCTTTGTATCTACATTTTTACCAAGCTCTCCAGGTGACTGTATAGCCACTGGATTTGAGAACCCCTGCTTGCATTTTAGGGGTGCTCTGGACAAACTCAGAGAAGATACAGAGATGAGACCATCTGAAGAGAATCAACACTGCTTGTTTCCTTTTCTTTCAAATGCATAATCAAACACCTGAACAACATGAAAACAGTATTTGCAAATTATGTATCCAATGCAGGGTTAATCTCTAAAATATATAAAGAACCCAAACAACTCAATAACAAAAAAGCAAACAATCTGATTAAAAAACTGGCAGAGGATTTGAATAAACACTTCTCCAAAGAAGACATACAAATGGCCAAGAGCTATATGAAGAGGTATTCGACATCACTAGTCATCAGGGAAATGAAGTAAAATCCACAATCAGGGACTTTGCTGGTGGTCCGGGGCCCAGATTCAATCCCTGATCAGGGAGCTAGATCCCATATGCTGCAACTAAGACCCAGAATAGCCAAATAAATAAAAACCATGTATGGAGTATGGAGGTCCTTCAAGAAATTAAAACTAGAACTACCATATGATCTAACAATTCCACTTTTGAGTATTTATCTGAAAGAATTAAAAATACTAATTCAAAAAGATATATGCATTATAGCATATATCACATTCATTATAGCACTGTTTCCAATAGCTAAGACATAGAAGCAGCCTAAGTGATGGATGAATGGATAAATACTTTTGTTGTATATTTATACAATGGAATATTATTCAGCCATAAAAAAGAATGAAATCTTTCCCATTTGCAATAACATAGATGGATCTTGAGATCATTATGCCAAGTCAAATAAGTTAAAGAGACAAATACAAATAAGGATGATATCACTTATATGTGAAATCTAAAAAAACAACAATAACAAAAAGCAGCTCAGAAGCAGAGGAAGTGGAGGAATCAATGGGTAAAGTGGATCAAAAGATTCAAATTCCAGTTACAAACAAAGTAAGTCATGGGGATATAATGTACTGTATATTTGAAAGCTGCTGTGAGAGTAATTTTTAAAGTTCTCATCATAAGAAAAAATTTATATATTGACTAGACTTATTGTGATTATTTCATAATATATACACAGTATTGTGAAATACAATGTATTTAACAAATATTGAATCATATTGTACACCTGAAACTGATATGTTACATGTCAATTACATCTCAATTTAAACAATGACTTGTGACTTGCCCATTCAAAGGAACTTTGGTAAAGGTTTATATGCATCTGATTTGGGTCAAAATTAAGTAGCCAAGCTGAAGACTGTGCCCTCGTGGAATGACAAATTGCTTGTGCTCAAAAGATGCTTTTACACAAGTGCTTGAGATCTTGACCAAGGTTCACAGTTCTTTACAATTAGATGAAGGCATAGACTTTGATGATTCAATCATTTTTAGAATGTTTTGTTTTTTTTATAATGAGAATGTAATACTATTTACATGTTTTCACTGATTCTAAGATGCTGCACCTGCCCCCTCTACACACACTTGTAGCAGCTGTGTGATTGGAATGCCTTATGATCAATGTCTTATTGACACAAAGTCAGAACTTGGTTGTCATTGTCATTACCTCTGATCACAGTCAGAGAGCGGCACCCTTGAAAGAAACTCTCTCTCACTGATGCCATTGATCACCTGCAGGGCAACTTCAGGTTGAAAATATGAACCCTGACAGCACTGAGTTGAAAATCACTAAGATTTGGATTCTGTGAAGAATTTTTGAGAATAACTTAACCAATTTCTTTCAGTTATACTTTCCTCTTTAGGTGTGCCCAAGGGCCACATGTGATATGTCTGAATAAGCACTTTTGATAAGGCTAAAATAAAAATGTTAAGAGCTAAAGCACTGGGTCATATGTTAGTTGGCAGCATTTTTTTTCTTTCTTAGTTGTACGTGAAACAGTGGTGCTTCTTATAACTGATGGCGTCTTAGATACAATGAAATGAAGGAACAGCTCACACGTAGCACTCCTTGCTTGCCAGGCATGAGCATTCTGTATGCACAAACTTATTCAAATCCTCATGATTGTTAGCCCATTTTACAGATAAGGAAACTGAGGCACAGAGCTAAGGTCACACAGCCAGAGACTGGTAGAGCTGGGTGGGGTTCCCACTCAGGCAGTCAACTCCAGGGTTCAGACTCAGAAGCTTCACTGCAGGACCTGATGTAGAAGGGTGTAAATTTACAATGTGTCAGGTAGTAACTAGTGAAGCATTTTCAATCCAACTGGTATTTTAGCATTTGAGCCAGCATAGAATTAATTAGGGGGAAAAGTGCAAATGTGTTGCAAAGACAATGTCAAATCTGTGAGGAGCAAAAAAGATAGTAGCCTGCCTCCAGGTTATTTCTCACCCTGAACTCCCCAGCAAGTCCTGCCTCATTCTCTATGAGCATCTCACATTAGGAAGTTTCTCTCGGTTTCTCTTTGCATTCAGTGGAATACTGAAAAGAGCAGAAACAAAAACTGTTTGGCTACTCATCTTTTTCCATCTGACATGGAAATGGGGAGTGACTTTAATTAAGACTTTTGCACAGAGGTTTGCTGCCTTTGTCAGGGGAACAGACAGTCCCAGTCTTCAGGGACAGGATTTGGGGTTGACTTATTCTTCTTTGTGAAAGATTAAGTTGACATGAAGGCAAAGGGTAAAAATGTCTATTCAGTGTTGGACCCAAGGTAAAGGCTACTGCCCCTCCCAAGTTTCCTTTACTTAGCAGATATTTTTAAAAGCCTGAATTAGTGCAGATTTTATATTATCTTACTGCTCTTACCAGCCATGATAAGATTGATCCCATGACAATGAAATTTGAGATATGGGTGACTGCAGTTGATCAGGAAGACTGAATCTTTGAAGGTGAAGACTGAATCATTTACAGGTGACAAAAGTTATAGTCTCCGTGATAAAACAGGAACAAAAGAATCAGTCTTTGTTCATGGAAAATTTCTTTTGAAAACTGTCGTTCTTCCAAGGTAAAAACGGCCATCAAAAACAGAGACTGGGATCAGAGACCTTAGAGCTATCGTTTGACCCAAGCTTCCGGCCCTCTCAGCAAGAGGATGTTCACAGACTGCCTTGGGACAGGAGCCCCAGAGAGGTGCAGAAGGCCTCACCCCCCATCCCCACCCTGCTACAGCAGCACTGTCTCTGTGACTTCCCTGCCACCATCTGCCATCTAACTTCTGCAACCCACATCTTTATGTGCATCTGAATTCTCAAAAGCCATGCAAAGATATTGCCTGGGTTCCGAATCTGCTATGCAGCATATACTCCGTCAATTCAGCCCCAATTTTTCGGAACTTTAGCCTTGGTACTTTAGCACTGACTGAAAAAAAAAGGCAGAAATTTTTAGGAAACAAATAATTTAAGGCATTAGTTTTGTATTAAGAATCAGATGCAGCTGTATTACTGAGGAAAATGTGAAATGTAGGTGACTTTTAAAGAGAAAATTAAAAGTAGCAGATTGGTTTTCATCTTCCTGGTAAGTTTCAGATGAGATACCCCCCCCAAAAAACACCCCCCCACCGTGCCCCTCCCTTCCCGAAGCCCCCAAGATTGAGTATTCATTTTTAGTTGCCCTGAGGGATACTGTTGTGGAAAAGTTTGAGAAGTTCTGCTTTACAAAGACTCCCTTGAGCCTCATAGCCATTGGTCATTAGGCAAGAAAACACAGCCAGTTCCTTCTGTCCTGGGCTGCCTTCCATTGCTGTCCACCCATGACCATGGTCTGTGCGTTGATGGGCAGGGTCTTCGGAGTTGAGGTCTCCCTTGGCAGAATGTCCCCTGTAGTTTTAGCCCAGGAGTCCATGTTGTGTGGTTTTTCAAGGCTAAATTAGAGACCACCCTAGAATTTGGGGGCTGAAATGAGGCCTTTTCCTCTCTCTGTCTCATCTGCTTTGGGGATAGTGGGGAGTCAGACCTCTGACAGGCTCAGTTTGGGAGCCCAGTGAAGCAACCAACAGAATCCATACCTCTATGCATAGGCAGAATGGAATCTTTGCAAATCTTTGAATAAAATTTTTCTTATTGTACTGGATTTTTAAAAGGAGAGAACACATTTCCATCGTCCCTCCCCTGTCTTTCACTGTCTCCCAGAGTTTGCTCAAACTCATGTCTATTGAGTCTGTGATGCCATCCAACCATCTTATCCTCTGCTGCCCACTTCTCCTCCTGCCCTCAGTCTTTCCCAGCATCAGGGTCTTTTCCAATGAGTCAGCTCACTGCATCAGGTAGCCTAAGTATTGGAGCTTCAGCTTCAGCATCAGTCCTTCCAGTGAGTATTCAGGGTTGATTTCCTTTAGGATTGACTGGTTTGATCTCCTTGCAGTCCAAGGGGCTCTCAGGAGTCTTCTCCAGCAAGGGTGTGAGAGAAGGAGAGAAACTGGGGAGAATTCCAAGGGGAGACAGCCAGCTTCTGACGTGGCTCCTAAAGACCCCCGTCTCCTGGCTGTCACATCTCTATAACTCCACTCCTCTTGAGTCAAGGCTGGACCAGGTGACTTGCTTCTGATGACTAGGATATGGCAAAGTTGATGGAATGGCACTTCTGTGATTAGGTTACAAAAGACTGTGACTTCCTCTTGCTGGCAGATTCTCACTACTGCTCTCTCAGCTTGCACCCTTCAATGAAGCAAGATGCCTTACTTGTGAGGTCCACATGTCAAGGATCCAAGGGTAGCCCCTGGCCAACAACCAGTGAGGAACTGAAGCCCTCAGTCCAACAGCCCCTGGAGAACTAGATCCTGTCAACAACCACGTGAGCTCAGGGTGGGTCCTTCCCCAGCTGAGGTTTGACTTAAGATTGCAGCGCCTGCTGATACTGTGATTACAACCTGTGAGAGACCCTGAAGCTGAGGGCCCAGCTCAGCCATGTCCAGATTCCTCACCCACAGAAATGGAGAGATAATACATATATGTTTCAAACCGTCATGTTTGGGGATAATTGGTTATGCCATGATGTATAACTAATACACAAGGGTTTTTGGTAGGGCAAACTGGAAGAAATAGTGATCATTAATCATATCATAATGTTAGTGTAGATAAAGCACTTTCTGATTGGAAAATAGTCAACTTGGTTTTGGATATGTACAATACACACATATTTCTGTTTCTGTGATCGTGTTTTAAATGGTAGTTAGCTATGATCTAAATGCTCTCCCATGAGCCACTTTAAAAAATGTTAATTAATGCATCTTCAGAAATCAGAGTCTATAATGATTTTAGTCACAATTATTTCTAGAAACAGAGAACATCAAATCCAGTACCAACCTATTAATTCTGGTGTCTCATTTTCGGAGTTTTTTTTTTTTTTTTTAAACTTATGCAAAAACTGGGATAATTCATCTTTTTTATCTCTTTAAGGAAAAGATTTGCTGGAACAAATTGACAGTACAAACCATTTAACAGAAAGAATCTTTAATTTTTAGCGTTTAAGAAGTGTTTATTTATACGTTAACAGAATTATTCACTGTTAGTAAAAATTGCCAGAGGCTCTGAATTATGATAGCCTAGATGGAGACCAGAAGTCAGGCACGGAACCAAGAGAAATGAAGGAGGTAAAATTGGCAGGCTGGTGGTAATCAGCTGGGTGTTGGGGTAAGGAAGAAGGAACTGTGCAGACATTGTATGCTGCTTAGCCACTGCCTCATCTTTCTTGCCCAAAGAGCACCATCTTGGTTCTGGTATTAGGTGGCCACTGTGACGAGAGAGAGGGTCTCTATAGGACCCCAGAAGGTGAGTCATTGTTAATCTCTGCTGTTGTGATGATTCCATTCCCTTTACCCATGACTGGCTTAGGGATGGATATATGACAAAATCCTGGCCAGTGGGATGTGAAGGAGATCACATCCTTCACAGGTGTGGGGCACCTCTGTGGAGGGTTTCTTTGCTCTTTGGAAGAGAATGGTGAGGGGAAGTTTTGCTTTCCCGCTTCCAGACATTGCTCTCCGCTTGTGTGACTTGGAACCAGGGAAAGCATCTTGGGAGAATGAGGGGAGTTGGGCTAAGAGACTGAGGATGGCCCAGTGGAAAGACAGAGGAACCTGGGCTCTCAGCACTGTGTTTGCTCCACCACATTAACCAGTCCTAGAGCTGCTGCATGTGTAGGCCTTGTTTTTATATGAAATGGAACATTTCCTAGTGGTTTAATGTATTTGGAGTTAGGTTTTCTGTTACTTGCAGCTGAAAGCATTCTGCGGTGGGAGAATTCTAGGCTAGATGTAGTTTTCTGGCTTGATTGATGGACTCATTTACTGACTGGGGAATTCAGGAAGAGAAGGTGCCAGGGTTGGGGGTGGAGAGGAATGACGGCCTGGGTTCAGAACCCATTTGTTAGAGGTGTCTGTGGGACAGCCAGGTGAGGACATCTGTGGACGTTCTGCTGTGCAGTCCTGCAGCTCAGGACTGAATTCTGAGCAGAGAGAGAGCTGTGAGAATCCTCATTCAGCGCACAGGAGATGGCTTTATCACAGCCTTGACTTGGGCTGGAGTCCAAGCTTTACCACTTGATACCTATATAAGCTAAGGCAGTTAACTTAGAGTGTAAAGTGGAAATGTGTATCTTAGCGCTTCCCAAGGAGGAATTTTACCGCAGTATAGCAGTGTGTTGTGTGTGTGTGTGTGTGTGTGTGTGTGTGAGTGTGTGAGCACGCGCTGTGCTCAGTTCAATCATGTCTGACTCTTTACAGCTCCAGGGACTGTAACCCACCAGGATCCTCTGTCCATGGAATTTTCCAGACAAGAATACTAGAGTGGATTGCCATTTCCTCCTCCAGGGGATCTTCCCAACCCAGGGATTGAACCTGTGTCTCTGGCGTCTCCTGCATTGCCAGGCAGATTCTTTACCACTGTGCCACCTGTGTAGCAGAGACTATGCTAGATCTTCACTATACCTGTTTTCCTTCACCTCTTGGATCCATGGGTAAGCCTCCCATCCCAGTGTCCCATGCTGTTAGGTGGGGTCATGTGGGTGAATTCTGATCAGTGAGATACGATGCTCTCCCTTCCCTTATCTGCCAGCTGGATGCAGAGAATCCAAGAGAGGCCCTGAGGCTCCAGGAAATGATGGAACCTTTCCATGGAAAAAGCCTGTGTCCTGGAGTGACTTTGTGGAGAATCCCCACCTGCCCATCACTTACATAAAATTGTGACATGACAATGAATAAACCTAGACCATGTTGTTTCTGCAGTAATTAGCATTCCCTGCCTTGACTCACCTACCCAGCATTCCCTGCTTTGACTCACCTACCCAGCATTCCATGCTCTGACTTACCTACCCAGTATTCCATGGCACCCAACTCCAGTACTCTTGCCTGGAAAATCCCATGGATGGAGGAGCCTGAAAGGCTGCAGTCCATGGGGTCGCTGAGGGTCTGGCATGACTGAGCGACTTCCCTTTCACTTTTCACTTTCATGCATTGGAGAAGGAAATGGCAACCCACTCCAGTGTTCTTACCTGGAGAATCCCAGGGATGGGGGAGCCCGGTGGGCTGCCGTCTATGGGGTTGCACAGAGCTGGACACAACTGAAGTGACTTAGCAGCAGCAGCATTCCTTGCCCTGACCTGCATACCCAGTATTTCCCAACATCTGATAACCAAGATGATTTAGATGGTATCCAATTACAAACTTTAAATTGTAACACACTTATTTTATAGGTATTAGAAAAAATATAGACATACACAGAAAACTAGATCACCAGTCTTATGATTTCAGAGATGTCATTACTCGGGACAAGGGCTGATTTAATGAATTGAGTCAGTTAAAAATGCTGAGTAAACACAGAACAGGTGTTAAGTGAAAATGGTAACAGTGCACACACATGCTGGCTTACTTTGTGAAGTGGTCGTGAGACTAAAAAGACATGATGCAAGCAAAGTAACTCTCCTAGGCCTGACTCATAGGAAGTGAATGATAAATGGTAGCTCTTATCATGTAGCTCACGAACCTGTAACATAGGATTTACACACTGCATCGTGTGGCCGGCTTATTGTTTACTTGGTCATCACCCCTGCTCACACTGAATGCCTTAGGAGTAGGGATCTATCTTATCTCTCACAGAATCTCTAGTACTATCTCAGTGACGGGCACCTAATGGGAAGCCAATAAATGGAGATTGGATGTTGATAATCTGGGAGTGTAACATCCTTTCTAGGGCTGCAGATTTGAATACACCGGACTATGAACCTCACACAGACAAGACCCATGTCTGGCTTAGTGCTGGGTCCAAGCACACAACCCAGTAGCTCATATATTGTTGGTGCTCAAGAAAGACTTGTTGTGAATAAACATGTTTATTTTCATCATTGTCACAGAGTATACCATCCACACGGTCCTGGACCAAGAGAACAATACTTCTCAGCTCTAGATGAGGAAAGTGAAATCTGGAGAAGCAAAGTCAAGAGATCACATAGACACAGGAATATACAGTGGGGCCTTTGAAAGTTCCACAGGATGTGGAATAATTCTTCATTGTAAAAGACTGTTCTGAGCATGGCAGGACATCTAGTATGCTTGCCAATGCCTGTTCCTACCGATGGTGTCCCAATTATTGCGCTCATCAAATATGCTCTCACAGATCTTGAAATGCTCCATAGGAAGCAGTACCCTATCTGGGAACTACTGGTCCAACCTACCCTCTGAAATAGATGAAGAAACTAAAACCTGGACAGGGAGAGAGACTTGCCCAAATGACAGAGCCAGGATTTAGACCCAAGTCTCGATATTACACCAATAATCTTTCTCCAATCATTGATAGTATGAAAGTTTAGATTAAAAAACTGAGTTTTGGGAGGGAGCAGGGGTTTGGGGTTGGTCATGACTTAGCACCCCAAGATGGTCTCAGGGCTTCTCCCACCAGCTGATGAAGTGTGGAGTCCATGGGATACCCCTCCCTTTTCCCCTCGTCCCTTCTCTTGTCTCCCAGCAGCTCAGTCTGCCTTGGGGGAGGAGGCAGCATGCAGGAAGGGGCAGAGAGTGGCTGATGAATCTCCCTCCCAGGTAAGAGCTGGCTCTGCCTCCTAATAGAACTGAGATGAGTGTGTGTATTTTAAAACAAATAAATGTTTCAGGCCCCGAAAGGGAGATGTTAATGGCTCCATTCGAATCCAGTGGAATTTATTTTCCATCAGGTCCAGACTTTCTGAGAAGCGTGGTTCAATCAAGGTTAGACATGAAGGAAGCACTTGTGGGCTGAATGGACACAAAGTCAACCCCAAAACATTCACCCACTGCACATTTCTTAATTAAATCTCCAAAGCTGCAGCTGCCTCTGGCTGGTACACAGAGACATACTAGCTTTTGCTTGCTCTTTTTGGCTTTTTCCATGGTGGAAAAGGTAATCTTTTCAAACTTGTTTTCACAATCAGCTTTGAGACAACCAGCTAACTACCTACCCAGGCTAATCCATGTGTCTCCATCGGAGAGGGTGCTTGTCAGCCAGTAATGAGAAGTTTGGCCAGCCCTTTCAAAATGATTATTTTAAACAATGAATGGTGTTTACAGAAGTGAGACTGGGAATAGAGATTCATAATAAATAGCTCGAGCAATAATTACTTATTTTCTATATTTATCGAAAATGACTACATACAGTATTGCTGTTTTCTCCTAAGAGAAAAATGCGGTAATTATCACAACTATTTATCTACTTTCCTATTTTAATGAATCGCAATTGGTATTTTTTAATTACTAGGGCAAAAAAGGAAAATGGCAATCCTTAGGTGAGATGGCTCTAGTGTCATTAAGAATGTATTTGTACATTAATATCAGTAATGGTGTGCAGAGAAAAAAATATATATGTCAGGCTTTGGGGCTTTGCAACATAGCACCCAGCTGTTAGGCCTATGACAGAAAAGCAATTTGGCATTGAAACTGTCCCTTGGATTCCTCAAATGAATTGTTTTCCTTGGAATTGTATGGAAATGACCTCTTTTAACCAAGGAGACATATTCTGATAGCACATGTTCATTTTTGTTTAATGATATCCTGGCAAATGTTCAACAACCAGCTTTCCAAGGAGAAGAAGTCCTGATATAGTGTTGGCCAATTTCTGTGGTGTAAATGGTCCCTTCATAGCAGATTTTAAGATACCCTCATGATATCATTGAACATGCATTTGGGTCACGATGTGTGTAATTGACTCTCACAAGCCATTGTGAGCTGCCTCCAGCACATCACTGGATATAAGTTACATCTGATACATATTTATTGAGACCCTACTGTGTGTGAGTCACTGTCCTAGGTGCTGAAGTCACCACAGTGAACCAAACAGGCAAAGCTCCTGACCTAAAAAAGTATAGAGTAGGAGAGACAGATGATAAACAAACAAGCTGGTCAGTAAACATGTAACATACCTTCAAAGAGCTATGAGTGGAAAATGAGGCAGAGTAAGAGGGTGAGTTGTGACAAGGTGGGGGCAGGAGTGTTTTTCTGTACAGCGGACAGAGAGGCCCACTCTGAGGGGTGTCATGAGAGGACAGGTTCAGTGAAGGAATGAGTCCAAAGGAGAAAACAAGCATAGAGTTGGTGAGGCGGGAGTGAGAAGGTTTCGTGGGGGTTTTATTTGGTCTATTTCCAAAGGGCCAAGATGTGGGAAGCCTTGGGTTATCATCTAAGACCCAGACATATTTCTGGTGATTCATGCTTCAATGAAGCATTCTGGCCCTAAATTTAGGCAAGGGTCAAGCCTGGGTGGGTGACCCACAACTCTCTCTCTCATCCAAGTACAAAGGCTCTCTTTTGAGATGTGTGATATCCTAGTTTTTAATTCTTGTGTGTCTACCATGCCTCCAGCTCCCTGTTTCTTCATGGAGATCAGCTCCTGATTGCCACATCCCTCTTACATTCAGACTTATGCCCCCTGCCTGGGATGGCACTCTATGGGGAAGGATTTGCTCATTGCTGATTTCCCATCTCCCAGGAAACTGCCTAGTCCCCTGCCCCCCGGTCAACATTCAGTAAATATTGAATTAATTAACACAAGAAGATGCAAGCATCTAATTAGTTCATTAAGACTTCCAGTAATGTCTGGCCTAAGCTGTTACCTAACACCCTAAACATTTCAATGGAGAAGGAAATGGCAACCCACTCCAGTATTCTTGCCTGGAGAATTCCATGGACAGAGGAGCCAGGCAGGCTATAGTCCATGGTGTCACAAAGAGTCTGACACTACTGAGAGACTAACACACTACCTACATTTAAAAATCCTCTTCCTGCCAGTCTTGCTCACTGTTCGGCACCTACAGATTGCCTGGGAACAGGTTCTCATAAACCATTCAGCCATTTATTGAATGCTTGAAAGCATGGATCTTGTTTTATTTTTATTGACTTTAATTTTTATTCTGAATTACTTTTCTTTTATTCCTCCTTCTTTCATTATAGATAGGGCATTCTATTGATTTTGTTCTTCAATTTTGTGTGCAGGGAGGTAAAATTATCTATGAGTTTTATTTCAACACAGCGAAAGAGGCATTACAATCTGTTGTTCTATGAAGGGGTTGCTGGATCTGACAAGTGTGAGAATTCCTGGGCTGGACAGAATGAGTCTTGGCTACTTTCCAGTTACTAACAGGCCTTAAGGGGTCACCTTGAGCATCTCTGAGGCTGTAAGAGAACATGGGCAGCCTGAGGGCAGCTTGCAGGACCTTAGGAAATGCCACTGAGTCTTCAATGAGACCCACGTCTGGAACAAAGGCAGGCATTCCTTTCTGGGTGTCCCCAATGAGCATGAGTTGAAATCAAGAGCAAGAACTGTTTCATTTCTGGTGCTTATAGAACCTGTGCAATGATTCAGAGTGTGGGGGTTTAAAGTGTGTTTCTCACTTGACGCCACATTTGATGTTCAGCACACAAAGAAAGTACAAAGTCAGAGAGGTGATCCGAGAAGTGAGCGTCCCTTCCTGGTGGGAGAAAGTCTTGCTGGGTTTAAACACAAATCAGTGTGCTCTATGCTAATAATGAGATTGGGAAATGTATTGACAGTGGAGGTGTTTTAAGTGTGAAGATAAAACAGACAGTTCTTTTCATCTATTTATTGGTGACAAGTCTCCCAGCTCCAGATTTTGTTGTTCTATTTTTTTTTTTCCACACTGGTTTCTAAGGTAAAGAATTTCACAGCAGGACTTAATCTTCAAAAATAGGTAACTGGCAGCTTAGGTTTGAGAAAATGATACAAGGACTGTCACCACAGTAATCATTGGCTCTATCCCTCACACCCTGCCATCGAGACTGGAATGGTCATTTTTGTGTGAACTAGGAAACCAGGTTCATGGAAGTCAATGGATTTGCCTGAGACCAGCCTTCTGGTAAGGGCAGCCCAGGGCTCAAACATATGCTTTCTGGCTCTAAGATTTTTGACAGGGATTTAATAATGGAAGGCAAGAACCATACTGTACAAATCAGAGTTCTACGGAGAAACAAAACCGATATATGTTTATCAAGAGAGAACATATTCTAAGGAATTAGTTCACATGATTATGGAGGTTTGGCAAATCCCAAACCTGTAGGTTAGGCTGACACGCTCGAAACTCAAGGAAGGGTTGCAGTTTGAGTCCAGAGGTCGTGTACTGGCAGAACTTCGTCTCACTCAGGGGAGGTCAGTCTTTGTTCCAGTCAGGCCTTCAGCTGATTGGATGAGGCAAATCCACATTATGGAAAGTAATCTGCTTTAATCGAAGTCCACCGATTTCAGTGTTGACCTCATTCAACCACCTTCACAGAAACATCCAGAATAATGTTTGACCAAATATCTGGGCACCGAGGCCCAGCCAAGTTGACACTCTAAATCAACCATCACAGATACATTCATTTAAAAATATATTTCTTAATGATGGCAAGTGCAGTATATATCCAATATATAAATATGAAAATTGCAAAAAATATATAAAAAAGAAAGAAATGTTAATCCTACCAGGGCCTACTGAGATGGATCCTCCTTATTATCTTCATTCTAGGCATACAAACAGTATAAAAATGTATTTTCATACCCACAAATGATATCATTTCACAATAATGTTTGGCAGTGGACTGTTGTTTTTTTTTAAATTTAGCAAGACTCTATGAATTTTTCCCCAGGTTAATAAATATTTTTCTCCATCCTGATTTTTAAAGACAGCACAGCAGTTCTGTCTCACAATGGCTGTAGTGAATGGCTTCTCCTTCTGCTCAGCATCTTTTCTCCTTTTTGTCTGATGACAGTATTTGGTTCAGGTGGTTCTAAGTCTTACCTCTTGACCCAAAGGATAGACAAGAGTTGTAAATATCAAGAAAGAGCATTTTCTTCTCTTTAGGTTTATAGGCTGGCACAAGATGGGTCCAGGACTGCTGGTGGTCATTTTTATCAATACTTGGACTTGATCCTAAGAGCAAAGCTAGTCTAGAGGAAAGCAGAGAAATGAAGAGAAACAAAGAGTACATTGTTTGAACACCTGGATCCAACCGTGCCTGAAGCTACTCTCCTTTATTTTTCAGCTCTGGGAGCTCAAATTCCTCCTTTTTTTGCTTAAGTCAGTAGTTAGATTCTATTACTTTCCCAGAAAGAGTTCAGAGGCCTGTCTGATGTGGTATCACTCAACTTACGTGCACCAGTAGATGACTGTGTGATGTTTTTTCTGATAATTTACCCATGATGGGCAAGATGTTACAGAGAGGTTTGGGGATTGCAAGATGATTCAGATATAATCTCTCATCTCAAGGAGCCTGCGATCCAGTAATTGAGCCCAAGTGCATTTTTGTCATCTACAGGGATATAATCCCAGTGGCTTGTGGAAATGAGGACAACTTCCCAAAGGGATAAACATTTGATATTGATCTTGAGAGAGAGGGAGAAAGGGTTTAAGATTCCTTTTCAGGATCTGAAAGGTCCTACATGGCCTAGTTTTGAACCACATATTCATGTACATATGGATGGCCTGGGATCTTATTAAAATGCAAATTATAATTCAGTAGGTCTGGACAAGTTCCTGCATTTATAATGAGTTAGAAGGTGAGGTCCACAGGCTGCCCTCTGAGGAGGGAAGGTATGTCTCTCACCCATTCCTCCAGCTCATCTCACACTAGCCCGTACATGACCCCTCTGCCCAGCTCCTTTGTGCCCTGGGAGTACACCCAGCTCTGACCAGCCTCAAGGCCTGCCACCCACTGGATCCTTTGCCTGGATTGCTCTTTCCTTCAGTGTAGGGCTCCTTTCCGATCTCTGCTCACATGTCCGATCTCCACTCACATGGCCACACAGTGCTTCCCCAGCACTCCTTATTTTTGAGCTTGTCTCCCATCATGGTGAAGGCAGAAAATGATACTCACCAGACTAAAGGATGAGGGAAACATCAAGGAGCTCTGTATCTCTCACATCTGTGATCTGTTCTTGGCACATGGCCTGGAAGCTTTCTTAGCAGCTACCAGAATGTGCAATTATCAAGTTGATTTGTTCACTATCTGCCTTTTCCAATAGAAGGAAAGCCCTGGAAGGCAGAACCTCATTCATCTCAATCACTGCTCCTTCCTCATGGTGCTGGACATGTGGCAGGTGCTCAGCGAATATTCCCAGAATGAATTGAATGCAAGTGCAGAGTGAAACAGGAAGCAGGAAGGACATTTCTGGCAAAAGAAAGATCATGAGCAAAGATGGGGGATAAAATGAGTAGCTCAGTTTAGCTGGAGCCTGAGCAGAGTCTGTACAAGAGGCAAGAGTGGTAAGGAGGGCTGAGAAAGGGCCCGGTGAGGAGCCAGTAGGTGGTGGGCACCAGAATCAGATCTGATCCCAGTTCTGCTTTAGGAGCATCCCTCTGGCTGGTAGGGAGGAAGAGAGAGAGAAGAGGGGCTGGGAATGGGACACAGAAAATTGCCAGAAAGCTCTAAGGCAATTCAGGTGAAAGTGGAGGTGGTGGGGGGAAGGGAGGAATGAAGTAGACAGATGTGAAGGCAGCTGAGGACTGGGCACAGGAGGCTGATGAGAAACCCAGCACTTGGTGATCGAGTGGGGGCAAGGGACCAGGGGTGTGCAACTGGCAAGGGTGATCAGAAATGGAGAGGTTAAAGTGAGCGAAATTAGAGTCATTCCTTGGTTCGCTGATTCTAGTTTGGAGGACAGATGGAGTTATATAACCTGAAGTTCCACACTTAATGAAGGTGTCAGCCTGCAGTACTGACAGCAATAGCAGGAGATGCGTCACTGCCTTGTTCTGAACGTCAGTGTCTATGATCTAGAATGGGGGTGATGTGCACACCTTGTAGAGAAGTTGCGAGGTTTGGAGACAGCACACGTGGGTGAGTGTTCATGGGAGGATGCAGGGGAGTGAGAGTCATGCTGTGCCGGCCGGAACCCCTCCAGGACAGAAGCATTTATTTCCCCAGTTACTGGGCACCTTGGAGGCTTATGGGTGACAGAGAGCCCTGACTCACTCAAGGTCAGCCACATCCAGGGATGGGTTGATGTCGGGGTACAAAGGCCCAGCTCCCCGCCAAGTGGGGACAAGTCTGAAGCACCAGCCTAGCACCAGAGCTCTCAGTGGGGTGAGCTAAGGCTATGTTGTGATGGCACTGAAGCCCTACCTCTCCCTCCATCTAATCCTGCATCCTTGCATGCACCAACAGGACAGGTTTTTTTCCCGAAGACACTCCCCAGTAAATTTCCTGTACGTAAATCTCCATCTCTGAGTCTGCTTCCTGGGGAACCCAGCATGTGACAGAGGGTATTATCTCGGCACAATGATCTTAAGCCACCTGAGTATCAGATGTTACTAGCTAGCCAGAATCTTAGGCACTATTCTGTGAAGTTGCAGACACTGAGCGGGAAAGCGATGTTCTGAAGGCCTGACCTGTCAAGCTGCTTCTCAGGCAGGTCAGAAATTCTTTACTGTGCTGTGGACCTTTTCTTAATGTTTAGAAATGCATAAAACAAATGCATCATATTGCAAAGTAAACCGATTTTATGGAAACACGTTTATCAAATTGTTATCAAAATAGACTATGACTATCAATATATGGCATAGCAGTATAGAAGGCATTGTGATAGAGTAATATAGTTAACAAAAAACCTATCAGTGGGTTTAATAGTCTAAAAAAACAGGGAGTGTTGATATCTCAAGATGTATATAGCAGCTGCCATGTGATATGGAAAGATCTGACTTCTGTTGGTGAGACTTTACAGGGCTTGCAAATACTGAGGTCAACAAAAATCAAGGTGTCATTCCCCCCACCCACAACCATGGGCCTCCTGAATTCTATTCATGGAAGCCCAGGGTGTTTATGGATCTCAGGTTTAAAAAAAAGCCTTGGTATTGTGTAATCTACTTAAAGATGCTTAGTTCTAGATGGTGCAGGCAGGTAGGGATTCATACTCCTAGGGAGACATAACATTTGATCAGCAGGGTCACACCTCAAGACACTTGCTACCATCTCTTCTGTTTTCAGTATCTCTGGTCAAGCTCAGGTGTCTTACTAATCAGCACAGAGAATAGCAAAAGAGGGGTTTTACTAGTGAAATTTGTGGCCAACAACCTAACAGATGTTAGACTGGGCTTTCGTTAGTAAAATTAGTGGTATTCAAGATGAGGGGATTGGCTGAAGTGACACTCTCCCTGCTTGGATGGTTGAGGTAGAGGAGTCAAACAAGGCTCACCCTACACCTTCAGAGATGGTGCCTGTGCCCAGCCATGGGGTTGCAGGTTATGTGGTTGCTAACCATAGGAATAGCAGGATCCTGCCTCTGAAACCTTGTCATCTAATTCTTAAGAAAATGTACCCTGTAACATGCGAGCAGATCAGTTAAAAAGTTGGAGAGCTGGAACTTTACCAAGTTTATAATTACATGGTATAAGCCATTTGTTAACTGCATGCCTGTTAAAGGTAAAGTCTGTGAAGTATGATAGAATTTGATCTGAAGTTCACTTTCAATGTAACTATAGTAAGGTTGTAAGAGAAGAAGTTAACCCTTGCCCACTTCAAACATTCTGGAAATTCTTACAGCTATCAAAAAGAACCCAAAAAATTGTGCATAATTATATGGGCTTGGGTAGGTTTCCAACAATGACACTTAAATTTTCAGGAGTTCTGTCTATCTAAAATCAGGGTAAAATACCCACCTGCCAAGGCAGGTAAATGTAAGAGATGTGGGTTCGATCCCTGGATTGGGAAGATCCCTTGGAGGAGGGCATGGCAACTCATTCCAGTATTCTTGCCTGGAGAATCCCATGGACAGAGAAGCCTGGCAGACTACTGTCCATAGAGTCACAAAGAGTTGGACACAACTGAAGCGACTTTGCTTGCATGCGAAATGTACACCGCCACCAGTACTTTACAAGAGACAGGTTTAGGATGCAGATGGAAGACCAGTCAGAACAAAGTGGGTGGAGCTTTGAGTTAATTACCCAATGGATGTTTAGATAATTAGCCTGGAGGGGATAAGAGTAGGTCAGAGTTTTACCTAATGGCCCCAGAGAGAGGGTCTATTTGACTTGGCTGCTTCCCTATGCAGCTAATGTGAACAATTCTTGCTTTGTTGGGATGATTCCAGTCTTAGCAAACAGCCAGCAGGGCTCCCCTAAATGCCCCTCCAGAGAGAAATGAATCCTGAAAAGGGAGGGTTGGGGAGAGCTGAATGAGAGAGTGCTGTGTCTGCTCTCCTTGCTGTGTCGGGCTTCACTGGGGATGAAGAAAAATCTCTTTGAGTCTCTTACTTGAAAAGGACTCAAGGTTTTATCAGGAATGGTTTGTAATCCAAACTAACCCTTTCTTTTTACCAATAATACTTTTGTATAAAATCAAGTAGCAATCACAAGACCTAGTGAAAGACAGCAATATGCTAAAGCACCTGTAAGTTATAAGGAAAGGGAAACAGGAGGGAGATGAGTAGGACTTCAGCCCACATCACCTCAATAAACACTCTGCTCATCCTCAAACATAAACTGTAGACCAACAAACTCACTCATTCAATGCATGATTTTTACCACCTACAGCGCCCCGGTTCCTGTGCTAGGTGCTGGGGGCATATAAAGAGCAGGAGAATCAAGGTCTCGTAGATCTTAGACTGGGGGGAGAGACGAACAACAGACACATATTAGCAAGCGTGCGTGCATGCATTTGTGCTCAGTTGTGTTTGACTCTTTGCAACCCCATTGACTGTAGCGCTAGAATGCAGTTATACATCACAGGCTAATACAGAAATTAGCCTGTAATTCTAATCATAATAAATGTTAAGGAGGAAAATGGAGGATAACATGAGAATATAAAATAAGAGGAGAGGTGGCATCTAACTAAGCTTGGAAGATCAGGAAAGACCTCCCTGAGGAGGTGACATTTAAGCTGAGGCCTGAAAATTGAATCAAACATCAGGATTGGCTCCTAGCAGGTGAAGGGTGTGTGTGTGTGTGTGTGTGTGTGTGTGTGTGTGTGTGTGTGTGTTGAGCATTCTTTGTAGAACTCATGCAAAAGCCTTAAAGTGGGTGGTAGCCTGGCCAAGCTGAAGAAGTAGAGAGTAGGCAGAGTGACTGAAGTGGGACATAAGGCAGAATGGTAGGGGAAGAGGCAGGGAATGTGCTGGGATACAGATTAGAATTAGATACAGCTGTCCTTGGGGCTCACCATCAAGTGGGAAGGATGTGTGTGATTGGGTGAGTCATAGCAAAGTAGAGATATCTACCAGGGGACTGAAAGACTTCAGAAAATAGGAAGACTGGTACTGCCTAGAGGAGTCAGGGAAGGCTGCCCAGAGGAGGTGATATTTGACTTGGGTCTCAATGGTTGCATAGGAGTTTGTTAAGCCAAGAGAAAGGCAGAGAGGAAAGCATGTTAAAAGGCCAAGTGAGCAGTCAGAGTGACCAGAGTGTGGACTGTGGTACAGGAAATAAAAGGAAATAACCTAAGACTTACAATAAAAGCTGAGGGCCAAGGATATTTACTATTTTTCTTTTAATTTCAGTTCAAATGTGAATTTATTCTGCCTTGGAGACACATTCAGCTACGTTTTTCTAATTTTAAACACTGAACATATTGCCATAATTTTTGTTTTCTGAGCTCATAAGTGGATTCAATTCTTGTTCTTGGTTGGGAGGAATCTTTTCAATGACCTCAAGCTAAGGCCGTTGCAAATATCTTTAAAGTAGTTATATTCTTGCAAATTTATTCTACACTATCCAGCCCTGGAGTTGGTGATATTTACATAACTCAGATGTCTGAGCTGGGGGCCATGACACTTATTAAGCTTTGAGGAATTTACATTTTTCTATTTGGAAACTTCCTGAAGCACAGAGCTGACTCTTCTGTATTCTTAGAATTCTCTCATTACACATATACACTTCATTGCCTAGATCTATCTGGGGGCTTCTTATTTCTGGAATAGTCACTAATCCTACCCATTTTCCAGTCCATCAACAACATACCTGGTCTACCATTTCTCATCAAAATAATCATGTATTTGTTTTGGTTGACTATTAATAGTGAAACTATACCCATAATTCAATGGACATGAGTTTGAGCAAACTCTGGGAGATAGTGAAGGACAGGGAAGCCTGGCATCCTGCAGTCCATAGGATCTCAAAGAGTTGGACACAACTGAACAACTGAACAAAAACAAACACCCATAATTAACTAGTAGTGTACTAGTTAATGGGGAGGAGGATTTGTAGTGTTCCAAATTCTGTGGTGTTAATATTCCCATCATACTAGTTCCAAGCTACCTATTTTTAACGACTGCCTCACAAAATTCCTGAAAATTTAACAATTGGCACACCACTGGAACTGTGCAACCTTTGTTAGTTTACTTAAGGTCTTCAGATCTGTTTTCTAATCTACAGAGTGAAATAATGTCGATAATAGTAACTATGGCCTTGGGTGGGTACGAATATTAAATAAGTTGATGCATTGAGAGCATTGGCCAAAGTACCGTATATGTAATAGAATGTGAATTCAACAAATATTGTTGTGACTATTGTTTTAGTTTACAAGTACTTGATTATTATTTAATGAGTTAAGCCCAAATAAACAAAGTGCGCTCTCCAGAGCTTCTCTTAAGTTGAGGATTTCTACAGATTGCCAGAGAGGTGGGTCATGTATTGCTGTTTTGCTGCATGTGAGTCTTTTGTTAATAGGTCAAGTTTTATTCACTTCTGTTTAGCAAAATATAGTTCTGCAATTGCTTCAACAATGTCTTGCTAGTGTATTGTTGGACTTTCATGACTCTGTCTCTTAAAAAACAAAGCTTTTGGCTCTTCATGATTCAAAAAAATGTCCTTTATGATTTTCTCTTTAATACCCACAAAGGACTGAATTATACCCTATTCCTTCGTGTATTTCAGAGGGCACGGAAATTAACTTGCCTGCTTTGTGCCACTAATAATATAGTACACAGCACTGTCAAAACAGCTTTATAGATTAGCAACACTACCTGCGAATGCCCTGCCGACTTCCAGAAGTTATATTAATGGGCAGCTGCAGAAAATCTGGCAGAATGAGCATCTGAGATAATGGTTTTGGTGAGAGCTTCTGGAAAGGCTTTTGTGATCCTTAAAGAAAAACAGACTAGAGGGTGTGATAATCTTTCATTTTATAATAAAGTGTCAGGATGTGTCTGGCTACACATTACAGAATACCTAACGATGGCTGTAGCAATAAAGACATTTAATTATCTCATAACAAGATGTCTAGCAATAGGCAGTTCCAGGTTTGTGCAATAGCTCTGGATGACTTCCTCACTCCCCTCTGTCACCCTCAGTATGCTGTCTTTGTTCTTAGGCTTGGTGCCTCATGGTTGCAAGATGGCTGCTGCAGCTCCAAGCATCTTGTCCTTAACACCAGCATGTTCAAGGCAAGAAGAGGGGAGTGGCTGGTGTTAAAGAACTTTCCTCTCAGCTTTTCTCAGAAGCCCCCAAGCTGACTTCTCCTTGAAGCTTATTGGCCAGAACTCAGGTATGTGGCCATGCCTAACAGTACAGAAGAATGGAAAGGCAATATCTGGCAAAGTGCAATGGGTCACCATATTGGTTTAGCCCAATCGTGGTTAATTGCTTGGGGCTTGGGGAGGAGTCCTCAGTCCCTGAATTCAACAGCTCTTTACCATCTACCAGAGCAAAATTTAAGTTCCAGGTTCTGTTAGCAAGAGATGGGGGTGGTGAGGGAGTAGAGCAGTATATGCCACCCATAATAAATAAATGTCACCTGTGTGACCCTCATATGTACATGTGACTGTGAGGAAGTTGAGGTTGAGCAGTGGTCACCTGATTCTGTCTGCCTGATGTTGCTTCCTCTTTCTTCTGATGACCAAGCCTTGATTTGCCTTTGGTGAACTGCCTCTTTCCAGCTCCTGGAATTTTTTTTTCTAATTAAAGTTGATGTACAATATTGTGTTAATTTCTGCTGTGCAGCAAAGTGATTTAGTTATATATATATACGCACATTCTTTTTTAAGACATTCTTTTCTATTATGGTTTACCATTGGATATTGAATATAGGGGCTTCCCAGGTGGCACTAGTAATAAAGAACCTGCCTGCCGATGCAGGAAACGTAAGAGACGTGGGTTCAGTCCCTGGGTTGGGAAGATCCCCTGGTGGAGCGCATGGCAACCCACTCCAGTATTCTTGCCTGGAGAATCCTATGGGCAGAGGAGCCTTTCTGGCTACAGTCCATGGGGTCACAAAGAGTCAGACACAACTGAAGTGATTTAGCACACACACACATTGAATATAGATCTCTGTGCTACAGTAGGGCTTTGTTGTTTATCCATTCTGTACGTATGAAAGCTTATATCTGTTACCCCCACTCCACCCCACCCTCCCCCGACTCCCCGCCCCCTTGGCAATCAGCAGTCTGCTGTCTATGTCCCTGATCCTGTTCCTGTTTCATATATAGGTTCATCTGTGTCATATTTTAGAATCCACATGAAAGTGATACCATGTGGTACTTGTCTTTCTCCTTCTGACTTACTTCATTCAGTATGATCGTCTGTAGTTGCATCCATGGTGCTACCAATGGCATTATTATGTTCATGAGACAGCATGGGCATTCCCAGGTGGTCCAGTGCTTAGAATTCTGTGCTTTCCCTGCCCTGGCCTGGGTTCAGTCTCTGGTCTGGGAACAAAAGATCCTATAAACCCTACACTTCTGTAGGTTAGAAGTCGGACGTGAGACCCACCTCCCACTGAGCAGAATCAAGATGTGGGCAGGGCTGTGTTCCTTCTGGAACCTCTAAAGAAGAGTCAGTTCCCTTGCCTTTTCCAGCTGCTAGAGGCAGGCCACATTCCTCGGTTTGTGATTTCCTTCTTCCAAGGGAGCAATGGTGGGTCAAGCTCTTCTCATGTCTCATCTCTCTGATCTTGATTCCATCGTCAGTCTCCTTCTCTGACACCAACTCTTTGGCCTTCCTCCTCCCAATGTAAAGGGTTCCATTCAGCCTCTCTGAATAATCCTCCTATTTCAAGCTCAGCCAATTAACCTTAATTTCATCAGCAACTTCAACTTTAATGCCCCTTGTCATGTAACATAACGTAGTCACAAGTGATGGAACATATGCACAGGTTCTGGGCACCTTTGGGAATCTATTATTCCATGCCATGTCATCAAGGCTTTTTTTGTTTTAATGTTTAAATGAGATAGTACATGTATATGGTATCCTGTAAGTGCTCAATAAATGTTGGTTATCATTTCTGTTTCTCCAGTGCCTAGCACATAGCAGATTTTTTAAAAATTTTAATTGCTTTACAATGTTGTGTTGGTTTCTGCCACACAACAGTGTGAATCAGCCATACGCAGACATATGTCCCCTCGCTCTTGAACCTCCCTCCCACCCCCCACCTAATCCCACCCCACTAGGTTGTCACAGAGCACTGAGTCATGGCGGGTTCTTGTCAGAGCCTGAACTCCTCTTACTGAGACATGGGATCTATGTCCCCTCTCTGGAATCTGGGCTGCAAGATTGTTCAACCAGTAGAATATGGTGGAAGCAACCCTGTGCCAGTTTGGAGGCCTAGGTCTTTAGAAACTAGCAGCTTCTGCTTCTTGTCTCTCGGGGCTGTGCTGTGCTTAGTCGCTCAGTCATGTCTGACTCTTTGCGACCCCATGGATTGTAGCCTGCCAGGTTCCTCTGTCTGTGGGATTCTGCAGGCAAGAATACTGGAGTGGGTTGCCATGCCTTCCTCTAGGGGATCTTCTGTGCCTGGGATCGAACCCAGGTCTCCTGCATTGCAGGCGGAGACTTTACTGTCTGAGCCACCAGGGAAGCCTATTTCTCGGGACACTGGTTCTCAAACCCCAGCCACCGGTCCGTGAGGACGCACAGGGAGAGGACCTGACAGCCAGCACCAAGCCAACAACCATGGGAGGCAGCCGGCTTAGAAGTGGACAGTCCAGCCCTAGTGGAGCCACCCCGGTGACCCTGAGTGGATGCTGTGATGTGCTGCCCAGCAGAGTCCCGCTCAGATTGCATCTTTGTGAACAAATGAAAGGATCATTGCTGTTTAAGCCACTAAGTTGGAGGTGATTGGTTATGTAGCAGCAGATAAAAATATAAGGCTCAAAAATGATTCAGGGAATAACTCAGTAAATAAGCCATCAGGATTCAAGGAGAAGAAGAAATCTGCTCTCTTTAGAATTCTTACACGTTTCACCCACAGATCACTTTAAAGCTTACGAAGCATCTTCACAAAGGGGTGAGGGATGACGTCTTGACAAATGACTAACGCCCTGGCTGCATTTGTACCTTGTAACAATCAATCGAAAAGTAAAAACATTCAAGAAAGGCCACTTCATTCTGAATGGTTGAACCGGATGGAGGTATTGATACAGACTTTGTGAGATGAAGCTATTCAAAAAGGAATATCTCTGAGTTCGCTCTGCTGTAGTATCTATCCCCACCCCCGCCTCCACCCCGAGGCCAAATCTTGAACTGGGACCTGGAATTGGGTTCCCAGGATGGGAGGATCATTTCCCACCCAGTTCGGGCATCACACAGGGTGACATTCTCATTCAGGTGCAAGCCAAGGTTCGATTACATCCCTGACAACTCGACTGAGGGGAGAGCACAGAAGCGCTTTCAGAGGAAAAAGGCATTAAGAATGCAACATCAAGATCTTGATTTATAACATTCGCAGCTACCTGTCAGTCTCCTTGGATACGCCTCTCAATTACTGGGTACGGTTTCAGTTAGGAATTCTGCTCACATACTGGGGTTGGTATGGCTGCATAATTAAACGAGAAACAGCCACCCGAGGAAGCTGGAGAAAGATGATTGCCTTCAGATGGATGGCCAGGGAGGAAGCCTAGGACCTCCAAGCACACTGCAGCTCTTTGCCACTTCATTCCACCAGAGTGGAAGCTGTTTTGCTGCCTGCAGAAGGCAGGGGTTTATCAGAGCTTCCTCTGACCTTTATTTATTTTAAACTTTTTCGTTTGTTTTGGGGTATAGCCGATTAATAAACAATATTGTGATAGTTTCAGGTGAACAGCGAAGGGACTCAGTCATACACATGCATGTATCCGTTCTCCCCCAAACTCCCCTCCCATCCAGGCTGCCTCATAACATTGAGCAGAGTTCCCTGTGCTACACAGTAGGTCCTTGTTGATTATGTGTGTGCCCAGTCACTTTAGTTGTGTCCAACTCTTTGTGACCCTATGGACTGTAGCCTGCCAGGCTCCTTCTGTCCATGGGATTCTCCAGGCAAGAATGCTGGAGTGGGTTGCTGTGCCCTCCTCCAGGGACTCTTCCCAACCCAGGGACTGAACCCACGTCTCCTGTGTCTCCTGTCTAGCAGGCAGATTCTTTATTACTGAGCCACCAGAGAAGCCCGTCCTTGTTGGTTATCCATTTTAAATACAGTAGTGTGTACATGTCCATCCCAGACTCCCTAACTATTAATATCCTTCCCACTCATCCTTCCCCTCGGCAACCATAAGTTCATTCTCTAAGTTTGTGAGTCTCTTTCTGTTTTGTAAGTTCATTGGTATCATTTCTTTTTAGATTCCACATATAAGGGAGGTCATATGACATTTTTCTTTCTCTGTCTTACTTACTGATTGCATGTCCTAGGTCCGATGCAATAGCTTACTGATCCATACATGCCCACCCTCAGTCTGCATTGAAGTCGTTCAGTCGTGTGGCTGACTCAAGTGCTCACACCTGCCAAATGCAGGGTTTGATCACTGTAGTAGGTTGAATAGTGTCCCCCAAAATTCAAGTTCACCCGGGACCTCAAATTGTGTTCTTCTTAGACATAGGATCTTTGCAGATATAACTGGAGAAGATGAGATCTTACTGGATCAGGGTGGGCTCCAAATCCAATGACTGGCATCCTAATAAGAGGAGAGGATACAGAGAGAAGACCCTGTGAAGACAGAGGCTGCGATTAGAGGGGTGCAGCTGCAAGTCAAGGACACTCAGGACTGCTGGCAGCCACCTGAAGTTAAGAGAGAGGCTGGGAACAGCCTCCCCCCTGGAGCCTCCGGAAGGGACCAGCCCTGACCACACCTGGATTTCAGACTTCCAGCCTCGTGAACTGTGAGAGAATGAACTTCTGTTCTTTTAAGCCACCCAATTTGTGGCACTTTACTGCAGCAGCCCTAGCAAATTAACACAACAGTCAAGGACAGTAATGTACTTGGCAGGATCCAGGGCAAGAGATGTGTGAGAGACAGAGCCAGGAATGCCTTGGTCCTTTCCCTACTCGCCAGAAAAACGAGTCACTTTTGGGATTGGAGGAGGAGCCAGGAACACGACCCCAGTGGAGCTCATTTACTCAGCGATAAGAAGCAAGATGAGACAAGTCCCCCCAACACTACCACCAATAGCCATCACCCCAGTAGAGCGAAGCCTTAATGCAGTCTTTCGCTCTGACTCAACTAGAGTCCTTACCTAGTGAACTCTCATTGTTTGCTCTCTTTACTCCTCAGAAAAATAAGCAAGCTTATCTCAAGTACTTAATCAAAACATAACCATGGCCTGGGGGCGGGGTGGTGATCATAACCACACACGGATGTTTTTACTCACAGATTCACATGTACACTGCTGGTCTCAAGAACAGTGACCACAGCTGTTCAAAATGGCATGGGTTCCAGGGGCTCAAATTACTCGGGCAGGAAAAACCACTAATAAATGCTGTATTTTCAACTTCTGGTCTGGGTATGACTTTGCAAATAAGAACATGCAATCAAGCAGAACATATATACATTTGCCTTGAAAATTGTAGTTAATCAAATTTCACTTCTGACCAAGCCAGTCTGGGGATGGAACCCAGCCCAGATGACACAAAGCAGAGAGGAGGATCCTGGTAACATTGCCTGAGGCCTGGATCAAGCTATGCCTGAATCTGTCACTACCTAATGCCTTTAAAAAAAAAAAAATTGGACAGCAGTAAAGAAGACTGAGTTAATCACAATCCTCTGATCATGGCACTTGATGCAAAATCTCCTAATATTTCTTTATTTCCAGTAACTTACTGTGTATTCCTTTTCCCCATCCCTTCCCATGGGCAACCATTATGATGTATCTAACATGCAACTTTGTATTTGTATGCTTTATTGCATGTATTTAAAAAAATATTTGTTTTGGCTGTTGTGGGTCTTTGTTGCTGCGAAGGCTTTTCTCCAGTTGTGGCAAGTGGGGACTACTCTCCAGTTGTGGTTCCTGGGCTTCTCACTGTGGTGGCTGCTCTCGTTGTAGAGCACAGGCTCCAGGGGCTTCAGTACTCACGGCTCCCAGGCTCTAGAGTACAGGCCCCGTAGTTGTGGTGCACAAACTTAATTGCTCCTTGGCAATGTGGAATTTTCCTGGATCAGGGATCAAACTTGGGTCTCCTCCCCTGGCAGGCAGATTGTCTACCACTGAGCCACCAGGGCATATTACTATATTTCATATACCCATTCCCCTGCCACAATACATTGCATGAACATGCAGTATGTTTCCCTTGATAGAGCCAAATAAGGATTTCCATGGGTCGTAACACTTGCATTGGGATTGCTGGTTGTGGGAGCACTTCACATGACTAAATTGCTGGTTTCTCTGGGTAATATCCCAGTCTATACTCCCAACAACAATGCCTAAGGGTTCCTCCAGATGTTTGACTCTTTGTGACACCTGGACTGTAGCCCACCAGGCTCCTCTGTCCATGGGATTTCCCAGGCAAGAATACTGGAGTGTTGCCATTTTCTTCTCCAGGGGATCTTCCTGACCCAGGGATTGAATCTGAGTCTCCTACACTGGCAGGCGTGTTCTTTACCACTGAGTTCTGCCAGCACTTGGCATTTTCCAGCGTTCTAGTTTCTGCCAGTCCAGTAATTATAAGATAATGGTAAATGTTATTAAAATCAGCATTTCTCTGATTACTAGTGATTTTGAACATCTCTTCATATAGCTGTAAGTATTTTGAGTCATCCCTTCTACAAACTACCTTCCATAAACTCGTTCAACTGCCTGTTCGTGTTCTTGCTCAGTTCCTCTTGTTGATTTGCAAGGATTTCTTCTATCTTATAATGAGCAACACTTGGTGATTTTAGAAATTGGAATATTTCCCTCTGCCTTTCATCTGTCCATGAATTTCGCCCATAGTGTCCTTTGTGGACCAGAAATCCTTCATTTGAAGGTCATTGTGGTAGGCAGACATCTAAAGATGTCCCCGGAAGATGTCCAATCCCTGATTATCCAATCAAACACTAACTGAGATACTGCAGTGCAGGGAATTTGCAGATGTAATTAAGGTTTTGGGCTGCCATAGTCCATTCTGGCTGCTCCAACAAAAACCAGAGACTGGATGGCTTATAAAGTTCTGCTTTGTTTTAAACAAAAATGTATTTCTCACAGTTCTGAAGATCAAGGTGTGGGCAGATTCAGTGTCTGATTCACAGATGGCACCTTCTAGCTGTAACCTCACGTGGAAGAAGAAGCAAGGGAGCTCTGTGGGGCCTCTTCCTTAAGGACACTCATCCCATCCAGGAGGCTCTGACCTCATGGCCGAGTCATCCTGTGATAGCCCTGCCTCCTAACACCTTCACCTTGGGGCTTAGGTTTCCACATATGAATTTTAAAGGACACAAACATTCAGAACTCAAAATAGGGAGATTATCCTAGATTATATGGATGTGCGCAAGCTAAATACCTGAGTCCTTAAAAGCAGACAATTCTCTGGCTGACATCAGTGAGATGCAGGTGGAGAAATCAAGGAAAAAGGAAGTCAGAAAGATTGGAATTGGAGAAGACCTTGATTGCATCCTACTGGCTTGAGAAACAGAAGGAAGCCCGGAACCCAGGAATGGGTGTGGCCTCAGGAAGCTGAGCAGGCCCCCTGGGCTGATGGCTAGCAGGCAAACGGGGTTGAGGTAGGGGGGAGCTCAGACCCATAGTTGCATGGGACTCAGCTCTGCCCACATCCTGAATGAGCCAACATGTGGCTTCTCTTCCAGAGCTTCTGGGAAAGAGTCCAGGCCGGCCTGTGGGCCAAGTTCCCAGCGGAGCCCACTGCACCGGGGACCTAGAGAACCGTGAGATAATAAGTGAATGTTGTTTGAAGTAAAAAAAAGATTGTAGTAATTCATTATGGTGGCAATAGAAAACTAGTATAGTAATCTTAGGGCTTCCCCTATGATCAGTTGGTAAACAATCCACCAGCAATGCAGGAGACCCCGGTTCGATTTCTGAGTCGGGAAGATCCCCTGGGAGGGCATGGCAACCCAGTACAGTAGTCTTACCTGGAGAATTCCCATGGACAGAGGAGCCTGGCGGGCTACAGTCCACGGGATCGCAAAGCGCCCGACATAACTGAACGACTAACCCAGCACTGCATAGTAGTCATATATATGTCTTCTGCTTTAAGATATGTGCCTGCTTTTATTTTTTTTTAAATGTCAATTTATTTTTACTTATGTATTTGGCTCTGCCAGGTCTTAGTTTCGGCATGTGAACTCTTACCACATGTGGGATCTATTTCCCCGACTAGAGATAGAATCTGGGCCCCCTGCATTGAGCGTGCAGGGTCTTAGCCACTGGACCGCCATGGATGTCTCCTGTGCCTGTTTTTCAATGCATGAAACAGGGCACTCAAAGCTGGGGTATTGGGACAACCCAGAGGGATGGGATGATGAGGGAGATGGGAAGGGGATTCGGGATGGGGGACACATGTACACCTGTGGCTGATTCATGTCAATGTATGGCAAAAAATACCACAATATTGTAAAATAATTAGCCTACAATGAAAATAAAGAAATTAATTTAAAAAAAGTTTATTCTAAACTATATGTGTGCAGCATTTCCAGTGGGTGGGGTGAAGTGCAGGTTGATCACCTCCAAAAGGGTGAAAGCTAGTTTTCGGGGTGGGGAAGGATGAAAGGAATTTAAACTCCTTTTATATATAAGGTGACTAAACTACCACCACCATATATATATAGCACAGAGATACGTACAATATATAAACAGAAAATCAGTATAATTTTGGTATTAAAATTTCCCTGGGGTGAGGGTGTGGGGTTCCATTTAGGGGCAGGATTGTCTAAAAAGACTCCTTGAGAGGTGAAAGTAGAAAAAGGTTGAAAAACATTGACCCATGTCACAATGATATTCTATAGTTTAAAACATTAACTTTGCAGTTCTATCTTATATATCGAAGTCTTTATGTAAAATCTTCCCGAGTTCCTCTATGAAAAATCCATATGGGATTTTTATTGGGATTGCATTGAATTGATAGGTTAATTTGGGCAGAATTGACAATTTTATACTATTAAATCATCTCACCAAGAACATATTAAATACAAAGTCACTTCACTTATTTAGATCATCTTCTGTATTCTTTACCAGAGTTTGAAAGTTTTCTCCAGAGAGGCCTTGTGTATTCCTTGGTAAATTGTTCTGAAGACACTTTAAAATATCTGTGACTATTATGAATAGTGTTATATTTTCACTTCTGTATTTATTCAAATATAAAATGCCATAAGTGTAAGATGCATTCCAATTTCAAATGCATTAAAATGTGGAAAAAATATGTCTTAAACTTACTTTCTCCTACTGATGTATTGCTGGTGTAGAGAACTGCTATTGATTTTTATGAGCTAATCTTGTACCTGGCAATACTGCTTATAAATTCTAATATTTTGTCTGTTGATCCTGTTGGTGTTTCTCGGTAAATGATGACACTTTTAGCTCTTACCTTCCAATTTCTACACCATTTCCTTCTTTCTTTATTGACTTGGCTGTGACCTGTAGTACTGTGTAATCATTAGTGGCAATAGTCAACTGAGAATTTTCAGTTTATGGGCTGGTCAGTTATTTTTCTTAAGTCAGTACACCTGGGTTTTCTGAAATTTACAATCCAGTAATCCTAACTAATATGAACTAACTTCTTCAAGGATATCGAGTGTGGAACTATAGCCACACTACAGCCAGTTCTTCAAGGAATCCACAGTTTTTAGTCATCTATCTTCTCTACTGCACCTGGGAGAAATGTAGTGGCTTAATCCCACCTTGGTTTGTGGATAAAGGCAACTTCTCTTAGAAAGGGATGTGGGCAGGAAGAGAATAATTGGTGGGCTTAGTAGAGTGATAATAATAATTAGGATAATTACAAAGATGACTTTCAGTTTTCAAAGTAATCCTTTATCATATTTGATGCTCATAATAGTCCTATGAAGTTGGGTAGGAAAAGTATCATTATCTTTATTTTCCATGAAGAAAGGAGAGCTTTCTTTTCTGTCTTTTTTTGGCTGCGTTGGGTCTTTGTTGCAGCACACAGCAGCTGGTGTGGTGTGCCGGCTTAGTTGCCCTGCGACATATGGGATCTTAATTCCCCTACTAGGGATCGAACCCATGTCCTCTACATTGGAAGGCAGATTTTTATTTTCTGCTTGGGTCCATGGGTAGCTTCTTGGGAACTGGCTTACAAGAAGTGGGGGAGTGGGGGGTGGAGGGCAATGAGGTAGAAGGGTCCCTGGATCAAGTAGAGCTGGGGTGCTGGAGCTGCTTATCTAAGACAGCCTGCAAAGCATGGCTCAGGTAAAGAACTAGAAGAAAATTCACAGTGTCAGAAAGAGTATTGATGTGAATGGAAAAGGCAGTCTAGTGTGGTCATTCAGAACTAAGACTTTGAACCCAGGTTGGTGAGAGACCATGACTGGAAAAAAGCCCACATCATATTTAAAATTTTGTGTCTGCATTGTGCTAGCATTTGCAATAAAGGAGTTGGAGGGGGTAACCTTATTTGAAAAATTTTAAAGGTGTTTCAGCCCTTCTGTCACCACCAGAGAAGCTGAATCAGTAAAATTCATTTTTATATATATATATATATATATATATAAATACACACATATATATTCTAGATGATATATTAACATTATACTATGTAATACATATTATATGTGAATTACATATGACATATCTTTGTATATGTCTAAAATCTTTCCTACTGATTATAAATAAATGGAGAGATTGATTGCAAGTAATTGGTCTAGGCAATTGTGGGAACTGTCTAGGTGAGTCTGAAATCCATGTGGAAAGCCACAATGAAGGGCAGGCAGAATTCTTGGCCATGAGCTGAAGCTGCTGTTCACAGGCAAAATTCTGAGGCTCAGAAAAGCCTCAGTTCTGCTCTGAAAGCTTTTCAACTGATTGAATCTGGCTCATTCAGCTTATCTAGGATAATCTTCCTCTCTTAAAGTAAACAGATTATAGACTTTAATCACATTTATAAAATACTTTCACAGCAACACCAAGATGAGTGTAGGATTGAATAACTGGGAACAGGAACCTAACCAAGTCGGCCCGTGAAGCTCACCACCCGAGCCCCTATGGAAATACACAACAGAGCCATGTTCATCCCCTGAGTCCATTCTCACTGGAATCCATTGGTTCCAGATAGGGAAGGTTATAGAAAGCTAAAGAGTTCTGCCTTGCATGAAAGGGAGGTAGTAGCAGCTTGATGGCATCAGTTTTTTCCTCCCAAATGACCTCTCCCAATTTTCCTTACATGCTGCTGACTAGCTGACAGGAGCAAACAAGCTGTGCAGGCAGAAGAGTAATCTGAGAGAAATATTAAAACTAAAAAGAGTATCTGATTCATTTGGCTGTGTTCCAGAAACTAACACAACATTGTGAAGCAACTATATGCCAATAAGAAATAAATAAAAAATTTCAAATGATAACAAAATAGATCACCGCCACCAACAACAAAATAAAAAATATATTTGCTTAAAAATAAAGGAGTGTCCACCCCCTGGCCTCAGCTCCCCACTCTGTCTCTTTGGTGTCCTTGTCAACCCTGGAAAACAGATTGTGTAGATCAGAAGAGAAGTGTATTGTGAAGTTCTTGCACTTGTTCGCTCTTCTTGCTTAGGTATTTATGATGCCCTTGTATTTTCTTTTTTAAAAAAATGTATCATTTACTTCTGGCTGTGCTGGGTCTTCGTTGCACTTTTCTCTAGTTGTGCTGAGCAGAGGCTACTCTCTAGCTGCAATGCACAGGCTTCTCATTGCGGTAACTTCGTTTGTTGTGGAGCACAAGCTCCAGGGCATGTGGGCTTCAGTAGTTGCGGCGCTCGGGCTGAGTAGATGCGGCGCTCGGGCTGAGTAGCCGCGGTGCTCGGGCTGAGTAAATGCGGCGCTCGGGCTGAGTAGCCGCGGTGCTCGGGCTGGGTAGCTGCGGCGCTCGGGCTGAGTAGTTGCGGCGCTCAGGCTGAGTAGATGCGGCGCTCAGGCTGAGTAAGTTGCGGCGCTCAGGCTGAGTAGATGCGGCCCTCAGGCTGAGTAGTTGTGGCTCCCGGACTCTAGAGCACAGGCTCAGTAGCTGTGGCACAGGCTTAGTTGCTCCATGGCATCTGGGATCTTCCCGAATCAGGGGTCAAAGCTGTGTTTCCCGCATCGGCAGGCGTATTGTGTACCGCTGAGCCACCAGGGGACCTCTGCCCTTCTGTTTTTTTTTGTTTGTGTTTTGCAAACTCTTCTGACGGTTATATGGTGAGTTTCAAAAGGTAAGGTATGAAGCAGAAGAGGAGAGTGCTAGGGCCAGGTTGATGGGCAGTCCTGATGCAGTGAATGATGGGGGATGACAGGTGGGCCCTGACACCGGAAGTCAGTGATGAGAAATTACAATCTTCTGAGACATCGCGCAGTGCTGTTCAATTAAGGGACACAAGTGATGCTATTCTTCACAATGAAAATCAGTCATGAATTGGTTTCCACAAGCTGGTGACTCCCGAGGTCATGTTCCACCATGTCAATGTGATAGACAACTCGCAAGAGCAGGAATGGCCTGGCCCACTGAAAAGACGCTGAACTACAGGCCACGCCGTTGGATAAGGAAAGAACTGGTCATTTTTAATGGCAATTGGAATCTCAAACAGTGTAAAGTTTTGGAGAAGGAGTCACATTCAGGCACAGAAAGCAAATTATCTAGTAGCAAAACTTAGTGCCCAGAAAAGGAAAGGCCACACAGTTGGTGAAAACCTAATAATAACAGTAAAGTTTTAGTGAGTAAAATGCCAGGACGAGACCCAGGATGAGGAATTAGAATGGTTCTTATCTCAAAGAGCATGATAAATCAACACACTGATGTCATGTCACGGGATGCTGAAGAAGTTTACGTAATAAGCTGAAAAATAATAGCTTCTTTATCCAGAGAAAATGACAATAGATTTCACCAATACATGTCATGGTGTAGCATTGGTAAAATTTATAAATGAGGACATGTAAGAATACTTTTTATGGTGGAAGCTGCTACTGCTAAGTTGCTTCAGTCGTGTCCGACTCTGTGCGACCCCGTAGACGGCAGCCCACCAGACTCCGCCGTCCCTGGGATTCTCCAGGCAAGAACACTGGAGTGGGTTGCCATTTCCTTCTCCAATGCATGAAAGTGAAAAGTGAAAGTGAAGTCACTCAGTTGTGTCCGACTCTTAGTGACCCCATGGACTGCAGCCTACCAGGCTCCTCCATCCGTGGGATTTTCCAGGCAAGAATACTGGAGTAGGGTGCCATTGCCTTCTCCGTATGGTGGAAGGAGTTGCTCCCAATAAGTAAAGGCCAATATGTACTTTTTTATTAAGGTTTTTTTTTTTTCATTACTTTAATGTTTCATTATTATTGTGCAATTGTCATACACTAAATTGCATAATTTGATGAGTTTTGACATATTTGTTCATCTGTGAAACCATTACCACAATCAAGATAATGAATATACTCATCAACCCCAAAGTTTCCTCATGCCTCTGTGTAATCCATTTCTCTCTACTCCTGCGTCCAGGTAAAAATATTGGTCTTACCGCTACTGTAGTTTGTATTTTCAGAATTTAATATAATGCGATCAATGCAGTATGTATTTTCGGTGTCTGGCTTCTTTCACTTGACAGAATTATTTTAAGATACCACAGAATCGTCCTGTTGTGTGTATCTGTAATTTGTTTCTTTTTATTGTTGAGTTGTGTTTCATGGTGTGGATATGCCATAGTTTATCCATTCACCTGTTGATAGACATTTGATTTTGTTTCTTTTGACAAGCTGCTAACATTCATGTAATTGTTTATGTGAACATAGACTTGCATTTCTTCTGAGTAAACACTTAGAAGTGGAGTGACTGGGTCGTATGATTGGTATATGTCTAATTTTATAAGAAACTACCAAACCATTTTATGAAGTGGTTGTACCATAGTATATGTATCACCTGTAGACTGTAGGAGTTCCAGTTGCTCTGTGTCTTCATCAATATTTGATATGGCCATTCTTTTTTTGTTGCTGTTGTTACTTAATTAATTTTAATTAAAAGATAATTACTTTACAATATTGTGATGGTTTTTTGCCATACATTGACATGAATCAGCCATGGGTGCACATGTGTCCCCCAATCCTGAACCCCATTTTTACATCATTTTTACATCAATTCCTGGATCCCAATTCCCAGCAGGTGATATGAAGAGAACCAGATGACACTGGCACATGCAGCAATGTGTTACAAAAGGACTCGGGGCTTAAAGATCTGAGTCTTGTATCCTTTTATATATATATAAATTTATTTATTTTAATTGGAGGCTGATTAGTTTACAATATTGTATTGGTTTTGCCATACACTGACATGAATCCGCTGAGTCTTTCATCTTTACTAGCAAATCTTCCCTTAGCTCATGAGGGAGATACTGTATCTTCCAACGGTGTTTGCTGTACAACCTTGAAAAGACAGTTCAGAACAATGGACAGTAAATGCTTTGCTCAGAATTTGTGCAGGCACATGATGAAGCCATAGAGGATTACTTCCCAGCAGAGTGCCCCTTGAGAACGATTTATTGCACTAGCCTCAATCGGATGACCAATTAATGATTTCTGACACTGACCCTGGAGAAAGGAGTTGCAGCCTTTATGCCACATATTGTGTATTACATAATTAGTTACCAAAAAGATATAAAACTATAAGAACTATAAAAGAACTCAGTAGAAATATACAAAATAAGTATATATGAAAGCATAATGTAGACATCTGCTAATCCTAAATTTTATCCTGCTTGAGATTTGAATGGCTTCTTGAATCTGTAGCTTGACATTTTGGAAAGTTTCAGAAAATTGTCAACCATTATTTCTTCAGATATTGCTTTTGCCTCATTCATTCTTTCCTCTCTTCCTGAATTTTAAGTACACATGTGTTGCATCTTCTTTCTGTCTTCTCTCTTTTAATCACTCTTAATTTTTTCACTCTTTCATGACTCTGGCATTTTTAAAAATTAATTAATTTTTAAAATTGAAGGATAATTGCTTTATAGAATTTTATTGTTTTCTGTCAAATGTCAGCATGAATCAGCCATAGGTATACATATATCCCCTCCCTTTTGAACCTCTCTCCCATCTCCCTCCCCATCCTACCCCTCTAGGTTAATACAGAGCCCCTGTTTGAGTTTCCTGAGCCATACAGCAAATTCCCAAATTCCCATTGGCTATCTATTTTACATATGGTAATGTAAGTTTCCATGTTACTCTTTCCATACATCTCACCCTTTTCTCCCCTCTCCCCATGTCCATAATTCATTTCTCTATTGCTGTGATATGGCCAGTCTTTTTAATTTTAGCCACTCTGGTAGGAGATATTATTATCTCATTGTGGTTTTAATTTTTAGTTCTTTAATTAGCAATATGTTGAGCATCTTTTCATGTGTCTATCTGCCACCTGTATCACTTCTTTGGTGAAGTGTTTGTTCAAATGTTTTGTCTATTTTTTTTATTAGGTTGTTTATCTTCTTATTGAATTGTTAGTACTATTTATATTAAAAGGATATATGTCCTTTGTCAACTCTATGTTTTGCAAATATTTTCCTTCCAGCTGGGTTTGCATTTTAATTTTCAAAGCTGTCTTCTGAAGAACAAAAGTTTTAAGTTGGATGAAGTCCAATTCATTGATTTTTTTTTTCTTTCACAGTTCATGATTTTTTATGTTCTATTTAAGAAATCACTGCTAAACCCAAGGTCATTAAGATTTTTTCTAATGCTTTTGTTTAGAAATGTAATATATTTAACATTTTTTCACGTCTGAAAACAAATAGTCTGTCTTGAAGGAATTATTTGGCCTCTGTGAGGATGGTACTCCATTCATGGTTGACTCTAGGAAAGGTTTTTTTCTCTTATAAAACAGAAAATCTGGATGTTGTCAAAACATTCTGCTTTCTTCCTTGACACCTAATGGTATAAAAAACTAGTGTAGATTAATTGAAAACTAGTTGATGCTATAATGGTTAACTTTATTAAGTGAAGACAGGGCTTCCCAGGTGGCACTAGTGGTAAAGAAACCTGCATGCCAATACAGGCGAATTAAGAGACACAGGTTTGATCCCTGAAATGGGAAGATCCTCTGAAGAAGGGCACGGCAACCCACTCCAGTATTCTTGCCTGGAGAATCCCCATGCACAGAGAAGCCTGCTGGGCTACAGTTCATAGGGTCACAAAGTGTTAGCCCTAAAGTTAAGTTACGACTGAAGTGACTTAACATAACACGCACAGCACAAGCAAAGACACATTCATTCATGATTGTTTCAAGATGGTGTGAAAACCGGGGAGAGGAAGGACTTCTTTTCTCCTAGAATGCTCACTCTTGCAATCCAGCTGCCGTGTGAAGAAGCCCAAGCTAGCTATGTGACCATGGGAGAGAAAAGAGAGAGAGGTCCAGCCTTCCACTGCTATGATTCCAGATGTGTGAGCAAAGCCATTTGGAAAGTTCTAGCCCCAGCTGCCATCTTACTGAAGCCACAGAAGAGACCCCAAGGGAGGCCAGCAGACATTGTTACGGTGCAAAGGGCTCAATGCCCAACACACACGGAAGCCAACGTTACAGTACTGGTTTTAGGGAAAAGAAAGAGGTGTATTGTGAGGTGGACAGCAAGGAGACAGGAGGCAAGGCTCAAATCTACCTCCCCAGTCTGGGGTTCAGTCAAACTTCTATGAGTTAGAGGAGGAAGGCTGGGGTGTGGTGGTGCTGGTGGGCAGGCTTGACTGGAGGGCCCTGGGGCTTGGCCTTTTACGGTAAGGTGTGCTAGAGGGGCTTCAGCATCAGGTTTTCCTGGACAACAGACCCAGTGCTTCTAAAAGGGCTCCAGCCTTCAGGTTCTGGTTATGCCCCTGTTCTTGGGTTCCAGACGTGATCTGAGGTCAAAATCTCCTCTGCGCGTGGTAGCTGCCTGACTTGGAGTTTTGTTTTTGTCTCTGGAAAACAACTCAGTATCTTGTTCAAAACAGGATAGGACCAGTTTGGGGTTAGTTCTGCGGTTACAAAAATGAACCAGCTGGTCAACCCACAGAATTTTTGTGAGATAATAAAATGGTTGTTGTTTTAGCCATTAAAAGCTAGGATAGTATATTACCTGTCAACTGATAGTCAAGCAACCTAGTATAAAAGTCCCCATCCAAAGCTTCCAGGGTTGAGAAAGTAACCCTGCTGTAGAGTGTGACATCTGCTCTCTTCCAGCCTTTGGAATATGCTTCCATTACTGCTAAAGCGCAAACCCCAACCTCTGCCTCCCTCTTGTCCCGTGGTGGGTCCCAGCCTCCTCTGAGTTCAACCAGACCCAGAGCAGCAGGTCTGGGGTCAGAGGTGTGGACTCGCATTGCCCTGTGCGTGCCTGTCTCAGAAGTGTTTTCCTTTGTGCCCAAGCATCCCTCTGTCTTTCTAGAAAGATCTCTGGCTCTCAGGTTTGCAGTAAGAAAAAACACACCTGTGTGACTTGTTAAAATGCAACCCCCTTGGGCCAGGATGCTGTAGTTTTGCCTTCAGGATGCATGTTTTTACACAGCAGGTGATTGTGTGGAGGGATTTATGGGGACCATAGTTTGAGAAACTGTGCCCAGGGTTTGGGTTCTCCTAGTGGACAAACGGCGTTCTTTGTCCTGAGTCATTCTTGATGTGAGATGGCATGAATGCGCATGTGTAAGTGTGTGTGAGCACGTGACTGTCAGCACACGAGCCTGTATGAGTGAGAATGTACGTGTGATACATGTGTGTCAACTCAGCCCCATGAGCGTGCACAGGGCGCACTAGACCCAGGGTAGCGTGCAGGCTTGGGTGGCCGCCGGAGCAAGGTGCAATTTGGGGAAGAGGTGTAGGTAGCCTTGGAGAAGAGAAGACCTTTGGGGTGGACACAGTTAACTAGGTGGCAGTAGCAGCTGGCCCTGGTGGCCGCCCGTGTCCAGCATCTGCTTTGCTTTTCCTACAAGTACATGCGCCTGTGCTCAGGCAGAGTCCAGAAACTCACGTTATAAAAAGGTGTCCTGTGCCGGTAATGGAAAAAGGGCAAAGAAAACCATATGGACCCGGGAGGGGATCTCGAGGTTGGCAGACAGCCTGGGCCCTCCAGGATCCCCACCGCCCCCTGCCAGCCCTCCATGGCCTGTGGCCATGCTCGTAAAGGTCCTAGATGGCGGGGGGATTATACCTTGGTACCACCCCTTGGCCCCCTTTAAGCGAACTCCTGGCAGTCAAGCTGGGAATTAGTCGTGGTGTACTTTTCAAAAGTTCTCCACTGCCGTTTGGAAAGTCAAAGACATAATAAGAGTAATAATAACACTTGCTAGAATTTATATGGTGTAGCTCTCCATTCCAGATGCTCTGTTGAGTGCTTTTGGGGCCTTAGCGCATTTAATTTCAACTTGGAAGATCACAGACATCTTCTGGAATAGCAATCCTGAAATTAACATTTGAAACAAAGTATAAATATCTCGGCTTTAAAGAAAAGTTTTAAGTAAAAATATATAGGAAAATTCACAGTCCATCAGTGTGATCCTCAATGAGTTAGCACAGGTGAGCACAGCTGTGTGACCACTCTCCAGGTAAAGAGATAAAGAAATAGAGCTTTGCCTCCTTCCCAGACACCCGCCCTGCCCCGCAGGCTTCTCTACCCCTTATCTCTGCCTCAGCCCCAAAGGAATTTCGGTCCTTTCCTCTAGATGGGTTCATAAACGTTCTATGAGTTGAACCACGCAGTAGGTAGTTTCTCGTGTCCAACTTCTTTCCCTTGACGTGTGCCTGTGAGATGCATCCATGTTGGGACAGGTGACAGCGTCCCCTTCATTTTCTTCTTTGTATTCCATTGTGTGACTCCACTTTGCTGTCGAGTATTCCATTTATCCACTCTGTTGTTGACAGATTTCTTTTTTCTGGATTGGGCTATTACAAGTACTGCTTAGATAGCTCCACTTTTCCTCATTTGGTTTAAGGAAATATTATGATGTATTCATATTCAACTCACAATCAAAAGTGCTCAGAATTTCCCTGGTGGTCCAGTGGTTAAGACTTCACCTTCCAATTCAGGGGGTGAGGGGTCAATCCTTAACTGGGGAGCTCAGATCAGATGTGCTTTGGGGCCAAAAAAAAGCAAAATGTAAAACAGTGGCAATATTGTAACAAATTCAATAAAGACTTAAAAAGCTGTCCACATCAAATTAAAAAATCTTTTTTTAAAAAAAGTGCTAGATTCACATTCTCAATCCACTACTGACTAGCTCTGTGAGCTTCTGGCAAAATCTTTAACTTCTCTGAGTCTCAATTTTTCCCCTCTAGAATGAATAATAATGCCTGCCGACTTCAGTCTCCTCATCTTTCAAGTTCTTGTTCAGTTGCTCAGTCATGTCCGACTCTTTGTGACCCCATGGACTGTAGAAAACCAGGCTTTCCTATCCTTCACCATCTCCCAGAGCTTGCTCAAACTCATGTCCATCGAGTCAGTGATGCCCTCCAACCATCTCATTCTCTGTCATCCCCTTCTCCTCCTGTCTTCAATCTTACCAGCATCAGGGTCTTTTCTAATGAGGTCTTTTCACTGCATCAGGCGGCCAAAGTATTGGAGTTTCAGCTTCAGTATCAGTCCTTCCAATGAATATTCAGGGTTGATTTCCATTAGGATTGACTGGTTTGATCTCTTCTCAGTCCAAGGAACTCTCAAGAGCCTTCTCCAACACCACAGTTCAAAAGCATCAATTCTTTGGCGCTCAGCCTTCTTTATGGTCCAACTCTCACATCCATACATGACTACTGGAAAAAACCATAGCTTTGACTATACAAACCTTTTGTCAGCAAAGTAATGTCTCTGCTTTTTAATATGCTGTCTAGGTTGGTCATAGCTTTTCTTCCAAGGAGCAAGTGTCTTTTAATTTCATGGCTGCAGTCACCATCTGCAGTGATTTTGGAGCCAAAGAAAATAAAGTCTAGTCAGTGTTTCCATTGTTTCCCCATCTATTTGCCATGCAGTGATGGGACTGGATGCCTTGATCTTAGTTTTTTGAATGTTGAGTTTTAAGCCAGTTTTTTCACTCTCCTCTTTCACTTTCATCAAGAGGCTCTTCAGTTCCTCTTTGCTTTCTGCCATAAGGGTGGTGTTATCTGCATATCTGAGGTTATTGATATTGCTACATCTTTCAAGTAGCAATGAATAAAATCTACTTCCAAGGACCTCAGGGAAGGATGGCTAAGATAAGTCTTCCTGGGACTGTTGTGGAATTAAATAAGGTCATTCTGTTGACATGCTTGATGACATCCTCAGAACTGAGTGAACACACGTCTCTGTCCTTGTGTTAATACTGGGAAAAGAAAAAAATATTTATTCCTGGAATATATTAAAGAGAAAAGCCATAGACCCCAAATGGTGTCACTTCTGCTAAAGCCCATGATACCAAACCTAGATTTAAGACCTAACCTAATTGTAGTTTCAGTGTTCACCAGAAATGTAACCTTAATCAACCAGCCTGAAAATTTCTGGTCAGCACAAATGAGGTGATTTTCAAGGGGACTATATCTATTCCTGCCTGTCCTGACCTCCAGAAGAAGAGGAAGCAATGTGTATGTAAAACCTTTGTAGTTCCCTCTGCCACAAAAGATGTCCTGGCCTAAAAATAATCCTTTTGTGTCTTTTGCTAATAGCTCCCTTGCCCCATCCTTCATCTACATAAACCTTCCAGTTTGTTCAACCCCCTCAGAGCACTGTGGATGCTGCCCCATTCGTAAATTTCCTAATAAAGCCAATTAACCTTCAAATTTACCTACTTGAATTTTGTCTTAACAAATATAAGAATGTAAGCCAACTCAAATAGTTTGCTTGTCAAGACTAATAGCTTTGTAATGAAGAATCCCACCCCTTGACTGATACCAGATCAAAAGCTATTTTTATCATTGTCTATGCCCCAAATTGCAACAATCCCCAGCTATGCAAGACACACTTTGAAACCAACTATCTCCAGCCCTAAACCCTTTAACTGTTCTCTGAGACATCCTTCTTCTGAGACATCCTTCAAATGTCATGGTGACATTCTCTCTTAACTGCAATCAGTCCGATGAACTTAGCTTTGCTTATCTATGGGTTTTTCTGTCTTTTGAGAGGTCGGTGGGCAACAGTCCCCTTTCTGCCCTCTTCCTCCTTTCATAGGCATCATCTCATTTGACCTTTCTAAAAGCCCCAGAAAGTGGGTTTTATTTATTCCGATTTTGCAGATGAGAAAACTGAGGGTCAAAAAGAAGTAGCTTGCTCAAGGCTGTACAGCTGGCGGGTAGAGGGTTTGAACTCTGGTTCCTTCTAAGCCTTTGCTTGTCTTTTGCTTTGTCCTAAGCACATGGGAGGCATTGTTTACGTTATTATTACCTAGTCAAACTGAGCCACAGGGAGTGTAGACTTGGCCCATCAGGATTCCTGCAGGCTTGGAGGCCAGGGTGATCTGCCCACTACCTCCTGCAATGAGCCATCTGCTCTAGACCCTATTTGGTAGGAGAGAAGGGGCTTCTTCCCTTCTAGGTTCTACTCTCTGAAAAGGTGGAAGTCCTCACTTTAAATACCATCTTCTGAACTTCCCTGGTGGTCCAGTGGTAAAGAATCTGTTGCCAATGCAGGGGACATGGGTTTGATCCCTGCTGAGCCTGCGCTCCAGAGCCCTCAAGCCACTCCTGATCCTGTGTGCCACAACTGCTGAAGCCCGAGCACCTGGAGCCTGTGCTCCGTAACAAGAGAAGCCACCGCAATGAGAAGCCCGCGCACCGCAACTGGAGAGTAGCCCCTGCTCCCCACAGCTAGAGAAAGCCCACATGCAGCAACAAAGACCCACCACAGCCAGAAATATAAATAAATAAAAAAGTCAATCTTTAAAAAAAGAAGCCTGAATGAAGAAAACAGAAATGTTTTTTAAAAAATAAATACCATCTTCAGCGAAAGACAAAATAAGATGTTTGGGATGGGGAGTTAGTGATGGGAGGTTCACCAGGAAAAGGGGCAGTGGGCAGGGGTGAGGTTGTGCTACAGATTAAGACCTTGTCATCCACCAGTAAGAGTTTCTAGAAACTGAGCCATCTCCCTCTTCTTGGTACAGCAGGGAGACACCCTTACAAATGGAGATTTCCATATACACGGAAACATCTCTTATGAAGGGTAACTTCTACTGTATTTTCAGAGCCTCTCCCACGTCTGCTGTGTTTTTTTAAAAATAACCATGCTTATGCCGAAAAGACACACTTCAGGATGGGGAATTCGGCTCCCCTACATTTTATATTCTAAACTAAAATAGTCTGCTCATCAACACTAACAGATGAGTAGTGAAGACTCCCACCCTTTGGCTCATCTCAAACCAAAAGCTATTGTATCACATTCTATTCACCCAATCCCATACACATGTTACTATTCTGTACTCAGCTCATAGTGGAAAGTGCTGGATTCAGGTCCTAGATACAGGGCTTCCTAGCTCTGTGAAGCTTGGGAAAATTGCTCAACCTCTCTGGGCCTCATCATTCTCCTCTAGAAGGAGTAATGCTTAATTTGCCTCAGTTTCCTATTCAATCAACACGTATTTATTGAGCATTTACCGCATGCCAGGCACTGTTCTAGGAGATCGAGGCGCCAGTGGCACAAAGATCCCAGGCTGTTTGTGCCTTTGTCCTTTCTGTTCCCCATTTTTCCTTCTAGTTCTATTGAGACATAATTGACATGCATTCAGCACTGTATAAGCCTAAGGTATACAACATAATGGTTAGATAGCATCACCGACTCAATGGACATGAACTTGAGCAAACTCTGGGAGATAGTGAAGGAACAGGGAAGCCTGGCATGAGGCCGTCCATGGGGTCACAAAGACTTGGATGTGACTAAAAGACTGAGGACTTGGTGACTAAACAGCAGCAGCGTGTACGGGAAGATGCAAGAATTTAGGCTCATTCAAATTATTCTTTATTGTGTGCGTCTTAGCTATCTAGGGCCAGTATCCTGTTTTGATCCACCCTGAATTCCCCTCAGGACACACTGCAGGGGCAGCTGCAGTGGCTGTTAGCTTGATGGCAGGCAACATTCATTGTTCACTGGTTTGGCAGACAACACTTTTTGGTCCACACTAGCTTGAAAAGTGCTTTATATAATCTTTTCTGGTGGTCCAGAGGCGAAGACTCTTTGCTCCCAATGCAGGGGACCTGGATTTGATCCCTGATCAGGGAACTAGATCCCACATGCTGCAACTGAAAAAAAAAAAAAAAAAATCCCACATGCCACATCTAACACCTGGCACAGCCAAATAAATAAATATATATGTATAAAGTACTTTATGTATTTTAACTCATTTAATCATCTCAATACCCTTCAGGGAGGAGCTGTCATTATTGTCAATTCATAGATGTGGAAACCAGGGCACCAAGAATTTGGGGAATTTGCCTAAGGCTACCCTGACCCAGCCCAGAAATAGCGACCTGGAAAGGAGGCTGTGATCTTGACCACCATAGACTTCATGCCACCCTTGAGACTCATTCTAGAAACTTCCATAGAGCATGGTCGCACAAGCTCTTCACCTGTTTACTTAGGGTCAGTCCCTGGCAAGTCAGAGGGGCCAAACACATCTTCCTTTAAAAGTACAGACTCCCTTTGCCTGTCTTGTTGAGGCCTCAGAAAGGCTGAATTGTTGCCTCTGTGCCTCCATAGCAAAAGGAAAAAAAAAAAACTGCCTTAAGAGAGCAGCGACTTTATATATGGGAAGCACAGGGAATTCTAATGATAGTGTATAGATAAATTCAACTCCAGATGTATTGATGATAAAATGAATTGATAAATACATTCATTTAACAAATACTTATTGAGCACTGACTTCGGGCCAGTGTGAAGAACTGATTCTAAACAAGGTAGTTAAGGCCCTGGCCTAGACGGAGTTTACATTTTTGAGATGGGAAGCACACAGAAAAAACAGTTTCCCCCCTGCCACTTTTCTTTCTTTTACTTGCTTAATTTATCCAAATTTTGGTATTTTGGCTTTCCTTCAAGCATTTCAGTCTTGCATTTTCCCCTAAAATATGAAAGAAGAATTTGAAAGCATTTAAATTTAAAAGCGTATATATATGAAAGTAAAAACGAGAGTGTTAAAGAGGGATTTATACAATCTAAGAAACATGAATTTATAGTGTTGGAAAGGCACTTTCTGATCCAGACACCTGTCTTGAGTGAGTTCCATATGAAAAATCACAGCCCATTAGAGCTGGCAAGGACTTCTGAAGTCTACTAGGCCAGTATTCCTCAGGCACTGATTTATGGAATGGCCTTGGATTTTGGGAAATTTTCCTATTTACAAAACTTTAAAATCTGAAGGTGTTTACTTTTGACTCACCTGGACACAGATAGACAAAAACAAACCTGACTCTCGATGGTCAAGCCAAAACGGTGATTTTTTTTATGGATCTATCTGTAAGTATAATTTCTCTATAAGGATCTGTGGGATTTTATTAAGGATAATGAATAAAAAAGGAAAGTTTAATAAGAAATTCCTACCTCTACTGAGGAATGTAGTATATGTACTGTGGGCTGCATGACTGTGTCTCTTCACAATTCATTGGCTGAAACCCTAATACCCAATATGACAGTATTTGGAGGCAGGGCCTTGGGAGATAATCAAGTCTTGAGGGTAAAGCCCTCATGATGGGTTCACAGTCCTCTCTCTCCTCTTTGTCAGGACAAGGCAAGAAGGGATCTCTCTATATTGCGAGGTGGGCTCTCCTCCCCTCACTGTCAGCCTCCAGAACTGAGAAACGCTTGTGGTTTAAGCCACCCAGTGGATGGTAATTTTGTCATAGCAACCTGAACTCAGACAATATGCTCAGACACACACACACACTTATATATAACCATGCAATTTTAATGAGCAATGGTCAAGAATTTAGATACTGTAGCATTCTGAGTCTCACTGAAAGATAAGGAGGGACTTCCCTAGTGGTCCAGTGGCTAAGACTCCGTGCTCCCAATGCAGGGACCAGGGTTCGATCCCTGGTCAGGGAACTAGATCCCACGTGCCACAACTAAGAGTTTGCATGCCTCAACAAAGATTGAAGATCCTGCATGCTGCAACTAGGATCCAGCACAGCCAAATAAAATAAAAATAAATATTAAAAAAAGAAAGATATAAGAAACTGAGGCCACCAAACAGCTACATTCTCTCAGCACATCTAGTCTTCTGATCTGGGTGTGTGGAGGAGGACTCAAGCGACACCGAGAGGCATGGGGGAAAGGGCCTGGGTCAGGGGTCCCTAAGACCACCGCAACCTTGAAGACTCACTAGGAGGGCTTACAGGAGTCATCATGTATTATATTCATGGCTGTGACTTATTACAGTGAATGGGTACAAAGCAAAGTCAGCAAAGGGCACAGGCATAAAAGAGCAAAGTCAGCAAAGGAGGCTGGAGGAAACCAGGTGCAAGAGTCCAGAGCCTCCTCCCCGTGGAGTCACGCAGGATGCTCTCAATCACTTTAGCAGGGAGTGTGGCAACACGTGTGAATCAGTGTCTATCAAGGAAGTTCCCTGAGCCTAGGAGTTCTGGGACCTTACTGGGGCCAGTCATGTAGGGATCCTTTGTAGCAAAACTCCAGACTTCCAGAAGGAAGGCAGGGATTCTGCTTAAACTGCATTGTGAATACAAAGAGTTTCAGAGAACCACTGTTGTCCATTCTGGGGATGTTGAGAGCCCTCTGCGGATCCAAGTTCCCAGATGCCAGCCAAGGGCTACCCTTGCAAACAGTCTCAGGTCAGCTACTTTAACTCTTTTTTGCACAGGGCCTCCGATCCATGTGTCTTCTCTGGATCAGTGACCACTGCATCATTATAGAGTCTAGGTTCTGCTGGAGCTAACTATCTTTCTTTCTTTTAAAATTTTGGCTGCACCTTAAGGCATGTGGAACCTTAGCTCTTTGACCAGGGATTGAACCTGCACCTCCTGCATTGAAAGGTGGAGTCTTAACTACTGGACTGCCTGGGAAGTCTGTGAATTGCTTGCTGAAGCCATGCATATCCCATGCAGGCCACCTTGCCAGCCAGACATGTCCTTCCACCAATGCCACGACCCTGTGCTGAATGTGGCTGCAGGGAAACTTCTTGCTGCCCTCCCCTCCAAGTTACTTATGGAAAGAATGGCATGACCCCCTCCCTCTGCTCAGAGTCTGATATGCCCCTTGGGTCTGATCATTCATCTCTGGCTGGGTCCCAAGGTGGAGGTGGGAACGGGTGGCTCCTCTTGTCTTCAAGGTCACAACATCCTATGAGGAGTAAACTCTAGATTCTGGGCGACCAGGCCCGGTGGTTGTTAATGGTTAATGGGAACTAAAGAAATACAGTCTTTTTCTCTCTTGGAAATCCTGGCTCCCAATACTGCTTCATGCCTCAGAGCTGACAAGTGATCTTTTTGCTTTAGATGAGATCTTTCCTTCTGTGAGGAGACCCTGTGGCATTGAACTATTGTTCAATTGAACTGAACTATTGAACTGAACTATTGTTGAGTCGCTAAGTCATGTCCAATTCGTTGTGATCCCATGGGCTATAGTCTGCCAGGCTCCCCTGTCCTTCACTATCTCCCAGAGTTTGCTCAAATTCACGTTCATTGAGTCAGTGATGCTGTCTAACCATCTCATCCTATGCCACCCTTCTCTTCCTGCCCTCAAACTTTCCTAGCATCAGGATCTTTTCCAATGAGTTGGCTCTTCACATTAGGTGGTCAAAGTATTGGGAGCTTCAGCTTCAGCATCAGTCCTTCCAATGAATATTCAGGACTGCTTTCCTTTAGGATAGACTAGTTTGATCTCCTTGCTGTCTCAAGAGTCTTCTCTAGCACCCCAATTAGAAAGCATTAATTCTTCAATGCTCAGCCTTCATTATGGACCAACTCTCACATCCGTACATGACTATAGCTTTGACTATACGGACTTTTGTCAGCAAAGTGATGTCTCTGCTTTTCAATATGCTGTCTAGGTTTGTCATAGCTTTCCTTCCAAGGAGCAAGCGTCTTTTAATTTCATGGCTGCAGCTACTGTCCAAGTTATTTTGGAGCCCAAGAAAATAAGATCTGTCTCTGCTTCCACATTTTCCTCTATATCCTCACATTTCATTGCTGAAAGGATCATCTGCATTTGTACGATGTTCACAATGTAAATATGCTTTTATGAATATTGTGTCACAACAACTCAGCCACTGAAGTAAGCCTATTCATTGCACAGGTAAACTGAGACTGAAAGAAGGCTGGTTCATGGGTAGAGCTTGAATTTGAACTTATGTCTTTAGACTTGATGTCCAGTAAGTGAAGAGGAACTAAAAAGCCTCTTGATGAAAGTGAAAGTGGAGAGTGAAAAAGTTGGCTTAAAGCTCAACATTCAGAAAATGAAGATCATGGCATCCAGTCCCACCACTTCATGGGAAATAGATGGGGAAAGTGGAAACAGTGTCAGACTTTATTTTTCTGGGCTCCAAAATCACTGCAGATGGTGACTGCAGCCATGAAATTAAAAGATGCTTACTCCTTGGAAGGAAAGTTATGACCAACCTAGATAGCATATTCAAAAGCAGAGACATTACTTTGCCAACAAAGGTTCGTCTAATCAAGGCTATGGTTTTTCCTGTGGTCACGTATGGAGGTGAGAGTTGGACTATAAAGAAAGCTGAATGCGAAGAATTGATGCTTTTGAACTGTGGTGTTGGAGAAGACTCTTGAGAGTTCCTTGGACTGCAAGGAGATCCAACCAGTCCATTCTGAAGGAGATCAGCCCTGGGATTTCTTTGAATGATGCTAAAGCTGAAACTCCAGTACTTTGGCCACCTCATGCAAAAAGTTGACTCATTGGAAAAGACTCTGATGCTGGGAGGGATTGGGGGCAAGAGGAGAAGGGGACGACAGAGGATGAGATGGCTGGATGGCATCACTGACTCGATGGACATGAATCTGAGTGAACTCCGGGAGTTGGTGATGGACAGGGAGGCCTGGTGTGCTGCGATTCATGGGGTCGCAAAGGGTCAGACACGACTGAATGACTAATCTGATCTGATCTGATCTGAAACTTCCTTTTTAAAAAATTTTTATTATTTATTTGGCTGCACTGGGACTTAATTGTGACATGCAGGATCTTTAGTGCAGCATGCAGACTCTTTGTTATGGCATGTGGGATCTAGTTCCCAAAAGGAAATTGAACCTGGACTCTCTGCATTGGGAGCTCGGAATCTTCTCCATTGGACCACCAGTGAAGTCCCTAGAAAACTTCTGACCTTCCTTGCTGGCCAGAGACAACTTTACTGACGTTTGTACGCTGTGGACAGGTACAGATGTAGTTAAAAAAAAAAAAAGTAATCTTTTCTTTCCTGTCCACAATGATAGTCTGAGTAATGGTCCACAAAGATGTCCAATCCTAATCTCTGGAACCCATAAATATGTGACCTTATATAGCAACAGAACTTTGCAAATGTGACTAAGTTAATGATTTTGAGATGGGAAGATCATTCTGATTATCTGGATGGACTCAGATAATAAGGCCTTATTAAGAAGGAGATAAAGCGTCAGAGTCAGAGAGAGATTGGAAAATGTCATGCAGTGGCTTTGAAGGTGGAGGACAAGGCTACAAGCTAAGGAATGCAAGTGGCTTCCAAAAGTTAGAGAAGGCAAAGAAACACATTCTTTCTAGAGCTTCCAGAACCGACACAGCCCTGATGACACTTTGATTTTAGCCCACTGAGACTGACTTCCCACTTCTGACCTCCAGAGCTGTACGATGATAAATCTATGTTATTTTAAGCCACTAAATTTTTGGAAATTTATTACAGAAGCAGAGGGAAATGAATACATCTGGCATCCTGTCTTATAGCTGAATCCATCTTGGCCTCTTGGGGTGGTGGCCTCTTGGGGTGGTGGCCTCTGGGGAGCCCCCTGCCCCCACTCTTGCTTCTTGTGGTGTGGTAGGACTGATCTCATATCTGGCTCCAGGATGAACATACTGTCCAGGGCTGGCTGAGGAGAACACCATGATCTCTGTCCCAGTGACAGGTGACCATAGCCAGGCCCAGCCAAATGAAGCACTGGACACTTGCTAGAGCTGTTCAGAAGGAGGCAGGCAGTTCTCACAGGGGGATGCAGTGCTAAAGAAGGTAAGCCTGGAGCTTACCTGGTGGCCACCTGGAAATGAGAACGACACACAGGTGAGCAGGCGGAATGCTGCAAAGAGACACTGTCCTTAAGACGTGCCTTCAAACCTTGAATCCACTCATGCCTAAAGCTGGCCTTGCCCCTGGAAGTTCCCTGTGGTCCCCTGGTTGGAACTGGATTTCTGACTCCCAGTGTCTCTAATACAGTTGCTTGGTCAGGAGTCACTTTAACGGTATCACTGGATGATTGATTTTGGTGAAGATCAACTCTATTGAGCGTAATCTAGTACTACTCAAGAGGAGGCGTGTTCTTATCTAAATGGTATTGACGTTCCGTTAAAACCAGGGAGAAGAGATGGCTCCTTCCCCACCCGCCAGAGATTGTTACCAGTGAGAGTTACTACCTGAGTCCTTTTACTGGTGTGTGTGTTAGTCGTTCAGTCATGTTGGACTCTTTTTGCGACCTCACAGACTGTAGCCCACCAGGCTCCTCTGTCCATGAGATTCTCCAGGCAAGAATACTGGAGTGAGTAGCCATTCCCTTCTCTGGGGGATCTTCCCAACCCAGGGATTGAACCTGGGTCTCCTACACTGGCAGGCAGATTCTTTACCATCTCAGCCACCAGGGAAGCCCTTTTACTCAACATATCCTAACAAACACTTAGGTATCTGGATATTGAATTTCTGTGGCTTTATCTCAGGTGCCTATTGAGTCCCAGGGAAGGAGAATGACTTAAGCCACACGATCAGTTGGTGGCTGATCTCGGATATCAGAACTCCTGCCTCTGAGACACAGTAGGTACTGCACTCTCTCTGAGGCATAATCCTTCTGTTCCCTTGGCTCTGAAAATCCACACCCTGCTGTGTGCAATTAGTCCTTGCTGCTCTCCCTTGCTGATCAGCATTCTTAGTTTCATTTTCAGAGCCCTGGGTTTATCATTATTATAATGAGATTATTTAACATCTTGAATATTAAAAATTTGACTCCACAGAATAAGATTTGTGTTCCAAGATGCTTGTTGTTTGCCAGCGCCCAACATTCAACCTGCTCTTTTTTGAGAAACATCATTTTGAGGGCGATACACCCCGCTCCAACTCCTGGTAGAGGTCATGTATAAAAGGATCTCTGTTTGAGTTCCAATTATTAATGGCACTGACCTGATCCAACTACAGGAATCTGGAAATATCAGGTTTCAATTCAACCTGCCCCAGAATCTTAAAGGTTGCTTAGTCCCATCTTTAAATTTAAATTCTTTAAATCATAAACTTTTCCTATAATTTAAAGATGTCTTTTTAGGGAGTTCCCTGGTAGCCTAGTGGTTAGGATTCTGGGCTTTCATGCGTGTGGCCTGAGTTCAATTCCTGGTCAGGGAACTGAGATCCTGCAAGCTGAGGTGTGACCAAGAAATAAACTAATTAATTAAAAAAATACTTGACGATGTCCTTTTAAAATTAAGACAATTTCGTAGAGCAATTCAAGGTTCACAGCAAAAGTGAGGGAAAGTAGAGATTTCTCATATGCCTGCCCAACTCATGCACAACCTGCCTGATGGAATATTTATCACAACTGAAGTTGTATTGACACATTATAATCACCCAAAGTCCATAGTTTCCATGAGGGTTTGCTCACCATTAAGGTATTATACAGAGTGTGTTTCACTGCCCTAAAAATCCTCTATGCTCCAACTCTTCATTCCCCCTTCTCCCTAATCCCTGGCAACCACTGATTATTTTTTTCTTTCCATAGTTTTGCCTTTTCCAGAATGTCATATAGTTAGACTCATACAGTAATTTGGTTTTTTTTTTTCACTTAGAAATACACATCATTCCTTGCATTTTCCCATGGAGAAAGTGAGCTTTGAAAAGTCAAGTGTGTGTCAATCAGAGTTCTCGGTTAAAGGCAACTACTCTGCTAGCTAAGAAGATCATGAATATTTTAAAGACTGTTCAGTAGCTCACAGGGATCAGGGAGGTCAGAGAAGCGGAGAGCTGTCTCTTTAACTAGAACCAAGTCCTTAGGGGCTGCTCCAGTAAAGTCATCGCTATCACTGTCTGTAGTGGGTTGTAGCAGGGCTGGTGGCTGTCATACTTTGTGTGTTATACGTAACCGCACTTGGTATCTCAGCCCCTCTGCTAGGATAAGGGAAACCTGTGCTCCCGAGGGGCTTGTTCAAAGGGAAACATATCATTTCATACAAATCTTTGCTACTCTGATACACGAATATGGCATCTTTTTGTTTTGGTTTGCTTCTCTTAAATTTTTGAGTTTGTATCTTTCCTAGTTCTATTATCAAGTTTTATTTCCTTTCTGTATGTGTGAAGAATCCTGTCCGTGGTGTTTGTCCATATGTCTACTGAGACTTGATGGCATTATTAGTTTTTATATGAGCTCATTATATATCATAGTTTCACCCTTCATTTTTCTCTTTTTCTCTCGTTCCCTGTCTCTCCCTCCCTCCTTTATTCAACTTCCTTCCTCTCTCCCTCCCCCTTTCTTCCTCCTTCCTCTCTGTCTCCCTCAATGAAAGTTTCCATCATGATTTTGCTTGCTGTTTAACTTTGCTCCTTTTCTTTTGATATACTGGAGTTTAGTATTTTGAAGACAAGTATGTAACAAATATTTCTCAGGCTGCCCACATAATGCAAGAGATGGTTTTCAGAAAAAACATCTTTCACCCTAAATATGTTGATAATTCCTCTTTTTGTGTGTCCTGACACCTCACACTACTTTTGAGTCAGTAGGTTTATAGAGAGTCCTTTCATTTCCACCGAGGGTCATAAACAACTCTGAGAGGCATGGCTTTTCACTACACCCCAGGGCAAAAAGGAAAAAACGAAGGTGAATATTGATTGAACCAATCTTTTATGCAGACTCAACTTATCCTCCCATCTAAATGACTGTTGTAGGGTGAGAGAAGGGATATTAAACCATGATTTAAAAGTCACTGAGATTTGACCTGCACTAGGAAAGGCTGTGAAAGTGAGCATGTCTGTGAGTGCAAAGGCCAGAATCTAGATGACTAGTGGAAAATCTCTCCATTAACTCCTGATTGGTGGACCCCTAATTCCCCTGCATTTATATGACCTCTGCCCCCAAGCTCCTTGAAGGGTTGATCTTGATTAGATTGATCTTGATGAGAAGTCTAGGTGAGGTGCTGTTCAATGTTTGTAGTATGGATAGAGACATGGTTGATTCACTCTGAAGTGTGGGTCTTGGTGCCACGTAATTGTGGTTCAGATCCACGTCCTACAAGCATATGACAGCAGTGCCAATGTAAGCAAGTCCCTTAATCTTTCTGAGGCTCAGTTTTGTCATCTGCGTAATGGGATGTGGGGATTTCCAGGTGGTTCGGTGGTCAAGAATCCGCCTGCCAGTGCAGGAGATGGGCAGACGCAGTTTGATCCCTGGGTTGGAAAGATCCCCTGGAGGAGGGCATGGCAACCCACTCCAGTATTCTTGCCTAGAAAATTCCTTGGACAGAGGAGCCTGGTGGGCTACAGTCCATGGGGGTCGCAAAGGTCTGGACACGACTGAGTGGCTGAGCATGCGCACACAACACACGTAACGGGATGCTCATGCTGTCTTTGTGTGATTGAGATGAGGATTAGTGGTGGTGTGTGTCACATGTTAGCAGTGTCTGGCCTGGGGTAGGTAGCAACAGGAGACCATTGTAACATATCAGGAAATTAACTGGCAAGTCCTCATGGGTCATCTGCTGCGTATTTAGCAGATGTCTGTGGCAACACGTCCCAGTGTCGCTCTTCCTCAGCTTATGCAGTGTGGCCCAGGAGATGGGGTACAGCTCACCAAATGACTCTCAAATATACGGCAGTGCTGAATTATAGTGTACTCGTGAGTGCTCAGTCGTGTCTGACTCTTTGTGACATGGGCTGTAGCCTGCCAGGCTTCTCTGTCCATGGAATACTCCAGGCAAGAATGTGGGTTGCCCAGAGGATCCGCCCAACCCAAGGATCAAACCCATGTCTCCTGTGTCTCCTGCATTGGCAGGCAGATTCTTGACCACTGAGCCACCTGGGAAGCCTGCTGAATTATAGAGGAGGGGTCTAACACAAGCAGGAAGAGATCTCCATAGGCTGAAGTAAGTAAAGAAAACATCATGGAGGAAGTAGGGGTTTAATTGGGGCTTGGTGATTGAAGAAATATATTCTCCTTTTATTAGATTAGTTTTCCCTCTGAAAATGAAAATAGTTGTAGTTTTCCTTTTTTAAAAATAATATGTACTCTTTAAAAAACACTCAGAGAATACAGTAAATCAATTTAAAACAACTCAATACCCAGGAATACCTACTATTAATACTTTCTTGTATAATATATACCTTTGTAGTTGTTGTTTAGTTGCTAACGTGTGTCCACTCTTTGAGACTCCCATGGACTGCAGGCTGCCAGGCTCCTCTGTCCATGGGCTTTGCAGGCTATAGTCCATGGGATTTCCTAGGCAAGAGTACTGGAGTGGGCTGCTATTTCCTTTTCCAATAATATATATATATGCTGCTGCTGCTGCTAAGTCGCTTCAGTCGTGTCTGACTCTGTGCGACCCCACAGACGGCACCCCACCAGGCTCCCCCGTCCTTGGGATTCTCCAGGCAAGAACACTGGAGTGGGTTGCCATTTCCTTCTCCAATGCATGAAAGTGAAAAGTGAAAGTGAAGTCCCTCAGTTGTGTCTGACTCCTAGCGACCCCATGGACTGGAGCCTACCAGGCTCCTCTGTCTATGGGATTTGCCAGGCAAGAATACTGGAGTGGGTTGCCATATGTATATAAATTTATTTATATCTGTTTATCCAAAAACAGGAGCAAATATACACACTGTGTTTTAACATTGTTAACTGATTTAGTCACTTTACTTTTTAGTAACTGTAGAGTATTCCATCAGATGGAGGTTTTACAGTTTGTTTAGCCAAACCCTAATTATTAGGCACTTTGGTGGTTTTAGCACAAAGTACATGAATGCTCTGAATCTCTCAATAATTATTTGGTGATATCAGACAACTTATTGCTGGATGACTTTTCAGAAATGTTATAAAATTTGTATCAATTTATAATCACTTCCACCATCAGTATGTATGGCTTCTCTTTTCTCCATACCCTTCCCAGCACTGGGTTTCATCAACTTTTTATAATCTTTGCAGGCTGCTAGGTAAAAATCATATCATTCATTTCATATGTATTTCTAGACTGTCTCGTGTCTACACTGTCATATTAGGTGTGATACGGACATGGTCACAGTGGTTCCCAGAGCTCAGAGACCACTGGAAAAAGACACATTAAATAAGCGCCCCTTGAGATTTTTCAGTAATGTAACCTCATGTTTATCTGAGGACCGAGGAAGTGGCTATTCTTTTAGCCTCTGTTAACTCATGGAAGGATACAGTGATGGGGTGATTCAGGAAAGAAAGATGAACTCAGTCATGCTCTTCCGACCTCATTTCTACAGCATCCTTGGAATCCTGTTATTAATGTCTCGAGGACTGCACCATGCCTATGGGGATTTATATCCTGGTGTGGCATCCTTTGAGTGTACAACATTGCTTGGGGTCGTGTCCAAGGGTCTGAGGGGCTGACAGGCCTCTTAGTAAGGGAGGGAGAGGAGTCTCGGGCTTAAACTCGGAGGAAGGGCAAAGGCAGCATCAGAAAGCAAAACAATAATAGTGCCTCTCTCTCCTCTTCTTCCTCTACTCCCTCCCTTCTGTCTTCCCTCCTTCTCTATTTCCTCTTCTGTCCTTTCTCTCTTCCCCACCTTGTTCTGAAAGGCCAGGGAAGAAGAGCCTTGCTCAGAGCCATGTCATGAGTGACCCACTTGCGTCCTCGCGGTTTACCTACCTGGAGCAGGGCTGCACCCTCAGACCTCCACATGCTGTGGGCACACGGTTTCTTATTCAACTCCACAAATATTTACTGTGCTCTGGTTAACTGAGCGTGCTTTGTGCTGGAGGTGCCAGAGAGATGCAAAAAGGCAAAGCCCCTCCTGGGAGGGGCTAGTCTGGGGCCCCTGCCTGAGGTTGGCCTAAGACATGCCCTCTTCCTCAAGGATGCAAAAGAACTCTCTGTCTTCCAGTGCCCTGGGCCCAGGTCTCTCCCCAGAAACTGGCAGCCAGTTCTGCCAGATCTGAACAAGACGGTACATTGAAGGTGTCACCTACAGGAACGGGATAGAATTCAGCCTACAGGTACTGGTGGGCTTGGCAAGTGTCTGTGTTCACTGTGGATGGCACACACGAGTCAGAATTCTGATTTTGTATCCATTCCTTCCTCGCCTCTCAATTTCCCAAGATCATCCACACACAGAGACCTTTCTCCTCAACAGTTTCTAGGGGCCATGCCAGGTTTTGAAATAGACAGACCCCAATTTCATTTGTATGTTGTTTTACCTGGAGAGTGGGCTTCCCTGGTGGCTCAGATGGTAAAGCATCTGCCCGCAATGCGGGGAGACCCAGGTTCGATCCCTGGGTTGGGAAGATCCCCTGGAGAAGGAAATGGCAGCCCACTCCAGTACTTTAGCCTGGAAAATTCCATGGATAGAGGAGCCTGGTAGGCTACAGCCCATGGGGTCACAAAGAGTTGGATACAACTGAACGACTTCTCTTTCCCTTTCACCTGGAGAGTAAGAGTCATGCCTTACAATCAACTGAGGCTTAGCCAGGTCTCACCCTGAGGCAGTGCCGATGGGCAGAAGCTCTTGGAGTGAAAGGGAATTTAGAAAAATGATTAAATGAGGTCTGAAGAGGGATGGGAGGATTGCAGCTAGGAGGACTATTTCCCAAATGCTTTGGGCTCTCTGACTTCCTAATCTGGGTGGGATGGGGAGCAGTGTGTGAGTAGTTCTGGCTGATAAATGGTGAGTAGAAGCGACATGTGCCTCTTCTGGGTGGGAATCACTGAATTGTGGGGGCCGGAACTTCAAGAGATCCTCTTTTCTTGGGCATTGCCAGGTTCTAGGTAGGGCTACTTTGGCTTCATCCTGTATGTGGTATTCCATGAGTTCAGCCCCTTTCACCTGATTTCAGGTGAGAAATCAGGAAAGGCTTCTTGGAAGAGGTGGTAGTTTCACCTGTCAGAACCTTATTCTTCACTGTATGTTTGGGCCTGTGTGCCTGTGTGCTCAGCTGTGTCCGACTCTTTGCGATCCCTTTACCTCTGCGCCACCTGGGAAGCCCATGTTTGGGTCTGGGGACCCACAGTAGACACGTGGTGGAGTTAAGACCTAAGCCCTAGATGTTCCGAGCCAGTGAAGTTAGGGCTCATTTATTACTGTAGCATAACCTTGCCTGTTCTGAAGGCTACACTGGGAAAACAAAAAGCTTGATTTCAGAGGCAGCCTTCCACTGACCTCTCTGCAAAATTCAAAATATCAGGACTTCCCTGGTGGTATAGTAGATTGGAATCTGCCTGCCAATGCAGGGAACATGGGTTTGACCCCTGGTCTGGGAAGATTCCACATGCCATGGAGCAACTAAGCCTGTGTGCCACAATTCCTGAAGCCCACGGGCCCTAGAGCCTGTGCTCCTCAACAAGAGAAGCCAAGGCAATGAGAAGCCTGTGCACCGCAACTACAGAGTAGCCCCTGCTTGTGACAACTAGAGAAAGGTCTGAGCAGCAACAAAGACCCACCACAGACAAAAACAAAATAAGTAAATAAGTAATTAAGACAAACAGAGTATCAAATCTCTTTTCTCCTCTGTTTTATCAGTCAGCATTTTCCTTTATCTGGTCAATATTTATCATGTAGCATGCATAAAAGATACAACAAAGCTTTGTAAGGAGAGGAATGGAAAGAAAGCAATGACTGTAGTTATGGTTGGGAAGTTTATTGCAGTGTGATGAAGAGACAAGAAATTAGAATTTTCTCTCACCTCTAACGTGCATAGAACAACAGAATTGCAGACCATTACCACTGACCATGACCACAGACTTTAGAGGGGATCTAATTTAACTTCCTAGTCCAAGAAAGTATCACTTCTCCATCTCAGACTTATTTGTACCTGATTATCGGGCGCCAGTTGCTCTGCTGAGTACTGCAGAGAAACAGAGATGAATAAAACTCAGCTTAGTAGGTACAGCGACCCAAGAGGGGTTTGAACCTACTGCTCAGAACATAGAGGGGGAAAGAGGCTATTCCAGGTGAGAAATCAGGAGAGGCTTCTTGGAAGAGGTGGTAGTTTCACCTGTCAGAACCTTATTCTTCACTGTTATGTTTGGGCCTGTGTGCCCGTATGCTCAGTTGTGTCCGACTCTTTGCGATCCCATGGACTGTAGCCCACCAGGCTCCTCTGTCCATGAGATTATCCAGGCAAGAATACTGGAGTGGGTTGCCATTTTCTCCTCTAGGGGATCTTTTCTACCTAGGGATCGAAACTTCGTCTCCTGCATCTCCTCTGTCTCCACAGGCAGATTCTTTACCGCTGCGCCACCTGGGAAGCCAATGTTTGGGTCTGTGAGAATGCAGAAATGGATTCAGGGCATGGTTCCTCATTCTTCCTCACCACATGGGCTAACTCAACCCCTCCTGACCCATCAGGGATTCCGCTTCTGACCTCCCTGTGACTTCCCAGACAGTCTTATGCGTGTCCAGGCTTTTGTATTGGTACAGTGTGGTCTCTGCCCTGGGAGATGAGGGACCAATTGGGTAACCTGGAAGCAAAGCCCAGCCTGCTCTGTAAAAGTAGGAGTTAAATGAGAGCCTGCTATTCCAGGCCAAGCACTGCAAATGCCCATCTAGTCATGCTAACTGCAGGGATTCTCTGCCCTGATCAAGGATGGGCGGGTGGATGGGTAAGTCAGTTCCCATCCCTGGGCTCCTGGGGTGGAAATCACTGGGGAATGTACTGGATCTTGTTCAGCTCGACTGCCTTTATTATGCAGCTCATTTACAAGTGAGCACAAATTAATACAGTACAAACTGGCTACATAAATATTGTGCTGTAATTGATTGTCTTCTTGTAATCAAAGGCAAGGCTGCTGACTTTGTTAGTTTCTCTGCTTTACAACTGCTGGAGGAAGACTTTGTGGGGAAGGGAACCCAGGTTGTTGAGGTGGTTTTCGCTGCATATATCTGTTTGCATGTTGTGTCTCTGATGTATTGAGAGAAGGATAAGGCCCATTACATTCAGATTCAGTAAGTATCAAATGCTTGCTACATGAGAGGCAGGCAAAGACCCATTATCTTATTATTAATTGTGTTCATAGTAGTAAAACTTTGATGAAAAAAGTGAAAGCGTTAGTTGTGTCTGACTCTTTGCCACCCCATAGACTGTAGCCTGCCAGGCTCCTCTGTCTATGGGATTCTCCAGGCAAAAATATCAGAGTGGGTAGCCATTCCCTTTTCCAGGGGATCTTCCAGAGCCAGAAATCAAAGGCAGATTCTTTACCTACTGAGCCACCAGGGAAGCCTAAAGATTTGATAATGTGTGCAAAACTTAGTCTTTACAGTAACTTTTTTCCTGGTATATGTTATTGTTAGAGTTTAAATGATCCTTTAACTTTTAAAAACATGCTGTAAATTTATGAGGAAAATAAAAGGCTATAACAGTCTTTTCTCTTTGCTTAGGGAATTCCCAAAGGGCAGAACAAGATCATCCATTCTAGGTAGTTAGATGAGCCGACTACAGTAATCGATTTTCTCCAGCTAGTACTAGGTGATCTCTGCACTGTTACCTGCAGCCACCTTGACTGCTAAACAACCTAAACGCACGGAATTGGAATTTTTAAATCACTTCACACAACACAAGAAAGCAACGCCATCTTTCCATTTACCTGCCAGTGCTAAGGCGGGCTGGTTTTTTTCCAGCAGTCAGTTGTCCTGGGAGGAGTGACTCCGTGGGGGCTTCCTCTCCCATCCACCCTTCTAAGACTCGCACTTTGAGGATGTGGAGGGAGCTCTGTTTTTTGGAAAATCAGACTTCGAAAATCCACAAAACCTCCTTTGCCCTGATTGGGGATATGCGTGTGTATGTGTGTCACACACAGAGAGACAGAGAGAGAGAGAGACTGCATAAACCCCCAGGAAAGCTCAGCTGTCGCCTGACCCCTGCGAGTTATGCAGTTTTCCTAACCTTGACCTGAAGCCAGACGTCTTTAACCCCTTTCCAAAACGTCGCTTGCTCTGGGCTGCCATTGGAAAGGGGAAAAAAAGGAAAAACAAAAACGAAACCTCCCTATTCCGAGACTCTGGTAAAGAGCACTCGCTCCCAGGGGGCTTGGGACAACTTGCCGGCTACCCTGCCCAGGGCTTTGAAATCAGCACAAACCGCCGGACCCCTTCGCGCTACGCTTGCCCGACCCGCATCCCGCCACTTCCCTCTTCACACGCCGGCAGGAGGGGGTGGCGGCACCGAGGCGATTTTATTCGTGTGTTTTTCCTCCGGGTTTTGTCATGGAAACGCTGACACACAAGCTCCAGACGGCGGCCGGCCGGACCCGGGACTGAGGGCCTTTGGGACCCTGCGGAGCGCGGCGCTCACTCCCCGGGAAACAGCTGGACGCGACCAAATCCCGGGTAGGGGCGGGGGGAGCGAGACGCTCCGCCCCCGCGCTCCGGTCCCGCCCTCCGCCCGGCTCTCTGCAGGCGCCCTCCCCTCGCCGGGGGCTGCGAGTTGCATTTGGTAAAACCCAGCCCCGGAATATATAGATCATTGGAGCGCAATGAAGTAGCCTTTGGAGAGGAGGGAGGGGGCCGGTCCGACAGCCACAGCGGCCAGCGCAGCGGCAGCGGCGGCGGTACCACCACCAGCATCACCGCTCGCACTCCAGTCTCCCGGCCCGCGAGGAGGCAGCGGCGGCCGCCGGCGGGAGCGGAGGCGGCGGCGGCGGCGGCGGCGGCGGCGGAGAGGCGAGGAGGAGCCGCGGGAGGAGCAAGAGCGCGCAGCCGGCGGGTCCACGCATCTCCGCACTTCCAGAGCAACTCCGGCGCCTTCCGCACCCCTGCCCGGGGCTGGGGGCTCCGAGAGCAGCCGCGAAGCCAACCCCTATCCTCCCAGCGATCCTTGCCCAGCCCTGTCCTGCGCCTCCCGGGCTCCGCTCCGCGCCGCGGGGTCCGCTCCTGCGCTCCGGGAGCGCCTCCCGGACACCCGGGTTCCCGTAGCCAGGACAAAGCCATGAAGCCGGCGCTATTGGAAGTGATGAGGATGAACAGAATTTGCCGGATGGTGCTGGCCACTTGCTTGGGATCCTTTATCCTGGTCATCTTCTATTTCCAAAGTATGTTGCACCCAGGTAGGGGGCGCGTTAGCGTGGTTTTGTTGGATATTTTCTTCTTTCTCGTGCTCTCGCTCCCTCGCTCACCGTGGCTGGTTTCTGACTCTTCCAACCTTACCTCTTCTCTCTGGGCCACCTCGGGGTTCCTTGCTGCCCGGATCTGCCCGGATCCCCGAGTCGGGCTGGGGAGAAAAGATATACTCCTTTCTCTTCTTCTTCCCAACTCCAGGCTGGAGGATGGGACCAGAGGGGCGGTAGATTTTTTTTTTTCTTTGTGTCTCTTGTCTGTCTGCGAGGTAGCAGAACAAGGTAGAGGTTGTGGGAAGCTCCTGGGGGTGGAGGATCAGTTTGAAGAGAACGAAACTCCCTCCCCGCTTCTGCCGAGGTCCAAGGATGAAAGAGGCGCCGAGAGCCAGTCACCCCGCTCCCCAGAGAGCTGCCTCTTCCTGGTGGGGGGCCGGGGACGAAGGGTGAGCGCCGGGCGAGGTTGCCCGTCTGGCCGCTAGCTTGGGAGCCTGAGGCTAGGCTCCCACGTGTGCGGGTTTCGGCGCCGCGCCGAGCAGGTGGAGGGAGAGATTGGGGGTGCCCGATACTGCCCCCCGCATCAGCTGGGGTTGGGTCCCGGCGCCGGCTGCTTGCCCCCGGGGTTTGGCTCCGCGTTGACCTTGCGGCTGGTGCCACGGGGCCTGCTCCCTCCCTCACAGAGCGGCTCGCGACCCTGTGCTCGGGGGTACTCAGAGCCCCGGCATTGCGCCGCTCTAGTTTGGGAGGAAACTTTGGTGGGTTCTGGGCTGACCGTCAGTTGCCCGCCCCCCGCCCCCTCACACCCCGCCCCCCACTCGTGGGTTCTGAGCATCCGGAATCCCCCGGCGCTCGCCGGGCCGTGTGGGAAGGAAACCCGCCCCCATCCCCACCACGCGCCTCCCCGCAGTCCCGGGTGGCTTAGACAAGTTCCACACCTGAAATCTGGACTCGGAGAGGGATGAGGCTGCCCCTTCCGAGGGGCGGGAAGGAAAGTTTGGGAGGGACGGGCGGCCTCGAGCGTGGTGGCCCCCGGATCGCAGCTCCACTCCGAAGCCCAACAGGTAAAACCTTCCCGAGAAGCTTCCGGGGAAACGGGCATCTCTCGGTGGAGTCGTGATCCTCCATGCCCTGGCCCCCAGCAGGCCCCCTCTGGACCACATGGGCTCCCAAATCTACCAATCACGTCTCCCAGTTGCTTTTCTCAGTATAGTCATGGCAATAATTTGCTTTTATAATTGCAAGGAGGGAGCTGGAAGCCCATTTCCTTCCAGGGCTATAGGGTTATGTAGGTTATACACACTGAAAGCAGTGTGTATCTGACCCAGAGGCAGCACCGAATTCATCTAACTTGCTTTGGGTGGTGGCACAGGACCAAAGCTGTTCTTTCTATCAAACTTTGGGATATCTTGACAGCTCCGACAGAACGGCCCCTCTGCCTGGCTGGGCCTGGAGGAGTTGTTAAGGCGGCCCCTTGGCCAAGAATAAGGTCTCTGTCTGGTGTGGCCTGACACTACCACATGTAACCTCAGGACGTCGGAGCCAGCCTGGTAAAGGGTGGCTTTTGTTTGCAGCTGGGTATTTTTAGTTTCATGTCAGCAAACTGCAGCGGTGTTTGTCTCCTCACCCAAACCAGTGGTTGTGAAACTTGTTAGGGAATTTAAAAATGGACCTGGCTTGCCTGCCGGCAGCCAGGCAGTGGTTGCAATGGGCAGGACCAGACAGACTGCTGTGTCCTGGGCCAGGCTCCGCCCGGAGGGCTGGGGGACTGGGTGGTGTGCAAATACACTGGGGGCCCAACGGCACAAACAAAGAGCTGAAAGATTTGGTCTAGACACTACAGATGTGTTTAGGCCACTTCAGTTTTGCCTGGACCGAACGTGCCGGGTAGTTCTCTGCAGAAATGCCTGGAACAGTGAGGTGTGTTAGTCTCCAGCAGGAATGTGCCATCACTTCTCTGTACCTGTTAGTTGTCCAGGGAGATACTAAGTAGTAAGACTACTGCTGCCCATGATTTTCAAGCATCCTATGTTTCTCTTACCCTGTGTGAGATTTAGGAAATAACTTTCCAGCCAGGGATACCAGGAAGAAATTTCCAACTTGTAACTGACAGTTTGTGAAAATTTCCAGCCCTAGTTGGAGTATTAAGTTGGCTTGAAAGTGGTGTTAGCTGCCCTCAGTCTGGCTTTTCGGTACCAGGGACAGAAGCTTTGCCGAGGCTTTCCAGATAAGGGTTTGCCATCCTTGACCCTCTGCTCTCAAACTTGGCTTCCCTTCCTGGTCCCACTTCCAACCCCCAAATGGCATTTGTGGATTATTTGCTTATATGAGTATGCTCATCTGTTATTTTCCACCAGTCTATATAGCAAAGACTACTTTCAATACGTTCTATTGAATGTAGAACTGTATTGGTCTACATTCAACTGAAAGGTCTTCCTTATTTTTAATTATATATAATTGTTTCACTGTTCCATGAAAACTCCATGCCAATAGTTTATTATGATATGGGACATAAAAATATACTTTGAAATTAATATTAAACATTTATACCCCCCCACACACGCATTTTATTAAACTATGCTCTTGATGACAACTGATGCTATCTCTTTTTCCTACTGCTTGGAATTTCCTTAAAAGTTAGTTGCTCTTTGCTTCTCTGAAGGATTTTGGGTTGTAACAGCTGATCTTTTAGCCTGGCACTGCAGTTTCCATTTCTCCAGATCACCCTGGGAGAGGCAGAAGGGACCACAGCATGGCACAGATTGTGTTGCTAAAAATTAGGAGCCCTCTGGCAGAGAGGCTATTTCTATTCCTATCTGAAATAGAAATGTAGTATTCCAAAAAGAAATGGATCCCTGGCTTCATTGATGGCTAGAGAATACCTGGAGTGTGTGAGGAGGAAGGGAAAGAATAAACAGAGACAAGCTGGCGAAGGGCTGGCTGGCTGTTCCTCTGATTCTAATCTGGGGTTCATTGTCTTTTGTACTTTTCTAATACAGCAACTTGAGTAACTGATCTTTAATTTGGTTGTTGGGTTCAGCAGAAGTGGGCTTCTTGTCAGTACAGGCAGTTTTCTTTAGGTCTTTGACACTCTAAGTTAATAGTCTTAGGGCAGGGTCTGGGTTTTAGGCCCTATTCTAATCCCAGTGTCCGGCACAATGCCCAGCCCATAGAATTTTCTCAATAAAGTATTTGCTGGATGAGTGAATGAAGTGACTAGATTCTAGGAGACCTGCTTCTCCAGTTTTTGGGAAGTTGTATCAAACCTTGCCAAGAATGCCTCGTCAGTAAGTCTGGCTCTCTTGAGGGGGGTGTGGGACACTGGAGACAAGATCTGGACACTTCTCTATCCTCCTGGTCTCTGAGATCCCTCAAGTCATGGGTCAGGTTTAAGCTCATCACACCCCAGACAGAACACTCTTCTTGGCCTAGAGTTGCTGCCCCAAAGTGTGAGACAGTGAGGCTGGGTGTCTTGGGTAGGGGGAAGCTTGGTCTCTTTTAGCCACTGACCTGTAGAAACCCATCTGCAGGAGAGACACCCTCTGTGGGCGTGAACTGCTCCTGATCTCAGTGAGAATGGAGCTCCATGCGTGTGCTTTCTGCACAGGTTTGCGCCCATCAGCGATCGCCTCCTGAACATTGACTTGTCTCAGGTACCTGCCCCAGACAGGCGGCCTTTGATGGAGCTGTGTCTTGGGGCAGGCTAGGCAGAGCTGAAAGGCCTCCAGGCTACATTTGTCCTGAGTGTGTGAAGGTGGCTCCCCTGAACCTTCCTTTTGTGTTACTCTGTAGGGTTGTGATTTTGTTTGAAAGCTCCTGTTCATAGGAGAGAAGCCTGGGGAGAAAGCCTTTCTTCTCTCTTTCTCTTCCTCTGTTTTTTTTTTTTTTTTAAATGTTTACTTTCACTGTCGCCTGGAATTTCTTTGCCTTGGTCAAATGTATTGGAAGATTATACCCTTTATTTAAAGGCTTCTTCGGTTACCCCTTTGTAGTTCACTTGATTAGATTGAATGTAAAACACTTGCATTATAATTTTAACCTAATTATAAAAGTAATATGTGCTCATTTTAGAAAATTTAGGAGGTACAGAAGACAAGCAATCATCCATTAATCTACCACCAGAGGCAAGGGGTCCTTTTTTCCTGTCTATTGTAGAATATATATATTAAAAAAATAATTGAGATCCTATCCTGGGTTTTGTACCTTGTTTGATAGATAATATGTATTTTAGACAAATACATCATTATGGTCATTATGGTGACCAGTAATTAAGTTGAAAAACAGAAAACTTAGCCACAAACTTTTAAATTTATAGGGTTGCCTGTACCTCTAACCTCCCATTCCCACTATTTTGCAGAGTGCCAGTCTGGTATCGTGTTTTTTTTTCTTTCTGCACGTATTTAATTTTAAAGAATCTTTTTGCTGATACATGAAATGAATTTGGAGTTAGAGCAGGTTGTAGGGGCTGTTCTCTTATATATCTGAAACTTCTTTTGAAAAGAAGTCAGGAGGTTCTCAAATATGACAGTGTTATAAATCCTGGCAACTGCATCAAATAGCTGAAAGATAAGATGTTTCCAGCATCTGGTCTCCCCTTGGCGTTTTAAATGTTTGCACCTCCATGGGGAGTTTCATAGCTGCTCAAAGATGAGACAGATACACTTAGGCAATTTACTTCGACAGTTAGATCTGCTGTCCAGGAGTCCTCATTTTGTTGCCTCTGAAATAAAAGTAGTGACCGGGCACCAGAGGACGAGTGGTTGGGGGTTTTCTGATGGACGAGGGGTGGGAGAATCAACTCGCCAGCAGAAGGGGCTGCTGTTTATGTTTATCTGGATGAAAAGCCATTTTGCTTATGAACTGTATCGGCCACAACCATTTAAAAACATTTAAAAACAGGAAATCAAAGGCTTACAAGTGAGCACTGCCCTTTCCCTTCTTAAATCTACCAAGAGGACAAAGCTCTTCTTAATCTGGGGACAGTGAATGGAAAGACTTTCATGAAAGTCACAGCCCACTGGGAAGGGCAGATTCTGAAAAAAACCAAAAGTAGTTTTACGTATTCATTTTCTCTTTTTTATTTTTCTTCTCTTGAATTTTGAGACCCCCATCTTTATCACAAATGAAGAGTGAGGCAGCCCCTCCCCTGAGATCATTGAATAGTCTGATCTGTCCATTAAAAATTCCTAGAACTTGTAATTTGATGCATCTTACATCAGATGTGATTCATCACAATTTGAGATCAGAGTTGCTCTTTCTTTCTCTGTCTCTTTCTCTCCTCTCCTCTGTGCCGGGTATTGTTCTGGGCACGAGGGATACCATAAAACATTTCTGCCCTCATGGAACTTACCTTCTAGTGAGGTATAGGCACACTTTAAGGAAGTGCAGAAGTCACATACATAGGTGATGTGTCAGATGGTGTGAAGAGAGAAGAACAAAGCAAGAGATATGAATGAGGGATGTGAGAGGCCAGGGTTGCAGTTTAATACAGAGGTCATTACAGGATGTCGCTGACAAGTTGATATTGGAGAGCAGAGATGGGAAGAAGTGAAGGAGCTGGCCACATGTCAACCCAGTCCCAGATAGGATATTCCAGGTCTGTTCCCCGAGGCACGACCTCGCATGGCAGGCAGCTCTGAGTGTCTGGAGCAGAGGGAGGAAGCAGCTAAGACCAGAAGGTGCAGAGAGATTGTGTGGATCTTGGCCTTGACTGGCGACAGGATGGGAAGCTCTGGAAGAGTTTGGGCTGAGGACTCTTGGGGGAGGGGTTGCGGAATGGGTGGACAAGCCCAAAGCCTCTTCCTTGCACTTCTGTGTGCATCTTCAAGCAGCACCACAGTGCAGTTGGGTGAAGTGTTTAGCGTGTAAATCCCACTTCTCTCCATCAACCTCTGCCTCCCCCTCACCTCCAAACTAGACCACTCCCTTTTTGCAGTTTTTTAAAGCAGTAATGTATAACTCAGAACAAAATAAAACAAAACCAATTTGACAGGAATTTTAACTGAGTTTGTGTTGGGAAATTCTTGAAATGTCTAAGGCGTGATCCATAGCATTCATAGATGGAAACCAACAGCCCCTGCCTTCTGGAGGCACTCAAGAAAAATAGAGAAGGAATGGATCAATGATTTGGGAGTGAAAGACCCAGGTCCTAGTTGGACATACCCCCTCTGCCTGCTCCTGTGAATTACTGTATTTTATCAATTGTAAACACTCATTCTTTTCACCTTTCTGACATTTGACTTGTAACTGATGGTATCTTAGTGCTGTGCTGACCTTTAGTGCATAGCCTTTATGTTCTTAGTGGAACATAAAGTAACAGTGATTCTTATAGTTGATGCCCTTGGACCCACCTCTGTAAATTGTGAAAGAACTTTCTGTACACCATGGCGGACCTCAGAATCTCAGTAAGGTGATCAAAATGGCACTCAGGCTCCAGCTGAGGGCCCAGGGGGTACCTGATTAATCCTGATCGCCTGCTTCATAAAGGCTTTGCTGGTTGGCGGGCCTTTCAGTCTTTTCTGCTGTCCCTGGGAAATTTGCACCTATTTTCAGAGCCACAGGGCTTGTATCTCTTTCTGATTAACTGATGAGGTTGGTAAGAGTCAGAATAGAAATGTGGGGAAGTGAGTTATTTAATATGGGGCTCAACTCTGGAACATCACAGAGAAATAGACTTCGTGACGTTGTTTGGGGAAAATGTCACCAGTGTGGATTTTGCTTTCTTTCAAGGCTGCTGAACTCCCATGGCCTTGGTCATTTCCCTTTTCTGTTGTTGTTTAGTCGCTAAGTCATATCTGACTCTTTGTGACCCCATGGACTGCAGCACACCAGGCTTCCCTGTCCATCACCAACTCCTGGGGTGTACTCAAACTCATGTCCATTGAGTCTGTGATGCCATCCAACCATCTCATCCTCTGTCATCCCCTTCTCCTCCTGCCCTCAATCTTTCCCAGCATCAGGGTCTTCTTCAATGAGTTGGCTCTTTGCATCAGGTGGCCAAAGTATTGGAGCTTCAGCTTCAATATCAGTCCTTCCGGTGAATATTCAGGGTTGATTTCCTTTAGGGTTGACTAGTTTGACTTCCTTGCTGTCCAGGGGACTCTCAAGAATCTTCTTCAGAAATGCGTGGTAATTGTTTGTTTACTTGTATTCAGTACGTGTTCCTCTTTTGAGGAACCTCTGCCAAGTTCCTCTTTATAGCCTCTAAGCTTGGCCCAGAGGTACTTGGGAAACATTTAAAGAGTAAATAAGTGACTGGCAAAGATGCCTCTTCCGCCCCTGTGCCCACCTCACCAATATGCATAAGCCCAGGGGGAAGAGCAGGGTGACTTGCTGTGACCAAATAGCTTCTGGTATGGTGTGCTTTGTTGCTCAGACCTCTTTGCTTCTGGCTTGCTGGGATTCAGCCAGGCTTCAGGGTGTGAACGGGGAAGGGGTCTAGGTATTTAAGCAGAAAGGTATTTAATGGAGGGAATCTGGTCCTTAAAAAGGTTGGGAATGCTGGTGGTCAAGAATCCACCTGCCAATGCAGGAGACGCAGGACATGCAGGTTTGATCCCTGGGTTGGGAAGATCCCCTGGAGGAGGAAATGGCAACCCAATCCAGTAGTCTCGACTGACAAATCCCGTGGACAGAGGAGCCTGGTGGGCTACAGTCCATGGGATTGCTCAGTCATGTCTGAGCGTGCACACGCATAGACGTATAGGGCTCTCAGCTGGGCCTCAGGAATTAGCCTCGGGTAATAGCAGTAGCATATGTAACACCAGAGAAGCAAACACATACAGGCCTGGCTACTCAAAAAAACTGGCCCACTCAGGGTGCTGCTCCCTCTGAGACCATCTTTGAAACTACCAAATCCAAGAACAAACTAATGACACTGGCACCCTGGGATCAGAAATCCTGGTTCCAGAATTGGGATGCTCTTACAGCCACCTCTCAACACCCAGCAAGCTAGAGAGTGGTCCCAGAGAGTGTTGTTGAAACCCCAAATCGTTCTCACATCATCAGGAGCCTGAAGAAAACCTGGAAGGCGGGGAGGTGGCCTCTCATCTATGGCCTCTTTCTAAATCTGAAGTCAGTGTTTCTGTCTAGGGGAGCCAAACTCACATTCAGAACCTTAGCTTCAGAACCAAGATGGCTCAGAAACATAGCTTTTAAATCAACAGCCCTTACTGTATAGAAAGGCTTTCTAAAAGGGAGTAGAATGGGTGATGAGCAGACATCCAGAGTGCTCACCACTCCCTATTGGTAAAACATATGTGAGCAGCCATCTCCCATCTATTTTGCTTATAGTAAGTGTATTCATATTATTCCCATTATCTAAATATGTAGGATAAGGATGTTTCTGTTTCTAACAATAGTCATTATAAACCCACATGTTCATTACCATCTGGGAAATTCTGTTAGCGAACTCCCAGTCAGCTCTGATTCTCTTACCCTTTTTACCTTGTAATGTGGCATACAAGGGGCTTCCCAGGTGGCACTAGTGATGCCCAGGTTCCTACTTGCTAATGCAGGAGACGTAAGAGACACGGGTTCGATCCCCAGGTCAGGAAGATGCCCTGGAGGAGGGCATGCCACCCCACTCCAGTCCTCCTACTTAGAGGATCTCATGGATAGAGGAGCCTGGAGGGTTGCAGTCCACAGGGTCACAAAGCGTTGGACACGACTGAAGTGACTTAGCATGCAGCACATGGCATACAAGACTCAGGGAGATAGAGGAATTTTCTTCTGTGCATTTTTTTGTGCACATAATATGTGCATGCATTATGAGTATTATCTCCAAGCTGCAGTGTGTTTTTATTTTTAATTTTTGCAGCTTGCGGGGTCTTAGTTCCTCTGTGGGTGTGTGCTTAGTCGCTCAGTCATGTCCGACTCTTTGCGACCCTATGGACTGTAGCCTGCCAGACTCCTCTGTCCATGGGGATTCTCCAGGCAAGAATACTGGAGTGGGTTGCCATGCCCTCCTCCAGGGGATCTTCCCAATCCAGGGATATAACCCAGGTCTCCCACATTGCAGACAGATTTCTTTACCGACTGAACCACCAGGGAAGCCCAACCAAGGCAGCCCAACCAAGGCTTCAGCAGTGAAAGGGCTGAGACCTATCCATTGGACCACCTGGGAATTCCCTCCAAGCTGTAGTTTCTTGACTGGAATCTCTTTAAGCCTCTATTCCACTTTGTGAGGACTAGTTTAGGTAAAAGTAGATGATGTAATCTGTAAATCTACTTGGGATTCAGTTGTAAATGGTGATCTGAGAGCAGTGCGTTGACTGATTTCCTTGGTCCCTCTCTGTCTCCCTCCTCAGGATGCCTGAATTTCATAAATGCATGTAACTTGGTACAATGGGTTAGATGAGGGTGTTCCAATTCATATTTTACATTAATTCATGTTTTTAACATTAAATTTCTTTTTCTAAATTCAATGAAAATGGAAGGCCTGATGTTTCCTTTCCAGGCCCCTTTGTGATAGTTGGAGTGTGTCGGCTAGACTTTGGAACCCGAGGTGGAGACTGGTCTTGAATGTAGTTGGTGATTGTCAGACCCACCACAGTCAAGTTTGCCACCCAGGTGGCTCAGTGGTAAAGAATCTACCTGTCCATGCAGGAGACGCAGGAGACATGGGTTTGATTCTTGGGTTGGGAAGATCCCCTGGAGTAGGAAATGATAACCTGCTCCGGTATCCTTGCCTGGAGAATCCCATGAACAGAGGAGCCTGGCTGACTACAGTCCATGGGGTCACAAAGAATCAAACATAACTGAGTGACTAAGCACATACACACAGTTAGTGCTGCTTAGTTCTAAAGATAGTTCTGACAGTGGTGAGTCAGAGTTTGGCATTAGACATGTGGTGTGGCTAGGACTGATATTTCCAGTATCACTGGAGTTCAGGTCTCACTCAGATAGGTATGGATAGAAATAAAGACGGCTTTCCTGGTAGCTCAGATGGTAAAGAATCCACCTGCAGTGCAGGAGACCCAGTTTCAATCCCTGAGTCAGGAAGATCCCTGGAGGAGGAAATGGCAACCCACTCCAGTATTCTTGCCTGGAGAATTCTATGGACAGGGGATCCTGGTGGGCTATAGTCCATGAGGTTGCAAAGAGCTGGAAATGACTGAGCGAGTTTCAAGCCCAGCAATGTAAATGTTGAAATCCATATCAGTCTTCGGCTTAAGTGGTTATCTTAAAGGCCTTGTGAAAAAGACCCACAAAGGCAATGCCAATTCAACAGGCTGGTAGTTGGGTTTCTGTTAGAAACTGCTTATTTCAAAGAATCCCAGAAGCGGGAAAACACAAAGGCTCTTCTAAGGTAGTGTTGCAACACTACATTTCTTAACGGTTGACATATCTTACCTTCAGGGCCATTGTTCATGGTCATTCACTATGGTGAAAAAAAAAAGCACAGAATTTGCAGCCCAGGATCAGCTTTCAGGCTCTGACTGTCTACTTACTGTGTCCATTCGACATCACTCAGGATGGTTTGGTTGAATGCTGTTGAGAGTTAGACTCTGTTCTGGGTGCTGGAGATACAGCAGGGACCCAAGTGGACAAGACTTGATGGGGGGAGATATAATATAAACAAATGCATGTTTGAACCATTGAGTCTGTTGGATGGTGACAAGTGCTGCAGAGAAAAATAAAAAATAAAGCCAGGAAGGAAGATGTGAAATGGAAGCAGTGAGTGATCACTTCTAAATAGAGTGATCAGGAAAGGTTCCCTGAGAAGAGGGCTTTAGGATCAAAGGAGGTGAGGGTTCAAGGGGGTGCATTGACAAATGCACATTTGTGCATACAGCTATTTATTGGGTATTATTTCCTGGAGGCTGACATAGGTCAGGTGTTTAATATGTATTACATATTCCTTATAGGGATCTTACAGGATTCATCTCTTGTAATCACCATTTTACCAGGAGGGTAGGAGACTAGGGTGGACTTGCCAGGTGGCATTAGTAGTAAAGAACCCGCCTGCCAGGGGTGGGGGAGCCTGGTGGGCTGACGTCTATGGGGTTGCACAGAGTCGGACACGACTGAAGTGACTTAGCAGCAGCAGCAGCCAATGCGGGAGACACAAGAGATGTGGGTTTGATCCCTGGGTCGGGAAGATCCCCTGGAGGGGAGGAGGGCATGGCAATCCAGTCCATTATTCTTGCCTGGAGAATCTCATAGATAGAGGAACCTGGCCGGATACCGTCCATAGGCTTGCAGAGAGTCAGGCATGACTGAAGTGACGTAACACAGCGGCACACAGGAGACTAGGGCACAGAGAATGTGACTTGTCTGAGGTCACACAAGGACTGATGACTCTAGAATTAAACCACGGCTGTCTGACTCTTTCTCTAAATGTCTAGTTGGGGCTCTCAGTTTGGGGACTCTCTCTGGCCTCTGTATTTGGAAATGTGTCATGATGTGCTTGTTTGTCCCAAAGATTGAGGACATCAGTTTATCAGGCAGAGCCAAGGATGCTAGACATCTCGCATGGGGTGGGACTTTCCTCCCATCAGATCATCATCCTAGCCATCGGCCAACGACTCTTCTTTTGGAGAAATCCCTTAAGACTCTCCACGCTTCACTGGTGTCTGGCATAGTACCTGGCCACACTCAATGACTTGGGAAAGTGCCTGGCACATTGTAGGGGCTTAATAATTGATTGATTACAAGTCACCAACTCAGAGATTTGGTCTCCTCATTTGCCAAGGGAAGGTAGTAGTATTACTTCTTTCCCTTGGTAGTGGGGAAGATTAAATGAGAAATGAGATGTGAAAATACATTGAAGATGGGTGCAAAAACAGTACGCATATATTTTTAAAATAGGTACACTGTGGTTCCTCCTTCTAAGCTTTTATTCTTCGTGTTGATGACAGTGCTCTTGTATTGCATCTCTCTGGAATCTTGAGCAAATGTTTATCTGTTTCGTAGGTGTGACCTACCTGTAAGGTTTGCCGAAAGGGCCCTGCTTTTCGGCCCCAGTGACACCATCTTTCTGGATGTCCTGACCCTCCATCTGCTGTGCTGTCACACCTCCCCTGCCAAGGCCAACACGTAGCACGGCCTCCGTGGAGCTTGGAGTGTTTTGCAAAAGCTGAGTTTATCTGGTAAAAAATCAGCTTTGAGGTTTCACACCAAATGCAGAGACCATAGCGCCCCCCCCCCCCATTATGCACAGTTACCTCTCAGGTTCCCACAAACTTTAAAAAAGAGCACTTGAAAAATACAGCACAGGCCACCCGTCAGTGCCGTTTCTGCAGCTGAACTCTGAGGAGGATGGAAGTCATTTCAGAAGAGGAGACTCTGGTTGTGGAATGTCAGGGTGCATTACACGGGACAGAACTGATTATCCTTGGTCTCCACATTCGAGCCCAAGGTGTGCACCCGGAGAACTTTCTGGGTTCTTCTCACACAGGGGCCAGTCCTCCCAACTCTTATCTGCAGGGGTGGAGCCTCCTTGGCAGGCTGGCTCTCAGAGCACGGGCAGAGACCCATTTCTGCCCACTGTCACCAGAGCAGGTACTGAGATGCAGTCGAAAGACTGTGATTCTGAGTTGGGCGAGGCGCTGGGTTCTTTAGGATTCCTAGGTGGCTCCGTGGTAAAGAATGCACCTGCCAGTGTAGGAGACTTGGATTTGATCCCTGGATCAGGAAGAACCCCTAGAGAAGGAAGTGGCAACCTATTCCAGTATTCTTGCCTGGAAAATCCCATGGACCAGAGGGGCCTGTCAGGATATGGTCCATGGGGTTGCAAAGAGTCAATGCATGCACACACACGGGGTTCTTTGGCCTGAGACCAAGGACCTAGCTGATGCTCTTCTGCTCCACCTCTGGCCCCTCAGACAGTCCCTGCTGGGCTTGATACTTAACAGAGGATGGAAGAGTCTGTCAGTGCTTGGAGTTCTTTTTCTTCAGGCAGGGCTTTATTGGTGCCCCTGTTGCAGCAGGTGGAAACCAGGAACAAACAAGTCCCCTTGCTTGTTTACTCCCCAAGGTTGGGGCAAGCTTGTTCCTTATATGGGGTGAGGGTTGGGGTCCAAGTTGAAAAAGTATCTTTAAGCATGTGGTCCTCTGGATGAACTTTCTGCCTCATCTAATTGATTTAGAGCTGGGGTTCTCAACAGGTGACAGTTTTGCTCCCTTCTCTTCCACATGGCAGGGGACCTATGTCAATGTCTGGAGACAATTTGGTTGGCACAGCTGGGCAGGTGGGTCCTACTGGCCTCTAATGAACAGAAGTCAGGGATGCTGGTAAACATCCTGCAATACACGGGACAACCTCCTACAATGAAGAATACTCCAGCCCAGAACATCAGTAGCTAGGAAATCCTTACTTAGATTCCCTGTTTTTCTGGTGCTTTACTGAAAATAGCAGTAATGAGATGATCAGTTAGTGATACTATGTATCAGACAGCATGCCAGCTGCTGTACTTAGATAATCACATTGACTCTTTACCACAGCCTGGTGAGGTGGGCATTTACCAATCCCATTGTACAGATGAGGAAACTGAGGCTTTGGGAGGCTGAGGAGCTTGCCTGAGGTCACAGAGGTGAAAAGTTGGAACAGGATTCCTGCTCAGATCTGACACCAGAGACTGTACTCTTCATCTCACTGGTGTATCCCAGCTACATGTGCTTGGTTTTAGCTAATTAGGTCAAGAGGTAATTATTCTATAAGGGCCTTCAGCGCAGCTGTGGGCTTTGTGTGGGACAGGAGTGCAGTGCCTCTCTTCCTCCGTGCACTCCAGCCTGGGCGAGCTCATCCCCTCTTGGGGCCCGTGCTGTCACCTGTGTTTGGATGACACTCACCGCTCTTCAGCTTGGATTTGTCTTAAGGTAAAAGTCCAGTTGATATGTTACCTCCTGTGCAAAACCAAGATCCATCTCCTTTCGGTCAGAGGAAGGGGGCATGTCCCATGGCACTCAGCACATGCACAGCTCTGCTATTACATGTTGATGCGCTGGCTCCTCAGGAGCAGGCCAGTTCTGGGGATAGTAGTGGCTTACCTTGTTCGAGCTGCTGCAACAAAACCCCACTGACTGGGTAGGTTATAAAGGACAGATGTTTGACTTCTCATTTTATCTCCACAGGGTAGAAAGGCTGAGGGACCTCTCTGGGGCCTCTTTTTCAAGGGCAGTCGTCCCATTCATGAGAGCTCTGCCCTCACGCCCTAACTGCCTCCTGATGGCCTTGCCTCCTGATGTTACCACTTTGGGCATTAGGTTTTCAGCATATGAATTTTAGGGGGGACAGAAATGTATAGACCATGGCAGCAGGCAGGAAATATTGAGTGAAAGAATGAGTACATTGGGACTTCCCTGGTGGTCCGGTGGCTAAGACTCTGACCTCCCAGTGCAGGGGGCTTGGGTTAGATCCCTGGTCAGGGAAATAGATCCCACATGCCACAGCTAAGAGTTAGTATGCTGCAACTAAGGATCCTGCAAGCCGAAACGAAGATCGAAGATCCCACATGCCGCAACTGAGACTTGGTGCAGCCAAATAAATAAAGAATACATTTGGTTTTTTTTAAAGGAAAGAACGAGTACATTCTTCCCTGGGCTTCCTTGGTGCCTCAGATGGTAAAGAATGATTCTGCGGTGAGCTGCATGTAAGAGAGCAAAGAGCAATTCATTTAACACCATGGCTAGATGCAGACGCAACAAAAAAAAGTGAGCATCTCTCAAAGATAGCGCTGTATAGCGCTGTAACCAGTGTGTGTCAGGAGAGGGTCTGCAGATCCAGCTCTGGGTGCCCTGCTGGGGCAGTGCCACCCAAGAGAAGCTGCTGTCAGCAGTATGTGTCTGCTAAGTCGCTTCAGTTGTGTCTGACTCTTTGCGACCCCATGGACTGTAGCCCGCCAGGCTCCTCTTTCCATGGGATTCTCCCGGCATGAATACTGGAGTGGGTTGCCAGGGGATCTTCCTGGCCTAGGGATCAAACCTTCGTTTCCTGTGACTCCAGGCAGATTCTTTACCACTGAACCACCAGGGAAGCCCCAGCTGCACATGGCACTCTGAACTTTCTAGTAGCCACATTAAAAAGGTATAAACCAACAGGTGAAATTAATATCTACAGTAGTATCATTTTAAGAGGCAATACTTTTTTTTTTGGACGTGTCACAGGGCATGTGGGATCTTAGTTTTCCCTGCTGCTGCTGCTGCTAAGTTCTTTCAGTCGTGTCTGACTCTGTGCAACTCCAGAAACAGCAGCCCACCAGGCTCCGCTGTCCCTGGGATCCTCCAGGCAAGAACACTGGAGTGGGTTGCCATTTCCTTCTCCAATGCATGAAAGTGAAAAGTGAAAGTGAAGTTGCTCAGTCATGTCCAACTCTTAGCGACCCCATGGACTGCAGCCTACCAGGCTCCTCCGCCCGTGGGATTTTCCAGGCAAGAATACTGGAGTGGGGTGCTATCGCCTTCTCCGTAGTTTCCCCTACCAGGGATCAAACCCTCACTCCCTGCATTGGAAGTGCAGAATCTTAACCATTGGATTGCCAGACCCAAGAGGCAATAGATATGAACAATTATTGAGATATTTTGAATTTATTTTTTTAATACTAAATCTTCAGAAATTCAATGTATAGTTTACATTTAAGCACATCTTAATTCAGACTTCATTTCAAGTGCCCCATAACTGCATGTGGCTCAGTGCTACCTTGCTGGAGAATACAGCTCAGAAGTGTTGGAGAACTTTCTGTGCAATGGATTATAGTTTTTTTGTTTACTTTTCAATCTCTCTCTCTCTTTTTTTTCCCCTTCTCCTTTTTTCAGTTCAGTTCAGTCGCTCAGTCGTGTCCGACTCTTTGCGACCCCATGGACTGCAGCATGCCAGACTTCCCTGTCCATCACCAACTCTCAGAGCTTGGTCAAATTCATGTCTGTCGAGTTGGTGAAGCCATCCAACCATCTCATCGTTTGTCGTCCCCTTCTCCTTTTTAAGGGGACGTTTTCCTTCCTGGCTTTAAGCAATACCCTTTGGGAAGAATGTTGACTCTCTAGGACTGTAGGTATTAAGTAACAGTTATTGGTAGTGGAGTCACATATGTATAGCTAAAGTAATGTCAGTCCTCTGAGGCATCTTCACAGTCTTCTGGCGAATCGAGGCCATCTGAAACTTAACCCTTTTTGTTGCTGTTCAGTCACTCAGTCGTGTCTGACTCTGCGACCTCATGGACTGGAAGCTGCACGCAAGGCTTCCCTATCTTTCACTGTCTCCCAGAGTTTGCTTAAACTCATGTCCACTGAGTCAGTGAGATCCAACCATCTCGTCCTCTGTCACCCCTTCTCCCCCTGCCCTCAGTCTTTCCCAGCATCAGGTGACCCTCCTAATTCTCATGCAGCCTAACAAACTGTAATGTAGAGAGAGACTTACCAACTTCATTCTACAGACAAGGCAGTGGAAACTCAAAGAGGCTTGGGGAGCTGCTTAAATTTGGTTTAAAGTGAGTTCCAGGGACTTCCCTGGTGGTTCAGTGGTGGTTCTTACTCTCAATTTATGGGACCTGGGTGCAGCTAAGAGCTGGCATGGCCAAATTAAAAAAAGGGGTTCTAAAGTAAACGTTTACATGCAAAGACTGGTCCAAGAAAGATTCGTTCTATCAAGGTGGACAGAAGCACACATGACTGAACTGTCTGTGGGGCCAAGTGTGACTGGGGTTACATAGGGAGATAAAGAACTCAGGAAGGGGGCTGATTGATTCAGAGAGGGGTGTTGAGGAAGACTTCACAGGAGAGGTGGTGTTTGCACTGGGCCCTGAAGGGTGAGTAGAGATTTGCTGGGGGGATTTAGAAGGAGAGGGCAGGCATTCCAGGTGAGGGTATCTGCCAGGACCAGGGTGAGGCAGGAAGGAGAGTGATGTCTTCGAGCAGAAGTTCCAGGGCGAAGAGGTGGATCAGCCACCAACTTGGAGAGCTCGGAAGGCTTTGAAGTTTGAATTTTATTCTGGGGGCCCAGGAGCCATAAAAGGTTTAGGGTAGTGTCTTCTGTTTTTCAGATGATGAAATGTAAGTTCAGTTGAATGAAACACTCATGTTTCTTTAGAAGGGTAAAGGTTTTCAACTCACTTTCTTCAAAGTGAACTTGGAGTCATTTTGAAATAGTTTCTATTATGATCATTTAATGGTGGGGGAAGAAGGTTATTCACGAATGTCTAAAGTGCAAACTAAGAAACAGCTTGAAAGCACTCTGGGATGGGATTGAAAACTCCGCTGTTTGCATTGCTCCTGCCAACATCTGAGGCCATGGAGGTCGCCTTTCAGGCTCTCAGTTGCTAATGGTGCCCTCTCTTCACCCTGGGAGGGCCCTGGGAGAAGTGGCAGGAGAAAGGGAAAGTATGCAAATAGTTGCTCGGTGGAGAATTTCTTGTTTCAGTGTAAACTCTTGGGTCTGTCTGGGGTCAGGTTGAGGCTGTTGACTGCCCTGGAGATGAGCAGTGCAGGCTGGATGAAAAGTCAGCCTCTTCCTCCTGGGAACTGAGACCCCAGGCTTTCATTCCACTCCCCTCGCCCTCCAACTCACCCCACTCATCCTGTGTACTGTGTGTGGGGTCTTATCTCATTGTCCCCCTGAAAGATGCTGCCCTGTGTAATCTTCATATGAAAAGGCTGCCTCTTTTGAGTCCCCACTCCTGGGCTGTGGGAGAGAGGATGGGTTAATTGTAGAGCTCTTATGCTATAGAGAAAGCCATCTCTGGCTTTCAGAATCACTTCTGGGAGGCATTGGGCTTGATTCATAACTGAGGGCCCCCTTCCTTTTCTCTGGTGGCCTGTGGCGCTTGACATTCATTGATAAATGAATGTCATCTGGAGCTGGTTTCCTCATGGGATATCTCACCACCCTTGATCTCTGGGGTTTTTTTTCCTCATTAAAATAACAATACACAAGGAGAACTCTCTCAAAGTCTTAACTTTAAAAAAAAAAAGAAAAGAAAAAGTAATGTCTTCACATGTGCAGCATTTTTTCAGGGGACGTGTGGCTGTGTAGGCTACAGTGGTTTTGGGATTTACACTTGCCAACTTGTATGGATCTAGGGATTAGAGATTGGAAGGCCTAATTAAGACAATGCTTGTTATTGGGAGTCTGTGCCAAAATATTGGAATGGAGATTGTTCTGAAAATGCAAAAGTTAGGTCATGAATCCTTTAGAAGCCAGTTTTTTATGGTACGTAGGGCTCTCTGTATAATTTTGCTATTCAAAAATGGAAGTACAGAAACCGAACGGGTAATTTTTTAGTCACTTGTAATAAAACTCAAAATGGATTAAAGATCTCAATGTAAGACCAGAAACTATAAAACTCCTAGAGGAGAACATAGGCAAAACACTCTCCGACATACATCACAGCAGGATCCTCTATGATCCACCTCCCAGAATATTGGAAATAAAAGCAAAAATAAACAAATGGGACCTAATTAAACTTAAAAGCTTCTGCACAACAAAGGAAACTATAAGCAAGGTGAAAAGGCAGCCTTCAGAATGGGAGAAAATAATAGCAAACGAAGCAACGGACAAACAACTAATCTCAAAAATATACAGGCAACTCCTACAGCTCAACTCCAGAAAAATAAATGACCCAATCAAAAAATGGGCCAAAGAACTAAATAGACATTTCTCCAAAGAAGACATACAGATGGCTAACAAACACATGAAAAGATGCTCAACATCACTCATTATCAAAGAAATGCAAATCAAAACCACTATGAGGTACCATTTCACGCCAGTCAGAATGGCTGCAATCCATAAGTCTACAAGCAATAAATGCTGGAGAGGGTGTGGAGAAAAGGGAACTCTCTTACACTGTTGGTGGGAATGCAAACTAGTACAGCCACTATGGAGAACAGTGTGGAGATTCCTTAAAAAACTGGAAATAGAACTGCCTTATGATCCAGCAATCCCACTGCTGGGCATACACACTGAGGAAACCAGAAGGGAAAGAGACACGTGTACCCCAGTGTTCATCACAGCACTGTTTATAATAGCCAGGACATGGAAGCAACCTAGATGCCCATCAGCAGATGAATGGATAAGAAAGCTGTGGTACATATACACAATGGAGTATTACTCAGCCATTAAAAAGAATACATTTGAATCAGTTCTAATGAGATGGATGAAACTGGAACCTATTATACAGAGTGAAGTAAGCCAGAAAGAAAAACACCAATACAGTATACTAATGCATATATATGGAATTTAGAAAGATGGTAACAATAACCCTGTGTACGAGACAGCAAAAGAGACACCGATGTATAGATCAGTCTTATGGACTCTGTAGGAGAGGGAGAGGGTGGGGAGATTTGGGAAAATAGCATTGAAACATGTATAATATCATGTATGAAACGAGTTGCCAGTCCAGGTTCGATGCACGGTACTGGATGATTGGGGCTGGTGCACTGGGACGACCCAGAGGGAGGGTAGGGGAGGGAGGAGGGAGGAGGGTTCAGGATGGGGAACGCGGGTATACCTGTGGCGGATTCATTTCGATATTTGGCAAAACATACAATATTGTAAAGTTTAAAAATAAAATCAAATTAAAAAAAAAACAAACAACTTTTATTGGGAGAGTGCGAGCCATTCTGTGAAAGACAATTATGTGCTTAAAAACATTAACAGTAGCTTTGCTCCTTTTAGGATAATCTGTTTAATTCAGGAGGGGAGTGGCTCAGGGCTTTTTCCTGTAGGATTCCGCAGAGAATTCTTTTGAGACTTGTGCAGACTTTGTTTCCTGTGTCTGTAAAAGCAAATTGAGAATTTAAAAATAAATATAGGTCTGATAGCAAGTACCTTCCTGCAAATGAGATTCGAGCCATGTGAACGATGTTGTCATTGGAAAGTCACAGTGACATTCCTCCTTTATTTTCATAGGAAATAAAAGAGCCATGGATTCAGAGCAATGAGTTCTCAGCCTTGTAAACCTTGGCTGCCAGAACTGAGTGTTTGGTTTGTTCTAAAACATGGGTAGCCCCTACCGGAAGAGGAGGTACAGTTAAGTAGAAAGGGCATTGGGTGGGGAGGTCAGGAAATGAGCGTTCTGGTCCTGGTTCTTTTGCTGCCTTTTGGAAACCCTCTCACATGGCTCAGATGGTAAAAAATCCACTCGCAGTGCAGGAGACCCAGGTTAGATCCCCAAGTCGGGAAGATCCCCCGGAGAAGGGAATGGCAACCCACTGTAGTATTCTTGCCTGGAGAATTCCATGGACAGAGGAGCCTGGTGGACTACAGTCTATGGGGTCCCAAAAAGCTGGACACAACTGAGCGACTAACACTTTCACTTTTCACTTCACCTGTTACTAACGAATGTCAGTGTTTGTTCGCAGTTTTCAAACTGTTCCTCCAATCCCGAAGGGTCCAGAGCAGATAACTTAATGTCAAGGAGAGTTCTGGCACCCCACTCTCCTCAGAGTGGCTCTGTGCCTATTTTATATTTTGGGGTTCTGAGTAAAATTTTGTTAGGAGAAAGTGTCTCGGGGCTAAAACCATGAACAACTTTGTAGTTAGTTGACTGCTGAGACTATTTCTAAAACTTTTACCTAACTCAGGTCTTATTCTGTTAGCAGCTCGCAAAATTGATGCACATTTACAGTTAGAGTTAAATCTCAGTTGAAGTGAATAATTACTGTGAATCCAGTGTGAACAGGCTGACATCTCTCCACCTCTCCATCCATCACTCAAACATTTATTGACCAAACATTCATCTGACTACAGAGACAAATCTAAATAAGACTTAGTTCCTGCATTCAAATAACTTGCAATTTAGCGAGTGGCAGCAGACCCATAATTGTGAGCTGTAAAGCTTTGTAATAACAGCTCTGGGTCTCTAGAAAAAGAAGAGTAATTAGTTTAGGGGAGGTCAAGGAACTTCACAGAGAGGAAGAACGTTTGAGCTGGACTGCAGTCATTTATTCAGTTACTCAACATGCATTTACTGAATACCTTCTGTGTGTGCCAGGACCCTTCCGAGAGCTAAGGAAACAGCAGGGGACAAAATAGACAAGATCTTTGTCTCAATGGAGCTGACATTTCTTAGCATATGATTTATCAAATGGCATGGGTGGTGACACCCCTGGCCTTGTTCCACCAATGCCCCATCACCTGCCCTTCAGTATCAAAGTAAAGCAATGTTTGTGTATATATGTATATTTTTTCCTTTTTTTAAAGATTATAAACGTAATTCAGGCATGTTACAGAGAATTTTGAAAGAATGAAACCCACTTCCAAAAATGTGACCCCTTATCCCACCATCCAGGAGGAATCTCTATTAACCTCTAGTCTGTTTTTCTATGCATCTATGGGCTTCCCAGGTGGCTTGGTGGTAAAGAATCCACCTGCCAATGCAGGAGGCTTGGGTTCCATCCCTGGGTTGAGAAGATCCCCTGGAGAAGGAAATGGCTACCCACTCCAGGATTCTTGTCTGGAAAATCCCATGGACAGAGGAGTCTTGCTGGCTATAGTCCATGGGGTCACAAAAGAGTTGGACATGACTTAGTGACTAAAAATAAAAATCCCATATATATATAAAATTTCTTTTTTACAAAGGTGAAATTATTGTTCATATTATTATAGTGTGTCCTGCTTTCTTTGCTTTATACTGAACCACAGGCATTTTTCTCATGTCATCCAATTTTCTTTGAAACCACTGTAATATTCAGTCATATGGATGTCATAATATTCCATCATATGGATATGTCATCATATGAATGTAATTTACTCATGCTGTTTTGTAGAACATCTTTGAAAGTGATTTTCCCTTAAAAAAATGACACAATACACCTTTCTGTACATAAACCATTGCGTTTTAATGTCTCTCTGAAACAGATTTTCAGAAGGGGAATGCACAGGTCATAAACTATTGAAGGCTCTTGATAGGTGTGGCCAGAGCGTTTTCTAGAATGTTGCATCTATTTGTGCTCCAGCTGCAGCCTATGAGAGTGTTGGTTGTACCGAAAGCAGCCAGTTTGATTTGGCTGCTATCCAGATTCCTAACGGAGCCTTTCTCAGACTCAGCGTGGATGCTCTTGTTTAGTTTCCAGGCCACACTAGATAACAGGCTTCCGGAGAGCACAGAGTAAGTCCCCAATGCCTGTCCTGTCGCACACTTGGAATAACATGCAGGTTTGTTGAATACACGCTTGTGTGTCTGAATACATGAGCCACAAAGGGTAGGAGGGAAGTCTCCCTTGACAACTGGGAAGAGAGTAGACCTGTCAGTGTCCCAGAGCACCTTATCACTGTACTTTCAGGAAGAGGGAAACCCAACAATACACAAGTGCTTGTCTGAAAGCCAGCTCCAGTCTCCATGTGAGCCTGAGAGCTTGTAGATCATCCACAGGGTTGAAATTCACTTAAAAGATAAGTCTTAGCTACTCCCTGGCTACCTTTATCTGTGTCTCAGCAGCCTGGCGAAGGAGGCATTCATCTTTAGGTGGGACTCAGAGAAGTTCTATAATTAATTTTTTTTTAAATTTATTTTTTGGCTGTGCTGGGTCTTCATTGCTGTGCGGGCTTTTTCTCTAGCTGTGGCAAGCAGGGGACTTATCGTTGCTGTGATTTTTCTTGTTTCAGAGCATGGACTTAAGGGTTTGCTGGCTTCAGTAACTGGGGCTCCTGGGCTCTGGAGCACAGGCTCAGTAGTTGTGGCACATGGGTTTAGTTGCCCTGTGGCATGTGGGATCTTCCTGGACCAGGGGTTGAACCTGTGACTCCTGCATTGGCAAGTGGGTTCTTTACCACTGAGCCACCAGGGAAGTCCTGTAACTAACCTAAGGTAACAGAGCACTGTGGTCTAAATACTTGTGTCCTCTCAAAATTTGTGTGTTGAAATCCTAACTTCCAAAGATGGTGGTATCAGGAGGAGAGAATTTGGGAGGGGCTTTGGGCTTGAGGATGTAGCCCTCACGAATGGGATTAGTGCCCTAATAAATGAGAGTCCAGGAGCTCCCAGCCCCTTCCACCAGGTGAGGGCATAGAGTGAAGGTGCCAGCTGTGAGGCAGGGAAGACCATGCTGGCACCCTGATCTTGGATTCTCAGGCTTCAGACCTGGGAGACACCGATTTCTGCCATTTATAAGCCACCGACCCTGTGGGGTTTTGTTGTAGGAGCCTGAAGACACACAGCTGGCTAGTGGTAGAGCTGGGATTCCTACTAAGCAGCTAACTTCTGGGTGCAAAGCAGGGGTTAGTGTCTGTATGAAAACCTCCTTTCTGTGACTGAGGAGAAGAAATGGACAGCAGGGTGATTCCTGAACTGGAAGGAAAATGGCCAGCTGCTGAACATTGATAAGACATAATATATAGCCTGGGAGGCACTGTGCACTCAGGGGTCCTAACCAATGTGAGGAGGGAATTCAGATATGAGGATGTTTGGGTAGTGACCAGGCCTGAGATACTGTGGCACAGTGGAGTGATTCTCTACACATTCTCTACATATTCCCTGCACCATTCCCAGGAGGGAGATGGTTTGCAGTACCTAGAAAGGGAAGCCTTTTCCTGGGAATCTGTGCCTTGATCATGCTCTCAGTATTATGGGAACAGGCCCCCTTCTAAACAGGAAGCAGGAGTGGAGGGGGTGGGGAGAGAAAACCAAAACCAAACCCAACTCATGACTATGTCTTTCCTTTTGCAAAAGTGAAAGACCTTGCTGTTGGACACATACACACACCCACACATACCCCTCACCCCACCCTCTGCCCCCCCACATGGGGGTTTCCTGTGCGTTCTCTGCATTGCCTCTGCCTTCAAAGGGGAGGCCTGGATGTGTTTAATCCCTCTTTTCTTGGATATTTAATGATGAGATTTTCCATTTTAAGAAAAACCACGGTAAACATTTTCATACATGTATCTTTGAGCTTTATATTCTTCCTTTGAAACAAGAATGGAAAGTAACTTATTCTTGATATTAGAGTGAAACTGGGTATAAGCCACTCTACTGGCAGCACTAACAGGTGTCTTGGGGCAAACGTAGCCCCATCATAATTTCCACTAGTCTGCACTGGATCACCCCAAAATACACGTGAAGGAAAAATGCAACATCTGCTATGCAGATGCGGTGCTTAGCACCTCTCTTCTTCCAGATAGTCTCCTCAGAGCCTTTTCATCTCTGAACTCTGGAGTTGTCACTGTCCCCCTCCCCATATTTTTGTAATACACATTCTGCCTTTCCATCAGCCTAGTGTTGTGGTAGAAGTGGATGAGGGGGAAGTGAGATGAATCTAAAATAGCTGGCTATTGGGTTTCCTGTTAAGTAGGATGTGGTCAATTAATTTCGGTTGTCTGTGGGCCTAGTTCAGGCCCTCTTGCAACAGTGAGTGTGCAGAGGACCCCAGAGCATGGTAGTCTCTGCCTGGGCTGAAAGCGATTTAAGAAGCACAGGGACTCAGCAGCCACCTTGAGAAAAGCCAGTGTGACTTAGCTCTTTAGGAAATAAAGGTGATGTTCCCTGTAGCCCTCAGTGGTGGCAGGCAATCTCAAGAGCTCCAGGTCCAGGCAGTGGCTGGAATCATCTAGTCTCTGGTTGTTTGTGGGCTAATGCACAGTGGTTTGGTTCCTAATGGACAGTGGGAACAGCTGTGACCCGGTCCCTCCTTTCCAGGATGTTATTAGAGGGAGGTTCTTTTCAAACTAGAAATGACAACATGGAAGGTGGAGGGTGAGTGCCTGGGGGTGAGGAAATGTTCAAGGGCCAGTTTCAGAAAAGTTACCTGTCTTTGCAGCATTTCCAGGTGTGCCTTGGATGTCTGAGGAAGTCTTAACATATTGGTCAAATTTTTTTTTTTTTGGACCATGTTGCATTGCTTGCAGGATCTTAGTTCCCTGATCAGAGATTGAACCTGTCCCCAAGTGAAAACACTGAGTCTTAACCATTGGACTGCCAGGGAATTCTCAGGAGTCTTTTTTTTTTTTTTTAATTATATTGAAATATAATTAATTTGCAGTGTTGTGTTAGTTTCAAGTATATAGCAAAGTGATTCAGTTATGTATGTGCTCAGTTGCTCAGTCATGTTCTACTCTTTGTGGCTCCGTGGACTGTAGCCCACCAGGCTCCTCTGTCCATGGAATTTTCCAGCCAAGAATACTGGAGTGGGTTGTCACTTCCTCTTCCAGGGGATCTTCCCCACTCAGGGATTAAACCCACATCTTTTGCATCTACCTGGGAAGCCCCATATATGTGTGTGTATATATATATATATACTTTTTAGATTCTTTTCTTGTTTTAGGTTATTGTGAGATAATTGCAAGGAAGGCTGGGCAAGGTAGTCTTTATTCTGTGTGGTCATGTGCTCAGCTAAAATGTTGACCTTTTAGCTTTAAAGAGTAGAGAGAGAGGGGGAGAGAGAGGGAGGGAGGGAGGGAGACAGACAGAAAGTATATTTAGGGATAACCAGTAGATCTACTGCATTAAGGTTCTATACTTCAGACTGTTAAGTGCTCAACCTTTGTTAAAGGCAAGTATATTTCATAACCTTCTGCCTGGTCAGTGTGCTACGCTGGATGGTGCCCCTCCAAAATTCATGTCCTTCCTTGAACCCCAGATTGTGACCTGATTTGGAAATAGAGTTGTTGCGGATGTTATTAGTTAAGAGGTCATACTGGAATAAGTGTGATGGGGGGGTGGTCCCTAATTCAATGTGACTGGTGAACTTAGAAGAGATGCAGAGACACAGGAGTACTCACGGGAGGAAAGTCATGTGACAACAGAGGTACAGATTGGAGTGATGCTGCCACAGGCCAAGGAATGCCAAGAGCCACCAGAAGCTGGAAGGACAAGGAAGGATCCTCCCTTAGAGGCTTTGGAGGGTGCATAGCCCTGCCAGCACCCTGATTTTTGACGTCTGACCTCCAAAACTGTGAGGGGATAAATTTCAGTTGTTTTGAACTGTGGAGCTTGTGTACTTTGTTACAGTAGCCTGAAGAATTGAATACAGTCAGGAAGAATGTATTTCTGGCCTTGACCCAGTGGGAATTGTTTCCAACTGGAGTCAGTGGTGGCTTCTCAGCTTTGCGCTGTGTCCAGGTGTGACTCAACTGAGGTCACAGTCCAGGGACATTGTAGGTTGTCAATGACATATAGCTATGATAATTGTCAGTCTGATGGAAGATCAGACATTAAACAGATAAATGAAAAGGTGAAGGTGTTAGTCACTTTGCAACCCTATGGACTGTAGCCCGCCAGGTTCCTCTGTCCACGGAATTCTCCTGGCAAGAATACTGGAGTTGGTAGCCATTTCCTCCTCCAGGGGTTCTTCCTGCCCCAGGGATGGAACCCAGGTCTCCTGCATTGCAGGCAAGATCCTTTACTGTCTGAGCCACCAGGGGTATATTTAATAGCAATTAATTTTCATACAAAAGAAAAGGATATCTCTTTTGTTATACAGAAGGAAAGGGTATCAAGAAAGGCCATAGCAAGGAAACCTAGTCTTATGTTGGCTGATGGGGTTGGGGGCAGTGGTGGTGGTCACTGAAGGTTTTCTCTCCTAAGAAAGCTGCCCTGGAGCTAAGACATGGATGAGTGAGAGTTAGGGCAAAGATGGGAAGGGAATGGGGACCACTTTCTTTGGGAAACATGGCTTGGATGTCAGGAGCTCACAAGCATGGGTGCCCTTTGGGGAGTTACATTTCCAGACCCTGCCCCAGACCTTCTCTGTCGGGCTTTGGGGAGGGCGCTCTCTGAGACTGTGGGGTCCAAAAGTGTGTGTTTCTTTTAACTTGCCCTTGGACATCGTGGGGGCAGGGACTGTTGCACTGGGGCAGTCGGTCTCAAACATTCATGTGCTTGTGCATCAGCTGCAGAGCTTGCTCAAAATGCAGACTTGGGGTTGGATTCAGTAGCTTTGAGGTGGAATTTAGGAATCTGGGCTTCCCTGATGGCTTAGAGGGTAAAGAATCCGCTTGCAATGGAGGAGACCCGGGTTCAATCCCTGGGTCAGGAAGATCCCCTGGAGAAGGGAATGGCAACCCACTCCAGAATTCTTGCCTGGAGAATTCAAAGGACAGAGGAGCCTGGCGAGCTACAGTCCTTGGGGTCGCAGAGAGTCGGACATGACTGAGTAACTAACACTTTCACTTTCAGTTAGAAATCTATTTACCAAACAAACCCTACCACCCTGCCTCTCCTCGTGGTTCTGATATAGGAGTTCCCTGACCTCATTTTGAGAAACACATCCCTGGAAGGTTGGGTGACTCTGAAAAATCTGCAGTTGATCTTTGCAACAGCAAATGATTCCAGTGGAGAATAAAAAGGGTCACTGCAGGAACGCCTGTGTTTGATGTTAGAAAGTTGGGAGGGGGCGGGTCAGACATGCAGCAGCAAGGGGGAGCCTGGGATGGCAGGTCGCAAGAAGGGTCCATGGACACTGGGGACTGTTCCAGGCCTTCACCTCACCCCGGAGGGCGAACGCAGCACCTCTGACATCCAGTCCTGACTCGGGGCCGATTGGTTCCTGTCCAGTTGTGTCGCAGTAAAATACTGTCCATTGTCAGACTTGGGAGCCGGGTCGTGGGGAGCCTTAAATTCAGATTCAGAGCTTGGTCTTGTTCACAGCGCTTTTCTGATCAGTGGGGCTCATCGTAGCACTTGAGCTGGAAATGGAAGCAGTGGGAAAATCAAAAGGCCTCTGACCATAGACTTCCTGCTGGCCCGCCTTCCTCCTCCACTCGGGGTACACCTCTGGTTGTAATTACCTACACGCCATTTTTAGGTGGCAGGGCGATCTAAGGTGAATTGGGGCTTTGCACAGCTTGGCTTGGTTTGAAGCTGGAGCATAAATCATCACGCAGCTCCGTGTGTGTGTGTATCCATGTGTGTGTGTGTGTCTCTGTGTGTGTCCCTGTGTGTCTGTGCCTCCCCCTGCCCCTCACCTCCTTCTCTTCTCTGCTGGGGATTCAGTGCTTCCTGCCCCGTGAGCCTCACTTTGCTGGATGGCTTCCATCCTGTGAGACTGCAGCTAGTCATTCCTGCTTGACCTTTAGATTTTTCTCTTTAGGGAAAACATGATTGTTAGTCTGTATTCTCGAGCAGATATATTTGACTCACAGGCCACCTTCCTACCTCACTTCACATCCATGGAAGAAAAGGGTTTTTAAAATCCATGTACATATCTTCCTAGTTTTTATTTTATACTGGAATATTGTTGATGAATAATGTTGTGTTAGTTACAGGTGTACAGCAAAGGGATTTAGTTATACAGATACATGTATCTATTCTTTTTCAAATTCTTTTCCCATTTAGGTTATTACAGAATACTGAGCAGAGTTACAGAAGTGAGTATTAGGTCAGAGGACCTGCTGTATGGCCCTTGGCTGTTCAGGTGGGCGTCTTTGCTTTTGGAAATGATGACTTCAGCTTCTGGGGGTCTGATTTTTTGGCCTGGGGGCCATATGTTGTGGCTGGACAGTGGGGTGGATTAGCCAGAGTCTGATCCTGGGCCTTGCAGACGTGTATGCTGGGGAATTGGAGAGAGCCAGGCCGAGTTCTTGGGCTGCCTGTTCTGCTTCATTCCTCTGGATGGTGAGATTGTCTCGAGGGTGTGTTCCTGGAACTTTGCAGTCAGGCTTCACCGTGGTGTGTATTTAATGACCACACACGAAAGGCTTGACTGCCAGGGTCGCTCCCTAGGAAAACCCTAATCATGGAATCTCAGAGCTGGAAAGAGCCCCCTGGGCAAATCTGAGGGGAGAGACCTTCCCTGGGATGAGGGAGACCCCCAACTTGGGGTTCCAGTTCCAAAACCAGGACTTCTGATGGAGAAGCCTGTTTAAAAGCACTGGAGGAGTTGCCAGCTTTCTACTTTTGTTACACAAATTAATAATGGTCCAATGTAGCAGTCTGGGAGAGCTAGGTTTTTATAAAGAGACAGACCCAGGTAAGAGTTAAGACTAAACAGCCAACCGCATTTCCGGTCTGAGCTATTTTTAAGTCTCACCTCGTTTTTGGTGCATCCATTGGTGGATGCTGGGTAAGCGAAGAACCCAGCCTCGGGTGATTTTCATTTCTCTTTGCCTAAAAATAGCCTTCTTCCCCTCCCATGACTGTCAGAAATTCTTGCGTGTAATGACCCATTGTTCCCAAGAATTGCTATAGGCCTCTCTCAGTGGCACCTCTTCTTGCGCTGCCCGGTGTACTTCAGAAGCAAGGCCGTGTTTTATATTAATTCAACTTTAGAGGGGTTCTCATTGTCCTTATTTTATAGATGAGGAAGTTGGGCTTGGAGAGGCAGGGAAATTTCTTTCAGGATCACTAATGGAACTTAATTCACTGGTTCCTTTTGCCTTGAGAAACCTGTTAAAAAGGCACTTGGAACAGTATGTATCTGTTTTTGTTTAAAAAGAAAAAAAGTGAATCTTCTGGGTGGGAGGTAGAGTTATAGGCCACTTTATTGTTGCTGTTTCCTTGTGTGTATTCTTTGCACACTGGTAAACTTTTCAGAGGGGTATTATCTGAAAGCTAAAGTTTTGATGTGGATGGGGACTTTTTTCTTTGGTTAGATAGCTGGTGAGGGCCACGTCTGGGACTCAGGCTATGCTCATGGGACTAGTGTTTGAGAGGAGGAGGAAGAAGAGGCTCCTGTGCCCCAAGAGGGAAGTTCAGGCCAAGGCCCAGGGAGACTGAGGATTTGCTCCATCAGCTAGAGCAGCCTCAGAGTGGGGCGGTGTGTGTGTGTGTGTGTATACACTTAAGCCTGCTTGGTTTTCACTGTTATATCTGCTTGGGCTTTCACTAAAGTAAACAACCTCAGACCAGGTGGCTTTAACAACAGAAGTTTTCTCACCATCCTGGCGGCTGGAAGCCCAAGATCAAGGTGTGGGCAGGTTTGATTTCCTCTGAGGCCTCTCTTCCTTGGCGTGTGTAGGTGGCTGTCTTTCCCTGTATTTTTACATCGTCTTTCCTTTTTGTGCATGCATCCCTGGAACCTCTTTTTGTGTCCAGGTTTCCTCTTCTCATAGTGATACCAGTCAGATTGGATTAGTACCTACCCTGAGTATATGCTTAGTCATTCAGTCATGTCCAACTCTTTGCGACCCCATGGACTGTATGTAGCTCACCAGGCTCCTCTGTCCATGGAATTCTCTAGGCAAGGTAATTGGAGTGGGTTGCCATGCCCTCCTCCAGGGGATCTTCCTGACCCAGGAAGATCGAACCGGGTCTCCTGCATTGCACGTGGATTCTTTACTGTCTGAATCATCAGGGAAGCCCAGTACCCACCCTAATGACCTTCCTAAAACTTCAGTTACCTCTTGAAAGACCCAGTCTCTAAATACAGTCACATTCTGAGGTCCTGGGGTTAGGACTTCAGCATCGGAATTTTGGAGAGATGCAGTTCAGCCCTTCACAACCATCATTAGCTTATCTGGGCAGAGACCTGTGCCTCCAGCATTCCAAGGGAGCCAAGGCCATTGGGCCTCCCACGTAGTCTATTTCAGGAGTGTGAGGGTGAAAGCAAGTCTTCGACCAGGTTCTGCCTCATGTGCATTTCCAGAAGGCAGCCACATAAATGTTCCTGTGCGGCTCGTCCTTGGAATCTGGCCAAGTGCGGTTGTCTATACTTTCAGGCTCTCTGACTGCATCGTGCGTGGAGGTTTCCCTCCCAGTAGAAGAGAAAGTTCTGGAGTCCATTCAGCTCACTTTTTAACTGAAGGAGGCATCAGCATCCTCTGCAGACATCGGCTTACAGAGCAAGCAGTGCTCCGGGTCAGAGTGTGCTCTGAAAGATGAGGGTCTTGGCCTACAGTTTGTTGAGGAAAAGTGAAGTTTAGCCTAGCCATCTTGAACACCACTCACTTCACGGATGCAAAATTATTTCTAACATTTGCTAAGCTGAATTTCCCACCTTCTGGTCCCTGTGGGAGATAAAGATTGTGAATGTGCTATTAGATGGCCAACGGGGAGTGGGCTTCTGATGGTCATCTCTCACATACTGACCACCCCCAGCAGTGTGTGTTTCCTGTTTAGGGACCTTCGAGGTTACCTGACTGCCCCTAACTTAGGACAGACGTACACTGTATCACACAGCTGGTGCCAACGTGTAAATTGCAGACAATGTAAGAGTTTGTCAGAAAACTTCACCATATCAACATTGTGTCTTGAGCCTGTACTGTTCCCAGATGAAGATAGAAGCACACTGATTTATTTCTTTTTTTGAGAAGTTCAACAAAATCAAGAGGGAGATTGGATTTGAAGCTGCATTTTGATTATATGTTAGGTCTTGAAAATGTTTTTGCTTAACATTGGTTAGGGGAATTGACAAGTAGAAAGGGGCCTGCTTTCAGCTTTTGAAAAGAGAGAATAGATTCATCTCAAGAACTGACATCTCAAAAAAAAAAAAAAAAAGCTTTAATGTGTGTGATGTGTCTGAGGAGATAACAGTTACATCTCAGGAGTGCCTATTTTTGAACTGTTTCCAAAATTCTAGAACCAGATTTGAGAAATAATAAAATATTGACTATTGTTCAAAGAGAAACATACAGGGTGATCTTTGGCAAATCTTGTCATTTTGCTTACGTTTTACTCAGTTCTCTGACTTGTTGGGAGTCCTTGCTGTGGACCAGGTCCTCTGCTGCATGCCAGGGGTAGTCTCTGACTTCTTTGATCTCTGTCTTCACATCAAGTTTAGTGGAGACGGTATATTGAATCATTTATCCAACAAGCATTTCTGAGAGCCTGGTGCGTTCAGACGTGGTTCCAAGCTTTCACGTATTCTCTCATTGGGTACATAGCAAACGCACATCCTGTTGGATTGTCTCCGGATGTTTCCTTTCGTGACCATTGGAGAGAACCCTGTCATTGCCAGTCTCGTCGACTATGCCCACTTCATTTGATCCAGACTTTTCTGAGAGTGATCTGGGGTAGGACGGACAGGAGAGTTTAGCCACAGCACCTAAGTAAAATCCACAAGGATTTCCCTGGTAGTCCAGTGGTTAAGACTTTGCCTTCCAATGCAGGGGTCATGGGTTTGATCCCTGGTTGGGGAGTTAAGATTCCCACCTGCCTTGTGGCCAAAAAACCAAAACATAAAACAGAAGAAATATTGTTAATGAATTCAATAAAGACTAAACATGCTCCACATCAAAAAAATCTTTCAAATAGATAAAAAAAAAACCATACACAAAAAAACCCCAACTAAAACACTACATCCATGTACCCACCATCCAACTAGAGAAATATAACATTACAGATGTAACTGAAGCCCAGTACATACTACCTGTGTCTCCCAGAAAGATATGCCCAAGTCCACGTCCCTCTCCCCTGTAAACGTGACCTTATTTGGAAATAGGGTCTTCATCATTGCAGTTACCTTAGGGTCTAATTTAATGGAATCACCCTGGATTTGGGAGGGCCCTAAATGGACTGAGAGCTGTCCTTATCAGAGAAAGAGGAGTGAGGTTTGAGACACAGACACAGGGAAGAAGGTTGTGTGAAAACAGAGGCAGAGACTGGAATCGTGCCACAAGCCAAGGAGGGCCAGGGACCACTGGAAGCTGGAGGTGGCAAGGAGAGTTCTCCCATAGAGCGTCTTGCTTTCAGACTTCTGGCCCCTAGACCTGTGACAGAATAACTTTTATGTTATTTTTTTTAAACAAGACATAAACAATTTTATGCTGTATTAGTCCAAATAAATAACCAGGTGAATAGAATCCACATTATGAAGAGTTGCTGCTCATCCCCATGATCTGTGCTTTATGCAGTAGTTTGAAAGAGATTTTTAAAGACAAAAATCCAGAGATTCCCACTGTGCTTAGGGTGGACTTCTGACCATTACTTCCTAGGGTCTATAAGATGCTTCAAGACCAGGCCCTTGCTCACCTTTCTGTTTCTTCCCGCCCTTGGCCTCACTGGCCGTGCTTCAGTCACATGGATCTTCTGTCTGTCTCAAAAATGGCCCCAGGGACTTCGCACTTGCTAGTCTCTCTACGGAAAATGCTGCTGTTCCTAAAGACTGCCTGATGTCCATGAATTAGTCTCTGCTTACATGTTACCCCCACTTGGAGACACCATCCGTGACCATCTGTTCTAAAGAATTCCCTCTTATTACATCACCCTCTTTTATTTTCTTCAAAGCACATATCACTCTTTGAAATTCATTTTTTCTTTTTCCTTTTTACCTCCCCCCCACCCCCCAATCAACATAGAGGCTGCCTGTGGGCAGAACCTTTGTTTGTTCATCCCTCCCTGGGTATCCCTGGCATGTACCTGACTGCCAGCTCCAAAGAAGGAACTCAATAAATATTATTGGTGACTCACTGAATGAATAAATTCCTGTTAATGCACTTTGGAAGTTATGAATAAAGAATGAAATTCCTGTTTGAAATTATACTTTTGGCTGTTGAACGGTCCTTCTGGAACAAGATTCAGCTTGGAGATACCACCATGGGGTATGACATCAGTTGTGCTCATGAAGGTTTTATTAACAAGCATCCAGGATGTAGCTGAGGAAAATTGTGGTGTCGAAATCCCGTGCCACGCTTCCCCATCACTCTCTTTCCTGCTTTCAGCCCAGGTGGGTTTTCTTGAGCCGAAAGCAGCAGCTCAGAAAGTGAAACAAGACAGTAATCGAATGGTGTGTTACAGCTCAGCAGTTTGCTGGCAGCAGGGTAGCCTCACCTGGGGAACCTCATCAGGGGAACCTCTGATCTGTGTGCACTTGGGAACCGGTGTCTGTCGACAGCACAAGGTCTTTATTGCGTTCTCATTAAATGATGGATGTGGAAAAGAACATTTTTACCTGGAACCAGGTAGGCTTCCTTAGGACATTTAGTTGACTTTATTTTAATAGACACAGATGTTTTCAGAGGGACCCGGGTATTCCCTCAACAGATACTGAGTATCTCCTTTCAGGTGTGAGGGGCTGTGTGTACACTGCTACGTAATCTAGACATGCTGGTTTGTAAAGCTAGTGCATTGGACATGTCCTGGGTGTGTGCTAGTTGCTCAGTCGTGTCCAGCTATTTGCAACTCCAAGGACTGTAGCCGCCAGGCTCCTCTGTCCATGGGATACTCCAGGCAAGAATACTGGAGTGGGTTGCCATTTCCTTCTCCAGGGGATCTTCCCAACTCACGGATCAAACCCAGGTCTCCTGCATTGCAGGCAGGTTCCTTACCTTCTGAGCCACCAGGGAAGCCCCTGACCTGTGTGAGAGAGATGGAAATAATACATGCAGATATGTCAAATGCTTCATAAATGGCAATTGCATTTCTTATGTATGTGGGAGGTGTGCTGTGGAAGTGAACTTCAGGTTGGCAGTGGAGGGACCGTTTGAAAGCCTGAGGATGAGAGCAGCCAGCAAAATTCCCTCCCTCCATCCTTTTCCCTACCCCAACTCTGGCTCAGACTCATGCTGGCAGTGACTCACCCTGAGAGCAAGGGAAGGAGGAGAGGAACTTGTATATAAGAACACAGGTTTAAGGTCTGTGGAGGGCAGTCCCTTCTGAAGCATCTCATCACTTGGTGTGATGCTCCTTGGGGTCTGACATGCACAGAAATATGCTTTTCGTTATCTGTGACCCAGTCGCTCCGTAAGGACTGGAGTCCAGGGGCTGATGGATAGAATTGGGTTCATGGAGTCCAGGGGCTGATGGATAGAATTGGGCTCATTCCCCCAACACTCCACAGGATCCTCTCTAAAGGGATGCCCTGGAGGTGAAAGATAGAGCCTGCACCTCTCAGCAGAGCCTGGGACTTGGCAGCTTGCTGGTGGGCCCCTCCGGCCTCACTGGTATCTCTAAGCCCTCACTGCCTTGGAGCCATCGCATCACATGTTAAATGTTCCTCATCAAGGCTCTTATTTGAAAAGCTCGGTGATAACATCTCTGAAATGAAAAGTAGGGTCTCCACTTCTGAAGATGTGATGAGTGAGTTGGAGGCAGTTTCCCAGGGGAAGGATTTTGTCTCCAAGCTCTGAAGTAGAATCCATTTTCAGTCAGAAGGTTTCTTTTAATTTCCTCAAAACCCCTCCAATCCTGATCCTCTCCCTAAGGGGAGGACTTCAGGCAGTGAGCTCCACAACTTCTCGAGCAATCTTTAAGTAACACAGTGTGTGTGTTAGTCGCTTTAGTCGTGTCTGGCTCTTTGCAACCCCATGGTATAGCCCACCAGGCTCCTCTGTCCAAAGATTTCTCCAGGCAAGAATACTAGAGTGGGTGGCTATTTGCTTCTCCAGAGGACAAAAAAATGCCCAAATTTACCATTTTAAACATTTTCAAGTGTACAGTTCAATAATGTTAGGCATATTCCCATCATTGTGTGACACATCTTCAGGACTCTTTGCTTGCTTGCAAAACTGTATCCATTAAACAGTTCCCCATTGCTCCCTACTCCCAGCCTCTGGTAAGCAGCATTCTACTTCTTGTTTCTTTGAATTTTGACTCTTGGTATGTGTCTTGTGACTGACTTATTTCACTTAGCACAGTGTCCTCAAGGTTCATCCATGCTGTAGCATGTGTCAGGATTTCCTTCCCTTTTAAAGGCTGAATAATATTCCCCTGCGTGTATGGACCACATTTGTTTTATCCATTATCCATCAGTGGGTGTGTGGATTGCTTCCGCCTCATGGCTGTTGTGAACAGTGGTGTTGTGAACATGGGTTTGCAAATATCTGTTTGAGATCCTGCTTTCACTTCTTTCAGACATATGTCCAGAAGTGGGATTGCTGACATATAATAATTGTTTTTAATTTTTTGAGGAATCTTTGTACTGTTTTCTGTTGCAGCTACACCATTTAATAGTCTTACAGTGAATGAGGGGTTCGATTTCATTACATCCTCACTGGCACCTGTTATTTTCTGTTTTCTTGATAGTAGCCATCCTTGTGGGTATGAAGCAGTATCTCATTATGGTTAAACAATGCAGTTTTAGTACTTTATATTGTAATCAATATATAGATTGGTACCAATCCAAACTAATGGGCTTCCCAGGTGGCTCTGTGGTAAAGGACCCGCCTGTCAATGCAGGAGATACAAGAGATGCAGGTTGGATCCCTGGGTCGGGAAGATCCCCTGCAGCAGGATGCAACCCACTCCAGTATTCTTGCTTGGAGAATCCCCATGGACAGAGAAGCCTCGTGGGCTACAGTCCATGGTGTTGCAAAGAGTCAGACATGACTGAGCGACTGAGCACGCAATCCATACTAATAGCAGCTCTTTATTGAGTGTTCACTAAATCTTCCAAATACCTTGTGTGACTTAACTCTCATTGTGACTCTATGAGGAAGGTTCCAATTTTTACTCCATTTTACAGATGAGGAAATTGAGGCTCAGAGACTTTGAGTAACTTACCCAAGATCATGCAACTAGCAAAGGGTTATGTCTGGATTTGAACCTGGCTGTCTGGCTTCCAGAGAATTCTCTGCCTCCTTCTTCCTAACTAACTAAGCTGTTTAAAATTCATATCCCGAGCTGACCCATATCACAGAAGGTTTAATGGACAATGAGATCCTTTCTCAAGAACAGACTTCCTTCGTGGGCTCAGGAGTGGAAGATTCCAGAATAAGGCACATACCACAGTCGTCATGGAAGCGTCTTGTAGCACGTGGACTTCACAAATAGTGGCCAAGTCGCTTAAGCCCTTGGCTTATAAAAGACTGGTTTTTTTGGCCTGAGTTCCCCTAAATCTTGAATAAGTAATAGAAAAAAGTGAGGAAAGAGACACATAATTTTGAATATTTTTTTCTTGGCACTATTCAGCTCCTGAATTTGGTTTGTATTCTGTATGTGTATGTGTCGAGGGGTGGGGGATGTTGCATTAATGAGTTATTATTGCATTAGAAGGTTTATTTCTTAGAGTCCCTGGATTTTCTAGAAAGCCGTGGGAGCACTGAAATGCCTGCCAGTTTAAAAATAGCTGTCAAATACAGCTTTCCGTTGATATTGTCAGGGGCTTGATTCTAGAATCTCCTGAAGATACTGGAATCCTCGGGTGCTCAAATTCCTTATATAAAATGGTGTAGTCTTTGCATATAATCTATGCCTATCCTCCTCTGCACTTTAAAATCACCTCTAGATTACTTGTGATACCTAATACAATGTAAATCATGTGTAAATAGTAAATACAGTGTGAATGCTGTGCCCATGCATGTTAAATTCAAGTTTTGGTTATGGAACTTTCTGGACATGTTTTTTTAAGTGGAAGCAAGTTTATTCTTTAGAAAGAATGTTGTCCCTCTCAGAAGGTGAAAGCCTAGAAAATTAAAAAAGTATATTTTTGTTCCTTGTTTGGTTGAATCCATGGATGTGGAACCTGCAGATACGGCTGACTATATTTGGTTTATTTTTTGTTAATCTTTATATTATCTGATTGTGTGTGTGTGTGTGTTTAAATAACACTTTAAAATATTGTGTGGGCTTCACTGCACGTCATGTGGAACCTTAGTTCCCAGACCAGGGATTGAACCCGTGCACGCTACAGTGGAAGTGGGGACTTTTAACCAATGGACCACCAGGGAAGCGCCCTCATTTTTGGTCAGGCCTAATATTAGTCAAGTTTTCTTTAGGGTGTTACCGAAGTGACTGCTGGCCGCAATTCCCCGTATCACTTCTAAAGTTTGCGTTGGCTTATTATATTAACAGACTCTTCAAATTACATTAGGAAAAATACATTGCATTATTTCAAGCCAGGGGAGCAATTCCACACTCACGTCTGCTAATCCTATTAGTAAATAATGGCCCAGAGCCCGTGAAATCTGCAGGCCCCTCCTCACTCCTGGAAATGCCCTGTTTACAGTTGTCTTATTTTGACACTGTAAAATCAAACCTCTGTTAAGAACTCAACTCACAGATTAATCCCCTGAAACTTTTTTTTTTTTAAAACAAGATCAGAAAACCCCTATGATGTGTCATTTCCTGTCACAACATCCTGGACAGAGTTTGAAGGATGAGTGTTTCTGGTGTTCTGAGGATCATTGAACTGAGGAGTCTGAAAGAATTTGCCATCTATAAACAGTCTTTCCACTGGAGCTGGGGAAGGGAGGCCTTGCTCTTCTGCATCCTGGGCTCAGACCTGCCTCTGTTCTTAAGCTTGTGGGTTATTTAGCCACCTTCTAACTGGGTGACTTGTAAAGGAGAATATCTGCCTCATGGGAACTCTGCAAAGATTTAACAAACCAAGGTGCATCAAGGACCTGGCATAATCTGATTATCAGATGCCTTAAGTGCAGTGATTCCCAACCTTTTTGGTACCTGGAACCGGTTTTGCAGAAGACAATTTTTCCAAAGAACAGGGGATGGTGGGGATGGTTTCAGGGTGATTCAAGGACATTATATTTGTTGTGCCTTTTGTTTCTATTATTATTACATCAGCTCCACCTCAGATCATCAGGTATTAGATCCCGGAGGTTGGAGAACCCTGCTTTAAAGGACAGTAACTGTCATTGTCATTTGTTTTGGGCTGAATTGCTTCCTCTCCTACATTCATACATCGCAGTCTTAACCCCTGTGACCTCAGAAAGTGACTGGAGACAGGGTCATTAAAGAGGTGACTGAGTTAAAATGAAGTCACATGGGTGGACCCTAATCCAGTCTGATGAGTGTCTTTGTAAGAGGAAATTCGGACATACAAAGGGTCAGCAGAGATCCACGCTCACAGAGGAAAGACCATGTGGACATGGGGAGAAGGTGGCCATCTGCAAGCTGAAGAGGAAGCCCGCAGAAGAAATCAGCCCTTCCCTGCCTCCTTGGTCTTGGACTTCTAGCCTCCGGAACGTGAGACAGTAAATGACTATTTCTTCAGCCCCCCCAGTCGGTGGTATTTTTTATGGCAGCCCTAGCAAACTCATACATGATTTCATTCCTCTGATGCTGTCACAACTTCTCGAGTACCTTGTGAATGAAAAAAAAAAAATTAACATTCTGTTTTCTCTAAAAATAGTTTCCTTGGAGTTTTCTTCTTTAGCTGTTTTCTAGGAGGGGCCGAAATTCTTGGCCCGCACTGACCTCTCTCCTGTATGTTGATTTCTATATGTCTGCTTTGTCCCATCGTTTCTGAGGTCCTGGGCCAGTGACGGGGGTGAGAGAGTGGATGGAGAGGAGGAGGGCCATGTGACAGCAAGCCTGCTGAAGGCACCTGTTCCTTGACAAGGCCACTCTGCCCTGCAGGAGCTGCTGGTGGGCATTTCCTAAGTACTTCTTTCTGCCCCCTACTTTGTTCCATCCTGTGGCTTCAGGGATGTTGGACATCACGTTTCACCTTAATAATGTCACCATCTTTGAGGGAGCTGTTCTCTCCCTCCTGGGCTGTGTGTGAGTCAGATGTAAGATGCTTCCCTAAGCAGATGGGTCCATTTTATTTCAAAGGCTTTATTGCCAGCCATTACTGGGAGTTGGGCAGATAGAATAAGGAGTGACTAGATTTTAGGGGAATCTTCAGTTGCCAGGATAAGCTTCACTTCAACCCACTAAAAAGCTAGAAGAACAAAGGGATGTGCACCCGAAGAAAAGGGATAGTGTTAATGTCTCGTGACCGCAGTAATCCACCGTGCAGTTCACAGGAGGGTCAGGCCTTCAAAGATGCTTTTGTTGGAAACTGCCCTTAGAGATTCTTTTCATTGAAGATTTCAGCAAGTTTCACTTCTGGGTTATCTGACTTGTCGGGAAGGGGTCTTGGTTATTTGTGCAGCTCTTAATGATTTCCGAGAGCCCATTCAAGTGGAAGTGGGGAGGATTCAGTTCAAAGAGCTGGGATGCTTGAGTTAGCTATTGATTTTAATAGTCTTTTGCAGCTGATAACACTGTGCATACAAGGTTTCTTTGAGAAAACTTCGAATAGTTTTTAGGTGGCCGGAGGAAGGAATTATTTCTGTTAGTGTTCTTTTCCAGCAGTAAGAAGGGAGAAAGAAGTGATTTGGTTGTGGATTTCTTTTCATTGTGTCTTTATCTTTTTTAACTCTTTTTCAGCAGGGCCACCACCCTAGTGCTTCACAGCGTTCAATGACTCACCATGGCCAGTCCTCATCCTCTTTTTCTCCCCAGGATTAGTTTCATTTAGGTCTCTCTGTCTGGTCCATGGTTTTTGTTTTTCAGTTCACATGGATTCCGAAAAATAGAGCAGTCACTTAGCAAATATTTATTGGTGAATCTTTTTTTGGGGGAAGGAAGTGTTTGGTTTTTCATCCTTTTCTTAAAGCCTGTTAGAGAAGCAGGTTTTTTCCTCATTTTTTTTTTAATTGAAGTGCAGTTGATTTACTATTTTGTGTTAGTTTCATATGTACAGTGAAGTGGTTCTGTTATATATATTTTTTCAGATTATTTTTCATTATGGGTTATTGCAAGATGTTTAATATAATTCCCTGTGCTGCAGTAAGTCCTTCTTGCTTATCTGTTCTTTGTGTGTGGATGAAACCATAAAGTATTTGCTTATCTATTTCATGTACAGTAGTCTTTACCAATTTTTCCCAAACTTAGAATTTTAATCCTTCCCCCCTCCTTTCCTCTTTTGGTGACCATAAGTTTGTTTCCTATGGAGAAGCAGACAGTTTTGATTTACTTCTCTGTCCCTGGGCTTTCTGTAGAGGCCATTGCGGGTGGGAATGAGAGTGATGGGTAGGGTGGGTATCTTTGAGCCTGGATTGAAATTGGGGTGAAGCCTGTAACCAGCCATTGGAGCTGCAGCAGCTGAGGCAGAAATGCCTGTAGCCTCCTTCTGGTTTCTCACCTGGCTGTGGGGGGAAGGGAGGACTTGGGGGACTCCCGTGTCCAGGTTGGCTAGACTGTCCTTTGACCTTCCCACCCAAGCCTGGAACAGCAGTTGGTTACTGGATCATCGATTTTACGCTCTTCTGAGGCCAGACTCTGCATTCTTTAACCTTGGCTTCAGCAAGAAAACATCAAGAGCGAAGACTTGGAGAAAATGTGCCCCGAGCCATGCTAGTGGGTCATGAGAGCTTTGTGAGTAAAAAGTAGTCATTATTATATAAATCAAATAGATACTTAAGTCTGGACAGCAGGTAGCTCAAGACTGAGCAGTTCAGGAACCGCCCCCCACGCCCACCCCCCTCCCTGCCCGCCACCCCGAAAACAAAAGACAGAAAGAGGAATCATCAAAAATAGGTGTTGGTTCTTTGGGGTCTCAGACTGCCTCCTGCAGTGGTCTGGTTCCTCAGCAGCCCCTCTCATTGTGACCCACCTTTCCCTTGCTGCCCTCCTCTAGGCATCCCGGCTGCCCACGAGACTGCCACAGTAGAGTCTAGGGCACTCTCTGAGCCCCATGTGTCTGGTACAGGCAGCCCGTGCTCCATCAACGTTTTTTGGAACTTTTTTTTCTTTTAGATTTTTTTTTTTTAATGTGGACCATTCTAAAGTCTTTATTAGATATTTTTATGTTTTGGTGTTTTGGCTGCAAGGCATGTGGGAGCTTAGCTCCCTGATCAGGGATTGAACTGCACCCCTGTGTTGGAAGGTGACTTTTTTTTTTTTAATGTAATTTTATTTATTTATATTTGGGATCTTTCTCAGACCAGGGATCGAACCCATGTCTCCTGCATTGGCAGGAAGATTCTCTACCACTGAGGCACCAGGGAAGCCCTGGAAGGTGAAGTCTTAACCATTGGACTGCCAGGGAAGCCTCATCATCAGTCTCTTTGGATAGAACTAAATAAGATTCGTATGGCATTGTAGGATTTGATTGTGGACTTTTAATCCAGCCCCCCTGGTGATCCTTAAGCTCTGTCTGTTTTTCCCTGGAGCTGTCTTCTGAGATACAGTTGCCAGGCCTTGTTAATAGTTCGTTTTTTCCGCTTTGATTTATTAGATTAGAAGCTCTGTTCTTGACCTCCCCTGCCCTTGGGAGAAGTTCTTGCTTTGTCTCCATAAAACGTTGCTATTGGGCCTTTCCCTGGTTTATTACTTTGCATTAATACCTGGCAGTTTATATTTCAGCTCTCCTCTTATTTCCTTCACATATAATATTGCCTCTCTTTCAGAGGGCCTGGTGCTTGCTAAGAGTTTGTCGGCCTCTCATTTTTTATGTTGGTAGGTAAGGATTTGCCTTGATCAGTCCCAGCTTAGTGATAAGCAGCACAGAGAATTTGAAATGTTGGTTTTAAGCCACATGATTAGCAGAGGCAAAATGAAACGAGGGTCCAGAAATGGATGAAAAAGGGAGAAGGCGAATGACCTTCTGGTGTCTTCTGCCCTTTGGTGTCTTACAGATATAAAACTGAATTGTGTTTGACTCAGTGTTTCTCGGATTATGTGAGCTGAGAGAGGAGCATTCAACAGGAAAGGGGTAGAGGAATAAAATGCCATGATGATTATGGTGCTGGGTCTATTGAAGTTAGAGATACACTTTCTTCCACAAAACATATTTTGGTAGAAGAATTATAGATCCTTTGCATTGCCAGGTTTCAGTTGGGTGACAAAGCTGAATAGTCATTTTTTGGTGCTGGGCTTGGTGGGAGACTCATTCATCCAAAGGGTTTTAGCTTTCAGTGCCTCTGATTCCCTGTGGTAAGGAAGGAGAGGAACTGAACTGTTGCAGCAGGCTGGCCAGTTAGTCTAGGATGTTAGAAAATGAAATGGGGGGAGAGTGAATTCCCTGGTGGTTCAGTGGCTAAGACTCCGAGCTTCCAATGCAGGGAGCCTGGATTTGATCCCTGGTCTAATGGCACCCCACTCCAGTACTCTTGCCTGGAAAATCCCAAGGGTGGAGGAGCCTGATAGGCTGCAGTCCATGGGGTTGCGAAGAGTCGGACACGACTGAGTGACTTCACTCTCAGTTTTCACTTCCATGCATTGGAGAGGGAAATGGCAACCCACTCCAGTATTCTTGCCTGGAGAATCCCAGGGACAGGGGAGCCTAGTGGGCTGCCGTCTATGGGGTCACACAGAGACGGACACAACTGAAGCGACTTAGCAGCAGCAGCAGCAGCAGGGAACTAGATCCTGTATGCTGCAACTAAGTGTCTGCATGCTGCAACTAAAGATTCTGCATGCTGCAACCTGGCACAGCCAAATAAGTAAATCTAAAAGTTAAAAAATGCGGGGAGGGTCCCAGGCGGGAAGGTAGGTTTGACTGAGGGGTTGAATAGAGTCCTTTGATTCTATCCCTAACGCAGGGCTGACATTCAGTGTAAACAGGGCCTGTTGATCAGGATGCTTCATTCCTCTCTGAGTCCTTGAGGATCGGAAAGGCTCTGAGCTTCTCAGACTTAGGGAGAGAGGGGCAGAAAAGTGGAGCAGCTTTTCAGAGCATTCTGGAAGAAGAGATGAGACCACGGTCTGAAGATGGAGTAGAAAGATGCTTGAGATAGTACTCTCCCTTCTTGCCTTCATAGCTGGACCATGAGTCCGTCTGTCTTCTGCAGGTTTCCTGGCCTTGATTGTAAAGCCAGCACCTAGGAGTTACCAGGGAAGGACAGGTGTTAGCCTGCACCTTGGGTGGATACATAGTGGGGCCTGGGACCCAGGAAGTAGCAGGAGGGCACTTGCAAGTCCCTGGAGGCAGTAACTTTGCTGGGTGGTCTTGTGGAGGCACGGAGCGGAAGGTACTGGACTCCAGTGCTCTTCTCCTTCTTGGGGAATGTGGTCGAGCGTTGGGTGGTCACATCCTCAGTTCCAGTCTTCGCCTGACCACCACTAGATTCTTGACATTGAGTGAGTCACTTAAGCGTGTAGGTACTCAGCTGACCTGTGAAATGAGCTCAGGTTGGGACAGCAAGTGCCCTCCTGGGTATTTTTGAGAATTCAAATCATCTCAGACGGAAAAAGTGCTCAGTCCCAGGACTGGCCAGTCACGTTGGCCTGGAGGGAGTGAACTTGTAGTTACAGTCTGCACTTGTTGAGGTCCTTTGGTGCCCCTAGATGCGGGAGGAAGGAGCCAGCCTCCCCCTTGGAACACAGGCCGAGTCTTAAGTCCCTTTTACCAAACCCTGGGTCGGGAAGATCCCCTGGAGAAGGAAATGGCAATCCACTCCAGTTTTCTTGGACAGTTTCTGTCCGGAAACCCCATGGACAGAGGAACCTGGTGGGCTACAGTCCATGGAGTCGCAGAGAGTCAGACACGACTTAGAGACTGAAGAACAACAAACCAAACTTTGGTGTCAGTCACTGGGGAAGGTGTTACTCAGATGCTCAGCTCCTGCCAAACTCCTGCCCTTCCCCTCTTCCCCTGACGGCACTTCTAGGACCTCAGCTGCTCTTTCCTCTTTCTTCTAAGTGCATGGTTTTTACAATATACTGGAATGACCAGGTCACTCAATTGATGGAGATACACTTGTCAGAGTACCTGTCGGTTGCTATGGGGCAAAAATACCCCCCAAAGAGAACTCACGTCTTCTCCCCAGATTGCTGTGTCATTCAATTGGATGGAGATCATTTGATTAGTGAGTGATAATTTCCATCTGCCCTGCAATCAGTCTTTGAACTTTTGAGCTCCACCCTCTGCATGTGCGAGACAATTAACATGGGAGCTCCCTGGAAGGCAGCATGGTGCTAAATCAGGCAGCTGGCAGACTGTACAGTTCAGACTCTCACGTGCCTGTGAGATGAGGTGGAGAAAGGAGAGAGCAAGGATGCTCATTAGGAAAGAGTTCATGAAGGGAGTACAACAATGGAAATGGAAAAATCTTGTGTTAGACTCCCCAACCTCCTGAGGCCCAGAGCCCAGGAAGGGGGAAGTGGGAGGCAACTCCTTATATTGAATCAGGAAAGTAAGGATCTTATCAGCACTTCTCAAACTAGGTGCAAGAGATTGGAGCAGAACTGAGGATTCTGCATTTCTGACAAGCTCCCTGGTGATGCTCCTGGTCTGAGGACCATCTTTGGTGTAGTCAGGTCTTAGATCAGGGGTCCCCAACCTCCAGGATCTGATGCCTGATGATCCGAGGTGGAGCTGATGTAATAATAATAGAAATAGAGTGTACAGTTAATGTAATGGGCTTGAATCATCCCGACATCATCTCCCCCAATCCTGGCCCGTGGAAAAACTCTCTTCCACAACCGGTCCCTGGTGCCAAAAAGGTTGGGGACCACTGTCTTAGATGGTAGATTAGGCATTACCTGCAGGTCTGTATCATGTGATTAGAGGTATAGGTACACAAGGGAAAAGGAACCATTGGCACATGAGATCAATACAAATGTTTGCCAAACACACCCCGCGGTGGTGAGTAGCATTGCACGGCCTCTGTTCAGATTCCACCTCTGTCACTTCCTAGGTGTGGAACTTTGGTGTCTTAGTCTGTTCCTGCTGTTCTCACAATACACTGCAAACTGGGTAGCTTATATACAACCAGTGGATCTCTCCCAGTTCTGGAGCCTGGAAGTCTGAGATCAGGGTATCAGCATGGTCAGGTGAGGGCTGTCTCCTTGGTTCATAGCTGGTGCCTCCTAGCTGTGTCTTCCTCTGGCAGAAGGGACTGGGGATCTTTCTGGAGCCTCTTTTATGAGGGCACTAATCTTATTCCTAAGAATTCCACCGTTATGATCTAAGCATCTCTTCAAGGCCCTGGCTCCTAATGCCATTATCTGTAGGAGTTACAATTTCAGCCTATGAATTTTGGAGGGACACAGACCTTCAGACCGTACAACCTGGACAAATCTTTAACCATCTCAGAACATCATTGTTGTCGTTTAGTCGCTAAGTCGTGTCCGACTCTCTTGCAACCCCACAGACTGTAGCCCGCCAGGCTCCTCTGTCCATGGGATTCTTCAGGCAAGAATACTAGAATAGGTTGTCATTTCCTTCTCCAGGGGATCTTCTCAACCTAGGGATTGAACCTGTGTCTCCTGCATTGGCAGGCAGATTCTTTACCGCTAAGCCACCAGGAAAGCCCTCAGAGTCTCAGTCATTGCCCACCTGCAAATTGGGGGTATTAATTAATACCTACCTTTAGAAGTGTGTATGGGATTAGAAGTACAAAGACAAATCTGGGTAAATGCTTACAACAGCTCCTGGTCCACATGAAGCAGCCAACTAGGTTCTTCCATCGTCTTGTCTGGGAGCGCCTCTGCTTAATCGGACTTGACCAGGGAGACTCTCGTCCTGTGGCCCTCTGTCCCCAGCACGAACTCCAGAACTTCGAAGCTGGTCTCCTCTCACCTGGTTCATGGCAGGGCTACCTTGATCCTCCCCCGGAATTCTGGCACCTGGGACCCACTTAGACCTCTAACCCCTTTCTCTGTTTCAGAAACTGGTAGGAAAAGTCAAAAGGAAGGGCAGTGACTGAATGGATGAGGATTTATGGGAAGAAAAAGAAAATCTTTGTAAAGAAAGAAAACACAGTTGGGTAGATTCATGAATTAAAAGTGGTAAAACACTTTTGGGCTCAGCCTACTGTTTTTGAGCTCAGAAAGCTCACGAGTTGCTTTTCTGTAGGACAGAGTCTGTGTCCAGTAACTTGGTGTTTAACTCTAGGAAATAGCAGGTCTGTTTCTGGGACCAGGGGGCATGGTGGTCCTGGCTTCTGTTTACACCCTTGGGGGTGTTGACTGAATATTAAAGTTGGTTCACGAAGGTTCCCTTCAGAGGGCTGTTGTTATTTAGTTGCTAAGTCGTGTCCAATTATTTGCCACCCAGTGGACTGTACCCCACCAGACTCCTCTGTCCATGGGATTTTCCAGGTAAGAATACTGGAGTGGGTTGACATTTCCTTCTCCAGGGGATCTTCCTGACCCAGGGATTGAACTCAAGTCTCCTTCATTGGCAGGTGGATTCTTTACTGCCAAGACACCTGGGAAGGCCTCCCTTCAGATCCAGGAAATAAAAAAGCAACAAGATGGGGCCTCTAGGTTTTTTAGAAATGAACCCAGTTCCCTTTCCTCTGTAAGTGCTAAGTGTCCAGGGCTCTGAACCCCAGTTCCCTCACCTGTAAGATAGAGGTGCTCAGGCTGCCTTGGAGCCTGGCTGAGCTGGGGTGAAGGAGACAGTGCATGTAAATGCACGTGTGTGCATTTACGGTGTCCTCCGTAAATGTCAGCTGTGTCTTTTTGACTCTGCCGAGAATCTTTGACCGAGCCTGCTCTTGCTTAGGATGTGTTTCTGGCTCCCTGGCATCTTCCCCGGGCTGCCCCGTATACCCAGGGGCATCCTCTGCAATCAGCGTCTCCCTGCCTGGATAATCTTTGCTGTCCTGTGCAGTGTAAGATGTCAGCACCTAGGAAGAGTTAGTAGAGAGAAGTTACTAGGGAGAGTCAGTAACTAGGCAGGACCCGCTCCTCCGGGCCTGCGTTAGCACCGAGTGCAGCTCTGGGAAACAGTCTCACATGTGTGTCTCCTTTCCCAAGATTGCCCGTGGCTGGAGCAGCCCCGCCTCACCTGACTCCCTCTGACTGTGTTAATGAAATTAGCGGCAGGTTCCACCTCGCTCAAGATAGTCCAGCCCCTCAGGCTGCCTTCAGTCCTGCCAGGCGCCATGCTGGAGGTGGGAGGCCGCCGAGGTGTGCCCACAGTGCATTCTGGGGCCCGGAGTGTGGTTCCTGCTGCTCGGATCTCAGTTGGGGCAACCTGAGGATTCCCAGACTCCCGGTAGGTAACGTGGGTGGGTGGGGAGGAGGCCTGAGTCATTGACCATGAAGGTAAAATCTTAGAATTCGGGGCCTCTTGAAATGTTCTGGTCTAGTGCTTCCTAAAAACCAGTTCAGGGATGGGGTGCCTTAGAGCATCTTGAGGAACTTGTTCGAAAAGCAAATCCCATGGGGTGGGGTGGGGAGGGCACCCCTTAATCTGTATTTTAAAAAATATTTATTTGGCTCTGCCAGGTGTTAGTTGTAGCATGTTGGATCTTTAATTACAGCCTGTGAGATCCAGTTCCCTGACCAGGGATTGAACCCAGGCCCCTCCACTGGAAGCTCGAGGTCTTAGCCACTGGACCTAGGGAAGTCCTGTAATCTGTATTTTTAATAAACGACTCCTGGGTGATTCTGGTATGCAATGAGGTTTGGAGGAACCCTGCCCTAGGACCCCTGCTTTATTGGTGGTGAGGCTGGATTCAGGGGCACAGACCTGATTCTGTCACTCCCAGCTCCACCGGCCAGGCAGTGACAGACCGGGAACCCAGTCCTGCCGGGGTCCAGCCCCGGTGGATCCAGGGAATTCGAAGCGGGGACGGCGTCGGCGAGGATCAGGAAACAATTGCTTAATTAAACGTTAATTAAGGATATAAAGAGTAATAGAATGAGGATAGCTCAGTGAGGAAATTCAGTGGAGAAAAGAGGCTGAATAATTCAGCCAGAAGGTAAGAGAAAGAATGACATGGTGAGACCAAGTTTCGGTGAACAAGGCCCATACTTTATTTTCCAAAGTAGTTTTTATACCTTAAGTTATGCATAGAGGATAATGGGGGAAGGGGTAGAGTCATGCAGCAAGCCAGGCTTTCTTCCTGCAAACTTATCATATGCAAAAGCTTAGGTGATTTGCATCATCTTCTGGCCCGGAGGCCTTTTTCTCTAAAGGTGATTATTCTAAAGTCAGGCGCCAGCCTCCAAAAAGCATTAGATAAAGTTGCATTCCTACAGAGCAAAGGTGTGGTGGGCTATAACAAGAAAAAGAATTAACTCAAGGGTCCCAGGTTACAAACATTAAAGCTACTACTTACACCAATTATATTAATCAATACACTGCCAGGGACACAGCAGATAAGGGATATGGAAACTTAGCAGCAAACATTGGCCCAACAAGTGAAAATCCCTTCACCAATACAATTTCTAATCAATCTTTTAACTACTCAAAGGAATCTGTATTTAGACAGTTTAGAACATCTCATGCCTCTCAGTTGGGAGGCTCTGAACAGTCACACGTGGCCGGAAAAACCTATTCAGGCAGGCTAGAGGATTTCCAAAGGAGTTTGTAGGTTGAAACACTGTCACACCCAAGAATTATTAACTGGAGCTGTAAGCTAACTCTTTTTTTCAGAGAGGTAGTGGGGGACAGCCCCCCGTAAAGTCAGAGGTGTAGGTGAAAGCACAAAGCAGAAAGTAGGCAGACTCTGGTTTTGGGGGTAGATTGCTCGAGAATTTCCAGGGAGACTCCTGAGGCTTGATCCCGCCTTTGCGTATGCCAAGCCTCCTTCCTCATGACCTTTGCCAGGGGCGGAGCTCGCTCCCCGCACAGTCCCCAGAACTTAGAAGTTCTTATTTGGCTAACACATCCCTGAGACACAGGCCTCCACTTTGTGCACACAAACCTCTGCTCTATGCCAGAAATTTAGCCCAGCAGAAAAGCACTCTCATCTAGCCAGTGGATCTCAGCTGGGGGCTATTTTACTTTCGGAGGGAGCATTGGATACGGCTGTAGATCATTTCAGTCATCATGACTTGGGTGGGGAAAGAGGAGTTACTACTGGCATCTAGTAGGTATACTGGGGTGGGAGGTGCTGCTGAACACCTTATACTGCACAGGACTGCAAAGAATTATCCAGCCCCAAATGTCAGCAGTGCTTGGGCTGAGAGACCCTGGTTTAGATGAATGCTTCTCAGACTTAACTGTGCACTTGGATCTGATTTCATAGATCTTGGGTGCGGCCTGAGAGTCTGCATTTCTAACACGCTCCTGGTGGATGTTGCTGCTGCCCTTCTGGGGACCACTCTGTATAACAAGTGTTTTTACTGCAGTTGATTTCAGGGTGACTCCAATGTGGGTTGGAATCACAGCTCTGCTACTTAATTAGCTGTGTGACCTTGGGCAAGTTAACCTCTCTACATTTAAGTTTTTTTTAATCTGTAAATTGCTTCCTAGGTAGCTCAGTGGTAAAGAATCTGCCTACAAGTGTGGGAGATGCAGGTTCGATCCCTGGGTTGGAAAGATCTTCTGGAGGAGGAAATGACAACCCACTCCAGGGTTCTTACTTGGAGAATCCCTTGGACAGAGGAGCCTGGCAGGCTACAGTCCACAGGGTCACAAAGATCTGGACATGACTTAGTGTCTGAGCACAACACACACAGTCTGTAAATTGGGGATAATATTACTTAGGCTCAAATGAGATAATATCTGTAAAGAGCTTGGCTGTGGCAAGCAGTCAATAAATGTAGCTGTTATTTTCATTATTACCATTATTATTATTTGCTTAGCAATTCAGCTCTGTTTCTATAGTGTCTTATTATTTACCTACTTTATGCTTCATGCTTTGCTAAAATAGGATTAGTTGGAAGGAGATACAAAAGATTGTGACAGTGAACCATAAAGACAACTAATGCCAGTTTTCCTTGTAAGTCGCCCTACTTCTGGCACTGGTGAGAACTGAGGCTAGAATAGACGTAAAGTCAACAGTGTTCTTCACGTCCATGGATCACAGTTATACTACACTTACTCATCAAAAATAAGTATGGTGAGAACTTCCTAAACATAAGGTGCCTGTTTTCTGAGTTTTCATTCTAACAGTGGCTTTATGGGTAATAGAGAAACATGACAAGTGAACATAGGTACCCAGTTTTATCAGCTTTTGAAAATACTGAAGTTCATCCTGCTTATGAGAATTTCAGAGCAGGTTTAGAGCTTGGGGTTGATCTTTGTTCAAAGCCCCACATTGCCAGGTATTGGCCATGTGACCTGGGAATTATTTAAGATCTCAAAGGCTCAGTTGCCTCACCTCTAAAATGGGAGAAAAATTGTACCCACGTGTAGAGTTGAAATGAGGCTGATGTGAGATGATGCATACATTGCCTGCTGACCGTGGACCAGGTTGTTCTAGGCCTGCCTAGGAAGGTCGTCTCTTGGAAGACTGTTTTCAAGAGTGTGTGCGTTAGAATCATGTGGGAACCTTACTGTGATGAACTTAAAACTAACCTTCTAAGGCTTCCTTGGGTAGTCTGATTCATTAGGGCCAGGCTCAGGAACCTGCCTGGGAAAGCAGCAGCCCAGGGGATTCTGTACTGTGTGCCACTTTGAGAAACGCAGTCCTAGTGCTGACGTTAGAGTGGTCACATTGAGTACCCTGGTGCCCAGCAGAGATGGAAAACGCACAGGACACCTGGCCAGGCAGAGGGGTAAGAGGACACAGTAACTCCGGAGAGCTGTTCTGACAGACCTTTTGTTTTGGCAGAGGCTTCTGCTTTCTTTGCCAAGCCATAATTCATTACTTGGAAAGAGGAGGGAGAATGGGGAGGGGAGAGGGGACAAATACAGCTGGCTGTCAGAACAGTTGACCTCCAAATGGGATAACCTCGAAGTCAGGCTCGAGCAATCTGGAAACAAGAAGTGGAGGTGAGGGAGGTGAGAGCAGAGGCACGTGCTAGAGGCATTTCTGCAGATTGCCTGGTAATTGTGGGAAGATGATGGAAAGCTTGGCAGTGGGTGAGCCTGGGGAGGGGGGTGGGTGGACAGAAAGCCGCTCTCGGCTCCAGCTGCAGTTGTTACCAAACCAAACTCGAGTCTCCTTGCCTGACACACAGCAAAGCCAATCTACTGATGCCCGTGGTGGAGAAGGAATGCACCATGTTTATGGCAGGGCTGGTGCCAAGCAAGGAGAACGGGCAGCTCGTGCTCTGAAGACTCGAATTCCCCGATGGCTTTCAGGGAAGGGTTTTTAAAGGCAAAATTTAAGCTGAGGATTGTGGCTCCTGGATTTTCTTTTGATTGATTGGTGGTGAGGTAACAGGATGGTGTGTTTTGAAATCTCCATCATCAACCTTCTGGTTCCAGCCTATTTGGGGTCTCGTGCTTGTGGTCAGCATGTAGTCATCATCTTCCACTGGGTTGTGGGGGAGGTCTTAGTTTATACAGAACTCAAAGATATGCATCAAATTATTATCTGTAGCCCTTCAGGTGAAACTAGGACTCCTGGGACTTTCTTAACTGCTTGTCTGCTTTTTGGAACTCAGGCCAAAACAAAGAGGAGGGGACATGAAGGGACTTTTGTACCCAGGAAGGCCCAGCAGGGTCTTACTTGGTTTCATCTCCACCTTTTCTCTAATCCTCCTTAATCCAGAGGGTAACAGGGACAGAAAGGAAAGGGAATAAAGTTTTGGATAGAGGGGTTAATCATAAACTCAGCAGGGGAATTCGGTTTTAGGGGGACCTGGTTTCACTGGCTCCAAGGAGGCCTCTTTGGAGGACCAGGATGTGAGTTGTGACAGGGCAGTGCAGGGGGAGGCAGGGAGAGCTCAGGTGGAGAGCAGATGGTCCCCATCACTGCCAGCACTAAATCATGACTAGAGGAAGGTGAATGGTGGCAGTTAGCAGGATACCCAGGGTCCCTTCTCCCAGCCTGGAGGCCCCACCTGGAGCCCAGGCAGAACACTTTGCCTCTTTAGATAGAGAGTCAACTCCTACTGCTTTATAGAAAGAAGTTATGGTGAACAGAATGGATAGGAGCAGAGATTATAGAGTCACTGCCTGCTTTCAAATTCCAGCTTTGCCACGTATAAGCTGTGAAATCTTTTTTTTTTTTAATTTATTTTTGGCTGCACTGGGTCTTCGTTGCTGTGCACGGAGTTTTAGTTTTGGGCTTCAGAGGTTGTGGCACATACTAAGAGTCGCATTCACAACTGACACAGGACAATGGGCTCCAGGGATGGGCACATTTGAGGAAGCCCCACAGCCAGTAGGGGCTCTTAGAGGCTTATAAATGAATTTGTCATGACTTACTGTATCACATAAGGTAACCCTAGCTTCTGTAACAAATCTCCAGGTCACAGTAAATGAAAGCAAGAAGAGCTTCTTACTTACGCACCAGTCTAGAAGAGGAGTTCCTGCTGGGGCAGCCCTCTTCCATTTGGTGTTTCAGGGACCCAGGCTCCTTCCGTCTTGTTGATTGGCCATTTTTCAACACGAGGTACCCAAGGTCACTCTGAAGGTCATCTCCGTTTTTTTTTTTTTTTAAGACAGCCAGCTAGAGATTAAGGACATTGAGTTAACTGCACCAGGCCTGGAATTGGCTCCCATCACTTCTGCTCTCATTCTGCTGGCCAGAGCTTAGTCTCCATGGGGGCAGAGAAATGTAGTTAGCTCTATGTTCATTGTCTATTTAGCAAGACCTCCCATGATAGTTTTTATGCAGCATCTTTTTTTTTTTTAATACCTTTATCTGATTTTCTGCTGTGAAGCCAATCTTAACCAAATCCTACTTCATTTCATGCAACACTGGGTCTTGATCTGCAAGCTCTGTGACAAAATGAGCATCTTGGACCGGGAAGGAGGGATTGGAAAATGTGAGCTGCTGTTTGTGATTTATGCTTTTCACTCTACTCTTTCCTAGAACACAGTGAATTTTTAGGGTACATGTTTGCATATGTGGTGTTGCTGGCTGGCAGCTACAGGGACCCAGTGCTCATTTTGCTTGGTTTAAAGCCTTTGAGATCAAGGATGGTGAAGTGTGCTTTTGGGAGCAGGTTTTAACCTGCAACCTGCAAGGGAGCTTGACTACTGAATTTAGTGACTGCAGCAAAACTTTGTTTCTTTCTCCTCATCCTGGAAACATTGTACAGTGTGTCTTCCATAATCAATATAAATGAGGCGTTAATGAAGAGACTCTTGTTCGGCAAACAAAACTTGCTCTTTGTTGGGATTGAGACGCTCAGCCTATTTCCTGGGAGTGTTTATGAGAAGGCAGTTTGTGATTCCTGCAAGTGTGTATGTAAGGTTCCTGAATATTTTTTTTTTTTTTTTTTAATGGAGAAGTCAACAACCCATTGAGTTCGTGGAAAGTATTTTGGAAGCTTGTCATTTGAGGAATGTACCCATGAGAGTCCCTGGTTTTATGGTTTTGGGAAATTTGTACATTAAAATAGGTGGGGTGGAGGCTGGACATTAAACACAAGCGTCTCACTTTAAAGAAAACCTCTTGTGTTAGTTGTACTGCTGCCATCAATCAAAGCATTATGGGATATGGATTTTCCAGGCTTTCTGTGTGGAATTTCACGGCCAAGAAGTGGACAGGAACTTCCCTGGTGGTCCAGTGGTTAAGAAAGCTGCCTGCAATGCAGGGGATGTGGGTTCAGTCCTTGGTCAGAGAGCTAAGTTCCCACATGTCACGGAAGAGTTAAACCTAGGTGCCGCAGCTACTGAGTCCTGGCGCTCTTGCTCATGCGTGCCACAACTAGAGTCTGTGCAAGGAAAGATCCTGCGTGCTTCAACTAAGACCTGATGCAGCCAAATAAATACATGAATAAATATTTGAAATTAAAAAAAAAAAAAGTTGGACCAAGTGCCAGAGAACCCTTGATTCAGTCATTCTCTACTCTCATGGAGTTTGCAGCTTAAATTCCCTTCTCTCCAAAAAACCAATTTCCGCCGGTTCTGTTTAGAAGTAGAATCTCTTTCCCCTCCTCCCACTGTTTCCCTCACCTCCCTTCAGAAAAGCAGGTGCTCACTTCTTTTCATCGATTAAGAAATTCTGTTTGTGAGTTCCATCTGGTCAGGAAAGCTTATTTGGTACTTAGACATCAAGATGCCAGTTTCTGCTTCAGGTTTTTTTTTCTACCAGTTTTTGCTTTTTCTCAGAGAGGAGCTGTGCTGTATGTTATCACAGTTTTGCCAGTGTTCTTCCAGGTCTCCTCTTTTTCAGTGAGTCTGAATCCACATCATGTCAGAATAAGTATCAGTACAGTAGACAGTGGTATAGTCGGACCATGCATTGTCAATTTCATGACTTTGTATAGTTCGCGGAATGTTATGCCACCTTGTCTCAATGGTAACATGGTTTCGAAAAATTAACACCGTGGAACCGAGATATTAAGGTTGGTAAGTTTCTTAGTCAATGGAAGGGAATGAGCTTGGCCAGAGTCTGTGATCTTATGGGGATTATTTATCCTTGCTGAGCTTCTGTTTCTTCACTTAGAGACTTAAGTCTACACATACATTCCTTGTCGGGGTTGTTGGGAGAATGTATCTGAGGTTCTTCAACCGTGATTCGGAGAAGGCACTGGCGACCCACTCCAGTACTCTTGCCTAGAAAATCCCATGGACGGAGGAGCCTGGTAGGCTCCAGTCCATGGGGTCACTAAGAGTCGGACACGACTGAGCAACTTCACTTTCACTTTTTACTTTCGTGCACTGGAGAAGGAAATGGCAACTACTCCAGTGTTCTTGCCTGGAGAATCCCAGGGATGGGGGAGCCTGATGGGCTGTCGTCTATGGGGTCTCACAGAGTCAGACACTATTGACGCGGCTTAGCAGCAACAGAAACTGTGATTAATGTTCAAGGATTCAGTAAGTGATAACTATTTATTATTATTAATATAAAATCACAATCAGTGAGAGATTAAAAAATAGCCATGGTGGAAATAAGATGAAATAGAATATCAGAAGCAGGGGTTTTTCTGGTATGATTGTATTTTATAATGATCTACAGCATCCTTTATGGAGACAGATCTGTAGCAACTGGTACTTGTGGTATCATTTTAAAGTGCCTGTTGTTTCAATTCCACAAAAGTTTACTTAGCACCTATGGTGTTTCAGTGCTCTGTGGGACTGTTTGGTTGAAAAGGTGGGACGGAGTCAAGGTAAGACAAGTGCTCTCCCTCTAAGACCTTATCGGAGTGACCTGTGTCCCAGTTTGGGACAGTCCTGGTTTATTGTGGTTGTTCAGGCATAATGTTCTATAGTGCCCCTTTCATTTCAAAAGTGTCCTGTTTGGGGAAACCAATTATATGGTCACTAATGACAAACCAAGACAACATATTAAAAAGCAGATACATTACTTTGTTGACAGAGGTCTGTCTAGTCAAAGGTATGGTTTTTCCAGTAGTCATGTATGGATGTGAGAGTTGGACCATTAAGAAAGCTGAGCACCGAAGAATTGATGCCTCTGAACCGTGGTGTTGGAGAAGACTCTTGAGAGTCCCTTGGACTGCAAGGAGATCCAGCCAGTCCATCCTAAAGGAAATCAGTCCTGAATATTCATTGGAAGGACTGATGCTGAAACTCCAATACTTTGGCCACCTAATGCGAAGAACTGACTCATTTGAAAAGACCTTAATGCTGTGAAAGACTGAAGGTAGGAAGAGAAGGGGATGACAGAAGATGAGATGGTAGGATGGCATCACTGACTGGATGGACATGACTTTGAGCAAGCCCCGTGGTTGGTGATTGACGGGGAGACCTGGCGTGCTGCAGTCCATGGGGTTGGAAGGAGTTGGACATGACTGAGCAACTGAACTAACTGATAATCTGTTATTGAGACAGAGGGAGTTCATAGAGAGGAGGACTGCTGAAGCACTGACTGAACAGGAAGGAGCAAGATGAACGCTATTCTTCAGGGAGTTGAGTCCAGGCTAGAGTTAGGACCACAGGGAGGAGGTAGAGGGGAAGGCATATTGGAGCCCGAATAAGTGCTTCCATGGGATCGATGGAAACCCAATCTGAAATGCCATGTTGAATTCCAGAGTATGAGGAACCAGACTCAGGTGCCTAGGCTTTTTTTGTTTAGGTTTCATCCATCAGCTGGTCCCTGCATTTTTGTGGAGGCCCTAACTATTAGGGTTAGCTTTTGCCTAAAGAATTCCTGAGCAAGATGAGGGAAGGATGCCTTCTGCCTGCATGCCGAATTATTGCCCTGGTTTTTATGGCCATTTCCCTTTTCCTTCCTTTTTCTTTTTAAATTCTGGGTGCTCAGGTCCTCAGGGGTGAAGCTAAGGGTTACTTTTGCATTTCCACCAAATGACCTGATTCCTGAGTGGAGGTGGGGCAGGGTAGTAGTTAACTCTTCCTTGACAGAGTGTTTGAAATTGGAGAGCTTTTTTTGTGTGTGTCTGCCACGTCTCACATGCATCAGAACATTGGTTACAGTAGATTTGAGAAGTATTATAAAATGATACGTCTGTGTGTCCAGAGGTAATAACCTTAGAAATAATGCAGAATGCAGTTCAGACTTTTTAGATGTGAATTTTTTTCCCCCAAGTATTTGCCTTTGGTTTGAATGTCTTAATTACCATTCAGGGAACCTTTAGGAAATTAAGGTGGAAAAAGTCACGCCTGGCTTAGGTATTAAAATATAATACTAAGTGTTTATTGTGGCGGCTTCACCTTTAGAATTCCTATTTTCAGTCCTGGGCAGCACAGCCAATTTTCTGTGTCGTTAACTTTTTCCTGTAACGCCAAAGGGCAGGAAGGAGGCTGCTGGTCTCCACATTTTCTTTCTCCGAGGCAAGTTGAACAACCATCTGTGCTGTGAAATGGATGATGTACAGTTGCCCTCTTGATTTGGCATTTGTGTGTGGGGTGTTTTTTTTTTTTTTTTGGCTGCACTACAGGGCACGGGGGATCTTAGTTTCCTGATCAGGGAACCTGTGTCCCCTGCAGTGGAATAACTGCTGGACAGCCGGGGAAGTCCCTGGTATTTGTGTTTTAATACACAAATCTTTGCTGATGCTCACTTCCCCAGAATGTTACCTGCTAATTCTCTGAAACCAAAAATGGCAGCCAGTATGGAAAATAGTATGGAGATTCCTTAAAAACTAAAAATAGAGTGACCATATGAGCCAGCAATCCCATTACTAGGTATATACCTGGAAAAGATGAAAACTATAATTCAAAAAGATATATGCACACCAATGTTCATAGCAATACAACTTACAAGAGTCAAAACATGGAAGCAACTTAAATGTCCCATCGACAGATGAATGGACAAAGATGTGGTATATGTATGTACTTTGGAATATTGCTCAGGCATAAAGGAGAAGGAAATAATGCCAGAAACAGACTTACAGACATGGAACCAACTTACGGTTACCAAAGGGGAAAGGGTGGGGAGGGAGGGATAAATTGGGAGTTTGGAATTAACAGATACTATATATAAAATAAGCAAACAGCAAGGACCTACTGTATAGCACAGGGAACTATATTCAATACCTTTAATAACCTGTAATGGAAAAGAATCTGTCTTATCTCTCTCTCTATAGTGTGTAATGGAATCACTTGGCTGTGTACCTGAAACTAACACAACATTGCGAATCAACCTATACTTCAGTTTTGAAAAATGAAAACCAATAATGGATTAATGGAGGTCTTTGTATCCATACTGGCGAAGATTTGTGACAGTCTGTTAGGTGCAGAAAGAATTCTGGCAGTGGAGTGAAAAGGCCAAGCTCAGTGACTTCAGATACGTCCTGCCAGGCCTCAGTGTGCTCAGAGGTAACCTGAGATGGAGAAAGAGTGAAGAACCCCCCTTCCAGCGTTCTCCTGAGGACAAATAAGGTGACGGTCATGAAAGGACTCCCGGCCACCCCCAGGGTGCAGTGTTTTTTTTTTTTAATGAATCACCCAAATTCACAAAGACCTAGAGCAAGGAAGAGCAGACAATGGCCACGTGCCACATCTAGCCCATCTCCTCTTTTCTCTTGGCCTCTTGAGCCAAGAATCATTTCACATTTTAAAAAATAGTTGGGGGAAAAATCATAGAAGAATAATATTTCCTGACACATGAAAATTCCATGCAATTCCAATTACCAGTGTTCTTAAAGTATCGTTGGAGCCTAGTCCTGCGCGTTCGTGTATGGATCTTCTATGGCTGCTTTTGTGTGACTGTGGCGGAGTCGAATCGTTGATCTAGAGACAGCAGGGCTGAAAATGTTAGCCTGACCCTTTACAGGAAGAGGTGGGCCAACCCCAGTCTAGAGCAGTGATTGTTGTAGCAAGATGAAGCAGGTTCTGCACAGAGGTCCTTGGCCTGATGCGGCTACAGCCTGGGGAAAGCTGAAACCCTCAGCTTCCTCAGGAAGAACCCTAAGCTAGTTTATTTGTTTGTTCATTCATTCTTTCACCAAATATCTTGAGTTCCGGCCATGTACCAGACACACTGATGGATGGTGCAGAGAAAACAGCTAAGGGGCACAGAAAAAAGATCCCTGCCCTCAGGGAGCTTCCAATCTGGTGGGAGAAATTAGATAAATACTACACAGGTCAAGGTACTTGTCATGTCAGGGCGGGAGCAGCGCTCTGAGGAGAGGTGGGGGTGGTTAGGAAATGAGGAGGTGATCTGTGAGCCCTGAGCACACGGAATGGGATGGAGGCAATGAGGCAGAACTGCCCAGCAGAGGGAAAAGCAAGTTGCAAGACCTTGGGAGGGAAGCACTGGAGAAAGTGGAACTACTCAAGGTGTGCACAGTGGGGTTATTTATTTTCAGCACTGATCGCAGAGCTTGGTCATCTGATCTACGGTTATGTTCAAATAGTATCTGTTGTCCTCTTCGGGCACATTAGAAAACAAGGAGGGGGCTGATGTAGTGCATGGATAAAAGAGGAAGTTCCAGAGTGGGACTTTTCAGCGTCTGTGCTATTGACATTGCAGTCTGAACAATTCTTTGCTGTCCTGTGCAGTGTGGGATGGTTGGGTGGTATTCCAGGCCTCTCCCCACTGGATCCCAGTAGTAATCCCCCAGTTGTGGCAACCAAAAGTGTCTCACAACGTTACACATCCACCGGGGGCAAAATCCCCCCTGCTGAGAACCACTGCTTTGGGGTTAGGTTGCTTGCTGGCTGTGTGACTTTCAACAAGTTACTTACCTTCTCTGGGCCTCCGTTGTCTTATCTGTAGAGTGAAAGCATGACCTCCACCTGGCATCCCAGGGCTGTTGAGAAGTTTAAAGGGGGAGTGCACCCGGTGGAGCTTGGTGCTTGATGTGGCCCAGGCCCTTGCCAGGCGTTAGCTGGGGGAGCAGAGACCTCAGCTCTCGTTTTCCTCTCATTTACCTTATTCTGCAGCTGAGAGCACAGTGTCTGTTCTTGTCTTGGTGAGGGAATTGTGCTTATGAGATTGGCTCAGATCCTTTTGTTAAAGTACAAGCCACCAAAATGTCATTTTTTGGTTTTATTTTCCCATTTAATGATCACCATCCTTCATGTGTGGCTGCTGTTTGACAGCTTCCAAATTGACCTGCGATGCGCAGAGGTGGACATCATTTCTTCCACTTTCAGGGGTGGTGGGAAATGCAGGGCCTCTGAGCTAAGGAACATGCCTGAGGTCTCCCTGAGTTGAAGGGTGGAGGCTCTAGCTCCCGGTGGTTGGCTCTGGGCAGCCCCGCTGATGGGGTGTGAAGGGGGAGGAGGGCTGTACTGTTAGGAAGAGGAAGAAGTCTTTGTACCTTTCTCTGTGGCTCTGCTGGTAACACATTTGTTTAAAACTGGCTTCTTTAGTGATATGAGTGAACTTATTTACAAAACAAAAACAGACTCACTGACTTAGATAATGAATTTGTGGTTGGGTTGGGGAAAGAATGAGGCAAGGGATAGTTAGGGAGTTTGGGATGGACATGTACACACTGCTATATTTAAAATGGGTAACCAGCAAGGTGCTACTGTGTAGCACATGCAACTCTGCTCAATGCTGTGTGGCAGCTCAGACGGGAGAGGAGTTTGGGGGAGAATGGATACAGGCATATGTATGGCTGAGTCTCTCTGCTGTCCACCTGAAACAGTCACTACATTGTTAATCAGCTGTACTCCAATATAAAATAAAAGATTTTAAAAAAATAAATAAAAATGAAAGGAGTTCTTTGCCCCAGGGAGCCCCCAGGACACCCTGGCTGACTGATGTCACCCCTGGCCCTGTAGAATGAAAGGGATGCCTGCTGTAAAGAGGAATGGCCACTGGAAGGAATTGCCAACACTTGGCAAACTAGCGTTTTCATCTCCCAGTCCGCTCAGGGCACTTGGAAGGCGTGCATGGGGAGAGCCTGGAGGAAGTACCTCTGTAGTTCTGTGTCATGGTGGACTCATCTGGACTCATTTCCTCCCCAGTACCCCTCAACCGTGCCTGAACTGGTTGCGGGACAGAGTTCCTATTGGCGCTTCTTTCTAGACTGTTGGATGGCCATGTTTCGAGCCCTTAGGGTGTCCTGGAAAGCACTCTCTTGTGTCATCTTCTTTCACCCTCTTCCTTCTCCAACGTCAGGGCTGTTACCTCCACTCAAAGACTGAAAAGAGAGTTCCAGAAGGTTAAGTAACTTTCCTAGGCTCAGCAGTTAAGTAATTTGGAGAAAGTGGAATTTCCTTACAGTTTTTTTTTCTTTCATAAAATCTTGGATGCAGCAGAAAAGGAGGCTGATGACTCTCCAAAAAAGTTAAAATTGTACCCCAAAGCTCAGTGCCTGGGGGGACTCCTGGGCTCGACCCTCAAGGCCTTTCACCTGTCACTGAATGTGGATGAGTCCCTAGAAGTCTGTCTCAGTAATGGACCACAATGGATTGACATCTTTCTGGGGGATTATTTTTAATAGTCTTATAGTGTCTTCTTCCTTCTGCCCATCCTCTTCTGAAGCTTGTCAGAGTTAGGGTTATTTTGGAGAACCGGGGTGTATGAGGGAAACCTCCTGACCCCCGCGCCCCCCCCCGTCCCTGCAGTCATCCTTTATAGAGCATACCCTGTAATGGGGAACCCCCCACAATGAGTGTGCTTATGCATGCTCAGTTATATCTGGCTCTTTGTGAACCCATGGACTGTAGCCCACCAGGCTCTTCTGTCCATGGGATTTCCTAGGCAAGAATATTGGAGTGGGCTGCCATTTCCTTCTCCAGTGCATGAAAGTGAAAAGTGAAAGTGAAGTTGCTCAGTCGTGTCTGACTCCCAGCGACCCCATGGATTGCAGCCTAACAGGCTCCTCCGTCCATGGGATTTTCCAAGCAAGAGTACTGGAGTGGGTTGCCATTTCCTACTCCCTTACTCCCTCACATTGCCTTATCCGAGAGGATCTTCCTTACCAAGGGATCAAACCTTTGGTTCCTGCATTGGCAGGTGGATTCTTTACCACTGAGCCACTGGGAAGCAGCCCCTCCACCCCCAACCCCACAAGCCCCTAGATCTGGTTAAAAAGCAGATTGTGATTCCTCTGTAGATCTTGGCCTGGGCCTTGACTCTGCATTTCAGAAAAGCTCCAGGGTGATGCTGAGGCTGCTGTCCACTGATCACACTGGGTAGCCAGATATATCAATAGCTGATGATTCTCTTGCCCTCACTTCAGGTTAGGTTAAGTCACTTCAGTCGTGTCCAACTCTGTGCGACCCCACAGACGGCAGCCCATCAGGCTCCCCCGTCCCTGGGATTCTCCAGGCAAGAACACTGAAGTGGGTTGCCATTTCCTACTCCCTCACTCCCTCACTTCAGAGACTGAACCAAATATTAGGTTCCAGCAAGAATTCTATCTTTTAGCAGCACATGGAGTCACTCACAGTGAAGTGGTGTTACCTAAACTGACTGCTGATGAGCCTGGTGAACTTAAGCCAGGTATTTTATGATTGGTTCCTTCTCTTAAGAGTAGCTAGCATTTTCTACATACCTACCGTGTGGATTTACATTTTCCCACTGGGTAGTAGCACACTGGATCACTTTGGATCTAAGGTCACTCTGGCAGTGAGAAATGCAATTCATTTCTAATAAGCTCCAGTTTTGAGTCATCAAGCCTGACGTCAATTTGCATGCCAGGAGCCCGTGGGTAAGAGGTGAGATTCAGATTTTACACACGTTGTCATGCTGTATTTCCTTTATTAGTTAGACGGGTTCCGAGGCAGCTGGCTTTTTGGAGGCCTGGTGAGGGATGTTAGGGAGTTTTGTAGACTGCCTCTGTGCCAGGCTCACTTAGACTCTTGTAAATCCCCTGGAAAGGCCTTCACTCTCAGACCCTGTAACGTCTGTGCCTGGTGACCTGGACGGCACTCCGCAGAGCCTGGGCAGATACACTGTCAGAGTCGCCGAGCCCCGGGCTTCCCCCTCGCTCTGCGCACGGTGGCTTACGTGAAGGACAGGTTGACGAGAAAATCACTCGCGTCACTTGCAGGAAAACACCTCGGTAATGAGACAGAATTTGAGGGCTTGAGGATCTGAGTGGGCAGGTGATTGTAACCAACCCTTCATTCCTTCTCTCCAAAACAGTCAACATGCCATCTCCTGAGCTGCGTCATGAATATAACATCCAGCTAGGGATGTTGGGAGGTTTATAATTTTTTGTAATCCATGACCTGTTATTAATTTGCCTTAAACAAAAGAAGTAATTTTTAGGCGTACTTCTTAGGCTTATGGTGTTATTTGAAGTCCTTTTATCTTGCAAAAGGTGGTGTTATGCATTTTAATAGAAACTATTGTTTTCTTAAAGAGAAAACAATAGCTTTCTTTTAAAAAATGCTTTCTTCTCTCTTCAATCAAATCATAGAGCTAATCCTGTAGAGCAGCAGTCCCCAGGCTTTTTGGCACCAGGGGATGGTTTCATGGAAGACAGTTTTTCCATGGACTGGGGGAGGAGGGTGGTTTCAGGATGATTTAAGCACGTTACATTACTGTGCACTTTATTTCTATTATTATTGCATCAGCTCTGCCTCAGAGAATCAGGCATTAGATCCGAGGGGCTGGGGACCCCTACTGTATAGAGAGCTTTGAGACTCATAACTGCAAATCTGTTCTTCCTAACAGTACCAGCCGTACGTAGAAGTCTGGTATACTTTTGTGGACAAAAGTGCTGTTTCTCCATCAGGGGATCTGAGCCTTCACAGTTGTACTCAGCGTGGATTGTCGTGCCTGTGTATGACGTTTCGCCAGTCTGTCAATTACAGACTTCCTTTAAGGAGTTTTCAGGAAACCCTCTTAGCATGAAGTTACAAATTGATGTTTTTCTAGTTTAATTACAGCAGTTTAGAAAGGAAGCACCTTTCTCACAATTATCTAAAGCCAGCTTCCTCTAAAATTAGAGGAGGGCACAGCATAATATAGATGGAAATCTGCCCTGGCATGCTCAAAAGCACGTGTGCCTTGGGGCACTCATGTGATGTATTTTTGACCTTGGAGGAGAGGTTTGTTTTTTGGAGATCTGGCTGGAGATTATCTGTGGAACAGTGAGTGGATTGCCTTACTCTTAAGGCTGTCATCATACTTGTCCAATTCCTACTCTATCTTTAGTGACCATCCCCCTGCCCTCCAGTGAGGTGACCCCAAGGAGCCCGTTATTACAGTCCTGACTTGATGGATAATTGCTGGTTATGAGGTCTGAGTTGACACCAGCGCTTTGTGTGATAGTGTTGGACTTGCCTGGCTCAAGTTGGTATTTCCATTCATGTGGGGCTGCAGTGTGGAAGCATGCTTGCAATGGGATTTGCCAAAACGTGAAGATTTTCTGTGTGGTAGCTGGACCAGGAGAGCTGTCCTGAGAACTGTTTCAGCAAAACTTTCCCAGTTGGTTCCGTGAAGGTTCTTCTAAGGGTGTGGGGTTGAACTCTGGAGGATGATAGCCTGGCTTTCCTGGGAGACTGCTGGCAGCATGTGTACACATGTGTATATGCATGTGTGCACGTACGTGTGTGTGTGTACACATGTGTGTGTCTAGTGTAAGAGGCCCAGCTGTAGAAGAGAAGGAGACTCTGTTGGAGCATAGGAGCCCCTTCTGCTGGCCTTCCTACCTGCTGGCATCAGCACAGGACAAGGATACAGAGCTGTCATCTAAGTCGCTTGTCTTTCTTCACAGCCGTGCTGCAGGCAGTGAGTGGGATGCAGTAGGTAAAATAACAACAACAAAAACTTACTGCTTTATCAGCTGTAAGCCCTTAAAGGAGTTTCTGAAACTGCTTAGCATCAATTTTTAAAATCTGTTAAATGGGTCTAATAATATGTGCTCTGCATATCTCACATGGTCTCAAATATGCTGTAAGATGGGCTTCACTGATGGCTTAGCAGGTAAAGAATATGCCTGCAATGCAGGAGGCACAGGAGATGCCGGTTTGATCCCTGAGTTGGGAGGAGCCCCTGGAGAAGGGAGGTGGCAACCCACTTTGGTATTCTTGCCTGAAAAATCTCATAGATGGAGGAGCCTGGCGGGCTACAATCCAAAGAGCTGGACGTGACTGAGTGACTAAGCACACACACGCATGCTGTAAGATCCCCACAAGTAAATGCTTTATAAACCAAGAAGGAATAGACGTGGGTCTGTTCAGTGAGAGTCAGTATAGCCTCATAGTTAGTAGTGATACGCCAGCTGAGTGGTTATAGCCGTCGTTAGTAGTAAGAAGATCTAGTTAGATCATGGGTAGTGGTTAGGAGGAGTACAACCACTGCTACTGCTGAGCCAGTTGTTGGGGTTGCTTTTTTAATTTGCTTGGCTTTTTCTTTTTCCAAAGCACTTGTTGAAGGGGATTCTTAGGGTGCACTAGTTTTGTTCTGAGATAGGATCTCTTACCCGGGGCATGGCCCTGGCAGTGGAGAGGACAGACTCTGAAGTGAACCAGTGAAATGTCTTCTGTGGCTTAAACTGAGTCTGTTCTGAGCATCGGAGGGGGGAGCTTTTGAATTCCCTTGAGAGCCCGTGACCTTGGCATGACTCTGCTCAGGAAGTCAGACAATCTACCGCCCTGATGCCTGCATCTCCCCATGTGTTTTGTGGCCTTGGAGGCTGTGGGCCTTTTGTTCTGAAGTCAACTGTCTGATATTCCTTTGGAATATATGAGTCAGGGGGGAAAGAACTGGACGTGTTCCCAGTCTTACTCATGAACTTTTTTCATCTATTAAAGGAATCTCAGTATCACATAATTAGATGTCTTTTTTTCCTTCAGTTGATTTGATTAAATATTAGTAATCATAATAATTAATAATAATCATCATAATTGATCTCAGTGTCCCCCCCACCCCCAGTGAAGTTGCGTGTATGTGTTAGTCACTCAGTGGTGTCTGACTCTTTGCGACCCTATGGACTGTAGCCTGCCAGGCTCCTCTGTCCATAGGATGTCCCAAACAAGAATACTGGAGCGGGTTGTCATTCCTTCTCCAGGAGATCTTCCCAACTCAGGGATCAAACCCAGGTCTCCTACGCTGTAGGTGAATTCTTTACCGTCTGAGCCACCAGGGCAGCCCTCCAGTGCAACTAGTTGCTCTTGTATATTTACTCAGTGAGTAGTTGGATTTGGAGGGCTACAGAGGAAGATTTAGAGATTTATTATTAACTTCAGGTCTAGGGACTATTAAGGCAAACGCTTCTTTTTTAATTGAAGTATCATTGATTTATAATGGTATGTTAATTTCTGCTGTACAGCGAAGTGATTCAGTTATACATATGGGTACATTCTTTTTTAAAATTTTTTCCATTATGGTTTATTACAGGATATTGAATATAGTTCCCTGTGCTATACAGCAGGACTTTGTTGTTCATCCATCGTAAACATAATAGTTTGCATCTGCGAATCCGAAACTCCCAATCCATCCCTCCCCCACTCTCCTCCCCCTTGGCAACCACAGGTGTGTTCTCTCTATCCGTGAGTCTGTTTCTGTTTTGTAGGATAGGTTCATTTGTGTCCTAGATTTCCCATGAAAGTGAGTACCATATGGTATTTGTCTTTTTCTGACTTCACTTAGTCCGATAATCTCTAGGTCTCTTCACGTTGATGCAACTGGCATTATGTCCTTCTTTTTTACGGCCAAGTAATATTCCGCTGTGTATTTTATATATATACACCACATCTTCTTTATTCATTCGTCTGTCGATGGAAGTCTAGATCGTTTCCCTGTCTTGGCTGTTGTGAATAGTGCAGCTATGAACACAGAAGTGTATGTATCTTTTTGAATTTTAGCTTTGCTGGATATATGCTTCAGAGTGGGATTACTGGATCGTATGGTAGTTCTATTTTTAGTTTTTTGAGGAACCTCCATACTGTTTTCCACAGTGACTGTACCAACTTACATTCCCACCAGCAGCGTAGGAGGGTTCCCTTTCTCCCCATCCTTTGCAGCTGTTATTTGTAGACTTTTTAATGATGGCCATTCTGAGCAGTGTCAGGTGGTACTTTATTGTAGTTTAGATTTCAGTGTTTTTTCGTGTTTTGGCTATCTGTAAGACAAATTTGAGGGTAGGAGAAGGGGGCAACAGAGGATGAGATGGTTGGATGGTGTCACCGACTCAATGGACATGAGTTTGAGCAAACTCCAGAAGATGGTGAAGGACAGGGAAGCCTGGCATGCTGCAGTCCATGGGGTCACCAAGAGTCGGACATGACTGAGCAACTGAATAACCACAACTCGTAGTCTTTTTCTCTGGGTCCCTACCCTTTGCTTATCTTATGTAACCACTTTCTTATCTGCCTACATATGGCAGTGTGTGTGTCCCATAGATGAATCTCCATTACAATTACAGGCAGAGTGGTTTTCTCCCTCCTACAGCTTCTCCCCCACACCCTGCCACTGCATAGACTATCCTGCCAGCCCAGTGGCTACTGTAGTCTGGGTTTCATGTGTTGTCAGAGCTGGTGGGAAATTCAAAGAGGATCTTGTACTACCTTTGCATTCTGGAAATGCAGGCCCAAGGGGAACTGACTTGGCCAAGAACACACTGAGTTAGTGAGGTGGCCAGATATGAACCTTGTGCTCCTGGCTCCTCCTAGCCCTGACCCAATTCCCAGAGAGCAGACCATACTTCAGCCTGAAGAGTCCAGCATAGATGGTATCCTGGAGGAAGGTGTCCTGCATGGGGGTGTTCAGGGTACCCCACTCTGCCCGTGGGTGACTGATTCTTTAGACACTAAGGAGAGATGGGCTTGGGTCTTCTCTACTGTCTGAAGATGGGACTGTGCCTCCCCCAGCCTGGGAAATGGTATCCTCTTTCCCTGCCAGTGGGAGTTTTCTGCCTTTATCCCTTTCCTGGCTGCTGAGTGCAGTGCCCAGGCTGTGGCTGTCAGAACTGCCCTGCAGATGAATGGATTTGGACTTGTTAGGTCCAGTTCTGCTTGCTGGTGAAATCCCAACAGGATCCTCACACCCTACCCACACCCAGGAAATTCTGGAGTCTGCTGGAGCTGATAAAATCGGGATGTCTGTCTCCTTTGGTATTGCTTTCTCAGTTTTATTAATCAATAATAGGAAATGAAGTCAAGACATTCTTGAATCCGTGCCGGCCTTTTCAGTACTTTTATGGTCTCTGTGTCCTAACACTCGCTCTCTTTTTCTTAGAAGACTTTTCTCAGCATTGTAGGAGCACAGGACTGGCTTTCTTGGGGAAGCCGGGAATTCATACATGCTGTGCAAATCAGTATATATTGATGGATTCAGGATTGAGTCTGCAAGTGGGTGAATTCGCAGCCCTGTGGATAAATAGGGCTGACTCTAAGGCTGTCGAACACTGGGGACTTTGATATCTACGGGTGTGGGAGAGGTGCTCTGGAACCAATTTCCCATGGAAACTGAGGGATGACTGTATCACACTGAGGCCCAGTTTTCCTCTCTGTTGTTGTTTTAGTTGCTAAGTTGTGTCTGACTCTTTAGCTACCCCATGAACTGCAGCCCACCAGGACTCTCTGTCTATGGGATTTTCCAGGCAAGAATACTGGAGTGGGTTCCCATTTCCTACTCCAGGGGATCTTCCCCTAAATGGGTGTAATTGTGCCAGTCTTGAAGATGTTGTAAAGATGGCTTGACGTTATACTTTGTGTGGAATGGGTCTCCCTCATTACTTGGTGGATCTGTACATTAAGGTGTGTGCTGTCCAGACAGCCTTCCTCCAGAGTGATCTGTGTAGGTGCATTTTTGCAGGGGTCATCAGGATTGTCTGGGTGCTTTCCAACACTAGCACCCCCTGCACTAGACGTCTGGGCCCTTCTAGACCACCCACTCATTCAAATCTCCAGAGGTGGACCCAGCATTCCATCACATAAAAAGTCTCCCTAGGGAATTCCCTGGCGGTCCAGTGGTTAGGACTCCACTTCTGTTGGCCGAGGGCCCCTGTTTGATCCTTGGTCAGGAAACTAAGATCTCACAAGCCGAGTGGTGCTTCCAAAATAATGATGATAGTAATAATAATAAAATGAAGAGGTTTCCTGGTGCTTCTTTTGATCCGCAGCCATGTTTGGGAACCTCTACAGGGTAGGTTTTATTCTAACTCTGTTTGATCAAGGCAATATGGCAGTGTGGTATAAATGATTTGAGAGTTTAAATATTCTGGCTATGTAGTGGTGTTAAATTTGGGCTTTGTTTTTCATAGCACATTATTTTCATGTATTGGGATGGGTTGGGTGAGAAATAAGAAAATTATAAGAAATTACCTAGTAAGAGAAGGTGTGATGCTTGACTAATTAGAAATGGATAATTTGCTCCTTAAAAGGCCTTTTTCGTAGCATGAAAGTCCAGTTGGATTGTCTCTATTCGGGTGCACCTGTGTTCATTTCCTAGACAGAGGTTTGTCTGTGAGGTGAAAGCTTTGAGATGGAGTCAGTCACCTGCAGTTTCCTCTCTGTGTTCAGATGTGTGGGTTGAGTTTCTTCTGTCTCCCCAACCCCGACTCTGTTCTTCACTCCTCCTCTGGCTGGCTTGGTGCTGGGAGAACTCCTATCACCTCATGCATGACTCGGTGCTTGTGGAGTCAGGGAAGCCAGTTTAAATTTTGGCTCAACTGTTAGATGTCTGGAAACCTCATAAAGATGGGAACTGTTCCCAGCTTGGAACTTACCTGAGTATGGCCTGGCACTCATCATGAAGCCTTGAAGTGTTTCTGTTGAGCAAATAGAAATATATCAGAGTGGGATGTAAAACGTGCTACTTTCCCTTTCCTGGTTCTATGACCTGAGACAAGAAATTGATCTCATCAAGTGAGCTGTGTTTCCCTTCCTGGTTAAATGGAGTGTTCACATCCCTCTCCTTAGCTTTCCCAAATGAAATATTAAGATGCTTTGTAATACCAGAGAGCAGTGTCAGGTTCTTATATGAGGAATGTTGCATTGCTTGTTAGAACACTGGCATTTGATCAGAATTCTTCCTGATTTGTTTGCCTGTTATTTCTGCATTATGGGGCTTCCCAGGTGGCGCAGTGGTAAAGAATCTGCCTACCAGTGCAGAAGATACAGGAGACACAGGTTCGATCCCTGGGTTGGAAAGATCCCCTGGAGTAGGAAATGGCAACCCACTTCAACATTCTTGCCTGGAAAATTCCATGGACAGAGGAGCTTGGTGAGCTACAGTCCATGGGGTTGCAAAGAGTCAGACACAACTGAGCATGCAAGCACAGCACACTACAACAGGGCAAATGATTCATAAGTTTCTTTTTTGCTTTCTAATGCCTTGGGCGCTGAAGAATTGATGCTTTTGAACTGTGGTGTTGGAGAAGACTCTTGAGAGTCCCTTGGACTGCAAGGAGATCCGACCAGTCCATCTTAAAGGAAAATCAGGCCTGAATATTCATCGGAAGGATTGATGCTGAAGCTGAAACTCCAGTACTTTGGCCACCTGATGGGAAGAATTGACTCCTTGGAAAAGACCCTGATGCTGGGAAAGATTGAAGGAGGGAGGAGAAGGGGACAACAGAGGATGAGATGGTTGGATAGCATCACTGATGTAATGAAGATGAGTTTGAGTAGGCTCCGGGAATTGGTGATAGACAGGGAAGCCTGGCATGCTGCAGTCCATGGGGTCTCAAAGAGTCAGACACAACTGAATAACTGAACTGAATGCCTTGGGAACCCTGCTGCACACAGGCATTTTGAAGAAGGGTGCTCTGGGAATCTCACGTGGGTTTCCCACACCCCACCTCTGAGTTTATCTTGAAAAATCCATCTCATGTGCTATGTTGCTGGGGAAGGGAGATAGATGCATGTGAGTTGTGGCTCTGACCGGCGGCCTTGGAGCTGCAGTGCTCACAGAAGCCAGAGAACTGTTTTTTTCTCTTTGCTTCTCATTGGAATCGAGTGGCACTGCAGGACTTGTTTTCTAGAGTGGTTACTAACTCAAAGTGACTGATTATTGCTTCCCACTGTGGTGACGGACGAATGGGAAGGACGCAGGGAGAAGATGACAAACGTGCTTTGGTGCCGACAAATGGGGCTGCCTTTTGGAAGAGTTACTTGCATTCAGTATGTGTTTAGTAAACGGGCAGTTACAGAGTATACTTGCTGGCATCCACCTGCCTGTCCTTGGGGGAAGGTCATGGATCAGAAGCAGCTAACATTTGGCCCTACTGTCATTGAGTTAGTGGGCTTTGAAGCTGGGTCATTTGTTTATCTGAGTCCAGGATGGACTGTTGAAAATTACATATCTGGTCAGAAAACAATCTTAAACATAGAAATAGAGCAAGAACAAGTTCCTTAGAGATAACTTTAGTATTTAAGCATTGGTTTAAGCATCCCTTCACCCATCCATCTATGTCACCATCCATCGACCTTCCATTTTGGGAAACAGTTATTAAGCATCTTTGGTTCAGTCGCTCAGTTGTGTCTGACTCTCTGTGACCCCGTGGATTGCAGCATGCTGGGATTCCTTGTCCTTCACTATCTCCGCTAGTTTGCTCAAACTCATGTCTATTAAGCATCTACTATGTGCCAGTTGACTCATTGGAAAAGACTGATGCTGGGAGGGATTGGGGGCAGGAGGAGAAGGGGACAACAGAGGATGAGATGGCTGGATGGCATCACTGACTCGATGGACGTGAGTCTGAGTGAACTCTGGGAGTTGGTGATGGGCAGGGAGGCCTGGTGTGCTGCGATTCATGGGGTCGCAAAGAGTCGGACACGACTGAGTGACTGAACTGACTGACTGATGTGCCAGTTCGTGCTAGGCTCTGGGGATAAAAAAATAACATAAGACATGATTGCTGTCCTCAAGGAAACGGCAGTCTAGGGTGGAAGACATTTCCCTAAATTTCAAGTCAAATTCTTACTTGACACATACCTATTTTTGTTTTGGGTCTCATCTCTTTTTGTACAAAGTACAGCATGTAACCGTTGTGACAGTCTCACTTGTTTTTATAAACCCAAGTTGTGGAGTTGGATTTCATGTTTTGTATAACTCTAAGCACAGTGTAAGTGCTTGTATTATTAAACAGAAGAAGAGGGAAGAAATTGTAATCCAGAAAAAAAGACCAAATCTTAGAACAGCAAAAAAGTCTTAAGGTACCCAATGGAATTCTTAAAAGGTTTTTAAAAAGCCTTATCGTGTATAATATTCAAAATTGCTTTTTGAGCCATGGGTAAATTTAAGTGCAAAACGTCTTCTAAATGTATTAAACTAGAAGGCCAGTTGGAAGGCATAGAGTTCCGTCTTAGCACAGGGACATGCCATTAAAATGACTGATTCAGAGCATAGGTTTGAGACTGGACCAACTGAAATTTGGTCTTCTGTTTTACTGCCCTTTACCTGTGTGACCTTAGGCAAATTTCTTAACCTCTCTGAACTTCAGTTTCCTTTCTTGTAAAATGGGAGTAGTGACGGTATTATTTACCTGAAAGAATTATTATGAGGCTGAAGTGAGGGCAAAGATTTGCCAAGTGCTTAACACAGACCTGGTTTGTAGTACATGCTCTGGAAAATCTAGCTGTTTTGATGATTATTAGAAGAAAAGGGATCGGGGTTATTCCAAATATGTGTATATGTAAATCTGGGTGACTAGAGGTTTTTAGTGGTGGAAATGAGACACATGATGCCTTTTGGTTTTACACAACTAACAATCCCTTGAGAAATATTCATGCAATGTTTCTCTTCCCTGGTGGCTCAGACAGCAAAGAATCTGCCTGCAATGCAGGAGACCTGGGTTTGATCCCTGAATTGGGAAGATCCCCTGGAGGAGGGCATGGCAACCCATTCCAGTATATTTGCCTGGAATATCCCAATGGACAGAGGGGCCTGGCGAGCTACAGTCCACGGGCTCGCGAAGCATCGGACACGACTGAGCAAGTAAGCACACAGTGCTTCTCCTGTAGCCCTTTTCTGCATCTTTGCTGTGTTGGGCATGAATGATGAACTAGCTCTTTCTGCAACTAAAGGATTGGTGTTTGTGTGTGTGTAGAGAGCGGGGAGAAGAAAAACTGTCGTAAGCCTCTGAGCAGTGTCATAGATTTTCAGCTAACAGGCCTGAGCTGTTAGCGTATCATTCAGGGAGGTGACCTACTCAGGAGAAAATCCAATTCTGAAATTAATTTCAACAGATCAAAAGGCAATTGGTAATTGTAGCTGAAATTATATTTTTTTAAAGGGCCGACTAGCAAGTTGGACTTTCAGTAACACTTGAAGCAATGGGTTTGGTGCAGTGGAAATTTCACAAAAGGATCGTTTTCTTAAAAAGAGAGAGGGGAGGGGGGTTTCTCTTGATGTTTTTTTTCCATGGAAGGTAGTTCTATATACTGTTTATAGAAGCCTTGATCCTTTTTAAACTTTAAGGAGCACAGTTGGCCTCTGTGGTAATAAATCGAGAGGCATATGGGGGCCCAGGGACCCTTAATTTATGTGCTCGACTCCTTCCCCCAATTCAGCCGGCTACTTCCTGGGATGGTGTACTTGATTGATGAGTTTCTGGTGTTCTGTGCTGCTGGGATGTCTTTTGAAGTTTCTCCTACAAGGCTTGAGGTTTGCCCCTGTGAGGTGTTAATGGGCTTCCTGCTGGGGCGTTATTTGTAAGGGGCGCTTGTTAGAGGGGCCTCAAAGGGCAGCTGGGGACACCAGAGTTCTTGTTCTCCTGAAGGGTTGACTCTCTGGCCTTGGGTCCCCAGGCTCCCAACTTACGTTTGGAAGACACTGCAGCGTTGTTTTTATTCCTGTTCCCCAGGCCGCTATTTGTTTAGCTTTAGGGGGCCCCTAGGCCATGGCAGGTATTGGTGGTAAGGGATCAGACCAGCCTGGGAACAGGCAGGAACAGTGAGTCCGAGAAGAGACTCAAATCCACATGGACGGGAAGACTCCTATCTGAGGACCCTGGGTAACAAGAGATTGTGTCTTGAGCCAAACAATCAAGTTCCAACTAAACACACGCCCAAGACTGGCCCCTGTGTTGTCTTCTCTGTGGCCTGCCTGCCTCTAGGTTCTCCTTTGCCCAATTCCGTTCTCCTCATCACCACCAGAGCGCTCTTCATAAAGTGAAAACCTGTTTATGTCACTCTCCTCTTGCAGCTGTGTTCATGGTGTGCGTGCATGCTCAGTCCCTCGGTCATGTCCGACTCTTTGCTACCCTGTGGGCTGCAGCCTGCCAGGCTCCTCTGCCCATGGAATTCTCCAGATAAGACTATCGGAGTGGGTAGCCATTCCCTTTTCCAGGGGATCTTCCTGACCCAGGGATCAAACCCAGGTTTCCTGCATTGTAGGCAGATTTTTTACCATCTGAGCCACCATTTGGATGGCCCCCCGAGGCCCTCCTTGCCCACCCCTCCTTGTCCCCACAGGCTTGGATCTTCTCACTGATACGCCTATAGCACCAGCACTGACCTCAGCCACAGCTTTGTCAGTCGTTCTGTACTTGTGTGTTCTTTTGTCTCTTTCCTACATTAGATTCTGAGAATGTTGAGGCTAAGGATTTTGTTTATCTTTTCTCCCTAACACGCAGCTCTGAGTCTGATAATTAATCAACATTTACTGAATCAGTGAAAGCACCGTTTACTGTTCTGTTGCCTTAGGATGCCCTTGTTCCCCCATTTTGTAGTGTATTAGAAGAGTACAGAATCTACCTCGATTCTCTGTGGGGTGTTCCTAGCTCCCCACAGGTGTGTCCCCAGGTGACCATGATACAACCAGTAGTTTTAGCTAGTGTTGCTTGAGCACACTCTATATGTCGAGTGAGCATATACTCATCTAACCATTACGATACCCTTTCAAGGAAGGTTATCTTTGGATAAGCTTGAGCCAACTTTCCCTAGAGGGTGGTATGTCCTTAGGTGTGAGCAAGAAGATCTGAATGTTAAAGGCTTCCACATCCTTTCTGGCAGGTCTTGATACCCAAAGCAGAATCTTCTGAAAATACTCATTAGCATAGCAAAATTTCAGCGAAACTGGCGAAATGAAACCTCCTTTAACTCACTCTTCCTTTGAAAACATAGAGGGGAGCTGCTTATGACAGCTCTATTCACTACAACTGCTGGGGATTCCCTGGGCGCCCTGCTGCTAGAGAGCTGGGTCACTAGTGGCTCTTCTTTCCGCTACTTTGGGCAATTTCTGAGACTTTGTCAGGTCCTAAGATAAGTTAGTGAGTGAACCAGCCTCTATGCTGCTTTTTCTTTGGTGTCCAGACAGAGAGAATTTTAAATTCACTCCTCACTCTTGGTGCTCTTGGGACTTTTTAGTTGTACTTGACTTTGAAAACTTGTGAAAGAGGAATGACGACTTGGCTGTTTTTCGAGTCAATGCACTTGACAGCATTTCCGTGTGCTGCTGTGTCCCCAGGACTGACTTTGCAATTCTTTCTGAATTGTACCATGAAGAGGGGGCTGTACTTTTCGGAAGGGAAGTGAGAAGATTAAAAAAGTGTAGAAATGCAATAATCCCCTTGCTGGACTTAAAAGATCTCAGTCTAGTGTTGAGAGACCCAACTGATGTCAAGAAAATCTCAGTCTAGTGTTGAGAGACCCAACTGATGTCAAGAAACAGCTGTGTCTGCAGGCTTCAGCAGCATGCATGTTTCACCACAGTGCTCAGATCTACCCTGCGGAGGACATGAGATTTAGCTGGAGAAGTGACAGAGTCTCTAGCTGAGCTTCCCCAAGAGAAAGAAGAGGAAGGGCAAGCTAATCCTCCAGAGACTGCAATGGCCAAGAAGGGCAAGCTAATCCTTCAGAGACTGCAATGGCCAAGGGCAGCCAAGTGATTCAGCCCACTCACCTTTGGCTAGAGAGGTTGTTAAGCCTAGCCTCAATCTTTGGAAATCGGTCAGATTCCTTCCTTGGTTCAGATTGACTGTGTGGTGGGGAGGTGCTATATATATACATATATATAAATACATGGTATATATAGTGTATATATAAAATGAGTGTGTGTGTGTGTGTATATATATATATATATGATTCACAATGTTGTGTTAGTTTCAGGTGTATAGCAAAGTGATTCAGTTATATATATATTCTTTTTCAAATTCTTTTCCTTTATAGGTTATTTTAGCAATATGCTATTGAATATAGTTGTATGGACATCTCATAGTCTAATTCCCAGAATCTGGCTCTGGGGTCCTCAACCAGGCCCCAGTTTGCTTAACAAGTGACTTGCCTTGCTGGGCCCCAGTATCCTCCATGGTAAAATGAAGATAACCATGGTACCTACTTTGGATACCATAGGTAGAGGGCCCAGGAAGCTTGGAAGTCCCACAGTGATTAGGGACTCAGCTTCTTCTTCCTTGTATCATTACTACCCTTAATATGTGCCTTCTGTCTCATGGTCCAAGATGGCTTCTTTAGTTCCTGCCATCATTTCTACATTCCAGCCAGGAAGGGGAAAAGGGAAATGGAGGGTGTGGCCTGAAAGTTGCTCACTGCCTCATCCCATTGGTGAGAAGTTAGCCATATGACCATGTTATTCAAAAGTAAGTTAAGGAAATTTTAGTCTTTAACTGACACCCAACTAAAAAATCTGTTATTATGTAAAAACAGAGAGATTGGCTATTAGGGAACAAACTGGTGGTTTCTGTTCAAGTGTTAAGTGTTCAATAAATGTTATTACCACCACTACCACCGTCATTACCATAATCAACGATCATCATCATTTCTGATCTTAGCCTATATGATCATCCTCCATGAACTTGCTTCCTAACTTGCCCTTTTTTTTCCATTTTAGAGCATCTTAGCTTGCACTTTGTTCCGTTGCACAATTTGTTCAATATCCACGTACCTCTGACACCTTTTTGTAGCTTTGAGTTGTCAACATAACCATACCCCTTAATGTCCCATGTGACAGAAATGGATATTAAAGCTGGTGGGATATTGACAACTTAGAAATAGGGGAGATTTGAGCATGAAGTCTTAATAACCCACTTAGCAACTTAATTAAAATATTGCAGGAAAGGTTGATGAAAAGAAGAAAAAAGCCTAACTACCTTTAAATGTAGGTTAAGACTTTATTTTTAACCCCTTCCACTTGCATGTTTGTGGGCCTGTGTTGAAGACGCCTGAATCTCCATGGAATTCTTCTCAAGGCTTTAGTCTGGTTGTCCAGACTTCTGACAGTCCTTTGAGGTTTTCAAAATCCTTGTCCCTGGAAGGATGTGAAGACCAAGTTTCTTCTAATTCTGAAGCAGTTGAAATAAATGAAGGGATCTGTTCTCTGGATCTTTATTCATGATTTAAATGCTCTGCAGGAGTCTTTTCTGGTAGAGATGGTTCATTGAGAAATCACATGGACTTTGGACTCATTAAAACCTTGAGGAAGACAAATGCCACTTTTCTGCTACAAATCCCACTGAAGCTAATATAATGGCGTTCTGGCTAGCCTTTATGGTTTCCATCAGCCACATCTCACCTCCATCATTTGTCTCCTCCTTTCTCCTTTGAAAAATACTGTGTCAGAAAGTGACATTTTTCTCCTAGAAGAATTGTAACATGTTTATAACCTTGCTTCTTTCTACCAAGTCCCTTTTCTTTAAGGATGAGGCCATGGAGACAGAGAACTGGGAAATCCCTGGACAGAAGCATTGAAGTCATCATTTTTCCCCCTCTGTTTCATCCTTTTCTCCTCCCTGTTGATGCTCTCTGAGAAATTTCTTGGCAGTTCCTCTTCCTTCTGTTCCTTTTATTATTGTTCTAGCCAGACCTTCAGCATTCCTTGCTAGGACTGTTGCAGTAGTCTCCTTGTTGTCCTGCCTTTTGTGTCTCCCCCATCCCATGCACGTTCTCTCAGCACAGGTCTTGCCGGGACACATTTTTGGTTACAGATAGTCACTTCTTTCTGTTGCAGTCAGTGGTATGGAGTCAGCTTTCCTTGACATGAGGTCTGAGGCCACACCATTACTATGGTTGCCTGCTAACACATCAGTAAAAGGCAGAATGGATAGCATGGTGGTAGGTATCATTTACAATCTGCTTTTACGGCTGAAGAAATGGAGGTTGGGAGATTAAGTAAGCTACCTCATGACACCTGCTAAAAGTAGTGAGATCAGAATTGATCTTTGAACTGTCACTCAAGTGTCACATCATATGTTAGGCTCATTTCTTGCCTTTCTCTGGCCACCTTCCCTTGTGCCCTGGCTTCTAGCCCCACTGATTGCCTTTCATGCCTTATTGTCTGGAACGTCAAGACCTGGACACTGCCCATGTCACTGAGTGTGCCTTTGCAGTTCCTTCTGCCAAGAGTGCCCTCCTTTGCCTTTTTGACTGGCAGAGCATTCCTTCGATGTCTAGTTCCCAGCCTCCTCTATGAGGATCGCCCCTGTCCCTGTGTTATGTAAATGAGCCAAAGATGGCCACTGTGTCTTGGCTGCAAGGTATGTATTTCTGCACTGCAGCCTGAGTGAGACCCACAAGCTGAAAGACCCAATGGCACCAAATGCAAATTTTTACACATGCAATTGCTTTAAAAATAGCCCAAACAAGTAGATTTTTAGCCATTTAGGATCTGTCTGCTTTGCATACCCTGTGAAATAGCACCCAGCATCTGCTGGTCATTGATAAGATGGAGCCTTGTGGTTCTAAACCCCAAGCTGCTACTGTCCTTGGAGCTCTGTGACTCAAAGCCCCCACCACCCTCCCCGCCGCTGAGTGACAGCACTTAGACAAGTAAGTCTCCTCTCCAGTTCCCCTCCCCCAGGAATTCTCTGATCCTTCTTCCCTTCTGAATGGTGAACCTTGAGCCAAGCCTCTGGGTGGTCTCTTGCCACAAAGGACGTCCCTTCCCAATAAAGCTTTCCTTGGGTCTCTCATGCTCATATCTTTTCCCTTGACCAGCCCCCAAGTCACTTGAACCCCTACACGCCCAATGGATTGGATCACTGTTTTATGAATTTCCATCATGTTTCTTGAACCTGCTTCCTTTACTGTACTCATTGCATCATTGCATTACCCCAGTTGGCCGTGCATCACAGAACATGAATCGAGGAAGCCGAGGAGCCCTGGGTTCAGCACTGGAAGAAGTTTCACCCTTGAGCATGATCGCGTTTTCCTATTGTTATGAATCGATTTATTGTTTTGCACTTAATTGCACTTTATCTTGGCATCCAGTATAAAACTGTCGGTATTTTGTGAAATACTCAGGGTTGATCTCCCAAAGTTTAATTTCCCCTGATTTAGGGGAAAAAAAACCATCAGAAATACACTGGGTAGGAGGATGGCTAAAATTTAGAGCACTTTTCCTCAAGCCTTATTTTGATAGTTGTGCCTGTCCCTGCCCCTCCTTTATCTGGTTTGCCAACAAAAACAGAATAAATAGAATAAGTAAATGAGGGGAGGCTTATTGGCATTATGAAAGGATTCTGCTCAACATGGTTCTTTCCCAGCTGTGCTCCCCTAAGACAGTGGTGGTTTGTGGATCGGTAAGGCTTGGTGGGGAGAATGGAAATGCAGGAGCTGGCGGCAAATGCCGATCAATACTCTGTGAAAAGGAAGTGCTCTGAAATGGCCTGTGAGTCATGTGCAGCTTTTCTAGAATAAGTCTTTTTAGGGTCTTGCTTGCACCCTATATAAGGTTTATATAAGCCTCCTAGATTGCCCTAAGGCTAGCAATATGAAGACATTTCTTTTTACTTTCTTTTTTTTTATTTTTAAAATTTTAATTATGCAGCAATTTTTCCCCTGGTTTTATTGAGAGATCACTGATATCCATTACTGATGTATGTTTAAACAGTCCAGCAGGATGGTTTGATTTACAAATATTGTGAGATGATTACCACAACAGGTTTAGTTCATATCCATTATCTCATAGAGATACAGGAAAAGAAAAAAAAAATTCTCCTTGTGATGAGAACTCTCTTATTCTCTTAACACCTTTCCTATATATCCTACAGCAGTGTTAACTATAGATATCGTATCAGCCTCTGGTACTTAAAACTGCAAGTTTGTAACTTTTGACCACCTTCCTCTAATCTTCCTCCAAGACATTTATTTAGAATGAAACTAAGATGTTCGCTCCCCCCAATTCTTTAAATGAGGTTAAAGTTACCCCATACTAAAAGGAATGTCCTGGGTTAATAGAGATGCTTTTTAAAAAAACAAAACAAATATACCCCCCCAACCCTAAAATATGGGTTTCTTGGCATTTGGCAGGGTTCAGCTTGAAGTAACTGAGTTCTTTTTTTCCTTCAAAATTATTGTCAGAATGATGTAATATTTTAAGGACAAATAAACTTATTGAGCCAACCGACTGACTTAAAATGTCTGTGACCCGTTTGGTTTTTCAGTTGAGAATATGAAGGAGGCAGAGCGGCAGAACGCGTGTCAGGGCTGTTCCTTTCGTTCCTGTGTTCTTTGGTGGTGTAACAGACACCACACACGAAGACATTGGCCCTGAAACAGTCTGTGGTTTCCCTAGCGAGTCTCAAGATTGAGCTTCTTAACTCTTCTCCCCTCAGAGCCAGCGAAATCGAGCAGGAACACAATTTCTGACAATATTTTTCCAAGCTGCAGTTAGCCACTTGCTGCTCACAGCTCCTCTTCAGCAATTTCCACTTCACTGAACTTTTTGCTGAGCGTGGAGTGACTTTTAAATTTGTTTTGATCCCATTAGAAACACATGTCTGAGGGTTGCCGGGTGGATGGATTTCAGCTGATCGTGTGGAGGACAGGAGAGAAACTTGTCATTTTTGTGTCTCCTTTCAGGAAAGAAGGAAGCTCGGAGGGAGGAGGTAAATCCCGTATTGGCTCTGGGTGATTATGCCGAGCTCATCTCCAATCTGCCAGATTAAAGAACAGAATGAATATGTCGATTGATTTCATGGGAGCTTTCATTTTGATTATTTGCATACTAGTTTATTAAGCGGCAGCATAGAAGGGCTAAGAATTTTTAAAAATTTTTATTATATCAGGAACTCAATTATTCTTTGTTCACGGAAGCCAAGTTTGTGATGAAGCTGTACCACCCCATCTTCATTAGGCAATTTAAGATGTGAATTATACATGTTTTAGAAAGTAGCTAATTAGGGTACAACCTGACACATTTGCATTTCCGTGAAACATCTTTCTGCAGCAAAGATTCTGGCGAGAAGACTACACCATACTGAGTTGTAAAATCTCTCCTGGTGGGAGCAATTTCTTCTTGTAAGGAAACTGGTAAATGTGGAAAGACAGCATGTTATGCCTTCTGAGCCTCTTTTCAGAGGCTTCACCGCCCGTTGGAGTCTGTGGGCTGTTACAGTCCAGGGGCCCTGTCCTTGACATCCCTGTGGAGATGCCCTCATCCTCCTGGGCTTCAGGGTGGTGGGGGTGGGATGACAGAGGAGTCCAGAGATGGCAGAGTCTGACACTGTCTCCTGTTGAGTGTCAGCTTGTCTTTGGGTGTGTCTGTCCTTGGTGCTCCACAGGGCACCATGCACCACCAGGTCTGAACTGCACACTGTCTCAGCACCATGGGGTCTCCGTGTCTGGGTGTTCTGATCTGCCCATCCCAGAGAGGTTTGTGTGTCCTTAAACCTCAGGGCCAGATTTCACACTGCCTCTGACCGTGCTGCATTCCAGAAGTTGTGTGGAATGTTGCTTACCTCGAGGAACATAAACCTTACATTGTGGGGCGAAGGCATTTGAAAATATCTTCTCCTCTCCTATTGCCAAGGTGGCTCAATGTGCACTAAAATTAAATCCATATGTGTGCACTGAGCAGATGGGGAGCTTTGGCGGGGGTTGGAAAGTACACTGCCTTATGTGACTGTGATGACACTTACCCGGAGGGAACCTCAGAGTTATAAACCAGGGCAGTATTGCATAAACAGGATCATGTCCTCATTTATGGTGCTCTAGAAAATTTCATGTATTCCTATGAAAAAGATCTTAGCTCTGGACTCACTGTTAATAATCAGATTCATCCTTGGATTCCACATACAGTTAGATGGTGAAGGACAATTCTTTTTATTTTATTACATTAACTTTACTTTATGACATCTAATAGTTCAGCTATTTTCAGTGGCAGGTCAGCAATATTTAGAGGGGATGTGCATTAGAAATGGGAGAGACTATAATTTGATAAAGCATATCAGTTCAATTATTTACGTGTGTGTGTGCGTATGTGTGTATACACACACACATGGGTTTCCCTGGTGGCTCAGACAGGAAAGAATCTGCCTACAATGAAGGAGATCTGGGTTTGATCCCCAGGTGGGGAAGATACCCTGGAGAAGGAAATGGTTACCCAGTCCAGTATTCTTGCTTGGAGAATCCCATGGACAGAGGAGCCTGGTGGGCTACAGCCCATAGGGTTGCATAGAGTTGGACACGACTCGGCAACTAACACTTTCACTTCACTTTACAGACACACACACAGTAAAGCTGCACAGTCTTCTGGTCTAGTAAGGGCCAGATGGACTGAGAAGGCATCTTAGGGACATAGGTTCCAAAGGCTGAGAAACGATTCCTTGGGGCTCATGAGAAACGATACTGGGTACTTTCTCAACATCCTTTTGGGCCAGGTAAGACCATTTACTTTAAGTCTGGTGTTGGTGTCCATAAAGCCAAGCTGTAAACCTAACGAGGCCAGTCTCCTTCATATAGAACGGTCCGTGAGTTCGTGGCCTTTGTTGCTTGGTGAGGGCTTGTACTCAGACGTGTGGTCTGAGGACCCTCAGCACCAGCACCACTCTTGTCAGATGTTAGGACCTCCAGCCTTGCCTGCCCGTGTGTGTCCTTGTATAAACTGCCTGTTATCCATGATAGCCTATATCACCTTCTTCCTTGGATGGCAAGGAGTCCAGATTTTGGATTGTGCCAACAGCTCTTATCTTGGTTTTGCTGCTCAAAAGTTGTCTGTGTCTCTGCCTCATTTTTCTCATCTATGAGGTTGTTGCTGCTGCTAAGTTGTTTCAGTCGTGTCCGACTCTGTGTGACCCCACAGACGGCAGCCCACCAGGCTCCCCCATCTCTGGGATTCTCCAGGCAAGAGCAGCAATACCCTCATAGTGACTTTTCAAGCATGAAGAAGAGAATATTTGTAAAATACTCATCCAGGAGCCAGATGATAGTACACGGTGGTTATTAGTGCAGTAATGGTGATACTCATGTCATGTTTCCCTTTCTATTAGGACCTGCCTTTGAAAAAGGGTTCCCGCCTGCTTCATCTCTGTTATCTTCCAGGCCCCTTCTCTGTGTCTGGAGCTTGTTTGATGGGTGATGGGGTTGTTGCTTAGCACTAGCATTAGAATCCTTGGTCTTTGGAAAACTTGATTTGAGTCAGAGATAGCAGTCCTGATAACTTTAGCTCCATGGGGAGCATTCTAGAAGCCTGTTACTGGACAGCTTCTTTGCTAGCAGGTTCGGGCAAGTCTACAACTGCTGTTTGGGGTGTACCACATTGCACACAGGTATATGGAACGAGAAGGCGTAGTTGCTGAGCAAAGGTCAGCTCACAGTTTCCATCATCATGTCACTTTGGAATGAGAAAGAAAATGAAGAGCCTGAAAAAATTTTCAGTTGTCTTAAATTGCCCATCAGCTTGGGCAGATGTCATCTTGGATGGGGGCATGGTGCGAGACACAGAAGCTCGAAAACAACAAATCCTAGGGCAGTGGGCTGGGGTTGACCGTGGACACAGCCAGTTAGGTGGGACTTGTAATCACAGGCTTCCTGAAGGGCCAGCATTGAATTAGCATTGGTCTTGCAATAGTCATAAGGGCTTTCCGTCATATTAGGGGGTAATGAGGTCATGTATTAACTAGGTTAGCCCTGAGGTCTGATGAGCCAGGTTAAAATCTTAGACCTGTTTTCTAGCAGCCAGATCACTTTCTATATCCTGTGCGTGCGAAGTCACTTCAGTCATGTCTGACTGACTGCAAACCTATGGACCGTAGCCTGCCAGCTCCTCTGTCCATGGAATTCTCCAGACAAGAATACTGGGGTGGGTTACCATTTCCTTCTCCAGGGGATCTTCTTGACTCAGGGATTGAACCCTCATCTCCTGTGTTGCAGGCGAATTCTTTAAAATACATCCTGTTTCTTTCCACCACTAGATCGCAATTTCTTTTATGGAAAGAACCATGGCTTATTTGTATAAACATTATACATCATTTGGTCAAATTACTTGACATTTGGGATCAGCTACCGGATTTCCAGTCCATACCCCAGTTCAGTATTATAGTGTCCATCATTGGGAAACATTACTGTCTGTATTTTGGGATGTGCTGATTTTTGAGTAGTTGAGGCCTACAAAGTTCACAGTATTAACAGTGGAAGTTCATACCCACAGACTCTTCTTGTGTGCTGGACACAGTGTTAGCCTTAAACACTTGTTAACTTTTTTAACACTGTAAGGCAGCTACTGTCATTATCATTTTACAGGTGAAGAAACTGAGGCACGGAGAATTGTAGTGCTCAGAGAAATATTGCCTAAGGTTGCACAGCTTGTAAACTGCAGAGCTGGGCAGTGGGATTTGGGAAGCAAAAAAGGTTATCTGTGTGTTTGCTCACTCTTTTCCCCTGCTACCCAAACTAGCTGATAACTCCAGTATCCTCTTCCTCCTGTGAGAGCAGAGTCCAGGCTTTGGAGCAGGATGGCCCCGCATTGATTCCGAGCTCCAGCACCTATCTGCATGTCACCTTGGGCAGTGTGTGACCTCGAACAAGTTACTTCCCTTCTCTGTCTTTGTATCTGTAAAATGCAGATAATAATATAGGTACTTTCCTGAGACGCTTTGATAAGATAATGCAAGTAAAGCACCAGACCTAGCGTAGATTACAAATACAATGGCCATGTTTTCTGAATTAAAAGTAGGGAGACAGAGATGAAAAACTGTCAGTTTAGGGATAATAAAATGGACTATCTATTTATTTATGTAGGATCAGACAGTTCAGTCGCTCAGTTGTGTCCGACTCTTTGTGACCCCATGGACTGCAGCACTCCAGGCTTCCCTGTCTGTCATCAACTCATGGAGCTTACTCAAACTCATGTCCATCGAGTCGGTGATGCCATCCAACCGTCTCATCCTCTGTTGTCCCCTTCTCCTCCCACCTTCAATCTTTTCCATCATCAGGATCTTTTCAAATGAGTCAGTTCTTGGCATCAGGTGGTAAAAATATTGGAGTTTCAGCTTCAGCATCAGTCCTTCCAATGAATATTCAGGACTGATCTCCTTTAGGATGAACTGGTTGGATCTCCTTGCAGTCCAAGGGACTCTCAAGAGTCTTCTCCAACACCACAGTTCAAAAGCATCAGTTCTTCGGTGCTCAGCTTTCTTTATAGTCCAACTCTCACATCCATACATGACTACTGGAAAAACCATAGCCTTGCCTAGACGGACTTTTGTTGGCAAAGTAATGTCTCTGCTTTTTAATATGCTGTCTAGCTTTTCTTTCAAGGAGCAAGCATCTTTTAATTTCATGGCTGCAGTCACCATCTGCAGTGGTTTTGGAGCTCCCCAAAATAAAGTCTGTCACTGTTTCCATTTTTCCCTATCTATTTGCCATGAAGTAATAGGTCTGTATGCCATGATCTTAGTTTTCTGAATGTTGAATTTTAAACCAACTTTTTCGCTCTCCTCTTTCACTTTCATCAAGAGGCTTTTTAGTTCTTCACTTTCTGCCATAAGGGTGATGTCATCTGCATATCTGAGGTTATTGAGATTTCTGCCGACAATCTTGATTCCAGCTTGTGCTTCATCCAGTTATTTGGGATAACTTCTTTTTATTTTATCTGTGCCATTTGGCATGTGAGATCTTAGTTCCCTGACCAGGGATTGTACAGGTGCCCCCTGCATTGGAAGTATGGAAGTCTAACCATTGGATCTCCAGGGAAGTCCCAGATGATCTATTTTAACTAGGGATCATCTCCTAAAAGTAGGACAGCTGCCCAGAAGAATTATAAGATGCTTACAAAGAAGGTGGAGGAGCTCAATGGTTGAAGAGACTGAGAGGCCAGGGCCAGTCAGGACCCGTGTTGTTTGGGAGGGGCGTATCTCAGGACATTCTCATATACCCTCAAATTGTCAGCCATAATAGCATAATACCTAATAAAATATAAACTGAAAAATTTCAGTTATCTTTTCAGACTGTTAATAGTTATCTTAATATAGGAGTAAAGGTTAAATATTAATAAGTAAAGCTTGCTATTAAAGCCACCTCTGTCTTAAAATTGTTACTGCAATTTAAAATCCATGAGAGGAATACAGGTAGCATGTCAGATTTAGGGGAAGTTACCATCTTTAAGACCCTGATGCTGGGAAAGATTGAGGGCATGAAGAGAAGGGAATGACAGAGGATGAGATGATTGGATGGCATTGTTGGCTAAATGGACATGAGTTTGAGCAAGCTCTGGGAGATAGAGAAGGACAGGGGAGCCTGGTGGACTGCAGTCCATGGGGTTGTAAAGAGTAGGACACAACTGAGTGACTGAATAACAACAACCATATTTCAGTTCAGTTCAGTTCAGTCGCTCAGTCGTGTCCGACTCTTTGCGACCCCATGAATCCATATTTACGAACCATCAGTTCCTAGACTTTAAATTTCAACTTTGCCTCTATCGGTAGGTCTCGCAGACAGCTTTTTGGGGAGAGCTATACTTTTGCAAAGAAAGAAGGAAAGGGAAAGAGAGTATGTAAGAGATGAGAAACCCCATGCCACTGGGCCATAAGGGCGGGTCTCTGATGACCCAAGGCCAGGCTCCTGGCCTTTTCCACCGTCACCTGGATGCTCTTGACTCAGATTTATGCCTCAGCAAAATTGGAAACAATTGACCACACATCAGCATGTCAGGTTGGGGAAAGTTGCAGATGGGTAAAACAACACTGTTTGGTCTGGGAATGCCAAGGCGCCATCCTCTCTGATTACAAAGCTAATGAGGATGGGAGGCAGGGCTGCAGATGGCCTCTATAAGCCAGGAAGAATTTTGATGCCCTAGAATGGCACATATTTTTATCCTGGAAACATGCTGTTATCTAATCTTGAGCATGTTGGATTGAAGCAGTGGAATGGCAATTGAACTTTGCTTCAAAGATTCTGCTTCCTGAGTTAAGGTTGAAGTCAGGTCAGAAAAATAGTTTCATCTGCCGTGTTTTGAGAGCAAAAGCAAAGAGCCAGTGGCAGAGCTTCTGAACGATTTTTAGAAGATGACCTAGCATCCCTGAAGTATCCAACACACCAGCTTGTAAGATCAAGGATCAAAATGAGATTTTTGTTCCCCAGAATGTTTTCAAAGTAAGAAAAGTCTCTGGGATTACACTCAGCAGCCCTGTTTGGTTTGGTTTTGTTTTAAACACACACACACACAGAGTTAAAAAAGTTTTCATCTGCCCTGGTCATGCTGTCCTTTTTTGATGATTAATTGGCAGTCTTGGCTTAGCCCTATAGATGCCAGAGCCCTTGAAGGTGACCTCCATGGAATGGTGTCTGCCTACAGAGTGACTTATCACAAGGTTGAAAAGTTAACATCTTAAATGACAGTCTGCCTCAGCATCCCTTTTGGGGGTTTCTTCTCAGTGTCCACAAGACCCTTTCCATTCAGAGTGTTGCTTTTTTTCAGCTTGCATGTGAACTCTATGCAGTCACTTCTTTTCACTGAAGCAAAAATAATGGTAATGTTCTCTTTTTGATTTCTTAAACCTCCTTGCCTGATGTTTATGAAGCGATTCTCTTTAACATTTTTTTTTTTTTTAAATTTGGCTGTTCTGGGTCTTTGTTGTAGCATGTGGGCTTCTCTCTAGTTGCCCCGCAGCACGTGGGGGCATGACTAGTTCCCCAACCAGGGATTGAACCCACGCTGCCTGCATTGGAAGGCGACTTCTTAACCACTGGATCACTAGGGAAGTCTCTCTCTAACATTTTGAAAATTTCCGTGGTGGTCCAGTGGATGTTTTTGAAATAGAATTTTGGCCATTGCCTCTTCCTTTCCACTGTCTCTGTTGAGGGTGGGATATTTACTCACAATGCATGTGCTCAACATTTTAGAGACAGCCTTGCTCTTTGCTCCTTTTCCTGGGGAACTGGGGAAACAGCTGAGGAAAGGGCAGTGAAATTTCTTTCAGGACAGCTAATCTGGAGGGAATATCTTAGGAGTAAAGACCATTAGACAACTTGTTGTTAGACCACAAGTAATCATTGGATTTTCTTTTCTAACAATTCTCATGCCTGTTATTTGAGATCTTGTATGTAAAGGATCAAGTAGTGATTAATAAGTAATTTCATTTTTCCTTAACTGGGAAAAGTGAGGAATGCATTTTAAAATGTAGTATAGAACGTTATGGAGAATATGTTAGCATTTGTCTTAGAAATAATACACAGGCAGCCATAAAAGGGAAATGAAAAAGGGTCAGCTGTAGAGATATGGATGGACCTAGAGTCTGTCCTACAGAGTGAAGTAAGTCAGAAAGAGAAAAACAAATATTGTGTATTAATGTATATATGTGCAATCTAGACAAATCATACAGATGAACCTATTTGTAGGGCAGGAATAGAGGTGCAGACGCAGAGAAGGGACATGTGGACACAGGGTGGGGGAAAGGGGGGGATGGGACACATTGAGAGAGTAGCATTGACGTATACACACTGCGAAGTGTAAAGCAGATAGCCAGTGCGAACTTGCTGTGCAACATAGGGAGCTCAGCTTGGTGTGCTCTGACGACTAGATGGGGGCGGGGTGGGGGGATGGGAGAGGGGTCCAAGAGATAGGGGATATGTGTGTGCATATAACTTATTCACTTTGTTGCACAGCAGAGACTAACACAACATTGTAATTATATCCCAATTTTAAAAAAAGCAATCCACATGTGGTTGTGAAGAAAAATAGTATGGCGGAGCCTAAAACCTTTGATGTAGAATTATCAGTGGAATTCACTTCTGGGTGTATACTCAAAAGAATTGAAAGCAGGGACTCAAACAGATATTTGTACACCAACATTTATAGCAGCATTATATATAACAGCCAAATCTTGAAGACAACCCAACTGTCCATTGACAAATGAATGGATAAGCAAAATGTGCTGTATCTGTGTGTAATGGAATAGTATTTACCCTTTAAGAGGGAGGAAGTTCTGGCACGTGCTAAGCATGGATGAATCTTGAAGGCATTACGATAAATGAAATGTCAGTTACAAAAGGATAGACACTGTTTAATTCCCCTGCTATGAAGTACTTGGAGTAGTCAGATTCGTACAGACAGTACATAGAGTGTTGGTTGCCAGGGGCTGGTGAGGGGAGGAGGAGGAAATCGGGAGTTAGTGTCTAATAGACTTCCCAAGTTTCAGCTTGGGAAGGTGAGAAAATTCTGCAGATGGATCATGGTGAAGGTTGCACAACAATGTGGGCGTGCTTAGATGCCCTGGACTGTGTTCTTAAAAATGATTAAAATGGTAAATTTTATATTGGGTCTCCTTTACCAGAATAGGAGGAAATGACAACCCTCTCCAATATTCTTGCCTGGAAAATCCCATGGACAGAGGAGCCTGGCAGGCTACAGTCCATGGGGGAGGCAAAAGAGATATGACTTAGCGACTAAACACAGCAACTTCACCAAAATATTAAAAAAAAAAAAAACCCACACATACTAGCACGTGGACCCACCCGCCAATGTAAGCACAGACCTTTTGGAGGAAGATGTACAGAAAACTGGTACCAGTAATTATATAAAATTATATACAGCAGCCCAGGGCCCGGAAGCACGGTGTTCCAGCACGCGGTGTATGTTCTCTGAATACTTTTGAATAGCCGAGGGTGGGTGGAGGGGAGGAGGGAGGGCGTACTTTCATCCTCGGTATCTTTTCACGCCTTTTGGGATTTTCAGGTACTGTGTGGCTTCGTTATTCATTCAAAAAATAAATTCACTCCTCAGATCCAGTGGCAATGAAAATGGTCCAGGGCGATGTAAGCTCCCCTGAGAAAGTTTTAGGGTTGCAGAAGGGTCGTTGCCTTATAGAACAGTTGACCAGAGCCCCCAACCTCTGAGGGAGCCCCTCAGGGACAAAGGTGGGGACGGGGGTGGGGTGGGCTGGGCAGGGGATGGTGACTCTAGGAGTGTCTCCAGTTTTTACCTGAGCCAGACAGGTGTTCTTGTCAATACGTCATAGCTTATATATTTTCCTTTGTTCCTGGATGGGGGCAGGGGCATGGTGATCTCGTCTCACCTTCAAGGGCTTTAAAATTTTTCTGTAGCAGAATGTGGTCTTTTCCCCCCACCCGCCTCCTCCCTACCTTGGAATTGGTCTAGTCTTGCAGGAGTCCCAAAGTGTAAATTGAGGGAGATTTAATGCATCTGGTTGAATCCTGCCTGATGTCCTTTCTGTCTGTGGCCTCATGAAATGCACAGTGACCGTCAGTGAAGTCACCTGATAACTTTCCTCACTGCCGCCCCCCCCTGCCCCCCCAGCCAGTGACCATCATATTCCACTCACCTGGGCCATAATTGATCTTCTTCTCACTTAACTGTGGGTGCCAGTTGAGAGGTATGATAAGAACCTATTCATGTCCATATGTAGGATTTCTGAAGAGAACACTCCTGACTCTGAAGAAGGTGCTGGCCAGTTAGCCTCCCTGGGCTAGTTTCTCAGATGGTAATGAGCAGAGTTAAAGATATTGGAGAGAAGTGTATACTGTTGGGCATGTGCCCTGTGTCAGCATAGAGAAATGGACAGTTTGGGGTGGTGGTGGGGAGAGGAGAAAATTTGTTCTGCTGTTGTAGAAATCAGGAGTCTGAGCTGAAGTGATGGACTGCGGTGGTCAGAGCCCTTCCCTGGAGATAACAAATGAGGTACTTCCTTTTGGTTTCTCAAAATAATAACACAGGCCTTTGCAACCCTCTCTGAATCATCACAGTAAGTTCATACGGGGTAGATGCTGGGCTTTTCACAGCAGCCAGGCCGTATAGAAGTGTGCCATCATTTTGCCCTGTGGCCAGAGGCTGGGGAAGTGCTGGTTTTTAGACCCGGACGAAGAGCCTTTGTTTTGAGAAGTGGGAGGGGGTGGCAGTGGTACACAGTCCTTCTTGTTTGGATGGTCTCTGGGGAAATTGGGACTCCCTGGCGCAGGACACAAATCCTGGCTGAGCATCCTTGCTGTTACCCTGCAGGGTGAAAGCGGAAAAGGACCGAGGTGAGTTTTGTTACAGACTGGACAGAGAAATCAGCTTATTGCCACCTTAACTTCTCTGTTGTGTTGTGCGTGAGAGGTTTATGGACTGTGAGCCGCTGACCCCTTGAGGGAAGGGGGCCGTCTCCCGACTCTGCAGAGCTCTGGTGTTGTGACCTTTGGAACAGATCCATCATCTCAGCATTCCTTTTCGGAGCTGGTCCAGGTTTCCTTCACTGAATGAATGTGGACTGTTGTTCTGATGAAGACTGGAGGAAGAAAAACCACCTTGAGTCAGGGTTTGGAGAATAGCAGTCCTTGTCTCTCTGCTGGGCACATGCTTGGTTGGTTGATTGAAAATCTAGAAACCTGTGCTTAAATATAGAACAAATAGATATTAATATACTCTTTTTTGGGGAGAAGAGGGAAACTACTATTTATTGAATGGAAACTCTGTGTTCTATGTAGAATTTTTTTCATAGTTCTCCCAAGAATCTAGGGAGGCAGATAATAATGAGTAACCTTAATTACAAACAAAACTATATGTCAGGTCTCTTGTGAGTACTTGGTGTGTAAAATTTAGATTTACTCCTTTCAAGAGTGTTCTGAGGGTAGATGCAAGAACTCAAGACGGGGAAACCCAGTTAAGTAACTAGTTCAAGAGTATATTTGGTAAGTGACAGAGCCAGGATTCGAACCCAGATATTCTGGCTCCAGAGCCCAAGCCTGCACTTACCCATTTTCTTCATGAGAAGAAGCCACATGTGATTTGCCCAAGGTCATGGGACTGTATGTGCTCAGTTTTAGCTTCTTATTCGTTCCGATCGATCAAGGGTAGTGAAAAGTTTAGCCTTGCTTCCCAAGGTCTTCTTGGCTGGAATAGTGGAGATGCTCTGAGCCACCCAGGGTGCCCATTTAGAAAGCTTGGGTTTTGCGTCAGTGCATATTGAAAAAAGCAATTGGAAGGCAATCACGGAAAGAGGTGGGTGCAGCACATGGAGACCCTTCTTTCCAGGATGGGGAGCAGTTCCATCGTGTGAAGTCCTTGCAGCTGCTTCGGTCTAACCGCTTCTTTTCTCTCCTGAAAAAACCCAAAACAAAGCAAAACAAAAAGTCCAGAGAGGAGTGGTGGTCAGATCAGCTATGTTCCCTTTGGGTAGCTGGCACTTGCTCCGGCATTGAGGCCAAATTTGCCATGACAAATACAGCCCCAGGTGGTAACTTTACTAAGAGCATCATCCTTTAAAGCGCTAGGTAACTGGTGCTTTGATTTCCAAACCAGATAGAGGCCGTTCTCTGCAGACCAGGATTTCCGAAGCTGGCATATGTCATAAAGACACCAGAGCAACCAAGTAGAGAACTTACTTTTTCTACTGAAAACTTTGTTACTAATGAAGGACTGAAGTCTTCTGTCCACTGGAGCACAAATACTGATTTTGTTTTTTCTCCTGCTGCGTCTAAGGAGGATAGTTTGTGGTGGGGATACCATTGGAGTTGGGATTTTCTGTGATGGGGAATAAATTGAAACAGTACAAACTGTAAAATCTTCCCAAGCGGCGGTTACGGTGAAAAAAATGCAGCCCCAGCAAAGGGGGTGTGCAGTTACAGGCAGATGGGCCAGGGAGATGGTCTGATTGCCAAGTGGATGGGAGCCCGAGTCTTCAGGTTTTCAAGTAGGTAATTAGCACAGGAAGGGGCCAAACGCAGGCCTGCTGGCGCCTGGAACAGCAAGTTTTTCCGTTCAGGTTGGATAGTGTTAGAGCTGAGATGGGTGCATATCAGTTAACAAATGGAAGCACCTGATATTATGCCTATGATTGGAGGTGGGGGTCACAGAAGAAGGGGCAAACAGGATTTCCATTCCTGAGCAACAGAAAATCATTGGATTGAAAGAGAAATGCAGGCAGCAGTAGAGAACCGTCGAAAGCAGATAGTTAAGCAGTAGATCGTGTGCTTTTGCTCCCAACTGCTGGCTTCTCTAGTTAGTGGTATATGTGAATGCACACCAGGAGTCAGAATGTTTGGGTTTGTGTTCTGGCTGCTCAGTCTGTGTGGCTTTGAGCAAGTTAATTCATCTTTAGGGGCTTCGGTTTGCCTATCTGTAAAATGAGATTAGTCTAGTAACTTCCTCATGAAGTTGTTTTGATGATTAAATGATTATGTTCCTGGATAAAAAGAACAAAGCCATTTGCCTCTGTTTCTTGCTTTTGAACACAGGCTTGATACCTGGAACTGCAGCAGCTCTCCTGTACACATGAGACAATGAATAGGAGGGGGAAAGTTGATAATGTTGGGATCATTAATGACCCTGCTGGTCAGCTAGACGTGTGTCCCCGCAGACTCTAGACTCCCTCCATTTAAGAATGAACCATTGCCTGTTGAGATTTCTGCTGTGTGTAGCCAAATGTATCTTAATTCATACAATTTATTGTATAATTTTAAATTCATTGAAAGCAGGGCAATGATGTAATTACCTTTGAGAGTTCTCAAGGAGAACCTAACATAATGCCCCACATACAGCAGGTACCAGTGGTTTATGAGGAAGTACATTGTTGGAAAGAGGAGGAAAAGGAGGTTGGTTTAAGTGGTATGCTGGTAAATGTTTAACTGTTAGCTCTCTGGGGGAAAAAGGTCCTGATTTGTAGCTTGTGTCAATTTCCACAGTGCAAGTATTCCCAAAGTGGCTGATTTCAAGCTACAAACTCAGTGATGGGTAGAGACACGCATGATCAGCTCTTGTGATCTGGTACAAACCAGCCCCAGCTCACTGCTGGAGGGACAGAGGGTAAAGGAGGGAGAGAGAAAAGGGAGGGAGAGGTTTCTATTAAAATTAATAATAGTAATAATGATGAAAATAATAACCCCTAAAATTGATTGACGATTTACGGTACCAGGTTCTGCTCTGAGTGCCTCCCAGGGGTCTTCTCTCTCCTCCTTGTCCTGAATAGGGTCACATGATCTTTTCCAGCTACAGGAGAGGCAGACAAGAGAGAACATGGGGGTATGGGTATACTGTAAATGACCATTTTTGTGTCATTCCCTAGAGCCGAGTTCCGTGCCTCTCTGAACACAGGTAGCCATCTGTCAGTGATAAGGGATAGCTCTCGGATGGGCAGCCAGGAATATCCAGAAGGGCAAGACTTTTTAAGCAGAATGAGTTATTTCTCAAACTTCAGAGCTGCCTTTTCAGCAAAATGAACTAGTCCCTTTATCATCAAATTATAAAGTTCTCCCCTGCCTTCTTCCATCTCTGGATACCACTCCAGACATCATAAACTGACCTTGTCCTTCACAGTAGAACAGTTGGTTTTCTCGACCAAACAGATCTCAACCCAAGTGATAAATGAGGTGGGAAGAAAGGAGATATGTGCAGATCGTCAAAACACAACTGTAATAAAACACATCCAGAAGAAAAAACAAGTGCTTCTACTGCACTTGATTTGCACTGAAGTCCTACGTGGGTTTGGGGTGGGAACCAGCTATGGCTGGAGTGAAGTGGAGAGAATGAGATGATGGGGTGCCTGTGGGCAAATTCCTTCCGTAGGGGACCAGCTTCCTCCTTTACATATTCTCCCAGCAGATTGCTTCCATCAGAGTTCAGAGTCGTCACTGTCCTCTGGCAGGTAGAAAATATAAAGGAAAATGCCAACACTGGAGTTACTCTTGCGGGGGCGGCGAGTGGTGGCGGAGAAAGGCAGGAACTAAGGGATGTTCCTGTATCATCTTCAGGATTTTTGCAGATTTTATATCCAGGTGTCAGTTCCTTTAAAAAACAAAAGATTACAAGTGATTTATTGGTTCTAACTCGTTAGAAGCCCCAAGAGAGTAAGCAAAGTCAGAGAGGGAAGAGACAGGAGAAGATGAGTCTGCTCAAGAGGACTGCGCATGAGCCTGAGCTCTGCTGTGTATCCACTGAACGTGAGAATGCTGAAGGGCTGGGAGACCAGGCCGTGCTCTGCAGTGAAGACTCATTTTAACTGGAGGAAACGTCTAGAAGAACGGAGGTTCATAGAAGCTGTGATTTCTCAGCAGATTGCAAAGTTGATCTGGAGTCAAGAGTTGATCCCTACGTTACCTCTTTGTTCCAGGCCAACATTGGTGGAGCTATCAGCCTTTTGGGGCTTTTCCAGGGTAGAACCTATAACCACAGTCAAGGAGCAGTATTGATTCTTTGTTATTTATGGTGCTTTTCCTGGGTTGGCTGGCATCCTCTCAGTAGGTCCATCCTGTTGTTATAAAGGCAGAATTGCTTTAAGTTAGGGATCAGCATCCGGGGAATCTGTCATCAGCCAACTATTTTGACCTTTCTTTAAGGAGAATGGAAAATACCTTGTCCTTTCACTCTGCTATGAGCATTGCCTAATTCTTCTAAAGCAGGATCTGGCACACTTCTTAAAGGGTCAGGTAGTAAACACCTTAGGCTTTGTAAGCCATATGTTGTCTGACACAGCTTCTCAGCTGTGCAGTTGTAGAGTGAAATCATCGATGGGTGATAAGTCAATGAATGGGCATGGCTGTCTTCCAATAAAACTACATATTTACCAAAGTAGGCAGCAGGAAGGGTTTGGTCTGTGGGCCATTATTTGCTGATCCTTGCTCTATGGGACGGAGAAGGCACTGGTGACCCACTCCAGTACTCTTGCCTGGAAAATCCCATGGGCAGAGGAGCCTGGTAGGCTGCAGTCCATGGGGTCGCTAAGAGTCAGGCACGACTGAGAGACTTCACTTTCACTTTTCACTTTCATGCATTGGAGAAGGAAATGGCAACCCACTCCAATGTTCTTGCCTGGAGAATCCCAGGGACGGGAGCCTCGTAGGCTGCTGTCTGTGGGGTCGCACAGAGTCGGACACGACAGAAGTGACTTAGCAGCAGCAGCAGCAGCTCTATGGGAGTCTTGGATGGAATGGCCTCTCTCTTGCCAGTGTGGATGATAGTACATTGCAAACATCGATGCGTTGCTGTGGTCAAAGACTCTTCCCCACTTGAGTTCAGAGTGGGGAACAAAAATGGGCTAGCAGACCCCTTCTTGTCCTGGTGATGGTGATATGGCTAGTCACAGGGTGGGGCTGGCAGAGAGCTTCAGGCTACTTAAATAATGTCACTGCCCTCGTCTGGATGATGAGCCACTGCAATTCCCATGAGATGGTGTTAGTGTGTTTCATGTTGGCTGGCCGGCCACCATTTAACTTTCTGCCTAGAACTTTTCTAAGGCCTTCTCTTACTTCCTTCATCCTTCTAATAGTCAGGATAAAGAGGAAAATAAGGTGAGTGCTGACAATTCCCATCTGACGCACATGGTAGGTTATACCTCAGCAATTTTCAGGCTCTTAACTTATTTCAAAGGTGACTTACTCTACCATCTTAAAGTGAGGATTGGGATTCACTAGCTTCTCCTTCCAGATGGAGGATGACTCTATGAAGTGAGGAAAGCAGTTTCCAGTTTTACGAACATGATTTCCCTAATAGGCTTTCAACAGGAAAAAGTAACACACAGTTGCATGCTGCACAAATCTATTTTCACTTGAAGACCCAGAGGAGGTGTGCTGGGATTAGGCTGACACCGCATAGACCCACACATTCGGTATTAAAATGTTCAGATGCTGACAGCACAATTCCATAGGGTGGGATGCAAGGAGGTTGGCTGGTCTTATATGTTGTATCTACTTGCTTTTGTACACCTACACTGGTTATAGATTGTTAGGAATAGTTCAGCTTCTTCACTTGACGAAAGCCTGGCTCATGTTGCTGGAACCATCCAATTTCAATCACTTTGAGGTCTTGCAAGAAGAAATGACACAACCTCACCCCCTCTTTTCTGGCTTGCACTGTGCCATCTTAATTTAGATGGGCACCCTCTCTGTGAAAAGGCTGGGTTTACGTATTTTGCTCATTATAGCTGTCAAATTCCTTCAGGTGATTTAATGGTGGGGAGGCTTACCAAGTGTGAAGAGTATTTTTAACCCTGCCGTGTGGGTTTGATAGCCATTTGCAGACTAGTAATAGAGTCTATAGCTTCATGTGAGGCTGTGGGAAAGAAAGAGGGAGGTGGCGGGGGACTGAAGCTGTTGAAGATTTGGGTGTGGACAGCACTTGGGTGTTTTGATTCTCAAGTGGGCTGGTGGTCTCTTTCCATGCTCTGCTGACAGTTGTCAGTCTGTGGCTTGCTTTATAATGTATGAAACTGACACTCTCCCGGCTGTCCGGGGTAGGGAGGCTGTCTGGGTGCTGTGAGGGGTACAGGGGGAGCTGGAAACTTGATCAGCTGGGCGTTCATTCATTCATTCAACAGTCATTTTTGAATGCCTTGCAGATATAGCACCCAGACAGCCTCCCCATCCTAGACACCAGGGAGGGACCGTGTCTGTTGAGGAAGTGCCTGTCTTGGTGGACGTGGCTGCCCACTGGTAGGTGGAGTGACTGGGGATGAGAATGAACTGTGAGCAAGGATGCATGGACTCTGGTGCTGGCACCACTGCTTCCGGCAATGACTGAGGGTGTGTCCCTTGCCCTAGCCTTCCATTGCGTCCGCAGCATGAGACGAGATGAGACATTTCCATGTGGGTGTCAGGGAAGTTGGACTCCACAGAGGCATCTCAGGGGCTGGGAAGGATGGAGGAGGGGGAGGTGAGCAGTTTGTCCTCATCACAACAGCTTGGCTTTAATATGTGTTTGACACTGGCTCTTCTGGCCAAGGTTTTCTTTGCAGAGAGACTGCCATAACTTACAGTCCAGTGGAACCAGCTGCCATTGGAGGACCCTCCTCTGCTGGCCCCACAGAGCGCTCTCTTTGAGTTCACAGGGGCTTGAGCCGAGACCCGACTGGTAGACCCTGAGCCGGTTAATTATACTGGCGTTGTTTTCTCATCCAGAATTGGGAGAAAGAGGGACCTGAGACTGCACAGGTTGGATGGGGAGGTGGGTTACTGAGCTATTGGAAAACCAGTTTCTAAGCTTGTGATCAGAACTGTTTACTTCATTCATTGGCCCCTCTCAGGCATCAGTTCCTTTGTTCATTCAACCCTGTGTCAGGCGTATGTGTTCAGCGTCGCCGTGGGGCCTTCTCAGGTTCACCCCCAGTGAATTTTGTTAATGCCAACCACATGGCGTAGGAGACTCCAGTCCCAGCCATGACAGGGAGGTGGGTAACAACCGAGGTTCTGCTCACCTTGTGGTTTGCTCCATGGGGGAGGCCAGGAGACCCTGTTCCTTTGATCTCATTATGTCAGGATTATCCCCCTCCCTTTTCTTTGGACCCTATGAAAGGAGTAAGTGTGGAAAGAATGGGCAGTGCAGATTAGTGGGGTAAGATGGACTTGACCCCTAGGAGTGGGAAATATATTTTGATAATAGGGTTTTCACTGTTTAGACTCATGGGTTAAATTCCACGGAGTCTAGAATAACCCAGGGAAAAGTCGCACTGGTTTTCTAGACTAAAGGCACACACACCTTTCCCCTTTCCTCTTTCCCCCTCACTTCCTGTCTTCCTTTGCATATTTTTAACTTTTATAAAAGACCCTGCTCAGAGACTCAGGACTGAGAGCCATAGCGGGTGCTGGTTTAGGGACTTACTGCTACTAACAAGCCATGGGACCTGAGACCAGTCTCCCAGCCGCCCCGTGCTCAGGTGACGAGGTGGGGGTTGGGCCCCAAGATTCTGAAGCCCCTACTGGCCTTGCCTGGAAGGCAGGCTTCTGTCTGATTGCTGTGTCCAGAAGCATTAAAATTCATTGTCTTCCCTGGAGCCAACTCTCGCTCCATTAAACAGCTTGTCCCCAAGGCAGACGGAGTTGGCAAGGGGCCTGTCCTTAAAAGCAACAGGTTGGGTGCTGGCAGGCTCACAAAGGAAGTCTCCTGGGAGGTCCAGCCTCCCTGCTGCTCTTGGGGGAATGGAGGGGGCTCTGGACCCTCCTCCAGCCCACGGTGTGGGAGAGAAGCCCTGTCCTCTGGGGGAAGGGATTACTGAGTCTGGGAATGAGGGAAGCGCTCCCAGAGGCAGACCCTGAAACACTTGATAGGGGTGGAGGACAATCCTGCAGTGAGCTCTGGACAGACAGGAACGAACTCTCAGAAACAGGAGTTGTAGTAGTATCAGCCCATTGCTTTTCTGTATCTTCTGTCTGTGCAAGTGAGTTATGTATGTTATCAGTAGTACCCAGGAGGACACGGTGCCCCATTTTACAGAAGGGAAATAGAGGCTCCGAGAGATCAAGGGACCTGGCCCAGGTGACTCAGCTGGGAAGCGACAGAGCTGAGGTTGGAAGCCAGGTCTGGCCTCAAAGCCCCCATCTTTCTGTTGCCCCCAGTGAAGAGACTATAAGAGGAATGGAAGACAGGGCTCTGAGTGGTCCTGGAGTTCAGATGGCTTGGTTTCCAAGACCTGCTATAACAAATTACTACAAACAAGGTGGCTTAATGTGAACTTGCTGTAGGACTCAGAGAACTCAGATTGGGGTTCTGTAACAAAATCAGTCCTGGGTGTTCTTTGGAAGGACTGATGCTAAAGCTGAAACTCCAGTACTTTGGCCACCTCATGCGAAGAGTTGACTCATTGGAAAAGACTCTGATGCTGGGAGGGATTGGGGGCAGGAGGAGAAGGGGACAACAGAGGATGAGATGGCTGGATGGCATCTCTGACTCGATGGACGTGAGTCTGAGTGAACTCCGGGAGTTGGTGATGGACAGGGAGGCCTGGCGTGCTGCGATTCATGGGGTTGCAAAGAGTCGGACACGACTGAGTGACTGAACTGAACAACCTAGAGGGGTGGCATGGGGAGGGAGATTCAAGAGGGAGGAGACACAGGTATACCTATGGCTGATCCATGTTGATTTTGGCAGAAACCAACACGATACTGTAAAGCAATTATCCTTCAATTAAAAATAAATAAATTTGCAGATTAAAAAAACAAAAACAAAACAAGGTGGCTCAACATAACTGCAGTTTATTCCCCCACAGTTCTGGAGGCTGGAAGTCTGAAATTCTGGAGGTTCTAAAGGAGAATCTTCTGGCCTCTTTCCTGGCTTCTGCTGGGCGCTGCAGTCATTGGTGTCCTCGGCTTGTAGACACATCTCCTCGTCTGCCTCTTTCGTCACATGAGCTCACCCTATGTGTTCTATCTTCCCATCATCTCCCTCTTCATGTCCCTGTGTCCAGATTTCCCTTTTCTTTTAAGGACACCAGCCATCTGAGTAGGAGGGACCTGGGCTGTAATCTCCAAGCTTTCTTTCACCTCTAACATTCCTGGGTGTCTGTGATTCTGAATCTGTGCAGGCTGTGGCAATCAGAGGAGGCTTTCTGGGGGAGACGGTCATGACGGGGCCCAGAGCTGAGCTGAGTGCTTTGATGCTCCCGGAGAACCTTTCCCGGCAGCAGCAGGGCCTGTCCTCCTGTCACAGGACATGCAATTACTGTCCCTTATTAATATTTCAGTCTCCAACTTCAAAGGCACCTCCCTCTGCTTCTCGCCTTTGTCAGCGTTGATGCAGAGGATGATCTTGGGGGTTTCCTGAAAGTCTTCCATGTTGTCTACATGGAATAGAATCCATTGGTAGAAACGGTTTTGTGGGTTGGCTCCTTGGGTGCAGTATGTTCTCAGAACAGTTATTTGAGGTCCTACTCTGTGGAGACACTGAGGCGGCATCAGGGTCAAGACTGATTCAGAGGAAGGAGTCTCTGCCTTCCAGAAACTCTCTCCAACAAGACTCAGGCTCCCTCCTGCCTCCCCTCGTCCCTACAGCTCCAATGACTGGCACACACCAAGGTGGACTGAGGCCTAGGTTTCCCCTGGTAGGTCTCCTGCGTGAGTCTGCATGGTTCAGCATCACAGGGCTCCCTTTTGCGGACTGAGGTATTACATCTAGCATCCAGATGCTGAAACTCGCATCCCAGCCCAACCACTCCGTGGCTCCCAGTTTGGTGCAGTGCGTGGAGCCATGTGTGAAACACATCTATGCCGAAGGAATGACTAACCAGCGTGTTGCCTTGGGCAAGTCACTGAATCTCTGGGTGTCTCAGTTTCTTACCTACAAAGCAAGGATGATGGAGGATTAAATGAGAGAGTGCTTCTGATAGTAGTCCAAGTGGCTGTGCCCAGTGTGTGGCAGGTGCGCAGAGAACATAACTGCTGTTTTTATGACGTTGTTCTGGTTGCACCTGACTGCTCAAGGCTTTTAAAGCCTAGTTTCCTTTCCACATTCACTCCCCATCAAGTCTCTTCCTTTCCCCCCAGGTCTGTCCAGAATGGGAACCAGTGATCGTTTGGCAGTGTACTATTTTTCTCCCAGTAAGACATTTGTCTTTTACTTCCAGGGGCCCCCGATGGTGCCACTTGAGGCACTTGTTTGCACATGGTGGTGAGAGTCAGAACCAGCTGCAAGTGCCTCTCAACTGCCAAGCTGGAATAGTCTCTGGAGACCACCATGTGCAGCCCTCGTTTTTTTTTAGGACATCAGTAATTGCTTCCTGTATATTGGCCAGTGGCTCAGAATGCCCCCAGGCCGCAAGACTCTCTGCCATGGGTATTCCAGGCGTCTGCAGGCAGTGGGCTGGGGGTGGGGAGCTGTTAATGCATGAGGATTCCAGTGCCTGGGGGAGGAGCTGTGCGGTCCTGATGTCACCTGCCCACCTGGGGGTTAGAAGCCTGGCTAATGAGGGCATCCTGCGCTTGGTGATTTCTTGTTCTTCTCGGCGGTCTCTTGAGATTATGCTGGTCCCCAGTAGTGTTCTTTCTTCAGCAGGTGTGGCATCTCCCCTCGGCTGCACAGGCTGGAGGGAAGTGGAAATGGAGACCGAGACGTTGGGATGGAAACACTCAGACGGTGTGTGCTGAGTTTCTCTGAGCCATGGGACGGGCCGTGTTTAAACTGTGTTCTCCTTCCTTTGCACATCCTCTTCTGTCTCCACTTTGTAGGGCCTGTCGATGTTCCATGCCCTCCAGCCCTGCCCCACTGCAGCCCCAGAGGTGTGTCTAGTTGGTGTTCCTTTATAGAGGAAAGGACAAGGCTTAGAAGCCAGTCACTGACTATGTGATCTTCCCATGGAGTTAACATCATGACCCTGGACCTCGGTGTCACCACTGTATGGGAATCTAGAATGTCAGGTCATGAGGCTTCAGAGTCCTCATGAATCAGTGGTCCCCAACCTTTTTGGGACAGATTTCATGGAAGACGGTTTTTCCATGGATGGGGGTGGGAGTGTGGGTGGAGGGAATGATTTCAGGGTTATTCAAGCACATTACATTTATCATGTACTTTATTTCCATTATTATGACATCAGCTCCACCTCAGGTCATCAGGCATTAGATCCCAGAGGTTGGGGACCCCTTCACTCCCTCTCTTCAGTTCTATCTCAAAATCCATAGAAATTCCCCTTTCTCTTTTTTCCTTAGTTGCATTGGGGGAAGTGGGGGCTGCTGTTGCTGCTGCTGCTGCTAAGTCGCTTCAGTCGTGTCCGACTCTGTGCAACCCCATAGACGGCAGCCCAACAGGCTCCTCTGTCCCTGGGATTCTCCAGGCAAGAATACTGGAGTGGGTTGCCATTTCCTTCTCCAATGCATGAAAGTGAAAAGTGAAAAGTGACGTCGCTCAGTTGTGTCCGACTCTAGCGACCCCATGGACTATAGCCTACCAGGCTCCTCCATCCATGGGATTTTCCAGGCAAGAGTACTGGAGTGGGTTGCCATTGCCTTCTCCATATATAAAGTGAAAGCTGCTCATAATGGAAAAATCACTTTGGACCCTTATGGAAGGGTTCTTAATGGACAAAAGTAACCTTATTGTTATTGTGACTCAACCACTGTGCAGAAATGCTGGCAAACCATTCCCTTGTCCCACCAGTTCCCAGAGGAGGAGGAGAGACTCGACTGTACCTTGGGGGCCTCTGCTCACAGGGAGCTTGTAGGAGTGGGTCTAGGAGGGATCGTCCCAACACAAACAGCATTTTTTTTCTCTGCAGTGCAATGTTAGCTTTGAACCCATTAATGTGGCTTTTATCATTCAATGCTCAGTGTTTCAACTAATCAGCCTTAAGAGAGTGTTCTAGAATCTCTTCAGGATTCAGATGATTATTCAGAATCCTAGGTCTATCTGGAGGATTCTTTGAGCTGATTCAGGTACCAGCAAACACACCTTCCTTCTCTCCTCAGTGTGACCGGGGCAGACATCACTAGTGGATTGCAGTACCTTTCTCCATGCAGAACCAGAGTGGAGCCCTGGGATCCTTGCCCCACAGTGTCCAAGCCTGAGAAACTTGGTGTGTGTGTGTGTGTGTGTGCGTGCGCGTGTGCGCTCAGTTGCTCAGTCATGTCTGACTCTTTGTGGCCCCATGGACTGCAGCCTGCCAGGCTCCTCTGTCAATGGGGTTCTCCAGGCAGGAATACTGGAGTGGATTGCCATGCCCTCCTCCAGGGATCTTCCCAACCCAGGGATCAAACCCATGTCTCTTATGACTCCTGCATTGGCAGATGGGTTCTTTACCACTAGCTCCACCTGGGAACCCCCTCTTGTGCCTTTGCAGTTATAGAAATTGAGCCTGGGAGCCTTATGTGTCCAGCTGAAGGCAGATCTTCTTGTTAGGTGGGCTAAAGCACAGACACATTCATACATACATAAAGTTCATACACATATAAAGTTTATATGAGCAGCTTTCATAATGTATAAATACACTTGTGTGCATATATGATAATATATATAAAAATTTCTCCCCCTATTTCTTTAAATCTGAGATTCTCCATCAGGACCAATCCACCAAAGGCAAAATTTGCTGATGTCTCTAAAGAATGAAGTGTACTGTAATTCCAATAAAATATCATAGCCACTTAAGCCAGCCACATTAGAGCTGCAAGTATCTTTTGGAAATTGAACCTCGTGGGTCAGATGGACCACATCTTGTGGAACAGGCAAGATGCATCTGACATGAGGATGGCTGATAAGTTTGGACATCTTTAGATGGGCAGGGGAGTGCAGCTACAAAATATCTTTGAGTTGCAATCAGATCTGGCAGAAAATTGAGTCCTTCCTTAGAAGGCAGAAGAAGGTTTGTTTTAAATGGTGAGTTTCTCTTCGGATAGACGGTGTCCCTGGGTGCGTAGGGCTGTTTCCCTGCCCTTCTTTCCCCGCCTCCTCTTCCCTTTCCTCGTGTCTCTTAGGATCCAGCTTCCTCCTCAGGAAAGCTTCCCCTCTCCTGAGAGCCTGAGCCCTTCTTGTTAAGCTCCTGTTGAAACACACTTGTGTCTTGTGTCGTTGCCATGTCTCCCCAGTGAGACATTCTCAAGCTCCAGTTGGGCCCGTGCTGTCCTGTGGATCTCCTGCCTCCCTCTCTAGGCACAGAGAGGGGCTCCAGGCCCACCTCAAGCTTTGTGGAAGGTATAGAGGCGAAGCTGGTCCATGCACCTGTGGCTTCCCAGGTAACTGGTGGGGAAGGACCAGTGTGTCTGTTCCTTTCCACACCAGGATTCAGGGGATTGGGCTGCACCCTGTCACCAGGGCTGCTGTTTAGGGCCTCCTGGCCTTTCAGCCTCATGGATGCTCTGATTCTTATTGCGTGGAGAAGCCAGGTTCTCGTCTCTTGTTGCAGTCTGTTGCTGCTCTGCTGTCTTGGCAGCTCTCGTTGCCATGCAACAGTCAAAGGTACCACGCCAGTGGGCCCCTTCCACTGTTTGTGCATCAACTCTGCTGTCCGTCTTCCTTACCTTTTAGCCCTGCTGTAGGATGGGGACCGAAGGGACTGGAGCTGCAGGCTGGGCCAGTTTTAATTGAATTCTGCCTGCTACACCTTCACTGAGGACCTGTATGTTAGCAACTTTAACCAGAAGCTAAGATGGGACGAGAGTGACTCATGACTGGTTTGCCTAGTTGCTTCCTGGGTCTTTGAATGTCATCTTGAGATTTTACAAATGTGATCCTATTTATTGCTGGTGGGACCTCCCCTGGAAATAAAGGGACAATGGCAAACTGTCTTGCTTTGATACTCTTTACCACGTCCTTGTGGACTTGCCTAAGCATCTGCCTGCAGTGCAGGAGATGTGGATTTGATCAATGTAGGAGACGCAGGTTTGATCCCTGGGTTGGGAAGATCCCCTGGAGGAGGAAATGGCAACCCACTCCAGCATTCTTGACTGGAAAATCCCATGTTCAGAGGAGCCTGGCGGACTACAGTCCATGGAGTTGCGAAGAGTCCTGCGTGACTTAGGGACTAAACACACACACACACTGTACTCACACAATTGGGAAGTTAGTGTTATTTCCATTTTACAGAAACTAAATCTCAGAGAGGTTCAGTAAGTTGGCCAAGTAAAAGTAACACAACAAGTAAGACAGAACTGGGATTCAGTGCTGGGCAATGCGGTTTTATAGTTTGTGTTCTTAGCCAGTATTATATACTTCCTTTCTGCTTATAAAAGTTGAAACTTACCCTGCTGCTGCTGCTAAGTTGCTTCAGTTGTGTCTGTCTTTGCGACCTTACGGACCAGGGTCATCTGTCTATGGAGATTTTCCAGGCAAGAATACTGGAGTGAGTTGCAATGCCCACCTCCAGGGGATCTTCCTGACAGGGATTGAACCTGCATCTCTTACTTCTCCTGCACTGGCAGGTAGGTTCTTTACCACTAGTGCCACCTGGGAAGCCTGAAACTTACTCTCAGTTCATTTCAGTCACTCAATCGTATCTGACTCTTTGCGACCCCATGAATCGCAGCACGCCAGGCCTCCCTGTCCATCACCAACTCCCGGAGTTTACCCAAACTCAATGTCCATCGAGTCGGTGATGCCATCCAGCCATCTCATCCTCTGTTGTCCCCTTCTCCTCCTGCCCCGAATCCCTCCCAGCATCAGGTCTTTTCCAATGAGTCAACTCTTCGCATGAGGTGGCCAAAGTATTGGAGTTTCAGCTTCAGCATCAGTCCTTCCAATGAACATCCAGGACTGATCTCCTTTAGGATGGACTGGTTGGATCTCCTTGCAGTCCAAGGGACTCTCAAGAGTCTTCTCCAACACCACAGTTCAAAAGCATCAATTCTTCGGTGCTCAGCCTTCTTCACAGTCCAACTCTCACATCCATACATGACCACTGGAAAAACCAGAGCCTTGACTAGACGGACCTTTGTTGGCAAAGTAATGTCTCTGCTTTTGAATATGCTATCTAGGTTGGTCATAACTTTTCTTCCAAGGAGTAAGCGTCTTTGAATTTCATGGCTGCAATCACCATCTGCAGTGATTTGAGAGCCCCCCAAAATAAAGTCTGACACTGTTTCCACTGTTTCCCCATTTATTTCCCATGAAGTGATGGGACCAGATGCCATGATCTTCGTTTTCTGAATGTTGACCTTTAAGCCAACATTTTCACTCTCCTGTTTCACTTTCATCAAGAGGCTTTTTAGTTCCTCTTCACTTTCTGCCATAAGGGTGGTGTCATCTGCATATCTGAGGTTATTGATATTTCTCCCGGCAACTTACTCTAAGAGAGTTTAAAAAGCTGATGACCTTTTCAAGGCACTGCTGCCTTAGGTATATAGCTACATTTATTAAGTACTTACTTAATAAAGGAAATACTTAAAAGTGTGCTAGTCACTCTTAAGTGCTTTTGTAATAGTGCATTAATCCCCACAGCAGTCCTGAGAACTGTTCTGACTTTCCCATTTTAGAGATGAGAAAACTGAGGCAGGTAGAGATTCAGTAACCAGTCCAAGGTCATAGAGCCAGGAAGTGACAGAGCTGAAACTGGAACCCAGTGGTTTGATTCCATATTCCACATGCATAAGTAAAACTACTAGTTTATGAAACAGAACAAGACATACTTCTCAGTTTAGTTCTGAAGGAAGAAATTCCAGGAACAGAAAACCTGGAGTTACCATAGTAGTTACCAGAGCTCAGCCTATGAGACGCCTCATTTTTCAGAATGTTTTATATGCTGAGTAAAAAAAAGTACATGACAAATGCAACCTGTCAGATTTACTTAAAAAACAATCATTAGGGTTTGTGGGCAGTTTACCTAAGAACTAGTTTCCCTTATGTTCTTAATACTCTGTTTTGAGCATTTGCCCTTAAAATCTAGAGAAGAGCTCTGAAGATATCTGATTGCATTTTGGAATCTTCCTAACATGTAGCTTCATAGCTCAGGACATCATAGGCACTTGGGAGCAGAGTATGAACATGTTACCTTGATTGAAAATTGAAGTGTTATATGTGGGATAAGAAGACACTGAAGTGGGGAGAGTCCAGGTTAGGTATTTAGGGACCACATTTTTGGGGGGTACCTCCAAGATACATATTTTCCATCTCTTCCCCCACTCGTGGATCCCTGGAGACAAACCACAGCCTTGTTGGCAACGGTGGTACAGGTAGGGTGGTCCATTGACTACGTGGTGCCAAGAGCCCCTAGTGCCTGGCTTTCTCTCCTGAAGGCCGACACTCCATGTGGCCCTCTAGATTCTGCTTCATAATCTTAGTTTACGGTTGGCAGAAGAGGACAGGATTGCGAAAGAAACTCTTTGCAGTCACAATGCGTGGCCCTCTGAACAGCTCTGGTCCAGTTTCTGCCAAATTGCTAAACTCGAACAGTTAACGGTCGGTCTTGATGTATCTGACCACCTACAAAACCGACACGCCCTGCCTTTGATATTTCCATTTGTGTCAGAGGAGCATGAAATGAGTATGTGAGCCAGCCTGTGACACAGCTCCTAGGCGAGGATCTAAATGAGATCAGGGGCTCCCCTGTCCTCCCCCACTCAACTGATTTCCAGTCTCCTGTGCCCCCCACGTGCCTCTTCCTCCCAAAGGGTTAAGTTGCATAAAAGCTGGGCCCAGGTGCCTGTGTCTCTCCTCCTCCTGATGTGTTTGTGTGTTTCCCTCCCCATCACCCTCTTCCTGGTTGATCTTGTTGTCTAAGAGAAAGTTGACTCATTTGTAACATTTAACCAGCCTCCCCCTCCCAGTAGTAGGTGTGTAAGCAGCTGGGGACTTGACCATCTGTGAACCCTCCACACTTCCAGCAAATTCTCTTCCTATCTTTGTGGCAACCTCCACCAGCTCCGTGCCTTCTCTGTGCCCCATCTGCCCCCTCTCTCATATCAGGAATCAAGCTGAGGGCGGGGATGGTCATGGGATGACTTAGAAAATACCCACTCATTTCCTTCCTGATAGAAAGTGTGCCGGGCATTTAGTGTTAGGGATAGAGAAGTAAGTGCACAGGATTCCTGCCCTGAAGGAGCTCATGCTTTTAGGAGGAAAGGCAACATCATAGTATAACTAGTTGCTACAGGTTAGTGAGTACTCAGGGTGTAAGAGGCACCTTGCTTTACCCAGATGATCTCATCTGAGCTTCACAACAACCTCTTGAGCTCAGGAAGTCTTCTCATTTTAGAGATGAGAAGCGGCAAGGATGGTAGGTCAGTTGGCCAAGGTCACATGGCTAGTAGGTGGAGGGCTCTTGGTCATCTGTCTTCAGAGGAGAAACGATGTTATTATTATACATAATAACATTTATTGAAGGTCTACCATGTGCTGTATATCAAGTGCCTACATGGATGCTGACTTCCAGTCTCTCTGAAATACTCTGAGGATGGTTTTGTCAAGACAGTTGTGATTTGCTGAGGACCACACAGTAGGACGGAGAAGGCAATGGCACCCCACTCCAGTACTCTTGCCTGGAAAATCCCATGGATGGAGGAGCCTGGTGGGCTGCAGTCCATGGGGTTGCGAAGAGTCGGACACAACTGAGTGAGTTCACTTTCACTTTTCACTTTCATGCATTGGAGAAGGAAATGGCAACCCACTCCAGTGTTCTTGCCTGGAGAATCCCAGGGACCGGGGAGCCTGGTGGGCTTCCGTCTATGGGGTTGCACAGAGTCGGACACGACTGAATCGACTTAGCAGCAGCAGCAGCAGCAGCACACAGTAGGAAGTGGCAGCTTGGGATGACACCAAAGTTGGTCTGGTTCTAGAACCTCCAGGCTCCTAACCCCTGGGCTGTATCACCTCTTGTTAGAGCTGTTTAAGATTCACCATTGAACCAGCCACTTGTTAGAGTGAAAGGAAGAGCTGTTAAATGTGATTCCCGGACCACAGTTACAAATGGGACCCATATCAGGGTATCTGAGTTCCATGTTCACCCTGGAATTTTCTGATGTGCCAAGCACTGTTGTCACGGTGAGCAGGGCAGGGGGGCCTCTTAGAGCTAGACGTTCAAGGGGGAGGGGGCGGTAATGAGGTTCCTTCAGGTGGGAGGGGAGGTCAGTGCTTTAAAGAAGACACACAGGATAATGAGATAAAAAAGGGTGCGGGATAAGCCCTCTCTTCGGTGGGGCAACTGAGCTGCAGCCTGAGGGACTGTCTGGGTGAAGAGGGCCTTGGCTGAGCATAGAAAGTTTTGGAAGCAGGAATAGCTTGACCATAGGAGGGAACAGAAATTCCTGGGTGTGTTCGGAGACCTGTGAGTGATTCTGTGTGTCTGGAAGTAGACATCAGTGGGTGAGGTGAAATCCGGCTGCAGACTGTCCTGCCTGAGACACGGAGCTCCCATGTGGCCCCCTTCTGAGGGAGGTGGTTCTGGGAGCAGTAGGGTTGGGGGCCTTCCTGATAAAGGAGGCCTCTCGCCTGGAGAGAGGAGAAACTCTCGTTTGAGATAGGAGGGTTGGCTTCTCAAAGTCATGCTTGTCACCTCTAAGCCCAAGGGCCATGATTTGTAATCACAGGGTGGATGGCTCACACAAGCTTTGGTCTTTTCTTAAATAATAGAAGTGTGAACACTGTCATCACATTTGTTCCCTACCAAGCACCTCCACGTGTAGTATATGAATAAACATGATAACAGTTAACATTCCTGGTGTGTTCTTGTCTGTGTCCCAGTGGGTTGAGAGCTTTTCTTGCATTGGTCCTTGTGAGAGCTCTGTGAGCTTAAAACTCTTGTTATAACCATTTTAATGATGCAAAAGCTTAGGTCTAGAGAGGTGAAATGTAAAGAGCCCAAGGCCACACAGTTGGGAGAACAGGCCTGGAGTTCCTGATGCAACAGGCCGAGGAGGCAGCCGGGGCAGGTGCTGTCAGGCCCATTTGACAGAGGGAGAAGACTGAGGCATGATTATGAAAAGGGTATGGAAGAGAGTTGGGCCTGGCTGCGGTTTTTCCAGCCCTGCCTGTAACTCAGTGATAAGTTTATTCTGGGGAGCGGTGTAAGCGAGCCTAATTGCCCTCACCCCTAAGCCATATCAGTAATAAAGCTGAGCATTGGATCTCCAAAAGAAAAAAAATGCATTGGACCTGGAATCCAGGTGTTCTGGTTCTGGTGGCCGGTCCTCTAGCCATAGGGAGGGTGGCGGAACCGCACACTCTGTGCTTTGCTCTGACTTGTTCAAAGCCGAGGGCCTCCTTAAAATTGGGAGAACGCCCTGGGCGGCCTTTGCCAGGAGTCAGAGTTGGCGGCAGTCCCACGGCCACACCCCTTTGGCTGACTCTAGAGCCCATGTAAGGGCTGCGTCTGGTCCATCTACCCCCCTGCTTGACTCTTTAATACACTCCAAGTTTCCCCACATCACCTGGGACACGAAGCCCAGAGAGAGGCCTGCTGAATCAGGACCTTGATCATGGGGTGCTGGAATCTGCATTGACCTCCCCCCAGGCGGGGTGGTGAGGGGTGTTCAGGTTGGAGAACCCACTTGTCTAGGTCTCGGCACTGAGCACCCTGGGAGGGGTGGAAATGGCCGTGGATTTCCTCTAAGGCCCGAGGCGTGATGTTTAAACAAATCGCGTGGTTGCTTTGGCCAGGGCAGAGGCTATTATCATCGGCCCTAGACGTTTTGGGACGTGCTGGAAATAGCTCGCTGGCAGGGTGCTTCTATTTTGCATCAGTATGATTAGGTGTGTCTGCAGCCTGTCTCTTTCTTTTTTTTTTTTTTTGGTATCTTTGAAAAAACTATGGTAAAATATACATATAAAAGCAGCCATTTGAACCATTTTAGGTGTACAGTTCAGTGGCGTGAAGGATATTCACATTGTCAGGCACACAGCCCAGTCCAGGGGGCTCCTTTTGGAATTGTCTAGGAGGGAAGGGCTGTGGACACTTTTGGTGCTTAATAATTGCTTTCAGATGACAGTGGACTATAGCCTGCCAGTCTCCTCTATCTGTGGGATTCTCCGGGCAAGAGTACTGGAGTGGGTTGCCATGTCCTCCTCTAGGGGATCTTCCCAACCCAGGGATCAAACCCGTGTCTCCTGAATCTCCTGCATTGCAGGCAGATTCTTTACCACTGAACCACCTACTGGAAGATGACGGTGGAGCAACAGGTGTTATTGGGGTGCTGGGGTAAATTCTTACGCATTAAGTAAGCATCCCCACTTCGGACTTTCTTATGAGCAACTTAACTTCAGTCTGAGAGGCTGGTGAGCTGTGTTTAATGCTCAATTTCTATTTCTGGGCCAGGAAGGAGGATGAGTTCATTGTCTGGTTAATGCCAAAGGCTGGTCAATGCCAAAGGCAACTTCCCCTGCCTCCCCCAGCTCCCCAGCAGAATAGAGGCTATCTCTGTAAAGAACCCGTTTCCCCCCTGTGTATGTGTGCCGGTAAGAGACAACCCACGGTCATGACTGAGGCTAGGGTTTCAAACGCTGCCGACGCAAGACCGATCAAATTGAGAACTGAACAAATGGGTCTTTTTATATGTAAGAGGAGATTATTTTACCCCGTGTCAACAAAAGATCTGTAGACAGTCTTGTTCTACATTTCACACTGCTGACTTCATACGTGTGAGAGGGCTCACGACCCATTTACATTTTTTGGTGCATTTGGGTTCATTTCTGTGGTTACCACTCGGAGGATGCCTACAAAAGCTGGCCTGTTCTGTGCTGGAGTGTGTTGCCAGTGGAATTCGGTGAGCCTCACAGCAGTGCAGGGGAGGGAGGGCCTTGAATCAGCGAGTGGACTGAGTTACAGCAGGATTGAATATTGCAGCTGAAAGGGATCTCAAATAGAGTAACCCCCCTTATTTAAAGATGAGGAAATTGAGACCAAGAAAAGAGGGTGTGGGTCCTTACCCAAGGTTACCCTGATAGCTAGGAACCCAGCCTAACATTGGCTTCTTGGTCTCTAGCCCACTGACGTTCCACTGCATCAGACCTTCCTAGTCCTTGAACTCCGGCTCCCATTGACCAGATTGCTTGCAATAGAAAAAAATCTGAAGATGAGTTTTCCTGAATCGAGAAAGTGCATCGTTAGTTGCTCAGTTGTGTCTGACTCTTTGGGACCCCGTGGACCAGGCTCCTCGGTCCGTGGGATTCTCTAGGCAAGAATACTGGAGTGAGTAGACATTCCCTTCTCCAGGGGATCTTCCTGATGCAGGGATTGAACCTGGGTCTCCTGCATTGCAGGCAGATTCTTTACCATCTGAGCCACCAGGGACAGCCCAAATCATTTATATATTTTGTGCCGTCTCCATTTGCCAAATTCTGCTGCTGGGCTCACAAAATGCAAGGTAGTTTGAGTAATTTTTGAGGCCAGATATATCTGGAGATACGAGCTAAATGTCCAAGGAGCCTGTTTAGCAGTCCCAGCTGACCAGAAGGGATATTTTAGCTGCTTGTGAGAAGCCATTCACACCCTTTACCAGCATTGATAATTGAGAGACACATGGAATGCTATTTGTAATTGAAGACCACAGATAATGGTCACATAAGGTCATCCCTAAGTTATCAGTCCCTTTTATTTCTGATAGACATTTGAAGAAAAGGGCCTGAACTTTGAAGAACACTATTCTCCTTTTTGCTTTCATGGCCCTTCAGTTATTTCATTAGGAGACTGAAGCCAGAAATCATTTGTGACTTATCTCCCATACGTTATAAATTTGGGGGATAAAATATCTTTGGGGATTTATTTAAACGAGAAGGAAGAGTCTAGGCTTAAGCAAGAGTATAAAAGAAAATGGAAACTAAAAATTGGTTTCTCGATTTGGCTAAAGTTTTCAGTACAGTTCAGCCACAGAGAAGCCAGCTTTGACTACTACATGCATGGGCTAGTAAAGGTCAGGATGTTAAAACAAAAAGGTTTAATTATGTCAATTAGGTTTGATGTTAGGCTGCAGGTTTCCAGATACCCTCAGGCTCAATTATGCTCACCGTGAAAAGCAAGCGTTGACATTTATTGCTATCAGAAGGAAGTGAAAGGCCAAAGTGCTTTTCCTCTGTCTCTGTGGCCCTGCTCCTTCTGTCCTGATTTCTTTCTTGGTGAAGTCATTCACCCTTGACCTTGGACAACCAGGAGCTTGCTTCTCTCTTCAGAACCTCTTAGAAGCAGGTGCATCCTGCTTGTGGACTGACTTACGAGCCTCACTCTTATGGTCTTGGGTCCTGTTTCCAGGATTCCAACCTCCTTGACCTCCTGCTGGTCAGATGGAGAATTGCCGGAAAGTCACAATGATCTAGTAATGTTTTTGCGGTATTAGTATTCTATCCATATATGTATGTATCTGTTCACATATCAAGCATAATGATGTCAACTGTTTAACAAAGTTTATGGGAGAAAGGCTTGATAATTGAGAAAATTCAACCCCTGTTTGCTGGTTGGTTGTTTTTTAAGTTGGAGTATAGTTACTTTACCATGTTGTGGTAGTTTGTGCTGTACAACAAAGTGAATCAGCTGTATGTAGACATATATCCTCTCCCTCCCTCATGAGCCTCCCTCCCACCCTGCTATTTGTTTGCTTTTGATGTTGTAGTTTTTCAAACTTATAGAAAGCTGGTTACTTGATTTAGTGGCGAAACATTGGCGACGCTGTCTGGGATTTCTGGCCTTAGGAATTCTGTCACCCGTAGGACGAACATCTTTAGCCACTTTATTCTACCTGCCGGTACTGAAGTCTGGGCAGTTATTTGGAGGATGGCTGGGTCTTATATTGATAACAGAGGATCTTTCTTGATAATGCTGAAGACCCACTTCCCCGCTCTGCCTTGACATTCACAGGGTGTGGTGGCTTCTAGTAGTGTTCAAGACACGGAAGGCGGGGCCTTGGCATGGTGATGAATGGCTTGGGCACTGGGCTGTCTCAGGGGGCTGGTTATCCTGAAGCTTCCTGCCTGTACCTGAGCGAACCCTCTCTTTGGGATCACCCTCAGAGGGTACAGGACATTCTGATGCTGTGGCACTGTGTCATTTGGACTTGAGGATATTTGTCTTGGGTTGGAAAAGAAAGCATTAAGTTTGCAGCCAAAGGAGAGAGAGGAGGAGGGAGAAAGGGCAGAGGACACGTTCTTTTCAGGGGTTTGGACTTAAATTGAGGCATGGAGATGGAGATAGGGATGTGGGGAGGCCCGCAGATCTGTAGAGGGAGTCAGGGATCACCACCACCACCACCACCATCATCATCATCTTATCCTTTCCTGTTTTATTCAATCTAAAAAGACACCAATTGTAAGATGCACCTCAATTTCAGAGATGTTTAAAAAAAAATGGAAATGACACAAATCATGACCAGCAATGTATTCGATGCTTTCATCTCATGTAATCCTCTTAATAACCTTGAAAGGCAAGTTCTCTCATTCCCATCTTCTTGGGAGGAAAACTAGGGCACAGAGGGGTCAAGAACTTGCAGATCACTCAGCTGGCTAGTGGAGGAGCTGGGATTGAAGCAGGAATTCTACCATCGTTGGGGCTAATATCTTTAGCCACTTTGCTCTGTCCTTTGGCAATGAAGTCCGTGATGTTTGAACACTTTGATGTCAGCATTTTGACCCAGCTGTGTCACACAGATATGTTAACTCCACGCCGGTACTTTGAGCAAGCGGTTTAAATATCATTGACATATTTTCACAGTATTATTCTTGACAAAGGCAGGACCCAGGGTTGTAAAATGCTGCTTTGGTGTGTTTCATGTCTTTCACATTGGTAGATCTCTACTGATAACACTTAGGGATACTAAACACTTAACCTGCTCTATTAGTAGAGAATGTTAGTTACTGGCTGTGTGTGTGCACGTGTGTGCATGTGCACACGCGTGTGCACTCATTTGTGACCGACGCTTTGCAACCCCACGGACTGTAGCCCACCAGGCTCCTCTGTCCATGGGATTTTCCAGGCAAGAATACTGGAGTGGGTTGCCATTTTTTTTCTTCAGGAAATCTTCCACACCCGGGGATCGAACCTGCATCTCTTATGTCTCCTGCATTGGCAGGCAGATTCTTGAGCTCTAGTGCCATCTGGGAAGCCCTGTTAGTAGGGAACCTGTTAGTTATTGGCCGTGTGACTTTGCAGATACCTCTTTGCCCTTGTTTCCTCGTCTGTAAATTGGGAATGATAACACGTTTCAGAATGGTGTCGAAGAAAGGAAGGTTAAATAACATTTACTAAAGTGCCTGGCATTTGGCATGGTTTATGATAGGAACTCAAAATATGTCCTGCTTGTTCCTGTCCCCCTCGTCCCTGGGTCACCAGGTAGCAGGTGGCCGCAAGTCCTGAATCAGAACTGCTTCTAACACACCTGGCTGCGTCTCATATAGAAAGCATGTGGCTCTCATATCTTCTTGCAGCTGGGACCATTTGCAAACAGTGTCTTATTGTTTTACAGCTTTTTAATTTGCCTGCACAAATAGAGCCTGCCTGGCTGACTTTGAAGGAATTTTAATAGCTAAACCCAGTCTGGACATGCGTGCTGCACCAAAAGACCATGCCTTCCTGCTGATCATGGCAGTGAGGATATTGTGCACAGCTTCCTTCCTTTTCGGAGAAAGATGGAACTCTGTCCCTTTGTATTGTCACAAAGGCTTGCCTTTTTTTTTTTTTTTTTTTTGAAGAAAAGCCTAAAAATGGGAAACATTTTTCTGAGGAAGATCACTAAAGTAGCTCAAGTCCTTTCTTGCGCCTCCTGAGTTCATTCCCATCCCACTGCATGTCTTCAGAGGAACTGTGGTGTGAGGTTCAGCCCTCATCTTGGATATTCCCTAAGAGGGAGGGAGGGAGAGGCGAGAGCATGGGCACTGGTAACAGGAGGCAGCTACAGTGGTCTTTCCCCTCTGACCATATTTCAAGAAAAATAACATTCGAAGTGCAGCCTAGCTTCCCCCCAAACCCCCGTGTGCCTTCTCTGTGCCCATCCTGAGCCTCGCCCTCACTCATTTTTTGGATCGTCTCCAGCACCTGCCTCATCCCTATACCATTTGATGGTGGCAACGTAAGTTACACTTCAGTGAATTAGGATCCTGAGACAGGCAAAAACAAAGTGATCTCATTTTTCAAAGATCTGTTGGATTTATTGAAGAATATCCACATCAGGGGCTGCAGAAAATTTTGGTGTCTTCCTCGGGAAAATTCCAGCTTTTTGTTTAGAACTTCTCGGGGCTTTCCAGTAGCACCTTTAACACCGAGAGTTGATTTGTATCTAGTATTATGTTGAAGTACTATGTTGAAGCCATCATTTTTGAAATGGGAAAAATGATATATAGAAGAAGGCGAGAGGCACTCTGACAATTGGTTTCATTTTTATGTCTGTGTACTTACCTAGCCAAGATCCTGATCCTCATGATATTATGAATTCTGCTGCTTTTACTTAAATCCCTTTTCCATGTCTCCACATTATTTTAATAACAGTATCATTTTTTTAAGTTATGAATGTACTGCAGTTTGTTCACGACATACCTAAGTGAACTGTGATTTACGAAATTATTCCTCTCATCTTGGACATCTTAGAGTGTTTACAGTGTTTGGCCATGGGACAGGAAATATTATAGTAAACATCTTTGTGCATAAATCTTTTGACTTCTGTTGAATTATTCCCTTGGTGTAATTTCCCAAGGGTGACTGTTGGCGTTGAAGGCAGTAAACACCTACACGGTTCTAGTGGTGTAGTGCATATGGGGGTTTATTTATTTTTTTTAATCAGCATTCTCTCTGCTAATGTCTTGTGCCAGAAACATGTCAGGAGAAAATAATACAAATGAACAATTTTTAAAAAGACAATTTCCATCTTTAACTCATCTGCTGCTGCTACTAAGTCGCTTCAGTCATGTCTGACTCTGTGCGACCCCATAGATGGCAGCCCACCAGGCTCCCCCATCCCTGGGATTCTCCAGGCAAGAACACTGGAGTGGGTTGCCATTTCCTTCTCCAATGCATGAAAGTGAAAAGTGAAAGTGAAGTCTCTCAGTCGTGTCTGACTCTTAGCGACCCCATGGACTGCAGCCTATCAGGCTCCTCCGTCCATGGGATTTTCCAAGCAGGAGTACTGGAGTGGGTTGCCATTGCCTTCTCCCGTAACTTATCCAGACATATGGAAATGAAAATGTGGGTTTGTGTAGATGGGTGACTGACTGCCTTGGAAGCCTCCAGCTCTTTATTACTGGGAGTAAGTCTTTCATTGTGGGAGACAGTCTCTAGCTCTTGCTTTTGGGGAAAAGGTATGTACAATGTCTGATCATCTCTGCTTCAGCATCAAGCTTCTGCCTCATGCTCATTTTGAGCAGAATGGTTAGACCTCCATCGTACACCACCTGCTGTGACGAGACTTCCTCTCTCATTCATGAAATAATGTAGTGTCCACAGATGGTGTGTATAGCGTGTGCGCAGCCTTGATATTTGGGGTTGGAATAGAAGAGGATTTTGAGGTGCTCTTTGGGAAGATCGAGGAAAGAATGCACTGGATATCAGGAATTATAGTGTGCTATGCATTTACCTTGGACAGGTGCTGTTCTAAACACTTGACATAGATGAATTTATTTAGTCCTCACAACATTCCTAACTTAGTAGGCATATCATTATCCCCATTTTACAGATGGGGTCACTGAGGCTGAGAGACTGACTCTCTTGTCAGGGTCACGTAGGATGTGAACCCGTGTGTATTCATTTCCTAGAGCTGCCATAACAAAGTACCCATGTGTGTGCGGGTGTGTATGTGTATATGTGTCTGTCCTCTCCTCTTCTCATAAGGACACCAGTCATTGAATTTAGAACCTGCTCTAATCCTGGACTACATCTCTTAATAACATCTGCCAAGACCCGGTTTTCAAATAAGGTTCCATTCTGAGGTTCTGAGAGGACATGAATTGAGGGTGGAGAAATGGGAAAGAAACCAGCAGCAGAGGCAAGAGCAAGTTTTAACCTGATGGTGTTTAGAGAGGATGGGTCCTTAGAAGAGGATGTGTGGTGGGGAGTGAGTGGAGGAACCCCGTGCAAGAGATAGGGGTACCCAGTGCAGCTTGACTGTGTCGGCATGAAATGACCCGGCCTGGAGCCAGCTAGCTTTGTGTACTCGACGGGAGAGACCTATTCTCCCGTCTGGGGTTAATGCTCTGCTGTGCTTGAGTAGCTTAAGGAAAGGTACTTAGAATATTTCCTTTCTCAAGCCGCCCCGTTATTTCTTATACCGTGAGTCTGAAGCTGTGGGGGAACCCCAGAGGCAGACATAAACGTCTCCAGGTCGTAAAATCAAACTTGGAGCACCAGCCACAGGGAAGAAAGTATTTTGGCATATTATCTGCATCACTGCAAAATAGATTTATAAAACATGCCAAGGAAACTGCAGGGGAGAGTGTAGAAATTCTCCAGCAGGCAAGGAAAGGTAAATGAAAATTAACTGTACCGTGCCCATAATTACTCCTTCAAGGTGTGGAGAATGTAATTAGTATGATCTGGACTGCCGTGCTGTGTCTCGTTTTATTTAAGTGAACATAAAAGGTAATTTATAAGGGTTTTCCTAGGTTAACTGCCAATTTAATTCCTTGAACTGTGTTTTTCCACCGGCTCTTAGGTTTCTCAACAATAAAAGGCATCCACCGCTTAGGGGCTTTCAGGAATTTGTGCTGAGGTCTCGGGATGGGGGCCGCTTTGCCTTCATCTGAGATGCTCAACCTCTCCACCCTTGGCCTAACCCAAAGGTGTCAATGCCTGTTAATTTTCTGTTAATGTGAGTGTTTTCATGTCACTGAGTGTGACAGTTGTGTACAACTGACAGAAGCTTTTAAAAAAACTTTTAAGTTGCAAATCTAGCAAGATATCCTTTAAGTTAAGAATTTTACTCTTCAACTCATAAATCTAGTAAATTTTTAACAGTTACATTTAAGGTAGTCTTTGATTAATAATTGACCCTTGAAGGAACTTCACCTACCTTTAATATTTTAAATTGCTCTTTAAAATTTCATATATTTAAATCAGACTTCAGATGTCTGATTAACAAACATACTTAAATAATGTAAATCCAATACCTCAATGACAGACATTAAGTTTCTTAAATGTTCTAATATTATATGTAAACTTAGAAGGTTTCAATTTAAAATCTCAAGTCGAATAAATTGTTCAATTAAATCCTTCATATGGGTGAAAGTGTTAGTTGCTCAGTTGTGTCTGACTCTTTGCAACCCCATGGACTGTAGCCCGCATGGCAAGGTAAATCCTCCTACTCGAGTAGGTCAACATCTTAAAAATATGAATCTTAGTGGGTTTTCTTCTTAAACATGTCTGTCCGTATTTTAAAAAATAGCCTTATTGAGATATCATTTACATAAAAATTCACTTATTTTAAGTGTAAAAGTCAATGAATTTTAGTGTGTTTGCAGAGTACACAACCATCACCACAATCTGATTTTAGTACATTTCCATCACCATAAAAAGAACTTTTTGTGTCTGTTTACTATCCCTCTCCCCATCCTTGGCCTTAGGCAACCACTAGCTGACTTTCTCTGTCTTTGTACTTGCCAATTTTGGACTTTTTTGGGTACTTACTTTGAGATCATGCTGGGTTTTTAAGGAAGCAATTTTGACATCTCAAACAATTTTAGGGTCACCTTCTCCAGCAGTTTTTGGGGTTACTGCCTCTGTGGCTGGAAGTGTCTTTGTGAGCTGACCTCTGGCTGAGGAGCTGAGCTCTGCCTCTAAATGAGGGCTCTTATAGCCCATGACCCAGATTCAAGACACTAAGTATTGAATTCAAATGGCTTCCCATGGAAGACCAAACCCCACCTGGTGGCTTCATTCCATTCTGATTGCCTGTCCACCTGCTGGGCTCACTGCTCTGAAGTGTTAGTCGCTCAGTGTGTCTTGACTCTCTGTGACCCCATGGACTGTAGCCTGCCAGGCTTCTCTGTCCATGGGATTTCCCAGGCAAGAATACTGGAATGGGTTGCCATTTCCTCCTCCAGGGGATCTTCACCACCTCGAGACTGAACCTACATCTCCTGCTTGGCAGGCAGATTCTTTACCACTGAGCAACAAGGCCAAGCTGGCAGCAGAGGCCAGTTAAGAGGATTTGGTCCTAGTCCCAGAGGAGGTGATGGTGGCTCGGGCCAGGTGTGAGGGGCCAAGATGAGCTGATGGAGAAGGGGGGTGATGGTGAGTGAGAGCGGGGAATGAAGAATGACTCCTGGCTGTTATGTCCACCCAGACAGGTGCATAGTGGTGGTGTTGACTACAGTGGGGGACACCAGGGAGGGACACTTCAGGGGTGGAAGTCCTGAGTTCCCCTCATCAGTATTTACTGTGTTCAGCAAGCTCAGGTTGAACCTCAGTGAGCCCTCTTGTCCCTGACCTGACTCTTCTAAGATATCTAAGTCGGGGAGTTTTGAACAATATGTCATGACCCGTCAGTTGGTTGTAAAATCAATTCAATAAGTTGGACTAGTATTAAATAAAACAGAGCAGGGAAATAGTGCATCACATGTAGTGAAAGTGAAAGTCGCTCAGTCATGTCCAACTCTTTGCAACCCCGTAGATTATAGAGTCCATGGAATTCTCCAGGCCAGAATTGGAGTGGGTAGCCTTTCCCTTCTCCAGGGGATCTTCCCAAACCAGGAATCAAACCCAGGTCTCCCGCATTACAGGTGGATTCTTTACCAGCTGAGCCACAAGGGAAGCCCAAGAAAACATGTAAACTGGGTACAAAAGGAGAAAGGGATGAGAGCAGGAGTCAGGAGCCCCTTTTTCTAGTCACAGCTGTGCTTCTGACAATCCGTGGGCCTCAAGCGAGTCCCTTATGCTCCTGTGTCCAGGGCCCACTCTGTAAAATGGGGTAGGGGGCAAGGAAGGCTCCACTGGGTTCTCCCTATCCTCCCCCTTTTCTCGCCTTCACCTCTTCCACACTGCCTCTGTGGGCAGAGAGCAAACATTAGCAGTCAGGAAGGTCATTACTAAGCTTTGCATCCTGCCATTTCTCTTGTTCAATCAAAACCAATTCAGAGGGCACTTTTCCCCAGCTGTGCATACCCAGTCCCTTTGCTGGTCTCCAAAGGCTCTTCTTGTGGCCAGTGTGCCTCTGCCAGCACTAACCTATCTGACTGACAGCTGGTTTGCACTTGGACAGGGATCTTGGGCTTCTTGAAAGTCAGCACAACCCTCTGCTTGGGACACATTTTCACAGATGTCCCAGGATCACCTGAAAGACGGAATGCCATTGATTGCCATTGGTTTTGGTGAGCATATTTGATAGCCAAGGTCTTCTCACAACAGGGAAATGTACTCTATACAAGTATATTCTTCAAAGCTGAGAATCAGAGTCCTTTGGTGGAAGGTTTCTATGCAGTAAATCTCCTGGCTCTTAGATGAAGCTGTGTTCTTTCTCTTCTTGAGTTACACCGAACGCATCTACCTAATTCTTAGATTTATACCCTTGACCTTCATCTGCCAAAAGTTTAATTCATTTTAGTTCTGCAGCCACAGGCTAGGCATCAGGAGCTTTGAGAGCTTACAGTAGGAGAGGAGACTGACATGAGAACTAGCTACAGTAAGGGTTCAGATTAGCCCCAAATCAGAACCCCAGGTGCCTCAATATTCTGGCTGGTTGTAGGGTCTCCACTAAGGAGAAGTGGATCTAGGGATCGTTTTGAATGGCTCTGGGCTATTCCTGTTGAAGGGACTGTGAGAAGGAAGGAATAGAAAGTTGGAAAATTGAAGTTTGTTAATTAAATATTAGCGACAACCTAGGCTGAACCCAGCTCCTACCTCAGTGTTTGGGGTTCCTGAAAAGTCCCCTGTGAACACAAGTGTGCTGAGTGTCTGTAACACACCTGAAGGCTCTGGTTGGCTGGAGAACACTGCCTCAGTATTCAGGACTGCCTTTTTTTTTTTTTTCTTTGCCTGGCCTTATCCAGTTGTGCATGTCCATGACCTGTAATGTCAGGGACCTGTAATATGTCTCGTTTCAAAGGAGTAGGGGGAGCATGCAGGGTTTGGACTCCAGCTTTGCCACTCACTAGCTATGTCAGCAGGTAAATTCCTCAACCTCTCTGAGCCTCAGTGTCCTGGTCTTTAAAATGGATGTGAGTCCACCTGCCTCCAGGGTGCTCATGAGGAGTAGAGGAGAGACAGTATGGCAGACTAATATTTACGGAGTGCTTGTCAGACTCATTGAAGGTGCCTCCAAGATCCATGAGAGCACACCATTACTTTTGCTTTTTGTTTGTTTAATTCCTTTGACTAAGAAAGCCAATAAAAGAATTTTGAGGAAGTTTGCTAGGAAAGAACATGTTAACTTCTCTTCTTTGCTGTTAGGAAATGGTTTGGCCTGATACCTTTTAGCTGAAAAAATATCTTTGAAACTCTCAGATGACCGGTTGTTTTACTTTCATTCATTTGACACACATGTGTGAGTATCTACTATGCACAAAGCACTCCCTTAGAGGGCAGGAGACCAGGCAGATGAGGCCTGCATGGGGCTTGGCTGCCAGGGCCTGGGGTTGGGGAGGACCAGTTAGCCTGGGGAGGTGGGGTAGGCCTGGTCCTGCTCTCCCAGCCCTGCCATGGGGCTTTTAGCCATTCCATGCCCTCCTGGGGCCCGTTTTCTTCTCTGAAAATGGGCTGGGATGGTTTTTCCAGTAGTCATGGACAGATGTGAGAGTTGGACCATGAAGAAGACTGAGTGACAAAGAATTGATGCTTTTGAACTGTGGTGCTGTAGAAGACTCTTGAGAGTCCCTTGGACAGTAAGGAGATCAATCAATCCAAAAAGAAATCAACCCTGAATATTCATTGGAAGGACTGATGCTAAAGCTGAAATTCCAATACTTTGCCTACCTGATGTGAAGAGCTGACTTATTTGAAAAGACCCTGATGCTGGAAAAGACTAAAGGCAAAAGAAAAGGGTGGCAGAGGATAAGATGGTTAGATAGCATCACTGACTCAATGAACATGAGTTTGAACAAACTCCAGGAGATAGTGGGAGTCAGGGGAGCCTGGCATGCTGCAGTCCATGGGGCCGCAAGGAGTCAGATACAACTTAGGAACTGAACAACAGCAACCATATTCAACAAATTACATGAGATATTCAACACTTGATTATAAAATAGGCTTTGTGTTAGATAACTTTGCCCAACCGTGGATAATTGAAATGTTCTGAGCATGTTTTAGGTAGGCTAAGCCATGATGTTTGGGAGGTTAGGTGTATTAAATGCATTTTTAAACTTATATTTTCAACTTAGGATGAGATTATGTCCTGATAAACCCATCATGCTGCTGCCGCTAAGTTGCTTCAGTCGTGTCCGACTCTGTGCAACCCCATAGACGGCAGCCCACCAGGCTCCCCCGTCCCTGGGATTCTCCAGGCAAGAACACTGGAGTGGGTTGCCATTTCCTTCTCCAGTGCATGAAAGTGAAAAGTGAAAGTGAAGTCGCTCAGTCATGTCCGACTCCTAGCGACCCCATGGACTGCAGCCTACCAGGCTCCTCCGTCCATGGGATTCGCCAGGCAAGAGTACTGGAGTGGGTTGCCATTGCCCTCTCTGTAAACCCATCATAAGTCAAGGCATATCTGTAAACACAACTGTTTTCTGGGTCCAAGAAATCATACTGTGAATTGAACCAGTTAGATTCTTACAAAATGGTCTTGCATTTCGTTCATGTTTAGAAAGGAGAAAACAAGTCCTGTAGCTAAAGAAAACTCGTGGTGGGTGGGCAGCAGAAGGCCACTGTTAAATGTCCTTAGGGATTCCTTTCTTAGGGCTTTTGATCATCAGACCTTTCATTTTCAAAGGAAAAAAATAACAGCAGCCTGTTGCCAATGGCAGTTTCCTTTCTACCTAGCAGGAAACAATGTCTGATGGGTGTAAAGGAAGCCTTGAATCCTACATCATTCATGAACCTCTTTGAGTGCCTACTGGGCACCAAGCACCAGAGAAACAGCATGAATACAATGGAGGGGGTCTCTGCCCCCTATACCTGATGTCTGGCATATCCAAGGTGTTTAATAAAAATTTGTTGAGTAAGAAAATGAATACAGATAATAACTGTTAATAGTTTTTCTGTCCTGTCACATCATTTTGATGGCTCCTGTAACACTGGGTTACATTCTAAATCACCTGTCCTAGAGGTGGCCAGCCATCCTGGTCTGGGGCCAGCAGGAACTGTTGAGATGCGTGGTGGACTTGACACTTGATGTTGGTCCAGCATGGCAGTTGAGGGCATGGGCTGCATGTGTTGGAATCCTTTCTTCGCCTCTTCCCAGTCATGAGATCTGGGCGGGTTCCCTGACCTTGCTGTGCCTCAGTGTTCCCATCTGTGAAGTGGGGCAGTAGTGTTGCCCACCCCCTAGGGTCGTGGTGTGGCCTACATGTGTGCGCTGCTTGGCGCACTTTCACGGCCCTCTAAATGTTAGCTGCTACCCTCTGCGTGTGCTGTTCCTTTGACTTCCTCTGAGGTATTAGACACACAGGATAAATACACCCACGTGCTATCATTTGGGTATGAAGGAGCCCAGTAATGAGGTTTGAGTCTCAGCTTGGCAGCTCTCTCCCCACATGGCCTCCGCCTTGGTCAAATTCCTGAGGTTAAGGGCGGCTCAGAGAGGTTAAGGTCCTTCCTTCACTGTGTGAAGGATTATGTGGAACCCAAGTGCCCAGCACATGAGGCACCGTCCATAAATGGCAGGATTGTTGTCAACCCCATAAAAAGCACACCAGGCCCCTTGGCTTTTGTGGCCTGGAGTGCCATAGCTGGTTCACGGGGCGCCCAGGGAAGTCGTGGGCAGGCCTGGAGGAGGCCCTGAGGGCGGCCGGCCTTGGGAAAGGGCCCACGTCGCAGGCCCCACACGGTCAAAGCATTTTAAAGGCCTTGTATTAGAAAAATAAACCAATTAAATAATACTGCCCCCCATAAAAGCTGACTTTTAATGGGTTCCATGGTGGGGTTTTGCTCTGTGGCGGTCTCGTAGCCATTGGTCTTGGGGCGACTGTCTGCCGCCACGGGGAGAGTTTAATCTTGCATGGGGTGGGCAGAATTTTACAAGTTTTCCAGCTGTTTTTCCTCCTCCGAAGTGTTGCTATGTCATTGTGCGCTGAGGGCAACCTGCATGCATTTAACAGTTTACCTCGTTTGGGGTGGAAATGAAAAATGAAGTAATAAATTAAAGAAAAACACAACGTGGATTTTTCCCCGCTTCTCGAGGCAACCGTGGAAGAACAAAGAACCAGTGTTTCCCCGGACCGACTGCTTAATCAAATTCTAATGGCTTTTATGTACGGACCCTTGCCCACGGGACCCGCCTCCTCCCCAGCAAGGGCTCCAGGGCGCAGAGGGTGTGTTTGGGGCTTGTCCCACCAACACCAGGGTAGGGGGTCAACAAATGGCGGCCCGGGGGCCGCAGCCGACCCACTGCCTGTTTTTGTGAAATGATTGGGGGAAAAAAATCAAAAGAAGATTTCCTGACACGTGAGAATTACATGGTGTGGACACGCCTGCAAGCTGGGGGAGACCCAGGGGGCCCCGTGGCACCGGGCAAAGGACTAGCTCAGCCAGAAGCTGGTTCTCTCTCTTCCTTTCCCACCTGTTTCTTCTTCCCTCTGTGCCTTTTTCTTCGTCAGACAGCAAATGTTTGTTGCCTATTTCTGATGAGCCTTCGCTTTCTCTCCTCAGTCATGCGGAGGAACCCCTTTGGTGTGGACATCTGTTGCCGGAAGGGGTCCCGAAGCCCCCTGCAGGAGCTCTACAACCCTACCCAGGTAAGCCCTGGAAACTTCTTTGCTTCTCCACTCAGAGTCCATGTGTCAGTTTTTGGGGAAGGCAGGGGGATTGAAAAACTCCAAAATTCTGGTCTTTGGGGATTTGAAATTTCTTTCCACTGCCTGGGTTTTTACCTTCAGCTGGTTGCTTTCTCGGTCACCCTTTCTCTATAGAGTGGCTCTGCGATTCTAGCAAGAGGTATTTCGAATGAGAGGAACGGGTTGGTGGAGTGCTGGACTGAGCTTTGAACCTGCTCAGGTTTGGGGTCCCTGAGAACCACATAGCTGCAGGTGCCAGCAAGGGGCTCTGAAATTGCAGAGCCTGCCAGGCTGTGCAGTCTCCCTGTGGATGTCCCCAAAGAAGGCCCACGTGGGGGATGAACTCACCACCCAGATCTCACGTCCGATTATTAGAGCCCAATGATGCACCCAAGAGGTGCATCTCACTGCGCTAGTCTGACAAGACCCTTGTGTGAGGAGACTTTTTGCCAAGTGACTGTCATGGTAAGTTGAACTTGATTATGAAGAGTTCCTCTCTGAGCAAAATAAGCTCCAACCAAGACACAGTGCCCTCCATGGAAAGCTAGGAGCAAAGGGAGGAGGCCTCGTTGCCATGGTGATGGCAGCGTTGGTGTGTGTGGGTCTTGATGAGAAGACTCCAAGGCTGGCCCTTTTGGGAGAACATTAATTAGCTTGTAATGCCAAGAACTGGTGAATGAACAACTAGTGACCCATTAGCTGACCTTTGATATCTGGTGGGAAAGAGGGGGAAATGTACTCCTTTGGCTATAATCTCTGAGAATGATTTTGTATCAAATTCTTAAGTTAGCATTTCTGTGGACCAAGGTGCTTGCAGAGGAAGAAACTCTTTGCTTCCCTAGAAGTGCTGAATTCCTGGAAGTCTTGCCAAGGGATGAGCCTGAGAACTTTCTGATTCCACATCTCTTTCTTGTCTTTCACCCTTTGGAAAAGTGGACTCTTGAGTTTGAGCAAAATGAGTGGCCTAACCATGTTAATTCACACCCCTCTTTCAGCCCCATCACTTTGGAACTCAGTGTGGTGGGGCCAGATTAACCAGGTGATTGCAAACTCAGATTGCCTGATGTCTCCTTTACTGGGCTTTCTGGTAACTCAGCAGGGAATTGGCCTTTTTAAAAAATGGTTATTGAAGTACAGTTGATTTACAATGTTGTGTTAGTTTCAGGTGTGCAGCAAAGTGAATCAGTTATATATATGTATATATATGAATACTTTTTTAAAAAAAATGCTCTCTTCCACTATAGGTTATTACAAGATACTGAGTATAGTTCCTTATGCTGTATGGTAGGTCCTTGTTGGTTATCTTGATTTGGGTTTTGTTTGGTGTCCCGATAATCTGATTACTATAGGCCAGTCTCCCACCTGTTCACATATTGGTCCTAGGAAGAGACTTCGATAGAAAGGATTTCTGGTTGGTGAAAGGCTAAGTGTTAGTTGCTCAGTCGTGCCCAACTCTCTGTGATCCCAAGGACCATAGCCCACCAGGCTCCTCTGTCCATGGACTTCTCCAGGCAAGAATACTGGAGTACATTGCCATTCCTTTCTCCAAGGGATCTTTCTGACCCAGGGATCGAACCCGGGTCTCCTGCATTGCAGGCAGATTCTTTACCTTCTGAGCCACCAAGCTCAGCACCCCTCTTGCAGTAAGCTATGTTGAAAACATGTGTTATCAAGACACAAACCATACCTGTCTCTTTCAGTTGACCTCCTCTGTTCTCAGATTATTTTCTCTTTTGAAACAAGACTGCTGAAGGGCTCCTGCTTTCCTGAGCAAATTTTATGAGCAGCAGATGGTGTCATGGGAAAAGCTATTTCTGAAGTAGATATTTCTCTGGACAGGTAGTCTATGGACTGTGTCGGCACCAGTCATCATTGCGTCCCCAACCCTGGCCTGTAGTGGGTGCCCCCTGAGTGTCTGATTGAAAGAGTGAAAGTCCAGGTTTAAATTCCTCCTTCACTCAAAGCTGGTTGTGCAACCTTGAATACTTGATGAGTTCTCTTTAGGGTCAGCTTTCCCATCTCTCCGAAGTGTTGGGAGGATAAAATAATTCTGATGTGTCAGGGGCAGGGTAAGCATGGTTCATCATTATCATGATTGTGAGAATGGCTTCACTATTGGAAGCCTTGACTCAAGGGTCAGACTTGGGTTCAAAGTTTGTTTTCTTCATGTACCAGCTATGTGAGTGTGGGCAAGACACTTAACCCATCTGAGATTGTCTCCCTCCTTTATAACATGGTGTTAACAATTCCTGCCTTGCAGGCTTCCATGAGAAGATGTGCCTTGCTCAATGCCTCCTATGGAGTTTGCTCCTTGCCAGATTCATTCATTCATTTACACTTTCATTTCTTCATCCGCTGTTGTGAATGCCCACTGTATGTAGCACAGTGCCAGGCACTGGGCACAAAAGGCTGAGCAGGGCTCGTGTGGTTAGCCTTCTGTGTCTGCTTCTCCTTGTTATTCCAAGGTTGACTTGAGTGGGTTACCTGATGAGGGAGACCCTGCTTGTTCTATTTGTTAACCAATCAAAGAAGAGAGAACGTTCCATCTCTTCCATCTGGCAGCGTTGGATGAGATGCTCACTTAGAAGCCTAGGACCTGGGAGGGAAGATAGGGCTGGGGAGGCGTCTCTGGGAGCCGTTTGGGAGGGAGTATGTGGGTGAGTCACCAGCCTCCATCAAGAATGTTGTGGGCAAGCTGTCTGTCCCCTTTTGCTGGTAACCAGGAAAATGTCCCTGCAGGAAGATCTCCGCGTTTCCTCGGGATGTTGTCCCGGAATGTTTTTTCTTAGGCTGGTTTCCTTTACAAGCTGCAATTATGTTCTCTTCCCACACACGTTCCGTTGGTGGCGCTTCTCCGAGAAACTGTCTTCGTGATCTTTGGGATGGCTGTAGGCTGGAGAGTTCAGAGGAGAGAAGGGAGCAGGAGCTCCTGTGGAGCCAAGTCTGGCTTTGTGTCCATAAGACATTCACAAATGCTGCACCCAGTGGGGCTTGGTTTTGGTTTCTCGTGTTCCCCTACCAGCCGAGCTCTGGAAGCTGCTAAGTCTGGACTGATGTTATCACAGAGGCAGATGACAAACACTGTAATTGCTAGAAACCAAACTGCTCCCAGAGATGCCATTTCCCCTTTTTATGCTGACTGGTTGTTTGGGTTTGATATATGATGGTGAAAACAGGAACTGTATATTTTAGACAGTAAGGAAACCAACATTATGGCAAGTAGAGCCATCCTAGTTACCAGGTACTGGGAATGTAGGCCAAATGCTCTCTGCGTGCATGCATGCTAAGTTGCCTCCATCCTGTCTGACTCTCTGCGACCCTGTGGACTGCAGCCCATCAGGCTCTTCTGTGTGTGGGATTCTCCTGGCAAGAGTACTGGAGTGGGTTGCTATGGCCTCCTGCAGGGGATCTTCCGGACCCAAGGATGCTCATAAACTTCTCATGGAATGTTTGTGTCAAGCCCTAAAGTAGGTGGTACACCCCCATTTTACATATGGGACAACTGAGGCCAAGGAAGTTGTCACACAGCTTGTAAGAAGCAGAGTAAAAATTCAAATCCAGGACAGGCTACAAATCCATTTATCTCTGTGCTGTATTCACTGCTGCCAGCAAAGTTCTCTTGGCAAGAATTACCCCATCCAAAAAAGAAAAAAAAAAAAAAATCACATCCAGATTTTTACTGGACAAAAATCTTAAAAGCTCCCTTAGGAAAATTGGCTATAATCTGCTTTTAGTGTCCAAGGTTTTCTTATTTTAGTGCCTCGCACACCCCTAACCATTAAAACAACAGTGGGTGGAAAAAAAGTTTGTAGGTGATATTCTTAGAAAAACTGTACTCTGATGTCTTATAATTTTCCTGGTTCTCCGCTGTCTTCCTGGCCCCAAAATAAAGCGTAATTGCTGATCATATCAGCTGGCGTCAAGTCACCGAAAGTTCAAGAGTTGCCAACTGCATATTTGCGGGCCGAGCACATGTGCGGGCTGCCCCGCTCAGCCCAGACAGCAGGGCAGAGCTCTGCTGTCAGCCATTAATAGGGCATAATTGCCCCAAAAATGCCAGCAAGGGGTGGGACAGCCTGTCTTGCCTCACCCACCTCCCGGTCCTCTCGTGGGTTCCCTGAAGTCTTCCCGGCATCACTCATGTGGTTCAGCCCTGCCCTGCCTGCTTCTTTCTTTAGCGTTTGCACTTGCTCTGTGATTACTATGTTCCGAGAAGACAGATGCTCAGTCCAGGGGCTGACCAGGAACTTCTAAGTCCAGGAGGCCTCCATGCATGCGCCAGTAGCCTGCAGACCTTCCTAGGGGCCCCTGGGGACCAGAAAATACAATATTTTGACCAGTCAATATTTTATTGTAATAATAATTTAAACAATTGGACCTTTATTGGTGCAGTCTTTTATGTGTTAAAGTATATTTACTTCTCCATAAGATGGGCTCCAAGAAGAAGGATGGAGAGAGGGAGAGAAGGGAAGGAGGAAGGGAAAGGAGGAGGAAAGTTACTGTTCATTGAATGTCAGTGACTTTCCACACATATCTCATGGAATCTTCACAACAGTCCTAGAAGGAAGGTTATCTATAACTTCATCCTTCAGATAAGTTAGCTGAGGCTCAGAACTGCTAAGCAATTTGCCAAGATCCCATAGCTCCTTAATGGTTGTGCTGGGTCCACCTGACCTGGAGAGAAAGTGGGAGGAAGAACTTCTATCCCATTATCTTTCCTGGGTGGAAAAATGCTTTCTTGAGGTTCTGTTTCATGGTGACTGAAGCTGAGCTCAGGATAGTTGCAGAATTCCTGAAGGCAGGGGCCGAGGTTCATGGAATGCACGGTAGATGTCCAATAAACAATTGCAGATTTGTTTTTTCTCATGGAACATGATATTTGGAGCAGTCTTTCTTTCCTGGCTGGAGCCAGGCTAAGTGGGAGTCCCTTCCTTCTGCTTCCCCAAGAACTCTGCTATAGGATAGTACAGCTTGGTGACATTTGGAAGTCGGGGTCTTTGATTAAGTTTTAGATTGAAAAAAGCTTGAGTTGTCCAAGGGAAGGTGGGAAGCTCTACCAGCTCCAACCTAAATAGTTTTCTGAGCAAGGCTTGCCAAGGTTTATTTCGTCTACAGATGTTTATCAGATAAACAGAGGGAAAAGACATGGGGAAGAGAGGCATGTAGGTAACAGAACATGAGAAGTGCTGTGCGATGAAACTGGAAGCGTCTTGAAAGTTTATGGGAGGATCAGGAGTGAGCAGTTAACCCTTTGAGGGGCAGGGCACAATGGGAAGCTTTCTAGAGGAAGCGGCTTTTGAGCCAGGCTTCTGAAGGCATACCGGTCTTCACTGGACAGAGCAGAGGGACTGGCGTTACAGAGAGATGAAACAGCAGGAGTGAGGCATACAGGTGGGACAGTTCATGGCACGTTCAGAGAATGGTGAGGGGTTTGTAGCAGGCGTGAAAGAGCATGTTGGAAGCTGACTGGAGAGGATACGGAAGAGGGGCAGGTTGGTACCAGCTTCATAAGACTTGTTCACCCTCCAGAGGGGTTAGTGGTCCCTAGAGACCCCCAGAGATGGTCTGCAACTTACAAAGCAGCTTCTGCTTCTGGCTCGGCTGCTTGTTAACTTCTTTTAGGAGGTCTGGCCCCTCCTGACTGCAGTCTCCTCCTCTGTAGCACAAAGGGGTTGAATTGTACCCATGCTTCCCCACACCTCGTGCATTCATGAGCTTTGAAAAATCACCAGTGCCCAGATCCCCAGGGATTCTGATTTTTTTTTTTTTTGGTTTGGTTGGTCCGGGACAGGGCTGGGGTGGAACCAATGTTCCCTAGTTGGTTCTGATGGGCAGCCTGAGTTCCGAAGCACTGGGTTGGAGATTCTGGAAGGACCCCTCCGGTTTTCAAACCTTCAAGGGGATGTCGCTGGCAGTCCAAGGCAGGGGTGTGGATTTGATTCCTGGTTGGGGAACTAAGATCCCACATGCTGTGCAGCATGGATAAAAAATAAAACTAAAAAATAAAATCTTTGATTCTTTGGCTCTTACATCACCTGTTACATGAAAAGGAGCTCAGAGCATGTGCACTGAAGTGAAGTAGGGTGAAATTAGCACAGTTGTGTCTGACTCTTTGCGACCCTGTACAGTCCATGGAATTCTCCAGGCCAGAATACTGGAATGGGTAGCATTTCCTTTCTACAGGGGATCTTCCTGACCCAGGAATCAAACCCAGGTTTCCCCCCTTGCAGGCGGATTCTTTATCAGCTGAGCCACAAGGGAAGCCCATGTGTACTGAGGTTGCTCCCTGTCTTTTCTATGGTCTTTCTATATGAAGGACCATGTTACCTATTTGCACTCAGCCTCATTCACCAATACGAGGTGACCACATTCCTTCCTGTGCTCCATGGGAGGTTCGTTGATGCCCTGAGCTTTGGAGACTCATTATGTGAACAAACCTAAGAAGTCGAGCCATTGGGCAGTGAATTGGGCAGATCCCCATGTAAAGGACACTTGAGCTACTTGGCTCTTGATCCCATAAAAAGGAGAACCCCATAGCGGTTCCAAGCCAGACATCAGGTGGGCACTTCTGAAGGATCAGCTTCAGTCTCACAAATGAGCATGAAAGGGCTCTCTTCCTTGAAAATCATTCTTCGGGAATAAAGATACTGAATGGCTGTATCCACTGGGGAAGGCAAGAGAGCAGACATTGGACAGTCCCCAACTCTGGTCAATTAATCCCTTCATTACCAACCACCTGGTAAATGACGAGTCCATCTAATTATCTTGCTTTGACCCAACAGCTGTCTACTTAATTGATTTAGTTGTGGATCGTCTCCTTATTCAAAGATATTACTTACTGTCAGCCCAGCAGAATGGCAGCTGGCCGGCAAAGATGAAATATTACATCAACTTGATCTTACACACAGCACTTGGGAGCATGCTTCATTATTCATTGCAAATCACAATGGATGAGCAGAGCCCATTGCAGAAACCAGGGGCAGCAGGTTGCCTTTTCCACTATGACCCACGGCTTCTTTATTCTTGAGCCAGAGAAGCTGTCCCTGGTCAGATTTCCAATCCAGCCTGGACAGCTGGGGGATCTGGTGTCAGACACAATTTGGGTTGGCGGAGATGACTGGATGCTGGAAGAAAGGGGAGGATCCCAGCCCAGGTGTATGACCTGGGGCAGTTACTTAACCTCTTTGAGCCCTTGATTTCCTTATCTGTAAAATAAGAGTGTGATACCAGAGTTGCAGGTTTTTGAGGTTTATCAATAACATCATGTATAAAAAGCACCTAGGACATGGCCAGAGCAGAGTGGGTGATCTTCGCTAGTCATTAGTGATCTGGGTTGAGTTAGGTAACCTGGGACTTTTCTTAGCGGGTCTGGGATCATGCTTGGTCCCTGTCCTGTAGGCTCAGATGTTTGGCAGATGCATACTTGGACTTGTGTTGAATAATAATAAGATAGATGATTTCCTCTTGCCTGAAAGCTACTAGCTATTCATCATGAGCACTACCTAAAAATTTTGATTGATATTATGTGTCTGGTAGACTCAGTTGTTGGGAAGCTTGCTGTGCTGATTTTTAAGGCCATGAGTACCTCTGGATGGAGTGTGTGTGTGCATGTGTACATTCAACCCACATCCTGGAAAATGGGCAAATTCAGCTGTTAAGTTTTAAAGGTCTCCTGTGGTTGCTTGTGTCTGTTTTACCTCCAGCACGTAGGTAAGTGTGTCAGTGATAGTCGTTATAACGTAAGACTGTCTCTGGCCCATGTTAATGCGAGGCCATTGATTTCATGATTGGTTCACATTTCACTCAGGCTGTTTTTATAGGCAGTTGTTCTGTTTCTGGAAGCCTAATTTGACCCAATATATTCAAATCTTGGTAGCTGAGCTCTCTAATGGGGTCCTTCTGTATCAGGCTGTGTGGATATAGTCTGGTAGATTTCAACGAGAGGAAGGCTTTCAAGTGACAGAACGACCTCAGCAATTTCCAAATGGTAACACAGCTGTAAAAGCTGCCATTTTTTGGAAAGTTATTTCCTAAATTGCCCTCAATTATAAGAGGCCTCTACATAATTTGATTTTTCTGTAAACTATACAATTCAAGGAGCTTCACAGTCAACTGGATTTTAACCTTGTTGAGATGGATAGAACTGAGACAAAGCCCTGGCTTGTTCTTAAATTCTCTGTAAGAAAGACATGGGAGTGGAATGGGGGTGGGGTGGGCGTCAACCTCCTCCGCATCCTGCTTCCCTCTTGATGGCCAAGTTGGCCTGTGGGTCTTGTGGGGAACAGAGTTTACACCCTGCCTCCAGCACTAATTACTGTGAATTCTGGGGCAAATAGCTAAACTTTTTCAAGCCCTGGAGACCTTGTTTATAAAGTAGGAGTAAAATACCAACTATTCAGTTATTAAGAATTAAATTAGAATTTGTACTGCAAGTTCTGGGCACATGGCAAGCTGCTCAATCAGTGCTGTTTTTTAAACATTTATATTAAATGAAATCTTCTCCAGGAAGAAGATTCCCTGATTTTTCTCCCTTCAAACTCAGGTTAAATGTCCTAGAACGGTACTGCCTACTTACAACATAATATGATTTGTATATGTTATTTGAAATTTTCTAGCAGTCACATTTTGAAAAGTAGAATGAAAAACAGGCTAAATTCATTTTAATAACATTTTATTTAATCCAGTATAACCAATATATGATCATTGTTACCTTCAATCAATAAAAATATTAAGATATTTTACACTCTTGTTTTTGTATGGACTTTTTGAAGTCTCATGTGTATTTGACACAGCACATCTCACTTTGGGTTGGTTATGCATCACATGCTTAGTGGCCATATCTGGCTGGTGACTGCCATACTGGACAATGCAGGTCTATGAAATGCTGCACTCTCCTCACTCTCCCTGTATCATTCGTGACACTTACCTCATGTGTTTGAAATGATCTCAGTAGACGTTGAGCCTCTTGAGAGCAGGGGCTGATCATTCATCTTGGTACCTGGAGGCTACTCCAGCCAGCCACAGAAAAGGAGCTCAGTAGGTGCTTGGCACTGAGTGAATTGCTTGTCCTGGGCTGTGAGCAAGCCCGGTGTGTGGAGATCACGCTGAGGAGGTGACCAGGGCTTTGTGCCTCTGGAGGCACTGACGCAGCTGACCATTAAGCCCAAAGATTTGCTGGGACCCGGTAGGTCCCGTGGTCTGAAGAGGGGATCTGCACTCCAGGCTGATGCCTGTTGTTGTTCGTCACTCAGTCATGTCCAACTCTTCGCGACCCCATGGACTTCGCAGCATGCCAGGTTTCCCTGCCCTTCACTACCTCCTGGAGTTTGCTCAAACTCGTGTCCGTTGAGTTGATGATGCCATCCAACCATCTCATCCTCTGTTGCCCCCTTCTCCTCTTGCCCTCAATCTTTCCCAGCATCAGGCTCTTTTCCAGTAAGTTGGCTCTTTGCATCAGGTGGCCAAAGTATTGGAGCTTCAGCTTCAGCATCAGTCCTTTCAGTGAATATTCAGGGTTGACTTCTTTTCGAATTGACTGGTTGGATCTCCTTGGTGTCCAAGGGACTCTCAAAAGTCTTCTCCAGCACCACTGTTCAAAAGCATCAACTCTTTGGCACTCAGCCTTCTTCATGGTCCACCTCTCACATTCGTACATGACTACTGGAACAACGATAGCTTTAACTTTGCGGACCTTTGTCGGCATGGAAATTTATTTCCTCCCAGTTCTGGAGGCTGCAAGTCCAAGATTGAGGTGTTGGCTGAGTTGGTTTCTCTGAGAGCCTAGGGAGGAATCCAGTCCCTGCTCCTTACCTGACTTCTAGCAGGTTCTGCCAATCCCTGGCTTTTCTTTATAGAAGCATCACCCCAGTCTCTGCCTTCATTTTCACACAATGTTCTCCCTGTGTGTGTGCCTGTGTCCAAACCTCTCTTTTTTAATAAGGACTCCAAATGTATTGGATGCGGACCCACCTACTCTACTAGGACTTTGTCCTAGCTAATTACATCTACAGCGACCTGCTTTCCAAATAAGGTCGCATTCTGAGGTATCCATGTTAGGATCTCAGTACATGGATGGGGGTAGGGGTGTGTGCAGTGCAATCCATGACACGTGCTGTGTGCATAGCCCTGTGCTAGATGCTCGGGCATTTAAGAAAAGGAAGCCCTTGTCCTCTCTTAGTTTATAGTCTAATGGGTGAGTCAGGCCAGTAAACTGACCATCACAAAAAGAAGTTCTATTTGAATTCAGTGTATAAAGCTGGAGGAGCTTAGAGAGGGACCAGAAAGTTAGAGGAGGCCCATGTACGTGTGAGTGTGTGCAGTCCTGTGTGCATGTGTATATGTGTGGCCTTTGTCACCCCGATTGAGCACAGGCACAGAAGTGGTGGCACACAGAGGGTGTGTGGTTTCAGCCTCCCCTGAACAAACACCAGCCACGGAGAGAGGATGCCCTGACACGCGAGCCACTGGAGCTCTGTCTTTCCTGGGGTGCACCGCATCGACACCCCTCTGGTGAGGACCGGCAGCCCAGGGATGTGAGAAAACCAATTTCACCGTCGTTCCTGACTAGAGAAGTCTGCAGCTCCAGTGTCTCCAGCTGATACTCTGCTGTTCGGTATCTGCATGACCAGTCCGGGGGACGCTGCCAGGTTGGCCCTGCCTCAGTCTTGGCAGGTGCAGAGCTGCTCTGGAAGGAAGCTGGTCTTTCTGGAACATGTCCCAGGGGTGGGACGCCCAGGCAAACTCTCCTGCTGCCTAAAACGGCCTGGTGCAATGTTTCCTTCCCTTTGTCTTCCATCAGGGGTTTAAAGCCACAAAATGGCCAGCATAGAGCTCTGGCTGTCGTTTGGACTGTTGGAGAAACCACCTGCCCATGTGTTCCTCTCCAGCCTGTGCCCTACGGGGTACCCGCAGATAGGTCCACAGCTGTAGCGGCGTCTTGCCAGGGCAGGGCTTGGCTGTGGAGGGCCTGCCAGCTCACTGCTTGCTTGGATCCAGGTCTCACATCCTGTCCCAGTGTTTGGGGGAAAGTTCTGAGAGAAAAAGGGGGAATGTCTGAGGCTTTAGCAGTGGTTAAGAGCACATGCCTTAGGACCAGCTGGGACTCCAGAGCCACCCGTGCCAGCTGTGTGGCTTGGGGCAGCTTCTTACGTCTCTGTCCTCAGTTTCCTCACCTGTAAAATGAAGATAATCATACTAGCCCTGACCTCATGGGGTTCTTCTGAGGATTGTGTGAACCCACAGAATGAGGCCGGCAGAGGTGTTTGCTGTTTGCTATGACTGTCGTTCAGGAACAAAAGCCAGGAAGGAGGAAATGACCCTGGGGACAGGTGAGGAAGTTGAAGCCTAGATCACTGGGAAGGCAGGGCTCCATGTAGCCAGCTCGTCTTGCACTTGTTTAAAGGCAGCTCCATCTTCTAGAGCTGTTTTGGCTGCCCTTCAGAATCGAAAAAGGAAATTTGAAGCACCCTCACTTTCAACCCCTAAATCAGAATTTGGGGGAAGCTGCTACTTTTTTCAAAGCTCCCAGTTGATCCCAGGGTGCAGCTACAGTTTGAGCACCACTTGCTCTGGGTTTTTCCTAACTCAGAGACAGTTCTGGAGACCAGCAGCCTGGGAATCACCTGGGAGCTTGTTAGAAACGCAGAACTTGGCCTCGACCCCAGTCTGCAGGATGGAAACCTGCATCCTTCCAGGGTCCCAGGTGGTCTACACCGGTGATAACTGGAGAGGGCTCCTGAGACAACAGCTTGCTCTCTGCGGGCTCCCAGAAGGAGCAGCTGTCCCTGCATTTGACAACCAAGGACGGGTGGCACAGAGTTTGCATGGGTTTTGGTGATGGAGACCAAGAAAGTGTCCTTACCTTTCCTGGAGCCTGGCTTGCTCTGCCTTTCTGAAAACTTAGAAAGTGGATGTTGCCTGGGGTTCTTGTCAGAGGCAGGGAGCTGGCATTCTGTGGCAGGTTAGATGGATGGGCAGCCTTTTGGATTCTTTGGATATATTAAATGTTTATTAATTGTTTGAACTCAGGGAAAAGAGGGCTTCCTTGGTGGCTCAGATGGTGAAGAATCCGCCTGCAATGCAGGAGACCTGGGTTCGATCCCTGGGTTGGGAAGATCCCTTGGAGGAGGGTATGGCAACCCATTCCAGTATTCTTGCCTGGAGAATCCCCATGAACAGAGGAGCCTGGCAGGCTATAGTCTATGGGGTCGCAAAGAGTCAGACACGACTGAGTGACTAAGCACAGGGAGAAAGAAGTGTGGCTTTGAATAGGGACCAGGGAACCAAAGGCCTTGTGATGCCTTTGAAAGATAGCTTCATCCTTCATGGGTGCTGTGCCCCTGGGATAAAGGGGATTATCAGGGTGAGGAACTGAGCTGGGCTTCCTTGGGTGGCCGCAGTTTGAGTTTATTCTCTTCATGGTTTGGGCTGTTCCTGACCTCACTTTGTCAGGAAATAGGAAGGAGGTACCCAAGAATTGGAAGATTGCTTGCTTTGAGTCTGCCCTGGTTAGGCATGGTAACCGCCTGTAATTGTCCCCTCAGTTCATTCTTCTGTTGAATGAAAACAGGAGGGGCCTGTTTTCATTAGTCCCCCTGGGTCTGTGTTATGAACTTACTGGAGACACCACTTGTTCGTCATCTTTTCTCCTCTTGCCAGAACCCCAACCAAAAATCTGTGTTCAAACAGTAATCAGGATGATTCCAGGTCTCTTTCCTAATTAGCAGGAAGCACAGAGCCTTCCTGGTGAAGGCAACCAGGCAGCTTGGTAAGGCCAGGGTAGGGGCTGCCCATGTTGGGGAAGGGTTTACCATACCAAGTGGTAAATCCACTGGGCTTCTGTTGGGTCAGTGTTGGTTCCACAGTCTGGCATGGACCACAGCAGTAGCTGGCAGAGGAGATTATAGGAAAGGGTTCACTCACCCCAAAACCCCCTGATCACTAAGAGTAAAGAATTAAATATGCCCTTGGTTTTCACAACCCAGACGATACATTCCGAGTTCCACTTTTTTTCAAGGACAACCTGGAAACCCATTATCAGGGGGGTACTTATCATCTTTCAGAGGGACACATTTGAATCAGAACAAGCCAGTCCCTTAGCTCATCCTCAGCTCGTCCAACTGTCCCCTCAGCACAGCTGCTGTGTAATTCTGTAACTGTTATTCCTGAAGACCCTTCATTCTAGAACTGCTGGAGCCTCTTGTAAATTTCATCTCATTTTATGGGGAAGTTTTGCATGCTAGCTTGACCTTCAGAAATGAGGAGGCTGTCTTGGGACCTGTCACTCCATGGTACTTTGTCACCACATAGACTGGCTCACAAATGGTACCCCCACTTCTTCCCATGTGCTGCCCTGGGTCACTCTCATTCACGATCGTTAATCTCAGCTGAGGGCCTTGGCTCTCAGTAGGTTTTCTTCATTTTACAGGATAGACGAGCTGGTGCCTGAAAAGAAATGTAACTTTTGAAAGGAATTGGCAGACACCAGGGGAGTTCAGAGGCAGCTGATAATCCAGTTATTCATGGTTATGAGGGAAAGGGTTGAATGAGAAATAGAAATGCACATGTAATCTCCAGGCCTCATGTTAATCAATCGCTCATGTTAATCAATCGTCTTCTCTTCCAAGATGGCTTTAACCAAGGTCAACAAACAGGCTGATTCATCACTTTCTTCAGAACTGACCTGAGTGTTTGGTACAAAAGAGATAATTTGCCAAGCCCTTTTTTTAATGAGTATCTAGAAGAACTGCAGTTTTTTTAAACTGTATTATTATTGCTGTTTTTGTTATTCATGCAGAGTAGTGTCATTTTCCTTGAGAAAGTGACAAAATGAGCTGCTTCTGCGGGTTGGTTTGTTCACTGTTGTCTTATCAGAGAACAACATATAGGATGGTGATTTTCTTTTTTTTTTAATTGGGAAAATGAAAAAAAAACTATTGAGATTCAGGCTTAGATCATGTTGAAATAAGGATCAGGAGCCAGGAGAATAAGGCTCAACTATAATTTGGGGGTGTAACTCAATCAGAGGGGAAGGAGTGATTAGCATCTTGAAGAGGGAAAGCCTGGTTAAAAGCAGCCCATGGCAAATTGCTGCCTTTGGCTATCTGATTAATGTCCGAGGTACAGTCTTTCTTGAGCCTAAGAACCCCCTGCTTATCTTATTAGTTGCTCAAATTGAACTTGATAAATAGCAATGCCTAAATCCAGTGCAAACTTTGGGAGATGGTGGTGCTTCTGACCTCAAGTTTTATACAGTGGGGTCCTGGGGAGCCCTGCAGACCGCTGCCACCAGTTGAGGGGCATCTTAAGCAAGCAAACGAGCAAGCAAGCTCAGTTGCTTCAGTCGTGTCCAGCTCTTTGAGACCCTATGGACGGTGGCCTGCCAGGCTCCTCTGTCCATGGGATTCTCCAGGGAAAGGATCTGATTGGGAAATAAAAGCCAAGCTGGACTCAGAGGTGAAGTGTGTGGCTCTCTAATTCTGTGTGAGTGCTCATTTGTGTCCAACTCTTTGTGAACCCATGGATGGTAGCCCACCTGGCTCCTCTGTCCTTGGAATTTTCCAGGCAAGAATACTGGAGCGGGTTGGCATTTCCTTCTCTAGGGGATTTTCCAGACCTGGGGATTGAACTGTGGCTCCTGTGTATCCTACACTGGCAGGTAGATTCTTTACCACTGAGCCACGAGTGAAGCCCACCGATGCCTTAAGTTGGTGCCTTAAGCTCTAGACCAGAGGTCCACAAGCATTTTCTAAGACAGAACTTTAGATGTCTGTTATAATGACTCAGAGGAGGGCATGGCAACCCATTCCGGTATTCTTGCCTGGAGAATCCCATAGACAGAGGAGCCTGGTGGACTACAGTCCATGGGATTGCAAAGAGTCTGCCACGACTGAAGTGACTTAGCACAGCACAGCACAATGACTCAACTCTGCTGCTGTAGTCTGAAAGCAGCTGTCAACAGTATATATCAATGAGTGGACATGGCTAGATTTGGTCAAGAGGCAACCTCTGCTTTAGACAGTGCTGAGAGCCAGAAGCCTCAGGTTCAAGTCCCAGCCTCTCCACCCTACAAGGGCATTCTTGGGCAAGACATGCAGACTCCCAGGACTCAGGTCCTTTACTTCTAAAAATAGGAATCACAGTGCTCCTCTCAAGAGATGGTGAGATGGTGAGAGCGTTTGTAAACTGTAGAGAACTGAACCTAATTTGGTTATTAGCATTTTGTTGCTGATGTGCAGTCATGGTCCAGGTCGCCAATGGTGGATGAAGCATGCATGTATATTTGGTAGAAAACGTTAGGTGCTGGCCAACCAGCTCTCCTGTCTGTAATTGCATGATGAAATTAGGAAAGTGCTATTTAATTTCAATTACGTTCATTTTCTTCGGGGATATGAGAGGAGTACCAGCCTCTCAAAGCTTCCCTTTCCCGCTATGAGAAATTTCTCAAGCAGCAATGCTTTCAGTCTAACCTGAATTGATCTCCATTCTGGAAATTGCAAATGAGCAAAATGACCGTGATGAATGGGGGCTCTGGAGAAACACAATGCTTGGGCTCAATGTCTCAGACTGGAGAAGGGAAACCTGGGGCCTTTATCGGGGAAGATGGGTGGTAAATGAATTGCCAAGTGGGAACTGGAGGATGGTTAGTGAATAAACCCATTGTGCTGAGCAATTATGCATCTCATTCAGATGCACTCGATTTTGGCCTTGATACTATGAGAATTGTCAGAGCAAATATGTGCAGACCTCAATTCTGAGGTTTGAAAAGGGGTCAGTGCATAATTGGCGGGAGAAGTAAAAGAAGGGAGATGGTTCAAACAATAGGTATTAAATGGCTATTGCAGCAAAGAAGACAGAGATGTAAAGAGTCAGACACTCTGATCACTCAAAACACAGTGCGTGTGGTCTTAGAGTCACATTCGGGCCACGTGGACAGTGCCTTTGGTGCTCTTAATAAGCCTTCTTGGGATCAAAGCAGTTTGCTCTATAGAAAGTTTGAAGAATGCTTGGGATGTGTTTGTTGAATGAATGAATGACTGGTGCTGGCCCCATGGTTGTCAAATAAGTGAATGAAGGCGGGAGGGAATGAATGAGCAAATTAATAAACCAACAATTTGTGTAAAATGAAGATGATAATAGTACCTGCCCGTATTGTAGGGTGGGAGGATTAAATGGGAGAATGTGTCTAAACCCCCAGCACAGTGCCTGACAGCAGCAGGCGCTCAATTCTAGCTGGTTCTGTTCCTACTTTCACCAGGTGTGTTGGTCTGCTTGGACAGCCATAACAAGACACCTCAGACTGGGAGACTTAAACAACAGATACTCATTTCTCAGTTCTGGAGGCTAGAAGTCCAGCGTTAAGGTGCAGGCAAGTTTGGTGTCTGGTGAGGTCCCTCTTCCTGCCATGCAGATAGCCACCTACTTGCCATACGGTCTTTTCAAATCTCTGGTGTGTCTTCTTCTAAGGTCATCAGTCCTGTTGGATTAGGGCCTCACCCTTACCTGATTTAAACTAATTATGTCCTTAAAATGGGAATAGGAAATGGCAACCCACTCCAGTATTGCCTGGAGAATCCTGTGAACAGAGGAGCCTGGCGGGCTACAGTCCATGGGGACACAGAGAGTTGGATCCGACAGAGCCACTGAGCACATTTCCTTGAAAGCCCTGTCTCCAATTACAGTCACACTGGGGAGCTGGATGGTTAGGCCCTCAATATATGAATTTGGGGAGGACACGATTCCGTATATTACATTCAGTAAAGAATCAAACCTTGCTTTTGCATTTAGAAGGCCTAACCTTGTCATTGAGCAGCTACACTGGAATAATCTTTTCCTGGGAAGAGAAGTTGGAGGTGCCCCAGTGTTCCAGAAAATGGGGTGAATTTCCGACAGCATACATCCTTCCCCATGGGGGTGTCTGTCTTGTGTTCTTTGAAGACCTTAGCAGTCAGCTTTTTACTTTCCATTGTTAGACAAATGGGCAACTCACTCAAGCTTTTTTTCTTAAAAAAAAAAAAAAAGAAAAAAAAGGCAAAATAACTGAACTCTGTCTCTAAGGCTTCCGTAAAACAGATGCCCTAGGAGAGGAGGTCAGCCTCATTGAAGCTGCTATTCTGTGTTAGCATGAGCACTAATAGGATCTCATTTCTTTCTCTATTTTCATTTTCATCTCCAAATCTGCCTGGAAGACAGTGCGAGCTCATTAATTTGAACTTGCTCGTTTGAAATGTGTAACGTTTCCTGCAAGTTCCCCGTGAAGTGGGATTCATGAAGCACATTAATTGTGTGAACATAATTAGCAAAGATGAGTGGTGCAGAGCAGGGAGGTACCTGGAGGTGATCCAGTCCTTTCCCTTGGTGATTTTTTCTTTTCAAATGTAGGAATGGAGACCCAGTGCATGGACCTGGCCCCTCCAGGCTCACCCAATGGTACCCTTCCCCCTTTCTTCAGGACCCCAGCCTATTCAAGGAGTCTTGTTTGTTTGTGAAAGACACAGGCACTTTACTATTGTGGGTTCCTTTTACTATGTGGACTTCATGTATTAAAAGTACATTTAAAAAAAAAAATATTCTGCATTTCAGGCTTTTCCACTAATTATGACTGGCCTTCTCCCAAGCTAGTTCGAGCTATTTTGGTGAGGTTTTATAGTTATTTAATAAGAAAAAATTTTTTTCAAAACCTCATAAAACCTTCTGTACAATTCATTCTAACCAACACTCCCTCTTACAATTATGTCACTAACAGCTTCTCTTTAAAAGGCCAGAACTTTTGTCTATTCATGTTAACCTTAAAAGCGGCATTCACCGAACCCCTGAGAAACAAGAAGTGTAATACTTTATAGGATTGGGGCAGAGCGAATTAAATAATGCACGTGAAGGGGTTCTGTACATTAGGGAAGCACAGTCAGATGCTTTATGTTTTCCTTAATTGCCATTTCTGCACTGGGCAGCCCCCCAAAGAGTGGTCAAAATGTGTCGGTGGATGTAAAGGCAGCGTTTCTGTGGGGATTCCCCAAGGAACGGGCTGTTTTTTCATGGGATTTGAAAAAAATAAATGAGACGCCTATTTATTCATCCACATCAAACTATGACTGCCACAAGGCCTGGAATGTTCTAGCCAGAACATCACCCTGTCCTCTCTCTGGAGTCAGACCTATTAAGGCACCAGACAGATTATTACGTGAATCCAGTTCAGAGCACTGGTGAGGTGGACACAAATGTGTTCCTTAGCCTTGGGACTTGAGGAAATCTTCGCACGGCCATGGCCAACCAGAGTGGAACACTCCCAGTATTTGGGTGGGGGGACTTCTAAATCTCTCCTTCTTGGGTATTTAAGGTTTCTTTAACTCCATTTTGGGATTGTGGAAGATGAAGGGTTGTTTTCTTATTCATAACACCAGCTCTATACTTGGTAGGGCTAAGGATGATGTGGTGGTGCTGATGGTGTAGCACTGGCAGTGGTAACAGCAGTGTTCAGTGCAGTGCAGTTCAGTTCAGTTCAGTCGCTCAGGCGTGTCTGACTCTTTGCGACCCCATGAATCGCAGCACGCCAGGCCTCCCTGTCCATCACCAACTCCTGGAGTTCACTGAGACTCATGTCCATCGAGTCGGTGATGCCATCCAGCCATCTCATCCTCTGTCGTCCCCTTCTCCTCCTGCCCCCAATCCCTCCCAGCATCAGGGTCTTTTCCAATGAGTCAACTCTTCGCATGAGGTGGCCAAAGTACTGGAGTTTCAGCTTCAGCATCAGTCCTTCCAATGAACACCCAGGACTGATCTCCCTTAGGATGGACAGGTTGGATCTCCTTGCAGTCCAAGGGACTCTCAAGAGTCTCCTCCAACACCACAGTTCAAAAGCATCAATTCTTCAGTGCTCAGCTTTCTTCACAGTCCAACTCTCACATCCATACATGACCACTGGAAAAACCATAGCCTTGATTAGACGGACCTTTGTTGGCAAGGTAATATCTCTGCTTTTGAATATGCTATCTAGGTTGGTCATAACTTTCCTTCCAAGGAGTAAGCGTCTTTTAATTTCATGGCTGCAATCACCATCTGCAGTGATTTTGGAGCCCCCCAAAATAAAGTCTGACACTGTTTCCACTGTTTCCCCATCTATTTCCCATGAAGTGATGGGACCAGATGCCATGATCTTCGTTTTCTGAATGTTGAGCTTTAAGCCAACTTTTTCACTCTCCACTTTCACTTTTATCAAGAGGCTTTTTAGTTCCTCTTCAGTTTCTGCCATAAGGGTGGTGTCATCTGCATATCTGAGGTTATTGATATTTCTCCCGGCAGCTTGTGCTTCTTCCAGTCCAGCGTTTCTCATGATGTACTCTGCATATAATTTAAATAAGCAGGGTGACAATATACAGCCTTGACGTACTCCATTTCCTATTTGGAACCAGTCTGTTGTTCCATGTCCAGTTCTAACAGTTGCTTCCTGACCTGCATACACGTTTCTCAAGAGGCAGGTCAGGTGGTCTGGTATTCCCATCTCTTTCAGAATTTTCCACAGTTTATTGTGATCCACACAGTCAAAGGCTTTGGCATAGTCAATAAAGCAGATTACTAATGTTCCTTGCACATTCACTGTGTACTAGGCACTCTTCTGGCACTTCACACACGTTATTTGAATCATCTCAACCCTATAGTGTAGAAACTCCATTTGACAGATGATGATGCCAAGGCTCAAAGAGGTTAACAAATTCACCTTAGGTCACACAGGTGGCAAGTGACAGCCATGAGAAGTTAACTGGTGCCCTTTCACTGCTGCCTGGCACAGTGCTCTGTCTCCATCTGCCAAGGCTCTTACAAGTCCCAGGACACATGCCACTCCCATTATGATGACTCAGAGGACTGGAAGCAGTGTGTATCAGGGCCCCAGCATTAAGCCTGAAGTCAGGAGAGAGGAGACGGTCTTTATCTTGCTTAATCCCAAATGTCCCATTTCTCCTGCATTTCCTTTGGGGGCCTTACCTTCAGTTGACAAGTGCTGACAGGTGGCCTCTCACCTCACAGAGCCCACTGACCACATGTGCCCAGACTATCTCTTTAGAGTTCGGTTTTTTGCATTCAAGAAAAGACAAAGGGCAAAAGATTTGTTTCCAGCTGCCAGGGTCACAATGTGAGCCTCTCCAAGCTTGCTGAGTTTGGAAGCATTTCCGTTTTCCTTCTCAGAAAGCAGTAATTTGACTTTGGGCTACTGGTGCTCAGTGAAGTGAGTTTCTGTTACCAAGGGTAACGTGGTGTTGAATTCCTCTGATGGAAGAGAATCAGCACCAGCTGTTGTGAGTAGCATCGTTTCAGTTGAGTTGGCCCCTCTCTCCCTCTTCAGTCTCGTGCCTGGCCCTTCTTTCCCTTCCTGCCCTATAGGACCTGGTTCAGTTCCTCGGCTGTATGTGCTTTTTTTCCTGCCACTGGGCCTTTGCACATGCTGTCCCCATTGCCTAGAAAGCTTTCTGCTCTCCTCACCTCTACTTGGTTGATTCCTGCTCAGCCCTGCTACTGCTGCTGCTAAGTCGCTTCAGTCGTGTCTAACTCTGTGCGACCCCATAGATGGCAGCCCACCAGGCTCTGCCATCCCTGGGATTCTCCAGGCAAGAACATTGGAGTGGGTTGCCATTTCCCTCTCCAATGCATTGCCTTCTAGGACCTGTTATATGTGCCCTTAGCTTCTTTACTTCTCTTTTAAGCCCTTTATCTATTGTGTGTATGTTAATCACTCAGTTGTGTCTGACTCTTTGGAACCCCATGGACTGTAGCCCACCAGGCTCCTCTGTCCATGGAATTCTCCAGGCAAGAATACTGGAGTGGGTTGCCATTCCCTTCTCCAGGGGATCTTCCTCAACCAGGGATTGAACCCAGGTCTCCTACATTGCAGGCAGATTCTTTACCATCTGAGCCACCTTTGTGATTAGTTTATTTTACTTTTGTTTTTTATGTGCCATCTTCCCTGTTGGATGCTAAGGTCCCTGCTGGCTGCCTCTGTGCCTGCTTTCTGGCTAGTGTAGTTCCTGAAACATGGTGGGTACTGGGTAGATGTGGTGAGGATGGGGCTCCTCAAGCTTAATAAGACTTGGGTCTTCCAATCAGTCTACCCAGTAACCCTTTTTCTATCCACCTCAAATCCCAGATCTGGAGTGGCACAAGGATAAGTGGCTAAGGTGAGAACCCTAGACTTGGGCTGTCCCGTTTTGTATCCGAGCCTTGCCTCTTGCTAGCTGTATTTTTCTGTTGCTGTGTGACAGATTACCACAAAGGTAGTGGTTTACAGCCCATACATTTATTATCCCAGTTTCCATGGTTCAGGAGTCTGGGCAGCGTTGGCTGGGTCCTCTGTGCTCAGGGTCTTACCAGGTTGCAGCCTAGTGTGGGCCAGGGCAATGGGCCATGGGAGGCTTGGATCCATGTCCAAACTCTCGTGGTTATTGGCAGAATCCAGTTTCTCTTAGCTGTAGAAATCACAGCAGCTTGGGTTTTCCAGACCAGCAGGAGAGTCTTGCTGAGTTTAGACAGAAATCTAAGCCCTCTTTAGAATGCTTCCCTGATGAGATCAGGCCCATCCAGGATCATTTCCATTTAGATTTGCACACCTGAACATCTGCAAAATCCCTTTGCCTTATAATGTAACATAATCGCAGAATTGATATCATATTCCCAGGTCCTTTCTACAGTCAAGGGGACAGGATTATACAGGGCAGGTATACACATTAGAATTCTGACTCCTGCTCTAGCTGTGTGGCCTTGAGTAAGTTGCTTAACCTCTCTGTGCCACTGTTGCCTTATCTATAAAGAATAATAGCAGTACCCAATTCACAGGGCTTGTTGTGAAGGTTAAATGAGCTAATTTATATTAAATGCTTAAAACAGTTCCTGGCAGGTGGTGAGTATTCAGTCAATGTTAGTTGTTACAATCATAAAGACGCTGCTAATCCTCAACCAAGCCAGTGGGATCTAAGTTTAGAAACACAACCCACCAACTGGCTGGAAAATGAAACCTGAGAAGCCAGGCTTGGGGGAAGGAAGGAAGAGTCTGGAGACTGTCAACAAGCTTGGTCAGTTGGCCATGTTGAAAGGGTTGACAGCTTCCACCCCACAGGGCAGACATGGGTGAAGGAGATGGAAAGCTTTATCAAGTTACTGAAGCAAATTAGATATACGTGGGTACATGCATCCCCGATTTTAGTTCCTTTTATTAAAACATCTCCTCTCAAGGCAAAAAGGAATTCTATCTCTCCAGAAAGATTAAAATCCCTCACATCAGGAGTTTTAGTTAAGACAGACATCCCAAATATGAAGAAATGAACGTCACTGGATGTTTGGGCAACTTTTGTAAGCAGCTGCACTCCCAAATTTAGGTCTGACCTAAAGGAAGGCTTTCTCCTAAAACAAGATCCCACTTGGTTCAGTTTAAACATCAGGGTCCCCCGTCACCCTGGTGAGACTCTCCGTTACATGAAGCGGTATTGTGCGATGTGGCTGGCAGGAGGCCGGTGTGGAAACCTGCTCTGTGATGCATGCATTTTGCTGGGTCGTGTTAAGCATTGATTTGTTGCTCCGTCTGGGATGCTGTTAACCAAATGTGGGCAGACGCAGCGAGGTGAGTCAATGAAGCAAGTTCACGGTGGCATATTTATGCATAGCGGCTGGCAGGGGGAGAAAGATGATGCAGCTCCTGTCTTCGGAAGGAAGTGGCTTCATTGAAATCCCTTTCAGTCGGGTCACCCAGGGCAAGTCATTCGCTCTTCTTTAGATCGTGTGCTTTACATCTGATAATACAACTCAAGTACTGTTGATGGTGGTGGACACTGTTGGCTCTCTGCCCAGGCCCCCTCGCATCCCCTTATGGTTTCCGGGCACCCATCCCCCAGCTTCTACGTGCTTTGTTTCCAATGGCTGCACCTGCGACTTGCTTCTGAGGCTGCATGTGGGTTCCTGGAGTTGCTTCCTCCCATACACAGAGATTCAGAACAGTCCAGAATCAGCCTCTTCCTGGGCAGCCCTTAGCCCGGCTCCATCACCTCATGTTGGGACAAAATCAGAAAAGTGAAGTTACACTCTCAAGCTTTCCATGTGATCCAGGTTAAGACTGGCATTAAGCCTGAAAGTACATCCTTGCTGGGCTTCTTCGACAGAGGATGAGATGGTTGGATAGCATCACCGATTCAACGGGCATGAACTTGGGCAAACGCCAGGAGATGGTGAGGGACAGAGAGGCCTTTTATGCTGCAGCCCATGGGGTTGTAAAGAGTCAGACACAACTTAGCAACTGAACAGCAATGAACATCCTACTCCCAAGACCAGTGATGTAATTTGCAAGTCCCTTTGTTAAAATATTATTAAAAATTTAGGATCTCAAGGTGGTGATAGCAGAGTGGTACATCCAGCATGAGACCCTTGTGATTGGCAGGTCTTGTGTGACTTCACAGGTAACATACCTGCAAAGCTGGCCCCTCCAGTTCCCTCTACTTTCCTAGGAGCATCCCTTATTAAGTCACTTGCGTGTGAATTCTTGTCTTATGCTCTGCTCAGGATGGATTTTAAGATGAATCCAGCACCAAGCTTTCACTTGAGGAGCCTAGGGAAGACAGATCATTGTATCATGCATCAGACCATGAGGCAAAGCCTGATCCTGGAGGTACCCACAGTGAGCAGTGTGGGGAAGAAAATGCTGTCTGTGAGCTAATGAGGACTCTTGGGCCCAGGTCAGGATTGTTTTATCTGTCCCAGGAACATACTGTGTGCCTGAAATGCTGGACAGACAGATCTGGGGTTGATGGTCTGAGGGAGGGAGGGCAGATGACTTTAGAAAGGAAGGCACACTGGGACGACCCAGAGGGATGGTGTGGGGAGGGAGGAGGGAGGGGAGGGTTCAGGATGGGGAACACATGTATACTAATTAAATAATTTTCTATTAAAGAAAAAAAAAAAAAACATAAAAAAAAAAAAAAAAGGAAGGCACAGCATGAGCAAAGGCCCAGAAGTGGGCCCTCTGTTTATTTAGCAGGTGCCCACTGTGTCTGTGTGCTCAGTGTAGAAGGTTTGAATTTTAAACAACCCAGTCCCTACCCCCAAGTTGCTTCTGAGAACTGCTTACAGCCAGCTCAGATTGAATTCTGTACAAGGGAAATGCTAAGCTGAAGTGAGCGAGAAGTACTAGATTTGAGAAGGAGTCTGGTGTAAGAAATTACCATTGGGCAATTCGAGTCCTAGAGATTCACATCAAAGACAATATTCTCTAACTGTGGAACTTCAGAAATTGACAAGCTGTCAGGATTCCTTTCAGGGGAGGAAAGGGGAAACTTCTGGATACCACTCCAGGTGATTGGTTCTCTAGTCTGTTAATCTGGTTCCCTAGGTCTGACTTATCAGTTGGGTCAGGTGTCAGTGTTAAATCCTTTTCAAGTTTGTTGGATTCTTATTTGAAACGACTCTAGGTCCCTCAGTTGCTTTCACCTGCATCCCAACCTGGGCTGGTGATGGTGCTCTGCAGACAACACCCAGGGAGCCTACAAATACCTGCTGGTTTCCCAGAACACTGAAGCCACTTGTGGACATTAAGGAGATTCCCACCCCTGCCACCTCCGGTCCCTCAAAGCCAGGAAATGCAGGCCCTGGCTGTGGTCCTCCCAGGGAGGGTTTGAAGGGGAGGTGGTGTTGCAATGCATGTGGTTCTGGGGGGCCCTGGGAAACTCTTCTTTATCATCGACTTTGTCAGGCGGAGGCCATCCCTCATTTTTCACCGCATGCCAATGGGCAGCCAGATGATAGCTCTTCCACTGGGAAAAAGGGCATAAATGCCATAGAAGCTGCTGGGCTTTGCCAGAAAGCAGGAGGAGGGAACTGTCTTCCGCTTTATGTTGTGCTGTCTTTCTGATGCTTGAAATATCTAGCTGTTCCAATGTGAACACCCAATGATCAAGGCTCATAATTCTTCCTTGGCAGTTGTCCCATTTGGGACAGTAACTCACAATTTCTTCACTGCCTTCTCTTAAGCAATTAAAAAAAGGCAGACATTATTCTTAGGGATATATATAATCAAATGATTTTTAATTACTTAGTGTGTTGGAAGAGGGAGAGAACAGTGAGGGGAAGAACCTTATGGTTTCTTCTCTTCCTCTGCTGTCTTAGATTTTTTTCTCCCCCCTGAGTCTTCAAAAGCATCCTTGAACAGGGCTCTGCACGACAGGGCCCCTGCCAGTTTCAGGCCATATCTAGGGTCCTATTTCTCAGGAGGTTTCTTCTAGTCCTTTGACACTCCAGCTGCCCCACACACCTGACTGTTCCTGCTGCCTGTAGCATCCTCCACAGTCTCAGATCCGTCATTAACACGGCTTCCTCAGAAAAGCCTTCTCTGGTTCCCTTATCATAAGCTCTCTCTGTGCCTTTTGCTTTTCTTTTTAGCACTTCATTCATTCAACAGATTTTTACTGAACACCTACTGTGTGGCAGGCTGTGTTCTAGGCACTAGTGACAGGTCATGAACAAAACAGACACAAACCCCTGTCCTCATGGAGCTTGTATATTCTAAACTCACTGAGGTTGTGATGACAAAGAGTTATTCAGCAATTGGTTTGGTGACGTGTCTTCCCCATTTGCCTGGAAATTGCATGAGGACAGAGCTACAGCTGTCTTGACCAAAGTCTCTGTCCCACCCAGTGCCGTGGATCTCATGGAATGCGGGGCAGCTTGTGATCGGAGGCTGCCATTCAGTCATCTCGGCTCCCCAAGGTGGTGATGTCTTCCTTTGGACTCCAGGCATCTTGGTGTGAAATTAGCTTCTCAGGACCATGAGAGGCAATGGTGAGGGAGGAGGAGTTGGCTGAGTCACAGTCTTCCAGGACCCTGGGGGCCCTCCTCTGTCCATTCTCTGTGATGTGCCCCACAAATCTTGCACCATTTCAAAATCTCTCTTCTATCCAGCTTCTGTGTAGTTTTACAACTTCATGGGGTCATTTTTTTTTTCATTTTGTTTTATTTTAAGTGTTATTTATGTATGTATTTTTGGCTTCTTTGGGCCTTTGTTGCAGCGCGGGCTTTTCTCTACTTGCGGAGAGCAGGGTCTAGTCTTTGTTGCAGTGTGCAGGCTTCTCATTGCCGTGGCTCCTCTGATTGTGGAGCACAGGCTCTCGGGTGCATGGGCTCTCAGGCTCTGAACATTTGTGGCTCATGGATTAGTAGCTCTGTGGAATGTGGGATTTTTCCGGGCTTGAATCTGTGTCTCCTGCACTGGCCGGTGGATTCTTTCCCACTGAGCCACTAGGGAAGCCCCAGGTCATTTTATTTTATGGTAGATCTTTATTTGCTGGGTGATTGTGGTGGTGGTGGTGGTTTAGTCGCTAAGTCATGTCCTACTCTTTGGCACCCCATGGACTGTAGCCTGCCAGGCTCCTCTGTCCATGGGATTCTCCAGGCAAGAATATTGGAGTGGGTTGCCATTTCCTTTTCCAGGGGATCTTCCTAACTTAGGAATCGAACCCAGGTCTCCTGCATTGCAGGCAGATTCTTTACTGACTAAGCTATGAAGGAAGCCCTGAGTGACTGTGAGAGACCCTTTACTTGCCTCGAGGCTACCTCATTCAGGTGTCACGAGGGTTCTCCTTGTTTTTTAGAGTTGGTCAGAAATGACTATTTTAGCACCTTAATTTGGAAATGCCCGTCCACTTCCTTCTAATCTGTCTTCAGTTCAGGCATTAACCTCTTAAAAGCCCTCTTGGAAATTTCAGTTGAAAAAATGGATCATTGCCTTCCTCAACAAGATGTATTTGCTCCATTTATCTCACGGGGTGATTCATTTGACCACTTGTCCATTATGCAGTCATTCATAAAGTGAGGGAAGAACGGAGGAAGGGAGGGAGCAGGGCCAGGACTGGCGGGAGACAGGCAAGGCTCTCAGATTGTGAAGGGAAGGCAGCACTGACTGTCAGGGCTGGGTAAGGGTAGAGCAAGTGCCAGTGGGCAGATCTGGTCCTGGGAGAGAGGGAGGGGGGAAAGGAGGGTATGTAGGTGTATGTGAGTAAAGGCATGAAGGCCCTTCTCCAGGGAGCAACTGCTGCTGCTGCTGCTGCTGCTAAGTTGCTTCAGTCATGTCCGACTCTGTGCGACCCCATAGACAGCAGCCCACCAGGCTCCCCCGTCCCTGGGATTCTCCAGGCAAGAACACTGGAGTGGGTCTAGTGAGCAGCAGTAGATGTGAAATCCTGCCCTGTCTCTATCGCCAGCTCCACCCCCTTGTAAATTTCATTGATCACAAAAGCCTTTCATTAGGTGATCCGCACGCCAGATGTGAGCCCAGGGTAACATGCTGAGGGGCCTTAACACAGCTTTCCCTGATCCCCTCACTATGTCTGTACTTTGTATGTAGCCAAAGCCTGCGAAAGACAAGGTGGAGAGGGGAGAGGGCCAGAATCTCCTCTTTTTCAGAAATAAAAAGTATAATACATACTTCCATTTAAATTATCATTTCCAGATGGCAAATGCTACCTGGTCATCTAGTGGCACACGTGCAAGGCTTCTAATCTTTTAATATATGCCCAGGCTCTTAGAAGGACCGTAATTGCCAGTTGTCTTACAAGCAATCATCTCATCATAGAGGGAACTGGGAAGAGAGTTCAGGAGCCAAACATCAGCATGAACACCTGGCATATCCAATTCAGCTGGATAATGTCTTCGAACCAGACCAAAAATGACCTTGTGGACAGCTCCGCGTTTCCAGACATTTGGTGGGTTGATAGTCGTAGGACCGTCTGTGGCCACATCTGCTGTCACAGCCCTCATCTGAGTGTTGTGAATCCCCATTTCTCACTTCTAATCGGGGAAGAGTGCATCAGCACTGCTTCATCTGAAGAAGTGAAATAGGGAGCCCAGTGGTTGCAGATGTGGGGCATGGCCCAGGAGTCACTAGTGGAGAAGCAGCTGCTGCTGATCAAGTCCTCTGTGTTCATCAGCTCCCTGGGCAACACATGACACAGCCTGGGTGACCATCATTCCCATTTGGCCCTGTGGTGGCTTTCTTTCCAGGCAGGATGGGCTGGACCAAGCACAGTTTCATAACAGTAATAATAATACAGCTGACACTTACTGTGGATTATGTGCTAAGAGCCTTATATCAAGTTCTAGTATGGGTTGTAACCACGATCACTCCCATTTTATAGATGTAGTCACTGAGGTCAAGGGAGCTTTGTGACTGATCTGGGGTTGTAGCATAGATTTGTCAGCATCCAAATCCAGGTCGTTGGCCCTCCTATATCCTCATTTTTGTGTTCAATGTTCTCAATGTTGACTTCTCCACCCAGTCCTGCCACCTTGTACTTTGACCAGACTGAGTTAATCTCTGGCTCCCAGAAACATCACGGGGCACCTGTTCCTTTCCGGAGGACAGTGGAGGTCTGGAGAGGAGAGGCTGAACCAGCGGAACATCCTGGGTCTCAGCCCTTTGCACAATTCTGTACTTTTGTTCTCTGTGTTTTCTCTGCCACCTTAAGGTGCTTCTCTAAAAGTCCTTGGCCCCTTGAGCATGCTCCAGAATTCTTTATCTCTGTGTTATCTTTTATGGCCAATTCAGTTAAAGAGATAAGAAGGAACATCTTGTTTCCTTCCCTAACACTTGTTCTTTATGTGCTATCTATTCATTAGTGGCATGGTATAGTGCAGAAGAATCTTATGAATATGAATCTTGGCTCTGCTATTTACCAACTGTGTGACCTTGAGCAAGTCACTTAACCTCTCTGTGCTTCAGTTTCTTCATCTGTAAAATGATGGTGATGTTAGCAACAGATGTGGAATGAGGATCAACTACATGCCTAGATGTGAACTACCATGCTCCCTAATATGGAGAAGGCAATGGCACCCCACTCCAGTACTCTTGCCTGGAAAATCCCATGGATGGAGGAGTCTGGTGGGCTGCAGTCCATGGGGTTGCTAAGAGTCGGACACGACTGAGAGACTTCACTTTCACTTTTCACTTTCCTGCATTGGAGAAGGAAATGGCAACCCACTCCAGTATTCTTGCCTGGAGAATCCCAGGGACGGGGGAGCCTGGTGGGCTGCCGTCTATGGGGTCGCACAGAGTTGGACACGACTGAAGCGACTTAGCAGCAGCAGCAGCAGCTCCCTAATAAAAGTGGGATGGGAAAGGATGATCAGCACCCAATTGCTGCTCAAATTACCAGCACCTACCATGCTCACAATAAAGGGAACTCTCTGGGCACAGGGTGGTTGAAATGGGGTGGAGCGTGGTGCAAAGGTAGGGTTGTGGTAACACAGAAAACCAGCTGACATGTCTGCCTAGAATCACCTTCTATCAACCTGGTCAGGGAAAGAGCGGTGGGAATTTCTCTCCAGTGCCTCTTCCTGTGTCGCTTTGGTGAAAATCTCCAGTTAATATGTGAGAGAAGAGTTTCTTTATTTGCCCAGGTCCAGGTCCTACAAGTCTTCTTGTTTGTAACATTATTTTCTTTAGGTTTCATCTTTTTTCCTCCCTTTCTTCTAAAACCAGAAAGATATCAGCAGCAGTCTTCAAAGAGTGGTGACTTTGAGTTTAGCAAATCCCAAATATCAACGGTAGGCACAGATCCAAAGAGCTGTGCACAAGCCTTTTCTCCTGGCACTCAAGCTGAGCATGTCTTTTCTAGAAATGTCAGTCTAGGAGTGGAAAGCTTGAAAATGTCAGTGTAAAGTGCATTTCCTGGTCTTGTTACTCTAGATTCACCTTGCTTTGTGACTTTTAGGGACTGGGGTTTGCAGAGTTACATTTGGCTTCCCATGACCTTTGTTAGAATTTTATGCCATCCTGGGACCACTGGGACGTGTGGCAATAACTTCTGATTAATGCACGATGAGATATAGGTTTGGAGTCTCATATCCCATATTGCTATTTTTGGTATCAGTTGACATGGTTTGAACTATAATCGGACATACTTGTATATTACAGATTGAAAATTAATATGACAATATTTTAAAGCAGTTGGTCATAGCATAGAGATTGTCCATGAATGTTCATAGCATTATTGATAAAGTCTGTAGACTGGACACAACACAAATGTCCACAGACTTGTGAAAGGATATATAAAATATGGTATATCCATGCAATGGAGTACTACTCTGCAATGTAAAAGCAGCAACTACTGATATGTGCAATAAGAAGGATGAATCTCAATAACATGCCAAGTGAAGGAAGCCAGACTCAAAAGATTGTGAACTAATTCCATTTCTATGAAATTCTAGAAGAAGGAAAGCAATGGTAATAACAGATCAGTTATTGCCTAGAGCTGAGGTGGGGCAATGATTGACTGCAAGGGGCAGGAGGGAAACTTCTGGGGATTGATGGGGTGATTTTAAAATTTGGATATGCAGTTTAAATTTTGTAGTTGCAGTTATTAATGTACTTTGCATTCACTGAAACATCAATCTGTATACTTTAAATGAGCAAAATTTATTGTGTGTAAATTATAGCTCAATAAATTGGTCAAGATTTTTAAATGGCAAGACAGTATAGTTGGAATAAGCAGCATGACCTAAAAATTAACAGAGGACACACGGTACACAAAAAGTGAGCCCTAATGTGCACTAGACATTAGTTAATAATAATGTATCAATACTAGCTTCTTAATCATAACACAGGTACCACACCCATGAAAGATACTGATAGTAGGAGAAGCTAGGGGTGTAGAGAGAAGGGGTAATTGAGAACTTTCTGTACTTTGTATTCTACTTTTTCTACAAATCCACAATGGCTCAAAACCTCCCCATCTATTAATTTAATAAAAACCAAAACAAAACAGTGGGTTGACTCTACTCACCTTCACACTGGCAAAAATGAAAAGATGGATGCATTCTCTTTGGTGCTGGCCAGGGCACTCAACTGCTGGAGGGCATGTTAGCAATAGGTGACAAAAAAGTTTGTAATCCCCTAAGCTGGCTTATGCTACTTCTAGAAGTTTGTCTTAAAGCAGTGGTTCTCAGCTGGCTAGTGTCTGGACACATTTTCAGTTGTCACTGGGGAGATGCCACTGGCATCTAACAAGTAGAGGCACCTAAAAGGTACAGGTGGATGCTGCTAAAGATCCTGCCCTGTACAGAACAACCCCCGACAACAGAGGGTTATCTAGTCCCAGATATCATTAGTGCTGCTGCTGAGAAACTCAGTTGGGAAAGTGGACAGGACATAGGTCTCATCTCAGTGGTGTTCATAGTAGTGAAAAATTAGAAATAACCAAAACATCACTTGGGAGAGGTTAGTTAAATAAAAGATAATGTATTCATACTGTGGAAATCTGTGCAGCCTTAAGAACAACAGTGTAGACCTATGATTTTAATATCACACAAGTGTTCATGAGACATTGTAAATGAGAAAAGATTACAAAGCAACATACAGAGAATAATTCTGTTATTGTTAAGATGGAGAACGTATCTGTGCTTTTCTTAAGACATCTGGGAAGATACCTACCAAAATCTCAAACCTGTGTCTGGGTGGTTGGAATATAGGTGCTTTTGACCTTTGGAAATTATTTTTGATATTTAGAATTAAAAAAAAATGAACAGTAGATTATTTTTGTAATTAAAACAATAAAAACAAAAGTACATTTTTTAATTAAAAAATTGTGCAGCTGGAAATGTAGTCAAGTAAATTTTCAGTGTTGTTGGAGCAAATGTCATTGCTCCTCAGCCCTGTTGCAGAAATAAGGAAGCAAGAGGGTTACCTGAGTCAGTAGTGGAGATGAGGTTATGCCCTATGGTTTCTAAATCCGTCCTTCTCCTGCTCGACCATAGTAGGGTCTCAGCCATAGTGCATGGTAAGGTAGGATTGTCAGTAATACATTAGATTTTCTTCATTATGTCTTTTAAAGAACCCTAACACATGCAGGTGATTTCCATTTTGAGAATTTAGAGAACATTCCAAGAATTTCTACTGATACACACAAAAAAGTTTTCAGTATTTGCTAATGACACGTGGAGAGTTTTTTCTTATTTGGAAAATTCTGTTGTCTGGAATAGCCCATTCTAGGTCAGGGATGGCATTGTGAGTTGTGCTGAAGAGTCGGGTTTGAGTCTCTTAAATGTGTTTACTGGCTCCCAAGAAGCAAAGGCTTTGCTGTTCCAACCTGGGACGAGCAAGGAGCACATCACAACATTTCCTGGCTGTCATCTTACAATCTGATAGTCATACCTTGTTCCTCTGGTACCAAGGAGAAGCAGTTTGGGTTTCCTTATTTCCCCTGGAGTTTGTGAATGCAGTTAGCAAGGAAGGGGACCCCTTAGGTGTCCTCAACTTGGCCACCTGCTAGTGGACGAGTAGAATCTGGTGTTTTTGAAGGGTTTCTGCATGGGGACTGTCTGGTGTAATTTGGAATGACCCACAGAGTGGAGAACTGCTTTGTCTGAAGGAGAAGGCTTCCTCTCCCTGATCACAGCCCATACAATGCTGGGAGGCTGGTGGGAAATGAGTCCTGCAGCTTCCACCTGACACTCACCAGAACAGATACTTCTGAGTATCTGTTCAGAGAAGTTTCCAGACATCCCCAGCATGGTACACACACACACACACACACACACACACACACACACCCTCTAACACACCTGGGCGTGCACACACACACACCCCCTCTAACACACCTGGGCACTTCCTGCATCCTCCTGCTGCATTTTTTCTCAGACTGACTTTTGACTCTCCACCTCTTAAAATTACATGCTACAGCGTCCCCAAATATCACCCTACCCAAATATCACCCTCCCACCGAATCTTTCCTCCATTACCTTTTAAATGCTTTTTTCTTGGTTCCATCCTTCATCAAGGGCAGATTCTATTCCCGCCTCCAGTGTCTAACGGGTAGCCAGTCATCTCCCTTCAACGGCAGAGCGACTTCACGTACCTGCCAAAAAGGCACACCTGTATCCCAGCCAGCATCCAGGCATCTGGCAAGTCAGTCTGCCTTCCTTCTGGAGGAGTGTTCCTGCTTCCTATTTTAAAGACCCCCGGGGCAGCTTTGGGGAACAGAGGAAAGGGCCCCAGGCTTGGGGTCTGGGTTCAAGTCCTGGTTCAAGTCTGGCAGCAAACAACTTAACCTTGCTCTTGTCACTGTGGTACCCCAACAGTGATTCTGTCTCCAGGGGAGGCTGTAGGACTGGCCAGTTTGGGTAGGGGAAAAACATCGAGGATCCCTAACTCAGGACCTTGCCTTGAAAGTGGGATTCAGGCTAGACCCCCTGGGCACCTGAGTCAGGGAGACAGTCAGGAGTCAGAGCTGGGAGGAGTTTATGGCAGAGGCTGGGCTGGGTACTGGAGTAGCCCTTGGCTTATCTGCGTGATGGCAGGTTTATCATATTCGATACTTCCCAGTGAATAACAGTAGTTAACTGCAGTTTGAGTGCACTCACAGTGTGTCTGGCATTTGCCACAATCCTCTGAGACAGCTGCTCTGATTATCGTCCCCATCATACAGGTGGGGAAACTGAGGCTCAGAGAAGTGAAAGAACTTGCCTAGCACAGAGCCAGGGGCCAGGCCAGGACTCGAGCTCAGGGCCTCCCGGGCTTCTGCTTTGGGAGAGGTGTTAGTGTTGGAAACTCAGCCCGAGTTGGCAGAGGAGTGACCACAGGTGGGGGTGGGCATCATGCGTGTCTTTGCTTTGGCCTCTCCCAAGTTTGCTGTCTGTCTGCCTGACTTCTGGAGGGCACCCCAAACCCTGCTTTCCCCCAACTGGGCCTGACCACCAAGGTCCCCCAGCCCTTCACTCTCTCCTCCTCCAGGCTTTGCTGAGGACTAGTCCTTCATCCCATTAGACGAGCCAAGACAAGATTAGGGCTTTATTAAAAGGAAATTAAACTAGGAAATGAAAGGATAAACAAATCCCCAAGCAGAAAGAGCAGCAGCAGAGCAGATGAGTCTCCAGGCCCAGCTCTTTATCCTCGGGGGTGGACACCTACACACACACAGGTGTGGCTTCCATCAGGCGTTGTTCCCCTCCTGTCTCCCTGGCCCTTGCCAACTCTGCAGGTCGGCCGTGGTCAAGCTGGTTGTGGCGCTTGCAGCAGACGTGATTCTCCATGGACCTCAGCGTGGGGCCATGGTCTCCAGTACCTTGCTCACAGTGATGTCTCTTTTCGGCCTGTTCCTGACTCTCATGTAGAGAGCTGCCAGGTCAGCCAGCTGCTCCCTGGGGAATGGTCCCAACTGATGGCTTCTGTATGTCTTATGGCCTCTGTGGGGAGAAGCTGCATTTCATACTCCTTTATCCCACTTCCCAGGGCCTTCGGTGGCCCACTCTGCCCATCTCTTTAGCATCACTGCCCTTCCTCTCTTCTGCCCCGCTGTAGTTTCTCTGTTGGCCCAACTTCTAAAGGCCCCCACCTGTGCTCTCCTCTGCCGGCCTCTTCCTCCTTGCCCGCTCTTTTTTTGGCTGGTGTGTGAGGGCTCAGTTGTGTCTGACTCTTTGGGACCCCACGGACTGCAGCCTGCCAGGCTCCTCTGTCCATGGGATTTTTCAGGCAAGATGACTAGAGTGGGTTGTCACTACTTTTTCTTTAGACCTGGTCTTAAATGTCTGTCTATCAAGAAGGCTTTCTTCCCTGACCTCCCTGAGCTAGTTTCCCCTTGAGATCCTTCATTACATTCATCGTAGTGCCAATTAGGGATTGCTTTAATGCTTGTCTCTTCTCCAGAGCTCCTTGAAGGACCCATCCAGCCTTGGCCCACTCCCATCCACTGATTCCCTGAGTCTTAAGTTCCTGGCGAATGCTATTTAGCCATTCATCTATTTACCACCGCTAGAATATATTTCTTGAGTATCTACTGTGTGCTGGTTACCGTGCTAGGGGCAAGAATATAGTAATGAACATGACAGAGTGCCCACTGTCGCATGGAGTGCTGCTTATGTTTAGAAACCTCTGTTTATTCTCACTGAGGCATTTTGAACAAGGAGAGTTCAACTAGTGGACCAGATATCTCGGGTAGAGGTGAGCTCCCCCTCACAGGAAGCATTCAAGGAGAACCTGAGTGACCCTTTGTCATGCTGCTGCAAGTAGAGCTTCTTGAAGATCCCTTTCACCTCCAAACTTCCTTGAAGGACACCACAGGCTGGGTGCTGTTGGGTAGATGTCAAACCACAGCTAGGCTAGACCTACAGGGAGGAGAAAAATGGAAGGGATCAGGAAAAGTGCCCAGGCAGCCTGTAAGGTGCACATTGTCTTCGCGTTTTCCTGGTGTCAGTAAACAGACTCCTCTTGAAAGCTGGAGCCGTGCATTTTCAGTTTATGTAAAATAAATTTCCATTAAAAAGTACACTGGGAAAGCTGTATTTTGAAAGTACACTTTTTAAAAAGCAGAGTATCAAAAGCGAGCATTTCAGAAAACACAAAAAGACTTGAAGAAAATTGAAAGGACTCTAATTCATCTACCCAAAGATAGTAGACATTTACATTATCTTCTTCCAGTCTTTTTTTGATGAATATATAAACAAACATGGGATGACAACTTGTATCTTGTCGTTTTCATTTAGTAGATTGTGAACATTTTTTGAAGTGAAGTCGCTCAGTCATGTCCGACTCTTTGCGACCCTGTGGACTGTAGCCCACCAGGCTCCCCCATCCATGGGATTCTCCAGGCAAGAACCCTGGAGTGGGTTGCCATTTCCTTCTCCAGGGGATCTTTCCGACCCAGGGATCAAACCCAGGTCTCCCACATTGCAGGCAGACACGTTAACCTCTGAGCCTCCAGGGAAGCCCACTAAATATTGTTCCAAAATAAGATTTTTACATAATACGTGATGTTTCCATTGATCTGTTATCTACTGAAATCACCCCCAAAGTTTAGGAGCTTAAAAAACAATAATAACCATTATCTCTTACAGTTTCTGTGGGTCAGAAACTTGAGAATGGCTTGGCTGGGGAGTTCTGGTTTGGGGTCTCTGGTGTGGTTGCAGTCAGGCATTGGCTGGGCCTGCAGTCATCTGAGGGCTGGACTGGAGCACCTGCTGCCGAGGTGGTTCACTCTCATGCTGGCAGGTGTGGTTTTCTCACGGCCTTTCCACTGGACTGCTTGTTGCTGTTGTTCGGTCACTCAGTCATGTCTTACTCTCTCTGACTGTATGGACTTCAGCACGCCAGGCTTCCCTGTCCTTCACTATCTCCTGGAGTTTACTCCAACTCGTGTCCGTTGAGTCGGTGATGCCATCCAACCATCTCATCCTCTGTCGTCCCCTTCTCCTCCTGCCTTCAGTCTTTCCTAGCATCAGGGTCCTCTCCAAAGAGTCGGCTCTTCTTATCAGGTGGCCAAAGTATTGGAGCTTCAGCTTCAGGATTAGTCCTTCCAATGAATATTCAGGGTTGATTTCCTTTAGGATTGGCTGGTTGGATCTCCTTTCAGTCCAAGAGACCTTCAGGGGTCTTCTCCAGGATCACAGTTTGAAAGCATCAATTCTTCAGTGCTCAGACTTCTTTATGGTTCAACTCTCCCATCTGTACATGGGTACTGGAAAAACCACAGCTTTAAATATACGGATTTTTGTTGGCAAAGTGATGTCTCTGCTTTTTAATATGCTGTCTAGGTTTGTCATAGCTTTTCTTCCAAGGAACAAGCATCTTTTAATTTCATGGCTACAGACACTGTCTGCAGTGATTTTGGAGCCCAAGAAAATAAAGTCTGTCAGTGTTTCCATTTTCCCCCATCTGTTTGCCATGAAGTGGTTGGGTGTCCTCAAAGCATGGCCCCTGCCTTTCCCCAGAGTGAGAATGAGCCAGGCAGAAGCTGTGTCTTGTCTGTGACCCCCCTTGGAGGTCACACAGTGTCATTTGGGCAGTATTCCCTTTGTCCTACAGGTCAGCCCTGTTGTGTTGGCGAATCTTTGGGGACACCAGCAGGCTAACTACCGCATCATCCTATTTCTCTAACCTCCACTTACTTGACCAGTCCCCTATTGCCGGACATCTACATGGCTTCCACTCTTGCTATTGTATGGAACAAGCTTCAGGCGCCTGCTGTTACACAAGTGTCCCGTCTGTATTTGGTTTCACTTTGTCAGGATCTCAAAGTCATTTGAAACCGTACTCAAAGTTGGGCCCCCTTTGGACCACTCCCTTTAAGCACTGACAAGATGATGGTCTTCTGAGGGGACTGCCAAGGTAATTCAGTGAATTATCAGGGTCTGGCAGGAAACCGAATTCAGCTCAGACTCTAATAAAGAAAGTACTTCTAGAGATGTGAGTTGGGGAGGAAGCTAATAAAATTTGAGGCACCCTGAGACAGGCCACTAGAGATAAGCCACTGTCAGCCTGAGCCCTGAAGGGACGGGGCCACACAGCTGCTGGAACTGCAGGGCAAGCTGGGAGAATGTACCCTAATCTCTCCTCTCTGTCCCTTCTCCAGACTTGGTCTCTCTCTCTTTGTGTCTCTCTTTCTCCTTCTTCTGGTTCCTCCTATTGGCCAAATGGAAACAGAGGTCAACCAATAGCCAGTATGGGGCCCGGTTGATGCGGTCCACAGGGTCAGCCTCTGGTGAGGAGAGAAGCATGGGGAATGGATGGGAGGGTGGAGAGAACAGGGAACAAAGAATAACCAACACCGTTAGTATTTTTGAAACATCGATGAGTACAGAACCATGTATCAGAACAGAGGTAACTAACCCTGCCATAGTGTAGATGTGGGGCAATTTTATTATTATTCATAATCATAACAGCAGTTTAGCCATAATGTGTTAAGTATTTTCCATGTCCAGGGCAGTGTGTTACATCACAGGGCATTTTACACATACTATTTCTAATCTTTATAGCCAATCTGTTGGGCACATGTTATTATGAGCCTTTTTCAGGCAAGGAAAAATGGGCTTGGAAAGGCTCAAGATCCTGCCTGAGGTTGCAAAATTAGTAACAGAGCTAGGATTGGGCTCCAGTCTGTTTTATTCTAAACTCCAAATGCCTTCTTCTAAGGCAGCCTATACCAGCCTCATGGGGTGGACCGATGTGGTTTCTGCAAAAAGCCTTCAGTGGCTTCTTCTAAAACAGAGTGATACTTTTTTTTTTTTTAAGAGTAAATCTTTTAACACACCATCTCATCTGGACAGCTGCCCAGGAGTTAGAGAGTATCGTGTGTTTGTCAAATTATGAGTTTTGTGCCAGCGCATATAAAGTAGTCAGGAAGGAAAAAAGGAAAGATCCCCCTTGGAATAATGGAATGAGGAACACAGTGCTCAGTGTGGGGAGCTGACATTCTAGAGGTCACCTTCCAGATCTTAGTAAATTATTGTACCGAGTCTGCTGCTCATGGGCCAGGCATGCCAGCATCCCCTGAAAACAGCGTCCTGGCAGCCCTGGGCACCCACGAGGCACTTGGTCATTTACTTGATTCTAGAAGGAAATTTCCCCAATGCTTCAGATGGATGGGTGTGAAGAGGGTTGGAAGGAAGAGGAGTTGAGGTAAGGGGAGAGAGATACAATGTCAAGACATTAATTTTGCACTCAGCATTTTGCAATGAAAAGTCAAAATGTTTTGTGGATATGTGATCCGTTTTCTGGATATGTGATCAAAAAAAATTCTGTACTGGACATATGATGCAAAAAATTCAGGAACTTCCTTGGTGTGTTTTCATCTATGTCCTTTGGATTCTTCCCACGAAGGGAGGATGGCTGTGGTGACGTGGTGATTGGGAGGTCACCTAAGTGAAAGTGCTATCCAGCATCACATCATCAGATTCATTTCTAAATTAACTTAAAGCTCTGTGCTTGTTGCTAATTTGCATAAAAAATAATACTGAATGTAGGAGCCCTGGTTTACAACTTGGTGTCTATTCATGGGAAAATGATCTGTGAGTTCATGCTGAAAAAGTTCAACATCAGCCAAGAATGTGACACCCTGGGTAGTTTGGTTTGAACTGGAGGATGTTCGGGTACATATAATTTAATTAACACTGATTGAACATTTCCTCTGTTCAAGGCCCTGTGCTTTTCATCATCTCCGCTCAATAGTGCCGCCTCCCACCCCCACCAGTATTTTTGAGAAGGGAAACACTTTCAACAAAAATTTGAACTTGGAATCTCAGATAAAGAGAATGGATGGTTCCAGTTTGGGGTGGAATGGGAGAAGCCTGGGCCCCTCACCCTCACCCAGACTTTTTGCTGTGAACCGGTCCTGTGCAGGCTTCCCTGGCCTCGCCCCACTCCCTGGTCCCTGCTTTGTGTAGGTGGGAGAACTGACCAGAAGTCCCCAACCCAAAGCCCTTCTGGGGGGTTTTAAAGATAAATCCAGAGGCCATGACTGCCAGCCCAGTGGCCTTAGGTCTTTTATTGTTCTCTGCTCCGTATTTAAAAAACAAAAACAAACACAACTTGTTCTCTCTATTGCCTTTGACTCCTCCCAATTCCAGTTCTTACTAACTTGACCTAGTTTCTTAGGCATTGGTTTCTTGCTTCCAGAATAGTTGTTTTGGGCGTTGGGGTGGGGGTGGTATTTCCACTCTTCCTTTATCTAATACAAAACTGATCTCTGTCTTTCTCTTTCTCTCTGTCTCCCCACCCTGCATCCTTCATCCCTCTATCTCTTACAACCCCTGTTTTCTGGATTTAATGATTAGATGACCTTAGACAAGGGTGCTAATTTCCCTAAGCCTCCATTTCTTCTTAGAATTTTTATTGGAGTTTAGTCGCTTTACAATGTTATGTTAGTTTCTGCTGTACAGCAAAGTGAATCAGTGTAGGGATAAGCGTGCCCGCTTAGCTGGGCTGTGAAGCATAAAGGAAGTGTGGCTGAGCCCAGCACAATGCCGGGTCTCCTCCTTCCTACCTGTCCAACTCTGAGAGATTCACGAAAAACGCAGGGGTTGCTGTGTTTTGGGATTTGTGTGTGTTTTTAAAACAGTTGTTTACGTTTTTGGTGCAATCAAACTTGCAGTTTGATTGACAGGAGAAAAATAACCTAAATCAACTCAAACCGGCACTGGGCAATGACAGTAATTGTCGACAGCAGGATAATTGATCTAATTAGATAAACGAAACAGCCTGCTGGGGAGCCATGCCTGTCCGCCCCTGCAGGCAGCAGTTGACGCCGGGTCCCATGTCCCGGGTGACTGCAAGAGGACTAGAATGCCCAGACAGGTGAGGGGGCTGCACGGAGGGTAGCATGCCTGACCACAGTAGGAAACAGTGCCAGCAGCCAGCAGGCCATCACTTCTGTGCATCCTGCTGCGTTGTCTCTGGAGAACAGAGCAACCATTCAGAATAATTTACAAAACACTTTACGACTGCCCGTTCACTGTTGACTCGCTCAGTCCTGGTGAGGAAACTGTTAAATTCCTGAGACCTGAGACAGAGGCATCATTTACAAACCCAGTCTGGGAAGACCCACCCTCTCCATCTTGGGAGCCTTGATATGGCTCCCAGGTGAAAGTGAGGCTGCGAGTTGGTGAGTCTTGTTTGTTTTGATCCCGAACTGTATTCCTCTCCAGAAGCAGGTACAGAGGGCCAGAGGGTGCTCATGTGTACTGGGGGATGCAAAGGTGAGCTAGAAGACAAAGTTTCTGGCTTCGTGCAGGGAGTTTTTTAAAGACCATGGCCAGAAATGTAAAGGGAGAATGCTCTGGCTGCCCGCAGCACCGGACAAATTATTGGACAAATAACCACACTCAGAATCCTCCAGGCTTATCCTAACACTTGGTGGGACCCAAAGAATTTTCCTCTAGCTCCTCCCTGAAGAGAGGAGTGTTGAGAGAAGCTGCTTGGTTGTCAGAACAGGGTGGTGAGACTAACAGCAAGGTGCCCGTAGGCTCAGTGGGAAATGGCCCAGGACACATTGCTGAAGCTGAGTGAGTGGCACAGGGTCCCTTCTAGAATACTGGTGAACTTGATAACCATACAGACCCTCCATCCTTGCTTTCTATTCATCTCCAGTGCCAACTACCCCTAGATAGGACCTCCTCATCAGATCACCAGGCCCTCCTTCCCAATCATAGCACGTTCCTCTACCCCATCCCCGCCCCGCTATGAGGACTGAGTGAAATCAATGTGAAATATTTGGCACGATGGCAAATAAGGAACATGCCATTAGCTGTCATTTCTCTTTTGGCGTTTGCCTACTAACATGTGTGTTTTGGGTGTTTCTCTCTTAGTCCTTCATGAAATTCTGGGAAGTGCTCAGAAACTGAGGCGAGAGGCCTGCATTCATGCCCAGTAACAGTTGATGGACATGGCAGGGGGCTTTGTGGAGTCAACAGGGAAGGTTTCTGCCTACAACTGTGGGTGATGGAGGGGTGAGTGTCTTTGTATAGCTCAGAGCAGACTTCCAGCTGCTCAACACAAATCCCCCCAACCTTGGAGCAGAGAGCAAGCAGGTATTGCCAATTGGTAGCAAGTTAATACAAAAATTTCAGTGTTTCTGATACATGAGAATTCTTTGCAAAAAGACTACATACTGGGAAAGACCCATGGGTATTGCCTGATTGAACTTTATCTTTTTTTTTCTTAATTGATGAAGAAAGGAAGCAAGTATGGTTCAGGAAAATTAAATGAGTTTACGTAGGGCCGCAAAGCTTATAAAGCAGCGATCCCCTGGTCCCTTTTTGGCACCAGGGACCGGTTTCATGGAATATAGTTTTTCCATGGACTGGCATTGGGTGGGGGGATTTACTTTCAGAATTATTCAAGCACATCACATTTATTATACATTTTATTTCAATTATTATTAGATCAGCTCCACCTCAGATCATCAGGCATTAGATCCCAGAGGTTGGGGACCCCTGTTGTAATGCTTATGGAGCCCAGTCTCAGCCTTGGGTCTCTGCTCAGTCACTCAGGCCCTGAGCTACCTCGCTGATTTGTTTTGCCAGTTACATAACCGTCTAGTGGGATCACATTCCCTGTGCTAGGAAGCATCCATAATTCACAATGTGCAAGTCTTTCTCATCTCTGGGAGAAAAAACAAAAAGAATAAACTTTGAAAGTTTCACATCCTTCACCTTACATGACCGTTTGCATTTTATGCTATATGTTCAGTTATCTGCATTTTCTAACAAGGCTCACTACGTTTAGCTAAGTCTCGTGGGTGAAAGGCGTGATTGATTAGGACCTAAGAGGCTGTTCAGAGGCTGTACACACAGAGAGGAACGTGAGGTCTTTCAGGAACATGCCTCTGAAGCAGCAGTTTTCAGGGTGCAGGATTGATCTGGGAGTCATGGAACTTTCTTTCCTCCGTAGTAGATGAGAAAAACCCCTCGAAATCATCTACAGTCCATTCCTGCCCTCCCCCATGTTCTGTCTGCAAGCAGCATGTGAGAAATAATGCATGTCACATTTCACAGCTTGGAAAATTAGCAATAATTGTCTCAAGTGGCTGGGCTTGGGGAAGGAAAAGAAGATAAAATTCCAAATGTCCCGTGTCTGAATGAACAGGGCATCGTGGCGCTGGCCGCCTGAGCAGCTTCTGCCACCTTCCGCCTCAGTCACTGCAGCCTCAGGTCTTGGAAGAACGTCTGTGCATTTTTGAGGGTCCAAGGGCCCCGGTGGCGTGTGCTGGGAACACGCGGAGGGAGAACCTCACTCAATGGGCCACTGTGTCTGCCTTGGCTCAGGCTGGAGCATGGTGTCCAAGGGAGCCTGGGCCCGAATAAAGACACGCTTTATTTCCTTCTCCGTTGACAGAGGGGGATTTTGAAGGTAGCAGGGGAAACAGAGTGAACAGTGTTCAGGGATGCAGCCCACCTTCCTGGGTAGTTTTCCGCTGCGACAGCCCCACTGAAGTGAGCTGGCCAAGGAGACGGAGGTTTTACAAGCAAGCTGTGTGGACTGGGGCCGCGTGCCGACCTGGAGGCCTTCTGGCAGGTCCCCATGGGCAGCGTTACTTGGTCAAGGGGGATGTGGAAGGTGCATGTCCGTGTGTGTGTGTGTGTGTGTGTGTGTTTCCTACAGCTGTCGTGACAAAATTCCAGAGCAGGGTACTGGAACTCCCAGTGCTGGGGGACACTAAAGTGAAGTGAAAGCCACTCAGTTGTGTCTGACTCTTTGCGACCCCGTGGACTGTACAATCCATGTAATTCTCCAGGCCAGAATAATGGAGTGGGCAGCTGTTCCCTTCTCCAGGGAATCTTCCCAACCAAGGGATCGAACCCAGGTCTCCTACATTGCAGGCGGATGCTTTACTGTCTGAGCCACCAGGGAAGCCTGAAAATACTGGAGTGGGTAGCCTATCCCTTCTCCAATGGATCTTCCCAATCCAGGAATCAAACCCAGGTCTCCTGCATTGCAGGTGGATTTTTTACCAGCTGAGCTAGCATGGAAGCCTGGTAGGACACTGTCATCTCCCAGTTCCAGAGGCCAAAAGTCCAAGTCCAAGATGTGAGTAGGGCTGGTTCCTTGTCAGGGCTGTAAGAGCAGGCACTGTCCCGGGCTGTCTCCTTGGCTGGTAAAGGGCTGTCTTCATGTTCATATGGCCTTCTCCCTGTGCAGATGTCTGTGTGCAGATTTCCTCTTCTCCTGCAGACACCCACCATATTGGATTAGGGCCCTTCCTAATGACCTCAGTCTAACTTAATTGCCTCTATAGAGATCCTACCTCCAAATAAGATTACTTTCCAAGATTACTGGAGGTTAGGACTCCAAACTGTGAATTTCGGAAATATACACACAGTTGAACCCATAGGAGCATGTGCCTTATATTCCATCTTGTTTATCTGGAGATTGACAAAGCAGCTGTGGAGCCCATAACTCTGCCACTTCCTAGTTGATTGATGATTGGCCCTTTTTCTCTGCCTTCTTCTTCCATCTTCCCCCTTCCAGGCATACCTTTCACAAATCCCCAGCATCTGAACTCTGTTTATACTGTAATAGTTAGAGCTACTCCTTACTGATTGCTTCTTAAAGTACCAAGCAAGGTGCTGGGTACTTTATTTGTATTAATTCATGTAATCCTCATGATGGCCCCTGAGGTAGGCTCTATTATTCCCGTTATACATATAAGGGAACTGAAGTGTAGGAAGGCCAAGTAACTTGCCCCAGGTCACACAGCTAACTCAGTGGTAGAGCCAAGATTTCAACCCAGGCCATTTGGTCAAAGCAGGTACATTATAAACTACATTCACTTTACTTAATAGACAATATTTAACAGGAGCCCTCTATAGCTTCCATGTGCAAAAATTGGAGTGGTACAATGGGTCAGAGCACAGGTTCTGGGTTCTGCATCTGTTTGTCATCGTTTACCAGCAATGTGACTTTTGCAAGTGATAGACTCTCTCTGTACCTTACTTTTGTCATCTGTAAAGTGAGGATGACATTCTCTTAGGTCTTTCCTGTAGCTCAAATGGTAAAGAGTTTGCCTGCAATGCAAGAGACCCAGGTTCGACCCCTGGGTCAGGAAGATCCTCTGGGGAAGGAAATGGGAATCCACTCCAGTATTCTTGCCTGGAGAATCCCATGGACAGAGGAGCCTGGTGGGCGACAGAGGAGCCTGGTGGGCTACAAAGGGGTTGCAAAGAGTCAGACACGACTGAGATACTAACACTACTAAAGTGGGGATAACATTCTCTTAGAGGTGTTTAGGGATGATCATGTGAATGACTGGCACGTGGTAGCTGATTAATAAATATTATTATTAATGATAACATTTTCCCACCTCATTCTCTATTTTTACTGTGTCCAGTGTGGTAGCTGCAAGCCCCAGGGGGTTTTTGAGCCCTTGAAATATGGCTAATGGGAATCAAGATGTGCTGTAAGCATTAAATACACCACATAATTTGAAGGTTTAGCATCTCCCCCACCAAATGTAAGCTATCTCATTAATAATTCTATATTGATTATACATTGAAGTTGTGTTTTAGATATATTGGGTTAACTAAAATAAATTATTAAAAAATAATTTGTTTTATTTTACTTTAAAAAAAATATGACTACTAGAAATTCTAAAATGCCATATGTCCCTCACATGATACTTCTGTTGGACAGTACTGGCCTAGACTTGGGTCAGATGCTTAGTCACATCTGACTCTTTGCGACCCCATGGACTGTAGCCTGCCAGGCTACAGAATCTCTGTCCATGAGATTCTTCAGGCAAGAATGCTGGAGTGGGTTGCCATTACCACCTCCAGGGGATTTTCCCAACCCAGGGATTGAACCCATATCTATTACATCTCCTGCATTGGCAGGTCGATTCTTTACCATTAGCGCTGCCTGGGACGCCTCATTGGTCTAGACTGTAGACTCTAATCTCTAGAGGCCACATTTGTTGTATTTACTCTTGTATCCTGGCATTTTGCTCAGGTCCTAGCCTTATAGGAGATGCTCAAAAATATGGTTGTTGGGACTTCCCTGATGGTCCAATGGTTGAGACTTTGCACTCCCACTGCAGGGTTGCAAGTTCGATCCCTGGTCAAGGAACTAAGATCCTGCATGCTGTGCAGCATGACCCAAAAAAAAAAAAAAAAAAATGCAGTTCTGATTATACAAATGCTCTGTTCTTAGCCCAAGATAAATCTCTAGGGTACAGACTCAAGAAGGGGGAAGCCCTCAGTTCCCAAAACTTGGGGAAGCCCCACAGACTGGAGTTTTCCAGCTCACCCTTGAACCTGGCCCAGGCTGGCCTCCCACTGAATGGCTGGGTTTGATGGCCAGGCCTCCACCTCTCTCGAGGTAGCCTTGCTGTTCAGCCCTAGGGAAAACACGGCTGTGGAAGTATCTTCTATTTTCAGAGAAAGCAGTTTTGCACAGGGGACGTGAAAACTCACTTCATCAGCCAAAGGAGGCCTGTGAAAGAGGTCCCTATGTGCAGCAAATGGGAGGGAAGGGCCTGGAGGAAATTTCCACCAGGTTTGAGGTCCTTGTCCATACTTGGTGTCTCAGATTGAGCTTTATAAAGATAGAAGATTGACTCTTTCTGCCTCTGTCCCTCCACCACATCCCCTTCTTCCCAAAGAGAACCCCAAAGCCAGCCCTTGTCAGGGGACATGTATCTGACATTCCCATCAGACCTCACATCTCTGGAAACCGGGGCCAGCTCCACCCACAGTCCTGACAGATCTCAAGATTTGTGATCACTGATTGGAATGAGGGATTTCAAAAGAATGCTGGAGCTGGATGGGAGGTCTGAGGAACTGGTCTGGTCTCTTCTGTGGTTGGATTTCTGTGTTTCTTGTCCTTCCAGTGACATCTCTGCTGCTGGGGAGGGCTTGGCATGCAGGAGACATGAACCCAGATGACCTTGTCTAGAGTTTAAACAGGTCTACTTTCTCCTTGTGCCCTGAGCCTGGGCTTTTCTCAGTTGCTCTTCTGAAGGCGATGTCACAGAGTGTCTATGTCCCCAAATCCTGATTTAGTTTTGCTTGAGTCATGTGTCTTAGAGCGTCTGACAGCTTCTCTGAGACTCGGTTTCTTCTATTCACATGGAAATAGTAGCACCTGCCCAGCTTGTCATTGGGGTTAAATGAGATAATAACATCAACAGTGGTAGGCAGTGCCCTGCATGTTCTCCCATGCAGAACATGGTAGACACTTCAGATGCATGAGCGACCCTCCTCTACTGATTCTTAAGGATTTTCTTCTCCACCTCACCCTGCTCTGCCTCCCCGTTCATGACAGCTTCCTCTAACTAAGGCAGGGGAGAGAGGTGAGGGCTGGTTTCTATTGCATGCTGCATTTTCAGCCCAATTTAATGGCCCCCAGTTTAGAGTTCTCTTCCATGGCACAGAGGAAATTTGTAGAAAGTATCCTGGACATTGAAGATCACTAGTATTCCTACCTCCTTGCTTTTCAGAGGCCACCTGTTCTTTCTATTTGTGTCAGGATTAGAACAAGGAATCTTGGCAAAGAGGAGATGTTACTTTTGATTAAACATCTTGAGCCTCATTTCCCACTTTGGGGATGACTCAGCTCCATCTGGGTGAAGGAGAAGGGGAGCAGGAAGTCATTTTTACATGAAACATAAACTCAGATGGTCCTAGAGGTTATTACCTAAAGTGAAGTCTTCACATTGCCTGGATGGCACCTGGCACCTGGTAGAATCTCAGTGTGTGTGTTGATTTCTTGTCTTTGGTGTGGCACCTGAAGAAAGTCATCAGGAAAGGAGAAAGATTGGAGTCCTTGACCTCAGCTCAGGTGGCAGCACAGACTCTCGTTAGCTGTGTACCCTCAAGTAAGCCACTTTTCATATCGTGAGCCCCAGAGAATTTTCACCTTCAAAACTGGAGGTGAAAATAACTCGGCCTTCCTCATGCAGTGGCTATGGAGATTGAATAACTAAGTGAAAGTATCCTGTAATGGCAAAACAGGCAGTATTAGTTTCCCATCCTTAATTATCATGGGTAATGATAATACCCACGATAATACCCACTCAAAGAGGTACAGTATCTCTTTGATTTGTCAATTCCCAGTCGTGACTCAGATTTTTTTCTGAATAATATGGTTTTTAGACCATTTTCCAACCAATTATCAATCATGTTTGCTTTGGGGAGGCAGAAACTTAGGTGTCTTTCATCTTTTATTCTTCACTCCCTTATCCATAAGCAATCCTCCACTCACCAAGGTACCAAATGGGATATTAGGAGCACTTTTAAAAGAAAGAAAAAGCTCTTGGAAAAAATTGCTGATATAGGATGTTTAACTTCAGATAAGGGGGTGGCTGTTTTTGTTTTTTAGGTGCGATGCAAGTAGAGTTTATTGCTACTTGAGCTTTTAATTGGTTTACTAATATTTTTTATAGCTTCTTATTTTAATGTTTGCAGGTCCCCAGATGCTGAGGTTTACTGACATCCATGAAGGGATTGATAAATGATTTAGTTGAAATAGCAAAACTGGAGGCATTGTATGAATTAGAAATTGTGCCACAGAACCCACTCCAGAGTCACTAATTTGTTTAACGTGATCTGTGTTCCGCATCTGTTCCTCACCAAGTCACAGGAAAAACAAATATCCACTGTTCCCCAAGCCAAGCTGGGGTCGGAGGGCACCCAAGGGATTGGGGCAAGGCCTCTCAAGAGTGTCAGATGGGGGCTGGCAGGTTTGACTGGCTCAGGTCAGCAGGACTGGGCTTCCCTCTCTGGTCCGCTCTGCCATCACTTCTCTGTGAGTCTGATGAGGTTTGTCCACATAGATGGAGGGGAGGACGGATACGTGATTCGTACATCACTTCAGAGCAGCTCTGAGGTTTCTACAAGCAGAGTGACCCTCCTCCAGCAGCTGGGCTAGAACCCTTCTCATTTCTTCCTACCTCACAATTCTCTGTGGAATCTGTGATTTTGTTGAAGCTGATTTCTGTGGCTTTGTTCTACTGTTACTTCTTCTATGGCACAATTATAGATTTCTTTTAATTTTAAGTGATTTTTTAATGATATGAAAGAAATATTTATAACAGAAAATTTAGAAAATACATACAAGTTAGAATGAATAAACTAAAATTTGCCAGCAAATGCATCATCTGGAGATAATCATTGTTTTCTCCCCTTCCAGTTATACATGAACATGTATCCATTCTTTCTACAATTCTTTTCCCAGTTAGGTTGTTACATAATATTGATCAGAATTCACTGTGCCATACAGTAGGTCCTTATTGGTTATCCATTTTAAATATAGCAGTGTGTACATGTAAATTCCAAACTCCCTAATTATCCCTTCCCTCCCATTCTCCTCAGTAACCATCAGTTTGTTAGAAATAATCATTGTTTATCAATAAATAACTATCCTTCCACACTTTTCTCTGACATACATCTTTGTGTTTTTTTTTTTTAAATAGACACATGTAGACTATATTGCTTGGTAACCTGTTTTATTCACTGGTCTTTTTTGAGCAGTTTTTCTCCATAATAGTGAACAGCCTCTCTTAGACTGCTGTTCAAAGGGGCTTATTCAGACTGACCCTAATAAACAAATACCTTCCTGGGACTGGTTTGCCCCAGTGATTTGTGCCCTTGCAGAAATATGAGATTGGCTACAGCTATGCATTTCTGTTTGGGTTGCTTCAGCGTCATATGGGCTTCTGACATATAATACAGAAGCCCATTCCCCTTTCTTTAGCCTATTTAAGGTACCATTCTTAACAAGTTCATAAGGGTGACTTATTTTGTTCCTTTTCTTTCTTCCTTCTATCCATCCACCCATCCTGCTGGCCATCTGTCTGTCCTTCTTTCCCTTCCATCCATCCACGCAGGCATCCATCCAATGTATTGAGCACCTAGACTGTGCCAGGCATCGTGTTTGGTACTAAAGAAGCAGAGATGTATGATGTCGGCCTCGACCCACCAGGAGGTACCAGTATCTACCTAGAACTAATGTCTGCCCTGTACATGAGATGGCAATCCCCATCTGATGTCTCCATTGCGAAACTGATCAATTCTAGTAGCTATCAGGCAGATGACTAGGGATAAAACGGGTAATTCCTGCTTTACAATGGAAGCATCTTGAAGCTAGAACCTCTGTATTGCTTCTTTTCTGTAAACCCCTAGATGCCAACTAGGCCTCTAGCCCCATACACTGTGAGACCACAAGATGAATTGAATACTAGAGCAGACTAAAGTGGCAGCAACATTTTTAGAAAGCTGTTTTTCAGCACATCTAGTATGTATCTCATAAATCAAAGAAGAAAGGATTTTGATTCTTCTTTAAAAAAAAAAAAAAAGTGTCCTTCTTAAGTCTCGGAGAGACAGCGAGTCTATTCTATTTAGCTTTAAACGATATTCCCCTCCCTCACGGTGTGTTCCAGAGAAGCATGGCTTTGTGTAAAAAGGTAAGATTTATTTTTGCCAGTAAAATATAACACAGAGCACAGCCCAGCAACGGCATACAGCAGGAGGAAGTACCTCACTGGATGCCAGCGGCAGTTACAGTAAAATGTTACAAGTGTGAACAGCCCCCACCCCCCCGCCCCCCGTCAGACAGAGTAGGCTGCGTTTTTTTCCCCAGAGTAGTGGTTTTTTTTTGTTTTTTTTTATGGTGCCATTTTGACTTCCTAAGACTGCCATAGATTTATAAGGAAATAATTCTTCCAATGGGCCTTAGTGACATCTTAAAGTTTTACATGTGCTATTTATGAAATTGCTAAAACTGTTCCATGCAAACATTTCCATGTCACCAACTTAGGCCCATTTATTACATTTATGCAACTATGCTATATGTGGTTTTTTTAAAGATACCAAAATATTTTTAATAACCCCAACCCTGAGGCAAACCTCGGAGGTTAATTGTAATAACGAATGTAGTCCTTACCCTTGCCGTCCAGAAAGAAACAGACAGTGGCTCCTGGCTGTGTCAGAGTGCTACAGACACCTCTTCCATGAGCATAGAACAGGGGGTTCCTCCACGAGCCCCCTCGTCTTCATCTTCCCTCCCTGCTGTCGCATCTCTCGCTGCGGCCTGGCCACTCTCTGTTGATTACAGATGTATGGGAACAAGCTGAATCTGGGGTCTGGCTTTGTCTACCCAATTTATTGTTAACTCCATGACTTTGACTAAGTTTTTCTCCTCCTCTGGGCTTATTTTTACACCTGTGAAAGGCTGTAATAACAACACTCATCTCAGGATTTGGGGAAAATAGAGCTTTGGAAGGGGAGCAAGAGGCAACATAGGAAGAAAAGTAGAAGTGTTAGTCGCTCAGTCGTTTCCAGTTCTTTGTGACCCAATGGACTGTAGCGCACGCCAGGCTCCTTTCTCCATAGGCTTCTCCAGGCAAGAATACTGGAGTGGGTAGCTATTCCCTTCTCCAGGGGAATCTTCCTGACCTAGCGATAATTCTGTACCCTCTGAGCCACCAGGGTCTTTCACTTTTACTTTCATTGTCTGGGGGGGTCGAGGGGGAAAGTCCCATTTCAAACTGTGCTGTCTGTGTGGAGGTAGTTGCATGTAGAGGTTACAAGTGCAGGTTCTGAGGTCACATTGCCTGGGTGTTGGGCAAGTGTATTAGTGTGTGCTTTGGGCAAGCTGTGCATCTTCTCTGTGCCTCCATCTCCTGTCTGTAAATTTGGGATAATAATAGTAACTCCTTGTAGGCTTGTTCTGACCATTGGCTTAGGTGATCAGTCTGCAGTGCTGTGCATAGTGTTTGGCACATGCATGTTCAATAGATGTAAGTGGTAGCATCCCTAATTTTTAACCTTTTTCTGTCTATTGAAAACTCCATATGTAAATCTGATACAAATGTATAATTTTTCCCTGGATACAGAGCTAATACCCACTTTATGTGTTTTTCCCCATCTTTCTTTCCTTCCATCCTTCCTTCTTCCCTTCTCTTTTAGCATATTTGTTGTTTAGTTGCTCAGTCGTGTCTGACTCTTTCTGTGACCCCATGGACTCTAGGCCACCAAACTCCTCTGTCCATGGGATTTTCCAGTCAAGAATATTGGAGGGGGTTGCCATTTCTTTCTCCAGGGCATGTTCTCAACCCAGGGATTGAACCCACATCTCCTAAATTGGCAGGCAGATTCTTTACCATGGAGCTACCAGGGAAGAAGCCCTAGCATATTTAGACCAACATAGATAGAATTGACATTGGGTTACTTTATTTAAATAACTACCAGTTTCAAGTTCTGTTTAAGTTAGAAATTTACTTTGCATTATGAAATTGTGGCAAGTGTACCTTCTGTCTCACTGAAAAACACCTGAACTGTTTTCCTCAAACTTCCCAAAACAAAGAACCTGGAGGCAAGAATAGAGAGATTTAATAAAGGAAGTTTCTTTTTCCAAATGCAATACAGAAGACCAGGGGCTATTGTGAAACATGGGCAGCCTCCTGCAGCCCCCTCTGCCTTGAATTCCGCCTTACCGAAGCATGATTTTATTAAGATGAGGCCATCCAATTTCCTTCCGTTGTTCTTGGGACTCTGCATTTTTGGTAGCCCATTTGCATCTGTCTGCATGTTGAATTCTAGAGGGTGTGATTACTGACAAATAAAATGGGATGAAGTAATCTGGGTATTCTTCCTACATTGATATTCAAATTCAGTATTCAAGGCTCAACATGCCTGAAATACAGATTTTGCTCTGAAATACAATGGATGGCCAACAAATGTTTCTTGATTAAACAAAGAAGGAGAGAAAAGAAAAGGAGGAGGGAGAGGGGAGAGAGAGGAGAGGCAGATACGGGCATCCAATGTGGAGAGGTAGGTTGGGGTCAGAGAAGTGGGGAGCAGTGTGAAAACTCCATGTCCACGGTTCAACAGCACTGTGTGTGTGGGTCTGATGAGAGCCAGAATGACAAAGTCGCTGTTCCATTCTGTTTTTCAAAACTTTGCCAAGGGTAGCTGACAAGGACTCTTGGTTATATTCCTCTTGCTTGGCAAATAGTAGATGCCTTGAAAATACTTGCTGAATGAAACATTCCATTAACCTCACCTCCATTAACCTGACTTAATGAATATAGCCATTTCCATCTACAGTGAGTGAAGTGAAACGCTCAGTCGTGTCCGACTCTCTGCGACCCCATGGACTATACAGTTCATGGAATTCTCCAGGCCGGAATACTGGAGGGGGTAGCCATTCCCTTCTCCAGGGATTTGCCCAACCTCTGGGATTGAACCCAGGTCTCCTACATTGCAGGTAGATTCTTGACCAGCTGAGCCACCAGGGAAGCCGAATGATGTAACTGTAAATGCACTAAATGATATAACTGTTTTGAGATGTAAGTGGCCCTGACTCATCGGGAGGAAAAAGTTTGGTGAATTTGGTTCAGTGGAGACTCTGGTTCTTAATAGCCATTTGACTAACTGTTGGCTGCAAACAGTAAGTTTCTTTTAGCCTCTCTCATACATGTGGATAGCATCTTGGTGCCATGGAGGTCTGCAGGTGTCCCCCTCCCTGGCCGCTGTTTTTGAAATAAGATGTGAAAGTCATACAGTCTCCACTCCTGCGACTGGGTGCTCTGTCTCCCATGGGTCCTCCAGCTCTCAGATTGCACAGAAAGGCTGTGTCTTCCATGGGGTTTGCAAGAACGTGGGCTGTAGATAAATGCTTTATGGAAATAAAACATATGCTCTCTAAAACTCTGGCCCTTGGAGTTTCCTGCCAGTCCTTTGCTTGCATCTCAGTCAGTGACAGAATTTTGCCCTTTGGGAAGGGGCCTAGTGAAAACAGAGGGGCCCTTACCTCTCCATCCAGGATGTTAAAGCTGGAAGGGTCTCCAGCATTCATCCAGGCTCTGCTTCCTACTCATTTATGACCTTGGGTGTCCATGAACTCCCCTGGGCTTCAGTTTCCTCATCTGTAAAGCAGGCATAGCAGTGGTCATATCCTTAAAGGCTGTGCGGATTGAAGGAGGTTAGTTTCTCAGCACTGCCTGATGGCCCAGGTGATATTGGTTATTGTTGTCACACATCACATCACCTGGAGGGTCTTTCCATGGCCTGAGATGCCCAGACCTACTGAATCGGAATCTCTAGAGGTGAGGGCCCAGTAGTTCATGTTTTTTAAAATTCCCAGAGATAATTTTCATGTTTAGCCGGGAGTGAAAGTACTGATTCTAAAAGAGCTGGATTCATGGGGTCTTCTCTTTGGAGTCAATATAGCCATTATTTGTTGTTGTTGTTCAGTCTCGAAGCCATGTCCGACTGTTTGTGACCTCATGGACTGTAGCATGCCAGGCTCCCCCGCCCTCCACTATCTCCCAGGGTTTGCTCAAATTCATGTCCATTGAGTCAGTGGACCTATCTAACCATCTCATTCTCTGCCATCCCCTTTTCCTTTTGCCTTCAGTGTTTCCCAGCATCTGGGTCTTCTCCAATGAATTGGCTCTTGGCATCAGGTGGCCAAAGTATTGGAGCTTCAGCATCAGCCCTTCCAATGAATATTCAGGGTTGCTTTCCTTTCAGATTGACTGGTTTGATCTCCTAGCTACTATAGAAGCCAGAGTCAGAATATTTGTGTTGCAACCCTAGCACACCTCCTTCTGTCCCCACCCCAAGCCATTTGCCCTTGACCTTGAGCCATGGACTAAACATCACTGAAAGTCAGTTGATGCAACAAGAAAATGAGGACAATATTAGTATCCCTCATAGGGTCATATAGGGATTAAATGAGATAATATATATCAGTCTTATAAGTATCCCATTAAATAATAAGCACTTTATACATATTAGCTCATTTAATCTTCATAACAATGCTATGTGGGTAGGTACTATTAAATACCCACATTTTACATATGTGGAAACAAAGATATGTGCTTGTGTGCATGCGTGCTCAGTCATTCACTCATGTCCAACTCTTTGTGATTATGGACTGTAGCCCACCAGGCTCCTCTTTCCATGGCGTTTTCCAGGCAAGAATACTGGAGCGGGTTGCCATTCCATGGGGTTATTTATGTAACTGCTCTAAGGTCACAGGTGTTGGAACCTGCTTCTGAAATGCTGTGCTCATGACAGCACAGAACAAGCCATGATGAGCTGTTAAGCAAGCCAGTGGGTTCTACTACGTGGCCTGTGATTGCCTGGTCCAGGAGCAGTTGCTGACCACAAAAGTAGGCACAGAAAATATTCTCCATAATGATGTTTATCTCCTCTGGAGCTTGAGATCAGCTGCGTGGTGCAGAAGGAAAGAGGTTTTCCAAGTCTTTCCAGCTGTCTTGCCTGTGAACATTTACTGTGTGCTGGGGTGGACAGCAGTAATTCATACCAGTCTGATGGCAGCAGCCCCCGGAAATGTTGGGGTCCCAGCAGAGGAGGGAGATTCATGCCTCAAACCTGTGCTTTTCAGAGGGAGTCGGATTCTGGGAGTTTCTAGCCCTCCATAAACTGTCCTCCTTTTTGGAATCAATACAGTTGTCTTCCTGTAAGAACAGAAGGGCCCCAGGCAATGCTGGCTACCAGCAATGAAGGTGTCCTCAAGCAGCCATGGCAGCCCTACTGTTCCCTCTCCCATTTTCATAAGCAGGGAAGACTGCCTCCAGGAACCAGGGGGTCCCCAGCGTGCCTTAGGCACACAGCCCTCTGAGAGCAACAAACCCACACAATTGCCGGCTGTCTCCTGCCAGCCAGCTGGGCTGAGTGTTCCTGGGCACCCGAGCCTTTACTCCCCTCTCACCCCTCCCCACTCCTCCTGCCCCCTGGCTCCACACCCTCCTGAATGTTCCTTTCTAAACAGCTACAATCAGGAGCCTGTTCCTGTGCTGGGAAAAAAGAGCAGCATGAAGGCTTTTAAACTTGCTGGGTAATTTAAGGTATTTATCGCTATTTGGAGAGCTTTGCTTGTTTTGAATCCTTTCACCCTCCAGCTTTCAAAAATGGTGCAAGTGATTTTTTTTTTTTCCTGTAAAGGATGCTTCTGGGTCCTTCCGCTGCCCCCCGAGGCTAGAGTCTGAATGCAACCTCCAGACTTGGGTCCATTAGCTGAGGTTTTGTTCATTCTTCAAACAGGCTGGCCATAAACATTCATTAGGCGCCTACCTGGTCCAGGCCAGGCTCCTGTTTGTAGACTGCTCCCTGCTTCCATGCAGGATGGTGACTGTTTACAATACAGCAGCAGCAGCCTTGGAGGTCAGGAGCCCGTCGTGGTCTTTATGTCCAGGTTGACCCTGAGGTCAAGCCATGTTTTGCCAAAGGGCTATGTGACCCTGGGCACAGTTCTTAGCTTCTCAGGAACTTTGATTTTCATATAAAAATGAGTGTGATAACAGCTCCTACCTTATTGCTTTAGAAGTTGGATGACCTGGGTTCAAATCCCAACTCTGCCGCCACCTCATGATGTGGTCTTAGCTTCTCTATTATCTGATTTAACTTACCTTTAAGTTCATAATAACAGGAAGTCCTTAAAAGGGAGTGAGAACTGAGCTAATGCACATGAAGATCTAGTACCTGACACTTAGAAAGGGCTTGATGAAACCATGGGTGCTTGAGAGAAAACATACACACACACACCCTGCCATGGCGAGAGGCACTTGATAAATCTAACTTACTCCCCCTCCCTCCTTACCTCGAACCTGAGCAAGCCAATAGCTGGACAGCAGCAGAAGCTTGCCAAGAAAGTGGAAGAGTATGGACTTTCCACTTGGCTTCCTGGAGGTCTTACTGACCTGATAAAAAACAGAAGGAGAAGGGTGTCCTTCCGCCAGTGTACTCTGGTCAGAACAGTCCACCGAAGGTCCTATGGTCTGCTGACTGCCTTCTGTCTTTGAGATCTCTAGGGGATCCACAGGGTCCTTCCTCCTTCCTCCCTTTTCCAGTCATGTCCCTCTACAAACTGTTTCTACCCGCCTGGTGTCCCCAAGTCAGCCCTCTTCATCACACTCTCGCTTGCTCACTCTCGTTCTCTTCCCCACCCCCCCAGCCCCGACTTAATGTTTCTACTTCTGCCTTGCCAGTTACTTTGATTTTCCATGTGTGGGTTACCTGAAAAACAAAACTGGTTTTCCTGCCCTGCCTTTTGAAAATGATGGGCTAATCAGAAGGCCCTAAGACCATGTATGGAGATGAAAAGATGATTACCAGGTTGGAAGATTTGAATTAAAACAGGCAAATGGCAAGTCTTTTTTCCCTAACATGGGTTGAGGTAGGTGATCTTTCCCCTTTAGCTTCATGACATCCAGTCTATTGTTCCATGTCCTCTCCTCCTGGAAGCCTCCTGTGATCTCCACTCCTATTGGATTACTAGTTTTGTGCTGCCTGGACCCAAACCAAGGGATGGGGATGTGGGACGACCAGTCAGAGCCGGGCTGCTTGATTGAAAATCTTGACCCTGCAAATGATTTGCTGTGCCTTGGTTTCCTCCTTTGCAGAATGGAGCCCTTATTTAACCCCTGTTTCATAGGCTGTTTGGAATATTTAGTGAGATGATCCATATAAAGTACTTAGAATGTCTGGCCACCTCTCATTACTATTACTAGTATCTTCATGATGTTCATCACAGAAGCACTTATTGGAGTGTAATCAATGATTCACTTGTCTCCTTCCTTCCCTCAAGGGTCTAGAAGCAAATTAAGAGCCAGAACAGTATCCTATTTAACTCCAGGGAACAATGGTGATGCAGAAAAGGCCACTGTTACAAGCAAGGTGATAATTTGTTTCCAGAAGACTCCTTTACTTCCAGAAAAGCTGCCTTTAACTTATGACTTGATACTTTGATATTTCACACAGTTTTTTTTTTTTTTTTCTTCTCACTTTCTTCCATATTACATAAAGTAAGCAGAGTCATTTTGACAGCACAGAGGAAGCCCCGGTGCCCTTTATAGGAGTGTGGCAGCAGGAACACTGAAGCTGGCCAACCGGGCAGTGACTCAGCAATTTTTCTCCCCGTAACTGGGATCACTGCCAGCATCTCTTCTGCCTGGGGGACCATGTCATACAATAGTATTTTAATTATCAACAATGGAGGAAATATGCTCTGATTTGAGATATTTTGATATTCAGGGTTTTTGAGCCTTGGTGATGAGAATGCCTGAGAATGCCAGGGGCGGTACAAGGGCAGTTGTTTCCAGAAGCATGATGAACAAGGGGCATGCATGGTGCCTATGGGTTCACCAAGGTCCATTTGGTCTACATAGTGGAATAGAAGCTGCAGGAATAAGGGGGCCATGGGACAGTTTCCGAGGTTGGCTCTAGCACACGAATGACAGCTTGTAGGAGTGACATGTTCCACTCTGCCCCGAGTTGTCCGGCTATCTTATTGCAGGTGTGCATGTGGAGAAAGGCAGGAGGAGCAGCCAGCTCCACAAATGGAGAGTGAAGAAGCCGATGCTTTCTGCTTCCTGGCACATTCTACTGAAGTACCATAATGAATGAGACTTGAAAGGAAAATCGCTTTTATGAGATATCATGCGACTTGTGTCCATGATGGATTTTGTGAACAAGTGTTTCTTTCTGGTCCTGGCTTCCTTCAGCAGGAGAAGTTGGCTTCAGATCCTAGTCCCACCTCCAAAAAGACCTGGGAAGGAATAACCTCCCAGTCGAGCAAGACATCCCCTGGGATAGGCAGCTCCACACATGACAGGGAGTGCACACATTGCTGGCAGCTCTTCTGGCTGGAAAAATGGTTCTTCCTATTGATTTTGAGTCTTCCTCCCATAGCGGCCAGACAGTGAGCCTCCCCCGGGGCTGCCATACCACTCAGGCGGCACCCTGTCCTCCCACTCTGTCCACCCAGATACACAGACCTGAATATGAGTCTCAACTGCTGGTGCCGGCTCTTACCTTTCCTGTTGCTTGCCTCAGTCTGCCTTGACAAACCACCACAGACCAGCTAGTTTAAAACAACAGAGATGTATTCTGTCCCGGTTCTAGGGGCCAGAAAGCCATTCCTTCAGGAGGCTCTCGGGGAGAATTAGTTCTTGGCCTCTCCCAACTGCTGGTGGTTCCTGGCTTCCAGGGCCTAGGGCTTCATCTCTGTTCAGCCTCCTCTTCTTCCTCTTACAAAGACACTTATTGGATTTAGGGTCCACCCTGATGATCACCTAATTCCCAGGTGGCTCAGACAGTAAAGAATCCACCTACAATGCAAGAGACCTGGTTTCGATCCCGGGGTTGGGAAGATCCCCTGGAGAAGGGCATGGCAACCCACTCCAGTATTCTTGCCTGGAGAATTCCATGGATAGAGACTGGTGGGCTACAGTCCATGGGATCACAGAATCAGACACGACTGAGTGACCTAGTAGAACATAGAACTGGTGATCATGGATGGTCTGATTTCAAGAGCCTTAACTTAATTTCATCACAAAGACCCTTTTTCCAAATAAAGTATCGTTCAGAGGTTCCAGGGATTCAAATGAGGATATATTAGGGAGGGGAGCACATTCAACCCAGGTCACCTCTTAATGGAAGGTTACTTATATGAATTAACACTGACTTGAGGTTTTCTGTGGTGAGCCTAAAGCATTTTCCCAAGAGCAAACATCTGGTGATGCCTCTTTCCAGCTGTTTGTTTGACAGATTACTTAACCTCTTTGGACCTGTATCTTCACCTGTATTATGGGAATAGTAATCATGTGTTGTTGTTCAGTCACTAAGTCATGTCTGACTTTTTGCAGCCCCGTGGATTGCAGCATGCCAGGCTTCCTTGTCCTTCACCATCTCCTGGAGTTTGATCAAACTCATGTTCACTGAGTCAGTGATGCCGCTCAACCATCCCATACTCTGTCGTCCCCTTCTCCTCCTGCCTTCAATCTTTCCCAGCATCAGGGTCTTTTCTAAGAGTTGGCTCTTCACATCAGGTGGCCAAAGTACTGGAGCTTCAGCATCAGTCCTTCCAATGAATATTCAGGGTTTATTTCCTTTAGGATTGACTGGTTTGATCCCCTTGCTGTCCAAGGGACTCTGAAGAGCCTTCTCAAGCACAGTTCGAAAGCATCATAGTCCCTACCCATAGGCTTGTTGTGAGGATTAAACGAATTCACACAAGTACAAGGCCTCAAGCGCCACGTGGCACATAGCAAGCACTGTCTAAATATTAGCCGTTTGTATGGTGATTATTGTCCTGGCATTGTAATCACCCTCGGAACTTCCCTCACATACTGAGACTTTCCTAGATCACTCATTTTACTTTGAGTGTATTCTTCTAATGTGCTGGCCCCTTATGTCTCAACTTCTTGGAACTTGCTGTGTGACTTTGGACAAGTTCCTTAATCCCTCTGAGTCTGGTAGAACTTTCCCCTTGGCAAAGCTGCTAAGGGATTAAAAGCGGGTCAGTCATGTGACACGTGGTTTACATCAGTCCACGTTGGCTAGACAGCAAGAAGACAGCTTGTGCACAGTTTGTGGCCACGCTGTAAACATGGGTGGCATCTCCCTCGCCTGTGTCTTCACTGCCCTTTGGCAGTGAGACTCTGCAGTCAGGTCTCCCCGGCCTGTAGTAACGACTTGCAGTTAGGTTTAGTGAGTTTCCTTCTCCGAGCCTAATTTTTCTGCAGTCCAGCACAGGTGAGGCCCTGGGATTGAACCAGGGCCCCCTGCTTTGGGAGCATGGAGTCTTAGCCACTGGACCACCAGACAAGGCCCAGGAGCGAATGTTTCTGGAATATTACTCTTCCTTCACCCTGACTCTGCCAGGCACTGTCCTGATCACTCTACATTCCGTCTTCCCATCCTAGTGGGGAAGGTCCTGTTACAATCCCCATTTTACAAATGAGGAAAGAAATGAGGCCCAGAGTTTCAGTAACTTCAGTAAATTCTGGACTTCAGACCCAGGCACTTGAGCAACTGGATTTGATCCCCTCATTTAATGTCTGCAACAATTTCTAGAAGGCCCAGAGTTCCATAAGTGTTTTATAGAATTGAATATTGAACGGCTTTTCCTATTAACTGAGGAACCTTGGTCTTTGCTAGCAAACTAGAACATTTTCTTTGCCCCCTAGACTTGAGAGTAGTGCAAATTTTTCTCTTATTGGTTTTCCAATTGGTTGGAAATTTGTTCCCTTGTGACCTTGGATAAATTCCTTAACCTCTCTGAGTCTAGTAGAACTTTACCCTCCCCTCCCCCAGGAAAGCTGCTAAAAGATTAAAAGCAATCTGTCGTGTGACACATGGTTTACATCAATTCATATGAGCTGAACAGTAAGAATGTATGGTTCTTGAATCCCAAATGTTGTGTGACCTGCACAAGCCACATTACCTCTCTGAGCCTTTGTTTTCTGAGGTTAATAGCATTTAACACATTAAATATGCTAATATATAGAAAGTACCAGGCACAATAACAAGTCTCAATATACAGTAACTTGAAAAGGAAAATAAAAAATACTTTGTAGTTTTCTCAAGAAAAGTATATTTTTAACTATATTTTGCTTAGATAAATTTCATACAGATATCTCTTATAATAGCATGTGTTTTTAGTAGAGATCACGCTAATGTTATGTATATCGAGCTATTCTGGCCAAATGAAAAGTTTGCAAAGAAATACTTTTAAAATTGAATGAGAAATGAATGGCGATAATCATCATTATGTATGAAACAGAATCATTTACCATTGAAAAGGATCTAATTAAGAAACGATAATAGACATTAATTACTTCAGCTTCTTGATGAGAGTTGTGAACATTCCCAGGCTTCTTCCGTTACCATGAAGCGTGGTCTAAAATTGCCCTGCATGGATCCTGGCCCTTTTCCATCTGGATGATAAGAGGTTTTGGTTCTCCAATCTTTGTTTTTCTTCTCTTTTTCTCTTAGCTATGTAGTGTCAGTAGGATGCATTACCAACTTCAGGATCCAAAAAGTTGACTGGGACTGGGAGTTATAATAGCAGTAATAATAATAAATAATATTATTAATAAAAATAATAAATAAGTTATTTCAGGTTTTTCTGTAACATCTCACCGAAAAACCCAAACAAACTTTTTAACCGCCCACTACAAATAATAACTGCCATTCTGAGCTGAGCACACACTCAGTGTCAGACATCCATGTTAGCCATTGAAAACCCATCAGCTCTGACATCAGATTCCTGGTCCTCAGCCCCGTAGTTGACTGAGCAAGCTACTGCTCTGTGCCTCGGCTTCCTTTCCTGTGGAAATGGCATTCATACAGTACTCTTCTTATAGGGTTGTCTTGAGGTTTAAATGAAATGGAATGTGTTTAGTAGGTAGCACGCTCTCTGGCAAGCCGTAAGCACTTGGTCATATTAATTGCTGTTAATGTCTTGAAGAACTTTCTGGTGCAGATGAATGAGGAACTCAGGCTCAGTGAGGCTTGGGGGCTGGCTCAGGGTCACATGTGCTTTAGTCAGTGTGGTTGGGGGACATGGGCTCAAGCCTAGCTCTGACTCCAGAGGTGGGGCTCACACCCTAACCCTAACCCTATGTCAACCTTGTCATCATGGGTAGTGTTGTCTGCAGGAGAGGGAAACTGCTCAGTGATGGCTTTTTTCATATCAGTTTGAGTTTTGAGCCATTATCTAGAGCCTGGCTTTCACTTTATGGATGATGTATTAGTTTCCTGTTGTTGCTGTACCCAATTATTGCAAGTTAGGAACTTAATAAAAATATATTATTGTATTAGCTAAAAAGTTCATTCAAGGTGGTCTGTAACTCGAACAAACTTTTTGGCCAACTCAACATTTTAACTTTCTAAAGGTCAGACATCTGAAATGGGTGTTATGAGGCTAAAATCAAGTTGTCAGCAAGTCTGAGTTCCTCCTGAAGAATTTGGAGGAGCATCTGTCTCTTGCCTTTTCCAGCTTCTCAAGACTGCCTGCATCCCTTGGCTGGTGGCCCCATCATTCCAGCCTCTGCTTCCACTGTCACATCTCCTCTGACGTTGACCTTTCTGTCTGTCTCATATAAGGACCAGTGTGATTATCCCCTAAATAATTCAGGATATCTTTTTATCTCCAGATCATTAATCACACTGGCAGTCTCTTTTGGCCACATGAGGTCACACATTCACAGGTCCCAAGATGAAGACATGACCTCTCTGGGGGCCATCCTGTTGCCTACCACGAATGGTCCTCATCTTGCCTGGAAGCGGACCCTGTTCTCCTTTTTTGATCTGCTGTGTGGTGCTGGCTTCAGAGCATTGCAGATTTAGTCCTAATCCCCAGCCCCTCTCTTCACTGACATGCGAGCCCAGGTAAGAGTTTCATTTCTTTGTGCCCCATTTTCTCCCTTCTTCATCTGAAAAAATAGACTTCACCCATTTTGTGAGGCTAGTAAGAGTACAAAATGAAGTAATGTGTATAAAATGCCTGGTCCTAATTGGTTCTCAAAAATGGGAGCCTTTATTCTCACGATGATTACTTTCAAATCATTTTTAATGCTCCTGTAACAACAAACAGAGCCCAGTGTCTTGGTTTAAAAAATGAACAAGGGTTTTAGCATGTAGGTCAAGGGGTCCCTGATCATGGCCTGCAGAAAAGCAGGAAAAGAAAACCCCAGGATGGTTCCAACTTACCAGAACTGTATTCGGTTGGGAACAAAAGGGTTATTCAGGTGACCAGATGATGGGTGTCAACCAGAAGGGGACAGGGGACAGGGAGTGGGATTAGCTTGGCCAACAGTATTTGACTGTGAAGACTGGGCAGTCTTCTGTAACCATGTTTATACTAAAAGAGGCACAAGATATTTTACGGCTCCTATCGAGGTCCAAAGACTAAATAGCAACCCTGTTTGATCAGCCTTTCATGGGTTATATTATGTTTCCAGGAGGAATTGGGTATAAATCTCTCAAGGTGTCTATTTGAAAGTGGGAAGAACCACTGGGAATTTGAGGGGAGCAGAACAGAGAAGGTGAAATGTAAGTCTAGCCTCTCTGAGCTGTCACAGATTTTCAGACACAGGACGAAGCTGCCTTGGGCACCATGTTGCCAAGATGGGTAATTGGAGCCTGCGCAGCAAGGGAAAAGTGAATCTTTGTCTTCTAAGGAACCTTCTCGCTCTGCCAACCTCATCTCATATTACTCTGCCTGCTAACCACATCCTTCAAACTTATCCCCACTGTGAGACTTGGGTGGTGGTCATTCCTCCCTGGGAGCCCACATCCCTGTATATGTCCACATGGTTGGCTCCTTCTTGTCAAGTCTCAGATGAAATACCACCTCTTCCAAGAGGCCTTCCATGCTGCAGTCACTCCTGGTTGCATCGCCATGTTGTATTGTCTTCACCATCAGCAGTGAGTTGCTCATTTGTTTGTTTGTCTGGTGCCTCTCTCACCACCTCTGAAATATAATCTCTGTGGGAACAGGGACCTTGACTGTTACCTACCATTGTCACCCAGTGCAGGAACATTGCCTCCCACACAGAGGGTGTTTGTGACAGTAATCGCTAACACTTATTTTGTGCTGCATCCTCTCTTTCTTTTTTTTTTTTTTTTTGTTAATTTTTATTTTATTTTTAAACTTTACATAATTAGTTTTGCCAAATATCAAAATGAATCCGCCACAGGTATACATGTGTTCCCCATCCTGAACCTTCCTCCCTCCTCCCTCCCCATACCATCCCTCTGGGTCGTCCCAGTGCACTAGCCCCAAGCATCCAGTATTGTGCATCGAACCTGGACTGGCAACTCGTTTCTTACATGATATTTTACATGTTTCAATGTCATTCTCCCAAATCTTCCCACCCTCTCCCTCTCCCACAGAGTCCATAAGACTGTTCTGTACATCAGTGTCTCTTTTGCTGTCTCGTACACCGGGTTATTGTTACCATCTTTCTAAATTCCATATATATGTGTTAGTATACTGTATTTATGTTTTTCCTTCTGGCTTACTTCACTCTGTATAATAGGCTCCAGTTTCATCCACCTCATTAGAACTGATTCAAATGTATTCTTTTTAATGGCTGAGTAATACTCCATTGTGTATATGTACCATAGCTTTCTTCTCCATTCATCCTCTCTTTCTAAACTAATTCCTTTAATTGCTCTCATCTGTTTCACAGGTGAGGAAACTTGAGATATAGTTTGATAAATTTTGTTGTTCATTGTTAAGTCGCTCAGTTGTGTCCGACTCTTTGCAACCTCATGGGCTGCAGCACACCAGGCTTCCCTGTCCTTCACCATCTCCCAAAGCTTGCTCAACCTCATGTGCATTGAGTCAGTTGATGCTATCCAACCATTTTGTCTGTCGGCTGTTGTCCCCTTCTCCTCCTGCCTTCAATCTTTGCCAGCATCAGGGTCTTTTCTAATGAGTCTGCTCTTTGCATCAGGTGGCCAAAGAACTGGAGCTTCAGCTTCAGCATCAGTCATTCCAAAGAATATTCAGGATTGATCTCCTTTAGGATGGACTGTTTGGATCTCCTTGCAGTCCAACCACAGTTGAAAAGCATCAACTCTTCAGTGCTCAGCCTTCTTTATGGTCCAACTCTCACCTCCAAACATGACTACTGGAAAAACCATAGCTTTGACTAGAGGGACCTTTGTTGGCAAAGTAATCTCTCTGCTTTTTAATATGCTGTCTAAGTGTGTCATAGCTTTTCTTCCAAGGATCGAACATCTTTTAATTTCATGGCTGCAGTCACCATCTGCAGTGATTTTGGAGCCCAAGAAAATAAAGTCTGTCACTGTTTCCACTGTTTCCCCATCTATTTGCCATGAAGTGATGGGACCGGATGTCATGATCCTAGTTTTTTGAATGTTGAGTTTTAAGCCAGCTTCTTCACTTGCCTCTTTCCTCTTCATCAAGAGGCTCTTTAGTTCCTCTTCGCTTTCTACCTTAATAGTGGTGGCATCTGCATATCTGAGGTTATTGATATTTCTCCTAGTAATCTTGATTCCGGCTTGTGTTTCATCCAGCCTGGCATTTTAAGTGATGTACTCGGCATATAAGTTAAATAAGCAGGGTGACAATATACAACCTTGACGTACTTCTTTTCCAATTTTGAACCAGTTCATTGTTCCCTGTCCAGTTTTAACTGTTGCTTCTTGACCCTCATAGAATTTCACAGGAGGCTGGTGAGATGGTCTAGTATTCCCATCTCTTTAAGACTTTTCCACAGTTCGTTGTGATGCACACAGTCTAAGGCTTTAGTGTAGTCAGTGAAGCAGAAGTAGATGTTCTTCTGGAATTCTTTTGCTTTTTCTATGATCCAACAGATTTTGGCAATTTAATCTCTGGTTCCTCTGCCTTTCCATAAGTCAAATTAATAGACTACTAAGCCATATTCCACATATGACTGAATTAACTTGTATCAGTTATTGCTATCATCATTCCTTGTAACAAAACACCCCCTTTCTTCGTGATAATTGTCAAGGGCTTCAAGGCACAGAAAGAACAAGGTTCCTTTTGTTTTTCTACTGAGTGGGAAGTAGATTGCATTTTATATTTTCAGAGAATTGCTGCACAGATTAATTGAGCATCTACCTGGTGTCAGGCATTCTGCTGAATTTTATTTTATTTATTCACTGATTCAGTCTCCATTGTTGGGTGCACTTTATTTTTAAATACATGAAGCAGCCCTGAGAAGTACAGCATTGCCCTGTTTTGTCCAGTTTGGAAAACAGAGACCAAGAGCGGTAGAAAACCTCCCGCCCACATAGTAGTTTCTATTCTACCTTTATTTCTCCCGAGATTCTCCAGATACATGCTCTGCCCCAGACCAGAGCTCCTCGGTCATGGTAGATACTCTGTAAATGTTGGCTGAGTGAGTGGAGGGTGGACAGGATGTCAGCCAACCTGTGAGGGCATGTTTATTATCTTCTTCTTCCAGAGAGAAACATTCAGGTCAAGGTCACCCAGCTAGTCAATGAGTCAAGAATCCATCCCAGGTATTTCCAACTCCTCCAACCAGTAGAGTTCAGGACCCACAACATCTCCTCTGCAGTTTAGAGGCAAGGGGGATGAGGGTATACACGAAGCTTGTGACCCCTGGGCAGCTGCCTATTCAGGACCAGAATTACCCATAAGCACTGCAGGGTCCCTTTGAGTAGAACTGTGTTCTGCATTGGCCTCTGCCTGGGATGTGGCTCAAGGAGGAGGGATTGGGAATAGAGAGAGCCCTCAAAACAAAACCATTCTGCCTGGAGGTGTTCCATCATTGGTGAGGCCAGGCCTGTGTGGACTATGAGTAGGATTCAGGGCTTGGCCAGAGTGTGGCAGACAACCAGCATGGATACCTGCTGAGGTGGGAGTGGGCGGCTTTCATCTCTCTGGAGGCCGCCCTTGCATCATTCACCACAGAACGAGGGAAAAGGTGAAACAGAGCTCTGCCCTGTGGAAAATCTTAGCTTCTAGAAGTGCTGCCAGTAAAGTGGCTTTAAAAAAGGTGTAGTTTTATGACTTTCAGGCATAGCGCATAGCCTAAAAATAAGACCTGTTAAGTGTTAATACAAAAATTATCTGAGAAGATTACCATTTATGGTTTGCCTCTGTTAGGTTGTTAGTAGAAGCTCATAGGTTCCCGCCTCATAGGTTGTTAGTAGAAGCTTGGTAGCTATTGTCTGGATGAATGAATGAAGTAGTGAGGGAATGCATGAATGTGTGAGTGAATACACGCATTGACATCTGTGGGACAATTCATTCCTATAGGATATTCACCCCTGGATTCAGTTCCATCATGCTGGTGTTTATTAGCCATAGAACCCAAGCTGGAGAGGCAGCCTGGAGAGGCCTGGAGTCTTACCAACCTGGTGGATGAGCAGAAGGGCAGAGAAGAGAAAGAATGTTCCCATAATTGTTGGCACTTGACTGTAAATGCACACGGCTGGCAGAAGACCAGTCAGCAGTGGAAATGAAGGAGAAGCCAGGAGACACAGCAGAAATAGGGGGAGGGCAGGGCTGCAGATCCCTAAGCTGATGGCAGTGTTGGCAAGAAAAGAGTCTTTCTGCAAAACTGTGTCCAGACACATGGGTGTGCCTCCCTTCCAAAGGAGCCCTTTTCTTTCTTTCTTTCTTGAAGGATTACAGGGTAAATAGGAATTGATAGGAAATACAAATGGACAGGTGGAAGGATGGGTGGATAGATGGATTGGTGGGGATCAACATGGGCTTTATAAAGAGCGTTGGTCTTAAGCAGCAAAGCTAACAGCCTGATTCTGTCATCTGTAAAAAGAGAACAATCAGCCCTGGTCCTCCCTAGCTCCAAGGGCCATCAGAAAGCTCAAAATAAAAGCCAGACACCTTTGTTCAGTCCTGGTGCTCAGCAGCTGTAAGGAATTATCATCTGGGTCACCTCTTCCCCTCCAGAGACTATCTATCGTCCCCTGCATTGCAAGCATACTATGATTAAAATGCAAAACATAAGTCAGAATCTTAGTAAACTCTGTGATCACATTGGAATTCCTCCAATGGACTCTACATGGATTTTTCTTTCCTCCTCTCAGCTCCCAAGCTATTTTTCTTACGTTGGAGGTTGCCAAGATTTTATGGCTATTTGGTTATCTTATCCATGCATATGGTTAGCATTAATTTATGCTGAAATAAATCTGTAAACCTTCATCTGTCTTATTGCTCTAGAAGCATTAGTTGTAAGGCCTAAAAAAACCAAATCTTAATATATGATCTCTGAAAGAGCTGAGGTGCGATCTGCCTGCTTGTTATTCCAGTTAGCTTGAAATTCTTCTTTTCTACCCTTTGATATTTTTATATAAGCAAATTAGGCTGTTTGGTATTAAAAAAAAAGAAACCAACTTAGGCCCCTTAATACATATGCTTGTCTCAAGTTACTTAGAGTTGCTTTGTAATGAGAAAAATTAAGCTGTGATTTATCATCCAGTGATAAATTCTGAGTGTCCCCTTTTCCATTGTTAAACATTTCTCGTTAAGGCATGATACACTGAATCAGTGACCAGGGATTCAAACGCTAATTAACTGTGTGATCTCAGACAAGTCTCTTAGCCTAGCTGAGCTCCATTTCACCTGTAGATAACCAGCTTGGAGGACTGCTGTGAAGATTAAATATAAAAATGTATGTGGTGTGCTTGGCATATAATAATACTTAGTATCAATAGATGCTGTGAGGTCATACTACCGTTGCGGTTGTGCTGATGAAGGATTTGGGGTGAGAGGTTGGACTCGGACTTTGCTTTAGAGCAGGTTAGATAGAAGTAACAGCTCCCGGCACTGCCGGCGTTCAGCCCCTGCTCTCTGTCTGTGTGTTCATCCCCTGATACCCGAGTTGATTTGCACCCTTACTCTCACGTTGGGAATTTCTCAGGCTTACGCTCTGATGTTTTCTGATGGCTGCAGAAACTCATTCAGAGCATTTCCATATATGATGCTGTGATAGTGTGACTCTTCCTAGGAAAAGTCCAATGAACACCAGTTCAACCTGTTTCACCATGCTCCAGGGTTAGGCTGGCTTGTCTCCCCCTACCAGGTGCTAACCTGGGAGGACAGCCATTCTGTGAGGGACCATCCCCTGCATTTCCCAGCTCAACCAGGTGCAGAAGCCCTGATGACCAGGTAACTGGCAGATGATTGTGGTCATAAGTAATAGGTTACTTGATTCTGGTGCATACTGCTGCTGCTGCTAAGTCACTTCAGTTGTGTCCGACTGTGTGTGACCCCATAGACGGCAGCCCACCGGGCTCCCCCGTCCCTGGGATTCTCCAGGCAAGAACACTGGAGTGGGTTGCCATTTCCTTCTCCAATGCATGAAAGTGAAAAGTGAAAGCGAAGTCGCTGGTGCATACTAGGCCCCCACAAATTCAGTTCCTATGTGCTACTCTCTATGGGCTCCTCTTTAAAAATTTATTTTTATTGGAGTATAGTTGATATTCAGTGTTGTGTTAGTTTCTGCTGTACAGCAAAATGAATCAACTATACATATAGCCACTCTTTTCCCATAAAGGTCATTACAGAGTATTGAGTAGAGTTTCCTGTGCTATGCAGTAGATGCTTATTGACTATTCTATATTTAGTAGTATGTATATGTCAATCCCAATCTCCCAATTATGAGTTTGCTTTCTATATCTGTGTAACCATGTTTGTCTTCTATATCTGTGTCTCTGTTTCTGTTTTATAAATAATTTCATTTGTACCTTTTTTGTTTTTTTTAGATTCCACATATAAGCAGCAGCATATATTTGTCTTTGTCTGCCTGACTCTATGGGCTCTTGATTTAGAATTTTAGGTTCTGGACAAGTCTTGAAGTTGTGGAGACCTTTTTAAGACTTTCTGTTGTGAATTGGTTTCCCTGTGTTTGTCTGTAGGGGTTGGGTTGAGACTTGTTTGTGTGGGTCCCAACTTACAAGACACAGGGTCCTTCTCGTGTATGGATGCCACAAATCCACAGTTCACGCAGCTCTCTCTGGACGTTGCCAGGTACCAGGAGGGGCTGTGATGGAGCCCAGGGTTGCCTGCACTGGGAAGCCAGCAGGGCCCAGGCCAGTCGTCATCACTTCTGGGTCATCATTTTTGTACCGAGTGCTTTATGACTTGTTATCTTCTCACTTGAGTGTTCATTCCGATGGTTGTTGACTGAATTCTCAAAAGCACCTTGCACATTAGAGGTACTAAGTAAAAGTGTATAAATCCTGGCCAGCACAGCAGTAATCATGACTTACAATAATGACTTGTATTTCCTGGGCACTTACTGTATACCAGGTGCTTTACTTGGATTATGTCATTTCACCCTCCCACCACCCTATTAAGTAGATGCTCTGAGATCTCCATTTTACATGAAGCCGAGGCCAAAGAGCTTACAGACTCACCCACAGTCACAGCTGGAAAGCAGGGGCAAGGACTGGATCCTAGGGTGGTCTTTAGAAACTTCTAGAAGTAGACAGATGTTATGAGGTAAGATGGGAGAATGGAGGCCAAAATCAATTTCACTCAAATTTTTTTTTTCCAAGGAGATGAACTTTTCTACCCAGAACTGTCATATTCCAGATAGCACCCAGGAAAATTTTCTTTCGTAACTTTAGGTTTTAGATTGAGAAATGACCTAGATTCAGTCTTCTGGTCCACAAGCCACGAATCATCACATGACAGTCACATTTCCTCTTGTTTAATGCGGGAGGGTGGGGGGTTATCGTTCTGTATTTCCTGCCTGCAGCCAGTGTGTGGAGGGGTAGGAGTTCACACATAAATTTGGCAACAGTGTGGTCATGTTTTCTGTGCATCACTTCCCAGCACAGCATCTGATGGGCCTTAAATTCTCAGAAAACACAAAGGCATGCGGTTACTCTGTGTCTGTAAACTGGGGACCCCGTGTGTGCTCTAAGGCTGTCACAGCAGAGAAGGACCTTAGAGACCAGTGCCTCCCATCCTTCCACTTTGCAAATGAGATGCAAGCCTTCAGGTGACTCATCCTGCTGGGTTTTAACTGTGGATGAAACATGTGCTGTTAGAAAAGTGGTTCAGAGAAATTCCTGGAGCTCTCGTCCTGGTCCATGATTTGGCCTCAGCCAGACTTCCTTCCTTCCCAACCTGCTGCCTTGGGACCATCAATCAGCGGTTGCTTCCTACAGCAAACACGCTTCCTTCTGCTCAAACCACATTGGAAGCTTCGTCCGCTTCCAAGGGTGGGGCCAGTGAGTGCCTTAAAGAGCCTCATTTGTCTGTTGTGTTCTGGTTAAGATTGGGGCAGGACTCGCCCCCCACCATCCAGGAAGCTAAGTGCGCCCAGTCCGTTCATGAGTCATTTAACAACCTTTTCTAGAGCACTTGCTATAATTATATGATGAATAATAGTAACTATATTTATATAATGCTTCTCTGTACTTGGCTCTGTGATAAGTGCTGTCTTACATCAGCACCCAAGACTTGATCCCAAGGCTGGAGTGGGCAGGAGAGGCACCTGGCCTTTAACATGAGGGAGAGGTTGGGGCCGCCCTGCAGGGAGGGAAAGCCCCAGGAAGACCATCACGGGGAAGACACAGGCCAGAACAGGCACCATCTGTGTCCGCTTGTGTCCCTGCCCCCAGCTCTGCCGCCTGCACAGGCTTTGCTGGCCCCATGTCACAAGAAGATCCCTTTCCACCTCTCTTTACTACCCCCTCCCACCCCTCATCCATACCACTTGCGTAAAATTCTACCATATATTGGTTTTTTTGTTGTTGTTTCTAAATTTTTTAATTGAAGCGTAATTGCTTTACAGAATTGTGTTGTTTTCTGCCAAACATCAACATGGTTCAGCCATCCCCATCCCACCCCTCCAGGTTGTTACAGAGCCCCGGTTTGAGTTCCCTGAGTCATACAGCAAATTCCCATTGGTTATCTATTTTATATTGGGTAATATCTATTTACCATAGATTTTTGATTTAATACCAATGTGTAGAAATCACAAATTAGGCCACAACTAGGTTGATTACATGTGGGAAGCTAATGAGACTGCTGGAAGTTCTCCAGAGTCTTTTTGTCTAAGAGCGATTATCTCCCTTCAGGTGGGCTCATACTCTTGGGACTCTGGGTGAAGATTTAAATATAAATGATTCCCATGTAGTCATAGGAACTCGACTGAGCAGAGAAAGGTTTGGAAAGAAAGAGCAAGAACGAGCAAGATTTAGTTTTCATTAAAATAACATGGTGCCTATAAATAAGGTGAGACTCAGTTAATAGCTTTCTATTCAAGGGGACTTGGCATGGGGAGACTATGTATGGGGGTCCTTGAAAATTGAGACATTCCTTTCTAGTCACAGCTTTTGTTCATTCTGAGGGTTGAATTAACTCATTTGTAGTTTTCAGTTAGCTAAAACTATTGTTACTTTTAAAATAAGTTATCTTCACTATTGTTTCCTCTTGGGTAAGAATAAAAGTTGACTTCTGACTTGTGAAAAATGGAAGCATTAAAACCAGCATCCGAGGTCGTCTTCTGGCCGTCATGGAGCAAACTGTGAAACAGCCTGCTTTCAAAGAGAGAGGAATATCTTAGAAAATTTCCCCGAGCGTAGAGAGCTCCCACAAAGATATTCATTGTGGCACTGTTTATAATAGGGGATTGTTCAGAGAGTCAAATAAACTGTGTTCATCAAACTATGAACTACGATGTTCTAATTAGGAAGAACAAAGGTAGATCTAAGTCTAATAAAATAAAGTCATCGTCTACTGTTGAAGGAGAAAAGCTAAAAAATACTTTCAATCTAATACCATATATCCTAAGACAATTGCCATATATTTTCTGTGGATGCATTTATAATAGAGGCATATAATGTACAGAAAATAGTCTAGGAGGATTTTAATCAAACCAAAAGCAATACCTATATCTAAAAAGGAAAGAGGGGACCAGGAATGACCCAGGGAGTTCCACCCTCCTTGGTCCTTAGAGTGGGAAGCCAGAGGATGAAGCTGTTGGCCTGAATGCTCCCTAACCAGCTGTGTGAAGCTGGACTTTGGAATTGGCTCTGCCCACCCCTGAGGTCAGGCATCATTCATCCAGGCAGTGTGTGCCAATCTAACAGAACACGACATTGTAATAAGCGTCAGGGATCCAGCATCTTACGTAGCCCCTTCAGTTTGTCGAGTAGCATTCTAAGTGTTTATGTATGTTAACTCTTTGAATCCTCACAACCATCCTGTGATATTAACACTATTATTATTTACATTTTACAGAGGAGGAAATTGAGACACAGAAGTCAAGTCATTTATCTATTGTCACACTGCTAGAAAATGGAAGGACTAAGTCAGAGCTGTACACTTAAGCTGCTGTTCAGACATAGGATGGTAATATGTACTGAATAGCATCTTACACGTCCGGGGATGCTTTTGAGAATGAAGTTGTTGTTGTTTAGTCACTAAGTCATTTCTGCCTCTTTCCGACCCCTTGGACTTTAGCCCGCCAAGCTCCTTCTGTCCATGGGATTTTCCAGGCAAGTATACTGGAATGGGTTGCCATGTCCTTCTCTAAGGGATCTTCCCAACCCAGGGATCAAACCCTCATCTCCTGTTTGGCAGGAGGATTTTTTTTTTTAACCACTGAGCCACCAGGGAAGTCCTTTTGAGGACGAAGGGGGCCATCGTTAATACTTTCTCAGATCACTAGGCCTGAGCTGAAGCATCCTGGTCACACCAGGATGTCTGGTCACTAAATTGTTTCTCGCCCCTGACAGAATGGCACCTGCCTTTGTAGAGCTGGCTGCTCAGGGGATGGGAGATGAGTAAGTGGCAGCATTAACACAGTGTTTCATGTACCAGCATGTGGAGGCCACAGTGGCTGGGAGAGAAACAGCAGCACAAAGAAGGGCCCCTGATTTGGTCTCTGGGAATCAGGGAGGGCTTCCTGGAGGAAGGGACAGCTAAGTTGACACTCTTGGATGAGTAGGAGTTAGGCAGGCAGAGCCGAGTGTGTTGTGGCGAGAGCTGACCTTGGAGGGACACCAAGGCTTGGGTCTAGAGGGGACATCTCTGGCCTCAGGCACATCCTTCCCCTCTGGAACCTCAAGTCAAATAAGGTATGGTTTATATCAGGGGTCTGCAAACATTTTCTTAGGGCTAGATAGTAAGTGTTGTAGGTTTTGTGGACCAAGAGGCAAAATTGAGGCTGTTGTGTGGAAACCTATATAACTGTGTCAATGTAATCATTTAAAGTATAAGAATCACTCTTAGCCCCAGGACCGCAAACGGGGCAACTAATTGGATTTGTCCCTGGGTGGTTATGCCACATTTACCGTCTTGCCCAGGTTTAACTGGCGTATCTATTCGTCAAGAAGCTTTGCCAAGTATTACATAGACGATGGTGTAGAGTCAGGTACATGACACGGTTCAAAACCCAGAGACCCGGCAGCCCTGAGTTCAAAATCATCTCTGCCGCCCACCAGCTGGAGGGCTCCCACACGCCTTGAAACCTCCCGGAATCTTGGCTTCCTCAACTTGTAAGATGCAGATGACACCCCCCACCCCCCTGCCACTTCCTGGGGCTGCTGGATGACCCAGTGAGCATCCACTAGTTATGTCCCCTTTCCTCTTGTTCAACATCCACCACACACTTATTCTGTGCCAGGCACTGCACCAGGCTCTGAGAGGTCAGAGCTATACCTGGCAGCCAGGACAGCCTTCACAGTTTCTTTACCACGTATTTTTGGTGGTCATTTCTGTGCAAAACCCAGACCCGTGGTCAGGCACACAAGCCCTTGTTCCACCACCACCCTGGTGGAAAGAATGAGTGTGACGTAGGTTGTGCCTTCCCCTGGGTCTCCAGCCAGGATTCTACCTGGGATCGTGTTTACTTCAGTAAAATGAAGCCTGAATGTGACGGAATGGGTGTGAGGTTCTTTGAACTCCCGGGATAAAAAAAAACCAAGATGTCACCAAAGCCTTCATCTCTGGCATGAGTCCTGGGGGTGAGTGGAGAGTGATTAAAGCCCATTGGTAGCTTCCTTTTGCCTCAGAACTTTCTGCCCTCCCTGTGTGCTTAGTCAGAGTGACTGACTTTCAGTTCTCAGCTTTGATGTGGGAATGAGAGTTCCTCAAACCTAAGTCAGATTCCCGGCCCCGACACTGCAGAAGTTGGGAGTTTCCACTGGTGTAGAGAGCTCCCTCCAGACCTTTTGCTGGCCAGAGAAGAGTCTGGAAGTTATTGGTCCGTGAATCAGCTCTTGGGATGTTGCAGCAGCTAGGGGCCTGGGGAGTTCTTTAGAGATAGATGAATTGCCTTCAAATCCTGGCATTGTCATTTACCAGTAAATTGTGTGACTTGAGCACGTCACAGGACCTCTGTGAACCTCATCTTTGCCCATCTGTAAATGGACATAGTATAGCCCGTTTACTTGGTTTGCCATGAGGACCAACTAGTGACCATTCTTGGCGGTTAATGAGTACTTCCTGTGTGCCAGCTTCTGTGCTGAGAGCTTGGCTCTTGAAGATGCTATGAGGTGAAGGTACTGATCATAGAAAGGTTTCATGTCTGTTCCAAAAACTTAGGCAGTTTGGTTCCAGAATCAAACATCCTTAATCATTAGTTGACATTGCCCCATTTAGAGAGAGAAAACTTGCAAACAGAAACATAGTCCTCAAAAACATGTGTGTGTGTGGCAGAGGGGAGGTCATGCAGTTCTACTTCATGAGCAAGCATTTCTTTAACACCCACTCTGCAAAGCCCTGGACACATAAAGACACGGAGGCACTGTTCCTGGCAACAAGGAGGGAGCTCCATGCAGATACTTCTATCTTGTCTTAACTAGTGATAAGAATGCTTCCTTGCACTCAGTTCTACCCTCCCTGTGCTTTAACTTACTGTTAAATCATTTTGAAAATTCTGCGTCCCAGAGTGTTTGGCCAGAAGTGCGGGAGGCATCCTTGTGTAGAAGCAGCCCTCACGTGCCCTGTCACACTTCTTTCTTGGGCATGTCCGGTCCTTGCCACCTACAGGCGTGACGTGGATGTGAGATGGCTGTGCAGTCATGTTCTAGAGTGCCGGGAACAGTGGGACAGCCTGGGAGGAGTAACGCTGGTGGAGGTGAACATGGATAGAGGACCTTGTGTAAATGAACGCTGTGACCCCCACCCCCATTTGGCGGCACTGCTGGGCTGAGAAGCGGATGCACAGGAAAGGAGTTTATTTTGCCCTCACCAGCGCAGTCATCCTGAGTGTACCGAATATGGTGTTAGACCCCAGGGGGACCTCTAGGTATGTTAAGTCACCATCTGCACCCCCTTTGCTGTGTGAAGCCCTCAGTTGGTAGGGGGCTTGGTGAACAGTTTCTAAGCCTTCTGCTTTGTTCCCACCCACTCCATTTCTTTTTCTTTCTCCTCCCACCTCCTTCCCCTCCCCTCCTTACCCCTCCCTTCCTCCCCACCTCCCCCCCTCCCTCCCTCCCCACTTCCTCCCTTCCTTTCTCAATTTCGGAAATTTTTGGAGATAAAGGGAAGTCTGCATGTGCATACTAGGTTGCTAAGTCATGTCTGACTCTTTGTGACCCCCTGGACTGTCTGTCATCTGCCAGGCTCCTCTGTCCATGGGATTCTCCAGGCAAGAATATTGGAGTGTGTTACCATTTCATTCTCCAGGGGATCTTCCCAACCCAGGGATCAAACCAGTGTCTCTTGCCTCTCCTGCATTGGCAGGCAGATTCTTCACCACTAAGCCACCTGGGGAGCCCAAAGGGAAACATGGCAAATGATACATTGATAATAAACACTCTTTCATTCACCATCCCACATTAACGAATATAACATCTTGGCATCTTTGCTTCAGTTCTTTTATAGGTCTGCCATATAATCGAAATAAATTGTCACCAACATAGAAATCCCTTTTGAATCTCTTCTTTGTCCCTCTCCTCTCAGCCTTGTATTATGAATTTACTACAAATCTCAGTCTATGTTTTTACACTTTAACTTCCACTGTGTGTAGTCATATATATTATATAGTTCAGGTGTGTGTGTCCACAATTCATATTAGATGCCATCATCCTGAATATGTTTTTCTTCAATTTGCCTGTTCCACTCCACCTTGTGTTTTGAGGGTCAGCCCCATGGATCTCTTGGTTTAATTGCTATATTGTCTTCCTTCATATGACCATACAACATTTTATTTATCCATCTCTCTATAGATGGAAACATAGGTTGCTTCCAACTTTGCGTCATTAGAAACAGCGCTGATTTGAACATTCTGGTGCATATCCACCTCCAGATACAAGAGTTTCTCTACAATCTGTGTGTCAAGGCACCCACCAGCAGTGGGAGAGGGCTTCTATTTCCCTGTATCCTCCCAGCCACTTGATTTGGCAGATGTTTTGTACTTCTTATGACCTCTCTATTGAAAAAATTGTAAACTAAGGGGAAAATGAGGAGCTGGTACAGAAATGTCATCAGCCCACAAAAAGGAATACCTTGTAAATCCCAAGATTCGGCATCCTCCTTCCACAGGCTCTTAAGAGATCCTGGCTTCATGAGCCTCTTCCCTTTTTCCTGGAACTTTTCAGCCTTTAGCACAACATTGTTTACTGGCCTTAGCCAAGTGAAGGGTGACTCCCTACAGCAATTTCACCAAGTCTTGACTTTCTTCCTCTGGGTCGTTTGAAAACCATCTGTGCTTCATCTCCCATCTGCTGTCAGCACTTGGGCCAAGTCTCATTACCTGCCTCTCACCAGCTGACCCTCAACCTTACTGGCTTCGTGGCTTCAGTTTCCCCTCCCCCACTTTAAGACTTCCATTCATTTCATATAACCATTTATCAACCAATTTATCCATCCATCATTGACCAAAGCTGTGCTACGTGCATTTGTGTAACTACAGCTGTGGCCCCTGTGACCTGCTGGACTGAATCCACATGCCCCTTAAGCAAGCTCTCTGCCTTCTCCACCCCAGCCATCCAAACTCCTTGCCCACAGTTCTCCAAACATTCAAAACATGGTCCTCACTCTCTCTGCCAAAGTTCCCGGTCTCTACCTATTAAACACTTAGTAGAGGCTGGAGGGTCAGCTCGGTTCCTATCAGAGGGGCTTCTCCCATGCTCCAAGGCAGACCTGAGTTTTTCCTTCCTGTGTTCCCACAGGGCTTTGCACATTGTTACCCATCTTGCAGCAACTGTGCAAACTCTTCAAGAGCATGACCCACCCTCATTCACCTCTGTAACCTCAGGGCGGAGGGGTGTGTCTGGCACCCCTTTAATTAATTAATTTAATTAAGGTGCTTAATTAAAGCTTTTAATGAATATCTCCCAATGCCTTCATCGCTGACTTTACCAGTTCAGCATAGGTATCACTGCCACCCAACTGTCCATTGTTAAGGAAGTTTTCTGTTGAGCAAATTAGTGCTGGAGGCATGTCAGGAGGTTTGTTTGTTTAATCTTAAGATAATTGATTAGTTCTTAAAGAGTTTAACCATAAAGTGTGCCAATGACTCTATTTTTAATGAGGAAATCTTATCTAAAGCAAGCACTCTCTACTTGAAAACTCTTTTTCAAAGTAATTCAACTGAATGTTATCAGATGTTGTCTTTAATGCAGATTGTGACCCCATGGACTGTAGCCTACCAGACTCCTCTGTCCATGGGGTTTTCCAGGCAACAGTACTGGAGTGGATTGCCATTTCCTTCTCCAGGGGAATCTTCCCAAACCAGGGATTGAATTTGGGTCTCCCGCATTGTAGACAGACACTTTACTGTCTGAGCCACCAGGGAAAATCTAAAACTTTTCTTAGTCCATAGGAATTTGAGAAAGGGCCTTACTGGCTCTCTGGTTGATATTTATTAGGCTGTATTTTAGGAGCTCAGTGGTTCCATAATGATGAGCTACATCAGAATCCCTGGAATACTGGTTAAACTAGAGTCCCAGGCCTCACTCCAGATCTACTGAACTGAATCTCTGAGTAGGACCTGGAAATCAGTATTTTTAACAAATTCTGCACATGATTCCAATACACAGTGAGATGGAAAACTGTGGTTCCAGATCTATGCTCTCCAATGTGGTAGCCACTGGTCACATGTGGCCACTGAGCCCTTGAAATGTAGTCAGTTCAACGTGAGATGTGCTATTAGTGTTAAATACACACTGAATTTCAAAGACTTCGGTCAGTTCAGTTCAGTTGCTCAGTCGTGTCCGACTCTTTGTGACCCCATGAATTGCAGCACGCCAGGCCTCCCTGTCCATCACCAACTCCCGGCGTTCACTCAAACTCATGTCCATCGAGTCGGTGATGCCATCCAGCCATCTCATCCTCTGTCATCCCCTTCTCCTCCTGCCCCCAATCCCTCCCAGCATCAGAGTCTTTTCCAATGAGTCAGCTCTTCACATGAGGTGGCCAAAGTACTGGAGTTTCAACTTTAGCATCATTCCTTCCAAAGAACACCCAGGACTGATCTCCTTTAGAATGGACTGGTTGGATCTCCTTGCAGTCCATGGGACTCTCAAGAGTCTTCTCCAACACCACAGTTCAAAAGCATCAATTCTTCCACACTCAGGTTTCTTCACAGTCCAACTCTCACATCCATACATGACCATTGGGAAAACCATAGCCTTGACTAGACGGACCTTTGTTGGCAAAGTAATGTCTCTGCTTTTGAATATGTTGTCTGGGTTGGTCATAACTTTCCTTCCAAGGAGTAAGCGTCTTTTAATTTCATGGCTGCAGTCACCATCTGCAGTGATTTTGGAGCACCCCAAAATAAAGTCTGACACTGTTTCCACTGTTTCCCCATCTATTTCCCATGAAGTGATGGTACCCTCACAAAAGAGACTACATCATTAATATTTGTTAAATATTGATGACATATTAAAACAGTATTATTTGGATCTTTTGAGATAAGTTATTGATATCACCCATTTCTTTTTACTCTTTTCATGTGGCTGCTAGAACACTCTAAAGTACCAGTGTGGCCTGCATTGCATCTTTATGGGATGGCTCTGGTCTGGATTGTCACTAGGAATATGGCCCTTGCTGCTGCTGCTGCTAAGTCACTTCAGTTGTGTCCGACTCTGTGCGACCCCATAGACGGCAGCCCACCAGGCTCTCCCATCCCTGAGATTCTCCAGGCAAGAACAGTGGAGTGGGTTGCCATTTCCTTCTCCAGTACATGAAAGTGAAAAGTGAAAGTGAAGTCGCTCAGTCGTGTCCGACTCTGTGCGACCCCATGGTCCTTACCTCCTGGTAAATTTCATTTTTTTTTTAATTAAATTTTTTTTTAACTTTACATAATTGTATTAGTTTTGCCAAATATCAAAATGAATCCGTAAATTTCAGACAGTAAATTTCATCACGTGTCTGTTAGATGAATGAATGAATGAATGAAGTTGATCGGTAACACATGGCTTCCTCTTACTTAGGACCTCAGACAAGCTGTTTCACTTCCCTGGGCCTCCATTTCTCATCTGTAAAATAAGCAGAGTAACTAGAGCCCCCATTTTCTGCCTTCAGATAGATCTCTTCAGTGATTTGGAGAAGGAATTTTAGTCTTCTGCTTCCAGGAACTGCAAGTATTGCTCACTGGGGGCAGGGGATAATGGTGTCCCCAGCTTACCGAGTGGTAAGGTCAGAGCCTCACTGGAACCCTCGATGATTTCATATTCCGTTGCAGCCCTTCCCAGATCGCCTCTGGGTTTCGCTTAGAACCGAGAATAGTCTTGCTGCAGTGCCCATCTTTCTTACAGCTGTCCCCACATAACTTCTGGAATTTATTATTCATTTTTATCCCCTCACTCATAATTTATGACTCAACTCTAGAAATATCAGGTTACACATCAGTGTTTTTTTCTGCCTCCTACATTTTCTTTGAAAATTATGTATTTGTGAGGCTCTCTGGTGGCCAAATGAACCATTTCCAAAATCAGATCATCTGGGTTCAAGTTCCACCCCCCCACATCTTACTATTAGAGTTATATGACTTTGGGCAAGTTACCTCAGTGCCTCATTTTCCTCATCTGTAAAGTGGGGAAAAAATGCTAATAATTAATTCATGTAAGATAGAGAGGGTTACATGAACGTAATGTATGCAAAGCAATTAGCGTGGTTTCTGGGACCTGGTAATATATTATTGTATATAATTATATCATAATTCATATATATGTGCTGTGCTAAGTTGCTTCAGTCGTGTCCGACTCTTTGCCACTCTGTGGAACTGTAGCCCGCCAGGCTCCTCAGTCCATGGGACTTTTTAGGCAAGAATACTGGAGTGGTTTGCCATGCCCTCCCCCGGGGGATCTTCCTAACCTAATGATCGAATCCACATCTCTTAGGTCTCCTGCATTGGCAGGTGAGTTCTTTACCACTAGTGCCACCTGAGAAGCCCAATTCATATGTATATTATATATATATATATATTATATATGATTATGCTGTGCTTAGTCGCTCAGTCGTGTCTGCCTCTTTGTGACCCCAGGCTCCTCTGTCCGTGGCAATTCTCTAGGCAAGAATACTAGAGTGGGTTCCCATGCCCTCCTCTAGGGGATCTTCCCAACCCAGAGATCAAACCCAGGTCTCCCGCATTGTGAGTGGATTTTTTACCATCTGAGCCACCAGGGAAGCCCATGTATGATTATGGTATTGATTATATTTTCAAAACATATATTCCCTACCCACTCTACACCAGATATTATTGGGATATTGCCCAGTATTTGAGAGAAAGTTTTACCCCCATTACAGTAGCTTTTGGGGAAAATAGCATAGCAAAAAGATCAAGGGTGTGAGTACCCATAAGATTCACAAAGAAAAAGTCAGAGGAGCTGGCCAGGCAAAAAATGTAACAATAACAAAAATAATAATAATAATGCTAAATGCCTGCCATAGTCTAGTCTGATTATACTTTGGCTACATACATGCTCTCGTTTCATCTTTATAATTGTTCCATTTGACACATGAGAAAGCTGAGTTTCAAAGGCTGAGCCCAAGGTTGACTTACTACCAAGTGGCAGAGCTGAATCTAAACTCAAGGCTCCGCCCACAAGCCCACTGTTCTTTCTCCCACCTCTAGGTCTCTCCATTCAAGTGATGGGGTCATTTCTTCTGATGCGTCTGAAAATTTTCTTTTCCTATAATAAGACACTTTGCTTCCCAACATTATTGAAGACCAGGTAAAAACAAATCACTGAGGTTAAAACCAGTAGGCCCCCCTTTCTGTGAAGTGTACCCCTCAGGCACATTGTGGGTAGGCTGTTCTTTTAGTATCAGGGGTCTGGTGGTGGTTAAAGCTGGGCTGCCAGGGTAGGTGGAGCACCTTGTCATGCATGAGGCTAGGAGAGGCTAAAGGTGCAGCATCAGAAACAGTCCCCATTTTGAGAGACTGGTGGGGTCCCTCCAGGTGCGACTTTAGGAAAAAGTAAGAGATGGAGCCGGAAATCAGACAGGAAGCTGGAACCTAGTCTGCTCAAAGTCCTGTTAGCGTGTTTGGTTCTGCTCGGACTGGGCAGGGAAGATGGATTATGGTGTCCTCGTCAGGGCTGGGGCATGGCAGGGACACAGAGTGGCCCTGGCCACAGACCATCCTGTGTTTCCCTCCCCAAGTCCTGGGCTCCACTGTTTCTCTGAGCCAACCTCTCTTGGGGTTGGGGTCAGGGTGGGCTCAGCAGGCAGTTGCTCCTGATATCCAGGCTGGACTAGAGCGGGCAGGACTCACAGATCCACGTGCTGTTCCAAGCACGTGGTCATCACACTCACCTTGGATTCTGAAAGTCCATCTTTTATTCATTCAACAAGCAGCCTGAGAAATTCTTCTCTCTTCCGTTTTCAGAGATCCTTGGAGAGAGTTTCTCCACCTTGGGTAAGTCACAATAGCGTCTCCTTCTCCTTGCTGTTTACAGGTTACCTATGGCCCACTTCAAAGACAATCTAATGCCAACATATTCCAGGCGCTTGGTAAACAAGAAATGCTAACAATTAGGCAGTGCTTACTGCATGACAGATAGCATTTTAGGTCATGCTCTGCTATTTAATTGAATCCTCTCAGCAATTCTGTAAGAGTTCACAGAAGCCCTAATATAGAGATAATGGAAATGACACAGAGAGGTTGAGTCCTTTGCCCAGAGTACCATAGCCAGTGAGGTCAGAAACCCTGGTGGCCCCAAACCTGAGCTCTGAATGTGGCCACAAAGATGCAGACCTCTGGGATGGATGTTGGAGGACTGAGCCCAGGTGATGCCTCAGGGTCCGTCAGGAAGCTTCAGAAGGGCTGAGGCAGCCTTTCTTCCCAGGATGAATGACCTCCAGCCTGCTGCAGTGGATCCTCTCTCTCCCCTGCTCCCTCAGCTCCTGCCCAGATCCCTCCCTGCCCCCAGCAGTGTCTGAAAGCACGGTGGAGACATTAACTGGTCCCCTGTTATTCGTCTTAGCTGGTGTTGGCTCAGGCAATGCAGTTTAGACATGTTTCCAGGAGCAGACAGCGGGTCAGCAAGAGTCGATAATGGATTCCAGCAGATTGGACTCCGTTCAGGTTGGATGCAAGCCTGGCGTCCAGGTCCTCCTCATGCACTAGCACTGCTGGGTGCTGCCCCCAGGGAGGGGCCTGGGCCCCGGGGCGCCTGGGGGCTCAGCAGGCAGGTGGTCAGGGCTGATCCCGGGTCTCTGATCTCCAGGTTCTCCCAGGTCTTCCCTTGTCATCATGCCCTCCCATGCCTGCTGGCTTTCACAGAGCCGAGACTTTTTGTTTCTGGCTACATTTGCTGCAGCTGTGTCAGCTCATAGTAGGCACACAATCGGGTTTTTGTTGAATGAAGCACCGGCAGTTCCTGTTCAGAGTATTATTTGGCTGACACAGGGGCCCCCTGGACTTCAGTCTTCTCTTCCATCTGCTTCTTGGATGTCTTCATTGGACACTGCATGTTTAACATGCCAGAAACTGCAGAAAGCTGTTCAGCGCACATCTCCCACCTCAGGTCGTGGCAGCCCCCTCCTTCCAGCTGCTCCAGGCAGAATCCTCAGAGCCCACCTGGACACTTCCATTTTCATGCCACATGTTCAACCCGTATGCAGTTCCCCTCAGCTCTGTCTTCAGTATAGTCCAGGAATGCATTGGCTTCTTCCCCCACCCCACCCGACCGCTGTCTCTTTCCTCCAGTCTCGCCTGGACTCTTGTAGCTTCCATCCTTTTCCACCAGAGAACATTCAACTGCTTCAGCCAGAGCTGTTCTAGAGTATAAGTGGGATCCTGCCATCCTTGCACTCACATCTCCACCTCCCTGTGAAGGCCTGGGTCCTCCCCAAAGCCTGGGGTACCTGGCGTTCCCTACCCCACTGCAGGCTCACTATGGTTCTTTGAACATGCAGGGCACACACCTGATCGGCCTTGCTTCCGCAGATATACTCCTGGTCAGCTTCCTCACTTTCTTCAGGCCTCTGCTGAGGAATCACTTGTGATGCTGTGAGGATTAATGAGCTAACATGGGGAAAGCATTCAGGACAGTGCCTGGCTCATTAGCTGTTAGTTACTGCTCCATTCTTATAATGGATCCTTAGGGCCTCATTCATAGCAGACACTCAGGTTGGTCACTGGGCTACATGTCCAGGGCCTGGCCCAATTGGCCTGTCACCAAATGGGAACTCAAACGTTTGTTGAACTGAAAATATAGAAATGACCAGAGTAAAGCAGTGTACACCCTGCCTGGCACAGACTATGAGAACTTAACAGTTTGGGGAAAAGTTGGAAACCCATCGTTTCTGTGTCTTCTGGAGGCAAAATTTTGTGCCTGTCCGCACTGCCCCAACAGCCTGGGGAGCTACCTTGGCTTGGGTCTTCCCCAGGGCCTCACCCTTACTTCCTGGCTCCAGCTCAAAGACATCAGGGAAGTCTTTGATGTCTCAAAGACTCCCATCAAAGCTAAGGAGTGCTGGCAGGGACTGAACCCTTGAGCAGGCTTGTGGGGTGGCCGAGGCTGTGGGGAGAGGGAGCAGGTGACGGAATGGAGACAGCTCTCCCTGCAGAGGTGACCCCTTGTGCTGGGCCTGACCCCCCTCATCTCGCACACTTCCGGTTCTGGGAATTGTTGCTGGTCAGGTAGGGTTCGAGAGCTGGGACCTTTTGCCTCAGCTGTCGGCCCTTCTGGCCTTTCTTTTCTTGGCCCCTCCCCTAGAAGCTTTTGCCCTAAAGAGTCCAAAGATCAAGACTGTGGCTCGAGTCCCTTGGTCTCTTTCCAGGGCAGAAAAGCCTCGTGAATCTGCTCTCTGTTCAGAGTAGCTTCTAATTTGAAGCAGCTGTTGTCCCCAAGCAAAACCACTCTGTAGGTGTCCCAGAACCCCAGCCCTCAGAGGTCTGCCCTGGTTAATTTGACCTCGGCTGTTTGTCCCTGAGGTACAAAGGGAAATGGGAGGTTGTTGTGTCCCCTCCCTGGGCCCCCTTGACCCCTCGGACCGCCCCTAGGGGCAGCTTTGCACACCTAGCTTTCACTGCAGGGCACCCAGTAGGGGGTACTCAGTGCATGGTTTCTGCCTGTTTGTGTTCCATGGGCCCCAGTGTGTTGGAAAACAAAATGCATGGAAACTGCTTATGAATAAAACTACACTGTGAAACTGCCCTCCTGCTCAGAGGGGGTGATCTGGTTGTTTGTCATAGAAGCATCTTTGGTGCTGTTAGCAACACCCCCTTTTTAGGCAAAATGAAGAGCAGCGCTCTGTGCCCACGGAGCTTGCTCTTGGATGGATCTTGGTTTGGGGCATCTGCTTTATGCAACAATTAATTTTTAAAAACATTCTATTGAAGTGTAGTTGATTTGCAGTGTTGTATTAATTTCTGCTGTACAGCAAGGTATTGAGTTATATGTATATATATTATTTTTCGTTACGGTTTATCACAAGATATTGACTAGCGTTCTCTGTGCCATGCAGTAGGACCTCGGTGTCTGTCCATCCTATAGATGAGAGTTTGCCTCTGTTAATCCCAAACTCCCAGTCCTTCCCTCCTCCAGCTACTTCCCCCTTGGCAACCACACATCTGTTCTCTACATCTGTAAGTCTGTCTTTGTTTCACAGATATCTTCATTTTTACAGTATTTCAGATTCCATGTGTAAGTGATATCATATGGTGTTTTCTGTTTCTGACTTACTACACTTAGTGTGCAGCATTCCTGTTTTGTGGGTAGAAGCGTCAGGCCTTGTGGGTTTGGAGTCAGGGAGACCCAGATTTCAGCCCCCAATCCATCGCTTATTCACTGTGTTTGTTTCGCTTCTCTGAGCCTTTATCTTACCATCTCTAAAGTGGGAATCATAGTACGCACCTGGCAGGATTTCTGTGAGCACTGGAGACCATGTTGGTACAGAGCCCAGCACCTACTAGGTGCTCAGGAAATAGCAACGTTATTCACTGACTCATGCAACAGCCATGTGTTGAGCACCAGCTGGGAATGACAGTGACAAAAACCCCTGTCCTTGTGGAGTTACTGTTCTAGATGGGGAGTTGGATAACCAGATAAAGAGGTCTAATAGGTAAGTCAGGAAAGTCAGGAGGAAGGGCTGCGGTTTAACTAGTGTGGGCAGGGGAGACTTGCTGAATAGATGATATGTAAGCAAGAACCTAAGGCAGAGAGGGAGCTGGCCACGCAGATGCCCTGGAGAAGCAGTGCTGGCCTTGAGAGGGGGGAGCTTGCCCACCATCTCTGGCACTTTTGACCTGAGCTTTCCTACATGTGGTCTCTGAGCCCCATTGCCTGGTCTCTGCCCCTTCATTTCTGAGACTTATTGACCAGTCAAATTACCCTCCACGAGATTGACTATGTCTTCCAGGAGTTTGTCCTAATAACAGAGTTAATCAGACCAAATGTTATTTTCAAATGTTCCAGGGAAAGAATGAATATGTGCCCATGTAGGGCTGCCAAATTTTGATGTGAAGTATTTGGGCAACATGTATCTGAAAGGAGAGAAGGGAGCGAGGCCAGAGAAAGATGGATAGAATCATGGCCAGTATCTGAGTCAAGGTTCATTTCTAAACTTTGATAGCAGAGACTGCAGAGAAAATACTGGCCAGCCCTTCTCCCCTGCCTCTTGGCATGGCCAGCTCCTTCTCATCATTTGGGTCACCTCCTCCAGGAAGTCCTCCCTGACCAAGCACTGAATTACCTTCAGAGATTTTGTCACCACATAAAATTGTCTTCAGTGTTTTGGGGTTTGTGGTTTTTCTCCTTTAGAATGAAAGTGCCAGGAGCACAGGAAACTTGTTTCCCAAGAACCTAGACTAGTAGTTGGCACATAGTAACTGCTTTATGTGTACTTGGTAAATGGATGGATGAAGTCACTTTATACAGAGCTGGGGGAAGAGTTGCTATAGACCAGTGTTTTTCACGGAGAAGGCAATGGCACCCCACTCCAGTACTCTTGCCTGGAAAATCCCACGGGCGGAGGAGCCTGGTAGGCTGCAGTCCATGGGGTCACTAAGAGTCGGACATGACTGAGCGACTTCACTTTCTCTTTTCACTTTCATGATTGGAGAAGGAAATGGCAACCCACTCCAGTGTTCTTGCCTGGAGAATCCCAGGGACAGGGAAGCCTGGTGGGCTGCCATCTATGGGGTCACACAGTTGGACACGACTGAAGTGACTTAGCATAGCATAGCATAGTGTTTTTCAAACTGCAAGTTATATCCCATTAGTGAATTGTGACATCAGTTTAGTTGGCATTTGAAAAAATGAAATAGAAAAGAATTTAACATCAGAGTGTATCACACATGGTAAGGATAAGTATTGTTTTAAGAAAAATATGTACATGTACATACATATATGCTGTATGTATATATGCAACGACATACTTTATTTTCCACTGTGGAGTAGTCAGAGAAGTTTGAAACAGCAGTGAATTCTTAGTTTTCTCAGACTTGATCTTCAAAAGGCACATTCTTCCCTCAGAGACTGTAAACCTAGTCACATAAAGTTTACATTCTGGGGCCCCAAAGTAGAACTTTAAGAAAAGATTCCTTTGTTTCATATTAGCTGAAAGAAATGAATAACTTTCTACCGCAGAAGCGACGTAGTCTTCTAAGTCTGCTGACATGCGAGGGCTTGTTTACACACTCGCTGATACACACCCACCATCATACAAGCACACACCAACACATACACATGGGTACCCAGACACATCCACACTCCGTACACGCACAAACACACACGTATGTACCCACAGACAGGAACACACAGACACACAGTAATACAAACATATCTATAAATACAAGCACACATGCATACAATGGCACGTTGGCAGATACAGATACAAACATTCGTGTATACACAGACACAGAAACAACACACAGTTATGGACAGGCATGTGCGTGCACACACACACTTACATCCACACAGGAACGTTCTTACTCCTTCCACTTTGTGCTTGTCCCACCCCCTCCACCTTGGAGACTCCCAGGCCATTTTCAGAGGGGCACCCAGGCAAGGGTGCCTGCAGAGCCCAGGCTGCCCCTGACCAGCACTCGGTCCAGGAGAGTCCACAGCCTTTGCAGATGGGCAGACTTGCATTTGAACTCCCCCTGACTGGCTGAGTGACCTGGGTCAGGTTACTCCATCGCGTGGAGCCTGATCCCTCACCTGGGAACTGGGGTGGGTAACGCCTGCTTCCCAGGGCTCATGAGGCAGTGGGACAGGCTGAGAAGGGGCACGGCCGCCTCGCAGGCTGCCCCCGCAGGAGCATCAGGACCCACTGTGCCACTCTCTCTAGGTGATGTTGGACCAGCGCCATGGCCCTCCACGCTTCTGTTGTAACAAGAGGATCCTCTGGCAGGATCCTGAGAGGAGAACTAAGATCTGCAGGGGGATGTGGGCACAGTGGCTGGTGACGCTTGTCACACACTCCATATCCCAAGGCTGCAGTTCCCCCATGTGGCCCCGCCCAGCCCACACGACCCCATGCTGTCCTTTGGGGCCGTTTCTCTCAATTTATGGAGTAATGCCAGTCTGAATTCTTGAGGAGCTAGCCAGGCTTTCCCTAGAAAACCACCCTCTCTGCCATTGAAAGATCTCCCTTTGAAATGACACCTGTGAGTTCTCGGATGGATCCACTCTCCCTCAGGCTTTAGAAGCAGCTTCACCGTGTCCAGAAGGCTCTGGTGTGGGGAATCCCATGTTACCTGCGTTGGGGTCCCCTGAGGTCTCCCCGGGGTTCACTGATGCACATCAGTTGCAAAGATTGTGTCAGTTTCACCTTCAGCAAGGAGATAACAAGAGTCATGAACGTAGGGAAAGAGAAGGGGTCACCAGGATGGAGTGGGGGTGGCGGTCCTGAGCCAAAGACGTGGCACATCCAAACAGAGCAGCCGAGATGGGGAGAAACCGTGTATCCCCCGAGTATTTTCTGTTTCACATTTTGCCTCCAGAACAACACAGAGCAGCAGATGTCAGTGACAAAGAAACTGAAAAACAAAGAAACGCATAAAACGTAACCAGAGAGCAGCAGAGTTGGTCTGCCATCTGGCGCTGCCTCCTGGCCATCCCAAGCCTGCATCCATCCACATGTGGAGAACCTGTGAGCTGCCCACAAACCTGCCGGAGGCCCTCCGTGGGCTCGGCCCCCCTCTCCTCTCTGCTTCCTGTCTGTCATCAGCCAGCAATGAATGCTTATCGACCCTCTGATATGTGCCTGGCTCGTGCCAGGTGCCCTTGGGGACAAGCAAGTGGAGGAGACCGACACAGAGGTTTTCATCAGAGGGATGGACAGACATTACTCGAATCCTGACAGCCCTGCCGCTGGGCATGCTGGGAGATTTGTTTCTCTTCCAGTTCAGGGCAGAGCCACGAAGCGGTTAACTGGGGACATCTCCTTTTGTCCTGACCACTTCCCTTTGAGGGAAGGACTCTAGTGGCCCACCGAAAGAGCCCAGAAAGTTGCAGGCCTGGGGGATCAGGTCAGCACATATACTTCTTTCACTTAGAAGCCAGTCACAGAGAACCACATTCTATATGATTCCATAGGCAAATCCATAGACACAAACCATAGATTAATGATTGCTCGGGGCTGAGGGGACCAGGGCCTGGAAGGTGATAGCTACGGAGAGCCTGAGAAGAACGGGGTTTCTTTTCAAGTAATGAAAATGTCTTGAAATGAATTGTGATGATGGATGTCCAACTCTGTGACTATTGAAACCCATTGAACAGGACCCTTTAAATGGGCGAATTGTAAGGCATGTGGATTTTATCTCAGAAAAGAGGGTTTTCAATTTCACATTTAAAGTCGAGCCCTCTTCCACACACACTCCCCCGCCCCATTCAGCAGGCCTCTCCTACAGTTGGAGCAGGTTCTTCTTGTGCTTTTAAGTGGTGGTGGGGGGTGGAGGAGGGGCAGGAGAAGTGGAAAAGATGCAGGAAGGTTCTTGCATGAGTGACACAGTCTTGAGTCGGCCTTGGCTCCCTCTAGACCCGGCAGGCTCTCTCTTTCGTGGGTTGTTTGGAGACTTCTCAGTCCCCAAGGATTTCTCACCTTCATTTTCCGTAATAAGGCTCTTTTTCTGCTTGTTGCTGCCACTTTGTTCCTCAGGACTGAGAATTCCATAGTTACCCTGTGGGCGGCCCAGGGATGAGCCTTGCTGGAGATCTCCTTGAGCTGGTGGGGGTGGGTATCTGGTCCTGAGGAAGACACATTCAACCCTTCCCTAATGAAGCTGAGCGGGCTGGCTGATCTCCAGTTCAGCACATGTTCTTACTTGTTGTCAAAGCTGCTTGGAAGTCACAGATTTGAGCCTCTGACGCCGGATAGATGTGGCCTCTCACATGGTGTGGTCGGGGGCACATATATTAAATTCTTCAGTGATTTTAAAGGCCCCCTCCCTCAATTTAAGACAAAGGGCAAAGCCTCCCAGCCTCTCAACTGAGGTGTGTTTGCAGGTGGGATTTTGGCTCTTCAATACCTCTGTCTAATAAACTACTGTAAAACCTCTTTGCCATCTCCTAAAACTCAACCTGTTCTTGTGGATGTGGGCCAGGCTGGGTGGGATTGTGGGTCCGGGTTAAGCGTTAGGCCACTCAGCTCTTGGTGTCTCCTTTGTACAGTCTGCCTATAGTCCAGTACCTGCGTTGTAGTGAGCTGTTTCATGTATAATGTAGCTTCGTGCTTCATTGGAAACTTCCATTTCAATACCTGACACAATTATAAAATATTTGCAGCAGACAGAGATCGTGTTCTCACATCTTCCCTGGAGCAGCCGTGTCGTGTTCAGTAAAATCATATTCATGCCAAGATGGGCTTGTCCACTGCATACATTTCCTGAGATGCCCCACAAATGCTTTCTAAACGTTTCCCTTGTCAAACGGTGCCTGAACTTTCCAGAGGATTTGATTTTTTTCACTCGCTTATGGATGAGCTTGCTTTTGTAGGAGGTCACAGTATTTTCTTGCCCGGCTGAAACACCATTTGAATCCAAATAAATAACAAACACTTAAAAAAAAAAAAAAAAAAACTAAGAAAGTTGACATTGCAGAATTACCCTGGCGTTTTGATCTGTTTGCTGGCACATTTATCCTGAAGCCTCTGACGAAGATGTCACAAGAAGAGGCTAGAAAATAGTATTAGAAACTATCCCCCTTTCCTTCCTCCGTGAATAAACAGCCAGGCTCATTCTTTTTAATGCCCTTGGTGTTGACTTTGCAATTATTCTTAGGAAGGACCAAAGGACAACATCAGCCAGTTTATAATTGAATCCAAATTTGTGGGGGAGGGGTGGAGGCCGAAGTAGGAGGGGAGAAGTTTACTCTCTTCTCAGCCCTGTGCAGTGTCATTTTTTAAGCAGTGCCTTCAAGGGTGAATGTAAAAGGGACTTCAAAGGGCAAAGTCGAGTTGCCAACCAGATTCTTTGAAGATGAAGGATGCTTTTGGAAAGAGCTTTGAAAGGAAACAACTAAGACACAGAACCTTGATGAAAACCTCACATCGCTTGGTTCTGAGTTCACCTTTGGCTCAGGTTCTGACCCGTTTACCCTGTCTCTCTCCAACAAGGAAAAATGAGAAGCCAGCATGGACGGGAAAATCTTCCTTGACACTTCAGCGTAGTACATCTGATGCTTTCTCTGACCCCAAAGAGTTAACTTTATGAGAGGGACAGAATGATGGACATCAGACGTAGTTTAGGAAGGCGGAGTCATGTTAGAAATGTGTTGATTGGTGCGTGCGTGCTAAGTCGCTTCAGTCATGTCCGACTCTGCGACCCAATGGACTATAGCCTGCCAGGCTCTTCTGTCCATGGGATTCTCCAGGCAAGAATATTGGTGTGGATTGCCATGCTCTCTACCAGGGAATCTTTTGGGTGTGAGGGTAAATGAAGATTGGGCTGAGTGGGGTCAGGAATGAATTGTTAGGATGAAAAGTCACACTGAGAGCTCCCATTTTTTTAAGTGCTTGTTCTGTACAAGGCACTGCGTGAGCATTATTTTTTTTTTTTTTTTTTTTACTGTTTTGAATATTTACTTATTTATTTGACTGCGTCAGGTCTTAGTCGCGGGCTCTCTAATGGTGGAGGTCAGTCTTAGTTGCCCTGTGGCATGTGGGATCTCAGTTTCCCGACCAGGGATCAAACCTACATTCCCTGCATTGGAAGACAGATTCTTAACCACTGGACTGCCAGGGAGTCCCTAAGCATTTTATACAGATGGTGTCCTTTGATTTCTGTGAAGTCAGTGCGGGCCCTTTGTGGCCCTTCCAGCAACAGGATCTCCTTGAGAGTCAGGACGCTGTGCTTTTTAAGGAAACTGGGCAGAAAGAGCTGCTTCCAAGTCTCCCTGACCTGACGTGTGCCATCAGGATGCCTAATGGGCAGCGCCATGGCCCCTGCCTCCCCCAAGGATGTCTTGGAGCTTTGCAGTGTGGTCGTCTCAAGCGCGGTACCCAGGGCTGTGCACGTGCACTGATGTTCATGTTACAGTCTGAAAGGCCAGACCAAGCGCACGGTGAAGGAGCACCCAGAGGGACTCCTCAGGACTCCGTGTGAGCAAACGGACTGAAGGCCCCATCAGGAGGCAGTCCCCTGTGTAGAGGGGCTTCCTCTTGCCTCTCCCACGAATGCCAGAGGATGAGTGGTTTGAGGTGCCAGGAAAAGGGCCCGGCGTGGGAGGTGACAGAGCTGAGTGCAAAGCCGCGTCTGCTCCCTGATGACTCAGGGCTTGGCCGGTTTTACCTTCTGCACACTGTGTGCCTTCTCTCTCTGTCCGGGTGGGCTGAGGTCTGAGGGGCCGAGGGGTGCATGGGGAAGAGCATGAAGATAGAAAAAGGTGCTCAGTAAACGTTAGGAATCGAATTTGCCTTGATGCTGCTGCTGCTAATGCTGCTCATGGCGACAACAGTCCTGAGCTCTGCCAGACACAGCGCTGTTTGACATTTGACTTGGCTCAGCCTCTGAAAGCTTCTCTTCAGAGTGAGCTTCGATGGTGGTGAGGAGCCCTCCCTAGTACATGGTCTGTGTGATAGGGAAGCATACAGTTTACATACAGCTTCATAGGTGACAAGGAGACTGCGGGATTCCACATCTGACTCCACTGCCACCCAGCTCGTCACTCAGATTCTTTGTGCCTGAGTTTCTTTATCTGTAAAATGGGTGTGATTGCAGTGCCTCCCTTATAGAGTTTTTTGTTTCAAAGACCTTGAGCTAAAACCAGAGAACACCATGGTCTGGTGTTCAAGTCTAGACCATGTATAAACAGTGCATCTGAGCTAGAGGCAGAGCTATGGGAGGAACCCAGTCTTGAGTCCTGGGTGCGAATCCTGCCCGGGCTCTTGACTTGCTAGGAGTCCACAGGTAAGTTCTAGCCCGTCTGGGCACCTTAGGGTCCTCATCTGTAAAATAGAGACAGTACCGGTGTTCTCTTCTCTCTGAGCCATGATGAGGGATTAAATAAGACTCTGCGTGACATAAACATAGCTCATGCTGTCTGTGGTCATTAGGTGCCAGCCGCCCAGCAGAACACTTCACATTGTCTTACTTAAGCCTCCCTGACCCCTTCAGGCAGGTAAAATGTTTTTTTGAATCCACAAAACATGTTCTTATTTTTATTTCATATTTTTATTGTAGTATATTTGATTTACAGTGTGTTATTTTCTGCTGTACAGCAGAGTGAATCAGTTACACATATACATGTATCCACTCCTTTTTTAGATTCTTTTCCCCTATAGGTCATTACAGAGTATTGAGTAGAATTCCCTGTGCTACACAATAGGTCCTTTTTAGTTATCTATTTTCTACATAGTGGTGTGTGTCAATCCCAGTCTCCCAATTTATCCCCCACCACTCCTGTGGCAGGTGCTATTATTGTTCCTTACTTTATGGATATGGGAGCTCAGGTCCCAAGAGGTAGAGGGGCAGCGTGTTGGGGGAGCAAATTGAAGGCTGCTGGCGCTCCGCGAGGCTCCCAGGGCAGCCTCCACATGCTGCAGCCCCCTCCTCCCTGCTCTCACACATCAGTTGCCGTGGCTCCCCCTCCCCCAGTGGGAAGCCTTTCTATCTCCCTGCCCCCACCCTCCTAGGGGAATATTGCTCTGGGATGAATGGGTCTGGGATTGCAGGCTGTGGCTGGGATAAATGAGCTCATGTGTGTCGTGCCTGTCTCTTGTTGAGTGAGCATCAGCCTAGGAATTCTCGATGAGCTTACCCAACGGACAGCCGTATTGGATCAGCGTTTAAATGGACAGCCTTGTGCTTGCAGAAAATGAACAGTCAATAGAGGACTGTTGACTGCCGGCTGGCTTGCCCTGCTCGGGCTCAGGCGTGGGGTCTCTGCCAAGACGGGAGAAAGGTGCAGCCCCCAGCTCCTGGGGATCTGGTGGTGCTTATTTTTGCATGGGGAGTGCCAAGGGCTCTGGGAACCTATTTAGCATTCACTTTCACACCCACGTGCTCCAAATCACAGACACTTGCTTTAAATGGGGGCTTGTCATTCTCTAGGCCAGAGGGACATCTTGGGGGCCACAGTCATGCCTGTGTCTTCTCTGGGATGATCCCCGTTCCCTGTCATTTTAGATGCAACTCAGCAGAGTGTACAAAAGTGCCTGGATTCCGAATCTGGTCCACCACCATCCAGCTCTGTGCCTCAGTTCCCCCATCTGTAAAATGGGGGTGGTAACCTGTGCCTCGGTACTTTCCTCATGAGGGCTTGTGAGGATCAGACGAGTTAATATGTGGCACAGTGCCATGCATGTAGTAGGCTCCATAAAAGGGTTCCTAAGATCGTCTCCTATAAATATCGGTTCAAGGTCAGTGTCCACTCTTGTCTCTGAGCTCCACAAGAGCAGGGGGCCTGTCTGTCCTGTTCACTGCTGGGTCCCGAGGACCTAGTGCCGGGTCTGACATGTGGCAGGTTCTCAGAAAGTATCTGCCGAAAGGATGAGTGAGTACGTGTCAATAATACTGCTCCAAATGTGGGTGGAAGAGCAGTCTCTGTGTGCTCCTCAGCTCCTTAGGGGTTCACAGGCCAGGAAGGAAACACTGGGGACCGTATTAATTTCCTATGGCTGCTATAACAAATTACTCCTAATTTAGTGGTTTCAAACAACACAGATATACATCTTACAGTTCAGGAGGTCAGAAGTCTGATGTGGGTCTCACTTGGCTAAAATGAGGGGCTTTTAGTTTGTAAGGGGCCCTGAATTCCTTGGCTTATGGTCCCCTGCCATCTTCAGAGCCAGCAATAGTCTTTCTCATATCGCATAACTCTGATATCGACTCTTAACTCTTCCCCATTTAAAGAACCCTTGTGATTATATTGGGCCGACTTATATAATCCAGGATACTCTCCTTGAAATCAGATGATTAACAACTTGAATTCTATCAGTTACCCTAATTCCTTCCCCCTTTGCCAGGTAACAAAACATATTCACAGGATCCAGGGATTATGGAGTGGACATTTAGGGGACAACTCTTCTACCTACCATAGCAACTTGCACTTATTCAGGAAGATGGGAAAGCTACGGCAGAGACTCTCTAACTTCCCCAAACCATATTTGGAAGATTAAGGTCTTCAATCAGCACCTCTTCTACAGTAGCTCTTCCTGAAATGCTCAACCCCAGCCTGTGCTATGGTGATTCTCTGTAGCTGGTGGCAGGTGCCAGGAAAACCAGCCTTAATAAAGGATAATAGCCTAGAATCACAATCAGGAAATGTTTAGGGAGCCCCTCCCATGTGCCCAGCGTTAGCTGCACTCAGCAGCATTCCTGCTGCTCCAGGTCAGTCTTTTTGAGCACTCACTGTGGGAAGGGCACTCACTGAATTCTCGTGTTGGCCCCTTAAGGTAGGTACGGTTGTCACCCCTCTAGGCAGATGAGGAAACCGTGGCATAGAGAGGTTTAGTGACTTACCCAAGGTCACACAGCCCATCAGTGGCAGAACTAGGATTTGAACCAGGGAGTTGGACTCTAGACCACTACTCGCCCCTGGTTTGCTCTCCTGCTTCTCTGCTGTTCATGCACTTTACCTCATTTCCGGTGCACATCTACCTGTGAGAGTAGCGTTTCTTTTTAATACCCATTGCTCAGATTAGGAAACTGAGGCCAGGAATGTTACCATGGCAAGCCCAGACTTACCTGGCTGCTTAGTGGCCTGCTTAGGCTATTTCTCTGCATCAAACTGCCTCACTATGTGTTACTGGTGAAGAATTAATTTAGAAAAATGAATGTTTTCACAACATACCTGGCCCCCCAGTCCCTTTCAGGAGTGTTGGCTGTTTTCAGTCCCACGCCTCCTCCTTACAGGTTAAGTAATCACTGCTATTTAGAAGGAGAACTGGATGGCATTTTCCCGCCTGCCACCAAGACTCATTTAGGGCCAGCCTGAAGACTGCAAGAGGCAGGCAGGTGTGACGCTTGAAAGAGTATACACGGTTGGTCTCCCAGGATCTCCTTAATGAGAAATTTCAATCTTATGGATGAGAGTGGAGCAGACACGGCCCTCATTACTACCTGTGTCTAAATTAAATAAGACAAGGGAGGCTCTTGAGAAAAAAGGCAGAAGTTACTACAAGCTGAAAGGACAAGGTGCAGGAGAAGTGCTCCTGTCAGCAAAGGTTCTCTGACTTTCTGGGGTGTATGGAACCCCAACATATTTCTCCTTTGGTGCATCAACAGCCACTGAGGTTGAGGGTATAGAACAGACACAGCTATGATTCTGTCCTGCTCCTCTACTGTCCTCTGGCTCAGCCAGGCCTGCAGCCCAGGACTCTTGACCTGACTGCCATGGTTTCAGAATGGGGGGGACCCCAGTGCCAAAATACCTCCCTGATGCCCTGTCTTCTAGATGACAGCCCCAGATGGCCCTCCAGATGACAGCCTGAGATACAAAGTGGTCCAGTGTGTTTGTTCTAGGAGTCACCATGCCTGCTTCGATTTTACTCATTCATCCAATCCACTGTCCCCTTGCCATTCATTCATTCTCTTTCTATCTCTCTGTCTCTCTCTCACACACACAGACACAGACAGACACAGACACACACAGACACACAGACACACACACACACACAGACACACACACACAGACACACACACACACACAGACACACACACACACACACACACACACACACACACAGCTAGCTGCGGTCCAGCAGGAATATAGGCTTCCTGCCATTAACTGGAAGCTCCTGACTGCAGACACAGCATAACAGTCTATTCATAGTCCTTTTTAATTCCAAGAAATGCTGCTGTAGCTAATACCTACTTCAGGGCAAATGACTGGTTGGCGTATCAGCACTTTTCAAGTTATAAGCACCCCCTTTTAGCTGGGACTCCTCGTTTCTTTTAAGTGTTCTTCAGAATGAAGCATTACTGAGTGGCCAGCAGGCCTTGGGAGGTGGTACAGAAGATGAGCTGCCCAGAGAAGTGGCCCACGATGCTCAGGGAGGTGGGTGACCAAGTGACCCATGGGTTCCACTCCCTTCAGAAGTTGCAGGAACCACGGGGCCCAAGCCACTTCCTACACGGCAATCCTGGTCACAGCTTTCTTTGCCAGGCACCCATTTCTGGAGGAAAAGTACAAATACTTTAGAAATTGATCCCTGCCCCATAGCCTCTCAAAAGTAGTCCCTCTCTCCAGACCTTCTCTGCCTTCCAGGCTCTTCCACACTTTGGGGTCTGAAGCTGTTGTGGTTTTTTTGTATAAACATGTTGCTTTTTGTAAATTGAGTGAGTGGACTTTTCCGTTAACCTGGGCTGGAGGCATCCAGGGCCCCAGGAAACATGCTTCCCCCTGAAACATACCTCCAGAGCAGGCAGATGGCGCCCAGAATATCATACCCATTCTCATTTCTTGAGGACCTACTGTGTGCCAAGCATTTTACCCATACAATCTGTTTCTCTCCTACGTGACGGATAACCTGACTCTCCTTTTCATGGCCAAGAAAGATGAAACCAAGGAAGAGGCGATAAACTCATTCACAGGTTCAGGATCGTGAGAGGCAGGGCCAGGACTGATGATGTCAGAGTAGGGCAAGCACGTGACCTGAGTTTCTGAGGACTTGGGCACTCATCACTGCCCTGTTTTTGAGATGTTTGTCTTCGGTTCTGTGCCCATCGCCCCTTGAGGGCTGTGACTCAGCCTACCCATCCAGACTCTGGTCCTCTTGCCAGACATGCCTGCCATTTATGTCCCCCCATTCAGCAAGATGCGGGTACCCTGGGACTGAGCTGCAGCCACTGTAACCCCATTAGCTGGGTGAGTCTGCCCTTGGTCTCCCCAGGACCCATTTCCTCTGAAGATGAATTGTTGCAGCTCCTAATTTTGAACAGTAAGAAACACCGAGGTCAGTGCCAAGACTGAACAAAGCCAACAGATTCTTGGCCTTTGAGGGAGGAGAACACTGCGAGCTCTCCTTCGCCTTCGTTTTGATTTGCTATTCAATTAAGAAATAAAAAACATTGGAGAGGATCAGTGAGTAGAAATCTAATTGGAAAAAAAACAGAACCAGTTCACACAAACAGGAAGTGTAGTGTGCTGTGAGCTGGTCGGGTGCTGCTTCGTGGCTTTTTAAAACGGCAGTACATGTTCTAGACCCCAGTGTGCATCTCCTCTTGCCTCCGTTCTTCAGCCTGGGTTCTTAGGCTTAGCTTCCCAGGGGTCAGAAGAACAGGGCTGAGCACAAAGGATGCGGGGATAACATCTGCATTCTTTGCTTTTATGACCTCTTTCATATCATGTCTTCCTTGGGAAACGTTTGCTTGCAAAGGATAAAAATCCACCCGGAGGTGCTAAAACAAAAGGGAAATTTATTACAGCAGCAAATTCTGGGGCAGGAAGGGCATTTAGGTTTGTGCCTGGCCCCCACCCCATCAGCATCACGGGATCAAGGATTCAGTTGTGACTCTCCAGCACTCTCTCTGGCCCTTGAGTCTCTGCCACTTATGATTTCTTCTGGTCTCTCTCCACTACCTCCCTCTCTCCTTCTGTGTCTCACATACAGAACGCATAGCCACCTTGAAACAGTACCTTCAGCCTAGAGCCTTTATTTCCATATGGTCTACTGCCCACCACCAGCTCATCCTGCCTCTCAGATCTTCAGTGCCATATTCGTGGGAACGAGCAGAGGATTGGTCTAGTCTCTCCCTCCATTTCTGTAAAGATAGTGACACTAATAGTACCCTTGTCTAGAATTTCTGTGAAGACTGAAATCAGTTAGTGTTGCTTAACTCAAACAACTAATTACATAATTAGTACATAATTAGTGCTCAAAACTTGTGGTTATCACCACTGTCCTTTTTATTATTCACTGGTCCTTGTGCAAAGAGTAGTGTGATCAGATGTTTTCCAGACTACCTCAAAGTGAAAGCAACAGGCATAGAAAAAACTGTTTTTTTTCCTTCTCTTGAAGAACTAATATGAGTACTTGATAAGTAAGATCTTTGTAAGATATTTTGTAATGTTCAAAGTGTTGCCACACACACATTTCATTTGATTCCCCTAATATCCTGCGGTATTGTTAAGACTGTTTAATAAGGGTTCAAAACTGAGGTATTGAGAGGTTAAATATTGCCTGTGGGTACATGGTCTGCGAGTGATGGAGCCTAAATTCACATCTGGTCTCAAGCCTAATTCCTGTGTGTTTTCAACTTCATCAGAGGTGGAAGGTTTCATAATTTATTATGTTTCCCTTTATACCTTGGCTGCTAGGAAGCTCAAGCTAAGTATGATGCCCACATTCAGCACTCTCCTAACCATGGTTATTAGTATGTTTCTTATATCCCATGGATGGAGGAGCCTGGTAGGCTACAGTCCATAGGGTCGCAAAGAGTCAGACACGACTGAGCGACTTCACTTCACTTATATCATCATTAAATGAAGTTCTTAGATATGGTAGATTTACTTTTGCATACATGCCTCTATTCCAGGTAGGTGAATCATGCCCTCCCAATGTAGAAGTGATGAGGATGAGTTTGGCTTGTAGAGTATAGTGGTTTCTGTTCGTAGGAGACGGCAGGCTCTGGTGGATGCAACCTGGACTGTCTGCCTTTCTGAAATCTGGGTCTCCTTTCCAGATTCCATGTCAGGGGTCTCTGCCCATCTCTTTCCAAAGAGAAGAGGTTCCCCTCTTCCTCCCTAGGCTCTCTCTGCTTCCGTCTGATAGCCTGTGGTGAGGGGGGAGGCTTTTCTCAAAGACCCTGGCAGTGACACATGATCAAAGAAAAGTTAGTTGAGACCTTTCTGAGGCTGAGATGGGGGGATGGTGTCTTTCCAGAACTCTTATTCAGGCTCAACCCTTTGAGGGTTTTAAACTTGCCACCAACAAACCGAAGCATATTACGGGAAGGGCTGATATGTGTCTGGGTGGAGTCTGATGATTTTCTTGGTTTTTGTCTCCCAGTTCTCAGCAGGGGTGTTGCTCAGGGTACCCAGTCAAACATCTCACATAAGATTCTAGATTCTTCCAGAGTTCCCCTTTCCATACACAAGAGGCAGACTTACCTGGCCTGAGTCCTGACTCCAGCCCTCTGCATGGCGCCCCCTCCGAGCCTCTGTTTGCTGATCTGTGACCTAAGGGTAGTGTCACCTCCCACAAGAACTGTGATTAACAGTTGGCAGTACTAATAATACTGATAACAAGGGCAGTGACACTTGGAGAAGACTCTTCTTGGGGTGTGAGAATACAAGCTAATGCTTCTTGACTGCTCGCCATATCTCAGATGCAGTGGTTAGCACTTGGTGTGTTTTATTTAACTCACAAATGTCTCACAACAGCAGATTGAGAAAACAGAGAGGTTAACAACTTGCCCAGAGTCACATTGCAAGTACGTGGCAGAGGCAGGACCCAAAGATGAGTGGAAGGCACTAGCTCAGACCATGGCGTGCGGTGGGTCTCTCTGCCCTTCCCCAGGGACCTTGCAGCCAGCAGCCTGTCTTCTTTGTGGGCTAACGCTTGTCAGCAGGGCGGCCAGTGCCTCCCCTTGTTCCTCTTTCTCTGACCCTCTTCCACTCATTGCTCTTTTTTTTTCCTTCAGTAAAAACCCAGCCTTGACCTTCACAGGCTGCGTGAGGGGCTGGTTTTCCATTAGAGGTGAGCTGGTGATCACTTCCCCTCCCTCCAGACCAGACCAGGGGGCTGAGGGAGCCAGTTTACAGTTGGTTGAGACATAAACGGTCTGTTTACAAAACCCAAAGTTGTTAGCAGATGAAATGTTCACCGCCACCCCTCCTCCAGACAAGGTGGCGTTCAGACCTTTTGAGCCTGGGGGCAGTTTCCGCCTTAGAGCACCTGCTCTGGCCCCAGTCCCCCTCCCCCCAGGGACGGGGACACCCCACTGGTTCAGCAGGTGGCCTGAGGGCATCTGACCAGAGAAAGCAAAGGCGCTAGTCTGGCTCTCGATTTCCATCTCCTTTGGTTTTGCCAGATCAGTCCTGTTTGTAATCTAGATGAATCCTATCCCCCATGCCCCACTGACAGACTTCCAACACACCCATCCAGCGGGGCTGTCTCCTGAGCGCTGCCTATGGAAAGCAACTGCCCCTCCTGAGTGCCGGCCTATACCAGGCCCTGCAGCACGGTTGACCGAGCCTCACCCCCAACCCGGGGAACCACCCCGTCAGCCCCATTACGGACAGTGCGGCCTGTGACCTCTGCCAAGGGGCCTGTGGGTCCCCTCTGGGATTCTGTCTGTGAGCCCCACTGATGCCAAGAGGCTCGCTCAGCCCGTGGCCTGCAGCCAAATGGGAATTGACTCTTCTCCCTCCCCTGATCCTCACCCTTGATAAATCACTCCCTGTTTTAGTGGTATTGTTAGAGCCAAAATAAAGCCTCCTTGGAGGGCTCCATATATCTGCCTTTGGCTTCTTGCTGGGACCTCTGGTATGGAGAGAAGTGCCCCCAGGAGGTGATGAATCCTATAAAATCGTCAGGGGTCCAAATTGGGCTCTGGGGAGAGGGTTGTCTCAGCTTCTCTGCCCCCCGACCAGTGTCCCCAGCTGCAGTGACTTCAGCCAGCCCTCCTTGGACAGGGGCTCCCTCCTGTCCCATTAGAGCCCAGAATACTGAGTGAGTGTATCTGGGTGATTTTCTGCATCTCTTTCTAGAGAGAAAATGTTATATGAAGTGAACTCTGTTCAGCCTTAGAAAGAAAGGAAGTTCTACATGCTCCATGCTACAACGTGGATGAACCTCAGTGTGCTACATGCAATAAGTAGATGCAAATATTGCATGATTCCACCATATGCTGGACCTGGAGGGGTCAGATTCATAGAGACAGATGGCAATGTGGTGGCTGCCAAGGGCTGGAGGAGGGGATGAGGAGTTAGTGTTTAATGGGGACCGAGTGTCAGTTCGAGATGATGAAAAAATGTCTGGAAATGGGTGGTGGGGATATGACTATCCCTAATGCCACTGACCTGTACACTTAAAAGTGGTTAAAATGGTCAATTTTGTGTATATTGCACCACAGTTTAAAAAAAAAAAAAAAACCCAGGTGGTTTTCCACCTATGTCACTTCCCAGGGAACTTGTGCCACGTGGAGACATTTGTTCTGCAGAGTGAGGGGTTTAGGAGCCGTCAAGGGACCTCCTCGGGCCTCCTTCCTGCACCTTCAAGGCCTTGTGTCAATCTCCCAGGCTGGTCTTTGCTCAGAACCATTGCTGGAGAGCTCGCCCGGTCGTTCTCTCCTCCAGTGGAGCTGAGGTACAGAGCCTTAGAGTGAGCAGCTGTGCTCAGTCTTGTCATTTTCACAGATTTCTGGAGACCCAGAGAAGCTTGCCTGGATCAACCAGCACGTTAGGGAGGAGCTGACAATGAAATCCAGAATGCCCAGTTAGCGTTGAATTTCATAAACAATGAATTATGTCTTAGTATAAGTATGTGTCCCATGCAGTATTGAGGACACGCACTAATTATCTGAAATTCCAGCTTCACCAACTCTATGAATTTTCTTTGCTAAATCTGGCAAACTGACCTGAGAGGCAACCCAGATCTCATTCTCCCCAAGTCAGAGCTTCATAGCTGGCAGCTGGGGCTCGCAGAGGGGGAGGGCATGGGGAACACAGGCTTGTGTCAGACTCCCCCGATAACCTGTGTGACCTTGGGCAAGATACTCGGCTCCTGAGCCTCAGTTCCATGTCTTAAAACGTGGATAATAACAGCAGCCTCCTTATGAAGCGGTAAAGGATTAAATGATCATACCTATGAAGCCCTTAGCACAGTCAGCATTCAATTAGTGGTAATGCTTCAGTTATTCTTGATATTTTCCTTCCTTCGTGAATGAAAGGTAACCATTTACTCGATGAGCGTTCGTCTGTGGAGCCGAAACTGGAAAACACTGGTGTGAAGATCCGGCTCCTGTCCCAGCCTTGCTGTCATATGCTGTGTGACCTTGGGGAAATCAGGGAACCTCTCTGGGTCTCAGTTTCCTCAGCTCTAGATTGGATTAGATCGTTCTAAGGTGCCTTTCAAATTTAGAAGTGTAAATTCTACCTCAGCAAAGCTGTTAATCTTCTAAAATTCCTAAGTGGTCCTCCTTGTGTCTGCACAAGGCACACATCGGGTTTTCTCACATAATGCTTGAAACCAGGTGCAATGGGCGGGCAGTGGGGTGGGGGGGTCTTTTCCCTACATAGCTAATGAGTCTCAGGACTCAGAAAAGCTAAGTAACTTGCTCAGGGTCACACAGCTATTATGTGACAGAGCCTGGCTTCCAACCCTGGCCTCCTCGTCCTCCCATTCTTACCATCCTGATCCCTTACCCTCAGGGATCAACTTCTTTGGAGGTGGTGGAGAGCAGGCAGGGCCCCAGAGCTGCAGTTTCGGGTCATGTCTCCCTGGATGGATTATTCTTGGGCAGGTTCACCACTCACCAGACTGCAGCAGATTTGGTTGGGTAAGTCTGTATGGTGCCCATGGGACCATAGAAGTGGTGTATGGATTATCTTCCCTATTGTTTTGCTGCTGCCATCTTGAATAATTAGAATGGAACTGGAAAACAGAGATCTCTTAGCCTTTAAGTCACAGATGCCTTTTTTGCTGCTGCTGCTGCTTCTGCTAAGTCGCTTCAGTCGTGTCCGACTCTGTGCAACCCCATAGACGGCAGCCCACCAGGCTCCCCTGTCCCTGGGATTCTCCAGGCAAGAACACTGGAGTGGGTTGCCATGTCCTTCTCCAGTGCATGAAAGTGAAAAGTGGAAGTGAAGTCGCTCAGTCGTGTCCGACCCTCAGCGACCCCATGGACTGCAGCCTTCCAGGCTCCTCCATCCATGGGATTTTCCAGGCAAGAGTACTGGAGTGGGGTGCCATTACCTTCTCTGGATGCCTTTTTTATCTATCCCTTAAGCCAGTGAAGTAGGATTGGCAGAAACAGTGCCTACAATAAAGGCATTGCTCACGAGGCCTCTGTCAACCAGAGGACAGGACAGAAAACAAATATGCCCCTTTCCCGCATGGCATTGCAAGTAATTGCATACTTCATAAGGGGTTCTTAGTGTCTCATCTAGAATCCTTAGCAAAATATGTAACCAGACACTGTTTAATCCTTTGCTTTAGGTCCAGCTGCAAAGTTCAAAGGAGTTTTTGTCCTTTTCATTATCTAGACAGACCATTCAGAAGTTGGGTTTTGGGTGGTCTCTGCTGACCCACAAAGACCATACAGTACATCCCTTTGGGTGCAGAGTCCAAGGTTAAAGTAGACGCGGGACCTGCCCCTCTGAGTGTTCTAAGAGAAAACCAGGGCAGCTGGATTAAAATGGAAACCTAAGGGGTTTTTAATTAAAAGTCTGTGGTACAGACCAGAGGCCAGGGAGGTACCTGCTATGAAACTAAAAATGGACCCCTTTCCACAAAGCAAAAGGGAGAATCCCAGAGATGATGGGCCACTGGGGGCTGGAAAACAAGAGAGACCACACTAGTCTGCCTTCCATCTCCACATGCCACACCCGGCCCTCCAAACAAAGGAGTTCAGCAGCCCTGCTCCAGAAGGGGTTTTTCTGGAAAGAGCAGTCCAGGTGTACTGGTGCCATAGGCTAGGATGGGTGGGGTGTGCTAGGGTTTGAGAGGCCTCAAAGTTTACTTGTAAACCTGCCGTAGGGCTGAGACATTAGAGTGTAATTTCTCAAGATGTTTCCAGATACATGTGTTTTAACTGGATTTAGATACGCATGATCTGAATCCACTGCCTAATGAACCCCTGAGCCAGGTTTAAGATTACTGAATCTGAGCCTTGATGTAAGCCGCTGCTGGCAGTCCTGTCATTTTTCACAGGAGATTTCTGGAGACCCACAGACGAACCGGGTCTAGCAGAACGGAGGGCCCTGAAAGACTAGGATGTAGGGACAGATAAATTTGGATAATGGATTAAGGAAGATACTAGGGACAAGTCTAGAACATGTCAAATAGTGTAATTCGGAAGGATGGTTTTGTCCACTTGGCAGTTTTGTCTGGTTCACCAAGCTGCCTTAGGTCACCAGTGTTATTTTGAACTGGTAGGTCTCTAGGGATCTAGAAGGAAACAGGTATGTATTTTGCCTCCCCCAAGGGATGATGTAGTCATGGAAATAAATTACATTATTAGTACCTTCTAGAAGGGGTGGTACCTACTCCCTATCACTGGGGGTTCCTAAGATCTTGATGGATGAAATTTTGTATTATAGTCCTCAGGATCTGACATTCCAGACCCTTTAAGGTCAATCTTGTTCCTGGCTCATCCCATTCAACCTTTTGAGGAGCAATAGATGGGTTAATCTAACTGGGAGCTGACATCAAGGCTGGGGAAGTGGTCTTTCTGCCCAGGTGACTGAAACTTGTTCCTCCAAGCCCAACAAAGCAGGGCTGTGGAGCCCACAAGAGGGTCAATGGGAGTGTGTGGGGCTCAGAACCTCAGAGTTCTCAGGAAGCCAGTTGCCCACTCCTTGGCGTGGTGTCTTGGATGGTGGTGGAGAGGAGGTGATGAGACTGGACCAGTCAGCCCACGTCTCAACATGCTGCCGATGTTCCTCGATGCTCGTTTTTCTTTTTTTCAAATTTTTATTTATTTATTTTTGGCGGTGCTGGGTCTTTGTTGCTGCACGGACTCTTCTCTAGTTGCAGAGAGGGGGGCTACTCTCCAGTTGCAGCGTATGGGCTTCTCATCGTGTGGCTTCTCTTGTAGAGCATGGGCTCTAGGGTGCTCAGGCTTCAGTAGTTGTAGTGAGTGGCTGCAGTTCCCAGGCTCTAGAGCACAGGCTTCGTAGCTGTGGCACATGGGTCTAGTTGCTCCTCGGCATGTGGACCAGGGATCAAATCTGTGTCTTCTGCATCAGCAGGCGGATTCTTTACCACTGAGCCACCAGGAAAACCCCTCAGTGCTTGTTGAATGAATGAAGAAGTCAATGTGCTTTCATAATCATGTTTAGACAGAAATCTACACTCAGGACCCAAGGAGGAAATCTTTTGTCCTCCAGTCTTCTTCTTTCAGTCTCATTCAGTAGGCATTTATTGAGCATCTGTTACGTGCCAGGCAGGGTTATAGATATAGCAGTGAACACGCAAACAAGCTCTTGGACCGCACAGAGCTTGTGGAGGACGAGCAGATGGCCACAGGATCATGAGAAGTGCTGGGATGGAGGAGGAGCACAGGGGGCCCTAACCTGCTCAGGAAAGCTGTCCCAGGAAGCAACATCTTAGCCTCTGCCTGACAGGTGAGTTAGGGGTGGGCAGGCAAAGAGGGGAGGGAGGAGTAGATCCAGGCAGAAAGCCAAGCCGTCTGGCAGGTGTTGGGGGAAAATCTAGTATTAAAGGAGCTGATGGCCTGTAGACATAGCATGATTTTAGAAAACCATGACAACAACAATAATGGCTGCAGTTTCTCACTGCTCTCTGTCAAGAGCATCTCCACCACCCTTTCACGGGCTGTGGGTTTAATTAGTAGGGTGTTTCCTTTAGAAACAGAGATTGTCATCAGTCACTGTTCTGAAGGAGGTCTTTGCAGGAACTCATTTGCAAGTCTCTTCAGACTTGGCCTTAAAACTTCCCCAGAGCTGTGAGGACGTGTCTGTCAAAGCCCCGAGGAACTGTGCTGGATTTCAGACTGAACGATAAGAGGAAGTCAGATGTGCCTGCAGTCAGCAGACACGCCAGCTCATAGCACTTCTCAGTCTGTGTTCAGAATCTGAAATAATCAAACGGTCTTCAACTCCAAACTCCTTAAAAAAAAAAAAAAGCAAAGAAAAGGAAGAGTCCTGAGGTTAGTTTGCATCAGTTCTGAGTTTGTTGTCTTTTAAAAGCAAGGAATTGGAGTAAGAATCTCAGATACAAGCTACCCATCCCTCTGAGGTTAGCGTGATTTCAGCGTCCCTGGACTTGTGTCTTAAAACTGGTGTCCTTCATAGTCCTTCTAACGCATAGTCCTTCTGCGTTTTGCGGTGTCCCTGTGCAAAGTGCTAGCTACAGTGTGCTATTTTCGCCCTGGTTCAATTCAACATTGGTGGTGGTGATTTAGTCACTTAAGTGCTGTCTGACTCTTTGAGACCCCATGAACTATAGCTCGTCAGGCTCTTCTGTCCGTGGGATTTTTCAGGAGAAATACTGGTTTGGGTTACCATTTCCTTCTCCAAGGAATCTTTCCAAGCCAGGGATTCCAAGCCTGGATCTTCTGCTTGGCAGGCAGATTCTTTACCACTGAGCCACTCTCAGCTCTACATTAGAGACCCCTGAAGTCCTGTCCCCATTGACTTGAACATCCAGAGGTCCCATCCCTGCCCAGGAAAGCTTGCTCCCCTCTCTCTCCTGGGGAGGGGGCGATCACTCTTACACTTGCTGGAGGGGATGAGGAAGAGGATGAAGGGACGATGGCCATTGAGGAAGGCAGTGGACAGAAAAGGACAAGGTAGACAGCCAGCATCTTTCTCCCTCCTCAAGGTCCAGTTAAAGCAACACTGTCCTTGCTTTTGGGTAACTGTTGGAAGAGACAATGTGGCTTAAAAAACAGTGGAATCACAATTAAAACATAAGAATAAAGCTGGAAAAATACACCAAATGTGAATAATACACCAAAACATGAATAATTATCATCTCTGGTAAATGGAAGTTTGGGGGATTTTTGTTTTTCTATTATTGTTGACCTCTAATTCTTTTAGTTTTTAGGATTGTTTTAAATATTATAGCAGGAAATAAAAAAAGACTAAAACAGAGTCATAGAGGCCGGGATAAGGTGGCAGAGGCACCAGACACATGGCTGGTCTAAACTTTCCTTCTTTTCAACTTGCTGTCACCTTGAGTAACGACTCTTTGAGCTTCAGCTTTCTCTTCTGTGCAGTCATGCTTGTGACTTCTGTCTGGACCATCGTATCAGTTGTGATGCTCAAGGGTTAGTAGGGGGACCTGGTAAATTATGAGAAAGTGTATATATGAAAAGATCATTTTGATCCAGTAATAGGTACTGTTTCTTCAGTGATTTCCTAGAATCATTTGTTAAGAATGCAGCTTCCTGGGCACAGAGTGGATCTCCGGCACAGATTGAATCTCTGGGAGAATGACCCTGGCATGTGCATTTTTAACAATCACGTACATGCCCCCTTTGCCTGCCCTGTGGATTCTTGTGTTCATTAAAGTTTTAGATTTTAAGGAATTCTGGCCTTTTAAAGAAAACAGCGTCATAGCAGGAACATGAGACATGGAGATTCAAAACCATACGGTCTGCACGATAACACGTGCATTTGTTTGTCCAGAGGATGCTCATAAAACTGGGGAAGGGAAATCTACAAAGAGTAGATCGGATGTAGAAGGACTGAGAAGACAGGAGCTGTGGGGCATCTGGCCGGGGGGTTCCTGGGGGAAGCAGAGGCCCAGAGGTGGGGGATGTCCTCCCCTCTCCTGGCCTTCCTCTCTGGCTCTGTGTGTCAGGCTGCTGGGGTGAATTTTCACTCTCTGGTGCCTGATTTCCACCTCCCCCATGGCTGGGTGCTCTAGGTAGCACTAGGCTGGCAGTACAAAGTGGCACCTGGGTCCCTAACCTGCTGGGCTGGCTGTTGTCAGGTGACAGCAGAGCCACTCTAGAAACAAAGGCAATGCCACGGCCTGCCTTGAGGGCCTTGGACGCACTGGTCTGCTCCCAGTAGACTCTGAAAGCTCCTCTGCTTCCCCACTTTCTTCACTCATTTGAGGCAGCACGGCACCATGGGCAGCGCACTCAGGAGCCACCTGCCTGGGTTGGGGTCCTGTCTCTGCTACTCGCTTACTCATTTTGTGACCTGAGACCAGCTCCTTAACCTCTCTGTCCATGTGGCCTCTTGTCACAGAGGGTTGTCATGAGGATTTTCACTGAGATAACCTCACAGAAGCCTTGTCACAGGGCTTGGCACATAGGGAGGGCTCCAGGACTGTTGTTGTTTAGTCGCTCAGTCGTGTCCAACTCTTTGCGACCCCATGGACTGCAGCATGCCCGGCTTCACTGTCTTTCACTGTCTCCCAGAGTTTGCTCAAACTCATGTCTGTTGAGTTGGTGCCATCCAACTGTTTCATCCTATTAGCTGCTGATAACAGTTATCAGCTGTTCGTCCAATAACCATTTATGGAATAGCTACCACACTAGGTATGGCTGCTGCTGCTGCTGCTAAATCACTTTAGTCGTGTCCGACTCTGTGCAACCCCATAGACGGCAGCCCATAAGGCTCCCCCGTCCCTGAGATTCTCCAGGCAAGAACACTGGAGTGGGTTGCCATTTCCTTCTCCAGTGCATGAAAGTGAGAAGTGAAAGTGAAGTCACTCAGTCATGTCTAACTCTTAGCAACCCCATGGACCGCAGCCTACCAGGCTCCTCCGTCCATGGGGTTTTCTAGGCAAGAGTACTGGAGTGGTGTGCCATTGCCTTCTCCGTCACTAGGTATGGAGGAGGGGCTAGAAGCATGACATGATTGAGCACATACACACACTAGAAGCATGAGGAGCTCGTGGTCTGGGGCCTGAACAGGTGTGAGACAACTTCCTGTGACATGGTGTGATGTAGTGTCAGGACACAGGTAGCACAAAGCGTGGAGCAGCTGCCTCATCAATTGGTCCAGAGGAGGAGACCCTTGGGTTGGGCCTTGAAACAGGTCAGGGCAGAATGGTGTGTGTTGAAGGGGGCATGTATCCCAAGCAGAGGGAAGAGCTGTGAAAAACCCACCTTGGGTGTGACATCCTCACTTGTTGTCTGCTCTGCTTGCAAAGAAATGGGATAGGAGGGCCTCTTTTGGGGGGGAGGCTGCACTGGATTTTAGTTGCAGCATGCAGGATCTTTGTTGCATTGTGCAGATCTGTTGTGACACACAGGTTCCAGAGTGTGAGGGCTCAGTAGTTGGGGCACTTGGGCTTAGTTGCTCCAAAGCATGTGGGATCTTAGTGCCCTGATCAGGGATCGAACCAGCGTCCCCTGCATAGCAAAGTGAATTCTCAACTGCTGGACACCAGGGAAGTCCCAGGACAGGAGAGCCTCTTGATCGCTTGTTTTCTGTCTCACTGGAGGCCACCAGTTGAATCCAAGGCCACCTTGGATCAGACAGAGGGTGCAACAGTTCCCTGGAAAGACTCTCCTGGCTCCAGGGTTACAGCTTCCATCAGAGGCCCAGCCTGCAGGCACCCTGTCCCAGGTGTGGGATGGTCAGCCTTGCAGAAGCACCTTGGCAGCCCCAATGTCAGTGCTGGTGCAGGGTTGAGCATCTTCTCTCTGACCCACAGCAGCTGTTCAGCATCCTTCTGTGTATGGCCCTCTGCTCTCCGTTTACAAGCTGTCTTCCTGGGGCCAGTCTTTGCTGCCTCTCCCTCCAACCCCTTCATTGCTGTTCGTACTGTGACTCTGACTGTCTCCTCTAGCATTCCAAGCCAAAGAGCACAAACTAACCAGAACCTTCTTTGGAGGGTTGGTTTGCTGCTTGCATGGGCTTTGGAGAAGTGGAGGGTGGACATACCTATCACTCAGACTCGGCCGACCTTGGCCTTAAAGACAAGTACAGCCCAAACAGTTACTCCCCACTGCCAGCAAACCAAACAGGAAGTCCAATCTATAAGCAAACCAAAGCCAAAAGGAGTGTGCCAAAGAGATTTCATTATTTTCTCAGGGTGTGTGGGCCAGTGGTGCTCTTTTACACTTCGACTTTAGAGGGGGAGCCCTGCTTGGGTTGGAAGTGTTGAAAAGACAGACCTTAAAGAGAGGCTTTTCCAAGTTTTGTTTGGGGGGAATGCGGAGAAGGGAGGAATCTGGTACCTCCTGTCCAGTACATGGGGGTTCAAATTATCACTCAGAAGGCCCATTTTATTATAGAAGAGTGAGCAAGCTGGTATGAACCCCTGCACCCCCTCCCTGCCAGCCCCGAGACTTGGGCCAGAACTGGACTCTCTCAGTGTTCTTTGTCTGTCAATCAGAGATGAGCTTACCCTCCTCTCAGGGTTGAAGAAGGGACAGAGGAAATACACCAGGTTTCTAGCCCTAAGAAAAGGTTCCCAAACATTGATTCACTCCCTACCTTTCCCCACGGTGATGTCTGCGCCCAGTAATGATTCCAGAATGTGGTTTTAAATGAAACAGTGGCTTTCCCCCATGAGTGTTCATTCACCAAATAGTTTAGAGTGAAGCCTGCCCATGGAGGGTTCTGTTGGGGAGACGGCTGTGGAGCCTGCCCCCGGGGTCTGGCAGCCAGGCCATGACTCCAGCCTTTGCTGGACTGTTTGGTGATGGCAGATCTGTCCCCATTTGACTCTGGCCTAGGGCAGGAGAGAATAGAGCCAGCTCCCCAGCTCTGCTCCTTTCCTCCAAGGAGATAATGGAACCGCTGGTGGCCAGAAGTTCTGTTCTGATGGCACCTCCTGTATCGGGTCAGGGAGTGTTGGGTCATGTCCATGCTATGTAAGGCCTCCCGGGGTCAGTGACTTCCTGGCACGATCCAGGCTGTGCTCATAACATGCTCTGTATTGGCCCACATGCTGGAAGCCAGCAGGGCTTTTCCTGCACACTTGCAAACCGTGGAAAGATGATCCTTAAAGACCTTCCACCCTTGGACTGGGTCCTAGCAGGAGATCTAGACTACAGCATGCTTTCACAGCTGTTTTAACCCCAGGGGCATCTGTATGTGGCCTGATAACCAAATCACTGGACTTTTGCTTACTTTTTCATCTTTCTCATTTGAAATCAACCTTCTTCCCCTCATCTCTTTTCCCTTCTCCAAATCCACCCTCCAAGGGGTCAGGGATGGGAGAGATACCAGGATGGGGGCTGGGCAAGAATATCTGTCACCCGCGTTACCAGATAATAAAACACCTCTTGCTGTTTCACCGGCTGAAATCACCTGGTTCCACTGCCCCTCAAGTCAAAGCGTTGGGATCAATCCTGACCCCTTCGTTATCAGTGTTGCGGCGTCCCTGGGGCATTTGCTGAATCCGGGCAGTTGACGTCATCTATCAATAAATACCCTCTGTCTCTAGCGTCTCTTTGGCTTCCTCCATCCCCACTTGCTACTCACTTACAAGACCAGATGGCAAAACAAATGGTGATTTATTTTGCAGGGACATGAAGAATTGGAAGCTGATTTTCTTTCTAGAATTAAGTATTTGTTAAGCATTTTTAAAGCCCTTATTTCCAGACACATTAGAAAAGGTATTAGCCCTGTACTCTGAACTTGACATGTACCATCTTGTTTAATCCTCTCTGTGTACTCTTGTGTGGCAGATGTTACCAGCCCCATGAGAGGTGGGGAAACTGAGGAGGCCCAGACTGGGATTTCCCCCACCCCCTGCCAACCCGCCCCTCGACTCTAAAGTGTGTGCCCCTTCCACAATGCTGTGCTGACCTCAGGCTCTTTAACTAGGTGATGTAGGTGAGAAGTATCTTGCACATAAGTATAGAGGGCACAAGGCCAGACTTTGATTTTTGCTTGATGTAAGCTGTCCAGATCACACAGGGAAACAATCTCCAAATTGATTCAAGATTGCCGAGTGGAACAGAAGAAAGAGAAAAAGGGGGATGTCCATAAGGCCTCTGTGGGAGGGAGTAACACGGACTGTGGATGTCAAGAAACGGCCCTGCCTGCTGTGGGGGCACCTTCAAATTCAAAAGGTGCCCCTCCTGCACCCCGAGCCTGGGTCACGTGGCAGTAACAGCAGCTAATGCTTTAGCACATGCTGGGCTTCAGGCATCCTTCTGAGTGCTTTACCTATTCTGTGAGGTTGGTTCAATCGACTGCTATTCCCACATAACAGATGAGGAAATTAGGCTGAGAGAGGTAAAGTAACTTGCCCACAGTCACACAGCTAGCCAAGTGACAAAGTTGTGACTCAAACCCTGAGAGATTGGCTCTTATCTCCACTGGCTCTGAGAGGAGGAACTCTGCATTTGAGACTTGAAGTTAGGAAAGGTGGGCTTGGTGGTGGAATGGGGACAGGATTTCTTTGAAAAGCCAGCTGGAGGTGATCTGAGCTGGAGATGCTGCGATGTCTGCTCTCCAGGGCCACCCCTAGTGAGGTGAAGGCCTCGGTAAGTGTTCGTGGGGCTGCCCGGGATGCAGGCTCAGGCCCATCCCCACCTCTCCAGCTGTTTCTGCAGCCCTGGCTGGGCCCAGCTCCTCCAAAAAACGCAGCAGGGCTTCCAGGGCACGCACCAGCAGCTCGCAAGACAAAGGGAGTGGAGGGCTGGGAGGGCCTGATTGCACAGTGGCACCTGACTAGTGCTGCTGCCAGGAGGAGCCTAGGGCATGCTTGTTCAGACCCAGCTTGGAGAGGGACCAATGACTTCACACCTGTTTATAGAAGTGGACCTGCCTTTTCTGTTATTTTTATTAACTTTTTTAGTTTCAAAGCAGTTGGAAATACTTAACCGCTGGAGGAAAACCCAATCTCCCAAACTAGAACCAGGTCAGCTCATCTCAGGATCTGGTGTCGGGTCCGCTCTGCCCAGGAGACAGGTCCCTCCTGAGGAGCCAGTAATTCCAGGCCCTATGTAGGTAGGGAATGGATGGTGTCCATTTACCTCTCAAACCCAGGCCCATTTTACAGAAATGGAAACTAGGCTGGGCTGTGGGCAGTGGATGTCCTGGAGTCTGGCAGACCCTGGGCACACCACAGTGCTGTTCCCAGAGGCGAAGACATGGAAGAGGCGGGTGACAACTCACCTTCAGATATTTGGAGGTGGAGGTTCCTGCAGGACGTTCCAGGGGCAATGACCAATGGGCAGGTGAGAACATGCTTCTTGCTTCCCATGAATCCCACCCTCTCCAAAGGCCTCCCTACAACATGGCCACCCAGGTGGCCCTGAAAGCCTGCATGGAAGGAGCTTTCCATGTGGAAGGAACAGGAATTTCAGCCACCCTGAGATGAGATCAGAGGAAGGAGGAAGTTAGAGGGGTGAATGATGGAGGACAGGCAAGAGGAAGCGAGGCAGGCAGGAGGGAAGCCATCTTGCAAAGGAGGATGCTGGGAAAGAGGCCGGAGACTCGCAAGTTTGCTCAGTGAAGGCCGGGCCTGGCAGAGCCGGAGCTGCGCCCTGAAGGCGTCCAGCTTAGCCCCTTGTATTTCCAGATGTTTCTGGTTAGACGTTCCTATAAAACTTGGAGAAAATGCCCCACCCTTCTGGATTCTGGCCTGTTCGAAAAGAACCCAGACTGTTCTGTAGCAGAAACCGGAGCCGCAGCGGGGTTGGCAGGGGGCTGGGCCCCCACATCGAGGGCGTCCCTGGAAGCCGCATGGACGGCTGTGCGCCTGCGCGAGACCCCGGCGCCATGGCCGTGACCCCTCGCCCTGAGCTGGCCGCGGGGGCACGCTTTGTAGAGACTGGCTCTGCTCTGATCCGCTCCTCACGTGACTGCTCGTGGAAGCCGGGGTCTCCCTTAGCTCCCCGAACAGAGCTGTAGATATGCTAGAAGTCGTGTGTAAACCACCCTGAAAATCTCGTTTACGAACTCCAAGGAGAAAGGCGGCCGACCCTGTGCTGTGCGAGGCTTCTGGATTGCCCCACTTGATTGAAACAAAATGTGGCTTCAGGGAACACGGCACAAACCACACCCTGTGGCCTCCAGAACTGAAACTGGTATTGTCCTTGGGAAGAAAATCTGATTTCTCACACCAGTTATAGAGGGTCTTTATTGAACATGCTGACTAGAGGATAAATTATGAGAATGGTTGAAACTGCTTAGTAACTTCAGGAAGAGAATTTCATCAGTGCTTCCTTCCTTAGAGCTTGGTTCATTAATTATTGCCCTGGTGTTTTCCATGCACCCAGAAGTCTTGCCTGCCCCTCCAAGGTAGATCTGGGCTGTGGATTAGCCTGTGTGCTTCAGGCTCTTCCTGATGGGAATGGCTTAGGGTCATAAATAAAGTGAACCAGCCACAGGTCAGCATGGGGGTGACTAGCTCAAGGCTGAAGACCCTGCTCCAGAACTGGGCCACCAGGGTTGAATCACAAAGTGTGGGCCTTGAGATAAGTTAAGTGTTGGAGCACCCCGAGCCTAAGTGTACTAGTCAGGAAAGTGGGGATGACACTTCTAGGTTGTCCTGGGGACTCAGTGAGATGGTGGCTGTCCAGTACTTAGCAGGATACCTGGCACATGGCAGGTGCCTAGCCTTCCCATCCCATTACTGGTTAGGGACTGCCACTCTATCCCTGTGGCACCTGGGCACATTTTCCACAGAGCAGACCATGCTCCAGACACAAAGGTCCAGGTCACAGTGGAGAGGGCTTTTTTGTGTCAAAAAAGCAAAGACAGACAACCTTGGAAAATTGCTTAACTTTCTGAGCCTCAGTTTCCTTATCTATCAAACAGAGCTGTTAGTTTGCATCTCACAGGGTTATCAGAATCAGAGGTAAAATGAGGTAGAGCCCCAGCATAGTGGTCTCAGTCTGCCTTTGTTATCAGTGGTGACTCCATATTTGACAAACGGGCCTCCTGCTGTCAGTCTGGTTCTGGTAATCCATGACCTCGTTAATGGATGCAGAGGTTCCCATGGTCGTAAAGAGGCAGGAATCCCCACATTTCCATTTATGTCTCAGTACTCTGGGTCCCAGGCAAGGGTCCATCACCACACAGAGCCTGCATCCCTATCCATGGTGTTCCTGGTCTACCCCTGTCCACATACCTGATCCCCCGACTGGACCCAGCTCCTCTCCTACCCCATGACAAGTACGCACTAAATGTTGACCTCAGTAAATGCAACATCTGGTTTTCTTCCTTTTCCACCTGAGCCTGCAGGTGAATTTGTAGCTTTCTGTTTGGGGTCATGGACTTGTTAACAAATGGTCAGTTGACCTAGAATTGTCTAGCTCATTCTGTTTCACTCCAGACCTCATCCGGAACCTTTGCCCAGCGCCTTCCTTGGGGCAGTCCAGGAGACACAGAGTGGAGGTATTCCTGTCTCTCTTAAGTCACTGTAGTTTTTATGGTTTTTCAAAAGAAAACAGAAATAGGGGAGGAAGAATCCTCCTCGCAGGTGGTTTTGCACCCTGGGCCCGGCCTGGAGAGTGCGCAGAGTAGGGGGAAGTGAAAGCTGAGGCCTGGGGGAGGGCAGTACCAAGGCCCTGTCCCCTGGGGAGGCTGTGGTGGCCTGTCCCTGGCTGTCATCAGGTTTTTGGTCCCTGGTGCTCAAGGGCCTCCCCTGGAGGCTTCAGTCACCACAGGAAGGAGATTCATTCATGAAAATCAGTCCCCCCAGGCCCTGATCCCACTTGCTTTTCTGAACCTCGGTTGCTTTGGCCCAGAGAATGCCACTTAGTGTATAAAAAAAGATTCCCAGAAGGCTGCCTCTCTCCACCAGTGTAATTATGTCTGTGAAGTTTCCTTTCTGGAAGGCCGGGGGGCGGGGTGCCTAGCCTCCCCTGGGCTCCGTAGGCTCATTTAGCCTGGGCAGATCACCCTGGCCCTGTCACTGGGGGCTCACGGCCTGTGCAGGGACAGCCCTGCTCCCTGCTCCTGCTGAGTCTCTGTGCTTCCAGTTCCCACCCCTGTTCCGGTTCACGTGTCCTTTTAGCCCAGCTCACAACTTCTCTCTCCAGCTTCCCAGGAACACTCCTTTCTCGGGGAAATCATTTCCTCCCAAAGAAAGGGCATTGCCTGTGCTATCCTGTCCTCCTCCATCCTCACGCTGACCTTGTGAGGCAGTGAGCTCTCAAGCATTGAGTCATATGTCAGGGCATATGTCATTCTTCTCAGCTGCTCTTTTCCATTACCTTTGAGAGAGGGGCTATTGCTTTGCCCATTTTATAGTTGGGAAAATAAAGGCTCAGAGAGGTTAAGAGAGCCCCATGCTTCTAAGCTAGTAGGTGCTAGGTCTGGGAATCTAACCCCTGGGTGAGCGCTTTTCAGCTGCCACATTGCATTACCATGTTTTCCTTTGCTCTTCTGTGTCCATCATTAGACTGCGAGATTTCTCCCTGAAGACAAACCTTATCTGGCTCTGAAGTGGCCACCTGCCAGTGTCTGAGCCTTGGTTGCTTAGCCTGTGCCAGCTGAGGGATTGAGGTGGAGTATGAAGCATCTGCCAGGTGTTAGGTGTCCCTCGTGGGCTTGGAGAACACGGCCGGGAGGTCGGTGACCTGCCGGGCAGTGGGGGAGAGGCGAGCTGACCTATCTGAAGCCCTCTGAGGGATAAAGTGGGACCTCCAGGTGATGGGCTAGGTCAGCTGAGAGGCTCTGGTACCACGGTGTGCTGTGCCTGCCAGAGGTCAGGAATCAGCGCCTCCCCCACCCACTCAGGAGTGCAGGCGTATGCAGCTCAAGCTTTCTCTCCCACTTCTCTCTGGACTCACCACTGTTTGGCCTCCACCCGAGAGACAGGGGAAGTGAAAGGACAAATGACATCAGCCACTCTCCCTCCTTGTCAGCACTTTATGGCAGAAGTTTAGGGGGAAAGTCATGTGGGGAACTTCCTCATCTCTTCATTATCCCACTGGTCTTAACAGAAGACAAGTGATGCCTCCAGGACAGTCCGCTGTGCACCCCTAGTGTTTTGGGCATACAGCGAGCTATTATCACCAGTACATCAAACCTTAGATGGTCAGTGGTGGTCTCAGCCCCATTTTACAGGTGAAAATATTGAGCCACATGTCAAGTAACTTGCCCAGTCTCCATAGCCAGTAAGTTGCTGCTGCTAAGTCGCTTCAGTCGTGTCCGACTCTGTGTGACCCCATAGATGGCAGCCCACCAGGCTCCCCCGTCCCTGGGATTCTCCAGGCAAGAACACTGGAGTGGGGTGCCATTGCCTTCTCCAATGCATGAAAGTGAAAAGGGAAAGTGAAGTCGCTCAGTCGTGTCCGACTCTTCGCGACCCCATGGACTGCAGCTACCAGGCTCTTCCATCCATGCGATTTTCCAGGCAAGAGTACCGGAGTGGGGTGCCATTGCCTTCTCTGAGCCAGTAAGTGGTGGAGCCAAATTTTAACTCCCGGCTGTCTAGCTGCAGTGTCTGTGTTCTGCTTCTTGATGGAAACAGCTAGAAAATAAGGCCTCTTTTCCCCCCCACTCCATGGGAAAGAATTTTTAACTCTGGATAATACTTGCATGTACATTAAGAGCAGCTATGGGCCAGGTGATATGCTTAGTTCTTTGCAGATTTTACCCCAACAAACCTCATGACAGCCTGTAAAGTATGTGTTGATATCAGCTTCCACTTTACAGATACAGAAACCGAGGCTGGGAGGGTGGAAATGACAATCCTGGATCACGTGGTTCTTCAGGGGCATTGCCTGGATTCAGGTCCAGATGTGTCTGCCTGACTTCAGAGTCTGACCTCCGACCTCTGTGTCAGGCTGGCTGAGCAGCATCCTAGGCGTCCTAGGCAGGGTAAGAAACCAAATACTCTCAATATTTGTTGAGTATTCATTTTATGGGATCAGGGAGACACTGATTTTCTGTAAAAATTCTGTCCTGAAATTGAGTTACTTATTTTCTTATTCCACTGGCCCAGTCACTGTTCTTTTTGTTCTTTTTTTTTAGTTTTATGCATTCTTAATTTTTTTTAATTTTTATTTGATATTAGGGTATGGTTGATTTACAAGGTTGTATTTTCAGGTATACAGCAAAGTGATTCAATTATATGTATACATATATATACATTCTTACTCAGATTCTTTCCCCATATTTTTAATTATAGAATATTGAATACTGTGCTATGCAGTAGGTCCTTGTTGATTATCTATTTTACATATAGCAATGTGTATCTGTTAAGTGCAAACTCCTAATTTATCTCCACCCCCCACCTTTCCCCTTTGGTAACCATAAATTTGTTTACAAAGTCTGTGAGTCTTTTTCTGTTTTGTAAATAAGTTCATTTGTATCTTTTTAGATTCCACATATAATTGATACGTGATTTTTGTCTTTGACTTACTTCACTTAGTATGATCATCTCTAGTTTCACCCATGTTGCTGCAAACAACTTCCATTGTATATATGTACCACATTCTTCTTTATCCATCCATCTGTCAATGGATATTTAGGTTGCATTATAAACTGTGCTGTAGTTAACTTTAGGGTGCGTATATCTGTTCAGATTATGGTTTTCTCCTGATACATGCGCAGGAGTGGGATTGCTAGATCATATGGTATTTCTACTTTTAGTTTTTAAGGAACCTCCATACAGTCCTCCACAGTGGCTGTACCACCTCACATTCCCACTAACAGGGTAGGAGGGTTCCCTTTTCTCCACACCCTCTCCAGCACTTGTTAGTTGTCAACTTTTTGATGAGGACCATTCTGACGGGTGTGAGGTGATACCTCATTGTAGTTTTGATTTGCCTTTCTCTAATACTTAGTGATGATCAGCATCTTTTCATGTGCTTTTTGGACATCTGTATGTCTTGGAGAAATGTCTACTTAGGTCTTCTCATTTTTTGATTGGGTGTTTTTTTTTTTTTTTATTGAGCTATATGAGCTGTTTATATAGAGATTAATCCCTCATCTGTGATATAGACTGCAAATATTTTCTCTCGTTCTGTAGGTTGTCTTTATATTTTGTTTATAGTTTGCAGTGCAAAAGCTTTTAAGTTTAATTAGGTCCCATTTGTTTATTTTTGTATTTATTTTCATTACTCTAGGAGGTGAATTCAAAAAGATATTACTGCCTATGTTTTCCTTGAAGAGTTTTATAGTATCCGGTCTTACATTTAGGTCTTTAATCCATTTCAAGTTTACTTTTGTGTATGATGTTAGAGTCTGTTTTAGTTTCATTCTTTTACATGCAGCTGTCCAGTTTTTCTTCCTCAGAATTTCTTTGGCTATTTGGAGCCTTCTGTGTTTCTATACAAATTGTAAAACTTTTTGTTCTAGTTCTGTGAAAAAAATGCCATTGGTTATTTAACAGGGATTAAGTTGATTGAATCTGTAGGTTGCCTTGGATGGTACAGTCGTTTTGATGATAATGATTCTTCCAATCCGAGAACATGGTGTATCTTTCCATGTTTGTGTCCTCTTCAGTTTCTTCCATCAGTGTCTTATAGTTTTCAGAATACAAGTCTTTTGCTTCCCGAGGTAGGTTTATGCCTGGGTATTTTCTTTTTGATGTGAGAGTAAATGGGATTGTTTCCTTAATTTCTCTTTCTGATTTTTTTGTTGTTAATGGATAGAAATGCAAGAGATTTCTGTGTGATAATTTTGTATCCTGAAACTTTACTAGAACTCATCAATGAATTTGGTAGTTTTCTAGTTGCATTGTTACGATTTTATTTGTGTAAAATCATGTTATCTGCAAACAGCAGTCACAGTTCTTAAAAAAAAAAAAAAAATCATCAGACCTTTCCTAGTTCTTACTTCAGTTTTCTTCAATGGGTTCTTCAATCAAGCCAGCCCAGGGGAATCTATGCCATGGGCCCTATTCATTGTTTAGTCACTCAGTGGTGTCCGGCTCTTTGCGACCCCATGGACTGTAGACTGCCAGGCTCCTCTGTCCATGGGATTTTCCAGACAAGAATACTGGAGTGAGATGCCATTTCCTACTCCAGGGAATCTTCCTGACCTAAGAATTGAACACATGTCTCCTGCAAGTATTCTGCATTGTAGGCAGATTCTTTACTGCTGAGCCACTTGGGAAGCCCCATGGTCCCTATAATGTATAGTAAAATAGGTCACTGGCTCCTGTTCAGCTTTAGGAATTCCACCAACCATGACTCTACATGTGTTACCAAAAGACTTCCTAAGTTGGTGGAAGCAGGATTGTTTTCTAACCTCGCAGAGATGTTTTAGCCCCATGGAGATGGCACTTGGGCTGGCTGTCCCTTCACTCTGTTCCTGGATCCATCCCTGGGCCGTGCGTGCACTGCTGGGAGGATGGGATGAGAAACTTCCTCTCTTCGCTGTACAGTCCAGCCGCACAAAGGGGCAGCAGATTCAGGTTCCAGCCCCAGCTTCCCCACTTCCTGGGAGTGAGTGGAGGGATTAGCATCTTTGGGCCTCCGTTTTTCTATCTGAAAATCAGCATGTGATCTCAGGTGATTACAAATATTCTCTGACTCTGAAGCTGTGTTTCAAGGGCTCTGTTGTTTAGTCCCTCAGTCATATCCGGCTCTTTGTGACGCTATGGACTGTAGCCCACCAGACTCCTCTGTCCGTGGGATTCTCCAGGCAAGAATACGAGAGTGCCATTCCCTTCTCCATCCAAGGTCTAGGGATGGGAAAGTACTCTGAAGATCTACAGAAAGGCGGCCATGCCCACACTTAATGCCACTAACTTGAGGATCTTATTCATCTGTGAGCCCCTGGTTGAAGTCCATGATATCATGTACAGCTGTGTTATGGGTATGTCCCCAGAAAAAGCCCATGTTCTTAAGTTTCTCCATAAGCAACTGGTAAATGGTCTTTCTGTGGCACTTTCATTAGCATCCCAAATGGACCATCCTTGAGGGAGGGGAAAGGCATTCATGTGTTGTTCAGTTCAGTTGCTCAGTCATGTCTGACTCTTTGTGACCCCATGAACCGCAGCACGCCAGGCCTCCCTGTCCATCACCAACTCCCGGAGTCCACCCAAACTCATGTCCATTGAGTCAGTGATGCCATCCAACCATCTCATCCTCTGTCATCCCCTTCTCCTCCTAATTATTCTTTTCTAAGTCCTGCACGTATTGGGTATTGAGCACTTGACAAAAGATACCTAGGTCCTATCCTAAAAGCCTTGGGAAGTCAGTTGAACCTACATCATTCGTGATGCTCTATGATCAGGATGGAGGAGCTTGACACACAAGAGCCTGGGTGAAGGTGGTGGAAATGGCTCCTTTGGGGCCCCCCTCAGAGCTGCCTCTGCCTCTCCTCCTAGTGAAAGACTAGCCTTGCCCTCACCAGGAAACACACAACATGCAGACGTGAAAACCCAAGAATGTACCCTTTGAACAATAGGGAAATGGGATACTGTTGAAACATGCTTGTCTCTCAATCCACAGTTCACTGACTCTGAAATTCCATGCATACTATACAGTCTGTTAATGCATATTAATAGCTAATCTCTCTATAGCTAGAAAATTGCTCTTCAGATCTCCAGTTTGCTTAACAGCTGCCAATCCAAGTTGCCTCCAATTTTTTCCATCCGTCACCAATGTCAGTGAGATATTGAATCGCCCCAAGCCAGATGAAAAATGTGTTGGATGTTCACTGCAAATCCTGTTCATGTAAAAATAATGTCTGGTCAGCAGTTTTCAAATGGAACACAGGACCACCAACCTTGGAACTGACATGGCAGAAGCACCCTGGGGCAGCCATCCAGAGCAGGCAACCAGACCCACTGAGTCCGAGTTTCTTCTGGAGGTGTCTAGGAATCCACATTGCACCAAAGATGCACTGTGCTTCTGACATACACTGCTGATTGAGAAGCACCATCAGGCTGAGGAGGGCAGGGTGATATGCTCGCAGTACTGCCAGCCACCTCTGTAATATTTAAAATGATACAGATACTGTTTACTGAGTGCCTGCTGTGTGCACAGTGCTAAGTGCTTTCCTGGTAGGTTCTCACTGAATTCTCTAAACAGTCTCGAGAAGGAGATACTATTGTTGCCCCCATTTTACAGATGGGATAACTCAGACCTGAGGGGCTCAAGTGATCCGGGCAAAATATGCATAGTAGAACATCCTGGTGAGTCTAGAAAGAGAACTGATGAAGCCAGTTCGTCCCAAGGAGGGAGAGACGAGAAGGAGAAGCTGGGGGCAGGAGTTGCTACCCTCTGCCTCAGAAGAGTGTCGCCCTCTGGGAGCCCTTATCTGGATGGGGTGCTGTCAGCCCCCAGAAGTCACTGTTGGCTGGGGGGTGGCGTGAGCCCTTTGAGGCTGCGCAGTGGAGCCCGCCCCTTCCAGCCCACAGTGATTTCCGAGGGTCCCAAAGTGCCAGTAAGCAGGTGCACATTCTTCCTGCCCTCTGACTGTTGCTTTCCCAGGAAACCCAGGGCTGCCCCCCCTGCCCTGAGCAGCGTGGGAGCCACATCCCTTCCCCACCATTGTCCCAGTTCTGGGCCCCCATTCATCGGATGCCCGTCCAGCTTGGCAAGAGCCGCATCCTCAACTCTCTGCCCCTCCCGCACCCTGCCCAGGCCTCCGGAAGCCTGAACAGCTGATGTGAGATGGAAATAAACCCCCTCCAGCCACATCTGGTCAGGCTGAAAGGGGCCCCTTGGCACTGGCACCCTCTTGAGTAATTCTGCCGCACCTCCTGCTTCCTGGCCTCACCATTCAGGTGGAAAGTGCCAGACTCTCTCCCCGCCCCCGCCGCATCAAAGTCCACTGCAGGCACCCTGAGCCCATTTCCACCCAGCGCCAAGCACCCCAGCTGCCGGTCTCTTGGCCTCAGGGCTGATTCTAAGCTCTTGTGTTGCAGCTGCAGGATCTTTGTCAGAAATCCTCCGTGGGAAGATGGGCCGGGCTGCAGGTTGAGGTACCAGGAGGCCCATGCAGCCTCAGCAGCCACTTGTGGCCTTTAAAATCCCTGTCACCCCAAGTCATTCATTCATGCATGCATCTGTTCACTCCTTCAACAGAACTCTGAGTGTCTACCATGTGCCAGGGACCGAGGATACAAGAAAGAACAAAAAGTGAGAAGTACCTGCCCTCCTGGAGTTTACATTCTAGAAGGGAGAGACACACAAAATGGACAGTGATCAGAACGTTAGAAGGAGGTGTTACAAAGAGTAAGGTGGGGAGCGCTGAGGTTCCAGGGGTGTCTCTTAATAACCACTGATCCTGAGCTTTCCTAATTGCATTCTGGAACTTGTGCAGTCTGGCCCATTCCAGCTGAGGTTTTTTGCCCCCACCCCCACCTGCCTACAGCTCCTGAGCTGAGCAGGGCAGCTGAACGCGAGGCAACTGTGGTGGGCCCAGCTCAGAACAGCCCTTTCAGAGAGGGCTCTTCCTTACGAGCCTCACTGTCCTCAAAAGCCTGGGTGAGGGCGCCGACTGCTGGCCCTCAGGCAAACCCAGCCCAAACAAGTTAAAAAACCTTTTAAACACCATTTAAAAAGTGGGGTTTTTTAAAAATAAGTGATAGTTAACATTTGAGAATGCAGATTATGCATAAAATTGGGCTTTCTGATTTTCTTGAGAATTGAAAAGGCTAGGTCCCCATTCCCTCATGACTACATGACCAAGATTTAAGTGGTATCTCCCACACCTTCAGTGGGCCAGGGACTCCCTGCTGGCTTGGAAGGGTATTTGAGTAGGCACTGACCCTAATCCAGGTCACCAAATTTAAACCCAGCATAGAAGAGACGTACCTTAACCACTAGCCTAGGGGGAAAAAAAAAAACCAAACTGCTTGCTTGTTTCTGCCCTCCAAGTGCCCGAGGTTAAAATGCAGCTCAGCACCTTAGCTCACATGTGGCTCAGCTGAGCCCAGCTGGGAGGCTGCATCCAGAGGCCCTCTATCACCCAGGGTCGCCTGCACCCCCGCCTCCCCCTTTCCAGGGCTCAAAAGCCCTCCCATCCATTGCATGTTTTCCTTCTTTTTGCTTTGGAAAGGTCGGGTGAGCTCCTGTAGCAATTCAGTCCTTGTAATTAAACAGGTGACAGGTTGAAATCCTAAGAAACCAATTTCCTGAGGCAAGAGTAGACAATGGGAAAAAGACAGTCTCTTTAGCAAGTGGTGTGGGGAAAGTCAGCCGCATGTAAATCAGAGAAGTTAGAACGCACACTCTTACCATACACAAAAATAAACTCAAACTGACTTAAAGACTTAAACATAAGACATGACACCATAAAACTCCAGAAGAGAACATAGGCAAAACATTCTCTGACATAAATTGTACCAATGTTTTCTTAGGTCAGTCTCCCAAGGCAAAAGAAATAAAAGCAAAAATAAACAAATGGGACCTAAACAAACTTACAATCTTTTTTCAAAGCAAAGGAAACCATAAACAAAAAACAACATACAGAATGGAAGAAAATATTTGCAAATGATACAACTGACAAGTGCTTAATTTCCAAAAATATACAAACAGCTCATACAATTCAACCACAGAAAACCAATCCAAAAATGGGAAGAAGACCTAAATAGAGATTTCTCCAAAGAAAAAATACAGATGGCCAATAGGCACATGAAAAGATGCTCAACACTGCTAATTATAAGAGAAAAGCAAATAAAAACTACAATTAGGTACCACCTCACACCAGTCAGAAAGGCCATCATTAAAAAGTCTACAATTAACAAATGCTGGAGAGGGTGTGAGGAAAAGGGAACCCTCCTACACCGTTGATGGAAATGTAAGTTTGATACAGCCACTGTGGAAAACAGTATGGAGGTTGCTCAGAAAACTAAAAATAGAACTACCATATGATCTTGCAGTCCCACTCCTGGGCATATACCCAGAGAAAACTATAATTCAAAAAGATACATGAACCTTTATGTTCAGAGCAGCACTATTCACAACAGCTAGGACATGGAAACACCCTAATGTCCATCAACAGCTGAATGGATAAAGTGGTGTACGTAGTGGAATATTCAGCTCAGTTGCTCAGTCGTGTCCGACTCCTTGTGACCCCATGGACTGCAGCACGCCAGGCTTCCCTGCCCCATCACCAACTCCTGGAAGCTCCTGTCCATTGAGTCGGTGATACCATCCTACCATCTCACCCTCTAGTCATCCCCTTCTCCTCCTGCCTTCAATCTTTCCCAGCATCAGGGTCTTTTCCAGTGAGTCAGTTTTTCTCATCCGGTGGCCAGAGTATTGGAGTTTCAGCATCAGCCCTTCCAATGAATATTCAGGACTGATTTCCTTTAGGATTGACTGGTTGGATCTCCTTGCAATTCAAGGCACTCTCAAGAGTCTTCTCCAACATCACAGTTCAAAAGCATCAATTCTTTGGCACTCAGCTTTCTTTATAGTCCAACTCTCACATCCATACATGACTACTGGAAAAACCATAGCTTTGACTAGACAGACCTCTGTTGGCAAAGTAATGTCTCTGCTTTTTAATATGCTGTCTATGGAGTACTACTTAGTCATAGAAGAGAACAAAATAATGCCATTTGCAGCACCATGGACACAACTGGAAATTATCATACCAAGTGAAGTCACAAAGAGAAAGACAAATACTATCTGATATCACTTATATGTGGAATCTAAAATATGAAACAAATGAACCTATCTATGAAACAGAAACAATGGACACAGAGAACAGACATGGTTGCCAAGGCGGAGGGGGCTAAAGGAGGGATGGAGTGGGAGATTGGGGTTAACAGATGCAAACTTTTATATACAGAATGAGTAAAGAACACGGTCCCCCTGTCTAGCACAGAGAACTATATTTAATATCCTATGATAAATCATAATGGAAAAGAATATTTTAAAAGAATGTATATATGTATAATGAATCACTTTGCCATATGTGCTGTGCTTAGTCGCTCAGTCATGTCCAACTCTTTGTGACCCTATGGACTGTAGCCTGCCTGGCTTCTCTTGCCTGGGGATTCTCCAGGCAAGAATACTGGAGTGGGTTGCCATGCCCTCCTGCAGGGGATCTTCCCAACCCAGGGACGGAACCCAGGTATCCCGCATTGCAGGCAGATTTCTTTACCATCTGAGCCACCAGGGAAGCCTGATTAATACAACATTGTAAATCAGCTATAATTAAACTTCTCAGGCAATGTTAATGTCCATTAATGTGAAATCACTGCTTTCCTAAACCCTTTAAGTTTGGCAACAGGTTCAGACTAGATTCTTTCTTTAAAGGCTCAAAGGCTTTTTCTTCTTTCTTTTCTAAACATAAAGGTTTTTAAGCTTTATAGAACTCCTAGCAGTTCACTAAGCAGTTCGCTAAGGATATAGCCAAAGACATCGGCATTATGGCTTTCTTGACCTTTGATCTCTGGCCCTACTGGATGGAAAGCCCCCAATTTCAAATCTGAAGACTAGGAAGGTGAAACTTGCCCAAGATCACACACAGATCATCGCTCAAGTCCACTCTGTGCTTTAGTTAACAGCTGCCAACACTGGAGCCTCTAAGACAGTGACCCCCACCTGGGCAGCTTTTGAATCCCCAGGGAACTGGCCACACCCAAAGCAATAGCATCAGATCTCTAGGGTGGAGCCCCCAAGCTTCAGTGGTATTGAAGTCTCCCCTGTGAGCTGCCAGCACAGAGACTCATGGCTCCAGCAGCTTCCCTGGAGATGGTAACTTCCTGGGAGCCTGCACAGTGCAGGGGCTCAGAGCATGGGCTACATGGATTCGAGCCCCAGCTCCTAGCTCCCTGATCTTAAGTAAGTTACCTGTTCTCCCTGTGCCTCAGTTTTCTCATCCATAAGTTGGGAATACTAACAATACCTGTGTCCTAGAGTGCAAGGATTAATGGTGGCTCAAAGAGTGGTAGCCAGTATAAACTCGGGCCTCTTTTCTGCTATGGATGTGGTTTCTTTGCGGATTCCTCCATGACTAGCCTTTTAGGTGAGAGTTTAGGAATTTCTGTAATGAAGGAAAGAGAATAGAATCACAGCAAATCAGATCACTGGATTTTCCTCTCCTTCCCCACAATTCCAAAATTCAACAGAGGAGCTGCCCTGGTGGTCGACTGGCTGAGACTCCGTGCTCTCAATGCAGACGGACCAGGTTCAATCCCTGTTCAGGGAACTAGATCCCACATGCCGAAACTAAGAGCTCGCATGCTATAATGAAAAGATCCTACAAACCGCAGTTAAGGATCCCCCATGTTGCCATGAAGATCAAATATCCCACGTGCCCCAGCTAACACCCAGCACAGCCAAATAAATATTTAAAAAAAGAAAACAGGATGATGGCAGTGCCACCAGGACGCTAGTGGGTCCAAGCAGACAGTTAATGACAGGTTCTCCCGGTCCACACACTCTGCTGCTGCTAAGTCACTTTAGTCGTGTCCGACTCTGTGTGACCCCATAGACGGCAGCCCACCAGGCTCCGCCGTCCCTGGGATTCTCCAGGCAAGAACACTGGAGTGGGTTGCCATTTCCTTCTCCAATGCATGAAAGTGAAAAGTGAAAGAAAAGTCGCTCAGTCATGCCTGACTCTTAGCGACCCCATGGACTGCAGCCCACCAGGCTCCTCCATCCATGGGATTTTCCAGGCAAGGGTACTGGAGTGGGGCGCCATTGCCACACTCTCTGGATGCCTTTAAATTTACCTTTTTCTCTGGGTTTCCACTCCTCTGCATCTCCTCCACTCAGTAAAATAGACCAGCTGTTCCTCCTTCCATTTGGGTTCTTGTGTCTGAAAGAAATTGTAAACACCACAAAAGATGTTTTAATTTAAGGGAAACCAGCCTCCCTTCCTTTTTAAGATGAAACGTAGTAAAGTTTTAAAGACTTTTTTCAAAAAGTCCCTAAATTTGGTACTTCAACTAATTATACTTGCCTTTTTTAACTGTCCAAATTAAAAATAGACAGCTAAATGAGAACGCAAGATACAGCTCAGAGCCTGTAGCCATGGCCATGGTTTCCTAGAATCAGCCTTTCTCTGACCTAATTGATACTTTTGGGAGATCAAAGAGAGGTGAGGGGAGTGGGGGCTGGAGGTAGACCTGGGAGTTGCCTGGCAGCAGATGACGGACTTGATTCAGGCTTCTATAATTAAGACTAGCTCTGGCACAACACTGTAAAGTAATTTTCCTCCAATTGGAAAAAAAAAGACTAGCTATGAATTGGTGAAAGATGTTAGATTACAGTCCTTTCCTCACAGTATAAAGATGTGGTTCTCAAAGTGTGGTCCTCAGACCATCAGCGTCACCTGGTGGAATGGGCTGAATTGTGCCCACCCCCAATATTCATATGTGGAAGTCCCAACCTCCAGTACCTCAGAATGTACCCCTGTTTGGAGACAGTCTTTAAAGAGGACTGTGTGTGAGAGCTCAGTTGGGTCTGACTCTTTGTGACCCCATGGACTGCAGCCCGCCAGGCTCTTCTGTCCATGGGATTTTATAGGCAAGAATACTGGAGTGGTTGCCATTTCCTCCTCCAGGGGATCTTCCCAATCCAGGGATCAAACCCACATCCCCTGCACTGGCAGGCAAACTGTTACCGCTGAGCCACCTGGAAAGCTCTTTAAAGAGATAACTGAATTCAATAGAGGCCATTAGGGTGGGCCCTAACCCAGTAGGACTAGTGTCCTTATAAGAGGTGAAGAGACAGCAAAGGGTAAAGATGCACAGAGGAACGGGCAGGTGGAAAGGCAGCAAGAAGGCAGACATACACAAGCCAAAGAGAGAGGCCTCAGAGGAAACCAGCCCTGCCTGTACCTCCAGGACTCAGAAAATCCATTTCTGCTGCTTAAGCAGAAATGGTATTTTGTTACAGCAGCCCCAGCAAACTGACAACCTGGGACCTTTAATGCAAATTCTCAGGCCCAGTCCCAGACCTGCTGACTTGGCAACTCGGGGTGCGAACCAGCAAACTGTGTTTCAACGAGCCTTCTGGCTGACTACCATGCATACTCGGGGTTGAGAACCATTTATGTGAAGTATTGTTAATACAAAGATGATACATGGCTGGAAGCTTGGGCTGGTCTGCTAAATATAAACTTCCTAAAAGGAAGGCTCTGGAAGAGTCCCAATGGGACCTTTACATGGGATGGTGTGTGAACATGCTCTGTGAATGCTGAAACACCCTGTAGACACAGGTGTAGTGAGGCATGATACTAGTGTCTGGTGAAGAAAGTGACCCTCGGAATATGCCAACATGGGCAGACTGAATCCAACAGTCTCCCTCCTCGACTCAAATTTCTGAGTCCCTTAAGGTTGTGTACATTTTCTGGGTCCTCCCTGGTGGTCTGGTGCAGGACTTCACTCTGCCAATGCAAGGGGCCGAGGTTCCATCCCTGGTCAGGGAACTAGTTCCTACATGCTGATTGTGGACTTCCCATTGGAAAAGACTCTGATGCTGGGAGGGATTGGGGGCAGGAGGAGAAAGGGATGATACAGGATGAGATGGCTGGATGGCATCACTGACTCGATGGACGTGAGTCTGGGTGAACTCCGGGAGTTGGTGATGGACAGGGAGGCCTGATGTGCTGCCATTCATGGGGTCTCAAAGAGTTGGACACGACTGAGCAACTGAACTGAACTGAAGGCTCAGTGGTAAAGCGTCTGCCTGCCAATGCAGGAGGTGCACGTTCAATCCCTGGTCGAGGAAGATCCCACAGGCTGCAGAGAACTAAACCTATGAGCCACAACCATTAAGCTTGTGCTCTAGAGCCCAGGAGCTTCAACTGCTGAGCCCACGTGCTACAACTACTGAAGCCTTTGTGCCCTAGAGCCCATACTCCACAATAAGAGAAGCCGCTGCAGTGAGACGCCCGTGCAGCTAAAGCGTAGTCCCTGCTCCCTGCAACTAGAGAAGAGCCTGAGCAGCAATGAAGACCCAGCATAGCCAAAAACAAATTAATAAAGACTGTGTACATTTTCTGCCCTAAACAGTTGGAATGGTTCTCCTTTCTGAGAATAAAAGCAATGAGATTCAATCACATTTCCAATTTCATCCCTGCTACTAGGAAGCCCACCACCAAAGGAGATCCTTAATCACAGCCCTCTTTTTTTCCTATTTCAATTTTATACCACACATCTGTCTTTTGTACAAATACTTTTGAGAAAAGAAAAAGAGGGGAGATAAAGGGAGTTAGAGAACGAGAGATTGATCTTGCAGCTCAGATAATTATCAGCACAACAAACCCTCTTTGTAAAATTGATAAAACATGGTTGGAGAAGACACATGTTTTCTGTCTGTGACAAGGGCGTGAACTGTTCCCACAAAGAATGCTCTTTACTCCCTCGTTTTCCTGATGTCCCAGAGCTGTAGGTCCCTTGACTAGATCCCAAACTGATACTCAGAGAATGTTATTAGTTGCTGAAGAGTTGGGACCATTACAAAAGCTCTTGTGAAACTGCTTATGATACAAGTGTGGAAATGACATAACCAGATCTGCATTTTCTTTAAGGTTAGAAACAGTGGTTTATCTGATTACAACTTCTAACCTGCTGTTGGTCCTGCTAACAAGTCTGGAGATAACTGCAACAGCCCAGGCCACCATCCGAAATCTCTCCTGCTCCATCCTGACCGTGATGGCAAAGCATTCCTCTACTCCTTCTGACCCGCCCAGGGCTCTCCTTAATCCAGGTTTCTTAAACGAAGGTTCAAGGGCTCCACAGATAGAGCTCCCAGGGATCCAAGTTCTAAGAATTAATTTAAATTTTTATTTTGTACTCTTATTTGTGTTTTTGAAAAAGTTAAAGCATTTCTGGGTTATCCCTGGGCCAACCGTGCTTACCTAGTCCTACCATGTGAAATTATGGTACGTGTGTTCATTGATGGCCTTGGTGGTACTGTGTAGCTCCATTTTTATTGTTTTGGGCTCATTGGAAATGGGCAGAGACAGAAAATATATAAATGATGTATTTGGACCAAGTAAAGGTCAAGTGATATTACAAGGTGCTGGAATTGATAGTAACTAGAAATGAGAAAGTGCTGGGAGAATTGAGTGGCATATAGAGGAGGAATGCCACACTGCAAAGATGCTGTCCCAGCACAGACAGCAAGTACCTTGTATGGGTTTTTTTTATATAAATTTATTTAAATTGGAGGCTAATTACAATATTGTATTGGTTTTGCCATACATCAACATGAGTCTGCCACAGGTGTACATGTGTTCCCCATCCTGAATCCCTTTCCCACCTCCCTCCCCATACCATCCCTCTGGGTCATCCCAGTGCACCAGCCCTGAGAAGACCTTGTATGTTTCAAGCAGGGCCTTGGTTCCAGTAAAACATCATCATCCATCATTTGAACGTTTGGTCTCGTCTACCTACTCTTATATTTGTGCATACTTTAGTACCATTATACTTTTAATAAATTATACATTATACTCTTAATAAATCTACACTAGCTTGAAATCATTTTCAAATAAGAAGTTAAGAACCTCTTTGGTGGTCTAGTGGGAGAGAATCTGCCACTAATGCAGGGGACACAGGTTTGATCCCTGGTCCGGGAAGATCCCACGTGCCACAGGGCGACTAAGCCTGTGTGCCACAGCTACCGGGTCCGTGCTCTGCAACAGGAGAAACCACTGCAGTGAGACGCCTGCACACCACAGCTACAGAGCAGCCCCCACCACGAGTGAAAACCCGAGCGCAGCAACGACTGAGCGCAGACATACATTTTAGAAAGTTTAAATAAGAACAAAATATTTTATTTTAAAAATTCAACACTAAAGGCCTGGGTGAGTTTTTCCCTCTGAGAAGCAATTGCGAATGTGTCTCAGGATTGAGAGTATACTTATTCTCTTGATCTGCGCCCCCAAGTCCTCCTGAGGGGAACTGTGCTGCCTCATTGCAGCAGGTGCGCCATTGGCCACCTAGACTCTGTGAAGGAGGAGGAAATGGAAAAGAAAGAAACCACAAATACCACATTTCGAAGCCCTTCTGCGTTATTTTCTGTCTCTGCAACTGGATGTAAAACGACGCCATGGTATAGTTTCCCTTTTTCAAGGCTTTGTGGTCCTGAGTGCAGTATTAACTGACACGCTGCCTCCCTGGGGAGTCAGACAGCCATAAAATTGTCTCCAGCTGAAAACAACAGAGGGGAAAGTAGGAAGTCCCCCCGTTTCTCTGCTCATTTGGCCATTCACGGCCTTTAAACCTGTCCAATAGTGATTTAAATGGACAAAATTGATGCACCCTTTCCCCCTCCTTTTCCTTCTATTTCTTTTAGAACAGTTCTATTTGTTTTTTCAAGTGGCATGAATGCTCTTCTTAAGGTGATGAATACATCTGTTCAGAAGTCAGGATGTGCAAAAGTCAGAGTTTTAGTGTTCAAAATAAATATGAATTGAACTTCATGACCTAGGGTTGACCTGCAACAAAAATCATAGAGCTGGTGAAATGTCTATGTGAAATTTCTGGCCTCGTATTTTTAATTTTTTTCTTCTTTCATAAAGAATGAATTGCCCCTGGGTACCATACCTTGTTACCTGAACTAGACCTGATCTTATTTTTTAAATGCTGAACCATACTTTGTTTGATTTAATCAACGTCCCAGCAGGGTAGGTGGCACTGTTCCAATTTTGCAAATAATAGAACTGAGGCTTAAAAAGTTAAGGGTCTTGCATAGGTCTTCTGATTTCAGGTCTCACCTACTTCCTACTTAGTGCTCTAATACTCTCTTCTTATTCTTCTATGTAAAAATATGATCATGTATAACATTACCCACTCTTATACACTTATATTTTATATCAATTTGCTCAAAGTCATAGGCTGAAGGCTTGGCTCCTGTATTAGTTCCCTAAGACTGCCATAACAAAGTAGCACAAATTCACTGGCTTACAGTAACAGGAATTTATTCTGTTACAGCTCTGGAGGCTAGAATTTTAAAATCAAGGTGTCAGCAGGGCCATCCTCTCTGATGGCTCTAGGGTACACTCTTCCTTTCCCTCACCCACTTCTGGTTGTGGCTGCCAATCCTGAGCATCTCTTAGCTAGTAGACACATCACTCCAGCCTCCGCCTCTGCCATCACATGGCCTTCTCTCTGTGTCTGAGTCTCTGCATTCTCTCCTTGTAAGGACACTAGTCATTGGACTAGAAACCACCTTAACTCAGTATGACTTCAGTTGAATTGCATCTAAAAAAAAAAAAAAGCCTATTTCCAGGAACTCCCCTGGTGATCCAGTGGTTAAGACTACACACTTCCAATGCAGGGGCCTCAGGTTCAATCCCCAGTCAGGGAACTAGATCCCACATGCTGCACCTATGAGTTTTTATGCCACAACTGGGCTTCCCAGGTGGCGCTAGTGGTAAAGAACCCTCCTGCCTATGCAGGAGACATAAGAGATGTGGGTTCAATCCCTGGGTTGGGAATATCCCCTGGAGAAGGGAATGGCAACCCACCCCAGCATTCTTGCCTGAAGAATCCCATGGACAGAGGAGACTGGTGGGCTACAGTCCATAGGGTCGCAAAGAGTCAGACACGACTGAAGTGACTTAGCACACACGCCCGCCACAACTAAAGATCCTGGAAGTGAAGCGATCCCAAGTGCCACAACTAAGACCCGACGCAGCCAAATAAGTATTTTTTAAAAAACTTATTTCCAAATAAGGTCACATTCTGAGGTCCCTAATATGAGCCCTTCCCAATTGCCCCATGCATGTTCCAAAATGAATTGTACAGACTGTGGTTCAGAGTTGGAAATGCAAGGTCAGCTTCCTGTATGCCACTCAGGCCCTTGGCTCTACTGATTCGGTTTAGAGGAGGGAGTTCCCTGATCCCTCTGCATTCCCAACTCTAGACCACCCCCAGTCCAGCCTGGAGGGGGCAGACCTCACAACATACATTTGAGTGGATGGATCCGTGGCTCAGTAGATGAATGTGGCAGAGAGGAAAAGATCAAAGGTAATACATGTAAATACCCACATATTTTGCTTCCAAATGATATAACCCAGACAGACTGCCTTATGCACCAAAGCAAATATACTGATTAATGTAACCCCAAAGCCCAGAATTTGGGGGTCTGGTTTCAACAACATATGGACCTGGGTATTCAGATGATATCCCTGGAAATACATCCCCCTGTCTTTCTGCTCATCTTTCCTCAGTCCCCTTCATTTCCAGTCTAGTGCTCCCTGCATGGTAGCCCTCCTCTCTGTCCCCAAGCTCCAGGCTGCATTCTCTCAGCTCAGCAGCGTGAGAGGGCAGGGAGCAGAGAATAAAGGCAAGCAGGTTCCCAGAGGAGAATCAACACACTGGCACTGAGAAAGCAAAAAACAATAGGTGTGCACAGTGATAGGTTTGCATAAAAATTGGATCCCCTTGCTTTAAGATAGATCAATCCAATTCCAGAACTCTAGGCTTCTGTCCTGCTTTAGTCAAGAATATGGGAGGACTGGACATCAGATTAGAGTGGAAAGTGGGTAGCTTTGGTTGCCAAGCAGACCTGAGTTTGAATAGTGACTCTCTTACTGTGTGGTCTCAAGCTAGTAACAATCTCTTTGAACCTCAGTTTCCTTTTCTTTCCGGCTGGACTTTCAGCTCCATAAGGGCAGTTACCTTGTACTTTTTCATTACTGCAACCCTATTTGGTGGCAAGCTATTTGATGTTGTTCAATAAATCAATAATGGTTCAAGCTTTTCAAGAAGAGAAAAACTCTATATATGAAGCTCTGGTACAATGCCTGGGATGTAGAGAGTGATGGACAAGTTATATGTTGATTATTATTATTACTCTCCAGAGGAAGTACAGTGGAACAGAGAACCAGAACAGTCCTGACAGCTGATAGAGAACTGGAAATGGAGACAGGCCATCTAGGCTGGCAGTGCCAACCTTGGTGGCCCAGGTTGGCCATCGTGGTTGTGGACGGTGGTCCCGTATCAACATCCCACACCAAGTACTGATCTCTTATCCCTCTTTTGTCTCCCCTGCAGTTGGAGCTCTCCAACACGGCAGTCCTGCATCAGATGCGGCGGGACCAGGTCACCGACACCTGCCGGGCCAACAGCGCCATGAGCCGCAAGCGGCGGGTGCTGACCCCCAACGACCTGAAGCACCTGGTGGTGGATGAGGACCACGAGCTCATCTACTGCTACGTACCCAAGGTGGCGTGCACCAACTGGAAGCGGCTCATGATGGTCCTGACCGGCCGGGGCAAGTACAGTGACCCCATGGAGATCCCGGCCAACGAGGCGCACGTCTCGGCCAACCTGAAGACCCTCAACCAGTACAGCATCCCGGAGATCAACCACCGCTTGAAAAGCTACATGAAGTTCCTATTCGTGCGGGAGCCCTTTGAGAGGCTGGTGTCCGCCTACCGGAACAAGTTCACACAGAAGTACAACACCTCCTTCCACAAGCGCTACGGTACCAAGATCATCAAGCGGCAGCGCAAGAACGCCACGCAGGAGGCCTTGCGCAAGGGCGACGACGTCAAGTTCGAGGAGTTCGTGGCGTATCTCATCGACCCTCACACGCAGCGCGAGGAGCCCTTCAACGAACACTGGCAGACGGTCTACTCCCTGTGCCACCCGTGCCACATCCACTACGACCTCGTGGGCAAGTACGAGACGCTGGAGGAGGATTCCAATTACGTCCTGCAGCTGGCGGGCGTGGGCAGCTACCTGAAGTTCCCCACCTACGCCAAGTCCACGAGAACTACTGATGAAATGACCACAGAGTTCTTCCAGAACATCAGCTCGGAGCACCAGACGCAGCTGTACGAAGTCTACAAACTCGATTTTTTAATGTTCAATTACTCAGTGCCAAGCTACCTGAAATTGGAATGAAAGTGGGGGGAGGGTGTGGGCGGGGAGAGGGGAGAGAGAATCGTGCTTTTTTTAATTTAAGATTTTTATTTGTCGAAAAGAATTATATGGATATTGGGTTATTTTGTAAATTAATATTTCTTTGGGGATTGATGCTGCGAGCAGCATGGTGAGAATTATTTAAATCCTTACTAGGGAAGGACGGCTGTCTTGGCAGGGGACTAGGATGGGTGTCCTTGTTTTTTTAGACGTGAATCCCATGACACTGTCTCAGAGGTTTCTTTGTGTTCTGGTGAATTCCATGAATTGTGCATTCCATAAATGCTAATTAAGTTATTTATAGTTATTTAAACATGGTCTCTGTATAGATTTCTTTGGGGGGGCAACAAGATTTTAATGTCTTTTCCGAAGAAATCTATGTTTTCATTCTGTGCTTGCAAACAGCTCCTGCAGGGGCATGAATGTTCTCCTTACTAACCGCTCAGAGTCACTGTGATAACCATCGTGCTGTCTATTGATGCCACCATTCTTAAAATTCTGCTGGAAATAAATAGAGCCACCTTTGCAAGGGACTGATTCCAAAACTGATTTCAGTCATGCCATGCTAAAGAAAAGTGATTTTTTTTTTTAATCCCAAGGAGAAAGCTGATTGTGGCTTCCCCCCCACCAGAATTAGCAATCTGGTAAAACAGGCTTTTGTACAGAAGTTTTTAACTGGCAGTGCCAGTTGTGATGAAGGTGAAGTGGCTGTTGCTTTACATGCAACACGTATTTATTGAGCAACTACTATGTGCTAGGCCTAATTCTAGACCCTGTGGGTAGAGCGTTGAACAAAATCAATAGTCTCAGCCCTCAAAGAGCTTTACATAGACACAGAGTATCCAGCTGGACAATTAGCAAACCCCTGGTATCCACAGACTTAACCTGAGGTTTGGACTCTTCATGGACAACCCCAGGAGTATCGGATCCCTACAAATTCACATTTTTTATGGTCCAATTTGAAAACCACATGCTTGAAGCAGGCCACTTGAGTAGTCCAAGCTCTTTGCCTAACACAAGAGGTGACCAATTCCCTGTCATGTGCCCATTCCAGTTTATTGGTAATATTTGCCTTTAAGCCCCAGAAGAGATTTGCCAGGCACGGCATGGAAGAATGCTGTAACTGATTAGTGATGTCTGCCTTGTTGAGGGAAAGGGAGATATTTGCCAACCGCCTCCTCCTGTCATTTCCAGCGGAGCATTCAGGTCTCCGCCTACAAGTGTTGTTTTTCTACTCTTTGCCATGTAAAAAAAAGATTGAAATTTTGTGGCAGGACTCCGACATCGGAAGATTTGCAATGGCCTGGTGTTTCTACTCCTGGTGAGGGTCAGAGGCAGACTGTACACACAGGCACAGGCATACCCTCTCCCATGTCCTCCAGAGGCCAAGAGACCATCAGCGCCTTCGAGACCACCAGCAGTGAGCAGCAAGGACCGCCTTCTGGGATGGTAATCCACGCCCCTTTCCTCTGGAAGGCTGGAAACACTCCATTTCCTGTTCCTGGCTAATTAACGCCTGCACATGCTTCTCATTTCCGAGGCCATGGTTGAAGTTGGAGCCACCTCCCTCTTACAGCCAGTGAATGAGTTGGTAGCAGAGACTGTATATAATAATAATAATGATGATGATAGTGCTAATAACAGGGGGTGGGGTGGGGGTAAGTTTTGCTTTTTTGTTTTTTTGATTCAGTGTATAGCACAGAGGTGAGAATATTCTAAACAAACAAAAAATGAATAATTTATTCACAGAAACTATTAAAACTGTATCAGCAAGCTCAAAGCCAGCTCAGTGAGCAACAGCTGCCATGTCTCACTGAGAAAATTATTTTATTGAATGTGAGTGAGGCATGCACTGGAGAGGGTGGCCGAAGCTATTTATAAAATGTTGTATACCTTCTTCCAAGCTCTCTCTCCCCTTTGCGAAGGGCACAGTGACCATACCCTTGATGGATAGAGATGTATGCAAGTAGAGTGAGACTTCAGCTCTCTCTGGTATTATTCCTGGACCCTATGACCAGGCAGGGGAAACTGTCCTCAGAGACAGAGCTTCTACTAGTGAAAGAGGTTTCTGGCATTTCCTGATAACGCGCTTCAGAGGACACAGGTTCTCCCCACACACGAGTTGGTGTGATGCAAAATAAGGGTTTTGTGGTCAAGTGTCTTTGGGAAACAAAGCTAAGTCCATTTCCTTTCTGCAGGACTTTTCAGAGCCTTGATTGTGTGCTGTGTCTTGTAAATCCCCAGGAGCATCACTGATTGAGTCCGTGGCATTTCCTGACCTTCCACGATCAGGATGCTGTATTTTACAGACTATCTCACAGAGCTAGCATTGCACTGTGTAGGCTTTGGTTAGGTGGTTTTAGCACATCTGAGGTCTTCTAGGATAAAAACTGCTTCCCTCACCCCTCCCCTCCAAAAATATCCAAAACACAGCAACAATAAAGCAACACCACTGTGCCCACCTGATTTATTATAGCAGTGAAGGTACTTTACCAAATGAATTCAATTTTTGCCTAAGTGCAATGGTTCTAATTCTGGATATTACATGGGCCACAGTTCCCTCCCTGCTGCAGGGAGCAGAGAAATCTTGAGTGGTGTGGACAGAAAGGAGGGAGGGGACACAAAGCCTCGGCTAGACCCCCAGCACTCTAGCTTAAGATTGCTCAATGCAAGCTGACTATTCAACCCTTAACGAGTGCTTCTTCAATTCTATAGTTTGGAATTGTTCACTATGTCCTTTTTGTTTTTTTAAGTGGAAATTCACATAGATTCCCCAAGCTTTGTGTTTCTGCGTCTCGTCCATTTTTTGATCAGCTATGATGCCTTCTTTCGTCTGTCTTCTCCCTCTAGTGAGGAAGAGTGTCCTTCAGGACCATACGGCAGTGTGGTTCACCCACGAAGGGCTCTTTCTCCTCCTGTTTTGTGTTCATAGTTTATTTTCTAATGCCATAAAAAACTTAAAATAGATTCAACCGTTTTTGCAGAATGTAGAAAGAACTCTGCGTCCTTGGTTAAAAAGAATCCATAGGTGAAAACGTGCCTGGAAAATAAAAGTTCTTGGTTCTTTTGTTCCTTTTTTTTTTTTTTTTTTAAGAAAACTGAACATGCTTTCTGTTGCATGCTTAGCTGGAGAAAAGTACAGGCAGGTGTCCCATCTCCCAGCGACTTTTCAAAGGTGCTGCCTTGTCTTCAAAACCAGGTACAGAGTAGCATTTACAAGGACTTTCCTGCTTAACCTGTCCCTTTGGTTGGACAGCTCTATTAGCCACAGGGTTTGAATTCCTGAGGCTGCTCCAGACCCTCTCCCATCTCTGCCTCCCCAGCTGGTCTGGGAAAAAGGACAGTCTGCTGACCTGTGGTGTCTGAGGGAAGCCTTCCTTCCCACCTGTCCACCAGGTGAGTTTCACTGTCCTGCCTGTTCACGTGGATGTCCAGCATAGGATCGCAGTGGACAATGGAAACTTCATCAGACCAGAGTCCTGGTGGCGAAGGTGTGGAAACACCAGGGTCCAATCCCTGCTGGTAGAAAATTCCCAAAACAAAAGCTTAGCTGGTGGGGTCTGGACCAGTGCTGAGCTAGTGATTGCAAAAGTCCTGATTCTAAGCTAGCCAGATGCTGAGGGACTGTGTCCCTGGTGAGTGGGGCTCAGAGCAGATGTCTCACAGCCCAGCCCTCCCCTCCACATACACACATGTGATCTGAGCTGCCCTGCTCTGTGTGATCCTGGGGACCAGAGTCCCTTTCCCCTTCTTGTCAGCAGGACTGACATCACTCCCGCAAAGTCCCCACAGCCAGTATTTCCTCCAGCTTTTTTCCATCACAGCCAACTGGACCCTACGAACAGGCGGCAGGATCTTCTTCAATCAACTTGACTCTCGGCCGTTAACAGGCGAATTTCAGTCTGCTACACTTTGTCAGGCACAGAAGGGGCAGCCCGTACTGTTTTCTTATGAGCAAGCTCAGTATGGCGTATGGACCTATAATTTAACATCTTTGTGGATGGAGTGTGATTTTTTTTTTTTACATAGTTGTATGCAGTAGAGGGCTTATAGAAAACTCTCCCTGTATCTTACTGTACTGTTCAAGAAAGCTGAATTCCACATTGCCAACAAAAGCGTGAAAATGTTCATGAACCTTCTTCCAGGAAAAGCCATTCAAGCCTGATTATTTTTCTAAGTAACTTCAATTAAATTGAAGAAAAAAAGAAGCTTCTCTCTGTGTATGGTCTGTTCATGGCTCATCGACATAAGACTATAGGGGTGGGGTGGGCTGTGTTCCTTAGCATGTGGGGGGCCCTGCTCGTGTGTATCAGAGGATAGAAAGGGAGAGACGGAGACGCTGACCCCGCTGGCAGCCTTGGCCATGGTAAGGACCTCCACAGCCCAAACCCTGTCTAGTGGATGAACAGAAGCTTCATTCCTGTAGAGGAATGCACTAGAAGGCCCACCCTGATCGTATAGACTACCATCCCCGTGAAAAACAAGGAAACAGGCCCTGGAGGACTAAAGGGTGTTGATGGCAGAGCCGATATTCCAACGTGGGTTAACACATGCCTTCAGAGTTGTGGTGCCTGGGACTTCCCTGGTGGTCCAGGGGCTATGACTCTGCACTTTCAATGCAGAGGTCCCGGTTCAGTCCCTAGTTGGGAACTATATCCCACATGCCACTGCTAAAGATCCGCCAAGGCCAAATAAATAATAAGTCATTTTAAAAGAGTTGTGGCACTCAGTGACACGACTGTCCTCACTTCAGAAGTTGTAGACCTTTCCTTCAAAGCCCTATTTTCCCTTTCCAAATCTGCTGCTTTTCTGACATCCTACACAGCTTCTTTCAGTCCCGTTAATGGCTATTTTTAGCTTTACTGATAAAAATTATTTATATGCCAAAGAAGAAATCATCTCGAAGTTGCAACTTTATTGTACCCTAATTTTAAAAAATGTATCATGTAAACATTTTAACATGAGAATACTGGATTAGAAAATATATCCTATTTTTTCAATCATGCCAGATATGGGGTCTAATATGTCCATTTACCAGCGGGTTGTTAACACCGGTGGCCTGGCTGCCTCCCATTCCTGGTGTCACTGCTATCGTTGCTCTGGTTGAATCTGGTTGGGAAATGTCCCCATGGAGCTTAGTTTTCTTAAACAAATGGGAAACGTGCTTGCTCTTTAACGTGGTGAGTGAATATGACTGTTTTGGCCTGTCCCTGTCTCGTTTGGAACAATGTAAATCTCAGTGGGAAGCAAGACTGAGTAAGGACACCCCCAGTCTTAGCTTACCCGCCTTAGAGTAAGACTAAAATGCCCTCTAATGCTTATTTCTGATGGTGCCACAGGTGTCTTCTGGGTGATGAGGCAGAAACCAAGCAGCCTTTGGCCCAGGACACTGCCAAGGCCCGAGGTTATTGCCAATCCCCCGCCAAGTGAGCAAAAATAACCTCAGGCAGAGTCATGAGTGTCTGATGCCAAAGTGTCCTTTCTTGGCAAGAGCTCTCCTTTCTCAAGTGACAACTTCCCTACAATTTTTGGTATTTAAATCACTTTCATAATGGTAGGTGTTAATTGACATTGTTGTGTCCGACTCTTTGTAACCCCATGGACTGTAGCCCACCAGTCTCCTCTGTACATGGGATTCTCCATGCAAGAATACTGGAGTGGGCTGCCATGTCATCCTCCAGGGGATGTAATTAACATTAGAAAATACAGTTTCATTTCAGCACCCAAAGCCATTTCAAATATTTTCTCAGAAAGTCCAAAAAGACAAGGAACCACTAGACAAGAATGCATATGGGGGTGGGGGTAGGTAGAAACCCGAGAGAGTTGGATGGAAAACAGCCCTCTGGGGGAATCCCCTCAAGGGACAATTCTGATCCCTGCTGACACACTGTGGGTCCTTGGGACCCTGGGATGACTTACAAGATGGTAAAGACTGATCTGGTTTACATTTACCATAAGGAGTTTATCACACATCTTGTTTCTGGGCTGATAGACATTTCCAGTATAAAACTTTTTTTTTTTTTAAAGCAACATTCTAGCAAGACTGACATGAGAGAAAAAAACAAACAAACAAACAACCTTTCCCCTGGCCCACAATCCTCTCCTAGCAGCAGCCTCAACCTCACATCTTAACAATCCATAGACAGAACAGTCAGAATGGAAGAGCCTGCTGATTCCAAATACCTGGCTGGCGGTGAACGGTTCACAGACACAGGGCCTCAGTCTCTTCCCCTTTGAAACAAGAAAATCAGCAACATCTGAATTATGCCAGAGTTGAGGTTAACAAGAACCCCTCGTGGAAACATATACATTACCATATGTAAAATAGATAACCAATGGGAATTCTGTCTATGACTCAGGGAGCTCAAACTGATTCTCTGAGACAACCTAGAGGGATGGGATGGGGTGGGAGGGAGGGGACATATGTGTACCTATGGCTGATTCATGTTGATGTATGGCAGAAACCAACACAATATTGTAAAGTGATTATCCTCCAATTAAAAATAAATTTAAAAAAAGAAACAAGAACCCCTGAGGTCACTAGCCCCAGTTCATCCACCAAGGAGTTGTTTGCAAGCTAGAGGTAATCGTATTCAGTTTGGACCTGTTTCCTTATCAGTAAAATTACAAAATTGAGCTCTGTGGTTTTTCAGTTTTAGGGGGAAAAAAATGATCCTCAAAAATTTGTTGTGTGCTAACCACTCATGTAAAAATAGATGAAATGGAGATACTGTGAGGCCCAGCTGAGCCTCTTCTGTAAAATGCCTGTGGACCTCCAGGGAACCCTAGGGTTCTAAGAAGCACCCTTTGAGAAGTCAGATGACCTCATTCCTTCCAGCATTGACATTCTCTAATGATCTACCCAAATCCTACTCTGTGACTCTCTGTGGCTTTACACCAAAGAGGTCAATTTAGCAATTAGATGGTACCATGAAAGTAAAAACTTTCAAAACCATAGTTAAGGCAACAGCATTAGAATGAGATTAAGATGGAAGACATAAGGAGGGGAAAAAAAGGTAGAAGCAGCTGCAGGAAAGAAATAGCTCACACCCAGATTTAAGACTGGAGACCAGTTAACCCTTCTCTTTTTCAATGGTCTACCAAGGAAACACAGGCTCCAAGTTTTCCTACAAATCCCCATTAATTTGAAATACAAGAGACTGGAATGGAAAACAGTCTCTGTATTAATCTGCTTTTTATTTTTCAATGTTTGTTTTTAAAAATAATAGAGCATCTCGTTATGGGAGAATAACAAGGGCTTTGAATTTCACATTGGTTTGGACAAGCCCGCAGCTTAGAGAAGACCTTTTGTGGCTGCATCCAGCCTTGGACCTTTACCTGATAGATCAAGCCAGCAACAACTTTGTGCTTGGAAGCAAACTGGCAACAGGATGGAAGAAAAATGCCTAAAGAAGAAATGAAGAAAGAAGGGGCTCTGTCTACCGGAATGATACCTGTACACTGAGCTTCTCTGTACAATGAGCATAGATTGAACTGCAGGTGCCTTGAAATTGTTGGCTTTTCATGTAGTCTTTTCCAAAAATAATTAGCTTCATAAACAAAGTTGACCATAAAAGTGACTAACTTCTATTAATTTACATAGTTTACTATATGACTTGTAACGCATTAAATGTTTTCCATTTAATCCTCACAGCAACCAACAAGGTAGATACTTTAAGATAGGTTTTTTTTCCGTTTTTAAAAAGCTGAAGTATGGTTGATTTGAAATGTTGTGTAAGTTTCTGGTGTACACAGAGAGATACTTTCCCTCTTTTTACAGATAAGGAAGCAGATGGTTAGAATGCTTAGATAACTTGCCCCAAATTACTCATTTTATAAGTGACAGAGACAGGATTCAAATCCAGGTCTGGTTGACTCCCTAGCCTATTGGAATCAGTATCACTGATGGGCCAACAGGGGAGAGGGCCAGAAGTGTGAATTCTGGGAATGATGATGTTAATAAAGAGACTTTAAAACTTTGGCTGAAGTGGCAAAAACTCAATTAAATACAAGCAAAGAGAGGATACAACAAAAGAGCTGGAAGACTAAAAGGGTAAATTTCAGACTTAAAATAGTCACAGAAAGCTAGATGATTCGTCCAAATAAATTAAAATTCTCCCTGTGTTGTCATAGGAACAACTCAGTTCCCCTCCTGTTTCTCCTTCCCTCTCACACCACTAATCACTCTCTGACACCAGATGTGGGGAAGTTTTTCCCCACAACAAGCAATTCTCTGTGACACCAGGTGAAAAACTGAAAGTTGCTCAGTCATATCCAACTCTTTGCAACCCCATGGACTATACAGTCCATGGAATTTTCCAGGTCATCATACTGGAGTGGGTAGCCATTCCCTTCTCCAGGGAATCTTCCCAACCCAGGGATCGAACCCAGGTCTCCCACACTGCAGGCAGATTCTTTACCAGCTGGGTCACCTGGGAAGTCCACAGCAGGGAAGACTCCAGATGAGCGCCCTACAATTTAACTCAATTCTGACACTATCTGCCTAGAGATAACAGCAGACCCCACAGGTTAAGGGCTCAGTCCTACAAGACAACTCACCCCTCACCGCAAGTCCAGGTTGTCACATGTGCTCCTGACCAGTTGGCTATAAATCAAAGGTTCCCACCACCCCTTCCTCAGGTTCAATTAATTTGCAAAAGTGGCTCACAGAACTCAAGAAAACAGTTTCTGTATTGTTTATAAATTTCATATGAAAGGATACGATAAAAGACACAGGTGAACATCGAGATGGAAGAGATGCATGGGCAAAGTGTGGAAAGGGGCTCAGAGCCTCCGTGCCCCACTTTGAGTGCCACCTCCACGGGTTCACCAACCCAGAAGCTCTCTACATCCCACGCTGTGGGAATTTTTAAGGAGGCTTCATCTCACAGGCAATGATCAATCATTAGTTCCATTTCCAGCTCTTTTCCCCTTTCTGGAGAACAAAGGATGGGGCTGAAAATTCCAACCTTCTAATCATGACCTGGTCTTTCTGGTGACCAGAGCCTCCACCAAGAGTTACCCATTAGAACAAAAAAGACATTGCTATTACCCAGGAAATTCCAAGGGATTGAGGAGCTCTGTGTCAGGAACTGGGGTCAAAGACTATTAAAATAAAAGATGCTCTGATTACTTAGAAAATTACAAAGGTTTCAGGACGTCTGCATCAGAAACTGGGGCAGAGACCAATACTTTCATTCTCCATCATCTCACAGTTGTCTATTTCAGTGTCTTACCAAAACAGCTGTGGATAAATTATTCAGAAAGGCTGGGCTTCAACTAAAAGCCAAATGGCAAAATTGAAATTCAAATTGGGATCTCAGAGGAGCCTGCAAGTCTAATGAATGGAACACATAAGCCATAAGTACTCTGATGGTCTGGACAGACAAGTTAACCTGGGTTTCAATGATAAGCCCCAAATCCAGCATCAAGGGTAGCCATTAAGGACAAAGATGTTGTTTTCAAAAAGCTGTTCACATAGCATTGCTGCATGGTGCACCCTGAGTGAGCAGTAGTAAGATGAATGACCTTTCTGAGCAATGTAGAGACCAGACAAAAACAGGTCAACACAAAGGCTGAAGGGCAGGTGGGAATGTCTAGGAGCAGAAACAGCTTTGGATGTCTTCAACATCAGGCTCCCAGCAGACATGGCCAGGTGTTACTCTAGCCCTGGGCAGATCTCCTGCAAGCTGAGTTCTGAGCATCCTCACCCTTCTAAGGAGCCTGCAGCTGTCAGGGGATACATTCATTCATTCACTCATTCACTTCTTTAAATATGTTAAGCCTCTATCTGTGTTAGACCTTGAGCAGGATGCTAAGAATATGGAGATTCTTAGAACTTATAACCAAGTGAGAACACAGGAATGTTAGTAGTTACAACATAGTCAAAACACATGTTTGATAATGAAACATCAAACCATCCCCAGGAAAGAAGGGATCCAAGTGCATTGCTGGAGAAAGGAAGGTGAGGGATTGGAACATTGGTAATTTTGCCCTCCAATGGACAGACATCCACAAAAAAGAACTGTCTGGCTAAAGCATGCCAAGGTTGGGAAACCTTGAATAGGAGAAATACTGAGGGGTGGGGAGAGGATACCATCTGTGGTTTTTAGTAGCTAAATGAATGTGTAGTGAGAAAGAGAAAAATGAGGCAAGAAGAGTGGCATGTTACCAGCTTGAGATACAGTCACTGGAGACTGGAGCCATTAATGGAGATCACATGATGAGGAGCAGGTTTCTGGGAAAGCTGAATGTTACATGCGAACTTGCTAGAAACACAGTTTCAGGCCCCAAACCGGCCTTCCTACATTTTAAGAGGCCATGTGATTCATTAGCACATTCACATTTGAGAAGCAATGGTCTAGAGAATGGTCTGAGACAGAGCCATAGCTCTGGGGGAGGGGGTCTTCTTACTTTACTGTGTATTTTTCCAGCAACTCTGAGGCATGAGGATAATCAGAGCCGCCATGTCTGGTTGCACAGGTTGTGTACTGCACAAAGGTGCCTGGTTCAGGATGGGGTTGACATTTGACATTTACCCTTCCCAGGTGGTGCTAGTGGTAAAGAATCCACCTGCCAAAGGAGACATGGGTTCAATTCCTGGGTCAGGAAGATCCTCTGGAGAAGGCAATGGCAACCTGCTGCTGTATTCTTGCTTGGGAAATTCCATGGGCAGAGGAGCCTGGCAGGCTACAGTCCATGGAGCCCCAAAGAACTGGACATGACTGAGCACATATATTCTGAAAAAGAGATGCATTTTATTTTTCACCACAAGTGTCAAGTTATCTGCACAGGGGCTGTGACCACCCAGAAGATGTATTGTTTAATTTGCACAAAAGCCCTATGGCTGAGCAGTGGCCCTAGAATAGTACAGATCCACATCGCCTTCTCTGCAGTTTTTAAATCTACAAAATCCTGAAAGTCAAAAGGTTTTTTAGTAGATTTGCAACAAGCTCACTTGGCAGCAAAACCTGACCTAACTAACATGAAACTAATTATAGTCTCTATTTTTCTCACTCACTGTGAGTATTCCTACATTTTCCTGCAGAAATATTAATATAAATGAATTTTATATGTAGTGCAGCTCCACACACAGCCAGCACATGAGGTAATACTCAGAATGCACAGCATTAGTTTTAAAAAATTTGAAAAAAATTGGAATTCTAAAGTACATCTGATGGACAGGGAAGCCTGGTGTGTTGCAGACCACAGGGTTGCAAAGAGTTGGACATGACTGAGTGACTGAACTGAACTGAAGCGTTTTAGACAAGAACTTGTACTAACCCAGTTTTACAGATGGGGAAACTGAGACACAGATAGGTCAAGTACTTGACGGATTCAAGGCTCAAAGCCTATCTCTCTGTGCATCATACTAGTTACAAGAAGTTTACTGAGTAAGATAAGTCTGTGTATAGTCCAGGCCCCTCCCTCACAGGTACTCAAGGTATATTTTCAGACACAAAAAATGGGAGGAGGCATCAGAATCTGCCTTTTGTGGGGGTCTCCCGTAACAGAATGTCAGTCCCCATGCTTGAGCAGCGTGTTTCCAAACCAACCTCTGGATGTTCTGACAACACTTAGCCCAAAGCTAGGCACCCCAGAGTCATCCATCAACTTCAGGCTTGCTAGCAGACACAGAGAACCCCAGGAAGACTGAAAAACGATGAAAGCAAGTGAATTCTCATTTGATCTGTGATTGAGACAATGCAGACCAGAGCAAAACAGCATGGGATGGTCTTCTGTTGTGCTATTCTTATTTCGCAGATGGAGGTCTCCAACAGCTGCAGTGAGATCCAAATGTCTGTTCCTTCTTGAAAAGACATGGGTGTGATGTGGAGAGCAAAGCGCCTGTCATCTCTACAGAACCACGGGTTGCTCTGCTCCTTCAACAAAGAATAGACTCTATTCCAACATAAATCAGCCTGGAGCTGTAAGTTATCAGCCAGATAAGAGTCAGTGTACCATCTTCTCTGAAATTCTGCAGATTCTAAAATTATATTCATGTGATGTACCCACAGCTCTATTCTTCACCTTTGAGCTTATATATGACCAACCTAGACAGCTATTAAAAAGCAGAGACATTACTTTGCTGACAAAAGTCCATCTAGTCAAAGCTGTGGTTTTTCCAGTAGTCATATGTGGATTTTCTATACAGAAAGCTGAGTGTTGAAGAATTGATGCTTTTGAACTATGGTGTTGGAGAAGACTCTTGAGAGTTCCTTGAACTACAAGGAGATCAAACCAGTCAATCCTGAAGGAAATCAGTCCTGAATATTCATTGGAAGGACTGATACTGAAACTCCAATACTTTGGCCACCTGATGTGAAGAGCTGACACATTGGAAAAGACCCTGATGCTGGGAAAGACGGAAGGCAGGAGGAGAAGGGGATGACAGGATAGGATGGTTGGATGGCATTATCAGCTTGATAGACATGAGTTTGAGTGAGCTCCAGGAGTTGGTGATGGACAGGGAAGTCTGGCGTGCTGCAGTCTATGGGATCACAGAGAGTCAGACACAACTGAGCGACTGAACTGAACTGAGCTTATGTATTTGGGTGCTGCCACAAGGTAGATGCTTGGAGGACACAAACACCTTGTATGCACCAGGACCCAGGGAAAGGAGCAGTGATGACCAAAAGAGAGAGAGCCAGACCTCCCTGTGAGTGTTTGAGGGTCTCCTGCAGAGGCGTAGGTCAGAAGTGACCTGCCATGGGGACGGGGTCTCTGGAGCAGCAGTCCTAGGAGATGCAGCATGTGGCATAAGTCCTCATGGAGGAGGTTGCCATTAGCCACACTATAGGGCTTCCACAGTGGCTCAGATGGTAAAGAACCCGCCTGCAACGTGGGAGACCTGGGGTCAGTCCCCAGGTTGGGAAGATCCCCTGGAGGAGGGCATGACAATCCACTCCACTATTCTTGCCTGGAGAATCCCCATGGACAAGAGGAGCCTGGCAGGCTACAGTCCATGAGACTGCAAAGTCAGACACGACTGAGCAACTAAGCACAGCACGGCACACACAGAGCCACCAGGTAGGCGATCTACAAATTGGAGAACAATTACACCAAAGAAGTTCCTACATTGCTGTGAAAATTCTAGGCCCCACAACAGACTTCCCAACCTAGGGATCCAGCGAAGGGACTGAGAATCCCCAGGGAATCTGACTTTGAAGGTCAGAAGGATTTGATTACAGAACTTCCACAGGACTGGGGAAACAGAGACTCTTGGAGGGCACAAACAAAACCTTATGCAGACCAGGACCGAAGAGAAAGGAGCAGTGACCCCAAAAGAGAATCAGCCAGACTTGGCTGTAAGTGTTTGGGAGTCTCCGGTGGAGGCGTGAGTCAACAGTGGCCTGCCATGGGGTCAGAGGCACTGACAACAGTAGTCCTGAGAGCCAGGACTAAGTCCTTCTAGAGTAGGTCACCGTTACCCTACCACAGTTGGCCTCAGGCCAAACTACAGGAAGGGAACACAGCCCCACCCATCAACAGAAAATTGAATTAAAGATCTACTGAGCATGGTCTTGCCCACCAGAGCAAGACCCAGTTTTCCCCACAGCCAGTTCCTTCCAGCAGGAACCTAACACAAGCCTCTTATACTTATTCATCAGAGGGCAGACAGAATGAAAATCACAATCACAAAAAACTAACCAAACTGATCATACGGATTACAGCCTTGTTTAACTCAAGGAAACTTTGACCATGACATGTAAAGCCACCCAAGATAGATGGCTCATGGTGGAGAGTTCTGACAAAACTTGGTCCACTGGAGAAGCAAACGGCAAACCATTTCAGCATTACTGCCTTGAGAAACCCCATGAACAGTATGAAAATGAAAAAAGATATGACACTGAAAGGTGAACCTGCCCCCAACCAGGTCAGTAGGTATCCAATATGCTACTGGAAAAGATCAGAGAAATAGCTCCAGAAGGAATGAAGAGGCTGAGCCAAAGCAGAAATGAGGCCCAGTTGTGCATGTGTCTACTGGTTAAAGTCCAACACTGTAAAGAACAATATTGCATAGGAACCTAGAATGTTAGGTCTATGAATCAAGGTAAATTGGAAGTGGTCAAATAGAAGAGGGCAAGAGTGCACACCAACGATTTAGGAATCAGTTATCTAAAATGGACAAGAATGGGCGAATTTAATTCAGATGACCATTATATCTACTACTGTGGGCAAGAATTCCTTAGAAGAAATAGAGTAGATCTCATAGTCAACAAGAGAGTCTGAAATGCAGTTCAGTTCAGTTGCTCAGTCCTGTACGACTCTTTGTGACCTCATGGACCGCAGCACGTCAGGCCTCCCTGTTCATCACCAACTCACAGAGTTTACTCAAACTCATGTCCATTGAGTCGGTAATGCCATCCAACCATCCTCATCCTCATCTCATGTCGTCCCCTTCTCCTCCAGCCTTCAATCTTTCTCAGCATCAGGGTCTTTTCCAATGAATCAGCTCTTTGCATCAGGTGGCCAAAGTATTGGAGTTTCAGCTTCAGCATCAGTCTTTCCAATGAATATTCAGGACTGATCTCCTTTAGGATGGACTGGTTGGATCTCCTTGCAGTCCAAGGGACTCTCAAGAGGCTTCTCCAATACCACAGTTCAAAAGCATCAATTCTTTGGCACTCAGCTTTCTCTATAGTCCAATTCTCACATCCCTACATGACTACTACAAAAACCATAGCCTTGATCAGATGGACCTTTGTTGGCAAAGTAATGTCTCTGCTTTTTAATATGTTGTCTAGGTTGGTCGAAACTATGCTTCCAATGAGTAAGTGTCTTTTAATTTCATGACTGCAGTCACCACCTGCAGTGACTTTGGAGCCCAAAAAAACAAAGTCTGCCACTGTTTCCACTGTTTCCCCATCTATTTGCCATGACGTAATGGGATGCCATGATCTTAGTTTTCTGAATGTTGAGCTTTAAGCCAACTTTTTCACTCTCCTGTTTCACTTTCATCAAGAGGCTCTTTAGTTCCTCTTCACTTTCTGCCATAAGGGTGATGCCATCTGCACATCCAAGGTTATTAACATTTTTCCCAGCAATCTTGATTCCAGCTTGTGTTTTATCCAGCCCAGCATTTCGCATGATGTACTCTGCATATAAGTTAAATAATCAGGGTGACAATATACAGCCTTGATGTACTCCTTTCCCTATTTGGAACCAGTCCGTTGTTCCATGTCCAGTCAGTTCTAACTATTGCTTCCTGACATGCACACAGATTTCTCAAGAGGCAGGTCAGGTAGCTTGGTATTCCCATCTCTTTCAGAATTTTCCACAGTTTATTGTGATCCACACAGTCAAAGTCTTTGGCATAATCAATAAAGCAGAAATAGATATTTTCTGAAATTTTCTTGCTTTTTTGATGATCCAGCAGAGGTTGGCAATTTGATCTCTGGTTCCTATGCCTTTTCTAAAACCAGCTTGAATATCTGGAAGTTCACAGCTCACATATTGCTGAAGCCTGGCTTGGAGAATTTTGAGCATTACTTTATTAGCGTGTGAGATGAGTGCAGAGTACATTATCAGAAATGCTGGGCTGGATGAAGCACAAGCTGGAGAAATATAAATAACCATAGATATGCAGATGATACCACCCTTATGGCAGACAGTGGAGAAGAACTAAAGAGCCTCTTGATGAAAGTGAAAGAAGAGAGTGAAAAAGTTGGCTTAAACCTCAACATTCAGAAAACTAAGATCATGGCATCCGGTCCCATCACTTCACGGCAAGCAGATGGGGAAATAGTTGAAAACAGTGACAGACTTTATTTTTCTGGGCTCCAAAATCACTGCAGATGGTGACTGCAGCCATGAAATAAAAGATGCTTACTCCTTGGAAGGAAAGTTATGACCAACCTAGATAGCATATTAAACAGCAGAGACATTACTTTGCCAACAAAGGTCCGTCTAGTCAAAGCTATGGTTTTTCCAGTGGTCATGTATGGATGTGAGAGTTGGACTATAAAGAAAGCTGAGTGCTGAAGAATTGATGCTTTTGAATTGTGGTATTGGAGAAGCCTCTTGAGATTCCCTTGGACTGCAAGGAGATCCAACCAGTCCATCCTAAAGGAGATCAGTGTTCACTGGAAGGACTGATGTTGAAGCTGAAACTCCAATACTTTGGCCACCTGATGCAAAGAGTTGACTCATTGGAAAAGACCCTGATGCTGAGAAAGATTGAAGGCTGAAGGAGAAGGGGATGACAGAGGATGAGATGGTTGGATAGGATCACTGACTCAATGGAGATGAGTTTGAGTAAATTCTGGGAGTTGATGATGGACAGGGAGGCCTGATGTGCTTTGGTCCATGAGGTCGCAAAGAGTCAGACATGACTGAATGACTGAACTGAGATGAATGCAATTGTGCAGTAATTTGAGCCTTCTTTGGCATTGCCTTTTTTTGGATTGGAATGAAAACTGATCTTTTCCAGTCCTGGGGCCACTGCTGAGTTTTCCAAATTTGCTGGCATATTGAGTGCCACACTTTCACAGCATCATCTTTTAGGATTTGAAATAGCTCAACTGGAATTCCATCACCTCCACTAGCCTTTTTCGTAGTGATGCTTCCTACGGCGCACTTGACTTCGCATTCCAGGATGTCTGGCTCTAGGTGAGTGATCACACCATCGTGATTATTTGGATCATGAAGATCTTTTTTGTACGGTTCTTTTGTGTATTCTTGCCACTTCTTTTTAATATCTTCTGCTTCTGTTAGGTCCATACCATTTCTGTCTTTTTTGAGCCCATCTTTGCATGAAATGTTCCCTTGGTATCTCTAATTTTCTTGAAGAGATCTCTAGTCTTTCGTGTTCTATTATTTTCCTCTATTTCTTTAAACTGAATACTGAGGAATGCTTTCTTATCTCTCCTTGCTATTCTTTGGAACTCTGCATTCAGATGCTTATATCTTTCCTTTTCTCCTTTGCTTTTCACTTCTCTTTTCATCGCTATTTGTAAGGCCTCCTCAGACAGCCATTTTGCCTTTTTGCATTTCTTTTTCTTGGGGATGGTCTTGATCCCTGTCTCCTGTCCAGTGTCACGAACCTCTGTCCACAGTTCATCAGCACTGTCTATCAGATCTAGTCCCTTAAATCTATTTCTCACTTCCACTGTATAATCACAAGGGATTTGATTTAGGTCATACCTGAATGGTCTAGTGGTTTTCCCCACTTTCTTCAATTTAAGTCTGAATTTGGCAATAAGGAGTTCATGATCTGAGCCACAGTCAGCTCCTGGTTTTGTTTTTGCTGACTGTATAAAGCTTCTCCATCTTTGGCTGCAAAGAATATAATGAATCTGATTTTGGTGCTGGCCATCTGGTGATGTCCATGTGTGGAGTCTTCTCTTGTGTTGTTGAAAGTGGGTGTTTGCTATGACCAGTGCATTCTCTTGGCAAAACTCTATTAGCTTTTGCCCTTCTTCAATTTGTACACCAAGACCAAATTTGCCTGTTACTCCAGGTGCTTCTTGACTTCCTACTTTTGCATTCCAGTCCTGTATAATGAAAAGGACATCTGTTTTGGGTGTTAGTTCTAAAAGGTCTTATACTTGGGTGCAATCTCAAAAATGACAGAATGATCTTGGTTCGTTTCCAAGGTAAAGCATTCAATATTACAGTAATCCGAGTCTATGCCCAAAGCACTAATGCCGAAGATTAAGTTGAACAGTTCTGTGTTCTAAGACCTATAAGACCTTCTAGAACTAACACTAAAAAAAGATGTCCTTTTGGGCTTCCGTAGAGGCTCAGTGGTAAAGAATCCACCAGCCAATGCATGAGACTTGGGTTTGATCCCTGGTTCAGGAAAATCACACATGCCATGGAGCAACTAAGCCCATGTACCACACTATTTAGCCTGTGCTCTAGAAGCCAGGAACACAACTACTGAAGGCCGCATGCCCTAAAACCTGTGCTCAGCAACAACAACAGAAGCAGCAGCCACACACAATGAGAAGCCCACACGCCGCAACTAGAAAGGAACCCTCCCTTCTCCACAACTAGAGAAAAACCTGCACAGCAGTGAAGACCCAGCACATCCAAAAATAAATAAATAAGTAAATTAACTTTAGGAAAGATGTCCTTTTCATCACAGGGGGTTGGAATGCAAAAGTAGGAATCAAGAGATATCTAGAGTAACAGGCAAGTTTGGCCTTGGAGTGCAAAATGAAGCAGGGCAAGGGCTAAGAGTTTTGTCAAGAGAACGCACTGGTCATAGCAAACACCTTCTTCCAACAGCACAAGAGACGACTCTACACATGGACATCACCAGATGTCTGGTCTATAACCAAATCAAATTTATTATATTCTTTGCAGCCAAAGATGGAGAAGCTGTATATAGTCAGCAAAAATAAGCCTGGGAATTGACTGTGTTTCAGATCATCAACTTCTTATTGTCAAATTCAGACTTAAATTGAAGAACATAGGGAAAACCACCAGGGCAGTCATTTACTACTACTACTACTAAGTCACTTCAGTCGTGTCTGACTCTGTGCGACCCCTGAGATGGCAGCCCACCAGGCTCCCCCGTCCCTGGGATTCTCCAGGCAAGAACACTGGAGTGGGTTGCTATTTCCTTCTCCAATGCATGAAAGTGAAAAGTGAAAGTGAAGTTGCTCAGTCGTGTCCGACCCTTAGCAACCCCATGGACTGCAGCCCACCAGGCTCCTCCATCCATGGGATTCTCTAGGCAAAAGTACTGGAGTGGGGTTCCCATTGCCTTCTCCGAGGGCAGTCATTTAGTATGACCTAAATCAAATCCCTTATGATTATACAGTGAAAGTGACAAATAGATTCAAGGGATTAGATCTGATAGACAGAGTGCCTGAAAAACTATGGATGGAGGTTCATAACAATGTACAGGAGGTGGTGATCAAAATCATCCCAAAGGAAAAGAAATGCAAAAAGGCAAATGGTTGTCTGAGGATGCCTTACAAATAGCAGATAAAAGAAGAGAGGTGAAAGGCAAAGGAGAAAAGGAAAGATATATCCATTTGAATGCAGAGTTCCAAACAATAGCAAAGGGAGATAAGAAACCCTTCTTAAGTGGACAAAGTAAAGAAACAGAGGGAAACAATAGAATGGGAAGAACTAGAGATCTTTTCAAGAAAATTAGAGATACCAAGGGAAAATTTCATGTAAAGATGGGCACAATAGAGAACAGAAATGGTATGGACATAACAAAAGCAGAAGATATTAAGAAGAGGTGGCAAGAATACACAGAAGAACTGTACGAAAAAGGTCTTAATGACCTGGATAACCACAATGGTATGGTCACACACCTAAAGCCACACATCCTGGAGTGTGAAGTCAAGGGGGCCTTAGGAAGCATTACTATGAACAAAGCTAGTGGAGGTGATAGAATGCCAGCTAAGCTATTTCAAATCCTAAAAGATGATGCTGTGAAAGTGTGGCACTCAATATGCCAGCAAATTTGGAAAACTCAGCAGTGGCCACAGGACTAGAAAAGGTCAGTTTTCATTACAATCCCAAAGAAGGGCAATGCCAAAGAATGTTCAAGCTACCACACAATTGTACTCATTTCACATGCTATCAAAGTAACGCTCAAAATCCTTCAAACTAGGCTTCAACATTACATGAACCTAGAAATTCCAGATGTACAAGCTGGATTTAGAAAAAGCATAGGAACCAGAGATCAAATTGCCAACATCCACTGGATCATTGAAAAAACAAGAGAATTCCAGAAAAACCTCTGTTTCTGCTTCATTGACTATGCTAAAGCCTTCAACTGTGTGGATCACAGCAAACTGTGGAAAATTCTATGGGAATACCAGACCACCTGACCTGTTGCCTGAGAAACCTGTATGCAGGTCAAGAAACAACAGTTAGAACCGGACACGGAACAACGAACTGGTTCAAAATTGGGAAAGGAGTACGTCAAAGCTGTATATTGTCACCCTGCTATTTAACTTATATGCAGAGTACATCATGAGAAATGCTGGGCTGGATGAAGCACAAGCTGGAATCAAGATTTTGGGAGAAATGTCAATAACCTTGGATATGCAGATGACACCACCCTAATGGAAGAAAGCAAAGAGGAACAAAGGAGCCTCTTGATGAAGGTGAAAGAGGAGAGTGAAAAAGCTGGCTTAAAACTCAACATTCACAAAACAAAGACCATGGCATCCAGTCCCATGACTTCATGGCAAATAGCTGAGTAAAACACGGAAACAGTGACAGACTTTATTTTCTTGGGCTCCAAAATCACTGTGGATGGTGACTGTAGCCATGAAATTAAAAGATGCTTGCTCCTTGGAAGAAAAGCTATGACAAACCTAGACAGCGTATTAAAAAGCAGAGACATCACTTTGCTGACAAAGGTCCATAGAGTCAAAGCTATGAATTTCCCAGTAGTCATGTATGGATATGAGACTTGGACCATAAAAAAAGGCTGAGCTGAAGAATTGATGCTTTTGAATTGTGGTGCTGGAGAAGACCCTTGAGAGTCCATTGGAAAGCAAGGAGGTCAAACCAGTCAATCCTAAAAGAAATCAACCCTGAATATACATTGGAAGGACTGTTGCTGAAGCTCCAGTTGGGCCTGATGTGAAGAACTGACTCATTGGAAAAGATCCTGATGCTGAGAAGATTGAGAGCAGGAGGAGAAGGGGGCCAAGGGGATGAGATAGTTGGATGGCATTATTAACTCAATGGACAAGAGTTTGAGCAAACTCCAGGAGACAGTGTAGGACAAGGAAGCTTGGCATGCTGCATTCAATGGGATCACAAAGAGTCAGACATGACTGAGTGAACATAATAACAACAGCAACAAGATGATAATTCGAAATTTGGTATCTCGTTGCCAAAATCAATGATGATCCACTCTTTAAATGAACTTAAACTTTTATAAGAATATTTGTTTTTTAAAAAACCTTTTAAAATATTTCAGTGAACACTGGATTCAAAATTGTTTTCTGATTCATTTCTAATTCTTTCGATTGTGTATATATCAATTACATATGAATGTGTATTTATCACTTTATTATTTTATATACACATTTACATCCCTTCTGGGAGATGGTGAAGGACAGGGAAGCCTGGTATGCCACAGTCCATGGGGTCGCAAAGACTTGGACATGACTGAGTGACTGAACAACAACAGAAATCCCATCTCTGGAAAAGTGCTTATTCAACTCTCTTGGCCATTTAAAAACTGGTTTATTATTGAGTTGTAAAGATTCTTTATAAATTTTACATCAAAGTCAATCAGAAATACATTTTGCAAATATTTTCTCCAAGTCTGTGGCTTGCCTTTTCATTCTTGAAAACGTGTCTTTCAAAGAGAGTTTTAAATTTTGTTGAACCCCCACTTACCAATTCTTATCTTATGGTAGGTTATAGGTCAAGTAAGACATCTTTGTTCAACCTAAAGTCTCCAAGATTTTCTCCAGTGTTTTCTCATGAGTTATTATAATTTTAGCTCTTATATTTAAATCTATATTTATTTAGAGATAACTTTGTACATGATACGAGGTAAGGGTCATAGTTAAGATCATATGTACATCCCATTTTTTGAGCTGTTTTTTGAAGGAACTATATTCTTCTCACCTTGGTACTTTTGTCAAAAACCAAGTGACCATATATGTATGGGTAACTTTCTGGCCTCTGGCTTCCTTTCCCCCGACCTATATGAATTTCTTCATGCTGATACCACAACATCTTAATTACTGTAGTTTCATAATAAGCCTTGAAATAATGTAAGTATAATTTCCTCCAGTTTTTTGTTTTTTAATTGCCCTGGCTATGACCTCCAATACAAGGTTTATGGTTAAGTGGAAAGTGGGCTTCCCTGGTGGCTCAGCTGGTAAATAATCTGCTTGCAATGCAGGAGACCTGGGTTTGATCCCTGGGTTGGGAAGATCCCCTGGAGAAGGGAAAGGCAACACATTCCAGTATTCTGGCCTGGAGAATTCCATGGACCACAGGATTGCAAAGTGTCGGAAACGACTGAGGGACTTTCACTGTATATATCACTGTAGGAGGAAAGTATTCTGTTTTGACTATAAAGTATGATGTCAGATGTAAGTGTTTTGTAGGTGTCCATGATGAGCAAATTGAGGTGGCCAGTTAGTTGTTTTATTAGAGATTTTGCATTTACAGTCATGGGAAATACTGTTCTGTAGTTTCTTTTTTTTTTTTTTTTTCTTCTCATAATCTCTTCCTATGCTTTGGTGTCAGGGTAATGCTGACCTCATAACATGACTTCTTTTATTTTCTGGAAGAATCTGTATATAAATTGTATTATTTCTTCCTCGAATGTTAAGTACTCTTCACCCATGAAGCCATCTGAACCTTGATTTTTCATTGCAGGGAAGACCTTTAATTACAAATCCATTTTACTTAATAGATATATGGATGGGCTTCCCAGGTGGCGCTGTTGGTAAAGAATCTGCCTGCCAAAGCAGGAGACACAAGAGACAACGGTTCGTTCCCTGGGTCAGGAAGATGCCCTGGAGAAGGAAATGGCAACTTGCTCCAGTATTCTTATCGAGAGAATTCCATAGAGGAGCCTGGCAGGCTACAGTCCATGGGGCCACAAAGTGTCAGAGACTACTAAGAGCACACACACACAACAGATATGCTGCTGCTGCTAAGTCACTTCAGTCGTGTCCAACTCTGTGCGACCCCATAGACGGCAGCCTACCAGGCTCCCCTGTCCCTGGGATTCTCCAGGCAAGAACACTGGAGTGGGTTGCCATTTCCTTCTCCAATGCAGGAAAGTGAAAAGGGAAAGTGAAGTCGTTCTGTCGTGTCCGACCCTCAGCGACCCCATGGACTGAGCACCTAGTTATTTCAAATGAGTCCATGAAACTGCAGGACAGCAGACTGTTTACTGCTAACTGGCCCTAATGGTAAAGAAGACATGGACCTCTACTGAAAAACATCTTCCAAATGGAAGGTCAGCAGCAGTAAGGGGGTGTGGATAAAAGGAAAAGGAAAAATCTTTTTGACGGCTTCAGAAGTGGCGGAATAGGTGGTTAATGTAGAAGTCAACCATGTGAACTGTAAATACATTTTACTGGAGATGTTAATTCAAATTATACCCAAAGACAAAACATTCCTACTGTAGTTTTTTTTTTATCATTCATAGAAAGGTATACTGCTTTAATTCTTATCAGTAATTTCAACTCTCCAAGTGCCATTAATAACATTAAGGTGAACCTAAATTTTATGTTGGAGCCTAGAATGGTGAAAATTTAAAATTATGAACTAAATCTATTATTTCCTTTAAATTTTTTTTCCTTTAAATGTTAAAATAAATTCTTAAGTAATAAAATGCAGATTCAGTTAAGGGCATGGTTATTCTAATATCATTCTTTGGAGGTAATTATTTTCAAATTATTTAGCTTTTTTCTATACTAGTTAGTTCTATATTGCTAAAGAGTATGCTTATACTGTAATTTTCCAGGTTTAAATTTTAAACATTTTCTATTTTATTACACATGTATATATTTTTCATACTATGCAAGATTAGATTGTTCCTTCCTGACTCTCCATATCCTCCTTATACTTAACACACCATTTATGCCATCTTCTTAACATAGTTTTATTAAGCACTGATTTCTTTTTAGTTGGCAGGGGCAAGTACAACTGTTATAAGCAGCATTTATTCTAACTGGTCAGTATCACTGCTGTACTAAGTGTCCTGAAAAATTAATTTTTGGTCAAATGCATGTTCAGGTCATATTTTGATTATATTTAGTTCTTATTTAAATTTATTTTGGTGTTTATTTATATCATTATGACTATATACTGTTCATTGCATAACCACAGTATGTACTATGATCACTTCCTCTTTTGTCTAACTTTTTGTTTTTTACTATGAGTCAATAATTGTTGTTGGTCAGTTAAGTCATGTCCAACTCTTTGTGACCCCATGAATGGCAGCACACCAGGCTTCCCTGTCCTTCACTATCTCCCAGAGCTTGCTCAAACTCATTTCTATTGAGTTGGTGATGCCATCCTCTGTCATCCGCTTCTCTTCCTGCCCTCAATCTTTCCCAGCATCAGGGTCTTTTCCAATGAGTCAACTCTTTGCATCAAGTGGCCAAAGTACTGGAGCTTCAGCTTTAGCATCAGTCCTTTCAATGAATATTCAGGGTTGATTTCCTTTAGGATCAACTGGTTTGATCTCCTTGTGTCCAAGGGACTCTCAAGAATCTTCTCCAACACCACAGTACAAAAGCATCAATTCTTTGGCACTCAGCCTTCTTTGTGGTCCAACTCTCACATCCATACATGACTACTGGAAAAACCATAGCTTTGACTACACAGACCTTTTGTCAGCAAAGTGATGTCTCTGCTTTTTAATACACTGTCTAGGTTTGTTATAGCTCTAGTTTCAAGGAGCAACTGTCTTTTAATTTTGTGGTTGCAGTCACCATCTGCAGTCATTTTGGAGCCTAAGAAAATAAAATCTGTCACTGTCAATTACCTTACTCTAAAATGTAATCCATTTGCTTCTTTTTCTAGATATCTATCTCTAAGTTATCCTCACAATCTCCAACAGGGTTATAAAATGCTTCTCGATACTGTCAAAGTTTTTTTCTCCCTCTTCACACATCCCTAATGGAGTCTTCTGTCCCCTTATAGGGTATACAAGAGGAGCTGTTGAACTGGGGACTAACTATCCTTTTCTTTGCCTCTCTTCTGTGTTAGATTCTATTTCTGGAATTCTATGTCTTCCTCTTTCTGGGTTTACTTCATTTTCGATGAAGCATATTTTCAAATATCTTCCTTAGAATGAGTATATGGAATTAAATTTTTGAGACTCCGCATGCATGTCTAAAAATGTTTATTTCATCTTTATACATAATCAATTGAATGGGTACAGAATTCTCCCTACAAAATATCTTTCTCCACAATTTTGATATTTCTCTATTGGTTTCCAGCTTTGAGAGTCTGTGGAGGACTTGGTGACAACAGATATGAATCCTTAAAATACCTAATTTTTCTGGACTGAGTTTTGGTGGTTTATATCCTTTAAGGAGTACATCCATTTCCTCTAAATTGCTGGATTTATTGGCGTGAAGTCGATAATGTTCCTTTATCACTTTAGTGTTTGTTGTATGTCGTTAAATCCCCTTCTATGTTGGTGGTTGGTATCTTCTCTGTTTGCTTCACCAATCTATTGGTGAAATTTATCTGTCTCACTGATTCTTTCTAAAATAAGCTCTAGTTTCATCAATGTCTCTTTGCTTTTCTTTTGTTTTCAATTTCATTGATTTATGTTTTCATCTTTTTAATTTTCTTCTTGCCTTGGGATTAATTTGTTCTTTTTCTGGTTTACACTGGAACCTAAAAATATTAGTTTGCATCCATTCTTCTTTACTAACATAAGCACTGAAAGCTATAATATTCCTTATAGGCACTATCTCTAGCCACATTCCATACATTTTGGTAAATTGTGTTTCCACTTTTATTCAATTCAAAGTACTTTCTAGTTTTCCTTCTTTGACTCATGGGTTACCTAGGCCTATGATAGGAATTTCTCATATATTTTTCAGTCTTTTATTTCTAGTTAATTCCACCGTGGCCAGAAAACATAATTGTATGATTTCCACTCTTTTAAATTTATTGAAACTTATTTTATGGCCCTAAATAGCATCAATCCTGATGTTTGTTCTCTGTGCAACTGAGAAGAATATGTATCCTGCTGTTACTGGGTGGAACATTCTATAACCAACTAGGTCAGGTTGACTGATAATGTTGTTCAAGTTTTATATATCTTCATTGTTTCATCAATTGAGAAAAATGGTGACATTATCTATTATAACTGTGGGTTTATCTATTTCTCCTTGAGGTTCTATCAATTTTTGTATTGATGTATTTTGAGGCTTTCAAAATTAGGTGCATGCACATTTAGTAATATTATGTTCTCTTGAGGAATTCGTTCTCTATTACGAAAAGTCCTATTCGTCCCCGTTAATGTGCCTTGTGCTGAAGTCTACTTTTTCTGATACTAACACAGCTACTCCATTTTTCTTTTTTCAGATTTTGTATTGTAATCTTTTCCTGTTCTTTCACTTTTACCTGTGTCTTTATAGTGTTCTTTGTTGATTATGTATAAATGGACACTTTTAATCTAACAATCCTTGCCTTTTAATGCTAATATTTAATGCAATCTAATCTGACAATTCCTGCCTTTTATTTAGACAACTTACATTTAATCTAGATGGGAGGTGGTGGTTGAGGGGAGGATGGGATGAACTGGGGGAGTAGCACTGATATATATACACTGTGTTTAATTGCTTAGTTGTGTCCAACTCTACAACCCCATGGACAACCCAATGGATTGTAGCCCACCAAGCTCCTCTCTCCATGGGGATTCTCCAGGCAAGAATACTGGAGTGGGTTGCCATGCCCTCCTCCAGAGGATCTTCCCAACCCAGGGATTGAACCCAGGTCTCCTGCATTACAGCCGGATTCTTTACCCTCTGGGCCACCAGGGAAGCCCAAAGAGATCACCCAATGTGGGGCTCAAACTCATGACCCTGAGATTAAGTGTCTCATGCTCTACTGACTAAGCTAGCCTGGCAGTATGTATAAAATAGATAACTAGTGGGAAGCTACGGTATAGCAAGCACAGGGAGCTCGACTCAGTGCTCTGTGATGACCTAGACGGGTGGGAAGGAACCTCAGCAGGGAGGGGATATATGTATACGTATAGCTGATTCACCTGTTGTACAGCAGAAACTAACAACATTGTGAAGAAATTACACTCCAATTAAAAAAAAAAAAAGAGTGGTGGACTGAGTCTGGGATTTTTCTGTGGGCTACAGTAAGGATTACCTCCAGGCAGAAAACCCCAGCAATGGCAGACCTCACCTCATTGTTCTCCTTTCTCAAGGGTCACAATTGGTTTCTGCCTGTTGTCCCCAAATTCCAAAGCTAGTTATTTCCTATATTTTGCCAATTTTACTTTTTTTTTTTCAATCGTGGGAAGGTAATTCTAGATTTGTTAATCCCTCATGGTCCCATGCAAATGTCTGCTCATTGTTTTAACTGTTGTTCAGTTGCTCAGTCCTGTCCGGCTCTTGCAACCCCATGGACTGCAGCATGCCAGGCTTCCCTGTCCTTCACTGGCTCCCAGAGTTTGCTCAAACTCATGTCCATTGAGTCGGTGATGCCATCCTACCATCTCATCCTCTGTTGTCCTTTTAATAGCTATAGCAAAATTTACAACCCCTGGCTTAGTTATTCCTTTAACACTGAGAATTTGGATTATATCTTTAATTTAAAAAAAAAAAAGTGTCAATATGAACGCTGTTGTTTTTAAAAAACTTGAATTTTCTTCAGAATATATTTTCTTGATACTTAAGTTAGCAGAACAAAGGGTGTGAACAATTTTACAGTTCTTGTTGCAATATCCTAAGTGTTCCAAAAAAGATAAAATCTACTTACAGTGCTGCTCGGCACTGTAATATGAATATATATTTCTCCTGATTGCCAACATTGGACTTTATCACTTTATTTTTGTAAATTGAAACCATGAGTAATGGCACCTAGAAGATGGTTTATTTTTTCTAATATTGCTATGAAAATTGTGCACTTCCCATCAAATAATTAAATGTCTGGGGTCTGTTGTGCAGAAACTGTTTATCAACCTTGACAACATATCAGGAAAAATTAAAGTATTCATTCTGTAAGAACTCATCACGTCTGTATGATAGTAAGCTACACAGTTTAACCTTTTTTACTTTACATAAAACTTTCATTTTTTAAGTGCCTCTCTTTAAGCCGATTGTTTACTTTTGTTCTTAGTTCTGGCAGTGGCTCTTTATCCAGATGATTCCATCTTTTTAACTTACATATTAATGATACATTATTATTTTTTTTGAGAGAGAAGAATAAAGTTTATTAGAGTGGGAGACGCTGTTAGAACAGCAGGCTGGTTCAAGGGAAAGCTGAATGCTTTTGCAGGCTAGTAGCCAATTTTTATAACGTCAAGACAGAAAAAATTCTTACAGGAATGGTGGCATCAGGTGATTAGTTAGGATGCTACAGGGTGGATGATAGGGTGAGTATTTTACATAATATGGGGTCAGGGAACTGGCCGGTTTAGGTCCAAAGGCTCATGGCAACAGTGGCTGTGGGGCTTGATCAGTTCCAGAGATTTTTATCCTATGATCTTGGTATCAGTTCAGTTCACTCAGTCATGTCCGACTCTTTGCGACTCCATGGACCGCAGCATGCCAGGCCTCCCTGTCCATCACCAACTCCCGGAGTTTACCCAAACTTATGTTCACTGAGTCAGTGATGCCATCCAACCATCTCATCCTCTGTCGGTCCCTTCTCCTCCTGCCCTCAATCTTTCCCGGCATCAGGGTCTTTTCAGATTAGTCAGCTCTTTGCATCAGGTAACCAAAGTACTGGAGTTTCAGCTTCAGCATCAGTCCCTCCAATGAACACTCAGGACCGATCGATCTCCTTTAGGATGGACTGGTTGGATCCCCTAGCAGTACAAGGGACTCTCAAGAGTCTTCTCCAACACCACAGTTCAAAAGCATCAATTCTTCTGCACTCAGCTTTCTTTATAGTCCAACTCTCAGATCCATACATGACCACTGGAAAAACCATAGCCTTGATGAGAAAGACCTTTGTTGACAAAGTAATGTCTCTGCTTTTTAATATGCTGTCTAGGTTGGTCATAACTTTGCTTCCAAGGAGTAAGCGTCTTTTAATTTCATGGCTGCAATCACCATCTGCAGTGATTTTGGAGCCCCCCAAAATAAAGTCAGCCATTGTTTCCACTGTTTCCCCATCTATTTACCATGAAGTGATAGGACCAGATGCCATGATCTTAGTTTTCTGAATGTTGACCTTGGTATAGGGCTCAACATTCCCCCCTCTTTTTATTTATGGGCCAAATCTTTGGCTCCTTAACAACCTGCTCATAACTAACTGTCTACCTATCCTTGTCTTGGGGCATGTGGACCAAGTCACTGGGGAAAGGGGCGATGACGGCTCTGGCTTCTTCAAGCTGGGCAGGGGCGTCATGTCCATTCTCCAGGTCCCAATGTCTGCTCTCTGTATGAGTGCATTTACAGAGGGAGGTGAGAGTCCATGGAATGATACGGCAGCTTGTTCCAGCATTGTCTAGGTTTTGGCTGGGGGATATTCTTGTCATACTATCTAAGTGATACATTTATATTAATATTTTTCACCACCTTCCATGTACATTTTTAATTGCTACAATGGCTTGGTTTTTCATTACACAGCTGCCACAGTAAAATGTAATGTCTTGATTTCTCTTCATTCTGTAGTCTCAATCTTGTTGTTTAGTTGGAAGTCATGTTAGACTCTTTTGCAACCCCCTGGACTGTACCCTGCCAGGATCCTCTGTCCATGGGGTTTCCCAGGCAAGAATACTGAAGTGGGTTGCCATTTCCTTCTCCAGGGGATCTTCTTGACTCAGGACTGACCCCATGTTCTGCACTGGCAGGCAGATTCCTTACCTCTGAGCCACCAGGAAAGCCCCACCCTCAAGCTATGAACTTTAAATTTCACAACCATGTCTGTGCTCTTACCACTGTACATCTAATGTCTAGAATTCTGATTTATTTAAAAACAATTATTGCAATCTTATAATGAAAGCTATGGAGACCAAGTGTGTGTGTTAACTCAGAAATCTGACATTTCTTTTTAAAGAATCAAGTTTGTATCTCGTGCTTCTCATATTTTTTGGTCTGACAGATATGAACATTCCTTCATTCACCATGCATCCTGGGAGGCACTAGGCAACTTCTCTTTCAGAAAAGCCTCATCCAATTCAAATCTGCAGGGCCCCTCATAAAAGTTCTTGCAGCTATGGGATTTGTTTCAGAACCTCTTACAAACGCCGCTTTGGCTTCTAAAAAAGGTCAACATTGTGTCTGCTAAAGGTCAAGGTAAAGGCCAACCTAGCAAACCCTGCGAGAATACTGACAATCCAATTTCTCTTAGCTTTGTGCAAAATTTTCCCAGAGCCTTCCTCTTCTATTCTCTAAGGTTATAAAGGGTAAACTCCAAATTTGTTCTATTTTTATACCTCCCAGTATTTCTTTTACTCTTAAAGACTTAGAAGATCCTGTCTTTAAATATGATGTTTAAAGCCTTGACCAGCATCTGTTTTTCCTTGAGCTTTACTCCTATGTGGATCTCCATATTGTTTCCTCACCATGACTGAGCTGAGGTTGCCACTCAGGTCAGAATATTGATCTTGAATGATTTCCATTCATCCTGGCCTTTCCTGTGGAATCCGAGACACTGTTGGGATCTGCTTTTTTTCAACTTAGTTTATTGAGTACCTGCCAGGATTTCCAATGTCTGACCCTTTTGCTTGCATTTTACCGCCTGCCTTTGTGATTCGGTCTCGACTCAGATAGCCATACAGATACAACTCCCACTTTTCTGATTGGCTCTCTGCCAGTGCAACAACATTCATTTAAACTTTGCATGAACTTCCAAACGATGGGTTCAAATTAAATCTTGGAGCCTATTATACTGAGTGAAGTAAGTCAGAAAGAGAAACACAAATACTGTATATTAACACATATATATATGGAATTCAGAAAGATGGTAATGATGATCCTATATGCAAGGCAGCAAAAGAGACACAGATGTAAAGAACAGACTTTTGGACTCTGTGGGAGAAGGAGAGCGTGGGATGATTTGAGAGACTAGCATTGAAACATGTATATTACTATATATAAAACAGATGACCAGTGCAAGTTTGATGCATGAAGCAGGGCCCTCAAAGCCCGTGTTCTGGGACAACCCAGAGGGATAGGATGGGGAGGAAAGGGGGAGGGGAGTTCAGGATGGGGGAACACATGTGCACCCATGACTGATACATGTTGATGTATGGCAAAAACCAGCACAGTATTGTAAAGTAGTTATCCTCCAATCAAAATAAATCAATTTTTAAAAAAAGAAGTCCAACCTTGTAATAGGGATGAACGTATCTGACCCCATATTGGATCTGTTTCTTTTACTTTAACCTGTGTATTCTATTGGGCTTCTCAGGTGGTGCTAGTGGTAAAGAACCTGCCTGGCAATGCAGGAAATGTAAGAGATGCAGGTTCAATCCCCGGGTCAAGAAGATCCCCTAGAGAAGGGCATGGCAACCCACTGAAGTATTCTTGCCTAGAGAATCCCATGGACAGAGGAGCCTGGTGGGCTACAGTCCATAGCGTCACACAGAGTCAGATACGACTGAATAGACTTAGCACACACGCACAAGTTAAGGATGTTGCCTATAATCTGAAATATATAGGACAGTCCATTCTCAAGGTTCTGACCTTCAAGGGTATACCACTTTTCCATTCATAAAGCAATTAAAAGTTGCAGAGAACATAGAATAACATTTGTCTTGTTGAGGTCCATAGCAATATCCAGCCTATGTGGATGGCTATAAGAACAAAGGATTTGGCTTGCAGCAACCAATCCTAGCCCCTCCTCTTGAAGTATAAAAGAAGCCTGAATTCGAACCTGGGTGAGAAGGTATTTTGGGACACTAGTCCCCTATCTTCTCAGTCTGCCGACTTTTCTAATAAAGTTGCTATTCGTTGCCCCAGCAACTGGTCTCTGGATTGGCCTGTTGTGTGGTGAACAGTATGAACTTTGACTCACTCAGCTGGAAAAATAGACACGTGCAGAGCTGCTTTGGTCTTTGGTGGCGGTGGGAGAAGGAGACTGAGGTCTGGAGCCTTCTCAGCCTCGTCATTTCCCGAGCAAACACAGAATCCAAGGGCTCCTCTGAGCAGCTGGACTCAAGCCACTCTTGTTTGTCTTACCCCCACCCCCACCTCAGTTTCACTTCCTGGCCACATTCATGAGCCTTGGTTCTGTCTTTCATGCTCCCCTCTCCTTTCTTAACAACCATCATTTCTTAAGCTTTCACATTAACTCCTTTCTTATCCTTCATGATTCCTTGAGGGTCTTTGCGAATCAGGGCTGATTTGGTTAATTTTTTTAAAAATCTATTTACATTTAGGAATTGCAAGGAAGCCAGAAAAGAAGTGTTGGATTTTTAAAAAATACACATATGGGCTTCTTTTTATTTATTAACAGCTTTTATACATTTTCAATATTCTTCCTTAAAGCAGCTGTTTCTTTGGGTTCTCTTTCACACCTGTCACTTGAAACTTCCATTTGTTAATTTATGAATCCGAACTGGAAGTGATAAAAGCAAAGCACAAGGTAATTTTACTAATTTAAAGTTTTACTTATATGTCTGAGAGTCATTTAGAAGCTCTGTGTAAAGCCAGCTAGGATCACAGAAAGACCACTGGCTTACTCTCCATCCCTTCAATACTATTTCTGAGGTGTTAGTACTACTACAGCATTTGCCAAACTTGTGTTAGTTATGTTTGTGTATTCTTCCTCCACTAGATTGTAAAACTCTGAAGGGAACATTCTTCTCTTATCCATTATTGTACTTGGTATGATGCAAATAAATAATAGATGCTTCAGTGGGAAAAAAGTGAAGATGATAAAGAATCTGCCTGCACTGTAGGAGGCCTGGGAATGGCTACCCACTCTCGTATTCTTGCCTGGAGAATTTCACGGACAAGAGGAGACTGGCAGGCTATAGTCCGTGGGGTCGCAAAGAGTCGGACATGATGGAGCGACTAACACTTTCACTTTCATGATGCGAATGAATAATAGATGCTTCAGTGGGAAAGACATCATCTCTTTGTATTTCCAAAAGGTATTAAGAAGCCTATTAAAAATGTTAATTATCTTGATGTTGGAGAAAATATAATAAACTGTCTTAAAAAGGGAAAAAAATAATAGGGATAATGTTCCTTTTCCTAGATGGAAAATAATATAGTGTTCACCATTGGTCTCAAAGAAGGCACATTTTCAGATAAGTGGTTATTCAGGTTAGTGAGATGGCAAAACAACAGAGCTGCCACAATACTGATAGCACTTTAATGTGGAAAATACAAGATAGAAAAATATCCAAATCAAATACGCACAAGGGATCACCATACACAGTCATCCCTTGATAGTCCCAGGAAACTTGTTCTAAGAGCCCCTGCAGATACCAAAATATACAGATGCCCAAGTCCCACGTATAAAATGGCATAGTCCAGCAGCCCTCTGTATACCCAATTTTGCATCTGCAAATTCAACCAACCAGGGATGGAAATTTCCATCTGCAGTTGGTTGAATCTGCAGACATAAAACCCAGAAATAGAAAAGGCTGACTGTTTATGGAAAAAAAAAAAAAACCACCCTCTATAAATGGACCCACACAATTCAAACACCATGTTGTTCAAGAGCTAATTGTAGTTAGAAGCCATTATCTCCATGTTCAGTTTTGACAAAAAGGATCCAAGAATGAATTTGGCCTCATTGCTAAGCATAAGCAGCAACACAGCACAGTGGAGAGGACGGCCATTCTGACAGGTGCTAAGCACCTGCAGACCCTTGTTTCCATACATTCAATCTGAGTTGCCTCACCTGGGGTGGATCACTAAGGGCCTGGGGTGGGGGACCTCTGACACAGCAGTTAGTTGGCCAATATTATTAGGTTGGTGTTATTTGAGTTTCTGGGCAAGGCTCTAAATAAATTCAGCTTATCCATTTATTCATTCCACAAGCATTTATTGAGACATTGAGGAATATCCAGATGAATAAATGACAGTCCTTGTCCTCAGCTGGTCACAAGTTATAGTACAATAATAAAATATGGTAAGGGCATAGTTCAGTGTGTTGCCGAGAAGTCATGTGTAGACAAGAATACTCTGGTACTCATGTCTGGCACTCTATGGTTGGCTATTATTCCTTGCCTTCCAATGTGGGAATAAGCCTTTGCAATATACATGTTAGTTGAGATTCTGGAGAAATGTCCTCCAAAGAAATGCCCAATTGCCCTAATGATTCTAAAGTAAAATCCATGTCAGCAAATGAAACCATATGTGGTCTTACTCTTAACTATAAGCTGTTGGAATAATTAAACAAGGCGACTGTTTGCTTATGTAAGCCATACGGCATCAGTCACCAGAATCTAAGCCTGTAAATGCTTTAAGGTTATGAAATGAACACAGTAAGGACAACCAATCACAAACAGCAAACTAGGCTTCAATCAAATAATTTCCTTTCTTTGCTTCCACATTTCTCTATATAAGTCTTTCCCTGGTTGCTGGGGGTACATTTCTAACCACTTTTCATTCGGCACTGCTTTGAATGTACTTTTGCTCAAATGAACTCTTAAAAATTTTAATATGACTCAGTTTAATCCTTTAACAAAGCAAATAGCAACGAATCTCCAAATATTTGGGAAAGCCATCAAAAACAAAAGAACACAAAGCAGAGAGAAAAAAAATAAATCCAGAGGAAAAAGGATGAAAACAAGCAAAACCCACCAAGTGGAGCTGGTATCTTCCAAGAGGTAACAGAGGATATTGTATTCATAAAACAAGAAATGCCAAGAACAAGGAACAAATAGAGAATAAAAAGAACTTTTGGAAATTAAAAATAGGAGAGCCAAAATAAATTCAATTGAAGGACAGGGAGATGAAACCTCACAGAAAGGAGATTAAAAAGAGAGAGATTCAAAGATAAAAAACAAGAAAGATTAGAGAGTGGTTAATCTACTCAGAAGGCACAATTTCCAACTTAGGAGTTCCAGAGAGATAGAACAGTGAGTAGAAAATTATCTAAATATAGTGGGAAATTTTCCAGAAGTAAAGAAGAGAGACTGCTTACCACAATGAACAAAACAATATCCAAGAGGCATATCATTATAAAATTTCATAATACCAGGCACAAAGACTTCTGGTTAAAAGGTAACAAACGCAAGTAGAAAAATAAAGGCGTTATCATATAGTGGGGACAATAAGAAATATAATAGGCTATCTCCTGGTGGAAGATGGCATATTGAGCAATTGAGTTTACCCCGTTTATCATTTCAATGACTTTCTGGGAACAAGAAGTCATCCAGGGTGGTAGTGAAGATGAAAAAAGAGTCAGATTTGAGAAATATTTTGAAGATAGAGCTGGTAGGATTTGCTGATGGTTTGGCTATTAGTTGTGAGAGAAAAAGAGAAGTCGAGGATAATTCCAACTTTCTGGTCTCAGAAACTGAAAGGATAGAGTAGTCTTTTATTGAGATGGGGAAAACTGTGGGAGGAGGAGCATGCTGGGGGCTTAGTTTTAGACAAGTTAAACCTGTGATATATTTATTAGTGAGCTATTGCAGCATAACAAATTACCTGACAACATAGTGGCCGAGAAACAAACATGTACTATCTCACAGATAACAATTTAGAAGTTAGATGGATTAGCTGGGTGCCTCTGGCTCAAGATGTCTCAAGAGGTTGCACTCAAGCTCAGTTGAGAGTCTGGGGCCCTGCTTCCCAGCTCACTCATATAATATGTTGTGGGTCCTGCTCTCTGACCACATAGGTCTCGCTACAGGGCTGCATTATGATATGGCAGTTGGCTTTCCCTAGGGTGAATGACCCAAGGAAGAGCTAGAAAGACTGAGTGTCCAAGCTGGAAACCACAGTCTTCTATTTACATAATCTTAGACTTAGACATCCTAGCATGTCTGCCAGGTCAGACGACCATTATATCTACTACTGTAGGCAATAATTCCTTAGAAGAAATGGAGTAGCCCTCATAGTCAACAAGAGTTGGAAATGCAGTACTTGGGTGCAATCTCAAATGCAACAAATGATCTCGGTTTGTTTCCAAGGCAAACCATTCAACATCACAGAAATCCAAGTCTACGCCTCAACCACCAATGCCAAAGAAGCTGAAGTTAACTGGTTCTATGAAGAGCTACAAGACCTTCTAGAACTAACACCAAAAAAAGATGTCCTTTTTATTATAGGGGACTGGAATGCAAAAGTAGGAAATAAAGAGATACCTAGAGTAACAGGCCAGTTCGGCCTTGATGTACAAATTGAAGCAGGGCAAAGGCTAAGAGTTTTGCCAAGAGAATGCACTGGTCATAGCAAACACCCTCTTCCAACAACACAAGAGACAACTCTACACGTGAACATCACCAGATGGTCAAACTGAAATCAGATGGATTATATTCTTTGCAGCTGAAGATAGAGAAGCTCTATAAAGTCAGCAAAAACAAGATCTGGAGCTGTCTGTGGCTCAGATCATGAACTCCTTATTGCAAAATTCAGGCTTAAATTGAAGAAAGTAGGAAAACCACTAGACCACTCAGGTATAACCTAAATCAAATCCTACAATTATACAGTGGAAGTGACAAATAGATTAGATTTGATTTGATCTAATCCAGGGATTAGATCTGATAGAGTGCCTGAAGAACTATGGACGGAGGTTAGTAACCTTGTACAGATGGCAGTGACCAAAATCATCCTCAAGAAAAAGAAATGCAAGAAGGCACATTGGTTGTCTGAGTAGGCCTTACATATAGCTTAGAAAAGAAGATAAATGAATGGTAAAGGAGAAAAGGAAGGATATACCCATCTGAATTTCCAGACAATAGCAAGGAGAGATAAGAAGACCTTCTAGAGTGAACAAAGCAAAGAAATAGAGGAAAACAATAGACTGGGAAAGATTAGAGATTTCTTCAAGAAAATTAGAGATACCAAGGAAATATTTCATGCAAAGATGGGCACAATATAGGACAAAAACAGCAAGAACCTAACAGAAACAGAAGAGGTTAAGAAGAATATACAGAAAACTATGCAAGAAACGTCTTAATGACCCGGATAACCACGATGTGTGGTCACTCACCCAGAGTCAGACATCCTGGAGTGTGAAGTCAAGCAGGCCTTGGAAGCATCACTACGAACAAAGCTAGTGGAGGTGATGGAATTCCAGCTGAAGTATTTCAAATCCTAAAAGATGATGTTGTTAAAGTGCTGCACTCAATATGCCAGCAGATTTGAAAAACTCAGCAGTGCCCAAAGCACTGGAAAAGGTCAGTTTTCATTCCAGTCCCCAAAAAAGGCAATGCCAAAGAATCAAAGTACTCCAAAATTGCACTCATTTCACATGGACTGCAAGGAGATCAAACCAGTCAATCTGAAAGGAAGTCAACCTTGAATACTCATTGGAAGGACTGATGTTAAAGCTGAAGCTCCAATATTTTGGTCACCTGATTCGAAGAACTGGCTCACTGGAAAAGACCCTGATGCTGGGAAAGATTGAAGGCAGAAGAGAAGGGGATGACAGAGTATGAGATGGTTGGATGGCATCACCGACTCAATGCACATGAATTTGAGCAAGCTCCGGGAGATGGTGAAGGACAGGGAAGCCTTGCATGCTGCCATCCACGGGGTCACAAAGAGTTTGACACAACTGAGTGACTAACAACAGAACACGCAAGCAAAAGTAATGCTCAAAAACCTTCAAGATAGGCTTCAACAATACATGATCTGAAAAATTCTAGATGTACAAGCTGGATTTAGAAAAGACAGAGGAACCAGAGATCAAATTGCCAAAAATCCACTGGATCTTAGAAAAAGCAAGGAAATTCCAGAAAAAGATCTACTTCTGCTTCATTGACAACACAAAGGCTTTTGACTATGTGGATCACAACACACTGGAAAATTCTTAAAAAGATGGGAATATCAGACCACCTTACCTGTCTAAGAAACCTGTTTGTAGGACAGGACTATTGACAGTTAGACCTGGACATGGAACAAGGGACTGCTTCCAAATTGGGAAAGGAGTACATCAAGGCTGTATATTATCACTCTGCTTATTTAACTTACAAGCAGAGTATGTCATGTGAAATGCCAGACCTGATGAATCACAAGCTGGAATCAAGATTGCTGGGAGAAATATCAACAACCTCAGATATGCAGATGACACTATCTTAATGGCAGAAAGCGAAGAGGAACTAAAGAGCCTCTTGAAGGTGAAAAAGGAGAGTGAAAAAGCTGGTTTAAAACTCAACATTCAAAAAATGAAGATCATGGCATCCAGACCCATCACTTCATGACAAATAGATGGCAAAAAAGTGGAAACAGTGACAGATTTTATTTTCTTGGGCTCCAAAATCATTGTGGACAGTGATACCGGTCAGGAAATTAGAAGATGATTGCTTCTTGGAAGAAAAGCTATGACAAACCTAGACAGCTATTAAAAAAACAGAGACATCACTCTACTGATGAAGGTCTGTATAGTCAAAGCTATGGTTTTCCCAGTAGTCATGTATGCATGTGACAGTTGGACCATAAAGCAGGCTGAGTGCTGAAGAATTGATGTTTTTTAACTGTGGTGCTGGAGAAGACCCTTGAGAGTCACTTGGACTGCAAGGAGATCAAACATGTCAATCCTAAAGGAAATCAACCCTGAATATTCAGTGGGAGGACTGATGCTGAAGCTCCAATACTTTGGCCACCTGATGCAAAGAGCTAACTCATTGGAAAAGACCCTGATGCTGACAAAGATTGAGAGCAGGAGGAAAAGAGGATGACAGGATGAGATGGTTGGATGGTATCACTGACCAAATGGACACAAGTTTGAGCAAGTTCGGGGAGATGGTGAAGGACAGAGTTGCAAAGAGTCAGACATGACTGAGTGACTGAACAACAAGAACACGTTTGCCATATTCTATTCATTAGAAGTGAGGCAATATGCTCATCCTGTCCACACTCAAAGGAAGGATTATATCAAGGCATGAATACCAGGAAGTGGGGCTCACTGAGTGTCCATGTGGCAAGGTAATGTGTGCAGTTTGAAAAAATCTAGAATTTGGGGGATAAATTCAGCTAGAGAGTCATCATCAGGAAAGCATGGTATTGGGTATTTGGCATCTTAGACAATCTTGAAAGAATAGGAGGAATCAACCTGGAGTCTCCAGGAACATCTTCCAAACCATATTACAAAACTAGTCTGGTGGAGGGTGAGCTGTGGTCCCTGCTGCTACAGATCTCAGAGAAATTTTGCCTTTGCCTCCCCTCAGCGCAAAATAGATGTCATGTGACCTAGCAATTCCCTCATACAACCAACTTTAGAATCAAAGTTCTCTTAGAAACATATTTTGGCTGACAGAACCAAAGTCTAGTTACTGGGAGTTGCAAATTTGATTTTTAAAATACATCTATTGTGGGTAGAAGAAACTAGTATCATAGAGAAGTATTAAAATATAGAGTATTCAAAAGATGTGAGGCCTCTATAAAGGACCATTGTCATCACATTCTGAAGGACCCAAGATAATTTAGTAGAAACTGGAGATCATAAATCTAACTAAAGCCACAAAAAGATGTGGATAGGTATTAATTATGTCCATTTAAAACTCCAAAAAGGAACAAAGAACAAGAAATTGTTTGTGATCAAGATATGGGTGCAGAAATTTTAAATGTAATATTTAAATTAGGTGGAAGAAATAGAAGAGATCTTCCAGCATATAGAAAGAAATGGAAAATCTGAAGAAAGAAGATAAGAAACACACAATCTCAATCCAACACAGCCTACATTTAACTAAGATGCTCTAGAAAGAAGAGAGAAAATGGAAGCCATGAAAGTATTTTTTAGATTTCCAGAGTTTAAGGAAGATACTTGAAAGGGTGTTCTAAGTACCAAGTTTATTGAGTGCAAAAGTACCTACAGAGCTTTAGTATCACGAAATTTCAAAATACCCAGGATAAATATAAAGATAATGATAAAATTGATTCCAAAAAAAGAGCCAACACTTTTATAGGGCTATCTGTGTGTGAGTAGCTGTTTTAACTTGATATATATTAGGTAATTCAATTCTCAAAATAGACCTATGAGTTAGCTGCTGCTGCTACTACCACTACTGTTATTATTATTATCATTTTTTACATGAAAACTCGGAAGAATTTACCCATGGATATAAAACCAGCAGTTAGCAAACTAGGATTCAAAGCGTAACTGAGTAGAACCCTATGGGGTCTTCCCAGGACAGATGCCCACCCCACCCCTATGTTCTCTGCCTAATTCTTGTCTGTAGAAAAACTTTATCTAAAAAATAAATTTAGAGCAGTGAGAAAATGCTGCAAGAAAAACAGTCAAGCAAGACAAAACAATAATTGTTTGGCCATTAAACAAAGTCAAGGACTTCAGTTCCTCCTCAAGGGCTATAGATAATACTTTGAGCCATATCTTTGAGCTGTTTGGCAGATGCTGGAACTGCCACCAGGTGGAAGAAGTTAACCATATGCTGCCCACAGCACGTAGACCCCAGATCATGTGGAACCAGAAGGACTAGCCGACCAGAGATCTGTGGCTCAGATAATATTCCAACCACAAGTGAGATACAACCACTATTTGGAATTGTGTGATTGAGACAATCATCTCTGAAAATAGTCTACCCCCTCCCCAGGATGTAGCCCTTTCCTCTTTTCTCCAAAATCTCCAAACAAAACCTGAGGAGTTGGTTCTTTGAAATCTTGGATTCATGGAAATTTCTCCCCAGAATCACCAACGTCTTTAATAAACCTATTTTTCCTTTTGCCCAACACTTGACTCAGTATTGGCTACTGAGCAACAAACAAACCTCAATTTGGTAACAAAACCAGCAGTTTGGGGACTTCCCTGTTTGTCCGGTGGTTGGGAGTCTGCCTGCCAATTCATGGGGCACAGGTTCAGTCCCTGGTCCAGGAAGATCCTACATGCCGAGGAGCAACTAAGCCAGCACACTGCAACTGCTGAGCCCACACCCTCTAGAGCCCACGAACCATAACCAGAGCCACAACGCGAGAGCCACATAATGCAATGAATAACCTGCACGCCGCAACTAAGACCCAGCAGAGCCAAACAAAAACAAAAGAACTAAACACATCCCAGCAGTTTGGCTTAGTACTCTTAACCACCACTTTTCAGTGACACTAAATTCTAGAAGGCAGTTGAGAAATACCTTCAAAGTGGTTCTGAATGAAAGTGATTTTGGTTGTAAAATTAACCAAGCCATTAATCAGATTATTACAGGCGTATAATACATATTCACATATGCAAAAATTCAGCTATCCCAAAACCCATTTTCAGACATGCAAAAACTCAGATAAGCAAAAATTTATTTTTAGATATGCAAACACCTATGTTTTCTGGGAAAGGAACTTGAAGCTCTACTTTGGCAAAAGGAAAAATAAATCAAAGACAGACAGTGACGTGACCTATAAGAACAATGAAACTCAAGAGTGTAACAAAAAGTACTCACAGGATAAGGTCTACGCACATGGCCTAGAAAAAGCCAGTGCATATTCCTGGCTTCAAAATGTATCAAACAGCTGGAAGATATTAGTGATTGGGGGTGGGTGGGAAATTATCTTATCAACAAGAACAAATTTTAAAACACCAGGGGGTACAAAACAGTACAAAAGTATTTGTTCCAAAAGCAAAACAAACTATACACAGCAGGATTGAAACAGTTTGATGGAGTTTAGAGGAAGAGAAATGCATTTGACTTTGACTCTTGGAATATCCCCACTGATATGAAATTAGATTTTCTATCTTGCATGGCCAGTCAACCTACCCCACTTCTTTATCAAACAATATTTTAACATAACTTTTAAAACTGTTTTCCATTTAGATAAACAAAGTAACCAAACAGCTAACTGGACTTGGAAAGAACAGAGGAGTAGAGGAATATGTAGGCATGTATATTCCTTTATCTTACACAATAGTAAGTAAAAGCACGATATCTAAAGAGTATGAACCAAGAAACAAGTCTAAGCATGTTACTTAAAATTATAAAAGTAACTTAAGTAAGAACCAGTCATTAAAAAATGCAACCAACAAAAATCAGGAGGAGGGTGTCAGAAAAGAAGATGGTACCAGTGAATTAAATTTCAAATTTTTCACCTTGGAAATTCATAGACATTGCTTAAAACCAAGAAATCACGAAGCAGAAGTATAACCATACATTTTCGCATCGGAGGTAGCCATGATAAGACTTTGAAATAAAAAAAAAAAAAAAAGACTTTGAAATAGTCAATGGGGCTTACCTGTGAGCAGTAGGGCTGGGCATGGGCAGGAAGATTTTATCTTCATATTATTGCAATTTCAATTTCCACATGCATCTTGAAAGAAATTTCCAAAGGGTGATAACTCCCCACTCAAAAAAACTGGGGAAATGGAGTACTGCTGGCCCACAGCATTCACAAGTACTGGCCATCCCACAGATGAGAAACTCAGTTCCAGGTGGCAGATTTTTCCGTTTGAGGCCAATTCATATTTTTCCTCTTGGAACAAGGCAGATATAATGTCTGTGTCTTGGCCAGTGCGCAGACTTGGGCCTGGAGACAGGGTGCAGCTAGCATCCGACGCCATGTCTGAACAGACTCTGACTGACACAACAGGAGGCAAGCAGGGCTGACCCCTCACTGAATGCATCTGGGGAGTAAAGGCGTAACTGCCGCTGCTGCGTGAGTCACGCATAGCGCAGGCCCTGGAAGGGCGCCCTGCTCTGGACTTCCACGGTTCTGCAGCTTTGGGACCCCTGGGAGATTTGACAGGCAACACCAGGTTCTGAGGGCGGGCACTCCCTCCCCAGGTGGTATCTTGAGCTTTTAGCGTGAGCTAGGAGATACTGGGCTGAAGAACTGGAGAGAATTATTGTTGGCATGAACCGAGAGAAGACCCTCCCCGCCCAGGAGCACCTAGAAATCACTGGGTGAGACACAGAGAGGGAGCTGGGGGTTCTGTGATATACAGAGTGCTAAGGAGACGTTTGAGTAAGTGCCACAAGCAGATTGTAACCTTGAGACCTTACCTGCACCCAGACTGGTGAGGTCGGGGGAAACTTTAATTATGTTTACCCAGCTTTCAAATTAGCATTACCATCATCCTCCTATTTGGTTGAAACGCAGTATAACAGCAAGTGTGCTTTATCTTGGGCTTCCCAGGTGGTATTAATGCAGGAGAGTTAAGAGATGGGGTTCATCGCTGGGTCGGGAAGATCCCCTGGAGGAGGCCATGGCAACCCAATCCAGTATTTTTGCCTGGAGAATCCCCATGGACAGAGGAGCCTGGAGGGCTACAGTCCATGGGGTCACACAGACACGATGGAAGTGATGTAGCACACACATGCTTTATTTCACTTTCTTTTTGGATGCACAGTGTATGTTGGTGCCCTATTCCAACTTTGCCATCTGAGCTTGCTATCCACAGTGCAGTCCACAAACACACACCAGCAGCACACCTGGGAATCTTTCGCTAACGCAAACTATCGAGCCTCACCCGAAGCCCGCTGAACCAGGATCATCACTGTAACAAAAGCTCCCCCACCCCAACTCCTGTGATTGATAAAAACATTAAAGTCTGTGGAGCCCTGCTCTGTAGGGGTAGTTCTTAACCTGGCTGCACTTTAGAATCATCTGGAACACTGAAAACCTTTGAAAGTCCAGGCCCCACCTCAAGCAATTAAATCAGAATCTCTGAGTGTGGAACCAGGTGGCCGTATTTTAGAACAGCTTCCCAGGTGATCCTAATGGTCAGCTAGTGTTGAAAACATTTGCTCAAAGAATCAGTCTGCTTAGATTTCATGAAAGCTTTTACCATGACTGCCCCCTTACAAATTCAAATATGCATCCCTCTCCTTCTCTTTGCCATGGGTTTACCTACCTCTGGCTCCCTCTTTCTCCAGAAATGATTCCTTGTCGAGTGCTAGACAGGAGTCAGACACAGAAGAAAATACAGACAAGTAGCACGGGTGACAAAGGGTCATCCCTCTTGGGGGATGAGGAGGCCAGCCCTGACGCCAGTGGAAGCTTGTGTCAAAGGGAAACGGGGGGGCTTCCCTGGTGGTCCACCAGGGCTGACATTGTCCACCCTGGTTGGACGTCCACCGGCCAAGGCAGGGGACATGAGTTCTGTCCCTGGTGTGGGAGGATCCCACGTGCCTGGGAGCAACTAAGCCCATGTGCCACAACCATTGAGCCCGTGTGCTCCAGCGTCGGTGCTCTGCAACAAGAGTAGCCACTGTGTGCACGGCCCACACTCACGGCAGTTAGAGAAAGCCCGCACGCAGCAATGAAGACCAAGCATAGCCAAAATAAGTAATGTTTTAAAATGTGAGATGAGGGAGGGAGCACCATGAAGGACTTTGATGGTTGGGCAGAAAAGTCTGTTTAATGTGGCGGAGGAAGACGAAGCCATTGACAATGGGAGAGAGGTGGGGAGGAAGGTGTGATGAGAATTTAGCTTGGTGAAGGTGATAGTTGCTCAGTTGTGTCCTACTCTTTGCGACCCCAAGGGACACTGAACCTATATCTGAAAATACATCTTTATCCACTTCAGATGTTGAAGTGATGCTCACTTAGTTATTGGTCTGAAAGTATCTACCAAGGCGTTCCCCATACCAATCTGCTCTGAAGCCCATAATGAAATCCAATAAATGCTTGCTAATTACATTCCCTAATGAACTGTGAGACTGCCTAATCCACAGGGCAGAGCTTTGTATAGTCAATAACTGTGTTAAATAGCCTCAGTGACTTACGTATGATGTCTAATTTTGATGTTATTTATACCCATGAGCCTACACAGAATAGTTTTAAATTCCTGCAGGATGGTTAATCCCCTGGAGTAGGAAATGGCAACCCACTCCAGTATTCTTGCCTGGAAAATTCCATGGACAGAGGAGCCTGGCAGGGTAGGTTCCATGGAGTTGCAAAGAGTAGGACACAATTGAGCACACACACACATGATTAAGTCCTCTGAGGACTTAACCACATTTTTCTTGTCCTGAATTTATTTGACCTTCTGGATTAAGTGACCCAAAACTTGAAATCTCTTTATGTGAAATGCTTCAGAATCTTTGAATTAAAACTCAAACTCAACCCTACTGGTGTTTCCTGCTCACAAAGGTGACAGATGAAGGAAAAGTGACTAGACTCTATCCTTCAGAACCACTTGAAGAAGAACTTTTGTAACTCGAGTTAGCAGTTTTATGAGTCAAGATCTTCTCCAGCTAATCAAATCAGCTCCATTTACCAAATTAAGTGGGCCCAGAATGTCCCTTTACTTTCGTGGGCATGTATCCCTTATGCTGGGAAAGATAGAAGGCAGGAGGAAAAGGGAATGACAGAAGATGAGATAATTGGATGGCATCACCAACTCAATGGATAAGAGTTTGAGCAAACTCCGGGAGATGGTGAAGGACAGGAAAGCCTGGTGTGCTGCAGTCCATGGGGTCGCAAAGAGTTGGACACATCTGAGGGACTGAACAACAGCACATGCTAGCTAAGTAATGCTCAAAATCCTGAGCAACTGAACAACACTGTTAATAGACTTGAGGGCACCATCTTACTTCTGATGGTACATTTCAATGGATGTGGTTGAGATGGTTGGCTCCAAAGGACAGCTTACTCCAATAATCTGATTGAGAGCAGGGTGGAACAGAGTAACTAAAGTTTTAGTTAATATATTTTATTGCACACTAGAGCTTAAGAAGATATCATGGTGTGTAATTCTCGATAGAACAAGTTATATTTTGCCCAATACATGTTTGATAGAGGTTTTGGAAGCCTAGGAAATGCAACTAAGAGCTCTTGTCCTGTATGATCCTGGCAACTGCACACAGAAGGCATCAGTTGCTCACCTTAAAAGAATGCAAGAAGTCCTTTAATCACTATCCTGTGAAAATGTCAATCAACTTAGTATTAACTGATAGTGATGACAGTAAGCTGATGAAGAGGACACTACAAACATATGACACCCTCTGTCATAATCACTAGAGTCAAGTGAATACTCCAAACACAAATTTCACTTGAAAACCCCATTTAAAACATACTTTTGGAAGTCCAGGATTGCTTTTTTTGTAGGACATATAACTTTCTAAAAATACAGTAATAGTCATACATGTTCCCTATAGAAAATTTTAGAAATATAGAGAAGCCAAAGAGAAAAGAAAAGCATCGGCAATCTCACTATAACCAGTGTTATTTTGATGTGTTTCTTGCCAGTTTTATAAAAATGCATTAGGTACACATCACACATGGGTTTATCTTTCTCCCACCTCCTGACCCCCACTCCCATCCTCTTGCTCAAAGTCACTGTGAGTCCTGTGGCAGGCCCCTACTCATTCTGTCCCCAGAGCATGTCTGGTGAAAGTTGGGGCCTTCACTTGATGCCCCCCGATATTCAGCAATCTACAGCAAGGGAGGTATTGTGGCTCACACAAGGTAAGACAGGAGACCAGCCTCTCCAATGACCTTTTCCCGGAAGCAAGTCCTTTGATAACTGACTCAATGGCTGTGGCAAAATCATACTCAATTCGGGACAGGAGGAGTTGACTAGTTGCATACTGGTTTACTGGACTGGTACTGGCCCACTCTTGCCTTCTGTACCAGGGCTGTGAGGTGCCCAGGCCCCACAGCTGACTCAGTTAGTTGGGTAGAGGTATCCACTACTCTTGCCTGGAAGATCCCATGGGTGGAGGAGCCTGGTAGGCTGCAGTCCATGGGGTCGCTAAGAGTCAGACACGACTGAGTGAGCAACTTCACTTTCACTTTTCACTTTCATGCATTGGAGAAGGAAATGGCAACCCACTCCAGTGTTCTTGCCTGGAGAATCCCAGGGATGGGGGGGCCTGGTGGGCTGCCGTCTATGGGGTCGCACAGAGTCGGACACGACTGAGGCGACTTAGCAGCAGCAGCAGCAGCAGCAGAGGTATCTATGCTTTTCCAGGCAGTCAAGTGACTCATCAGCAGTGAGAAACACTGGCTAGGCCTGCAGGGCTGTGCCACACGGACCTCACATCCGAATTTTCTCCATTTCTCTCTTCTCCCAGTGGCCTCCCCAGCCTGCTCCTTTTCCCTCAGAGCACAAGCCTGCCACTCATCCCTGTAGAAATAACAAGCTCACTAAGACTTGCTCCTGTCTTGCAAGTTCCACCTTCTAAGACCACCAGTGGCTGTACTCCCTGCAGTTTCTTTTGACTCCACCAGGGGCAGCAGTGAGCCTGGATCTCAGTGGCCAGTACTCCAGTTCAGTGGGGTTGATATGGAGACCCTGCTGCTGCTGCTGCTGCTGCTAAGTCACTTCAGTCGTGTCCGATTCTGTGCGACCCCATAGATGGCAGCCCACCAGGCTCTGCCGTCCCTGGGATTCTCCAGGCAAGAACACTGGAGTGGGTTGCCATTTCCTTCTCCAAGGCATGAAAGTGAAAATTGAGAGTGAAGTCACTCAATCGTGTCCGACTCTTTGCGACCCCATGTACTGCAGCCTACCAGGCTCCTCTATCCATGGGGTTTTCCAAGCAAGAGTACTGGAGTGGGTTGCCATTGCCTTCTCATGGAGACCCTAAAGATATGGATAAATGTGAGTACTGATGCTGTTTTCCTAAAACAAGCTCTGAAATCATAGGCCTGACCTTTGTAAGGATTCATTTCCTTCCTGGCAGTATTTATTCCTCCCTGCCTGGGCTGTTATAGTTTCCTTGCCTTAATTTACCAGGAAAATTGGTAAACCCAAGTTGCTTCTTTGTTTCTCCTTAATCTCTAGGTGAGGGTTGGTAGAAGACAATCCACAATAAGATCAAACTGCATATATCCTGAGTTTTCACTTATATTGTGAAAATTTCCCCCATGTCATTAAATATTTGGGGGAAATATGATCATACATGATGATGTATATTTTACATATATTTTGCAAATTGGGTACCATAATTTTTAAACCATTCCTCTATTGTTGGACATCTAGTTTGTTTGCAGTTTTTATTCTTATCAACAACTGCTGTGAATTTTCTTATATATATATCTTTGACCCCTTCAGAGATTATTTACTAAGAATGGCAAGTACCTCGTTTCATCCTTGGAAATCTCAGCACTAACAGCAGGAGTGGCTTCACATATGGTGTATAGTGAAAACTCATTAACTCCACTCATGGTCTAGATCAGCTTGCATTGGAGCCCTGTAAAAACTGTCTCTTTACTATTAAGCTATACGAAATCACAAGATTGTGCCAAATCCAATTAGCATCTATCATGAGCTAGGCATCTCACATTTTGTTATATTCAATTTCCGAAATGCTATTAGCAGAAACCATTAAGGCATTAGGGAATCAAAGCACAAGTAATAATTTTTAAAAAACATGCACTTTCCAATGAATGTATATATCATGTATTATCTGTTCATCTGCTACAGCAACAAAATCCCCTGTTCAAATGATGACCTTTTGAGAGGAATGATTTAACTAGGTAATACTAGGGCCTCCCTGGTGGCTCAGATGGTAAAGAATCTTCCGCAATGCAGGAGACTCAAGTTGGATCCCTGGGTTGGGAAGATTCCCTGGAGGAGGCATGGCAACACACTCCAGTATTCTTGCCTGGAGAATTCCATGGACATAGGAGCCTGATGGGCTACAGTCCATGGGGTCGCAAAGAGTTGGACACAACTGAGCCACTAACTTTCACTTTAAGCAGTTTAAGCTACTTTCTTGGTGCCTTATATGATGTATATCATCATATATGATGTATACCATCATGTGCAAATCATAGCATCAAGTCCAGATTTGACAGTTACAAACAACACACACACACACACTCACATCAGTGCACACATTCACATTGTGTATGACACTAACACCCCAGCACTGATAGAACAATCAACTGTTGATTCACCAAGAGGAGGAGAAAGGCAAGACAGAGGAAATCTACATCTCAAAGCTACTTGACTACTGCCTTTTCGGGAAGACAGAATAACAAAAAGCAAAACATTTCCGGAAATCACCTTTCAAGCCTTTAGTTTTACGATCACCACAAAATAGTGCCTACATGCAAAGTCGCTCCAGTTGTGTCCGACTATTTGTGACCCCATGGACTGTAGCCTGCCAGGCTCCTCTGTCCAAGGCAAGTATACTGGAGTTGCCATTTCCTCCTCCAGGGGATCTTCCCAACCCAGGGATGGAAGCTGTCTCTCTTAAGTCTCTTGCATTGGCAGACAAGTTCTTTACCACTAGCGCCACCTGGGAAGCCCACCACGAAGTAGACTGAACTCAAATGCTATTTTAATATCAGCACAGCCCTGGGCCCAGAGTTTCTCACAGAATACAGGTTAACTTGACCAAGATTTAGACTGAATCCTTTTACTTCTCGTTCCTGCAGCTGTTTCCATTCTCTGTGGTTTTACCTGATAGAAACTTCTTTTGATATGAGGGGAAAAGAAATTTGCTGTATTCAATCTAAGAATATCCTACTTCCTAGGGACACCTGGAGATTTACCATTTAAAAAAAGTCCAAGTGTTTTCTATGCATATTCTGTGTGTAGCAGGCTATTTTTAGGCTCTTAGATCTCTATGTTATATAACTTTACCTTGCAACTTTTACTTCCTAAAGTACCAAGTTATAGTAACACACAGTATAAGGAAAAGGTTGTTTCCTGATCTATTCTTAGCAGTTGATAAAATAATTTTTCAGGTCACCTTACCTGGGATGTGAAGATTGGCTTGTGTATACCCTAGAGATGCCAGTCCTCTCCTCTGTCCTTAAGAGGGCTTATACAGGCAACCAATTACCTGGGACCCCTGACTTTATCGGCCTCAGCTGACTGGACGCCAGATCCAAGATGACTCAATTAGGTCTTCTGCCCTGTGCTGCTGTGCTTAGTCACTCAGTCGAGTCTGACTCTTTGCAACCCCAGGGACTGCAGCCCTCCAGGTTCCTCTGTCCATGGGGATTCTCCAGGCAAGAACACTGGCGTGTGTTAACAATTCTGATACCCCAACACATGTGTATTGGAACTGAACAATTAATACATAGCAGATGGTGAGCCAGGCTTCTCATTGTTGGAATTAATGGATAAGCAAGAGGAAGAGGCTAGAATAATCCTTGCAGTAACAGAGTTGGAGACATCAGTATGAGCTCATGTTTAGTATATAGATGGCTACATATAGAAATATTTACATGTATATGTAGATGCATAGGTTAGCATGCACACGTTTCCTTACTCTCTTAGCTGAGAGGGCCTGGAAGCAACCACTTCCCAGTACCCAGTAGCAATGAATACATCTAGTGCCCAGAGAGTGGTTTCTAATACTATTTTCCAATAAAAGGAATGAGGGCTCCTTGGAGAAATTGCTAATTCTAAGGCTGGGCAGGAAATGAACAAGATGAGCCTTAAAAGTTCTAGTCATCAGGAGAAAAAATTATAATTAAATGTGGGTACAGATAGTAACTAGACTTATTGGGGTGATCATTTTTATAATATATACATATATGGAATTATTGTGCTGTATAACAACCAGAAACTAATAGAATGTCATGTTAAATATATCTCAATAAAAGTTTAAAATTTAGATTAAAAAATAAAATAGGCAATTTCTCCAATATTTGCTAAGCTCATATCTCATAGAAAATTTATATATGAAAAACTACTACTCAAAAGACAGCCCCATGATTTGAAGATGTTTGTGCTATAGTACTCTTAGGAAACATGATGTAGCTTTGGGACTAGGAAGACATTCTAACATCTCTTATGACACACAAAATCAATGTGTTTATTCCATCACAGCAAAATGCTTCTTTGCTAAGACCAAGATGAAATAATATGATGTTTCTTCTATGCCCACCTTCTGGCAAGTCTTTATCATAAATGGGTGTTGAATTTTGTCAAAAGCTTTTCCTCCATCTATTGAGATGATGATGATTTCTATTCTTCAGTTTGTTAATGTGGCATATCACATTGATTTGCAGGTATTGAAGCATCCTTTCATCCCTGGGATGAATCCCTCTTGCTCATTGTGTGTGATCCTTTTAATGTATTGTTAGATTCAGTCTGCTCTATTTCATTGAAGATTTTTTGCGTCTATGTTCATCAGTGATACTGGCCTATTTTTTTTTTGGTGGTATCTTTGTCTGATTTTGTTATCAGGGTGATGGTGGCCTCATTCATTGAGTTTGGGAGTGTTCCTTCCTCTGCAATTTTTTGGAGACGATAGGTATTTCAGAAGTTTCAGAAGGACAGGTGTTAACTTTTCTCTAAATGTTTTAAAGAAGCCGTCAAGTCCTAGACTTTTGTTTGTTGGTAGTTTTCAATTTCAGTTCTTCTGATTGATCTGTTCATATTTTCTATTTCTTCCTGGTTCAGTCTTGAGCAATTGTATCTTTCTAAGTAAGTATTTGTCTATTTCTTCTAGGTTGTCCATTTTATTGGCATATAGTTGCTTGTAATAGTCTCTCAGGATCCTTTGTATTTCTGTGGTATCCATGGTAACTTCTCCTTATTCATTTTTATTGAGTCCTTTCCTTTTTTTTCTTGACGAGTCTCTGCCTAAGGGTTTATCAATCTTGTTTATCTTTTCAAAGAACCAGCTTTTAGTTTCATTGATCATTTTCATTATTTTCTTCATCTCTATTTATTCTGCTCTGATCTTTATGATTTCCTTCTTTCTACGAACTTTCAATTTTGTTTGTTCTTCTTTCTTTACTTTGCTTTGTGTTTGGTGAGGTGGTTTACTTGAGATTTTTCTTGTATCCTGAGGTAAGACTGTATTGCTATAAACTTTCCTCTTAGAGCTGCTTTTGCTACATCCAATAGGTTTTGGATTGTGATGTTTTAATTTTCATTTGTCTGTAGGCATTTTTAAAATTTCTTTAGGAATAAGAGGTACAGATGTCATTTGAAACAATCAGACGAGGTCACCTAGGGATAAAAAATAGAGAAATGGTAATAAAAACCGAGTTGCAGGGCATTCCAACGCTTAGAGGTTAAGAGGTGGAGGAACCACCAGCAAGATGAAGACGAGGCTTCCAGCAATGCAGAAAGGAAAGCAAAAGCAGATTTTTTTTTTTAATAAGTGAAGAAAGTATTTCAAGGAAGGAGGAGACTCTGCCAAATACCTTTAGAAACTAAGATGAGGATAAGGAAATCAACTCTGAATATTCACTGGAAGGACTGATGGTGAAGCTGAAGCTCCGATCATTTGGCCACCTGATATGAAGAACCAACTCATTGGAAAAGACCTTGATGCTGGGAAAGATCGAAGGCAACAGGAGAACGGGGTGGCAGAGGATGAGACGGTTAGATAGCATTACCAACTCAATGGACGTTGAGTTTCAGCAAGCTCTGGGAGATAGTGAAGGACAGGGGAGCCTGATGATAGGGTCAGTCCACAGGGTCACAAAGAGTCAGACACGACTTAACGACTGAACAACAAGACGAGGATTCTTACTGAGAACTAAGCACTAGATTTGCAACATGGAGACCATTGGTGACCTCAACAGGTATACTTTCAGTAGAGTGGTAGGGACAAAAGCCTGATCTCTCAAAGAGTGAAGTGGTTAGAGAAATAGAGGAGGCTGCTGGACCGCTGAGGGTTAGCTTGATGTCCGAGGTTATGAATTTACAGATTTGTCGTGTGTTCTTCATGAACCATGCTCAGCTGTTCAAGTGTAGGCAAAGCATTGGCAGAGAGCTGTATTTAACCAGAGCTGTCCAACAGGAATGAAGGAGATAGTTGAGGATATACAAATTGATGGGCCAAGAAATGTAAACTGAATAGTGAAAACAGTACTTAAGAGTGAAAAAAGTGGTAAAGCAGTAAAGTGGAGGTCTACGTATGGTCAGAGCCCAATTTATTATGCTCATAAACAACATATATACATTCTCTTCTGGGTGAGTTCCACAAGGCTTAATGTTCATCTAGTTTATCAAGAAGTAAGTACAACAAGGCTGGGTAAATATCTTAAATTTTATTATTTGAGTTTACAACAATTCAAAGATGGCAGATGCCCATTATAAGTGGGTATGCTATACAAGAGCTGTATTAAAAGGCAAGGAAACCCAATTACTGAAAGACCCCTAAAAACGTACTTCATTTGGCTACATCATTGATAGTCTATGCCATAGAATTTTCAGTGTCTCCCAGAAGATACATTACTAACAGTTTCTATTTTATTAGGTTGTAAGAAACTTTATTTCTTAAAGAATAAAAAGCAACTGGTGGGCAAAAATAAAGTCTTTGAAAAGATTATCCATGTTTAAATAAAGTGCCTGATAAATTAGTGAGGGGAGGAAGTTCAGAAAGCAAACTTACGTGGTGTAAAAATAAACTTTGTTAATTTGCTTTACATACAACTGATAATAAATGCATTTTGTGGGCAGGCAAAGTTATCTTATTCATTCTATACTTATGTAAAGGCTTTCAAAAAACAGTAAAAAATTTTTTTAAAGAATTTAAATCTGTTTTATAAATTAATTCAGCTAATTGGTGACTGATTTTTCCAAGTCTTTATTTTTTTCCCCGTTACATGTCTTTTAGACATTTTGTTGCTGTAACAAAGATTGGGTAGCAAAAAAGAAAGAGGACAGAACTCAAATCAGTCATTCTAGTTATTGATTAGCATCTATGGAAAATCGGCTAGATTTGTGAAGGCAATTAAATATTCTATGAAATAAGGCATTGTTCTTTCTTCTAAAGTTTTCATTTATCTTTGATTTCCTTGGTCTTAGGAACATGAATAATTTTAGAGTTAGCTATATTTACCAGTAAGATACATTAAATGAAGATTTCCCTGTCTGAAGTTGGAAAGACGTAGCAATACTCTATTCTACTTTAGAAGATCTTGTTTCTGTGGTTGATTTCCTCATAGTTGACAAGTTGTATACACTTGGTACATTTGGAGGGTCACAGAAAAAGAACTGGCTTAGGAGATTGATGATCTAGACTAGATCACAATTTGGGGCCCTTTGTAGCTGTGCAACATTAAAAATGCAACTTGGCTGGTTTTCGTTTCCTTCTGCTGTAAAATAGAGATAGGAATATCTATCTGACCTATTTCACATGTACTGTTGTGAAAACTAAATAACATGATGTATTTAAATGTGCTTTGGAATATGTAATGAACTAAAGTTGTTGGTAAATACTTTAAAAATGTGATTTGCTGTGCATTTTATAGGTAAAAAAATGAAAACAGAAATCGTTGGGAAGTATAAATGCTTATGAATTATACAGCCCAAATATAAATAATTTACAAGTGCTTTACAACAAAATCAAAGAAATTATTTACGGACTTTTTAAATAAAAAATTTTGCAGAATGTTCACTACATGATATTATAACTCTCCAAAGGAGAAATCCTATAATTAGTTCAGTTCTCTGCCTTACAATTTCATTATAAGGCAGAAGAATGGAATAATTAATGTTTTAAAATAAGCAAAATATATAGCTCTAAACCACAGTCACTTTATTTTAAAGAGCTTAATAGGAACACTTCCCTCAATATATATACAAACAACCTACTGTTTATATAATGTTAACACTAACTCACAATTTAAACCATGATGATCAAAGTCAATGTGCATTTCTTCTTCCCTCTATCAGTTAGATTATTAAATATCTGACAATCTTGAGAGATTCCACTGTATTTTTCAAAATGTATGTAATATAAAAAATGCTTACCTATTGAATAACTAAGATGTTGGTCAAGTGTTTGGAATACAGATCAGAGTTTTAGAAAAATATTTGAGAAACACAGCAGTGTACCTGATAGTGTTCCATGCAGACGTGAGCCTGTGCAGAGACGATGTGCACAGGCAGGAGCAGCACTGAAGCAACCCACCCACTCCTCCCTTAAAATGGTAAGCCTGCAAGTTTCAACAGACCTCTTAAGAAGAACAAATGAACCGTTTGCTCATTCTAAATCTGATGATATCTTGATTATATTAAATGGTACCTTTTTAAAAAAATTATGAAGGAAGTATTTATTATAATGTAGCTAACAAATACTATATTCTGGGCAAGAGGAAAATTTTTACACCACATGACAAAAGCTTGTCAATAAAATGTGCTAAAAGAATAACTACTGAATGCTAATATCCCACTATGATCTTTTCTATCAACAAGCCAAGATTCAGCACTCCATCAACAGTTTCTGTCTCTCTCTTTCACACAGCACACACACACACACTTTCTCACACCCTCTTGATCTACAAATGCAGCGCAGGTCATCTCATTTTGGACTAGTAAGTCTTCTGAAAAAGATCAACCTTCTTTCAATAAATCAATCATCAAAAATGACCCATTGCTTTCACTAAAGGCAGTTCTGTGTTTAAAGGGTAGCCTGCAGAATACTTGCAGGGTTGAAATAAAATTAGCATTGGCACAGAGAAATTCATACAAGCAGATAAAAGTGAGTTTATCTCATACTCAGTAGAACATATTGAGGTCAGGTTAGGAGCAAACAAATTGGTAAATGGATCCTCAGCTGGCAGAGAGGTGGGCATAATTAAAACAAGCTTGCTTGGGCCCCTTTCATTTTAAAGTCTGCTTTGCAGAACAAACACATCTGTGAGACAAGAAAGATGAAACCAGAACTCTTGGCATTATAAGTTAAACAGTAAGACAGTACATTTTTGCTATGTCTGTGGTTCTAAAATTATTCATTGTAAACATCTTATATTCCTTTCTAGTTAATCAATTTCAGAGCTTGAGCTTGTGTTTATGTCTATGTCAAATTATCATTTATTCTATGAAAAGCAGCACAAATACTGTTCATTCTCATTTCAACACAAGTTCCTTAAAAAAAAAAAAAAAGTGTTAAGGCCATTTAATGGAATCAGGGCCAACTGAAGATTACCCTGGCAGAAGTCAAACTACCGAATTAAAAATTGTGAAAAAGAGTCATAAGTGGTTATTTTGTATTTTCCTTCTTGGTTACTTGAGAGTAGCTTGTAGGATTTATTAGTCTCCGACATCTCCATCTCGATCTCCAATAAGCCAGAGAAAGTGAAAACTTAAGGCCAACAAGGCTGTCCCAAGCAGATCACCCAGCGCCGTCAGATAGGGGATGGAGAAGCTATCCGGGTCCTTTCCTTTCCTCCAGAAATGATGCACCATCCAGTCAGCGATCCACAGCAAGGTAAACACCTAAAAAAGAACATCAAAGATTATTCCTGTCGCCTGGACAGTCCCAGCCCAGTAAATACGGCCATTAGCCTAGGTCACGGCTCTCTGAAATAAACAATATGTGTCTAGGAGAGAGAGTTAATTGACAAGGTTTTCTTTTCACCAGGAAAAAATACTATATGTCTCTGCAATCAGTGAAGTTTTTCGGGCTTCCCTGGTGGTTCAGCGGTAAAGAATCTGCCTACCAATGCAAGAGACATGAGTTCAATCCCTGGTCCAGGAAGATCCCACATGCTGCAGGGCAAATAAGCCTAGGCACCACAACTATTGAGCCTGTTCTAGAGCCCAGGAGCCACAAATAGTGAGCCCAGCAGCTGCGACTACTGAAGCCCACACACCTAGAGCCTGTGCTCTGCAACAAGAAAAGCCACTAATATGAGAAGCCCGTGCACCGCAACTAGAGAAAACCCCATGCACAAGGAGACCCAGAACAGCCAAAAAAACAAATAAATAAATTTGAGCTTTTCTTCAACTTGTCACATGTATCTTCTCATTTTCTCTAGCCTCCCGCAAACTACCATGAGCCTTAACTTTAGCAGTACTGTACATTTTGCCAAACCACTATCGTTTCAACTCACTGCATCACTGCTGTAAAGGTCAAAAATTGGAAATAACCTAAAATGTTTAATGCCTCAAGAATGGCTAAATTAACACTTAGGTCATACAACCGAAGGGCTTCCCAGGTGGCACTAGTGGTAAAGAACCTGCCTGCCAATGCAGGGGACTTAAGAAAGTGGGTTTGATCCCTGGGTCAGGAAGATCCCCTGGAGGAGGGAATGGCAACCCACTCCGGTATTCTTGCCTGGAGAATCGCATGGACAGAGGGACCTGGCGGGCTATATCCATAGGGTTGGAAAGAGTCGGACACGACTGAAGCAACTTAGCATGCATGCACAGTTAACAGTGGGATTCCTTCAGACCTTCATTTTGTTCCAAGGGACAGGCAGAAGTCTAATTCCCCAGAGAGGAGGTTAGATGTTCAGAATTGGAGGGCTGCCCTGAAATGGCCAATCACCCATGCCCCAATCCTCCAATAGTAAAGTGCCCAGTCAACCACCCTCTCCCGCCGCCAAGCTACTTAGCCTCTCCATGCCTCAGTTGCCTTTCTGTAAAATACAGAAAACAATCCCTCTCTCACAGAGATGATAACATGAGCATTAAATAATGCAGAGCACTTAGAACAGTGCTGGACACACAGAAAGAACATAACAACTGTTTGCTATAATTTAAAAGAAATGAGGTCACAGATGACGGAGAAGGCAATGGCAACCCATTCTAGTACTCTTGCCTGGAAAATCCCATGGATGCAGGAGCCTGGTGGGCTGCAGTCCTTGGGGTCGTGAAGAGTTGGACACAACTGAGCAACTTCACTTTCACTTTTCACTTTCATGCATTGGAGAAGGAAATGGCAACCCACTCCAGTGTTCTTGCCTGGAGAATCCCAGGGATAGGGGAGCCTGGTGGGCTGCCGTCTATGGGGTCGTACAGAGTCGGACACGACTGAGGTGACTTAGCAGCTTAGCAGCAGCAGGTCATATATGACGGAGAAGGCAATGGCAGCCCACTCCAGTACTCTTGCCTGGAAAATCCCATGGACGGAGGAGCCTGGTGGGCTGCAGTCCATGGGGTCGTGAAGAGTTGGACACGACTGAGCGACTTCACTTTCACTTTTCACTTTCATGCACTGCAGAAGGGAATGGCAACCCACTCCAGTGTTCTTCCCTGGAGAATCCCAGGGACGGAGGAGCCTAGTGGGCTGCTGTCTATGGGCTCGCACAGAGTCGGACACGACTGAAGTGACTTAGCAGCAGCAGCAGGTCATATATGAAGAAACAAGAATCTGACTTTTCAACAACTGCAGTAGGAAAAAAGCTAGTGATACCTTCAAAATCCTGAGAGGATATTTCTGACTGTAAACCTGAACCCAATTTATCGACCGAGGCTTGAGGGTAAACTAGAGGTATCGTAAGACATGCTGGCACTCAGGAAAATTCTCCCCTGTTCTCTTTGGAGCTTTCTTGAAAATGTGTTGATGCAAAATGAGGGAGAGAACCAAGAAAGAGAAAGACCCGAGGGGCTTCCCTGGAGGTCCAGTGGCTGAGACTCCATGCTCTCAGGGCAGGGGGCCTGGGCTTGGTACCTGGTCAGGGAACCAGATGTCACATGCCACACTAAAGATCCTGTATGCTGCGAATAAGACCTGGAGCAGCCAAATAAGTAAATATATATATTTTTTAATAGAGAGAAAAACCTGAGAGCCAAATAATAGCAGTGCCAACCTAAGAGAGAGTGAGGGAAAGCTCCAGAGAGAGACAGACACAGTAGGCTGGGAACAGAGTCCAGACAGAGCTGAAGGTTTGGAGGCCTCTGGAAGTGAAGTCTCCAGGAAAAAGGCAAGCTGGTAAATTATCTGATATAACAGAGTTTTGGGGAAGGGACTAATTATAGGTGGAACATTTGGGAAAAAATTAAAGGTAGGTATACAGAAAGCTGAGGAGGGCATGGCAACCTACTCTAGTATCCTTGCCTGGAGAATCCCTTGGACAGAGGAGCCTGGTGGGCTGTGGTCCACAGGGCTGCACAGTTGTACATGACTGAAGCAACCGAGCAAACACGCATACAGAAAGCTATGAAAGTGAAAAAACAGGGCAATTATCTCCAGAAAAAATTAAAGAGAGATAAAAAGAAAGGAAATGTATTGTAATACACAATGTGGCTTTGTGATCAATGATATTTACAGCCATAGAATATAAATAGTATTTATTATATAAAAATAAAAATTGGGCATTACTGCATTAGGAGGTTGAAAGTTGGGGAAATAAAGCATGGAGTTAGAGAGCTAATTCCTCAGTACTATAAGTGCGGGTCCATAAATACTTTTTTAAATTGATAGAGCAAAATTAGCAATGCAAGTACAATACAGAGATAAATAACAGAAGAAACAGCTACATGAGCTCTGGAGGACAATCAGTATTGAGCACTTTATCCCCCTTAACACATAAAATATCTTTTGTTAATATACATAAAATATCCTGTTTCAATAGGTAATGCATGCATGGGCTATGAAGCAAATTTAATGTAACTGGTCTTAAGACAGTAAATAGAATAAAATGAATATAATGAAATAGAATAGAAAGTATCAGCATGTAAAAAAAAAGTACTAGCATGTACAGCACACAGTAAGGATATTTCATAAAACGTTAATTTCAGTTATGAAATTATATGTTTAAAAAACATATAAATATGTGTGTGTGCATGCTCAGTTGCTTCAGTCATGTCCAACTCACTGCGACACCATGGACCATAGCCCTTCAGGCTCCTCTGCCCACGGGATTCTCCAGGCAAGAATACTGGAGTGGGTTGCCATACCCTCCTCCAGGATAAAGATGTGTGCATTTATTGAAATACAAACATATTTCTTACTGAGGTCAAAAACATTTGAAAGCTACTGATCGAATACGTACCCCTTGCTGTTACATTCCAGGGGTCTAATATGTAACTCCCCAGAAGGGGAAAACCACATCTTCTTTCTATTTGATCCCTAAGCGTTTGCTTGTACATGATAAGCCTGAAACCAATGGCTGGTGTTGAAGAAGCTCTACCACTGAGTAACTGTGTTGCTATCAACAAGTGAAAAAGCCTCTAAGTATTAGTTTCCTCTCTCTAAAACGAGACTCGCAGGCTATTTGCAGAAATTAAGTGAGATGTAAAGGGTTAAGCAAATGTTTGGTACATAATAAGCACTCAATAAATATTAATGCCATCATCATTGATCGTGAATTGTTACACGATCAGAATTTACATTACAGAAATGTTACAGAATTTACCACCTTTATTTAAAAGGTAATTTGGCATAGAAGCACGACTTCTCACCTTTCTAAGCCTTAGTTTGGACTCCTTTAAAATGAGTGAATTGATGTCTCCATGGTCTGTTTTAGTTCTAAAGTACAAAGGTAAGAAATCTGTGGTCATAAACCACATACTGATCGCTCTCCTTACCTTAGCATTTCTTCCTCCGCCTCTCCCACATTCTTAGTCTCATAATTTAAGTTCTTTTCCCATGCAATTTCTTTTTTTTTCAATGCATAAGTTTTTTGATATTTATTTATTGGTTTGTTCATTAACAAATATTTACTGAGCATCTACTATGGGTCAGGTACTACATACAAATAAACAAATATTCTTGCCCTTTCACAGCTAACATTGCAGTGGGAAGAAACAAATAAAAAAATTTAAAATACAAATAAATAACATAGTATATTAAAAGATGATAGATACCATGGGAAAAATAGAGCACAGTAACGGAGATGGCAATGGAGAGAAGGAATGAAATTTTAAAATTTCTGTATTTTAACTAAAAGTTATTACAAATGAAGCTGAAGTCTCTGTTTAAAAAAGAAAAAAAAGTATTGTTTCACATTAAGTTACTTTCTCTGAGAACGTACTCTCTACCATGCCTAATTTTATTAATGCTCTGCTGAAGCTGGAGACAAATTTCCTTCTAAAGCAAATAAATAATTAATAATTAAGGTAAATAAAAATCAATACCACATAATTGAATACCTAAAGGAACTATTATTAAATAATGGTAACAGTGCTCCATAAAGTTTCTTTTAAAAGGTATTGTGATGACTTAAAGTTCAAGCAGGTTTACATTTATTGTTTTTGGCAAGTTAACAAAGGATATCAGTGTTTCTTAGAAGAAATGTGTATAAATGAATCGTTAAAATCACGGTAAGCATCAGATACTTCTTAATGCAACATGTTTTATTTTCAAACTAAATGATAAGGAATGTATGCTTTTTTACTGGGAAAACACATCAAAAACCTAACCAAGCGTTGACTGTATTTTTACATGGTCTGTTTGTTTTTATGAAATGTGCATAACTTCTTTGGGTAAATATACCTCCTGAAAAGGCAAATCTGTAGCTCCAGCTAGTTATGCATGTTCTAGGTGTATTATTTGGAATCTAAATAAATATCTAAAGCACAAGACTATATATTTGCTTTGGACAATTGATTTCCTTGGCCAGTTTCTTTTCTGAGCTAGAATCAACATTCTCATCCATGAGCATCCCCTCAATGCCCCATTGCCAGTAACAGCCTTGTGTAAAATGTGAAGAAAGATGATTTCTTTGGGAGAGGAATGCTTAGAAATATTATATAAATAAACACAAGGAACAGCAAATTAGTATATTTCTTCCTAAGCCTTAACTTACAAAGGCAGAATTCATTTTCCCTATAAAAGTGTGCTTCCTTAATCCAGTTCCAGACTGGAAATGCTACTCATTAAAATATAATATTTTAATGTCTGCTAAGATTAATTTAGGATTATTAGTCAACAGGAATTCAATCTACTCCTGATATACAGATAAAAGCATCTTTTCTTTGGCCTAAATTATTTTTGTGAGATGGGAGGTGAGGGAAGGCAGGAAATGAAGGAAACTTATTTTAAGAAGGAGGGCATAATTGTCACCAAACTTCTCAAGAAGTCCATAGCACAAAAATGGTTAAGATCTTCTTAGAATGGAAGGACCTTTCTTCTATCCAAAAGAAACCCTTAGAATGTGTTCAGGAGACAAGTTAACAATATTCACAGCCTTGATTTTTAATAGCAAAAAATTACAATCTAAGGCTTCCCAGGTGGCTCAGTGGTAAAGAATCTGCTTGCTAATGCAAGAGGCACGGGTTTGATCCAACTAAAATAAGTGAATAATAGGTACACATATGAATGAATCTCAAATACAATGCTGAGCAAAAGAAGAAAATCATTTAGCACAAATTCACTATGATTCTATTTTTTACAAGTTTCAAAACCATGTAAAACTAAAAACATGTATTTTTAGGTTTTCAAATAAATGCATTAAATCATAGGGAAGAGCAAACACTCATTAGCTATGCAATTCTGAATGAAGAGTTTGCTTTGAAGGGGAGGAAGGAACACAGAGGTAGCTTTAAAAGGTGTAGGTACTAGGTTACTGGTAGTTCCTAATTCTTAAGCTGACTAGTAAGTGTCCTGCTGGTCACTGTATTATTATTTTTTATATCATGTGCATGTCATTGTTGTTTATCTATTCAATAATTAATACACAGTTGAACTTTTTTTTTAAAATACAGTAATTTTTGCTGAAGCATCAGGCTTCCCTGGTGGCTCAGATGGTAAAGAATTCGCCTGCAATGCAGAGACCTGGGCTCGATCCATGGCAACCCACTCCAGTATTCTTGTCTGGAGAATCCCCATGAACAGAGGAGCTGGGTGGGCTACATGGGATCCATGGGGTTGCAAAGAGTCGGACATGACTGAGTGACTAAACACAGCACACAGCACATTAACCCTAGCCCAGTGAGTCTTGCCACTGGTCATGTGACCATGTTATTCTGTTCCAATCATGCAAAGACCAGTGATAGCCAAGGTCACTTAATATTATGAAATGATAACCTGAAAATCCAGCAGAAATTCGAACTAAATAAGATGTTTCTTAGTTTAATAATAATAATAATAAAAGATAGAAATAAAACATACAAACTGCTAGAGGAAATTAACAGTTATTGACTGCCTACTACATGCTTCCTCCTGAGAAACCTGTATGCAGGTCAAGAAGCAACAGTCAGAACCAGACATGGAACAATGGATGGGTTCCAAATTGGGAAAAGAGTACGTCAAGGCTGTATATTGTCACTCTGCTTATTTAACTTCTATGCAGAGTACATCATGTGAAATGCCGGGCTGGATGAGTTGCAAGCCGGAATCAAGATTGCCGGGAAAAACATCAACAGCCTCAGATATGCAGACAATAGCACCATTGTAATGGGAGAAAGCTGAGAGACACTAAAGAGCCTCTTCATGAGGGTAAGAGAGGTGAGTGACAAAGTTGGCTTAAAACTCAACATTCAAAAATCTAAGATCATGGCATCCAGTTCCATCACTTCATGGCAAATAGATGAGTAAACAATGGAAACTGACAGAATTTATTTTCCTGGCCTCCAAAATCACTGTAGATGGTGACTACAGCCACAAAATTAAGACGCTTCCTCCTTGGGAGAAAAGCAATAACAAACCTAGACAGTATATTAAAAAGCAGAGACATCACTTTGCCAACAAAGGTCTGTATAGTCAAAGCTCTGGTTTTTCTAGTAGTCAGGTATGGATGTAACAGTTGGACCATAAAGAAGTCTAAATGCTGAAGAATTGATACTTTTGAACTGTGGTGCTAGAGAATATTCTTTGAGAGTCCCTTGGACAGCAAGGAGATCCAACCAGTCCATCCTAAAGTAAATCAACCTAGAATATTCATTGGAAGGACTGACACTGAAGCTCTAATACTTTGGCCACCTGATGCAAAAAGCTGACTCATTGGAAAAGATGCTGATATCAGGAATAATTGAAGGCAGGAAGAGAAGGGGACGGCAGAGGATGAGACGGTTGGATGGCATCATCGACTCAATGGACATGAACTTCAGCAAACTCCGGGAGACGGTGAGGGAGAAGGAAGCCTGGCGTGCTGCAGTCCACGGGGTCGCAGACTCAGACACAAATCAGCGACTAAACTGAACTGAACTACATGCTAAATAAAATTATTTTAAAGATGCTAATATCCATAGAATATTAGGAAAATATGCAATCAGCAGAGATTAAGTCTGAACACCTCAAGTGTTCCTTCCTCACCCTCTGCCTGTAGCCTGAAGATGGCTCTGCTTCTATACCTTCCCTTTTCAAATAGGAAGACTTTGTTGCCCACAGAAACATTTCAGTGGAAAAAAGAATATTCAATCACTTAAAACTATTAATATTTACTGAATGCCTTTCTAACACATTACTCAAGTCTGGGAAATAATTTTTTAAAATAGCACACCGAAATATTTATGGTGGTGATCTAAGAGTATGGGGATTTTGGACTGTCAGACTCCCCGAGTCCAAACTATACGACAAAGACACAGTAATCAAAACATTATGGTACTGGCACAAAAACAGACATATAGATCAATGAAACAGGACAGAGAGCCCAGAAACAAACCTATGTACCCATGCTCACTTAATCTACAGCACAGAAGGCAAGAATATACAATGGAAACAAGACAGTCTTTCCAATAAAGTGGTGCTGTGAAAAGTGGACAGCTACATGTAAAAGAATGAACAGTCTGCAGCACCATACACAGAGACAAACTGAAAATGGATTAAAGACCTAAATATAAGATCAAATATAAATCTCCTAGAGGAAAACACAGGCAGAACACTCTTTGATATGAATTGCAGCAATATTTTTTGTATCTGTCTCCTACAGTAATGGAAATAAAAACAAAAATATACCAATGGGACCTAATTAAATGTTTTTGCACAGCAAAGGAAACGATAAACAAAATGAAAAGACAACCCATGGAATGGAAGAAAATACTTGCAAATGATGCAACTGACAAGGGGTTAATCTCCACAATATACAAACAGCTTATACACCTCAAAAAAAAAAAAATGGACAGAAGATCTAAATAGACATTTCTCCAAAGAGGACATACAGATGACCAATAAACACCTGAAAGATGCTCAACACTGCTAATTATTAGAGAAATGCAAATCAAAACTACAATGAGGTTTCACCTTACACCAGTCAGAATGGTCATCATCAACAAATATAGAAACAATAAATGCTGGAGAGGATCTGTGAAAAGGAAACCCTCCCACACTGTTGGTGGGAATGTAAACTGGTACAACCACAATGGAGAACGGTATGGAGACTCCTTAAAAACAAAAAAATAGAGCTACTATATGACCTTGCAACCCCATTCCTGGACATGTATCTGTAGAAAAGCATAACTGAACAGATTACATGCACCCCAATATTCACATCAGCACTATTTACAATAGCCAAGACATGAGAGCAACCTAAATGTCCACTGACAGATGAACAGATAAAGAAGATGTAGTACCTATAAACGATGGAATACTACTTAGCCATAAAAATAATGAAATAATGCCATTTGCAGCAACATGGATACAACTAGAGATTATCTAACTAAGTGAAGTAAGTCAGAGAAAGACAAATATATCACTTATATGTGGAATCAAAAAGATGATACACATGAACTTATTTACAAAACAGAAACAGACTCACAGAATTAGAAAACAAACATCACACCAAAGGGGAAGAGGGGGGAGGGGATAAATTAGGAGGTTGGGATTAACATATACACACTGCTATATATAAAAAAGATAACTAACAAGGACCTACTGTATAGCACAGCAAACTCAACTCAGTACTCTAATAACCTATATGAGAAAAGAATCTGAAAAACAATAGATATATGTATAACTGAATCACTTTGCTGTACACCAGAAACTAACATAATATTGTAAATCAACTATACTCCAATATAAAATAAAATTTAAAAATCCATTAAAAGCAATAAAGTTTAGCATTCTATTTAAGTGGTTAAGCTATTTCCAAAAAACCTAGTTATAACACTTAAGCAGTCAATTACAGAATATTTTATTTGTATTTGTTAAACATTTAATACTTCTTTTAAAAAAGCATCATCTTCAAATAATTTTATGTATATATTTCACCACTTCAACGGATTTATTCTCTCTTTTAGATGAGGAATCTTGTCAAGTATTTGCCTTATTACCCAAATAAAGTACACTCAATACATCCTGAATCCAATTTAATAAATATTTATCTATCTCTAACACAGAAAACACTGTGATGAGCTTTCTGGAGCAGCAGGAGAAGAATAAGACATGGTTATTGCTTTCAGTGAGATCAGACTCTAAATGAAGAAACATAACTGAAATGCCAAAAATAATCCAAGAATAATATAAAGCTGAATATTCATTTGATAAATATTTACTGTACCAGGCAGGGACTGGATGCTGAGTCTATGATGATGAATAATACATAATCTCTGAATGAGCCTGAACTAGCAACATACTCTTCTGTTCTCTGGGGGGAAAAAATGGAATAGACCTTTACACAGAGCTGGAAAGTAACACTATAGGGAACCTCAACTGAAGTTCTCCAGAGCACTTCCCGAAGCAGATGACTCACAGAGGCTGATTATTAACTCAAGATTCTCAGAGCAAAGAGATGAGCACACAGAGTAAACAGCTTCCAACCAAGTCCAGCAAAGTAACAGCTATTGTTACAGATAAAAGAATGGTGTTGGACTTTCTTTTGGCCAAGCAGATTGATGGCTGACACTTCATACTATACCCAAATTAATGTTACAGGTGAAATCAAACAATCTGTATCTGAGCTAAAAGAAAAGGTGGTCTGGAGACCAAGGAAATCACTGGGACGTGTTTTCTTGGTCAGGTCTGAAACATCTCAGGTTGTGGTAGTGAAATACATTCTAGTTCCTTCTTGTTGTGTAGTTGCTAAGTCAAGTCTGACTCTTTTGTGACCCCATGGATTATAACCCGCCAGGCTCTTCTGTCCATGGAATTTTCCAGGCAAGAATACTGGAGCAGCTTGCCATTTCCTTCTCCAGGGGATCTTTCCAACTTACGGGACCTTTCCGAAATATGGGACCGAACCCATATCTCCTGTGTCTCTGCACTGGCAGGTGGATTCTTTACCACTGATTCACCAGGGAAGTTCCTTCTTACAGTTAGAAGTTCCTTCTAATTAGTCTTGTTTATCTCATATTTAATGTTTATTATCCAGTGTCTGAAATGGTTCAACCTAGCCACCGTCCCATCAGATGTTTCAATAAATAATTCAAAGACCCCTCCTCCCATACTGACAGAGTCAAATTGAAAATCAGATATGCTACTTTCAGGAAGAATTGACAACAAAAGTGAAGTTCTGGATAATCCTTAATGATACCCTGCAGCTTTGACTGAGTGAGGAACAAAGTGGAGACTGAGAAAGCACAAAGTTCCCACACTCCCAGGAAAAGACTGTTCTTTGGCTATGGTAACAAGAAGCCACCAGAACTGGTTTCATGTTCATTCAATCAATAAACAACTTGCCTTATTGAAAGCATTTAGAAGGAAGTCAATCAATGATAGTCCTTGCTCCTGAAGTAGGCAATTAGGAATACATTGGGTCCAATAAATACACCTCTGAAGACCAACTAACAATAATAGTCACACCCAAGTATCCAGACCTTGACAGAGGACATCCGTCTACTCAAGCTTCTGGACATCTGCCCATCCCTGGACTCCATGCATCCCTGAAACCCTATAAAAGACCCGTAGTTGCTCTGCTTGCAGAGGTTTTGCCTGCTCCCAGCTTAGCTTCTTCACAATGATGGGCAATAAAATCAATTTTGTCTTTTTACTTCAAATACTGAATGACAGTCTCATCATTTTTTGACTTCCTTTAAACACCCCTTCTAAAAAATGCAAAAATCTTTACTTTCTGCTTTTACATATTTCCCTACATGGTACAAAAATCACAAGTTCATTAGCTTTGTTATGCAGAACTAACACAGACACTTCTTTTTAAGATAAAAAACAAGAAGAGTGCTAAACGTCTGTTTTTTTAAATAGGAAAAAAATTTTAATGATTGAATCACTCAGGTCAATATTGTCTGGCTGAATATCCTAGGGTCACAACCAACCAAGATTTTATTCTCACAAATTTCTTGGAAGATAGTTTTTATGCTTTTCAAGTCACTGCTTTCACATAGCTGTGTTATAAGATTTTTTTTTTAAGCAGATGTTGTGAAAATTCCTCTAAGTCATGTCTGCAATTGCAGCAGAACTCAGAGCACAGGAGTAATATCCTTAACCAGAACACTAGAAAAAGAAGGCTCAGCTTCTCTGGTCCTAACAGCGTCAGGCTTGACAGGATGGAAAAGAGCTCTCTTTCTGAATGTCTTGCTCCACGGGGCTCTGGCATGCCATGCCTCTGATGAGGCAGGCCGTTGTTTCACCTTCTTTGTTTACTGGCCTGGAGCCCAATTATACCTCTCCAGAGAATGAATCATAAATATGGATTTAGGAAAGTGTCTCAATTTTAAGATCCTGTAATCTAAGCTGTGAAGAAAGCTGAGTGCCGAAGAATTGATGCTTTTGAACTGTGGTGTTGGAGAAGACTCTTGAGACTCCCTTGGACTGCAAGGAGATCCAACCAGTCCATTCTAAAGGAGATCAGCCCTGGGTGTTCTTTGGAAGGAATGATGCTAAAGCTGAAACTCCAGTACTTTGCCACCTCACGCGAAGACTTGACTCATTGGAAAAGATTCTGATGCTGGGAGGGATTGGGGGCAGGAGGAAAAGGGGACGACAGAGGATGAGATGGCTGGATGGCATCACCGACTCGATGGACATGAGTTTGAGTGAACTCCGGGAGATGGTGATGGACAGGGAGGCCTGGCGTGTTGCGATTCATGGGGTCACAAAGAGTCGGACATGACTGAGCGACTGAACTGAACTGAATCTGAGCTATAATAGCATAATACAGTATTGTATCACAAAAAAGGTAATCCCAGGACTAAAGTCCCAGGTTTGATCCCTGGGTCAGGAAGATCCCCTGGAGTAGGCAATGGTAACCCACTCCAATATTCTTGCCTGGAAAATTCCACAGAGAGAGGAGCCTAGAGGGATACAGTTCATGGGGTTGGTCACAAAGAGTCAGACACTACTGAGTGACTGAGCACACAGGGCTAAAAAGGAATCTCAAAAAATACTTGTTTCAACTTCCTTCTTTCACTATATTAATCAACTCCTAAAGTTAAACTAGATTTTTACAGCTAGAAAAAATAACTCCATGGAACTATAGGTCTCCCTTTATACTTCCTTTATCATTCTCTTCACAGTTTCCACTCAACCCAAGCTGATAGACAGAAACCCACAAACAGACAGGGGCAGAAGTGTCACACAGAAAGAATTCAGGGATCCTTACTTCCCAGTCGGAACTTGGTGGATTTAAATCCTGATAAAGGAGGAAAAATGTGCGTGAAATCAATCTGTTAAAATCTCTTCATTGCTTAGCTCTTTCCTTTGAGATGACATCTGGGAATAGGATTTCACTTAATGTCATAATTAAAGGCTTCCCTGATAGCTCAGTTGGTAAAGAATCCACCTGCAATGCAGGAGACCCTGGTATGATTCCTGGGTCAGGAAGATCCCCTGGAGAAGGGATAGGCTACCCACTCCAGTATTCTTGGGCTTCCCTTGTGGCTCAGCCAATAAAGAATCCACCTGCAATGCAGGAGATCTGGGTTTGATCCCGGGGTTGGGAAAAATCCCCTGGAAAAGGGAAAGGCTTCCCATTCCAGTATTCTGGCCTAGAGAATTCCAAGGACTATACACTACATGGGGTTGCAGAGAGTCAGACACAACTGAGCGACTTTCACTTTCATAATTAAAAAAAGACATAACTGCACCATATAATAGGGGCCTACTATGTGCCAGGTATTTAAACATTATAACTACTGTGAAAAGAAGAAACATTACCCTCATTTTACAGGCAAGAACAATAAGACTCCCCCAAGGAATTACTTAAGTAACTTGCTCAAGGCTAAGTCAATTAACTTGCTCAGCTATTTAGAGTCCCTTGGACTGCAAGGAGATCCAACCAGTCCATCCTAAAGCAGATCAGTCCTGGGTGTTCATTAGAAGGACTGATATTGAAGCTGAAACTCCAATACTTTGGCCACCTGATGTGAAGAGTTTGAAAGACCCTCATTTGAAAAGACCCTGATGCTGGGAAAGATTGAGGCAGGAGGAAAAGGGGATGACAGAGGATGAGATGGTTGGATGGCATCACCAACTCAGTGGACATGAGTTTGGGTGGACTCTGGGAATTGGTGATGGACAGGGAGGCCTGGCATGCTGCGGTTCATGAGGCCGCAAAGAGTCGGACACGACTGAACCACTGAACTGAACTGACTGGGTGGTTATCTTGGGATTTCAATTATGGCCACATTGTCACCATATGGCTACATTGTCCTTACTTAGAAGAATCAGCGCAAGGAATGAGTTGGGTATTAGAATCATGAAAGAGATTCAGCACTAGATTCCACCAAGTTCCGATCTTCTCATTGATAACCTGAAACTTACTGTCCCAGTAGTCTACAGCCATAAGAGATGATGATATTATAAAAATAAGACACTACTGGGGACAGGGAAGGGTAGAGGTCTATCCTTAGCCTCTTTTTACAGATGAGAAAACAGATGAGAAATTACCTTGATCAACCTAATACAGGCAATGAGTGGGGAAACCAAAGCTCAAGCCCTTCCACATTATATGATGCTGCATCTGAGGAATGTATGAGATCTCTCAAGTTTGTTGGGAATGGGAAAAATGTTGAAAATCTTCATTCTGTAGAACAAACTGAACTCTTAAGTCTGGACTTCAAGACCCTTTTATGATCTTATCAAAGTCTGAAATTTTCAACCTTATTTTCTATTAATTCCCATCCATAAACTCTTTGCTCCAGAAACATTCTTACTTTTTCTGTAAATTTTCTTACTATTTCTGACAACTATTACTATCACCTTATCCTGAGTTTTCTCATTTATTCAGTGAAGGACAAGGAAGCCTAGCAAACTGCAGTCCATGCAGTTGCAAAGAGTTGGATACAATTTAGCGACTGAACAATAACAACTCCCTTTTGCTGAAATGGCATTTTCTGTGGATTGCAAGAAACAAAATTTTATCCATTATAAAACTTCCCTGGAACTTCCATAGCAGTCCAGCGGTTAACACTTGGAGTTTCCAACACAGAGGTTATGGGTTTGATCTCTGGTTGGGGAACTAAGACCACATATGACTCATGGCATGGCAAAAAAAAAAAGAATTAAAAATAAAATAAAGGTTCCCTCCCCATCTAGAAAAATAACCTCCCAGTACTGAAATTCCATAGCACTGAGTCCTTCTCTTGGGATATATTTATGTCCTGGCCTGGATTCCTACTTAACTTCAGTAGGCACAGATCCTAAGTAAACTCCGTGGAATGAATGCCCTTTAGAGGCAGAGCACCAGACTGGAAGAAGTATGAAGAGCTAACAAAACCAGAGAGAAGAGGCAGCTGTAAATCTTCAAAAACTACATCCTAAAAACTACGGCCCTCACTAACAGCAAAACAGTGTCAAACATATTCTTGTAAAATACAGTGGTTAGCAGTGTTCACTGGATCCAGACTCCATCTTGCTGTGTGGACTTGGACCAGTCGCTCAAATTCTCCACATCAACTGCCTCATCTGTAAATGGAAACTAGTTACAACTTACCTCACTGGGTTGTGGTGAGTATTCAGTGAGCTCATGTACCTGAAGTGCCTCATAGAGTGCATGGCTCAGAATATATGTTATATAAGTATTTGCTATTACCATTTTGTAAACATAAATATATATATATATATATATAAAGTAGCTAGAGCACCAAACCTCATGAAGGGAATTGCCAGAGAAGGAAAATTTTCAGAATGAACAACTTAGGTGATAAGGAGATACGCGGGCTTATATACAAGAGAATCGGTACTCTTTTCCTCTCAAAAGTCACAGATCAGGAGGAGATAAAGCTGAACAGTGTAAAATAACAAGTCACACCGTGGCAGAAATAGGTAAATACAGACTTTTAGGTAAAATACAGAGATATTAGAATACAGAATGCACCTGGGAACCTGAAGGAGATTGTTTTAGGCTGAACAAATGCAAAAACAGATACTTTCTAACATAAAAACAGACTAATTCAAAATTAGCTATTTGGACTTAGAACACAATTTTTTTTAGGAAAATAACACTTTATGTGTTGCCTGGGTTCTCTGGCTAACCCATAAAAGCCAACTGAACTTAATATTACCTTAGCAGCAATTATGGACGTTAATATCAAATACTGTCTTAGTTGCCAGAGAATTTTAATATTAGCATATACATTACTAACTATGTACAACAGTGCTTTGTAACAAACCATCTTTATTGGAGGGGTGGGAATTCACAAAATCAACTACTGGAAATGCAAGAAGGGATCTGAGTGATCACTGCAGCCACTCTACTTCTGGTTTGCCCAGGACAGTCAGGGATTATGCTTGTCTCTCTAATCATAATTTGGATTGGAAATGGCAACCTGCTCCAGCATTCTTGCCTGGAAAATTCTATGGACAGAGGAGCCTGGTGGGCTACAATCCACAGGGCTGCAAAGAGTCGGACACGACTGAACGCACGCTAATCCTACCAAGCACTGTATACTATTAGCTTAGTCCTCCTTACTATCCTTTGAGGGAGGGAAAAAAATAAGGCCAGAGATGTTATGGAACTTGACTAAAGTCACGAAATAAGCAGCAGAGCAGAAGTTCAGACTCTGCTCTGACAATGAAGAGCTCTGTGATGTTTCTATAATGTTCTGCACATTGATCTTATCTTCCCTTTTCTTCCTCTGTCCTTTGTATGTGACATAGTGACATATGTGGTGATTTACAAGGTTTATAAATACTTTCCTTCTGTGAAAACATTTATTCATTTATCTTTGTAGTTAAAATAATGACAATGAATCATGTGAATGTGACTTCAGAACTAAGACACTGCCAATTAAGATGTTGTTTCTGTTAGGATGTCCATGGACCATATTTCTGCCCCAAGCATGTTTTACTGGATGAAAAATGGAAGATGTTTCCTCTTAATCTGCATTTGTGCTGTGACCACATTCATGTTACCAACACAGATCTCAAAACAAATGAACTATTATTTATGAAACAGAAACACTTCTTAGGAAATTCATTATTCAATATTCAGATTATTAAATTTATTATGAGAGTCATTCATTTGCTCATGTAAGTTGGGCTTGGGCTTTGTTGAGAATATTTTTTCTTGAAAACATGAACATGTTTCTAGAAAACATAAACATCCTTGGAAATGTAAGATGGTGCAATTGGCATGTAAGTATAAAATGGCTTTCCTGGTGGAATCTGCCGTCAATGTGGGAGACCCAGGTTTGATCCCTGGGTTGGGAAGACTCCCTGGAGAAGGGAATGGCTACCCACTCCAGTATTCTTGCCTGGAGGATTACATTGACAAAGGAGCCTGGCAGACCATGGTCCATGGGGTCACAAAGAGTTGGACACTACTGCGTGGCTTTCACTTTTACTTTTCACTTTCATAAAATGAAAAGACAAAACGAAACACTGCCTACTGAAAAGGCAGCAATAAAAACTATAGAGACTTCTGCTTTCAAATTATATTAATAAGAAGTATATGGGACTTCCCTGGTGGTCCAGTGGCTAACACTCTGTGCTCCCAATGCAGGGTGGGACCTGGGTTTGATCCCTGGTCAGGGAACTAGATCCCAAATGCTGCAACTAAGACCTGGTGCAGCCAAATAAATAAATATTTTTAAAGAAACAAGTGTAAGTACTACTGTTTTGCTAAGGGAAGTTTCAAACTTACTGATATTAATTCAAGCTTCTCATCAGATATAGTATATACTCTGATCTTCCCTTTTAAACCACCCCACCACCCCAAACCTACTAAAGCACTTTTAAAGAATGAAATCACGCATGAGTGTAAAGTTTGATTCTGAAGGTACATGGGAAGATGCTTATAACCTACTGTTATAAGGAGGTTAAGTCTTCAGCTCCTCTCTAATTATTTCATGCATTTAAATCTCATTTCCCACAGCTAAGAGAAGCCTGTGCAGGGCAGGGACAATATCTTCTATTTCTTTTGTACAGTGACTAGCACCATGCTTGGAAGATTATTAGCATTATACAGTGGGTAAAATCCTGATATTTATATTTTCACCTTTACGAGTTGAGAATTCATCATTCCACCACTGAAGGGAAACATTTTGCCTCTCCCACATTAAAGAACAGACACAGTCAGGTTTTCCACAAATGTTCACAAGAATTTCCCATGGTATTTGGTACTGCTAGGAGTTTAGAAACGTTCTTAGCAAACTAATTTTGAATATGAAACAATCAGTGCCTAAAAGAGGGAATTAAAATTTTCATTTAGAAATGGTTTTGCTTCATTCTTTCTGAATTATATTAACAAACACTTTGTTGGAATTTAATAGGCCTCTCGGGCTAGAAAAGTCTCATTTTTCTTTCCCACTGAACTATTTTATAGCAGAACAAATACTAATATACTCCATATGGGCCTATCTTTTTGCCTTTTGTAGGTTATGTCATCCAAAGTTTAAGCTTTTATCTCTTCACAGACAAAGGAAGCATATTTAGGATTTCAAACACTAAAGTGAACTAGTAGAGGTTTTAAATTAAATAGGGAAATGAGCTGCAATGAATGCTGTTCTTTCTTTGATGAAGAGATCATCAGTCTGCTTATTTGTCTGATAGTTATCTTTGTACCTTCTCGGGTTTATTATGCTGTCCAGGTACTACATCCTTGAAAAGGACTGCAGGGAATGAGGCAAATAAGTGAATTAGAAAACCCTGAGGAGGTATCAAAATTCCCTTTTGCACATCTTAGAAGGAAGGCCAACAAGGTCTGTCATAGCCTGGAATACTGTATTATGCCTTTGATTTAACAAATTAACAGGTTCTGAGCAGTCAATGGAGCATTTGAATAAATAAGATGTGAAGGCAGAGGAAATGACTGCTTGGTGAGAAAGAATTCAATCATCTCTAAGTCTGCAGAAGAAAGTATACACTCTGGTTCTACGAAATCAAAGTTGTGGGTTCCATGAGCTAATTTGATGCAGATAAAAATTCTCGTTTAAGCCAGCAACTGTACTCTTAGCCATCGCCAGCAGTCTCATAAATGCTGACTGATGGCATAAAAGGTAGAATGGGTGATCAGCATGGTCAGCTTGGTGCTGATCCATTCTTAATGTTGAGAAAACAAAAAAACCCTCAAAATGCATTGTTGCTGGTGGTGAACTAAACTGAATGCCTTCAACACATTACTCCAGCCTTGACATATTCCAATTACTCTGGCTGCTCCTGGGCTCTGGGCAGGAACAAGAGTAAGAGCACAATCCATCATACCTACTGACTCTATGCAGACTAAACATCACATCACAAAAGCACATTCATTAGGGTCCTTCTAATTTCAAGACACAGGATAAATACCTAAACAAGGAAATTTGTGACAAGTATGTAGATTTTTAAATTTAAAAAACAGTTTCAAAAAATGGACAATGTGCACCTGGGGCAAAAAAAGACACGAACTCAACCATTCTAAGTCCCAAACAATTTCAAGTTTACTTTTTACTTTAAGAAATAATCAGCTATAGAACCAAAATTACTAAGGCAATATGCTCTGAAAAACCTTAAGTTTAAAAACTCCTTACTGGACTTCCTGGTGATCCAGTGGCTAAGAATCCATTAGGAGACATAGGTTCGATCCCTAGTCTAGGAAGATCCCATATGCTGAATGGCAACTAAGCCCATGAACCTTAAGTACTAAAGCCTCAGCGCCCTAGAGCTTGTGCTCTGCAACAAGAGAAGCCACCGCGATGAGAAGCCCACGCACCACAACTAGGGAAAGACTGCATGCAGTAATGAAGGCCCAGCACAGCCAAAAACAAGTAAATAAATAACATTTTAAAATTCCTTACTATGTAAAAATTCAAACATATACAAAAGTAGAATACAAACTGTCCCCACATCACTCTCATGTCCTATTCCCTCAGTTGCATCCATTTTCAACAATCATTTCCAATTCTGCTTTATCTGAAGTCAACCTTGCACATTCCCTTAAAGTGAAAGTGCACTATATTTCATCTCTAAGCATTTAAGTTATTTCATCTCTAAACATTTCAGTAAATCCTTACAATTCTAACTGAGTGCCAACAGAATTTGTGGTATTTTGTGTTTTATTTTTCATTGCCTTTTATTTTAAATACTTAGGTCAGTGAAAGAGGAAATTTGGAGCAAGGAGAAAATTTAGATTTCTCAGTTTTTCTGGAATTTCTGGTACCTAAATACAGTTGTAAACTTTTCTCTTCCCAAAGAGGGAAACAGAGCTAGCAAGATATAGTCATTTAGTTTAACAAACATTAATTGAGCACTTGAGATGGGGCAAGGTGCCAGAGACAAAAAAAAAAAAGAGTAAAACAAAGACCCTTTCTGTAGAATGGGTGAGACAGACACACGAACAGACAATGTCAATATAATGTGGAAAAGCTAGGGTAATGGTATTCACAGGGTACCATGGGAACAGAGAATAAAGGCACTTAGACCAAATTAGCTATTCAAGAAAGACTTCCAGGAAGATGACATCTGAGTAAGTGCAAAAATACTGCAAAGAACTGTCACTATGTCATTATAATAAGTTCGATATCAAGTTTCTTTCAAGTGGATTTACTTCATTTTGTTGGGTGAGGAATTAGGTGGTAGGGGGAAGTTTCCTTAAAGAATACTAGTCTGAGAAGAGAGTGAAATATCAAGAATTGAATTGAGAGAGTAACAGGGACACATATACACTACCATGCGCAAAACAAGTAGCTAGTGGGAAACTGTTCGAGCACAGGGAGCTCAGCCGGGTGCTGTGATGACCTGGAGGGGTGGGGTGGCGCTGAGGATATATGTTATAGCTCGTTCACTTTGTTGTACAGCAGAAATTAACACAACACTGTAAAGCAATTATACCCCCCCAAAACAAAACAAAACCATTCTATCATGTCTTGAGAGAATACCAAAAGGCTTGGTCTCTACCCTCAAGGAGGTAGGAATCCATATAGAGAAAAATTAAGCCTGCATTAGAAAATTTTACTATGGAATAGCTAATCAAAATACAGATTTTAGTGATGGGAAGACAGGTATGGACTGAAATATTTAAGTAAGAGCTGGGACTTCAACCAAGATTTTGAATGTAAGTTTCAGTTCAGTTCAGTTCAGTCGCTCAGTCGTGTCTGACTCTTTGCGACCCCATGAATCGCTTAAACCTAGATCAAAAAAGGAAGCCAGCTGAGTAAAGAATATTAAAATATATGTCTTAAGTGGTAAAGAATTCTTCATCTTTAAAAAGTTTTTATTTATTCTTCCATATTTGGATTAAGTGAAGTAGGCAGGGAAAGGTCAAGATTTTTAATCTAAACCTCAAGCCTCCACAGAGATATGTGAACGTGTGTGCTCATGTATGTGTTAGATACATTAGTGCTGGAGCATGAAGATTTGAATTGAGAATTTACAAGCAGATTCTAAACTATTCCATTGGAATAATACAATGTCAGGTACAAAAACAAAGATCTTCTCTGGAAGGTATCTAATTCTTGGGGAGGAATAAAAACACAAACTCATAAAAATGAAAGTTGTAAAAGACACAGAAAATTCAATCAATATTACAAGATTAAAAAAAATTTCAATTGTCACTCAGAGATTAATGATTCACCATTTATAATTCTATGTTTAATAACCGTAACAATAACAACAGCATCAGCCAACATTCATATAGCATGTACTATGAAGCCAAGTAATTAAATCATTTAATCCTCCAAAGTGCCTATGAGGCAGGTACTACTACAGATCTTCCTTACCTTATGATAAGGTTATATCCAAAAAAGCCATGGTAAGTTGAAAACACTGTAAATGCATTTAATACAACTATCCTACTGAACATCATAGCTTAGCCTAGCCTGCCTTAAATGTGCTCAGAACACTAACATTATTCTACAGCTGGGCAAAATCATCTAACACAAAGCCTATTTTACACTAAAGTACTGAATAGCTGATATAATTCATTCACTACTGTACTGAAAGCGAAAAACAGAATGGTTGTTTGGGTACAGAATGGTCTTAAGTGGATCGGTTTATTGGTTGGTTGCCCTCATGATCGTACAGCCGACTGGGAACTGTGGCTCGCTGTCACTGCCCGTGTCTTAGGACAGGATTATACTGAGTATCACTAGCCTGGGAAATGATCAAAATTCAAACACTGAAGTATGGTTTCCACTGAATGCATTATTGCTTTTGCACATCATAAAGTTGAAAAATCATTTAAGTTGGACTGTCTATATCCCTCCCACTTTACAGAGGAGGTTTGAAGACACAGTGAGATTAGTAATTACTCTTTCTTTAACTCTAGTTTTTCAAACTTTATCAATCAGAATTTGGGCTTTCCAGGTGGTTCAGTGGTAAAAAACCCATCTGCCAATGCTGGAGATAGGGGGTCGATCCCTGGGTCAGGAAAATCCCCAGGAGAAGGAAATGGCAACCCACTCAAGTATTCAAGCCTGGAGAATTCCATGGACAGAGGAGCCTGGAGGGCCCCAGTCCCTGGGGTCACAGAGTCGGACACGACTGAGCATGTACCCACAATCAGAATTTACATCAGAGGCTAACAAAAGACATATAGGTGTACTGTGAGAATAAGGTTGAAATTTAATATTTGTATAAATTCAGATAAATGTCTTATATCCTTCATTAACTTAAGTGAAATGGTGCATGACACTATCTTGGCAAAGAACCATAAAGATAAATGTCAAATCCATCCATGAGGTAAAGAGGTAAAGTTACAAATAGGAACTTACTCTAAAAATGGTGTGTTTAATAGACCAAAGAATGGTCTCTTAAACATTTCCCATCAGATTGAGGAAAGCATCTTTTTCATAATACTTACATACATGAAGAAAATAAATTATAATAAATGACCATAGCATATACAGCAATAAAGATAGCCAGTAGTAAAAACGCATTTGAAATAACTTCTGTCCCTACCGAACAGTAGAAAAATATTACTCCCCAGATAGGATCAGTTGCTTTTTTTTCCAACCTCTGACAGCAAATTATGCATAGCTATTTCCAGCATTTATTTATATTACGTGACATTATAATACAGTTTTTTGTTCAGTAGTCTTCTCTTCAGGCTGTGAGTCTTTGAGTATAGGGCCTGAATTTATGCATTCTGGGATTTAAAGCCCATACCTTCATCTAGTATCATGAATAGAATGAAGGCTTACTGAAGGAATAAATGAATGAATGATTTGACAGGTGACATCTAATAAAATCTCGAGCACTATAAATCATTATAGAAAAGTTAAAACATCAATAAGGTCACAAGGGTTTTGTTACTTTATGAGTATATTCTTGTCTCCCTTGTTGAGCATTTAAGGCCTTTTTACATTGGTCCTAATCTATCCTTTTAATCTTTTCTCATCTTCTCTTCTTTTAGTTAGATCCACTGTATGAATTACTTCCATTTTCTGGCTTGAGTTCTGTGCTCTATCATCTCTATACTTTTACTCAGTAATCTCCAAAAGTTTTAGCTTATGCAGTCCTTCAGTATAAATAAGTATACTTTACTTAACACTGTGATAATATGCTTATTGTAAAGCAATCATAAAAACAGAAGAAATATTTTAAACAAATGAGGTAGACATACATAAACAGAAGTTTTAATCTTTCCTTTGTGTAAACAATGCATTGTTTTGCATGTACTTCACTTTTAAAATCAATGATTTATATCAGAAAAACAAATCCCATAGAGTACTTGTGAGAATAAAATAAGTCTCTACATGTAAAGCACTTAGAACAACACTGGTCATATAGGTAACGTAGTAGATGTTAGTTAATTTAGTTAACATTATTACTGTCAATGCAGTTTCTTTTGACTGGAAAATTAATAATTCCACATACTTATCCTCCAGTCCCACTCCTACAAACCCCTTGAAGGCCAAAGTCATATGATATTTTTTCAAAGAATTGTTTGAATGCATCTCTTAAGTTAGGATTTCTCAAAGTAGGAGGTACTAAATCCTACAGAGCTTAGCAAGAAGCCATGGCTAAAAAGCCGAAAGAAAGATGGAACAGTTGGAAAAAATTAAGGATGGGTTTCTAGAAAATGAGGCAAATGAAAAAAGAAGTGATTATTAACCCTAAGAAAAATAAAATACACAAAAAGGAAATATAGTACATTATCTGGCTCTGTAGTAAACAACGCTTGTGTGTGTTAGTCGCTTGGTCATGTCCGACTCTTTGCAACCCCATGGACTGTAGCTAGCCAGGCTCCTCTACCCATGGGGACTCTCCAGGCAAGAACACTGGAGATCACGATAGGGTTGCCATGCCTTTCTCCAGGGGATCTTCCCAACTCAGTAATCTCCCAGGTCTTCTGCACTGCAGGCAGATTCTTTACCATCTGAGCCACCAAGGAAGCCCAAACGATGTTTAGATAGACCCAATGACATAAACACTGACTACTAATTTAACCCCAAACTGTGATATAACCATATGGGAAAGATACAGCGTTATGCCAGCCCTCAAATCCTCAACTTTTGTTAGCAAAAGTCTAAAGGGAATTAAACATGAACTAGAAACTTAGGTATATTACTTTAAAACTCATAGATAAATACCAGAAGAAATTTAAAAACAACAGGGAAAAGGAAAAGATTTTCTTTCTAGAAACTTCTAGAAAGATAAAAGTAGTTTTGTACCACGAGATCAGCAGTGAGAATGGCATCTGTTCTTCTTTTCAGTAGTAACAGAAGTTAAAAAGCAAGGAAGCTTTCTCCTTGCTTTCAAAATTTTAAAAGAAAAATTAAAAGAAACAGAATTTTATATCCAGTCAACCTATTCAAAGCATTTTACAACATGCAAAGACTCAAAATTTTTTCTCCTATGCAGCACTCTTCCTCAGGAATTTATCTGCCAAGACACATTCATAGTAAAGAGAATAAAAAAAAAAAAGAGGAGAGAGGGAGGACACAGAATCCAGAAAATAGGAAATCCAATAGGTCTATTGATCAAATCATATTAAAAGTTATTGGTTTTAAGATCAATATGAAGGCATTCAGCTGAGTTTTAAAATGTTAAAATATTTCTTGTGCTTTTAGACTTAGTTATACGTTAACATTAATCTGAACATAAAAGAAATTACAAGAGGTTTTCTCTCTTACCTGTAACACAGCAGCAAATAAGTATACTACTACAAAGATCACAGTTAAAGAAGTGTGACCACTTTTCATCAAATGAATAGTGTAGAGGAAAATTAAATGTCCAGGTATCACTAAAAGCAGTAGAACTTGAGCAGACTTATTATTTACTCCTGTAATATAAAATATAAAAGTTGTTAAAACAAAATCATGTATTGGTGAATAATAGATCATAGTTATTAAAATTTGAGAATTACTTCTAGTTATTACTACTATAGTGCACAGAATCACATAAAATTCAATTGCTAAAAATAAATTTTAACTATTTACAATTTGCTTAATTTTTAGAAATTTTCCCTATATGTTATATATTAATTAAATGAAAGGTGGTTGATGAAAGCTTGCTGTGAAGAACACTGATCAAACTATAACATTATAAAAACAGAGGGAAGACAAAAGAAAAAATATGAAGTTCTTAAAGTACTGGAACATATTTTTTTCCTACATCATTTAATTCCTTATTATTGATCATTTTAATAACTAAATGATACCTAATCATCTTCTAATAGAGGTTTTTTGGTCATTAGATGTTTTAATTTTATTTTTCCTTTAGAAGTCTTTCACTGCTATTAAAAGACTGGGTATTTCTGAACCTCATTCAAAAGTTACACTTATTACAATACATTTATTTTCATCAGAAAAAAAAAGTTTTCAAGAATTGTGAGGTTTAAAATTGCGGTTTAGAGGCTTCCCTGGTGGTCCAGTGGTTAAGACTGGGCTTCCACGGCAGGGACACAGGTTTGATCCCTGGTTGCATAAGTTCTGCATGCCCGCCACACAGTGCAGTCAAAAATAAAATAAAATGGTGGTTTAGTTTTTTGGATATCATATGCCTGGTACATAACAATGTCCTTGTAACTGAGGTTATCCCCTCTCATTCTGCTTGTTGGGGATCAAATGCCTACATTTAGAAAGGTCAAAAGATTAATGTACGAAAGAGTGTGTGCTATGTGGTTAGCTGCTCAGTTGTGTCCGACTTTTTGCAACCCGAAGGACTGTAGCCCGCCAGGCATCTCTGTCCAAGGGGATTGTCCAGGCAACAGTACTGGAGTGGGTTGCCATGCCCTTCTCCAGGGGATCTTCCCAACCCAGGCTTGAACCCAGGTCTCCTGCATTGCAGGCAGATTCTTTATCAGCTGAGCCACTGGGGAAGCCCATGAAAGAGTATGCTTCCCTAAATCACCTAACAATGTTTTCTTATATGCACAAGGTTCTTCTTTCCTAACTTATAAACAAGATATCCAAGAGAAAGATAAAAAAGAAAAACTATACAAAGTTCTTTAACAATTGCAAAACTGATCCACAGTCTTTCGTTGTTGCTGTTCACTGAGATTTAGTGAACAAAATCTACTCTATTTAAAATCTATCTGGCTCTCAGAAACAGAAAATTGGGCAACATTCATAAACAAAATATGTATTCAACAAATGTTGCCTGCCTGTACTCACAGAGAGGAAGAGTTCCAGGAATAAAATATGCAAAAATCCACAAGCACCTACCTGGACCAAAAAAAGTTCTAAAAGGGTGGTAACAACCTTTGGGTTCATCAGGCAGTTCTCCTGGAATGCTGTGTAAATGAAGGTAGGTAGAAATCCGACTGGCCTGAATGGCCACCAAATTACCACCAATACCTGAAACAGAAGAAAAAACAAATAAGATAGCTTCGCATTTTCAATAATGTGCACAAATTCAACTGAATTTATGTCTCTATGTCACCCTCTGGGCCAATAAAACAGAACAAAGAGTTCTTCTGAAGTGTTGATTTATTTGATGTTGATGTAGATATTCCAAAGGCATAAAATTCCTGCTATGAAAGACTCATTCATTGTTTTTTCAAATCTAACTCACTGTTTGGTCTGAAAGCAGAGTAAGTAATTTTTTAAAATTACTATCGCAATCAAGATATAAAACTAGGTAAAAATATGTTTCACATTTATCATCTTAATACATTTATTCAAGTAGATAAGGCTTGATACACGTCTTCTCAGATTTTGTTGGGGTCGTTTAATGGACTGGGACCTGGTGGTCCGGAGTCGACGATAAGAAAGTGAAAGAGAGAAAGAGGCTGATATTCCCTGGTTTATGCAGAGAACCAATAAAGCCCTTGACACAGGGCTTGCATCGCTCACGAAGGCACAGGGAGCCCTCTCGAGGGGATGAAGGCACAGGGCGCCTTCTTGAGGGGGTCTTGGAAGCCCAGGCAGGAGAGTGAGCATGACGGGTTTCTACGCTCCAGAGAATTAGCCAGGGGAAGAGAGAGAGAGAGAGAAACAAAAAAGACATGGGGACCTAAGCTCTGATGGAGCAAAGGTGCTTTAATGATCTTTCTGTGAGTATATTTGGCTGTTGTACAAGAAATTTCTTTCGACAATAATAAAGATCAGAAAACCAAATGTACAGCAACTGTTACCAAGGGAACAAGGGATTAATAATGGTCACAAGGTCAGGAGACAATCCATATCTCAAGAAAGAGGATCGAGACTAAGCAGTTTTGTCATAAGGAGAATGTTTACTGAGGGAGACCCAAGCCTGTCTCATACAGTGACCTCAGTCCTGGGAACAGCTTGCTGCTCCACTTGATAAGGAGCAGAGGATTTATGAGAAACAGCACGTAGGAATCCTCCTGTTAAACATTCCTTGACAAGATTACTAAAGAAATTGGTATAAGACAGTAAAAAAAATACTCAAGAAAGTGATCTTTTAACCTAGATTATCCTCTCATGTACTCTGAGGAAGAGGAGTTAATGCCAAGAAGCAAAATTAATTCCAAAGGGTGGTAAATACCCACAGGGTGAATTAGGACACCCAAACTCTTTCTACTTTGACAGATTATGAGAGAAGGAGATAGTAGCCATAAAAAGAAGTAGGAAGAAAAAACAACTGAAAATTTCAAATTGTTGAATGCTGAGCATGAGCTAAAATAATCATTAAGAATATGTGTGAGCCCTGGACACAAGGGGAGTCTACACCCACTGTCAACTGTTTCTGCAAGCATGCTGTGAGTGCTTGTGAGATAGACTCAGGCAGGACAGAACACTTGAGAGAGCCAACTTTGGTGGCACACAGCAAGGAATCATATCCAGGACTTCCCTGGTGGTCCAGTGGTTAAGAATCTGCCTGCCAATGCAGGGAGAACAGGTTCCACTCCTGGTCTGAGAAGATCCCACATGTCACAGAGCAACTAAAGCCTGTGAGTCACAACTACGGAGCCCTCATGCTCTAGAGCCCATGCTCTACAAGAGAAGCCACTGCAACTGGAAGCCTGCACACTGCAATTAGAGAGTAGCTTCCGCTCACCACAACTAGAGAAAGCCTGCACCCAGCAACGAACACCCAGCATAGCCAAAAATTAAATGCATAAATAAATAAGTTTTTAAAAAAGAGAAAGAAACTGCATCCATTTCTGACTCCCTCTCTCATATGAGGGCTTCCCTGGTGGCTCAGATGGTAAAGAATCTGCCTGCGATGCAGGGGACCTGGGTTGGCAAGATCCCCTGGAGAAGGAAATGGCAACCCACCCCAATATTCTTGCCTGAATCCCCATGGACAGAGGAGCCTCGCAGGCTGTAGTCCATAGGGTCGCGGAGAGTTGGACAACAACAACAATAAAATTGGGATCATCTAAACTGAGTCCAGCCAGCTGATTCTAAATATAAAAGTTTTCACTATAAAAAATAAAAGCCTGTGAATGAATGGAGTAAGCAAATGTCTGCAATCTCTCATCATTCTTAAAACTGTTCTGCTCAAGAGGGAGAATAAAGGAATATTTTCTGTAGAAACTGAACAAGAGAGACTCAGGCCTCAAGGATACCAGACACTATGTGGTACTGATGGAAAATAAGGATGAACTGGAAGTCTGCATAATTAACAGTGGGATTCCTTCAGACCTTCATTTTGTTCCACGGGGCAGGCAGGAGTCTAACATCCCAGAGCGGAAGTTCGATGTTCCAAACTTGGAGGGCTCCCCATGATATGGCCAACCAACCCCACCCCTATCTTCCAATAGTAAAGTGCCCAGTCAACCACCCTCTCCCACCTCCAAGCTACTTAGCTTCTCAAAGCCTCGGCTGCCTTCCTGTAAAACAGAGAAAACAATCCCTGTCTCATAGAGATGATGACATGAGCAAGTTTGTGTTTAAACTTGGCGACTTTACCACTCTTTTCTCATCAACTGATAGACCACACTGATAAAAAATCAGAACTATGAAGAAGTTTTTTAACAATATTATCAATCAACTTGATCTAAAGGACATTTATAGGACACATCACCCAACAATAGCAGAATACATAATTTTTACAAGTATACACATGGGAACATTCACACAGATGGACCACACTGTGAGCCATAAAAGTTTCAATAAATTTGAAATAATTGCAACATATAAAGTATGTTTTCTGGCCACAAGGGAAAAGATAGATATCTGAGAATTCCCCCAAATGCTGGAAAGTAAACAATACCCTTCCAAACAACCCACAAATCAAAGAAAAAAAAATCACATAGGAAATTTAAAAATATTCTGGATTTAATGAAAATGAAAACACAACATATTGAGATTTGTGGGACGTACCTAGAGTAGTACTTATAAATTCACAGCATTAAATCTTACATTAGAAGAGAAGAGTACTAGTCTATATAAAATAACTAATAAGAAACTGCTGTATAGCACAGGGAATTCTGCTCAGTACTCTCTAATGGCCTATTTGGGAAAAGACTCTAGAATGTTAAAAAAAAAAAAGAGTGGATGTATGTGTAACTGATTCACTTTGCTGTACACCTGAAACTAACACAACATTGTAAATCAACTCTACTCCAATAAAACATTTTTAAAAACTCACATAATGAGACTAGCATAACTCTGCATTCAAAATCCAACAATGACAATATAAAAAAGGAAAATTATAAGCCAATCTTGTGAATCAAAATAAATGTAAAAAGATATCAATCTGCTGACAAACCAAATCCAGCAAAATGTTAAATGTGTAAAATACATCACCAAAAATCAGATTTATCTTAGGAATATAAGACTGACTTAATAATTGAAAATAATACATATAGCACATTAACAAATAAATGAAGGAAAAAGATGATTATATTATATGAATAAACAGAAAAGTTGATAAAATTCAGCATTTTATTATTTATTATTAAAAACGCTTAGCAAACCAGGAATTGAGGGGGACTTCTTTAAACTGATAACCACATACACTCACCCCCACACACACATCCACACACATGAAATGTGTCATATACAAAAGAGGTACTGCAGATCAATAAAGACTGATATATATTTTTCAATAAATAGTGTTTTTTAATTGCATATTTTTAATTCAAAAATTAATATTAAATGGAAGTCTTATAATTACTCTATCGTAAAAGCTCTAAGTAAAACAGTTCATTTTAACTCAGGTAAACGGTTTTCATGGCAGCCACAGCATTACACTTCATATATGTTGTTCTCCTGTCATGTAACATCCAACAGATAAGGTACCAAGAGCTCAGAACAGTTACTAATTGTTTGCTCTTTACATGCTGTAACATAAATAGCCACTATCTCAATCAAGCTACAGGCATCATGATAACAGAGGGAATTTGTCTTACTGCTAGCTGTACATAGCAGACACTGATCTAATTTGTTGGATAGCTATTTCATATTTTAAAATATAATTTTAATTAATTTATTTATTATAATTGGAGACTAATTACTTTTCAATATTGTGGTGGTTTTTGCCATACATTGACATGAATCAGCCACAGGTGTATAAGATAGTTATTAAACAACAAAAAAATACCAGTGGGGGTGTAATGGAATTGTGAATTAGTAAAGATTCCCTGGTGCTTCAGATGGTAAAGTGTCTGCCCGTGATGTGGGAGACCCGGGTTTGATCCCTGGGTTGGGAAGATCCCCTGGAGAAGGAAATGGCAACCCACTCCAGTACTCTTGCCTAGAAAATTCCATGGATGGAGGAGCCTAGTGGGCTACAGTCTATGCGGTCCAAAGAGTCGGACACGACTGAGAAACTTGACTTCAAAGGTGAAGTGGCCAGTCTTAGATGAAAGAGTCCACTCTTCTTCTGGGATACAAGTAGAAAAGGTTAAGAGTAGAGATTAAGGTTAAGAGGTTAAGAAGAAGGGTAAAAGAAGAGGAAGGAGAAGGAAGCTGGGAGGTACGGGCCTAAAGCCTCTGTCTTCTCTGCACAGCTGCCCTACAGCAAACATTAAAGGAACTTCTGGCAGGTGGAAAACAAAGCTAGATGGAAATCTGAATCTACAGAAAGTAAAGAAGAGTGCTGAAAATGTTAAATATATCAGATCAGATCAGTTGCTCAGTTGTGTCCGACTCTTTGCGACCCCATGAATCGCAGCACGCCAGGCCTCCCTGTCCATCACCAACTCCTGGAGTTCACCCAGACTCATGTCCATCGAGTCAGTGATGCCATCCAGCCATATCATCCTCTGTCGTCCCCTTGTCCTCTTGCCCCCAATCCCTCCCAGCATCAGAGTCTTTTCCAATGAGTCAACTCTTTGCATGAGGTGGCCAAAGTACTGGAGTTTCAGCTTTAGCATCATTCCTTCCAAAGAAATCCCAGGGCTGATCTCCTTCAGAATGGACTGGTTGGATCTCCTTGCAGGCCAAGGGACTCTCAAGAGTCTTCTCTAACACCACAGTTCAAAAGCATCAATTCTTCGGCACTCAGCCTTCTTCACAGTCCAACTCTCATATCCATACATGACCACTGGAATAACCATAGCCTTGACTAGATGAACCTTTGTTGGCAAAGTAATGTCTCTGCTTTTGAATATGCTATCCAGGTTGGTCATAACTTTCCTTCCAAGGAGTAAGCGTCTTTTAATTTCATGGCTGCAGTCACCATCTGCAGTGATTTTGGAGCCCAGAAAAATAAAGTCTGACACTGTTTCTACTGTTTCCCCATCTATTTCCCATGACGTGATGGGACCAGATGCCATGATCTTCGTTTTCTGAATGTTGAGCTTTAAGCCAACTTTTTCACTCTCCACTTTCACTTTCATCAAGAGGCTTTTTAGTTCCTCTTCACTTTCTGCCATGAGGGTGGTGTCATCTGCATATCTGAGGTTATTGGTATTTCTCCTGGCAATCTTGATTCCAGCTTGTGTTTCTTCCAGTCCAGCATTTCTCATGATGTACTCTGTATATAAGTTAAATAAACAGGGTGACAATATACAGCCTTGACGTACTCCTTTTCCTATTTGGAACCAGTCTGTTGTTCCATGTCCAGTTCTAACTGTTGCTTCCTGACCTGCATACAAATTTCTCAAGAGGCAGGTCAGGTGGTCTGGTATTCCCATCTCTTTCAGAATTTTCCACAGTTTATTGTGATCTCACACAGTCAAAGGCTTTGGCATAGTTGATAAAACAGAAATAGATGTTTTCTAGAACTCTCTTGCTTTTTCCATGATCCAGCGGATGTTGGCAATTTGATCTCTGGTTCCTCTGCCTTCTCTAAAACCAGCTTGAACATCAGGAAGTTCACGGTTCACATATTGCTAAAGCCTGGCTTGGAGAATTTTGAGCATTACTTTACCAGCGTGTGAGATGAGTACAATTGTGCAGTAGTTTGAGCATTCTTTGGCATTGCCTTTCTTTGGGATTGGAATGAAAACTGACCTTTTCCAGTCCTGTGGCCACTGCTGAGTTTTCCAAATTTGCTGGCATACTGAGTGCAGCACTTTCACAGCATCGTCTTTCAGGATTTGTAATAGCTCAACTGGAATTCTATCACCTCCACTAGCTTTGTTCGTAGTGATGCTTTCTAAGGCCCACTTGACTTCACATTCCAGGATGTCTGGCTCTAGGTCAGTGATCACACCATTGTGATTATCTGGGTCGTGAAGATCTTTTTTGTACAGTTCTTCTGTGTATTCTTGCCATCTCTTCTTACTATCTTCTGCTTCTGTTAGGTCCATACCATTTCTGTCCTTTATCGAGCCCATCTTTGCATGAAATGTTCCTTTGGTATCTCTGATTTTCTTGAAGAGATCTCTAGTCTTTCCCATTCTGTTGTTTTCCTCTATTTCTTTGCATTGATGGCTGAAGAAGGCTTTCTTATGTCTTCTTACTATTCTTTGGAACTCTGCATTCAGATGTTTATATCTTTCCTTTTCTCCTTTGCTTTTCGCTTCTCTTCTTTTCACAGATATTTGTAAGGCCTCTCCAGACAGCCATTTTGCTTTTTTGCATTTCTTTTCTATGGGAATGGTCTTGATCCCTGTCTCCTGTACAATGTCACGAACCTCATTCCATAGTTCATCAGGCACTCTATCTATCAGATCTAGGCCCTTAAATCTATTTCTCACTTCCACTGTATAATCATAAGGGATTTGATTTAGGTCATACCTGAATGGTCTAGTGGTTTTCCCTACTTTCTTCAATTTCAGTCTGAATTTGGCAATAAGGAGTTCATGGTCTGAGCCACAGTCAGCTCCTCGTCTTGTTTTTGCTGACTGTATAGAGCTTCTCCATCTTTGGCTGCAAAGAATATAATCAATCTGATTTCAGTGTTGACCATCTGGTGATGTCCATGTATAGAGTCTTCTCTTGTGTTGTTGGAAGAGGGTGTTTGTTATGACCAGTACATTTTCTTGGCAAAACTCTATTAGTCTTTGCCCTGCTTCATTCTGTATTCCAAGGACAAATTTGCCTGTTACTCCAGGTGTTTCTTGACTTCCTACTTTTGCATTCCAGTCCCCTATAATGAAAAGGACATCTTTTTTGGGTGTTAGTTCTAAAAGGTCTTGTAGGTCTTCATAGAACCATTCAACTTCAGCTTCTTCAGTGTTACTGGTTGGGGCATAGACTTGGATTACTGTGATATTGAATGGTTTGCCTTGGAAGTGAACAGAGATCATTCTGTCATTTTTGAGATTGCATCCAAGTACTGCATTTCAGACTCTTTTGTTGACCATGATGGCTACTCCATTTCTTCTGAGGGATTCCTGCCCACAATAGTAGATATAATGGTCATCTGAGTTAAATTCATCCATTCCAGTCCATTTCAGTTCGCTGATTCCTAAAATGTTGACATTCACTCTTGCCATCTCTTGTTTGACCACTTCCAATTTGCCTTGATTCATGGACCTGATATTCCAGGTTCCTATGCAATATTGCTCTTTACAGCATTGGACCTTGCTTCTATCACCAGTCACATCCACAGCTGGGTATTCTTTTTGCTTTGGCTCCATCCCTTCATTCTTTCTGGAGTTATTTCTCCTCTGATCTCCAGTAGCATATTGGGCACCTATTGACCTGGGGAGTTTCTCTTTCAGTATCCTATCATTTTGCCTTTTCATACTGTTCATGGGGTTCTCAAGGCAAGAATACTTAAGTGGTTTCCCATTCCCTTCTCCAGTGGACCACATCCTGTCAGATCTCTCTACCATGACCCGCCCATCTTGGGTTGCCCCACGGGCATGGCTTAGTTTTATTGAGTTAGACAAGGCTGTGGTCCTAGTGTGATTAGATTGACTAGTTTTCTGTGAGTATGGTTTCAGTGTGTCTGCCCTCTGATGCCCTCTTGCAACACCTACCGTCTTACTTGGGTTTCTCTTACCTTGGTCTTGGTTAAACATATAGGGAAATATAAAAAGATACCAACCCCTCAGTTTTAATCTTTTAAAAAAATAACTGTGGAAAGCAAAAATGTTACAGGGTTTATAACAAAGTAGAATGTATGACAAAAAGAGCTCATAAGAAAGAGTGAAATTGCAAAAGGATAAGACATAAGGTTCTTATACATAAAGGATAAGAGATAAGGTTTTTATCCTTTATGTAAAGTAGTATATTGCTGTTTGAAAGAGACTGTGATAAAGATATAATAAGCCCTAGATTAGTAGTTCTCAAAGTATGGTCTGGAAAGAAGGTTAGAAGGAAGGTTAGATTCAGAAATTCTAACTCCTGGACAACATATGTACCAGAAGGGGAGGTTCACATCATATATTAGCATGGAAAAAACTTTATGAAATTCTGTGGAAAAGAAGTATTTTTAACCCAATGTTTTCCAAACTTAGCTGACCACAGAACTCACTTTTCAAATTATACTTATTAACATGTCGAGAACTATTGTTACAGGAAATATATTTTAGAAAACGTTACTGGTTCTGAGAGTTGTTAATAAAATTTAAAAGATACCCTAGATATGACTCCTTATCTTTATTTGAGGATTAAATAGTATGCATAGAAGACCTAAAAGTCATTTGCCACATAGTAGGGGCTTACTAAATAGCAAATGATGATGATAATGATATGATAAAGACTATGACAAAACAGGGATCTTTTAAATAGTACATGCCTTAGCACATTTTAAATGAAATTCAATTCTCAGAAGTTCCACTTTCTCTGAGGAATGTGGAATAACTCTTCTCTATCAATGTTTTTAATGAACAGCATTTAACACTAGAAAGAGTTTACAGTGATACCCAACTAAGAGGTTTACTTACTGAGATACAGAAAAAGATTTACCACCATGCCAGACCATACACAGACTTCCAAAGATAGCACTTCAGCAAACTGTTTCTTATGGAAGGTGAAATCACAGAGAAACTAAAATCTTACTACTAAAGGGGTTGTAATTTAAGTTAAATTTCTCATTAAAATGCTGGGCAGAATGGTTCTAGCTGGGCAACACAGTTCTAACAGTCATTGTTGGATAATATTTATCCTAGTAAACTCATCAAATAATAGTCATTGAAAAGGATTTGAACAGGGGGAAAGAAAGTAGTAGCTATTCCAGGCAGTGAAAATTACATCTCAGTACAGCCACAATACAAGAATCAAATCATGATGAAGGATATAGTTGTATGCATATAGGGAGTCTTAATAGCTAGGGAGAAAAATTCTAATTTGATTGGACAGGCAGGAGAAAATCACTGTTAAATCCCATTATCTTAAAACTAATGTAATAAAAACAATGCTTAAGGTAGACCAGTCTTCTAGTGACATTCAATTTGTATTGAATAGGGAGTGAGTCAAGAAGGCTACTTTATTACTTGACTGATGGCTGGACTGAGATATTAGTGGACTAAAGTGGTAAGACATACTTGTTATATAAATAAATAAACAAATAAATTATGTTAATGTACAAATAGACAAGTTTTGGTCATTATCTATTCAAAGAGGATGAAGAACCAGGTAGAATCAAATAGTTTTGTGATTTTACGGGCAGGGAGAATGTTGGTATCAGGAAAATTGGAAGGGGCATCTCTGTTGCTGCTGCTGCTAAGTCGCTTCAGTCGTGTCCGACTCTGTGCGACCCCAGAGACGGCAGCCCACCAGGCTCCCCCGTCCCTGGGATTCTCCAAGCAAGAACACTGGAGTGGGTTGCCATTACCTTCTCCAATGCATGAAAGTGAAAACGCTCCTCCATCCATGGGATTTTCTAGGCAAGAGTACTGGAGTGGGGTGCCATTGCCTTCTTTGCAATTTATTCATTTACTGAAAAATTAAAATGTTAAGTAAAAATTTTAGATATGGGGACTTCTCTAGTGGCTGAGCAGTTAAGAATCCATCTTGCAATTCAGGGGACATGGGTTCCATCCCTGGTTGGGGAACTAAGATTCCACATGATTCAGAGCAACTAAGAACCCACACAACTAGAGAACTGGTGTGTGGCAATGGAGACCTCATGTGCCACAACTAAGGCTGGATGCAGGAAAATAAATAATTTTTTAAAAAAATTTTAGATATGAAATTAGATTTTAGAGAATTTGCCTCTGTAGAACATATTTTCTTATCTATAAATATATAAAGTGATTTATAGTAAATGTTATATCCTCTGATATAGTTTCCTCCAGGAAGAATTATTTTAAATTATATTGGCTTAGGTTATCATGAAATCTAGTTTAATGACAGCCAGCCCTAAAGCCAGTGGGACTGGATTAAAATTATCTTTTTTAAATGGTATTTTAAATGGAATTTATTAAAAAATCCCTGTGAATTTAACTATTATAATTCCCATTTTATAGATAAGAAAAAACATAAAGCAGATCTGAAAAGGATCAGCAGAGGAATGATAGATTTTAATGGGCTGAATTGACTTCAGCAATGCTTAAATCTAGCTAACTCTAATTTAGCCACAAAGATTGATGAGGGCAGCAACAAAACAATGTAAGACAGCATATAAGATAAGGCCAAAGTAAATAATAATAGACTATGGAAATATCCTATGTGGCTCAGATGGTAAAGAATCTGCCTGCAGTGCAGGAGACCCAGGTTCAATCCCTGGGTCGGGAGATCCCCTGGAAAAGGGAGTGGCTACCGGCTCCAATATTCTTGGCTAGAGAATTCCATAGACAGAGGAGCTACAGTCCATGGGGTCACAGAGTCAAACATAAGTGAGTGACTAACACTTTTTTTTTTCATTCTGCACAGTAACTTTAAAAATCAAGTATGTTTGACTCTTAAATTAATATCTAGAGATAAGATTAAGTAAGAGTTTTTTTCAAAAATATGTTCTGTATACTGAGAACATGGAATGTAATTTCTACCACAAGCAACAACCTGGTACTGAAAACAAAATAGATACAACATTTATTTATTTACTAAATGGATAGAAATAAAATGAAAGAGAGACCTCTGAATTCAAAGATTCCTGTTCATACCTAAGAATACCAAGAGATACTACATCGTTATGAAACAGTAATTCTTACCATTAATAACTGGTGTGTAAACAACAATCCCAACCAAGTTTGGATCAGATACAGTTGTGTCCAGAATAAGGCCCCCAATGCTGAAAGATATAAAATCATGTAATTTAGGGAAGAGGAAAGGACATGGACTAATTTGAAATTATTTTTTTATATATAAACACTTCTAGTTTTAAAAATAAATATTTAGCTATTTTAAAAATTGAATAAAAAGAAAAGATATTAACAGTAAAAATCAATGTCAAAAGTAAAACGTTGATAATAAAACATGGCATAAGATGTAGCCCCACATTTCAGGGCTCTCCTTCTGGTCTGTGTATTTACATACGCTATTTGTAAAAAGAAAAAAAAAACATACTTTCAGTGCACTAAAATGTCTGGAAGAGCATATTAGAAATTACTAACAATGTATATCCCTAGGGCTGAGACTGACAGGAGACTCATGGTTACTTAATATCCTTCTGTGCTTATTCGTTTTTTTTTTTAAATCATGTGCATTTTATTATCTTTATAATTTAAAAATTTTTTAAAGAGTATTTTTTTACATTTGAAGTAAGCAAGCCACTAAGGGATGACTTTTATTCTGTTCACATTAGATATAGTACATGACAGCATCTTATCATTGCTAAGTTAAAGTAATGAGTTGTAGCCAGAGGAGGAGCTGACCTGGAGAACAGAGGTCCAGAAAAGTAACATACTTTTTTCTTTTTATATAGTGGCAAGACATACTATCAATATCTCAATGGAGCTTGGAGATTTTTGTTGTTGTTTCCAAGACCGTTATCAATTGGTTAACTTCAGTCTGTTGGTCTACCTAGTATTATATAAAACAGTGTTGGTCCCAGTATTTCATGGGATCCTGTTGTTTAAATCCACATTACAGAAAAATGAACCATATGTTGTCATGGAACAGGGTTGATGGTCAAAGTATCAGATCCAATGTACTTACCACTACCAGATTATACTAGGAAATTATTTTTAAAAATTCATTATTAGATCTTTATTATTTTAGTTCTTGAATAATTCAAAGGCTTAATATGCTTATTCTTCTAGGAGTTCCCATAAAATGGTATACTATAAAGTCTAAAAATAGTTATCCTTAGAAATATCTTACTATTTTATGCCCTAATTTAAAAAAATACATATTTCCTAGAATAAAGTAGTTAAGTGTCAAAGAATAAATCTCCCTGCCAAAACACATAGATAATGCTGTGCAGATAAAAGGAACACTTGCTAAAATACATTTTTAAATAGTTGTATTACCCAGGCAATAAAACTTATAGAAAAGATAGAAAATACAAACAAAAAGAATAAAATAAAAATCAACCATAGTTACATCATTCAGAGTTATACTGTTACCATGTTGATATACAGACTTCGAAACATTTTTAAACATGTATATTTTTAAAAAATAAAAACTCAAATTGTAAAAGTGCTTCTGCTGCTACTGCTAGGTCACTTCAGTCGTGTCCGACTCTGTGCGACTCCATAGACGGCAGCCTACCAGGCTCCCCCGTCCCTGGGATTCTCCAGGCAAGAACACTGGAGTGGGTTGCCATTTCCCTCTCCAATGCATGAAAGTGAAAAGTGAAAGTGCAGTCACTCAGTCGTGTCCGACTCTTCGCGACCCATGGACTGCAGCCTACCAGGCTCCTCCATCCATGGGATTTTCCAGGCAAGAGTGCTTCACTTTTATTAAATTGTATTTTTATCAAACAAACATATATGCATCATTTAAAAGGTGAAAGTACCACAAAGCATATAACATACTCCCTAGCCCTAACCCCACGTCCTGCTCTCCACTAGCAATTCTTTTTAACTTCTTTAACTGTTTCTTCTGACATTTACTCCTCTATTTCTAAACAGTATGTTTATATTGCTATTCCTTGATTTTTAATTTCAGACATTTACCTAATGATGTCCAACAGCGGGATGAGCATTTAGTCTCTCTTTCTCTTCCCTCCCCACTGAAGTCCCTTCATAATTCCCTTCCTTGCCCTCTCCTGCCAATCTGGTGATAGCATTCCAACTTTTGGTGAAATATTTAGGTTTCACTTTATTAGAACAGTGAAATCATTATTCACAATTATTCTCCTCTTTCTGTTATTAAAAATTCCACTGTGATGAATATTCTTAACAATTCAATCATTTGCATATATCCATAAGTATATCTTTTAAGTCCTGTCAGAGTCCTAGAAGTGGAGTAATCCAACAGTATGTACATTTCTAAGGTTTTCTGATATTTACTTGAGCAACTTAGTGTTCAAAATAAGCAATGTCCTTGTCAGGTTAAAACTCACACAAAGATAAAAACACCACTGGATTTTAATCATCAGTCTCGTTAGGATTTGGTTGGGGAAAGGTATGAAACTGCTAGCACATGAGGTTCTATGCATATACTGATTTCAGTAATCCTTGTCACTTATATCTCAATCACCTGGGATAATAAAGAGCTGGCTACACAAAATGACAGACCTGAGAAATAAAAATAGGCAATTGGTTTGCTTTAATATATACATAGATATATGCATATATAATAACCCACAAACACACACACTTTAATACTAACCTACTTATAACCATAGCAGTTATGACAGGCTCCCAGCCTGAGTGGAGAACTGTCCTTGTGGCTGGATGTTTGGCAGCTATTATAATCCAGATAGGAGTTAGAGCCAAGAAAACGACACCAACTAACGGAGGAATGTAGTAGTATGTCTCTAAAATTAGAAAAGACAACATTTCAATCTCTCTTCTAACCATGTAGCACATGTAAATATTAAAAGTTTGCCAGAAGATATATTATCAAACATACTCACGCTATATATATACTTTATATAAATTTCAATCAAACTGAAAACTATAGATAAGGTAAAAATGTTACATAATGTAACTGAAAACTAATATATTAATTCAACATTTATTGAAATAGTTACGTGACCTAGAAGTGAACAAGAAGAAGAAAAACAACAGTTAAAAGACTTACTTGGCTCCTACCATTTACCAAGTACTGTGCTAAAAGCTCTGTGCTCATTATCTCACTTAATTTGTCCTTAAACGTATGAGGTAGAAACTCATTCCTACCTTATAAAGAAATGAGGCTTAGGAGTTTAAGAGTACATGCGTGTGTGTGTGCTCAGTTGCTTAGTCATGTCCAACTCTTTTCAACTCCCTGGACTGTAGCCCACCGGCTCCTCAGTCCATGGAATTTCCCAGGCAAGAATACTGGCATGGGTTACCAGTCCCTTCTCCAGGGGATCTTCCTGACCCAGGGATTGAACCCTCATCTCCTGTATCTCCTGTACTGGCAGGTGGATTCTTAACCAATAAGCCACCTGGGAAGCCCCAAGAAATAGCAAAAATTGGGAGAAAAGGACATCTGTTTAACACCAAAGTTAGCGCTCCAATCGCCAAACTATACAGACCGATAGGATATTGTTTTTACCCATCAGCAACTTACAGCATATGCATTCCATAGAACACCGGCCAATCAATTGATAACAGATATCCTCCCCATCCTGAATAGTGTTACAAGCTCCAAAGTAAAAATGAAATACTAGGTCTAATAAAGATAAATGGATTTCTTCACTGCAAAATTCCTCAGAACCTTCATTATGTCAAGACAGAATATAGTATACTATATTAACCACAGTTTGACCAGACTTCCTCATTTCATATCTGGATGTTACAACTTAACTTGGACAAGAAATTTAACTTCTATACACTTCTATTTCCTTATCTATAAAATGGCAAAATTTATAACTATTTCATGAGGTTATTATAAGTCTTAAGAGAATTAACTCACGTAGTTGAACTACAATAGTGCCCTGGCACATAGCTAACATTTACTGAACACTTACTACCATCATAATCATCACTGCCATTAACATACTTTTATTTGTGACATACTTAGGTAACAGACTACCATGATTTTTTTAATACCTCTCGTGGCAGACTGTCTTACTTGATCACAATTATCCTCTCCTCATTCTTGTTATGCTTTCCTAGAGAGTTCAGCAAAGCTTACTGACTTTGGCTTGGCTTGGCTTGCTTCGTATATGCTATTTCTGAGCAAAATCTAAAACGTGTTTTCAGAAATCACTGTAAGATTTACATATATATAGATAGATAATAAGCTGCTTTCAGGACACTGATGACTATTATTACAGTTCTGTGATCCCTGAGACAGGGGAAAGAAATGAGATAAGCCCTACAATAGCCTGAAGCACTGTACTGTGAAGTAGTGAACTGTCGCTCAGTTATGTCTGACTCTTTTGCGACCCCATGGACTGTCGCCTGCCAGGCTCCTCTGTCCACGGGATTTCCCAGGCAAGAATACCAGAGTGGGTTGTCATTTCCTTCTCCAAGGGATCTTCCTGACCCGGAGATTGAACCTACATTTCCTGCATTGCAGGTGGATTCTGTACTGTTGAGCCACTTTCTAACTAAAGACACATTTCAGACCACAGCTCAGAAAGAGAGAATTCTCTAGCAGAGTGGGTCTAAAGCAGCAGGAATTCACAGGGCAGAACACTGGAGAAGAGGAAGCTACTGGAGAAAGAGCTTGCAAACTGAACACCAAGCCATGCACGCATAAGGCGAACTCCACAAGGCTAGACTAAGAATAACGGGAGAGCTGTAAACTGAAAAATTCCCGAGTTTAAAAAGGGGTAGAAGTCATTTGAGATCTAACCCCTAGAGAAGAGAGCCTATTTGAACCCTGAAAACATTTAGTGAAGACCAGAGAAGGTCACTTCTTAGCAGTAGCACTAGTAGCACTAAAGAGTGAAGTCGCTCAGTCGTGTCCAGCTGTTTGCGACCCCATGGACTGTAGCCTACCAGGCTCCTCCGTCCATGGGATTTTCCAGGCAAGAGTACTGGAGTGCGCTGCAACTTCCTTCTCCAGGGGATCTTCCCAACCCAGGGATCAAACCTAGGTCTCCCGCACTGCAGGCAGGCGCTTTACCATCTGAGCCACCAGGGAAGCCCATTTGTTTATTTTTGTTTTTATTTCATTACACAATAGTGTAATGGCTATTATAAATCTATTCCAATGAAGCTTAAAGCCAAGCCTTGTAAGGCTCAAACTAATCCACAAATAGTTGCCTACAAGAACAAAGTCCATTAAAACTATAAGATGCTGATGAAAGAAATTGAAGGCAACATAAAACTGATGGAAAGATACACTGTGTTCTTGGACTGGAAGAATCAATATTGTTAAAAGGACCATACTACCCAAGGCAATCTATAGATTCAAAGTAATCCCTATCAAATTACCAGTAGCATTTTCCACAAAACTAGAACAAAAAAATTTTATTTGTATGGAAACACAAAAGACCTCGAATAGCCAAAGCAATCCTGATAGCAGAACGAAGCTGAAAGAATCACACTCCCAGACTTCAGACTATACCACAATGTTACAGTAATCAAAAAAGTATGTTACTGGCACAAGAACAGACATATAGATCAATAGAACAGAATAGAAAGCTCAGAAATAAGCTCACGCATTTACAGCCAATTAATTTACAAGAGAGGAGGCAAGAATAAATAATGGAGAACAGTCTCTCCAATAAAGTGGTGCTTGGAAAACTGGACAGCTACATGTAAAAGAATGAAATTAGAACATTCTCTAACATCAGGCACAAAAACAAACTCAAAATGAATAAAGACCTAAATGGAAGACTGGATACTATAAAACTCCTAGAAGAAAACAGGCAGAACACTCTTTGACATATATTGCAGCAATATTTTTTTGGATCTGTCTCCCAGAGTAATGAAATAAAAACAAAAATAAACAAATGGGCCCTATTATAAACTTAAAAGCTTTTACACAACAAAGGAAATCATAAAGAAAATGAAAAGACAATCTTCAGAATGGAAGAAAATATTTGAAACTGATGCAACTGACAAGGGATTAATTTCTAAAATATACAAACAGCTCATACAGCTTGATATCCAAAACACACACAATGTAATCAAAAAATGGACAAAAGACCTAATAGACATTTCTTCAAAGAGATGACATACAGATGCTGCTGCTGCTGCTACTGCTCAGTCACTTCAGTCGTGTCTGACTCTGTGCGAGCCCATGGACCGCAGCCCACCAGGCTCCTCTGTCCATGGGATTCTTCAGGCAAGAGTGCTGGAGTGGGTTGCCATTGCCTCCTCTGACATACATATGACCACATACTAATTATTAGAGAAATGCAAATCAAAACTGCAATGAGGTATCACCTCATACCAATCAGAATGGCCATTATCAAAAAAAATTATAAACAATTAATGCTGGAGAGAATGTGGAGAAAAAGGAATCTTTCTACACTGGTGGGAATGTTAAATTGGTATGGCCACTATGCAGAACTGTATGGTGTTTCCTTAAAAAAAAAACTAGAAATAGAACTACCATATGATCCTGCAATTCCACTCCTAGACATATACCCAGAGAAAATTCTAATTCAAAAAGATACATGCAACCCAGTGTTCACAGCAGCACTATTTATAACAGTCAAGACATGGAAACAACCTAAATGTCCATCAACAGATGAATGGATAAAGAAGATGTGATACATATACACAATGGACTATTACTCAGCCATAAAAAGAATGAAATGATGTCATTTGCAGCAACATGGATGGACCTAGAGATTATCATATTAAGTTGAGATACAGAAAGACAAATGTCACATGATATCACTTATATGTGGAATCCAAAGAAATGACACAAATGAACTTATTTACAGAAACAGACTGACACACATATGAAACAAACATGTTTACCAAAGACAGGGGATGGGGGATAGAGGAGAGAGATAAATTAGGAGCTTGATATCAATATACACACACTGCTGCTGCTGCTACTGCTGCTAAGTTGCTTCGGTTGTGTCCGACTCTGTGCAGCCCCATGAACAGCAGCCCACTAGGCTCCTCTGTCCACAGGATTCTCTAGGCAAGAATACTGGAGTGGGTTGCCATTTCCTTCTCCCGTTCACACACTGCTGTGCATAAAACAGGAAAACAAGAAAGACCTACTATATAGCACAGGGAACTATATTCAGCATCTTGTAATAACCTCTAATGGAGAAGAATCTGAAAAAGAACATCTGTATACATATATATGTATAACTGAATCACTTTGCTGTACACTTGAAACTAACATAACATTGTAAATTAACTACAGTTTTTTTAAAGCAAAAAAAAAAAAAGAACAAAGTCTAATACTTGGTAGGAAAAAAGTCAAGCACTTAACATTACATTAATAATGTCTAACATCCAACCAAAGATTATTTTTAAGAGTTTGAAATTATATTTGGTTACATTTACAAACTTAGTCAAATACCCTGAGATATTCTACTTAGGCATTTCATTTATCTCACACAGGATTCCTAGTACTTAAAGTAATCTTGCTAAATCGAACAAATGTATAAATATGCTGAGTCTTATGTTTTCATAAATATTCATACAATGTATATAAACTTGGTAAGATTTCTATTTGACAATTATAAGGATAAATTAATAACATAATTATAAATTTTAAAATGGAATCAAAAGACTGACATGTTACTGTAATGGCTTAAGAAACAAGTATATTTAAAAATAAGTACTGCTTTCTTTGGAGAAGGAAATGGCAACCCACTCCAGTGTTCTTGCTTGGAGAATCCCAGGGACGGGGGAGCCTGGTGGACTGCCGTCTATGGGGTCACACAGAATCGGACACGACTGAAGTGACTTAGCAGCAGCAGCAACTGCTTTGTTAGCATAAAATCATTCATACCATAATTTTGATTCTCAAATATTTTTAAACTGAGTTCTAAATCTCCTTAGGGTTAAAAGTTTGCCTACCCATTCTTGAAACAGTTGCATCATCTCAAGACATTTTTGGTAATATCATTCTAGCTGATAAAGCTTTTATTATTATCAGAGATTTTAGCTAAGACATTCCTGGATTTTTCTCAAGGATTCTAATACTTATTTTGTATAGTAGAGACTTCATAACTTAAAGACAGAGCTGATCTCATGGTCAAGGCAATGGCACCGCACTCCAGTACTCTTGCCTGGAAAATCCCATGGATGGAGGAGCCTGGTAGGCTGTAGTCCATGGGGTCGCTAAGAGTTGGACATGACTGAGCGACTTCCCTTTCACTTTTCACTTTCATTGGAGAAGGAAATGGCAACCCACTCCAGTGTTCTTGCCTGGAGAATCCCAGGGATGGGGGAGCCTGGTGGGCTTCTGTCTATGGGGTCGCACAGAGTCGGACACGACTGAAGCGACCTAGCAGCAGTAGCAGCCCTTTTCTGGCATTCTTCAACTGTTATTCATACCCTTATCTTGGATTAAATCTTATATTTTATCATCTTCTTAAGATATTTAAAGATCTCCTCACCTATGATTAAGTGTTTGAATTAGAAATTCACTTTTTTCCAATCAGGTAGGAACAATTACTATAAATATTAAAGTAAAGCCCAAACAAATTTTATACCCATGGTTTTAGCTGGATTTGCCATCACATCTTCAAAATAATTATGCTAACAAAATTCATTAAATATTAAATATTTTCTTCCACTTGAAAGGATATGACTAATGCTACATATAGAGCAATTTTCTCCATAGTTTTTTAAAAGATGAAAAACCTTTATTGGATGCATTCCCAGTTCTCCTTGCTAAGCCATTAGAAGAGATAAATAACATTCAAATTAAGAAGCATTGTTACTTCCTAAAACAACTAAGGTTGCCAACAATCTCTTTATAGACTTAAACAGAAAACTAAAAGCATTAAAACCCACTAACTACAAATGAAAAGAACGATCCTGCTAGGTCAGATCATCTTTGTATCTCATTTTCAGGTCAAGAGAGGAGCACCATGCCAGGGTTTCAATTTATTCTCAATAACAGATCTCTGGAAGGACATCTGAAGTTGAAAAAAACACTCACCATCCTAACCCCAGAATCACTGCCCTGAATTTTCAAAGAGGGGAAAGAATTTTTCAGGAAAGAAATAAAAAATGAGTGAGCAGTTTCTCAAAAAGTTAAAGACCTATCATATGACCTAGAATTTCCACTCCTAGGTATATACCAATAGAACAGCAAACATATGTTCACACAAAAATGTGTACAACAATGTTCAAAGTAGCATTATTCATAATAGCCAAAAAGTGGATGCAGCCCAGATGTTCATCTAATGGTAAATGGATAAACAAAATGTGATATATCCATACAATGGAGTATTATTCAGCCATATTACTAGTCCATATAATGAAATGTTATCTAGTACTACTTGGTATTCAGTACTGCTTCATGATAAAGCATGAACCTTAGAAACATACTAACAGAAGGAAATAGAATATAAAAGGTCACATATTGTATGATTCCATTTTTTGAAATGTCTAGAATAGGCAAATCCATAGAGACTGAAACTCTATTAGTGGTTGCCAGTGCTGGGGACGGGTGGGGTGGAATAGGAAGTGACTGCTAAAGGTATTTTTTGGGGGAGGGTGATGAAAATGTTCCAGAATGAGATAATAGGTTTCATAATCTTATAAATATGACAAAACTACTGAATTGTATACTTTTAAAGATGAATTGTATGATATGATTGAATTATATCTCGTTTTTAAAATTCCAACAATGAAAAAAAAAGCAGGTGAAGGCTATATTCTTTAACAATGTCAATGTTATAAAAGACAAAGAACATACACATAGTCATAGAGGAAGATGGACAGAATAAAAGATAAAGTAACATAGCTAAAGTAGTCCAAATTGCTATAATTCCACTTAACTGTCACACATAATTGCCATCTTTTTTTTTCTGGCCATGTCACAGGACATGTGGGATCTTAGTTCCCCAACCAGGGATCAAACCCGTGCCCCTAGAGTGGAAGCTCAGAGTCTCAACCACTGCACCACCAAGGAAGCCCCAAAATTGCCATGTTTTTTATTCACAGCTTTACTGTTTCTAGAGATTAGCATGTAGATGTCTTTGAGGACAATCATTATTCAGCCTACCATACTACCCATTTATGATATACCCAGAAATCAAGGCAAAATATTATTTTTGAGCAGGATCATTTAGATGTATTTGATTTTGAAAGCTAGACACTTTTAGATTTTGATATTAATGCAGAAGTTCCTGTTTGGCTCTTAATCAGTTTCTCTTGCTGCTTGTGTCATTAGTGAAGTCTCTAAGTCATGTCTGACTCTTTGCGACCCCATAGACTGTAGCCTACCAGGCTCCTCTGTCCATGGGATTTTCCAGGCAATAGTACTGGAGTGGATTGCCATTTCCTTCTCCAGGGGATCTTCCGAACCCAGGGCTCGAACCTGGGTCTCCTGCATTGTAGACAGATGCTTTACCGTCTCAGCCACCAGTAATTCTTTAATATTATGACATTTGTAAAACACCAAATAAATCCGGATGTCATAATATTAAAGAATTATATTTAGAATAAGGCAAAGGGGGCTCTGCAGATGTGACTAAATCAAGCATTTTGAAATAGGGAGCCCTAATGTAATCACAGGTGTCCTTTAAGGCAGGAAGTAGATAGGAATTTGACTACAGAAGACACAATGTGACCACAGAAGCAGAGATCAGTAACATGGCTGCAAGCCAAGGAATGTTAGTAGCTACCAGAAGATGGAATATTTAAGGGACAGATTTCCCTTTGAAACTTTCAGAAGGAACAAACCCTGCTGATGCCTTGATTTTAGCCCTGAAAAACAAGTATCTTGAACTTTGGCCACCAGAGCAGTAAGAAAATTAATTTCTATTGTTTTAAGCCACAGGTTGTGGTAATTTGTTACAGCAACAATGGAACTGAACACAGGCCTATAGAAAAAATGTGAAATTTTAAGCCTAAAAAGTATTTGTATACATTAATACTGATCCCATGATAAACTACAGAAAGGTAATGATTAACATAGCTAAAGTAGTCCAAATTGCTATAATTCCATTTAACTGTCACACATAACTGCCATCTTTTTTTTTTTTTTTTTCTGGCCATGTCACATGACATGTGGGATCTTAGTTCCCCAACCAGGGATCAAACCTGTGCCCCCTACAGTGGAAGTTCAGAGTCTCAACCATTGCACCACCAAGGAACCCCTAAAATTGCCATCTTTTTTATTCACAGCTTTCATGTTTTATTAGATTGTTGGTAGTGTTTGCTGGGAGAAATATCAGTAACCTCAGATATGCAGATGACACCACCCTTATGGCACAAAGTGAAGAAGAACTAAAGAGCCTCTTGATGAAAGTGAAAGAGGAGAGTGAAAAAGTTGGCTTAAAACTCAACATTCAGAAAACTAAGATCATGGCATCTGGTCCCATCACTTTATGGCAAATAGATGGGGAAACAGTGGAAACAGTGACAGACTTTATTTTCTTGGGCTCCAAAATCACTGCAGATGGTGACTGCAGCCATGAAATTAAAAGACACTTACTCCTTGGAAGAAAAGTTAAGATCAACCTAGACAGCATTTTAAAAAGCAGAAACTTGCCAACAAAGGTCCGTCTAGTCAAAGCTATGGTTCTTCCAGCAGTCATGTATGGATGTGAGAGTTGGATTATAAGGAAAGCTGAGCGCTGAAGAATTGATGCTTTTGAACTGTGGTGTTGGAGAAGACTTTTGAGAGTCCCTTGGACTGCAAGGAGATCCAACCATTCAATCCTAAAGGAAATCAGTCCTGAATATTCATTGGAAGGACTGATGCTGAAGCTGAAACTCCAATACATTGGCCACCTGATGCGAAGAATTGACTCATTTGAAAAGACCCTGATGCTGGGAAAGATTGAAGGCAGGAGGAGAAGGGGACAACAGAGGATGAGATGGTTGGATGGCATTACCGACTCAATGGACATGAGTTTGGGTAAACTCTGGGAGTTGGTGATGGACAGGGATACCTGGCGTGCTGCAGTCCATGGGGTCGCAAAGAGTTGGACACAACTGAGTGACTGAACTGAACTGGTGGTGTTTTGCAACTATTATTACATAGTTTCATTAATGAAATGAAGTTAAATTTACTCAGTCATGTCTGACTCTGCAACCCCATGGACAATACAGTCCATGGAATTCTCCAGGCCAAAATACCGAGTGGGTAGCCTTTCCCTTCTCCAGGGGATCTTTCCAACCCAGGGATCGAACCCAGGTCTCTTGCATTACAGGCGGATTCTTTACCAGCAGAGCCACAAGGGAAGCCCAATTTCATTAACAGCACTCCTTATTTTCACCCTAAATCCTTCCTAAATATGTAGCTGCTATGAGTGACATTTTTATATGTTAGCTGTTTGTGTGTGAATAACAAATAAATGGGCATGGAAAGTTGGAAATAATTTTTAAAATGCCCTTTATAATAGTCATCAGAATTTTCTCACTAAACGGCCCTTATAGGAGTCACTCTAAACTGGGGATGTTCAGGACTAAAGAACTCTGTATAAGAGTGACATGCACAATGATATTAGATTCTACTCACACCACCACATCAAGGCAGTGATACTCTAGAATGTTTTGTAAATACATTACAGGTGGCCTCCCCATTAGTCTCCACAGGACCCAAGTAACAACCTGAGGCTATTACTGTTCTTAGAGCTTATTTCTTCTTAAGCCATCTTTCTAAAGTTAAAATGAGCCAACATTTTGCTGCTCAGATCTTGCCTGAAAAGAGAAAAGCTGATAATTTTTCCAATCAGTATACACATTGTGCATACAAGAATTATATAACCACATAGTTTGGAGAAGGAAATGGCAACCCACTCCAGTGTTCTTGCCTGGAGAATCCCAGGGATGGGTGAGCCTGCTGGGCTGCCGTCTCTGGGGTCACACAGAGTCGGACACGACTGAAGTGACTTAGCAGCAGTAGCAGAAAAAAAGAGTGTTTAAAATCCTTTAAAAATTATGCAGTCAAGAAAAAGAAAAGGCAACAATCATTGTGTACAGCTATTTCTGTTACTGGCCCAACTTTAGACGCTTTTAATAGCTTTTTAAAGGATGAAGTGACTTAGCACACAATAGCTTTTAAAGACTGCTACATATTTTTATACACACTGAAAAGTATTAGCTTCTCAATCATGTCCGACTCTGTGACCTCATGGATTATAGCCTGCCAGGCTCCTCTGTCCATGGGATTCTCCAGGCAAGAATACTGCAGTGGTTTGCCATCCCCTTCTCCAGGGGATCTTTCCAACCCAGGGATCAAACCCATGTCTCTTACATCTCCTGCACTGGCAGACAGGTTCTTTACACTAGTGCCACCTGGGAAGCCCCTGATATATACACTACCAGGTGTAAAATAGATAGCTAGTGGGAAGCTGCTGTATAGCAGAGGGAGCTCAGCTCAGTGCTCTGATGACCTAGAGGAATGGGATGGGGGCTCAAGAGGGACAGGATATACGTTTGTTAGTTGCTCAGTCATGTCCGACTCTTTGCGACCCCATGGAGTGTAGCCCACCAGACTCCTCTGTCCATAGAATTCTCCAGGCAAAATACTTGTATACATAGCCATTCTCTTCTCTAGGAGATCTTCCCAACCCAGGGATTGAACCCATGTCTCCTGCATTGTGGGCAGATTCTTTCCCGTCTGAGTTAAGAGGGAAGACCTGCTATATATACATACAGACACATAGAGCTGATCCACTTTGTTGTACAGCACAAACTAACACAACTTTGTAAAGCAATTATATCCCAATAAAAAAGGTTACTATATGTTTAAACATTACTGTATGAATAAATAAATGCCTTTATATTTTCTCTGCAAGTCAAATCTAAGCATATCATAATCTAGAGCTTAGATTACACTGTACTTTCTGCTAAGGCAGTATACGCTTCCAATAACTTCCGTATACTATGTCTTCTCTAAAAGGATCATTTTTTTTTTCATTACAATCTATTATGTTATGGGGTAGGTACTGTGGCAAAGTCATTCAGAGGGATATCTGTCCTCCGTTTTCCATATATAACACCACTTCCTTAATAATTTCTACACACATTAACTGGATAGCTTTCAAAAAGAATAAAGCATGTGATGAAGTGCTATTTATTTAACACTCATTATGTATACAATATATGGGGTCTACAAAACAAATACATAAAATAAAGACAGTTTTGTCCTTCCTTTATACCTTTATAAGGGAAGACACATTTACTTTAAAAGCTATAATGACTGGCCAAGTGTAAAGAATGTCTTAAGAGAAATGTCAATAACATGCTATAGGAATTCAGGGGAGAAAAGTTTACCTAAGATTAGGGAAATCTATTAATTTAGTACTGCAAAATGACGATTCTGATTGACCTTCAGGGAGAGGAGGGGGATAACATAAGAAAGAAACGACAAAAAACACCAGCATGTATGAGAATCAGTAAATGTTGGAGTTTGGCTGGAATATAAGAAAGGGAGGGGCGGCTGGGAGCTTGAGAAGGTTAAGTCTCCAAGAGGCCTGAACACCAGGCTTAAACTCCAACTCTGTTCACTAAGCAATGGAGGCTTCCCCAGGGCTGTGACAAAATAAACTCAGGAAGAGTAAACAAAGCTTAGTTTCTTTTGTCTTGTTTGTTTTGGAGGACTGGATAGGCGGGAAGGGGGGAAATTTCATATTTACTTCAGGCATCAGAAATCAGCACATTTTATTGGGAGCGAAAGAAAGGTTGCGCATTGAATGACTGTGGAGTGAGTCTTCGTACACATGCCAAAGCCCACAGACCACCAGGGGAGCTAGTCAAAGTCATTTCCGAATATCCAAAACTCTTAAGTGGGGAGTCAAGTGAGACTTCTCGGTGTTCGGTTCTTTCATAGCCACACAATTCACGGCCTCTATTTACAACCAAAGCCTATGGTTGCCATGAAACCCTCTTTTTATCTCTAAAGACTGCTAAGTGTTTCCAATATATAATAGTTCAGGAATTAAACCTTTGTTTCCTAGAGGTAGGCATCCCACTCGGCAACATGAGGGGATCTTGGAATTTTTTAAAATTAATTTATTTTAATTGGATGCTAATCACTTTACAATACTGTGGTGGTTTTTGCCATACACTGACATGAATCAGCCATGGGTGTACATGTGTCCCCACTGTCTGTGCCCATTTCTAACCTCTGTTCAGAACACCCTCAGTACTAGGATTCCAACTGCTGGTGCTACGAGGCCCCCTAGTGCTCATAATGCAAACAGTGACTTCAGAAACACCTTCAAATTAACCAGAATCAATCAGCAGCCCATTAAAACCATATCATTTTAAGGAATCAAAATGATACTGACGAAGCATAAAAGATTCTGTTTTAATGAATTCATCTTGAATAATGATGCGTCAACTTTCAGAACACAGGCCTAGAAAAGTCTAAGCAATATTTGATAATAAAACTATTTTTCACAAAATTATGATCTATACTATTATCATTATATTTCACTTTTTATTTCCTGACTTAAACACTATTGTATCATCTATAACACTCAAGATACTAAAATTTTTAGAGAATAACACACTTTTATTAAGTCTTTTGTAAGGAGAGTTTACCACTTATATAATTTTTAGAAATAAATTTAAAAAGTGAGATTTTCCTCATATGAAATATCATAATATTTAGTCTGTCTCATTATAATAACTGTCACAGTTATAGTAACATTCTTCAATGGCTTTAACTGGGGAGACACCCTGGTATTTAGCAGGCAGCTGAGAAATGTGTTACAAATTACTTCACAGTAATTTGAATACTCAAGGGTACAAATACTATACCTTTATCTGTTATGGGAACAAGATCTTATATTTGGGTCCTTGATCATTTATTGTCTTCTACCTTACAACACGTAGACACATCTTATCTTCCAAAAGAGAATTTTCCTTGAATATATACATCGTCTTAATGAGTACTGCTTTTTATATCACTCATTAAATAATGTAAGGTAATTTTATATACTAAATGAAGCTTCTCTTGATATCCCCAAAGGTAGCAGAAAATCACTGCCTTGGTTAGGTTAAAGCTCTTTCTTTAGTTCAAAAACATTTATCTGAGATTCTGACTTCTTCAAACCAAATGTACTTTTAGACTTATTCTAAAGTATACCATAAATCTGTCTAGAATCCATGAAAATATATGAGGATATGTGAATATATGTTTGCTTCTGGTTTGGCTGATAAACTACCTTTCTCTCTTTTTGTATTACTGTGGTTTTATATTTTCTTTAAATTTTTTTAAAAATTTGGCATCTAAAAAAACGAAACTACAATCAACTTTTAGCACTAAATGTATGTTCACAAATCATATACATTTACATTGACAATAGTTCCGGAGTATAAATTTGCATTAAAACAATTCATTAGATTCTATAAATACCCAATAACTATTATCAGGAATTGCATATATAACTTCAAATACCCACAACACTCAGGCTAATTTTCATGGTGATTTTTCAGCTGCTATTATTAATTGCCACACTGGTTTCTGATATGGGGGGAAATCACTAAATTTCAAGCACAACCTTATGCTCTGAGACAACAGTGCAACATGTTTCAGAATCCTGTGGGTTGATGCCTCAGCGCTACACATTCAGAGGAGAGAATTCAAAGACTATGACAGACTTGCATTCAACCTTCACATAACCTCTATGACACTCAGTTTTCTCATCTGAAATCAGAGATGATATTCCTTATCTTTTAGAGTGTTAGATTCTTTATGAAGAGAAGAAGTATGTGATAACCTCAACATATAGTAGGTGTACAGCAAGTAGCAGTGATTGTTCTAATCAGCCTCAACCACAGTTCCAACACAGATGAAGGCCACTGTGAGTCATGATATTGCTGCAACAATATTTATTTAAAGAGACTCTGAATAACGCATTATATTTAATTTCAGGTCAACTTACCAAGACAGGAGTACAAACCCTGACTTATCCAAGCTAATATGGCAAGAGTTATAAGGTCACCAAAACTAGCAGCAATGGGTGTAGCAACATTATCAGGGTTTATACCGGTCTTCTTTGAGCCAACGATAACCCCAACCATTATTATTCCTAGGGGAAAAAAAAAAGTTAATTACTTTTTGTGCTATGGTTTAAAGAAAATCCATTCCCCTAAACACTGAAGTACACACACTAGACAAACAGCGCATCAGTTCCCGTTAGGCTGCTTAGATAAGCTGACTAAAGCAAACAAAACATTTTACTTGAATGTTTTGGTAAAGTGTCTTTCAACAAATTCCAAGTAGGGATCACAAAAGATGTGAGAAGTTCAGTGTTGCATTTAGAGACCTGAAAGGCTACTGTAAAATAACATTAAAGTTTCCAATTTAGTAACATGCATGTCTTGGATGTAATGTATTCATGTGTACAAAGCCAAAGATTTTATTTTAACCCTCAAATAAAGTATGAAAATGTCAAAGAAAGGTGAGTTATATTTACACATATAGCAACTGAGAAGGAAGCCAACAAAACCAGATTTGTTTACACAGAGGTAGCCAGAAATGCTTGCCCCATTTTTTATTAAAAAGTGTTGAAGTATTAGGAAGAGAAGAGTAATTAAATTTTGAACACTGGAGGTCAGAATACAAGAAGCAGTGTTTGTACAGGATATTCTTAAACCCCAAAGTTTCTGTCTATAAACCTACAACAACAGAAGATGAAAATGTGACTGGGTTCTTGTACATTTAAATCCTCATATTCTCGAATATAGAAATGGGAGAAAAATGGTAACATCATATCTACACCATACTGGACAGATTTTCTCATGCCAACATTTTAAGAGGATGCAGTACAGAGAAAATTTAAGATTAGTTAATTTACATGCTAAGCATAAATTAAATCCTTGCTTAAGGTCACACAGCTTGTAACAGTGTTTTTCCTACTACCCGTAAGGCCCAAATTATTAAAAGTATAAATTTTGTCTTGGTTCAATGCCTCACATCTTATATTCTGGAGGCTTTTTCAATCTATGGACCTACCTTTCCCATAATATCATTGTAAATAGGAAAAAAAAAACATAGCAGGGAAACATTTAAATGTATATTACAATAATTATATAAGATGTAATCATATAATTTTTTTTTTCAAAATTAGTACATTTAAAAATCAATGTGGAAAGTTCTCCTATGACAGAATGCTATTTAACTTTTCAGCTGAAAACAAGTTATTTTGCCATCATGGACCAGTGAAAAGAGTTGGGAGTCAAGAAACAGGTTTTAAATCTGATTTTTATGTTCATAATCTTATGAAATTATATAAGCCTACTTACCTAAGTCAGTTTTCTCACCTACAAAAGGTGGTTCAATACCATCTGCTCTACATATATAAAGGTCAAGTTACTAAAAAATTGGAATATACATTATTCAAAATAAAGGTGTAGACATATATTTTTTAAATCTGAATTTTAAAGTTTTAAAAATCCCAGGCAATACAGATACTTGTTAGTCTGAAATTTTTCAAACAATTCTTTCTAAATGAAACTAGAGAGAAAACAGAAGCAATTGAGTCTAAAGTAATAGTGTTAATGCTTTAACACTTTTTCTTACTGGAAATCAATTTTCCAATAGCATAACTTCACTCTGCTTTACCCGTGTTAACATCAGTCAATTCCAGTAATTCTATATAAAGACAAGATACTACCCTTGGTATAATTTGAGTACTAAAACAAAATGCTTAAAAATATTTTTGTAGTCAGGTCTTAATTTTAATAAGAGCTTCTAAATTATTAGAAAAGAAAGAAAGTGAAGTCGCTCAGTTGTGTCTGACTCTTTCCAACCCCATGGACTGTAGCCTGCCAGGCTCCTCCACCCACAGTATTTTCTAGGCAAGAATACTGCAGAGGGTTGCCATTTCCTTCTCCAGGGGAATCTTCCCAACCCAGGGATCGAACCCGGGTCTCCTGCATTGCACGCAGACTCTTTACAGTCTGAGCCACCAAATTATCAGAATCTAGCCCCAAAAGTTACCTTCATTGTATGAGATCACCTGATATGAGAGTATTCCATTTTTAACCTTGCTGGTGATATAAAATGAGAAGATGGCAATTATAAATAAAAATTAACAAGTCTTTATGATTATGATTCCATAATCTAGTTCTCTAGTGTGAAGTTCATATAAATAAATCAATATAAAAATGGTATCCCAACTAAAAAACCTTCTGGCTATTTAACATTCTATAGCCAACAATATGCTATGTTAAGCATATGGTTATACTTCTACTGCCACAGACAGTAAAGGAATTTTTTCTGAAATCTGAAACTTCAAAAAATTTTAACGGAGGGACAGCTTTTGAAATCTAGAATTCCTGGAATACTTGTTACTCAAATGACAAGCTAGCAAATCTTCTGCATGATTTCCAGAAAGGAGCTTCTCAATTAATTTAACTTACAGAGACAAATAAAATCTCTAGGCTGTTTTCCTGGTCTTGTTTGGGAGCTGTACCAGGGGACCTAAAGCCTGGACACAACCTTAGGAAGATTGCTCTGTATGCTAAGGTTTACATGTGATACATATAAATATATCTGAAATAAGCTATTTGAAAAGTTGTAGATAACTTTTCTCTGTTTTTTTAAAATAATGAAAAAATATCAGTTAAGTAAAAATAGCTAACATGGAAAATGAATAATTAGAAAGTAGAGATTGCAGAGTAGACACTGAAATTTACTTACCCTGCAGGAGCGATGCAATGAAGGCGGTTGCTACACTGCTAGAGCACAGAAGTATGGAATGATCAAGATAGTATTTTCCCTCTGGAATCCAACCCAATATAATTGCTGCCACAGCTGCTAGGAAGCCAACTACTGTTGCTTGAACCTTAAAAAAATATTTAATAAAACCCAACTGAATTATTCATTGAGAAAACACATTTTTTTATTTGATGATGTCAATAGGCATATAAGGAGTCAAAAGAAAGTATTATATATGGTAACTAAGTTGCCTTACCTTTTGAAGAGGCTACTACATTTTAGTTTTACTATTCCCTAAGCTAGTGGGTTCTCAAAATGTCCTGATCTGGTAGCAGTAGGTATGGAATGGGGTTTAGGAATGTATTTTTAACAAGCATCTTAAGTGACTTTGGTGGTGAAATCCATAGATCATCTAAGAAAATACCAACCTTAAGACTGAAAAGTACCCAATCCACATAGCTTAAGTCTGACTCTTGAGGCAGTATTGGCAGGAGACTGAATTCTATAATCAAATGATAAGGGTTTCATTCCTAGCTATACACTTAATCTGTGGTAAGTTATTCAACAAGCATTAATTTAGGGTCTACTATATACAAGGTGCTATGCCTGGTGTTAGGCTACAGCAGTGGTCAAAACAAATTTATTCCCTGCTCTCATAGAGCTCCTGGTCAATGGGAGAGGCAGACATTAAAAAATAACCTCACAAACAGCTATTAAAAACTTCAGCTCCGAATCTGAAAAATGGTAATATTGAACATGGAAGGGTTATTTTGTATTTAAATGAATTACATGAATATATAAAGTACTTTCCACAGTGAAAGTGGAAAGCACAAAGCAACCCTCAAAAAAAAAAAAAAAAAAAAAGCAACTAAAAAAAGTCACACTGTGAACTCTTAGAATCACATTAGACGAATGCTAGAACCAAAAGAAACCCTAAAGGCACCTCTAGTTCACTTATTCTTTTTGTGTTTGTGTCATGGACTCCTTTGACAATCTGGTGAAAGTTTTATAGATTCTTCTCTTCACGAAAACACCATGCAGTCAAAATTTTGAGCAGAATTTCTGTGTGCTCAGAGACTCTCTGAAGCTAATCCATGTACTGAAATCCAGGGCTCCAGATGAAAAACCCAAGTATTCTGATTTTGTCATAGAGTAAATTAATGGAAAAGCCAGGCTAGCAAGTTCAGATAGTCTGGATTCTAGCCCCAGATCTTTCATTGCAGCAGATTTAGTGCGGAGCTACAAGCATCACTATGCTAGTACCAGTTGTTAAGATACTTCGGCATTCTGATCCTGGTTCAATTCAGTTCAGTTGCTCAGTCATATCCAACTCTTTGTGACCCCATGAACTGCAGCACAGCAGGCCTCCCTGTCCATCTCCAACTCCCAGAGTCCACCCAAACCCATGTCCATTGAGTCGGTGATGCCATCCAACCATCTCATCCTCTGTCGTCCCCTTCTCCTCCTGCCCTCAATCTTTCCCAGCATCAGGGTCTTTTCAAATGAGTCAGTTCTTCCCATCAGGTGGCCAAAGTATTGGAGTTTCAGCTCCAACATCAGTCCTTCCAATGAACACCCAGGACTGATCTGCTTTAGGATGGACTGGCTGGACCTCCTTGCAGTCCAAGGGACTCTCAAGAGTCTTCTCCAACACCACAGTTCAAAAGCATCAATTCTTCAATGCTCAGCTTTCTTTTTAGTCCAACCCTCATATTCATACATGACTACTGGAAAAACCATAGTCTTGACTAGACAGACCTTTGTGGACAAAGAAATGTCTGATCCTGGTTCAGTTCAGTTCAGTTCAGTTGCTCAGTCATGTCCGACTCTTCGCGACCCCATGAATTGCAGCACGCCAGGCCTCCCTGTCCATCACCAACTCCCGGAGTTCACTCAGACTCACGTCCATCGAGTCAGTGATGCCATCCAGCCATCTCATCCTCCGTCGTCCCCTTCTCGTCCTGCCCCCAATCCCTCCCAGCATCAGAGTCTTCTCCAATGAGTCAAGCTTCTCATGAGGTGGCCAAAGTACTGGAGTTTCAGCTTTAGCATCATTCCTTCTAAAGAAATCCCAGGGCTGATCTCCTTCAGAATGGACTGGTTGGATCTCCTTGCAGTCCAAGGGACTCTCAAGACTCTCCAACACCACAGTTCAAAAGCACCAATTCTTCAGTGCTCAGCCTTCTTCACAGTCCAACTCTCACATCCATACATGACCATTGGAAAAACCATAGCCTTGATTAGAGGGACCTTTGTTGACAAAGTAATGTCTCTGCTTTTTAATATGCTATCTAGGTTGGTCATAACTTTCCTTCCAGGGAGTAAGCGTCTTTTAATTTCATGGCTGCAGTCACCATCTGCAGTGATTTTGGAGCCTGTTTTCCCATCTATTTGCCATACAGTGATGGGACCAGATGCCATGATCTTCGTTTTCTGAATGTTGAGCTTTAAGCCAACTTTTTCACTCTCCACTTTCACCTTCATCAAGAGGCTTTTTAGTTTCTCTTCACTTTCTGCCATAAGGGTGGTGTCATCTGCATATCTGAGGTGATTGATATTTCTCCCGGCAATCTTGATTCCAGCTTGTGTTTCTTCCAGTCCAGTGTTTCTCATGATGTACTCTGCATATAAGTTAAATAAGCAGGGTGACAATATGGAGCCTTGACGTACTCCTTTTCCTATTTGGAACCAGTTTGTTGTTCCATGTACAGTTCTAACTGTTGCTTCCTGACCTGCAGTCCTGATCCTGGTTAGTAAATAATATATGTAAAAGCAATAAAATTAATAATTTAAATTCTAATACTGTGACTCCAAGGTTTTTCTTGTAAATAAAATGCAGAGTTTTTGTTTCTTGGAAATGAAATACAGAACTAGGGAGCCTATGGAAGACATTGTAACACACACACAGCTGAGATAAAGAAGTCCTATTGTGTAAACCTGCAAAGGAAAGACCCAATTGTACCCAAGAGAAGAGCAAACTCCAGGTTAAGGAGGAGCTGTGGAGGTTAACAGGAGGCATGGGCCTAAATAGACGTGAACACATGATACATCTATCCTGGCGAGGGAATGACTCTTCAATGAGATTGGGAACTCTAGGGTTCCCCCCCAAAAAATAAATAAATACCTACTTATTTGACAATTTATGGACAGGTTGAGATGGCCACTGTGTACAATTGTGAAGAAATTCTATGATGGTCATCTGCTTGGGATCCCATTTAATAGTCAGAAGAACACGAACGCCAGCTAATGCCAGCATGAGGTGCCTCTGTCCTTCTCATCTCTCCCCACCCATCCCCTCCATAGCCAGCCTCAAGTCAGAGGAGCTCTGCCAGCCCGCCCTACTCCCCCAGCCAGCCGTCTACTCCCTCACAAGCTGGAGCAGATAAAGCTTCAGAGACGGCACCAATGTCACCCCCACCTGACCTTATTTTCTTCTCCCCTCTGCTTTTGTCTACAGGTAACTAGGCTCCAACCAGTTGCTGCCTCACTGGCTTATACCAACTGGGTCCTGATGAGCCCGTGTGGGGTTCCCCGTTTCTCATGCATCCTTGGTGGAGTGAGACCCAGACACAGACTTCAGGCTGTGGCACTATTATGATAGGATCAGTGAAACCCCAGCCATCTCTAGCTCTCATCCTGACCAACAGTTATGGAAAGAGAGGATGGCAGGGGAAGGGCGGAGACTAAGAGTGAAAGGCAAAGTTAAAAGCGGAGATGGGGACTTCCCTGGTGGTCCAGTGGTTAAGAATCCGCCTGCCAATGCAGGGGACAGGGGCTCCATCCCTGGTCTGGGAAGGTCCCACATGCTGACGAGCGACTAAGCCCATGAGTCACGACTACTGACGTCTGCACACCTAGAGCCTGTGCTCTGCAACAAGAGAAGCCACTGCAATGCAAAGCCCGCGTACCGCAACTAGAGAGGAGCCCCTACTTGCTGTAAATAAAGAAAGCCCACACAGCAATGAGGACCCAGCACAGCCATAAATAAATAAAAATCTTTTAAAAAGGATGAGCGCTTCTTAAGAAAATAAAACAAAAGCAGAGGTGGAAAATTATTAGAATAATTTATAGTCTAACTCATATTACTCAGTAAGAGTTTACAGTATTTAAAGAATAAAATAGGATATATTTTCAAATTTTCATTTATTAGTTTATAAGTAGCCTACTGGTTGTTGGATATACTGCTTATTACTCCAGTATAGATTCCTACAGTTTCAAGCTGAAAAGGATCTTGGGTATCCCTAGTGCAACACTATGGAAATGAAGAGGAAAATGAAACATAGAAGAAAGGCTAAATTAACAAACATTATATAGCTGGTGATTGCTAGAGCTGAGACTAGATTTCAAATTTTGTTTCTAAGCCTGTGATCTTAGAAACACAGATACCTTTTAAAAGCCTATATCCCAAAACTGCCTTTCTTTCTTTGTCTTTGAACATAACATGAAATTTCTTTTCTGCAACCACGTTCTCAACATTACGTCTGAGTTGACCTAACATTAAAATTAGTTGAGCCAGACTTCTCCAACGGTCTAGTGGTTAAAACTCTGTACTTCCAATGCAGGGGGCACAGGTTTGATCCCTAGCAGGGGAACTAAGAACCCACATGCTGCACAGCGCAGCCAAATTAAAAAAAAAAAATTTTTTTTAATTAGCGAGCACTTCATAAACTCAGATTTGCTAAAGAGGTGCTGGGAGCTGCAGTCTTGTGTCTTGGGGATAGCAGCAGGTAGTGGGAGAGAAAGAGATATTCCCCTGAGATTAGAAAGACCTGTAGATGATCTATATATAATTGACAATTTAATGTGCTCATTTGTATTAACACTGATAATATTAACAAATTAAGGAAAATTCAGCTTACACATCCTATCATATAAAAATGAGTGAAGTTTAATTAGAAGATTTACTTTTAAAAAGTCAAAGAAAAATAGCATCTAAGCAATGAAGTGCTACATATTTATTTGTACACATATTAACTCAAATTCTGGCTCTATTACATATGGGAGAAAATATTTTTTATATTTACTCTATATTTTGTATGTTATACATTTTCCATATTTAGAAAAATATGATGTTTCTAGAAAAAGAAAACTTTCAGAAGTTATCCATTTATTCTATCATTTGTTCATAAATATATGTGTGTGTATACCCATATACATATCACTTACCTGTTTTAAAGCCAAGTTGCCAATTATTAGGTTCCACTTTTCAATGGGTGAATCCATCTTCCCAATGTTTACCTGTTAAAATGAATATTTTCATGTATCACTGAGTAAGCTATATGTCCTCTATTCTGCTTAAATAGCATATTAAGTATTAAAGCCAAAAACAATCCTTTAGTATATTTGATGAGCTTATACTGCATATTAACTATAGTTCTACATTCACTACAAGTCTTGCATCTCATATTTAGCTTGCCTGAGATGTTTAGAAAAAAAATTTTTTTAACTTAACTACTAGCTCAAAAGAACCAGTGGACTAGTTAGTATTGTCCACCTGCCCTCCGTTATTTTACAACTAACATCAAGCATCATCCTAATATGTTAAATTTTGTCTACTGAGACCCAACATAAATAATTACATAATTTTGAGATGCTAGCATTTAATTCCACATCATAAAACTTATGCACTGACCAAAAAACCAGATGTAAATAAATAATTCATATTACATAATTTATATCTGAGTCATAACTAAGTCAAAATTATCAATAAAAAATTTATATTGTTCACATATGAATGTTGATAATGTATCTCACTATTAAAATGTATATATCTGTTGGCTAAATGGAAGAATATTCTTCAAAAATTAATATTTTATTCACACATTCAACTGCTCTGTAAGCTAAATCATACTTTTCAACAACTTAGGATTCAAAAAACATATATCCAAACCTGATAGTTTTTCTAATGCAGTCATTTGGAAAGCAATAAGCAATCATTACTAAAATTCACTGAGCCAAGTTTCAATTATTCATTATATGGTTGGTTATTGAAGACAGATGAATGGGTAAAGTAACAGATACATAAGGGTAATTATTTATGGGTAGTTAACCATGGACAAACCATAGGTTAGCTCACTGGTTTCAAACCAACAGGTTAAGTGCCACATCAACATTCCCTGTTTCAATCTGGAAAACAGATTCTGTTCTCTAACTTCACTCTTGACTGTTGTCTCACAGTATCAAGCAAATGCACATATTAAGATTTTTCAGTGTTTTAGAATAATTATTCTTGCTCTCTTTACTTGTATTATTTGCTTCCTAAGCCCAGAAGTCTGAATTATTCATAAAACTTGTGTTTGTAGCTCTGAGTCTCTGCTCTAGTGAATAAAGTATAAGTGAAGTGAAAGTGAAGTCGCTCCGTCGTGTCCGACTCTTTGCGACCCCATGGACTGTAGCCCACCAGATTCCTCTGTCCATGGGATTTTCCAGGCAAGAGTACTGGAGTGGGTTGCCATTGCCTTCTCCTTTATAAAGTATAAGCCATGTTTAAAGAGTGGCTTATACTTTAAACACTAAACCTATGTTTAAACACTAAACCTAGCTCAGGTTTAGTGTTTAAGAAACAGGTATAAGGGAAACTCATGTTATTTGTAATAACTTTTAGAAAGATGTCTACAGGCATAGGAATCAATCTAAAATGATTCCATGAAAAAGTACAAGATGTCAAGACTTCAGAACCCCTTGATGATCAATGGAGACACATTCATTACAGTCTAGGAAAACAAAATAAGTAAACAAATAAGAAAAACTGGTTTGAGAAGCTTCATTTGTATTCTTTGCTTCCCCTCAATGGGTCTTACAGATACTAACAAGAGTATTAGAGTGATCAATGTTAACAAAAAACTTGTAAGGAAAGTCTAGCTATTACTTTCTACAAGGTAAATTTTAAAAGGAGTTAAGAAATATTTAGATGGTTATTTAAAATGGGAGAAATAAAATGGATATTTATGTGATGAAAACAAGATTTGATATTATTACACTGTGCTGTGCTGTGCTCAGTCCCTTCAGTCATATATGACTCTTGGTGATCCTATGGATTGTAGCCCACCAGGCTCCTCTGTCCATGGGACTTTTCAGGCCAGAATACTGGAGTGGATGGCCATGCTCTGCTCCAGGGGATCTTCCCAACCCAGGGATCGAACCCACGTCTTCCTGCATCTCCTGCATTGCAGGTAGATTCTTTACTGCTGAGCCACTGGAGAAGCCCCTTATTATACTACCCTCAGGTTAAATGGGCCAAAAGGGACCCCTCCCTCTAATATTAAAAGCCAAACAAGTCTTTTCTATACCCCAGTTTTAAAATATATATATTTAAGGGGCTAGAAAAATTTACCCTGAGATATATAATACTAGCAATTATTTGCGGCAACAGTTAGGCCAAAGAGCGTGACCTCCTTGGCTTAACCCCACTCTGGGGATTCCAGAACTCTTAAGTAGGTAAAATGGACAAGAAACAAAAGAAAAACTTTTAAACTCCTCCTCTAAGATCAAAGATTGTTGACTGGATCCCAGTGAAAACTAAAGTTAAGGGTGGACTTCCCAGGTGGCGATAGTGATATAATCCACTTGCCAATACAATAAGAGACTTGATCCTTGGGATGGGAAGATACTCTGGAGTAGGAAATGGCACCCTACTCCAGTATTCTTCCATACACAGAGGAGCCTGGTGGGCTACAGTCCATGTAGCTGCTAAGACATGACTGAGCAACTGAGCACAGGAAAAGATCAGGAGGTGAGAGTTCTCACACTGGTCAGAATGGCCATCACTAAAAAGTCAACCAATAACAAATGCTGGAGAGGGTGTGGAGAAAAGGGAACCCTCTTACACTGTTGGTAAGAATGTAAGTTGGTACAGTCACTATGGAGAATAGGATGGAGGTACCTCAAAAAACTAAATATGATTACCATATGATCTAGCAATCCCATTCCTGAGCATATATCCAGGAAAAATTATAATTTGAAAAGATACATGCACCATTATGTTTATAGCAGCACTATTTACAATAGCCAAGACAGGAAAACAATCTAAATATATGTCTATTGACAGTTGAATGGATAAAGATCTAACCGAACACTACTTAGCCATGAAAAAGAATGAACTAATGCCATCTGCAGCAACATGGATGCAACTAGAGATTATCCTAAGTGAAGTAAGTCAGACAGAGATAGATAAATACTATAATATCACTTATATGTTGAATCTAAAATATAATAGAAATGAACATATCTACGAAACAGAGACTCATAGACCTAGAAAACAGACTTGCAGTTGCCAAGGGGAAAGGAGTACAGGGTGGGGGATGGATTTGGAGATTGGAACTAATAGGTACAAACTATTACATACAGAATGGATAAACAACGAGAACTATATTCAATATCCTATAATAAGCCATAATGGAAGAGAATATGAATAAACAATGAGAAAAATTATGATTCTATTTATATGAAATTCTAAAAAAGTAACTGAAAGAGCAGAGATTACTTGAGGTCAGAGGGATTACCTGGCAGCTGAATTAACAGCAAAAGTGCATCAGGGTGAGAAAAATGTTCTGTACCTTGTTGATGGTGATAGATACACATTTAATATATTTGTCAAACTCATCAAATTATACAGTTAATATGTACATATATTATTAAATGTAAACTATACTTCAATGAATTTAACTTTTATAAAGATAATTTCATACAACAGCAATTGCTTTTATGCTCTTCAATAACATTTATATTCCCACTACCTGGTTTGGTCAAGTATTAAAACTTTTACCATATGTAGTATACGAATATATCACACATATGTTTAACAAAAAAGATCTTAATGACTCAGATAACCACGATGGTGTGATCACTCACCTAGAGTCAGACATCCTAGAATGTGAAGTCAAGTGGGCATTAGGAAGCATCACTATGAGCAAAGCTACTGGAGGTGATGGAATTCCAGCTGAGTTATTTCAAATCCTAAAAGATGATGCTGTGAAAGTGTTGCACTCAATATACCAGCAAATTTGGAAAACTCAGCAGTGGCCACAGGACTGGAAAAGGTCAGCTTTCATTCCAATCCCAAAGAAAGGCAATGCCAAAGAATGTTCAAACCACACAACTGCACTCATTTCACGTGCTAGCAAAGTAATGCTCAAAATTCTCCAAGCCAGGAGTCAATAGTAGGTGAACCAAGAACTTCCAGATATTCAAGCTGGATTTAGAAAAGGCACAGGAACCAGAGCTCAAATTGCCAACATCTGTTGGATCATGGAAATAGCAAGAGAATTCCAGAAAAATAGCGACTTCTGCCTCATTGACTACACTAAAGCCTTTGACTATGTGGAGCACAAACTGTGGAAAACTGTGGAAAATTCTTAAAGAGACAGGAATACCAGACCATCTCACCTGCCTCCTGAGAAACCTGCATTAAGGTCAAGAAGGAACAATTAGAAATTGACATGAAACAATGGACTGCTTCCAAACTGGGAAAGGAGTATATCAAGGCTGTATATTGTCACCCTGCTTAATTAACTTATATGGAGAATACATTATGCGGAATGCCAGGCTGGATGAAGCACAAGCTGGAACCAAGATTGCTGGGAGAAATATCAATAACTTCAGATATGCTGAAGACCCCATACTAATGGCAGAAAGCAAAGAGGAACTAAAGAGCCTCTTGATGAAGGTGAAAGAGGAGAGTGAAAAAGCTGGTTTGAAACTCAACATTCCAAAAAACAAAGATCATGGCATCTGGTCTCATCATCCCATGGCAAATAGATGGGGAAACAATGAAAACAGTGACAGATTTTATTTCTTGGGCTCCAAAATCACTGCAGATGGTGACTGCAGCCATGAAATTAAAAGACGCTTGCTCCTTGGAAGAAAAGCTATGACAAACCTAGACAGCATATTAAAAAGCAGGGATATTACTTTGCCAAGAAAGGTCTGTCTAGTCAAAGCTATGGTTTTCCCAGTAGTCATGTATGGATGTGAGTTGCATCACAAAGAAGGCTGAGCACCAAAGAATTGATGCTTCTGAACTGTGGTGTTAGAGAAGACTCTTGAGAATCCTGTGGACTGTAAGATCAAACCAGTCAATCCTAAAGGAAATCAACTTTGAATATTCATTGGAAGGACTGATGCTGAAGCTGAAACTCCAATACTTTGGCCACCTGATGCAAAGAACTGACTCACTGGAAAAGACCCTGATGCTGGGAAAGATTGAAGGCGGGAGAGAAGGGGATGACAGAGGACGAGATGGATGGATGGCCTCATCGACTTAAGGGACATGAGTTTGAGCAAGCTCTGGGAGATGGTGAAGGACAGGGAAGCCTGGCATGCTTCAGTTCACGGGGTCGCAAAGAGTCAGACATGACTGAGCAACTGAACAACAATGACAACAACAATGTTCAACATCATTATACAGTCAGATATCCAAGACTCAATTTATGATGTCTTCAACCTTTTCCTCTTATTTTTTCCGACTGAATAATTTCTACTGATTTATCTTCAAGTTCATGAATTCTTTCTTCTGCTCTCACCAATCTGATACATTCACTCATTAAGACACATTTGTTTAATTCTTTGAACATTTTTTCCTTTACTTCTTTGAACACATTTATATTAGCTGCTTTGGAAGATTTTGTTAAACTCGACATCTGGGCCCACTTTGAGTCACTTCCTGTTGACTGAATATGAATCACACTTTTGGGTTTGGTTTCTTTCCACTAGTGATTTCAGTCAAAAACTAGACATTATAATAATGTGTTATAATAACTCTGGATAATGTTATGTTCTGCTGAGGGTAACTGGATTTTCCTTCTAATAGGCAGTTAATTGGTCTAGACTCAAACTGCAAACCACTGTCTCTCCCACAAGGTGCAGCAGTTCATATCTCTGCTTGGTTCTTCCAGCTACCAAATACTGCTTTTCAGCTCAGCTTTTGGGGAGGATCTCTCCTCACCTATGTAGTTTAATGGTCAGCCAAAGATTTGGACAGAATTAATGCTCAGATTTTGGGGCTTATCCTCTTTGCAGTTCTCTTGCTGCTGGGATTTCCCCATAAATTTCTACCTGCTCTGTCAGCTTCAAGCTCTGTTATCTGATAATTCATGCCACCAAAACTTCAATTTTCTGCCACTATGGGTATGCATAATAACAGAAGGCACTTAGTCAAAAAACGCAAAAACTCAAATTGTAGCCAGTGTATTTGTCTTTCAAGTATAGGATGCTTCACATTTTTGCCTACTTTTGTTCTTTTTTTTCTTTTGCCAGACTCCTTGAACTTTGTCACCTCAAGTTGGGAAGACTATGGGTTTTCTACCACATGAGATTGGGGAATTCCATTAAGAAAAAGAAGCCACAAATTTTGCCATTCTTACCCACTGCAGTTATGGTCTCTTAAGGGAGATACCAAGGGAACATTGCATGCAAAGATGGGCTCAATAAATGACAGAAATGGTAGGGACCTAACAGAAGCAGAAGATACTAAGAAGAGGTGGCAAGAATACACAGAAGAAAGAACTGTACAAAAAAGATCTTCATGACCCAGATAATCACAAAGGTGTGATCACTCACACTTACCTAGAGCCAGACATCCTGGAATGTGAAGTCAAGTGGGCCTTAGGAAGCATCACTACGAACAAAGCTAGTGGAGGTGATGAAATTCCAGTTGAGCTATTTCAAATTTTAAAAGATGATACTGTGAAAGTGCTGCACTCAATATGTCAGCAAATTTGGAAAACTCAGCACTGGCCACAGGACTGGAAAAGGTCAATTTTCATTCCAATCCCAAAGAAAGGTAATGCCAAAGAATGCTCGACAACCGCACAATTGCACTTATCTCACATGCTAGTAAAGAAATGCTCAAATTTCTCCAAGCCAGGCTTCAGCAATACGTGAACCATGAACTTCCAGATGTTCAAGCTAGTTTTAGAAAAGGCAGAGGAATCAGAGATCAAATTGCCAACATCCACTGGATCATTGAAAGAGCAAGAGAGTTCCAGAAAAACATCTATTTCTGCTTTATTGACTATGCCAAAGCCTTTGACTGTGTGGATCACAATAAACTGTGGGAAATTCTAAAAGAGATCAGAATACCAGAGCACCCGACCTGCCTCTTGAGAAACATGTATGCAGGTCAGGAAGCAACAGTTAGAACTGGATATGGAACAACAGATTGGTTCCAAATAGGAAAAGGAGTACATCAAGGCTGCATATTGTCACCCTGATTATTTAACTTATATGCAGAGTACATCATGAGAAGCTGTGGGCTGGAGGAAGCACAAGCTAGAATCAAAATTGTGGGGAGAAATATCAATAACCTCAGATATGCAGATGACACCATTCTTATGGCAGAAAGTGAAGAAGAACTAAAGAGCTTCTTAATGAAAGTGAAAGAAGAGAGTGAAAAAGTCGGCTTAAAGCTCAACATTTAGAAAACGAAGATCATGGCATCCGGTCCCATCACTTCATGGCAAATAGATGGGGAAACAGCGGAACGGTGGCTGACTTTATTATTATGGGCTCCAAAATCACTGCAGATGGTGATTGCAGCCATGAAATTAAAAGACGGTTGCTCCTTGGAAGGAAAGTTATGACCAACCTAGACAGCATATTAAAAAGCAGAGACATTACTTTGCTAACAAAGGTCCTTCTAGTCGAGGCTATGGTTTTTCCAGTGGTCATGTATGGATGTGAGAGTTGGACTATAAAGAAAGCTGAGCGCCAAAGAATTGATGCTTTTGAACTGTGGTGTTGGAGAAGACTCTTGAGAGTCCCTTGGACTGCAAGGAGATCCAGCCAGTCCATCCTAAAGGAGATTAGTCCTGGGTGTTCATTGGAGGGACTGATATTGAAGCTGAAACTCCGATACTTTGGCCACCTGATGCAGAGAGCTGACTCATTTGAAAAGACCCTGATGCTGGGATAGATTGAGGGCAGGAGGAGAAGAGGACGACAGAGGATAAGATCGTTGGATGGCATCACCGACACAATGGACATGGGTTTGGGTGGACTCCGGGAGTTGGTGTTGGACAGGGAGGCCTGGCGTGCTGTGGTTCATGAGGTTGCAAAGAGTTGGACACGACTGAGCAACTGAACTGAAGGGTAAACTCTAGTTTCTAGTTGGTTTTGTAGGCTTTCAATAATCTACAAATAATCTATTATCCTGATTTTATAACTGTTATTCTCTGAGAAGGTTCACAACTGAATTGGGAACACTATTACAATGTTACATGCTTGAAATATTTAATAATAAAACTTAATATGCTAAAATACACACACACCCTAATATCTTTCTGAATTGTCAGGGGTGAAGCATATGCTTATAATCCTGATTGTGATGATGGTTTCACAGGTACATACTATGTATTGAAACTCATCAAACTGAAGACTGAATTTGTCTGGTTTCTTGTAGATTGATTATACCTCAAAAAAGCTATAAAGAAGAGGAGAGAGCTTAAAAATCTAGTTGATTAAAACAGTTCTTGATTAAACTTAAGCAGTTCCACTCCACAAAATTATGACTATGGGTTAGTAGTTATAACTTAAGAAATATATCTTAAAATTAAGATTAATAATAGGAATTTGCACTCTTAATTGTATCTAACAGTGAGGGTAAGACAATAACATAAAATTTAGAATTATGCCAAATTTAGGAAAAAATACTGAGACTGTAACAGTACCTACATTATGTCAGAGTTATTAATGTCATTATTGGGGACTTTCTTTTTTTAATTTAGAAGTTTTACAGTTTGAATGGAAAGTCTAATGTAAAATTATTATGGAAAGAGGTTTTTTCCAACTTTATATGCCTCCACTGGAATGTAAGCTCAAAGAAGGCAGGAACATTTTCCAGTTTGTTTATTACAGATTCCCTAGCACACGGACCACCATTTGGCATATAGAAAAGGCTCAAAAATATTTTTTCAATTAATGAATTTAAAAGGTAGAATTTTTCAACATAACTTCAGAGAACCAAGGTTTGAGGCAACAAAAATAGCAATTTGCTCCCAGAAAATAGTTTTAAAAGCTTAAAAAAAAAATCCTACTATCATTGCTGCTGCTAAGTCGCTTCAGTCATGTCCGACTCTGTGCAACCCCAGAGAGAGCAGCCCCGTCCCTGGGATTCTCCAGGCAAAAACACTGGAGTGGGTTGCCATTGCCTCCTCCAATGCATGAAAGTGAAAAGTAAAAGTGAAGTCGCTCAGTCGTGTCCAACTCCTAGCGACCCCATGGACTGCAGCCTACCAGGGTCCTCCGTCCATAGGATTTGCCAGGCAAGAGTACTGGAGTGGGTTGCCATTGCTTTCTCCGCCTACTATCATTAGGACAGTGAATATCATTCCTGACTCTTTAGCATTCAGAAGCAGAAAATTTTAGACCTCAGATAACAGAACTTAAACTCAGCAATTTATAGAACCACTGTATTTGGTTTATTTTTCAATTATAGACTACTGCTATATATTTATAAGAATATCTACTCTAACATATATCTACTGTTGAAAAGATAAAAATCTAGGAAAAAATTTTCAAGTTAATCATTATACCTTTAGAGATAAATTTTGACTAAAGTAAGGAGGGTGAGATAAAGTCAATTTGGATTCACTGTTATGAAATCTCCCTTGTTGAAACAGGAAATCTATTTTATTGGAATATCTTTTTTATCTGTGAACATTGAATCTTTAGCTTTATAAAACAACAAATTTTATATACAACTGACCTTTGACAGATGGGGTGAGCAGGCTATATCTGATATCTCGTGTTTTAAATTCTCTATCTTTATAGGCCTTTCTTAAAATCCTATAAGTTCATTTAACCTATTTCTATTGCAGACAATCATAAAAATGAGAAAAGACTACTTCATGGAGCAAAAGATTAAAGTAATCATAGACTAGCCTTCTACAGCTATAATGATTTTTACTCCTACTTTCACAAATGAAAATAAATAGATCATCGAAAAATTAGAAAATGTATAGAAGAATTATATTTTGACCATAGATGGAAGAGGTGACTTTCAAATAGTGCTTGTTTAAAGTTAAAAAAAATTACATTCGTCCAACCTTCTTCCTGGAACCAGGGAGTACAGTCAGCAGTCTGCTACAGCATCCCAATTATAAACAGGCAACCAAATTAAGGTGGTGGCAGGTCGGGCATAAGAGAAAATGATGAGGATTTCATAGGTGGAACTGACAGACTAGTCAATAACTAGATAGAGGGAGGGTAAGTGATTGTAACGAAAATAAACTGACAAGGCAGACAGAAAGCTGTCTTACTTGTTAGGTAAGAGAAGACGAGTTTAGCTTTGAAACTACACTGCAGTGAGTGGTGCAGATAGTTGAAAATTTCAGCCTGGGAGTCAGCAGAGACTGGAGATGCAAATCTGAGAATCAGGATGTGTTAGCGGTGGTGGACTACAATTATTGATGGAGAACATGGAAGACAAGGCACTGAAACTTCAAGAAAATCTCACATGCAGAGAATGAGCAAAGAAGAAGTAAGAAGCGGTGAAAGAGGTGAGAGGGTAGCACAGTGTGGGGTCTCAAAATCAAGAGTAATAAAAATTTCAGGTAGGCTGTTTCAGAACAGTCGGTGAAGAGTCTCTAGAAGGTGAGGCTTTGGGGGTTTTGTTGTTAAGAAGTGATTAACTTAGAATTGCTTTAACAGCAAATAGGGCTTCCCTGGTGACTCAGATGGTAAAACAATCCGCCTGCAATGCAGGAGACCCAGGTTCGATCCCTGGGTTGGGAAGATCCCCTGGAGAAGACCATGGCAACCCACTCCAGTATTCTTGCCTGAAGAATTCCATGGACAGAGGAGCCTGGTGGGCTATAGTCCATGGGGTCACAAAGAGTCAGACACAACTGAGGAACTAACACACACACACAGAGCTTTGGAGCTGGACTACAAGTTGATAAAGATTCTCCAGTACTCTACCAGAATGGCAGTATTCTACCTAGAAAACCTGAAGTCAGATTCTCTAAGCAATTAAAATATCACAAGCTAGATGAATATCTTCTAGTTATGTCAGCCATGTCATCTAAGCTTGATGCCACAAGTGACTACTTTTCCCTCTTCTAACTTGGCTATTCTTAACCCTCTCAAATTTAGAGAATATTTCAACTCTTTAATTTAGTTAATCCATCAGCCAATTCTGTCAACTCCCCCTAGAAAATGAGTTTTGGACTCCAACTATGTCTCACTACATCCTCTGCTTGCACCCACCCTGATCCAAGCCAACCTCATTTCTAGTCTGCAGTACTATTGCAATGGACTCTCAACTTGTCTCCCTGCTTTAATTCTTGGCTTCCTACTGCTCTGTTGCAACACAACAGTCAAAATAATCTCTTAAAAATACCTGTCAGATCACACCACTCAACTGCTTAAAATCTTCCAAAGGCTTCCCATTCACACAATAGCCAAAGTCCCCACAGTGACCCACCAGGTGATCTCGCATCCTGTGATTTCCCCCTTCTCTCACTTGGTCCCAACCCTATCGGCCTCCACGCCACTCATTTAACAGGGTGGTTCTCAAACTCCGATGTGTATCACAATCATCTGGAAAGACTGTTCAAATACAGATGGTAAGCCACACCCCAGAATTTCTGACTCAGTAGCTTTGGAGTGGGGCTGAGAACTTGCTATTCTAACAAGATGCTAACACTAATGTTCTGAAGACCGCATTTTGAGAACTACTGATCCAACAGTGGCCCTGCCTCGGGCCCTGGGACATGTCATCTTACCTCTAATAGCCTCAAAAAATAAAACTAAACAAATTAGTAGATGGAAAAGTAGTAATTCATGACATCAAACTTTAATAACATGGTTTATTCATCTCTTTATGCTATTTTAATTGCTTAGAGAACTGAATAATTTCTTTAGTTTATGACTCAGATATCTTATAATCAGTGACACAATTCTTGACCTATGGAAGACAGCAACTCCACCCCAATCTTTCCAATGAAAGGCCCAGCTAAATGACCCTGCAGTAACGACCTTGTGCTGAGCTTCTATCAGCTTTGGAGTTCTCCTGTCTTAAATATGAACAGAAAAATAAATATAACTAGACATATGATAAAACGTTCTAATATAAAATATAGTCACAACAAATAAAGTTCAAATAAAAAGACGAAATTCAGCTTTAATGGTAATGGGTGTATGTGTGCTAAGTCGCTTCACTTAGTCGTGTCCGACTCTTCGTGACACCATGGGCTGCAGCCTGCCAGGCTCCTCTGTCCATGGGACTCTCCAGGCAAGAATACTGGAGTGGGTTGCCATGCCCTCCTTCAGGGGATCTTCCTCACCCAGGCATCAAACCCACGTCTCTTATGTCTCGTACATTGGCAGGTGGGTTCTTTACCACTAGCACCACCTGGGAAGCCCCTTAATGGTAATACATGATCAAATTAAACAATTTAACTTGCAGCATATTCTTTTTTAATCAGATTCCCTACAGCATGGCCTATTTTAAAGTGGATTGGTATGTTTAATCTATTATTTGAATCTAAACAAATGCTGGGTAATGCTCAATAATGTCACTTTTAGAAACATATTTTTTGTGGTAAGTTAGTCAAAATTTCAATTTTCCTGGCAAACTTATCAAGCTGCTTAAATGTTTGTATGCCTAACTATATTCATCAGAACGAAGTTCATTTTCTAGCAAAATGAAAGTAAAACCATCTTTTAACTCTCATTCTAATAACTTTCTTTTCCCTTAAATGTTGACACTCTTGTTTTTCAAGAACTCTTCTTTATTCACATCTCCTGCCAAAAACCCTTTTGGAATGAGTTCTATCTAGGTAACCTACCAGCTCTTAAGACAGTTACAAGTGTGGATCACTGGGAAAAGATGGAAGATTAAACACATGTAATTTCACTAACTTGGAAAACTACATAACTAGTAAAACTACATAAACATACTGTTGTTTTTTAAGACAAAAGTTCAAGATATAGTAGCTTTTAAACACATGCCACACATTCCAGTTGGATGCCAAATGTTAAAAAACAATATTCAGCTGACAGCAATGTCACCATTACACGATGAACTTCTGGAATATTAGAACAAATGTGAAATTTAATGAAATTTTAAAAATCTTATTGCTGCTGTTGTTGTTTAGTCACTCAGCTGTGTCCTACTCTTTTGCACCCCATGGACTGTAGCCCATCAGACTCCTCTGTCCATGGGATTTCCAGGCAAGAATACTGGAGTGGGTTGCCATTTCCTTCTCCAGAGGATCTTCCCAGCCCAGAGACTGAACCTGTGTCTCTTACACTGCAGGCAGATTCTTTACCACTGAGCCACCAACTGGGGAGCCCAAAAATCTTATTTTATTTCTAAATTTTTTAGAAATAATTTCTTAGCACTGAGGGCTGCTAGACTGATCTTGTGGCCATTATACTTCATAGCTGTAATACTATGCAGATGCCCACTTTCAAATGAAGTCATTAGAGAATCAACATTTGTTTTTGGCTAGTTTTGCCAGTCTAGATACTGCTGAGAATGATGGTGTTATCAAATTATTAGGCTTTCTCTCCTAAACAGGAAAAGAAATATAATTGATAAAGGACTTCTATACTCTTTAATTTCCAGGTTTGATGTTTTGGTTAATAGTAATGATGCATTTTCATTGAAATAATTCATAAACTGAAATTTTGTATATTGCTTCATGATGATGCTTTCTAAATATTTTCAGAGTCAAAGGAATGTTGCCTTAACACATTTTTAAATTTTAATATTTTACACATACTTACTGCTTCACATGATCACTTGAGAAAAATCTGCGTTTAAATTTTGGATCTTTTCAAAGTGTAACAATGGAGTGATGTGTCTGGCTTCCAAGACATCAAAAAAGTAATGAAATTTCATTGGTATCTCAGCTTTTATTGAATTCATGACACTTTTAGTCCCTTCTCAAGAGTAGGACAGTAGGATAGAGATCATGTAAGAATAATTTGTATACTCAAGGTGCATCCATTTGGGTACTTAAGATGTTTCCAATAAAAGAACTGCTTTTCTGTAAGCAATCACTGATTATTAGTAAGTCCTGAGACTGTTGCCTTCAGTGTGTACTAGTAAGGCTATTTTATCCAAGCAATCCTTCTTAATATATAACTTTCCCCCCTTGTTTTTATATCTTACTAAAGTATATCACAAGGCAGCTTTGAAATCCCTTCTATGTCATGTAATTTTCCTTAGGCCAGAAGTTTTGAATCTGTAAGAGGGACTCCAGCTTTGAGAACCATAGCTTAGAAGGCCCCACTTTGGTCCTCCATTAGCCGTGCCCCTTTCAACAGGGTGAAGAGTGCATGGGACCCAAGCAGTGTGCCCACTCAACACTTGTGCCTCATCCCCTTCTAAGCCACACTTCAGATACCTAGGACCATAGAAGTCCATGACCAAACGGCCTTGAGTCCAATTCCAGGGCCTCTTCCTGAAGCCAATCCTCCTGAAGACAGGCCATGCCACCTCTGGTGCATGCCCAAACCCAGGAGTGCTCAGAGGCTGGCTGGCTGTTGAGGGTGTAGATGGATGTGAGGTCTGAGGGATGTGTGAGGTCTCCCACAGTGCAGACCATAGAGCCAAGGGTGGGGAATGAAGTGGGGCAGGGCTCAGACCAGGAACTGGCTCCTTCCACAACACTGTGTTCCAAAGCAGAACCCAAGGAGTCCAAGAAGTATAAATTTGATGTTGGACTTTCAGATTGTCAGAGGAAACATTTGCAAAGGTGGAAAGATGGAGATTTTTTTTAATGTGTAAGCTTGTTGTATAATTTTAAACTAAGTACACATATGGCTACATGGGCCTCTGTTTTTATTCCTGCCCCAGGCTCAACTGTGAAAGTGAATCTGTACAGAATGCCTTTAAACATCTGATACTATTACACTGACATCATTATACTGATCAGATACAATAGTAAACTGGAATGGTCTTTTCCCAGATTTTGATATGCCTGACTCACTTTTATCATTCAGGTTCCTTGGTAGCTCAGCTGGTAAAGAATCCGCCTGCAATGCAGGAGACCCCGGTTCGATTCCTGGGTTGGGAAGATCCCTGGAGAAGGGATTGACTACCCACTCCAGTATTCTTGGGCTTCCCTGGTGGCTCAACTGGTAAAGAATCCACCCACAATGTATGAGACCTGCATTTGATCCCTGGGGTGGGAAGATCCCCTGGAGAAGGGAAAGGCTACCACTTCAGTATTCTGGCCTGGAGAATTCCATCGACTATATAGTCCATTGGGTCGCAAAGAGTCAGACATGACTGAGCGACTTTCACTTTCCATTTTCCAGCTTATACACCACCTGAGAGAATTTGTCCCTAACCACCTAATATAAAACAGCTCTTGTGAATCATGCTTCATCACATTACCCTGTTTTATGTTCTTTAATGCCTCTACCAATATCTGAAATTATTTATGTAAATTCTACCATAGCAGAGACCATGCCTGCCTTGTTATTCATCTGCAAACTCGTGGATTCTTATCTAGTGCTATGAGTTATAATTTGGAAATATCATTATTTATTTTGTTGCTCGAATTGTCCCAGATCTGGTTTGTATGTTACCCTTTCATCATCACCTATCATTCTTTGTTTGTTTCTTCTAGCATTTCTTTACTTTATGGCACAAGATGTTCCAGGGTCATTTTGAACTTTTATGTTCAAATCTAAGGAACTCCAGCTTCTATTATTCTCCAGTTCTTTTACTACTCAATAATGTAAAATTAAAGACTAGACTAAAGTGAATTTACAAAATAATTCTATGTGGTTTGGTTCCAACTGATACCTCTGTATATTAACTCCAACTAACTACAGAGATAACCAAATATATATATTTGTGGTTACAAATATAACCACACGGTTATATTTACAAATAATATTTTTTTAATATAAAAAGTTAAGTTTTAAAACATACATACCCCAGATATAGTATAGTGGTACTAAGACCAAGACCATAGGAGAGCATTTTTACAATGTAGAGGAGGAGATTATTCAGTTCAGTTAAGTTCAGTTGCTCAGTCGTGTCCGACTCTTTGCGACCCCATGAATGGCAGCACGCCAGGCCTCCCTGTCCATCACCAACTCCCAGAGTCTACCCAAACTCATGTCCATCGAGTTGGTGATGCCATCCAACCATCTCATCCTCTGTTGTCCCTTCTCCTCCTGCCCTCAATCTTTGCCAGCATCAGGGTCTTTTCAAATGAGTCAGCTCTTCCCATCAGGTGGCCAAAGTATTGGAGTTTCAGCTTCAACATCAGTCCTTCCAATGAACACCCAGGACTGATCTGCTTTAGGATGGACTGGTTGGATCTCCTTGCAGTCCAAGGGACTCTCAAGAGTCTTCTCCAACACAACAGTTCAAAAGCATCAATTCTTTGGCGCTCAGCTTTCTTTTTAGTCCAACTCTCACATCCATACATGACTACTGGAAAAACCATAGCCTTGACTAGACGCCAGTACTCTGGCCACCTCATGCAAAGAGTTGACTCACTGGAAAAGATTCTGATGCTGGGAGGGATTGGGGGCAAGAGGAGAAGGGGGCGACAGAGGATGAGATGGCTGGATGGCATCACTGACTCGATGGACGTGAGTCTCAGTGAACTCCGGGAGTTGGTGATGGACAGGGAGGCCTGGTGTGCTGCAATTCATGGGGTCACAAAGAGTTGGACATGACTGAGCGACTGATCTGATCTGATCTGACTAGATGGACCTTTGTTGGCAAAGTAATGTCTCTGCTTTTTAATATGCTGTCTAGGTTAGTCATAACTTTCCTTCCAAGTAGTAAGCATCTTTTAATTTCATGGCTGCAATCATCATCTGCAGTGATTTTTGGAGCCCATAAAAATAAAGTCAGCCACTGTTTCCACTGTTTCCCCATCTATTTGCCATGAAGTGATGGGACCAGATGCCATGATCTTAGTTTTCTGAATGTTGAACTTTAAGCCAACTTTTTCACTCTCCTCTTTCACTTTCATCAAGAGGCTCTTTGGTTCTTCTTCACTTTCTGCCATAAGGGTGGTGTCATCTGCATATCTGAGGTTATTGATAATTCTCCCAGCAATCTTGATTCCAGCTTGTGTTTCTTCCAGCCCAGAGTGTCTCATGATGTACTCTGCATATAAGTTAAATAAGCAGGGTGACAATATGCAGCCTTGACATACTCCTTTTCCTATTTGGAACCAGTCTGTTGTTCCATGTCCAGTTCTAACTGTTGCTTCCTGACCTGAATACAGGTTTCTCAATAGGCAGGTCAGGTGGTCTGGTATTCTGATCTCTTTTAGAATTTCCCACAGTTTATTGTGATCCACACAGTCAAAGGCTTTGGCATAGTCAATAAAGCTGAAATAGATGTTTTTCTGGTGTGCTGAGAAGAGCTACCCCAGGCCCGAGGCCAGGGGCGGCGGCTGAGAGGAGCTACCCCAGGCCTGAGGTAAGGAGCAGCAGCTGAGCTTTGCTGGAGCAGCCGTTAAGAGATACCCCACATCCAAGGTAAGAGAAACCCAAGTAAGATGGTAGGCACTGAGAGAGGGCATCAGAGGGCAGACACACTGAAACCACAATCACAGACAACAGGACAATCTGATCACACGGACCACAGTCTTGTGTAACTCAATGAAACTAAGCCATGCCATGTGGAGCCACCCAAGACAGACGGGTCATGGTGGAGAGGTCTGACAAAATGTGGTCCACTGGAAAAGGAGATTATTAGGGTTTTGCTATTGTGTTTATTTACTGGTTTTATAAACTCAGACACAGTTATTCTGTACAAGTAAAAGGAAAAGTTCTGGAATATGACTTATTTCACCACATACTACCTCTGTGTCTTCAGGAAAGTTACTCAATTGTTCAAAGCCTCAGTTCCTCCTCTGTAAAACAGGAAGAGTGTTTATCTCATAGGGTTTGTTATAAGACATCCTAAAGCAGTTAGCACACTGCTGGCACATTATGCGCACGTGTTAAGTCCCTTTAGTCATGCCGACTCTTTCCAACTCTATAAGCCTGCCAGGCTCCTCAGTCCGTGGGAGTCTCTAGGCATGAATACTGGACTGGGTTGCCACTTTCTTCTCCAGGGGATCTTTCCGACCCAGGGATCGAACTCATATCTCCTGTCTCCTGCACTGTCAGGTGGGTTCTTTATCACTAGTGCCACCTGGGAAGCCCGGCACATTATGAGAACTCACTAATACCCAGCACTTCATTATTGCCTGGACGGAGTATGGCTATATGACCTTTATATATAAGCAAACGGCTTATAAGTTTCCATTGGGTATATGTAGCAGTTCTTGAAAAAGCAAATAATAATGTTAATAAAACATTACTTAATGCATTTCCTTTCCAAGCATCTGTTTCACTCAAGAAAACTTAGGGATCTCACAGCTGCCTGGAGAAAAATGAGGAGAGGGGAGAAGGAGGAAAAGGGGGCTTCTAGCTAAACACAGTTGTTCAGCTTCCACATCTTCATTACCCTTAGATACACAAATGTTTTTTCCTAGTTCACAGACAGATTCATAGGCTGCATCTTCTTCAAAGGAAAAAACAAACCTCATATACTAACAGCACTGCAATCAGTAATGACAGCTTAGTTAATTTGGGGCTAACATTCAATGTGGTGCTGGAAAAGACTCTTGAGAGTCCCTTGGACTGCATGGAGATCAAACCAGTCAATCCTAAAGGAAATCAACCCTGAATATTCACTGGAAGGACTGATGCTGAAGCTGAAGCTCCAATACTTTGGCCACCTGATGCAAAGAGCCAACTCATTAGAAAAGACCCTGATGCTAGGGAAAGACTGAAGGCAAAGGAGAAGAGGGTGGCAGAGGATGAGATGGTTAGACAGCATCACCAACTCAATGGACACGTATTTTAGCAAACTCCATGATACAGGGGAGGACAGAAGAGCCCGGGGTGCTACAGTCTACAGGGTCACAAAGAGTTGGACATGACTTAGCAACTGAACAACAACAGTAACGTTCAATGGGCTGATGGTTCACTGAAGTGAGCCTCACTAGCTACATGGATTAATGATAATTTGGTTCCACGATGGTGGAACCCCCAAAGAATATTATAGTGAGAAAACAAAATCCTTTTTGTCTACTAAAAAAAAAAACTCAGAACCCTGCTAGTGGCAGTATTTTTAAAAGTGTTTAATGTTTCTGGATGACTGTTTTCTAGTATGTGGCTAAAGCCATAAGAGTATGCTTTTTTCCTCCCCTGAACAATAATTTCATCTTAGAATTTGCCCAAAAGAAATTAGAGTATATAACTGTATATACAAGAATAGTCATAACAGTAAACATTAAAAAGAACCTACATATTCAATAACAGATTAAATCCCAGTAGAGCTATACAACAGAAAAACACACAGCCAATAAAAATGGCATAGGTCCACATTTCTTGATATGGAAAGATGATCATGATGTCTCTTCAAATGGATATCAAAGATTATAAATGAGAATATGTATGATTCCAGTTTTTTTTTTTTAAGAATATAGTGTGTGTGTGTGTGTGTATCACATTATGCCAAACCTATGTGTAAGTAGAGTTATCCAAGTATAGAAGGATCTATAACAAAATAGTAATAGAGATTGTGTCTAGGTAAAGAATTGAGGGTAGTTTTAAATTTTCTTCTTTATACGTTTTCCCTTTCCTTCAGTTTTTACAATAAGCATGTATTACTTTTACAATCACAGAAAATCTAAATGCCAATCAACCAACCATCAAACCATAAAGAATCTCAGTGTCTGACTTGCCCATGTCTTAAGCACTGATGATGACTGCCAGAATCCCCTGAAGTGAAAGGAGGCAAGAATGTTACTTCTTCTCAGGGTAAAGGAGGGTCTGTAATTCCCAAATCAGACAGCCCAGGGAACTTTCAGGACATGATAACAGGCATAACTACTTAGCATAGCCCTGAGGTTCAGAAACTTATCAGTAGAGAGAGGAGAAAATTTTTTTTCCTCATAAAAGTTCTCCTCAATAGAGAGGAACAGCATATGTGATATATATACACACAAAGAGACACAGACACACACACACACATATATATCCGTGTGTGTGTGCACATGTGTAGAAAATATACATACTTAGAGGTAGGAATGAACTTACTGCAGTGGATAATCTGGATGCCAGTGTCATTTCCAAGTTTCCTTTGAGACCAAGAAGTGCAGGAACTAAAATGAAAACTTCTGTTACTTTTTTGAACACCTCCCAGTGCTGTAAGGAAAAAAAAAATAATTTTCAACACGCTTTAAAAACACTTTAGAATAAAGATTTCCAAAATTTTCAGCTTTTTTCCCCCAATGTTGCATCTACGTTTTAAGTAACTACATAGGTCATTTAATCATTGAACATTCAGCTTAACCCATTCCCATAGATAGGGGAAAAGTGGAAACAGTAACAGATTTTGCTTTCTTGGGTTCCAAAATCACTACAAATGGTGACTGCAGCCATGAAATAAAAAGATGCTTGCTCCTTGGAAGAAAAGCTATGACAAACCTAGATGGCATATTAAAAAGCAGATATTACTTTGCTGACAAAAGGTCTGTATAGTCAAAACTATGGTTTTTCCAGTAGTTATGTATGGATGTGAGAGTTGGATCATAAAGAGGGCTGAGTGCCAAAGAACTGATGCTTTCAAACTGTGGTACTAGAGAAGACTCTTGAGAGTCCCTTGGACTGCAAGGAGATCCAGCCAGTCAATCCTGAGGGAAGTCAATCCTGAATATTCACTGGAAGGACTGATGCTAAAGCTGACGCTACAATAGTTTGGCCACCTGATGCAAAGAGCAGACTCACTGGAAAAGACCCTGATGCTGGGAAAGATTGAGGGCAAGAAAAGAAGAGGGCGATAGAGGACGAGATGGCTGGATGGCATCATAGACTCAGGACATGAGTTTGAGCAAACACCAGGATGTAGGGAAGGACAGGGAAGCTTGGCATGCTGCAGTCCGTGGGGTTGCAAACAGTTAAACACGACTTAGCGACTGAACAACTTCCAGAGTTCTGAAGCCTTGAGTTACTTTAGAAGACTCAGTTACAGTTGGGAATAATAGTTGATAAAGTCATTGTATCTCATAGTATATCTAGCTTGTTACACAATCTTTTTTTTTTGGCTGCCCTACGTCTTCGTTGTGGCACACAGACTTTCTCTAACTCTGGTATATGAGCTTAATTGCCCAGCATCACGTGGGATGTTAGTTCCTGCATCAGGGATTGAATTCCACATTTCTGTAAAGCAGATTCTTAACCATTGGACCACCAAGTTAAGTCCAACTCTGTTACTCTTAAAGTCTACTTTATCTCTTAATGATGCCAAGTCAGTGTAACTAGTGATTAGGAGCACAGATTCAAGAACCAGATAAACTGTATTTGAATCTTGGTTCCAATACTGATTATAACCAACCTACAGAAAAATTACAGTCATATTATTAGCTAGCTTCACAAATGAAGAAATAGAGATTCATATAAAGTGATTTTCCCAAGACCAAAAGATGGGACCTAAAATTGACCCCAGAAGTTCTGAGTTGTCCCGCATTCTGCTCCCCACTTTAGGATGTGAGGCAAGAGGCTGTAAAGCACAGGATCATAAAGAGCACGGAACTGGAAATCAAGGCATGGATCTGTCACAAACTGGCTGTCTGATCTTTGATGAGTTATGTACTTTTCTGATTTCAACTTCTTCAACCACGAAATGAAGATACTATCTGTCCTGTTGAGCCTATGGAGAAATACCGTAATAATGAAAACAACAGATATTAGAGCACTTTATAAACTGGAAATGCCATACAAATAACTAACACAAAATGCTACTTCACAAGTACTATTAAGAGGTGATTGTCCCAGTATGAGACTTTAGTAACTAAGAATCTTAGTTTATGCCAAAACATATCAAGAATACAGTCCTGTCACTAACACCAATACAGTTGAGAAAAGACTTAACTCTATCAGATAAGTGAAAGGAAATTTTAATTTGTCTCCAAAGTTTCCCTAGAGGCTGTTCCAAATAGATGTTGAACTAGGGACTAAAGAGAGTTCAGGAAATATTTGTCAGACCAGTCTCTGGTAAAAACCTGGTTCAAAGGATTCACAAGTGAATCCATCCAGGGATTCAATTAAGGATGGAGCTAAAAGAGGCACTGGAGGTCCAGAAACCTCTCAGATTCCTTAACCTATGAAAGAAACTACCAAACAATTTTGCCTGTGTTTTATGTTGGGTAAGAATTCGGCTGTCCTAATGGGATATGCATCCTTCCGAGATGACGGTGATGATGACAACGAACAAGAACAGACAATAATAATAATAAATACGAACAGCAGTCAACATTCACTGATTGCTGGTTATGTGCCAGTCACTGTTCTAGCCTTCATCATTTAATTTTCACAACAAACTTATGAGATAGCATTTTTATCAGATTAGACATAATTCAGGAATATGTTTTACCTAGGTCATAATTTTAAGACACCTATCTATACAATGATTTTAAATTTCTCTATGAGTCACATGCACTCCATCTGTGGATCTGTTGGGATGCAGTCCATTGGGTTCCTAACATCCTTTCCGAGTGTAATTAAAATCAAATGCTCCTGTGAGAATTCCTATGAAAACACTTACACCTTAGCATTGATATAACAATAAGAACTTTCGCATACTGCTTTCCTACCTTGTGCCCAATAGATTCTGCGTTCTTCTCTCTATAGCCTGCACACATGTGCTTATTGAAGTTCTCAAACTTTCTCAGCTCACAGCACCCGAAGCATCTCAGAAATGTTTTCATGGCTTCCTTTGGTCAAAAGAAATACCTAACAGTCCTGCCAAGCAGCTAGGTCCAAACAATTTAATAGGTATTTATTCCCTAACAATTCTTTAGCCTTCTAAAGAAATAACACAAACACTGGAAGGAAAATATTGTATTTTTATGTCCTCTAACAACATTAATTTCTAATGGGATGTGTGTATCTCTTGGGTACTGCATAACTTCTCAAACCTTGTAACCGGAAACCACTGCCTTCATTTCTTGTTCCATGTTGACTTTTGTGTGACACCTGCTTTTTTTTCCCAGCACTGTTGAAAATCTAGCTTTGCAGAGGTATGTCATCAAGAGAAATGCAGTATGATCTAATGCTGAATGCTAAACCGCCTCGAGCCAGTGGTCTGCAGTGATGTCCAAGAGATGTCACCGTGTTTCCCTCAAAAATTTAATATACACCACAGCGCCTCTAAGGTCCAGCCACACAGATTGGGAAATATGAGAATAGTGAGGAACACTATGGTACAGTAGCCAAAGGGAGGGATTCTGCAATCAGATTATCTGGGTTGGAATTCTGATACTAATTCCCAGGCAGGAAGGCCAGCGGTCTCCTAACAGAGGAAATAGGCTGCAAGTGTCAGACATTTTTTATCTCTCTCTTTAGCGGCAAGAGGAAACAAACTACTAGTGTTATATTTTTTCCCCTTCTCTATAAAAATTTAAAAAGAGGTTTCTTTTAAAATTCTGTGTTGCCATGACAACACCTGGTTTCACCTGAACTTAGTTAATGATTTCAGTCACTCAGTCGTGTCCGACTCTTTGCAACCCCATGGACTGTAGCACGCCAGGCCGCCCTGTCCATCACCCACTCCCGGAGCCTCCTCAAACTCATCTCCACTGAGTCGGTGATGCCATCCAACCATCTCATCCTCTGTCGTCCCCTTCTTCTCCTGCCTTCAGTCTTTTCCAGCATCAGGGTCTTTTCCAATGAGTCAGTTCTTCACATCAGGTGGCCTAAGTATTGGAGTTTCAGCTTCAGCATCAGTCCTTCCAATGAATATTCAGGACTGATTTCCTTTAGGATGGACTGGCTGGATCTCCTTTCAGTCCAAGGGACTCTCAAGAGGCTTCTCCAACACCACAGTTCAAAAGCATCAATTCTTTGGTGCTCAGCTTTCTTTTTAGTACAACTCTTACATCCATACATGACTACTGGAAAAACCATAGCTTTGACTAGATGGACCTTTGTTGGCAAAGTAATGTCTCTGCTTTTAAATAAGCTGTCTAGGTTGGTCATAACTTTTCTTCCAAGGAGTAAACATCTTTTAATTTCATGGCTGGTCACCATCTGCAGTGATTTTGGAGCCCAAGAAAATAAAGTCTCTCACTGTTTCCACTGTTTCCCCATCTATTTGCCATGAACTGATGGGACCAGATGCCATGATCTTCATTTTTTGAATGTTGAGTTTGAAGCCAGCTTTTCCACTTTCTTTCACTTTCATCAGGAGGCTCTTTAGTTCTTCTTCTTCACTTTCTGCCATAAGGGTGGTGTCATTTGCATATTTGAAGTTATTGATATTTCTCCTGGCAATCTTGATTCCAGCTTGTGCTTCATCTAGCCTGGCATTTTGCATGATGCATTGCAGAAGGAAATGGCAACCCACTCCAGTGTTCTTGCCTGGAGAATCCGAGGGATGGGGGAGCCTGGTGGGCTGACGTCTATGGGGTCACACAGAGTTGGACACAACTGAAGCAACTTAGCAGCAGCAGCAGCTCTGCATAGAAGTTAAATAAGTAGGGTGACAATATACAGCCTTGACATACTCCTATCCCAGTTTGGAACCAGTCCATTGTTTCATGTCCAGTTCTAACTGTTGCTTCCTGACCTGCATACAGAATTCTCAAGAGGCAGGTCAGGTGGTCTGCTATTCCCATTTCTGTAAGAATTTTCCACAGTTTGTTGTGATCAACACAGTCAAAGGCTTGGGCACAGTCAATGAAGCAGAAATAGATGTTTTTCTGGAACTCTCTTGCTTTTTCGATGATCCAACAGATGTTGGCAATTTGGTCTTTGGTTCCTCTGCCTTTTCTAAATCCAGCTTGAACATCTGGAAGTTCCCAGTTCATGTACTGTTGAAGCCTGGCTTGGAGAATTTTGAGCATTACTTTACTAGCATGTGAGATGAGAGCAATTGTGGGGTAGTTTGAGCATTCTTTGTATTGCCCACCTGAACTGAACTTTTCTCAAACCTTGAGTTAACCAATGCATTTTTCTTTTTTTTTTAATTTATTTATTTTTATTTATTATTATTATTATTTTACTTTACAATATTGTATTGGTTTTGCCATAAATCAACATGAATCTGCCACGGGTATACACGTGTTCCCCGTCCTGAACCCCCCTCCCACCTCCCTCCCCATACCATCCCTCTGGGTCATCCCAGTGCACCAGCCCCAAGCATCCTGTATCCTGCATTGAACCTGGACTGGCGATTCATTTCTTTTTTTTTTTTATCTTTTCTTTTTCTTTTTTAAATTTTATTTTATTTTTAAACTTTACAATATTGTATTAGTTTTGCCAAATACCGAAATGAATCCGCCACAGGTATACCTGTGTTCCCCGTCCTGAACCCCCCTCCCACCTCCCTCCCCATACCCTCCCTCTGGGTCATCCCAGTGCACCAGCCCCAAGCATCCAGTATTGTGCATCGAACCTGGACTGGTGACTCGTTTCATACATGATATTATACATGTTTCAATGCCATTCTCCCAAATCTCCCCACCCTCTCCCTCTCCCACCCAATGCATTTTTCCTATGGAAATGTTAGTCTTAAGCTATGTTAATGAACTATGTATTTACCCTAGACTCTGTCTTCAAGTGGGTTCTGCCTAAGACTCAGAACTGACTTGACAAGCCAGTATATTTCACTCATGCAAATATTCTCTTAAACTATGTTAATGAGACTGTATTTGCTTGGAAACCTGCCTTTCTTGTCATGTCAATCATTTTATGGCCTGAGACAACTCACTTTGTGCCAATTTTATCTCAAAATGCATGTTGTGGGTAAGGGGCCTGGTGCCAGTCTCTGAGTTTTGAGACATTTCCTTTCCTCTAATTAGCAGACTGCCCACTCCAGTATTCTGGCCTGGTCCCATGGATGGAGGAGCCTGGTAGGCTGCAGTCCATGGGGTTGCAAAGAGTCGGACACAACTGAGCAACTTCACTTTGACTTTTCACTTTCATGCATTGGAGAAGGAAATGGCAACCCACTCCAGTATTCTTGCCTGGAGAATCGCAGGGACGGGGAAGCCTGGTGGGCTGCCGTCTATGGGGTCGCACAGAGACAGACACGACTGAAATGACTTAGCAGCAGCAGTAGTAGCTATATAACATCCAGCTAAAGACTAGCAGGGGGGGCACTCTTTCTGCTCTCTTCTGATATCTATGTCAGAAGCTTTCTATATCTCTTTTATACTTTATACTTTAATAAAACTTTATGACACAAAAGCTCTGAGCGATCAAGCCTTGTCACTGGTCCCAAATTGAATTCTTCTCATCTGGAGGCCAAGAATCCTGGTGTCTTTAGTGGCTCAGCAACAACCTTTCACTATTTTTACTGTATGCCTTGAGTATGCTATGTAAAACTATGCTTTACTTTCTCCACCTAAAATAGGGTCATAATTGTACCTACCTCATACGATTGTGTTCAGGACCATTTCTGTACATTGTAATAAATAACAATATTGAGACTTTATTAGTTCTAACACCAAAACATATTATCAGTAAATCTTCCTGTAAGGAGGAAGTAATGAAAAAAAATATCCAGACATGGAATGCTGATACAGCTAGTGACCCTGTTAGGGGAAGCACACTGACTGAAACCGCCCACCCTGGCCAGGCACCATAGTAACCATTTGCATGAGTTGTTTTCTGACAGGAGGTCCTGGTAAGGAATACAGAAGTAATAAGCCACCACCAACTGGAAGAGTTCAGGAAAGGTCAAAAGGAGACACCACATGTCCGACAACCTTCCAGAATCCTTCTCTCTGGCATCCATCTTGGCCAAACAAGGCGTGCACCACCAGGAAGGACTCCTGAGTCAGATGATTGGCTAAAGACAACCAGGAAACTAATGCCATCACCATAAAACCTGAGATGCAAGCCATGTGACACAGCTGTTCTCTTGGGTTCCCTGACCCTACTGCTCTCCATCCGAGTGCCCTTTCCCAGTAAACTCTCTTGCTTTGTCAGCACATATGTCTCCTCGGACAATTCGTTTCCGAGTGTTAGACAAGAGCCCAGGTTTGGGCCCTGGAAGGGGTCCCCCTTCCTGCAACACCCCCAGTAAATTTCACCTACTTACAAATTTTGCCATGATACAGACATGTCCTCCGAGGCAAATTATTATGCAGTGCAAGCTTCCACAAGACTCTGCCCTACAGAAATCGGTTTTTAATCTTACCTAATTTTGGACACCTGTCAATAACCAGAATCTTGGGCAAGAACCCACTTCTCAAATGTAATGTTGGATTGCTTACAAATGTACTACATTTGAAACCTATCCATTAGTGCCCCAAAGGACAAACAAATATGAAACTTAAGAAAAAAACAAATAACATAAGCTGCTGCTGCTGCTGGGGAATACATAAATAGAGTCTTAAAAATAAATAGAAAAGGTTAAAAAATATCTGATTGGTAAAACATGCTTATGTAATTTTAAAACATATAACAGAGAAGAATTGTTTCTCATTTTAACTTAGTTTTAAAAAGTTAAACCCATTCACTTTTAAACATATGACTCAATGACCAACCTCATTCATAATTATAAAATGCAAATTAAAAGATGATCAACTTTCTTCTGTGAGACTGGTACAGGTCAAAAAGTTGGATAAAGTTTGAGAGTTTGGAATGGACATGTATGCACTGCTATATTTAAAATGGATAACCAACAAGGACCTACTGTATAGCACATGAAACTCTGCTCAATGTTATGTGTCAGCCTGGATGACAGGGGAGTCTGGGGGAGAACGGATACATGTACATGTAAGTCCCTCAGCTGTCCACCTGAAACTATTAAAACACTGTTAATCAGCTCTATTCCAATACAAAATAAAAAGTTTTAAAAAATAAAAACTTAAATTTTTAACAACTTGAATAATACTCTGCTGGTAAGAGTATTAATATAAGGAAACAGGCACTCTATTATACTTTTGGTGAGAACATAAATGTAAAGGTTTAACTTTGCCGGGGGGTGGGGCGGGGCGTGGAATTCAGCAATACGTATCAAATGTAAAATGCACATAATTGTCGACTAAAAACTCTACTTCAAGGAAAGTTACCTTACAAATAAACTTGAACATGAGTTCAAACACGTACATATAATGAGTCAACTTCATCATTGTTCAGAATCACAAAAGATCTGAGGCACTTTAAATCTCCTTCATTAGATAACTTGGTAGAAAAACAATGATACATCTTTGCATAGCTGGAGAAGAATCTGGTAAATCTGTGTGTATCTATAAGGAAGCTCCAATATAAATTAAGAAGAGCAAGGTAAAGGGCAGCATTATAGGATGTTTTTTGCTTCTGTTTTTTAGTGAATACACACACATATTAACATGTATGTATGCATCTTCATGCATTTAACTTCAGTTGAAGGAGACAAAAAAAATTATACCACTAAATTCTAAAGAAGAGAATAGGGCAAGGGTATGCAGAAGACTCTTTTCTCCATTACATATTCTTTCATACAGCTTAGATATGCTCAACCAGATACACGTTTTTCATTAAACTTTTTGAAATAATTATAGATTCACATGCAATTATAAAAAGTAATACAGAGAGATTCCCATGTACCCTGTATCAAATTTACCCCAATGCTAACATCTCTCAAAACTCTAGGACAATCTCACAACCAGGATAATGACATTGATAGTCAAAATACAGCACATTTCTATCACCACAAGGTTTCCCTATTGCCCTTTTATAGCCATGTCCACTTTTCTTCACTTCCAATCTCTTCTTAGTCCCTGGCAAACACTAATCAGCTCTTTATGTCTATAAAATGTCAACTCAAGAATTTTTATAAATGAATGTAGTATGTATAACCTTTTGAGATTTGCTTTTTCCGCTCAGCATAATTCTCTGGAGATTCATCTAGATTGCTGCATGTGTCAATAGCTCATTCCTTTTTGTTGCTGAGCAGTATTCCAGCATACAGATTCACCAAAGTTTAACCATTCAGTTATTGAAGGACATCTGGCGTGTATCCAGTTCTTGGCTATTATAAGTAAAGCAGCTGTAAACATTCACATACAGGAGCTGTATAAGCGTAAGTCCTCATTCTCTGCAATAAATGCCCAGGAATGCAATATATAGGTTGCAAGACAGTTAATATCTAGGTTTTGTTTTGTTTTTAAAGAAACTATTGAAGTGTTTTCCAGAGTGACTGTATCATTTTAAATTCCCACCAGCAATATATGAATGACGCCACTTCTCTGCATTCTCAATGGCACTTGATACTACTACTGTTGTTTATTATAACCATGCTGATAGATACATAGTGATAGCTCATTGTGGTTTTCATGTGTATTCTCTAATGGCGAAAGATACTGAATATCTTTTCAAGCTTATTTACAATCCCTACACATTCTTCAGCAAAATGCCTTTATGGTTTTTTGCCAGTTTTCCAACTGGGCTGTTTTTGTTTTTATTGTTGAGTTTTTGAGAGTTCTTTATTCTAGTCTTTTGTCAGATGTGTGGTTTGCAAATATTTTCTTCCACTTGGTAGCCTGTGTTTTCCTCCCTTTAATGAAGTCACTCACAGAACAAAAATTGTATTTGATGAAGTCCAGTTTATCCATTTTTCCTTTTGTGGATCATCCTCTTGGTGTCAAGTCTAGGCATGTTCACCCCTCCACCGATACCACAGTCTTGATTACTGTGGTCATCTTAATAAACTTGGAATCAAGGAGACAGATCCTTTCCACTTTATTCTTATTTTCAAAAAAGAAAATTCTACATTCTGTCCCTTTGTGTGTACATTTTAGAATATTATTTATTCTATAAAGAAATCTTATGGAGATTTTAAAAGTTCTGTTATACACTACATCAATTTGGGGAGAACTGACATCTTTACTACGTCACATCTTCTAAGCCATGAATACAAGTCTCTCCATTTATTTAGATGTTCCTTGATTCTTTCATTGGTGTTTTATAGCTTTCAGCATGTAAGTCCTGTACACGTTTTGTAAGATTTACATCCAGGCATTTATTTTTTGAGTAAATGTTATTGTCATCAACCACAAACTGGAACTTGCCATGGGTAATTGCCATCTACAAGGATTAAATCAGGTGTTGCTGCAGCCGTTGACCTCCAACACCCCCTGAAGGACTTCAGGGTGGAGAGCAGAAATGAGGTACTCTGTGCTCCAGGAAAACTGGCAGGACAGGTCTTCAGATACTCAGATATTCTCAGGAGCTGATTTTATGAGCCCAATTCTTCTATCTCCTCATATCTAGGAAAACACTAAAATCCTTCATGGTGATGACTGTTTCTCATGACTAGCAGAAGCTTCACGAGACCAGCAGAAACTTCCTACAAAAAAATATATGCTTGATTGCATGTGCACCCCCTTTACCAAAACCACATATATACTGTCCTTTCCTCCTGCTTCTCTGGAGCAGTCTCTCAAAACTTAACTCACAACTCTCACATTGTGCATTTTTTTTCAGTTGACAGGTATTTTTTAATTTCAACATAGTCATTGCTAGAATCTGAATTTCTTTTTTTGTACATATCGGGTATCCATGGCCTTGCTGAGCTCATTTATCAGTTCTCAGAGTTTTTGTTTTGATTTTGGTAGATTCCTTGAGATTTTCTAAGTAGACCATGATGTCATCTGCAAATAGGAAGTTTTATTTCCTCCTTTCCAACCTGTATGTCTTTTATTTCCTTTTCTTAAATTATTGCATTATGCTGAATAAAGGTAATGAGTGTGGACATCCTTGCTTTGAACCTGTTCTTAGGAGAAAAGCAATCAGTATTTCACCATTAAGTACAAGGTTGATGAAGTTCTACTCTGTTCCTATTTGGTGTTTTTTGTTTTTTTTTTTTTTTAATCATGAATGCATGTTGGATTTTGTCAACTGCTTTTTCTGTATCAGTTGTTAACAGTCATGTGATTTTCTTCTTTAGCCCGTTTATATGGTGAATTACAGTGATTTTCAAATTGTGAACAAGACTTTCATCCCTGGAATAAACTTCATTTTCCATGGTGTATAATTCATAATATGTTGCTAAATTCTATCTGCCAATGTTTTGTTAAGGATTTTTTTGTCTACATTTATGGCAACCCACTCCAGTGTTCTTGCCTGGAGAATCCCAGGGACAGTGGAGCCTGGTTGGCTGCTGTCTATGGGGTCACACAGGGTAGGACATGACTGAAGCGACTTAGCAGCAGCAGCAGTAGCAGGATAACTATTGGTCTGTGGGTTTTGGGAGACGGGGTTGGGTTTGTTTGTTTGTGTTTTGCATTGTCTTTGGTTTGGTATCTGGGTAATACTAGCTTCTTGAAGTGAATTGGTAAGTGTTCCTTCCTTATCAATTTTCCAGAAAAGCTTGTGTAGAATTAGTGTTGATTCTGCTTTAAACATTTGGTAGAATTTTTGGGTGAAACTATCTGTGTCTGAAGATTTCTTTTTGGGGAGTTTCTAAAAGTATGAATTCAAATTCCTTAGTGAATAAGAGCTATTCAAAATACCCACTTCATTTTGGGTGAAATGTGGTAACTGCGTTTATAGTTTAAGTTGTAAAATTTATGTGTGCAGAGTCATTTATAGCATTTCTTTATTATCCTTTTGATGTCTGCAGAATCTGTAGTGATATCCCCTATGTTGTTCTGATACTGGTAATGTCTTCTCTCTTTTTTTTCATTGTCAGTCTGCTACAAATTGTCAGTTTTATTGATCTTTTCAAAGAATCAAATGCTTGTTTCACTGATTTTTTTTCTATTATCTTCCTGCTTTCAATGTCATTGAGTTTTGCTTTTATATTTATTATTTCCTTTCTTCTGCTTGTTTTTGGTATATTCTATTCATTTTTTCTAAGTCTGAGATGGGAGCTTAGATGATGGATTTGAGATTTTTTTCATTCTGAGGTATGCATTCAGGTCTACAAATTTCTATCTCTGGACCACTGCACCTGTGACTCACAAATTTTGATACTGTACTTTCATTTTCACCCAGTTTAATGTTTTGTTTTGTTTTTTATTTTTCTTGAGACTTCCTCTTTAACCAACGGGTTCTCTGAAAATATGCTGTTTCATCTCTGAAGATTCTGCTGTTACTGCTTTCAAGTTTGATTACACTGTGGTCGAAGAACATACTCTGATTTCAATATTTTGAATTTGTTAAGGTTTCTGTGATGGCTCAGGATATGGACTATCTCTAAATATGATCAGTAAGAGCTTGAGCAGAATGGCATTCTGCTGTTTCTTGGGTGGAGTGTTCTGTAAACGTCACTTAGATCTTGTTGATTGGTGCTGTTGTCAGATTCTTCTACGTCCCTACTCATCTACTGTCTAGTTGTTCTATCAGTTACCGAGAGAAGAGTGTTGAAGTCTCCAACTGTAACTGCGGATTTTTCTATTTCTCTTTCCAGGTCTCTTGGGGCCCTCTCATTATAAGCGGACAAGATGAAATTCTCAGCACTCTACTTGCCCTTCTCTGATACCATCTTGGCTAAAGTACTACAGCACCTCATTTCAGCCTCCTTCACCCCACCCCGGCCCCCAGCTTTACTGAGGTACAACTGACAAACAGAACTGTAATATATTAAAGGGTAAAGCAGGATGACTTAAAATACATACACAGTACGAAAGCAATTCCACCAAAAAGTTAATTAATATGTTCATCACCTCACAATTACTTTTTCTTTTTTCAGTGTGAATGCTTAAGACCTATTCTCTTAGCAAATATTGAGTATGCAATTCAGTGTTATCAAGTACAGTCAACATGCTGTACAGTAGATCCTCAGAACACACTTAGCTTATAAGCAAAAGTCTGTACCCTTCTACCAACTTCTCCCTGTTTCCTTCACCCTCTCAGGCCCTGGCAATTACCGCTCTACTCTCAGTTTTTATGACTTTGACTTTTCTTTGATAAGAGATACCATGCATTATTTGTCTTTCTCTATTTTATTTTACTTAGCAGAATGCCTCAGGCGCCCCACTGGGGCTCCGCTGAGGTGGCTGTGGGTGGGGCCACAGTTTTCTCTGTAGTGTTTGGCTAGAGTAGAGCAGTTATTGTCTAAAACTTTTCTGTCTTGTTAGGGCGTTCCTCTCCTAGTCCTGCAGCTACAAAGACCAGACTTAGGTTGGTTTGGTTTTGTCTGCGGTTGTTTGCATATCTCTGCTGCCGGCTTTTTTAGCTCCAAATCTGGGATAAATGTGGGCTTCCCTGGTGGCTCAGACAGCAAAGAATCTGCCCGCAATGCAGGTGACCCAGGTTTGATTCCTGGGTCAGGAAGCTCCCCTTGAGAAGGGAATGGCTACCCACTTCAGTATTCTTGCCTGGAGAATTCCATGGACAGAGGAGCCTGGAGGGCTACCATCCGTGGGGTCACAAAAAGTCAAACATGACTTGAGCAACTAACACTTTCACTTTCTGGGATATATGAAGCAAAAGAAAACCTCGGGAACTCATTAATGTTTTGCTCCTTGAGCCCTAAGGGGCCTCACCAGCCTCCTTCTTCTTTCTTTCAGAGTCTTCTTATGTGTGTTTTATATAAAGTTTCTGGGGTTTGGGGGGTACTTAATGGGAGGAAAAGTGAAAGTATATTTACTGCAGCTTCCCAGAAGTAGAATTACATTTATCATTTTTGAAGTAAAAACCAGAAACATTACATCAGCGTGTTAGTGCCTTCCTCAGGTCACGGTTATGTTAAAAGAGGAATTTTATCTTTAATACAAACTCTTAAAACTACAGCTATACCTTGTAAGGAGGGACAAATGTGATGTCCCTAGCTTTGCGAAACGAGAAACTGATGACAAAAAATTAATCTAACACTGATACTGTCCTCTTACCTTCTCTTTGCACTTTTCAAAACACACTGGTATTTAACCCACAAAACTTCAACACACTATCCCTTTCCTCTCTGATCTCTCTACTTTATACATCAGAAAAACAGTGTTACTCAGAATTCCAGGGTCAGTGCATCATTCTATCTGAATTCTGAAACATACACAAACTGCATTAGCAGCATAGTAATTAAGGAATACTTGAGAGTCATACTATGGTTGATTTCAAAAGAAGATTTTTCAGCATTCCAATAATACCGTCTTCATAAAATACAAAAGATCTTGGGGTTTTGTAGCCATCAGCTTCCAATAATATTCTAAGTATAAATTTACCTAGGAAACTCCTGGAAAGTCCAAAGGTATTAGCTCAGTTTACTTGTATTTCTTTTAGATGGATGGGTGGCTATCACTAATCCTACGTGATAGATTAAGTCTATAGACAATCTGAGATACATATATAGCATGTTATGCAGGGAACAGGATTTAGCCACATACAGGGCTCTGTCATTTACTAGCTGTATTTTCATATATTCTTGGGTAAATCACTTACAACTCTGTTCATTTTTAGTAAGGGAAGAAAAAACAAGGAGCTTGGATCAGGTGATTTCTAAGGATTTCCAAATCTGACATTCTATGACTTAAAACTCTTAAATTTGATTATCAAAATTCAGGGATCTTTATAACTGAGGTAGAGTTTAATTTTATTTCATTCATTGTATTATCAAGGAATCACCGAACATCTGCTCTGTGTAAGGCATTAGGCTGGTTTTTTGGTCTGGGCCCTACTTAAATGGGACCAAAAACTATGTGGCCTAACTATTCTACCCGACCCCATTTACTAGCAAGAAAGGAACCTGGATTACTTTAGATGATTAGTTCTCAAACTTTTACCCATAAGACTCTTTGCGACCCCATCGACTGTATAGTCCATGGGATCCTCTAGGCCAGAATACTGGAGTGGGCAGCCTTTCCCTTCTCCAGGGGATCTTCCCAACCCAGGGATCAAAACCAGGTCTCCCACATTGAAGACGGATTCTTCACCAGCTGAGCCACAAGGGAAGCCCGTCAAGACACCAGGAATGCTTATATAGATTGCTGGGCCCCACCCTGAGGGTTTCTGATTCAGAGGAACTGGAATGGAGCTTGAGAATCTGTGTATCTAACAAGCTCCTGGATGCACTGGTTCAAGGAGCACACATGGAGAACCACTGATTTAGATAAAGTCCCACATGTCGGGGGTCTCTGCTGTAAAGCTGGTGCTCTTGCCTCTTCACACTCTTTCATCTCCATTTTCCTTGCAACAATATTCATTCCCTCTCTACTGAGAAGCAGTTACATTCCTTTTTTTGTGTGTAGTTCTGATAAAAATTACTGATCCAAATGCCCCTCTGTTCCAGGGATAAAAATGTAAATTTAAATGGGCTAATCATCACCCACTGATCCTGGGGGTAAGCATGTGACCAAAGACAAGCCAACTACCCCTAGAATTTGCCAACTTAAAGAAGGCCAGCTCATTCTTTCCTTCTGTAAAACAAACTAAAAGGACATGACCTCACAACTGTCAGCAGCCACATAACAGGAGTGAATGAGGGCCACAAACAAAAGTTGAAGTGAAAGACAGAGAGAAGGTAATCACGAATTTAATCATAAATGTAAGCCCCAGATCTACTTATATCTGCAGTAGATACATATATATCTGAACAGACTCACTGGAAAAGACCCTGATGCTGGGCAAGATTAAAGGCAGGAGGAGAAGGGGACGACAGAGGATGAGATGGCAGGATGGCATCACCGACTCAATGGACATGAGTTTGAGCAAGCTCCAGGAGTTGGTGATGGACAGGGAAGCAGGGTGTGCTACAGTCCATGGGGTCACCAAGAGTCAGACATGACTGAGCAACTGAACTGAACTGAACTGATCCAAAAATTAGCTATGTTCCCTATAAATAAGGAGATGGTGTAGTTGAAAGCATGAGTTTTAGAGTAACAAACTTGGGTTTAATCCATCCACTTACCACTTGCGTGACCTTAGGCAAATCTCTAAGCTTCATAAAATAAGAATAACATCACCTACCTCAGAGTCTTTCTTATAGGCATCAAATGAGATAACTCATGCAGAGTCCTGACAGGGAACATTCATGCAAAGAATGATACTTGTTAGTATTACACCACTCATGCAACGTTTATCTCCAGGTAGTATAACTGGTGCTTTATATGTTCTTTTACTAATCTGGGACCAAAAATGAATATAAAGGATGTTCAAGGCATAAGCACAAAGAGGTGTTTAGACTGGCACGAAAGCTTACTCCTTTGGAAAATCTTGAATATGTACAAGCAGACATTCTCTACTCCTACAGGTCTTTTTGTTACCTCTACAGAATTCCTACACCACTCACTTTTTACCTCTATAGATACATGAACATACCTGCAACACGTAGAAAATAATTTTTTTACAACTGTATCACTTAGAAGAGTATTGTGCTGTGTGATTAGTCGCTTAGTCGTGTCCAGCTCTTTGTGACGCCATGGACTGTAGCCCACCAAGTTCCTCTGTCCATGGAATTCTCCAGGCAAGAATACTGGCTTAGGTTGCCATTTCCTCCTCCAGGGGCTCTTCTCCCCCCCCAGGGATCAAATCTGTGTCTCCTCTGTCTCCTGCATTAGCAGGCTGATTCTTTATCCACTGAGCAATCCAGGAAGCCCTTACAATAGCATTAAAAAGTATCAAATAACTAGAAATGAACCTAACTAAAAATGTAAAAGACTTTTGTTCAGAAATTGTAAAACATCAGTGAGGGGAATTAAAGATGACCTAAACAAATGGAGGACTATTATTCCACATACATGGAACAACAGAGTCAGTTCTCCACCTAATTATCTCTGAATCACAACTGCAACAACTTTTTTTTGAAAACTGACATGTTTTTACACTAAAACATACATGGAAATGCAAAGGGAAAGAATAACCAAAGCACTCTCCTGGAAGACTAAAGAGAAAAAATTCTCTACTAGATAGCAAGACTTATAGAGTAAATGATGACAGTGTGGCTTTCACGACAAGAGACATAAATACACCGAAGGAACAGAATTGAGAGCCCAGAAGTAGCCCTACTCACAAATGGGCACTTGAATTACAACAAATATTTTAGTTATATGGTAGTGAGGACACAAATGAAAATCCATGTGGAAAGGAAAAAATAGAACCGCTTCTTCACACTCTATATAGAATGGATTCCAGGGAGGGAAAGGTCAAAGTGTAAAAGACAAAACAAGGACACTTCAAGGAAGTATTATATGAGAACATCTAAATTCACAGGGTGTAGAAAGATTTCTTAAACAGCAGACAAAAAGCACAGACCATAGAAAAGCAGGGAAAAGAGGACTGTATAAAAATTAAGAACTTCTGCTCATCAAAACATACCACTGAGAGAGTAAAAAAGCAAGCCACGGTGAGGGGGTGGGGGCGGAAATATTTGTATCACATATAACTAAAGGGCTTGGGGCTTCCCTGGTGGCTAGACAGTAAAGAATCTGCCTGCAGTGTAGGAGATCTGGGTTTGATCCCTGGGTTGGGAAGATCCCCTGGAGAAGGGGATGGCTACCCACTCCAGTATTCTTGCCTCCAGAATCCCCAGGGACAGAGGAGCTACAGTCCATGAAGTCAAAAAGAGTCAGACATGACTGAGAACTAACACTTCCACTTTTTACTTTCACTAAAGGGCTTACATCTATAATATAAAAATAACTCCTATAAATCAATTTAAAAAAAGGCAAACAACTATATACAAAAATGGGCAAACAAAATTCAACAATGATATACAAATGATCAGCAAACATCATCATAGGAAAATCCCACTTAAAACCTCAGTGAGATACCACCCCACATATGCCAGAATTTCTAAAATTAAAATGACTGCTAGGGCATCCCTGATGGTTCAGTGGTAAAGAATCCACCTGACAGTGAAGGAGACGTGGGTTCAATCACTGATCTGGGAAGATGCCACATGCCGCGGAGCAACAAAGCCTGTGCATCACAACTGCTGAGCCTGTGCTCTAGAGCCCGTTGAGCCGCAGCTACTGACCCACGTGCTGCAGCTACTGAAGCCTGGGCGCCTAGAGCCTGTGCGCTACAAGAGAAGCCACTGCAATGAGAAGCCCACAGACCACAACTAGAGAGGAGCCCCCACTCACTGCAACTAGAGCAAAAGCCAGCCCAGCAGCAAAGACCAAGAACAGCCAAAAATAAATAAATAAATTAAAATCATTTTGGGCTTCCCTTGTAGCTCAGTTGGTAAAGAATCTGCCTGCAATGCAGGAGACCCGAATTCAATTCCTGGGTCGGGAAGATCCCGTGGAGAAGGAAATGACAATCCACTCTAGTATTCTTGCCTGGAGAATCTCATGGAGAGAGGAGCCCGGCAGGCTACAGTCCATGGCATTGCAAGAGTCGAACACAACTTAGAGACTACACCACAAAATCATTTTAAAAAAGACTGCTGATATCTTGTATAAATGAATAATATAAGACAGTGGAACTGCTCATATCTGGCTACATTTGTCTATAAATTGGTACAACCACTTTGGAAAACCATTTGACAAACATTACATTTAAATACTTGCATATTCTAAGACCTAGAGATTCCATTTCTACCTATATATACCCAAGAGAAACGCATGCATATGTACACCAAGAGCCTGGAAACACCATTCAGCCCAAAGTCCATCAACAGTAGAATGCACTGAAGAAAAGAGCAGAATGGATAAATTGTGATGTATTTATACACTGGATTACAACACAGCAACAAAAATAAATGATCCACAGTTTTCTACAATTTTACATAATGTTGACCAAAAAAAAAAAAAAAAAACCCAAACATGAAGGTATACTCCATACTTCCATCGCATAAATTTTAAAAAGAATTAAGTAAACCCAAGCAATGGTGTTTAATAATACATAGTTATAAAGACAAAAAAGTACTGAGAAATATCAGGTTATTGATTATCTTCAGTGATGGAGAAAAAAGAAAAGGTTTTGGAAGGGATCACCAATGAAAACTAATGAAATACAGGTAAGATTCTATTTGTTGACCCAAGTGACCGTTATATGGTTATTTGTGTCATAAAAGTTCACTGAACTGTATATTTTTGTTTCTTACACTCTATATATTTTAAACTTCACAATCTAATAAGTTTTTAAAACCTCATCAAATTAAATCTTTCAAAACATTTATATTATACCTTCATGGTTTTTAACACCAAAGTTTAACACTATAAAGTTCTTAGGGCTAGCAGTGTTAAAGTTCATACAATCATAAAAGCAAGGGCTTCCATGGTGGCTCGGTGGTGAAGAGTCCGCCTGCCAATGCAGGAGACATGGGTTTGATTTCCGATCCGGGAAGATCCCACCTGCTGTGGAGCAACTAAGCCTGTGCACCACAACTACTGAGCACGTGCTCTGGACAACCCAGGACCCGAAACTACTGAAGCCCTTGCACCCCGGAGTCCATGCTCTGCGAAAAGAGAAGCTACTGCATTGAGAAGCCGGTGCACTGCAACTAGAGAGGAGCCCCTGCTCTCTGCAACTACAGAAAAACCCACATGCAGCAATGAAGACCCAGCACAAGCCAAAAAGAAACAAATAAGGAAAAAATTTTTATAAATCATAAAAGCAACGTTTCCCAATTACACACATGCTCTTCTCTCAAATATCAAGAAATCAGTGAGCATACACCAGAGGAAGGGACATAATAAGTAATGTAACTATTCTACCTAACAATCTATATACACTAACATATTTTTCCTACAGATGTTATCATACTGCTGCTACTGCTGCTAAGTCACTTCAGTTGTGTCTGACTCTGTACGACCCCATAGATGGCAGCCCACCGGGCTCCCCTGTCCCTGTAGCTAACTGTTGAGTGTTTCTTCAGAATAACTGTCACCAAAAAATCAGAAAAAAAAAAGTCAACCCAAAACATTATATTCATTTTAGCAGTTATGATGCTATGGTAATAACTTAAAACAATCATATTTCAAATGGACAGATGATAGGTTTGGTCCCCCTTTAGTATTACAGTCTATTCAAAAATTCAATATACTTAACAGTTTTCTTCATATCTTTTTTCCACCTGATGGTATAAAAATTATGTTTCTATTTAGATAAAATGTACATTTTCCATTTAGATAAAAATGTTATGTGTTTAAAAGTGTCTTAGAGTCATAAACGACCTGAGATTTACTTTAGAGAGCAAACAATGAAAGAGAAAGGCACATTAGGATAATGTATCTAACACATTCCTAGACACAATCTTCTCCTGACTAATGAATGAAAATTGATAGTAACAGAATGCTACCTTTTTACAATGTACTATGTTAGAAAGATAATTATATAACAGATAACTTTGTAACTTTATATAATACTACATTAAGAACTCCTACAAGTAAATAAGTAATGTACACATTTTAAAATGGATAAAAGAAAGAATGAGATGGCGGAGGAGTAGGTGGACGTGGAGTACATCTCTCTCTACAGATACATCGGGAACACACCTTCAGACATAGAAGTTCATGCAGAACACCAGCTGAGAGCAGACAGGAGGAAAAGAATATATAGAAGCACGCAAAACTCGGTAGGACGAAGGAACTAGGGGGAAAACAGGAGCGTTAGAAGGACTGGACCTGCCCTCAGCGGGTGGGGGAACTGAAGCAGGGGTCCGATCCCCACATCCGGGCAATTGTCTGAGTCAGAGAAACATTTAAGGCTGTGAGTGAAACAGCTGATCTGTGGCAGCCGAAATGGAATCAGACAGTCCTTGCCGCAGCCATACATACCCCGGACAGGGACGTAGATTTCCTGGAAGGGGCAACGGCTGGGAGCTGGAGTTTAGGGATTGTGGAGCAATTCCAGGGTGAGGGCTACTGTTGACTGTGGAGAGACGGATCGAGGGGATGTGAGGGAGGAGACTGTAGTGGGAAATGCCTGTGGAGGGAAGCCAAGCAGCCATGGAAGCAAGGCAATACTGCTGAGTCATGCTAGGGGATGGAGCCCTAACCGCAGCCTCTCTCTCCCCACATGCCAGCATCAGCAGCTGAACAATAGAGAGGCTGGCCCATCAAACACCTGCTGATGCACTGAACTACAGAAGAGGGTCCTGTCCAGGGTGCCCCTTTAAGTGCCTGACGCGCTGATTTACAGAGTAGGACTGTAGCCATAGCAGGGCCCTTTATGTGCCTGAAGAACCAAACAGAAAAGAACCCCAGGCAAGGGAGCCCTCTAAGTGCCTGAACGGGCGGAGCTACGGACAAAGACTGGCCAAAGAGGCCTTCTGATCACCAGCTAGAGAGGCTCAGAAAAAGACTCTGATAGGGCCATAACTCTTGTGGCTGAGGCAGTCTGTGTCCCTGTACACTTGGCGCCACCAGGGTCCCTGCAAGCCAAGAAGCCATGCCACCTTCACACTCAACTCACTGGGGCTGAGCTGCCACAGGCAAAAAAAGTATTGCATCTATGCACGCAAGGTCACTTTGGTAGTGTTCGATTCTGCGACCCTGTAGACTGTGGCCTGCCAGGCTTCTCTGTCAGAGAGGGCGGTTCTCCAGGCAAGAATACTGGAGCATATTGGCCAATACTGGCTGCCATACCCTTCTAGAGCACTATATTTCCTGCTGCCCTAGCCGCCAACTCCCCCGAGTATCTGGTGCTGCCAGAACCCCTGCAACCCAAGCAGCTGCACCAGCTCCACACCTGGCCCTCAGAGGGGCAAACCCAAGTCTTCCAGGGTAGCCTCAGGAGCAAACCCCAGGGGACGACCCACATGCAGAGGTGGAAATAAAACCACCTCAGTTTCAATTTCAATAAAATTGAAACACAGGGGCAGTGTGACTAAGGAAGAAGACCCTAAACCTTCCACCAGCTGTACAAGCTACAGATTAAATCCACACATTCAACTAGACAGACTCTGTGTCTATGGAATATATAAAAGGTCATTAAGTGCTCTCACAAAAGAAAACGCACTAATTCTGATAGCTGTGGATATGGGAGGCAAGAACACAGAGTAGGACCAGAATAGAATCTGAGCTGCCCCCACAACAGGTCCAGAAATCAGCACAGTGTTGGAGGGCATCCTAGGGAGGTGAGGTGGACTGTGACTCCCAGCGAGGGAAAGGACTCGGACAGCAGTGACTCGAGAAAAACATTTATTAAATTCTTATGTTTTGACTTGTTCTTTAGATTCTTTTGGATTTTTTTTCTTTTTTTTTCCCTTTATCCTCCCTCTGTTGTAACTGTTGATTTTATTGGCACTATGAATCTAATTAAGCTTTTGAGCTTTTTTTTCTTTTTTGTTTTTCTCAGTCACATTTTTTTTATTGTTGTTATAAACTTCTGCCTGTACATTGGGCTTTTGCACTTCTGGGGAGTTTTCCTTTTTTTTCTTTTCTCGTTTTATTTTTAATTTTTAAACCTATTATTATTTTTCTACATTTATTCCTTTGTTTGCTTTTCCTGCTGTTCTTTTCCCCTTGCAGTTAATCTTTAATGTATATAAATCTTCTTTATCTACCTCTATTTAACTTTACATATCTATTCTTTCTTTCTTTTCTTTCTTTCCTTTCCTCTCAACATATTTGTTAGTTTTATTTTCACTGCTTTATTCCCCAATTGGCATCTTGCTTTAGTTTTGTTTTCCAGTTTCTGCTTTAGTTAGTTTTATTCTGGTAGACATAATTTTTGGTTTCCTTAGTTTGCTGGGTCAATTTATTGTATTTTATTTTTGTTGGACTGTGTTTGATTTTCTTTATGGGTGTATACGTATATGTGTATATTCAGTCACACTTTTTATTGCTGTTATAAACCTCTGCCTTTACGTTGGGCTTTTGAGATATCTGAAGTTTTCCTTTTTTCTTTTTCTTCCAGTATTTTTTTCTTTCTCTTTTTTATAATTTTAATTTTTTTAAACCTACTATATTTTTTCTACATTTATTCCTTTGTTTGCCTTCCCTACTGTTCTTTTCCCCTTACAGTTCATCTTTAATGTATATAAATTTTTTTCATCTACCTCTATTTAACTTTGCATATCTATTCTTTCTTTCTTTTCTTTCTTTCCTTTCCCCTCAACATATTTGTTAGTTTTGCTTTCATTGCTTTAGTTTTGTTTTCTACTTGTGCTTTTGTTAGTTTTATTCTTAACTGGTAAATACAATTTTTGATTTCCTTTGTTTGCTGGGTCAATCTATTGCTTTATTTTTGTTGGACTGTTTTGAATTTGCTCATGGGTGTATATGTATATGTTTATATTCCATTATTTTAGTTGTTATTTGCCTGATTTTGTAACTGCCATTTGTCTGGGGTTCATCTTTGGTTTCATGGTTTTGGATATTTGTTTTAATCTCACTTAATGCCATAACAAACCACTTGTGGAATCTTCATTCCTGATCAGAGATCAAGCTCTGAGCCATTGGAGTGGGAGCACTGACTCCAAGACCCTAGACTACCAGAGAACTAACCCTAGGGAGTATCAAATAATGAGAACTCACACAAAGGAAACCACTTGAATACAAGACCTGGCATCACCCAACCACCAGTAGCACCCTGTGCAGGATGCCTCATCTCATGGACAGGATTACCACCTGACTCAGCCTTGCCCATCAGAGGAAAAACAAACAAAAAACTCAGCACAAATCTCAACCTATACAAAGCTAACACAAATGACTGGACCAAACTTATGAGGGCAGAAACCAAAAGGAAGAAAGAATTCAACCTTGAAGCCTGGGAATAGGAGACCTCAAACACAATAAGTTTAAAAAAAAATAATGAAAAGGCAAAGAAATACTAAATAAACGAAGGAACAAACTAGAAACACAGAAGCAAATCAATGAAGAGGAAATAGGCAAACTACCTGAAAAAGAATGTGTTATAATGATAGTAAAGATGATCAGAAATCTTGAAAACAAAATGGAGAAAATGTGCAAGAATCAATTAACAAAGACCTAGAAGAATTAACGAATAAACATGTAGAGACAACATAATTGCTGAAATTAAAACTACTCTAAAAGGAATCAACAGCAGAATATCTGAAGCAGAAGAACGAATCACTGAGCTGGAAGGTAAAATGGTGGAAATAACTTCTAAAGAGCAGAATAAAGTAAAAAGAATGAAAAGAACTGAGGATAGTCTCAGAGACCTCTGGGACAATATCAAACGCACCAACATTTGAATTATAGGGGTCCCAGAAGAAGAAGAGAAAAAGAAAGGGTATGAGAAAATTTTTGAAGAGATTATAGTTGAAAATTTCCCCAACATGGAAAAGGAAATAGTCAATCAAGTCCAAGAGGCACAGAGTCCCATACAGGATAAACCCAAGGAGAAGCATGCCAAGACACATACTAATCAAACTAACAAAGACTAAACACAAAGAAAGAATATTAAAAGCAGCAAAGGAAAAACAACAAGTAACATACAAGGGAAACCCCATATGCTTAACAGCTGATCTTTCAGCAGAAACTCTGCAGGCCCGAAGGGAATGGCAGTATATATTTAAAGTACTGAAAGGGAAAAATCTACAACCAAGATTACTGTGCCTGGCAAGAATCTCATTCAAAATTGATGGAGAAATAAAAAGCTTTTCAGATAAGCAAAAGTTAAGAGAATTCAGTACCACCAAACCAGCTTTACAACAAATGTTAAAGGGACTTATACAATCAAGAAATACAACAAAAGAGAAAGGAACTACAAAATCAACCCCAAACAATTAAGAAAATGACAATAGGAACATATATATCAATAATTACTTAGAATGTAAATGGATTAAATGCTCCAACCAAAAGACACAGACAGGCTGAATGAATACAAAAAAAAAAGACCCATATATATGCTGTCTACAAGAAACCCACTTCAGACCTAAAGACACACATAGACTGAAAGTGAGAGGATGTAAAAATATATTCCACGCAAAAGGGAAGCAAAAGAAAGCTGGAGTAGCAATCCTCATATTAGACAAAATAGACCTTAAAATAAAGTAGATTATAAGAGATAAGGAAGGACACCACATAATGATCAAGGGATCAATCCAAGAGGAAGACATAGCTGTAAATATCTATGCACCCAACATAGAAGCACCTCAATACATAAGACAAACACTAACAGACATAAAAGGAGAAACTGACAGTAACACAATAATAGTAGGAGACTTTAACACCCCACTCACAACACTGGACAGGTCATCAAAACAGAAAATTAATAAGGAAACACAAGTCTTAAATGATACATTAGATGAGATGATCTCATTGATATCTTCAGGACATTCCATCCAAATACAGAATACACCTTCTTCTTAAGTGCACATGGAACATTCTCCAGGACAGACCACATCTTGGGTCACAAATCAAATCTCAGTAAATTTAAGAAAACTGAAATCATATCAAGCATCTTCTCTGGCCACAATGCTATGAGACTAGATATTAATTACAAGAAAAAAACTGTAAGAAACACAAATACATGGAGATTAAACAATACATTTCTAAATAACCAAAAGGTTACTGAAGAAATCAAATCGGAAATAAAAAGATTTCTAGAAACAAATGACAATGAAAACATGACAACTCAAAACCTATGGGATGCAGCAAAAGCAGTTCTAAGCAGGAAGTTTATAGCAATACAATTCTACCTCAAGAAACAAGAAAAACATCGAATAGACAACCTAACTTTACACCCAAAATAACTGGAAAAAGAAGAACAAAAACCCCCAACATTAGTAGAAGGAAAAAAATCATAAAGATCTGAGCAGAAATAAGTGAAAAAGAAATAAAAGAAACAATAGTAAAGATTAATAAAACTAAAAGCTGGTTCTTTGAGAAGATAAACAAAATTGACAAACCTTTAGCCAGACTCATCAAGGAAAAAAAGAGAGAAGACTCAAATCATCAAAATCAGAAATGAAAAAGGAGAGGTTACAACAGACAATGCAGAAATACAAAGGATTATAAGAGACTATTATGAACAACTATATGGCAATAAAATGGATAACCTGGAAGAAATGGACAGATTCTTAGAAAAGTTCAATCTTCCAAGATTGGACCAGAAAGAAATAGAAATTATGAACAACCCAATTACAAGCACTGAAATTGAGGCTGTGATCAAACATCTCCCAAAAAACAAAAGCCCAGGACCAGATAGCTTCACAGGAGAATTCTATCAAACATTTAGAGAACAGCTAATGCCTATCCCTTTAAAACTCTTTCAAAAAACTGCAGAGGAAGAACACTCCCAAACTCATTCTACGAGGCCACCATCACCCTGATACCAAAACCAGACAAAGACAACACACAAAAAAGAAAACTACAGGCCAATATCACTGATGAACATAGATGCAAAAATTCTCAACAAAATTTTAGCAAACAGAATTCAGCAACACATCAAAAAGCTCACACACCATGATCAAGTTGGGCTTATTCCAGGAATGCAAGGATTCTTCAATATACGCAAATCAATCAATGTGATACACCATATTAACAAATTGAAAGATAAAAACCATATGATAATCTCAATAAATGCAAAAAAAGCCTTTGACAAAATTCAGCACCCATTTATGATTAAAACTCTTCAAAAAATGGGCATAGAAGGAACCTATCTCAACACAGTGAAGGCCATATAAGATAAGCCTACAGCAAACATTATTCTCAATGATGAAAAACTGAAAGCATTCCCCTAAAATCAGAAACAAGACAAGGGTGTCCACTTTCACCACTATTATTCAACATGGTTCTGGAAGTCCTAGCCACAGCAATAAGAGAAGAAAAAGAAATAAAAGGAATCCAGGCTGGAAAAGAAGAAGTAAAGCTCTCACTGTTTGCAGATGACATGATACTGTACATAGAAAACCCTAAAGATGGTATCAGAAAATTACTAGAGCTAATCAGTGAATTTAGCAGAGTTGCAGGATACAAAATCAATACACAGAAATCACTTGCATTTCTATATACTAACAATGAAAAAACAGAAAGAGAAATTAAGGAATCAATCCCATTCACCATTGCAACAAAAAAAATTAAATATCTAGGAATAAACTTACCTAAGGAGACAAAAGAACTGTACACAGAAAATTATAAGACACTGATGAAAGAAATCAAAGATGACATAAACAGATGGAGAGATATTCCATGTTCCTAGGTAGGAAGAATCAATATTGTGAAAATGACTACACTACCAAATGCAATCTACAGATTCAATGTGATCCCTATCAAATTACCAATGGCATTTTTCACAGAACTAGAACAAAAAATTTCACAATTCATATGAAAACACAAAAGACCCCAAATAGCCGAAGCAGTCTTGAGTAAGAAGCATGAAGCTGGAGGAATCAAGCTTCCTGACTTCAGATTATACTACAAAGCTACAGTCATCAAGACAGAATGGTACTGGCACAAAAACAGAAATATAGACCAATGGAACAAGATAGAAAGCCCAGAAGTAAACCCATGCACCTATGGGTACCTTATTTTTGACAAAGGAGGCAAGAATATACAATGGGGCAAAGACGGCCTCTTCAATAAATGGTGCTTGGAAAACTGGGCAGCTACAAGTAAAAGAATGAAAGGAGAACACTTCCTAACACCATACCATACACAAAGATGAACTCAAAATGGACTAAAGACCTAAATGTAAGACCAGAAACTACAAAACTCTTAGAGGAAAACATAGGCAGAACACTTGATGACATAAATCAAAGGAAGATCCTCTATGACCCACCTCCTAGAGTAACGGAAATAAAAACAAAAGTAAACAAGTGGGATCTGATTAAACTTAAAAAGCTTTTTCACAGCAAAGGAAACTATAAGCAAGGTGAAAAGACAACTCTTAGAATGGGAGAAAATAATAGCAAATGAAACAACTGATGAAGGATTAATTTCCAAAATACACAAGTAGCTCATACAACTCAATGCCAGAAAAACAAACAATCCAATCAAAAAGTGGGAAAAAGACCTAAACAGACATTTCTCCAAAGAAGACATACAGAAGGCTAACAGACGCATGAAAAGATGATCAACATCACTCATTAGAGAAATACAAATCAAAACCACAATGAGATCACCTCACACGGGTTAGAATGGCCATCATCAAAAAGTCTACAAGCAATAAATGCTGGAAAGGATGTGGAGAAAAGGAAATGCTCTTGCACTGTTGGTGGGAATGTAAATTGATACGGCCACTATGGAAGACGGTATGGAGATTTCTTAAAAAACTAGGAATAAAACCACCATATGACCCAGCAATCCCACTCCTAGGCATATGCCCTGAGGAAACCAAACCTGAAAAAGACACATGTATCCCACTGTTCACTGCAGCACTATTTACAATAGCCAGAACATGGAAGCAACCTAGATGTCCATCGACAGATGAATGGATAAAGAAGTTGTGGTACATATACACAATGGAATATTATTTGGCCATAAAAAGGAACGCATTTGAGTCAGTTCTGATGAGGTGAATGAACCTAGAACCTATTATACAGAGTGAAGTGAGTCAGAAAAAGAAAGATAAATATTGTATTCTAACGCACATATACAGAATCTAGAAAAATGAAGAATTTATTTACAGGGTGGCAATGGAGAAACTGACATAGAGAAAAGACTTATGGACATGGGGAGAGGGGAGGAAAGGGTGAGATGTATGGAAAGAGTAATATGGAAACTTACATTACCATATGTAAAATAGATAGCCAATGGGAATTTGTGGTATGGCTCAGGAAACTCAAACAGGGGCTCTGTATCAACCTAGAGGGGTGGGATGGGGAGGGAGATGGGAGGCAGGTTCAAAAGGAAGGGGATATATGTATACCTATGGCTGATTCATGTTGAGGTTTGTCAGAAGACAACAAAACTCTGCAAAGCAACTATCCTTCAATAAAATATAAATTAAAAAGAAAAAAAACACCTTAAAAAATGGATAAGATACAAAAAAGTAATTCATATAAGCAACATTCACAGAAAAGGTAAGAATGGCCAATAAACATATGAAAAGAGGCTAAAACATTAATAGTAATTAATGTTAATTAAGATAGGATAACATTTTCCTATCAACTGGCAAAAATGAAAAAGATCAAGAACATCAAATGTTGATAAAGGTATGGAAAAATAATTTGACAATACCTATAAAATTTTAAACACACACACCTGCTCTAATACCCAATAATCCCATTTTTAAAATCTATCTTATGAAAAAATTAGTATGAGTGTATAAAAATAAATTTGTAAGGATGTTTGTTATAGCACCAGCATAGGAGAAGGAATAAGTAAATTTTGGTATATATATACATACAATGAAAATATCAAGCACTCTTTTAAAAATGCTAAATATCCTTTTTACTAATTCAGAAACATGTCCAAGATATATCAATAAGCAGTGACAATAAACTGAGAAAAATACACACAGAATTTAATTTTTATTTTTAAAAAAAAGCACATATGCTTGTATATAGCACAGAAAAATCATCTGCAAGTATATTCAGCAAACTCTTAACAATGATAACCTCCAGAGGGGAAGAGAGCTTTGATTTGGAGATGAAGAACAGGACTTTTTATCATTTACTTAATATTCTGCATTGTTTGAGTTCATTTTAATGGACATATATTATTTTTTATTTTTAAAACAGGGACATATTTAAATATATTGAGTTATTCATTTAGCTGATTTACCCTATTTGGGATTACTTTATATTTAATATTTTATGATGAATTATTTTATGGTCAGAATCAGACAGTTCTCTTAGAATTTCGGAAAACAAACAAAAGATACCTAGAAAGAGCAGATTCTCCACCAGAGTCTGCATCAGTTCATTTTAACTAAGGGATAAATTAAAACTAAATATAATGTCTGAGATTAGTACCTGACACGAAGCACTTTAAACAACAAAGTCAGTGAAGTTAAACAAAGATGAGAACCTACCTGGACAATATCCAAAACCATGCCAGCTGAGACTGTTCCAAAGCCAGCTAACAAAAATGGCACAAGTATTTGCAGTGCCATGACACCACTGGATTCCTTTGGTAACTTCTGGCCTGTCTCCACAATGACATCTTCATCAGCATCACTAGACGCATCGTCATCTTGTAACATGGCTGTAGTTTCTGAAGCCTCCCTTCCATCACAGTAATTGTAGTTGGCATAGTCATCATACTTTTGGCTACAGCTTGATGGCGCGTGCCCACTGTTGCCATGAAAAGCCTGCTCCGAGAAATTGTGATATTCCATGTGCTGTTCGGATCTATTACTGAAAGTCTGTGCTGCAGGTGATAACCCATCTTGCCAAATGCTATTTCCTTTTTTGTGCCTGTCTTCCTGGTTTTTCTGGTATATTACTGGAACCATACTCAGCAGTAAGTTTAAAAACTTATCAGACTGAATTGTATTTAAACTTAAAGTCCAGTCCACAAAACCTCCTCCACTGCTTCGACCACCACTTGATTTATTAATAATAGATCTTCCTTTACTATTAGTCATATTGTCATTGCAAAAGACCCTGTTTGCCTTAAATCTCAAGCTTCGTGAACCAGAGCAGATGAATCAGAACCACACAAATGCTGGTGTAAATTAAGATGTTGACTTCATTGTGCAGAAAACAGCACTTCCACTAATAGAAGATGTTTAGAAGCTCCACACAGGGACTGGATCTGGAAAAATAAAATTATTTTTAAAAGTCAGAATAACTCTCTTAATACCTCATAGTTACAGATACAAAAAACACATGTTCTTAAATGAACCCTGAGGTACTGACATTATATTCTGTGGGCTTAACACATAACTGGTTTATGCCATGCAACCGCTTTGGATGCAGAAATGTAGCATACAGCTTTTTTTGGTGGCCTATTTTGGTTAAAAGTATTTATTTTTGCATACTTTATGTAATTAATACCCATATAATGCCTTCAAAGTGAAAGTTGTTCAGTCACGTCTGACTCTTTGTGACTCCATGATTGGAATTCTCCAGGCCAGAATACTGGAGTGAGTACCCTTTTCCATTCTCCAGGAGATGTCCCCAACCCAGGGATCGAACCCAGGTCTCCCACATTGCAGGAGGATTCTTTACCAGCTGAGCCACAAGGGAAGCCCAAGAATAGGAAGGGGTAGCCTATCCCTTCTCCAGTGAATCTTCCCAACCCAGGAATCGATCTAAGGTCTCCTGCATTGCAGACGGATTCTTTACCAACTGAACTATCAGGGAAGCCCTTCAAATGTCTTCAATGTCTCTGCAATTCTACAAAAGAAAAATTTATTAAAGTAATGGCTTCCATTACTTATCCTGAAGTCTCAGAATTAAATTGCTACCACCCTTTACATATATCAGCACAACAAGGTAAAGTATATGACATTATATTTTAAATATATTAAATAATATCTATTACTTTATCTCCAACTTAATACAGTATACATCTTGCTATTAAAATATGAAGAAACAATGATAATGTTTGCCATGAAATTACTTGATAAATATCCTAAATAGTGTACATGGTATTTATTTCACATGTAAAAGTATGTTGATCTTATATCTGTAGTTCCAACAACAATAAAAAATCATTATAGTTGATTTAGGGATATAATAATGTTACCTAAGAAACAACAAATGAAAAGGGATTACAAAATCACTTAATCCTATTTTGCAAGTCAACCAAAAGAAAGCTTTTAATGCCCTTCTCAAAGTTAGCTCTGACCTTCAACCTCAGAGTAGGCTCCTGATTGGCTAGTCAGTGATGAGATTCTCTCTCTGAAGATGTTAAACTAGAGACACATAGTGTAAGCTTTCAATCCTAAAGGAAATCAGTCCTGAATATTCATTGGAAGGACTGATGCTGAAGCTGAAACTTCAATACTTTGGCCACCTGATGCAAAAATCTGACTCACTGGAAAAGACCCTGATGCTGAGAAAGACTGAAGATGGGAGGAGAAGGGGATTATAGAGGATGAGATGGTTGGATGGCATCAGCGACTTGATGGACATGAGTTTGAGCAAGCTCCGGGAGCTGGTGATGGACAGTGAAGCCTGGCGTGCTGCAGTCCATGGGGTCATGACTCATGGGGTCAAGAGTCGGATGCTGTTGAACAACTGAACTAAAGTATAAGCTAGTTTGAGAGTGACAGACACTGAAGTTGTGAGGTCATATATCACCTGCCCAGGTAAAGAGTCTCTTTGGACAGCTGCCACCAAGGTACAGAGGTTTTCAAAGTTATTAGAGTGGGCCTAAGGCTGCAGGTGTTTCTCAGAACACCCAGCCCTATCTTACACTTCCAAGAGCATTCAAGATCAACTAATTAGCCCTGATTTCATAAGGGACAGATAGCCCCACTGCCTAACTGGAGACTGTTCACCAACCAAACTAGACTAAGAACTGTTGCTGCTATACTGCTGCTTTTAATGAAAACTATTCTATTCTTCAATATTTGTTTTCAACTTCTTAGAATGGCAATCTCCTCTCCTTGGATAGGAAGATCAATGGCAAGAAATGGCAAAGGGAAAAAAGAGAAGGGGCTATGTCAGGGGAAAGTGGATGCTAGGGCCTGGGTTCATCTACTTCATCATTCACTCACTTGCTTTCTCTTGTGATTACAGACGGGTCTGGCAATTCCTGCGAGGGAAAAGTCTCAACATGTAGATTCTAGGACTCTAGACCTACTGGCTGAGAATATGTTTGAGGCATAGAAATCTTTTTTTTTTTTTTTTACAATCCCCTAGTGATTACAGTACAGACATTCTGTGGACTTGCAGAGAACCCAATGAGATGAAGTACTAGTTGCCATTTTTGCCACTGGCAGGTGGATCAGTATACAAACTCAGTGTTTAAAGAAAATCAAATGAACAGAAACAATGTCCAGAATGAAGCAAAGAAGAAACCAAGCAATCCAAAGAGGAGAACAGAATGGCTCCTTGAGGCCCTTCCATGTAAGAAGAGGCTCAGCTGTATGTCTGAAACTTAGGAGACTGCCAGCAGCCTTACATGAGTCAGACTGAGTGGGTTTCTGTTCCTTAAATCAATTTGCCTCCTTTTAAACAGTGAGCACTTCACTGCCCCAAAGAGATCTCTAATCAAACAAAAAACAGAACAAACTTTTAAGACAGTATATTCCACTAAAGGGCCAGTGATGGACATAGGCAATTTCTTCTTCCTCTTGAAGCAGAATTATAAAGTAATCAAACTAGAAATGCACAGAAATGCAGATGACAGTATGTATACTACCATTCAGTCAGCATTCACCTCAAAATGCATGGTCAGGAAACTTGACCAACTAACCCTAAATAGAAAAATGGAGGTAAGAAAAAAGGGGGAGGGAGGAATTTTCCAGAAAGTTATCTCTCTTAGAATACCTGCAGGGCATGGCTAAGCATAGAGTCTACACTGAGTTGGCCAGCGGGATCCAGATGCATCCAGCTCACACACTTTTGCCCCTGGTATTCTTTCTCCAGGGAAGCTATTAAGAAAGTGAGATGGCGACACAGATATTCAACCGGGCCCAGTGGGCACTGACCAGGCAGAACTTAGGGGTAAATTTAAAGCAATGCCTCCTGGAAAAAGGAAGCCACAGGTGTGGAGTCTCGTGTTGGATTTCAACCCCTCTCCCTCTCCTCAGCAAGCACCTCATGCACTGCAGAACGTGCACAACTTTACACACACACTGGGCAGCTGAGTGAAACAGTAAACCACACTTAAAGGGCACAAAAAACACGTGCTTTTGTTGTTGTTTCCTCGGCATCTTTTCCCAATTTTTCAGCTTATAGTAGCTCCATTTCCCATGTGAAATCACACTTGCCTCGTCTATGAGGCTCCGGTGTGCCCAGTAATCAAACTTCCCTGACCTCCAGACCACATGACAACTGCCTGGGGCAGGCCTGAGTCCTACCCTGGAATTTCACATACTTGTTGCCTTATTATTTCCTGAATGGCTGACGGATGCCAACAAAAGAGGCACTACTCCTTCTTCAGTGATTTTACCTTGTGGTGGAGAGGAAAAACAATCAGGTGAGCCAGTAAGTAAAGGAGATAATTTGTGATAAAGGTAATGAAGGAAACAGTTGATAGAGCAAAGAGTCAATGACGTACAGGGCCACTTCAGAGGGGGAGGCCTCTGGAAGAGTGTTTTCTCAGGACCTCCCTGGTGGTCCGGTGGCTAAAACTCTGCACTCTCAATGCAGGGGCCTGGGTTCAATCCCTCGTCAGGGAACTAGATCCCACATGCTGCAACCAAAGATCCCGCATGCCGAAACTAAGACCCAGTGCAGCCAAATGAATAAATTAATTCTTTTTAAAAAGAGTGTTTTCTCACTTCCTTTTTGAATGGGAAAATTCTGAGGTTTGTCACTATATTTTTATCCTCCAAAAACTCCCTCCACCACCACCACCACCATTTACACTTGGAGGAAAGCTCATCCATCCACAGAAACAGAGAATCACAGCTAGGAGATGTTGAGAGGGTTCTGATAACACTACATGATTAGGATATCTCATTTATTTAAAGCCCATTCCATCCTGGTTCTCCCCAATTTTATAGGCCACTAAATCTCCATTGCTTAAGCTAGGCTAAGCGGTGCTTGTGTCCTAACATCTGTTTGTAAAACAATGCAATTTGGAAGTACTAAGAATTATCTTGCTACAAGTGTATACCATAGACCACATACCACAATCTTGCACTGAGGAAAATGTGCTCATTTTTATTTATCCTTCCTTTTACCCAGCTAATGAGTGATCAGTTAGTCTAATGCTTGCATACTGACAAGGTCTATAAAGATCTATTATCTCCCTTAAAGATTTCTTGAATTTTCTTCCTTTAAAGAACTCACTTAGAAACTCATTGAATAATGACTACAATCAAATTACTTTGAAGTTGATTTTAAATGGGTAATGTACACATATGGCACTAAATAAAAATCAGTTGGGTTGCTCTATATTGCTCTTCATCCATAAATGAGTAAAAATTACTAAAATGTTTAAAAATAAGTAAATAGGATTGGGCAAAATTTCTCTAGTTTTACGTGCTATAAGTGAAAGAATATCAGTGGAGATACTTATGGGTCACAGGTTCAATCACTGGGTTGGAAAGATCCCCTGGAGTAGGAAATGGCAAACCACTCCAGGATTCTTGCCCAAAAAACCCTATGAACAAAGGAGCCTATGGGACTGTAGCCCCCCAGTCCCCCATCACTCTTTGTGATGGAATCTCAAAGAGTCGGACACGACTGAGCAACTGAGCACAGGACACAGCAGCAGCAGCATCACCTGGATGGTTACGAGAAACGCAGGATCTCAGTTCCCAAGCATAACCCAACCTACTGAATCACAACCTTGCTTATAGTATTAATACCATCTCCATGTGCTTTGCTTCCCTGGTAGTTCAGTCGGTAAAGAATCTGACAACAATTTGGAAGACCTGGGTTCAATTCCTGGGTTGGGAAGACCCCTTGGAGAAGGGCATGGCAGCCCACTCACTCCAGTATTCTTGCCTGGAGAATGCCGTGGACAGAGGAGCCTGGCAGGCTACAGTCCATGGGTTCTCAAACAGCAGGACACGACTGAACGACTAAAATACAAACCATGTGCTGTATGTAAACATGGAAGTTTAAGAAGCACCTCCCTGAACATCCAAGAGAATTTGATTTATACACATTAGACTAAAAATTAGATGTTGTCACACTTTCAGACGTGACCAAAGACCTGAGTACTGGTAACACATACACCACCACTAGTGGGAGTGGAAACTGCACAACCACTTTGGAAAACAACGTGGTCTGATCTATTAAAACTGAAGACATGTACGTGCCACATACCAACAATTCCACACCTAAGTCCATACCCTGAAGCAACTCTTGCTTTGTACACAGAAGACACATAAAAAAATATCCTTAGCAACATTTTCACATTAGCAAAAAAAGAAAAGAAAAAACTAGAATTAACACAGTAAAAGATAAATCGTGGGATATTCACACAATGGAATCTATGAAGGAGGGGATTATAAGCAAGCACAAATTTCAAGAGAATGCTTACATTTGTGAAAGTAGTACAAAAACCACCCAGGGAGCTCCAAAGGTAGTGGTTATATTTTTAAGGCTGGGTAGTAGATACCTAAATGTTTATTATTGTTCTTTAGTTCAGTTCAGTCACTCAGTTGTATCTGACTCTTTGTGACCTCATGGACTGCAGCACGCCAGGCTTCCCTGTTCATTACCAACTCCCGGAGCTTGCTCAAACTCATGTCCATTGAGTCACTGATGCTATCCAACCATCTCATCCTCTATCGATCCCTTCTCCTGCCTTCAATCTTTCCCAGCATCAGGGTCTTTTCCAATAAGGCAGTTTTCCGCATCAGGTAGCCAAAGTACTGGAGTTTCAGCTTCAGCATCAGTCCTTCCAATGAATATTCAGGACTGATTTCCTTTAGGATTGACTGGTTTGATCTCCCTGCCGTCCAAGGGACTCTTAAGAGTCTTCTCCAACACCACAGTTCAAAAGCATCAATTCTTCAGCGCTCAGCTTTCTTTATAGTCCAACTCTCACATCCATACCTGACTACTGTATGGATGTAGTACATAGCTACATGCAAAAAACCATAGCTTTGATGAGACAGATCTTTGTTGGCAAGTAATATCTCTACTTTTTAATATGCTGTCTAGGTTGGTCATAGCTTTTCTTCCAAGGAGCAAGCGTTTAATTTCATGGCTACAGTCACCATCTGCAGTGATTTTGAAGCCACATAAAATAAAGTCTCTCACTGTTTCCACTGTTCCCCCATCTATTTGCCATGAAGTGATGGGACTGGATGCCATGATCTTAGTTTTCTGAATGTTGAGTTTTAAGCCAACTTTTTCACTCTCCTCTTTCACTTTCATCAAGAGGTTCTTTAGTTCATCTTCGCTTTCTGCCATAAGGGTAATGTCATCTGCATATCTGAGGTTATTGATATTTCTCCCAGCAATCTTGATTCCAGCTTGTGCTTCACCCAGCCTGGCACTTCTCATGATGTACTCTGCATATAAGTTAAATAAGCAGGGTGACAATATACAGCCTTGAATCCTCCTTTGCCGATTTGGAACCAGTCTGTTGTTCCATGTCCAGTTCTAACTGTTGCTTCTTGACCTGCATAAAGGTTTCTTATCTCTTTAAGAATTTTCCACAGTTTGTTGTGATCCACACAGTCAAAGGCTTTGGCATAGTCAGTAAAGCAGATGTTTTTCTGGAACTCTCTTGCTTTTTCGATGATCCAACAGATGTTGGCAATTTGATCTCTGGTTCCTCTGACTTTTCTAAAACCAGCTTGAACATCTGGAAGTTCACAGTTCACGTACTGTTGAAGCCTGGCTTGGAGAATTTTGACGATTACTTTGCTAATGTGTGAGATGGGTGCAATAGTGCAGTAGTTTGAGCATTCTTTGGCATTGCCCTTCTTGGGATTGGAATGAAAACTGATCTTTTCCAGTACTGTGGCCTCTGGTGAGTTTTCCAAATTTGCTGGCATATTGAGTGCAGCACTTTCACAGCATCATCTTTTAGGATTTGAAATAGCTCCACTGGAATTCCATCACCTCCACTAGCTTTGTTCGTAGTGTTGCTTCCTAAGGCCCACTTGACTTCGCATTCCAGGATGTCTGGCTCTAGGTGGGTGATCACACCATTGTGATTATCTGGATTGTGAAGATCTTTTTTGTATAGTTCTTCTGTGTATTCTTGCCACCTCTTCTTAATATCTTCTGTTTCTGTTAGGTCCATACCATTTCTGTCCTTTATTGTACCCATCTTTGCATGAAATGTTCCCTTGGTATCTCTAATTTTCTTGAAGAGATCTCTAGTCTTTCCCATTCTATTGTTTTCCTCTATTTCTTTGCATTGATCACCGAGGAAGGCTTTCTTATCTCTCCTTGCTATTCTTTGGAACTCTGCATTCAAATTTAACATTTTGATTATTTGGCATGTGTGCTTCGGTCTGAATGATTCTGTGACAGATTTTATTACTCCCCATTATTGCTTCCCTCCTGTAAGAGGACTGTCATCTCTGCCTGTTGCCAAATAACCTGCAGGGAGTATGTGAAGATTACACTGCCTCATCTCTACTGACATCAAGTCTGGGCAGACTCAGGAAGCAACAACATCTACAAACAGAAGCAGTTCAACTCTGCCATCTTTTCCCTCCGTCATGGGAACGACATGTCCAAGGTTCAGACTGGGTCCTGGGACAAAGATAACACCCAGAGCTGCAGGTACTGAAGCTCATCTGCAGCAACCTACGGGCAACATGTAGGAGGAGAGAAAGAAAGCTTTGCTGCTGAAAGCCACCGAGGGTTCAGGATTGTTTACTACCACAGCAAGATTTAATGAAAACTAAACTCAAAAGCAGGCATCTTAAAAAAGAATCTGACCCAAATATTCCCATCTATTTTAGTTTAATAGAGTCTCTCTGATATACTGAGCATGTAAGGATTCCATCTATGGTTAAAGAGCTTTAAAAGAGTGTTTTCCAAATATTTAGATCTCGTTAACCACACTTCCCCTCAAATTTTATCAAGTTAACAATGATTTTTCCTTTAAAATATAAGTGCACATTTTAACACCAAACAAGTAGAAAGGACAGACTCTTAGACTAAAAGCCTTTCCATCGAATACATTTAGATTTATTAAGAACTCACTCCTTGCTTCCTGTGGAAGCTCTGTCATGGGCCAACATTAATCAGAGAATTGTGTTAGGGAACCACTGACTTAAAGGAAAACAAACTAATATCAGACAGTCCTGACTAATTCAACTGCAGTTACAAAAATAATAATAATGTTAAAATCGCTTGTTTTTAAAAGTTAAGAAAAAGAATTGTATGTGTGCTGATTTACTAAATCAGTATCTTGGAGAAAATCTGCCCATTGTGCTGGAGGAGGCAATCTGTTCCTTTGTAAAGGTTAAATAATACACTTGAAAAATTCATCAGAGCAGCTGAGTTAGCAGACTTATGTCACGCCTCATTACTAAGAAAGGCAATAAATGTAAGTTTAATACTTTATCTTCCCATTAGAACAAAAAGATGAAAGGAGACAAAAATCTCAAAACTTGTCACAGCACTGTCATACACATATATTCACACCAAATGACCTAGAAGTCAAGGCAGATTATGGTTATTATGTACTCTTAGTTTTGCCACTCTCCAAGTGTGCATTCTGCTTTTCACTTCCTCTGAATATATGTATTCTGCATCTCTGTTTGTTAGAAGATGCAGATAGTCACCAAACAGGATGTATTATGTGGTCAGTTAAGTTAGATTTCAGAGACGTCATGCCAGACAAAATGAGACCTTAGCTGATGTTGTACAAATTATTTTCTTATTTAAAAAAAATTTTTGGCACATTTTTTTCAACAATACCCAGTAAGTACTGACTTGTTTCACTGGATAGCAGGTTCACAAAGAAGGATTATATCTATTTATAATAATTTGCTTTTTTGTAGCACCCAAACAGCAGGCTGCCTTCATGGCTGATCCGTTTTCTTTCACTATTTCCATTTAAAGAATAAAACCTATGTAAACATAAATCCTCATTGATTTCAATGATTACTATTTCCATTTAAGCAAAAACTATTTTTAAAACTCTCAATAGTCTTTTTGATACCCAGTTTGGTCACCTGAATTCCTTAGCTTCTCCATTTCTTATCCCCAAACTCCATTTTCCTGAAGAATTGACCATCAAATCACTTTTCTCAACACATATCCCAGACAGCTCTTAAACAATCCCCTCTTTGGTTTTCTCATGTTCACTCTGATGCCAGCTTTCTGCTGTCCTACCATAAGCTCACTGTCAAACCCTTCTTCCTGGAGAACACATCAGAACCCACAAGGTCACCCTAGTCCCAAGCATGGCTATCACAGCCTTGACTACTAAATCATACTGAAGAGCTCTAGTCCTCATTTGAGCTAGTCCAACAGCTACTACTAAAATCAAATCTCATTAAAAAAAAAATTTTATCAGTGCTATCAGCATGCAGGATCTTGTTTCTGTACTAGGGATCGAATCCAGGCCCCCTGCATTAGGGGTGTGGAGTTTTAACCACTGGACTGCCAGGAAAGGCCCATCATTTCTCATTTTAAACCCTTTGATTTCACTATTCTCATCCACAGGGGTCCCTACATGCTGATTTTGGGTTCCTAATTGTTTCAAACTAATTTTTTCTACTCAATTTCCTAAATCAGCTAAATTATTATCTCTTATTCTTCTTTAAGCTTTCTCTATTCAACCAAATTTCTTTTATTCAGTTGTCCCTATACTTTCTACTAACTGTTCCTAATGTTCTGGAACTTTGGCCTTATTCAAAAGGTCACCATAAAAATTGACCACCTCAGAGAAATCTACCTAAATTAATGTAGAGTTCAGGGTACAGACAGGAAAAAAAAACACAGTCAAAATTAAATATCCAAAACAGTGAGCAATCTTCCTATCATGTACAGTTTTAAAAGAATTTTTTAAAAATAAAAGGTATCCATTTAGTTTCCCATTGCCAATTCCTACAGGGCAAAGAGAACATCTTCTTTTTCTGATGATATTTGCTATATCACTTGACCCTCAAAAGTTAAAAATAAATATGGCAATGAAAAAGAAATCTCCAGAACTCCAAATGTACCAATATTATTGCTGCTTGGCAGAGGTATATATAATTCATAGTATCCAGTTGGTTTTTCCAGTAGTCACGTATGGATGTGAGAGTTGGATAATAAAAGAAGGCTGAGCACCAAAGAATCAATGCTTTCAAATTGTGGTGTTGGAGAAAATTATTGAGATTCCCTTAGACAGCAAGGAGATCAAACCAGTCAGTCCTAAAGGAAATCAACCCTGAATATTCACTGGAAGGACTGATGCTGAAGCTGAAGCTTCAATACTTTGTCCACCTGATACAAAGAACTGACTCACTGGAAAAGACCCAGATGCTGGGAAAGACTGAAGGCAAGAGGAGAAGGGGATGACAGAGGATGAAATGTTTGGATGGCATCACTGACTCACTGGACCGAGTTTGAGCAAACTCTGGGAGACAGTGAAGGACACTGAAGCCTGGCATGCTCCAGTCTATGGGGCTGCAAAAAGTCAGGCACAACCTATGGAGGGAACCACACGACTAGGAAAAAAACAAATGTATGGATCTGTTTTTTGCCCATTTCCTGCAGTTAACCAAGGAAAAGGAACAACCCCAAGGCAACGATTCTAAACAATAAAGGTGCGTCCAGTCAGTAACTATCCCATAAACTCCATGTGGTGTAAGTCTCGAACTGGTCCAAACAATAGCAATCCACGTTATCTTATCTCACGATTTCTATCCATGTTCAGGGCATTTAAAGTACTTGGAAATTGAAATATAAAACATGCTACCTCACAAATACTGTCCTCCCTGATGAAAAGGCTCACCTCTAAAGTAGAATGAAGTATCTCTCCCCAACTCCTTTTTTGTTTTGGCTCAAATGCACAGAGTTAGCTCCCCCCCCCCCAAAAAAAGAGTTTTTTAATTTAAACTGGAAACTGTCTACTTAAAGTGAATTCAAGCATTCACACAGGTTTCATTTATGTAATAGGTAGTGATGTCAAACTTTATTGATCTGGCAGTCCTGAGTCTCTAACAAACACAAAAGCTTGAGAAATCATGGGAATGATTCAGCTCCTGCTATCCAAAAGCTAGCTGATTCCATAAAACAATCAGTCATTCTAAGGGTACCCACAGATAGAAAAAAGTAACAAAGTTTCTACAGGTCTAAAAGACAGCTAAACACTTGTAAAGAATTTGAGTCCAGAGAAACAACCAGTGGGTATAATAAATCCTCTGTATAATAAATCCTCAATACACTTCAAATAATTTTTCAAAGGAAACCAGACCCAGACAAGTGATTTTGTTTTCAGAATCACAACCCTCAATCCCACTTTAAAAAAAAAAAAAAGTCACTTTTAAAAGAATGCTTTATTTGGAAGAAGGATACATCAAAGACAAGCCAATGAATCAACTAAAACAAAATCCACAGTGGAACCATTTCTGCTTATTGAGAAAATGTTGACAGAATAAATAGAGTGTGCATCCAAAGAACAAAGTGTATTGCATAAACAAAACAGTCTATTCAATCAACTGCCAACAGTTAGATTATATTTAGCCCTACCAAACCAACTGAAAAGTGAAAAACAAATCATTTTACTAGATATTTTGGTTAGATTAATAACAATACATAAATATTTTTATAATATGGTAACTGCAGCCATGAAATTAAAAGACACTTGCTCTTTGGAAGAAAAGCTATGACAAACCTAGACAGTGTTTTAAAAAGCAGAAACATCACTTTACCAACAAATATCCATATAGTCAAAGCTATGGTTTTTCCATTAGTCATGTATCGACTTGAGAGCTGGACCATAAACAAGGCTGAGCGCCAAAGAATTGATGCTTCCGAATTGTGGTGCTGGAAAAGACTCTTGAGAGTCCCTTGGACAGCAAGAAGATCGAACCAGTCAATCCTAAAGGAAATCAATCCCGAATATTCATTGGAAGAACTGATGCTGAAGCTGAAGCTCTAATTTGAAGCCAACTCAATGGAAAAGACCCTGATCCTGGGAAAGATTGAGGGGAGGATGAGAAGGGGGCAGCAGAGGATGAGATGGTTGGATGGCATCACTGACTCAATGGACAAGAGAGGACGAGAAGGGGGCAGCAGAGGATGAGATGGTTGGATGGCATCACTGACTCAATGGACAAGAGTTTGAGCAAACTCTGAGAGTTAGTGAAGGACAGGGAATCCCGGCATGCTGTAGTCCAGGGGGGGTCTCAAAGAGTCAGACTTAACAACAATACAGGTAGTAGACAATAATCAGAAATATCAGTACTACTGTTTGAAATAATTCAGTTAATGGTCAAATAACAAAGAAGTTAAAGCACAGAAATCTGTTTTGAAGTACAGAAACTGCTTTTAAGCAACAAAAAAAGTATATTTCTCCCACTTTAAAACATTTCTTACATGTATCTTATTTTTAAAAAAACTACCAATTAATGATGCTCTTGCAATTAACTTGCAATTGACATTCATTAATTTCCTGCACACTATTGCTAAGAACAGGCTTCGAAGGTAGCTCAGTGGTAAAGAATCCACCTGCCAAAGCAGGCAATGCAGGTTCAGTCCCTGGGTGGGAAGATCAACTACAGTAAGAAATGACAACTCGCTCCAGTATCCTTGCTTGGAATATTCCATGGACAGAGGAGCTTGGTAGGCTACAGTTCATGGGGTCGCAGAGTTGGACATGACTGAGTAACTGAGCACACATTGCTAACAGCGTCACCTTATCAATCATCCCTAGAGAAAATCATATAAAACTTTACTTAAAAATTATACTACAGAAAGCCTTGCTACTGAAAACTGGAATTTTTCTTTTTCTTTAATAAAGATTGAGCCACCCTTTAGACTTCGCTGGTGGTCCAGTGGTTAGGACTCCCAGCTCCCACTCCAGGGCACCCAGGTTCAATCCTTGGTCTCCTGGTGGAAGAACTGGGATCCCACAAGCCACATGGCTAAAAAACAAAACAAAACAAAACAAAGACTGAGCCACCCTTTTACTTTACTTCAGCAACAGGAAACTTAACAGCCACATCTGAAACTCAAATTTATGATCAATTTATTCACCTTAATACTTTGGCCACCTCATGCGAAGAGTCGACTCACTGGAAAAGACCCTGATGCTGGGAGGGATTGGGGGCAGGAGGAGAAGGGGACGACAGAGGATGAGATGGCTGGATGGCATCACCGACTCAATGGACATGAGTTTGAGTGAACTCCGGGAGTTGGTGATGGACAGGGAGGCCTGGTGTGCTGCGATTCATGGGGTCGCAAAGAGTTGGACACGACTGAGCGACTGAACTGAACTGAACTGAATGTTACATTCTTAGTTTTATTTTCTCTTGTACTGGCTTCATCACTTTTTTTAAAAACCAGTACTTCTTGTAGCTGTTTTTATAAAGTGACTCAACACCTTTGTGTAAAAGGTAGTGTACATGAGAATAAAACATAAATAACACATTTCCTTACTGGTTTTCTCTGGCATTTATAAATCTGAAATACTTCAATATAGATACTAGGTAACATAATAGGATAAGATGAACTCCAGCATTTCAAATGAGAAATTATTATTCAGAACTCTCTAGAGTATACTTCCATATTTTAGTCTTAATACATCCTTATACTCTTAAAAGAATTCAGTTTGAAAAATCTGAACACACTTCTTCAGACAACTTAAAAGATATACTTTATTCTTTGCATAATTAAACTGAAAGCTGAATATAAAATCTTCCAGAATTGTAAAGTACAGAAAAGATAATCATGTGTCAAAGCAAAAATCTTCTAAGAAAAGGCAAAGGGAAACATGATATGCCATGGGTAAGGTTAACATTTTTCTTTCTTTGAAGACCAAGAGTGCCCCATCATTTTCACGGTGATTCCATTCCCAGTATTTACTCAGAGCACTTCTGGTCCTCCAGGGACCCTGGTTCCTCCCCCCCCGTCACAGAGGTGAAGTGGCACACTACATCCAGATGAGCAGGCCACAGTACATTACTCTACCTTCCACCAGGTGATGGAACAGGACAGCCCCCACATCGAGCCGGGTCCTCCTCAGGTGGGGGTCTAGCTTCACCTTCCCTCCCTGGGACACCTTCACCATGGCATCACCCAGGGAAATGAGCCAATCTTCCACGTTCCCAAACTGGACTTTTGCTCAATATTGCTCCCTGGTACACGGTGCTGTGAAGTCCACTCAAGCACACAAACTCAGGGCAAGAGACTCTTTGCAGAAACGGTGAACCACAGGTACATGGTGTTACATTAGCCAACTATTTTGGCATCAACCTCAAAGAATGATCTAACTCTCTCAGTATCTTTACTCTCTGAAACCATGTCTCTACCCTTTGGTCAGGGCTGCATACTTTCTTGTTCAAATACCACTTAAAAAAAAAAAAAAAGGAGCCCAAAAGCTTTAAGTCCAACTTGGAGTTCAACTAAAACTATCCTCAGGTAGTTAAAATAACCTGACTACCTTTCTTTCTCAGCTTATTTGAAATGGTGTTTCTGATGTCCACTGGCACAGAGTTCTCTTTCACTACTCTGTTTTTCACAGAATACGTGTTAAATTCCAAAAAAAAAGAGGGGGGGGGGTAGGGGAGAAGCCCAAAGGACAAACAAGAATTGTTTATTTTAGAAACCCACCATCCAGAGATAATCACTGATGATATAACAGTATATATGATAAATTTGCTGTATTTTTCTATATATACATGTATGTTTAAATCAAAAATACACTCATATTATACACACTGTTGGCATCCTGCTTTTGCATTTTGTAAAATATCAAAAGACTTTCTTATCAGTATTCTACAAAGTTATTTTTAACAGCTACTTATATTTTCCTCACCTATATGCAGGTCAGGAGGCAACAGTTAGAAACGGACATGGAACAACAGACTGGTTCCAAACAGGAAAAGGAGTACGTCAAGGCTGTACACTGTCACCCTGCTTATTTAACTTATATGCAGAGTACATCATGAGAAACGCTGGGCTGGAAGAAGCTCAAGCTGGAATCAAGACTGCCAGGAGAAATATCAATAACCTCAGATATGCAGATGACACCACCCTTATGGCACAAAGTGAAGAGGAATTAAAAAGCCTCTTGATGAAAGTGAAAGAGGAGAGTGAAAAAGTTGGCTTAAAGCTCAACATTCAGAAAATGAAGATCATGGCATCTGGTCCCATCACTTCATGGGAAATAGATGGGAAAACAGTGGAAACAGTGTCAGACTTTATTTTTCTGGGCTCCAAAATCACTGCAGATGGTGACTGCAGCCATGAAATTAAAAGACGTTTACTCCTTGAAAGGAAAGTTATGATCAACCTAGATAGCATATTGAAAAGCAGACATTACTTTGCCAACAAAGGTCCGTCTAGTCAAGGCTATGGTTTTTCCAGTGGTCATGTATGGATGCGAGAGTTGGACTGTGAAGAAAGCTGAGTGCTGAAGAATTGATGCTTTTGAACTGTGGTGTTGGAGAAGACTCTTGAGAGTCCCTTGGACTGCAAGGAGATCCAACCAGTCCATTCTAAAGGAGATCAGCCCTGGGTGTTCTTTGGAAGGAATGATGCTAAAGCTGAAACTCCAGTACTTTGGCCACCTCATGTGAACAGTTGACTCACTGGAAAAGACTCTGATGCTGGGAGGGATTGGGGGCAGGAGGAGAAGGGGACAACAGAGGATGAGATGGCTGGATGGCATCACCGACTCGATGGACATGATGCTGCTGCTGCTGCTGCTGCTGCTGCGTCACTTCAGTTGTCTCCGACTCTGTGCGACCCCATAGATGGCAACCCAGCAGGCTCCCCCATCCCTGGGATTCTCCAGGCAAGAACACTGGAGCGGGTTGCCATTTCCTTCTCCAATGCATGAAAGTGAAAATGGAAAGTGAAGTAGCTCAGTCATGTCTGACCCTCAGCGACCCCATGGACTGCAGCCTTCCAGTCTCCTCCATCCATGGGATTTTCCAGGCAAGAGTACTGGAGTGGGGTGCCATTGCCTTCTACTCCATGGACATGAGTTTGAGTGAACTCCGGAAGTTGGTGATGGACAGGGAGGCCTGGCGTGCTGCGATCCATGGGATCGCAAAGAGTCGGACACGACTGAGCGACTGAACTGAACTGAACTGAACTATATTTTCCTCTTTCTAAAACTCTCAAGGGCTCTAAAATTTATTTTTCCTACTTTATCCCCCTCCACGGTTTCCCAACAGGAACACGACTAAAAGGCAATAGTCTTCATTCATTAACACACCCTAAACAACTTCCAGAAAACGAACATTCTGCTGTATTCATAGAAGTGATTTCATTTATATTTTATATTGTTAGATGATCGTGGATACAATACTGGATCTACCCCACCAAGCTCCAAGGCAGGGCCAGGGTGCCACCAAGTCCATGGTGTGTCTCTCCCATGATCCATCACATATAATTCAAAATGGACTTTCCCTCAATAATTCAAAATGATAATAACTCCAAACAAAGTAAGAGTCATAACAAGCTGTGACTTTTCCTAGAAAGACCATCTCGTTGTTTCTTTAAAGACTACAAAATAGTAACAGATGGCCAACAGGCAACAACATATTAGAGAGATGCAGATCAAAACCACAATGAAGTATCATTTCAAACTGGTCAGAATGGCCACCATCAAAAAGTCTAAAAATAATAAATGTTGAATAGGGTGTGCAGAAAAGCGAAGCCTCCTACAGTGTTTTGTTGTTGTTGTTGTTGTTATTGTTTTGTGGGAATGTAAATTGGTGCAGTCACTATGGAAAATACTATGGAGGTTCCTTAAAAAGAACTAAAAATAGAGTTACCATATGATCTAGCAGTCTCACTCCTGGGCATAATATCCAGAAAATATGAAAATTCTAACTCACCTCAGTGTTCGTAGCAGTACTATTTACAATAGCCAAGACATGGAAGCAACCTAAATGTTCACGGACAGATTAATGGATATTATTCAATGATGAATGTAATAAAAAGAAAGGATGCCATTTGCAGGAACACGGATGGACCTAGAGATTATACTGAGTGAAGTCAGTCAGAGAAAAACAAACATATGTATGACTATATGTGGAATCTTAAAAAATAATACAAGTGAATCTATAAACAAAGCAGAAGCAGACTCACAATCATAGAAAACAAGCACATGGTTACCAAAGGGGAAGGGAGGGAGGGGAAGTGATAAATTAGAAGTATGAGGTTAACAGATACAAACCACTATACATAAAACAGATAAGCCACAAGGACCTACTATTTAGCACAGGAAACTATATTCAATATCTTGTAATAACCTATAATGGAAAATAATTGAGATATATATATACATATAAAAAATTACAAAACATGATTTAAATGTTTTTGTGTTTTTGGTGCCCCTCACTAATGCTCAACCACATGCTTGTGTGTGTGCTTAGTCGCTCAGTCGTGTCCAACTCTTTGCGACCCCGTGTACTGCAGCCTGCCAGGCTCCTCTGTCCATGGGGATTCTCCAGGCAAGAATAACAGAGTGGGTTGCCATGTTCTTCTCCAGGGGATCTTCCTGACCCAGGAATCAAACCCAGGTCTCCCGCACTGCAGGCACATTCTTCACCGTCTGAGTCACCAGGGAAGCAAGACTGTCTATTAAGCACTGCCCCCAGAGACTGAGGAAAGAATAGGCTTTTTTCCAAGGAACAATATGAGTTTAAACTCAGATGATAAAATCTATGCATAATCAAAATCTCAGACTTGAATACACAGATTTCAGTCTAACACATTTTGAAAGGGACAATATTAACTGCTTGTTCCAAGTTGTATTATTCACGTGGAATCACTGGCAAATGCTTTATGCCATGTTTGAAACTATACAAAGCTTCCTGAGATATCTGGCATGCTTTCATTAGATGAATAAACTGATAACATGATTTGCATTGGGTGGTTTTATGGGGAAATTTCAAGTGACTTATTCAGCAAATCTTCACACTTCAGTTAAGAGAGATGATTTGCTTGCAAAAAATTAAATGTGAAGAAGTGTCAACACACTAAGGATACTGACAGTAGTTAAGAGGTTGGCCTCCGAAGTCAAACTTTGTTGTTGTTGTTTAGTCAGTAAGTGGTGTCTCTTTTTCGACCCCCTGGACTGTAGCCCACTAGGCTTCTCTGTCCATGGGATTTCCCAGGCAAGAATACTGAAGTGGGTTGCCATTTCTTCCTCCAGGGCATCTTCTCAACCCAGGCTGGCACTGAACCCGCATGTCCTGCATTGCAGGAGGATTTTTTACAACTGACCCACCAGGGAAACCCTGGTTTTGGTTAAATTCTGACTTTCACTAGCTATGGGACTTATGCCTCTATTCCTCAGCTTCTTCAAGGTAAAAATATCTCCTCCACACGTTACTGTGAAGATTAAGTACTTTACTACATGTAATATGCATAGAACAGTGTATTGAGTCTTCAATAAATACTGGCTAGTTATCATCATCATTACTCAGAGTATCATTATTACTCTACACTTTTTATAAAGGGTTCATAACCTAACTTTCTACCTCTTTCTCCCCATAATTAGGAATATACCAGTTACACATTGCTACATTAAACCCCTGCCTTATAATTTTCAGATCAACTGTTTTGTTTCAACTTTCTCTAAAAAGTCAACTGAAGTTTAATATTTACATTTTGTACACTGTCCTCATCCTACTTTTTATTAAACTGCCAGCATGCTATAAAATATTATATAATGACTAGTATATACAGAGACCAGATGGTACATATTATAGATACTGAACAACACAGGTCTTCAGGAAACCACAATCTCCTAAAAGAAAAAAAGAAAATGAAACCTGGAATAGGAAGTAGCTCTAATCCTGTTGTTAAATTTAAATATCACATCTAATGTATGTTTTTACTTCTAAAAAGATACCTAAGTAACATTTTTATAATTTACAAATAAAACAAACAACCTTAAACCATCACTGTAAGGTTCATTCTAGATTAGAGGACTAAGCCTGCTCAACCAGAGCAAGAAATATTCCAAAGAATCCGTCATGAGTTTGCCTGGGGTTATTCTGAAACCCACAATCCAGAAATAACAGACAAGAATTTTCCGACTTTTCTTTTTCCAAGAGTACTAGAATGTCACCATAAAAATTCTTTGTTTGTTACGTAAAAGATAGAGGAAAGCAGCACATAAAGTGAAGCAAGGAGTCCAGGCTTTGGACTCTGGTTGCTGCTGCTGCTGCTGCTAAGTCGCTTCAGTTGTGTCCGTCTCTGTGTGACCCCATAGACGGCAGCCTGCCAGGCTCCGCCATCCCTGGGATTCTCCAGGCAAGAACACTGGAGTGGGTTGCCATTTCCTTCTCCAATGCATGAAAGTGAAACGGCAAAGTGAAGTTGCTCAGTCGTGTCCGACTCTTCGCGACCCCATGGACTGCAGCCTACCAGGCTCCTCCATCCATGGGATTTTCTAGGCAAGAGTACTGGAGTGGGGTGCCATCACCTTCTCCATTGGACTCTGGTACTACCTGTTAATTTTGCTTTCTTGATCATAGATATGACAGTCTGCTTAAAATCCCAGGAGAATACACTGGCTAACAATGAAAAAGATTTTTCTCCACTAAATGTTGGCCTTATTACCTTCCTATACTATTTATTTATACCTTACCAGGAATATGAATAGCTTATCAAAAAGCCACTCTTGAACTAAAAAAAAAAACCAAAAAGACACTTCTTCAAAGAACTAGTCAGGGACTTCCCTGGCAGTTCAGTGGTTAGAACTTCATGCTTTCAGTGCAAGGGGCACAGGTTCAATCCCTGGTCTGGGACCTAAGATCCTGAAAGACGTATGGCATGGCCAGAAAAAAAAAAAAAAGAACTAGAGTCTAATCCATACGTCCTACAAAATATTTCAAAACTTAAACCTAAAAGAAAGGAGAACACTCACTCATTCTTTAGAACAGGGGTCCCCAACCTCTGGGATCTAATACCTGATAATCTGAGTGTAGCTGATATAGTTAATAATAGAAATAAAGTACACAATAAATGTAATGCACTTGAATCATCCCCAAACCACCCCCACCCCATCCCCGATCTGTGGAAAAACTGTCTTCCACAAAACTGGTCCCTGGTGCCAAAAAGGCTGGGGACCTTCTGCTAAGACAACAAAACCACTGAAAGCAAAAAGAAGAGACTTCGTTGGTATGTACTTGTGTAATCTTTTCTGAAAACCTAGGAGATAGACATGTTCATACACCATAGCTCAGGAAACTGAGTCTCAGAGAGGTTAAGTAATATGCCCAAGTTATAAAGTAAAATAAAGAGTCTGGAAAATCCCAGGGACCGGGGAGCCTGGTGGGCTGCCGTCTATGGGGTCGCACAGAGTCGGACACGACTGAAGCGACTTAGCAGCAGCAGCAGGCTTCCCTGCAGGCTCAGTGCTAAAGACTCTACCTGCCAATGCAGGAGACATGGGTTCAATCCCTGATTCGGGAAGATTCCACATTCTGAGAAGCAATTAAGCCCACGGGCGGCAACTACTGAGCCTGTGCTCTGGAGCCCGCATGACGCAACTACTGAACCCTGTGCACCGAGAGCCTCTGCTCTGCAACAAGGGAGTATCCTCGGCTCTCTGCAACTAGAGAAAGCCTGCGCAGCAATGAAGCCCCAGCACAGCCAAAAATAAACAAATACATAAATATTTTTAAAACAAATAAAGGCACAGGACTCAAATTCACAACTTTCGAACCAGCTAACGATAAAGAAGAAATGACAGGCATCCCCCGTACAGCAGTGGGAGTGGTCAGAGATGAGGAATACAGAACCAAGGCCTGCTAGCGCTTCCTCCCAAGTCCACTCATGCCCAGCACTGGATGGATTAACTGGATTCAAGCTCTCTTTGAACACAATTGATGGCTCAGGAATGGAAACAGCTTCTTCCCATGTCTCACTCCCTAATTCACAAGTAAATTATCTTGTCTTACTCAATAAACAAGCAGTTACTGAAGACCCAGAAATGTAATCATACCATAAATTGACCATTTTTTAAGTGCCACACTCCAGTATTCTTGCCTGGAGAAATCCATGGACAGAGGAACCTGATTAGCTACAGTCCATAAGGTCGCAAAGGGTCAGACACTTAAAAGTGCTATATAAGATAGTGTAAAAGAGGATATTTATATCTTTAATATCTGCCCCTCAAATGCGCTTGGTTTACAGTAATTGCACTTACTTATATGAAGTTCAGTTGCCTTTTACTAGTCTGTGAACTCTTGATACAAAATTCTATATATTCCCCACTTGTTGTTTAGTCGCTAAGTCGTGTCTGACTCTTCTGCAACATCATGGACTGTAGCCCGCCAGGCTCTACTGTCCATGGGATTTTTCAGGCAAGAATACTGGAGTGGGTGGCCATTTCCTCCTCCAAGGTATCTTCCCCAATCAGCCTGTGTTGCCTGCATTGGCAGGCAGATTCTTTACCACTGAGCCACCAGAAAGCCCCATTCAGTATTACGTAGGTGGCGTCCACTAAAAATGTTAAAAGGAGCAAAAGAAATGATGATGAGCTGAACCTTAAATAACAAGTAAGAGTTAGAGATATGGGAAAAAAGAGGGGAAAGTGCATTCTTACAAGGTGGCTGGTAACCAGGCAGACATCCTGGGGAAATGAACAGGCAGGTCAGAGCAGAAGATCCACATCATCAAGCAGCAAAAACGGTAAAACGAAGACGTGGAATTCCTTTCCAGGGGTTAGGATTTCGTTTTCTGAATTAGGCTGATTTGTTTTTAAACGTTTATTTTAATGCAGGAGAATTCTGTGTTTAAATTAAACCTGATGTGAAACCCCACTATATTGATAGAAAACAGGTACTCTGTAGCCCCACTCAGTCCCCACCTTATCTGACTTGAGAAGACTCCAAAGACCCTCCTTGGACCACAATCTGAAAAACCCTGAGTTAGAAAAATGTCTGGAAGCACAGATGCCAAAGGGCTCAGAGCACTGACCTCTGGGTTGGCCTAGGCTGGGGAACATAGTAAGGAGGGACTTGAAGTAATATTTTCACTTTTTAAATCTCACATATTTTTATATTATTTGAACTGTTGTTTATATTGAGCACTTTTTACTTTCTAGACTTTAAAAATAAATAAGACACCATCGCTCTAAAAAAAGCATTTTTTAATGGTTCAATTTCTTCAAGTGGATTGCTACATTTTAATGAATTACTTACTTATAATTGCAGGATACTTTTTAAACTAAATTACATCGCAATGAAAATGAACATCTCTGTGCATAAGACTTTCCCATATTTAGAATGATTTGCTTAGGACAAATTTATACAAGTTAATGGTTTCCATCTAAGTTCTATAATACATGGCTTAAAATAAGACTCTCTAGAACATAAAAAAAATATAAAATTCAGTGAGTATTTTTAAATGCCATTCTACAGTAGCAAGATTTTGATTCCAGCATTCATGATTAAGATACATAAAATCTAATCTATCAAACTAATCAGCAAAGTTTCCACAACTCGAAAAACGTATTAAAGAGAAATCTGAAACAGAACTTGAAAGCGCTCTACCTTTCATGAATTTTTCATAACTTCTCTTGCCACTTATCAAAACCATACACTGAAAGAATCTCTCTTCACAGTTGGGTTTCACAATCTAATTCTGTGAAGTCACAGTCCTGTGACAGTACAATCATTCTCTGGCAACAAACTAACATCATTAAATTCTTATTTGGAAGTTCTATGGGGTATAAGGATGTTCTATTTTTACTTCTAAGATCAAAATCTATTTTGTGTTGCCTCTCCATTAAGCTCCTATGATTGATACATCTTGACCGAATTTACTCTCGTTTCCAGCCATCTTTATAAAACTACCTTTTGGTGAGGGCTCAGAGAATGCCTGTCTCTGTTCAAACAAAATATAAAGGGTTGCTAGATTGCCTCTGCCTGTGAACAATCGGTTAATGCTCTGTACTCCTTGGAAGGTGAAACCCCAAAGTCAGGAAGTGTGTTGTTCTTTTTCTTATCTCGATTACTGTTGTAATATAGCATAAGAGTACTTTTTACTAAATTATCTTTTAAATAAGTGAATGGGGTTCCATCACTAAGGTTTCTAACTGGGCAAAAAGAATTTCTAAATACCCCCTTTTCTTTTTTCCAAAAGCAAGGATTGCTAGACATCAAGGTCATTCGTAGTAATATGTAAAAGTTCTAAAAGCAAGGATGGCTAGAAAAATCCAGGTCATTTCTACTACTATGTGACAGTTCTAATTTTAAGTGTATTCAGACTCTATCAGCAAAGATTTGCTTAGTCCCTGCCGGGCACAGGGCGCTATGCTTCTGTGTGAACAAGACAGAAGAAGATCTGCTCTCATGGGCCTCTCTCTCTTGGTGCAAAGGTATGTTTGTAAACCACAAATCTTTATGAAATGAGAAGTTCCAATATCAAAAACAGAAATATGCTTTAGAAGAAAGAGACTGGAACCAGATTTTGGAATACCTGTCAAGGCCAAGGAAGGTGGCATTTATGTTTGAATAAAGGAAACCTAGGTATTCAAAGGGATCCTTAGAAAATATTAATCTATGCAGGTGCTAAAACTTTTGGATGACTTCTCATTTCTTATAAGAGAAATCCATAATCTTTAAAAGAAAGTCTTGAAAAGGGTAACTAAATCTTGCGTCATCATCCCCACCTACCCAAGATCTTGGGTTGTGGTCACACTGCACTTCTGTTTCCTCTGTTGTAGGGATTTTCAAACTTTTATACACTGTCATTTACTAAAGTATCAATATATGACACATTTATTTTTTATTTTATTTCTTTTTAAAAACATGCAGGTCACAACCACTAAACTGATTTTATAATCTCTTGGTCAGTGCTTAAGTACTGCAGTTTGAAAAACAGTACTTTAGCATATACCACACTCTCTCTCGAGCTTCCCAGGTAGTACTAGTGGTAAAGAACCCACCTGCCAATGCAGGAAATACAGGAGACACGGGTTTGATCCCTGGGCCCTGAAGATCCCCTGGAGGAGGGCATGGCAACCCACTCCAGTATTCTTGCCTGGAGAATCCCATGGACAGAGTAGCCTGCTGGGGTTTTATAGTCCATGGGGTCGCAAAGAGTCAGACACAACTGAAGCAACTTAGCACACATGCACACTCTCTCTCTCACTTCTAGGCCTTTCCATGCATTCTTTCTGTCTAACATTCTTGCTCATCCTGTTTCCTTTTTTCTGGCTACTTCCTATTCTACTTTGTGACCTGAGCTCATAAACATCACTTCCCTGACCCTCTTGGATTAGTTATCTGTCTTCTGTGTTCCTAATACTCCATGCTTTCTAATGTTCATTAAGCTTTACTGTAATTGTACATGGCCTGTCTTTCTAAGTGGCAACCCACTCCAGTACTCTTGCCTGGAAAATCCCATGGACGGAGAACTCCGGTAGGTTACAGTCCATGGGGTTGCAAAGAGTCGGACAAGACTGAGCAACGTCACTTTCACTTTGTCTTTCTAAGATGTAAATCCCATGAGCATCAGGACCCATTCTTGTTCATTGCCGAATCCTGAGAGCCACACCCAGTGCCTGCTACAGATTAGGCCCTCAATCAATGTTTGAGGAGTAAAACAAGTGAGGAAATGGACTTGAATAATCTATATGTTAATATTTAACCACATGATGAAATGAGCACCCACTTAAAAACTGTTAAAAGGTTTAGCTAGTTCCAAGGAAAATATATGCTCAGTTCCAACTGTATAAATGGTGATTAGGCTCCTAAACTAGCCTGCAAAATACTATTACCCCCACACACACTTAACTGATAAGAGGACAGCTGCTTATTTCCCTCTCTGCCAGGACAACAGAACTTTCACTCCTCTAAGTAGGAGAAAACAGGATTAAAGGGACACTTTGCTTTCTCCCTATTTTATCAGTTAGTTCCTTCTAGAGCAAAGTGGACTTCCCTGGTGGCTCAAACGGTAAAGAGTACGCCTACAATGCAGTAGACCCAAGTTTGATCCCTGGGTCAGGAAGATCCTCTGGAGAAGGAAATAGCAACCCACTCCAGTACTCTTGCCTTGAAAATCCCATGGACAGAGGGGCGTGGTAGGCTACAGTCCATGAGGTCACAAAGAGTCAGACATGACTGAGCAACTTCACTTCACTCCTTAGAGCAAAGTGACTTAGCTAATGGCTGAGATGAGATTAGACAGCTAGTGGGAAGCTGCGGTATAGCACATGGAGCTCAGATCTGTGATAACCTAGAGGGCTGGGATGGGGATCGGGGAGGAAGATTCAAGAGGGAGGTGATATATGTATTCGTATAGCTGATTCACTTTGTTGTACGGCAGAAACTAATACAACATTGTAAAGCAATTATACTCCAATAAAAAAAATAATAAATGAGAAAAAAAAGAATAAAGGTCAATATTCCAGACAGGCCCCACCCCTGAGCTCTCACTGGTTCTTGAATCTATCTGTCTTCAAGAAGAGAAAGTTTTCCTTTCCCTTCCAAATCCTATGAGAAAATCTTTCTGAGACAGGGCTTTCTGTACCTGCAGGAGAGACCTGCAGTTTTTTAGGTGCTAGACAATAATCCGGGCAGATAAAGCAAGAAGGAACACAGTAAATATGAGTCTAAGCTAAACTCTCCAAACCAGCTTTACCAGAAATGAAAATTAAACTGTATTTTTATAGTACTATAATTCTCACCTGGCTTCATGAATCTGACCTCAATCTGCAAAATCGGGAGACAGAAGAGATGTAATCAGGAATAGTAACAACAGTCATCCTAGTCTGATTCCTGGGTCCCAGGAGAACAGCAACATACAGGAGCAACGTGGGACAAAAGGGAAGGGAATGGCATGAAAGCTAAGGTTTCTTCCACTTCTCCTTTCGAATTTTTCTTGGGCAAAAATGACTAAACAAGTTGAATCTATCTTTGAATACTACAACCTTCCGTTCCAAATTTTCATTCTTGCTTCTCTTTTCTCTTCTTCCAAATCCCCTTATGCTGCCCGAAGATCTTCATTTTCAACACCCACACTTCTAGAAACAAGCAAATTTTTCTGAAACCTCCAAAATGTTCCTTTGAGCCCATACCACTAACCTCTCCTCTCCCTCCTCACACCAAAACTCCCACTTTCTCAGTGCAGCTGATCAGCAGGAAAGCAATCTGACTAAATCCATTCACATTAAGATAAAATAACTGACAGTCCTAGCTTTTAAACCCTCCTAGAAATACATCTGGGCTTCCCTGGGGGCTTAGCAGTAAAGAATCTGCCTCCAATGACTCAATCCCTGGGTCAGGAAGATTTCCTGGAGAAGGGAAGGGCAACCCACTCCAGTATTCTTGCCTGGGAAATCCCATGGACGCAGGAGCCTGGCAGGCTACAGTCCATCGTGTCACAAGAGTTGAACATGACTTAGTGACTAAACCACCACCACCAGAGATACATATATGTTTTATTTTATACACACATACATTTTTAAGCTATAGACATCTAACCACAGTAATTTCAGAGAAAAGATGAGGGGTGCCTAAATTTGCCCTAAAGGAGTCAGGTCTGCTCTGACCAGCTTTCCCAAAGATCATGTCCCCAAAGCTGTTCCCACATTTTCCCCAACTTTCAGTCCTTGCTGCTGCTGCTGCTAAGTCACTTCAGTCGTGTCCGATTCTGTGTGACCCCATAGACAGCAGCCCACTAGGCTCCCCCGTCCCTGGGATTCTCCAGGCAAGAACACTGGAGTGGGTTGCCATTTCCTTCTTCATTTCAGTCCTTAAGTGACACTAAAAACCCAAGAGGACAGAGAAAGCCAACTTGAGAAAGCATCTATAGCTACAGGATACTTATTCATTGATTGGGCAAGTCAATGACAATCAACATTAGATTGGATAGGTTATACTTTAAGTATATTTGATAATCATTCCATTAGGTAAAACAAAAACATTCACTCAGGTTATATATTGCAATTATTGCCTCATTCTACTAATGAGGTCAATGAGGCATAACGGGGTTAAATAACATTCCCATTGTTTAAAGTTCAGTAGTTGAAGAACAGGATGGATGGCTCTTCACACACTTTGAATAGGTTGTTGATACATTAATTCCACTTGAAAATCTTTAATTTTATTTTCCATAACATTTCTGAAATTTGATAGTATACTTTAGAACAGTCATATTAGAGTAAAAGAAAAATGACTTGAATTCCTGGGAGGCAAAATCATGTCTTTTTCAGGCGTTTTTGTAAGAAAGACCTAAGCCTGAGATTGAATTTGTGTGCACTCAGAAAAAAAAACACAAAAATAGGCCAAGTAGCGTTCATTCAGCTCCAAGTGGTTTCTTAACTTCAGCGCCATGAAAAATACTTATTTGCCACCCAAATAAGAATAGAGCTATAATAAAGATTACACAAACTGAGGATAATAAGATCTTTCACTTTGCCTGAGAGATATGTGAAATTTTAATTGAGGAATTAGTTTGTTATGAGTTTGTTTGTTATGAGTTTGCTTAGCTAGCCACCAAAATAAATTACTTGAAATTAAAGTGATAACAGGAACTTTTCAAACCGAGCATAGAATGTATGAAAATGCTAACTGGGTGTGGTCTCCCTTGCCTTTGGTCATGAACACACTTTTTGTGACTTTTCTCAAAATTCCAGAAAGGGTAAAGGGTCAGTAAGATTCCCAAGAAATGACAGGTTATTCAGAAAGACTGAAACAGCATTTATTCACCTCCCCCAAGTACAAGCATTGTGTTGCTTAGTATGGAGTTGTTTGGTTTTTCAGGCAGTGCTAGCCCCCTAAACCTAGAATTTTTAACATATAATTCAACAATAAAAAGACAAATAACCCAATTGAGATACGGGCAAAAGATATGAACAGACATTTCTCCAAAGCAGATATGTAAGTGGCCAATAAGCAAATGAAAAGACACACGACATATTTAGCCATAAAAAACGCAAATTAACACTACTTTATTCCCACTAGAATGTCTATAATAAAAACTAGTAAATAGTCAATAACAAGTAGTGAGAACGTGGAGGAACTGGAACCCTCATACACTGTTTGATGAGAGTGTAAAATGGTGTGGCTACTCTGGAAAAGTTTGACGGTTTCTTAAAAGTTAAATATATAGACCCAAAACAATGGAAGTCATATGTCCACCTAGAAACTTGTGCACAAATGTTCACAGCAGCGTTATTTACAATGACCAAAAACTAGAAACATCCTTAATGTCCATTAACTGAAAACCAGTAAACTGTGATAATGTGGTACACTCATACACCAGACTATTATCCAGCCATAAACAAGAGTTAAGCACCGATGAATTCCACACGTGGATAAACCTTGAAAACATTATGCTATGTGAAGGAAGCCAGACACTAAAAGCCACATAAAGTACGATTCCATTTATATGAAATTTCCACAACAGTCAAATCCTTAGAGACAGAAAGATTAGTGGTTGCCAAGAGGTGGGATAAGAGGGAATGAGGAGTGACTGATAATGGTACAGGGTTTCATTCTGGGGTGATGAAAATATTCTGTACAGTGGTGATAGTTGCAAAACCTGGTGAAAATACTAAAGACCGTGCTTGAAAAGGATGGATTTTATGGTGTGTGAAGTATATCTCAATTTTTTTTTAATTGTTCATTTACGGAAAGAAATTACATACACATGTAAAGTACCTACAAGTGTATTACATACATATACGTAATCTCTAAAAATCAACGTTTGGGTTTTTTTTTTTTAATTGAGCTATATTTCACATATATAAAGAGAGAAATGAAAGAACACGGTGACACGGAGCAACTGTGAGCCCTGAAGCCGTGGATCTGGGGTGTGCCCCAGTCCGCCTCGCAGCGTCCCCATCCTGCTCGCCTTCACCCATCACTCAGCCTCCACCCGCCGTCTGGTCCAGTGTCAGGGCCGGGGACTACCCACCGCGGCTGCCCGGCTCCGCGGCGGGCGCCCAGGGCCGGCCAGCCCTCCCGCCCAAGGTGGGGCAGCCGCGGCGGGCCGGGCTCGGGCGCTGTCTGCGGGCCCGGAGGGGATACGGAGCTTCGGGCCAGCCCCGCCGCTCCCCCTGCCCCGGCCTCCCCGCGTCCTGGCCGCGAGTCTCAAGCCCGTCGCCGCCGCACCTCCCTCCAGTACCTGGGATGCGCCCGAACCCGGCGCCGCGGCCAAAGCCGAGACTTTCCCTCCATATCACCTGCCCGGGAGCGCGGTGCAAGGAGAGGGACCTCGCCTCCTCAGACGCGACCAAGGAACCGGCACCAGGGCACGGAAGGGGAATTCACCTAGTCCCCCGGGCGGCGGCTGAGGCAGCTGCCCAGCGCCCGCGGCTCCTTCCTCTCGCGCGCCTCCTCGCGCCGTCCCGGCCCGGAGCTGACAGCCCCGGAGCCGGCGCTCGCGGCCCGCTGGCTCCCGGCTGCCCACCCCGCCCCCGCGCGGCCGTCCCGCGCACGCGCAGCGGCGTCTGAGCCCGAGGGGAAGCGAGAACCTGGTGATGTGGCCGCGGGGGTGGCGACCTGCAGCGCCAGCGCCACCCAGTCCTAGACCCTTGGCTGCACCCTGACCGACGCGCTCCGGGAACCCGATCGAGCAGAGCAAAAGGGGAATCTTCATGGGAGCCTACTCAGTAGAGAAGGGCTGTGGCCTTCCTTGTTCGCCAGCCCACTCCATCCCCGTAGCCCTACTGCTCCCACCGCCCCACATCCACATCTCTGGCTGCTCCTTGGTCCTAACGCTCAAATTTATGACTCATGACTTCTATTCTCAAGCTGGGAGCCTCCTGGTTGGCTGGCTTCGTGTTTTCTTCTCTCGCGGAGACTTGGATTTAAACTGCGCAGAATGGTCCAAGTTTGATCCTAGGCAGGAAAGAAGGGGATTGGCCCCCAAATGGGATAAGATTAGGGCAGGTCCCAGCAGTGGGAGAGTGGTGTTCAAAGCAAAGTGCATGGACCCAGGGGAGGTGGCTGGAATGCCAGACTTTTCAAACTTGCTCATGCTTGTTTTTAAATCTATGTAAAAAAGTAAGCTAGAGTTTGCAACGTAAAGCCAAGAATTCATTTACATTATTTAACAACTATCTTTTGAGCATCTTTTGCAGGTAATGGGTGAAGCCCTGGAGGTATTCCAGTGACCAGAACAAAGGTTTCTGTCCTCAGGCTCTGCTAAAAGAGAGACTGCCCTTTTAAAAATTACCCAGCACATGACACTTCCTCAAGTCAAAGCTTCCACCAAATCTTAAGTCACTCCAATGATTTAGTAGCAGATTTTCGGGTGCTAAGAGAGATCAGAGAGTATATTTACCCACTTTTTTTTTCTTGAGGCGTGCTCTTTTTTTTTTTTTTTTTTTTAGTTGCAGCATGCAAATTCTTAGTTGCAGTATGTAGGATCTAGTTTACGGACCATGGACCAAACCTGGGTCTCCTGCATTGGGAGTGTGCAATCTTAGCCACTGGACCACCAGGGAAGTCTCTGCCATGAGAGTTTTGACCTTCACCTTCAGGATGAAGGGTACTTCTGTATCAGTTTTGGTCATCTGAGGTAATGCTTTTTATAATGGCCCATGCAAGTTTAAGGACAGGGAAGCCTGGGGTGCTGCAGTCCATGGGGTTGCAAAGAGTTGGATACGACTGAGTGACTGAACTGAACTGAACACGCAAGTGTTCTTCACCCCTAAACATTGGTTAGGAATGAAAGTATAATTGCAAGGAAGTGGAAAAACAGTGTTTCCACTGCATTTTCAAATGATTTTTGTTCTAAAGGTTTTGAATTGCATATCACCCCGAGGTAATTAACTCCTCTTGAAAGCTTTTGTCATTGTTGTTGAAAGCTTGCTAGAAGTAAAAGTTCCAAAAAGATACATACCTCCTCTGGGTCCTGTAGTCTCAAGATTTCTACACAAACCATACATAGGATACACCACCCTCTGCCGGTTTAGAAAATCCTACCAACGTTTTTTTTCCTGAGAGCTAATGGTTTCCATTGCCCTGAATTTTACTAGCCAGCATGTAGCAACTTTCTCCTCATGCAGTGCCTCTCATTCTATATGCCACAACATGGAGTGTGTGTGTGTGTATATATATATACACACACACATATATATACATTTAGTTATTTTAAGCTTCAAATTGGAATCCAAATTTAAATCTCAACCCTGAAAATAGCTCAAGGTGGAAGCTGGTGAAGGGATACCCCCTTCTGAAAAGTTAGGTCCCAATGTGTGCAGGCAACAGCATCATATTATAACTTCATTTTCTACCTGACAGCTGGCAACTCTAAATATGAAGCAAGTGACTTAGAATTGAGGATATGTAGTAATCACGGTTGTGATGATTGCTAGAGAGAGGCCTGGGAGTTATGAAAGTGTGTAACAAAGAGACCTGTCTGTTCTAGAGGCTAAGAAAGAGCCCTTTGAAGAAGTGACATTTAATCTGAGCCTTGAAGAATAAGGAGTAGGAGGCCTGGCAACAAAGGGAAGGGGATGGGGTGGGGAGTGGAGTTTGGAAACTGCAGGTTTGAAGGCCCTTTGGTAGGAAGGGGTTCCACCTGTGGAGGCCTTGAGAAGGGACCACTGTGGCTGGAGTGAGATGGCTAATACTGCAGGAGAGGACAGCAGGAGCCTTGAATGCTACGACGAGGACTTTATTTATTCCAAAAGACAAAAGGAAGCCACTGAAGAGCTGGAAACGGTCCATTTGGACGTGATCAAATTTGTATTCATGGAAGACATTTCTGGCTGCAGCGGGGAGCACAAATAAGAAAGGAGCCACGGAGGAGGTGTGAAGACCAGGTTGTAGGCAATGGGAACTAGGAGGCAGTGAATCAAACAAATAAGTGAGGGTTAGAACTGCAAAGGCTTGATTTTTGACTGTGTGTGAAAGGTGAAGGAGAGAAAAGGATCCAAAAATCACTCCCCATTTTCTGGCTTGAGCTTATCCTTTTCCCAGAGAGGGGTAACCTGAAGGAGGAAGTCTAAAGGAGATCATTTTGAGTTACTTTGGCTATGATGGGTTTGCTGACTCTATGAGATATCCAAGTGAAGATGCTAAGAATATATTTGGAGAATAAATCTGGAACTCAGAGATCTGGACTGGAGATAAACTCAAAGCTAAACTTTAAGATAACATGAAATATAAATACAGTAATTTGAAATGCTTTCTTGATGAAAAATAAACAATTTGTATATAAAAAAAAAGAACATGAAATATGATTTGTTTGTAAGAATTTAACCTCTAAACTGTAGAGAAAATGAGAGAAGCAAACGGAACCTAAATTGACTGTGAGACACTTCACAGAGGTTATTTTAATCCTTACCCCCTATGAAGGATTATAGTTATAATCCCGTTTTTCATATGAGGAAACTAAGGGTTAAATCCTCACTCAAAATTACTTAAAATCCCAATTAAATAAGAATCTCTGCGGGTAGCTTTGATGATGACTGAGGTTCAAGAACTACCCTGTGGACTGTTTGAAAGTGGTCCTGCAGGGACTTCCCTGGTGGTCTAGAGCCTAAGTCTCTGCATCCCCAGTGAGGGAGCCCAGGTTTCAATCTCTGATCAGGGAACTTGATCCCACGTTGCTCAACTAAGAGGTCCCGCATGCTGCAACTAAGACCTGGAAAAGCCGAATAAATAAATATTTTTTTTAAGTGGTCCTGCAAACCATATAAAATACTCATAAAGAAAAAGGATTAGAGAAAACCATGACTCAGAAGACATGCAGCCCATGCAGTACATGTTTCGAGGCATATGTTCCAGTTTCTTCATCCCCATCCCCTGTTATCAACACCCTTCTTGGGAATTTCTAGAACATTCACTTGTTCATTCAGCAAGTATTTATAGTGGACCTAGTAGTGTTAGTTGCCCAGTTGTGTCTGACTCTGTGCGACCCCATGGGCTGTAGCCTGCCAGGTTCCTCTGTCCATGGGATTCTCCCAGCAAGAATAGTGGAGTGGGCTGCCATTTCCTTCTCCAGGGATATTTACACTATCATGTGTAAAATGGATAACTAGTGGGAACCTGCTGTATAGCACAGGGAACTCAGCTCAGTGCTCTTTGGTGACCTAAAGGAGTGGGAAGTGGGTGCGGAGTGGGAGGAAGGTGAAAGGTTGTTGTTGAATCACGCGAAGACACCGGGATTCTTGGCCCCCTGGAGGAGAAGAATTCAATCTGGGGCCAGAGACGAGGCTTGATCGCTCAGAGCTTTTGTGTAATAAAGTTTTATTAAAGTATAAAGGAGATAGAGAAAGCTTCTGACATAGACATCAGAAGGGGGCAGAAAGAGTACCCACTTGCTAGTGTTAACAATGAAGTTATATACTCTCCAATGAATCCAAAGAATGTCTGGAGGTTGTAAAGACCTCATCAGACCTACTCCCATAATTTACATTTTAAGATAACAGAAGGTTTAATCCAGAGATTGTCCTTAGGCAAGATACATTATTGTTATATAATCCTAAGGAATGTGGAGAAATAAAAAAAGTTTGTCCTTTCTTCCTCCTTGAGAATTCCAGACCCCTCTCTCCTTGGGGACCCCTAGACTCCTTATCAACCTGCCTAGGAAATGACTCTCTCAAAGGTCCAAAAGGGAAGGCATATTTGTATATATAGTTGATTAACTTTGTTGTACGGCAGAAACTAACACATCATTATACAGCAACTATATCCCCAATTTTAAAAAAATGTTTTAATCAGTTCAGTTTAGTCGCTCAGTCATGTCCGACTCTTTGTGATCCTATGGACTCTAGCATGCCAGGCTTCCCTGTCTATCACCAACTCCTGGAACTAAAGTTTTAATTAAAAAAAAAAGAGCCATGTCCTGTGTGACTGGAGTGACCTGATCAAGGGGACAGTGGTCACAGATGTGGTCAGGACAGTGGGTTAGAGGCAGGTCATGGGATCATAGGTCACAGTAAAGTCTTTGGCTTTCACTCTGGGTGACACAGGAGCCACCAAAAGTATCTGAGCAGAGAAGTGGTTTAGGGAACAATGGTGTCACCATGGAGAACTGAGTGAGGGAAGGAGGGCAAAAGCAGGAGGACCAGCAAGGAGGCCTTCACAGTAACTCAGGTGAGAACGCTGAGGGGACAGGCCAGGCTGGTTGCAGAGAAAGTGGTGAGAAGGGCCTGGACTCTGAATACGTCTGACAGTGGAGCTGAGAGATAGGATTTGCTAATAGATTAAATGAGGAATATTCTAGAAAAGGGGGCTTCCCAGGTGGCACTAGTGGTAAAGAACTCTCCTGCCAATGCAGGAGACATGAGAGAGTGGGTTTGATCCCTGGGTTGGGAGGATCCCCTAGAGAAGGGCATGGCAACCTACTCTAGTATTCTTACCTGGAGAATCCCCATGGAGAGAGGAGCCTGGCGGGTCCATGGTGTTGCAAAGAGTCGGGACACGACTGAAGCGACTTAGCATGCACGCATGCAGGAGAAAAAGAGAAGTGTTCAGGAGGCCTCCAACGTTTTGGTGTCAGTTGATGGAAGAATGGAACTACCATTTGCTGAAAGGGGAAAGACTGCAAGAAGAAATTCAGGAGACTGGTGTGAGGTCACCTGGTGAGGGCTCACGGTTCTAAATGCCCATCTAGGTGAACTCATCCAGTCTTCATGACAACTCTGTACAGTAAATACTATTGTTATTACCATTCTGTGGATGAGGAACTGAGCCCTGAGTGTGCCTCAGATGCCACAGCTGTAAAATGCAAAGACGACTCCTGAGTTTACCACTGCACTGTCTGTAAGGGAAGACAGACCACTCAATAGACAACTACAGCAATATCTGGAGCTCTGGGAGAGGGAGTCTGAGGGGCTGCAGTTGTACAGAGCAAGAGCATCTCCCAAAGTTTCCGGGGAGGGAAGACAGGCAGAAGTCAGAGAAGCCTTACAAGAAGTGATGGTGGGCTGAAGTGTAAAGGATCAGTGGCTAAACTAAAAGGCATTTTAAGAGGTAAGATAGGATAGGAAGGAGAGAGTCTTCCAGGCAGAGGGAACTACTTGTGCAAAAAGGAGGGGGGATGGGGATTTTAAGGAACTAAAGAATTTCAGAGTGGTGCTTCTGCCTCTTTTAGAGCAACTTGTTGATTGATCCCTATAGAGAATTTTCCTCCACCAAGTCACGGTAATGGTTCAAGGGTTCCCTTTCCTGCTGTCTTAGACTGTATCGCTGAGAAAGCAGAGGTCAGCTGTCTTTGATCACTTATCAGGGCCCTGCTGTTCCTCAACTGTGCTCACCGGTTCCTGCCTCCCAGCTTCAGGGCTTGCTGTTCTCATTAACTAGGACACTCCATTCTCCCAGAAGCCTTCCCAGGTCTGTACCCACCAGGTGAACTCAGAGTCTTCCCTCTTGGTTTCCATGACAGCCAGTGAAGGGCATGATCATAGTACTTAAAAATACCACGTTGTAATGTGTAATTATCTGTCCATCTTTCCTTTTTTCGTTTTTTGAATCACCCACAGGTGCTTGTTTTAATTACAGACCTCCCGAATCCAAACTTTCCTGGAGAAAGGCCTTGGAATCTTTTTACTAGCACCTAGGTGATTTTTTTAAAACTTTTTTGACTGCACCTCACAGCATGTGAGATCTTAATCCTCCAACCGGGGATCGAACCAGTGCCTCCTGCACTGGAAGGCAGAGTTTTAACCACAAGACCGCCAGGGAAGTCCCCTATCTGTCCATCTTTCTACTAGGCTGTCAGCGGGGCCTTGTATCTCAGATTAGCACACCATTTTTAGCCTTAAACAGATACTCAATAATTTTTACCCTGAAATGAATGAATAAATACATTTTAATTGAACTTCCTTTGCATTTAGTGATGCTGCTACTGGCATTTTGATTTTCTGTTCTAGTTCCACTCCCAGCAGAATTATGAATAGATTTTAAAATGTAATTACGTATGGCATTGTTCTTGCTCCTTGAGCCTGACATTTTGGATGTTGTTGGGAGACAGGCTTTCTCTAACACTGGGATGCTGGTGGCTATTTTTCCAGCCTTTTCCAGCTTCTAGAGGTGGACCACATTCCTTGGCTTGTGGCCCCCCTTCTCTGTCTTCAAAGACAGCAGTGTACACAGCATTTCTGACCCTCTCATCATCACAACTCTGATTCTTTTTTTCTGTCTCCCTCTTCCACTTTTAAAGGCCCTTGTGAATACATTGGGCCTACCAGACAATCCAGAATAATCTCTCTATTTTAAAGTTAGTTGATTAGCAACCTTAATTCCATTTTACCATGTAATGTATGATGAATAAATATATTGAGAATAATGAAAGTCAGATTTCCAGTGGTACTCTGCTAAACTGGTTCTCTGTGGGAGGAGGGGGGAAGGGGAATAAGAAAATTTGATTTGCAGCATTTGCCAATCGCAATGGTATAAATGGTCCCATGACTGATTTTCAGGCAATGATCAGCTCAAAAAATTACAAATAGCTAGTAATCAGCTTTTGTGAGCTGGTTCATATTGGTTCCAGCACACTGTGGCAAGCTTCTCATTCTTGAAGTTTTTAAATATAGATAAATATAGAAATAAATATAGATATATTGTGGATAAGGATATGTATGTGTGTGTTTCCTTGCCCTCTACAATGGAAAAGCCTAAGAGCTAGGGCACATCAGTAGCAATTAGCTACTGTGTGTTCGTGCTCACTCACTCAGTTGTATCCAACTCTTTGTGACCCCATTGACTGTAAATTGCCAGGCTCCTCTGTCCATGGGATTTTTCAGGCAGGAATACTGGAGTGGGTTACCATTTCCTCCTCCAGGGGATCTTCCCAATCCAGGGATTGAACCTGCATCTGCTGCATTAGCAGGCAAATTCTTTACCAAGGAGCCACAATTAGCACACCTAGCTAACTAATACATTCAGATCTTACTTTCCAAATACCACTCTCACCATTAAAAGGAACCTTGGAGAAAAGGTTAATTCCAGGGCTGGGGACAGGAAAGTACAAAATGAGCCTGCAACAACTTGTACCAGAAATTAATGAACTGTGCAAAAAAAGACGAGGATACATGAAAAGGAGAGATTTGCAAATAGAAAGAGCTCCCTCTGGGACAATTTTGTATCAAGATAAATTATAATAGTAATGGCTTAAAGCCCTTTAAATAGAATAAAAATCCATGAGTTAAACAGACATAAATAAGTGAACAAATAAGTAAATGGAAGGACAGAAAGCTTTCTCACAATAGAATACCAACTCATACATAGAAAGTCCGCCTGCAATGCAGGAGATTCCTAAGTCGATTCCCCAGTTCGATTCCTAGCTCGGGAAGATCTGCTGCAGAAGGAATAGGCTACCCACAACAGTCTTCTTGGGCTTCCCTTGTGGCTCAGCTGCCCACAATGCGGGAGACCTGGGTTCGATCCCTGGGTTGGGAAGATCCCCTGGAGAAGGGAAAGGCTACCCGCTCCAGTATTCTGGCCTGGAGAATTCCATGGACTTTATAGTCCATGGGGTTGCAAAGAGTCAGACACGATTGAGAGACTTTCACTTTCACATAGAAAATCATCAGTAGGTGAAAAATTGAGTGAAATTTTAATGAGACAATATGTTTACATCTCTCCCCACAAATACTTGTTAATTGAAAAGAAATAACTAGTAATTTGACAGAGCAGAAATTTCACAAATACCACCTTAACTGAGTGATCAAAGTTAATATCACCAGTAGTGAGACAAATCTACGTCATGAACATACATGATGGACTGAAAGGACCTAATATCAGCTCTGTGATTAATTTGCCGGAATATATGATTTGAGTCTAACCACAAGGAAACAGGAGAGAGACCCAAATTGAGGGATATTCTACGAAATCTCATCTATCCTCTTTAAAAATGTCAGTTATAAATGGCAAACGATGACTGATGACTGAAAAACTATTTATCACAGATTGATAAAAAGGCTTGAATGCAGTGCATGACCTTGTGTTTGATACTGGCCTGGCCAAAAAAAAAAAAAAAAAGTCATAAATGACAGTACTAAGACAAAGTCTGAATACAAATAGTGGGTTCCATAGTGGAAATAAATTCATGGTAAACTGTCTGATTTTGTTTATTGTACTATGGTTATGTAAGAAAATATCCTTATCTTATACTTAGGATTTATACACTAAAATACAGACTAGGAAGTTTACAATTTGCTCTCAAGTTATTCAAAGAAAGGATTGTGTTGTATGGTGTGGGGAGAGAGAGAGAGAAATATGACAAAGGGTGGCTCAGTGGTAAACAATCTACCTGACAATGCAGGAGACATGGGTTCAATCTCTGGTCTGGAAAAATCCCATGTGCCATGGTAAGCCCGTGTGCCACAACTATGGAGCCCATGGTCTAGAGCCAGTGGCCCACAACTACTGAGCCTGTGAGCGTCAACTATCGAGGCCTATGCAGAAGCCTCTGTGCTTCACAACAAGAGAAGGCACCACAGTGAGCAGCCCAGGCACTGCCGCTGGAGAGCAGCCCCTGTTCTCTACAACTAGAGAAAGACTGCAGCGTGGAAGATCCAGCACAGTCAAAAACAAATCAATAAATAAACAAATGGGGCAAAATAGATCCATGTTTCAATCTGGATAAAAGGTTTACGGGGCTTATACTGTTGTGGCAACTTGTCTTCTTTTAACTCAGAAGTTATATCACCCAAAAATGTGACCAAAAAATTGAGATGGGGAAGTGTGTGTGTTTACTCGCTCAGTCATATCCGACTCTTTGCGACCCCATGGACCTTAGTCCGTCAGGCTCCTCTCTCCATGGAATTCTCCAGGCAAGAATACTGGAGTGGGTTGCCAAAGATGGGGGAAGAGGGACATAAAAAATTATTTTGGTAACATTCCACCAGTGCAGAGGGAAAAGTCATACAAAAATATGATGGTTGTATCTGCTCCTGCTCTCTGTACCACTTCTCTGTTGATACCGTCTGTATTCTTGGCTAAAACAAAACAAAACAGGAGCTTCTAACCAGTGTGTAGGTGGTCTGTTTGGGCAGCTTCAAAGACAGCTTTTGTGAAAATGAAAGTATTCATTTTAAAATCATAGAGATCTCTCTGTCCTGCATAGCAATTTGGGAGCCCTGTCATAGTTTGTAATCAGAGTGTCTAATCTTGCAAAATATTCTTTTTTTCTTTCCTAAGTCAATTTCTATTTTTAAAAATTTTTAAATATTTATTTATTTTTAATTCATTGATGATTACTTTACAATCTTGGTTTGATTTCTGTCATATATCAATATCAGTTAACCATAGGTATACATATGTCCCCTCCCTCTTGAATATCCTTCCCATCTCCTGCCCATTCCCACCTATCTAGGTTATTACAGAGCCCCAGTTTTGAGTTCTCTGAGTCATATAGTAAATTCCCATTGACTGTCTACTTACATATGTTAGTGTATATGCTTCCAGGCTCTCTTCATTTATCTCACCCTCTCCATTTTCTCCCCTACCCTTACCCATAAGTCTGCTCTCTATATCTGTCTCTCCACTGCTGCTCTGTGAACAGACTCATCAGTACCATCCTTCTAGATTCCATATATATGCATCAATATACAATATTGTTTTTCTCTTTCTGACTTATTTCACTCTGCATAATAGGCTCTAGGTCCATCCATCTCATTAGAACTGACTCAAATGTGTCAATTCTTGCAAAATATTCTTAACGTAAGATAAATGAAAGAGGTGGTATGTAGGACCAGAAAAAAAGGAACAGTAAAACCATACACAATTTATGATTTTTTTTAATAAAAAGGTATTTCCTTCCAGTCCTCTCTTGGGATTTAACTCATGGGTATTATCGCTTCTTGTTCATTAATATTTAGCAGAATTTAACACAGATCTCATTTGTTCCTTTTGATGAAGAAATGATGCCTTGCACTATATACAAAATTCAACTCTTAAAAAAATAACTTAAAGATTTCAGCACAAGAGGCAGAGAATCAAGGTTTAAGCCAGTTTAGCTTCAGGATGAAAAATAAAATCTTGTTCTGCATGCCTCCCTACTTCCTCCACTGGGTGAACATTTTATGTTGCTAGAAAATAAAGCATTTCTTTGACACAAATGTTTGATTTGATCCCTAGTGTTAAATAGATGAATTGAGAGGCTAATGAAAATCAATTATTTGCAATCTAATTACACCATAATTTTTAGCATTTAAGTATCCGTATCTCTAGAGATAAAATAGTTTTGATTTACAAAACTGGGTAATTAAGCATATAGGCCTATAGGCCTGAGAGCCAGGTAATAGCAACTTGAAAAGTTAGCAATATAAACGATCAGTTTGGTTAGTCTGCTGAAGATAAAAAAATGAGTAAAATTTACCCCTGAGGAGAAAACCTCAAAACAATCCCAAATATTATTGACTGCAGTTGAGATGTGAATGCTTCCCTAGTTTCCTTTGCACTCTCTCCCTATCACAGCAGCGCTGCCTTCTGGGTGATATTGACCTATCCACCCCCAGCTGGAGGGGTAGGCCCTGATTGGCCTAAACCAATTAGGATTGTCCTAATCGTCTCAGCTAGTTCAATAGCAGGCCTTGGCCCAAGTTGGTTAGTTTTACATTTAATTTCTGGAGAGCGCTCTTTTTTTCTTTTTTTGCCATACCACACAGCACATGGAATCTCAGTTTCTTTGACCAGGGATCAAACGCACATCTCCTGCATTGGAAGGGCAGTCTTAATCATTGGACCACCAGGGAAGTCCCTGGATAACAATCTTAATTCCAATTTCTTGGGAAAGTTTTATGGTAACACCTAATCACCAACCAGGACCTGCCTCCCTTCTCCCATCATCAGAGCTTGCCCATGATCATAACTATATACAGTAGAAGTGACAAATGGATTCAAGGGATTAGATCTGATAGACAGAGTGCCTGAAAAACTATGGACAGAAGTTTGTGACATTGTACAGGAGGCAGTGATCAAGACCATCCCCAAGAAAAAGAAATGCAAAAAGGCAAAATGGTGTCTGAGGAGGCCTTACAAATAGGAGAGAAATGAAGAGAAGTGAAAAGCAAAGGAGAAAAGGAAAGATATATCCATCTGAATGCAGAGTTCCAGAGAATAGCAAGGAGAGATAAGAAAGCCTTCCTCAGTGATCAATGCAAAGAAATAGAGGAAAACAATAGAATGGGAAAGACTAGAGATCTCTTCAAGAAAATTAGAGATACCAAGGGAACATTTCATGGAAAGAGGGGCACATTAAAGGACAGAAATGGTATGGACCTAACAGAAGCAGAAGATATTAAGATGAGGTGGCAAGAATACACAGAAGAACTATACAGAAGAGATCTTCACAATCCAGATAATCACAATGGTGTGATCACTCACCTAAAGCCAGACATCCTGAAATGCAAAGTCAAGTGGTCATTAGGAAGCATCATCACAAACAAAGCTAGTGGAGGTGATGCAATTCCAGTTGAGCTATTTCAAATCCTGAAAGATGATGCTGTGAAAGTGCTACACTCAACATGCCAGCAAATTTGGAAAACTCAGCAGTGGCCACAGGACTAGAAAAGGTCAGTTTTCATTCCAATCTTTAATAAAGGCAACGCCAAAAAATGTTCAAACTATCGCACAATTGTACTCATCTCACACGTTAGCAAAGTAATGGTCAAAATTCTCCAAGCCAGGCTTCAACAGTACATGAACTGTGAACTTCCAGATGTTCAAGCTGGATTTAGAAAAGGCAGAGGAATCAGAGATCAAATTGCCAACATCCACTGGATCATCGAAAAAGCAAGAAAGTTCCAGAAAAACATCTATTTCTGCTTTATTGACTATGCCAAAGCCTTTGACTGTGTGGATCACAATAAATTGTGGAAAATTCTGAAAGAGATGGGGATACCAGACCACCTGACCTGCCTCCTGGGAAATCTGTATGCAGATCAAGACGTAACAGTTAGAATTGAACATGGAACAACAGACTGGTTCCAAATCAGGAAAGGAGGACATCAAGGCTGTATATTGTCACCCTGTTTATTTAACTTATGTTCAGAGTACATCATGTGAAATGCCAGGCTGGATGAAGCACAAGCTGAAATCAAGATTGCCAGGAAAAATGTCAATAACCTCAGATATGAAGGTTATTGACCTTCATATAACCTCTGGTTCCAAATCAGGAAAGGAGGACATCAAGGCTGTATATTGTCACCCTGATTATTTAACTTATATTCAGAGTACATCATGTGAAATGCCAGGCTGGATGAAGCACAAGCTGAAATCAAGATTTCCAGGAAAAATATCAATAACCTCAGATATGAAGGTTGCTGCTAAGTCACTTCAGTCATGTCTGACTCTGTGCGACCCCATAGACGGCAGCCTACCAGGCTCCCCAGTCCCTGGGATTCTCCAGGCAAGAACACTGGAGTGGGTTGCCATTTTATTGACCTTCATATAACCTCTGCCACCCTTATGGCAGACAGTGAAGAAGAACTAAGGAACCTCTTGATGAAAGTGAAAGAGGAGAGTGAAAAAGTTGGCTTCAAACTCAACATTCAAAAAATGAAGATCATGGCATCTGGTCCCATCACTTCATGGCAAATAGACAGGAAAACAATGGAAACAGTAACAGACTTTATGTGGCTCCAAAATCACTGCAGATGGTGACTGTAGCCATGAAATAAAAAGACACTTTCTCCTTGGAAGAAAAGCTATGACCAATCTAAACAGCATATTAAAAAGCAGAGACAATACTTGCCAACAAAGGTCTGTCTAGTCAAGGCTATGGTTTTTCCAGTGGTCATGTATGGATGTGAGAGTTGGACCATAAATAAAGCTGAGCACCAAAGAATTGATGCTTTTGAACTGTGGTGTTGGAGAAGACTCTAGAAAGTCCCTTGGACTGCAAGGAAATCAAACCAGACAATCCTAAAGGAAATCAGTGCCGAATATTCATTGGAAGGACTGATGCTGAAGCTGAAACTCCAATACTTTGGCCAGTTGATGTGAAGAACTGACTCATTTGAGAAGACCCTGATGCTGGGAAAAGTTGAGGACAGGAACAGAGGATGAGATGGTTGGATGGCATCACTGACTCGATGGACATAAGTTTGAGTAAGCTCCGGGAGTTGGTGATGGACAGGGAAGCCAGGCGTGCTGCAGTCCCTGGGGTCGCAATGAGTCAGACATGACTGAGACGCTGAACTAAACTGATGATCATAACTCTAAGTTATAATATATGCAGGTCAACCAACAAGCTTCTTATATGCCTTTTAAGTATCTTAATGTTTAAAACAGTTTATCTTCCTTTTCTATGATTTTCATTTTGAATAAAACAGAAATTTATCCTGTAGAATTTCCCATATTCTAGATTTGATTGGTTGATTTCTTGAGTGGTTTCACTAATCCCTGTTTCTCGTTTTTCCTATAAAATGGTAGTTTGTACTAGGGGCTTGATTTAGAAATGTCATTGTTTTACAAAATGTATTAGGTGGCACTGTGCGCTTCTTAACACATTAAAGTCAGAACCACACAAACTTGGGTTGGCCATAGTTTTAGTGATATCAGAATGGTTGGCAGAGTCAGATTTAGTTCATTTGAGCTAGTGGGAATTTCTGGAGTTAGTTCCAGATTCCTTTTGACATGACCCCAATAGTATTTGAGAGCCTCCTTGCTTTCTGGTTCCCCCAGTGTCCCAGGTTTATATTTCCTGACCCAGACATGAAATCAGCCATGTGTCTAAGAAGCTCTGTTCCTTTTCTTAATAGTGGGGAAAGTTGTTTAGTGGGCACCACCTGGGCTCAGGAATACTTGTAACAAAGGGTTGTTACTGTTTCTAGACCTGCCAGTGGGCCAAGCTAGGGAATAAGTAGTTTTTCAGAAAGAGAAAAGGAAATCATGAATTTATACAGATATTGCCAATTTAAATTTAAGATTATAGAAGAGCTTTACCTCTTATCTCTGACACAAAAAATCTGAGCCGCAATTCGTGTTTATATAACTTTATTTGCTTTATCTAAGAATGTTTAAGAATCTAACAGTATTTAAAAATCTAAGAATCTGAGCAAACTCCAGGAGATAGTTTACGGACAGGGAAGCCTGGCGTGCTGCAGTCTATGGGGTTGCAGAGTCAGACACAACTTAGCAACTAAACAATTACAACAAGAATATTTATATAAGCAGTTTCAAAATAATCATATCAATGCTGCTGCTGCTGCTAAGTCGCTTCAGTCGTGTCTGACCCTGTGCGACCCCATAGACAGCAGCCCACCAGGCTCCCCGTCCCTGGGATTCTCCAGGCAAGAACACTGGAGTGGGTTGCCATTTCCTTCTCCAATGCATGAAAGTGAAAAGTGAAAGGGAAGTCGCTCAGTCGTGTCCGACTCCCAGTGACCCCATGGACTGCAGCTTACCATATCAATAGGAGTACTAAAAATTAAGATGATAGAATGCAAATTTTAAGATTTGTTGAGGGTGTGTGGCTATTGTCTTTCTCTTTAAGATATATCTTATTAAGGATGTACTGTCCAAATATTAAGTTTTAGAGTTATCTAAAATAAGTCTTTTCTGTGTTGTGCCACAAACTTGATATACAGTTAAATTCAATGACTTCTGTCCATTTTAAGTTTTGGGAAGAGGGTTCTTTCTTTTTGTATTTAATTTTTTAAAGTATAGGTTATTTACAGGATTCCAAAATCAAAATGGTTAAACAGAACACATTCAGAAAAGTCTAACACCCTTCCTTGTTCCTTCCTTTCCCTTCTGTTAATGTTATGAAATGAAGTAACATTTTTATATGAAATGAATAATAACTTTTATTTATTTTTGGCTTATCCTCCATTGCTTCTTTTTGAAAATATACATGCATATGTATCTGTATGTGTGTGTATATAAACATATATAGGTATTTTCCTCATTTTATTAAACAAATTTGCTTTATGTGCTTATAAATATATCCAGAAGATCCTCCATAGCAGGATATACATATTTACCTCATCTTTTTACCATGCATAGTATTTCATTTTGTGTTTATTGAAATAGACCCCCATTGATGGACATATCTAGGTTATTTTCATTTTTACCATTACAAATAGTGCCACAGTGCCTACGTTATCTTAAATTTTTTCCCAGAATATTGATAGGAATTTCTGGGTATAAGGTAAATGCATATATGTAACTTACTGGATAATGTCAATTCCTTTCCATAACAACTCTATTATTTTTCATTCCCAACTTTAATGTACGACACTGCCTGCTTCCCCATTACTTTGCCAATGGGTATGTTTTAATTTTTCATTCTTGCCATTCTGATAGATGAGAAGTAGCTCCCCAATGTCTTTTTCTTTTATGTGTGTGTTTTTTAATATGAGTGTGTTTCAGCATTTTTTTTTAAATATGAGTGTGTTTGAGCAACTTTTGTATTTCTGTTTCTGTGAATTGTTGGTTCACTTTTCTAACCTTTTTTTCTGTGGAGTTATTGGTCTTTTTCTTCTCAGTTTTTAGAAGCTTTTAATGTTATGGGTATTAACTCTGTGATATAAGTTGGAAGTCTTGTTTTCAGATGTGTCATTTGTCTTCTTACATCACTTATGCTGATTTTTCTTCTGTAAAAATTATTTTTGAATTTTTATATAGTCAAATTCATGAATCTTTTCTCTTATTGATTCTAGATTTTGAATGATAGTTAAGAAAGTTTTCCCCATCCATTTCAGTTATAAAGAAAACATTCTATCGCCCTCTCTTTTCCTAGCTCTCTTTTATTACTTTTAAAGTTTCATTTTTTAAGTTTGACTCTCTAATACATTTGGAATTTGTCTGGATGCATAGTGTGTGGAATGGACCCAAATTTACCTTTTTTCCTTTTTTCTCAAATGGCTATTCTTTTGTTCTAATACCATGTTTGTTTTGTTTTTGGCCATACCACATTACCTGTGGGATCTTAATTCCCCACCCAGGGACCAAACCCAGGACCCCTGCATTTAAAGCATGGAGTCTTAACCACTGGACCACCAGGGCAGTCCCCTAGTAAGAGGCGCTTATTTAAAAGTGCCTCTCTTCCTTACTGATTTGAGATGCTGCCTTTATCTACACTAAAATTCCCAAAGCGTGGGGATCTACTCCTGAATTGTATTTTTTGTCCTCTGTTTAGTTTGTGCATCAGGACTGTTTTTAATTATTAGGCAGACTCTACAGTACGTTTTACTAATAGAGGAAACACCTCCCTCTCATTGTAGCTCCTCTTTTTCAGTCTCCTTGCTGCTACTGTCATTTTGTATGAACTCTTTCATCATTCAAAGGGAAAAGATTACCTGATGGCATTTTTATTAGGATTATGGAAATTTCATGGTGGACTTTAGGAGACTGACAGTATTTTTGATATTGAGTCTTTCTATCCAAGGCAATGGATATATCTGTTACATATTTCCTTTTATTCAAATCTATTCTTTATCTTTCAAGAATATTTTATGGTTTTCTTTATATACTTTTTGAAGATTTCTTGTTAAGCTTATGCCTAGGTGTTTTAGTTTATCTTATAAATGGGTTTTCCCTTCCACTATATTTTCGAACTGGGTGGCGTTTCTCTGCATTTATTTCCTACTATTTTACAAGATTCTCATTTGTAGCAGTTTTTCTGATTCTTTCCCCACTCCTATTCTCAGATATACTATTGTAACATTTGTATATAGAAATAGTCTTACCTCACACTTTCCAAGTCTTATGTTTCTGTTTCCTCTTGTGTAAATGTTTTGGCTAATATTGCCAATTCAATGCTTAGGTAATAGCAAAGACTGAACATCCTTGCATTTCCTCTAGAGGCTTTAGGAAGAAAGCCTCGCATTTACCCATTAAGTAAAATGCTGATTTGGGGGCAGAAGTATATATGATTTTATTATGCATAATGGGTATCAATTTTCATCTTATTGAATGCTCATCTGTAGATACGATCATATGATTTTTCTTTGTAACTGTTAAACTGATATATTAATGACAATACTACTATTAATATACTAAAGACTATACTAATCCCTCTTAGAATAAGCACCTCTTGTATGGCATCTAGTTTTTAATGTACTCTTGGATTCTCTTGCTAGTATTTAATTTGTTTCATCTTAAAGAGATGGGAATACCAGACCACCCTATCTGCCTCCTGAGAAACCTATGTGCAGGTCAAGAAGCAATAGTTAGAACTGAACATGAAACAATGGACTGGTTCCAAACTGGGAAAGGAGTACATCAAGGCTGTAAATTGTCACCTTGCTTATTTAACTTACATGCAGAGTACATCATGTGAAATGCCAGGCTGGATGAGGCACAAGTTGGAATCAAGATTGCTGGGAAAAATATCAATAACCTCAGATATGCAGATGACACTACCCTCATGGCAGAAAGTGAAGAAGAACTAAAGAGCCTCTTGATGAAAGTAAAAGAGGAGAGTGGAAAAGCTGGCTTCAAACTCAACATTCAAAAAATGAAGATCATAGCATCCAGTCCCATCACTTCATGGCAAATAGATAGGGAAACAATGGAAACAGTGAGAGACTTATTTGGGGGGGCTCCAAAATCACTGTAGATGGTGACAGCAGCCATGAAATAAAAAGACACTTGCTCCTTGGAAGAAAAGCTATGACAAACCTAGACAGTGTATTAAAAAGCAGAGACATTACTTTGCCAAGAAAGTTCCATCTAGTCAAAGCTTATGGTTTTTCCAATAGTCATGTATGGATGTGAGAGTAGGACCATAAAGAAGGCTGAGCACTGAAGAATTGATGCTTTTAAACTGTGGTGTTGGAGATGACTCTTGAGAGTCCTGTGGACTGAAAGGAGATCCAACCAGTCAATCCTAAAGGGAAACAATCCTGAATATTCATTGGAAGGACTGATGCTGAAGCTCCAATACTTTGGCCACCTGATGCTAAGAGCCGACTCATTAGAAAAGACCCTGGATGCTGGGAAAGATTGAGGACAGGAGCAGAGGATGACAGAGGATGAGATAGTTGGATGGCATCACCAACTAAATGGACATGAGTTTGAGCAAGCTCCAGGAGATGGTGAAGGACACAGAAGCCTGGCATGCTGCTCCATGGGGTCGCAAAGAGTTGGACACGACTGAGCGACTGAACAACAACAAATCTCTCGCATCAATATTCATAATTAAGACTGGTCTTGTCATAAAGGTTGTCAGTGCCTCACCCACATCCCATTGGCACTTACTATTTATATACACTTCTGCCCAATTTTCTTTTTTCAAAAAATTGTTTTAATTAATTAATTTAATTTAATTTAATTTTTAGCTGCACTGGGTCTTTATTGCTGGCATGGGCTTTCTCATTGTTGCCATGAGCAGGGGCTGCTCTCCAGTTGCCAAGCATGGGTTTCTCATTGCAGTGGCATCTCTTGTTGCAGAGCATGGGCTAGAGCTCATGGACTCAGTAGTTGCAGCAGGTGGGCTTCAGAGTTGTAGCCCAAGGGCTTAATTGTCCTGAGGTATGTGGAATATACCTCAGAGCAGGGATCGAATCTGTGTGCCCTGCTTTGGCAGGAGGCTTCTTAACCACTGGATCACCAGGAAAGCCCCTGCCCAATTTTCAATGACCAGCATTTGTAACTCTCTGCCTGAAGATTTTCTCTTGCCACTGGAGCCCACTTAACTAGAAAGCAAAGAACAGGCTGGTAATGCTGGGCAACTTGTACCACGTAGGAGCAGCCCTCAACCAATAACTGACATGAGCTAGTAGACAAATACCTAGGCTCACTGAGGGTAACTGAGAATTCCCCAGCAGTATTAAGTTCCAGTTGCCCTTAGCCACAATTTACTTGATAGTAACACATTATTGTTAATTCTCAGGTGGCGCTAGTGGTCAAAGAATCCGCCTGCCAATACAAGAGACTTCAGAGAAGCAGATTTGATTCCCTGGGTTGGGAAGATACCCTTACCCTGCAGTAAATTCTTGCCTGGGAAATTCCGTGGACAGAGGAGCATGGACAGTCCACGGGGCCACAAAGAGTCGGACACAACTGAGCACATAACACAATACTGGTTCCTTTCCTTCTTTGTTTCTCTTCCCCCTTCTGGCTTCAAAGCTACTTGCACTTGAACCTCATCTCTAGGCTGGCTTCTAGGGAAACCAATTAAGCCAGTTCTATGATTTTCTTTTTTGTACAGTCTTTCTGAAGTTTGGGTATCAATGCTATATTCATTTCTTAGAACTTGGGAATTTTACTTTTATTTCCCATGCTCTGAAATAGTTTAAGTAGCATTAGGTTTATCTGATCTTTGAAAGTTTGATAGAAATCCCCTTGTAAAACCAACTGAGCATGGTGTTTTTATGTGAGAGCTCTGACAACCCTCTCTGTGACATCTATAAAAATTGCTCTATTTAGACTTGCTATTGAATTCTGGGGAAATTTTGTAAATTATATATTTCTGGAACATTAACCATTTCAAATGGTTTCATTTAGGCTTTCAATTTCCTTTGCATAGAGTTGTGCAAAGTAGCGTTTATACGTTTTTATATATTTCCTCTGATTTTATGGTTATTGTTTCATTACCTTTTATTTCATATATTTATACCTTCAAACCTTCCTTCACCCCTGTATTTTGACTCACATTAAGCTAGTGGTTAGTTTTTTAAGGGCAAAGGTTCATTTCATTATTTCCTTTTAATGCAAGGATTGATTAGCAGTGTGTTTTTACATTTTTAGGTGGAAGAGACTTTTTTAAAAGTCATTATTTGCTAGTTATATAGAATTGTGATCACAGAAGGCCACTTATATCATTTATACTTTTGGAATGTATTGAAATTTTGTGGACTATAATACAGCAATTTTGTGAATTTTTCATGTGACTTAGAAGAAGGTTTAATCTCTGTTATCAGGATTCAGTGTTTACATTTATTATATTTATGTGTGTGTGCTCAATTGAATCTAACTCTTTGTAACCCCATGGACCGTAGCCTACCAAGCTCATCCGTATGTGGAATTTTCCAGGCCAGAATACTGGAGCAGCTTGGCATTTTCTACTTCAGGGTATGTTCCTGACCCAGGGATCAAACCTGTGTCTCTTACGTCTCCTGAATTGGTAAGGTGGATTTTTCACCTCTACTTTATTTATAATTTTGTTTAGGTCTTCTGTAACCACATAATTTTTTGTTCAATTAGATATAGTCTGTTCTGAAACAGTGTTAAAATTTCCAATTATTAGAGTTTTTTTGCTTAATTTTCTTTGCATTCCTTTTTAGTTTCTGTTTTATAATACTTGTTGCTATTTTATTAGGCACGTGGATATTAATGATAGTTTCCTCTTTGCAGATTCTAGTATTTAGCATTATATTTATATTTAGCATTATAAAGTATCTTTTTGTTTCCTTTTAGGGGAAAGAGCCTGAATTCTTTTCTTTCTATCTTATTAATTTTTATTTTTATGAATATTTTTATTTTGTTCTAATAACTGTACTCAATATCATTCAGTCCCCTTTTATTTTGATATTGTCTTACTATGAACAACATTGTAACTTACAAGTAACCTCCTCTTTCTCTTCTCTCCATTACCCCCAACATCTAACTTAAAATACTATCCTTTTATTTCAAGTTTTTAAAAAGTCAGATTTCCTCTTACTATATAGTCTCTGCTTCTCCCCCTTTTTTGTTTTATATCCGCACTATCAAAACCTATAAAAATTAAAGACTATTCTTTCAACCTTATTCTCACTGTTTTCCCACAATTCTACTGTAAAATGCTCACTACCAAAACTTAAGTTGCATTTCTCCAATTATTTTCTGAATCATATTTTCTAGGAAATTCCTCAAGGAGGGTTTGGGAGCAATATTTCCTGAGTTCTTGTATGTTCATAATGGTCTATGTCTATTATCATATATCTGATAAGAAAATATAAATAATTCCTACAATTCAACACCAACAAAGCTACCTGAACTAAAACAGGCAGTGGATGTGAATACACATTTCTGCAAAGTAGATACACAAATGGCCAATGAACACATGAAAACATGCTCAACATCACTAATTGTTAGAGAAATGCAAATCTAAACTACAGTGAGTTATCACCTCACACCAACTAGAAAGAAAGAAAGAAAAAAAGTGAAGTCTCTCAGTTGTGTCCAACTCTTTGCGACCCCATGGACTGTAGCCTACTAGCTCCTCTGTCCCTGGGATTTTCCAGGCAAGAATACTGGAGTGGGTTGCCATTTCCTTCTCCAGGGGATCTTCCCAGTCCAGGGATCGAACCCAGGTCTCCCACATTGCAGGCAGATGCTTTACCATCTGAGCCACCAGAGAAGAACTCAACTAGGATGGATGGCCACTATTAAAAAAAAAAAGAAAGAAAAAGCAAATAAACATTGACGAAGATGTGGAGAAATTGGAGCCCTTGTGCCCTAGTGGTAGGAATAAGATAGTGCAATCACTATGGAAACACACTGAAGGGTCTTAAAAAGTTAAAAATAGAATTACCATATAGTCAGTAATCACACTTCTGGGTATAATATATCCAAACAAATTGAAAGCAGGGACTTCCCTGGTGGTCCAGTGGCTAAGATTCCATGCTTCCAGTGCAGGGGGCCCATGTTTGATCCCTAGTCAGCGAAGTAGATCCCATACACTGCAATGAAGATGGAAGATCCTGCATGCCACAACTAGGACCTGGCACAGCCAAATAGATAAATATTAAACAAAAAGGAATTAAAAGCAGTACCTGGAAGATATATTTGCATATCTATGTTCACTGCCTCATTGTTCAGGGTACCCAGAAGGAAGCAACCCAAACACCTGCCAAGGGATGAAATGCATAAAGAAAGTGTGGTATATGCATGGAATGGAATACTATTCAGTCTTTAAAAAGATGCTGCTGCTGCTGCTAAGTCGCTTCAGTCGTGTCCGACTCTGTGCAACCCCATAGACAGCAGCCCACCAGGATGCCCCGTCCCTGGGATTCTCCAGGCAAGAACACTGGAATGGGTTGCCATGTCCTTCTCCAGTGCATGAAAGTGAAAAGTGAAAGTGAAGTCGCTCAGTCGTGTCCGACCCTCAGCAACCCCATGGACTGCAGCCCACCAGGCTCCTCCGTCCACGGGATTTTCCAAGCAAGAGTACTGGAGTGGGTTGCCATCGCCTTCTCCGTTAAAAAGATGGGAATCCTATTACTTGCTACAACATGGATAAACTTTGAGAATGCTATACTAAGTGAAATTTGCCAGTCAAGAAAAGGCAAATTTTGTATGATTTCGCTTATATGAGATATCTGAAGTAGTTAAACTCACAGAAACAGAAATTAGAATGGTGGAGGCAGGATGCAATGGTGGGGGAGGGGTGGGGGTGGGGCGTTGCTCAATGAATATAGAGTTTCAGTTTTGCAAAAATTCTACGGATCTGTTACATAACAATGTAAATAGTTAACACTTCTGAACTATACCCATAAAAATAGGATTATATGGTTTTTTTTAAGATTTCTTTTTGGTGTGGATCATTTTTAAAAGTCTTTATTGAAATTGTTGTAATATTGCTTCTATTTTATATTTTTATTTTCGTGGCTGGGAGGCATGTGGGATCTTAGCTCCCAGACCGGGAATCCAACCTATACCCCCTGAACTGAAAGTCCTAGTCTTAACCACTGGACCGTCAAAGTGTGTTCTATATCACAGAGGTTTGAAGAGGAGGGCAGCCCCTATGGTGCGCTCTTCACTTTTAAATCCAGCCTTGCTAGCTCTTTCATCGAATCACAGGATCTCTAGAGCCTCCACCTACCTTTTCTCCGGATAGGAATGGCCTCCTCACTCCGCTAGGTGCCGCCCTCTCCGCGGGCCTCCCTCGCCCTGCCCCTAGCCCCGCTCCTACGAGTTTCCTCCAATCGCAGTCCTGGCCCCGCCTCCTACCCCAGCCTTTTTCCTGCATCCGGGCTTGGAGAGGCCGCTGTGAAGACCAGCGAGCAGCATGGAGGTTTCCGGCGAATCCCACTCCGGCCCAAGCTGTTCGTCGTCCTCGCGGGATGGCTCCGGGGTTTCGGTCTCCAAGGAGTTGCTGATGGCGGGGAGCGGCGGCCGCGGAGGTGACGAATGGGTGGTCGGCAGCGGCGTGGGGCGCGCACGTGCAGCTGGGGGCGGCGCTGCTGGAGCTGCGGGTCAGGGGCTACCTGCCTAGCTAGCGAGGGACCCGGACATCACCCCGGCTGCGGGGTTGGGGGACTGGCTGGCCTAGGTATGGGCATCCGGCCTCGAGCCCGAAGGTGGTTTGTGTTTTCATGTTTTAGGCACAGTGCTGAGTGCCCAGTGCTGAGCGCCGCAGCACGACCTTCCCCCGCACCCCTCCTCCTCCCAAGGGGACGACCTTAGAATCAGGTCTGGGTTCCAGCAGTTGGCTAGTAAGGGGAGCAGGTGAGTATTATGGATTGAGCACCCTCTCTCTGCAGATGCTCACAGAGCCATCCTTAGTGCGCTCCCTTAGTGCGCTGCTCTGGTAGAGGGAGACGCGTCCAGGAAACCCTCACAGGTTTTTAGACATCATAATAGAGAGCTAAAAAAAACTAGGGTTCGAATCCCAACCCCACGAGTAATTAGCTGTCGAACTTTTTTTGGAGGAGGGCGGTGTTTGAAGAGAATAAAGTTCATTCGAGTGGTAGACGCTGTTAGAACAGATGGCTGGCTCAAGGAAGAGCAGAACCAGCTGTGGAACTTTTTTGTGGCTCGGTGTCCGACGCTTTGCGACCCCATGGACTGCAGCACTCCAGGCTTCCCTGTCCTTCACTATCTCCCAGAGTTTCCTGAAACTCATGTCCGTTGAGTCGATGATGCCATCCAACCATCTCATCCTCTGTCGCCCTCTTCTCCTCCTGCCCTCAATCTTTCTCAGCATCAGAGTCTTTTCCAGTGAGTCGGGCTCTTCACATCAGGTGGCCAAAATATTGGAGCTTCAACTTCAGCGTCAGTGCTTCCAATGAGTATTTCAGTGTTGATTTCCTTTAGGATTGACTGGTTTGATCTCCTTGCAGTCCAAGGGACTCTCAAGAGTCTTCAGCACCATAGTAGGAGAGTTGTTTACATCCCCAAAGCTTCAGTTTTTACATTTGGAAAATGGAAGTAGTAGTACCTATAGTGTTTGTTTTTGTTTTTTTTTTTTTTCTGAGAAGAAGAATGAGTGTAATGTCTTGGACATATCCTCATTAAATATTAACTTGAAAAAACATTCTTTGAGAATCCAGAGCATCCGATAATAGCTGAAGCTTCTTAGTGCCTACTCTGCCCCAGGAATTAATTCGCTAAATTTAATCCTCACAACTTCCCTGTGTGGAGTTGGTTCTGTTAGGGCAGTTGTACAGATGAGGAAACTGAGACCTGGTGTATCACACAGATAAGTAACTTGTTGGAGATCATGTGGCTGGAAAGTGGCAAAATTGGCATTTGAATCCAATCGGTGTGGCCCCAGAGTCCATGCTCTTTTCACTAATCCAATTATTAGGTATAAGCTATTGATAGTAGCTAGGAGTGTGGAGCTGCTGCTTTGAGGGTGAACAGGATTTTTATGCCAGAGTGAAGAGATTTTCCAGGTGTGGGAACCGGGGTGCATAAAGCCTTGGGTTTTGAAAGTAAGTCCTGTTCTCTGTGCTCTGATGGGCTGGAGAGTTGGGTTGATTTGAGGAGCTGTGAAAAGGCTAAAGGGGTTCTCTTTAAAGGGCTGTTTTGTCTACATCAGACATCTTGACTGAAAGGGAACTTACCAGGCAGAGATGTTTTATAAATGAAGAAATTAATACTCAAAAAGTGTAGGTGATTTGCCCAATATAATGTAGCTGGTAAACCATTTCTGGCTTTACTTAACCCTTATGTATTCTGTACTGCTTCCTGCATTCTGTCATTGCCGACCTACATTTGTTGCTGGTAGATTTCTGGCCCAGAAAGGTGCAGTTTAGTGGGCATTTACTACCTGGCATTGGTGAGGCAGAGATGTAAGAGACAGGTTTAAAGGGGGGAGATCTGCAGAAAGAACTAAAATGTTGTCATGGAACTTGGAATGTTCCTTCTTTTTTTGTTGTTGTTTAATGTGTTAGAAAGTGAGGAAGGAACAGTCAAGACTTGAGGGTGGAGGGTGGTCTTGCAAAGTTTGCTCTTGGGCTCCTATTTCTTTGTGCTGTAATAAAGGAAGTGTGTGTGTGTGTTTGCAGGTATATGGGACAGGTTGCTCATCAACTCCAAGCCTAATTCCAGAAAGAATTCTACTCTTCAAACAGTTCGGATAGAGAGGAGTCCCTGTAAGTACCCTTCCCTCTCTTCTCTTTCTCTCTCTCTCTCAAGAACCCTCTGTGATATGAAATTCTGCCTAATTAATCACTTATTTGTTGGGACAGTGTCTGCTTTTGTTGTCAGAGAGTCCATTCTAGCAAGTCTTACTTGGAAATTACATCATGAATTCAGTGCACAGGGATAAAATTTCTTGTATTATTCCCCTGCTTTAAGAGGGTGGGGCTTAAACCAGGCAGGAGACTCGGGTTTGATTCCTGGGTTGAGAAGATCCCCTGGAGACGGGAGTGGCAACCCACTCCAGTATTCTTGCCTGGAGAATCTCATGGACAGAAGAGCCTGGCAGGCTACAGTCCTTGGGGTCACAAAGAGTCAAACACGACTGAGTGTGACTAACACTTAAGAGGATAACCTTGCCCAGAAAAACTTGTGGGATGGATTTTTGGAAATCAAAATCAATTATTGTTAAACTCCATGGGGAATGTTTCCAGAGGTTACTGACTCCTAAATTTCACACACGGATGTGGGAAAACACCACCAGATTTTATTAAATTGGACACAGTTACTTAAATGGTAAACGTTACTCATAACAGGGCCAGTTCTTTTTATTAATTACTCTGTGATATTGGTGTACCACATACTCTAAATATATGTGAGTCAGACTTTGTTCAGATAGCATCATGTAACACTTAGCATTTGTGTAATTCCCTTTTAATGTTTAAAAGAAAATAAAGACAAGAATTAGTAAAAATGGTGTAAATGATACATGAGGTTATCATGTCTGTAAACTACAAAATCGTGAGTAGTCGAGGGGAAGTTAACCATAATATGCACTAAATGTACAACAGCTGAAATGATTGCATGGTGGGTCCCCATTCAAATATAAGTTTTTGTGTAGACATAGGTTTATATTTTTGGAGCGTACGTATCTCTGAGTGGAATTTTAAGAATTTTTATTTTTTAGTATTTTGGCCGTGCCACCCATCGTGTAGGATCTTAGTTCCCCAACTAGGGGTGGAACTGTCACCTCCCTGCATTGGAAGCATGGTGTTTCAGCCACTGGACCCCAAGGGAAGTCCCCAGAGTGTATTTTTTAATAGAGAAAAGATTGCCAAATTCTTTTCCAAGTTGGGTATACCATCTGGAATCCTAGCAGTCCTGTTTCACAATTCAAGGCCATTTCTTGATCCTCACCTCCATTTTCTTCTTCCATGCTCTGAACATTTTAGTCCACTGTTACATGGCTGTGTCAGTGACTTAAGTTCTGAGAGCTCATAATGTGCATGGTTATATGCTGGGCCTCTTGAGAGCTAACTCAGTAAATGACATATCCCTGTTCTTTGTCTCCCCTGTGCTTAGCACTCACAGATGAGTAAACTGAGGTTTTGATTGGTTAAATTAAATGTATTAGATTCCTGTGGTTGCACATGAATGAAACCCAGCTCCAGTTGCCTTTAGCCAACTGATGTTGGCTCATTTTTGGGGGAAAAATACCCCCAGTGATTTCAGGTACATCACCTGGGATCTGCCACTCTATATCTCTTAGTTCTACTTTCCTAGGTGACTTTATCTAGAACCAGTTCTTCCCTGATGATGGGTGGTAGCTGGGCCGGTTTATCAGCAGCTCTAGGTTTACATTCAGCAACTCACCTAGTCATTGACTCTGGAAGAATGGACATCTTTCTCAACAGTCCAAAACAGAGTCCCAGGGTGATCTCTAATTGGCTTGCCAGATCACGGTGTCATGAGACCAAATCCCAGTGGCCAAGGTTGTGGAATACATAGGCAGGAACTGGGTAGGGGCAGGAGTGACTAAGAGTGACAGAGCTTAAGAAAGTCATCATTATCAGAAGAAAGGGAAACAGATGTGGGCCTCATCAACATCCATTGCTTCATTAACCTGCCCAGGTAACTCAGGTAGTAAGACGTGGAACTGGGGTTCTCTGAAGAGCCTCAGCAGTCTGACCCCAAAGCCTCGGAGTCTCATGCATTTAACTATTAAGTCCAACTGCCTACTTAATCAGTTTACTGTCTGTTGAATGCCATTCTTCTAGGAATTTTCAGTTCTGGGCATATATGAAAACCAGAAAACTTTGAGAAATAATTGCTGAATTGTACAGTCATACTGTTTTTCATGGACAGAGGAATTCCCCAGACAAGAATACTGGCGTGGGTAACCATTCCCTTCTCCAGGAGATCTTCCTGACCCAGGGATCGAACCCGGGTCTCCTGCATTGCAGGCAGATTCTTTACTGTCTGAGCCACCAGGGACGCCCACCATTTTAAGAATTCAGAAGAGAATGAAAAGTTTTAAAATAGAAGGAATTTGAATGCTTTTTTATTGAACTGTTGTTATTATTCCTGTCAGATTGAGAAGTGTTTATATAGAAATTCTGAATTTTAAAAGTTTGGCCAAAGACTAACATAAATATTGATAAATGATATTTTCGCTCCTTAGTATTGGACCAAGTACGGACCTTTCTCCCACAGATGGCTCAGGCAAACGAAAAGCTAAGAAAAGAAATGGCAGCTGCACCACCTGGTCATTTCAATATTGAAAATACTGATGAGACTCTTGGACAAGTTATTCAAATGGTAACTATGCCTTGTTTTCATTTCATAGTATAAAATAAACAATATGTTTCATCACCTGAAAAAGAAAGAGAACTTTTAAATTTTAATTCCAAGTGTTATTTTCCTTTTTGCAAAGTCAGCTCATGTTTCCAGTACTGCACAGGTGCTCAGTCATTTGATGATTAAATGACCGAGTTATTTAATCCTAATAACCTCATAAGTCAGCAAGCTTCCCTGGGTGAAGTCTAGGAATTTAGTCGTTCAGAATCATAGAAAGGCTTTTTCCACTCCAGTAACACATGTGTTATCTAGAAGCATTTATATACTAAGTGTCCTGAGTTTTTAAAAGTTTTCCCATTCAAGGCCCAAAAGAAGTAATCAGAGTCTGATTCATTGAGAATGCAAAAATAAACAATGTGTATAACAGAAAAACTGCTTATATAACTCAGGTGTGAAAATTGTCTTTCACTTTGCTGCTGCTGCTGCTAAGTCGCTTCAGTTGTGTCCCACTCTTTGTGACCCCATAGACGGCAGCCCGCCAGGCTCCCCTGTCCCTGGGATTCTCCAGGCAAGAACACTGGAGTGGGTTGCCATGTCCTTCTCCAGAGCATGAAAGTGAAAAGTGAAAGTGAAGTCACTCAGTTGTGTCCGACTCCTAGTGACCCATGGACTGCAGCCTGCCAGGCTCTTCCATCCATGGGATTTGCCAGGCAAGAGTACTGGAGTGGGGTGCCATTGCCTTCTCCAGTCTCTCACTTTGGGCTCCTCTTATTTCTGCACTGAAATCCCCTTTATAACACTCATGTCTGGACAGATCTGACACCATTTTTAATAATCATATACCTGATCCATCAGCAGATATGGCAGCTCTGCATCTAGAGTACATCTCGAATCAAGCCACTCCTGCTCGGCACCCAGGACCCTCACTCTAGGTGATGACAGTCTCTCCTCTGGATTATCCCAGGAAGTTCCCAGCCAGGCTTTCTGCTTCCACATTTTTCCCCCCAAAGCTTGTTCTTGACACATTGTATGTGGCTCCCAGTTTGGGAACCAGGGGGCTTCCCATCACATTTCTAATTAATTCAGAGTCCTTCATGGGCCAGTGTGATCCTGCCTCCATCTCTCCATTGACCTTCTCTCCCACCAAGGACCCTCACTGATTGTACTCCAGCCTCCGTCTCCTTGGCTCTGGGCCTTTTCCCTCTTTGTAAAATCCCATCCCCAAATTCCTCCATCTTTCATCACTTGTCACCTCAATGGTTTTCTTTCTTCTTTTTTTCTTCTTTAACTTTTCACTGCCCTACACTGTGCTTTCTGAGTAATTGTTTATTGCCTTTAAAAAAATACATTTATTTATTTGGCTGTACCAGCTCTTAGGCTTTTAGTTACAGCACGTGGGATTTAGTTCCCCAACCAGGGATCAAATTTGGGCCCTCTGCATTGGGAGCGTGGGCCCACTGGACCACCGGAAAACCTGTTTCTTAACTAAAACAGAGGTCAGCAGCCATTATTTGTAGGGGGCCAGATAGTAAATAACGTTAGGCTTTGTGGACCATGCTGTCTCCGGTATGACTGTCTATTTCTGCCATTTCCATGTGAATACAGCTGTGTGTGTGCGCGCGCTCGGTAAGTCGCTTCAGTTGTGTCCAACTCTTTGCGACCCCTGGACTATAGCCTGCCAGGCTCCTCTGTCCATGGGATTCTCCAGGCAAGAATACTAAAGTGGGTTGCCATGCCCTCCTCCAGGGGATCTTCCCGACCGAGGAATTGAACCCACATCTCTTATGTCCACCTGCATTGGCAGGCAGGTTCTTTACCACCAGCGCCACCTGTGAAGCCCCAAAGACAGCTGTAGATGATACGTAATGAGTAGGCACGTTTTATATACTTTTTATGGAATCCAAAATTTGAATTTCATACAATTTTTGCATTTCATGAAATACTATTCTTTTGTTGTTTTGTTTTTTTCCTACCACTCAAAATGTAAAAGCATTCTTAGTTCATGAGCTGCATGAAAACAGGCAGGGGGCTGGGTTTGCCCTGCAGGCCATGGTTTGCCACCTCCTGCTCAAAAACATAAGTTCCACCAAGGCAAGGATTTTGTTGTTGTTGTTGTTGAGATTCTAATGTGGTGCCCGGTTAATGTTGGTATTTGTTAATATTTGTTGAGTGAGTTTTGTTGGGTAGATTCAGCTATATAGAATTCAGCTGTGAGGAACATTTTAGACTTGTAATAAAAGTAAATCCTTAGGCCAGACTCTGGCAACTGAAAGAATAATGCTGCTGCTGCTGCTGCTAAGTTGCTTCAGTCGTGTCCGACTCTGTGTGACCCCATAGATGTCTGGCAGCCCACCAGGCTCCCCCGTCCCTGGGATTCTCCAGGCAAGAACACTGGAGTGGGTTGCCATTTCCTTCTCCAGTGCATGAAAGTGAAAAGTGAAAGTGAAGTCGCTCAGTCGTGTCCGACTCTCAGCAACCCCATGGACTGCAGCCTACCAGGCTCCTCCATCCATGGGATTTTCCAGGCAAGAGTACTGGAGTAGGGTGCCATTGCCATCTCTGGAAAGAATAATAGTATTGTATTAAAAACATTTCCTGTCTTCTGTGCTTCAGTATTTGTCCTAAGTGTTGGTCATTCCCAAAGTTGTTTTTATAACTTTTTAGGGAACTGCCCCAAAATAAATCTCCCACATGGTGTGTAATTTTTTTTCTTTCAGGACGTGGCCTTGTTTGAGATGAATCAGTCTCATTCGAAAGAAGAGGACAGTTCGGAAGAGAATTCACAAGACAGTTCAGAGGAAAGTTCAGAATCTGAGGATGAAGACGACAGCACCTCTTCGGAAGGTGAAGTCACCATAGATAATATTAAGCTTCCTCATTCAGAAGATGGAAAAGGCAAGATAGAGGTTCTGGACAGTCCTGCTAGTGAAAACAAAGAAAAACAGGGAAATAAGTGATCTGAGAAACAGGTGATAGATGCCTGCTAATTAAAAGGCAACCCACTCCAGTATTCTTGCCTGGAGAATCCCATGGACAGAGGAGCCTGGTAGGCTAGTCCACGGGGTCGCAATGAGTCGGACATGACTGAGCGACTTCATTTCACTTGACTTCAATTCTATGGAAAAGAGTGTGACTCACTAGTTGTTTTGCATTTCAGATACCTATGGTGCTTTTTTGCAATATTGAATATACTTTGTTTTTTGGAGAAACAGAAGCTGGCTTTTAAAGAGCTGGAAGAGATAGCATTTGGGGATCCTCTAAGAGCACACTGTATTTGATTTCATGCTAAAGAGATTGCGTTTAGAAAGCTTAATTTTATGTATGGTAATGAGTGAGATTGTTGGCATCCTTCTTCATAGCATAGACTTCAGAAATCTCAAACTTATTTTAAGGTAAAAATACATATCACCTGTTTGTTTTTACTTTAAATTGTCCACTTGGATAAAACAACCTAGGTTGGTTTTTATTTTTTAAGTTTTTATAAAGTCAGACTTATTTATTACCATCAAAATGGGGTCAATGAGGTAGAAATCTTTTAAAGAAGTTTTTTACAAAGAAAATAATTACTTACATTTAGCCACCCTCAGACATATCTACTTTCATTAAAAAAAAAAAAAAAATTCCTTTCCAATTTGAGCGGGAAAACTGGTGTTCTGGTTTAATCACTGGTTTAAACTGGATTAAATTGGTTTAATCACTGTCGATGACTCTGTAGCCCCTTATTACATACTAATATGTAGAATTTTTATATTTCTCCCTTGCCATGGCTGTCTCATATAATACAACCAGGTGTGCTATACAGTTAAAGAAGTCATCTAAGTTCAGTTCTCTGAATTGTATGTAGAATTTACTTTTTTGGTTTTGTTTTTTCTTTTTCTCATAAAGCAATGTTTTTGTTTGTTTCAACTATTGAAATTATTCCTCACAGTTGCCCAGTTTTGAAATCTGTTCATTGTAGAGAATAGGGACACCCCAAGAAAAATAGGGAACAGTACATAAAAAGATAGTAATTGGTTTTCCCTTTCAAAAGACAAAATGATCCTACTTTGGGGTCTCCTTTCTGCCTTATTCTTGACCTTATTAAACTTGTTTGGGTTCTTATTTGCCATGGAACTGGCTTTGCTCAGGATGTAAACTAGAGAATTTAGAGGAGTGTCTCCAAGTGCATTGAGCTGATGGGACTTTGTTCCCTAATGTTTTAGGGTTTTTTTTTTTAACTGTTTTTTTTCTTACTCCTCACCTTATCCTTGTGAATACTCTGAAGATTATTCTCAAGGTTCTTTCTGGTATTTCCCATTGGAAATTGGAACCCAGGCTGTGCCTTAAAAGTATGCAGAGTGAACAGATCTGGAAACCAGATTTCTTAGCTAGAAAAGATACTATGTTGTACCTGGTAGCACCAAACACAGCTGTGATGAATTATTGGTGTAAATATGTATTTAAATAAATTAACAAATATTTAAATAATGTCTTCTACCAGCTAATATTTATGCCACATTGTGGGAAGAATTGCATTTGTCTGGTTCACTCCTTAGCATGGTGCATGGTATACAGTAGGCACTGAATGATGTAGATAAATGAATCAACAGGTATATGGGGATGTACAGGGCATTTTAAGCCATGGTATCCATGGGGATATGAAGGTGTAAGTTCACCAGAAATGCATACCTAAGTAGTAGACTGGTCAGTGAAAGAGACTAGTCAGTGTAGAATTACATACTAGTACGTAGAATTTTAATATTTCTCCCCTTCTTTGGCTATCTCATATAATACAACTAAGTGTTCTATACAGTTAAAGAAGTCACCTAAATTCAGTTCTCTGGACATTCTTATGACATTGGAGGAAAAAAAGAAATCTAATATGTGATAGGGTTGTCCTTTTCAGTTCAGTTCAGTCGCTCAGTTGTGTCCGACTCCTTGCAACCCCATGAATCGCAGCACGCCAGGCCTCCCTGTCCATCACCAAATCCCGGAGTTCACCCAAACCCGTGTCCATCGAGTCGGTGATGCCATCCAGCCATCTCATCCTCTTTCGTCACCCTTCTCCTCCTGCCCCCAATCCCTCCCAGCATCAGAGTCTTTTCCAATGAGTCAACTCTTCGCATCAGGTGGCCAAAGTATTGGAGTTTCAGCTTCAACATCAGTCCTTCCAATGAACACCCAGGAGTGTTTTCCTTTAGGATGGACTGGTTGGATCTTCTTGAATTCCAAGGGACTCTCAAGAGTCTTCTCCAACACCACAGTTCAAAAGCATCAATTCTTCAGTGCTCAGTTTTCTTCACCGTCCAACTCTCACATCCATACATGACCACCGGAAAAACCATAGCCTTAACTAGACGGGACCTTTGTTGGCAAAGTAATGTCTCTGCTTTTGAATATGCTGTCTAGGTTGGTCATAACTTTCCTTCCAATAGTTAAGTGTAAATTGGATCCATTATTTAATACACAGTGTCAGGGATGGCTGTTTTTAAACAAAGTTAGAATCTAGGCTCATACCATGTACTAAAGTCAAGGGACAAATTGGGAAAAATATTTGCAATAAAAGGCAAAGAATGAGTGTTATTAGTATAAAATGGGCTCTTACAAATTAGTAAAAAAAAAAAAAAAGTAATACTCTGAGTTAGTGAAATGTGAGCAGATAATTCACAGGGAAAAAATGCTCAGTCCCATTTTTCAAAGAAATGCAAATAAAACCAAGGTTATACTTTTTTACCTGTTGAAGTGGCAGGTGAAACAACAGCTAGTACTTAACTAGTACTTAACCTTTTTGTGTGCCTGCCACTATTCTGAGTGTTTTGTGAGTTACCACCACTCTCACACATAGAAAAATTTATCGAGTTACACATTTAACATCTGTGTACTTTATGTATGTTATACCTTAATGAAAAAGCTGTTTTGTTTGTACGCAGCTTGCTCTACAGTCTCTTGGAAACTGAGTCACCGTCATGCTTTGGTTGGTCTGACCCTGTGCATTCTCTGCCTGATTCTTAGGTGTAAGGTGACGGCTGCCATTTGAACAGTCTTGTTCCTGCTAAGGCTGCTCAAATGTTCTCTTTAGCCTTGTGTGTTATCTTTTTATGGCTCTTTGACAGTCATAAACTGGGTAATTAGGTTTAATGGTCTTGGAAGCAAAAATATTCTTAATGAATCTCCTCTATCCTCATAATACTTTGTGCATCAAATGTGGTATTTATTAAAAAAAAAAAAACTGCCTTGCCAAGTAGCTTGTATTCCTGTGCCTGAGTCCACGGCTGTGGCAGAAAAGACAAAGAGATTGAGTCTTTCACTTGTATTTCCCTCAGTGCCTGGCATGGTGCCTTTCACTCGGAATGTACAGTAAATGTTCATGAAAAAAAACTTTTTTTTTCCTCTTGACGCCAATAAAGTAATACATCTTAAACATCAGTGGTCACCAGTCCTGAAGAAAGACAGGTTTACTACTGTCTTTTGTCTAACTGATTAGTAGACTTTTCCCCAGAGTTTAATGTTGGCGTCTTTGTGGGTGACTCCCCACCGTATGGGCTTCCCTGGTGGCTCAGACAGTAAAGAATCTGTCTGCAGTGCAGGAGACCCGGGTTCGATCCCTGGGTCGGAAAGATCCCCTGGAGAAAGGAATGGCAACCCACGCCAGTATTCTTGCCTGGAGAATTCCATGGGCAGAGGAACCTGGCAGGCTACCGTCCATGGGGTCACAAAGAGTTGGATACGACTGAGTGAGTGACACTTTCACTTTCTCCACCATTTGTTCATGGAAAATCCTGGCAGTGATTGGTTTGGGCGATGGGTATGTGACAACCTTCAGAAAGCGGCACAAGCCAAGTCTTATTAGTAAACTTTCTGGAAAGAAAAGGATTTCTTATTCCGAAGAAGGAGGCACATGAAAAAATGGCTCCTTCTTTGGAACCGTGGATATCTTGTGGTTGGATATGGCTCTTGCCACTCTGACCTAGTGGGCATACCTGGAGCCACAGTCAGCACGCCGAGGAGAGCACAGAGAAGCAAGGAACATCACTGAATTACTGCATCAAATAACTTGACAAAGCTATCACTGGATTTCTAGTTTTGTGACAGTGAACTTCTTTTTTATTTAAAAAAAAAAAAAAGGCCACTACCTTATGAGATACTCTTATAGCTACTTCACAGATTTAAAGAAAAAAGTGGCAGGGAGACACTAAGCAAAAATTTTAAAGCCTCCCAATAGGTAAGTGGTGGAGAGACTTCCCTGGTGGTCCAATGGCTGACTGTCCTTCCAGTGCAGGGCGCCCGGGTTCAATCCCTGGTCCAGGAATTAGATTGCACATTCTGCAACTAAGACCCCATGCAACTTACGTGGTGGAGCCACATTTTCAATTCAGTCAGCCCCACACTGCCATTATGGGTCTTTGTGCCAGTCACAAAGCCACAAGCGTAGGCTCTGAAGCAGGATCAATCCCAGCCCAGCCACTTACATTAGTTTTTCCATTTGTAAGATGGGAATAATAGTATCTCCCTTATGTGGTTTTAGTATTAATAAGAAATGAATGACTTAATACCTATCACGTGCTTAGAACAGTGTTTGGTAAGTGTGAGGTGTTATGCTATAAGAAAAATACAGTGGTGGCAAAAATGTGGAGAAACTGTTGGCAAGATTGCTATATCCTTTTAATCAGAGATTACACCTCTAGGAATTTATTCTAATTAAGCAAATACAGTTTTGTTCACAAACTTCTATATAAGATTGATTGCGGGGACCTCCCTGGTGTCCAGTGGTTAAGAATCTGCCTTGCAGTACAGGGGACTGGGGTTCAGTCCCTGGTCAGGGGACTAAGATTCCACATGCCTCGGAGCAACTAAGCCCGTGTGCTGCACCTACTGAGCCCACACACTGCAACTAGAGAGTCTGTGTGCTGAGACAAAACATCCTGCGTGTCGGATCAAGTAAGACCCAGTGCAGCCAAATTAATATTTTTGGGGGGAAAAAAAGATTGATTGCAGTGTTTAAAACAGTCAAAAAGCAAATATAAATGTCCAACAATAAGAGAACAAGTTGAATTAAAGCCAGTGAACATATGTAGAGGTATTTATTGACATAGAAAGATGGTTACATATTTTTAATTGAAAAAAGCAGATAAAGTTATGTACAGTATATATTAGTTCTAAAAAAAAGTATATTCATAGAAAAAAATCTGGAACAATTTCAGATATCATCTGGTTATTTGTGGAGAGTGGTTGAATCTTACCTTCTCATTTTATTATTTTTACAAAATAAGGTGTGACTTAATCATTAAAAGTCCACTTAGGTATTATTTGCATGATAGTAATAATCATAATAATTCATCCTTTCAATCATGTTCATGTCTGATAACCTACTTCTAGACCAGGTTCCCTTGAGAGCTTCTGTTTTCTTAAAAAGGCAGGTATAGGGAAACCAATTTGTTTCCTTGCCCTCTTTTTTTTTTTTTTCTTGCCCTGTCTCTTGATGTTTCCACAAAAGCTCTCACATGTTCCACTCAGTTTAGCTTTGAGTTTGACAAATATTTAACACATGCCTACTCTTCATTATCCAGGGTCTGATTTGGTTATGGGCAACAACGGGATCTTAGCTTGGTTAAAAGACTTTCAGCTTCATTGCTTGAGTACCTGCTCTGCCACTGAATAGCTGTTTGATCTGGGCTGGTTACTTAACCTCCTTCATTTGAAAACAAATATTTATTGAACTCCTCCTATGTGTTAGACACTGGAGATACAGCATTGAACAAAAGCCCCTGTTCACAAAGCTTCAGTTCTAATGGGAAGAGCTGGATGGTTAATAACCATGTGGTGATAAGTGCTGCAAAAACAATGCAGGAGAAGGCAAATGACAAAATGAGAGGACAAATGAGGTGTGGATGTGGGAATCTCATGTGCTATTTTAGGAAGAGTGATCAGCGAATGGACCTCCACTGAGATGGTGTTTGAGCAGAGACCTGGAGATGAGGCAGCCTGTTGGGAGGTGGTGTGTGGGACAAGTTTCAAAAAGAAGCAGTGGTGTACTGGCTGTAGCCCACACTTGTTCTAATCACACGTATCTCTTCCCAATTCTGTGTTCAGTGAAGTTTGTACCTTGAAAGCAGCCAGTATGAGAGCATTTATACACAGAAATCAGAAAATGCTACAAGTCAGAATTTTGTTTTTGATTTTTTTCCCCAGAGAGCCACTTGTTAAATATTTACCAGCACGCTGCTGGGAAGAAGGAGCAGTAAGTGCAAAGGCCCTGCACTTAGGAGTTAGGAGTGTGCTTGATCAGTTTGAGGAACATCAAGGCAGCCAGGGTGGCTAAACAGAATGAGAGGGTAGATGGTAGGAGATGAGGTTAGAGGTAGCCAGGAACAAAGTTGATAGGACTTTGCAGGCATGGTAAGTGGTAGACTTTATTGTAAGCGAAATGGGGGCCATTAGGAGGTTTTGTGCAGAGGAGTGACACGTTTCTAACTTAGGGTTTGAACCACACAGGGAGGGATCAGGAAGGCCAGTCAGGAAGCGCAATAACCTCTTGGTGGGGTGGAGCCAGTAAAAAGAGCGCCTCGATTTATTCATCTTTTCAGATGTGAAGTTTAAGTAAGTTGGCTTAGCATAGTGACTAGCATACAGCAGCCCCTACATAAGTGATAGCTGTTATTATTGACAGATGCCAATCCTGGGAGTGGGGAAGGGGTTCTCATATCTAATTAGGAAGATCAATCATTCCAGCACCACGCGGTAAGAACTGTGTTCCAGACAAAGTATAGAGGAGAGATACTTAAAACCAAGTTGGGCACAAGAAAGGTCAGGAAGGGTGTTTGAACAAAAGGGCAGCACTGGGAAATGGAAGGAAAATAGAACGTTTAAAAGTGTCCACACCTCCTCAACTCCCCAGTTAAGGGAACAAATCACAGCTTTATCCTTTAGCAAAATAATCAGTGATGTGAAGAAATGGTGATAAATTACTCTGTATGTTAATTAAATTATCTAGCAGGCTGTGTATCATTATATTCTCATTCAAATTCACTTGTCATTTTATAAATCCCATGTAGCCTTTGACTCTGGTCAGCAATTGGATATAAAAACTCAAGCCACTAAGAACTTCAAAACTCACTATGGAAAAATGAGTTCTTAATCTAGAGCTCAAGCATGGGTTTTAGGAGGTCTGTGAATTTCTTGAAGATATTTGCAGAATTAGGTGTGCAGGTGTGAGTTTTGGACAGGGGGATCCATAGCTTTTATCAGATTCTCAAAAGAGGTTTATGACCCCCCCCCCAAAAGATTAAAAGCACTGCTACTGAGATTAATATTAGAAGGTAAAAGTCAGTCTAAAAGAAATGGGCATGTTTTTGTTTGCCATTTCATCTATCAGTAAAATATTCAGTGATATAAAATAAAGTGATATTTTAAATCACATGAAATCAGTAAAAAAACTGCATTTAAAATGTGGTTCCTTTATAATAAGAACTTTGTCATTTTATTCAAATATGAACTATCAATTTGGACCCTGTTGGGTCCAAATTTAGAATTTTACCTGTGCCAGCTTGCTTACAGGCAAAATTTGCTCTATTGATCATGCCAGGATCATACCTAATATTCTTCCTTTTGAAAGTTTTCTGTCCCTGATTTTGTTATTGTTGTTTATTGATTAACAATTCCCTGCACTCTTCTTGGTTAAACTGCTGAGTTCCAAAGTAGTTAAGTAATCCCTAAGGGCTTCTTCAAAGCCAGAGAGATAGGAATGTTTACTGAAATTTTACTTTAAAAAGAGAATTAATGGAAATTAATTGCTCTGACAAACTTCTAGAGACTCTTCAAGTCAGGATCTCACCTTCTGCTAGTCACACCTGGACTACTTACCCACCTATTTTTGTCTGACATCAGGCAATTATGAAGTGCTTCATGAGTTGTAATAATTCCTCTTTCTTGAGCACAGAGAATGATCTAGACACCTTGTTGAGTGCATTATGTATATAATCCCATTGAATCCTTACGACACCTAATGAGATAGGAACTTTATCCCTATTTTATAGATTCCACCTCTCAGCTTTATATTGATATATTAGGTAACCAATCTGCCCTTTATTGAGTATTTACCATGAACAAAGCCCAGTGCAAGGTGCTTTACTAAGATTATTGCATTGAATCCTCACCTCATCATAAGGTTCCTGAGGGAGGCATTACTGTCCCCATTTTACATACAAGGAAACTGAGGCTTGGAGAAATTGCATCGGTTTCCCCAAGTCACATAGATAGTAAGATGGTATGATATGAACCAAGATCAGCCTCCAAAAACTACTTACTTAATAATATATCATACTGTAAAATTCACTTTAAAAGCTGTTGACAAGAATTTCAACTATTTGGGGTCAAAGATCATGTCATTAAACTTTGTGTACTCCTCAGGACATAATATAGCACCTCGTACTTAGTAGGTACTCAAGAACTGTTTATGAGCTGGTCACTTATCACAGTGGGTTGAAAAATAGAACATCAAGGGCATAATGATGTATCTTATTTCCGAAAGAAAATAAAAAAACTTCCTTCGCTTTCCTTGGGGGATATACTGTTTCTTGAGAGCAAAATAATAGGGGAAGAAAGATTGTGGCAAATGGAGAAGGTGGTATTGACATGTATGTGCTACCATGTGTGAAACAGACAGCTGGTGAGAAGCTGGTATATAGCACGGAAGCCCAGCTTGTGCCCTCTGATGACCCAGATGGGTGGGATGAGGGAAAGGGAGGGAGGCTCAAGAGGGAGGTGATACACGTATAATTATGGCTGATTTGCCTTGTTCTGTGGCAGAAACCAATACTATATTGTACAGCAATTATCCTCCAATTAAAAAATATATTTAAAAGATTACAGAAAATCTTTTTAATAACCCCCACATGCCTGGTTCATAGGTTAAAACCTTACCTATTATACAAGGGTTCCCAACTTTCTGTACTATAACTGCATCATATTGATGTTTGCAAAACGAACAACCTTGATTAGGATTAGTCTTGGTGGGGGAAAAAAAGCAGCTCAATATTTTAGAAATACGTGTGGTATACAACATAGTCAAAACCCAACATCATTTTAAGGTATAAAAGGGGTATTAGAAAACACTCAGGCACAGGTGTAAATGCTTAGACATGTGGCCCCACCCTCCTCATGGTCCCTGTGCATGTTTTTTGGCTGGCGGCTGGCACCTCTGTCCTCGGCACAGCCAGGCTTCTTCAGTGGGAGAGCTGAAGAGTGGTGGGCCCGCGAGGAGTTCCTGAGGATGGCACTGCTCTAGTACTCCAACGTCACAGACTTGGTTTTGAGGTATTCGTTTAGAGCTTCCTCACCTAGGAAAGAGAAAAGCAGTTGATGGACTGTGTTCACAGGTGGACGTGATGGCGCCAGGTGTAGTGTATCTCACTGAGCAAGAGAGTGGGGCTGAGACAGTGCTTCTCAAACGTTCGATTTCATGTGAATCACCTGATCTTATGACACTGTAGAGTCTGATTGGATTAAATCCAGCAGAGGCCCCAAGGTTATAAGTGAAAGTTGCTCAGTCGTGTCTGACTCTCAAACCCCATGAACCATAGCCCACCAGGCTCCTCTGTCCCTGGGGATTCTCCAGGCAAGACTACTGGAGTGGGTTGCCATGCCATCCTCCAGGGGATCTTCTCAGCCCAGGAATAAAACCTGCATCTCCTGCATTGCAGGCAGATTCATTGCCATCTGAGCCACCAAGGAATCCCTATATGCTTCTAACCATTCCCCAAATGCTGATGCTCATGGTCTACACTTTGAGGATAAGGGTTTAGACCAGCTACCAGGCCTTCTAAGGACCACACTGTTGACTTATCAACCTCTACCCAAAACCCTTCTTTATGTCCTGGCTTGATGATAAATCTTCATCTCTCTTCCTCGCCATTTAAGCTGAACAAAAGTGATCAGGATACTGTCCTTCCAATTACATTAAATGTAATTATATTAAATGCAGTTAAATGCATTAAATCCAATTACAATAAATGCAGAATAGAGTGAAGTTTGAGATCATTTTGTTTCATTTTGTTAGAGAAAAGAGAAATGTATTTTTCCTGACTTACATAGTATGTTAAAGACACAGAAGGCATGCATGCGTGCATGTAGTTACTATAGTCGTGTCTGACTCCTAGCAACCCTATGGACTGAAGCCCTCCAGGCTCCTCTGTCCATGGGATTCTCCAGGCAAGAATACTGGAGTGGGTTGCCTTGCCCTCCTCCAGGGGATCTTCCTGACCCAGGGATTGAACCTGGGCCACTTGTGTCTCCTGCATTGTAGGCGGTTTCTTTACCCACTGAGGCACCTGGGAAATCCACAGAAGGCATATCCAGGCAAAAAATAGGTCTGCCATTTTGTTTCTGTGCCATTCCTGTTTTGAGCTTCCGCAATCATCGATTTCTACAGCAGTTAAGGGGCATGAATACCATGAGTGAAACTGATGAGTATATGATTCTGGAGTTAAGCTTAAACTCAGGGTTCTTACTGTTAAATTAGAATCACCTTAGGGAGCTTTTAAAATTCCTGATCCCAGGTCACACCTCAGACCAGTTAAATCAGCATCTTTGCATTTTTTTTTTTAAAGCTCCCAGGTGATTCTAATCCAGTGTGCAGCTGGGAACCATTGAGCTGAGGGAGTTTCAAATTCAGAGAGGAAGAAACTGTTAAGACAAAGTCTACTGTGTTATAATAAAACAGACAAATCGATCATTCTCTATCAAAAGACAAATGGAACACTGTTGCCTTCCTGATAATGCTAACACTATTGCTTCCTGATAATAATTTCCCTAAGAAAATCTCCCCCTGTAGTTTAGATCCAGGGATGAAAGCCAGATTGAAGACATGAAAAGAAAAAAAAGAATTAAACTTCAACTCAATGGAATTTAAAACGGGAGTCACTCTTATTGTTGCAAATAAATTGTCAAATGTCATCAGGAAAGAGAAGATGTAAAAATACCCCAAATTAACAAGCAGACTGTAATTTTGGTAAATCACAAACATTTCAACTTTTGAAACAACATGCCAGACTGTGAGGGGTGAGGACATGGGCTACACAGCTGGAAGACCTCGCTTTGCAGTCTTGTTGTCCATGGCTGGCTGGCTGACTGTGGGCAAGTTGCCCAGTCTCTCTGAGGGCCATTTTCCTCATCTGTAAAATAAAGATAATAATAGCACCTGGGTTCCCATGGCTGGGACTTCCCTGGTGGCTCGGTGGTAAAGAATCTGCCTGCCAATGCAGGAGATTCGGGTTCGATCCCTTGATCAGAAAGATCCCTTGGAGAAGAAAATGGCAACCCACTCCAGTATTCCTGCTTGGGAAATCCCATGGGCAAAGGAGCCTGGCATGCTACAGTCCATGGGGTCGAAAGGAGTTGGACACAATTTAGCAACTGGATAGCAAGCTCCCATGGCTATTGTGAGGGCTGCTGATATGCTCTTATAGGCCTGGTATGTATTTAGTTTTCAAAATAAGCTATTACTGGAAATGCGATAATGTTGCTGCCCACTGTAAATTACATTTTTGGGGGCTTTCTGCAAACTCTGAGCTCCCAGAGGCCCAGAAAACTCTGCCAGTTTCAGTGTGGACTCTGAAAGACTGCCAAGTGGTTCAGAGACAGCATACATTCTTGGAGCTAGCTGGTTGTTGCCTTCTACCCATTTTCCTTTCTTGGTTCCACTTGGTCCCATGACACCTAAACCAAGTTCATGCTGAATGTCAGGTTAAAAGAAACAACCGAACATATTTTAGCTAAATTGTCAGTGTTTTCTTTTCGATAGGAATCTTCTTTTTTAAAAGGAAGCCCTTTTCCATACAATTTGTGTTCTTTTCTATATGTACGTTATGTTCAATAAAATGTTTAACCATTGATATGTGGCAACCTGGGATGGGAGGGGAGTTTGGGGAGAATGGATATGTGTATATGTGTGGCTGAGTCCCTTTGCCGTCCACGTGAAATTATCAATATTGTTAATCAGCATACTCCAAATAAAATAAAAAGTTTTTAAAAAATGTTTAACATTGAAAGAAAAATCAATGCCCTTGAAACCCCAGATCAACTACCATGTGGGAAATGCCCTTTAAAGCAACATACAAGTGTTGGACAAAGCACGAAGCGGGCTTTTTATGATGTGCAGTAGAAAGGTAAGGCATATTCATACCTAAGTCTTTTCCAAACCCAGACTGCTTAAATCCGCCGAAAGGAGCAGCCACATCCGTCTTGTTGTAGGTGTTAATAAAAACAGTTCCTGCTTCTAGTTTTTCACTCACATACATGGCTTTATTTATGTCTCTTGTAAAAACTCCTGAGGCCAAGCCGTATTCTGTATTATTTGCTCGCTGTAACACTCCATCGACGTCCCTATAAGATGTTTTTAGGAAGACATAAAACCTCATTAAATGTAAAAGCAAAACACTTTCATTTTATGTTCTAATATTTTTCCCCTCTGTGTTAGAAACAGGAAAACGTTACTGCCAGTGTGCTTACATTTTTATAAATGAAATATTCCAGGCTTACACCAAAAGAAACGCCCAATGAGATATTACAACCCTAGTATTGTATTTTTTCACATATATCATGTGACACCCTTTAAAATCTGAGTTGAAGTCATCTTTTCAATCTTCTTCATTGGGTTTCCTTCATGACTACCCCATTTGTCTTTCCCCTGAGTTCCATATATAGATATTATATATTCTCAGAGCACCCTCTCAGTCCCTCCATCTATTCAGATTTTACATGCACAGTTCACGGGCTCATTCCATGCCTCACCCTGAAGCCTTCTCAGATCCCATCAGTGCTACTGCTTAGGCGGTAGAGTGGAGTGGCCCAGTGAGAAGGCTCAGCAGCCAGACTGCCTGGGTGACCTTTGGGCAAATGACCCCATCTCCCCCAGCTTTTCTGTATTCTTGTGAAAAAATGGAAATAGTAATAATAGCACCTGTCTGTTGTCATAAGGATTAAATGAGCCAGTAGTGTCTGGAACAAAGGAAATGCTCAGTGAAAGTCAGCTATAATCGGGTAGCCCACGTTCCTCCAACTCAGTCACCTTCCAACTAGACAGGAAGTTCCCAAGGAGAAAGAGAACATTTCATTTTTCTTTATACTAGGATGTGGCAACATCACATGTGAACTCAATTAATAGGCTAATCCCATAAAAGGGTAGTAAAATCATTCCTTCAGTGGGTCTGGTGACTTCCCTGCCTTCTGTCTCAGTATGTGTGCATGGCCAAGTCAGTGCAGACATGAACCCACTCGTGTCTCCGCTTGTTCCAGTTCCCATGTGCCTGCCATACTGTATCTCATCTTTATGAGTGTCATCCTAATGTTAAAAAAAAAAAAAAAAAAAACATGAAATTTCTACAACATGGCCAGTAAATGCAAGCCAAGATTTCATCTGGGGATCTGGCAAGGAAATGGGATTTCTGTTCCAAAGCTGGAAGAAAAATTAGTTGTGCTGAATTCTTTGAAGAGACAACAAAGGCTTGAATGTGGTGCCTCCCCTAGGGATTTTCAAAGGTAATCTTGTCTCTATCCAATTTTCAACTTTCATGAGAAATGTGGAATCTCACTTGGAGTGGACTAGACTCTGCTAAAACTCTCACACTTGATGCACTGCACTTGATCGCACTGAAGATATTCATAGATTGGACTAAGGCTGAAAGATGGCTGGATGCCAGTGCCCACTGAGGACTGCTGAGATCACACAGCTTCATAGTACACCTTGTCCACTTTTAGAATAATAACAATGATTGCAACTGCACCAGCAGCAAACACATTTAAATCTTCAGTCGCTCAGTCGTGTCTGGCTCTTTGCGACCCCATGGACTGCAGCACGCCAGGCTTCCCTGTCCATCACCAACAATGACCCCAAAACATAGATACTATTAATAACTAGCCCAACTTCACAAATAGATAAACTTTACAAATAGAGAAACTTAATAGAGGAATTACGCTAGTAACCCAAACCCACAGGGGTGGTCAGTGCAGACTCCACCCACTGCATTTCCCACCTACACCCTCTTGGGTTAACTGCCTGTCTCTTTGTCTGTCTCCCCTATTAGATGGTGACCTCCTTGAGGATAGGATCTGTGATTTATGTAGGCTTACATTCTCTAAACCTGGCTTCTAATATCTGCATGGTTAACACGACTATCATATAGGGGAATTTATAATTAGGAAAAGAGGTTAAAAGAGCATCTTTCGATCAGTATGTCAAAATGTTACTACAATTTAGTGTCCCCAAAGTTCTCTTACAATCTATCAAAGACCAAGAAGCCCTTCTGAACTGGGTATTCTGTTTTTTACCACCTTCTCATTGGTTAAAGAAAAACTAAAGCCATAATTCTAAAGAACTGTGTGCAGTATACCAGAGAGTCTATTATATTAAATATTATGATAGGAACTCAGTTACCATATGGACTTCTTTGATATGCTAAACACTTTGGGAAGTTTCAGGGACCCTGACAAACCAGTACGTCATTTACGGTTGTTTATAAGGTGACTGTGGGCTTTCTACAAAGAGTTGAGTTTTAGGTTTTTGGGGGCATGATCCCCTGTGGAGAAAACACTCCACTCTTTCTTTGGGAAAATCAGATTTCATAGATGATGCCTTCTCTAAAAATGTAAATGCAAAAACCACTTCTGTTAGTCTCAGTTACTGGCCTTATTCCAGAGATGTTTCAAATGCCAACTGTACAAAAATTAAAACTAGCAAATACCATATGATGTCAGCCATTAATTTAAGCTAAGGAGCAAAAATTTATTTCAACTTACATTGTAAGTTAGCATTCTCTTCTAATTATTTGTCAATTATTATTATGGTAGAAATTGTATCGGAGAAGGCAATGGCACCCCGCTATGGTGTTCTTGCCTGGAGAATCCCAGGGACGGGGGAGCCTGGTGGGCTGCCGTCTATGGGGTCGCACAGAGTCGGACACGACTGAAGTGACTTAGCAGCAGCAGCAGAAATTGTATGTTCTTTAACTGTATGCTCTGTATATAGCACAGTGGTAGGGAAAAAAAAAACCTGTATCTAGCCAACCCAGTTAAATTATGCCTAGGAACATACCCATTTTGGAATTTAGAAATGACCATAATAGGCCCAAAGGATTCCTCTTTGGCAAGATACATGTGGTCTTCCACATCTGTGAAGACAGTAGGTTCCATAAAAAAGCCTATTTGAAAACCAGAAGAAAATAACATCAATTATAGTGTAATTTTCAATTAGTAGTTCTCTCATTTAATTACATTACAACTTTTATTTCTTCCCTTCTGGGTCAGTAAAACCAAGAAGACTTTCATTTTCCTATTTGGTGTTAACAATCCTAGGTTCTTATACTTTTAATGTCCTTATTACAAAAATTTCAAACATATGTAAAAGTAGAGAAAATAGTATAATGAATAGTAAAATAAATCTTTATGTATATATTTTGCTAGATTTGATTCATTTTTTCCTTGCTGATATAGTTTAAAGCAAATTCCAGAGACATAGATTTGTACTAGAATACTTGGAGTATAAATTGTAATGTACATTATCATACCTAACAAAATTAATGCTAATCCCTTATTCATAGTTTGTTTCAATTTAACTTCTAATTTTTAAATTGAGATATAATTGACACATAACATTAATTTCAGATGTACAACATAATGATTTGATATTTGTATTCAATTTCTGATTTCTAGAAAATATCTCTTTGTAGTTGATTTGTTTGATTCAGGGATTCAAATAAGTTACACTTTGCATTTGGTTGTTAGATAGCTTTAATCTGGAACATTTCCTCCCTTATGCCCACCCCTTAATTTTCATGGCACTGACTTGTTAAACCGGTGAATTCACAGTGGGAAAGAATCTACTTGCTAATGCAAGAGATTCAAGAGACACAGGTTCGATCCCTGGTGTGGGAAGATTCCCCTGGAGTAGGAAATCGTAACCCACTCTGATATTCTTGCCTGAAAAATCCCATGGACAGAGGAGCCTGGTAGGCTACAGTCCATAGGGTTGCAAAGAGTCGGACATGACTGAAGTGACTTAGCACACATGCATGACTTTGTTAAACAAACTGATTCAGCTGTCCGGCAGAACATCTTAGGCATTTCAGATTTGTCATTGCTTCTTTGGGATGATATTTGATTTGTTTCCCTATCCCCTGTGCTGCTTTAAATAGAAAATATGATATAAAGGCATGGTTAGATTCATGGTTAAATGTTTTTGGCAAGAATACTTCATCGGTGATGCTGTGTTACACACTGGATCCCATAGAAGACACATCATATCCAGTCGTACGGCTGGTACTCAGTCTATCACAGTAAGACAGGAGGTTTTACACCTGTTGTTTGTTCATTTTTCTCTCCTTTTGGGTATCATGGCATGGAGTCATTCACATACTTCTGTAACAAGTACTGGGTTCAGTTCAGTTCAGTCGCTCAGTCATGCCCGACTCTTTGCAACCCCATGGCCTGCAGCACACCAGGCTTCCCTGTCCTTCACCAACTCACAGAACTTGCTCAAACTCATGTCCATCGAGTTAGTGATGCCATCCAACCATTTCATCCTCTGTCATCCCCTTCTCCTCCTGCCTTCAACCTTTCCCAGCATCAGGGTCTTTTCTAATGAGTCAGTTCTTCATTAACAGTTACACAACAGTAATGAATCCTTCCCAGGATAAACTGGCTAAGATTAAGCCTCACATTGCCAGGAATGAAAACCGCCAGCTCCTGAAACACACTTATCCATTACGCTTGTTCACTGCATAGCTAAGGGCCTGTCACATCATTTTATTTGATTTTCACAGCCTTGTAAAGCAGGATGTGCGCATTTCATCGCATTTTACAACTAGGGCTCACCAAAACTATTGTCGAAGGTGTCACAGCTTAAAAGTGGCCAAGCAGGATCTAGAATGTATTTCTTCTGACCATAACATAAATGCCACTGTTTACTTCTGAGGCAAGATGGTGCTGTAATGAAGCCTGTTACCAATTATTCCAACTTAAGAAGCCAGGCCCCCAGCATCCCTCCCCTGGAGGTGATCATACCTGGCCTTTGGACTTGTCTTCCTCCATACACCAGGGTGGCCCCCTCTTTCACTCCAGCTTCACAGTACTGCAGAAGCTTTTCCAGATGGGCCTTATGATTTTGGGGCCCATGATCGGTAGATCTGTCAAGTGGATCACCAATTTTCATCTTTTTAATTTCTTCCACCTGTATATCACCCAGTTTGCAGAACACAATTGACTGTTAATAATAGTAATGTATACCCTTCACCGAGCTTCCGCTGGGTGATGGGTGTTGTACTGAGCTCTTCCCAGATGGTCCTCACTTAGTCTTCATGGTAGCATTGGAGGTAGATATTTATTTCCATCTTACATATGAGGAAACTGAGGATCAGAGGGGCTAAGTGACTAGCCCAAGGGCACATGACCACTAAATACTGTAGAGTTTTCTTGATGTGAAAGCCCAAGCTTTTAACCACTGAGTTTTAAACAGAACAAAAGCCACATGCATTATATTAAGATTATCTTGAACGTTAATCCATTAAAATAGCAAACCTGATGTTCTGGAATTTTTGTCAATACAGCATACTCTTCATGGCAAAGTAATTTCTAAAATGGCCACATTGTTGTCTTTTTCCTCTCCCTAAATGTGGCCGACTGCCCTTGTGAAAATCTCATGGTATAGCCACACTGGAGGACATACTAGAATATTCTGATGAAAAACCATCTTTATATGGAACATTCATCACTCACACATGCTCCTTGGTTATCTTTTTTTTTTTTTAACTTTTTATTTTGGAGTATAGCCAATTCACAATGTCGTGATAGTTCCAGCCAATTAACAATGCTGTGATAGTTTCAGGTAGACAGCAAAGAGACTCAGTCACACATATACAAGTATCTATCTATTCTTTCCCAAACTCCCCTCCCACTCAGGCTGCCACATAACATTGAGCAGAGTTCTCTGTGCTATACAGCAGGACCTTGTTATCCATTTTAAATACAGCAGCATGTACATGTCCATCCCAAACTCCCTAACTATCCTGTCCCCCCATCCTTCCTGCCCTGGAAAGCATAAGTTTGTTCTCCAAATCTGTGAGCCTGTTTGTTTTGTAAATAGGTTCATTTTGTATCATTTCCTTTTAGATTCCAATATAAGGGAAGTCACACAATATTTCTCCTTTTCTGTCTGACTTACTTCACTCAGAATGACAATCTCTAGGGCTCCTTAGTTATCTTAGTCTGTTTCTGAATTTCTTGTTGTTAAGACCAATTCTAATAAGGAGAAAGAATGGGAGTTACCATAACCTCACAGGGCCATGAATTTTGAATTTAGGTCTGGCTAAAATCCCTCAGTAAATGCTCAAAAAATAGCCATTGAATAAAGAAATTAATTTGTTCCTATGTGTGCAAAACATATTATTGATGGACTGATAGCAGCAAATCTGTGACATTTCTGGTCTTAGCATTTGAAATTTCAACAAGTTGTAGTTGTGAAAGCCCATGATGTGTCATGCTGTGCCCTGTATTTTACTAAGGCAGAAACGTGAATTTGCGGGGTGCTCATGAGCCGGACACTGCCCGCCGTCTGCCCTTCTGTATGGCTTCCTTGTTTCCTACTCTCATGAGGAAAGATGCCTTTGCTTCTTGGGGGTGGAATTGGGGAATTGGCTCTGAAGGAAAAGAAAAGCTGGGTGCTGGTTTTTCAACTAGAAACAAATTTGTGATTACTACAACCATAATGATGATACACTGTAGTATGTTCAGAGTTCATTTTTACCACAGAATTCATCTTAATAGTTCTATAAATGCTTCTAGTCTCATATTTACGGAATCGTGTCCAACATCAGGGGGTATGTAGGTATGTATCTATCTTAGTGGAGGAAATATATATGCTGTCATTTTACTGTAAATTCAGGATTTGTAAGAATCTAGTGGTATACCTCTCATAGGCAATTTAGGGATTTATAATAACCTAGGGGTATATATCCCATAAATATCAAGGACCTAATATACTATAAATACAGAGCAAGATAAAGGTAATAATAGCTCTTCAGTATACTTTATCAGGTTTTTTAATATAGACCTATAACTTTTTACTATGAAAAATTATAATTATATATAAAAGTAGGCAAATAATATAATGAAACTCCACGTACCCATCAGTCAGCTTCAACAACTGCCAAGCCATGGTCAATTTATTCCCTGACTTACTTCCTCCCCTTCTGCATTATTTTGGAGCAAAATCCAGATATCATAATCTAATCTGTAAATATGTCACAAAGTACTTCTAAAAAATAAGGATTGTGTTGTTTTTTAAAAATATACTATCATCACTAATAATCCCAGAAGTACTTTGAAAGTAAAGACAATTTCTATCCAACTCACAGAGCAAATCTGAAGATGCTTACCACTCTTGTCACAAATTCATCGTGGATGGATTCTTCCACAAACAGCCGACCAGCTGCAATACAATTTTCTCCTTTGTTGAAAAATACTGCCCCCATGCCCTTTGGCAGCAAAAGACAAAATACTTTGTTATTTGGGAAGTCAAGGTTGTCATAAAATTGCACACACTAAGAATTGTCTTATCATAAAATAGCAGGCAACACAGAGAAATTAGAGAAAAAACACAAGCCCTTGGTCTAGTTAGTGATGCTTAGAGATTCTTGGTTTTGATATTTTTAGAAATTTTATTTCTCCTTTCCCCTTTTCTATCCATGAGTACTTTACAAGAGATGTACCTATCAAGGATGACATACGGATAAAAAGATTTTGTGTTATAAGAAAATGTAGACTATACATTTAAATGTAATATTTGCATGCCAAATTTTGCTTTTAGAATCTCTACATCAGTTTATATAAATCATGAATGTTTATAAACCTCTTCATCTGTTTGTAAAAAGCTGGCCTCCAAGTTTTAAAAAAACCTCTAATTATAATGACATTATTTTTTAAATTAAGTGCCCTGAGCAATCCCAAATCGAAGCATAAAGAGAATGGTTTCTGTTTATGGTCAGATAAAACCAGACCTCATTTTAAGGCACCTGATGAACAAGAAGCTGAAATGTGTTTCAGAAGTAGCACCTATTTCACTGGACTTGATCTCCTCTTACCATTCGCACAGCCTTGTCAAGTTCACAGTCACTGAATATTATAAGTGGGGATTTTCCACCAAGTTCAAGGGAAACTTTCTTCAAGTTGCTCATAGCACAGCTGGAGAAAAATAAATGGAATATGGGCATTTACTCTCTCAGTTTCTTTCTCTTGTTTCTTGGACACAATTACTACTTAGGATGTAAAATATAATTGAGCCTCAGAAATATTAAGAAACTTATTCAAAGACAAAACATGCATGGTAGAATGGTGATGACAGCTGAAGCTGGGTGATGAGCACGTACATGGAGGTTCATTACACTATTCTGTGAGCTTTGTGACTGTTAGAAATCTTCTGTAAGAATTGCGTCTTTTAAAAATTCTGTGGTCAAATAATTAGAGATTCTCATGGGTGAATACAGATTCTTTGGGTGTAAGAATTTTGATTACATAAAGGCCTGGCAAAGAATTTAACATTTAACTAGATTACTGGCACACTGGAGGAAAATATCCATTTTTAGAAGTTATTAAAATTCTGTTTATTACTTCCTATTTGCAAAAAATTTGTTATTTAAAGCATTTAAAATACATTTAAAAATTCAGAAAGAAGGAAAAAAAATCACAAAATTCCATTCCATGGCTCAGTGATGACTATTTTCTTTTTTTAACCATTTTGATATACTTGTTTCTGGTCTGTTTCCAAACACAGCCTTTGCCTTAGTTAACATAGTTAGGATTACCCAATATGTACAATTTTATACCTTATTTTTCTTTCCATTTACCATTTAATAACAGTCTAGAGTTATTAAAAATTCTCCCTGACCGCACAGTATTCCATTATGTTAACAAACTTTAACCACTGCCTTATTTTAGACATTTAGATGGTTTGCATTTTTTTGAACTAATGTTACTGTTTTTCAGGAATGCATTTTATAAATAATCCAGATTTGTCTTTTATATGTCTTTTCAGTTTCTTACTTAAGCTTCCAAAACCAATTTGGGCCACAGTTTTAGTATAAAAAATTTTTTGTGCCAAATTGTTAAAGCTACCAGAAGCCTGCAGGCTTTCAATACATCTCTGGTTTTACTGACTTTGGGTTTTACACTTTAGAAAGTATTTTACTGTATTCAAACATTTCAGTACCCTGCTGTGATAGGATTTCTCTTCTACATTCGATGTGATTTTTCTCCTTCCAAAAGCACCTTATTTAAAAAAGTAAAAACAAAGCCAAAGACCTGGTTTAACAGGATCCTTAGCAAATCAGCACACTAAACCCAATACCTCTTCATGATCTGTTTGCCAATCAGAGTGGAACCAGTGAAACCAAGTTTGCGGATATCAGGGTGCTCTGAAAGGTGCTGTCCCACTACGCCACCTGTGCAATTAATGGAATAAAACGCAAATTAAAACTTTATCAAGGTCTTAGGGGAGAGGTGTCTTTGAATTCACTGAAGCAGTTTTCCAAGCTCTCATTTAAATCTTAGTTTTACATTTTCTATAATAATAACAGTGTGACAAAAATCTGAATAATGTCTTCCATGCAATTGTCAGTACCCCAAAGATGGGTTATGTCTCAATTTTTTTAATCTTCTAAAGTAATTTTAAAAAACGGACATGGGACACCATAGGGTAGTTTTACGATGTTGTACAACTTCCACCCTCCCACCCAATTCACCTGCCACTGTATTTCCACTTTAAGATATTAGCACGTGTTTCTATTGCACTGTTGCTAAACTGTATTTAGTTTTAATATTTTGGATTGGACAGAATGTTCATTCAGGTTTTTCCATAGGATGTCATGGAAAAGCCCGAATGAACTTTTTGACCAATCCAACAGCTATGTCAGGACAAGACTCGAGTGGGAAAATTGTTCATTAGTTACAGCAAAGTAGGTTCTTGGCTTACCTGAGCCTGGAATGATGTTGATTACCCCCTTCGGAAAGCCTGCTTTAACAGAGAGCTCAGCAAACTTCAAAGCAGTCAAGGGCGTGACCTGAGCAGAAGTAGACAGCAATTGCCTTCTTCAGACTCTGTCCTGTCCTGTGGATCAATACCTAGCTATCCTTTTATGGCCACACTAGTGTTGTTGTTGTTGTTGTTGTTTTTTACTAGAGTTTATTTTTTCTTTTACTTTTACGTAATTTCTGACTTATAGCAAAGTTGCAAAAAACAGTACAAAGAATTCCTATGTATCTGTCACCCACATTCTTCAAATGTTAATATTTTACTGTTTGCTTTATCCTCTTCCTCTCTCTGTGTGTTTTTGAACTGCTTAAGGAGTATAATATAATCTCAACATCCACAATATATTTTACTTATTTGCTTAGTCTTAAAATATACAGAAAATATTTTGAAAATTACTAAGCCACGTCCCTATGAAAAAGAAGCCTACTAACTTCAATATTATTTACAGTGTTTTTGCCTCCAGTCTGAGGCCATATAGACCAAATGTCAGTCAAAAGTTTCTTGGGTTAGTACTTCCTCATTGCCTTTAGCATGATGCTGTTATTAATATGAAATTTGGTTTAATTGATTTTTTTTTGTATTCAATGTTGGCCTCATCTATGTTGATTATATTTCTTTTCTTTATTTGTTCATTGTTGTTTTGTAGAGTATAGGAAACATGCTTCCAAAAGTGAGGATTATACAACAGTACATTCAGAGACATGTTGTTCTCCTGAATACCCCTTCCCCCATCCTTCCTAGGTCATCCTCTCAAGTAGTTACTCAATCTCATTAGTCTCTGGTTTATCCTTACAGTGTTTCTTTTTGCTCAAACGAACACATAATATTTTCCCTTTCTTTTTACCAAAAAGAGTGGTATAGTTATGGATCTCATCTTAAAGATCTATTACAGCAATGCATATCTCAGAAGCAAAATGAGAGTAATATGTTTACACTGAAAAACCAATGCTGATTAAGTCTTAAATTAGTATTCTGTTAGCTTGGTCTCAAAAAATGGAATGGACGAAAATTGAGTTGTGAATAGAAAAATAGTAGAGCTTCTATTTCTATATTTTAACAGAGAAAGACAGGAAATAAATCAAACATAGCTAACAGTTAATATGGGGCTGGATAACGGTACTCTCACTCTGTCTGAATGAAGGTCAGAGGATCACTGATCACAGGTAAGTGTGGTGTCCTAGGAAGGAACAGAAGCTCACAAGGCCAAGGGACAGACTGTGGCTTCCTCACTTGCTCACTATGCTTTCAGGGTATTGCCATGTGTTGGAGTTTACAGGCCTGCTTGCATATTCATAGACTATAGTGTTGTTTTAGCTAATAAAATGGTCAAGAGACTGAAAAGGAATCTATATAGAAACTGCATAATAAATAGTAATATTAATAGGACAAACACAAGCAACAACAACAAAAAAGCAGGGTTCACATTTTTCCTCCTTCTAGTAACAGGTCCATGGCAATAAACATTATGATGTTTAAAAAAATGTCAACCTAGTTATACTTGAGGAGAAATTTTTCAAATGCTCAAATATTTAAAATTGGCAAGAAGATATTTCAAATAGTGGCTTTATACCTACTATAGTTAAAGAAAATTCTAGTATGAAATCATTATGATTAGAAAGACTTTTAAAAACTGTCCTGAATTAGTAATTTCCATGGGACAGAAATTTCATGTCTTTGTCACTGATAATATGCCTGACAATTAGTGTGCACTCGATACATGTTTGTAATTTTTGAATATTCCGTGTAGTCACTGGAGTGTTCCAATGCTTAGCACTCTCTTTGGATACCACCATCTAGTGGTTCTCAACTCTGGCTGTACCTTAGAAACTAATGCGAAGAAGTTAAGTAATACCAAGGTCTGGCCTCTGACCCAGACCAGTTAAATCAGAATCTCTGCCAGTGGGGCCAAGGTATTAGTATTTTTAAAAGAGAATTCTAAAATTTAGAATTTTAAATTCTAGAGAGAATTTAAAAGACAATTCTAATGTGCAGCCAGGATTGAGCACTGCTGGGCTAAGTTATCTGCCTCCTCTCTTCATTTTACTAGTTTTTTGCTGTTTAATGAGTGCTGCTGCTTGGGAGAAACAGCACTCATACAGGATGCTGGTGAATTACTCAATCCTTGTGAAAGAATGAGCCAGTATCTATCACACAAAACATGGATCTATTAACTAAGTGATTCTGCTATTAGGAACATATCTTACAAAGATAGTTGCACATGTGCATGAAGCTGTATATTTTTTCAATTAAAAACATGTTTTTTTGCTGTGCTGCATATGGGATCTTAGTTCCCTGACCAGGGATCAAACCCACGTGCCTTACACTGGATGCTCTGAGTCTTAGTCACTGGACTGCCAGGGAAGACCCATGATGCTATATTTAAAAGGTTATTAACTGTAACACAGTTTATAACAGCAAAAAGGCAGAAAATCTCAATATCCATTAATTAGGTATAGGTTAAATAAAATACTGTTTATTTTTTAAACTGGGCTTACCTAGTGGCTCACATGGTAAAGAATCTGCCTCCAATGAAGGAGACCAGGGTTCTATCCCTGGGTTGGGAAAATCCCTTGGAGAAGGAAATGGCAACCCACTCCAGTATTCTTGCCTGAAGAATTCCATGGATAGAGGAGCCTGGCAGACTATAGTCCATGGGGTCGAAAAGACTCGGACACAACTGAGTGACTAACACATTTTTTACACTGGAAACTTTTTTTTTTTTTAAGTTTTTTCCCTTTTTGGTAAGTATGTAGAGAGTGCTTCTATTTTACTTCATTTTATTTTTATATTGTATTGTATTGTGCTAAGAACACTTAACATGACCTCTACCCTCTTAACAATTTGTTTAGTGTACAATACAACATTATGGTTGTTCAACTGCTAAGTCATGTCTGACTCTTTGTGACCCCATGGACTTCCCAGCATGCCAGGTTTCCCTGTTCTCCACCATTTCCTGGAGTTTGTGCAAATTCATGTCCAGTAATATGATGTATAGCAGACCTCTAGAACTTACTCATCTTACATAATTGAAATTTTATGCCTCTTGATTAGCAATTTCTCATTAACCCTTCTCCTCCTGTGTGGTTTTCAGTTGGTTAAAAAATATTTTTAAAATTACCTAATTATTTAATTTAAAAAATATGCTTGTATACACAGAGAATATATCTGGAATACCTCAGAAACTAATAAATAACAAAAACACTGGTTGCCTCAGGGAGGTAAACTTGTTAGCCAGGAGAATAAGAGGGAGACTTTTCATCATCTATCTCTTTGTATTTTTTTAATTTAAAAAATTTTGAATGTATATCTTTTTTTAATGAGGAAAACAAGATGGCTGTGGTCACATGACTATATAGTTGCTCCAAATGAAAAAAAAATTTTTTAATCCTAAAAGAAGAAATAAAAAAATAATAGGTAACAAACTGTAGACTCTTCTTGAATAGAGACCAAGCTTTCCCCACCAACTTGGGTACCTCAGAATGTCCACTCCTGTGCACTGTCTGGAGGAAATGCTTAGCCAGGTGTTAAGTTTGCTACGTTTTTTTTTTTCTTGAAAAGCTACTCTAGCATTGAAAAGATGTTTTTGAGAACTCTATCATTTATTTTTAAACTAACTTCCTGTTTTACACATACATATATATTTCAAACAGCTACAATTATGTACATTATTTGCATGCTTTTCCCACATCTTATTGTAAATAACTTTACAATATTTTTGACAATTAAAATTTGAATGCCTGCATAAAACTTCTTTTGCTATTTCATAACTACTCTAAATAACTCCCTCAGTTCGGGGCATGTGGCATTTTGCAAGCACTGAACTGGTTTGTAGAAATTCAGGGGATTTCACTGACATACACTATGCTGCTTCCATTCTCGTGGATGTTCTAAAGTCTGGAATCCCCATTTTGGGTAGCTATTAAAAATGAATATTTACTAATATGAAAAGATGCCCAGGATATATGAAAAGATGGTGTAATATATGATCCCATTTTTTTCAAGAAATAATATTTGTCAACGTACGTCTGTGGGAGGGGTAGATGCCACACCTGGCCTCGCGTGTCTTACCTGCGCCGGCTTGAGCACTAAGGTGTTGCCTGCTGCCAGACACGCGGCACTCTTCCATGCCAGCATCATCAGCGGGTAATTCCAGGGGATGATAATGGCACAGACTCTGCAAGAGGAGAAAGAGACAGCCTCAGTCCCCTCAAACTAACTTAACACACGCCACTCAGAGGCACTCTCCTTGTCTTACCCAAGTGGCTCCTTCTTGGTAAAGGTCAGATTGCGGTTTGGACGGGCCTGGTTGATGGGAATTGTAGAACCCTAAAGAATAAAAAAGGTTGATACTACTTTACTAATTTCATTTTTTTTTCTTTGCCATGCAGCATGTGGGATCTCAGTTCCCCAACCAGGGATCAAACTTGCACCCACCGCACTGGAAGCATGGAGTTTTAACCACTAGACTGCCAGGGAAGTTCCTACTTTATTAATTTAAATGAGTAAATTTAATCTCAATGAATCCATTTTCTATCTGCCTCTCTTACTTTCTCTTAGCTGATATTAAAAAAAGCAGTGTTCACATGGAACTCTATTCAATGTCATGTGTCAGCCTGGATGGGAGGGGAATTTGGGGGAGAATGGATACCTGTACATGGCTGAGTCCTTTAGCTGTTCACCTGAAACTACCACAACATTGGTAATCAGCTATATCCCAATACAAAATCAACAGTTTGAGAAAAGAAGCAGTGTTCAATTTATAAGAAACATAGCCACACCTAAAAAGGAACTGCTATGCCCTTCTCAAAAGAACTAAGACACAGGAGAAAAAAAACACATAATTCTAATTTGATCATCTCCATTCCCAATTTCTGGGCATGGCAGAGAATGTTAATTGCCTGCCCAATATCTATTCTCCCCTCTGTTCTTAGTAACAGAAACCCTTGGTTAATAATGGGGATGGCAATGTGCCAGGTAAAGTACTATGTTCCCCAGTTTCCATAGCAAATGGTGATGATTAACGGAAGATGTAAGTACAATGCACTGGAAGGGGAACACTCTTTAAAGTAGGCTGACTCAGCTAAAACAAGTGCTGTTTTACCCATTCCCTCACTTCTTCATTCTTCCTTCCAGAATGTTGCTAAAAAGGCTGGTGCTGCAGTGGCTATCATGACACCAAGAGGCAGCCGTGACGGTAGCAGTCACATGGTACTAAGGATGGCCTGGCAAAGAGAGAGAAGGAATCTTCCTGTCTCAGACTAGTCTTGATTGCCTGCTCTTGGACTCCTTGAAAGTGAGATAAAAAGACTCTTTGGTTGGGTTTTCTATTATATGCAGCTAAATTTGATCCCAACTGATTTTTGGCAGTAATCTTTAACTGAAACTATCCATCTGTTTTGCCACATAAAATATTATTGCTGTTACTAATACAAGTGTATAATCTCTCATCTGAAACCCTAGGGTCAGGTGTGCTTTGGGATTCAGAATTTGACTTTAGAAACATAATATAATGCATAAACAATACCTTATATAATGTTATAATATCTATAACCCCCATTAATGTTTGGGGTTGCCTCCCATAATCAAGCATATTAGTATTTATCCAGGGCTTTCCTGGTAGCTCAGCTAGTAAAGAATCCACCTGCAATGCAGGAGACCCTGGTTTGATTCCTTGGTCAGGAAGATCCTCTGGAGAAGGAATAGGCTACCCACTCCAGTCATCTTGGGCTTCTCTGGTGATTCAGATGGTAAAGAATCTACCTGCAATGCAGGAGACCTAGGTTCGATCCTTGGATTGGGAAGATCCCCTGGAGAAGGGAAAGGCAACCCACTGAACACTTATTCAGTGAACTATGAGTATTCACTCTAAAGCTGGAGTCAAGATTGCCGGGAGAAATATCAATAACCTCAGGTATGCAGATGACACCACCCTTATGGCAGAAAGTGAAGAGGAACTAAAAAGCCTCTTGATGAAAGTGAAAGTGGAGAATGAAGAAGTTGGCTTAAAGCTCAACATTCAGAAAACGAAGATCATGGCATACGGTCCCATCACTTCATGGGAAATAGATGGGGAAACAATGGAAACAGTGTCAGACTTTATTTTTTTGGGCTCCAAAATCACTGCAGATGGTGATTGCAGCCATGAAATTAAAAGACGCTTACTCTTTGGAAGGAAAGTTATGACCAACATAGATAGCATATTCAAAAGCAGAGACATTACTTTGCCAACAAAGGTCCATCTAGTCAAGGCTATGGTTTTTCCTGTGGTCATGTATGGATGTGAGAGTTGGACTGTGAAGAAGGCTGAGCACCGAAGAATTGATGCTTTTGAACTGTGGTGTGGAGAAGACTCTTGAGAGTCCCTTGGATTGCAAGGAGATCCAACCAGTCCATTCTGAAAGAGATCAGCCCTGGGATTTCTTTGGAAGGAATGATGCTGAAGCTGAAACTCCAGTACTTTGGCCACCTCATGCAAAGAGTTGACTCATTGGAAAAGACTCTGATGCTGGGAGGGATTAGGGGCAGGAGGAGAAGGGGACGACAGAGGATGAGATGGCTGGATGGCATCACTGACTCGATGGACGTGAGTCTGAGTGAACTTCTGGAGTTGATGATGGACAGGGAGGCCTGGCGTGCTGCGATTCATGGGGTCGCGAAGAGTCGGACACAACTGAGAGACTGAACTGAACTGAACTGAACTGAAGATGAATAAAACTTATAGACTCATGTTGGTTTGGGTAAGATTTTGGCACCAAATGAGTTTGAGTCAATCAAACAAATCAATTTTCAGGTTTCAGAACTATTTGGATTTCATAATTGAGAATAAAGGATGGACTTAAATTGCTCTTACTAAATACTTATGACTTTGTAGCTGAACAATAATAAAAACTACACTTATGTGCAAGACCTACTATAGTACAGACTTTAATTCTGTATATATAAACACTTGTAGTATATAAACACTCATTTCTAATTCTCATAACGTAGTTTGCAAGGTATGGATTATCATGACCATTTTACAGATGAGGAAAGTAAGGCTGAGAGAGGTAAATAACAACAACTGCTAGTAAGTGGCAAGGATGAGGCCTGGAACCAGGTGGTCTCTCTGATTCTATAAAAATGATGGTACAGCAATGTGACCAGAAAAAACTTTCCCAGTATCCTTAGCAGATAGAGACAGCCAATGGGAGATACAAACACAAAGTGTAGGGAGGATGGGAATGTTTTTTAAAGTCCTTTTACCTTTCTCCCTCTTTCCCACTTACTCCTGGCTTCTAGGAATGTGGCTGTGATGGCTGGTGCTTCAGTGGTTACCATGAGACCAGAAGTGGCATGCATTCTGCTGTTTGCTGCAAGCCCTATTTCTCTTCTATATCTCAATACCAAAGCCAAGTGTAGTTGCCATTTATCATCACACATGTGCTATTTATTTTCTTGTAAGAAGAAGGAAATTGACATTTTTATCAAATTTATGTTTTTAAGAAATTTTTCTTATAACCAGTCTGCATAGCCCAACTATGTTAGCTCTCTGACCTCCTTAGGTATTTGAGTCTTCAATTCCTCCATTATATCAAGCTTCTGTCTATATGCCAACAAGACTATTAGATGCTCTCAAGAGACATTATAGTACAAAACAAAGAACAATATTAGATTTCAAGCTCAGAAAAATCCTGAGTTCAAATCCTAGCTCTACTTACTATGTGACCATAGGTAAGTCATTCATTGTCCTCAAGCCTCAGTTTCTTCACCTGTAATAAGAGTTGACAACTATCTACCTACCTCAGATAACTGTTATGAGGATCAGATGAGAAAACCTACGGAAGTGGTGACTCTGACAAGGGGTCTTTATAAACTAACAAACATCCGTCCATTTTCCTCTAGGAATGATCTCCACGGAAACAAACAACATTTTGCACTTACCTGAATTTTGTCACACCAGCCAGCAAAGTATCTGAATGTTTGCACAGACATTCCAATGTGAGTCTTCAGAGCCAAGGTGTAGACAGCCCCTGAATCGAGGGCTTCGATGGTTGCCAGTTCTTCTTGTTTCTCTTCCATTAGGTCTGCAAGTCTGTTGGCCAGTGAAAGAAATCCATTCAACAGATGTTGAGTCTCTACTGTGTAAAAGGCGTCCTCCTAAGGGCTGAGAATTCACACAATGGACCAGGTCTCCGTCCTCATGGAGAACGTGGTCTCATAGGGAAGACAGGCATTGAACTAATAATTGCATGAACAATTTAAGAGTTATCATGAAGAGGCAGAGGGTGTTGGAAGTCTGTATCATTCGCATTATAGATGCATAAGAAGCAAGAGTGATGGAGTCACAGTCAGCCAAGGAGATCAGTGACAGAACACAGTGGGAACGTGGATAGTTCCTGAATACACTGGGAGATGTTAGAGGGCGACCCACACCCCTGGAGAACCCACGAACACCTGAGGATTTCTGGTTGGTGTAGAAATATTTCCAACACTGGCTGAAAAGGACAAGACAGAAATACATGGAATGAACTATAAACACCACAACAGGCTTCTGTTTGTCTGGTTTCTGTGGAAAGATACCCAGAAACTGACTAATGACTATGAAATAGTCAAAATTCATCTTTTGTGTCTACCTCTCCCATTTGTTTTCCTTCCTTCCTTCCTTTCATGGTTCTGACCCGTTTCTTTCAGACCATTCCAGGTCAGGCTTGAAACCTTCCTCCCTAATATTTCTTCCAGATCCTGCTCTAGGAGATCTTTTGAGCAAGATCAGCTATTTGTCATTTAGTAAGCAGAAAACTGAATCTGGGATTGAATCTGATTACGCTTGGCATACTCAGCTACCAATTTATAACACCCTTTCCAAGCCTTCATGTTTTTCCTCCTTGTTTCTACTCCTCACACATCAAGTCGATTTAAAATTTCTCTGTGGAAACAGCAGGGTGCTGGATGTTCTCCATGTGCTGCTTGTAATCCAGTCTCCGCCCTGCTCTGTGACCCCTGGAGGATGACTTTTACAGATTACATCACAGGCTTCTGGGTTCTCTCACTGGACTTGGCTAATGACAGGCCAGTGGGAGGCAGCCCCAGGAGACTGCCAAACTGGAGGATAAAGTGGTCTGGGGATGGCTGACTGGTGGGCTGTGGATCGGCAGCGGTAGCTGCTGTGTCCTTCCACTGAAACCCACAGGTGTGGTCTCCTGCAGCCACAGATCTTGCCAGATTCTAGTAACAGCTCCTTCCTCTGTCCCATTAGGCCTTGCAGTAAGAGCAGTTTCCCTGTTTTACCCCCCCAGCCTGAGTGCTTCATTATCCTTTGCTGGATTCCCTTGACCTTGCTTACATCTTTACAAATCAGTAGTCCTTTACTAAACTGCTCATACAGGGATGATGACTGAAACAAGCAAAAATACAAAAATCAGGAACTCCCATATATGGGAGTTTATATGATGGAAGTAACAAAAGATATACTATCTAATAGGTGCATAATAGAAAGTCTTGAAAAATTTTTTAAATCTTGGCAATGTTAGTCAGTATCCAAAGGCCACAGACTTGTGCTCTCTCTTTTTTTTTTTTTAATTTTTATTTATTTGGCTGCACCAGGTCTTAGCTGCAGCATACAGGATCTTCAGTTGTAGCATGTGGGATCTAGTTCCCTGACCAGGGATCAAACCTGGGCCCTCTGCATTGGGAGCGTGAAATCTTAGCCACTGGACCACCAGGGAAGTCCTCAGACTCGTACTCTTAAAAAAATCATACCGATACATCAATCTTCCTCTGTCTCGTGCATTCATTCTTCCCCATTCACCGTTTTCAAAAGCATCTTTTGCTGCTGCTACTGCTTTATCAACATCCACCAAAGAGGCATAGGATACTTTGCATATCGTCTATTTCAAGGTAAGAAAACATAGGTTATAGACTATTTTTATAGAGAGATATACAACTTTTTCTTGAGATTAATATTATGCCATAAAATTCAAAGAGTTTTGATGATGGAAAATCAATACTTACAGTAAACTTCTGGTAATATAGTAAAGAAAAAGAAACCATTTTAACACGAAAATTGTGAGCCTAAAATTCAGTACTTCTCATTCACACTACACTATGAGAAGACACATGTAGGAAACTGTACCTATTTCTTCTCCCGCCTAAGGAACGCTGAATTTCTCACCATGAGCTTGCAAATTCTGAGATTTTTCTCACATATACAGCTCCATGTGGAATTGTACCTCTGTATGTATATAGGTATAGTGACCCATCTAAATTCATCATAAATATTCATTCTTAAAAGTAAGTTACAGTAGATAACAGCAGCCAGAACCAGAGCTGAATAGTTTAAAAGAATACATGAAGTACATTTATATTAAGTGCTCAGACAGAGTAACAGAATAATAGAGAGACAGAGTAATAGAATAAGTAATTCTTAAGACTGTTTTATAATGGTGTATAAATGAAAAAAAAATCCATGATCAGTGGTTACTGCACACACTAAATCACAACTCACAGATCCATCTGTTGGGTTGATAGTATCATAAGTCTGTCCATCTTCAGCATCTGTGAACTGTCCATTTATGAAACACTGATATGGCATTTTTACTGTCATGTCATTGATCTCCTTTGAAACCTAAGAGAGAGAGTTACATTAATAAAATCAACAGATTTCTATATTTATGCAAAAAAGAAGCTTATTCACTAATGCAGACAGAAAAGTTGTCAGTGGGACTCCAGTGCTTACTGTTCAGAAGAGACAAGCAGATGTAATAGTTAGGCCTTATGATGCTTAGAGTGGCCATTGAGACAGGAGGTCAGCTTCTGTGACGACCAAAGTGGTCTGAGTCGGGCATTGTAAAGATCTGTCTCTTCCTCATTGAGATGAAAGATGACTCAGAAGATCTCCAGATAATGGAAACACCGCCATCTAGTGGCACCACTGGTGGAGTTCAGCCATTGCTGTCACGCAAATTTTTGAAATTGCCCATCAACACTCTTTACTTTCATACTGGTGACATTTTAAGTTTTCTTTCCAGTCTCCTTCCCCATTTTCAGTCTCCCCCTCTTACATATGTGCTGCTTAAATTGTAGTCTGTACTATTAGCTGGCAAGTGAATTTATATTCGTCCATTAACCTCTATAAATCTCGGTTTGTTTCAACAATAAAATGATAATATACCTGCCTCATACAATCATTAAGAGACATAATTAAAATAATATATGTGAAAGAGAACTATTGGCATAAAATCTCACTTCAATTAAAGGTATTAAAGAGAAAATTTAATGATTTAAGAAATTATTTTATATAGAGAAATTGAGGATGCTGAGAAAAGAAACAAAAAAATAGCAAACGCGTAGTTTGCTGCTCATCATCACTAATTATTAGAGAAATGCAAATCCAAACTACAGTGAGGTACCACCTCACACTGGTCAGAATGGCCATCATTAAAAAGTCTACAAATAACAAATGTTGGAGAGGGTGTGGAGAAAAGGGAACCCTCCTACATTGTTGGTGGGAAGTAAATTGGTATAGCCACAACAGGAAATGGTATGCTGCTGCTGCTGCTAAGTCGCTTCAGTCGTGTCTGACTGTGCGATCCCATAGACGGCAGCCCATCAGGCTCCCCTGTCCCTGGGATTCTCAAGGCAAGAACTCTGGAGTGGGTTGCCATTTCTTTCTCCAATGCATAAGAGTGAAAAGTGAAAGTGAAGTCGCTCAGTCATGTCCGACTCTCAGCGACGCCATGGACTGTAGCCCACCAGGCTCCTCCATCCATGGGATTTTCCAGACAAGAGTACTGGAGTCGGGTGCTGGAGGTTCCTTAAAAAACTAAAAGTAGTATTGTTAGGGGAAGCACACTGATTGAAACCGCCCACCCTGGCCAGGCACCATAGTAACAATTTGCATGAGTTGTTTTATAACAGGTGGTCTCAGTAAGGAACACAGAACTAATAAGCCTCCACCAACCAGAAGAGTTCAGGAAAGGTCAAAAGGAGACACCACATGTCCAACCACCTCCTAGAATCCTTCTCTCTGGCATCCATCTTGGCTGAACAAGGCGTGCACCACCAGGAAGGACTCTAAGTCAGATGATTGGTTAAAGACAACCTGGAAACTAATCCCATCACCATAAAACCTGAGACTGCAAGCCATGTGGCAGAGCAGTTCTCCTGGGTTCCCTTACCCTACTGCCCTCCATCTGGGCACCCTTTCCCAATAAAATCTCTTGCTTTGTCAGCACATGTGTCTCCTCGGACAATTCATTTCCAGTGTTAGACAAGAGCCCAGTTTCAGGCCCTGGAAGGTGTCCCCTTCCTGCAACAGTATCATATCATCCAGCAATCCTAGTCCTAGGCATATGTCCAGACAAAACTCTAATTATGAAAAGATAACATACACTACAGTGTTCATAGCAGCACAATTTACAATAGCCAAGACAAGGAAACAACCTAAATGTCCATCAATGTATGAAGATGTGAGATATATATATATATTTATATAATATTTTACTATACAAAAAAAAAAATATATATATATATATATAACCTACAAAGGAATACTACTTAACCATAAAAAGCAATGAGCAATAACTGAAATTTTAAAAGTCATTAGAGGGGTTCAACAGGAGAGTCAAGCAGGCAGAAGAAAGAAATAGAAAACCAAACAATGGGTCAATAGAGACATCCAGTGTGAAAATAGGAAAGAAAAATAATTTAAAAAATGAATATAGCCTTAGAAGCCTGCAGGACACTATCAAATGTACTAACATGTGCATAAAGAGAGTCTCAGAATGAGGGGAGAGGGATGAAGGGGTAGAATGAATATTTGAAGAAATAATGGCAGAAAATATCCCAAATTTTATTTTAAAAAACTAATCTGCACATCCAGGAAGCTCAATAAACTTCAAGTAGACAAATCTCAAAGAGATCCATCCTAAACACATCATGATAAAATGGTCAAAAGACAAAGACAAAAAGGGAATCTTGAAAGCAGCAAGGGAGAAGAAGCAACTCATCACGTGAAAGTGATCCTCAATAAAATTAACAGATGACTTATCCTCGGAAACTACAGAGGCCAGAAAGCAATAAGATTATATATTAAAAGTGCTGAAAGAAAGAGAATGTCAACCAAAAATTCCATATACAGCAAGAATATCCTTCAAGAACAAAGGACAAATTAAGTCATTCTCAAACGAACAAAAACTAAGATACTTCATTGCTAGCACATTGCCTTTCGAAAAAGACTAAAAGGTGTCATTGACAGAATGAAAGAACACAAGACAGTGACTTAAATCTACCTGAAAAGATAAAGAACACCAACAAAGGTAAACATAAGTCAATATAAATGTAATGTTTATTTTAAACTCCTTTCTTCTCCTATCTGATTTAAAGGAAAACTGCATAAAGCTAATTATAAGACTATGTTGATGGGCTTATACTGTATAAAGAGGTATTTGTATGACAATAATAGCACAGGTAAGTGGGTAGGGAGCAGAGCTATACTACAACAGATTTTTTCTACACTATTAGTATTAAACTGGTATTAATCTGGGCAAGAATGTTTTAAGAAAAACGTCTCTAGGAATCCTCAGCCACTAAGGAAATAACTAAAAGTATGTAGCAAAAGAAACAATGAGATTAAAAGGGCATACTAGACAATATCCATTTAACAAAAAAGAGCAGTAAGGAGGAAGAGAGGAGAGAAAGAGGCATAAATCAAGACTTATAGAAGCACAAGTGGCCAAAGCACAAACAGATTAATCAAACTTAATCACATTTTGAAACTTGTGTGTGTTAAAGGATACTATCAAAAAAGTGAAAAGAAAACCCACAGAATGGGAGAAAATATTTACAAATAATGTATCTGATTAGGGGCTACTATTTAAAATATACTAAGGTCATTTACAACTAAAAAATTAAAAAGATAAATATCCCAATTAAAAAAACAGGTGAAGGGTTTGAGGGACTTCCCTGGTGGTCCAGTGGTTAGGACTAGGCATTCTCACGGCCAGGGGCTCGGGTTCCATCCCTGGTTGAGAAACTAAGACCCCACAAGCCACCTGGTACAGCCAAACAACAAAGGAGTTGAGCAGATATTTCTCCAAAGAATATATACAAATGGCCAATAAGCACATGAAAAGATGTGTATCACTAGTCATTAGGAAAATGTAAAGCAAAACCACAGTGAGATACTACTTCACACCCACTAGGACAGCTGAAATAGAAAAAACCAGACAACAGCATATGCTGGCGAGGACACGAGAAATCAGAAGCTTCCTACATGGCTAGTGGCAGTGTAACATGGTCTAGGCACTTGGGAAAGCAGACTGGTCGTTCCTAAAAAGTTAAACACAAGAGCTCCCATATGACTCACCAATTCCACTTCTAGATATTTACCCAAGAGAATTGAGAACATATGTTCACACAAAAACTTATATTGGCCAAAAAGTCCATTCAGGTTTTTCTGTTACATCTTACCAAAAACACAAATGAACTTTTTGGCCAATCCTACGTGACTTTTCATAGCAGCGTAATTTATAATAGCCAAAAAGCAGAAACAACTCAAATGTACACCAACCAAGGAAAGGATAAATAAAACATAGTTATCCACATGAGGGACTATTGCTTGGCCAGGAAAAGGGATAAAGTGATAATCTACTCTAGAATGTCGATGAACCTTGAACACATTAGGCTGAGTGAAAGAATCCACCTGCAAAAGGGCACTTATCGCCTAATTTCACGTGTATGAAATGTCTCAAATAGGCAAATCCATAGAAACAGAAAGTAAATTGGTGGTTTCCTGGTGCCAGGGCCCAGGAGAGGAGAGCATGAATGCCAGTGGATATGGAGTTTCTTTGGGGGAGGTTAAAAAAAAAAATGTTCCATAATCAGATCGAGGTCATGGTCGCACAACTCAGTGAATATACTAAAAAACAATGAATTGTACATTTTTTAAAAGGTGAAATGTATGGTATCTGAATTATAATCTCAAAACTGTCATTTTAAGAAAGTTGTAAATGTAAAAGCATGAAAGGCACAGCATTCTTCTATAGCATGAAGGTCTTAACCATGTAGCTTTTCAACACCACGGACAGGCTTACATAATCCACCACCAGCTCTGCTTCCTGATCCTCTCCTCTCAGTTTCCTCACGACCTTTTGGATGAAGTCTTCAAATTTGGTGGCCATATAAACATCCTCATTCTGTAACTGAAGCCCTCCACACTTCTGTCTTATCTCTTCAACCAGTCTGAAAAGAAAAACCAGCTCACATTACTTACATTTTTTTAAAGAGTTTTGAGGAGTGTATGATTACATTTAGGTTGCTTTGAAGTAGGACGTATGTCACATACTTATTTATAGTCCATGAGATCGTCTATATTAGTAAGAGAAATTAATGAGATTGAGAGGAAAAAAATGTTAAAGCGTTCTCAAAAGACAGTGGCAATTTTTTTTAATACAAGAAACTGAAGCAAAGATATTTTCATTACTTTCGAGAGAAGAGTTGGACACCACTCTTCGCTGAGCGACTAAGCACAGCACACAGCAGGTGATAAAGGGCACATAAAATCTGTTTCTATCCTTTCAAAAGTACTCAAGGAATAAAGAATAAAGAAAAGTTCTGAACTGTGATCATTATGAGAGACCAAAGTCACATCATAGACTGTTTTCTCTGGATCCGGTGTAAGAATAAAACAAACATTTGTTTGTATTACATGGCTAAGTGAAAGTTTTAGTTGCTCAGTTGTGTTCAACTCTTTGGGACCCCATGGACTGTAGCCTGCCAGGCTCCTCCATCCATGGAATTACCCAGGCAAGAATACTGGAAGGGGTAGCCATACCCTTCTTCAGGGGATCTTCCCAACCCAGGGATCAAACCCTCATCTCCTATACTGCAGGCGGATTCTTTACCCTCTGAGCCACCAGGAAAGCCCACATGGCTAAGGTGGGTACTAAACAGAACCTTCCCAAGCAGTGTAGTTAGCAAAGAATCTGCCTGCCAGTGCAGGAGATGCAGGAGACGTGGGTTTGTCCCTGGGTCAGGAAGATCCCCTGGAATACAAAATGGCAACCCACTCCAGTGTTCTTGCCTGGAAAATTCCATGGACAGAGGAGCCTGGTGGGCTACTGTCTATGGGGCCACAAAAAGTTGGACCACAACTGAGTGTGTACACACACACACACATGTATATAAGATAGATAACTAATAAGAAGAACCTACTGTATAGCACAAGGAACTCTACCCAATGCTCTGTAGTGACCTATATGAGTATAAAATCTAAACAAGAGTGAACATATGTGCATGTGTGAAATGAAAATATCTCCTGCCATTTCAGTAAACAAAAAATGTCATGCTGCTGCTAAGTCGCTTCAGTCATGTCCAATTCTGTGAGACCCCATAGATGGCAGCCCACCAGGCTCCCCCGTCCCTAGGGTTCTCCAGGTAAGAACACTGGAGTGGGTTGCTATTTCCTTCTCCAATGCAGAAAGTGAAAAGTGAAAGTGAAGTTGCTCAGTTGTGTCCGACTCTTAGCGACCCCATGGACTGCAGCCTACCAGGCTCTTCCGTCCATGGGATTTTTCAGGCAAGAGTACTGGAAAGGGGTGCCATTGCCTTCTCCTAAAAAATGTCATAGCTATCAGTGATTTCTGGCCTCCAAATGTGAATAAGGGCTCCCAAAACTGAGATCCAGCAGATGCTGCCACCCCCATGGGGATTGTTGAGGAGCTGGGGGGTGCAAGAAGCAAGGTGAACAGGGAAACAGGATTGTGCCCAGGTAGCTGAGCTGCATGTGAAAGGAATGAATTCAGCGAGCCCAGAGGCGTGCATCTCCCCATACACAGAATGCCAAATTCTTTAGCTCGGATACCTGATTTTTGACGTTCAGATGGCCTGCTCCCCTTGTTGCATACTTGTATATAGCCAGACTTCCCCTCCTGCCTCCTTGGAGCAGTTTTCTCAGAGCTACTGAGATGCTGTCTCCTGGGCTCAGAGTCCTAAACATTCCCACGAAATAAAATAACTCTCTACTTTCAGGTTGCGACTGTATTTTTTAGTCAACAATGTGTAACTGATTCACTTTGCTATATAGCAGAAAATAACAGCACTGAAAGTTAACTATACTCCAATAAAAATTATTTTAAAAAATACATGAATGAATACATGAACAGAATATTCATCAAGAACACTTGCTTTGTCAACATGAAGACTTTTACCTTGTTTATTTAGTAAAAAGCCATACGGTGGCCCTCAAAGGAAAAGCACCTCTACAAGACTCTCCACTATTAGGATCCTGGTCTGCTCTTCATGCCATAGAGGGTGGCTTTCTAGTCCTCTAGCCCTTTCTACCTATTGCAAACTTCTGCAGAGAAATTCTGACTAGAGAGTGACTACCCTTACTCTTGCAAGAAGTCTGATAATCCTCATTCTAGATATACCATACTGGGTAACTTGGGGAGTTAGGAAAAAAGATTTGGGGTAAGCATAATCAATGTTAGATATCCTTTTAGATGCAATTATATAGGAAAATTCCAATTAACATTCTCCACTCAGAGCTTCCCAATTCCAATTGGAGGAGAATCAGAAATATGAGAAATTTGAAGAAATGTGAAATATGAAGACATATTTTTAAGTGAAATAAACAATTAGTAGGGTGGTTTTCTAGGTGTATAGTCAATATGAAAACACTCATAGTTAGCAACAAAGAAAAGAGAACAAATACATGTATTTGACCATGGAAACAAGCAAAGAAAGATGAAGGAAAGAGAAATATAATAGATGGGTATGATAGAGTGATGAGATCTAGTACAAAGGATTTAGATTCGATTTTCAAGGTCAAAGTGAAAATCCCTGGTGCAGGGGTGTGAGTCACTAAGGTGGTGGTTTTACCTGGCAACATCCATTGAGCTTGCTCCAGATTTAAAGAAGTCTGTTGAATCTTCAATAGCAGGGACATTGCTCAAAATTCCAGCCCAGATGACCTACACGACACGAGGGAAACTTTATGAGGGAGCTGCCGTGTAGAACACTGGCAGAGACCAGCTAGCTTCTCACGAAACCTACTTCTTTACATGTCTCAGCATCTCTTCAATTAGAGAGGGCCGTTTGACCAACTTCTAGCCAGTGAATATGAATGCAAGTGACCTGTGCTGTCAATCTTGCTTCTCTAGTGGCTCAGTGGTTAAAAAGATCCACCTGCCAATGCAGGAGATGTGGGTTCAATCTCTGGATTGGGAAGATCCCCTGGAGAAGGAAATGGCAACCCGCTCCAGCATTCTTGCCTGGGAAATCCCATGGACACAGGAGCCTGGTGGGCTACAGTCCACGGGGTTGCAAAAGAGTCAGGCGTGACTTAGCGACTAAACAACAATAACACTGTCAATCGTGGCCCATGCAAAACCTTTGTCACACAATTTTCTGTGCTCTTTTGCTCTTCCTGGCTGTCTGGGATGGAGATAACACCCAGCAGGTCCTTGAAGATAGTTCTTGCTTGACTCCACCCCTAACCCTCATATTCCCACTTTACCCCCATGCAAACCTAGAACTGCCTTGGATTACTTATATGAATGAGAAATAAATGTGCATATAAATTTTGGCATTGATTTCCTTTTGCAGCTAATACAAAAAAAGAGGAAATAAAAGTTTCATCCCACCTCCTTTGAGGATTAATGGTACGAGTTACAAAAATGGTTACAAGAATTGTTCCAAGACAAGGAACTTTAAAAACTTCATGTGTTCACCTTGATGGTCTCCGCCACCTTCACCTCTTCGGCTGTGAGTTCCACCATTGACATCTCACCCGATGAAAAGTACTGAGAGGCAGGAATCATTTTTCCATCTTCAAACTGCAGATTTCTCACCATCAGCTGTAAAATAAAGACAAAACAAGCAGAAGAATTGAGAATTAGGACAATTCAAAAGTGAGATTGGTGTCAGAGTCTTATGTGAGTATGCTGCTAAGTCGCTTCACTTGTGTCCGACTCTGTGCGACCCCATAGACAGCAGCCCACCAGGCTCTGCCGTCCCTGGGATTCTCCAGGCAAGAACACTGGAGTGGGTTGCCATTTCCTTCTCCATTGCGTGAAAGTGAAAAGTGAAAGTGAATTCATTCAGTTGTGACCGACTCGTAGTGACCCCATGGACTGTAGCCCACCAGGCTCCTCCATCCATGGGATTTTCTAGGCAAGAGTACTGGAGTGGCTTGCCATTGCCTTCTCTGTATGTGAGTATAAGGACCAGCTTATTTGGCAAATAGGAAAATATGGATTAAAAGCACTACCTACTATGTGTAAAAGGGCTGAAATGGTATTTCAGTTATGGCTGCAGAGAGGAGAAAGTTAAGTCCAGGGGTAGATATATCTCAAAATGGATGATAAACACCCCTAAAATTGACACTTGCATACAGGAATTGGGTCTAAAGCTGACAATGACTACCACTGCTACTAATAGCACTATTACTGCCTCTACTACCATCTTCTGAACTCTTAGTCTGCAGCATGCACAGTGCTAAGTGCGTATATGCTGAGTATCTTATTCAGTCTCCTAAATCCTGACAGATGCAGAGAATGGGGATAATGTCCTTATTTTCCCCATTTTACTGATAAGCAAATGAAGGCTCAGTGAGGTTTAGTAATTTGCCCAGTGCCTCAAAGCAAGTAACAGAGCTGAGGTTACAACCCAGGACTAGCTGGACTCTGAGGCCTACCATCTTAATAACTGATGTATCCTGTGAGCCAGGACAAGGTATCTGTGAGCTGCAAATTCCCTTTTGTTTTGCTCACTGGGCACCTGCCCAAGAGCCCACCGAGGGCCAGAGTTCATGCTCCCAAGTGCAGGCAGTGCAGACGGGCATCTCCCTATTGGCAAAGGGAGGACCATCTGAGGCGGCTCACACCACCTGATCCTCCCAGACCAGACCACGCTCTCCGTTCTGTAGATGGAGAAACGGAGCCTCAGAGGGAGAGGCATCCTGCTCATACCAGTGAGTGACAGAGCAGGGATTCACACCCTGGCTCCTGACCAAACGCTAAGCTCTTTCTACTGTATCACAGAGCAGGCCGTGCAGGTCCTGTGGGTCCATCCTGAGATGCCTGGTTCTCAATCAAGGCACATAAAGCCAGCTCATCCCCAGAGAGAAATGGGCCACAGACATCTTAAACCTCCTATATCCCACTGCACAGCCAGATTGTCCTGGGAGTCTGCCCTGCCAGACTCCCTCAAGAGCTTGGGTAATTGAAGGAAACCACCAAAGTGATTTTATAGGTAACCCTATTGAACACTCACTGCTTTTCCATCGTTACCGAAAAGAACAAGTCCATTTTTGGTAACAAGACCAGGCTTCTCAGCACCTTTAATTTCCAGTGGTTCTCCAGGAGGGACGGAGCTATTCAGCAATGACGAGCCATAGAAAGTGACCACCTAGTAAAGAGACCAAACCCAAGTTGTGAAAGGAGGAAATGAAGGCTGTTTATAAGGGTGTATGAAAGCAGCATGCCCTGCAAAAAAAAAAAAAAAAAAACAGCTGACATTCTCATTTATGCCAAAATGAGGGACCTCCCACTGCCAGTGTAAGAGACTATATCAAGCATCTATCGGAATGACACAAAGCAAGAGACAGTCTGTGAGGGTATGACTGAAGAGTTGAAAAACACCCCACATCCAGGGGATGCAAGTATACATGTATCATTTATTTGCATTGACACACAAGTGAATGACATGAAAGCTTTCACAGACTTTGCAGCCTGAAGGTAGAGTTTTTGTGGGAAGTGGAGGTATTGATGTGGGCTCAGGGAGGCAGGTGCAGCGTAGTAAACAGACTATTGCATTGCAGTGGAATGTGTGACGGAGGTGCAGGAAGCTTTGTGGGTAAGCTCATGGAAACAAGACCGGATCCAGACTGGAACTAAGAGAACTGGATATTAATTGACTTGTTATTGTTATTATAATAATTACTATAATTCTATGCTTGCGTGTGTGCTCAGTCACTCAGTCGTGTCTGACTCTCTGTGACCTCATGGACTGTAGCCTGCCAGGCTCCTTTGTCCATGGGATTTCCCAGGCAAGAATACAAGAGCCAACCCAAGGACTGAACCTGTGTCTCTTACATCTTCTACATTGGTAGGCAGATTCTTATATAATTCCATATATAATTCTTATATAATTCTCTTATAATTCCATGGTCATTAGTTACCATTTATTGACAACTCTATTATTTAATATTTATTGAATATTTATTCTATGTCAGGGACTAAGTTCTTAGATGAATTAACATGTATTAACTCATTGCATCTTTACAACAACCCCAAACCAATGAGGGAGGCACTATTATCAGTCTCATTCTGCAACAAGGAAACCAAGGTACTCAATGGTTAAGTAGCCTGCCCATGGTTATACAGCAAATAGAGGCAATGCCAGAATTTTACTGGAAACATTCTGGCTTCAGATCCCACACTTTTGGTGTGTCTGTGAGTATAACTGCTTTGAAAAACAAGGCATTATCAATTGTGATAAAACATATTCATATGCTATATGATGTCACTGTAGTCCAAGATGTATATCCAGTATTCCTCATGTAATCAAGAGTACATTTGTATAAGGATGTCCATGACAAAATGTTTTATTGAAGTACAATATGTACTTGTAGCTTACTTTATACATAATAATTTGTACCTCTCAATTCCCTACTCCTGTCTTGCTCCTCCCCTCTTCCCTCTCCCCACTGGTAACCACTAGTTTGTTCTCTATATTTGGAGTCTGTTTATTTCTTATTATATTCACTACTTTGTTGTATTTTTTAGATTCCATATATAAGTGATATCATATGGCATTTGTCTTTCTCTGATTTATTTCACTTAGCGTAGTACCCTCCGATTCCTTACTCTTAACCATGGCACTGGACTTCCACCTTTGGTTCTCCACTGAGCCCATATAGTTTTATTGATATCTAATATGCACTGAGGACCCAGCTGAAGGGCTGAGACTATCAAGACAACAGCATGATGCCCTTGCCCTTGAGGGGCTCCCAGTCTATGGTGGGTAGAGGGATAGATACATAAAGAAATGCTTACAATAGACAATATGCTGAGTCAGAGCTAGGCAGGGCATTACTGGAAAGGAGAAAACGGATACCCAGTCCTGCCAGGCTGGGAGTATGAGGTCAGGAGACTTCCTAGAGGAGGCGAAGCTGGAGAAGCTGAGTTGAGTGGAGTTTCCCCAGGTATCAGAAGGCTTTTCCTGCCCCTGCCCACCACCCCTGCAGCATCTCTTCCCCATCCTCTCACTCCCAGTCCTCACATCTGAGGCCCCAGCTTCTCTGAACTCTACTGCAAGTTCCTGTCTGGGTAACATGCTCTCCTACCTCTGGTCTTTAACTCTGTGTCTCATTCTCTACTTGTTGACCTCTTCTTGAAGTGCAAGCCAAACAACTTTTCTAGGAAGCCTTTCCTAAGATACCTGAGCCTGGACCTCAGTTACAGCGTTTGTCTTACTGTCTTGTGAGTGCTTATTCATTTCCCTGCTTTCTCCATAAAACTGCAGTCTCCCTGAGAGCAGAGGCTGTGCCTAGTGTCTGCCTCACATCAAATGCTCCATATGTGTGGAGTAAAAAATGGACCACATGACCATGTGTACCTAGGCTCTTTTAGCTGGCCAGTGTACCTAAACTCCTTTAGTTGGTCACGTGTACCTAGAACACAAACTCTCCTCACAAGCAAAGGAAGAACCAGGGGAAGCCTAGACTCATGAGTAATGCCTCTTACAAAGGTCACATGCTGAAAGAAAACATTGGGCCCCTAGAACGTACCTGTCCATTTATCTCTGCCCAAGCTCCAGGGACTTTATCATGACCTCGGATCCAGTTATGTAAAGCTTCAGCAGACTGATTCCAAGAGATCTAGGAATGTGCAAAGCACAGGTTGAACTTCTCAAGTCTCAAAGGCAGTAGAAACATTTCTCTTCATCAGTGGCAGACATGGGTAGGGATAGGGCAGGGGGCTTGGAGATTTTCCTTTCATTGAGGAAATGGTACACTGAGAACTGCTCGAAGGTGGGGGACAGTGAATTCTGAGATGCGTAACTGAGTTGATATAAATACCTTAGCATTTTCCTTTTTCTGGATACCTTCATATGTTGCTCCTTCTTCTGTCTGGGGAATGCGAGGAGCTTTACCATCAGCTATGAGTTGGACAGCTTCCACCTAAAGCCAAACATGTTACCGGTGTTAGAGTCCAGTGGTCAACAATGACATGGTCTGTTTAACTGAAGTTTCTATTTAACAGAATTACTACATATAAATCTGTCCAGAGAGTCAGACTTTGATAAAATAACTACCATTTCTTTGAATCCATAATTGTACCAGGCAGTGTGTTAGGTGGGGCTTCCCAGGTGAGAGAGTCAATTCCTAGGCAGGTTGATAAGAAGTCCGGGGTTCCCCAAGGACAGAGGGGTCTGGGGTTCTCAAGGAGGAGCTAGGGGTCTGGAATTGTTAGCCCCCATCTGTAAGAGAGAAAGAAGCAACCAGCAGACCATCTCTCTACCGGAGGCATCCCTCCCTGATCTACATGGGGGTGTAGACAGACTTTACACCAAAGCTTCCCTTCCTTGGTCGGACTTAGTCTGTCCCTTACTGATGCAGGTGCTGTACTCGTCCCTCCCAGTTCTACCACCGAGGCAGGGCAGAGATGCACCAGGGGTAGACCTGATGACATCCTAGACTGATGTCCAGTTCCTCACCATTAAAACCTTGCTTGCCTCTGATGCCACCTGAGGTGCAATCAGTAACCTTCCGGAATGCCTCCCAAGCTAAGACTGCTGGGGGAAACATTAGGCACAACCTGAGTATATTCCTGACCACAATAAGACCAGTATGAACATAAAACTGAGATGTTTCTTCCAAGCATCACCACACCGGAATAAGCAATAGCAAAAGAGATGGTGAAGGGTTGGCCAGTGAGGAAAAATTGATTTTTGTCCTCGAGTTATTAGGGCCAGTCCTTCCATTTCATTCCCACAGATTCCACAGAAAGAATATCTAAGGAGTTGGGACAAAAGCCACTGGAAAGCCTCCTCTGGCCCACTAAGAGCTAGCATTACCAACGGAAGAAACCCATTGCACTTCCAATCTGAGTAACCTTTAACCTCAGAGATGCTCCATCTAGCTTCTGAACTTTTGACTCCTAGCAAGGCTAGGTGCTTCCTGACTACCAATCCAAGTTGGGGTCCTAAGTAACAGTACACAGTAACAGCATAGATCACAAGTCCCTTGAAAGTCTGTGATCTGACAGATAGGTTAGTAGTTCTAATTCCCAAGGACTTATGAAATGGTCAAAGAAACTGGAAAGTTTGACTGAGAAAGGAGAGTTCAGTCCACACTCTTTGCCCATTTCTGGTCGGTCCCTGAAGGATACGTTGGGTGCCTCTTGGCATTGGCAGGTCGGTATAAACCCCCGATAGGTTTCTGCCATAAGCCATATGAGGTCACTGCAGAACCTCAGAGCAGGGCTCCTCCTCACTTGTTTTGCTCAAGGAGTGTATTCATTCACACAAGCATACTGTAGAGTTAGTAAAGTACAGCAGAAAACGTGTTTGCTAGGAGAACAAAGAACTAGAGCTCCAAGCATCCTTACCTTGTCCTGAAGAATCCCGGACGAACCCCAAGATGAAAGGTTGTTACTGAACCATGAAAGACGCCGGGATTCTTGGCCTCCGGGGGAGCAGAATTCAATCCGGGGCCAGAGACGAGGCTTGATCGCTCAGAGCTTTTGTGTAATAAAGTTTTATTAAAGTATAAAAGAGATAGAGAAAGCTTCTAACATAGACATCAGAAGGCGGCAGAAAGAGTGCCCTCTCGCTAGTGTTAGCAATGGAGTTACATACTTTCTAATTAGTTATTACAGTGAATCAGAAGAATATCTGGAGGTTGTAAAGACATTACTAGGCCCACTCCCATAATTTACATTTTAAGATAACAGGATTAACCAGAAGGTTTTTTCCAGAAACTGTCCTCAAGCAGGATATATTACTGTTATATAATCCTAAGGAATGTAGAGGGGAAAAAAAGTTTGTCCTTTCCTCCTTGAGAATTCCAGACCCCTCTCTCCTTGGGGACCCCCAGACTTCTTATCAACCTGCCTAGGAATTGACTGTCTCACAGGCGGCGCTAGTAGTAAAGAATCTGCCTGCTTGCCAATGCAAGAGGCATAAGAGACTCAGGTTCAATCTCCAGGTAGGGAAGATCTCCTGGAATAGGAAATGGCAACCCACTCCAGTATATTTGCCTGGCAAATCCCATGGACAGAGGAGTCTGGTGGGCTGCAGTCCAAAGGGTCGCAAAGAATTGTACACAACTGAAGCGACTTAACACACACACACACACCTGGGTTAGCTTCTTTATGTAAAATATCCTTTGGTGGCTCAGAGAGTAAAGAATCTGCCTGCAATGCAGGAGACCTGGGTTCGATCCTAGAAGAAGGAAATGGCAGTCTACTCCAATATTCTTGTCTGGAGAATTCCATGGACAGAAAAGCCTGGTCAGCTACAATCCATGGGGTCACGAAGAGTCGGACATGACTGAGTGACTAACTAACTAACATCACACAAGTCCTACAAGGTGGATATTATCAGTCTTGTTTTACATAGGAGGTTGCAAAAAGCCTCAAGCAACTAGCTTGAGAAAAAGCAACTAGCTCAAGATCACAGAGAAGGCACTGGCGACCCACTCCAGTACTCTTGCCTGGGAAATCCCATGGATGGAGGAGCCTGGTAGGCTGCAGTCCATGTGGTCGCTAAGAATTGGACATGACTGAGCAACTTCACTTTCACTTTTCACTTTCATGAACTGGAGAAGGAAATGGTAACCCACTCCAGTGTTCTTGTCTGGAGAATCCCAGGGACAGGGGAGCCTGGGGCTGCCATCTATGGGGTCACACAGAGTCGGACATGACTGAAACGACTTAGCAGCAGCAGCAGCAAGATCACAGAGATAGCTGGTAGGTGTCAGAGAAGGGTCTGTATCCAGATCTATCTACTGTCAATATCCAGCCTGCACTTTTAAACATGACTCCTTTATTTAAACACATTTCAATCTTCTCTTGCTTTTTCAATGGAAATTTTAGGAAGATAATTGTAAAATAAGTCATTGCAGGTTATTTCTGCTCATCATGATGATTCTAGAAAATAATACATTGTTATGTTTAAGGAATTCCCCTTGCTTTATAGTTTAGGACACCTGGAATAAAAAAAAAAATTAAAGTCTGTCCATGAGTCTGATTGCCTTTGGGATGTGTCCTGTGTCCCCTTCTGTGCACCATTTATTTTTACCTTGAGTTGAGAGCCTGTGTCCTTCACTGGGAAACCTATGTGAGCTCATGTTCTCAGTTTTCTCTCTAAATACTCACAGCTAAGTACTCCAACCTCTTCAAGAGCATGTGGAGGGAGCCACCTGGGACAGGTTCAAGCTAAGCTCATTCGTTCCACCCATTTCTGGCTATAATCCAGGTTTGCACAAATGCTACTGAACACACAGAATACTACTTTGATTATAATGATCATTTTGAGCACCTACTGTGTGCCAGATGCTTTACACAAATGTCATTTAATTTTCACAACAACAACCTTGTAAGTCAGGCAGTAGTGTCCACATTTTATAGATGAGGAAACCAAGGCTAAACAGGCTAAATGACTTCCCTCTTTAAACAAATGGTAGAACAAGAACTACTCTCTTAATCATTGTGTCAGTCACTCAGTCGTGTCCAACTCTTTGTGACCCCATGGATTGTAGCCAGCCAGGCTCCTCTGTCCATGGGATCCTGCAGGCAAGAATATTGGAGTGGGTTGCCATTTCCTTCTCCAGGGGATCTTCCCAACCCAGGGATCAAACCCAGGTCTCCTGCCTTGCAGGTAGATGTCTTACCGTCTGAGCTACTAGGGAAGCACCCCCCCCTTAATCATTAAATGATAACAAACAAAATACTGCTCTCCTCTCTCCTAAATCAATGGCTGCTGTTTTATATTATCTTATTGTCCACCTCTGTGCTGTACTTCTACCATATCAAACACTAGAAGATATTAAATAATACTGAAATTATCTTTCAATGTTTTTACAGGTTAATATATCACTTCTTTATGATGTGCATGTTTTGAGTTTTTAATTCAGAGCATACCTGAACAAATAAAGCAGTGTCAAATTTTGCCCTATCACATAGACTGATTTTAAATGTTTTTGAAGGAAGTCCAAATTACATAGCAAAATTTCTTCACATTCTGCTACTTCTTAACAATTAGTCATTATAAACAGGATGGAGATCCAAATAGGTGGTAAAATAAATGAAGTTTGATGACTACCTTATCCAGTTGATCACTATCCTCAGAAGAATAAGTCAGCTTCACAGAATAAGAAATTCTGAAGTTCAGATTTCCTCCCTCAATGTACCATCCTATTAGTAAATATAATAAAATCTAATTTTGTTTTTCAGACTTATTTTTAGTAAAAAGTCATAGGAGCAAATTCTCAATAAAAGAGAAACATTGCCAAAACTTTAAAGGTTTACTAGATTCTCCTTGATGGCATAATTGTACTGACCATGGCCTTGATTCCTTCTGGAAAAAGAAATCGATTATAAAGCGCATCTACTGTATCATTGGGCTCCACATCACACGACCTCTGGAGAAGGATGGGTCCTGTGTCTAAACCGTCATCAGCCCAGAAAACAGAAAACCCAGCTTTCTTATCTCCCATGATCAGAGTCCTGTGAAAAGAGTTGCAACGTAACACATTGGTTAACTGTATCATAAGGTGAATTAGTAACATGAAAGTACAATGTGGTCACAGTGGAAAATAGACAGTGAATGAAGCTACTGTGAAAATTAGAGCAGGGCTGGGCGATATCAGCATTCAAAAAAATACAACTTAATGGCTCTGTGATTTTATACATCCCCATCTCTGTAATCTTTCTTATTAACACACAGTAATGAAAAGGCATCAGAGACTATCAGTACTACGTCTCACTGACTCCCAGGTGTTGGCTTTCTATTGCAACATCAAGTAATTTTGCCCACCAGGGCCCAATTCCCACATTGCACCTGACCCTGTATTAGGCAGAATAAGATCATGAAAGCTAAAACAGAGGATAGTCATTGCAGTGTTGAAAGGAGAATGATGTTTAATTTAGGTTGTATAATTCAGGTATAGGCATCACTTAGAGCTGGAATTAGATTGTCTATAAATAAATAATAGTAAAAGAGAGTGGATTAATTCAACTACTTGTATTACGTGTTCTATAAATTTAGCCTAAGAGGAAATACTGACCCTACAGACCTTACGGCTTCCCAGGTGGCGCTAGTGGTAAAGAACCTGCCTGCAGGTGCAGGAGACATGAGAGACTCGGGCTCAATCCCTGGGTCTGGAAGATTCCCTGGAGAGAGTCATGGCAACCCACTCTAGTATTCTTGCCTGGAGAATCTCATGGACAGAGGAGCCTGGAGGGCTACAATCCATAGCGTCACAAAGAATCAGACACGGCTGAAGCAACTTTGTATGGACACACACAGGCCTTATAATATATACAATAAACCAGATAGATGGGAATACATATATAAAAGCATATCAGAGAGCAGGCTAATATAGACAGAGTATGAAGTGATAGGTCAGCCATACTCTTCACTGAGATCATTGTTACCTCTCTGAGCTACTAGCCAAGAAGACCAACTCAATCAACTGACCAATCAACTACTCATTGCAGAAATCTTGAGGAACTAATTGGCACTGTGTTATCAAGAGCCTTGAAAATATTCATATACTTTGAGTCAATGATTCTGCACATGGAAGCAATGTGAAATGAGAAAAAAATACATGTTTAAATACAAAGATATTCACTAAAGTACTATTTACAAGAGCCAAAAAGAAATCAATTCATGTAATCAGTCTTGAAGCATTGGGTTGGGCAAAAAGTTCACATGGGTTTTTCCATAGTATGTTATAGAAAAATCTGAATGACATTTTTGGCCAGCCCAATATAATTAAATGTTTTTCACCACATTTAAACCAAGGGTAGATTTTCTGCCTATATGATAACTTGACCCTGAGAGAGAGCTGGGGGTTATGCAGGTAAAGGAGAGATGGTAGAGAAGATGAGAAAGGCCCACCTTGACCCACAGGATAGTGTACCTATGATACTGGGCAGGAGCAGGCAGTGTTCTTGAACCTGGGCCTTATGGCAGTAAAAATGTTAGACCATAGTCCTTTCTCCCCTCAAGAAACTTAACCTTGAATGGGGGAAGATAGACCACGAGAAAGATAACTTCAGGTAATTCAGCATTTCCTGAAATGTACCTGAGATACTCTATGCAAAAAAAGTTCTATGGCCAAATAAATTGAGGAACACTTTGTACTCACATTCCTCCTTGGAGATTAGGATGCTCACATGAAAGCACATGTTAAATTCTCTAAGTTCTGAGAAACAGAAATCCAGCATAAACCAGACTCGTCTGAACACAGGACCTTTGCTTGCTAAATACCTAGTTACATCCAGTGGAGCCAATAGGCCATAGAAGATTCTTGGGAATGCTGTTCTGGCTTATGCAGTACCTCAAGATCTCAGGGAGTTCATGCAATCAGGATCTCACAATTGTTCAAGCATACCTAGTTCCTTAATCTTCTAGGTTAAAAACAGAAAGATTACAGGCAACAGAAATGGGTCCATCTTGGTTATTTAAAGAAAAATCTCACCAGTTGATAGCAGAAGCTCCTCTGTGCCTGGGAAGGATAGACGGGTGATAAATGATGGAACCATGCTTTGGGCCATCAATTACATCCATGGGGATGAATTGTGTGCAGAAAGGAAGCACATTGAGCTCAGCACCCACGGATCTGTAGGCCTCTGCCACCTCCTTTATGGTCTTGCCCTTGACTCTCCATCTAGGGAACTTGAACACAGGGGTCCCATTTTTCTCTGCAGCCAATGCTGAGCATGAAAGAGAAGATTATTTTCATCAAAAAAGTTTGGGCCATAATTTTGTATTACTATGAGTTCACACATTGTAATTTCATGAAACATCTACAAATAAAACATGATGAAGAACAATTTAGATTCTGACCATCTCATGGCCCAAGGTAGCTGCTTTAAGCCCCACTGTATAAGTTTAAGGTGTACAGCATAATGATTTGACTGACATACATCATGAAAATGATTATCACAGTAAGCTCAGTAAACATTCTTCATCTCATATACATACAAAATAAAGGAAGTAGAAAAGATTTTTTATTATGATGATAATGCTTTGGATTTACCCTCTTAACAACTTTCATATGTAACATACAGCAGTATTCATTATATTTATCAGGTTGTACATTATATCCCTACTCCTTACTTATCTTATAATTGGGAGTTTTTACTTTCTGACTGCCTTTATCCAATTCTCCCAGTAACAGGAACTAGAATAAACACCAGAGCTGCTTCTTTCAAGAAAAAAAACTTAGAGTTATCATAGATATTATTTCCCAACCAATATATTGCATCATACCAGTGATTTATAAAGATTCAAGTCACAAGCCAAGGTTTCTAGATGCTAGTTCTTATTCTCTACCTGTAGACTGTTTCTACTGGGTTGACCAAAAAGCTCATTTGGGTTTTCTGTACCATCTTACCAAAAAAATGAACCAACTCTTTGGTTAACCTAATATCTGTTTCTTGCCCTTTTTTTCAACATAGCTAAAGTGAGCAAATCAGAATCACACTGTAGGTTTTCTTTGAGGATGGCTATTTTCTTTACCTACTGTTAAGAGTCAAGCAGCCATCGCTATAATTTGTCTGAGATAAATGTGTTCTTTATAAGCCCACATCAATTGCTATCATTGGATGTGGGCTTCCCTGCATTCATATTGGCACCTCTGCATCAGACATTATTCTACATGTCTTATAGAACCTTTGGAAAGTCACAAGCGTAACTCAGGAAAAACATATGCTTGGAAATTCCTCTGATGGACCTGATGATTACCACATTGGTAAGTGGAGAAACTCAGTACAACGGGGGCCTGCATCTTTGTCTTGAGGCCCACAAGAGAAGGGAGAATGTTTGAGTCTGTATCCACCATACAAATAGACTTGGCCCGAGAAGGCCAAGTGCAGAGTCCATGATCCAGTTGCTCCAAGATACACTCACCAAGTGGGTCAGCTTTTCCATCTTTGTCTGGAACTGTGAACACTCCCACGACTCGGTGGCCTTCTTTGCAGAGATGACTATAGACCTCCTGTCCAAAGAGGCTCTGACCAATAAGTGCCACTTTCAACTTGTTTTTGAAACAAACCTGTGAGACAATTCAGTAGTGACAGATATTAGTATGGATGGGTTTCCCTGGTGGCTCCATGGTAAAGAATCCGCCTGCAGTGCAGGAGACACAGGTCTGATCCCTAGGTGGAAAAGATCCTCTGGAGAAGGAAATGGCAACCTACTCCAGTATCCTTGCTTGGGAAATCCCATGGACAGAGGAGCCTGGCAGGTTACAGTCCATGGGGTCACAAAAAAGTCAGACATGCTTTAGCGACTAAACAACAACATTAGTATGGATAGAAGATACACGGATAATAAATAATCTTTTCTCAATAATACCAGATAGTAAGGACTACAAAAGGCTTAAAGGTTTACAAAGTAAAATATTTATTGACATACACTGAACTCAGACTACATGCTACATACTGCAAGTAATTTCACACCTAAGTATTCCTCATTTTCCCTTTGCTTTCACTCACATGATTATTCATTATAATCATTGAGATTGCATATATTTTTACAAGGTATTTCAACTCCTTGATAAAATGAAACCAGATGTTAACAAATAAGCCCAAGTTTCACAGTTAAAAAGAGTGTAATTCTCAGCAAGATCTACCTCAATAAAACAATGGTTTTATGCCCCACAATTTAGAAATAAGAGCTGATTCATCTCTTACCTCCAAAAAAAAAAAAGCCAAGAATCAACATCTAGTAAAATATAGAGGCCAAAGCCTAGTGCCACCCACCCCTTATTAGTTGTGTGACATCAAGTAAGTGACTTCTATTTGCCTTTTTTTCTCATCTATAAAATGCAGATAACACCAACTCACACAATTCTGATTGAAGTAGATGACAATATCTATTAGGCTTAAAGCAGTGTCTGACACACAGCACTGTGTAAGTAAAAGCTTTAATAATGTTTTAAAGGTTTTGCCACATAGTAGACAATTCTATGTTTTTTCACATAGTCCAGAATTCCAAAATTCTTGGTAAGTAATAGTAATCTAAACTCATTTGGTTTCAAGATCTGGATTGATCTAATAAAATGTTTTTCTATAGTCTTTGAAGGTGTCTTATAAATTAACACAAAATCATTTGGCTTCAAACTTGACTGAACTGACAATACTATTTATAGTCTTTAATATAGTATGCTTTGCTGCAGAGAAAATCAATCATGTGCTTAGTTACAGATACTAATCCAGACCCTGCTATAAAGTGCACGTAAGTTTCTACGTACCATACAAACTCTATTAAATGTGAATAACTCTGAACCCCAAACACATTTGGCCCCACAGGTTTCAGAGAAGAAATTGAGGTCTGCCCATTATTTCATTCATTTAATCTTCACAACTGTCCTGTTTTCTTACCCCTCATTTTGTATCATTCTATGAATGAAGAAACCAAGGCTTAGAAAAATCTAGTTTATCACCAAGGTCATACTGGCAAAACAAGGCAAAGGTGGGACTTGAATCCAGGGCTGTCAGACTCCAAAGCCCACATATGTACTTAAAATGAGCCAGCACTGCCCATCTCTTCCAACTTATTTTTTTCAAATTAAAAAAAGAAATTGGAGTATAATTGCTTTACAATGTTGTGTTAGTCTGCCTTCTTTTTAGAACACTACAGTGATGCACAAAAATACACTGATGGCCAATAAATATAAACATCATATAGATAAGAATGGCACTAACAGAGTTAAAGTTTTTAAGGACTGTCTTTAAGCAATTATACCTTTTGTAAATTCTCCCAAGAGGAAGTCTTTTCACAAAGCTTAAGGTAACGTGTTGACGTGACGATTGTTAAGATGGTGAAGAGAGTCACCAGGTGAAGCAGGCTGGATGCAGGATTGTGCATGTAGGGATGGTAATCAGAGAGTCATGACCTCCTATGTGAATCCTGTTTTGGCAAAGAACCAACCCCAGCTTCCCAGAGTTCTTTTCATCTTTCATTCCACCACATTAGAATTCAGCTCCACAGGATTTGGACATAGAACATTTTTCCTTCAGTTTGAATAGGATTCATTAATGTTCCAGAAAGTCATTCTAAATTAGCAAAGCCTCACTGTTAAACTCTGACTATGAGAAACTTAAATTTCCCTTATTTCCTATTTTATTTATTTATTGGTTTAAATTTTTTTAATTAAAAAAATTTTTTTAACTTTTTATTTTATATTGGAATATAGCCAATTAACAGAGTTGTGATAGTTTCAGGTGGACAGAAAAGGGACTCAGCCATACATATACATCTATCCATTCTCCCCCAAACTCCCCTCCCATCCAAGTTGCCACACTGAGCGGAGATTGCTGTGCTACACAGTAGGATTTCGTTGGTTATTCATTTAAACTATAGCAATATGTATATGTAGGTTCCAAACTCCCTAACTATCATGTCTTCCCCTCATTCTTCCCTCCTGGCAACCATAAGTCATTGTCTGTTTCTGTTTTGTAAATAATTTGTATCATTTCTTTTTAGATTCTGTAGAAATATCATATGACATCCCTTATATAGGAATTCACTTTACTAAGGGCATAAATGACATCCCTTTTTAGGCATGAACTTAAAAGCATGCAGGTTCACACCTTCCCTGTGAGCTCATAATTAATCAATTAGGGTTTGGGTTTAAAAATTCCTTTCAAGGGCCAGCCAAAGTTTCTATCCCCAAAGAGCCTAAAGCTTCAACATCTAACAGATTCTTACAAACAGACAGATTTACTCTGTAAGAACAGCTCAATTTGCCTACAGATAACACGTAACTATTCATTTCCTCTCATTCAAAAACTCAAAATGTTTGGTAAATACTCTATTTTCAGATCCTATAATTAATGCTGTTGCTTGATACAGAACCAATGCGCTTGCTAGCCTAGAAAATTTGGCTTTTACCTCACACCATTACCAATGCCAAATATTTTAAGACTTCCTAAATATTAGTCGTAAAACAATCAAGGGCCATGAGGATGAGCTGACTCAAATGTAGTGTGCCCCCAGCTGTCATCTCGTTATTGGGATTTCAATTCCTAAATCAACAGTCCCCCAGAAAGTGTTTAAAGAAACCATGTCAGTATCTCTGGAAATTCTACATTCACTGAAACACTTTCTGAGCTTAGTGGTAAAACTGAAACTATAAAGGCAAGTTTCTAACAGAAAATTTCAGAGTTAATGATTTTAAGTGTTTATCGTGAGTTAGTATAATTCTAAAGAACTGTACTGGGATGTTTTACTTTAGTCTTATTTCTCCAAGTATGATCTGAGGACTGACGGTCCGTGTTGGCAGAATCAGCTGGAAGGAAATGTTAAAAATGTGGTTTCCTGGGTCCCACCCCTGATTTACTGAGTCAGACCCTCAGGAAGTTGGCATTAACTCAAAAGCATATGAAGAAGTTTGGACCCTGTCTCTGCACCATATTAGCCCAGGAAGCTGCATTTTAACAAGCTCTCCATTGACTGACAGGCATATGCAAATCAGCAAATCTCTGGTGTTTAGAGTGTGTGTCCATCCCTCCAAAATGTGTCTGCCCTGGGGAGTCTGGGTCAGAAAGAAGTGGTGAAGTAATAGCAAACATTTTAATGAAACCCTGGGGTGTGTCAGGTATTTAATATATGTTATCTCATTTTGATTGCCCAATGACTCTCAGAGACAGCCATTAATAAGTTGTTTTACAGATGAAGTGGAGAAGGGGATGGCAACCCACTCCAGTATTCTTGCCTGGAGAATCTCATGGGCAGAGGAGCCTGGCAGGCAACAGTCACCAAGAGTCAGACATGACTGAAGCAACGTAGCACAGATGAAGAAATTAAAATAGAGAGATTAAGATACAGCCTGGAGTCCAATCATTACTAAGTGGTAGCTCTGAGATTCTAACCCAGTTATCACGTCAGTGCCATCATTCTTCTATAACACCAGCTGCTGGGTATCACTTAAAATCTGAATAATAATAGTAACTTATCCTATAACTTACTATTATTATTGTCATAAGGATTTAGTGGGATAAAGCCTGTAATGTGGCAATGCGTGGTGTGTGGCAATAGTAAATGCTCAAAAAATGAAAACTATACAGAAGAACTATACAAAAAAAGATCTTCATGACTCAGATAACCATGATGGTGTGATCACTCACCTAGAGCCAGACATCCTGGAATGTGAAGTCAAGTGGGCCCTAGGAAGCATCACTACAAACAAAGCTAGTGGAGGTGATGGAATTCCAGTTGAGCTATTTCAAATCCTGAAAGATGATGCTGTGAAAGTGCTGCACTCAGTATGCCAGCAAATTTGGAAAACTCAGCAGTGGCCACAGGACTGGAAAAGGTCAGTTTTCATTCTGATCCCAAAGAAAGGCAATGCCAAAGAATGCTCAAACTACTGCACAATTGTGCTCATCTCACACACTAGCAAAGTAATGCTCAAAATTCTCCAAGCCATTTCAACAGTACGTGAACTGTGAACTTCCAGATGTTCAAGCTGGATTTAGAAAAGGCAGAGGAACCAGAGATCAAATTGCCAACATCTGTTGAATCATTGAAAAAGCAAGAGAGTTCCAGAAAAACCATCTACTTCTGCTTTATTGATTACACCAAAGCCTTTGACTGTGTGGATCATAATAAACTGTGGAAAATTCTGAAAGAGATGGGAATACCGGACCACCTGATCTGCCTCCTGAGAAATCTGTATGCAGGTCAAGAAGCAAGTTAGAACTGGACATGGAACAACAGACTGGTTCCAAATAGGAAAAGGAGTACGTCAAGGCTGTATATTGTCACCCTGCTTATTTAACTTAAATGCAGAGTACATCATGTGAAATGCCAGGCTGGATGAAACACAAGCTGGAATCAAGATTGCTGGGAGAAATATCAATAACCTCAGATATGCAGATGATACCACCTTTATGGCAGAAAGTGAACAGGAACTAAAGAGCCTCTTGATGAAAGTGAAAGAGGAGAATGAAAAAGCTGGCTTCAAACTCAACATTCAAAAAATGAAGATCATGGCATCCAGTCCCATCACTTCATGAGAAATAGATGGGGAAACAACGGAAACAGTGAGAGACTTTATTTTTGGGGGCTCCAAAATCACTGCAGATGGTGACTGTAGCCATTAAATCAAAAGACGATTGCTCCTTTGAAGAAAGCTATGACCAACCTAGACAGCATATTAAAAAGCAGAGACATTACTTTGCTGACAAAGGTCTGTCTAATCAAAGCTATGGTTTTTCCAGTAGTCATGTATGGATGTGAGAGTTGGACTATAAAAAAAGCTGAGCACCAAAGAATTAATGCTTTTGAACTGTGGTGTTGGAGAAGACCCTTGAGAGTTCCTTGGCCTGCAAGGAGATCAAACCAGTCCATCCTAAAGGAAATCAATCCTGAATATTCATTGGAAGGACTGATGCTGAAGCTGAAACTCCAATACTTTGGCCACCTGATGTGAAGAACTGTCTCCTTGGAAAAGATCCTGATGCTGGGAATGACTGAAGGCAGGAGGAGAATGGGACAACAGAGGATCAGATGGTTGGATGGCATCACCAATTCGATGGACATGAGTTTGAGTAAACTCCGGAAGTTGGTGATGGACAGGGCGTGCTGCAGTCCATGGGGTCGCAAAGAGTCAGACATGACTGAGCGACTGAACTGAACTGAACTGAACTGAAATGTCAGCTAGTATTCTTATTATACTACAAGTAATACCCAGGTAAATAAAAACGATGATAATGAACCTTTCCTATGGGAGTGTACCATGAGGCAGGCACTCTATTGAACCCCTTTCACTAATTAAAAAAATGTATCAAATCCTTATCATACATCATTAAGACTCACTGTGATCCATTTTACAAATGAGAAAACAGGACTCAGGGAAGTTAAGTAACCTGGCCACAGATAATAATAATAATCATCTCAGATCAGATCAATCACTCAGTCATGTCTGACTCTTTGCGACCCCATGAATCGCAGCACACCAGGCCTCCCTGTCTATCATCAACTCCCGGAGTTTACCCAGACTCATGTCCATCGAGTCAGTGATGCCATCCAGCCATCTCATCCTCTGTCGTCCCCTTCTCCTCCTGCCCCTAATCCCTCCCAGCATCAGAGTCTTTTCCAATGAGTCAACTCTCCGCGTAAGGTGGCCAAAGTACTGGAGTTTCAGCTTTAGCATCATTCCTTCCAAAGAAATCCCAGGGCTGATCTCCTTCAGAATGGACTGGTTGGATCTCCTTGCAGTCCAAGGGACTCTCAAGAGTCTTCTCCAACACCACAGTTCAAAAGCATCAATTCTTCGGTGCTCAGCCTTCTTCACAGTCCAACTCTCACATCCATACATGACCACAGGAAAAACCATAGCCTTGACTAGACGAACCTTTGTTGGCATAGTAATGTGTCTACTTTTGAATATGCTATCTAGGTTGGTCATAACTTTCCTTCCAATTTCATGGCTGCAGTCACCATCTGCGGTGATTTTGGAGCCCAAAAAAATAAACTCTGACACTGTTTCCACTGTTTCTCCATCTATTTCCCATGAAGTGATGGGACCGGATGCCATGATCTTCGTTTTCTGGATGTTCAGCTTTAAGCCAACTTTTTCACTCTCCACTTTCACCTTCATCAAGAGGCTTTTTAGTTCCTCTTCACTTTCTGCCATAAGGGTGGTATCATCTGCATATCTGAGATTATTGATATTTCTCCCAGCAATCTTGATTCCAGCTTGTGTTTCTTCCAGTCCAGTGTTTCTCATGATGTACTCTGCATATAAGTTAAATAAGCAGGGTGACAATATACAGCCTTGACATACTCCTTTTCCTATTTGGAACCAGTCTGTTGTTCCATGTCCAATAATAATAAGGAGTAAAGGCAGGATTCAAACTCAGATCTATTTCACTTCAGCAGATGTACTTCTATTGCTTTCCTGTGTTGATGGTCTTCCTCCTCCCATCTTTTCTTTTTTTTTTTAAAGAAAAATTTGGCAATAGTTTAACAGGTCAGTTATGGGATACAGTTTCATCAGACTTTCTAATGGATTACCATGGTGGTCCTGACATGGGAGACAGTTATCATTTGTTAAAGGGTGAAGGCTGGTGACCAGAGGACATTCTTTGAGATACTCTCAGTGCTTGTTTTGTTTGTTTGTCATAGTCAGAATTTATTAGGATTTGCAGAAGCACGAGAGGATGTACCACAAAAGTTTGACTTTACAACGAGGAAGTATGGTATCAATGTACAGTGTTGTCAGCAAAACTGGGATACAGAGCAGAGGTTCACATTTTTTAAAGCTGATGGATGACATCTACTCTTAAAATAAAATCCTTAAAATAAAAATGGGGAGTCCAGCAGAATCTGTTACATTGGTGAGAAAGAAGAAGGGGGCATAAAATGATTCAGAGTATTTCTAAATCTGGGTGATAAGTGCTATTATCCTGGAATTCCCTTGAGATAATCTGCATTAGAAGAGCCTTTTGCAGGATATAGGGCTTTTGCTTCTTAAACTATTAATATCAAATATTGCATTCCCGCAGCTATCCACATCCTGGTGAAACTCTCTTGGGAAGCAAGTTAATATGAACTCATTATGCTCTAATGATTGGAAAAAAAAAAAAAAACACGCAGTCTTCTACAGAAAACTTAAAGGCACTTAAAGGCACAGTGCTAAGAGTCTGAGCTAATCCAAAGCCCTTCTTAATAAAACCATTTGAGCAGGGTGTAAAATAAGGTCAAAGCTGCCTATGTTAGAAATTGTGAGAACTGGCAGTTTTTCCAATGGGAAAGGACCTTTTTCACAAAAGAATAAAACAAAATGAATTTTTCTGCGACAGCGAGATACCTAACTCTTAAGGGACCCTCTGGCATGTGGTTTCCCAAATCATGCCTGACAGCGTGCAAGATCTGTTCAAGAAACATGTTTTGGGCATTTGCCAAGCTCTGGGCACAGTGTGTGGTTGCTGTTGTTGTTCAGTCGCTCAGTCATGTCCAACCCTTTGTGATCCCAAGGACTGCAGCACACCAGGCTTCCCTGTCCTTCACTATCTCATGGAGTTTGGTCAAACTCATGTCCATTGAATCGGTGATGCCATCCAACCATCTCATCCTCTGTCTTCTCCTTCTCCTCCTGCCCTCAATCTTTTCCAGCACCAGGGTCTTTTCCAAAGAGTCAGCTCTTGGCATCAAATGGCCAAAGTATTAGAGCTTCAGCAACAGTCCTTCCAATAAATATTCAGGGTTGATTTCTTTTTGGATTGACTGAATTAATCTTACTGTGCAAAGGACTCTCAAGAACCTTCTCAAGCACCATAAATCAAAATCATCAACTTTTGGGCACTCAGCCTTCTTCATTATCCAACTCTCACATCTGTACAGGACTATTGCGTGGTGAAGTGAAGTGAAAGTCGCTCAGTCATGTCTGACTCTTTGTGACCCCATGGACTGTACAGTCCGTGGAATTCTCCAGGCCAGAATACTGGAGTGGGTGGCCTTTCCCTTCTCCAGGTGGATCTTCCCAACCTAGAGATAGAACCCAGGTCTCCCACATTGCAGGCGGATTTTTTACCAGCTGACCCACCAGGGAAGCCCAAGAATACCGGAGTGGGTAGCCTTCCCTTCTCCAGGGGATCTTCCTGACCCAGGAATTGAATCAGGGTCTCCTGCATTGCAGGAGGATTCTGTAACAACTGAACTATCAGGGAAGCTCCCTGTTGCATGGTAGGGGCTGCAAATCAGTGACCTGACAAGAGGATTATATTTGGCCCACAGAGCATTAGTAAAAGAACTATGATAAGATTTTTGGGAGGTTTTGCATTAGCAGGCTGAATTTCTGACTTCTCTTTAAAAATCAGGAGGCTTGTCAACCATGATCAACATTTCCAAGTGGCAATGGTCAGCTGGAGCTGACCAGGGGATGCTGTCCTTCAACTCTGAATGTGGTTTACTCAGTCCAGCCCAAATGCCTCATTCGTCTTACCTGTGTGGCCTCTGTGGGCATTTTTGTTTGGGATTCCTACGCTAAAGGCAACCAGAAGAGTCCCTGTCCTAGTTTGGTTGAATGCCTATTCGTATTTTATTCCCCATTTGTATTTCCATTTTGTTATTATTCTTTACCTAAAGGCAAGTTTAATCATTTGTCCTAGTAATCTATGAACTCCTTGAAAGCAGGGACTATTTATCTCTTCTTTTTTTCCCTTCTTTTTTGGCTATGAGACTCTGAAAAAGTTTTTTAACTTCTCTGCATCTCAGTTTCCTGTTTTGTAAAATGAGCATATTAATATTACTTACCTCACTGAGATGTTATGAAGACTAAATGAGTATATGCAAAGCATTTGTAACAGTGCCTATTGCATATAAAGTCCTAGACCAATGGTATTTATTATTATTTCTTCAGGATTTAGACAGTACATAATATATATAAGTGCTCAGTACATAATATATAATTTAATGTGGTTTGAAGTTGAATTTGAGGGTCCTAAATTAAACTAGACACCAAAGCAGAGGGTCATGCAATAAAGAAACAAGTCAAGGACCTAGTTGCTAGAACTAGGATGTAAAGTCAGTACTTGGTTCTAAGAAGCAGGGAAGGGTCCTCTTGAAATGGATCATAAAGTAACCCCAAGTCCTGAACCCAGAGCACCAGTCATGCTTGTCTCAGATACTGGCAGAGGAGCTAAGTAACAGGTTGCCAAATAAATATAATGCCTAAGTAGCCCCCGTCATTGGGAGAAATTAAGAAGCAGTCAGCCAGGCAAGATACTGGAGGTGGACAATAATAGCTCATTGACAAGGGTTTTATTGCTAGATACAGTGAGAGTTGGACTGTGAAGAAAGCTGAGCGCTGCAGAATTGGTGCTTTTGAACTGTGGTGTTGGAGAAGACTCTTGAGAGTCCCTTGGACTGCAAGGAGATCCAACCAGTCCCTCCTAAAGGAGATCAGTCCTGGGTGTTCTTTGGAAGGACTGATGCTAAAGCTGAAACTCCAATACTTTGGCCACCTCATGCGAATAGTTGGCTCATTGGAAAAGACTCTGATGCTGGGAGGGATTGGGGGCAGGAGGAGAAGGGGACAACAGAGGATGAGATGGCTGGATGGCATCACCGACTCGATGGACGTGAGTTTGGGTAAACTCTGGGAGTTGGTGATGGACAGGGAGGCCTGGTGTGCTGCGATTCATGGGGTCCCAAAGAGTTGGACACAACTGAGAGACTGAACTGATAGTTGCACTATTTAAAAAGATCCAGCCATATCATTAAGCTGAGATCATTAAATAACTGTAAGTCCATTTCTTTAAGACAGAGAATTAATTATGCCAGGAAGTGTTTTAAGTAAATTTTCTCCTTGGATTTTATTAAATTCTGAGAGATTTTTTTTTTTTTCATTCTTCCTTCATTCTGGTTTAATACAAACTCAAAAGTGCTGTGTGATTTTAAAAAGTTTTTTAAGATGAAGGTACAATGTATAAAAAAGATCTTCATGACTCAGATAATCACGATGGTGTGATCATTGACCTAGAGCCAGACATCCTGGAATGTGATGTCAAGTGGGCCTTAGGAAGCATCACTACAGTGGAGGTGATGGAATTCCAGTTGAGCTATTTCAAATCCTGAAAGATGATGCTGTGAAAGTGCTGCACTCAATATGCCAGCAAATTTGGAAAACTCAGCAGTGGCCACAGGACTGGAAAGGTCAGTTTTCATTCTCATCCCAAAGAAAGGCAATGCCAAAGAATGCTCAAACTACTGCACAATTGTGCTCATCTCACACACTAGCAAAGTAATGCTCAAAATTCTCCAAGCCAGGCTTCAGCAATATGTGAACCATGAACTTCCTGATGTTCAAGCTGGTTTTAGAAAAGGCAGAGGAACCAGAGATCAAATTGCCAACATCTGCTGGATCATGGAAAAAGCAAGAGAGTTCCAGAAAAACATCTGTTTCTGCTTTATTGACTATGCTGAAGCCTTTGACTGTGTGGATCACAATAAACAGTGGAAAATTCTTCAAGAGATGGGAATACCAGACCACCTGACCCTGCCTCTTGAGAAATCTGTATGCAGGTCAGGAAGCAACAGTTAGAACTGGACATGGAACAACAGACTGGTTCCAAATAGGAAAAGGAGTACGTCAAGGCTGTATATTGTCACCCTGCTTATTTAACTTATATGCAGAGTACATCATGAGAAACGCTGGACTGGAAGAAACACAAGCTGGAATCAAGATTGCTGGGAGAAATATCAATAATCTCAGATATGCAGATGACACCACCCTTATGGCAGAATGTGAAGAGGAACTAAAAAGCCTCTTGATGAAAGTGAAAGTGCAGAGTGAAAAAGTTGGCTTAAAGTTCAACATTCAGAAAACGAAGATCGTGGCATCCGGTCCCATTACTTCATGGGAAAGAGATGGGGAAACAGTGGAAACAGTGTCAGACTTTATTTTTTGGGGCTCAAAATCACCACAGATGGTGACTGCAGCCATGAAATTAAAAGACACTTACTCCTTGGAAGGAAAGTTATGACCATCCTAGATAGCATATTCAAAAGCAGAGACATTACTTTGCCAACAAAGGTTCATCTAGTTAAGACAATGGTTTTTCCTGTGGTCATGTATGGATGTGAGAGTTGGACTGTGAAGAAGGCTGAGTGCTGAAGAATTGATGCTTTTGAACTGTGGTGTTGGAGAAGACTCTTGAGAGTCCCTTGGACTGCAAGGAGATCCAACCAGTCCATTCTGAAGGAGATCAGCCCTGGGATTTCTTTCAAAGGAATGATGCTGAAGCTGAAACTCCAGTACTTTGGCCACCTCATGCAAAGAGTTGACTCACTGGAAAAGGCTCTGATGCTGGGAGGGATTGAGGGCAAGAAGAGAAGGGGACGACAGAGGATGAGATGGCTGGATGGCATCACTGACTCGATGGAGGTGAGTCTGGGTGAACTCTGGGAGTTGGTGGTGGACAGGGAGGCCTGGCGTGCTGCGATTCATGGGGTCGCTAAGAGTCGGACATGACTGAGCGACTGAACTGAACTGAACTGACAATGTATATACAATAAAACACCATCTTCAGAGTAAAATTCTGTGAGTTTGGACAATCATACAGTCATGTAACTCCTGCTACAATCAAGATATAAAACAATTCCATCATCTCGCCAAATTCCATTCTGTCCCTCTACAGTCCCTCCCTCCCCCTAACTCCAACCCCTGATAATCACTGGTCTTTTTTTCTATCACTATAGTTCACTCTCTCCAAAGTGTCAGATGAATGTGGCATGATATGTGCTCAGTTGCTCATTCGTGTCCAACTCTGTGTAACACCACGGACTCTAGCCTGCTAGGCTCCTCTGTCCATGGGATTTTCCAGGCAAGAATACTGCAGTGGGTGGCCTGAGGGGATCTTCCTGATCCAGGGATTGAACCCATGTCTCCTGTACTGGCAGAGGGATTCTTTACCACTGAACCACCTGAGGACCCATATAAATATGAAACACTTTGGGTTTGTCTTCTTACATTTAGCATACATATTTGAGCTTCATCCCTATTGTTTTTATCAATAGTTCATTACATTTTTTTTTCTGAGTAAGAGTCTACCATATGGATAGATATACCACAGTTTGCTTATCTTGACACCAACTGAAAGACATTTAAATAGGTAATTATGAAGAAAGCCTCTGTAAACATCCAGGACAGGACCGGGAAGCCTGGAGTGCCGCAGTCCATGGGGTCGAAGGGAGTCTGACATGACCGAGTGACTGAACAACAACAACAACAAGCATCCATAAATAGATATTCCGATGAACATAAGATTTCATTTCTCTAGGGTAAATACCTCTGAGGGCAATTGCTGGGTCATGTCATAGGTGTATGTTTACCTTTATAAAAAAAAGGTCAGTTGTCCAAAGTAACTGTACCATTTTGCACTCCTATCAGCCGTGTTTGATTTCAAACAATTCTTATAGAATACAGTCTAAAGGATGGATCTCCATTTTCTACAGAGTAAAACATCCCAAATGCAACACCTAATATTCCATGTTCTCCTTTTGGCCACTGAAGAACTTGCCTTCTCCCCAGCCATATGGCACAGCTCTCCCACATGTATTCCTGGAGACAGACTCAGGCACCTGACCTCGGACCATGCCTGGTGCTTGCCCACTTGGGTGTTTTTGTTTATGCCATTTGCTACCTGGGATGTTCATCTTTTATTACTGAAAGCTTATATAATCCCACTATTGACATCTTTTCATCCTTCAAGAATCCTGTCTGCTTCCAAAAAAGACAATTAAAGATGTTGACAGAGGAGGCCAATGAAACAGGCAAACACAAGCCCCTTGCTCTCTGTACCATTCAACACAGATTCCCATGTGCCACGTAGCAAGAGAGAGCTAAGGAGGAGTCCAGAGCACTGCAAAGGAAAAACAGCAAAGTCTTTGCCACAACAGGTCTCTTTCCCCTTATTACAAAAATAGCTAGAACTGGCAGCATGGGATAAAGTGAATTCTCATTACTTGTGGCTGTCTGGGAGACCAAAGCTTTCCCATTTATGCAACTTTTGGCCAGTTCTGGATGGGACTCAAGACCTCTCTGCTCCAAGTTTTTTTGTTTTTTTTTTTTAATATCTGGATAGGTACACATGCACACATGACTCTAGCAGAGAAGAGGAATCAAAATGCCAACTCTTTTATAACACAGCAAACATGCACTTCCTATAAAAGAGATGAGGTACATGGGATGGATCTGTTTTCTTCCCTTAACAGCTCGGACTCTGCCTAGATGCATAGATGCATCTCTTCCCCAGGCCCCCTGAAGTGCTGAAGTCAGCCCCACATGCAACGTGTCCGCCTTCATTTCATCGCTGGAGAAGCTGATGCAATTCCAAAGCGCCGGGCCGGGCCAGGCCAGGGCTCTGTTCTTGCATCATTGTTTACCAGTATTCCAGGGTGGCTGCTTCTGCAGCGCCTGGTAATCGTAGAAAGCTTGCCATCTGCAGCTCCGGAATAATGAGTTGGCAGTCACCGGCTGGGACTGCCATTGTGTGAATGGGCACTGCATGCCCATCGGGAGCGCTGACACCTGTCGGGCTGCGGAGGAGGACCCGGTCGACTTGATGCCACTCTCCTCCAAGAGGTGGACTCGGTCCTGGACCTCCGCTCCATCTCGTAACCAGGCAGGGGTCTCAGCATTGAAATGAAAGCTGAAAGGAAGCCGATTCTGTGCCCCTGGTCGATTGACTGTTTCCACCCTGTCAATCCCAGACAGACATCCTCAGCCCCTCCCGCTAGAGGACAATGGCTCGTTCGACAAGCCCATTCGGGACCCTCCTACGACCTTTACCTCCACTCTACCAGTTTAAAACAAACAAACAAACGTTGTCTTGCAAAGTAAACAGCTGCCCACCCTAGCCCCGCCGCCCGGCCCACCCCGAATCTGGAAAGCAGCCCCCGGGTGAGAGCCGGGACGCTCGCCCGGGCGAACTCACCCGGCCGGTGGAGAAGCGCCTGAGCGCCTGGCCGCCCCGCCACAACATGCTGGAAAGGAGCGCTCGCGCGGGCAGCCCGGGAGCAGCTCAGCCCAGACTCGGCCTGCAGCCTCCGGGTCCCCGGCGAGTCCCGGGACCCCCGTTACGACCCCGCCCCCTCGCCTGGCCGGCCTCCCGCGGCCAATCCCGTGCGACGGGGCGGGGCGTGCGCTGATCTCCCGGAGCTGCCCTGGTGTCCAGCCAGAGGGACGGCTTCTGGCGGCTGCCTCTGTTCCACCCTCACTAGTTGAGGGATCTTCTACCAGTTACTCACACTTCTGAGGTATGTAAGGATCTGCCTTAAAGGTCAATCTGACACCCCAACTCATGTGCTTAACACAGTCCTGAAAAGACAACGTGGAGCCACGGAAGTAAGGGGTGGGGGCACCTTCGCAACGTAAGGGTCCCGATTCCTACCTCGTAGTCTAATAAGAACATTTAATGAGATTGTGTATAAAGCACCTGACAAAGGGCCTGGCACAGAGATGATCCCTGATAGACGACAGACAGATAGATGGGTCCTTTCCCCTCACCTCCCTGAAGAAATGCTCAAGGCAGGCTTTAGCTGAACACCTGTATCAAACACAACTCCTTAGCCTGGCATTCAAGGCATCTGTAGTTTGGCATTTACTCTTATTTCTTGCAATTCCTTTGCACCTGTAATTCAGTCTGAATGTAGTACTTGTCTATGATTTCTTGGACAATACCTCCCAGGAAAAGTTGCCGCCTGACCAAATTCCTTCTCTGCTTAAAGGTATACCTCAAATGTTGCCTCCTGGAGAAAACAAATGTTTTCCTGATTATTTTTCCTCCCCCACCTCCTGACATCCCCAAAGTAATCTTTCACTCCTCTGAACTGGGAAAGATTTTTCCCTATGCATGTCTTCAGTTCAGTTCAGTCGCTCAGTCGTGTCCGACTCTTTGCCACCCCATGAACTGCAACATCCCAGGCCTCCCTGTCCATCACCGCTCCCGGAGTTTACCCAAACTCATGTCCATTGAGTCAGCGATGCCATCCAACCATCTCATCCTCTGTCGTCCCCTTCCCCTCCTGCCCTCAATCTTCCCCAGCATTAGGGTCTTTTCCGGTGAGTCAGCTCTTCACATCAGGTGGCCAAAACAAAGTATTGGAGTTTCAGCTTCAGTTGATGTTGAAGGTTCAGCTTAAACATCAGTCCTTCCAATGAACACTCAGGACTGATCTCCTTTAGAATGGACTGGTTGGATCTCCTTGCAGTCCAAGGGACTCTCAAGAGTCTTCTCCAATGCCCCAGTTCAAAAGCATCAATTCTTCGGCGCTCAGCTTTCTTTGTAGTCCAACTCTCACATCCATACAACTCAAAGGTCCATTGACTAGACGGACATTTGTTAGCAAAGTAATGTCTCTGCTTTTTAATATGCTGTCTAGGTTGGTCATAACTTTCCTTCCAAGGAGTAAGCATCTTTTAATTTCATGGCTGCAATCACCATCTGCAATGATTTTGGAGCCCAAAAAAATAAAGTCTGACATCGTTTTCCTATCTATTTCCCATGAAGTGATGGGACTGGAAGTCATGATCTTCGTTTTCTGAATGTTGAGCTTTAAGCCAACTTTTTCACTCTCCTCTTTCACTTTCATCAAGAGGCTCTTTAGTTCTTCTTCACTTTCTGCCTTAAGGGTGGTGTCATCTGCATATCTGAGGTTATTGATATTTCTCCTGGAAATCTTGATTCCAGCTTGTGCTTCATCCAGCCCAACGTTTCTCATGATGTACTCTGTATATGAGTTAAATAAGCAGGGTGACAATATACAGCCTTGATGTACTCCTTTTCCTGTTTGGAACCAGTCTGTTGTTCCATGTCCAGTTCTAACTGTTGCTTCCTGACCTGCATACAGATTTCTCCAGGCAGGTCAGGAGTTCTGGTATTCCAATCTCTTGAAGAATTTCCCACAGTTTATTGTGATCCACACAGTCAAAGGCTTTGGCATAGTCAATAAAGCAGATGTTTTTCTGGAGTTCTCTTGCTTTTTCGATGATCCAGCAGATGTTCTTAGTTTGATTTCTTGTTCCTCCGCCTTTTCTAAAACCAGCTTGAACAGCTGGAAGTTCACAGTTCATGTACTGCTGAAGCCTGGTTTGGAGAATTTTGAGCATTACTTTGCTAGCGTGTGAGATGAGTGCAATTGTGCGGTAGTTTGAGCATTCTTTGGCATTCCCTTTCTTTGGGATTGGAATGAAAACTGACCTTTTCCAGTCCTATGGCCACTGCTGAGTTTTCCAAAGTTGCTGGCATATTGAGTGCAGCACTTTCACAGCATCATCTTTCAGGATTTGAAATAGCTCAACTGGAATTCCATCACCTCCACTAGCTTTCTTCATAGTGATGCTTCCTAAGGCCCACTTGACTTCATATTCCAGGATGTCTGGCTCTAGGTGAGTGATCACACCATTGTGATTATCGGGGTCATGAAGCTCTTTTTTGTACAGTTCTTCTGTGTGTTCTTGCCACCTTTTCTTAATATCTTCTGCTTCTGTTAGGTCCATACCATTTCTGTCCTTTAATGTGCCCATCTTTGCATGAAATGTTCCCTTGGTATCTCTAATTTTCTTGAAGATATCTCTAGTTTTTCCCATTCTATTGTTTTCCTCTATTTCTTTGCTTTGATCGCTGAGGAAGGCTTTCTTATCTCTCCTTGCTATTCTTTGGAACTCTGCATAATCTTTCCCTTTCTCTTTTGCTTTTCTCTTCTCTTCTTTTCACAGCTATTTGTAAGGTCTCCTCAGACAGGCATTTTGCTTTTTTGCATTTCTTTTTCTTGGGGATGGTCTTGATTATTGTCACGAACCTCCGTCCATAGTTCATCAGGCACTCTATCTTTCAGATCTAGTCCCTTAAATCTATTTCTCACTTCCACTGTATAACCATAAGGGATTTGATTTAGGTCATCTTAGGATGCCTCAGCATATTTGGAAAACTCAGCAGTGGCCACAGGACTGGAAAAGGTCAGTTTTCATTCTCATCCCAAAGAAAGGCAATGCCAAAGAATGCTCAAACTACCGCACAATTGCACTCATCTCACACGTTAGTAAAGTAAGGCTCAAAATTCTCCAAGCCAGGCTTCAGCAATACGTGAACCGTGAACTTCCTGATGTTCAAGCTGGTTTTAGAAAAGGCAGAGGAACCAGAGATCAAATTACCAACATCTGCTGGATCATGGAAAAAGCAAGAGAGTTCCAGAAAAACATCTATTTCTGCTTTATTGCTATGCGGAAGCCTTTGACTGTGTGGATCACAATATATTGTGGAAAATTCTTCAAGAGATGGGAATACCAGACCACCTGACCCTGCCTCTTGAGAAATCTGTATGCAGGTCAGGAAGCAACAGTTAGAACTGGACATAGAACAACAGACTGGTTCCAAATAGGAAAAGGAGTACGTCAAGGCTGCATATTTTCACCCTGCTTATTTAACTTATATGCAGAGTACATCATGAGAAATGCTAGACTGGAAGAAGCACAAGCTGGAATCAAGATTTCCGGGAGAAATATCAATAACCTCAGATATGCAGATGATACCACCCTTATGGCAGAAAGTGAAGAGGAACTAAAAAGCCTCTTGATGAAAGTGAAAGTGCAGAGTGAAAAAGTTGGCTTAAAGCTCAACATTCAGAAAATGAAGATCATGGCATCCGGTCCCATCACTTCATGGGAAAGAGATGGGGAAACAGTGGAAACAGTGTCAGACTTTATTTTTTTTGGGCTCCAAAATCACCACAGATGGTGACTGAGGCCATTAAATTAAAAGACGCTTACTCCTTGGAAGGAAAGTTATGACCAACCTAGATAGCATATTCAAAAGCAGAGACATTACTTTGCCAACAAAGGTTCGTCTAGTCAAGGCTATGGTTTTTCCAGTAGTCATGTATGGATGTGAGAGTTGGACTGTGAAGAAGGCTGAGCGCCGAAGAATTGATGCTTTTGAACTGTGGTGTTGGAGAAAACTCTTGAGAGTCCCTTGGACACCAAGGAGATCCAACCAGTCCATTCTGAAGGAGATCAGCCCTGGGATTTCTTTGGAAGGAAGGATGCTAAAGCTGAAACTCCAGTACTTTGGCCACCTCATGCGAAGAGTTGACTCACTGGAAAAGACTCTGATGCTGGAAGGGGTTGGGGGCAGGAGGAGAAGGGGATGACAGAGGATGAGATGGCTGGATGGCATCACTGACTCGATGGACGTGAGTCTGGGTGAACTCTGGGAGTTGGTGATGGACAGGGAGGCCTGGTGTGCTGTGATTCATGGGGTCGCAAAGAGTTGGACACGACTGAGCGACTGAACTGAACTGAGGATGCCTCAGTCAGTTACTGGTATTTATGTACCTTTCATCTTCTCTCCTGGAAGCTCTTTGAAGGCTGAATCCATGCCTTATTTATCAGGATTTACAGTACTTAGCACTAAGCAGAGCTCAGAAAATACTTGTTGAAAGAGAGAACAAATCAATGAATGCATGTGTTTAAGAAGGTAAGAAGGAAAGAAAAATAACTTAAAAATTATTGAAGTGTAGTTTATGTACAATGTAATGTTAATTTCATATGTACGGCAAAACCACTCAGTTATACAGATATGTATACATGTATACTAGAAAAGAACCATTCTTAAAGCCTGGAGAATTGCAACAAACATCCAGGGTTTTGGTTTAGATACTCTCTGTCCCTTGACAATTTAACCCATTTCCCTGACTGCATTTTGTGACTCCTTGCTTCTCTTAAACTTCTAAATATTGATACTCATTTTGAATTATTCTGAACCAGGGAGGATAAGCAAGGAATGTGGTTTTTCCTGAGTGAAGATTCCATAGTTATATACTTCAGTTCCCAACTTTGGAAAATGAGTTTATGTTTACACAGATATAAGAAAACATACATGATGCCTAAAATTTTCTCTATAAAAGCCAGAAATGTAGTTCTTTTTATAATTGGAAGTTAACTCCAGTACTTTGGCCACCTCATGTGAAGAGTTGACTCATTGGAAATGACTCTGATGCTGGGAGGAATTGGGGGCAGGAGGAGAAGGGGACGACAGAGGATGAGATGGCTGGATGGCATCACTGACTCGATGGACGTGAGTCTGAGTGAACTCCAGGAGCTGGTGATGGACAGGGAGGCCTGGCGTGCTGTGATTCATGGGGTCGCAAAGAGTCGGACACAACTGAACGACTGAACTGAACTGAACTGAAGCCAAATGCAACTAGAGAGGTTAACAAACAAAAACTAAAACACCTGCTAATCTAGACTTTCTGCATGCGTGCCCAGTTGCTCAGTCGTGTCTGACTCTTTGTGACCCCATGGACTGTAGCCAACCAAGCTCCTCTGTCCATGGGATGTTCCAGGCAAGAATACTGGAGTGAGTTACCATTTCCTTCTCCAGGGGAACCCCAACCAAAGGATCGAACCCTATTGCTGGCAAAAATGGAGATGAAATAAAGCAAACTTTAAAATAAAAAACTTGAGAGACTTTGTTATCAGTAGACATACAAAAAGGAATATTAGAGTGTCCTTCAAGTAAGAGAAAAATTACTGACTTGGAAGCCCAGACTGACAAAAAGGCAAATACGTGAGGGAATTTAAGTAAACACTGACCATATGAACAAAACCAATAATAAAGTCTTGGAGATATATGTATATATCAACAAGATATATACATGAAAATATAAAAGCAATAATAAAAAATTGTTGGATAAGTTGGGAAGGCTGGGAGGAATGGAATAGTCTTCAGGCAGAAAGAAAATTAATACTAGATGGAAGCTCAGAAATGGAGTGAAGAGCACTAGAGAGGGTAAATATGAGGACAAATTTAAATGAGTATTATATAGAATGATTCTAATAATGGTGGTCTCATATAATCTCTATTGTGTTACTTTCTTGTGTCTTTTTCTTTTCAGATTTTGTAAAACAGAAGTTTAAGATCACAGATTAGAAGATATCACACATTTCAAAGAAATGTGAAAGACTTGTGCCTCTATAGCCGATCTTGATTTCCCTTAAACTTGTTTCATTTTTAAAAGTAGAATTTTTTTCTTGGGCAATATTTCCCCATTCCTGTCTAACTTTGTGTGACACTGATGTTTACTCAAGAGAGCCCATGGTCCTAGTGTTTTTCACTTCTCTAGTATTAGAATATCTTTTTGTTTTTGTTGAAGATGCAAACGAAGTATGTACACGCATAACCTGTTGAATTCACTTTTGTGCGATTTTTGTGAATATAGTAATTGGTACAACCTTTTGCAAATGTCAGAACTGATTTTACACATCAGGTGATAGAAGATGTGCCAAATGGAAACCCAAGAGATTCCACACAAAGCTCTGTGTGTAGAGCTGTGTATAGGAAGAGCGGTTTATGGTCTTGGGCTTCTAGAATATCACACTGAAATCTTTACTCAGTTTGCCATCAGTAAGTGTCTACTTCTGTGACTGGCATCTGACTTTCAGGGGCTTTGTTCAATTATGATATGTTGCCCAGCAATCTATTTAATGTTAAATTGTAGGTAGCACATTCATTGATAATTTTATGAAACTGCAAGTCATATAATCTATAAATTTTTTAAGCATTTAAAATTTTTACTTTCACAGTCAACTTCAGGATTTTAGAATAAAATTCTGTGAGTTTTCACTCTCCTTTTATTTGACTGTTTTTTTGACTCAAACTGATGTGCAGTCATTTTTACTGTTTGGAAACATAGCCGTCTGTGTTTATTCTTAATTTGTGCTGCTGAATACTCTATGTTATTCATTTTTAGAATGGTGTTTTGACTATAAATTCTCATTTTAATTAACCCACTCTTGAAAACAGGTATTATTAGTAATGTTTGATTATTATTCAAGTGAAATTAATTTCATGATAAAAGAAATACTTGAGAGCACCAACCCAGGGATCTACAACAGGAAGAACTGGAGTAGAGGTCAAAAGGCAAAAAGTAGAGGTCAAAAGGCAGAGAAACCAGCAGATTTCAGCAATTTCATGGGGGTAGAGAGAACAACTGGAGTTTGAGCAGCCAGAATGTGAGGAGCCAAGATCTCAGCAGTAAGGGAGATACAGAAATGCACTTAGCTCTTGACACTTGTTTTCAGTTTCAGATATTTGCTGATTCTTCAGATACATGGATTAGAGGCTATACAACTAAGGAGAAAATTTCTAAAATGCAAAACAGTGTTTTCAATACCCAGAAACTGGAGTTGAACATCTGCTAAGAAGGAGGGAGTCTAGGAAACATCTCATCCCTCTCAACTGATACTCATGAAAGACACCTCCCTAGAAAGAGTGCAATCTAGAGGTGGAGCTATTAGGGGAAACACTGACTGAAACTGCCCATCCTGGCCAGGCACATAGTAACCATTTGCATGAGTTATTTTAGGATAGGAGGTCCTGGTAAGGAACACAGAACTAACAAGTCATCACCAACCAGAAGAATTCAGGAAATGTGAGAAGGAGATGCCACATATCCTGCCAACCTCCCAGAATCCACCTCGCTGGAATCCATCTTGGCTAAGCAATGCATGCATTCAGGAAGGACCCTGAGTCAGAATGATTGGCCAGAGACAACCCGAAAGCTAATCCCATCACCATAAAACTTGAGATTGCAAGCCACAAGGCACAGCAGTTCTCCTGGATTCCTTTACCCTGTTCTCTGCCCAGGTGCCCCTTCCTAATAAAGTCTCTTGATTTGTCAGCATGTTTTTCTCCTCAGACAATTCATTTCTGAGTGTTAGGAGCCCACTCTAGGACCCCGGAAGGGGTCCCCGTTCCTGCAGCAGAGCAACTCATAGCCTGATTCACATGAGCTCAGCCCTCACTGTAATGAACTAATCTGCCCTACTTTAGCTGCCTGCCAAAAAAGAAGGTCAATGTTTTCTGTAGAAAGATAACATTATCCAAAACCTTTGCAATTGTTCATTTGTTCTCCCACATTCAATCAAAAAATGCCAGGGACATCAAGAAAAATGGCCCAAAGAAGCAAACAGTATCATATGAGAACTGCTTAGGGTAGAAATGACCACTGCTGCTGCTGCTAAGTCACTTCAGTCGCGTCCAACTCTGTGCGACCCTATAGACGGCAACCCACCAGGCTCCCCCATCCCTGGGATTCTCCAGGCAAGAACACTGGAGTGGGTTGCCATTTCCTTCTCCGATGCGTGAAAGTGAAAAGTGAAAGTGAAGTCACTCAGTCGTTCCCGACCCTCAACGACCCCATGGACTGTGGCCTTCCAGGCTCCTCCATCCATGGGATTTTCCAGGCAAGAGTACTGGAGTGGGATGCCATTGACCAGTCATCTCTGTGCAATAAATAAATAATATACTGCTTTATCATGTCTGCCCCTACCAAACTGTGTCCCATTTAAGTGCAAGTGTTCAATAAATAATGTCTGAGCACCTACTATGTTCTAGGTACTGTGGTAGAAGCTGGGCATGGAGAGATGAGAAGACAGATGATTCACTTCCCTCATGCTGCTTATAGTCCAGCAGACGATGGCAAATAAGCAAAGTGTGATCAGTGCTATAAAAGATGAAAACAGGGTTTCATGGAAACATGAAGCAGGAAGATCTAACTCAGGTCTAGTGAGTATGCTGATCACCTTGCACCCCAGGATTCAGCATAATTCTTTTTTTTTAATTTTTATTCATTTATTTTATTTTTGGCTGCACTGGGTCTTCCTTGCTGTGAGCAGAATTTCTTAAATTGCAGTGAGCACAGGCTACTCTGTAGTTGCGGTGCTGAGGCTTCCACTGCAGTGGCTTCTCTTGTTGCAGAGCATGAGCTCTAGGCATGCAGGTTTCAGTAGCTGCAGCAGACAAACTCAGTCATTGCGGCTTGCAGTCTCTAGAGCGAGGGCTCAGTTGTTGTAGTGGACAGGTTTAGTTGCTCCAAGGCATGTGGAATCTAATTCTTGACACATGGAATACATATTCATGGAACACAGAAGTAAGTGAATGTGGTGACTGGATAGAGGGTGAGGAACAGAGAGAAAGGAGTGACTGGCTCAGTTTCACATCATAAGGGAGGATTTTCACAGAAGATTTAACACTCTTCCCACTTTGACCTCCCACTCTAAAAGATAAGTTTTGAAGTGAAAGAGTTTTCCTAAAGGTGGAAAGAGAATCAGTGGTACAAGAAACAGCAAGTGAAAGTTATGAAGGACAGAAAGAACTCTGGGCAAGATCAGAAAACACTTTCTTAAGGCTAGGTGAGATAACGACTGTTAAACTTTTATTTAGAGGCAAAAATGTATTCTTTAAAGGAAATATTATGAAGAACCCCAATATATTCAAAAATAAATGGCAAGGGTATGGGTTCACTTCATTTCTGAGTGAAGGAGAGCCCTCAATCTCCTGCTGTGACCTCCAAGGCACTTCTAAAAGAGACTTTGTTAAGCTCATTTTGTAAGCCAGTGGGCTACAGAGTGTTCATGGGGGTCAGGGGGAGTAGGCAAAGCCAGGAAGGCCGCGTGGGTTCTTGTAGGGCTCGTATACCATGCTAAGTAGGTGATGAAAAGGGCTAAATCTTTTTCATACAGTCAGTATTGAATATTGTAAAATGTCAAAATGTATAAAGAGCAAAAACATCAAATCACCAATCCTGTAATTCAACATTTGGGTCTTTTTCCTCACTGAAGCACAGTTAAGCAGTGCAGGGGGTGGGGGGCAATTCCACTGCACTTTAAGAAAATGCTTTTGTTTGCAGCATGGAAGGTGGTAGGTGACTCCAGAGGCTGTTTAGGAAGAACTGCAATAGGTCAAAAAAGTCATCTCTGTTACAGTGGGAAGAAAAAGAAGGAACTGATTTGAAAGACATCATTACAATCAACTAAACCCTGTGACTGATGGATGGATGAGAATAAGAGATAGAAGGTATACCTACAGTGTGCTTCTGTAGGAAATGAACCCACTTACTAAAACATGGATTGCATACAGAATGAGAAGCAGATTTTGGAATGGAAGATTATGAGTTCACTAGTGAATGAGTTAAATTTGATAAGATGCCTACGGTTCCTGTGGAGCTGTCTAGTTGGATACAGAAAAATCATGAGGGATACACCTAAAACCACTGTGAATCTCAAATTTTGGTGACAGGGAAATCTTTTTTTCAGATTCCTGGGATTCTCCAAACCATATTCCTGCCAAGAGAATTTCTTGTGTAAATCATTATCCTTCAAAATGATCACCATTCAACTTCCCAGTTCAGTTCAGTTCAGTCGCTAGGTTGTGTTCGACTCTTTGCAACCTCATGAATTGCAGCACACCAGGCCTCCCTGTCCATCACCAACTCCCGGAGTTCACTCAAACTCACGTCCATCGAGTCGGTGATGCCAACCAGCCATCTCATCCTCTGTCGTCCCCTTCTCCTCCTGCCCCCAGTCCCTCCCAGCATCAGAGTTTTTTCCAATGAGTCAACTCTCCACATGAGGTGGCCAAAGTACTGGAGTTTCAGCTTTAGCATCCTTCCTTCCGAAGAACACCCAGGACTGATCTCCTTTTAGAATGGACTGGTTGGATCTCCTTGCAGTCCAAGGGACTCTCAAGAGTCTTCTCCAACACCACAGTTCAAAAGCATCAATTCTTTGGCATTCAGCCTTCTTCACAGTCCAACTCTCACATCCATACATGACTACTGGAAAAACCATAGCCTTGACTAGACGGACCTTTGTTGACAAAGTAATGTCTCTGCTTCTGAATATGCTATCTAGGTGGGTCATAACTTTCCTCCCAAGGACTAAGCATCTTTTAATTTCATGGCTGCAATCACCATCTGCAGTGATTTCGGAGCCCCCAAAAATAAAGTCTGACACTGTTTCCACTGTTTCCCCATCTATTTCCCATGAAGTGATGGGACCAGATGCCATGATCTTCGTTTTCTGAATGTTGAGCTTTAAGCCAACTTTTTCACTCTGCACTTTCACTTTCATCAAGAGGCTTTTGAGTTCCTCTTCACTTTCTGCCGTAAGGGTGGTGTCATCTGCATATCTGAGGTTATTGATATTTCTCCTGGCAATCTTGATACCAGCTTGTGCTTCTTCCAGCCCAGAGTTTCTCACCCCCCACCAATTTAATCTCTCTTTTGACAATCATCTTTATTAGAGAAAACAATTCATTGCACAATTTCCTTTGAGCTGCTGCTGCTGCTGCTAAGTCGCTTCAGTCGTGTCCAACTCTGTGTGACTCCATAGATGGTAGCCCACCAGGCTCTGCCGTCCCTGGGATTCTCCAGGCAAGAACACTGGAGTGGGTTGCCATTTCCTTCTCCAACACATGAAAGTGAAAAGTGAAAGTGAAGTCGCTCAGTCGTGTCCGACTCTTAATGATTGGGGCTTCCCAGATGGCACAGTGGTAAAGAATCCACCTGCTCTTTATCTCTCTTAGGCTAGATTTGACATTATATTGATATGAGACCAAAGTTGCCAAGGACTAGTATATGCAACTTAAAGAAGGTAGCAAAAACTGTTCAAGAGATGGAAAAGAAATGGCGAAAAGTCAAGACCTGACATCACAAGGGCCCCAGTCCCACCACTGTGTTCAGATCAGATCAGATCAGTCGCTCAGTCATGTCCGACTCTTTGTGACCCCATGAATCGCAGCATGCCAGGCATCCCTGTCCATCACCAACTCCCAGAGTTCACTCAGACTCACGTCCATCGAGTCAGTGATGCCATCCAGCCATCTCATCCTCTGTCGTCCCCTTCTCTTCTTGCCCCCAATCCCTCCCAGCATCAGAGTCTTTTCCAATGAGTCAACTCTTCACATGAGGTGGCCAAAGTACTGGAGTTTCAGCTTTAGCATCCTTCCTTCCAAAGAAATCCCAGGGCTGATCTCCTTCAGAATGGACTGGTTGGCTCTCCTTGCAGTCCAAGGGACTCTCAAGAGTCTTCTCCAACACCACAGTTCAAAAGCATCAATTCTTCGGCACTCAGCCTTCTTCACAGTCCAACTCTCACATCCATACATGACCACAGGAAAAACCATGGCCTTGACTAGATGAACCTTTGTTGGCAAATTAACGTCTCTGCTTTTGAATATGCTATCTAGGTTGGTCATAACTTTCCTTCCAAGGAGTAAGCGTCTTTTAATTTCATGGCTTCAGTCACGATCTGTAGTGATTTTGGAGCCCAGAAAAATAAAGTCTGACATAGTTTCCACTGTTTCCCCATCTCTTTCCCATAAAGTGATGGGACCGGATGCCATGATCTTCGTTTTCCGAATGTTGAGCTTGAAGCCAACTTTTTCACTCTGCACTTTCACTTTCATCAAGAGGCTTTTTAGTTCCTCTTCACTTTCTGCCATAAGAGTGGTGTCATCTGCATATCTGAGGTTATTGATATTTCTCCTGGCAATCTTGATTCCAACTTGTGTTTCTAACACCAAAATCAACTTGATTATATTCTTTGCAGCCAAAGATGGAGAAGCTCTATACAGTCAGCAAAAACAAGACCAGGAGCTGACTGTGGCTCAGACCATCAACTCCTTATTGCCAAATTCAGACTGAAATTGAAGAAAGTAGGGAAAACCACTAGACCATTCAGGTATGACCTAAATCAAATCCCTTATGATTATACAGTGGAAGTGAGAAATAGATTTAAGGGACTAGATCTGATAGATACAGTGCCTGATGAACTATGGAATGAGGTTCGTGACATTGTACAGGAGACAGGGATCAAGACCATTCCCATAGAAAAGAAATGCAAAAAAGCAAAATGGCTGTCTGGGGAGGCCTTACAAATAGCTGTGAAAAGAAGAGAAGTGAAAAGCAAAGGAGAAAAGGAAAGATATAAACATCTGAATGCAGAGTTCCAAAGAATAGCAAGAAGAGATAAGAAAGCCTTCTTCAGTGATCAATGCAAAGAAATAGAGGAAAACAACGGAATGGGAAAGACTAGGGATCTCTTCAAGAAAATCAGAGATACCAAAGGAACATTTCATGCAAAGATGAGCTTGATAAAGGACAGAAATAGTATGAACCTAACAGAAGCAGAAGATATTAAGAAGAGATGGCAAGAATACACAGAAGAACTGTACAAAAAAGATCTTCACGACCCAGATAATCACGATGGTGTGATCACTGACCTAGAGCCAGACATCCTGGAATGTGAAGTCAAGTGGGCCTTAGAAAGCATCACTATGAACAAAGCTAGTGGAGGTGATGGAATTCCAGTTGAGCTATTCCAAATCCTGAAAGACGATGCTGTGAAAGTGTTGCACTCAATATGCCAGCAAATTTGGAAAACTCAGCAGTGGCCACAGGACTGGAAAAGGTCAGTTTTCATTCCAATCCCAAAGAAATCAATGCCAAAGAATGCTCAAACTATTGCACAATTGCACTCATCTCACACGCTAGTAAAGTCATACTCAAAATTTTCCAAGCCAGGCTTCAGCAATATGTGAACCGTGAACTTCCTGATGTTCAAGCTGGTTTTAGAGAAGGCAGAGGAACCAGAGATCAAATTGCCAACATATGCTGGATCATGGAAAAAGCAAGAGAGTTCCAGAAAAACATCTCTTTCTGCTTTATTGACTATGCCAAAGCCTTTGACTGTGTGGATCACAATAAACTGTGGAAAATTCTGAAAGAGATGGGAATACCAGACCACCTGATCTGCCTCTTGAGAAATTTGTATGCAGGTCAGGAAGCAACAGTTAGAACTGGACATGGAAAAACAGACTGGTTACAAATAGGAAAAGGAGTTCGTCAAGACTGTATATTTCACCCTGTTTATTTAACCACTATGTTAACATAAAGTAAAAATTGACTTTGTTTTTGGTGTACACTTGTGTAAGTTTTAACATATGTATAGATTTTGTATAAGGAACACCACAGCCAGAATACAGAACAGTTGCATTCCTGCCATACACAAAACACTCCCCCATACACAAAAACATCCTTCTCCTATCCCTTTGTAGTCATGTCTACCAACCACCCTGAACACTGATAACCACTGATACATTGTGTCCTTGTAGTTTTATCTTTTCAAGAATGTCAAATAAATGGACTCATGTAGTATGTATTAATAAGTTCTTAGAGAGACTTCCCTGGTGGTCCAGTGGTTAAGAGTCCACCTTCCAATACAGGGGATATGATCTTGCCTAGAGAATCCCAGCGACGGCGGGGCCTGGTGGGCTGGCGTCTATGGGGTCACACAGAGTCGGACACGACTGAAGCGACTTAGCAGCAGCAGGGCTTGATCCTTGGTCAGGGAACTAATATCCCACATGCTGTGAGGTAACTAAGCCTGCATGCCACAATTAGAGAGCCCATGTGCTGCAACTGTACAGCTCATGCTCTGGAGCTTGGGTGCCACAACTAGAGAGAAGCCCACAACACAGAGAAGATCCCATGCTGCAAATAAAACCTGACGTGGTCAAAAATAAATAAATATTTTAAAAAGGTATTAGACTGGTTGTCTTCATTCAGCATAATGCCCTTGAGATTCATGCTAATATTTAGAAATCTTCCAGGGATTTTGAGGTTCTTCTGTTATTGATTTTAATGTAATTCCACTGTGGTCAGAGAATGTCACTGTAACATTTCAATCCATTTAAATGTATTGAGGGTTGTTTTATGGCCTGTCTTGCTGGATATTCTTTGTATACTTGGGAAAAAAATGTCTGTTTATCTGTTTGGTGATAAAATGTTTTATAAATACCAATTAAGACAAGTTAGTTGAGAGTATCATTCAAATATATATTCTGCCTGTGCTTAGTCACTCAGTCATGTCCAACTCTTTGTGACCCCATGGACTGTTGCCTGCCAGATTCCTCTGTCCATGAGGATTCTCCAGGCAAGGATACTGGAGTAAGTTGCCATGCCTTCCTCCAGGGGATCTTCTGAACCCAGGAATAGAACCCAGGTCTCCCACATTGCAGGTGGATTCTTTACTGTCTGAGCCACCAGGGAAGCCCATATTCTGTCTGCTTTATACCAAATACCAAGAGAGGTATTAAAATTTCCAACTATAATTATAATTTTATCTATATCTTCTAATTCTGTCAGATTTTAACCAATTATAACTATCATTGTTGTGAAAAAAAGTAAATTCACTGGTATTCTGGATTCTGTTATGGTCTTCAGAAAATTATTAGGGTTTTGATTTTTAAAGTAGTAAATTTGCTTGGATTCAAACTCTGTAGCATGTAGTGGCTTATATTTCTTCTTAAGTCTTCACTTAAAGATTTGGCCAGTGTTTTTTCTCAGATGATGGGGTTCACCCTCTTTGCTGTTCCCCTGATGATCTGTTTTCCTTTCTAAATGTCAAGCTGCTCTGCCAGCCCAGTCTCTGTTCTCTGCTGTCTTAAACCCACAAGGCTTAGCTCTTGCTACCTAAGGTGCACATGTATTGGGGCATATATGCTGTCAGAGGACGGCAAACACATCTCTGACCCAGTATTGTTGTTTCTCAAGGGCTCCTGAACAGCTCTTTCAGCAGGACCTGGGCATGTAGTTCAGAGGTCAGCCAGGGATTTTTAATTTCACCCCTTCTGTGGGACCTTTGTTTCAGGATTCCCTCCCAAGTTTCCAGGTTCTCTTCCAATAAACTTGAACTTAGTTTGCTACCACCTTGAGCCAGTAAGACTGCAGTCTGTCACTCCCAGATTTGAAGGGGTGAGAACACTGTCAGCTAAGAAGTCACAGACTCATAATTATTACCAGCTGCTCAGGAAATTCTCCTATGGTTTCTGCCTAAATTTATTATCTTTCAGGTTTTTCAAAAGTTATCTTTATTTTGTCTACTTTTTTTGTTATTAGCAGCAAGCAGCAACCCACTTGCTTTAGGCGGCCTCCAGTACCTCTTGAGGACACAGAAGTATCTTTGTGAATTACTTTAATATGTTAATTATAAGATTTTTCTAATAGTTATATTTTTGGTTTTTTAATTAGGATATGATTGTTTTATGACATTGTGTTAGTTTTTGCTGTAAATTAGGTTATTTCAACCCACTTTGTAGACTAAAACTCACATGGGTTTCCCTTGTGGCTCAGCTGGTAAAGAATCTGCCTGCAATGTGGGAGACCTGGGTTTGATCCCTGGGTTGGAAAGATCCCCTGGAGAAGGGAAAGGCTACCCACTCCTGTATTCTGGCCTAGAGAATTCCATGGGCTGTATAGTCCATGGGGTTGCAAAGAGTCAGACAGGACTGAGCAACTTTCACTTTCATATATATGTATATATACTATATATATATAGAGAGAGAGAGTTCATTTTGATCTTTTGGAATTAAAACAAGGGTTGGCAAGCTTTTTCTTAAAGGGCCAGATAGTAGAGATATTTTGGGCTTGTGAGCCTAAAATGGTCACTGTTGCAACCACTCAACTCTGCCCATTGTATTATGAAGCAATCATGGACAAAATGTAAATAAATGGGCATGATTGTGTTCTAAAAAACTTTAGTTACAAAAACAGATGGTGGATCTGCTTACTCTGTTGATCCCTAAGTTAAAATATCTTAATAATTTATCTTACCAGACAACCGGGCTCTTTGAAAGAGTTTAGTCAATATGATGTATCGAATAGAGAAGATCCTGATTAAATATTGCTGGAAGAAATGAACAATTTTAAAAGCCACTTTAGAGGTGGTCCTAAGATGGTGGAGGAATAAGATGGGGAGACCACTTTTTCCCCAACAAATTCATCAAAAAAAACATTTAAATGCTGAGTACATTCCACAAAACAACTTCTGAATGCCGGCAGAGGACATCAGGCACCCAGAAAAGCAGCCCATTGTCTTCGAAAGGAGGTAGGAAAAAATATAAAAGACAAAAAGAGAGACAAAAGAGGTAGGGACGGAGCTCCATCCCAGGAAGGGAGTCTTAAAAAGAGAGAAGTTTACAAACACCAGGAAACACTCTCACTGCCGAGTCTGTGGAGAGCCTTGGAACCACAGAGGGCAACATAACTGGGAGGAAAAATAAATAAATAATTAAAACCCACAGATTACGTGCCCAACGGTAAGTCCCTCAGTGGAGAAGCAGCACAGACGCCTGCACCCGCCACTAGCAAGTGCGGGCTGGGCAGGGAGGCGCAGGCTGCATTGCTTAGAGTAAGGACCAGGCCTGAATGCCCCGAGAGCAATTTGAGGGAACTAGCTTGGGCTAGCAAACCAGACTGTGGGATAGCTACCACGCGAAAAGCCCTAACCTAAGACACCGCCAGGCCCGCTCACAGAATAAAGTACTAAACAGATAGCCTGCTGCAGACCATCCCCCTCCGGTGACAGGCAGCCAGAGCCGGAAGTGGGCAATCTCAGCCCCAGAGAGGCATTATCTACCAAACTGCAAGCAGGCTTCTTTGCTAACTAAGACTTCTTGGGGTTCTGGACATCAACATCTGCCTGAGAAGGCGTGTCGGTGGTACACCCAGAAAACCGAGCGGCAGGGATGGGGGAGGTGGTAAGTTGCTACCGCGCTCACCAAACACCTCATCACCTGAGCTGCTCGGACTTGGGAAGGGCACAAAACATGGGCCCAACCAAGTCTGTGCCTCTGAGGACTACCCGAGTGCCTGAACCTGAGCGGCCTAGACCTGGGAGGTGCATGCAGCCCAGGGTCAGCCTCAGAAGGTTCCCCGCGGAGCAACCTAGAGCCTGAGCAGTGTGGGCAGGGAGGGCACATGCGCCAGAAGTGGGGGCAGGCCCAGTGTGGCTGAGACACTGCGAGCACATGCCAGTGTTATTTGTTTGCAGGGTCCCTCCCTCCCCACAGCGCGACTGAACAAGTGAGCCTAAAAAAAGTGTCCACCAGCGGCCGCCTTGTGTTAGGGCGGAAATCACACTGAAGAGACCGGCAAACAGAAGAAGCTAAAACAGAGGGAACTGTCTTATAAGTGACAGGTGCAATAGATTAAAACCCTGTCGTTAGTACCGACTACATAGGAAGGGGCCTATAGATCTTGAGAAATATAAGCCAGACCAAGGAACTATCTGAAAATGAACTGACCCCACACTGCCCACAAAAACACCAGAGAAAGTCCTAGATATATTTTTACTATCATTTTTTTAATTAAAAAAATTTAAATCCTCTAGTACTCCTTTAATTTTCATTTTTATAACCTACTATTACTTTGCAAAAAAAAAAAAGAGAGACCCTATTTTTTAAAGCAAACTTCATATATATATATATTTTTTTAAATAATTTTTGTGACTTTTTTTTTCTTTTCTTTAATATTGTGGTTTTGAAAATCCAACCTCTACTCTAGATTTTTTTTGAATTTATTTTATTCAATTTTTTAACTTTATAATATTGTGTTGGTTTTGCCATATATCAACATGAATCCACTACAGGTATACACGTGTTCCACATCCTGAACCTCCTCCCGCTTCCCTCCCCATACCATCCCTCTAGATTTTTAATCTTTGCTTTTTGGTATTTGTTATCAATTTTATACCTTTAAGAACCCAATCTTCAGTACCCATTTTTACCTGAGAGCGAGATTACTGGCTTGACTGCTCTCTCCCCCTTTGGACTCTCCTTTTTCTCCACCAGATCACCTCTATCTCCTCCCTCCCCCTTCTCTTCTGTACCCAACTCTGTGAATCTCTTTGTGTGTTCCAGACAGTGGAGAACACTTAGAGAACTGATTACTGGCTGGATCTGTCTCTCTCCTTTTGATTCCCCCCTTTATCCTCCTGGCCACCTCTGTCTCCTTCCTTCCTCTTCTCTGTATAACTCCGTGAACATCTCTGAGCGACCCAGACTGTGGAGCCCACATAAGGAAGTGATTACTGGCTAGCTTGCTCTCTCCTCTTTTGATTCCCCCTCATCTCATCCACCTATCTTCCTCCTCCTTCTCTTCTCCATGTAACTCTGTGAATCTCTCTGGGTGTCCCTCACTGTGGAGAAACTTTTCATCTTTAACCTAGATGTTTTATCAATGGTGCTGTATAGATGGAGAAGTTTTGAGGCTACTGTAAAAGTAAGACTGAAAACCAGAAGCAGGAGGCTTAAGTCCAAATCCTGAGAACCCAGAGAACTCCTGACTCCAGGGAACATTAATTGACAGGAGCTCATCAAACGCCTCCATGCCTACACTGACACCAAGCACCACCCAAGGGCCCACAAGTTCCAGAGCAAGACATACCATGCAAATTTTTCAGCAACACAGGAACACAGACCTGAGCTTCAATATACAGGCTGCCCAAAGTCACTCCAAACCCATTGACATCTCATAACTCATTACTGGACACTTCATTGCACTGCAGAGAGAGGAAATCCAGGTCCACCCACCAGAACACTGACACAAGCTTCCCTAAACAGGAAACCTTGTCAAACCACCCGTACAACCCCACCCACAGCGAGGAAACTCCACAATAAAAAGAACTCCTCAAACTGCCAGAATACAGAAAGGCCACCTCAAACACAGCAATATAAACAGGATGAAGAGACAGAGGAATACCCAGCAGGTAAAGGAACAGGATAAATGCCAACCAAACCAAACAAAAGAGGAAGAGATACGGAATCTACCTGATAAAGAATTCTGAACAATGATAGTGAAAATGATCCAAAATCTTGAAATCAAAATGGAATCACATATAAATAGCCTGGAGACAAGGATTGAGAAGATGCAAGAAAGGTTTAACAAGGACTTAGAGGAAATAAAAAAGAGTCAATATATAATGAATAATGCAATAAATGAGATCAAAAACAAACTGGAGGGAACAAATAGTAGAATATAGTAGAGGCAGAAGATAGAATTAGTGAAGTAGAAGATAGAATGGTAGAAATAAATGAATCAGAGAGGAAAAAAGAAAAATGAATTAAAAGAAATGAGGACAATCTCAGAGACCTCCAGGACAATATTAAACACCCTAACATTCGAACCATAGGCATCCAGAAGAAGAAGACAAAAAGAAAGACCATGAGAAAATACTTGAGGAGATAATAGTTGAAAACAGTTGAAATCAACAAAGCCAAAAGCTGGTTCTTTGAAAGGATAAATAAAATTGACAAACCATTAGCCACACTCATCAAGAAACAAAGCGAGAAAAATCAAATCAATAAAATTAGAAATGAAAATGGAGGGATCACAACAGACAACACAGAAATACAAAGGATCATAAGAGACTACTATCAGCAATTATATGCCAATAAAATGAACAACTTGGAAGAAATGGACAAATTTTTAGAAAAGTACAGCTTTCCATAACTGAACCAGGAAGAAATAGAAAATCTTAACAGACCCATCACAAGCACAGAAATTGAAACTGTAATCAGAAACTTCCAGCCAACAAAAGCCAAGGTCCAGATGGCTTCACAGCTGAATTCTACCACAAATTTAGAGAAAAGCTAACACCTATCCTACTCAAATTCTTCCAGAAAATTGCAGAGGAAGGTAAACTTCCAAACTCATACTATAAGGCCACCATCCCCCTAATACCAAAACCTGACAAAGATGCCACAAAAAAAGAAAACTACAGGCCAATATCACTGATGAACATAGATGCAAAAATCCTTAACAAAATTCTAGCAATCAGAATCCAACAACACATTAAAAAGATCATACACTATGACCAAGTGGGCTTTATCCCAGGGATGCAAGGATTCTTCAGTATCTGCAAATCAATCAATGTAATACACCACATTAACAAATTGAAAAATAAAAGCCATATGAGTATCTCAATAGATGCAGAGAAAGCCTTTGACAAAATTCAACATCCATTTATGATAAAAACTCTCCAGAAAGCAGGAATAGAAGGAACATACCTCAACATAATAAAAGCTATATATGACAAAGCCATAGCAAACATTATCCTCAATGGTGAAAAATTGAAAGCATTTCCCCTAAAGTCAGGAACAAGACAAGGGTGCCCACTTTCACCACTACTATTCAACATAGTTTTGGAGGTTTTGGCCACAGCAATCAGAGCAGAAAAAGAAATAAAAGGTATCCAAATTGGAAAAAAAGAAGTAAAACTCTCACTGTTTGCAGATGACATGATCCTCTACACAGAAAACCCTAAAGACTCCACCAGAAAATTACTAATCAATGAATATAGTAAAGTTGCAGGGTATAAAATCAACACACAGAAATCCCTTGCATTCCTGTACACTAATAATGAGAAAACAGAAAGAGAAATTAAGGAAACAAGTCCATTCACCATTGCAACGAAAAGAATAAAATACTTAGGAATATATCTACCTAAAGAAACAAAAGACCTATATATAGAAAACTATAAAACACTGGTGAAAGAAATCAAAGAGGACACTAGTAGATGGAGAAATATACCATGTTCATGGATTGGAAGAATCAATATAGTGAAAATGAGTATACTACCCAAAGCAATCTATAGATTCAATGCAATCCCTATCAAGCTACCAACGGTATTCTTCACAGAGCTAGAACAAATAATTTCACAATTTGTATGGAAATACAAAAAACCTCGAATAGCCAAAGCAATCTTTAGAAAGAAGACTGGAACTGGAGGAATCAACCTGCCTGACTTCAGGCTCTACTACAAAGCCACAGTCATCAAGACAGTATGGTACTGGCACAAAGACAGAAATATAGATCAATGGAACAAAATAGAAAGCCCAGAGATAAATCCACACACCTATGGACACCTTATTTTTGACAAAGGAGGCAAGAATATACAATGGAGAAAAGACAATCTCTTTAACAAGTGGTGCTGGGAAAACTGGTCAACCACTGGTAAAAGAATGAAACTAGAACACTTTCTAACACCATACACAAAAATAAACTCAAAATGGATTAAAGATCTAAACAAAGACAAGAAACTTTATAAAACTCCTAGAGGAGAACATAGGCAAAACACTCTCTGACATAAATCACAGCAGGATCCTCTATGACCCACCTCCCAGAATATTGGAAATAAAAGCAAAAATAAACAAATGGTACCTAATTAAACTTAAAAGCTTCTGCACAAAAAAGGAAACTATAAGCATCGTGAAAAGACAGCCTTAAGAATGGGAGAAAATAATAGCAAATGAAGCAACAGACAAACAACTAATCTCAAAAATATACAAGCAACTCCTGTAGCTAAATTCCAGAAAAATAAATGACCCAATCAAAAAATGGGCCAAAGGACTAAATAGACATTTCTCCAAAGAAGACATACAGATGGCTGACAAACACATGAAAAGATGCTCAACATCACTCATTATCAGAGAAAAGCAAATCAAACAACAACAAAGTACCATTTCACGCCAGTCAGAATGGCTGCGATCCAAAAGTCTACAAATAATAAATGCTGGAGAGGGTGTGGAGAAAAGAGAACCCTCTTACACTGTTGGTGGGAATGCAAACTAGTATAGCGCTATGGAGAACAGTGTGGAGATTCCTTAAAAAACTGGAAATAGAACTGCCATACGACCCAGCAATCCCACTGCTGGGCATACACACCTAGGAAACCAGAATTGAAAGAGACACGTGTACCCCAATCTTCATCGCAGCACTGTTTATAATAGCCAGGACATGGAAGCAACCTAGATGTCCATCAGCAGATGAATGGATAAGAAAGCTATGGTACATATATACAATGGAGTATTATTTAGCCATTAAAAAGAATACATTTGAATCTGTTCTAATGAGGTGGATGAATCTGGAGCCTATTATACAGAGTGAAGTAAGCCAGAAAGAAAAACACCAATACAGTATACTAATGCATATATATGGAATTTAGAAAGATGGTAACAATAACCCTGTATGGGAGACAGCAAAAAAGACAGAGATGTATAGAATGGTTTTTTGGACTCTGGGAGAGGGAGAGGGTGGAATGATTTGGGAGAATGGCATTGAAACATATATCATATACGAAACGAATCGCCAGTCCAGGTTCGATGCATGATACAGGATGCTTGGGGCTGGTGCACTGGGATGACCCAGAAGGATGGTACGGGGAGGGAGGTGGGAGGGGGGTTCAGGATGGGGAACAAGTGTATACCTGTGGTGGATTCATGTTGACGTATGGCAAAACCAATACAATATTGTAAAGTAATTAGCCTCCAATTAAAATAAATAAATTTATATTAAAAAAGCAAAAAATAAAAACAGCAAATAAATAAGTAAATAAAGGCTCTTTATTATTTTTGATACTTACAAATTCTTTAACCAACAGTGCCACCTACTGACAAACTAAGAGTAAATAATTTTCTTGTAAAATGAATATTATGGGTATGTGCTCAGTTGCTAAATCAAGTTCAATTATTTGCAACCCATGGGCTGTAGCCTGCCAGGCTCCTTTGTCCTTGGGATTTCTCAGGTAAGAATACTGGAGTGGTTTGCCATTTCCTTCTTCAGGGGATCTTCCCAACCCAGGGATCGAACTCGTGTCTCCTGCATCATTAGCAGGTAAGTTCTTTATCACTGAGGCACCAGGGAAGTCCTCAAAAAATGAATATTATAGAGAAATTGAAAAATATATATATTATTTATTCTTTCAACAAATATATCCTTGGAAGGAAAGTTATGACCAACCTAGATAGCATATTCAAAAGCAGAGACATTAATTTGCCAACAAAGCTTCGTCTAGTCAAGGCTATGGTTTTTCCTGTGGTCATGTATGGATGTGAGAGTTGGACTGTGAAGAAGGCTGAGCACTGAAGAATTGATGCTTTTGAACTGTGGTGTTGGAGAAGACTCTTGAGAGTCCCTTGGACTGCAAGGAGATCCAACCAGTCCATTCTGAAGGAGATCAGCCCTGGGATTTCTTTGGAAGTAAGGATGCTAAAGCTGAAACTCCAGTACTTTGGCCACCTCATGCGGAGAGTTGACTCACTGGAAAAGACTCTGATGCTGGGAGGGATTGGGGGCAAGAGGAGAAGGGGACGACAGAGGATGAGATGGCTGGATGGCATCACTGACTCGATGAACATGAGTCTGGGTGAACTCCGGGAGTTGATGATAGACAGGGAGGCCTGGTGTGCTGCGATTCATGGGGTCGCAAAGATCCGGACACAACTGAGCAACTGAACTGATCTGATCTGATGTATATGTGTGTGTATATATATATATATATATATACACACAATCTGTGTACCAAGCACTGTACTTGGCATTAAACTGTATCAAAGATACATGGCATGGATGTTTAGAATCTAGTGGGAGGGATAGAGATTTAGCAAGTAACCCTCTAGATATATGATTAAAAATTTTGGTAAGAGTTACAAAGGAAAGAAACATAGTGAATTTCATACAATAGGAGTATATATCTGGGCTTGTGTCATCGAGGATGTCCTTACTAAAAAAGATATTTAATCAGAGATCTGAAAGATAACTGGAATTGAGCCAGTTGATGAGGGAATAGAACTTTTCAGGCAAAAAGAGGACACAGTACACGTGCAAGCCTTCATGTGGAAAAAGAGCTTGGTTTTCTGGAGGAAGTGAACCACCAATGCGGCTGGATCATAAGGAGTGGAAAGAAAAGAGGCTGAAGATGATGCTAGTGAGGCAGACAGGATTTTGCTATAGATGCTGTGTTTTATTGTAAGCACAACTGGAAGCCACTGACAGTTTTTTTTTTTTTTAAACAAAGGAATAGAATACTGATTATATTTTAAAAATCAAACTCTGACTAAGTCAAGAATTAGAGTGGGGGAAAGAATGGAAACAGGGAAGTAAGCAACTATATTATTAAAAGCAAAAATAGAAACACCTTCAGGGCTTCTGGCTATGATTGCCTAGCTTCTGTCAGAACAACTCTCCTGCTGACAACAACTAGAAGAGCTGGTAAAATACATTTTAAAATCTTTTTAGGAGGAGAATGTTTAATTGTAGTAAAAAGCACATAATATGAAATTTACCTTCTTACATGTACATTTTAGCAGTGTTAACCATATTCACATTGTTGTGTAATTTAGACGTGACTAAATTACATTTAGTCATGACTCTAGCATTTTTTTCACCTTGCAAAGCTGAACCTCTATAATCCACAGCACAATTCCCCATTTCCCCTCCCCTCAATCCCTGGCAACCACCATTCTACTTTTCCACAATTCTGGCTACTTTAGATACCTTATGTAAGTGGAACAGAATATTTGTCCTTTGTTATTGGCTAATTTTACTCAGTACAATGTCTTCAAGGCTCATCCAGTATTACAGCAGGTGGCAAAATTTCCTTCTTTTTAAAAATTGAATAGTATTCCATTGTATGTGTATACTACAGTTTCTTTATCCATTTATCTGTAGACAGGCATTTGAGCCACGTCTTCTCTTGACTATTGTGAATAATGTACACAGAACACAGGTGTGCTAATGTCTCTTCAAAACCTTGCTTTCAAGATGGATAAAGAAGTTCTGAAAACTATGATCTTTCTAGTAGTCATGTATGGATGTGAGAGTTGGATCATAAAAAAGCTGAGTGCTGAAGAATTGTTGTGTTTGAACTGCAGTGTTGGAGAGGACTCTTGGGAGTCCTTTGGACTGCAAGGAGGTCAAAGCAGTCAATCCTGAAGGAAATCAACCCTGGATATTTACTGGGAGGACTGTTGCTGAAGCTGAAGCTCCAATACTTTGGCCACCTGATTTGAAGAGCTGACTCATCAGAAAAGACCCTGATGCTGGGAAAGATTGAGATCAGAAAGAGATGGTTGGATGGCATCACCGACTCAATGGACATGAGTTTAAGCAGGCTCTGGGAAATGGTGAAGGACAGGGAAACCTGGCATGCTTCAGTCCATGGGGTCGCAAAGAGTTGGATATGACTGAGTGACTGAACAACAACAACAACAAAAGAAAGAAGTTGTGGTATAGATACACAATGGAATATTACTCAGCCATAAAAAGGAACACGGCTGAATCAGTTCTAATGAGGCGGATTAAACTCGAGTCTATTATACAGAGTGAAGTAAGTCAGAAAGACAAAAATAAATATTATATATTAACACACATGTATGAAATCTAGAAAGATGGTACCAGTGAACCTATTTGCAAAGCAGCAATGGAGATGCAGACCTAGAGAACAGACTTGTGACCACAGTGGGAGAACGAGGGGGAGGGACAAATTAAAAGAGTAACATTGAAACATATACATTACCTTATGTAAAATAGATAGTGGGAATTTGCTGTATGACAGGGAGCTCAAACCCCGTACTCTGTGACAACCTATATGGGTGGGATGGGGTGGGAAGTGGGAGGGAGGCTCCAGAGGGAGGGGACAAATATATATGTACCTATGGTTGATTCATGTGGATGTATGGCAGAAACTAACACAATATTTTAAAGCAATCATCCTCCAACTAAAAAACATTTTGATATATACCTAGAAGTGGATTATATTCTAATTTTAGTTTTTTAAGGAACCTCCATAGTGTTTTCCATAGAGGCATATTTTCAAATGCTTGTTGACCATTTGTATATCTTTTGGTGAAATGTCTATGCAGATTTTTTGCTTATTTTTAATTGAGTTACTTTTTTAATGCTTCAATTGTAGCAGCTCTTTGAATATACTGGATATTCACCCCTTATCAGATACATGATTTGCATTTTCTTTCATCCCATAGGTTGAGGTTTCACTCTTGATTGTTTCCTTTAATGTGCAGAGGTTTTGAAGTTTGGTATAGTCTCATTTATCCATTTTTGCTTTTGTTGCTAAAAATCTTTCTGAAGGCATTGGTGTCCTAGTACAGTAAGGATCTGAGGAACTGAGATTCAGCAGAGAAAGTCCAGAGAAGTGAACCTCAAAGCATTTACTGATTGGTATGTGGTAGCTGAGGTTCTCAGAGAAGGCAATGGCACTCCACTCCAGTACTCTTGCCTGGAAAATCCCATGGACGGAAGAGCCTGGTAGGCTGCAGTCTATGGAGTCGCTCAGAGTTGGACACGACTGAGTGACTTCACTTTCACTTTTCACTTTCATGCATTGGAGAAGGAAATGGCAACCCACTCCAGTGTTCTTGCCTGGAGAATCCCAGGGACGGGGGAGCCTGGCGGGCTGCCGTCTCAGGGGTCGCGCAGAGTCAGACACAACTTAAGTGACTTAGCAGCAGCAGCAGCAGCTGAGGTTCTAAGAGGCTGAGAGGCAGAAAGCAGAAGCTCTGAGGTTGAAAAGCTGAGCAGAGGTTTGACAGGACTTGTCAAGCACACCTGCAGAGCTGTATCTGAGAATTAAGATGATGCAGAAATAGGCCAGCCTCACAAAGACAGAAACCCATCTTGGAATTGCACTAGTTCTAGACGGAGTTAACGTAATCTGCCCCTACTCTCATAACTTCCCAGAAGAGGTATTAATAGTAATCCTCTCTGGAGGAAGATAACATCATTCAGGCCCTCAACTTATCTCTATAATTTTTCACACTTAAAGACCAAGAAGCACTAAAAAATGATCAGGCTCATCAGAAAATAAGACCAAATGGTAGAAAACCAAGAGGGAAAAGAAACCGCCCACACACCAAACAACAGAATAGAGACATATAGATAAATCCAGATATTGGAATTATCAGAAAAGATGTCCTATATATACCGAGCTGAATAATAGATGCCCAAATATGTCTATGTCTTAATCCTCAAACCTGTGATTATTCTGTCTTATCTGTTTAAAGGGACTCTGTGGATGTGATTAAGTTAAGGCTCTTGAGAAAGGGAGATTAACCAGGATTACCTGCCTGAATGTGAAGTCGCTCAGTCATGTCCAACTCTTTGCTACCCTGTGGACTATAGCCCACCAGGGTCCTCTGTCCATGGGATTTTCCAGGCAAGAACACCGGAGTGGGTTGCCATTTCCTTCTCCAGGGGATCCTCCCAACCCAGAGATCCAACCCAGGTCTCCTGCATTGCAGGCAGACACTTTAACCTCTGAGCCACCAGGGAAGCCCTTATCTGCATGGGCCCGGTGTAATTACAAGGTCCTTAGAAGAGGACCTTCTTCCCTGGTGGAAGACCTCTTCCCTGGTGGCTCAGATGGTAAAGCATCTGCCTATAATGCAGATAGACCTGGGTTCGATCCATGGGCCGGAAGGATCCCCTGGAGAAGGAAATGGCAACCTACTCCAGTACTCTTGCCTGGAAAATCCTATGGATGGAGGAGCCGAGCAGGCTACAGTCCATGGGCTCACAAAGAGTCAGGCATGACTGAGCAACTTCACTTAGAAGAGGAAATCAGGAGAATCGATGTCTGTGGTCAATGTGATGGCAGAAGCTAGAGATTGGCATAATGCATGGAAGCCAAAAAAGGCAGGAAAGTGGAGTCTTCCCCAGTGTTTCTAGAAGGACTCAGCCCTGCCAATATCTTGATTTTAGCCCAGTGAGGTTCGTCTTGGACTGCTAATCTCCCTAACTGTAAGATAATAAATCTGTTCTAAGCCACTGAGTCTGTGGCAATCTATCATAGCAATGGGAAACCAACAGATAGCCTAATAGGGGACACAATTATATCAACATACAATTTCCAAGAAGTAAATACTATGAAGCACAGGGCTGGACTGCTCAGTCCAATCTGGGATTCACAGAATGAGGAATACTCACACATATGATAATAACCCACATAATCCCATAATCATTGGTCACTCGTGAGTATAGGAATACAAGGATGCTGAATGGCAGATTTTTGGAATAACTAGGAAGCTGAATTGGAGAAGGAAATGGCAACCCACTCCAGAATTCTTGCCTGGAGAATCCCAGGGACGGCGGAGCCTGGTGGGCTGCTGTCTATGGGGTCGCACAGAGTTGGACATGACTGAAGCGACTTAGCAGCAGCAGCAGGAGACTGAAACAAAACTTCATTTTATCTTTAATTAACAAGTTGGATTTAATGAACATAGGACTCTGCATTCAGTACTTAAGGAACATATTTTTTTTCTAGGCTCATACGCATTTTCTCATTTCATCACTTATTAGGCTACAAATTAGGATACAAATGAAGTCTCAAAATATTTGAAAGAATTGATATCCTACAGACCATCATGCAGGACCACATGCATAATTCAACTGACCACATGCAGTTGAATTAGATTTCAATTTTGAATGATAAATCAAAAAATCCCCCTACATTTGGAAACTTAAAAACACATTCAAGGGAATTCCCTGGTGGTCCAGTGGTTAAAACTTCATGCTTCCAATGCAGTGGGATTGAGTTTGATCCCTGCTCTGGGAACTAAGATATAAGATCCCACATGTCAAGCAGTACCAAAAAACCACAAGGTAGTTACATCCTCATCTCCCATAGTGAGGGAAGACAATATATAATTCCCAACATCAAAAATTGAAGAAGTAATACTGCAATTATGCTATTTAGAGAAATGGAAGTAAATACTAAAATAATCAGCTAAAAAGATAAAACAATTGCCTTTGGGGAGAGGAAAATGGGAGAGCAGTCAGTAAGACTTTGCTATTTTTCACAACAAACTTTGTATAACTGCATTATTCTAGACCAGGGGTTGGCAAATCTTTTCTCTAAAAGGCTAGGCAGTAAACATTCTAAGCTTTGCAGGCCATATGGTAGACTTGTTGCAACTACTTGCTGCTGCTGCTGCTGCTAAGTCGCTTCAGTCGTGTCCGACTCTGTGCGACCCCATAGACGGCAGCCCACCAGCCTCTCCCATCCTTGGGATTCTCAAGGCAAGAACACTGAAGTAGGTTGCCATTTCCTTCTCCAATGCATGAAAGTGAAAAGTGAAAGTGAAGTCGCTCAGTCATGTCCGACTCCTAGCGACCCCATGGACTGTAGCCCACCAGGCTCCTCCATCCATGGGATTTTCCAGGCAAGAGTACTGGCTTAACAAAAGCAGCTAGAGACCATTCTTAAATATAGCTGTATTCCAATAAAGCATTATTATAGACACAGAAATTTGAATTTCATGTCATTTCAGGTGTCATAAAATATTTTTTCTTTTGAGTTTTTCATCCATTTAAAAATCGTAGTTTTGAAGCTGTATAAAAATAGACTGGATTTGGACTGAGCTGTTGTTTGCTGATAACTGCTCTAAATGATCGGAGAAGGGAATGGCACCCCACTCTGGTACTCTTGCCTGGAAAATCCCATGGATGGAGGAGGCTGGTAGGCTGCAGTCCATGGGATCGCTAAGAGTCAGACACGACTGAGTGACTTCTCTTTCACTTTCATTTTCATGCATTGGAGAAGGAAATGGCAACCCACTCCAGTGTTCTTGCCTGGAGAATCCCAGGGACGGGGAACCCTGGTGGGCTGCCGTCTATGAGGTTGCACAGAGTCGGACACGACTGAAGTGACTTAGCAGCAGCAGCAGCTCTAAATGATGTGTCTTTATAACTATTAAAATAAATAAAACCCAATACACCTCTTGCAAAGAAAGCTAAGACTAGCAGGAGACTTTATTTTTATCTTGATGAAGTGTACATTTTAAAACACTATAGCAAACAGCTTTATTTTCATAATCAAAACTTGTATATATATACTTCCTTCAGAAAATCGGGAGCAAGACAAAGATGTCTGTTATCACCACTTCTATTCAGCAGTGTACAAGGCTCTAGAGAATGCAGTAAGACAATAAGAAAAAAATATAAGGATTAAAAAGGAAAACCAAAAATATCCTTATGCACAGACAAAATGTTTAGGAAAAGATGCAAAAGAATCTGCAATTTGTTACAGTTAAATGGAGAATTTGACTGAATATAAGTTCCATATATAATAATCTATTACTTTGATACACCTGCAAGAAACTGTTAGAAAACATTAGAAGTAATATGGTTTATAATTGCAATCATTGAAAGCAAATTTACTTTAAGAAAAAGTCTATATGACTTCTCTGGTGGATCAGTGAATAAGAGTCCGCCTGCCAATGGAGGGGACACGGGTTCAATACCTGGCCTGGGAAGATTCCGTATGCTGCAGAGCAACTCAGCCTGTGTGCCACAACTACTGAAGCCCTCAGGCCCTGGAGCCTGTGTTCCTTAACAAGAGAAGCCGCGGCAATGAGAAGCCCGAGCATCCCAACAAAGAGTAGCTCCCATTCACCGCAACTAGAGAAGGCCTGTGTGCAGCAACAAAGATGCACAGCACAGCCAAAAATAAATTCATTAATAAAAGAATAAGTCTATGTGCCTCAACCAAGACCCGGCACAGCCAAATAAATAAAAATATTTTTAAAAAAGAATAAGCCTGACAAAAGATATGCAAGAAATTTACGAAAAGGAACCTCTGAAGTTTAGAAAGAAAAGAAAATTATACACTTGCTGAAAGACTTTAGGGAAAACCCCAATAAACGATAGTGTTAGGAAGATTCAATACCAATGGAAGAGAAATCTATTCCTGCCAAACTGATGTAGTGCCATCTCAATTAGAATTCCAACAGGGTTTCCCATGGAGCTCTACAAACTGACTAAAATGTATTTGGAAAATCAAAGGGTCAAAAATAAAAATACCCTTGAGGAGAAAACAGGAATAGGGGTTGTCTAACTAGACAGCAACACTTAAAAATTTATTGTAATTAAGAGTGGAGTTTTCGGCATTGGGATGCATGTCTGACTCTTTGTGACCCCATGGACCATAGCCCTTCAGGCTTCTCTGTCCAAGGAACTCTCCAGGCAAGAATACTGGAGTGGGGTGCTATTTCCTTCTGCAGGGGTATCATCCCACCCCAACCCAGGGATGGAACCTGGATCTCTTGCATTGCAGGCAGATTCTTTACCATCTGAGCCATGAGGGAAATACATGAATTAACATTGTTGTTCAGTCACTGAGTTATGTCCAGCTCTTTATTACCCAATGGACTGCAGCACTCCAGGCTTCCCTGTCCTGCACTGTCTCCTGGAGTTTGCTCAAACTCACGTCCATTGAGTCGATGATGCCACCAACCATTTGTCCTCTGCTGCCCTCTTCTCCTTTTACCTTCAGTTCTTCCCAGCATCAGGGTCTTTTCTAGTGAGTTGGCTCTTCCAATCAGGTGGCCAAAGTATTGGAGCTTCAGCTTCGGCATCAGTTCTTCCAATTAATATTCATGATTGATTTCCTTTAGAATTGACTGGTTTGATTTCCTTGCAATCCAAGTGATTCTCAAAAATCTTCTCCAGCTCCACAATTTGAAGGCATCAATTCTTCAGCATTCAGCCTTTTTTATGGTCCAATTCTCACATCCATACATGACTACCGGAAAAATCATAGCTTTTACTATATGGACCTTTGTTGGCAAAGTGATGTCTCTGCTTTTTAATACACTTTCTGGGTTTGTCATAGCTTCCCTTGCAAGAAGCAAGAGTATTAACATATTAGGAATCTTTTTGACAGATACACATAGGACTCTGACAAATTACTAACAGAAATGTCTTTAGTGAGTTATTACCATAGATTTTCTATTGTAAGAAACATATTTTAAACATATATTAAGAAACTAGTTCATCAATACCTTAGCACTAGTATCTATCTATACTATATTTAGGTATGAAATAAACTTGTAGTTAAGTTTAAGTTGTGGGTAGAAGAGTTAAGTGAAAGGATTGCTAGGTGCCCGTGGGCAGGCACATTCTAAGGGCAATTGTTTTAAAGTTCTTTGAAGCTGTCAAAATAGCATGATACTGTCCATATAAAATATTGCCCCTTCTAGTTTCAAGCTTATCTTTCAGAAAGCACTGTTAAGAGTGATGAAAAGTAGAAAGAAGGGTATTTAATTTTCAGAATGATTATTTGCCTTCGATAGCCTAAGCCTAAGAAATACAGAAAATCTATTGTAATAAATAACTTTCAGATAGCACATTTCAGTTAATAGTTAATGTGCTTTAGATTTAGTCTCTGACTTGTAATTCTGTAATAAAATTTGAAATTCTAGGTATGGAATTTGATTTAAAGATATGCAAGCTTAAGACTGGCAATCCCTGTGGTTTATTTTAAAATTAGGTGATAATGATTCCAAACAGCAAGCATTTCTATAGCATGTGGTTGTCATTGCTCTATACTTCTTACATGTATGAACTAAATTAGTCCTCATAACAATTTTACGAGGATTTTCCTATTATTTGTCCCACTTTACAAATGAGGAAATTGAGGCAGAGGTTAAATTCAGTTCAGTTCAGTCACTCAGTTGTGTCCCACTCTTTGCGACCCCATGAATCCCAGCATGCCAGGCCTCCCTGTCCATCACCAACTCCCAGAGTTCACTCAGACTCACGTCCATCGAGTCAGTGATGCCATCCAGCCATCTCATCCTCTGTCATCCCCTTCTCCTCCTGCCCCCAATCCCTCCCAGCATCAGAGTCTTTTCCAATGAGTCAACTCTTCGCATGAGGTGCCCAAAGTACTGGAGTTTCAGCTTCAGCATCATTCCTTCGAAAGAAATCCCAGGGCTGATCTCCTTCAGAATGGACTGGTTGGATCTCCTTGCAGTCCAAGGGACTCTCAAGAGTCTTCTCCAACACCACAGTTCAAAAGCATCAATTCTTCAGTGCTCAGCCTTCTTCACAGTCCAACTCTCACATTCATACATGACCACAGGAAAAACTACCTGGCCCCAAACTCCATGGCTAGTAGGCGGCAGAGCTATGATTCAGACCTACACAGTTTGACTGTAGAAACTGTGCTTTTAATTATTAAATGAAACTGCCTCTCGCTCTGATTTAATAGATTAGTGAATATGCAGATTCAAATTGCTCTGACCTTTAATTTCAATGTATCATAATGAGCTACTAGGGGATTAATTACAGTGATTAGCACAAACATGAAGAATATAGCACAGTCAAATTCATGATCACACAGAAGTAAAAGGAAAAAGTTTGCTAACCATTCAGCACTGATGTTTCCTGTTATTTTCAAAATTTTTATTTTTTTCCTTTCTAAAATGCCCACTAAGACTGCAAGTACCACAGGGGTGGGATCCACCTTTCTGGTCTGTTTTTTCCATAACAATCTCTACATATAGCATGGTGCCTGGTACCTAGTGGGTCCTCAAATATTTGACCAACTGCAGATTCAGGGGCCTCAAGGAATGTTCCTCAAGAGGCTGTTTACTTGCTTTGTTATTTTTGGTCCTATTTAAGACTACAGAAGACCTTCACAAATTCTCTTTGCTAAAGATTAAAAAAATGTAAGTAGACACAATAAAACTTGAAAATTCACTTTCTAAGCACCAATACATACTCTTTTCCAGTTGACCACTGTCCTGTTCAGTAATTTCTCTTTCTTTTATTTACATGCGCATATGCTGGTGAAAAAGTTGGCTTAAAGCTCAACATTCAGAAAACGAAGATCATGGCATCCGGTCCCACCACTTCATGGCAAATAGATGGGGAAACAGTGGAAACAGTGTCAGACTTTATTTTTCTGGGCTCCAAAATCACTACAGATGGTGACTGCAGCCATGAAATTAAAAGACGCTTACTCCTTGGAAGGAAAGTTATGACCAACCTAGATAGCATATTCAAAAGCAGAGACATTACTTTGCCAACAAAGGTCCGTCTAGTCAAGGCTATGGTTTTTCCTGTGGTCATGTACGGATGTGAGAGTTGGACTGTGAAGAAGGCTGAGCACTGAAGAATTGATGCTTTTGAACTGTGGTGTTGGAGAAGACTTTTGAGAGTCCCTTGCACTGCAAGGAGATCCAACCAGTCCATTCTGAAGGAGATCAGCCCTGGGATTTCTTTGGAAGTAAGGATGCTAAAGCTGAAACTCCAGTACTTTGGCCACCTCATGCGAAGAGTTGACTCACTGGAAAAGACTCTGATGCTGGGAGGGATTGGGGGCAGGAGGAGAAGGGGATGACAGAGGATGAGATGGCTGGATGGCATCACTGACTCGATGGACGTGAGTCTGAGTGAACTCCGGGAGTTGGTGATGGACAGGGAGGCCTGGCGTGCTGGGATTCATGGGGTTGCAGAGTCGGACGCGACTGAGCGACTGATCTGATCTGATCTGATGCTGGTACAGGTTTATATGAAAACACAAATGTAACCACAAATACACACTTTCCTGCAACTACCTCCTGTTAGTTTCTCATGTCTCTATAAATCTACTCCATTTCTTTGAACAGTTATCTAGTATTTCACTGTACAGACATATTAAACTTTATGTAATTACTCCCCATGGATGGACATGCACAGGGTTTCTTATTAGTATCTACTGAAAACCATGCAGCAATGAACACTGCTGTTCAAATACATGTAGACATGTAGCATTATTGAGTAACACAGATCCCTGCTCACTGAAAAGCCTGTTAGCAGGTAGGCACAGGTAGCTCCTTGGACAGCAAGGAGATCAAACCAGTCAATCTTACAGGAAATCAACCCTGAATACTGGTTGGAAGGACTGATGTTGAAGCTGAAACTCTAGTATTTTGGTCATCTGATGCCAACAGCTGACTCATTGGATAAGTCCCTGAAGCTGGGAAAGACTGAGTGCAGAAGAAGAATGAGATGGATGGATGGCCTCACTGATGCAATGGACATGAACATGGGCAAACTTCAGCAGATGGTGAGGGCCAGAGAGGCCTGGCGGGCTGTAGTCCACGGGGTCTCAAAGAGTTGGACATGACTACGCAGCTGAACAACAACAACAGGTAGCCACTTCAACTGCACTTCTTCCCTCTGGCTTTTTAAGAAGAGGTATGAATAGAGCCGGGGCTTCCCAGGTGGCTCAGTGATAAAGGATCCACCTGCCAATGCAGGAGATGCCGGTTCAGTCCCTGGGTTGGGAAGATCACCTGGTGGGCTATGGTCCATAGGGTCGAAGAGAGTCGGACATGACTGAGCACGAAGCACGAAAGATGAGAGCTGAGTGCAAAATAAACAGAGTAGTAAAATTCCTCGTTTAAATGTGTTCATAAAGTAACTCCTCTTGCACATCGTTTTTGTTTTTTGTTTTCCCCTCAAGAGCAACCCGCATTGGGAGTGCAGGACAAGAGCGGCAAGAGCTCGGACGTTGGAGACCAGGAAGTCGTTGGCTAAACGAGCTTCTGGTAAGAAGTGCCTGGACGGCTATGTTCTAGTTGACCACGCCTTCCTATTAAGCCCTCACCCCATCAATTTTGCCCTCTTTAGGCTAGAATGAGGGAGCAGTTCTTTTAGTATTAAAAGTTCCTGGAGACTGCAGGGCTAAACTGAAGGTATAGAGATATGCCGTGAGAAATGAACTGGATGGTTGCGACGCCCACGTAGTAACTAGGGGACACCTAAAGGACCACCGCCAAGGCTGTGGCAGCCTCCGCCGGCCACCCCCGGAGGACTCGGTTTCCCAGCGGCCCCCGCGGCCCGCAGGGGCGTCTAGCCCCGCTGGCCCTCGCGAGCGGGGGCGGGGCCGAAGCCGGAAGTCACGTGCTGCTACAGCCGCTGGGGTGAGGCCGCGGTCTTAGCCAAGGCTGGTTTGGGCTGTGACTGGGGGAGGCGCCGGGGTGATGGCGGTGGAGACTCTGTCCCCGGACTGGGAGTTCGACCGCGTAGACGACGGCTCACAGAGTAAGGGAGCGGCAGGGCGAGGGCTGCGGGTGTACGCTCATCGGCCCACCGACGTCCGGGCAGCGCTCCTGCGGGAGGGCTTTGCGTTGCGGTGGGCGCGCAGCTTTCTGCGCCTTGGGGTGTGAGAGGCACGGGCTCGCGAACCTAACTTTCGGTGTCGGGAGCCCCAGTGATGGTGAGTCAGGCAGGCCCGGCCTGGCTTGGCGTATGGGGTTGTGATTGTCCGGCGGAGCGCGCCGTGGCCCGGGGGCGCGGCGTGTCCACTTGGTGCAGCCGGGGCCCCGGGCGGGGCTCCCCCGGGGAGGTCCGCATCCTGGGGAGCGGAGGCGGCCTGGTCCCTGGTCTCCTGGGACTTTCGCTGGATCTTCCGAGCTTGCAGTTTTAGGTGAGGTTGAGGTCGAGGTTCCTGTTTCGGTTTCCTGTTTTTCTTCGTTTTCCTCCCAAACCAACTTTGGGAAGTTTCGAGTGTCTTTGCCTTCATATTCTTAGAACTGTAGAAGGTAGCGAAAAAGAACTCAAGCGTGAAAAACAAACACGTGAACATCAATTTATTACCTTCCATGTCTTTTATTTACGTTTAATGGTATTTTTGAAAAGTGATGCCCTGTGGTTTCCAGCGCACCTAGACAGGTTTCGGAAATTAACAGCATATCTCCTGCAGATTTTACTTCATAAAATTGGATTGTCTCATTTTAATTTAGAAATCCAATCTCCAAAACCTAACAAATTCAGTTCCACGTAGCAAAATTTAGAGGTCAAGCTATTTCATTGAAACTACTTAAGATGAATACAAATTCGCAATCCGTTTCTTATATTTGGTAATATGAATCTGTATAGGTGATTTAAATAAGAGATATTAGGCTTAACTGCTTTTTGAATTTGTTTTTTTATGTAGTTTTCTCAAAAGGTGTAGTTTTTAAAAATTACGTGTAAATTTTGCTTAATTTTTACAAAGACAGACACATTAGATGTATGTAGATTTTATTAGCCTGTCAAAAGGGTGAGTTTAATTCAGGATGGTTAGCCGTTTCTCACAAAACTTTCCATGAGTTACTAGCTCTTACACAGCATGAGAAAACAATCCTGGTGATAGTGACACGATCTTTCAACTTGTTTGTGGAGAGGATTCTGTCTTTGTTAAAGTGAACTGCACCTTGTCATGTATGAAGTTTTATGGATAGAGGTTCCTTACTCTGTATCTGTGAAATATTGGATTGAAGATATGTTTGGGTTTGAAAATGGTTCTGGTAGATTGAATCAGTTCAGTCTGATTCACTCAAAGATATTTTCCACACAAAGATAAAAAAAGGAATTCAGTCTCTTGGAAGTGATAAGCATGTTAATAGGTTTTTGGAATTTAACTCTTGAAGAATCACTATAGAGTTCTTATTTCAGATCTTATTTTAACTTTTACCAGCTTAAAAACTTATCAGCAAGGAACTTTAATGTTATTACAGATTTTCTCTTGCCTGCTACTTTAATTTCCAAACAGACTAAATGAATAATTCATTGGCATGTTTGTCTAGCGTTGTCATTAAGAAGTCATTTTCTGGTTAAATGCAGCTTTGGTCATTTCCCTTGTAACTGAAAATTAGACAGGTACTTGGGATTTTGAGAATCATACACAGTTTTTAAAATTTAAGCTGTAAGGAAGGGAAGAGCTCTCTTCTCTGGGCCTGGTTTTCATTAATTTTTGGAATATGAATCATTTATATTGCTTTCCAGAATTGCCTGGATTAATGCTATAATAAAGCAGGAACCGTAATTAAATGGATCCACCTGATTCCAGGCATTAAGTTAACTAAATGAATCCACCTGATTCTGAACATTAGTTGCAGAATAGGGGAGAATGTGAAGCTAGATCTTCAGTGAGTTGGAACATACTTAAAGTTGCTTTGCATTGCTAATTTGAGGAGAGAAAAGCTTTACTTTTTTAAGAAGTCAGCAATTGAATAAAGTAATTCACATCAGTAAGAGAATCTGAGTTGGAGTTGAATTTGCTCCCTTTGGAGTAAGTAATTATAATGTATGGTGCTGAGTCACTTCAGTCTTGTCCCACTCTTTGCGATCCTGTGAACTGTAGCCCACCAGGCTCCTCTGTCCATGGGATTCTCCAGGCAAGAAAACTGGAGTGATTTGCCATGCCCTCCTCCAGGGGATTTTTTGAACCTAACGTCTCTTTCGTCTCCTGCATTGACAAGCAGGTATTTTTGATGAGTAAGGGAACTTTTTGTCCAGTTTATTCCAGTGACTTCTAGAGTCCTCTATTAATATGTAAAGTCTGTAAATATCAACACAATATTCTGTACTCAGTGTCCTTTACTGGCTTTTCCAATTCTATTATGATAATTAAAACAATATATCTTGGGGCATTATAAATATAAAATTAGCAATATAAATTTGGGGCATTACAGAAATAATACTGTGATGAAGCAGATCTAAAATCATTTCAAAAACAATATTTAGGTGTATTTTTAGGCATAGTTTACTGTGTAATTAAGCATTACAGTTAAAAATTTTGCTTCTATGACAGCTCAGATTTTTGCACCTAAATCAGGTTTTTTGCACAAAGTAGTTGTTTATGATTAAAATAGAGAATTAGGACATTGAGTTGTCTAAGGCATTTTCAGATTGTTTAGATTATGGGGTAAATAGTATAGTGACTTTTTCATAGTACTTTAAAGTTATAGTTTTAAGATGATTTCTTAAAGTACCATCTACTGTATGTACAATTATTATTATACTTGGAAAAGATAGAAAGTTCAATTACTGTTTAACTTTAGAACTTTATTTTCAAGAATTCCAGACATTCCAGGGTGATACATTAACAATGCTTACTATCTACTTTTCTGTGACTTTTGAGATTATTTGAAGTAAATGTCTTGTAATTCATTACTTTTCACAAACTTTTCAAATTTATATTTAGAAATTCATGCTGAAGTCCAGCTTAAGAATTATGGGAAATTTCTTGAGGAGTATACCTCTCAATTGAGAAGAATTGAGGATGCACTGGATGACTCAATTGGAGACGTTTGGGATTTCAATCTTGATCCTATAGCATTAAAGGTTGGAATTTGTTTTATTTTTAATTTACGTATACATTTTCAGAACATATATGCCTTGAAAACAGTGTTCAAATATGGGATATATATTTTTATTTGGAGTCTAGAGAGCTAAAAGAAACTTGGAGAAACATGGTTAATTTCCTTTTCTCTAAGCCATGCATGTGTGTGTTTTGTTTTTTTTTTTTTTTAAAGAATGATGCAAACTCCAGTCTTTGAGCTGACTTTTGTTTTTCATTATCAAGAAAATGAAGAGGGTTGGAATTGCATATTAAGGCTGTGTTTTCTTATTAAGACTATTTTACATACAGAAAAGTGTGTAGATTTAAAATATATTGTATGGTGAATTTTACCAAACATCTATCCCCTTGTAACTCATATCCCAGTCAAGATAAAGAATATTTCCATGATTTTTCAAAAGCTCCTTTATGCTATTTAGGGGCTCTTAATATGGGAGTGTTTTTATTTTTATTTTTTTAATATATAAAATAAGCTGCTGTGTTCCATTTTGAGGTTGTTCTATTTTGTTTCATCTTTGAAACTGTAGCCTCTTACTACTCAAATAATAACATTTTTTAAGCATTTATTATGTGCTAGACAACTGTCCTAAGGTAGCAGTGTTGACTTTTTAATAGCAACTTTCCTGAGATGTAATTTGTGTATCATACAATTTCTTTGGTTTGTAGTGTTTCCATAGACTTGTGCCACAGTCAATTTTAGAACATTGTCACCACTCCAGAAAGAAATCCTGTACCTGTTAGCAGTGCCCATCTGCTGTGGGACGGGTGCTGAGTACAGGGTCTAACACAACTTTCAGTGAAATAGAGCTAGTCTCAATTTGTGTATTGAGAATTTTAATGATTTTTTTTAAATTAAAAAGGAATTTATTTTCCTTTGTTTCTATAGCTTTTGCCTTATGAACAGTCTTCCCTTTTGGAACTCATCAAGACCGAAAACAAGGTACAGATTCCTAAACCTAAAAATCTATTTTTTAAAATGCTTTCATTATCTTCTATAATTTACTTCTTTCCTTTTGTATTTTTCCTCATGAAACTAGGTCCTAAACAAAGTCATCACTGTTTATGCTGCACTTTGTTGTGAAATCAAGAAATTAAAATATGAGGTAATTATTTATATTCTTCAAGACATTAAAAACATGATTTAAAAGCAAATATGAAAAAGCAAATATGCGCTTTTATATGTGTAAGTGTGCACAAATATTTCATGAAGATTGGGTGAGCTATATATTTATTTTAGCAATAATAATGAGACCATTCACTAAGTACTATTTACCAAACACCATGCTAACCCTCTTAACAGTAATAACCACTTGGAGGTACGTGAGAAATAGATGAGAAAATTGAAGCTTAAAGAGGGTGTCACTCATCCAACATTTTATTGGTAGTAATGGTTTGAGTCTGGGCCTGCATTCCTTCTGTATTACTTGTCATATATACTGGATCTTCTGGATATAACTGATTTTTTTTAAAAAGGTTCGAATTTTTCATGGTTTGCGTTTCTTCACCCGTGAGCCATTAAAACTGGTAGATGGTAATAAAAAAGGTTTGAATTTATAATGTTTTGCATTTCCTCACCCATGAGCCTTTGAAAGTGGTAGATGGTAAACTTCATCTTTTCTTCTTTAGATTTTTTTTTTTTTTAATTTATTTTTCTTTTTTACGTTTTTGGTACTACATGGTTGCTTTCTCTCATGAACTTGTGAGAGGATGTCGGACAGTTAGAGTGGTCAGATAAAGTAAAGGCTAAAGAAATCAAGAAATAACTTTGAGTATCAGTAATATCTTTGGTATTCTAAAGATAGATTGAATTTACCTATATTATAAGCAGTTTTTGAAGTTAAGTAAATTTGTATGTATGATGTAGTCATCTGTGTATTATTAAATAAGGATAATGAAGACAGCCTAGGAATTTAAAAACAAAATAGCAACCTTTAAAATTATTTTAATTTTTTTAAACAGGCTGAAACTAAGTTTTATAATGGTCTCTTGTTTTATGGAGAAGGAGGTAAGTTTTAAAATTTCACATTGTAATGTTGTGGTACTTGAAATAAACAAAGTTAACTGACAATTCTAGGACTGTTATGATCATGTAAAGTGTTAGTTTGAGCAGTGAACAGTCACATTTCTTTGTTGCTTTGTGTTTTTATTTAGTAAACAGGTGAAAACCTCAGTGAACAAGCGGCAGCAAATTCTGTATAAAATTGATCTGTGAATATTTTTATAAATTACAAAGCACAATAGCTAGATGAAGATTTTCCTTGAATTCATTAAATAGTGGGACAGATGGTTGCTTTTAATTGTGTGATTAATGATTGTTTCATTTTTCTCTTTAGTGTAAAATTCTATTTTTCATACTATCCAGATTAGAAGATGTCCTAATGAATAAAAATCATTTTCCTTTTTTGATGTTGATTGACTTTAAGATAAAAACTTGAAATATTCTTCATGTTGCTTTTTAAAGCTACAGATTCCAGCATGGTGGAAGGTGATTGTCAAATTCAAATGGGGAGATTTATTTCATTCTTACAGGTAAGTGGTTTTTACTTTTTATTGAGTTTCCCACCCCCCCCCCCCCAAAAAAAAGTTTGAGTAAATCACGTAATCAGAAAAGAGTTCTGAAATGTCAGATGCTCAGAGATTGTACTCTGAGGGTAAGGCACTTTGTTGGCATTGGATTATATTTAAGGAGATTGTAATTCCTGAAAGATTTTCAAAGCGTTTTTAGTGACATAAGCTATCAAAATAAGTTTGTATAATTTCATTTATGGACAGTTTATCACCATGCCTCTTAAAACAATTTAAACTTTGTACCTGGTAGGAAAAGATAATTTATGATAGAAAAAGTGGCTAAGAAAGATCATTAAGCTGATATATGGACAAGAGTGAAGTTTTAAAAGCAGCAGCATATGATGCTTTTAACCAGATGTTTCAATTTAGATATACTTTTCATTACTGTAAGGTTTTATTTTACAGTGTAAAGTTATTCTAGGTCTTTTGATTTATCAAAAGAATGAAATAAGTTCTGTTTCTCCCCTCCCTGTTGTAAAAGCAGTGCTCATATGATAAAAGCAAAAACTGGAAATCAGGAAACAGTAGCCATAATCCCACTTACCTTCTGACTGTTGGATATAAGATTTGATGTATTTCATTGAATCAGGCATGCTAATATGTTCAAATCTTTTATATCTTTACTACTTTGTTTTGGTCTTCTCACCTAATTGAGAGCATTTTGTTGCAGTTGTCCTCTATGATGGTACATGTCAGTCAGGGTTCAATCCAAAAGCAAGTATCACACAGGATACTTCAAAAGGGGAGATTGAAAAGAGCTACCATTTGGTCCAGCAGTACCATTCTTGGGCATATATTCTGAAAAGATGAAAACTCTTAATTTGAAAAGTTAACATGCACCCCAGTAATACAACACTGTTTACAGTCGATGAGACATGGAAGCAACCTAAGTGCCTGTCAACAGATGAATGGATAAAGATGTGGTATATACATACACAATGGAATATTACTCAGCCACAGAAAAGAATAAAGTAATGTCATTTGTAGCAACATGGCTGGACCTAGAGGTTATCATAAGTGAAGGTAGAGAAAGACAAATATATCATTTATGTGTGGGGTCTAAAAAATAATGCAAATAACTTCTTTACAAAACTGAAACAGACTCACAGACATAGAAAACAAGCGTACGGTCACCATAGGGGAAAGGTGGGAAGAGGGATAAGGTAGAAGTACGGGATTAACAGGTGCACACTGCTATACGCAAAATAGGTAAACAGCAGTGATCTACTGCATAGCACAGGGAACTGTACTCAGTTTTTTTATTAACCTTAATGGAAACGAATCTGAAAAAATATATTGTTAAATCACTTTGCTGTACACCTGGAACTAATACAATATTGTGAGTCAACTGTACTTCAATTAAAGAAAAAAAGAATATATATTAAATCTAGAGAATTGGTTACATAAGGATTGGAGGGCTGAAAGGAAAAACAGTGAGGTAAGCCAGAGGACGCAAGTATCACCCCTATATCTAGGTAAAAAAGGAAAAAGGTTCAGGTTGTTAGAATCTGAGAGCTAGGAGGAGGAGCCCCAGGGAATTAGTATTAATATCATAGCTCTGAGGAATCAGTGCTGCCTGGCTGCTGCTGGTAGACTTTAAAATTGAATATTGCTTCTGGAGTCATTAAGAGTTCGACACGACTGAGCGACTTCACTTTCACTTTTCACTTTCATGCATTGGAGAAGGAAATGGCAACCCACTCCAGTATTCTTGCCTGGAGAATCCCAGGGACGGGGGAGCCTGGTGGGCTGCTGTCTATGGGGTCACACAGAGTCCGACACGACTGAAGTGACTTAGCAGCAGCAGTGCTGAAAGAAGCTGGAGCCTGGGGCAAGTTGTGATTGCTGGGTTGAACTGATCCTGCCTGGATTATGTTGATAAAAACAGCAAGAAATAGAAGGGATGTCCCTTTCCTGCCTTTAGGTCTCCTTTTAGTGCCACCTGTTGACAAAACCTAACAGGAAGCCTGCTGGGCTGGGGTCTGAGAAATGTTGATTTGCAAGGTTGAAGTGAAGGTGTCAGTTTCTCCTTCTGGTTTTGTCAAATTTTGCATTTCTTATTTTGAGGACGTTTTATTTGGTGCTTATGAGTTTAGAATTGTTAATAATTTCCAGTAAATCGAATTGTTTATTGTGTGATGACCTTCTTAAACTGTGATAATTATGTATATAATATATAATTACATACATATTAATTAGCTATACTAATGTTAATCAAAATCTATTTGATACTACTATCACTGCCCCAGCTCTAGTTAGCATTTTCTTTTTTTAAAATTCTTTTTTATTCTTTCAGCCTTTCAGTGTCGTTATGTTTCAGTTGTGTTTCTCTAAAACTGGATCTATTTGGATTTTGCTTTTTTATATAATCTGAAAATTTCTGTGTTTTAACTGGTTCTTTTTCTGTATTTTATAGATAGTCTGTTATGTACCAGGACTCGTTTCTACCTTTTGCTTTGTGTTTTCTATTTGTCCTGCATTTTCTAGTCTTTGCTTTGCTTTTATTAGATTTATAGAAGTTTAATAAGAGATAACTGGAGCTGTTTAAATAAAATTGAAATGCATTATTTTCACTTTTAAAACATTTAAATTGTGGATCTCACAGCTGCATATAATTTCATTTTATATATTCAACAAATGTTTTGGGAGCCTAGCATATGTTAGAAACTGTGATTGGTGCTTGGGATACAGCAGTGCACAAAACCAACACATTTCTGCCCACAGAGAGCTTATTGTTTAGAACAGCCATACATTTAATTAGATTCTAAATAAGATAGGTGTGAATTCAGTTCAGTTGCTCAGTCGTCTGACTCTTTACGACCCCATGAACTGCAGCACGCCAGGCCTCTCTGTCCATCACCAAGTTCTGGAGTCCATCCAAACCCATATCCATGAAGTCAATGATGCCATCCAGCCATCTCATTCTCAGTTGTCCCCTTCTCCTCCTGCCCTCAATCTTTCCCAGCATCAGGGTCTTTTCCAATGAGTCAGCTCTTCGTATCAGGTGGCCAAAGTATTGGAGTTTCAGCTTCAACGTCAGTCCTTCCAATGAACACCCAGGACTGATCTCCTTTAGGATGGACTGGTTGGATCTCCTTGCAGTCCAGGGGACTCTCAAGAGTCTTCTCCAACACCACAGCTCAAAAGCATCAATTCTTTGGCGCTCAGCCTTCTTCACAGTCCAACTCTCACATCCATACGCGACCACTGGAAAAACCATAGCCTTGACTAGACGAACCTTTGTTGGCAAAGTAATGTCTCTGCTTTTTAATATGCTGTCTAGGTTGGACATAACTTTCTTTCCAGGGAGTAAGCATCTTTTGATTTCATGGCTGCAATCACCATCTGCAATGATTTTGGAGCCCAGAAAAGTAAAGTCAGCCACTGTTTCCACTGTTTCCCTATCTATTTGCCATGAAGTGATGGGACTGTATGCAGTGATTTTAGTTTTCTGAATGTTGAGCTTTAAGACAACTTTTTCACTCTCCTCTTTTACGTTTCATCAAGTGGCTCTTTAGTTCTTCACTTTCTGCCGTAAGGGTGGTGTCATCTGCATATCTGAGATTATTGGTATTTCTCCCGGCAATCTTGATTCCAGCTTGTGCTTGCTCCAGCCCAGCGTTTCTCATGATGTACTCTTTAGTTTAGTTCAGTCGCTTGGTCGTGTCCGACTCTTTGTGACCCCATGAATCGCAGCACACCAGGCCTCCCTGTCCATCACCAACTCTGGAGTTCACTCAGACTCATGTCCATCGAGTCAGTGATGCCATCCAGCCATCTCATCCTCTGTCGTCCCCTTCTCCTCCTGCCCCCAATCCCTCCCAGCATCAGAGTCTTTTCCAGTGAGTCAACTCTTCACATGAGGTGGCCAAAGTACTGGAATTTCAGCTTTAGCATCATTCCTTCCAAAGAAATCCCAGGGCTGATCTCCTTCAGAATGGACTGGTTGGATCTCCTTGCAGTCCAGGGGACTCTCAAGAGTCTTCTCCAACACCACAGTTCAAAAGCATCAATTCTTTGGCGCTCAGCCTTCTTCACAGTCCAACTCTCACATCCATACATGACCACAGGAAAAACCATAGCCTTGACTAGACGGACCTTTGTTGGCAAAGTAATGTCTCTGCTTTTGAATATGCTATCTAGGTTGGTCATAACTTTCCTTCCAAGGAGTAAGCGTCTTTTAATTTCATGGCTCTGCATATAAATTAAATAAGCAGGGTGACAATATACAGCCTTGACGTACTCCTTTTCCCATTTGGAACCAGTCTTTTGTTCCATGTCTGGTTCTAACTGTTGCTTCCTGACCTGCATACAGATTTCTCAAGAGGCAGGTCAGGTGGTCTGGTATTCCCATCTCTTTAAGAATGACAAACATATTCCTGGGAAAATCTATATTTCACTTAATGTGTGCCAAGCCTGTTAATAGGTAGGGTTAAAGGTTATAAACATTTGAAGTTATTTCAGAGTGATTTCTGAAGACCCTTTCCATTCCTTGTCACACTTTGTAAACTGGCAGCTTTTGAGCTTCATTCATTCAGATGTTCATTTAATAGGCAGAAATTGAGAAGCAGTTGAAGATTAACCACAGTACTGGACAGTGGCTATTCAAAGAAGGAGTAAGACAGTCTCTGTCACTTAGGAATTATATGAGCAGTGAAAGCAAGACTTAAAATACAAGGATGAATGAAATGCTATGGAGGCAAAGAGGTAGAAATGACCGTGGGAGGTGAGTGAATAACTGATTGCTTGAAGGATGCTTTAAATCTTATTGCAGGTTAACTGGAGATTTTTACTAGAAAACAGTTTTATTCTTAGCGTTGTTAACATAAAAGTCAGAAATGATGACGTTTACTCAACTTGTAACATATACTCAACTTGTCATTTCAGGAACTGTCTTGTTTTGTTACGAGGTGCTATGAAGTGGTGATGAATGTAGTCCATCAGTTGGCTGCCCTCTATATCAGTAACAAGTAATGGATTTTAAAAATCATTTTGCATTTTTAATAGAGATGCAGGGAACGTCTTTTCTTAAACTAGCTAAATATTTAAAAGGTTTTCGTGTGTTTACTCATTTATTCCCTCATTCCTTCATTCACGTACTCATCTTTCTTTGAACGCTCGTGATGTTTTAAACACTCGTGATGTGTATAATGCAGAGGTTAGGAAGACAGTTTATACCGTGGTGCAGGAACCCATTATCTGTCTGAATGAAAATGTTGACAGAATAATCTTTAATTGTAGAGAAAAGGGCTAACATAGAATGTACTGAGTTCTCTTACTGCTTTTCTTTACATTGAAGTATTCTTGGCTCATTAGAATCATATGACACTTAAACTACTGAATCTTAGGGAGAGGGGACTAGATAATCTTTAATTCTAATGATCTTCCAAGTTTGGATATCATTGCCCTAAATCAAGAAAAATGATCAAATTGTCATGGTTAGTATTCCTAACCACCACAGAGTAATACCTTGCATTTGATTAAAACTTTATACTTAATTTTTTCCCACTCACTTACAATCTTAAAATACCTTTGTTTAGGTATATGATGAGGAGTTCTCAGTTGTGAGAAGAGAGATAACTGAGGCCCAAAGGAAGTATTTGCCAAGATTCCATAGCAGTTTCAGTCTGATTCTTTCGGTCACCAGTCCATTCATTGTTGTTGTTCTTAGACCATGCTGCATCTTAACTCTCTTTGTAAAGTGGAAGAGTGTGTTGTTTCCCATTCTCGTGTGCTTCTGCTCTGTCAGATACTTAGCTCTGTTTTTCACTAAAGTTCTCATGGCAGAAGGGACTGACAGCATAGCTACGCCGGCCCGCCATAGAACCTGGTGTGTGATTCAGAGACCCCTCTCTACCACAGCCCTGTCCTAGAAAGACAAAGTTTATTTGAATTTTGTATTTAATTTTTAAAGTATTCTGTCTTGCAGAATATTTTCTATGTGGTTTAATATATAAGTATTAATTCATTTACTGTTGAGTAGGTTGAGTCTCTGGGAAGTAAAATTGAATTATCCTGGGGCTTTGACTTTGGTGTAATCCCATTTGTATGCATTGTTTTCTCAGTAGGAATGAAAACTCTAGAAATAAACCCAACTGAAGAGAGGACTAGTTTCCAAATGCCAGTTTGGGTAGGATAGCAAAGATTCTAGTTGAAAATTGAGAAATTCTAATAGTTTAGAAATAAATGAATATCAGTTTTGGTATTTCTCTGCTTCATCCCAAGCTAGATGGGCCATGTATTGACATGTACCTACCCACTGAGTTGGGTATAGGCAAGGAGAGTACGTTAGTCCTCTTCTTGGGTGTGGACTATGATAGTAAACTTGTGTTGCATAAATTTTAGTGACTAAAGCCTAAATAAAAGTAAATACATTTTTAAATTCCAAGAGGCTTTTTCCTTAAAATAAACATGAACTGTGACCAAAAAATGAGGTTTTCTTTTAAACTTGGATGTTATTTTATTACAGGATTGCACCCAAAATTATAGAAACAACTGGAGTTCATTTTCAGGTAAAAGTAATTTAACTTGTAAAATAATAATTTTTCGCGTATTTTACTTTGGCATTTATATGATTGGGGAGTACTACACTTACTGCAAGGCTCTTAAAGGGTTTCTTTCTTTTGCATTTGTTCTCTCATTTGTGAACTTGATGAGGCGTTATTGACCCACTGTGACTTCCTAGTATTGGCCCAATGCAGACTCTCGAAGTTGGTGGTCCTCAGCCTCTTTGGCACTAGGGACCGCTTTTTTGGAAGACAGTGTTCACAGACCACAGGGGTGGGGAAGGGGGTGAAGGGATGGTTTGGGGATGATCTAAACACATTGCATTTACTGTGCACTTTATTATTATTACATCAGCTCCGTCTCCGATCATCAGGCATTAGATCCTGAAGGCTGGGGACCCCTGCTGTAAGTGGTCTGAGGGAATCTACAGTAATGTGATTAAGGATGAAATTTGGGTGAAGGGTTTTCCAATTTTAGGCTGTTCCATCTTGAGGATTAGTAGTTTCATCTGTAGCTTAACTTTCCCACTGCTTTAAGTTAGTAATTATCCCAAGTGTGTTTAACTTTAAAATCCACATGAAGCTTAACTTCTAACTAGTGATTAAATGATAATCATTAAAGGTTTTTTTTGCAGACTATGTATGAGCACTTGGGAGAGCTGCTAACAGTTTTGCTTACCCTGGATGAAATTATTGATAATCACATCACATTAAAAGACCACTGGACTATGTACAAAAGGTGAGCCAACTAAAATGTTTAAAATATTCTCTTTGTACAGTTAATGTATTACTAAAAAATAAATATAAATAGTACAGATCCTTTAAGAGACCTGAAGATACATATTTAGAAGGATCTCATTTCAGATTTTCTTTGAAGACAGTAACCATTCTTTTAATTGCAGATGGGCTTTTTGAGAGTATGATATACTTGTATAAAGCATCCTAATTCTTAAAGTGTAGTGAATGTTAATTTGACTATTTTAGGACCCAGGTTTATTTTCCTTGTTCTATACAAGTAACATTTATTCTCAGCTTGGTTTTATTTTGTTTTATATTCCAGACTTTTTAAAGTGAAGGCATTTTATTTTATTCAATCTATTAGGTTTTCACTAAATTTTATCTAGAGAGTACCAGGTATCTGAATTGAAGATGATATAAAAAGGTATGTGATTAGAAATTTAAATATATTAGGATTGTTTTTGTTCAAATTTTCAAATGTGTAGTGTCAAATAAATGATTATAAATACAGAACTTTGATTTTGGGGAATAGTTTTAATATAAGAATTTATTGGCAAATTGAAGGTCTTTCTCCTCCTTTTCTACAAGGTTACTGAAATCTGTCCATCACAATCCTTCAAAGTTTGGAATTCAGGAAGAAAAGCTAAAGCCATTTGAAAAGTTCTTGCTGAAGCTAGAGGGGCAGTTACTTGATGGAATGATATTTCAGGTATGAGAGCTGTATCAGACTGTAATAAACGGGCTTCTGTTAGTAGACCCAGCTCAGAGTTGTAGTGGGGCACTTTTATAACATACTGTTGTGACTGTATTTTTCTTTAAAAGTGCTTAAGCTTGAAACATTGATTATGTTGTAAAATATAATTATGTCAGTATCTAGTAGCTAATGAAATTAACAGTATACTGGTTATATTTGGGATAAAGTTTTTTTTTAATTATGTAAAAGGATAGAACTGTTCGAGGATTAGTATATAAACAGTTGTTTGTCAGGCATTTTTTTGTTGTTAATCTCTAGATTTTAGATTTGTGAAACAGCCTCTTAAAAGTCTGTTTTAATTCTTCCTACACAGGGAATATAATTTGGATCTATACAATTCAGGTAGCTTCTAACCATGTAGCTATTTAAATTAAAATAAATCACCCTCTGCCATACTAGCAACATTTCAAATGCTAATAGCCACATGTAATATAATTATCACACTTGTGTGTGTGCTCAGTCCTGTCTGACTCTTTGCAACCCCATGGACTGTAGCCCTCCAGGCTCCTGTGTCCATGGGATTCTCCAGGCAAGAGTACTGGAGTAGGTTGCCGTCCTTCTCCAGGGGATCTTCCTGGCTCAGGGATCAAACTCACATCTCCTGCATTGGCAGGCAGATTCTTTGCTGCTGAGCCACAGGGAAGCCCTCACACCTTAAACTTACATATGTTACATGCCAGTGGTATCTCAGTAAAACGGCGGGGAAAGTCAGCTGTGGCTAACAGTCATACCAGTCAGCACATACATAAAACATTTCCATTATCAGAGGAAGTTCTGTTAGATGGCACTGCTTTGGTAGTGTTCACCAGAAGTTGTATTACAGTACACCCTTGAACAGCATGGGTTTGAACTGCACGGGTCCACTTATATATGGATAGTTTTCAATAGTAAACACTATAGTATTACACAGTCCATAGTTGGTTGAATCCAAGTATGGAGAGGAACTGTGGATACAGAGGGCTAGCAATAAATTATATGTGATTTGACCCTGACTTGTTCAAGGTTCAACTGTATATTCCATTTAAAGATCTATTTCAAAGTTACCTTTAATTTATATTTTAGATGGTCACAGTTTTTACAGAATGATCACAGCTCTTGTTTATACCAATGTAACTACAAATCCATTAATTTTAGAAGAATTTTTTTCATTGATTCTTTTTCCAGGAGCCATTTCTACACATGATGTAATAAAGTGCTAGGAGAGTAATTGTAACCAGAAAAAATAAAGTCTCTTCATAAAAGTAAATTAAAATAATAAAGCATGCTTTCCCATGCTTCATCAGATACACCTTCTGTGTATCACCAAGCACCACTGTGTCCCTTCTTGTAGGATATAGATTTTCAGTTCTGTTTTATTCCTTTCACATAACTGGTGCTCAAATATATAAGTATATATACATTTCCCATTCAGAAAGATTTAGATATTGGATTAGATTGAAAACTTGAGCCTCAATGTTAGTAAAATTAAAATGATGAATGTAGGATTTTATCACTCTATATTTAATTCTGTTTCATAGCATATTAAGTCATGTAACTTATGAGAGTCTAAATTTCTCTAAACGTTTTCTGTGTAGGCCTGTATAGAACAGCAGTTTGACTCTCTCAATGGAGGAGTATCTGTGTCGAAAAATAGCACTTTTGCTGAAGAATTTGCACATAGTATTCGCTCAATTTTTGCAAATGTAGAAGCCAGACTTGGTAATGTAAAATGCATTCTTTTTTTTGTTTGTAAAGTTTTCATTTCCTTTAAAGCAGAACTATAAGTATACTCTTTTTCTCTCATGTTTTATAAGGAGAACCTTCTGAAATTGATCAGAGAGACAAGTATGTGGGAGTTTGTGGACTCTTTGTATTGCACTTTCAAATTTTTCGAACTGTTGATAAGAAGTTTTACAAGTCTTTATTGGACATTTGTAAGAAGGTGAGAATTTGTAACTTCTGTTTTTTTTCGATTTGAATAGATGGAAAAGATTTTGGATAAAACTAGATACTTTAAAATGTGTTTTATTCCTGCTTACAAAAATGATAATTTTTGTAATAATACTTATAAAACTAATAGTATAATATTCATTTAAAAAACTAAGCTGTCCAAAAATAAGTAACATTGTACATGAAAATACCCCATAATTCCGCATCATATAAATACAGATTAGTAGGTGCTTTTCTGGATCTTTTCCTGTACATTAACTTCCTATTACTACTTTTATCTCTTTTCTTTCTTTTCCTTCTTTTTGTCATTCATTCCCATTATTGAAGTAGGAAAAATATGAGATAATTTTTTTTTCTGTCTTTGCTGTTTCCATGGTGTGGCGCCTGATTTCAAAGTTGAAAATTTAAACATTATGTAGAATCAGGTACATTGACCATGAGAACCCAGCCATCTTGGATATGTATTCTGCATTTTTTCACTAATATAAAGTGAGAGTAAAGGTCGTAACGATTCAAGTTTCTGTTTAATTTTTACATATTTTTGTTCATCTGAAAATCCATGAGTGTGTTTGTGTATGTTGTGTATGTTGTTTAATATTTAGGCAGAATAAAATTAATGTCATGCTCCACACCAGGTACAGGAATGCCTTGCCCTGAATTCTGTGCCATGTTAACATAAATTTTTTCACATTAATGAGGATCTTTTTATCATTATTTTTCTTGAAATAAATTGTCTTCCTTTGCCTGTTGTTGGACTATTAAACAGTTCATTATTTAGCCTGCATTTAATGATTTCCCCCTTTATTATATTTCCTGTTTCAGGTACCAGCCATCACTCTAACTGCTAATATTATTTGGTTTCCTGATAATTTTTTGATCCAGAAAATACCAGCAGCTGCCAAACTTCTGGACAAAAAAAGTCTTCAGGCCATTAAAATACACAGAGATACTTTCCTACAGCAGAAAGCACAGTCACTTACCAAGTAGGTTTTATAAGTATCCATAATGAAGCTGCTTAGATATTTTATATTTTAACTCTTATACTGATTCTGAATATATGGAAAGCATTTGAATTATAAGATCAAACATAGTTACTCATTACCAGAGAAGAGGCTGGGCAGTCTCTCCGAGATTTATTTTCTAGGAGTGTGTTCTTGTTTTAAATGTTGTAGGCGTAAACCTCAGCTTACGATGTGGACAAATTATGCGTTATGGAAATACATGTACATGTGCGTACCCTCACGTATACACACACATGCCTTTTTAGCAGGTGCATTACGTAGTTTTTGTGTGTGACGTGAAGTTGCTGCAGTAGATGCCATTTGATGAATTAAGAACATCGTGTGTACGTGCTTCAGTGTTGATTTTTGCAAGATTGATGCCATCCTTTTTTTATTTTTATGAAAGTAATGTATGCCTGTATTTAAGAAGTTAAAAAGTACTAAAGGTTCAAAGGGAAAAATAATTGTCCTCTGCTGAATTGCCCCCTATACCTTAGTCCTGTTCCCTAAAAGAATACTTTAACTCCTAGTTTCTTCTAATATTTACATCTTTTAGCTTCTTTTCCTATGTAAAATTTGAAATATGCACAAAATAGAGAAAACGGTATAATGAACTCACATGTTCTCATCATCTGGCTCAACAGTTAAGTTTACTCACTGGAGTATATTGCATTCTCCCTGGAGTATAGTGCTAAAATTTTATGTTGACCTAGATGAAGATTTTAAGTGAGGTGTCATGGGGCTTTGCCACTGGCCTGGTACCGATCACGGTTTTTAATCTGTAACGTAGTTATATGATACTATGGAAAACTACCCACTTTGTGTTGATCTTCACTGTTGAGGGGGAAGTTGCATCACTCCCGTACAGTGGGAAAGGAGGAGTATGTTTGGAATGTATGAGATCCCCTAAAGCATCTTTTAGTACTCCCAAGTCAGGTCTTGTGATTAAAGTCATGGAGAGTGATAGCAACTCAATTCAGGCAGGACTACTCAGGGCAGAGATTTCAGGGCTCTCCAATACATGCTAAGACAGAGTTGAGAGATGAAGACATAAGTTTGGGGTTATATTACGGAGATGAATTCAGTAGGATGGAGAGACAGGAATCAGATTTATTAGCAGTAATCTTAAAAAAGATTCGGATATTTTTGTTATCGGAGGCTTAACGTTCTTTAACAATGCAATACAATTGATAAAAATGTCAGTTTATATTTAGATTACATTAATAATTATACCCAAATTTTGGAAATGAGTTGCCATGTCTAGGCTAGGGGAATTGATAGTTGCATTGAATTTTTACGGGTCACATAATTAGTGTTTGGTGGTGCCACATTTTAAGAGGGCCACAGAGTGCAGCATCCGTGGATGAAGCCGATCAGGATGTTAGATCTGAGAACCATGACCTTTGAAGACTCGGTGGAAAAGTCTCTATATGGTTTGACCTTTAAAAGAGAAATCTGAAGAATGATGTATTTTCTTTAAATATTTGGAGGGCGTTCAGATTGAATAGGGAACAGATTTAATTCCTGTGTCTTCAGAAGTTCAGTCAGAACCAAAAGATGAACATGGCAGATATTAATAGTAATTGCCAACATTTTTAAGCTTGTTCTAGGCAACCCACTCCAGTATTCTTGCCTGGAGAATCCCAGGGACAGGGGAGCCTGGTGAGCTGCCGTCTATGGGGTCGCACAGAGTCAGATACGACTGAAGCGACTTAGCAGCAGCAGCAGCAGTAGGCCTTCTGCTAAAGGATTTAAACACAGTCTTACATAAACCCTGTAACAATCTTCCCATATGGGAAATTGTAAAATCACAACTAATATTTACCCTGTGCTTTCAATAAGCCAGTATATTCCAGGAACTTCATATGTGTCATCTTTTTTAATCATCAGAAAATCCTGTGAGGTAGATTCTGTTGTTATGGCCATTTTATAAGTGAGAAAATTGAGATACAGAGAGAGTGACGTTACTCAAATTTAAACAACTAATGTGGCGGAGCTGGGAGTTTACCTGTAGAGCGCAAGCCCTTAACACTACTACAAAGTACTATTTTCATCCCATTTTCAGGTAAGGAAAATGAGACTTAGAGAAATGAATGTTGCCAGGGCACACAGCTAGGTACATGTCAGAGAGGCCAGGCAGACCCGTGCCCAGCCTGCTCTGAGCCTTTGCAGCAGAGTTGTGTAAGCTGCCCTGAGGAGTAATGACCTTACACCAGAGCTGACAGGCAGAACACAGAGGACTGTCAGTCCAAGGTGCTGTAGGAACTGAGTCTTCTTAAGTGAAAAATAAGTTGACTTTCAAGGATTCCCTCCCCCCATATGATAACATTTTAATGTTTCTAAATTCTTTTGTTTCAAAAATACACCTACACAGTCATTGCAGAGCTCCTTTGAGCTGAAGGGGGCAGTGTCTTTTTCATTGTCATAACTGCCAAAGAAACCTCAAATTCACAACACTGAAGTAAAGCCCGGGAGAGAGGAGTCCTGCTTGAGTCCTGATCACATTCTCCTCCTCAAAGTGGAGGCGTTGCCCTGGGATTTGGCCCTTTATCTGTGTTCCAGACTTTTAAATCAAATTATCCACAAGTCAAATAATAAATTTTAGCACCATTTGAGGCAGAGTGCAACTGTTGGTGGTGTTTGTTTAATGGAATCCTGGCTCAGCAGAAATAATTTTTCTCAGATTTGATGGTGAGGTTTCACCTCCTTAAAACACATAGAATCAATTGAAATTAATTTATTGTTTTTAAAATAAAAGAGTATACCTTAAATAGTTGTGCCCCTGAAAGTTCTCATCTTGAGTGATTTGATATGCTTTGATAGAGTGATGTAGTGTTAATAAGCAACCTGCTTAGAATTTTATTACTGATTCAGCTTTTCGAGGTTGGGACAGTTTCCTAGATTTGGGCTTAAGTCCTGGCTCAGCTGAGTACTAGTATGATGTTGGGCCCATTACTTAATTTCCCTGTTTGTCAATTTCCTGTTCTGTAAAATGGAGATCATAATATGTTGGTTACCTCACAAGGTTAATGTGAGGATGGAATGAGTTAATTTGTGTAAAGTGCTTTTAACAGTGATTGGATATTTAGTAAGCATTCAGTAAATGTTAGCTTTAATTTTCAGATTCTAAATACTTCATTCTGGTTCTGGCTGTCATCTCCTTTCCTCTGCATTATCACAGAAACTTCCTAAGTGGTTTTCCTGCTTTTGCCATTGTCCCCTATATAGTTTATTTTCAGTATGCCAACCAAAGTGATTCTGATCCTCCTCAGAGTTAGAGTAGGTCAGTCTGCTCAAATCCGCTCGCAGGTATCCCCAACCTTCAGGATCTAATGCCTTGATGACCTGAGGTGGAGCTGATATAGTAATAGAAATAAAGTGCACAATAAATGCACTGTGCTTGCATCATCCCATAACCATTCACCCCAGCTCCCCCAGGTTGTGGGAAGATCATCTTCCGTAACACCGATCCCTGGTACCAACAAGGTTGAGTCTAAAGGGGGGCTTCCCTGGTGGCTCAGAAGGTAAAGCATCTGCCTGCAATGTGGGAGACTCAGGTTCGATCCCTGGGTCAGGAAGATCCCCTGGAGAAGGAAATGGCAACCCACTCCAGTACTCTTGCCTGGAAAATTCCATGGATGGAGGAGTCTGGTAAGTTACAGTCCATGGGATTGCAAAGAGTTGCACACGACTGAGCAACTTCAGAGGCTTTCCACTGAAGTCCTTACCGGGCCTTATACAAATCCCTTTCTACTCTCCACTTTACCTGTTCCTCCAACCCACTCACCCCTGTGTATCTCTGATCTCCTTTTCTGTTCTCACCCATCCTCTCTGCTCTTCAGTCATCCTGACTTCTTTTAGTACTTGAGCATGGCGCACACTCTTCTGTTTTGAGATGATTGCATTTGTTGTTTACTTTCCTAAAATTCTCATCTGTTGAATATTTGCATGGATTACTTATTTGTCTCCTTCAAATCTTGGCTCACAATCACTTTTTCAATAAGGCTACTTTGATCACTGTGTTTAAAATTGTACTTGCTGCCCCAGTCACTTTTCCCTGCTGTATTTTTTCCGTAGCACATATCTGACATCTCAGAGTTCAGTTACTGATTGCTTTATTGCACAGCTCTTCTTTCTAGAATGTAAGCTTCATGGGAGCAGAGATTTTTGTCTGTTTTGTTTACTGCTGTTTTTTGTTTTTAGTACTGAAAAACAGTGCCTGGCCTGTATAGACATTCAGTGAATATTTGTTGCTTAAGTAAATTATGTGTGTATGTATAACATGTATATTTCGAAAATCTGGAAAAAAAAATCTGAAAGATGAATTGACTGCTGCCAGGAAATATTTTATTGTAGCCAGAAGAAGAAATGGAAGTAAATTTTCTTTCCTGTGCTGAATAACCTCAATATTTTCCTTTGTTAGAGATGTACAGTCTTACTACGTCTTTGTGAGTTCATGGATGATGAAAATGGAATCTATTTTATCTAAAGAGCAGAGAATGGATAAATTTGCCGAAGACCTCACCAGTAGATGTAATGTTTTTATACAGGTAGTTGCATCTTCTTTCTTAGAATGTTTGGATCATTTATTTGTTAATCCAGTATGCAGAAGGTACACTGTGAAAGAACTGTGAAGGGTAGGATATGTTTTTGTGTTTAAAACTGAAATTGATTTGGTTATGTAAGTTTGAGTCTGTGTGACTTGTTTAGATTTTCTAATACATGCTTTTAATATATGCATCTAATATATTCAAATCTACATTCCTTCCAAGTCCTGACTTCTTAGCTGCATCCCGTAAGTTTTGATGTGTTGTATCTGTATTATTCTTTACTTCAAAATACTTAAAAAAAAATCATTGTGATTTCTCCTTTGCTCTTTTGACTGTTTTGAAATAGAATTCTTCATTTCCAAAAGTATGAGGATTTCCTAGTTACCATTTTATTATTGATTTCTCCCAGTATGAAAATATTTTCAGTATTGAAGTTTGTTCAGATTTGCATTGTGGATCGGGCTATGGACAACTTTGGCAAACATTTCATGTACACTTAAAAAGAACATAGTTTGCTTTTTTTTGGTCATTGTATTTTATATATATCAAGTAGGATCATATTTAATTATTTTGTCTGAATATTCTGTCAGTTACTGAGATAATTGGGTTGGAATCTCCCACTGTGTTATAGATTTGTCTTATTTATCCTTTGTAGCTTCGTCAACTTTCATTTTATGTGTTTTGAGACTAAATAGGCACATAACATTTAGAATTGTTATAGCTTAGTGGTGAGTCAAACCTTTTATCATATCTGGTAATGCTTTTTGTCATAGGTCTCTTTTGTGTGATAGTAACAAAGCTGTACCAGTTTTCTTTTAATTAGGTCTGTCTGCAAGGTCCATCTGTTACTATCCTTTTATTTTCAACCTGTTTGGCTCCTTTATTTAATGTGTGTCTCCTTTCAGTTCAGTTCAGTTCAGTTCAGTCTCTCAGTTGTGTCCAACTCTTTGCGACCGCATGAATTGCAGTACACCTGGCCTCCCTGTCCATCACCAATTCCCGGAGTTCACCCAAACTCCTGTCCATCAAGTCGGTGATGCCATCCAGCCATCTCATCCTCTGTCGTCCCCTTCTCCTCCTGTCCCCAATCCCTCCCAGCATCAGAGTTTTCCAGTGAGTCAGCTCTTCACAAGAGGTGGCCAAAGTACTGGAGTTTCAGCTTTAGCATCAGTCCTTCCAAAGAACACCCAGGACTGATCTCCTTTAGAATGGACTGGTTGGATGTCCTTGCAGTCCAAGGGACTCTGAGGAGTCTTCTCCAACACCACAGTTCAAAAGCATCAACTCTTCGGCGCTCAGCTTTCTTCACAGTCCAACTTTCACATCCATACACGACCACTGGAAAAGCCATAGCCTTGACTAGATGGACCTTTGTTGGCAAAGTAATGTCTCTGTTTTTGAATATGCTATCTAGGTTGGTCATAACTTTCCTGCCAAGGAGTAAGTGTCTTTTAGTTTCATGGCTGCAGTCACCATCTGCAGTGATTTTGGAGCCCCCAAAAATAAAGTCTGACACTGTTTCCACTGTTTCTCCATCTTTTTTCCCATGAAGTGATGGGACCAGATGCCATGGTCTTAGTTTTCTGAATGTTGAGCTTTAAGCCAACTTTTTCACTCTCCTCTTTCACTTTCATCAAGAGGCTTTCTAGTTCCTCTTCACTTTCTGCCATAAGGGTGGTGTCATCTGCATATCTGAGGTTATTGATATTTCTCCTGGCAATCTTGATTTCAGCTTGAGCTTTTTCCAGCCCAGCGTTTCTCATGATATCCTCTGCATATAAGTTAAATAAGCAGGGTGACAATATATAGCCTTGACGTACTCCTTTTCCTATTTGGAACCAGTCTGTTGTTTCATGTCCATTTCTAACTGTTGGCTTCCTGACCTGCATATAGGTTTCTCAAGAGGCAGGTCAAGTGCTCTGGTATTCCCATCTCTTTCAGAATTTTCCACAGTTTCTTGTGATCCACACAGTCAAAGGCTTTGGCATAGTCAATAAAGCAGAAAGAGATGTTTTTCTGGAACTCTGTTGCTTTTTCGATGATCAGCGGATGTTGGCAATTTGATCTCTGGTTCCTCTGCCTTTTCTAAAACCAGCTTGAACATCTGGAAGTCTACGGTTCACGTATTGCTGAAGCCTGGCTTGGAGAATTTTGAGCATTACTTTACTAGCGTGTGAGATGAGTGCAATTGTGCGGTAGTTTGAGCATTCTTTGGCATTGCCTTTCTTTGGGATCAGAATGAAAACTGACCTTTTCCAGTCCTGTGGCCACTGCTGAGTTTTCCAAATTTGCTGGCATATTGAGTGCAGCACTTTCACAGCATCATCTTTCAGAATTTGAAATAGCTCAACTGGAATTCCATCACCTCCACTAGCTTTTTTCATAGTGATGCTTTCTAAGGCCCACTTGACTTCACATTCCAGGATGTCTGGCTCTAGATGAGTGATAACACCATCGTGATCATCTTGGTCATGTTTAAGCAACATGTATTTCTCCCCAGTGAAACTCTTATGTATGTCAATACTGATACTCATATTTAATTAGCGCCTGATTAATGCTTTCTATTTGTTTATATTCTTTTCTTGCTCTCTTTTGAATTATTTTTATTTATTTTATTTTTCCTTCTGTTACTTTCATTCAGTATTTTACTGTTCTTTTAGTGGTTACTGTAGAGATTTTAAGATGCATTATTGAACATTCAACTCCAATATAAACGAGTAATTCACTTTCAGACAGTATAAGGCTCTTAAGCCCTTTTAATTCTATTTACCCCTTCTCACCTTTGCTGCTGTAGTGTATTTTGATTCTATGTATATTTTAAACCATGTAAGGCATTGTTGCTGTTGTTTTTAGTAGTATTCATTTAGATTTACCCATATATTTACCTGTTCAGTTGCTTTTTATCCTTCTTGAATCCCCTCATCTTTCTACTTGTGGAATACCTGTTAAAATTTAATTTTTTGTTTTCTGGCTTCCTTTGTTTTTGTTGAGAAGGCAGCTGTCAGTTTTGCTGTTTTTTTCAATATATGTCTTTGTTGGATTGCTTATAAAATATACTTTTTGGTTTTTAAGCAATATTTTTTGATGTACCTACATGAGGTTTTCTATGTGTTTTTGGTACTTGGGATTTGTAAAGCTTTTGGAATTTGTGGAAAATTCTCAGTCATCAACTCCTTAAGTATTGTTCCTGTTCAATTATCTGTTTTAATTATTTCTTCATCTAACCTACTACTAAACCCATCTACTGACTTTAAAAATTTTTTTCTTAGTTCTTAATTTTAATTACTTTTCAGTTTGTTTCTTTTTTATAGTTTCCAATTTTCTGAAATAATTTTGTGTTCTATTTCCGTCTGCATACTTACTGTAATTACTTTGAAGCCCATGTCCAATAATTGCTAGTTATTTCTATTATCTATTTTTTGTTGTTTGTTTTTTGAATATATGTTATCTCTTTGTATGCCTGGTGATTTGTAATAACACAAATTGTATATAAAACTATAGACATAATTTGAAGATCTGGGTATTGTTTTTCTTCCTCCAGAGAGGATTTAATATTTGCTTCCAATACGCATTAGTCTAGGACAACTAGTAACTGAGATTACCTCAGCCCCGTCATGGGTTTAGATCATCGTAAATCGGGACCTAAACTGTATGATGGCTGTTTTTTTCTAGTTCACCCTTACTTTTTAGCAGGTAGTTTTTAAGAATCCCAACTCAGAGCCTGGTTGATTTAGCAGGACTCCATCCTCTCCTTGATAGGCCATGAGCTCTTATTTTTATCCTCAGGGATCCTGAAAGATTATGTCTGGCTTCTGTCTTTGTTATCCTCTTTTGGAATGGGCAGATGCCTCTATGGGAAAGCAGCCTCAGATGCTGAGCTCATTTCTCTGGGTTTCTGTCTTCTCCCTATCATGGCCTTGTGGTTTCTTATTTTCTTGATAGCTCTTTGATACCTTCCAAGAGTTAAAAAAAAATGTTTTGTCCAGATTTTCTGGTTTTCTACAGGAAGGTTGGTCCAACTTATCTATTCTGCCATTTACAGAAACAGACCCCAGACCTTCCCCCACCCCATTTAGATGTTTAAAATTCATTCATCCTTCATGTGTATCCTTCACAAACTAATGACCATTAATTAGTTTGGGAATGAGGTGATGGTAGCTTGTGACCTCTGTGTCCCCTCCCACCTCTCCCCCCAAAAAACCTCTTTCTGCCTGCCTTAGAGTTACACTTTCCTTTTCCTTGTCTCTGCTTTTTAACTTTTCCCAGTGCTGCAGTAGGTTCAGGGTCTGGTGTAATAGCCCTGTAGCTGACAAGGTAAGACTTGCGACTCTTTCCTGCGTGTATACCCCAAGCGCTGATCTTATTGTCACCTCTTAGGAAGCTGCCTACTCTCATTTCTTGGTCCTTTTAATTGTGGCGCATCTCCTTACCATAGAGCTGCTATTGGTTCACAGAAAATTCCCCCTCCCTGCATTGTGTCATTCCTTTAGTCAGCCACTGTTACTCAGGGTGGAGCTGGTGAGAAAGGTTGAGAATCACTGGCATATAGCTGCTGCCCTGGCACCTTGGATATATTCACAATAATATAGTTTAGGTTCATCTCTAAACTGTACATGTGTCTCTTTTTGGTCCTTCTTTATGAACCCAAAGAATCTGCATTATTCTGTTTCTGTGTGTTCTTTTTGGATCTAAATGAAAATATGTTTGAGAAGTAATAGCCTTTTTCTTATTTTGTATTCTATACTGTTTCCTTGGGTTTATTAGCACTAAATTTTTTTTAATCCTCACAGGACTTGTGGCTTCCTTTATAAGTAGAAGGGTAAGAGAGACCCTATTCTTGGGGCTGGAAGGAGAGAAAGTCGATTAGCGGCAACACAAGCAGAGGACATGGTAGCGGATGGATGGTAGGGGTTGGTCTGGGTGAGAAAGAAAGGGGAGATCGGTTTGGAACTGAGGAGTGCTGTTGAACGTCTGTACTGGTCAGAGAGCAGCTCTCTTTCTCCTCATTTTTCACTTCCTACTTCCTTAGAGCCCTCAGCCTTTGTCTTAAGCTGCAGCAAATAGGAGTCTTTAATCCTCTTGTCTGGCAGGTAACATAAGGATGAATAGATACCGTCCTGACATCCCAGTCGTTTCTCTGAAAGTTTTGTTTTTTTTAATGGAAATATTCTTTAATTGCAGTTATATACTGTAATGTCAAGAGGACTAACCTTCTAGTGTGTGATAGGTTGCATAACTTTAAAGGGGTGCTTTGAAACTTCACCACCATGTATAATACTGCATGTAAAGAGTATTTCAGAATCTTAAATGCACTTTAGAAACACTAGATATTGGTGAGTTGAAGAATTATTATCACATAGAGAATGAAATCTTGAAGAATGAAACCTTTTATTGTGATTTTAATTGATGTTTTATGTTGGTTTTTTATAGGGCTTTTTATATGCATATAGTATTAGTACCATTATTAAAACCACAATGAATCTCTACATGTCCATGCAAAAGCCAATGACCAAAACATCAGTTAAAGCATTATGCAGGCTTGTTGAACTTCTCAAGGTAAGTTTTGGATTGTTTTACCTTGCCATTATAATTGAGAAATGATCCAAGCATAAAGTAGGATTTTTGGGGGTAAGGTTTGACTTCTTGATTATGAGTATAAAAAATTATGGGAATGTGTTTTTGTCTCTTAGATAAAGGAACTAACCAGTGACAGAAATTTCTTGCATAATTTTCTGTGAATGGCCAATATACTTAAACTTTATTAAAAGTTAACATGTAGTCCAAAAGAAAAGAAGGAAAATGAAAAGATTAGTCAAAATATTAGTAGTTTTACTCATGGAAGTTCTAAGTGTGTTACATGAGTTTTAAAAACTACACATAAAATGTTATAGTATTAAAATGCATATGAGGCCAGTCAGCATGAGGCTGTTTGTTTTATAATATAGAGGAAGTGTTGTAATCTTGGGATTTGAATGCTTTTGAAAATGTGGTAAAATGTTTCTTAGCATACTGTTAAGTAAAGAAATAAAACTCATAGGTGGGAGAGCCTACTTGTAGCTTTTTGTAAAACCTGAGCTAAAGATTTGCTAGGGAATTTCTGTTAATAGTGGCTTTAGATATGCTTAGGAAATATAGTTTGGAGATCTTGTCTTTAGATTTTTAGCCGTTTTTTCCTTTAAGGTATTATTAGTTATATTTATTTTTAATGAAATGCAAATACAGAAGTATATATATGTATAAATGCATGTATATCTTATATTTAATATGTAAGCATAATTTAAAAATAATAAACACTTAAAAACCTATTACCCCATTTAGGAAAGCGAATGTTACCAGTGTTTTTAAAGCCCCCTCTCTTGTCCTTCCTGGACTGCATCTTAATCTACCCTCTTGGAGGACCCGCTGTCCTGAGCTTCATGATTCCCTTGTTTCTTTTTAGTTGGTGGCATATGACTGAACTTATCAACCACTCATTGTTTAGTTATAAATGTTTTTGAAGTTTGTATTAATGGAGTGATGTCTCATGTATTCTTTGGCTTGGTTTCTTTTTACTCAGAATTTTTTATTTGGTCTTAACATGTTGGAGTGAGTAGCTGTAGTTCATTAATTTTCATTACTGTGTAGTCTTCCTAGGGTTGGACTTTTGGATAGTTTCCAGTTTTTGCTATTTTAAATCATGTTGCCATTCTTGTATTAATTTATGTTTCTTGGTGTAATTGTGCAAAAGTTTTTATGAGGTGTTATAAACCTATGAGTGGATTGCTGGGTTTTATGCTATGTATATACTCAGCTTTTAAGATGATGCCAGATTATTTTTCAAAGTAGTTAACATCAGTTTACATACCTCCGTCAGTATATTAGATTTCTGTTGTTCCCTGCCTGGCCAACATTGGTATTATCAATCTTTTGTGTGTATGTGTGTGTGTGTGCATGTGTACTTGTGAATTAGTGTTTATAGACGACTTTATATTTAACATTTCCCTGATGATTAATGATAGTATCTTTTCAAATATTATTAACTGTTTCTTTTGTGAAAAATATTTTTATGTCTTTTGTTCAGGTATTTGTTGAATTGTTTGCCTTTTTAAAAAAGTGCTTGATTCATTTGGTGTCTACATATTCTGAGTACTTATCCCTTGTGTGTGGCAGGTATTTTCTCATACGTTGGTTTATCTTTTAATTTTCTTTATAGTGGCTTTTGATAAACAAATTTGTAATTTTAATACAGTTGAATTGACCAGTCTTACCCATTATAGTAGTGCTTTTTTCATCTCATTTATAACTTTCTTACCAGGCCCAAAGTCATAAAGATATTCTAGAATTGTGCCTAAATATTTTAAGTTTTAAGTTGATTCTCACAGAATCACTTCTGATTCTTTTTAGGCTATAGAGCATATGTTCTACAGGAGAAGCATGGTTGTGGCTGATTCAGTCTCACATATAACACAGCATCTTCAGCATCAGGCTCTTAATTCTATTTCTGTGGCCAAGGTATAAAAGCATAATTATATTATCTTTCTAGTTTGCCCTTCTGTTGTTTTGTGTTTTCTAGTTAAGCCTGTTTATCCACAATATTCTTGGTTATAATCTCCAAGGTATTCCATGATTTTACTGAGAGTGATGAGGATTATCTTTAGCCTGAATTTCCAGCATTAACACAGTTCTCCTAAAAAAGACATACTGTGCATTATTAAAATAATGTTGTATCTTTCTTAAATTAGTTCCTTGTTAAATTGATATGGTAATTTTGAGGTACACCTAGTAATTTGCTGTTCCTGATGGTGCTCAGCAAGAATGTTATAGAAATAAAGCATCTGACATTATCAAAAGAAGTGAATAGGGAAAGTATTTGTCTTAAGTGCTGTTAAGTTGAATCATGGAAAAGATAACTGAAAAATTTTTCCTCATGAGTCTTTTGTTACTGCCTCAAATTTAAAGCTGGTATGTCCTGTTTCCTTTTATCTTTAAGAAAAGAGTAATTTCTGACAAAAAATATAGTGAACAGCGTCTTGATGTGCTCTCTGCTCTAGTTTTGGCTGAAAACACTCTAAATGGACCAAGCACAAAGCAGCGACGACTTATTGTTTCTTTGGCACTGAGTGTGGGCACACAGATGGTAAGTGTATTGCTGTTGCTTACAGAGTGAAAATGAGACCTGAGCTTTCACACTTCCCTTTTTACTGACTTAAGAAACCTGTCCTTCAAGTGCGACTTCTCTGCGCTTTTCCCCTCCCTAATAGAAAACATTTAAAGATGAAGAGCTCTTTCCACTTCAAGTAGTCATGAAGAAACTGGATCTTATCAGTGAACTCCGAGAAAGGTAAGTAGGGATATGTAATGGTAATGAAAGATACGGGTGATGGAAACATCAGGGCTTTTTTTTTTTTTTTTTTTTTACATAGGCTAGCAGTAGAAGGAATATAATCTAGGTAGACCTTTGGTTCCTGCTTATAATTTCTGTGGCATGACTAGAATGAAACTGACAAGGGTTTGTATTTCTTTTACTTGTCTTCTGTAGTAAGGATGTAGCTTTTGGAAGAACTCACTTGAAAATGTGATCTAGCCCTTAGAGCATCTGGCAGACTCTGGAACTATTGTGCTTATTGTGATGGGTATCTCTAATGGACTCAGAGTTGCTGCTTTGTAACAAAGCTTCATCTACTTGTGAGAGACTTAGAGCCATCTCACATAGTCTTCCATAATTTTATTTGGGACAGAATTTGAGTTACATCGTTGGTTAGACAGTCACTAAGATGGATTCATTTTTGGAAGGCTTATTTGTATAACTCCTGTGGCTTTATTGTTTTCTTTTTATCAAATAAGCATTGAGTTTCTTAGAAGAGAAAATGGATTTTCTGAATTTTGATTTCCAGTGGAACTAAGATTACAGCACAATTTTTATTTAGTGCTCGTATTTATAGCATAATGTTTTTGTTATTCTGAGAAGCTCAGATTTTTGTAGTTAGTGGCATTTCACTTTCTATCCATGGAAGAAATACGGAACTTTTCTTCACTCTATTTATGATCAAGTTGTTGCCCTTTTATAAAGCGTGAAATAGTCACTTGGCAAAGATAATGAATAGGTTGAGTGCCACCGGTTTCTGTTGTTGCTCTTTTGGTCACAGTTTCTTGAAAGGTCTCCTTTTCAACTTTGAGACAGGTAAAATGGTGCATGTGGTACAGGGCTTGTAGGACTAGTCGTATCAAATAGTACTGAAAATTTAAACTATCTTAAAGTTATATTTTTTAAGTATGCTTTAAAACTAAAATGCGTTTATAAAATTCTAGCAGTGTCACATATTGGACTGTTTTGTTACCATTATTTGAAAAATACATATTTTGTGACTTTTCTATGCTAATTTTGGGTTAAGTGATATAGGGAATACAGATAGGAATAGACAGCTCTTACCTTTACAGTATATAATGTCATTCTTTTCATTATTTTGGAGGGTGACTTCACTTTTGGTACCATTAATTACTACTTTACATTGTAGAGTCCAGACACAGTGTGACTGTTGTTTTCTGTACTGGCATCGAGCTGTCTTCCCAATTTATTTAGATGACGTATATGAAAATGCTGTTGATGCAGCCAGACTGCATGTAAGTAAAAGAATAATGTAAAGAACATTATTTATTCATTTTTTTAATATACGGTGCAAACCATTTTAATTAATTTTAAAATAGATCATTTAATAAACCATTTAAAAACTGGTGCTGTTTTTTAACAGTGCTCTGCATATAAATTTTATATTAATACAAATGAATTAATTTGAATATATACTAAACTCTTAACATATTCCTAATCATTCTCATTTCACTGGGTTTAGTTTGTGTCAAAATAATTGACTTATTTGTCAGCAGGGTATTCAGATCTTTCCACTTCCTTATGGAAATGAAGTATTTGAATGCTTAAGATAAAAAGGATTAGTTAATGTGATTTTTTTTTTTTTTGGTATTAGCATATGCTTTAGAGAATAAAATTCAACTCTTAGGAAAGTAAGGTCAGATCAGATCAGATCAGTCGCTCAGTCGTGTCCAACTCTTTGCGACCCCATGAATCGCAGCACGCCAGGCCTCCCTATCCATCACCAACTCCCGGAGTTCACCCACACTCACGTCCATCGAGTCAGTGATGCCATCCAGCCATCTCATCCTCTGTCGTCGCCTTCTCCTCCTGCCCCCAATCCCTCCCAGCAGTGAGTCTTTTCCAGTGAGTCAACTCTTCGCATGAGGTGGCCAAAGTACTGGAGTTTCAGCTTTAGCATCATTCCTTCCAAAGAAATCCCAGGGCTGATCTCCTTCAGAATGGACTGGTTGGATCTCCTTGCAGTCCAAGGGACTCTCAAGAGTCTTCTCCAACACCACAGTTCAAAAGCATCAATTCTTCGGTGCTCAGCCTTCTTCACAGTCCAACTCTCACATCCATACATGACCACAGGAAAAACCATAGCTTTGACTAGACGAACCTTTGTTGGCAAAGTAATGTCTCTGCTTTTGAATATGCTATCTAGGTTGGTAATAACTTTCCTTCCAAGGAGTAAGCGTCTTTTAATTTCATGGCTGCAGTCACCATCTGTGGTGATTTTGGAGCCCAGAAAAATAAAGTCTGACACTGTTTCCACTGTTTCCCCATCTATTTCCCATGAAGTGGTGGGACTGGATGCCATGATCTTCGTTTTCTGAATGTTCAGCTTTAAGCCAACTTTTTCACTCTCCACTTTCACTTTCATCAAGAGGCTTTTTAGTTCCTCTTCACTTTCTGCCATGAGGGTGGTGTCATCTGCATATCTGAGGTGATTGATATTTCTCCCCGCAATCTTGATTCCAGCTTGTGCTTCTTCCAGTCCAGCGTTTCTCATGATGTACTCTGCATATAAGTTAAACAAACAGGGTGACAATATACAGCCTTGACGAACTCCTTTTCCTATTTGGAACCAGTCTGTTGTTCCATATCCAGTTCTAACTGTTGCTTCCTGACCTGCATACAAATTTCTCAAGAGGCAGGTCAGGTGGTCTGGTATTCCCATCTCTCTCAGAATTTTCCACAGTAAGGTAGTCATGTGTAGAAAAACAGCCTTCAGATTGAAGCTTTGTCTTTTAAGATAGGTAACTTCCGTAATATAATTCAGAGATGTAGTTTCTCTAGATTCATGTACGTTCTGGTTTTCTTCTTTAGTACATGTTCAGTGCTTTACGTGACTGTGTGCCTGCCATGATGCATGCAAGGCATTTGGAGTCCTATGAAGTACTTCTGGATTGCTATGACAAGGAAATTATGGAAATTTTAAATGAGGTAACATTTGAGATTGAAAAGCTTAAGATGTGTTTGGAATGCAGTGTTTGGAAAAACTTTTTGGGTTGAAGCAGACTTGCACAAATTTATGATTCTTACTTACAAATCACTGTCTAGAACAAAGGAACTGTCACTATTGTGCTAAATTGGTCTTTAATTCCTAATTTTTTGTATAGAAATCCAGATTAGGAATTTGGATTTTTTTTCCTTTTCCTTTTCCTTTTTTTTACTTTTACTTTTTTCCTTTTCCTTTTATATAAGTAGTATATTTGAATTTAAAGTCTTATTCATTAGAAGACTGCAAATGCAAAATTGCTTTGAATATTGTCTGCTGCTCATGGTAATATAGTTAAGACGACCATCAATGTTGAATTTCATTTTGAGAGCTAATGACTGAAATCTTTTATATTTAAACGTAAACCCTGTTTCTTGTGTAACAATTTAAATGCATCTCTCCTTGTTCTAATGAAGTGTGTGTTGTAAACACTGCTATCTTTAAAACTGTATTTTCAGCCAGCAGTGTTTTTATATGGAGGGAGGAATTAAAAATGAGTGAATTTTACAATATACACCTTCTCAGGTTTGATAAAAATGTGAGATTTTTAATATAATTTATCATGCTGAATATTCATATTTAGAAAATAAGGTACATGTCTTGGTCAGTATTTAGAACCCCATGTTACACCAGAGAAGATGATTAATTTCATTGCTGTTAAGTCAGTGAGTTTTGTGTTTTTTTAATAATTTTATATGGAAGCATTTAAAAATTTTTCTCTTGCATGTTCTCAGGATCTTTCTTCCTTTGTTCTAGTTTATATAAATTTTATGCTCCATGTTGTATATTCATGTTCCTTGTGGTGAAACTACCAGACATTAGCTTTTGATTTTCTTTGCAAGGGTATTATACTTAAAATACTAATGAACTCATTAGAACTCATCTGACTGCTTCCTGGTTAAAAAAATAGTCATTGATGTAAAATGGATAGCAAAATAATTTCACTTTCCCAGTGAAACAATATTTTACCAGGGAATATTTAGGTTGACAGTTTGACAGATTTTTTCATCATTGTATTGAGTATAAAGCTCTTCACACTGAGAACATGGACATCTAGAAGTATCATACAGTTGGAATATCATTTTGAAAATTTAAGATATCAATTCTTTTCTGAATAGCATTTGCTGGACAAGTTGTGCAAAGAAATAGAGAAGGACCTGCGGCTTTCTGTGCATACTCATTTAAAGCTGGATGACAGAAACCCTTTCAAAGTTGGCATGAAAGACCTGGCCCTTTTTTTCTCTCTGAATCCAATTCGGTTTTTCAATCGTTTCATTGACATTCGAGGTGAGTGTTCTGGTTTTCTTCTTAGGGTCATATTCTATATGTGTTTGCTCTGTTAAAGAACAGATAACAAAAACGAAACCTTGAGAAAAATCTTTCCTTGTATTAGTCCATTTATTCTTGAATTCCTTTTTGTTTCTTCATTTTTGTTTTCCTGGCAGCTTATTGTATTATTTAAAGAACACTTTTTAGCTCTCAGTCTTTTCTTTCTAATTAATTCATTTTTCAGTATTGTTTTTGGTTGCACTGGGTCCTCGTTGCCGTGTGCGGGCCTTCTCTAACTGCAGCAGGTGGGGACTTCTCATTGTTGTGCGCGGGCTGCTCGTTTGGGGGCTTCTCTTGTGAAGCGCGGGCTCGCGTGCACACGGCAGGTGCGGCCTGTGGGCTCTAGAGCACAGCCGCATTAGTTGTGGTGCTCGGGCGTAGTTGCTCCGTGGTGTGTGAAACCTTCCGACCACAGATTGAACCCATGTCCTCTGTGTTGGCCGGCAAATTCTTATCCATTGCACCACCGGGGAAGTCCCATTCCTAGCACCTTATTTTAAGGGAAGAAATTTAATGTTCAAAAACAAGTTGTTTTTAGTGTCATTTTTCTTCCTTTCCTACTGTTATCATGAAGCAAAAAAAGTTTTGATTTTTTTGTTTGTTTTGAAGCTTATGTAACTCACTACCTAGACAAGACTTTCTACAATCTAACGACAGTAGCTCTTCATGATTGGGCTACTTACAGTGAAATGAGAAATTTAGCTACTCAGCGTTACGGATTGGTTATGACAGAGGCCCATCTTCCTAGTCAGACTTTGGAACAGGTATAGTATAAAGTGTTCTTAGTATAGTCTAATGGTAGCTTAATAGTATTTCTCTAAGACAATTTTTAAAAAAATTTTATTTAGTATGTGTTTATATTTCAAAGTTGAAAGTGAAAATATTTGCTGTATATAAAAACCTCACAGTTGAGAAGAATAAAAAATTAGTGCTGATTTGCTTTATGAAAGAATTTATCACATGCTTCCAAATGTTTATACTTCACCTTTTGTTGAAATTTTGGTACATACATAAATTTATGTACAGCTTTTCAGAAACAAATGTAGGATAGTGAGGTGACTTTTGCTGAAATTTTACAAGTTTAGTCAAGGTCACGGTTAAGAATTTTAAACTAGATATAATATATGTGCTTCAATATCTTAAAAAAATGGTTTTAAATTTATAAAGTTGTATTTGTTTTTAAATTTGAGTGCAAAATATTTAGCTTTATTAATTCAGTAAGCTAATTTACAATATGGTTGTATCTCAGGAGTGCAAAGATTTGTTTTCAGTTAATTTGTATGTAATTCTTTCTAAGATAATCCAGATGTAATATTTACTAAAATCCATTAATTCAGTTCAAAAATTTGAAGATCATAATTTTTCATTTGTCTCACTGCATATATACGGGCCAGTTCCAGAATCAGTTTGTATATCCTTTCATTCACTTATTTAAAAAATTAATATTTATCAAAAATTCGCTAGACACTACATGGTGTTGCTGGAGAGGGATGCCATTTCATTCTCCAGGGTCTTCCTGACCCAGGGATTGAACCCATTGACTGCTTTGCAGTCAGATTCTTTACCATTGAGTCTCCTGTGAAGCCCTCAGTGTGTTTAGGGATACAAAAATAAATAGAAACGGTCTTAGCTCATGTACCTGTAGCCTAGTGGAAGAAAAATAATGAGTAAATAAAATTTTAGATTAAAATGTGAGAAAATCTATAATAAAAACTTAATCAAAGTGGTGTTTTGGTATTACTTTGAGCCCCAATTAGAAAAGCTATGGAATAGTTTACATGATACCATTCATTAGATATTAGAGTAATCACTGAAGAATGAAGGATTCTTATTAGGTAACTTGTATATTAAAGGTACATATGGGTGAGCTCAGCCGCCCAGTCGTGTCCTACACTTTACGAACCCATGGGCTATAGCCCACCAGGCTCCCCTGTCCATGGAATTTTCCAGGCAAGAATACTGGAGTGGGTTGCAATTTCATTCTCCAGGGGATCTTCCTGACCCTGGAATCAAACCTGCATCTCCTGCATTGACGGGAGGATTCTTTACCACTGAGTCATCTGAGAAGTCCTTATATTCAAGGTGGTCTAGTATAATTAAAAGAAGCATAAAGATTTGGAATTAGACTTTCTAAAATCCCTAGGTTCTGCCTCTTCCTAGCTCTTTGATTTTGCAGAACTCTCTTAGTTTCATTTTCTTCAGCTGTGGAATTTATTTTTTTCCTCCTTTTTAAAATTTTTTAAATTATGAAAGTATAGTAACACATTTATAGGTGACTTAGAAAATATAGTACAAAGTTACATATAGTCCACTATACAATTATTTTTTTAAGTAGATAAATGAAGATTTTTAGTTGGAGTTTCCTTATCAGACTCTCAAAAATTAATAAAATGAATAGAAAAGTAGAAGGATATAGTAGACCTGAAAAACACTATGAATCAATTCAACATAATTAGGATTTATACAATTTTCACACAATAGTAGGATAGAAATTCTATTTAAGTTCCCATAGACTATAAACCAGGAGACACTGGAACATATCCAGGGACATAAAACAAGATGTAAAAATTTCACGGTCTAAAGGTAACTGAAGTCATACAATGTCTGTTCTCTTATCACTGTGGAATTATGTTAGAAATCAATATCAAAAGGTACTTGAAAGTAGTCCACATATTTTCAAGTGCAGTGTGTCATTTACCAAGAGAGATCTTTAACTTAGCCATTGAAAGCCTCAGTAAAGATAAAAGACTGAAAAAAACAAAGGATGATCAGCTGTGGAATTTAGAAGAATAATATCTTTTTGAGAATTCCATGTAAAGAACCTTGCACAGTGCCTGAAAAATAGTATATACTTTAGAGATTACCACATATTCTGGCTTCCTTTTAGAATCTGGCTGTTAATTTACTTTCTAAAGAATATAGAAAAAAATCCTTGGGAAGACAAATATTCTCAGAAGTGGTAGGGAAATGATGTGAGTCATGAATCTTTGAAGTTTTAACTTTTCCTATCTACACAAAAGGTGTAACAGTCAGATTTCCCCAAGCAGTTAGTCCTGTTTGTGTGTGTCAGAAGCCTAGTCTGATCTTTGGTTGTATGTTTTCTGTAGTTCTTTAAAATAATTTTAAAATATTGGGTGACTTAATGTAAGCAGTAAGTTACTATATTGATAAGTTTGATTATTTTAAACTAATGATAATAGAACTTATATGTGAATTGTTTTGTAGGGCCTGGATGTCTTGGAAATTATGAGAAACATTCATATATTTGTATCTCGATACCTCTATAATCTCAACAATCAAGTGAGTAAATAAAAATTTTTTTATTGTGGGTAGGTGTATAGTAGGAAAGGCTGAGGGGCAAAGAATTGATTCTTAGCAGTGAAAGTTAGTAAAATAAAGGAAACAATGATTGTTTAGAGATCTTGTTTATTTCTTTGCTTTGACTATATTATCTTCTTGAATGACCTTCCAATTATCTCTAATAAAATAGAGTTCTAAAATTCTTAGATTAACTGACCAGTGTTTGCTATGGATTGTGTTTGTTTTATTACAGATTTTTATTGAACGAACAAGTAATAACAAACATTTGAACACTATTAATATTCGGCATATTGCTAATTCAATTCGAACACATGGCACAGGAATCATGAATACAACAGTAAGAACCTTCTGGGAGGGGGTGTTGTACAGATGTTTGATGCTGTTTAATTTGGAAGTTTAAGATAGTTTTTTCATTGAATATTCTGATAAATACACATTATTACCTGTTCATATAGTACCTGAATTTCCATTTTTCTGTTGTAATTGAAGTATTTGGCACTGAAGTTGTGTAAGATGGAAATGGAAGCTTTGTGATTCAAAAGGCACTTTAGAATGTCTTAGCATCACAAGGTCATTATAAATAACATTGGAGATTTGAAGACATCAGCATAAATATATATATCTATGTAGATTGTCTGATAGTCTCTGAAAAGTTGCTTTTGAAAGCAAATCATCGATAGTTTATTTAATATCAGTCCCTGGTGGCTCTGCCACCAGGCAAAGAATCTACCTGTAATGCAGAAGACCCAGGTTTGATCCCTGGATTGGGAAGATCCCCTGAGAAGGAAATGGCAACCCACTCCAGTATTCTTACCTGGAGAATTCCATGGACAGAGAAGCCTGGAGGGCTACGGTCCATAGGGTCGCAAAGAGTCAGACACAACTGAGCCACTAACACTTAACACTTGCATGCTCTTTTTTGGGGGAGGGTACTTACTAGTTATTTGATACCCTTAAAAATAGCAATTTGCTAAAAATATCTCAAATCTTCCTAAATATGGGCAGTCATGTGAGAGACTGAATCATTTGAGCTTATATGTTGTTTTTCCTCTGTTGGAAAAAGAGAAATCTTTAAATTTACCTGCTTTTCAGGTCACGGTTTCTCCTTAAGGAAAGAATAATGTGAATGTTTAAATAGTACAATATTATTAGGCATATTTGGGAGTAAGAGAATGAGGAAAAGTTACATGACTGGAAGGTTGCAAAGGACCATTTTTAGTGTAGTGGAGAAGATGTATTTGAGCTGATAAGTAACATGGTTGGAGCTCTTTGTTAGTGGTTACCAGTAGAAAAATGAGACATGGATGGAGTTTGAGATTTCAAGTCAGGAGTCATCTGCATAGAGATTTCTGAACCTTTCAGGATCAAACTCTTCTTTGACCTCATCTATCAACCATTCATGTAACAGATGTAATTATGCCTGTATTTTATGTGTCTCAGGCACTGTGCCGGGTGCTGAGATTAGAAAACCAGACATTTCTTGCTCTCGTAGTCATTGTACTCTGGCGGGAGAAACAGCTGTTAATCAGTTAACCACACTAATAAATGTAAATTCCTGATGTCTGGTGATGATGAGCTGAGCACAGAAAAAATAAGATCAGAGACTGGCAGATTTACCTACTATTAAGATGTGTAATAATCTTCTAAGAGCTACTACAACTGAGAAGATCAAGAAAAAGCAGTGTTTAAAGCTGCAAGAAAAGTTCTGAGAAAGCACCCACTTCTATAACTGGGTGATGAAGACTGTTAGTTAACATGGACATATATATGCCAAAATAATTGGTAATATTTGAAGGTGGTGGCAATGGAAGTTAATGCAAGGCTTTCATCTGTGGGTCAGAATTAATCTTGTTTTGACTTTAATCGTAGCTTAAACCCTACTTTTTCAGTGTTTTCTAAGTCTAGATCAGGGCCTTTTAATCCATCCTCAAAACACCTCCACTTGTCATTTTACAGGTTATTGCAGTCGAGATTTCCTAGTTTATTTAACGTATACTTGTCTTAAAGTCCCTGTCACTCCCACTAGAATACACTTGATGATGACAAGGGCAGTGTCTAGCATGAGAGCAGGTACATTGTTTTGCACATAAGAGGTGCTCAAAATATTTATGGGTAAATAATTGAATGTTTACTATCTTCCTTTAGGAAAGGTCAGAGAGCTCCATGTTTTTTACTTTAGTATCAGTTCATTCATGTAGCTTGGTAATCTCCTGAGTGTGGTTTATGACATAAAACCCAGCGTGTTGGCAAATCTGGTTTATGATTCTCACTATAGCTCTTAGTCATATTATTATGTGAATATTTTTTCCATTTTTTAATTTTTTTTGTGTGTCATAAAAATATTTAAGAGGAGCTTTTAGAAAAGTTCTGTAAACTTTGGCAATAAAAACTTCATTTAAGTATTTCATGTCCAAAATGAATTAGACTTTATAAATGGATTATTTTATTTAGTAGTACTGATTTGAAATTAATTTTTATATTTAATTTTTCCAATTTTAATTTTATAGGTCAATTTCACCTACCAGTTTTTGAAAAAGAAGTTCTATATATTTAGCCAATTTATGTATGATGAACATATCAAATCCAGATTGATTAAAGACATTCGGTTTTTCAGGGAAATCAAGGACCAAAATGATCATAAGGTATTTTACATGTTCTTTTGAAAAGGTGGTTTGATTCACCTATTGAATATATTGACATACCTTACATTGCTGTGCTTTACTTCATTGAGCTTCGCAGGTGCTGTATTTTTTAACAAATTGAAGGTTTGTGGCAAACCTGCGTTTTCAGATGATGGTTACCTTTTTTTAGCAGCAAAGTATTTTTAAATTAAGGCATGTGCATTATTTTTTTTATATGTAATGCTATTGAATACTTAATAGACTAAGTACAGTGAAAACGTAACATGTTTTCATAAATTAACGTGAAACCATAAATTAACGTGACTCACTTTATTGCAGTATTTGCCTTGTTGCAGGGTCTTGAACCAAACCTTCAATATCTTCAGCGTTTGCCTATATAGCAAGTGTTTATGCTGAAATTCATTATGAGTTACTCTGTTAGTGATTTTGTTTTCTTTTTTATTTTTCACATAACTCCCTGGTTTGGCTTCCAGTTTTCTGTATTTTCTCTTATAATTTCTTACCCTTTGCATTCTCTGTAAGTGAAAGTGTAAGGAAAAAGTAAATGATGAATGTAACCAGGTATTACTTTTCTTCGTTTTAAAATAATGCAAAAGCAGAACGTGCTCATTTTGAAACATTTGAACAATGTATTGTTTAACATTTAAACTAAATGTTCTCCTTCATTTCTGTTTTCTCCCAATTCCATTTTCTGGGGGCAGTTGCTATTAACAGTGTCATGTGACGTCTTCCAGATGTCTGTGTGATAAACATGTATTTGTGCATTACAAATACTGCTTTTTCCCTTAACAAAAATGGACTAATACTAAACATACTGTTTTGCAATGTGCTTATCACATCAGCACCTATAGATCTACCTCATTCTTCTGCAGAGTTGATAGTAAAGATGCATACTGTAACTCCTCTAACGTCCTACTGAGAAATAGTTTTTCAGTAGCCTCTGATTTCTCTGTGCTACCAGTAGTGCTACAGATAACATCCTTGCATATTTATCTCAGTGTTAGGGACTGTTTTTTTTTTTTTTAATTTTATTTTATTTTTAAACTTTACATAATTGTATTAGTTTTGCCAAATATCAAAATGAATCCATCACAGGTATACATGTGCTGTTTTTGAAAGACAAATTCCTTGAAGCGGAAAAGGGCAAAGAATATGATTATTTGGATTTTTGGTACATGTTGCCAAGTACTCTAAAAGTACTGCACCAGTTGACAATCCCACCAATAATTTATAAGAATGCTATTTTACTTTTGCCCTCTGGACTGAATTTTCCCATAGTGAAGTGAACTGTAAGTGTTAACTGTACAGAGGCTGCGTATAGCCATGTGGATAGAGAAACCAGCAGGCTTGGATGGATTTTATGTTTGATCTGCCACATCCAAACCTGTTTTTATTACTCTTCTTAAGCATCACCTAGTTCTAGCCCTCTTATATATTAGTTCATTCTTTTCAGTATCAGAGCAGCAAAATAATTAATAAAATTACAGATAAGTTATCAGGAAATTATATTAACTCATTTTTATTGAATCAGAAATTAATGTTCAGAGAAATAAATGGTGCTGTTGTATAAGAATTGTTTCCATTTGTTACTTATATAAAATGAATGATTGAAAAAAAGTTGACTAAGACTTGAAAAACCTTTTTTTAATTGGTGATGGCAGCTAGAAATTTTAGTTCAGCTGATGTGTGTTACTTGGGAAGGAGTGTGTTTTTATGTAAGCCCCTAATACTTTTCAGCCCATGGAAACTTACCACAAATCTCTGAACAGATGTTTCTAGGAAGCATTGATTTCTTTTATCTGTCTGATAGAGCAGTTGGAAGACTAATATTGGTAATGGGAAATCTAAGTTTGGTGGCATTCATAATTATTCCCTTTAATATAAAAATATTTAATTTATATTAACCTTGAATATTGGTAGTTTTTGTGCTATATATAATTTTTTTGTCATTAAATTCAGTAATTATTTTTTTGAACACAATGGAAATGCAAAATTAGAACAGTGATATTGGTATGATTGATTTGGTAGATATTTTATGTTTTAGGAGTCTTTATTAATAATGGCAGTCTTCAAATTTTCTCTCTAGTATCCTTTTGAAAGAGCAGAAAAATTCAATCGAGGCATCAGAAAACTTGGAATAACCCCAGAGGGACAAAGCTACCTTGATCAGTTCAGGCAGCTCATCAGCCAAATTGGTAAGTTATTGTAAACATGTTGGAAAGTAAAGTACAAATGCCAGGAATCTGTCTTATATATTATAAATATCTCATAGGAATGAACTTTAATATGTGTGTGCCTAAGTTTAGCTTTATTCCACTAGTAAATTCCTTTCCTTAACAAAAGTTTTTCAAGTATGATTGGATGCACAAATAATTGATAGATAAATAAAATATTTATAAATAAATACTTAGTGGATAAATAAAACCTCTTCAGTTAAATTAAAAATATAACTCATCTCAAAGGCCATACTCATAATAGTCAACTGGTAATTATTTATTGGGTGCCTATTCTTTTCAAGGTCCTATTTCAGACTTTTAAAAGAGATTCCCTCAGGTTAAGCCTGAATGCAAAAATGTGCGGTGTTAAGGTGAAAAGTTATTTAATAATTTTTCTATGCTCCATCATTTTATGTTTATATGTAACTTCTTGAGTTGTCCTTCTGCCTTACAAGTAGAACTTGTTTTCTGAAATGTGTAACACTATTTAAAAGGAAGAATTTCACTTAAAAATAATCCAAGATTTAAAAATCTGTATACTTATTTGAGCTTTTCATATGCATTACCTCTATTAATGTCCTCACGGTAACACTTGAGATAGGCATGTAATCATCTTTTTAAAGATGAAGAAAGAGAAACTCAGAAATAAGTGGTGTTGCTGGGATTTTAACCAGGGTTTTTCGGCTCCAAGTCCAAAGATGTTTTGTATTCTTCACAGTTGCAGACCGCAAGCAGTTCAGTAAATTCTTATTGACTCTGAAACTGAAACTTAGTCGTTCAGTCATGTCTGACTCTCTGTGACCCCATGGATGGTAGCCACCAGTATCCTCTGTCCCTGGGATTCTCCAGACAAGAATACTGGAGTGGGTTGCCATTTTCTTCTCCAGGGGCTCTTCCGACCCAGGACTCAAACCTGGGTTTTATGCATTGCAGGCAATTTCTTTACCACCTGACCCACTGGGGAAGCCATTATTGACTCTAATTTGGCAAAATTTGGCCTCCTGAGATTCATTGATTCATTTATCAAACATTTATAAAGCCTTTGTTACACCAGATATTTTTCTTGATGCTGAGAATACAAATAGCCTTTGTTCTCAAGAGGCTTTAAGTTTACTAGTGGGAAAGGTATAATAAACATTTAGTTAGGGAATAAAGTCAGTGAGCACTAGCTAAAATTATATAAATTAATTGGTTTACACATTAAAACTTTCTGTTTTGTATTAGTACAAGAACTTAGAGACTTTTACCTTTGTAAATTTTTAATTTTAAACAATTTAATAGTGAGATACTGTCTAGTAATCTTTTATTCATAGTGATGTTTAATGTCATATTAGATTGTAAATTTATGGAGCAATAGTTGTTAACCCTTTTTGAGAATTTGATGAAAATACTGAATTGATTTTCCTCAGAATAATGCCCCTATGCATGTTCACATACAGTTTTGCATGTAATATACCAGAGGTCAGATACCCAAAGCTAGAGTCCATGGTACTCAAGAGCTGTTTCTTCAGAGCAGTGTTGCTTAAAACTTTAAAATTCACACACCAATAAGTTTTTTCCCCTTGTGAATACTGCTTGTGGTAGTACTTATTTTATGTTTTTACATTTTCTAAAAGTAGTTTTGTACTATGAAGTAATCATTAATTCATGAGCTTAGGATGCTAGTCATTTTGCCCCCCAATATACATGAAAATACACATTTTTCCCCAGTACACAAAAAATCATGTCACCTCTGCCCCTGGCATGTATTGCACAGTTGGTGAATATTATCCTTTTCACTTTGTTCCAGTATTTTATTCTTTATTCTTTTCTTAGGAAATATAAGTTCTTTACCTCTGCCCGTAAAAATTGTAATATGCTTTTGAGTCTGTTAACTCTGTTGAGAAAAGGAGTAAGGAATCTAGAGCTGGGAGCAAAATGAGAAGTCTTCTTGTCTAATAACCTGCCTGCTGAATGAATAACCGCCACCATTAACATTTATTGAGCATTCGTTATGTGCCAAAGTTATTCTGAGTGCTTTATATGTTCTAACACATGTAAAACTCAATGCTGTGAAGTAAGTATTATATTCATTGATTCCACATATTTATTGAGGACAGTACAGTATTTCTAGGTGCTGGTAATATCTATGACAGTAAACCCAGTGTTTAACCCATTATAGCTTAATTTAATAAATGAAGAGACTAAGATACAAAGTTTGTAACTTGACCTAGGTTTTGTAGCTAAAAAGCACAGAGTTCAGATTTGAACCCAGTAGTCTAGCTCACAGTAGTACTCTTTACTGCTGCTCCCTATTTGCTTCTCACTAGTGTATTTTGCGGAGAAGGCAATGGCACCCCACTCCAGTACTCTTGCCTGGAAAATCCTATGGACGGAGGAGCCTGGTAGGCTGCAGTCCATGGGGTCGCTAAGAGTCGGACACAACTAAGCAACTTGACTTTCACTTTTCACTTTCATGCATTGGAGAAGGAAATGGCAACCCACTTTAGTGTTCTTGCCTGGAGAATCCCAGGGACGGCGGAGCCTGGTGGGCTGCCATCTATGGGGTCGCACAGAGTTGGACATGACTGAAGCGACTTAGCAGCAGCAGCATATTTTGATCAGCCAATTTGGAGGAAAACAATTTGACCAATTTGATGGAAAACAATCAAACTAGATACTTCATTTTTCTAAGATGCATATTAAAGAAGCATTTTAACATCATTTCTTATATTGAGATAAGCCTTGGATTCAGTGATACCTAATTGAAGGTTTTTAATGATATCAGATGAGATAATGTCTGTTAAGTGCATAATTTTATTATTGTAATCTATGAAGTATTGACTACTTCTTATCTTTTTGTTTGTTCTTACTCACAAGTATTTTCATTTCATTTGAATAGGAAATGTTGGCTTTAGGGTTGGAGCAGTGAAGAAAACAAAAGCTATATCATAGATCTTGCATTCTAGTTGGGGGAGATACAGACAAAAAGATATGTATCAGTAATAGGTGCTGAGTAAGGTGACATATCATTAAACACTTAATGATTTTAAATGATTTAAGTGATATTCAGGGAATGATACAGTTTAATGACATTTAGGGAAAGCTCTAAGTAGGTGACACGTGAGCAGGAACCTAAATAACATGAAGGAATAAGCCATGTGCATGCATAGCTAAGGAAAGAGTTTACCAGGAAGAGGTGGTGGTAAATGCAAAAGTCCCGAGTCTGCTTAGCATTTTTGGAAACCAGTTGGGCTGGAATGGAGTTAGTGAAGACCCAGATGGTAGGGTGTGGTATCAGAACAGTTGCAAGGGGCAGAATCAAAGAACCACTAACCTCTAAATAAAGGAAACATTGTTGAGGTGTGGCATACTGAAGGTGGAAATAGATCAGGAAACCATTGCATAGTGTAGTATTCTAGGCAAGAACTGCTGGTGGTTTGGAATAGGGTGAGAGCTGTGAAGGTCGGGAAAACTGGTTGAATTCTGGTGACATTTTGAAGGTAGAGCCAGTGTAATTTGCCATTGATTGAAGTATGAGGGAAAGGAGGGCTTCCCTGGTGGTCAGTGGTAAAGAATCCTCCTGCCAATGCAGGAGATGCAGGTTTGATCCACAGGGAGGATCCCCTGGAGAAGGAAATGGCAGCCCACTCCAGTATCCTTGCCTGGGGAATCCCATGGACAGAGGAGCCAGGTGGACTACAGTCCATGGGGTCACAGAGAGTTGGACACTACTAACTAAACTAAACAACGACATTGAGGGTAAGGAAGGAGGCAGAGATGACTTCACTGGGTTTGGCCTGAGCTACTGGAAGGATAGACTTGTCAGTTTCTGAGGAAGAAAATATAACTGGGGGTGAAGATCTTCAGTTGGAGTTAAACTTCTTAAATTAAAAATTCTTCTTAGACATGGAGATGTAGGCATGGGATTAAAAAAAGCCTAGAGGAACAGTCTTGGTTGGAGGTACTAGTTTGGGAGGAATCAGATAAGGATTTCTTGATACCACTTGCAGCTGTGTGTGTGTGTGTGTGTGTGTGTGTGTGTGAGAGAGAGAGAGAGAGAGAGAGACATGTTATTTAATGTGAGTGAAGAAGCTGTTGATAACAGTAATTGTTAAATGTTTGAGTTTTTAAAATGTGCTCAATTTAATGCATTTATCAATTAAAACACACTTATTTTTAAAATATTTAATATAGATGGTGTAAGTTTATGTACATTTATATTCAAAGAGTTGGACACTACTGACTGAGCAACAATATTTTAAGTGCACGAATATGTAACTTTTATTTTTGTGGAGCAAAACTGAAGTAAAATACAGCAAAGTCTCTTGGTTCTTACGAGTTGAAACCTTGTAATTGACTGCTATATATAACTGTATTCCTGATTATTAGAACTTAGAGTTATTTGTATAAACATCTGATTTTTGTGTGTATGTGGTTTTTAAGGTAATGCTATGGGCTATGTACGAATGATAAGATCTGGTGGCCTTCACTGTAGCAGCAATGCCATTAGGTATGGATACAAGCATATTTTTGCCTTATTTATGCCATTTAGAAATTTTATGTCATTTAAATCTGTCTTCATTGTAAGTAATATTGTAGAAGGGGCTTTTTTCTTGTTGATATATTTTGAGATCAAATATGGAAGAAAACCATTAATCCTACTACTTAAATATTTTTCTCCAATTTTAAATCTGTATTTTTTGAAATTAATTTATCGGTGCAGTTTGAAATGTTCTATAGATTACATAATTTGTAAAGATTATAATTTGATGATTATATGTAAATAATTAAAAATGCTGAAATTGAGTTTTGGAACTCAGTTGTTCCAAATATAAACTGGTGATATTAATAATACAAGTGAAATAAATGCAGAGTTCTTTCCAAAGATATTGTTGAAAAATTTAGTCTTACAGTACTGCTTTTCGTCTGTCAATTGCATATATTTAATTTGCTTTAATAAATGCCTTCTAAAATTCTTAATGTAGATTTGTACCTGATCTTGAAGATATTGTAAATTTTGAAGAACTAGTCAAAGAAGAAGGTCTTGCAGAAGAAACGTTAAAAGCAGCAAGGTAATCTAATCTTGGAAAAATAAGTTAAATTTGGAGATTTAAAAACATGTATGTTCATTTAAAGACTAAAGGATAACATATAAACTGATATGTCAGTGTTTTTATTATGCAAATAATGGTATTTTTATGGGATACAATTTGTTTTAAGACTGCAGTATTCTGAGATCTTTGCAACATCACTAAAAGGGATCTTCTAGACGGTGCCCTCAGATACATGTGACTGTTCAACACTTGACATGTGGTTGGTTAGTCCATATTGAAACGTGCTGAAGTATAAAGTTCATAACTAATTTTGAGGATTTAGTGTTTAAAAAAAAAAGCCAAATATCTCATTAACAAAATTGGGACTTCCCTGGTGGTCCAGTGGCTAGGACTCCTCACTCCCAATGCAGAGGACCTGGGTTATCCCTGGTCAGGAAACTAGATCCCACAAGCCCACAACTAAGAGTTCCTGTGCTCTAGCTTAAGACTGGGTGCAGCCAAATAATTTTTAAAAAGAAGAAATTAAAAAAAATCTCATTAACGAAATACATTTCACCTATTTTTAAAAATAATTTTATTTACTTATTTATTTTTGGCTGTGCTGCGTCTTTGTTGTAGCTACTCAACAAAGTAGAGTGAGGGCTACTCTCGAGTTGTGGTGCATGGACTTCTCACTGCGGTGGTTTCCTTGTTGCGGCTCCCAGGCTGTAGAACACAGGCCCAGTAGTTGTAGCTCGTGAGCTTAGTTGCTCCACGGCGTGTGGAATCTTCCTGAATCACACATCAGACCCTTGGCTCCTGCATTGACAGGCGGATTCTTTACCACTGAGCCACCAGAGAAGCCACTTACCTATTTCTTTTTACTCTTTTTTTAATATTCCTCTTTGCCAGCATGGTTCTAGAATACTGGTCCATCCTTATGTAATCTGGAGCAGTAGTGTCCAGTACAGTGGTCACTGCCAAATGTAGCTGTTGAACACTGGAAATAGGGCTAATGGACTAGGGAATTGAAATAAAATCTTTATTTCATTTAAATTTAAATAGCTAATGACAATCTTATTGAACAGTGCACATGTATAGACTTTTAAGTAGTGATTTTGGAACACAATTTAAAAGTTGAAAAGGCATGCAGAATTGTTAAGTATTTAGAAAACTGGGTTTTCTTATTAATAACTAAAACAGTTATTGAGTCAGGCATGAAGGGGCACCCTTGGACGAAGTGGAAACAATTTGAATATCAAAAAGAATAATGGTAGAAATTGGTCATAATACTGAAGAAGAATCTGTGATACAGTGATAATAAAAGTTGGAGAGACAGAGGGAAAGTTCCTTTTTACAGTGATTGCCAGCTAGTAAATATGAAAGGGATGAGAAAATTTAGGGGAAAAACCAGTTTTGCAACTACCACTGTAGGACTTGACATCAGACAAAAATCATCAATGAATTCTCAAACATTTTTGGAGAACAGAGTATTCACTGTGAAAACATTGTCTCACAAATTGATTATTAATCATAAAGGGGAAAAAACACCTTCCCAGTGGAGAGACTGATGTATCCACCTTACATGCTGACATAGGGCCCCCTGATGCAGTGTAATGGCGAGTACCTGTGTTGTGTTCTTGCCTTGATGTTTACTCATCAAGTAAAATAAAGTTTATGGCAGGTGATGTCAGGGAATTAAGAGGTTATGATAATAAATTGATTCTCTAAATGTACATTAATGTCTTCTGGAGCAGGTATCATAGTTCAAGATAAGTGAAGTGGTTAAAATGGTTAATAGATGTCTGCTTTCAGGAAGGAGTGGTTAGATAGTTGGACATAGTTGGGTCACATGCATCTCAAAGGAGAGAGATTTCTACCATTTATTGGTGGAGGAATAGTAATTTGAAAGTGATAATAGCCATACATAAGGATGTAGAAGCAGCAGCTAATGTTTCTGAAGGTTGACTCAGTGAATGAATGAAGGTCGCTCAGGCGTGTCTGACTCTTCAACTTCACGGACTATAGAGTCCATGGAATTCTCCAGGCCGGAATACTGGAGTGGGTAGCCTTTCACTTCTCCAGGGAATCTTCTCAACGCAGGGATCAAACCCAGGTCTTCCATCTTGCAGGTAGATTCTTTACCAGCTGAGCCACAAGGGAAGGCCAGGAGTACTGGAGTAGATAGCCTGTCCTTCTTCAGGGGATCTTCCCGACCCAGGAATCGAAACAGGGTCTCCTGCATTGCAGGCTGATTCTTTACCAACTGAACTATGAGGGAAGCCTGAAGGTTGAGTGGGAAACTAGATTCTTGAAAAGGAGATAGATTACAGTTGAAGTCAGGAAGTGTAGGAATGTTAGTGAAGAGAGTTAAGATGAAGAGGAATTTATTTACAATGAAATGGACTTCTGCACAGTTCATTTTGAGAAGAAGAAATACAAAACTCTAAAATTTCAAGAGGCACTACATGTTCTCTTTTAGGGACTAAGTTAATTAAACAATGATAAGCTTCTGTCCATTAAAAAAAAAAGTTCATCCTGTACTCCAAGGAAGTTTAGAGATGTCTTCCAGTAATTCATATTTTTGAGTGCTCTCATCTAAACTAATGAGAGGTGGATTTTAAAAGCTTCCCCTTCTTTTGAGAAAGGAGCCAAATAAATACTTTTTTTCTTTTTTTTGCATTTTAGGCATTTGGATTCAGTCCTCAGTGATCACACACGAAATTCTGCTGAAGGCACAGAATATTTCAAAATGCTTGTGGATGTTTTTGCTCCAGAATTTCGAAGGCCCAAGAATATACATCTCCGAAATTTCTATATCATTGTTCCCCCTCTGGTGAGTATTTTTAATACACAAAATGAATTTTTTAAAGTATTAATAAATAGATCCAGTTATTTTTTTACAGCAAGAAATGCACACAGACTGTATTGTTGACTTTTTGGTTGTAGATAAAACTAAATGTGGTCTCAGTGAATGTGGCCTAGAATTTTTACTTACTAGCTGTGCAGAATGAGACTTCTTTATAATTAAGATAGATTCTTATGAGTTAATAACTGCCAGAGGAATCCTAGTGTGATTTAAATTACTTGGGTATATTCCATTTTATATATATACCATGTAATCTTTGGACTGAATTATATAGTCATTTTAAGTGATTAATTGTAGACTGTTAAAATATGAAGTGTTTTTAAAAGCATACTATTTAAAGGGACTTCCCAGGTGGTACTAGTGGTAAAGAACCACAGATGGAGCCTGGCAGGCTACAGACCATTGGTTGTAAAGAGTTGGACATGACTGAAGCGACTTAGCATAGCATGGCATATCTCTACTCAGTAGTAAATATTAACATCTAAACTAATTTTTTTTAATCGTATATAGTGTGTGCTGCTCTAGTTCTGTAGTTGACATCTTAAAAATAACCACAATTGCAGTATGAAAACAGTTATTACACCGAGGAAAATGGAGTTAAGAGATTAGAGAGGTATATATTAGGAAAGAGTTATTCTTCTGTAAAGGTTTCTTTAAAAAGCTCTTTCTTAAAAAATTGTAAAAGAATAGCTCTAAAGTCTAAATATCACTGAGCAGATGTAACTTCTGATTACATCTAACTTTGATCAAGAGCAATAACTTGTTTAATGTTGCTGTCTGAATTAACACATATATTCTAACATACTATTGTTAGTTGCTCAGTCGTATTCAACTCTTTGCAGTCCCATGGACTGTAGCCCACCAGGCTCGTCCATGGAATCATCCAGGCAAGAATACTGGAGGAGGGAATCTTCCTGACCCAGGTATTGAACCAGGGTCTCACACATTGCAGGCAGATTCTTTACTGTCTAAGCCATCAGGGAAACCCGAAAGTGAAAGTGTTAGTTGCTGAGTCAAGTCCAGCTCTTTGCGACCCCATGGACTGTAGTCTGCCAACTTAGAACCATTATTATGAATTCAAAGTATCTGATGGCTATGGATAGCTTTTTTCTTCATGCATTTTCCTTTCTATTGTTTCTTTTTAAAATACATTTATTGTTAATACTCTGTTATAATGTTATACCATGTAGCAAAAATGTCCATATTTATCTGATAAGCATTGTCTTTTCATACTCAGATAGTTGTGAGACTGGAAGCAAGTCTATCTTAGTTATATTTCAGTAATAATGTAGTTAACTCACGGTGAATTCTCACCATGGTTCTTTAATTTGAAGCCATAGTAAACAGCAGTGAGGAACCATTTGTGGATGTGAGGAAGAGGAGTTTTGCAGGGCAGCTGTCAAAATTCAGTTAGTGATGGAGAAAACAGGTGGGTTAAGAACACCACAAAGAAGAAAAGTATGGGACACTATTGTTTTTTTGAGTTTTAATCTAATTTCAGAAAAAACCATGAAATATCTAAGGAAGAAATCTTTAACAAAGATTTTACAAAATGCAGTTCATTGCCAAGTAAGTTTTACAGGCAAAAAAAAAGTGAAATATGATAATCTTGTTTCCAGTGTAAGCTATTGTAGTACTTATCATATTGTACCACAATTATTTTTAAACAGGCCTCTCTTTATTCCTGTGCTGTGCTATCATAGCCCCAAGTAGCCACTTAGTTAAAATTTTATAAAAAGTTCAGGCACTCAGTTTCACTAGCCACATCTCAAGTGCACAGTGGCCAGATGCGGCTGGTGGTTTACTGGGCTGGACACTGTAGATGCACTGCGTTTCTGTCATTGTCAGGAGTGTTGCCCTGTAGAGTGTTAGATGGTATTCATTTTTTTTTACTGTAATTATTTCATTGGGCCTCCCTGGTGGCTCAGTGGATAAAGAATTTACCTTCAGTGTATTAGACACAGGAGGCATGGGTTCCATCCCTGGGTTGGGAAGATCCCCTGGAGAAGGGCATGACAGTCCTCTCCAGTATTCTTGCCTGGAGAATCCCATGGACTGAGGAGAATCCCATGGACTGAGGAGCCTACAGTCCAGAGGGTCATAGTCAGACACGACTAAAGCAACTGAGCACACATAGTAAGTTTCAGTAAATCTTTGTTGAATAAATGCTGTGATAAGTTAAGGTATTTTACAGGAGCTAAATATTTAGGGAAGTGCTTTTCGGGGGGAATTTGTTTATCCAAATGACCACTAAGCTTTTTAAGCCAAGAATATGGTAAGAAATACTATTATAGGAGGCGCCAAGATGGCGGAGGAGTAGGATGGGGAAAACACTTTCTCCCCCACAAATTCATCAAAAGAGCATTTAAACGTCGAGTAAATTCCACAAAACAACTTCTGAATGCCGGCAGAGGACATCAGGCACCCAGAAAAGCAACCCAACTCTTCGAAAGGAGGTAGGAAAAAATATTAAAGACAATAAAAGAGACAAAAGAGGGAGGGACGGAGTTCCGTCCCGGGAAGGGAGTCTTAAAAAAGAAGTTTCCAAACACCAGGAAACCTTCTCACTGCCGAATCCGTGCCGAGCTTTGGAAGCACAGAGGGTAACATAACAGGGAGAAAAAATAAACAAACAATTAAAACTCGCAGATTTCGAGCCCTACGGTAACTCCTCCAGCGGAGAAGCAGTGCAGACGCCTGCATCCGCCATTAGCAAGCGGGGGCTGGGCAGGGAGGCACGGCGCTGGCTGCATCGCTGAGAGTAAGAATCTGGCCTGAATACCCTGAGCACTATCTGAGCGAAATAATTTGGGCTAGCAAATCAGACTGTGGGATATCTACCATGCAAAAAGCCAGCCCTAACCTAAGACACCGCCAGCCCGCGCACAGAACAAAGGACTAAACAGAGATAGCCGGCTGCAGACCTTCCCCCTCCGATGACAGGCAGCCAGAGCCGGAAGGGGGCAATCGCAGCCCCAGAGAGACATTATCTATAAAACTGGCTTCTTTGCTAACTAAAACTTATTGGGGGTCTGGACGGTCAGCATCTGCCTGAGAAGGTGCGCCGGTTTTACACCCAGATAACCGAGTGGCGGGGAGGCGATAAGTCGCAGCATTGGCGCTCGCCAAACACCTCATCACCTGAGCTGCTCGGACCTGGGAAGAGCACAAAATGCAGGCCCAACTGAGTCTGCGCCTCTGAGGACTACCTGAGTGCCTGAACCTGAGCGGCTTGGACCTGGGAGGTGCATGCAACCCAGGGCCAGCCTCGGATTGTTCCTGGCGGAACAACCTAGAGCCCGAGCAGTGTGGGCAGGGAGGCTACACGCGCCGTGAGCGGGGGCAGACCCAGTGTGGCTGAGGCACTGCGAGCGCACGCCAGTGTCATTTGTTTGCAGCATCCCTCCCTCCCTCCCCACAGCGCGACTGAACAAAGAGAAGAAATACAGCTCCACCCACCAGAACACTGACACAAGCTTCCCTAACCAGGAAACCTTGACAAGCCACCTGTACAAACCCACACACAGCGAGGAAACACCACAATAAAGAGAACTCCACAAACTGCCAGAATACAGAAAGGACACCCCAAACTCAGCAATTTAAACAAGATGAAGAGACAGAGGAATACCCAGCAGATAAAGGAACAGGATAAATGCCCACCAAACCAAACAAAAGAGGAAGAGATAGGGAATCTACCTGATAAAGAATTCCAAATAATGATAGTGAAATTGATCCAAAATCTTGAAATTAAAATGGAATCACAGATAAGTAGCCTGGAGACAAGGATTGAGAAGATGCAAGAAAGGTTTAACAAGGACCTAGAAGAAATAAAAAAGAGTCAATATATAATGAATAATGCAATAAATGAAATTAAAAACACTCTGGAGGCAACAAATAGTAGAATAACAGAGGCAGAAGATAGGATTAGTGAATTAGAAGATAGAATGGTAGAAATAAATGAATCAGCGAGGATAAAAGAAAAACGAATTAAAAGAAATGAGGATAATCTCAGAGACCTCCAGGACAATATTAAACGCTACAACATTCGAATCATAGGGGTTCCAGAAGAAGAAGACAAAAAGAAAGACCATGAGAAAATACTTGAGGAGATAATAGTTGAAAACTTCCCTAAAATGGGGAAGGAAATAATCACCCAAGTCCAAGAAACCCAGAGAGTCCCAAACAGGATAAACCCAAGGAGAAACACCCCAAGACACATATTAATCAAATTAACAAAGATCAAACACAAAGAACAAATATTAAAAGCAGCAAGGGAAAAACAACAAATAACACACAAGGGAATTCCCATAAGGATAACAGCTGATCTTTCAATAGAAACTCTTCAAGCCAGGAGGGAATGGCAAGACATACTTAAAATGATGAAAGAAAATAACCTACAGCCCAGATTATTGTACCCAGCAAGGATCTCATTTAAGTATGAAGGAGAAATCAAAAGCTTTTCAGACAAGCAAAAGCTGAGAGAATTCTGCACCACCAAACCAGCTCTCCAACAAATACTAAAGGATATTCTCTAGACAGGAAACACAAAAATGGTGTATAAACTCGAACCCAAAACAATAAAGTAAATGGCAACGGGATCATACTTATCAGTAATTACCTTAAACATAAATGGGTTGAATGCCCCAACCAAAAGACAAAGACTGGCTGAATGGATACAAAAACAAGACCCCTACATATGTTGTCTACAAGAGACCCACCTCAAAACAGGGGACACATACAGACTGAAAGTGAAGGGCTGGAAAAAGATTATCCATGCAAATAGGGACCAAAAGAAAGCAGGAGTAGCAATACTCATATCAGATAAAATAGACTTTAAAACAAAGTCTGTGAAAAGAGACAAAGAAGGTCACTACATAATGATCAAAGGATCAATCCAAGAAGAAGATATAACAATTATAAATATATATGCACCCAACATGGGAGCACCGCAGTATGTAAGACAAATGCTAACAAGTATGAAAGGAGAAATTAACAATAACACAATAATAGTGGGAGACTTTAATACCCCACTCACACCTATGGATAGATCAACTAAACAGAAAATTAACAAGGAAACACAAACTTTAAACGATACAATAGACCAGTTAGACCTAATTGATAGCTATACGACATTTCATCCCAAAACAATGAATTTCACCTTTTTCTCAAGCACACATGGAGCCTTCTCCAGGATAGATCACATCCTGGGCCATAAAGCTAGCCTTGGTAAATTCAAAAAAATAGAAATCATTCCAAGCATCTTTTCTGACCACAATGCAGTAAGATTAGATCTCAATTACAGGAGAAAAACTATTAAAAATTCCAACATATGGAGGCTGAACAACACACTGCTGAATAACCAACAAATCACAGAAAAAATCAAAAAAGAAATCAAAATTTGCATAGAAACGAATGAAAATGAAAATACAACAACCCAAAACCTGTGGGACACGGTAAAAGCAGTCCTAAGGGGAAAGTTCATAGCAATACCTCAAGGCACACCTCAAGAAACAAGAAAAAAGTCAAATAAATAACCTAACTCTACACCTAAAGCAACTAGAAAAGGAAGAAATGAAGAATACCAGGGTTAGTAGAAGGAAAGAAATCTTAAAAATTAGAGCAGAAATAAATGCAAAAGAAACAAAAGAGACCATAGCAAAAATCAACAAAACCAAAAAAAAAAAAAAAAAAGAATGTGCTGGGGAGGGGAGGAAGGTCCAAGTAGCTCTGTCAAAAATCCTTCCTTCATTGTCTCAACATCTCCAAGTACCAGGGCTTAGACTTAGGCCTCTTTTTTGCACAGGCTGTGGCCTCTCTTGTCGTGCTTTGCTCATTTGCATTGATACCACAGCCCTGATGCCTTTGTGGATTCACGGGGTCGAGAGGGGTTCCCTTAATGCCTTCCAGGTTTCCCCGCCATACTTCAGAAACATTTTATGAATGGAATGCACACATGTATTAGATAAATGGTCTTTCATCTGGGAAGGAAGAGAAGCCAACATTCGCTGAGCTCCAACTGTGCCAAGCACAGCGCACGCTTTGCTTCTGGTTTGCTTCAACCTTCCCTGCAAGGGGCGTCCAATACTATGGATTTTAGAGGTGAAGAAATCAAGACCCTGCAAGGTAAATAATGTGCCCCAGCCCACCCAGTTGTCACTGGCCAAGTTAAGTCTAAACTGAGCTCTGAATGACTCCAAATTCAGGCTATTTATCTGTTCCCTAAGCTGTCTTTCAAGTCTCAAGAATGGAGTCTTCTGGAACGACTCCAATTAATAGTCTGGCTGCTAGGACTGTGGGTCTTTGAGGTTTCTCTGGCCTCCTAATAAAGTGATTTCTGATGAAAAAATAAACAAACAAACAAAAAATACTATTATAGCATGAATTGGGTGGGCAGAAGTAAGCATTGCTGTGTTTCAGAGTACTTAAGCTTTTAAGTAAAGCAGACCTACTTTTCTGACTCAGCTTTGCTTTAGATTATGGCTTTCAGGAAGTTACTAAACTTCTCAAGCCTTAGTCCCTTCATCTGTAAAATGTGCATGATATTTTAGAATGAATCTTATAACAAGGCACTGTGCTTGGGTTAAGTGGTGATTGAGGGAGTGCTGACATTTAAAGGATTTGGAAAAGAGCCATTATGAGATACTTACACATATTGTGATCTCACCAAGAAGCTTTTTATATGAGGCAAGTGTTTCAAATCAAAAAGGCAGGAACTTAGAAGAGATTCTATTTATAATTTTTGAAATGTCTGTTTTAGGAACTAAATTCTGACTCTTTTTAGCACAGTCGTTTCTCTGATACGTTGTTATATCTTTTTAGACCCTCAACTTTGTAGAGCATTCCATTAGTTGCAAGGAGAAGTTGAATAAAAAAAATAAAATTGGAGCTGCCTTTACTGATGATGGCTTTGCCATGGGTAAGCTTAGTGAAATTCTTTTCCCATGAATTTTGTGTTTACCTTACAATGAATTTTTTGAAATGTTTGCTTGAGAATAGGTCTGTGTGCTCTGCGTAGATTTGTTTTTCACAAGCTGTGTTTATTTACTGTTTACTTTTTAGCTGGGTCATCTGATTGGTAATACTTGTTTCCCATCATTTGTGCTGTTCCTGCTCCTTTGGTATTGCTGATCACTTGGATTAATTATTTAGGCTTTGTTTTTGTTGTAGTTTTACAGTCTGACCATCTTTTATTTAGTTTCTCTGGTTTCCTTGTAGTTCCCTCACTTGTCTGTTTAGCAGTAGAACCACTCTTATAGCCCTATGTTATCTCCAGGTGATCTGCAGATCTTCATAGCCATATTATTTCTTTTTATCTTCTTGATTGGCTTTTTTAAAAAAATTTCTTTATAGGATCACATCTTTTTAAGGAGGAATTAAGCCATGTTGCTAAACTTCTCATTTGTGCTGTAAAGTGTAATTGGAAAGAGGATTAATTTTAAAATGGTTAATTTTAAGAATTATTGGTGGAGTAGAATACAGTCTGTGTACACATTGTAATTTGATTTTGGTTTTGCTGATGACTAGGTGTGGCTTACATTCTGAAGCTTTTGGATCAGTACCAGGAATTTGACTCACTTCACTGGTTCCAGTCTGTTAGAGAGAAATACCTGAAGGAGATGAGAGCAGTTGCTAAGCAACAGAATGTACAGTCGACTAGTCAGGATGAAAAACTACTACAAACCATGAATCTCACTCAGAAACGACTGGATGTTTATCTACAGGTAGAGGAGAATAATAGTCAAATCTGGTTTGACTTTTTAATACCCATTACTTCTTGATCACTGAAAAAATGTCAATCGTATTGAAACTCCCATTTTAATAGGTGAGATGAACAGTGGTCATAAAGAGTATATTTTTAAATGAATGGTACTTGGAAGCCATTTGACCCGTATCTTTAAAAATGGATGGATTGCTTCTTTCAGTTTCTGTATTTATGATTTGCACTCACTAGAGCATTTTAGAAAAATGAAGAGATATTAAATATGGTAATTTTGATATTTTGCTAAAATACGTATTTTCAACTTTTATTTCTGATATTTTTATTTACTTAGGAATTTGAATTGCTGTATTTCTCACTGAGCAGTGCAAGAATTTTCTTCAGAGCTGACAAGACTGCGGCTGAAGAAAACCAAGAAAAGAAAGAGAAAGAAGGTTAGTGAGTGGCTTTTATTTGGAAAGACTAGTAAATCTTTCATCAATAATAGATTTGAATACCCCATTTTATTTAGTCAGACTTTTCTTTTTGAAAAAATATATAAACCTAGAAATGTCCTTTTTTTTTAAGGAAAGCCTAAGTGGATCATTTATGAAACTGAAAAGAAATTTAACATGCATTTCATTCTGGAATAACACTTTATTCAGTTCATCTTAATTTAAAATTGTACAAAGTTTGGGTTTTTTCTTTCTCCCTTCAACTGTTAGCAGATGAGAAAGAACAGATTAGAGGAGACTAAATGCTGCTGAGTGCAGAACTGCTGATGACTAGATGTTGACTGAATGCCTGGGCCAGGTGTCTCAGGAGGCATAACAGTCAAGACTGTTTCAGTATCAGAGTGAATAGCCTCCTGTGCTCCTCTATAGCCAGACCTTGGAGAATCAGAGCAGTACAGCCATAACTGATGGTCACTGGGGAGAGGATTCTGTCAGATACAATCTATGTGGATGTAAATTCTTCAGTATTTCATATTTAAGGGACCCTCATGATCATTTCTCAGATTTGAAATTTAGCACCAGTTGTTTTCTCTGAAAAATGGTTATTTCCTTTTTCTGTTATGGAAGTTATGCCACTTAGGCTTCCTCTTTGGACGCTCAGAACTACGTACGGGCTTCGTGTTTGCCCTGCTTGCTTTCTTCTTCTATCACACAGCGATCAAGAATAAAAGAACTTCATGAACTACGATATTTTTATTAATCTTATCAGTTAAGTTTTTTAAATATTTCACACTGAAGAGATCATTCATTTCTGTAGACCACTTACACCCATTGCCCTATTCCCCATTGATAATGTCACATCAGTATTACTAGCATATGCAAGCATTTTTGGAATCTATACTAAGTATTGATAATTGTGTGCTTGAAAAATGATTTCAGGCTGTTGCTGGGAAGATACTCAGTGTTTATTAAATGAAAAAATACGTATTTACTACTTTTGGGTTCATTTAAAAATAGTATTTAGCAGAGTCATCTGGAAGGATCTGAGTCAGTATAATCTAAACTGTGAAGAGTTTAGATTAGTAACTGAACTGTGAGTTCAGTTTAGATTAGAATCTAAGAGTTTAGATTCAGTAATTCAGTTACTGCATAGGCTGTGCTCAGGCCTGTCGTGATGCCAGAACCTTGTCTGCAGGTGGACTGGATGTTTACTTTGAAGGCCTAGAGCATTAAGACAAAATGAACATTGCAGTCTCAGGAGAGCTCCTTGCTTTGGACTGCTGTTCTTTAGGAGCTCTCTGGGGTTTGGGGTTAATATATGTCACCCAGATAGCTGCCTGATGCCTGGGTGGTGGCTCTGCTATAGGGCTGTTAGCTAAAAGTTGCTCAGAGTTGTCAGAGTTGCTAAATGTATTAGCTAAATAGTTTTGCTCTGTTAATGAAGTATATGCATATGACATTTTGCACAAAAAGCCAGAAATTCACTTTATTATGTTCATAATAAAAAAATCACATTTAAAAATAAATTATAAACATAATTGGGAAGGGATTCATTCTGGACAATTTTATATGTGAATTTGCAGTCATGTTTTTACCAGTAACAGCACTACAATTTCCTCACCCACATGGGGGAACGTGCAGTGTGAAAACAACCCCACTCCAGACATAGTTCTGATGTCTCAACAGTTCCACACCCCGATTACAAACTAGTCAGAACATCACATTTGCAGTATTTAGCCTGGAGTTCTAAAACATGAAGGCAGATAAACTGCATATAATTTGTGATATTAGAGAAGTATTTGGTAGATGCAACATTCTGTTCATTTGAAATTTAGCAATATTGTCCTTCTCAATTTTAGTTTGTTTTTTTAAATGAACATAAATATGTCCATTATTTTTACTCATGCTTTCAGAAGAGACTAAAACAAGCAATGGAGACCTGTCCGACAGCACGGTGTCTGCAGATCCTGTTGTCAAATGATACTGATGGTTTGCGTTTCCCCTGTGAGATCATCAGAATTGTACGTGGAATGGATGTTATAAGCTAATAACAGAGTGTTTCCTGGGCCACATCTCTGGGAAACATTTAGATGCTGCATCTCTCTAAGGCAGTGCTCTAAAGTGAAGTCCATTCTCCGTCTAAAAGCTGTACTTTTCGAAGGTTGAGAATGAGATTTAAAGATGAGATTTTTTTCTTGGACTTTAGGCTTGGTGTGCCTGCTTGGGAACCGGTATTTGAAATGAAGTGTTAAAGGGTTAACCCACATTCCTAAACTGCCACCTCAGATCTCTTATAATCTACATGAATGTTTATAATTTGTATTTGCGTAGGTCTTTGATCCATATTTGTCTCAGTCATTGGAAATTCAGTGCATATACTATGTACAGCCAGTAAATATGTTTAAACAAAAGGAGTTGAGGCTGAAATTCATGAAGCATACATATCAATATTCTTATAAAAGGGATATATGAAGATGGTCTTGACACTAGAGGTGAGGCCCTGGTGTATCCTTTATGTACAGTGTGAACTGGCTCGTTGTTAATGTCACGTGACTCACAAGAGCTGCTGCTGTCTGGTGAGGTATTTTATAACTCGTTTACATTGCTTTGAGAACTGATTTAACCTCCAACAACTGCTTTAAATTTAAGATTTACTTAATACTCAAGATGGAGGAAAATACAGATAAAGCCATAGAGTCCTGCTTGACGCTTTACTTTTGGCTGAAGGCATATATGATACCAGAGAAAACTGAATGAATTCTTATTTCTACATCCAAACTCAGGTTTCTTCTACATTAGGTTCAGTTGAAGTCTTGGTGATGGTTTGGGCAGATTTTTTTTCTTTAAACCAAGTATAATCTAAGAAATCAGATTTAGCACTGTGCAGGCTTTAAAAAAATTACCACTGTGAGAATGAAGTTCTAAATAACTAAATCATTTTACTGATTTAAAAAGTACAGAAAGATTTAGAGTAAATTTAGTTCTGGACAAGCTATTATTAGCTTTATTTTTGTAAAGATTATATCAGTTAATAGTAAAATGGTTAATCATGGCCTATAATATTTTAATATAATACAATGATACCTTTACAGTGAAAACAAAGTTTGAAACTTTACATGTAATACTAATGTTATTTTAGGAAATACTTGATTTTTCCGTTGCACTTGCCTATAAAGCATTTCTTTGGGTAAATTTTGTGAGTAATTCTAACGTTGTTTGATTTCCAGCTTTTGGAATGGGTGTATAATGCCCTGTCTGTTCTCATTGGTCACAGTCAGGGTAACTTTCCCAGCTCAAGATAAACACTTTCACTGTTAAAATTCAGAAGAAACAGAATAGGTAGGAAATGTTTTTTATTGTGTCAACATGACTTATAGAATTATGTACAATGGATGGATTAAAGGCATTTAATATTTGTAATTCATACTAATTGTAGAAATGGCCCTGAAGCATGCTGCATAATTAATAATTTATATTTTGTCTTAAATGTTTATAGTAATGATCTTGCATTTGACTCTATCAAATTGGTCACCATTTCATAGCAACAGTATTACTTTTTTTTTCTTCTCTAACTTCCCTAAAATCGTTTCCTTTAATAGAAATTCTAATTAGAAGAGAATCAAAGGTTTCTGTCATTTTCCCCACATGTCAGTTATTTTATCCATACTAGATAGAGGTCACATGCTGACTCCATGGATACCTATGATTATGAAAAATGTGAGAGATCAAGTTTTACCTTTAGTTCAAAATAATGTGTCACTGCAGACTGGATAAGGTATAATAAATTTACTTATTTGACATCTCTGAAAAAGATTACGCATATTTAAATGCTGTTGCAGTGCAGAGCAGCAGGGCTGAGTGTCTCACACCTAAGTTAATGCACAGTTTAGATGATGGTTTTCCTTGCCAGTGTATTAATGTTAACATTTTCATTTTTTTCAGACATACTGCAATTTAAAATTTGTGTGCGCATTTGTTGTGAATTCACAGAAAACTTAATGTTCAAATTCTCAGGAATTAAAGACTAACCATAACATTGTCAATTCTAATTAGATTTTATAAAAGATGGTAAGTTTGTTATCTCCCTTAAGTGGGGGCTTTCCTCTCCCCCAGTTCTAAGAGAATACAATATGTATAATAGAACATGAATAAATGCAATTTCCAAAATTTACTTCCTTTGGATGTTTGTTCAGATTTGAATGTCTTAAACCAGTAGTTCTTACTCTTTCTGGAGTTCCCTTTAATAGTATGTGGAAATGTCTTTAAACAAATGCTTGCAAGCATATAGGCAAGACATTTCAAGTATAAAATTGGTATTGGCTCCTCTGTGTAGTCCAGGTGGACTTTTTGTTCTCTTTCCTTTTTATATTTTTAATCTTTCTGTTGCTTGCTGTTTTCAAATAAAAGAACCCAAATGAGTGTATAATTTTAAATCTTACTCCTGGGAGGGGATGATTAATCTGTGGTGCTGTAGTGCCATTTGCAGTCATGACTTGGACTGGAACAGCGTAATAAAGGAGAGCGTTCTAAATACTATGCTGGAGAAGATGTTCTGCTTTTCTCTTCTGAGGTGGTAAATTTGGAAGGTTGTGGGAAAGGTGAGACAATACCATCACATACATTGTCCTCTTACTTTTTTATGCTGGACTGGCCAAATATAAATGGTGGACTTTAGCCAGTTTTAATAATTTTAGTTCTTTATCCAGCTTAAGTTGCAGAAGTTTTGGACTGATGGTATTCCTTTTCTTACAAGATTTAATGCCACATTTTTTTGTTTGTTTGTTTTTAGATGTTAGGACAATTAAAAGTTTAGATTGTCACAGATTTCAGTTTTAAAAAAGGAGTCCAGAATAAGTGGGTCTATTAAGTGAAGTCATAGAACTGTGCAGTGAACTCAGATGGTGATGACAAATGAGAGTTGTTTATATAGGAATTTCTTATAGGAAAGGTTGATTTGGGCAAGTATATAGATATTTTCCTCTATTGTAATAGTTTGGTTCTTCTTTATCACCTAGTTTACCTAATAGCACTGGTTCCCATGAGTGGAGAACATACTTGGGGAAAACAGGTGAAATTTCTCTCTCAGTCCGTGTAGATCTGATGTAATTCTGGAGTCACCTTGTAATGTAAGATCTTTGTGTATTGAAACATTCTCTGGTAATGCAGTCATTATCATTAATGTGGGGGGCCAAAAAGTTAACACTTCTGTACCCAGACTCTCCTGTTTATATAAAGGTGGTAGTGTTACAGTAAACATTGCAGAATGTGTACAAAAGGTAATCAGGCATTAAAGGTGCACTTTTAAGTTGATGTAATTACTGAATATCAGAATCATCAGAGATGAATGCATTGAAACATTTGGAGGTTGCTTTGTCTCTGGTTTTCTGTGTGCTAATATGCAGCAGAAGCATAGATACTGGAACCAGGAGGGATTTGAATCCTGAGTTGCTGCTTACAAGTTTACTAACCTTTTTGTGCATCATTTCCTGAGGCCTAAAATGGTGTAATAATATCATTCATAGATTGAGGATTTAGTTAATATGTATGAAGCCACTTTATTAGGAAACAGTAACTGCTATAAATACTAGCTATTACTATGGTTGTTCCTATTGGCAGAAATTTACTTGGCATGTAATTATTAGCTGTTGAAAAGTTTGAAGATAAACAGTCTGTATTTGACTCTGTAGCTCAGTGGAGTGTTGACAGTGTGAGGCAGGTCTTGCCCCTCCCTGAAGGTGGTCTGACACGGGGCCAAACAACGAAAGGCAGTGCTGGGAGATCAGTTTGGTGAGGCCAGCTGCCTAAGAAAAGGTCTCATTTTCCTGCCTCCCACCTTTCATTTACATTGGCACTTGTGAATTTTTTAGAGGGCTTTCCTATGCATTAATGCACATTTCAGTTGAGAGAAAGGGAGTCACCCACTGTTTCTGAATTTTAAATTTTTATTTAAAAATCGGATACATGCAAAAGCATATTAGTATGTATGTACTATTTAGTGATCTAAAAGAGAATGCCTGTGTAGCCACCAGGTGGGTTATGAGCTTGGATGCTCCCATTACTCCTGCTCTGCTCCCTTTTCTGCTGCAGAGGGAACCACAGTGCACTGTGTTTTTCTTGAGGGTTACAACTGTCATTATTTTAAACAATAATATGGTGATGTTTGTGTTATTTTTTAAAGTTAATATAAATGTATTCTGTGTGCTTAGGCTTTAATTCAGTATCACTTTTGAAATTCATCCACGTTGATGTATATAGATCTAGTTCATTTAGCTTTATTTCCCTCATCCTGGATTACATGAACACCTAGATACTTGGTCTGTTGATAAGATCTGCGTTATTTCCAAATTCAGGATACTGTGAATAGCGCTGCTCTAATCGTCCTTGTACTTGTCCCTGGGAACGTGTGTGGAATTTCCCCGGGTGTGTGTCACAAGTGACCCTCCTTGGCGGTAGGGCCTGGTGGACCTGCAGGTTCACTGGAAGAGAATGCCAGGCTGTTGTCCCATCCCAGAAGCAGGTGAGGTGACTCCCATTCCCTGCCAGGAGCTGGATTTCTGCAGTCTGGTCAATATCATATCTGTGGTTTTAATTTGAATTTCCTTGATTTTTATATGATTGAACGTATTTCTGTTTGAGCTTTTTTTCCTATGAAATGTTTCCATGACTTTTTTTTTTTTTTCATTTTTTTTTCTTACTAATTTTAGGAATATTTTATATATTCTGGATACTAATCTTTGCTCATGTGTGTTTGCTGAATTTGTTGTTCAGTCACTAGGTCGTGTGACTTTGCAACCCCATGGACTGCAGCACAGCAGGCTCCTCTGTCCTCCACTATCTCCTGGGAAGATGCTCAGTTAATTTTGTATTTCATTTTGTATTTTGTTCTATGTTTTCTGTGCCTCGGTCTGTTTTTGTTTTGTACATAGATTTATATTATTCTCTAGGTTCCACATACAAGTGATACATGGCTCTTTGACTTCCCTGAGTATAGTGCTGTCTAGGTTCCTCCATGTTGCTACCAGTGGCAATATTTCATTCTTTTTTACGGCCGAGTAACAAGCCTGTTTGTCACATCTTTTTAAGCCAGTTGTCTGTTGTGTAAATAGTGCTGCATGTATCTTTTAAATTAGTTTTCATCTTTACTGGATACATACCCAGGACTGATACATACCCAGGCTGGATCATATGGTAGCTCTCTTTCATCTTTTAAGGAACTTCCATACTTTCCATAGGCTACACATTATTAAAATTTTTTAATTAAAAACATCAATTTTTATTGTTTTATTATGTAGATATATTATTTTACACCCTGAACAGTTCTAAGCAAGCATTCAGGGGGTGTGGCTCTTGAAGCTTGTCAGAACTTGCTGAGCTATGAGCGACTATGGTTATGCTAGGATTTTATGGTGTATAATTTCATACTGTTTTGACCAGCTCACTGTGTTTCTGATGGCACCTCTTAATTTTGAGTTACAAAAGTTGTTTTATTAATCCATTTAAAAAGCAGCACCTTTTAAAAATTTGGCCTTGAGACCACGTTATTCCACTCACCTTGCATAATACATAACCCTCTGCTGCGATTTCATTATGTCCTGGGGTTTGGTTTTTGTTTTTTGTTTTTAATTAGCTGTTCAAGCTATAGAAACAGCTTTAGTTTTCTTTCATGGATGTTGTAGAAAATAATCACAAAAAGAAAAACAATGATAGTTTTTATTTGCTAGCATTTATTGCTAGGTTAATTTATTACAAAGACAGTGGTATTTCTGTTGAACTTGGTTATAATTAAATACATTGTATCAATTAAAGATCATTACGCTTATTTCCTAACGGGCTAGGATGTCTGGAACTTATGTGTCAGGGTGAAAACAGGAACTTTTCTACCAAGCCCCATGGCCAGCTGTGCTTCAAGTGAGTTTAAAAATTCATTGGTTCCCTTCTTTAAGGAGGGTCTGGCTCAGAAGAAATAGAAATTGGTGGAGCTGTACACTGTCCATGGTGCTCCACCCCTAAAAACAGTATCTAAAGGCCCATACACTTCCAAATGCTGGTTCGTTAAGGTTCCACTGTAAAGTCAGACATCTTTTGTGGTACTTATCTGCTCATCTTTTTATCGTGTGATGTTTGAACAGTTACCGAAACTAGACCTGCATTTCTGCTAGTGCTCGCGTCCCGGACTTCAAAGCACAGGGCTCATCACCTGACTGCACAAATGAATTCTGTTAGGTCAAATGATGAGACAGACTTGATTATAAACAGACCAGTTTCCGAACGACAGGCACTTACAGTTTCATTAAAATACAAAAATAGATTATATTAATAGGAAATATTTAGTGTCTATCAAATTATAAATCTAGACGTTTACCATTTTTTTTAAAGGATACTGAAAAAGAGATGACATTGAAATAAAGTGAACAATGCATTTTTTTCATAGCTTTCATTCTGAGCACTGAACAATGCAATCTAAGAGGACTTACCACAAAGCACCTAAAATAACATTTGTAGATGGGTATGTTGTCAACCATTTCTTACTGTTTCCCTCCCAAGTCTCAGTATCAAGGCATCAAGAGTACATTCCACAAGCGATTGTCAGCATTCTGAAACCAGGTGGTGTGCCTGTATGTATCAGAGAGGTTGAAAACCCTTAAGGAGGTAGCTCTCCTTCCTGGGTGCTCTTCACCCAGAGGCGCAAGGAAGTTATGCTTCAGATTCTGCGCCTCTATTTTCACTTGGACTTCCATCATTGTCATCTGGTTGATCGTTTAATAGTACATATTTTCCATCATTGGTTAGTGGTACGGACAGCATTAATTGAGCCAGTGCTTCTGGATCCTGAAGTTACGGGAGTTTAAGAAGGAGAAAAGAAAACACTTAAAATGCACTTAAAACCCCTTTGGTTTGGTTGTCATTATATTCTGTAATCTAGCCTCATTTCTTCTGACTCTTGTCTTAGGTATACCTTCTTACATCTCTTAGAAAAAAAAAAAAAAAAACAAACCTCAATTGTATTCTCCCAAAAAACTAGGCTAAGGTTGTACCTGTCAGCCAAAATACCATTTACATAGCAAACTCAGAATCATCTTTGTGGAAAGAGTCCAGAGAGGAATTTCTTTCACAGCCCTGACCGCTGTCTTTAAACTCCTTTTTTTCCTTTTACTCTATACCAAGAATTGCCAACTGTGGCCGTTTGGCTCACCACTTGTTTTTATAGTTTTATTGGAATATAGCCATGCCAATTCATTTACATACTATGGCTGCTTTTATGTTAAAACAGCAGAGTTGAGTAGTTTGGCAGCAGAGATGGTGAGCCTGGAAAGGTTTATCTTCCGGCCCTTTATAGAAAGTTTGGCAACTCTGATCCATACCATAAGATACAAACTTGCCGTGAGTCTTATTTTTTCATTATGTTGGTCCTAGTCCTTGACCTGCCTGCCCCTCCCTGATGGATTAGAACTGCACAAGTGTGATACCCACTAGCTACACGTTACTATTTACATTAGTTAAAACTAAAAATTTCAAATCCAGTTCCTTAGTCACACTAGCCACATTCAATCTGCATATTAAACAGCCCATCTCCGTTACTGCAGAAAGTTCTGGGCAGTGCTGAACTAGAAGCCCCTGGGGGCAGGAACTGTGTCTCTGGCTCACTGCTATAACCGCAAGGATTTTTCTTACACAGAATTTGCTCTCAAAAATTAGTTGGGTACTACTGATAGGTCTGAGAGTCTTCACTTCCAGACAGTTTCCAGATAACATCTCAGTCAGTGTTGCTGGGCCTGTGACCACACTGGGGAGTGAGGCCTTAGAGCACACAGCAGATACTGGTTAGTGAGTGTCCTTTAATCTGAAACAGAGGAAACCTAGCCAACCACCAAGGCTGTAGCCGTGGTATTTGTTAGCAACGCCACGTGTTTCCAGTGACAGGAACTAGGTGATCAGAAATGCCTGGCACACAGAAGGCTTAAAAGGAAGTCCCAGATGTGGCCACCCTGCCTAGTGAGCATCGCTTTTCTTTTTGAGAGGTAAGTATACAGATACCTTTTGAGTTGTTCAGCCAGCACTAAAATGAACCTTACCTTCTGAACCTCAATGATTTCTTTTCCCAAATTAATAGCATAACATATCTGCAAAAAAAAGAAAAGCAGTGTTTGGCAAAGGCAGAAAAGGATAAGAACTTTAGAAGAAAATGTGACTCTGAAAGTATAGTGAGGTCACAGTCTGATCACATCACCACGGAGGCAGAGGATCTGGCTGCAGGAAGTTCGTCAGATGGGGCTTCGGAACACTAGCATCCACCTGTACTGGTCTCCTGTTGCCACTTTATGTTAAGTGCAAACTGACCTTATTAAACAGTCTAAAATTCTTACCAGATACTTTTTTCCTTTCTCTCAACCATATTTAGCCACTGCATGTTCATACACACAGTGCTTAACAGATACTTCCTGAAAGAAGGTTGAATCATTTTGATTAATTCCAAGTAGCAAAGGCAGCCACAGAGTTTCATACTAAAGAACGGTTTAGATGTACTTTCTTTACATCTGCTTCCTTGGTTTCCTCCCTGAGAAAAGATTTTCTCCATTGTAACTTTTAAAAATAGAAATTTAAGGTGATCTGCTTTTTAACATTTCCTAATCTCTCCTAAGCAATTATATTTCACCATTAAAGTTCTTCACTCTTTTTGCTTGATAGGTACTTTCCATATGGAAGTTTTACTCCAGTTTTCAGTGGGGCCTTCGTAGAAGGTATTCTTAAACTCCTCAGTGGGGACCTGAAGAGTAGTTAACTAAATGTTGAAGAGGTTTGTGCAAAATAACCCTTTAAATATCTCTGGACTGAAATATTTGGCATCTTCAGTCTAATGCTCTCCCAACTGAGCTGCTATTTCGGCCACCTTTGTGGCATCTTAAGATGAAGAAAATAACAAGACCTTTTCGCCTTCTGAGTTGCTTTCAAAAACATATGTGCTCAGAGACTCTCCGCCTGTGGATTCAGGCAAGCGGACCACAAAGCCAACCAGTCTCTTGTTTTCTTGATGAGCAGCAAACTGGGTGACACTGGTGAGTTCAAACTAGAAAAAAACAGGAATAGACTATTACTATGCAACAAATGAATTAGGGTCCCTGGCGGCTCAGAGGTTTAAGCATCTGCCCGCAATGCGGAAGACCTGGGTTCGATCCCTGGGTCGAGAACATCCCCTGGAGAAGGAAATGGCAACCCACTCCAGTATTCTTGCCTGGAGAATCCCATGGACGGAGGAGCCTGGTGGGCTACAGTCCATGGGGTCGCAAAGAGTCAGACACGACTAAGTGACTTCACTTTCACTTTCCATAAAAACAGTGCACACTACTGGTGATGTTTAATTGGCAAGTAAGTTTTTTAAGTGCACAGTGTGTTTCCGGTGACCACAAAGGTGAGTTAGAGAGTAATCACTACAGTCAGCATGCAGCAGGGTACTTACATTGGCCCTTGTTACTTGAGTCTGGGGATCTATCAACCTGAAATTTTAAGAGATTCATTATATCACAAATGTTGGATAAAATTATATTCTTAGATGAGTTTGTAGAACTTCAGAAGGAAACCACACAAAACTTTAAGTATGAAAACATATTTTCATATGTTTTTGTCTGGTTGAGGGCAAGGTGAGAGCACCATGGGACCATCCAAAAGGAGTGAGTGCCCTGGTTTCTGCCTTGACCGAACCTGTGCAGTTAAACCTCAGGGCATCTTTAATGGAAGATGATGGCAAATAGTGGATTTCACAGTATTTTAGTGCTTATCCAAAGAGGCAGCATTATAATTCTCCAGAAAAATTAACATGGATGGATAATACTCTGCAGCCGCCGTCTCAGAAATTCCTATCAGCCTGTTTCTCTTAAAGTACCAGAACCATATACTTCTCAGTTTTAACAAGTTTTCTCAAAAACATGGGGTAGAGGTGAGAACAGTTAAGGGATTTAACAGAACTGTTCCCTAACAGAACTATTCCCAGATTTAACCAAACTGTCAGTTTGGGTGTAGGAGGAGTAACTTTAGGAAGGTATTCTAGATACTCTCTTAAAAGGATTTTAAGCATCATCCATGTCTGAGAAAACTACCTTAGAGAATTTACTGTTATTTTATAGATACATACACAATACTATGTTTTAGAAAGTAGAAATTTGTAAGTTATTACTGATGTGCTGTTTCATAAGTGAAAGTGAAATATCTATTTGCTTTGTTAAAAGATGGTTATAATTCTATTTATATGGAATGTCCAGAATAGGAAAATCTGTTAAAACAGATTAGTGGCTAGGACTGAGCAGGTTGCAGGGGAAAGGGAGTGACTGCTAATGGGTGTGAGTTTTTTGCGGGGGGATGATGAAAATGTTCTAAAACTGGGTGACAGTTGTACAAGTATGTACATACTAAAAAACACTGCAAATAGGTAAATTATACAGTATGTAAAATTATATTTCAACAAAGCTGTCTCCTACCCCATGGTAACAATTTGAAAAATATATTTGTTAAAGCACAATATTTATCATCAGAGGGCTCAAGACTAAATTCCTGAATACTAACTTTTATCTTATGCAAGTTACCCTGACTTCTCTCATCTGCTTCGTAAAACTGGGATAAGAACCTCCGTAAACTTCAAAGAGGTGGTTAACAAAATGTGCATGGAATTTTAAGCTACAAAGCTAAATAATAATTTATGTCTTCATTAGTCAGTATGAATTTAATGATTTTTAAAATATACATCATAAGCAATTTCCCTTAAGTTGGGATAACCAAAGTATTTTGTAAAAGTTTTCTATAAATGGAAACTTAAAACTTATAGTTTACTGTGTATAACAGGTAACCTGTATTTGCTTTTAAAGATCTGATTTTCTGTGTGACTTCTAAAAACATACGAATTCTCATATAAGGATGTGTGTGTATGTAGTGGTAAAATACACCTAACATCAAATTCACCATTCTTGATATTTAACACATCACAGGATTGAACAAGCATCACCATTATCGAGTTCTACAACAGCTTCATCACCTCAGAGGGAAATTCTGCATCCGTTAGAGCAGTCACTTCCCGTTCTCCTTTCTTCTCAGTTTTTGGCAGTTCTCACTAATCTTTGTACATTTGCCTATTCTGGGTATTTCATATAAATGATCATACAATATTGTGGCTTTTTTGTGTCTTTCAATTAGTATAATCTTTACAAGGTTCATCTGTTGTAGTAACTTTATTTTTTAAAATTTATTTTTAATTGGAGGATAATTGCTTACACTATTGTATTAATTTCTGCCATACATCAGCATGAATCAGCCATAGGTATACATACGTCCCCTCCCTCTTGAACCCCCATTTCTTTTTAAGGCTGAGTAGTATCCCACTGTACATATATACCACATTTTGTTTATATATTCATCTTTTGATGGACATTGAATTATTTCTCTACCTTTTGGCTATTGTGTATAGTACTCTCATATGAACACTTGTTTTAAATTCTTTTGGCTATCAACCCAGGAATGGAATTCTATGTTTAAGTTCCAAAGGAACTGCCAAATTACTTCCCACAGTGGCTGACCCATCTTACATGCCCACCAGCAGTGGGTTCCAGTTGCTTCACATACTTGCTTACACCTGCTATTTTCTATTTTTTTAAAATCTATAGTCCTAGTGGGTTATGAAGTGGTTCTGGATATGATTTACATGTTAGTTACTAATGACATGAGCATATTTTCATGTGCTTTTGGCCAATTATCTCTCTTTGGAGGAACAGATAGTCCTTTGTCCGTTTTTAAACTGAGTTTTTCCTTTGTTCATTTGTGAGAGTTCTGTGTATTAGATAAAGGATTTGAAAATGTTTTCTCCCATTCTGTGTTGTCTTTGCACTTTTTTTGGGATCGTGTTCTTTGATGCACTATGTTTTTTCCCAGTGCTTTTACATAAATTTCATCTTTTTGGTGGTGATTATAAGAACAATGAGCCAATGCCTATGAAAGGTCCAGGGCATACTTGGAGAAAAGCTTTAAATAAATGTAAGTTTTTATTCATAAGAACCTCATTCTCGAAGCAGGGCACTCAAACCCAGTGCTCTGGGACAACCCAGAGGGGTGGTGGGGGAAGATGGGGAGGAGGGTTCAGGATGGGGGACACATGTACACCCGTGGCTGTATGGCAAAAACCACCCCAATATTGTAAAGTAATTAGCCTCCAATTAAAATGAATGAGTTGTAAAAAAAAAAAAAAAACCCTCATTCTTAGTAGGTTTGTAACACATGAAAAGGACTGATTTTAATAAATGGAAGAAACTATATTCTGATTTTTGCCAAAGTACTGGTTAACTTTTTTTTGAAACTTAACATTTATTTATTGAGCCCTTTCTATGTGCCAGTGATGGCTGTAAATGTTTTACATGAATTAACTCATTCCTCATGACAACACTATGTGGAGTGGATAAGGTTGTTTTCATTTTATAACTGAAGAACCCGAGGCACAAAGGTTAAGTAACTTGCTCAAGTTCAAACAACTAATAAATGCCAGAGTCAGGAATAAGGGTCTAAAGCAGTGCTGCTGTCCTATAGAAATTTAATGTAAGCTTCTTATGTGTAATTCAAAAATTTCTAGCAGCTGCATCAAGAAAAAAGTGAAAGCAAGAGAAATTAATATAATAGATGAAAAATACTACCAGCTAGACATGTTACTAACCTAACAATTACTTTGCTTTCTCCCTGAGGTGGGTATGATAGTATGAGAGCTTAAATATTGGCATGTGTTGTACACTTCTCAGTTCAGATGAGTTAGGTTTCAGACGTTCCATGTAGCTGCAGTATGGACAGTGCAGGTCTTAATAAAACCTGTGCCAACCACAGCTTGACCACTGTTTGCCATCATTCATACAGCTCTTATTACTTGAAACCCCAAATCATGTAGTTGATATGGCTTGACTTCTTTATTTTCAGCCCAAGAAATATTAACCAGATTTTCCTTGTGGTGGTCTAGTTATCTCAGGCAGGCTCATGGTCTGTTTTCACAGTTTTTAAATTTTTATTACACAGTACTCTGAGGTGAAAGAGAAAAAACAAGCCCTTTCATTTGCAAGCTCTGAGAGAGAGTAACACTCAAATGACAGCATCTTTATGCACAGTGGGGTAGGATTCACTCACCTCTAAAAATACCAGTTTCTAAAAAAACCAGCTTTTGTCTTTAAGGGCACTTCTTTTAGCCAGTGTATCTTAAGAAATTGAAATGTGTTATAAAAAGCAAAGCAGAAACATGAATAATGTCTTCACTTAATCCAATCAAACAAGTATTCTACTGTGAACGTTCTAGACAATTAGACGTGACTTAACAGGGAATTAGAAGCTGTAAGAAAGTCCGAAAATGAAACAACATACCTCAGAGTCTGACTGGTGACCATCAGATGGGATTCTGTCATCCGGAAGATGTTATGAATAGCCCGAGCAGCCAATACTTGTCTCATTGCTTCGTAAATCACTTCCGTAGTGTTGTCTGTTTTGACTGCCATTGATCCCAAAAACCGAACTATAAACATCTGCTGCAAAAGAGAATCTGCAAAAGAGCATTTTCTGCTCAGGATCATGTTCACTTCCTGCCTGCCGACCCAGGTGCTGGTCTGAGGACAGGCCAACATCAGGTTTTTCTTGCTTTCTGAAGGGCTTTCTAAAGCCAAAACTTCTCATTACTCTGATTATGTAAACCACAAACCACCAAAGCTCTGAATCTTCTATTGTCTATTATTTTGTCTGTTTGGAACTATTCATTAGACTAGAAAAGCACCTTTTTCTTCATCTATAAAATGAAACCAGATGAATGTCCTTCTAGCACTAAAACTCTAGGTGACCACTAGTGTATCATCTTACCTTTTCTCTGAAAATGAGCTTTTCCAGATAATAGAACATTCATTCATTACTTTGGCCTGCTGATAAAATCCTCTTATAGAAGGAAATGTATTTGAAGAAAGTAAGACCTGATGTTGGATCTCACTCAATTTATGCACATCATTTATTACTGAAAGGCAGTGATGACATTCCATAAACTCTGGGAGGTCTCAAACTGTTAACTTATTTGATGCTAATGAGCTTACAGTATTTGCTTCTTGATAATGACACATAACCTGACAAACACTAACAGCAATCACAGCTGGAAAATCATGAAGAAGGTTTGAAAGATGTTTTTTTTTCCTATAAGAACAATAGTTCTCCTTTCCACCATTTGAAAGTAAGAAGCCTACATTTTCTTCACTTGTCTTCCCTATTAGTATCCTAGCCCCTAAAAAATAACTGAATGGTGAAAAAACAAATTAGGAAAATATAACTGACATGTTATATAAACGGTTACTCCCATATGAAGATAGTTTTTACAAGTTTGACGTTTTCTGTATAGACCGGTAACAAATAACGTGGACTGTGAAAAGTCAGCTAGAGAGTCAGATCTGAGGCACAGCCTATTTAATAACATCATTTTTCATTTTTTTGCCTAAAGCTATGAGGAATGCCTCTTCACAAGTCCTACTTTTAAATAAGTGGCATTTCATTCTAATGACATTCTGTGGCTTCAGTCAGGAAGCTGTGTTAAAAAGGCCTTGCCAGCCTTCTAAACTGTCCCGGCTGGGAGCTGCAGCTCTGTGGGGCAGCAGGTTAGCTCTATCGGGTATGTTCTTATGCACCTTACAAGAATGTAAATCAGACAACAATCTGAATTATAATGAATTAAATAATTTTTATCCCCCCCCATATTTCATGTCATCTTCAAATTTAAGAATGAGTTATTTTTGAAATAGCATATTTATGACTCATCTGGATTTTATCCTCTTGGAGTCTGTTTTGCAGTAATGTGATAGCAGATTTAGATTCAGCAACATTGCTCTGCAGGAGCTACAAAAAGGTTATGGATGTGGCTAAATGGTACAATGCTTGCAGAAAATCTTGCACGCCTCAGTTTTTACGCTAGACCTGTTCTATCGGCACTGTGTCCTAATGAGTTTTCACACACAACATCTGTGGGTCATAATTTCAATTCATAGTTCCCTAAGTCAAAGCTTTTTGGAACATGACTTCACATCTTACTTCAAGGGCCCTGATTATTCTGTGCTGGGCAAAGAAAAAGCACACAAAACAAGCCACTTACCTTCTGCTTCTGGAAATGTCGCATCCTCAGTTTCACCAAAGGGGTTGGTACGCCTAGGGGGACAGCCAGAGTCAAAACAATCCCAAGGGCTTCAGTTCAAAGAACGCTTAACACCTGAACTCTACACCAGAAGGGGACGGTCTCTGGGGGTGGGGGGCGGGAGGGGAACGACATTCTCCCAGAAATAACCTCCCTTATTAGCCCATACCTGCCGCCTCTGTTCTGATCAAGGAATTCTGTAGCAGGAAGTACAATGTCAAACTGAATAGGTGTTCCAGGTGCAATCAGTTGTTCAGCTTCGGGTATAGTGACTGTTGCTTTCGGAACTATCTTGTCATTTTCCATCTCTGAACTTTTCACGTTCTGGCTGGGGTACAAAGTTGAAAAAAAAAATTTTTTTTTAATGCCTTTTGACCTTAAGTTTTTACAATCAAATGAATACATGTCGAATGCCTATGTGACTTTTACAGGTAGATAAGGGAGAAGATGTAACTTACTCTACCAATAAATCTTTTAAGATGTCATTCACGTCCGTAGTTAAAATTCCTCAGATATTCCCGTTACCTACAGCTGGTTCTGTGCATGACATTCCACATGATGCTAGACTGCTGCTTCTATTACCTATTAATTTCCTGTATCTTTCTCTCTTTAAGAGAGGTTTTTGAGGGCAGGAGCTGTAGCTAAATCATATTTATCACTTGGTACACAGTAGGCACTCACAAATGTTTGCTGAATGAACACTACATTTTGGCCTAGCAGTCAACCACCTGGCTCTCCTCCTCCTGAGGGCCTCCCTCTCCCCGCCCTCTGCGCCCTCCGCTGTGCTCCTCCTGCCAACTCTGCCTCAGTTCCACTGCTCACCCACCCTCTCCTGCACTGCAAACAGCAGCTCAGATCACCCTCCAGCCACCAGGCCTTGCAAGCCAGCCTGACCCTCTCCCTCCTCTGCAGTCCTGCGTTTCTTCTCAGGAAGTCAGGAGGACAGTCTTGGACCTCCGTGTGCCTCCGGGGCTTAGCACTGGACCCACACATGCGGTTTGGGGATTGTGGCCAGAACAGTACAGCACTGTCTGAACAGTGATTGACCCTGCCTGTTCTCTTCCCAGTGTCAGCATGCTGTAATTTAACCTTTCATATGTTTATAACCTTTTCTCCCCAGCTAGAGTGTAAATGCCTGTGAGGGGTAAAGAATGTAAAAGTATTTTGATTTCTTACATTATTTGAACCAAAAGAAGACTCTCAGTATCTTTCCATTCATTTGATAGTTTGTGTATCAGTATTTCAAATTTCTCAAGTGTGTCAGTAACTTAATATGTTGTAAGGAACTATTTTATAGTATCATCTGACAAATGAGCACAATCAATGGAAAGTGGACAGAGAAACAATAGAATAGTAGATGATCAGTACAAGGAGAGACACTTAGTTTAACCTCCACTGTTAACAGAAGAGGAATCCACGGCCTCTAGAGAAGCTGATAATGCTGACTGGACTCGGTCATCTGGTGGGTGAGCTAGATTAGGAACTGAGTCTTCCCCACAGTGTCACACTGCCTTAGTAACCAGAATGACAGAACCACACCTGCTGTTCAACGCAGTCTTTAAGAGGGGAGTGTGATACAGGTGACTCACTGGAGGAAGGTGTGAGTCTGACTTCCTTCACAATCTGTCCCTGTCTCCCTCCTTCCCAAGCTCATCTCCTCTCTGGCCTCCCTTGGCTGACCATCACCTAGTACACTGATATCCTTTCAGTTCCCAAAAGACACCAAGCTCTTCTCTGCCATTCAGCCTCCACAGCTGATGCCGGGAATGCAGTATGTCTGGCTCTCTGCAAGAGAGGCTACTTCTCATCTCTTCTCAGTTTAAATACTATCTCCCCAGACAGCCCCTAAATTGGTCTCCTCTTTATTCTTTATGACAGCATTCTTATCTTTACCATAACAGTGCTTTCCTGTATTTCAACTAATTTACCTTTTGCCTGTCTTTCCCTACAAGTCTGTAAGTTTCATGCTCTAGCTCATTGCCTTGCCGCATACTGGACATTTAACAAGCGTGTGTTGAACAACAGGATAAATGAATGAATATTAGATATAAGTAACTGCAGAATGAGTGAAGGCCACACATGAGATTTTCTTGGAAGTGAACAGCAATTTGTCTCCAAGAACACAGTTTCTCTGCTTCATTCCCTCACTCTCATCAAAACCTTTATCCTTAATGAGTTGACCCTAAGAGAGTACCCCACCCTCCACTGCTCAGAGACCACCTGGCAGCTGTGTGTCACCCTTCCAATCTCTGGGCAGATTTCAGCCAGTTGGCTACAGTCATTTTTTTCTAGGGATTCTTCTATGGGGTCCTTTCTAAGAATGTGGTTTACATATTCTAGAACAGAAGAGAAAAATCAGTTACTAAATCTGAGCTGCAAACTGTTTTTTCAGAAAGCCAATCACACCTAATTACTAACACTAACTGAATTCTGGCACTCCAGAAAGAGCGTTTTAAGAGTGGGAAGAGGTGGTCTCAGAGGTGGTCTAATTCATTTCATGTCAGAGTTGGGACAAAGACCTGCAGTGTTGATGACTCAGGGACATCTATCTGTGTTCAGAGCAGAGCTGTTGGTAAGACCACATCTAACTCCAGCCTAGTGCATGTTCTCCACTCTGTCCCCCTCAGACTCGCATGGCTTTACAAAGAGAGGACAGACACTGACCCAATCCGAGGCTCAGAGAGGAGCCCCACTGGCTGGATCTGTATTTCCGTTTCCATTCATAAAGTGCTTTCCTTAAAGCTGCACTTGATAAGCATGCTGCTGCTGCTGCTAAGTCACTTCAGTCGTGTCCAACTCTGTGCAACCCCATAGATGGCAGCCCACCAGGCTCCCCCGTCCCTGGGATTCTCCAGGCAAGAACACTGGAGTGGGCTGCCATTTCCTTCTCCAATGCAGGAAAGTGAAAAGTGAAAGTGAAGTTGCTAAGTTGTGTCCGACCCTCAGAGACCCCATGGACTGCAGCCTTCCAGGCTCCTCCATCCATGGGATTTTCCAGGCAAGAGTACTGGAGTGGGGTGCCATCTGATAAGCACGCTACTTGTGTGTAAACTGGTATCCTTAAATTAGGGCACTGGAGTGTTCTCAAGACTTGTTGCTTCTTCCTCATTTTTGTTTCCTTGGCTCAAGTTCTCCTCACAGGACATCCCATGGGGCCTTCTGCCCTTCTCTTCTCCCACCCCACCCACTCTCTCCTCGGGTCACCAAGCAGTCTTCCCACGCCGTTCCGACTGCCTCCCCACTTCTCAAAGCCTGCAGTCCTCCGCTGCCATTCTTTCACAGTTGGACTCAACCTGTCTTGTTTTATCTTGTGTTCTTCCTCCTCATGTCCCCGTGTTGGCTGTGTGAACACTGGCTCCACATTGCACAGCACTGAGACCCTGGGAAGTTACTTAATCACTCTGAGCTTTCTGACAACTTTCTTCTGGAATCACTGGACAGTATCTGTAAAACACATAACGGGGTTCTTCCTACCGTGCTATTGGGGTGCCTGATACACTCATGATTTAACTCACCCTTTGATACCATGCTTTAATCAGCTTAACAGATAAATCAGCCTTCTATTATTTAACCAATGGAAAATCCCACTTAGATAAAGGGTGGCATTCCTAGAATAAACCCTAACGCAGCATTCAAAGTAAGAGGATAGCTGTCCATGTGAAAATGCTCACTATAAATGACAACAGCAAGTAAAGGAAGGGAAGATGACCAATGTATTGAAACAGACAATAATAATTGATGGAAGAGTGTGGCGTTAAAGCAACAATTATGAAAAGTAAAAATATGAAAAATACATATGTGAAACAAATGCACATATGAAAAGACCACTGTATGTGCTGATAAGGCCTGCAGCTGTAACATGGACACACAAAAGGTGATTTTTTAAAATTATTTTTAAAATTTTTGTTTTGGTTCCGTAACTGTTGATACTGATACAAATGTGGGGAGAACTCCTGACTAGCAGACACTCAATGCACATCCTATTTGCTCAGGCTGAAGCTGCATGGACCCCAGGAATGATGCTGATGTTGAAAGCTGACAGCTTTGAATCCTGGCTTGGCCCCCCGTCTGTGGTGTGACCCTGAGCAAAGTGTTTACCCTTTCCTGGTCAGAGTTACTGTTTCTGTAGTATAGGGCTGAACTGGCAGATCTGGAAGGATGAAATTTCTAGTACATGTGAAATTCCTAATACAAAGTTTGGCTCCACAAAAGCTACTTTTCTTTTGTCCTTTAGTTACCTGGGGCATGGACTTTCTTGTTTTTTTGCAAAGCTTGTAATTGGAGTCACTGCTTGGAGAGCCGTCTGATTCAACTTGATGGCGACTGCCTAAAAATCCACAGGAAACACACTCAGGTCCAGGAGGTGGACGCTTATCTTTCACACTAAGAAAAGTGCTGAGATGCAGGTGGGGTGGCTGTGAATTACCTCTGGGTTGTCAGTCAGGTAGATCTGTCTGGAGATGTTGTTTATTGCACATATCCACTGCAGAGAACATAAACAAAACAAAACAAAACCAAAAAAAAACCCTGCTGAATCCCAAAGTCATCCACCATACTACAACAGAATGAAACAAACGAAATCTTTACCTCTTCATTTTCCTTTCTGCTTTCTGCCTGGAGGATTATTCCCCTGAAATAAAGTACATCTGAGTAAGTGCTGCCCAGATCTCTGTGACTGGGACATACTTCCCTCCCCTGGGCCTCAGGTTTTCCATCTCTACAGTGAGCAAGCTGGACTCAGAACCTGCTAGCCCAAGGTCATGATTCTGCAGCATGGACCATCTTGTGGCCCTGCGTAGATGATCCAAGGTGGCCAAAACTGTGGCCTACCACTCCTCCAGCCACACCCAAAGAAGAACCTGCAGCCATTCCACGCCTTCCTAAGAACTGAATCTCTGCATGCCACGGACTGGGAGTAAGACACACATAATACTGCCCTACTTTCATAGAGGCATTGCTCCTGAAGGGACTCCATACCTGCCAGTTCCTGTGTTACTCATCCCATCTCTGGGAGCTGGGGAACATGGATCATATCCCTATTTCTTATCTCAGGGAAGTGAAGCCCAGAGGAATTTCATAACTGCCTGGGACTGTGACTAGAATCCAATATCTCCATTCCCAAGTCATTTCCCAACACCCAGGGAGGAAGGATGATGTCTAAATATGCTCTGCCATTCTGGGAGAAGAGATAGTCTACACCATACAACACTGCTCCTTCCCCTGAGAATCTCAGCTCAGAAGCCCAGTGGAGAAAGGAAATGTAAGCAGAGCAGCTCTGAGCACAGGGCCACTCCTCCCCACAAGCAGGTGAAGCCTAGAACACTTCACGGGGCTCTGGACTCTGAAACAATTTCAGACCACTGCTCCAAGTGAGAGGGGATCCCGCTCAGACAGGGTCTACTGTGATGATATGAGGCTGTCACTGTGTAAGTGTGTGGTCACTTCAGGGCCCAAGGTGCACAGCAGTACATGGGGACAGCGTGTTAATGAAACGACGCTGCTGCAGCCGAACGTCCTGCTCACATCAGCTGTGTCAGCTGGAGGAGTGGACTCCTCAGGCAGGCACCCACTTTCCCCTTTAGCTGCACAGCCAACCCCCATGATGCGGACACAAAGGCTTGTCTAGTAACAGGAAGAGCCTGGCACCACCCCTCTCTTTGAGTCTCTACTGATCAACAGCTCCTTCCATCGCTCTCTACACATGTAGGTCACCCCTTCTCCAAAGCCACATACAAATCCTCCCTGGGACTTCTTTTTTTTGGCTGCGTGGCATGCAGGATCTTAGTTCCCTGAACACGGATCCAACCTGCACCCCCAACAGTGTTAAGCATGGAGTCTTAACCACTGGACCTCCAGGGAAGTCTCCTCCCTGGGACTTCTTAAAAAAGGCAGGCTGGACTCCATATGGTCTTGTGTCCTTGCTTAAAGAGAACATAAAACCACCCTCCGGGAAGGTCGACATCACCCAGAGCGGGGCCTCCCCCAAGGAGGGCCAGCACAGAGTGAGCTAGGAGGCCCTCGCAGAGGCGGACTCACTGCCCGTTCCTCCCACATAAACCCGAGTGGCCTACGCTTTTCCATTGGGAGTGGTGATCTGGAAGCAGTATCGTCGGTCCTCACAGTCCACCGCCATCACCGAGCAGTTGTCCAGGTCCTGGATCAGGCCCCCGGCCACGGCGCCCCTGGGCTGGCACATGAGATTCCCGCCTTGGGTGAAGAAGTAGAGTCTCTCCCAGGTGGTTGAGACCAGCCCTGTTTTACTGTGAGAATTGAATTGTGAAAAGCCCATGAGCATTAGGAAGCATGAATGGCACCTCAAGAGTCTTGCTGCCTTTTTATGGGTATTGGTAGTGTTTCAGAAACGATGGGTTTCTTGACATTAAAGTAAAAGTGCTTTGAAAAGAATTCAAGTGCAAAGACTAGCAGGAGAGGGACAGTGCAGCCTGAATGAGTGGGGAGATGACAGGCTCTGCTGGTCCCAGGGCCAGCTCCAGGATGTGGGCGGGGACACCACTGCAGCCAGACGTTGCTTCTCAACCCAGTGTCAGCCATCGGACACTGAAAACCTAGAAGACCACTTCACTAGACTCAGAGCTCAACTGCTCGAAATCTAGTTACAGAGTTATCAGGGTCACCTCAGCCCACAGCACATACCGCAGAATCCTGGGCACTTTTTATCAGACTGGGTTTTGTTCCAGCTTAGATGTTATTCTTGTTTTGTGGGCTGTTTACAAGAGAAAAATCCAGTTCCTGGCCAGTAACACCAGAACCTTGTGGAATGTTCTGCACAGAACTAAAGGAGATACATGGCCTGTGATCTTGACAAGCTTTCCAGACTTTTGAAGAGCTCTACCCTGGAAGGAAAGCAGTGGGCAATTCCTCTTCATACCCCCTCCATTTGGGGGGCGTTGAATATATTTGCTTCATTCAGTGTATGGAGTGTGACTATGCATGGGGCACTAGGTTTCCTGCCTCAATAATTACAATTTCCAAAAATGGTAACAGCTAACACTGGAGTGCTTATACCTGCTAGGAATTACCTCAGTTAATCTTTGTAGCAATTTTAGGATGTAGGTTCAGTTTTCAGCTTTATTTGACAAATGAAGTGACTGGGGGCCCAGCCAAGCCAGGGTGTCTGACCAGTGGGAGTTCACCACTGCACCTGCTCTGCTCTTAGGCTCAGGTAAATCTGAGTGTCTCGTTCATTTGAGATGGGCAATTGGAAGACCTGAAGGTTAAATGTGAGATTCAGTCTACAGAAATCTAGACGACTCTGAAAAGTTCCTGGCCCTCAAGACTCTGGCCTCAGTGCTGGGTCACTGGCACACTGCTCTCACCCACTGGGGGTCTGAGGAAGGGTCTCAGTGGTCTAGGACGATGACCAGTAAGAGCAGTCTACTTACAAATGGCCCTGGTGAGCAGGAAGGGGTGGCCTGTGGTGTCTTGGAGTCCATGTACTGGGTTCTTACTCACACGACTGTTTCAAGCCCATCTCTCAGTGCAGTTTGGGAGCTGGCCCAGGTCCTGTGTCCCAGGCAGGAGGGGCGCCTGGTGGGAGCTCTTCCCCACCCTCACACCTCCCCCGCCTTTGATGGGGCACGTAACAGGTGCTCTTCAGCCACTGCTAGGGAATACAGCTTTCAGATGGGGGCGGGCAGAGCACTCTTACTTTCTAAGATTAAGGTAACCGGCCTTCTGGATGAGGTTCCTGTTGACCTGGGGTGCAGCCACATCGAAGTCTGGGGTGTAAACAGCTTCATCGAGAGAAAGTAATTCTTGCTGGGATGCCCTCATCTTCTCTGCTTCCACTTCTAGTTCCACCTGGATGCTTGAGACAGAAGGTGTCAAGTCAGTCACTTGTCACAGCAGATGGCAGAGCCTCCCCATGGCTTCCTACCTCACACAGGATACAAAAGGCTCCACCTGAGGCCCTGAAAGCTGAAGACCACAGGGACTCCAGTCTGTTTTACTCAAAGTGTTAACAGGACTGCTGTTTTCAAACAGAGCATAACTGAATAGCACTGGGTGAGGCCTGAATCCAGGTAAGCAGTTACTCTGCCGACACAGTGGTGTCCAGGCTCAGAACTACCAGGGCGAGTTTGAGAAGGCAAGCCCAACCTCAGGAGCCACAGGTGCTAGCAGCTGTGGAAGTGCCAGAGAGGCAAGAGGGAGACGGCCGTCATTCATGCACCCACCTACCCGCCATCTAGGCAGGAGTGGAGACAGCCATTGGAGACTGGAAAGCAACTAGAGCGCAAACACAAAGGCAAGGCCGATGCTTTTCCCTTGTGTGACAGCTACTCAACTGCCCAGAGATGGCCGGAGATGGCACGGGCTGGCGGGCCATAGTTTGCCCATGGTCTGGCTTTCATTTCCTTGTGCCCTGAAGTGTGGAAAACCTGGAAGCTTTACCTTGAAACAAGCAGCTGCCCTTTCTCCTCGATAAGGTGAGGCCCCAACAGCTACCACACCCAGTGAGGACAGCCTGGGTTATAAAGTCTTAAACACAATCTGCCAGGATGGTCCCTCCACCCAAGAAAACAAACTCTAGAGGCGCTGCTCCACTTCCCCACTGCGGTAAGGAGACAGGACTGAACTCCAGTGTTGATTTCAGAAGGAAGCCTGGGGGCCAGCGAGTCCAGGGTTTTAGAATGAGCTCCTCAGCATTTCCTTTCAAAAGCATTCTGCAGGTGAGTGAGCTCAGGCTTGGTCATTCCATGTTCTCCTCTTACAGGTTCAGTGTCTACTGGCTGGGTCTTGTTTAATGTTTCCCTGATACAAGCAGGCAGTCTGAGTTAATTTTGGCTATTTAGACATTTGAATGGAATGCCTGGGGCTCCACCAATGAACCTCATTAGTTTAACCTGCCTGTCACTGCCAAGGCTGAGACAAAGAAAGGAGAAAAAAAAAATTAAGCGGTAAGGATTTAGAAAGAGGAAGCCAAATGTATACAGAACCTTGTAGGCTCATCAGCTTTTGTGAGAAGCCTCTGACGATCTCATGAAAGGTAAGCATGCTTACCCCCAGGAAAGCCCTCATGTGAACCAACACAACATCGTGCACACAACTGCAGGGAGCTTTTAGTAGCTGTCCCCTCCCCTCCCCCACCCATGTGGACTCAGGCTCAAAAACTCTGAGCTAACACAGGAACTCAGGAACAGGGTAGAAAAGTCACCATCTTCAAATGTTCCCTTCATAGTTTTTTTGGTGTTTTTTTTTTTTTTTTTTTTTACAAAATCATGTTTTATTTAATTAAAAAGTGTGTGTGAGAAGGAACCAATAAAAAAGGCTGAAGTGTTATCACTTGGAGTAGGATTAAAAGCAAAGCCCCTGGCACCAGGGGTGGTTTGAAATACCACCCATGTGGGTTCAGGCTGGGTTCTGAATCCTCCCACAACTGGATGGGAGGCCAGGCATCCATCTCCCGGGGAAGCACTGCAGAGCCCAGGGCCGCCACGAGACACCGTTCCCTCGGCCTCTCAGGTGGGCTGGCTGCTGACATATAGCAGTGCAACATAGGCTGGCAGGGGGGGCAGCAGTATTCATCTACTCACCAGAAGAAAACGTAAGGGATAGGAAAATGATAATTCTTAATTGAATGCTTTCACTGTTTGAACCAGGAGGTTCCGGGGCTCCCAGGTTCAGCTGGGAACCCCACCTGCTGCCTCTGTTGCAAAATGCCTCGTCAGGCAGCAGAAGTGCAACTCACAAAAGGAGACCCAGCTCTCAGGAGCAGGCTGTGTGGCCAGGGCCCAGTCACGAGACTGTGGGAACAGCTGGTGCCCTGGTGACGGTTCAGAGAGACACCGACAAGGAGAGAGGACGCGAGCACTGCAGAGTGCCGGAAACGGGCACAAACGTCCTGCCCTCCGTTAATATAAAAATCTAGTCCACGAGAAAACCCTGAAGCACAAGAAGTTCTTGCAGACACAGAAAACCATGGGATTCTGAGAGTTAAGGCAGGATGAGAGAGGCGGCAAGAGATAAGGGAGAGAGCGTTTTGCAGTGACAAGTTAATGGGCTCCCTATTTTCATTTTTTCCTGACACTCCCAGGGGTTCACAATCACATTACAAGGCAGGAAACTGAATTCAGATTTCACAAACTGCTTTCTAACATAATTATAAATTTAACGTGCATCAGCAATCAGAGAAAAAAAACAGTTTAGGGACTTTTACCAAGTAATATATGCTTTCCTAAACCACAACTCTCCCCGTGTTGCCCAAATAAATTCTACTCCTTGGCCTTTTAAAGATACTTTGAAATGCACATCCTCAAGAAAATGAACAACACTCATTTTTCCACACAAAATAAGATCCTCTACTTATATTTCTATTTTGTACACTGACTTATCAGTTATACATCTATATATACAGAGAGACAACATTTCTATATTCCAGGAATCGTGAGGAGTGCTCAAGGAACCGCACATCTGTGCTGTTAATGAAATGAGCCTGGCGTTGGCGGTGCCTGGGTGCCTTCCATGAGTTCACCAGCGGGGACACTGATGACAGGAAGCAAGGAGACTTGGAGCAGCCGCAGCTTCAATTAAACGTGGGCAGGACAGTCTGCATTTGCAAGGCTGAACTGCAGTTTGTTAAATGAATTTTAAAAAGGCTTAATGTCTTATTTATCTATTTGTCATTCACAAATGATGCTGAGTTTCCTGAAAAGCTGCAGCACTTCTGGCTAATAACCCCATTAGCTCTCAAAGAAAAAAGCAAGCCACTCTTCTAAATTGGACTCATAGGCTTATAACGTGAAGATCTTAAGAAGAGGAACTTGGACTTAATGGGAAAGTACCCTTGTGGACATTTTAATTTTTGTTTAGAATTTGTAGTAGATAGGACTCTGGCTCCATACAAGTCAAGAACTGCAGAAATCATGGCTTTCCAAGCACACTACTCATAAAGAGCACAGCAAAGAGATGGGTGCCGTCTCTGAGCATTTATGGAGTGGAGGCGGTCAGGGTAGGGGGCTCTGTGGGGCCCTCCCCTCACCTTGCAGAGAGACTGACTCAGGAGAAAAGATAAAAGGCAAAGGAGATTCAAACCAGAGCACAGCATTACCTTTGAACCATGTCTGCGACGGAGGATAAGAAGCCGTCCATACTCTGTGAAAACATCTCTGCTCCCTTCTTAAAAAAGTTAATCTGAAAGATACAATTATGACATTCTGAAAACTGTCTGGGAAAGGTGATTGACAAAACTCATGAAATGTGAGCTTGACAGCACCAGGGAGATTGACACTAGCGGGCCCTCCTGCCAGCAGCACTGGCTGCCTTCCAGCTGAGCCCCAGCTCACCAGCCGAGTTAGTCCCAAAGCCCACAGTGCCTCGGAAGAGGGAGAAGGGTGGAGCCTGCTAACTCGCTAAAAGGTTGTGAAGACCAGAGGTAGTGTAAGTGCTTGGTACATACCCCCCTCATCAATAACTCCTACTGATAATTATTTAGATATTATCATCTGCCTTTTTCCTGTGTGAATTTAGAGTCAACTCTTCAGGGCCAGTACTAGGTCTTATTCACCCTTGAGTCTCCGGCAGCTAACACGGTGACATGCACAGCACCAGCAAGAAGCAGAGAAGCAGTGTGCAGCTCTCAGTGAAGGGAAGGCCACTCTGACTGCCTCTTCTCACCAAGCCACATGTGGCTAAGAACACAGGCCGGACAGACAGTGACCTGGCTGCCAGCTTGCAGAAGGAAAATGGGGCTGAAGATCCTTAAAAGGCCCTTCCAACTCTGACATCAACTTAAAGGGGACTGTGTGTGAGAAGGACACAGCAGGTCTGTGGCATTGGGTAGGTGCTGGACACTGGGGGTGGCGCTCTCCTGCTCCCCATCATTCTGATTTGGAAGCAGGTCTTGCCCGGGTGGTGGGCATGGGAATCAACCTTTCACCTCTAAGAGGATGGGAGGTGTCATTGATACAGTTCTGACATCCTCACGCCTGGCCCCCCAGACACCCTGGGGAGGCACATACACCAGTGTTCTTAGTTCTCACGGTACAGAAACACAGTGCTCGGGGTATTCCTAATGCCAGGAATACCTGCAGGGAGATGCCCTGGCTCCGTGACCGTGGACCCATACAGAGATAAACACTGTAAATGCCACTCTGAGTCCCAGAAATGTTAAACATCAAAGTCTGTTAAATGAGCATTCTACATTTCTGAGGACACAGCACGAAGGTGGCTTTTCCTCTGCTTCCCTGCCCCGAACTCCTTGGAATTGATACTCTAAGTCCATACCTCAGCTCCTCTACTATTCTGTAAACACTGAGGGTAGAGGCTCATGCAGTCCTTTAAACAACCTGATGGAAAGAAGGCATTCACCACCGGCTTATACAACCACATGATGTACGACTCACCCTGTAAACACAACTTTTTTTGTGTTCTCATGTACCTGTACACAGATTACGAAACCTCAATCTGTGGGGCAGGCATCAAGATTGAATCATGGCTTAATTGGAAACCTGTTTATTGAGGGCCAGAGAAGGAAAAACTGGAGTCAAACCACCTTCACTAAAGGGGGTGGTGCTGAGAAGTCTCACTGGTGCAATATCATCCGAAGACCTCAGTCCGTGGCCCTCTGTGAACAGCAGAAGTACTGTGGTCACATGATCATCAGCTACAGAAGCAGATGTTCTGTGGGCAGTGGGTACAGAGGGCTGATGAGGCAGGAGGACAGCGAATGCTTCAGAATCATCCAAAGATTCACGGTGTCGGACAACAACCTCGTTTACAGGAAGGAACTATAGTTTTTATCAGAATTCAAAAGTCTGCAGGGTGAGACTTTCATCCAGCCTTCTGTCTTGAAATCTGCATACTTTTCATATAAAAAATGAAACATGCCATCCTCTGTCCTCAAAAACGATGCTGCCACCACCCAACAAGGATGTGTGCTCTGCTCTGCCTTCCTAGGTGCAGGGGCTACACCAGCGCTACTGCACCCGATGTCTTGTCTTCCCCTCTGCGGCCAGGTTGGGAGACGTGCTGGAATCCTTGGCCGCGAAAGCCAGTGAAACCAGTCAGTATCAAACCCATCCTTCGGGCCTTGTGAGGACCCTCCTCTGACCAACCCAGCTTCCCAAACACTGACCCGTCAGGCCCGGAGCTGTTCCTCTTTCTGAGATGCTGAGTCCAGGTCCTTCCCTGACTCGGGGCCTCTAACTGAGAAGGAATTACTGCTCCAAAGGCAAGAACTGCTAATCAAGGAGGTCAGATGTAAGAAGAGGTATTAGCAAGGGAGTACTGGCATTCTCTAACAATGCCAGGACAAGGGCAGGGGCAGAGGGGCAGTATTTAGCAGAAGAGGGGAAGGCAGCGGAGTGTGAGTGAGTATACACGAGTAGACACACGTGCCCCTTCCGAGGAAGCTGGGCAGTGCCCAAGGATTTGCTGAGGACTGGAGCCCACAGCTGGACAGCGCTCATGTTTGGTTTAATCCAGCTTTACTCAGCTGACACACAGATTATATTGCTCTAGTTAAATATTACCTCTGAAGACATAAGCGGACCTTACTGTCCCCACCACTAAACAATGTAACAAACATACTGAGAAGAAAGCTGAGCTTAAATGTTTGAAGGTTCTCTCTTATTCTTTTTGAATGAAACGGATATTTTATTTTTTGGAAATATATGTATTTTTAAAATGTATTTTAAAAACAATAGATGCTCACATGTGGGATTTTTTTTTAAGTTGCTTTTTTCCTTCTCAACGTTTTTCTTCTTCACATTCCCTTCTGTTCCTAGAAGGTTAACTGAGAAGATTCCCAGGTATGTTTCTCATGTGCCCAACTGAGGTTCTGGAGCCAAGCTAAGTGGGGCAAATGCAGGGTAGGGGTGGAGTGTGAGGGATGGTGTCCCAGGTCAAGGCCCCATCCTGAAACTGTAGCCTCCCTGCAGACAGTGTTCAGTAGCCCGTGAAATGAGAGGAAGAAGCTGGATCAGTATTCTACAGAGACTTCATCAGGCAATGGCAACGTTTCCCCATGCCCCAGAAGCCAAGGTGCTGGCAATAACCTCAGCAAGGTTATCTTGTGAGAAGAGCCTTTCCTACACAGAATACAAAGGAACATGCGGAGTCCTGGTTGCAGGCCCAGTTCCACCAATCTGGGAGTCAGAGGCTTCTCAGAAAATTGGACCAGGCCTGGCTTTCATTGGAATCAGACACAAAGGCCATGCTGGCTCCTCCCCACGGGAGTCCTGGGAACAGGCCATTGTTTCCTGCACATGCAGCCTAACAAGTCCAGCTCCTGAGGACCCAGCCCCTCTGGAAGCTCTCCAGTGCTGCATCTAGTAGCCTCCAGGAAGGCTGTGCATCTGTGTTTCTTTCTCTGATGATGCTTCCATGTCTCCTAGGGGCTTTGTCAGCAGAACACCACCCTGTTCTCCACAGCTGGTCAGGTCTGAGGCCTCGGGGCAGGGGGACAGCCCTACCTGTCCATGGGCAAAGCCCAGCATGGGCTCCATCATGGCCACGCGCTTTCTGTACTGCAGTGCATTGAGGGCACAGTAGTACTGAAGGGAGGAAAGGTGCTGTTTTCGCCGGGCTGCGGCCACCTCCTTCACGATTTCAGCCTTCACCTGGTTAAGAGGGGAGAGGAAAACCAATGGCAAGCTGTCCAAAGCAAGCAGCAATTCTGTACGAGCTGGCAACTTCAAAACATGTTTGTTTATTCATTAGAGCAATATTTGTGACAAAAAACATAAGGTTCTCCCTCAAGTTTTTAAAAAGTCAAATTAAAAATTCCAAAATTAATGGCATCTCAGTGTTTGTGAGGGTGAAGACAAGACTTTCTGCTGGCAGCACTACAAAGAACTACAGTCCTTTAGGAAAACGATATGGCAGCATGCAATCACAGCCACAAACATTCTGCTTCACTAGTAAGACTGTATTCCCGGGAAATCATGGAACGGAAGTAAAAGTTATATATCTGAAAATTTCGATATTCTCTATGTGTGTGTGTTAGTCATATAGTCGTGTCCAACTCTTGGCGACCCCATGGACTGTGGCCCGCCAGGCTCCTCTGTCCATGGGATTCTCCAGGCAAGAATACTGGAGTGGGTTGCCATTTCCTTCTCCAGGGGATCTTCTTGACCCAGGAATTGAACCCGGGTCTCCTGCACTACAGGCAGATTCTTTACCATCTGAGCTATACGGAAGTCCCTGATATTCTCTATAGCAGCTAAGAAGCTAGAAAGCATGAGTTAAAGAATCAGAGTCTACATCCAGGGCAAGGAGATCAAGTGCCTGAGTATATATGAGTCAGATAATCATATGAGGTATCAAGCTTAAGTTAGAATCATTACATGATTATCATTTTACAATGGTTCCAAGTTCATGTTTAATAAACTAGTTTGAAAAGCTAGAACCGAGAAACAGAAGTCTACTTAAGAGATTCGGAATAAATATTTTTAAAAATTCATGTGTAAGAAAAAAAAATTCATCAGGACACCCTCAATGCCACAAATTCATAACAGGAAAACATAAAAGAAGCTTAAATAAATGAAGTGAAAAATAACATGGAAGGTAGGTTTTCTTACCTTTTCATTCTCCTTTTTTTTAGGAAGCCTGCTATATTTTGCCATTGAGAGGTCATGCTCTAAAAATAAACAGATATTTTAGCACCCAGATGGGTTGAAAGGCAAGACATTCATTCAGCATCTCTACCCACAAACTAAACCCTCATACCAAGACCAGAGAAGATGCTTACCGCTGCTGGCAAGTCCGAAAAGATCCTTTAAAGTGCTTACTTCTGAATAAGAGAAAAGAAACATCTTAAAACAAAGAAAAAGTATGCCAACCCAGAGCTCTGTGCTTTCCCAGGAAAATAAAGACATGTACATGGAAGGGGAGAGTCTTCACCAGCACTCCCAGGTCCTGGTGACTGGGGATGCTTGCTTTCATGAAAAACTTCTGAAGTGATCTAGTATACTGTACTTGCAACAAGCCAACACCAATAAATATTACCCCATGTAGGTGCCACACACATCATGTATAAAGACGGCTTAACAAAGTCTAAGACCGAAAACACAAAGTCAACGTTAGAGAGCAATGACCGTCCAAGGTTAAAAACTTAAAAAGCACGGAGATATTTAAAAGGAAGAGACACTTTCTACAATTCTAAAATAATCCATTTTTACTTTATCAACAGAGAAAAAAGCATTTTCACATTTTGTTTGTTGCTTTTGTCTCAAAACTGCTTCCAGCTTATAAATTTCACTTCACATTTTTGTTATTCTTTCTAATATGGGGGCTACTTTCTGCCTTTCTATTCTTTAATTTTTCTTTCTTTCTCATCTTTTACTTCCCATTGGAGCAGTTTTAGAGTTTTTTCCTTATCAATTTTAAATCACCTGCTTAAAAACTCTTGTATTATCTTAATTCAGATTATGTACTTATACTGGTGGGTAAGCAGGCTTCCCAGATAGTTCAGTGCTAAGGAACCCCTCTGCCAATGCAGAAGACCCAGGTTCAATCCCTTGGTTGGGAAGATCTCCTGAAAGAGGAAATGGCAACCCACTCCAGTATTCTTGCCTGGGAAATCCCAGGGACAGAGGAGCCTGGTGGGCTACAGTCCATGGGGTCGCTAAAGAGTTGGTATGACCCAAGGCAAACCCTTCAAATCTCTGTCTTGGTGTCATCAGAAAAGGATAACAACTTTTTTCATGAATACTAAGAGACTTTTCACTACTACTGGATACTTTTATTCTCTTAAAAAAAAAATTATCATCCTGGTAAATACTACTATTCCACAAGTTGAGCCCTCTGGACTAACAAGGGCCACGTCATCAAGGCTGCAGAGCATTCTCAAGCTGAGGTTCCCACCAACAAACCTGAGAAACAACAGTCTGACCATACAAGTCGTCAGGGGGGATTCTTCTGTCTCCAAAAGACTTAAGAGTTCATTTTTTAAATGACACCCCTACATGTTTCTAATATTTTCATTTAGAGAAAATCTTTTTTTAAAACGCACTCAATGAAGTTTTCAGTTACCACTGGATAAACAGCACAGGACAGGACTGTATTTAGGTCTGGGATTTACATGCGATTATAGATGAGCAACACTGAAAAACATACAAAAGTCTGCTCAATCGAGGTTTCTCTTCATACAAGCTGACATATTATGTATTATTTTTTATTTATCAAGTGTTACTGCTGTCAAACTGCCCTTGGGTGGAGTTTATGCCACTTCTGCCGTTTCTCTGTTGGCCTCAGGTGACATGATCACAGGGGATCTCAAAGCGAGGGGGAAGAAAGCTTTATGTTTACGATTTGGCCTTCCATGAATGGCATCTTTTCTGCCTAAAAAAACTTTAAGGTGCTGTATTTTTAAAGAGGAAGTACTATCCTGAACAACAGATCTTTCAGTACTCAGGTTCAGACTTTCTGTTCTGCAATTTTTTATATTGGTGTTGTAGAAAATACAATTCTTTACTCTCTGAGCAATGAATATTTTCAATGAAATAAAAATGGACAAAAGGACTAGAAAATCCACATTCCCAAAAGTAATATCAATTAAGCTTTTTCAAGATTATTTTTTCACTACCTTCATTTCAAATGATATAAAATTATTCTAAAGTTTTATTTTAGTTGAAGAACCAAAATTAACCCAAAAAGGCAACTAGGCTCTCTGAACTAGTCACATGTACTACCTCCCACTAAATGTGAGCTCCACGGTTGTACACAGCTATATCCCAGAATCGAGCACACATACTGCATGGTCCCCACTTTGAACTTTCCTCCTGAAGCTTTCCACTTACATTCCAAAGTATTCATGGCTCACAAGAACTGCATGCCTTTACAAATGCCCCCAACATGAGTCTGGGCAAACTCCGGGAGATAGTGAAGGACACGGAAGCCTGGCATGCTGCAGTCCATGGGGTCACAAACACTGGACATGACTTAGCGACTGATCAACAGCAACCTGTAATATGAGCCTTGTTAACTCTGTCTACTTGGTAAACATTTATTTATCAAAACTCAGCTCAGAGATCTTCTTCTCTAGGAAGCCTTCTTTGGCACCCTACCTTCAAAAGGGTAATAATAATGCCTGTGTGCTGTTTCTGTTCCCTGTACAGCTCTATCAAGCTGCCCTTGTCACATTACAATTGTTTCCAACTCTATTTTCTTATTAGCCTTTGACTTCCTTTAGGTGAGCCAAGAACACTGTGAGGATTTAATAAAAGCTGAAAAAGAGGGTACTTCTCAATAATCCACACACTTAAAGAAATAGTTTCAGGAAAAAAAATACTTAAAGAATTAATATTCTGAAAGTATATGCACTGAACTCAAACACTTTACCTGTAAGATCCTTTTCTCGAAATTGTATAATTGGTAGAACCATTGTGTCTGCCAACTGTTTAGCCAGCTCTGTATGGAGAACATTAAGCTGAAAGAAAGAGAAATCTATTGAAGAAAATTATACCTACTATTTCTGACATTGTCTTATTTCACCGAGTGATCACACTGAACACTTCCATGTGGTTAAAGAGCTCAGTTAGACTTCTTAGCAAATAAATTACCCTTCATAAAGCAGTAAATGTCAGAGGCTAAGAGGTATTAAAAACTAAAGGCAAGGTTCTAACTGACCAGCGCACCATTTAAGTTTGCTAAAGGAATTTCTGATTGGAGAAGGAAATGGCAACCCACTCCAGTGTTCTTGCCTGGAGAATCCCAGGGATGGGGGAGCCTGGTGGGCTGCCGTCTATGGGGTCGCACAGAGTTGGACACAGCTGAAGCGACTTAGCAGCAGCAGCAGCAGCAGCAAAGGAATTTCTGAGCCCATGGTTATTGTTTGCTTACTGGGCAAATTCTGGCTCTGTGTTCTGGATGTGAGCCACATGCACACATCCAGAGAAGGAGAAGGAGAATGCTCTGATGTGTGGGCAGTAAGGTGAGCACTCTGCCAGGCCTGTGCGTGCGCGTGCTCTCTCAGACGGGGCTGAGGTCATACCTTAAAGACTGGCCTGCTGGGAACCCTGCAAGTATAGGCACTCGGGACCTGGGAATTGCCATGGAGAGAGAAAGCTCCCTGCGGAGACAACCCAGCCAGATTGCAGACCTTTCCAGGAGCAAGAAGGCTATATTCAGATATGCTCCTCCTCACCAGATAATTTCCACAGCTCTTGATTCTTTCCTCTCTTCCATCACAAGGCCTTACTAAATCCTGTCCTCGTAAAGGGTCTAGGAGAAATAAAAATCATCACCACCAGCACTAACACTTTGGAGCACCTCACGCACCACTTTGTGCGCCCGCTTTCTGTGCTTTTATATCACTTAGTTCCCATCTACTGTGTCAGATGGGTATTATTTATTATCCTCAGTTTTATAGGTGGGCAAATAAATCTCTAAATCCAGAGAGCAAATAAGTGGAACAGCTACAATGTTAATCCCTGGCTACTGGGATCTAAAATTCACGCTCTTTTCAAAATATTGTCTGGGATACAGTTTGTCTTTCACGCTCACAAAGTGGCTAAAACATTTAACGTGTGGTAGTTGGTAATGAACAGTGGAAGGCCCAGACTTCCAGATACTATGAGGATGCTCTGGGATTCCTGTTGGGTGTACAAGGAGAAATCACCCAGCGACTGTTTTTTGGGTAAATGTTAGGTGAAGTTTCTTTCAGCACCGATCAGTCACATGCCCGCATCCCTTTTGCACACAGATCTCCCAACAGATCTGGTCCTTCAGGGTGGTGCTTGCAGAGGCTGCTCTGACAAGATTAAAAACTGGCCTAAGGTCAACCATCTGTCAGGCAAGGGAGCAGCTGGCCAGTCAATGTTCCCCTTATCTTTCAATCAAGCCAAAGAATTGCAGTTGTTTTTTTTTTCTCCCTGTGGAGGAACACATGAAGACAGCCATGCCAAAAAATGCATTAGCACAGAATGTGTTAACTACTTTTCCTGAATAACTGCAATAAGAAATGTACCTTTTTTTTTTAAACTAACAGTTAATTAGACGAATTCAATGAACTGGCTCTGCATCGAATGCTCTAATTATTTAATTTAATCTTTATAACAGCTTGGTTAAGTGGACTATCCTGCTTCTGTCATTTACAGATGAAAAAAACCAAAACACAGAGAGGTTAAATGGTTTTCTTTCCAAAGGTTATATACCTCAGGAATGGCAAATTTCTGAACTATACATTTTCTTCCTAATTTCTTCTTAAGGATCAAGGGATCTGTGTCACCAACTCTTTACTTTGGGGCTTTGGGAGGTAAGGGATAATCACTTCCAAACACACCACCTCTGCTGAGAAGTGTGCAAAGAGCACAGACCATCTCTTGGCACTTCAGTATCATCACACAGAAAATGGGCATCACAGCATGTTCCTTCCATGACTCTTTTGAGGATAAAACAATAACGTGAATAAGTAACACTCAGAGCAGAGGGCCTGACACACACTGGGCAATGGAATCAATAATGTCAAAAATTCCCTGTCTCAGATGCACTAAAAATAAGTAATCTAGAAACCTTGCTTTTGGTGAAATCATCAAGGATAAAAATCTCTATATGCCTATAACATCAAAGATCTGAATCCAACATATCCTATTAAATATAAGTGACACAAATCTCTATTTTTAGTTGGATTTTTCAATTTCTGAGTCAAATTACTTCTTTTGAAAAATTGTCAATCTGATATAGACCCAGGTAGAGAAAACTACCTCAAAAGTTACTCTCCACTTCCCACCTGAGTTAACTGCTTTCACTGGCTTAAGTCTTGACATCAAGAGGCTTGTGTGAAAAGTCACAGTGCTAAGTTTCCAGAAGGCTATGATACTGCCTATAAAAATCACACCTCCAAGCTTCCATCCTTTTGGAATGATCATTCCCCACTGAAAGAATCATCACTGGCCAATAAGTTCATGAAAAGATGCTCAACATCACTAACAGTTAGAGAGATGCAAATGAGAACTATAATGAGGTATAATAAATGCTGAAGAGGGTGTGGAGAAGAGAGAAGGCTCCTATACTGGTGGTGGGAATGTAAACCAGTGCAGCTACTATGGAAATCACACAGCATCACTTATGCACGCAATTTAAAATATGACACAAATGAGCTTATTTACAAAACAGAAACAGACTCACAGACATAGAAAGCAAACTTAAAGTTACCAAAGAGGAAAAGGTGTGGCAGAATAAGTTAGGAGTTTGAGATTAGCAGACATAAACTGCTACATATAAAATAAAGAACAAGGTCCTACTATAGAAGCACAGGGAACTATATTCAATATTGTGTAAGAAACTATAACGGAAAGGAATACGGAAGAAAAAATATATATCTGAATCACTTTGCTGCATACCAGCAACTAACACTGAAAAATCAACTATGTTTCAATAAAAATCAATTCATTAAAAAAAAAAAAAAAAAGAATCATCATTCCTGCCCAGGAAAATACAGTTATGAGTAAAGATCTTAAAGTAGAAATCCTAATTTAGGGTTTCGACAAATAACCACATTTCCTTAGCAACTCTCTTTTGGTCAAGAAAACATAACTTCAGTGAGTGCAGACTACTGCTTCTCCCCCTGGGTTATTCATTTACTGTTAATTAAGAAAAATTCTTCTCACCTTCAACAAAATTACTTGTTGCTCTTCTCTAATTCCATTTTCCATTCATCTTCCTCCTCTTCTGGACTAGACATGCATCCATATTATTATACAGAGCCCCAGCAATGGAACAGAGGACAAAGCTCACTACCAACTGGACAGTTTGTATCTACATCCCTAGTGCCTCGAACTGCATCTGCTAAATAGCAGGTGGTCAGTATTTGTTGAATGAATATTGACTTGGTGAACTGAATGAACAGACAACTGGCACAAATTTATGTGAACGTTAGTTTCTCGTTCTTTAAACTGAAGACAGTGTCACCTTCGTATCAACAGTGGCACCGTGAAATGGCACCTGTAACTGTCTTGTTTGCTTATTCTCTGAAGATATTCTATTGTAAGTACCACAAACGCCTTGAAAAATGAAGTCGTTTACGCTCATCTAATTTGGCAGAGGGTGCTGCCCAGCACCCGCAGCACCTAAGCTCTTAAGTTTTTACAAGTAGGATTTAGGCACTTTTCCTATACCAATACCTGCTTTTCACAAATATTCCAGATATATTATACAACAGAGCCATACAAACAGTTGTCAGAATCTCTCTGTAGTGGGTTGACTCACACTCCCCGCAAAGTTATGTCTATACCACGGGAATTTTAGGGAAAAGGATCTTTGCAGATACAATAAAGGATCTCAAAATAAGATCACTCTGGGTTATCCAGGTGTGCCCTAAATCCACTGACAAGCGTTCTAATAAGAAAATAAGACAGAGACATGAAGAAAACAAATGGTGGTAGGGTGAGGAGAGACGGCCACGTGAAGTCAGGGGTGGAGACTGGGGTGATGCTGCCACAAGTCAAGGAACACCCAGAATCACCAGAAGTTGGGAGAAGCCAGGACAGATTCTCCCCTGGAGGGAATGTGGCCCTGCCAACAACTTGATTTCATACTTGTGGCCTCCAGAACTGTGAGAGAATACATGTCCATTGTTTCGGACCACCTATGTGTAACTTTATTACAGCAGCCCTAAGACAGTAATTCTTCCTCCTTAGGAAACTGAATTCTTAGAAGTCTTTCTTTCAAACTATTGCTTATGTATACCAAGGCCTCTCCCCTCAAGCCAAAATCAAACATAACCGCATACAAATCTCATTTATGAAATGAGCCTCGGAAGATAAAGTTGAGATACCTTCTCAGATATTTAAATATATACCTAAAAATAAAAAGTAGGGTGAAATAAAGAGGAAAGAAAGTTTGAAAAAAGAATCAAATAAAAATTTGCTATGTATACCTATGGCTGATTCATATTGATGTTTGGCAGAAACCAACACAATTCTGTAAAACCTTTATCCTTCAATCAACAAAAAAATTGCCATGTTGCCATCTTACCTCATCCACCACTTTGGAAAAATAGTGGAGTGTAGAAATGACCTCTTCATCGCCTTTGCCAAGAGCAAAATTCTAAGACCAAAGAAAAAAAGTGCCAGGTGTTAGCTGAATGCCAGGGGATTCAGCACTATAGCATCATCCCACAAGATACTGCCCTCCACATCGACTTCCTCTCCTCCCAAGAGCACATGATGTCAGAGTGTCTGACTGCAGAGAACCAGAGCTCTCCCTTGTTCGGCCCCAGCCACGCCGTCACCTGCCCTTCCCAGGCTATCCCGTTGTTGGTCATCACCCTTCTGCACAGATAGAATGGTATCTTTCAGTTTCTTGCCTGGAATTCTTAGTGTTGATGCACTTGTAGTCCCTCAAAAAATACAAACCCTCAGGGCAGTTGATTACATTTGTAAGCTAATTTTAAGAATACGTACATAAGAATATATAGACTTTTGGATAATCATTAGAATTTATCAGTGGATAAGAAAAGGCAAGAACAAGAAAAAAAATGGAACTGGCCTATGGAAAAAAACAAAGGAAAGAAGGAAGGTCTCTAAAGGATGCCCCTAGAAAATTCCTTTGTAAGAACTCCACCTAGGACACTCTTAAGACATATGCCACATATATATCAAGTCACCTGTTTTTCATATGCCAGCAGTTGCTTAGAAAGCTGTTGAGTAGCCAGGCACATTTCATTCTGTAGGGAAAAGAGAAAAGTAAGATTTGTCCAGCGCACACACACTCACTGAAAATAATGCCACCTCAGAGAATCCCTTAAACGTAATACGTATCTATAAAATAATAAAATACTTTGTTCAGAAATTATTTGAAAAACAAGACCAAAACAGAAAAAAAAAATTTTTTTTTTTTTTAAAAAGCTTTTCTCATACCCACCATTTATAAATCAGTGCTCCTTCTGGTCATTCAGTCAGTAAACAAATGTAGTAAACCACTAAAATGTGCCAAACACCCAACCAAGGTTTGGTCCCTGCCCTCACAGGGTTTGTTGGGGAAATACACATTAAAAACTAGTTACAAGCATGATGAGACCCACAGAGGAAAGACTGGGTGCATTAGGAGGCTCTGATTGGAGGAGCTGGATGGTCTCTAATGAAGAGATGTTTTAAGCAGACAGACCCCTGGAGAAAGACCAGGAACTGGCCACAGGAATGGGCTTTCCAGGAGGGATGGGCATGTAGAAAAGCACCCAGCATGTTTGAAAAGCTATATAGTGGGGTGTAGCTGGAGCTTGGGGTACAGGGAGTAGAAGTGAGACAAGCCTGGCAAGGCAGGCAGAGTGAGGGCTTGCAGGACTCTGTGGCCCAGCTGTAAGCAACATTACGACATGACACATAGTCGGATTCTACCAAAGTACAGCACTAGGTCAGTGTTATCCATGTGTTACCAATGATGGATGGTAATTCCGAAGCACAGCTACAATGCCTGGGAAGGTCCCTTTTGTCCTGTTTTTCACTGACAGACATGGACCACTTTCATCTTGTTGTATTTCTCCCTCTAATCCCTGGCTACACAGCAGCTGTCTACCACTGTCCTCCCACCATCAACACATCCGGCCTAGAAAACGTGTCTTACATTTCTATAGCTCAGTGAAGGCTTCTCTTTAGGTTTGAGGTATACTCCTAAGAGAGGAATGGTGCCAGACGAGGGGAGGGTACTGGCCAGCCTTGACCTCCACTGCTGTTCGAATTCTCCTGGGTTTGCTGTGCCTTAGGGGTGAAAGCCTGAGTTCTGCCGGGGCTTGTTTTATTTTTCATGGGCCTCCTTTGCAAGATCCATCAGAGCCCAATCCTATGGTTTTTTGGCCTTCTTTGCAGATAACTGGTCAACCTGTTCCCCAATTTCCTTCATCTGTCCTAAGAAACAGCCAATAGACCCTGAAACATGGTATGCTCTCTTCTCCCCCAGGATGAAGTCAGGCAAACATAATGAAAATTCCTAGCTTTGGCATCCTACTGGGGTGCCACTACTTTGAAAACAAACTAGAGCTGGCAGTCATGTAGCCAAGGGGGAGGCAAAGGAACAAATCCAAAAGCACTGTGTCCTGGCTCTAGACAGGAGTGTGCAACTGTTCTTAACACAGAGAAGCACTCCACAAGTGCTTAATGAATGGAGGAACAAACAGGGTTGGAGCACTCATCTAAATTTCAAGTTTTTAAACAATACCTGGGATCACAGCGTAAGGACAAAAATACTTTCTAATCGTATAAGGCAACATCACAAACAAGGGGGGAACAGAATACAGAGTGGACACGGATGATGCAGTCAGCCAGGAGACAGTCTGCGGACCATCTTCAGCACTGCTGTTCTGACAACTGGGGTGCAGGGGAACAAGGGTCTCAGCCCATTCACTGAGCTGCTACTCTGCTGTATCAGAAAACCCCCTACTCCTCTTCTTTGAGTTCATGGCAGTGGGTCTGATATGGACCTGCTCAAGTCACCCCAGACAGCACAATGGAGACTATGATTTGCAGACCCACAGAATCATCCTAACCATAGCAGTGAACATTTACAGAGCACTTAATTCAAGCCAGATACCACACTAAGTGCATTCTTGGCATTGTGTCATTTCATTCTGACAATCCTGTAAGGCAGGTCCTAACTATTAACTTGATTTTACAGAAGAAATGGAGGCACAGAGACATTAGGCCATCTGCCCAAGGTCACATAGCTAGTTAGTAGCAGGACTGGGATGTGCATCCAGGTCTGTCTGAGTCTAAAACCCACGCTCTTAAGATCCTAAGTCCTGCTAAGAGAAGAGACCTGAGAAGACCACTACTTTGGGCTAGAGATGACACACTTTTCCTATAAAAGGCCAGATAGCAATTATTTTTGACTTATTGGATGGATGGTCTCTGTCATGACACAAAAGCAGCCATAAGTAATTCATGGGCAAATAAGTGTGGCTTTGTTCCAACTTTATTTACAAAAATAAGAGCCCAGTCCAAGGGCCATAAGGTGCTGGTCCTGTTTAGACAGTAAATGTCTCACAAGATTGTCCTCTGCCTCACCTCCCTCAGGAGGCTCCCATGAAGCTACAACTCTTCAGAGTCAGGAACAGATTCTGCTCTTCTAGTCCATTCTTTTCTTTATTTTAGCTAAGTCTAAAATATTACTGCCCCACATCTGCCTCCTTAGAGACCAATCAACATGACAACCACACTCCTTGCTTTCATAACAAGCAAGGGCCACAGGCTGCTTGAATCCTGCTCGGCTTTAGAGGGTCCTGGCAAGCACCCTCACATGTAGTGGAGATAGCTGCCAGGGAGCTGCTGGCACCCGACTGTGCCCAGGCCTACGGGGGAGGGGGGGTTCGTGGGGAGGGGGTGCTCATGTGCTATGTGCACAACTCCACTGAGGCTCAGGGAGAAGGGGCAGAGCAAACAACACACACAACTGCTTCCAAAACTCCTGTGTACAGTGGCCTCTGCCAGGTCTCTACTAGAAATAGTTTCTGAAAATCCTGTGTATTTCAGATGTGTGTGATTCCAGGCACCAAGATTCTGTTCTACAAGCATGACTCCACCAAAGACAAAAACAATACATGTTACAAAATGGCCTGTCACCTGCCCTGAAAAGAAATGAAACTCCCCTGGACAGAGCACATGATATGAAGTCTTTTTAAACTAGACCAACTTTAATCTTAACTCATACTTAATGTATTGTACACAAAGGTTTCATGAAATGCTTTACCAACATCAATTAATTAATCCACACCCTGTGAGGTAAGCCTGCCTAATTATCTCTGCAATAAGACCTGTAAAACTGGAACTTGAGTTAAGAGTAAATATTAGTAGTAACAATAATAAAAGTAGCTGCTAATATTTACTGAGTCTTTTCTAGGTACCTGAATTGCTGTTAAGCACTGTTTATATATCATCACATTTAATCCTTATAAGGCACTTACAATGTACAGCATATTCTTACTCTCATACAAATGAGGAGAAAGGTTCTTCTATAATAAACTACACAATTAGTAACCAGAATGGCAACAACTCAACTCAGATCTGTCAGACTCAAAATCTAAAGCGCAAGTTCTTAACAATACATTGGGTTGGCCAAAAAGTTCATTTATAAAACTCGAATGAACTTTTTGGCTAACCCGATACTATTCCTATCCAAAGTCCAAAACTGTACTTAGTCGTACTCCATGGGCAGGCCTCGTAGGGCCTATAAATATCAGCATAAATTCTGTATTTTCCTAGCTGTAGTTCAGCAAAAGCAGTGGTCTAAAATGTAGACTCTATGAATAATGGAGTTCTGGGAGTAGAGTCCTTCAGTGCTCTGGAATAGCTCTCTGGTTACCATCTACTCTATCAGATGTGTCATAAGAATCCTTAAGAGGGAGAACCTGAAGAAGGGTTTACTGACAGAATGTTCTAAACAACATCACTTCGCAAGGCTGGTGCCAAGCAGAAAGACCAGTGGTTGACAAAGCCAGAAGGAAAACTGAGATTTGGACAAAGAACTGTTTACCTCATGGTGGCGTGGAGCACTCACCAACTGCAACTGTCACCTGAAACCGCCTGAAGGCCCGGGACCGGGAAGGAGAGGCCAGGAGCGGGGGCAGAGGAAACCCACTAGGGTCACCGTCACAGTGTAGGCACTACTGTGATCTCCACCAAACACTTGGCCAGAAGCGTTGCCTGAAGTCAAGCGGTTGAGAGTCTCATTCATCACAGCACTACCCCAAGCTGATGGGATCAGGAGCCCAGGCTGGAGCGTGGCAAAGAGAAAGGATAGAGAGCCCTGACTGGGGCAGGCCCTGAGGGGTACCTGCTGAGGACTCCAGCAATACTCTGCAGGTACCAGGGAAGCCCTGAGGAACCTGGGCAGGAGAATAACAAGGTCAGATGTGAGCAGAATTCCTTAAGTGGCTGTGTTGCAAAAGAAACCTTGAAGGGAGAAAGAGGATGACATGAGGGTCAGGAGACCATTTGAAGTTGAGTGAGAGAGAGAAAAGGCTGACGCCAAGCCAGAAAGTAGAGAAGGTAGCAGAGATCTGCCTGCTATCACTGAGGCAAAAACATCAGGCTTGAGTGAATGGGGGAGGAGTCCAAGACTGCTGGACCCTAGACCGGATGACCCACGATGGCAGTCCCCAAGCTAAGGTGCTGATGGCAGGGCACAGATCTGGGGGGACAATCAAGCACACAGTGAGGGTACGCGACATTCTCGTCAGTCCTTCATTTAACACCTAGTTATCAAATAGTGAATGAGGCCAGGCAAGGTGCTGGGCACTGGAGACAAAGAAAATCTGCTCTCAGAGCTCACAGTGCACAGAGAGGCAAAAAATCCCACACACTGTCCCTCAGAGCTCTGACCCACAAGAGCGCAGGGCGTCTGGGTGCTTTGGTGAGAAGGGAGAAAAGGAACACAGGAAAGGCGTCAGATACCTCGGATCTGAAGTCAGCCTTAAAAGTCACCTGCTGGGAAGGCCATTTGCCAGGACAAGGGGCCCCTGGGGATTCCGGGCAGCAGGAACGGCACAGCAGTCTCGAGATGTATGCAGGGCCTGGCACACCGGGCCAGCTGAAGACGAGACTAGAGGAGCAGGCTGAGACTCAGCACACAAAGAGCTCTGCGTGCCATACTGAGGGTTTCATCAGGGAGCCACAGAAGCATCTAAAGACAGGGAAGGTTTGGATGTAGTAGCTTGAGGGTAAAGAATGGACAGAAGAGCGAAAGACAATCCCCTGACCACAGGGAAACTGCTTAGGATGGTGCTGCAGTAGCACAGGTAAGAGCGGAAAACTCTCTCTCCATAGTGACAAGAGGCAAAAGTCATTTGGAATAAGGACCTAGAGATGAGGGCTAGAAACAGATTCTGAAATGGCCAGGCTGTGCTGCAGTGACCTTGCCCAGCAAGCTGGTAGAGACTAACCAGAGAAGGCTTCCTGTGGAGTTAGACTTAAGGGGCAGGCAGCAAAGGGTGCCAGGACAAGAAAACAATCAAGAATGGTGGGCAGAGACTCGGGAGAGACACCGTCACAGGGACCAAAGACAGTTAGTTGTGCAGGGGCCGCTGGTACCAGCATCGGGTGCTGCCCGGGAGGGAGGGTGGACAGGGGCTGGGAATCAGGCACGAAGCGGCCTGTGCAGCCAGCGGGGGACGGAGTCTAGAATGAGGAGCAAACATCAACGATGCAGTGAGGAATCAGAACGCAGCTACACTGCCCCTTGAGGAAAGTCAAGATCACAGGACCAAGTTCTATTTAACCCAACCAGTGGACCCAGGGTACAGTGCTATCATAACTATGATTATTCTAAGGCTTAGAAGGTGGTTATGTTAACGGTGAGCACTTCCTGCCAAGGACTGATCTTATACTTTACAGGTATTAGCTCCATTAACCCTCACAACAACCTATGAGGTGGTTATTACTATTAATATGACCTCTGTTTAACTGATAAGGAAACCCAGGCAATCAAGTGACCTGCTCAAGGTCACCCAGCAAGTGGCCAAGACTGGAACCCAGAGCTGATACATCTAAGGTCACACACTTAACCTCGTACCTAAGGAATGAGCCTGGCCCAGAATAATCTCTACCAATCTGAAAGCCTTCAATGTTGGCATGAGGGAAGGTTGTAGATTCCATATGCAAACCCAGTGCAAAAACCCAGGTCTCTGAGGCTGCTTCCAGGAACCACTCAGGGGCTCTCTGCTCCCGTACCTCAGCCTTGAGCTACACATATTCCTCTGTCCCTGTCATACGAACCTCAATGTGACTGTTTTTGAGAGCTGTTAAAATGCACTGATTGAAACCATTATGAATAAAACCCAATTAAACAAGGGGAGTTTCCCTGGGACACAAAAAGGAGCTGGCTCCCACCTTTAACACACTACAAAGCTGCTAGGCTGCTAAGCAGGGTTGTTCTGTGATGACAAGAACAACTGCTGAAGACTCCCACTTCCTTAGCCTCGGCTGACATTTCCAGAGACCAGTATGTCAAGAGAGTACAGTGTGGCGGTGTAGAGTGAGAGTGCAATAAAGTTTTAGAGTCAAAGACCTGAGTTCAAATTCTGATCCTGACTCTCATCAGCTGTATGATCACAGGCAAGCTGCATAAGCTCTCTTAGTTTCCCTGCCTGTAAACACCTACTATAAAAACACTTCTCCTTTACTGTGAAAGCTAAATGAAATTATACACAAGAGGTGTCTCGCCAAGTGTGTGGTACATTTATGTGTCTCATACTATTTTTATTATTAAAATACACAGTTCTGATCCTCTATGCCTTCCAAATCCTTCTCTCTCCCCCATTAAAAGCTCCCGCTCCTGGATGCCCACTACTCTGTTTCCCAAGAGGAACAATGACTTATTTAGTTTGATATCTATATATATATATCTCATCATTTCTAAAAAGTATTTTCCTCTTTATAATAACAAATGTATGCATATCTTGCAAAGTACTTTACTCCTATCCCCTCCCGCTGTCTAAGCCCAATTTGAAAAGATATGATTCCCAACTCCAGTGTGGACTTTTACATTTTAGGATCAGGAGTTCTGCACTTCAAAAGGTCTGTTTAAGAACAGCTGCAAAGGGACGTTCCTGGTGGTCCAGTGGTTAAGACTCGACCTTCCAATGCAAGGGGTATGGGATCGATCCCTGTTCGGGGAATTAAGATCCCATATGCTGCAGGGTGTGTTTTAAAGTTGTAGAAAAAAATTTAACAAAAAAAGGTAAATAAAAAAGGAACAGCTGCAGAGATGAGACCATGTTTAAGCAAGCCAGTTTTGCTGAAGGAAAGGGAAAGAGCCTGAACCATGGTTCTCACGTCAAAAAATTCCATCCAGAACGTAATTAAAAAAAAAAAAAAAACCACACCAGAACAAACGAAGAAATCCATCCAGACTGAAGGCACCAACTACAGAGGCGTGTCATCTGTTGGAGGAGAAAGACGGTTCTAGAAGATGCCAGGTTTCACTAACACTGCTAGGAACATCATTTGACCTTCCCCTGTTTCCTCAGTACAGTGTCTGAGAGAAGTAGTATTACCAAAGTAAACTTTCCAGATCCTAATAAATCCATTTTTTAAAGATTTTTTAAAAACCTTAACCTTTCTAGGAAAGAAACAAAAGTACAGCAGATATACAAAATCAAAACAAATATATTAAATGCAAAACTTGGGCAGATTTTTACTGAATATGTATACTCATGCATATATTTAAACACTATGTAAGTTTTAAACTTACTTAGTCAATAGTCTGAAAGACAGCAGAGATTCCTAAGTATGTAAATCATCTCTGCTGCAGGAGACGAATTCTTTTGTTCAGATGACCCACGATGGAGTACGCAGCTCCTGCGTGTGCAATGGCGTGTCTGACACTTAGGAAGCCACAGGCCATCCAGGCACTGCTGCAAAATGCTGAAAACAGCTTAGAGCCCACAGCTTCATTCTACTGCTTAAGACAAATAAAATTACAGACTTTCCCCAAACCAGCCAATATCAGCAAAACTGCTCACAGAACTTTCCTCTAGTTTTTTTTCACTCTTCCTCTTTCTAAAACTAAGGCCCAAATGGGCAAGTTCACTGTATCAGAATCCAGAAAATTACCATGCGGCTTGATTTAAAATATCTTTTATGAACATTTATCATTTATTAACAGCATTAACCTGGTTTGAAAAATGTAATAATGAAAAACATCTTGCTAAGCACCTGTATTTTAAAATGAAATTACAAAACTCTATTAATATAATTGAACAGGTCTAGGTGTAAAATATTTAAGGAAGAATGTTAAATAAAACCAAGAAAACATAACCTAAGGGGAAACGCTGAATGAAAATATTGGCACCTCTTTCTCTTTCTCCCTCCCTTTATCTCTTTCTGCCCAACCACATACATGGACATAAACAAAGGGATCAAAGAGGAGTTAGAAAGTTTTCTTTTTAATTAAAAAGAAACAAAACATGTTCAAATAAACCTGAAAAACAACTAGCCCTGACCCAACTAGCCCTGACCTCAGCCAATCTGAGTGCCACCGGACACTGCCAGAATCCGTCCCTGAGCTGGCAGCATTAGCCAGACGTTCCTGCTAAGCTTCTGCCACAGGAAACGCCGAGGCAGAAGGAAGGGTTTCTGCCAGCACAAAAGCCCATGTGATGATCATGTGGTGTGAACTGAGAGCTGGTTACAGCTCTTGGAATGCAAGATCCACTTAATTTTGGCAAAATGCAGTTTTCTGGGCTCAAAAAACAAAAAAAAAAAACACATAAGAGAGTGTCTGGACATCTCCAAGTAAATGATTCTGACAGACACGGAGAGGCAGAGCAGAGACTCTTGGGAGTGGCGGAGTTGTAGTCCCTTAAGTCTTGGGACGCTTAAACCTTAAACAGGAGACCAATCATTTGACAACAATATTCAAATTCCTGAAGAGCAAGCAAATTTCAGTAAAAAAATTTTCTATTCCCTTAAATTCTGAATATTCAGGAAAAAAATACAAAAAATGTAATCGAAATAAATAGGGTTTTTGAAAAACTGACGAAGTAGGTCTCCTTGTTTCTGAGTGCTTTACCTCAGAAACAAAACCACAAATAACTGTGTGATTCTTTTGGTCACTAAAATTAGTTCCAATTAATAAGTAACACTTTTATAATATAGTAGTTTGCAAATCTCTATCTCTAGCCTGAACTCTGGATCTGAACTTTCAACATGATCTCTTTCCCCACTTTGATGTCCATGGACACTTCAGCCTTTCAAGAATTAAGATTGGCGTCTCTGCCATTCCTGTCACTGTCACACACACACATCCACACACACACTCACACACACCCCCACAAACATTCCAGCTCCTCTTCCTGTGCTCTCCCAACTATGCACCCTGTCGTTCAAGTCAGAGACCTGGGCTTCATTCTTGATTCATTCTTCACTGACCTGACCCCTTCACATTCAGTCAATCACCAATCTGCCTCTTCCTGTTGCCACTGCCCTAGCTCAGGCTACCACTCTTATGTGTAGTAGTTAAGAGTCTGGGCTTTGGCTTCAGGCTGACTTGCTCTGCCATGTATTAACAGGGTGGACTTGGGAAGTCACTCATATGAGAATCCTTAAATCTCCTGACCTAGAAAATGAAGAAAACAGTAACAACACTCACCTCACAGAGTTGTGAGTGAATTTAAATGAAATGATTACAGGTAAAAGCCTCTGAAACTGTGCCTAGACCTTAAGAAGTAGTCGATAAATTTCAACCGTCACAATCATCCTCCTTTTGGGTGTCCAGCACAATCCTCCGGGTTAGGCACCCTTTCTCTCCCAGCACCTCTACACGCTTTGCTAACTGTCTTGTCTCCCAACCCAGCTGTAAGCTCCCTAATGGCAAGGACTGAGTCTTTTTCCCATATATGATATGAACGAATGATTAATAAAACAATGATAATAAGTGATTATATATGAAGAGTAAGTATGTAATAATAAATGACTACACATGACTACTAATATACACTATTATACACTGAATGTGGTATTTATTTAGAGATCATAGGTGAGAAAAAGAAACAGTAACACAGACAGATTTAAGTCAGCAAGGAATTAATAATGAAACCGGTTGCCATAATATTTTGACGTGTAAGGTACCAAATTTTACTTTTAAGTAACTCTCAAGTTTTATCCTAGCAAGTAACATACATAGGCAATTCTTGATCTTAAAAAGATTCACTTTTGCTACTCAGCAATTTATTTTCCATGGTTTTGCAAGATAAAGATACTTGTTCCTCAAAACAAAGAACCACCCAACTGTTCTAGAACTGTGACTCAAATCTTTTCAGAGGAAGCACTTGAAAAAACATCTCTATGCGCCTGCACTGACATCTAAGACTGATATTTATGAGAAAGAAAAGAGCCATGCCTCAGAATACTGAACCCACTCATTCACAAGTAGGAAGAGGAGACTCAAATGTTTCCCTTTGGGAGTGCATTCCTTTTTTTTTTTATTAAAAAGCAGTGATGTGGTACCTTTCTACTGGTTCTACTAGTTACAGGAAAATTATCCTCTTTCTTAAGCTATGAAAGCAAACTGTCCTTAGTTTTTTGAGATGAAGAGAAGAGAAAAACAATTGTGATTTTATTTCAAAAATTTAAAGGGGGGTGTTCTGACTCAAATCTCTTGACCTCCTGAGAGAAGTTCAAGGTGAGGGCAGAGGGCTCCTACTCTGTTCCTCTCCAGGTGAGTGGGCACGAGGATACCTGGGCTCCATAGACGCGCTGCATCGCTTGAAGCAGCTGGTTGGTATAATCTGTGAGAGTGCCGGCATCTTCCTCAAACACACTCAGTAAAGAGCGAGTCTGCAAGAAAAGAGGCCAATATTATTTCCAAGTGGAAAAGTTACAAAAGAAGTAAAACAAATACACACACACACACACAGAACTGGGAAGGGAAGATGCCTGTTCTCTGGCTTTATTATTTCATTGCTAATACTGATACAAGTTGATTCCTGGAGCTTTAATTTAGAATTCCTTTTCTAATCCTTTAGACTACAGTGCAAGGCCAAACTGAATACAGTTCGAGTATTGGGAACAGAGAAGGAAAGCTGGTTTCTAAAGGGTTAAGACTCAAGGGCTATTATCTGTCTCGACTTTAGCCTCTACCTAAGCACCAGTGAAGTTCATCCAATAAAACAGTGTTAAAAAGGGCAGCCTCTCCCTTCAAGCCCATAACTTGAACTCAGTGTCAGTCCTGTCTGTGTACCTGGGGTGTGGTCACCCAGCACTGCATCATCTCAGTCGTTAACCATCTGTCTGGTTTTCTGCAATCTTGAGTGTCTTGCAGGAGTGTGTCATTCCTTCCGCTTAAGACACTACAGTCAATCTCCATGTCTTACGTCACATTCTAGTCAACCACATTTTTAAACTCATGGCCAGGAAATTTCGTGTACTATGGGCATGCCAGCAGAAGTTCTGGGCACAAAACTCAAATAGAAACTTAGGAACGCTAGCTCCATTCCTTTGGGAAGACTACTCAGGGTTTCAAGAACAGCTGAGCAATGTCTTAGATGAAAGGTATTTCCTATCATTTTCATGCAGAGTGCCTGATCTGCTGAGCACTAAGAAAATATTTATATATTGGAAGATGTCTAAAGAAGTATCACGGCATCACATAAGAGACCATGTCTGTTCAAGGGACTACTGTTAATGTGTCTAGCACAATGGGAAACATTAGTGACAATGGGATCTCTATTTCAGAAAACAACCCACTAGGCAGTGAACAGAGAGTAAACTACAGAAATGTCTTTAATAAGGTGATTCCAGGGCAGCTTACAAAGAACAATCCATTAAGGTGCATAGTTTCCCTGCAAAGGAATTTCAATTCCTTCTTTCTTTTTCTAACTTATCTCAGGCAAGAGAACAATAACTGACCCCAAAGCATCCCCTAATAAACTAGAAGAGAAATCCAGGCGTTTGAATCGTCTGACCTTTGATTTTGTTGACAAACTCTGGGGCACTTCACAGCAGTACATATTATCCTGGCTTTGCCTGAGGTCTTTATGGCTAAAAATACCTTCTCTGAAACCAATGAACTCTCTTCAGTACCAATTCCTATCAACAGAAGGATCAGAACAAATAAAACAAAAATCATGGCTGTGACCCACTGGATCTTAATCCATCACTGCATGTCAATGAGTAGGTGAAAAACATTGGTTTAGAATTCTTTATTATATCTCTTTCAAATATACTATTTGAAAAAAAGAAGATTGCTAAAAGATGTTTTTGGAACCTACAGTGACTAGTCCATTACTCTAGAGTCATTCATTCACGTATATACTTTAGCCTTCATCCAATATTGGATGATACACTGTGATGGGGATTCAGATTCAGCGATGTTCTCCAGAAGCTTATAGTCTATTGGGCCCTCTCAAAGGCTCTGCGATCCTCTTGGGACCATGTCAGTCCTGGGTCCAAATTCAGGCCCTAACACTAATTTGCAGGTAGCCCTAGAAGTAAAGAAAGTCCTTACGGTGCCTACCAGTGTCTAACACTAGCGGTAGCAGAGGATAGTGATCATGAAGCAGATAATGAACGTCAGTCGCTTATTACACGTTGGCTTCACATGTATCATTTCATTTCAACACTGTGGCAACATTATCTACACAGTTAACTACTGATGTAAACGTCAGCTAATAGGAGAGAGCCTTTCGGTACTCATGGTGTCAACGATGAAGGAGTTCTTCAATGTTTATTATGATTCGGGTTCCTTTCTTTGCTATAACAGTATGTCTAAGAGAAAGAAAAAGAGCGATACAACTGGATCGAGGCTATTTAATTTTTTAAAATACTACTCCCATCCATTTAGTTGAATCCTACTTACTGTTTTTAAAACTCTTAGGAACAAAACAGAATGGAAAATGAGCTGTAGGATGAAACGAGAGGGCTTGTATAAATATCCTCCACAAAGAGAGTAGAAAGAAAGCTAAAGACTACCATTTACTCTGCCTGTGTATCAGACACTGTGTCGAGCACTAAATACTACTTCATCTAATCCTTCCACCAACTTCATTAGATACCACAGTTAAACTACCCCTTTTACAGATGATAAAACTGAGGCTCATCAAGGTTAAGAAACCTCCCACAACTGGGAAGCAGCAGGGCTGCAATGTAAACCCAGGTCTGGCTGGCACCAATGGCCAACGTTGTTTCCATCACAGGAGTCTGCATCCGTCACCCAGCAAAGGTGGGTTTCACCAGTGGGCATGCCCCTTGGCCCACAGCCCCCAATCCCGTCTGGAGGCGGGATGCAGCCGTCTGGAGCTGGCTTCTCTTTGCTCATCCTACTGTCATGCTCTTACCTGTGATAACAGCCAAAGCTACATCACAGATCTTTTCTTTATATCCTGAACATGTTTATCATGATACTAAAACTGACAAAAACACTCCTATCTTCCCTTTCTAACTGAACGAGGCCACGATCATCTTGAAAAAAAATACCCAGCTATCTCAGACACTGTTTTAATATCCACAGTTATCAGCCATCTGTTTAAATACATGGAACAACAGGAATGTTCTGAGATATGAAGAAGGAATAGGACCAGTCATAGGTACACTAGTTGCTGGAAAGTTCTACCAAAAAATCCAGAGGACACTGTTGCATATAATTATAAGGACAATAACAGCAATCATTTATGGAGTTACTGTAACATGCAAGCGTGGAGATATTGATACTTGATATATGTTGCTTATTCTTCATAAGAATTAAGCAAGTATTTTATTCTGATTTTACATGTGCTGAAACACAAGCTCAGAGAGGTTGAGTCACGTCCTGGATCAAGATTTAAATTCCATCCTTTCTCTACTACTCTATACTTTCAAGAGTATGCCTGGACAGAAGAACAAAACCAAACACCTCAGCCTTAGCACCACACTACCTTCCATCTTACAATAAAGAAACCAAGTGTAATCTAACAAAATAGTCCTAAACATTTTTCACGCCTAAAAACAGCATCTACTTATATAATGGCACAATTTCAATAGCTGTGATTATAAAATTTACACACATGTATGTGTATATTTTATATGTATTTAAAATGTTTCAATATTTATCACATATAATATATACAAGTATAAATACTACATATATATATTTAAGGTAAAAACAAAACTCTTATTCCCACATTATGGGAGAGGGACAGAAATGTCTCAGTAGAACCAAGTCTACTGAAATAAAGATGTATTATAAACAAAGAGTACAGCAGGACAAAAGTCTTCCACAATGAAGACAAAACCACTAGGCAATGTTCTGATGCATCTTGCTGGAGTTAAAAAGGCCTGGTTTCCCAGTTGGACCTCTCACTGCATAATCTCAGAACTTAGTCCTTAAACTGTCTGTGCTTCAGTTGTGCCAACTGCAAAGGAAACAAACATCATAACAAAACAGCAAGCAACAGCGCTTCACTTTATCTCAAAAGCACACCACGTACAGGAAAAAGAATAGCCCCTAGAGAAGGGCAAGCTGCAGCAGCTCAAAGTTGCATTTGTGTTCCTATCACAGTAGTAGTCACACAGTGCAGGAACTGCTGCTCTCATCTGTCTCCCAGAACAGACTGTCAACCAACAGAGGGCAGGCATTCTTATCTGTCATTACATTCCAGCATTTACCAGCACTTAGCCAGGAGCAGGGGACTTTCCAGGTGGCTCTAGTGGTAAAGAACCCGCCTGCCAATGCAGGAGACAAAGGAGACACAAGTTCAATCCCTGGGTCAGGAAGAACCCTTGCAGAATGGAATGGCAACCCACTCCAGTATTCTTGCCTGGAGAATTCCATGGACAGAGGAGCCTGGCGGGCTACAGTCCATAAGGTTGCAAAGAGTCACACACGACTGAAGTGACTTAGCACAGCACAGCCAGGATCAGAGGCTCCCAAACAGCAACAGAGACAAGTATCTTAATCCCTAAAACATTCTGTTGCTCATATAGCAGAGATCAAATTGTGAACATCCGTTGGATCACTGAGAAAGCAAGTGAGTTCCAGAAAAACATCTACTTCTGCTTTATTGACTAGGCCAAAGCCTTTGATTGTGTGGATCACAACAAACTGTGGAAAATTCTTCAAGAGATGGGAATACTAGACCACCTTACCTGCCTCCTGAGAAATCTGTATGCAGGTCAAGAAGCAACGGTTACAACTGGACATGGAACAACAGACTGGTTCCAAATGGGGAAAGGAGGACATCAAGGCTGTATATCGTCACCCTGCTTATTTAACTTATATGCAGAGTACATCATTCGAAATGTTGGGCTGGATGAAGCACAAGTTGGAATCAAGATTGCCGAGAGAAATATCAATAACCTCAGATATGCAGATGACCCCAACCTTATGGCAGAAAGCAAAGAACTAAAGAGCCTCTTGATGAAAGTGAAAAAGTTGGCTTCAAACTCAACATTCAGAAAATGAAGCTCATGGTATCTGGTCCTATCACTTCATGGCAAATAGATGGGGAAACAATGGAAACAGAGAGATACTTTATTTTTGGGGCTCCAAAATCACTGCAAATGGTGACTGCAGCCATGAAAATAAAAGACGCTTACTCCTTGGAAGGAAAGTTATGACCAACCTAGACAGCATATTAAAAAGCAGAGTCATTACTTTGCCAACAAAGGTCCATCTATCAAGGCTATGATTTTTCCAGCAGCCATGTATGGATGTGAGGGTTGGACTATAAAGAAAGCTGAGCGCCGAAGAATTGATGCTTTTGAACTGTGGTGTTGGAAAAGACTCTTGAGAGTCCCCTGGACTGCAAGGAGCTCAAACCAATCAGTCCTAAAGGAAATCAGTCCTGAATATTCACTGGAAGGACTGATGCTGAAGCTCCAATACTTTGGCCACCTGATGGGAAGAACTGACTCCTTAGAAAGACCCTGATGCTAGGAAAGACTGAAGGCGGGAGGAGAATGGAATGACAGAGGATGAGATGGTTGGATGGCATCACTGACTCGACTGACATGAGTGTGAATAAGTTCTGGGAGTTGGTGATGGACAGGGAAGCCTGGCATGCTGCCGTCCAAGGGGTTGCAAAGAGTTGGACATAACTGAGTGACTGAACTCTTATAATACGTTGTGCAGGGCTGTGAACTATAAAGAAAAAAGGACGTGAACAGATGTATCTAAGGTCAGTGAACTGTTTTTCAGCTCCTCTTGGGTCACTGAGTTTAAACATAAAAGTTTCTGTGTTCATTAATGAATCCTATGCAACCAGGTTACTGGAGTAACCCTCATAAATACTCCACATAAAACAAGAGGAAACAAACAATAGATGGTTTCTTAAGAACGCTTCCTTTTAGTGAAATACTCTAGGTCACCGATGACAGAAAAGCCAGGTGCTAGGTGGCTGGGCTAACTTCAACAACACAAGCAGACTGCCTGAGTTCCAATCCTGGCTCTTCCACTCTATAATGTATAATTCTGGGGGGAAATTATTTAACTTCTCTGCTCCTTGGTAACTTTAATAGAGGACCTACTTCAAAAGATTGTTGGATTAGATGAGTTAATATACGTAAAGTATTGAGAACAGTGCCTGGCACATAAAATGCATATATGATACAGGTGTTTGCTATGGTTTTTATTCTTTATAGATAAAACGAAGGAGTTGGATTAGATTCCTTCCAATTAGAAGTCTATGAATCTCTTGGGAGGAAAGCTGCATTAGGCACAGGCCCCACACAAGAACACTATGCTTTGATGGTTATCAGAGACCGTCCTAGAAGTTAGCTTCCTTTCAAACCTCACCAAGAAGCCTTGTGACACTCACGTCTCAAAAGCAATGACAAATTCATCGCATAAAGAGGAACCCTAAAGACGAATGAGAAGGCCTCCATACCTCTTCTTCCTCAAGCATGATAAAACTTTAAGCCCCTTAAAGATCATCTGCTCCTCATTCTGCAGATGAGAAAAACCAAGCCAGTCACACTATTGGGCTCGTGCTGTCGCTCGGTGTTTTTTATCACTGTGCCACCTGGGAAGCCCCAGTCACAGGACAGGGATGAGGAATTCACCCAAATCAAATGATGAGTTAATGTTAGAGCCACAATTAGGACCTTGCTTGCCAGTCCTCCTTAGCCTGCCTCATAGCTGAGTACATCCTGAAAACACTCAGAACTAGTGCATATTCATTGATGTGAGAACCAAAAATTCCAAATGTTAACTCCTCGGTGAGGGCAACACTGAGATTCAGTTAGTGCAGCCTCTCTCATCTGGCTCAGCCATCACCATGCTCCATTAGGAAAGCAATGTATCTTTGCACCTCAGTTTCTCCAACTACAAAGCAAGTGGAAATCCTTGTTCAAAGTGGTGGAAATCCTTGTTCAAAGTGGTGGAAATCCTTGTTCAAAATGATAGAAATCCCACTTTATTATCTTCAGATCTCACATAACAGGTCTGAGGATGGACAAAATGACTTCTACCAAGGGCTTTTGTCCCATCAAAATGCCAGAAGTGCAGAGACTTCAAAGCAGTCTTTGAAAAAGTCAGACCTGAGGATGCCAATTAAAAAAAAAAAAAAAAATCACAGCTTCCTTACAATTTCTTGACTATGTAAGGAAGATGACAAAGAAATGGGCACAAGATTTTAAGCACAGAATCCTTTGATTACTAAGTCTGAAGTGGAGAGATGCAGAATGGGTAAGTTCATCAAAGGATCATCTCCAGGAGGCCCAATTACATTAAGAAGAAAATCGAAAGCAAAAAGGGAAGAGAAGTTGTGAGAGGAAAATAGTTTACTCTTAAAATCTTACTCTCATGTTTTAAGAGTTGAGATACTAGGGAATAAAGAGCCTTACTTAAGTAACCCAGGGATGCAGAGCCACTAGGGTAAATAAGAAGCTGGGGAAACGTGAAAGAAGGTGAACAAAGGTTCCCTGGGGAAAGGTGTACTGATTAGGAACTAAAGTCATTCTGCACTCACTATATTTACACACCAGCTTTCTGCAGAGCTCAAAGGACTTGAATCTCATCTGGGGAGTGCTAATGAAGTTTCCCTGTGCGACAAATGAGAGAGGCATTGTATTATTACAATTTCCTCTTCACAAATGGGAAAACAGGGCCAAGGGGAGTTCTGGCATCGCTGGGAAAGAGGTCGAGGCTCTCTGCCTCTCACTCTGGCCCTAAATCCACCAGGTCCCAGCATATCGGCAGCAGTAATAAGACTGACTTCTTATTCTGTGCCAGACATTACTCGCTAACAACTTTACAGGCATTTCTTTAATTCTAACAACTCTAGGAGGCAGGAACAATTATTATCCCTATCTTACAGATGACGAAACTGAGGCAGAAAAAGATTATCTGCCCGGGGCACCCGGCTAGTAAGCGGTGGAGCCTAGGTGTAGGCCAAGCAGCTCCGGTTTCAGCTGAGTTTGGAGAGGGGTCGGGACACAAAGACTCGGGGTTGCTTTCCCGGTGTCTCCAGCTCTGCCTGAGGGATGCCATGTCCCGGAGCATCCCGGGTTCAGGACATTGGGCCGGGACCCGCCCCCTCCTTGCCCCCAAGGTGGCCCGGCGTACTCCCCGCCTCCACCCCGGGGCTGGAAGGGCCTCCTCGGCCTCAAGCCCTCGGGCGAAGGGGACCCGGGCGGCGGGAGGTACCTGGGGGCTGTCCTGCAACGCCTCCTCTAGCAAGAGCTTGTCCACAGCGGGCATGGTGCCGCGCGGAGAGCCGAGGGCCGGATGGAAGCACGGAGAGCGGACGGCGCGGCAGTCCAGGCTCAGGCGACGAGCGTGTGCTCTGTGCCCTGGGTGGCCCCACGCGCGCCCACGCCTGGCCAGTGGCCGCCGCCGTCCGCCCGCCGGCCCTCCTCTCAGCCCAGCCCTCAGCTGAGCAGGAACAACAGGAAGTGTGGCGAGCGCCGACACGGCCACCGGAAGTGTGGCGGCCCCGCTTCCGCCAGCGCCCTTCTCTCGCGGGAAACCGCATACCCCGCCGGGCTCCCAGAGAGTAGTGTGTGAGGGTTCGTGGTTAAGGGGCCAGTGCTTGAGCTCGAGAATGCATCTAAAGCCCAGGAGGGGGAACTCAAGAGCAGAAGTGAGTGAAAGTCGCTTAGTCGTGTCTGACTCTTTGCGACCCCATGAACTATTCAGTCCATGGAATTCTCCAGGCCAGAACACTGGAGTGGGTAGCCTTTGCCTTCTCCAGGGGATCTTCCCAACCCAGGGAGCAAACCCAGGTCTCTGCCTTGCAGGCAGATTTTTTACCAGCTGAGCCACAAGAGCGCAAAGATAAGGTTTTATCTGCTTGTGGTACCCAGACTTTTTGAGTAAAGGAGATTAAGAGCCGATAGGTTTTGAAAATCTGTGCAATGCTGTGTGAAAATCTTAAGCTCCGCGTACCACTTTTTCTAGAAAAATCTCAGTGCCCTCGGGACAGCTCTGAGAGCAGAGAGGTCACCTAGTTCTAGGAAAAAAAAATAGGTAACTGAATCATCTGTGGTATTTGGAAGTAACCTTTTGGGAAACCACAGCTATTTGGCTAATATGGTTAGGTCTCGCCCTCGTGAATTGGTATGTTGTATCATTTTGGAAAATGTCCTAATTAAGTTTTTAGGGTAGATGATCTAGTTCAGTGTTGTCATTTAGAGATTTTTTTTAAGGGACCCTAAGAATGATTTCGGAGAAGGCGATGGCACCCCACTCCAGTACGCTTGCCTGGAAAATCCCATGGACAGAGGAGCCTGGTAGGCTGCAGTCCATGGGGTCGGGAAGAGTGGGATACGACTGAGGGACTTCACTTTCACTTTTAACTTTCATGCATTGGAGAAGGAAATGGCAACCCACTCCAGTATTCTTGCCTGGAGAATCCCAGGGACGGGGGAGCCTGGTGGGGAGCCTGGTGGGCTGCCGTCGCTGGGGTCGCACAGAGTCGGACACGACTGAAGCCACTTAGCAGCAGCAGCAGCAAGAATGATTTGGTCAGAGTCAGTTAATGGAAGCTAGAGGAAAAAGAGAAAGAGGGAAGAGGAGGTGATGGTGAATACTGGCAAATGAAACTTGGTATCTTCTTATACCAAAGGCAAGGGTTTCAGAATCTTTACTCCTTTAGGAATCTAAGATTTTCGTAATAGGACATATCACCAAAAACAGACAAACAAAAACACCAAAACCAAACCAACAAACAAAAAAGGCAAGCAGAATATGATTTTTTAAAAAATACAAATTCTGTGTTTTATAGAAACACCTAGGTATATTAAGGCACAGTCTGAATTGCAAACACCTCTGAAAAGCCAGTGATGTTCTGCCTGATCACTTGAAGACTCCAAGGCCATTATTCCCTGTCTGGCTCTAGACAGCACTAACCTTTCCTGAGCCATGGTGTAGGCTCCATGGGGAAATCATGCACCATCCTTTCCCCACCATGTTCTTTCTTCTTATTGGGTAGAATCACGCTCATACCATGTTTCTTCCTTTTCCTGTATTTTCTATCAAGTATCATTCAGCGCTAGTGGTAAAGAACCCAGCTACCAATACAGTAGGTATAAGAGATGCTGGTTGGATCCACGGGTCTGGAAGATTCCCTACAGGTAGGGCATGGAAACCCACTCCAGTGTTCTTTCCTGGAGAATCCCATGGACAGAGGAGCCTGGCAGGATGCAGTACATAGGGTGGCAAAGAGTCAGACACAACTAAAGCTCCTTAGCCCTCATGCACATCATTCAGTTAATTTCACCTCATACCCCCTCCCAACTCTTTTGTGACTGAAATCTTTTTCCACAAGGTCAGACTCAAACACTTTCTCCTCCCTTCCTAGCACCAATGATTGCTACCTCCTCTGAGTCTTGACTGTCATCCTATGTGACTTGATTGTCATCCAGCTTGACTTACTCTGTAGGGCCTTTTCTTTCTATATGCAGGTCTTACTCTGTCTATAAATAGTGAGTCTCTCTGTATCACCTTCCCTCTGTTCTGAATACTGAGACACATAATAACAAATACAAGTTTGCTATTTATAGCACACTCATTTCTTCCAACTCCTTTCCAATTAAGAGGAATTTCCCTCAACCTTCCATCTTGCTTTGTTTCTACCCTTCCATTCAATTGGAAACACAACAGTTGTTAACTGCCTACCAGACAAACACTAAAAGTCCTTCTGAAGATAAGAATAGTACAAGATTGTATCAAGGGAGAGATATTGCATGCATTTTTATTTGAAATAGATGTAAAAAGGGGACAGAATACTTGAAAGGTCTCAGAAGTCCCATTGGGAATTGCCACAACATTTTTCATGCACCCCTCATCTCCTGATTAAAGTTACTCTTTCTGAAACACCAGTATTCAAAATTGTTTAAACTGTGTGCTTACATGATGCCATTACTTTTCTATGTTTTATTGCTACATTATGGGCTAAACAACCTTAGTGGGATTTCTTGGCCCTTAAGTACCATTTATAAAATTGTTTCTATGGGAAAATGCATCCCAAATTCAAAACAACTAAGTTATAAAACCAATCTGGGAATACAACACATTTGTAAATGTTTAATTAATTTCATTAACTTATCCAATTATTCATTCATGTAATAAATATAGGCTGCTCAGTGTTAAGCACTGTGTCTCCCACTTATTTTACTATCTTCTTTGTGATTCTCATTTAAATTCTGAATCCAAGGATTCTCCTCTTCAATAGTTAATCTGTACAAAACTATGTAAGAGGAGTTTTTATGTAAACAAGAGACATTTTTCGTTATAAGTATCTGCCCCTATTAACTTCTTGTGAGGGTAGCCTGCAAACATCCACCCAGCTGTATCTGAAATCCCTGGACAGCTGTGAGGTTGCTGACAGGAAGTAGAGAAATGGACAATTTAGAGTTGCCATGTTGTCTGGGGAGAGACAGCTGAACTCTACGGAGCTACAATCTTTTTACCCATTGAAGACCAATGGGGAAAAGTACAGGTGTTGTTTCCATAGGCAACTATCTATGTGTCCTGTATTAGTCAGGACTTTCTCAGTTGCAACTGACAGAAACCTAAGTCCTGTTTGCTTAAAGAAAACATAAAGGTCTGGGAGAAACTGAGGGATGAGAAGACTGTATTTCTTAGATTATTTGTACACTGATGAGGATAAACCAGTGGAACAGGGGAAACGGAAGATACAGGAGGGAGGAGAGATAATTGCAGGAACACAGTCCTTGAGCAGACGAAAAGGAGTGGGAACCCAGTCACACATGGGGGGAATAGAAGCAGGGATAGAGCATTCGGTTGATAGATAAGACAGTAGGTTGGTAGATTAAATGGAGAAAGATGGAGGAGCTCTTTTCTGACTGCTTTTATTTTCTCAGGCCTTACTTCACACATCTTTATTTCTTCAACACCAAGCTCAGGACTTGATTTATAATTGGCTTTCAATGAAAATTTGCTCAGTGAGGTATCAGTAGGGTTAAATATGACTGTAACTAATTAGAAAAAGATTATGGTGTCAAACACCATAGAACTTTATTTCTCTTAAGTACTTAAGAAGCCTAGAGGTGGTGGCATGGCCTTCCTCAGTATCCGTCACTGATTCCTTCTATCCTGTCCTCCGGCTTCCCTTCCCAGAGTCACTCCATGGCCCAAGATGGCTGCTGGCATTCTGGTCATTAAGTCTACCTTCCAAACCAGCAGGTTGCATAAAGCAGCAGGGGACATGCTTCCACCAGAAAGTGCACGTACTGCTTCTTCTTAGGTTCCATCACCTAAGCCAGAACTTACTCTTACAGCTACACATAGATATATGGGAAGCTAGAAAATTGACCTTTTCCCAGGCTTAGTATGCCCAGCTAAAACCAAAGACTCTATTTATATACTGCTGGTGGGGATGTAAAATGGCATAGCACTGTGGAAAATAGTTCGGCAGCTTTTCAAAATATTAAACACAAAGTTATCAAATGACCCAGCAACTCCTTCCTGGTGTAAACACAAGAGAATTGAAAAGATATGTCTGCACCAAAGCTTATACATGAATGTTCAGGGTAGCATTATTCATAATAGCCAAGAAGTGGGAAACAACCCAAATGTTTATCAACTATCGATAGATAGGGCTTCCCTGGTGGCTCAGTGGTAAAGAATCCACCTGTCAATGCAGGAGACATGGGTTCAATCCCTGGTCCACGAAGATCTCACATGCTGTTGAACAAATAAGTTCACGCACGACAATTATTGAGCCTGTGCTCTAGAACCCAGGAGCCACAGCTACTGACGCCTGCACACCCTGGAGCCCATGCTCTGCAACAAGAGGAGTCACTTAACAATTAAGAAGCCTGCACATCACAACTAGAGAGTAGCCCCCCTCACTGCAACTAGAGAAAAGCCCATGCAGCAACAAAGACCCAGCACAGCCAAAAATGTCAATTTTTAAAAATTTATTAAAAAATCTATTAATGGATAAACGAAATGTGGTATTATGGTATACTATTCAATCATTGAAAGAAAAAAAAGGGGAGTAATAATTTGGGGACAGTGATTTCTGCTATAGTTTCCTAGAATGAGTTAACTGATGATTCTCTTTGGATTGCATTTAGGTTAATTTGAATAAAAGGGGAAAAAATTCTATAAAGAGGAATATGTGCCACGTCACACCAGTCAGAATGGCCATCATCAAAAAGCCTACAAATAATAAGTGCTGGAGAGGGTGTGGAGAAAAGGGAACCCTCCTTCAGTGCTGGTGGGAATGTAACTTGGTGCTGCCACTAGGGAAAACACTGTGGCAATTTCTTTCAAAACTAAAAATAGAGTTCCCATATGATCCAGTAATCCCAATCCTGGGCATGTACCTGGAAAAGACAAAACTTTAATTCAAAAAGATACAGGCACCCCAATGTTCATGCTGCTGCTGCTAAGGTGCTTCAGTCGTGTCCGACTCTGTGTGACCCCATAGACAGCAGCCCACCAGGCTCCCCCGTCCCTGAGATTCTCCAGGCGAGAACACTGGAGCGGGTTGCCATTTCCTTCTCCAATGCATTAAAGTGAAAAGTGAAAGTGAAGTTGCTCAGTCATGTCCGGCTCTTAGCGACCCCATGGACTGTAGCTCACCAGGCTCCCCCGTCCTTGGGATTTTCCAGCCAATGTTCATAGCAGCACTATTTACAATAGCCAAGACATGGAGGCAACCTAAATGTTCATCAACAGATAAACAAATAAAGAAGATGTGGTAAATATACGCAATGGAATATTGAAAAGTAGTGAAAGAGTTAGTAGCTCAGTCGTGTCCAGCTCTTTGCAACCCCATGGACTGTAGCTCACCAGGCTCCTCTGTCCATGGAATTCTCCAAGCAAGAATACTGGAGTGGGTAGCTTCTCCCTTCTCCAGGGGATCTTCCCAACCCAGGGATTGAACCCTGGTCTCCCACATTGCAGAATCTTTACCATCTGAGCCACCAGGGAAGCCCCACTGGAATATTCAGTTCAGTTCACTCACTCAGTCATGTCTGACTCTTTGTGATCCCTTGGACTGCAGCACGCCAGGCTTCCCTATCCATCACCAACCCCGGGAGCTCGCTCAAACTCATGTCCATTTAGTCGGTAATGCCATCCAACCATCTCCTCCTCTGTCGTCCCCTTCTCCTCCTGCCTTCAAACTTTCCCAACATCAGAGTCTTTTCCCATAAGTCAGGTGGCCAAAGTATTGCTGCTTCAGCTGCAACATCAGTCCTTTCAATGAATGAATATTCAGGACTGATTTCCTTTAGGAATGGAATATTACTCAGCCATAAAAAAGAATGAAATAATGCCATTTACAGTGACATGGATGGACCTAGAGATTATCATACAAGGTGAAGTATGTTTGACAAAGCAAACATATGATATCACTTGTATATGGAGTCTAAAAAATTATACAAATAAACTTATTTATAAAACAGAAATAGACTCACAGATAGAAAACAGACTTATGGTTACCAAAGGGAAAAGGGGAGGGATAAATTTGGAGTTTGAGATTAACAGATATACACTGCTGCTGCTGCTAAGTCACTTCAGTTGTGTCCAACTCTGTGCGACCCCATAGATGGCAGCCTACCAGGCTCCTCTGTCCCTGGGATTCTTCAGGCAAGAATACTGGAGTGGGTTGTCATTTCCTTCTCCACAGATATACACTACTATATATAAAATAGATAAACAAGGACCTACTGTATATTCGATATCTTATAATAACCCATATTAAAAAGAACCTGATTGTATGTATGTATCCTGAATCACTTTTCTGTATACTTGAAACTAACACAGCATTATAAATTAACTATACTTCAATTTTTAAAACAAGAAGAGTACGTGACATGAACAGAGAAGCAGGCTTGAGAAAACTCCCAGAGAGATATTCTCAAGTTCTAATGCCATGGGCTTAGTTTATCATCACCTCCTTGCTGAAGATTAAAGACTTGACTTTCCATTTGAACTCATAAAACAAAACCGTTTCAGAAAATAGTGTCTTGGTCATAAGGTCACTGACTTTAAACTTCTGCAAAATTAACAACTTGGCTCTCTGTTAGCAGTGACTTTTAAATTGGAATAGTCAGAGCCTGGGCAATGCTCCAGAGAAACCACTGTCTGGTCCTCATAGCATTTGGTTATCAAGCAAGAAACTTGGATGTTCAGTAAGAAGACCATCCCTAAAGTTGAAGCCCCATATTTATAGAAAAGAATGCTAAAAATAACGAACAGATTATGAGGAAAGTGTGGCATTATAAAAAGATAACTGACTTTGCAGTTAGACCTGTATTCAACCCCTGGCATTGTGGTTTACTAGCTATGAAACTTTGAGACAAGTTATTCAAGTTTTCCAAACCTTCTGAGCCTCAGATCACTTCTCTATGATATGGGAATGATAGTATCTACAAAGCCTGTTTCCATGGGCACCTGGCCACCTGTACTGTTTTAAATAGGACTCTTTCAGTCACACACGGCAGAACTCTAACTCTGATTAGCTTAAGGAAAATATAAACAGCTGGGAGAAAGTGGAGGGGCATGAGGGAAGGCAGGATTTCTGAGACTGTCTAACCAGGAAGGGCAGTCATGAAGCTGGAAACTGTTGGAAGGAGAAACTCAAAATCCTCAGGGCTGCCTCTCCACCAGTCATCCTCTCCATGTGGGCTTCCCTCTCTCAGCCCTGAGTCTCAGGCTCTAGAATCATGTCTGCTGGCAGCTGCAGGCTCATCTCTGGCACTGAAGAGCAAAGGGACGTCTCCCATCTTTAGTTAGTTAAGGACTCTGGTAATCCTGCTTTGGGACCCCTACCTATCCACTCCTTGGATCACAAACTGTGGCTGTGTGCGCACATGCTACCATAAAACACAAGGGGCTTGGCCCAGGTCAGGACCACACCCTCGATGCGGGAGGAAATGGGGTTAGTTACCGGAAGACAGAGGAAGTACTGCATAAATTCAGGCTTAAGGAGTCTACCCCCTCTCCCAGACCAAACTCAGCCTTCAACCTATCCCTCCTCCCTCACCATCCCTACTCTCTTCTATTCCACGTCTCAGTGAATAATTTCACCCAGTAGCTGAAGCCAGGAGTCTGGAGTCGAGCTATCTTCCCCTCCCCCAGTGGAATGACTCACCCAGCCCTTGAACTCTGCCTACAAGTTCCTCTCACATCTATCACTTTCTCTCCATCCCCCTCCACTGCCCTGGCACAGGACTCATCAGCCTTCATCTGTATGACGGTAATAATAGGTGTTCTTTCTTTTTGTTGTACCTCCTCCTATATTAACTTCCCCACTCTGCTGAGAGTTATTTTTCTAGAAAAAAAATAACTCGTCTTGTGTCTTTCTTCCCTGGTCAAGATTTTTTAATGGTTCCCCATCAAGGCCAGCTACATAGCTTACGGGACCTGGCGCAAAATATTGAGAAAGCAAGGGGAGAGTGCCATTCAATTTACTAAAATATAAAGTTCTCCCCTTTTTGGTCATCTCTTTTTCAACATGTCATGGTATTTTTATTTGCCACAATGTTCTAAGAAAATAAAATTTTGAATGAGAAATGGTTAGCATGAGCTTTACTGTTCATCTGCACATACCAGTTTTAAATGGAAATAAGAGTGTTTAAGTCATATGAGGAATCACTGAAGTGATATAATTTGTATTTATAGCCCACAGAACAAAACTAGCCCAACTGTTTTATCTCACTTCTTAAAATGCACATGGTCTATCAACACTTAGGGGGAGCTGGTGCCTTTCATAATATGCTTACCTTGTTCTTGCTTTGAGGGGCTAAGAATGCCTAGGGGGCTATAGTATGTGACTTTAATTTTGTGCTCATGGAGCATCAGTGAAGACTACATGTGGGTGAAGCAGCAAGATAATGCAGAAGTACACATGGCATAGACCTCCTCTGCTTGTGTGTACACACCTCTGTCTTATTGGACTTCACTTACAAAACACAAGTTCAGAGATAAAGCTATTTCCATCAACAGGTGAAGGGATAAAGATGTGATATATGTGCATATATACACAATAGAATACTGCTGCTGCTGCTGCTGCTGCTGCTGCTAAGTGGCTTCAGTCATGGCCGACTCTGTGTGACCCCATAGACGGCAGCCCACCAGGGTCCCCCGTCCCTGGGATTCTCCAGGCAAGAACACTGGAGTGGGTTGCCATTTCCTTCTCCAATGCATGAAAGTGAAAAGTGAAAGTGAAGTCGCTCAGTCGTGTCTGACTCTTTGCGACCCCATGGACTGCAGCCTACCAGGCTCCTCTGTCCATGGGATTTTCCAGGCAAGAGTACTGGAGTGGGCTGCCATTGCCTTCTCCAAAGGGAATACTACTCAGCCATAAAAAAGCATGAACTTTTGCCATTTGCAACAACATGGGTCAACTTAAAGGGTAAGACAGAGAAAGACAAATACCATGATACCATATATATCACGTATATGTGGAATCTAAAAAATACAACACACTAGCAAATATAACAGAAAAGAGACTGACAGAGAGAACAAACTAGTGATTACCAGTGGGGAGAGGGAAGGTAGGAGGGGCAACATAAGGGTGGGAGGGGTGTTGAGAGTTACAAACTACTATGTATAAAGTAAGCTACAAGGAAAGTAATTATCTTCCAATTAAAATAAATAAATTAATTTTTTTGAAAAAGTAAGTTACAACAAAGGAAATATAACCAATATTTCATAATAACCATAAACCTGTAAAAATTGCAAATCACTGTATAATCCATGCTAGTGGTAAAGAGTCTGTCTGCCAATGCAGGAGATGAAGGTTCAGTCTCTGGGTTGGGAAGGTCTCTGGAGTAGGAAATGGCAACCCACTCCAGTATTATTGTCTAGAAAATTCCATGGACAGAGGAATCTGGTAGGCTACAGCCTACGGGATCACAAAGAGTCGGACACAACTAAACATGAGGATAATTTAAGTAACACTGTACATCAAAAACTGTACTTTGATTAAATAAATAAATAAGAAAAAAGATTAAATTATTGAGAATTTCAGAACAGCTGGCAGCAGAGCATTAATCCAAGCATGGGGCCCAACGAAGCATGAAGTCCCGTGGGACTGTACCAGCTACACACCCATGAAGCTGAACTTGATTTCTATTTTCTGTAGGGTGAGTTCAAGCTGTTTTAAATGAAAATCTGGACCTTTTATGAGTAGCTGGAAGCCTCTTCTTTCCTTTCGCTATCCATTCTCCCACTTCTTTGCCGCACAGAAATTTTTTCTCCTCCAAGGATGAGCTTCTTGTAGTAAACAAGTTTCTCTCACACCGTCCTCATTGCCTGAAATGTCTGAGATCCTTTACACATTTTAAGTCTCAGTTCAAAGGCTGACTCCTTTGTGGGGATTGCCTTGGTTCTTCCAGGAGGACTTAAGACCTCTCCTATGCTTGTCTGAGCTCTGATATACAGCTTGTGGTCATTATATATTGCATCACCATGGCCTGTAGGTCTATGTCGTCGACATAGTTGTTGACATAGTCTATTCCATAGACTGTAAGCTCTTTGAGGGCAAGAACTGCTTCTTTTCTTGTTGGAATCCAGTGTCCAGCAGAGTGCTTGGCAAATGATAGGCGCTCACTCAGTAAAACATTTGTAAATTGAATGAAAGAATGACACAGTGCCTGGCATACAGTGGGTATTCATTGATAGATTCATTTCTTCAAAATAGTTACTGGTTGCCACTGGTTGCTCTATGCCATGTCTGTCTTTCCTTCAACAAACAGTGAATGTCTACTGCATGTCAGGACCTATGCCGGGAGCTGGAAACAAACTAGTGAACAAGACAGACCAGCTTCCTTCCTTCTAAGACCTCATATTCCAGTGAGCTCTCAAGAAATGTGATTTCACTTCTTCCCTCTTCCCCAGAGCCTCCTAAGAGGTAACCAAATCAGTCATACATATTTTAAGACTTTCTCTGTTTCCACCTTCTGCTCAGGATTCTCTTTCTCTGCTTCATTGTCAGGTACTAAGAGATGGATGCTTGATCTTGCCAGAGTTGTTTAGTTTTTTTCAACCACTGCAGAGATCAATGTGGAATGAACATGAAATCAGCCTTTTGGCCCCTGCACCAGCTCAGGCCATCTCACTAAATTATTCCAGAGATAATTCCCCCGGTTCAAGAAAATCACTCAATGCTGACTACTGTTTTTAATCTTGTCCCCTCCCCTAATTGTTTCTGTCTCACAAACTAGAGATTTATGGGACTTCCCTGGTGGTCCAGTGGTTAAGACTCTGTGCTTCCACTGCAGGGGGCATGGGTTCTATCCCTGTTCAGGGAACCAAGATCCTGCATTCTGCACAGCCAAAATAAACAAATTAGAGGTATTTCCTTGTAATCAAAACTGTGTGTGTCTCATTTGCTGTGCAATTGGTTCCAGAGCTGAGCTCAGGCTAAGGAGCAAGAGAACAGAACTGTTTGGACGCTTGAATTCTGGGTGACATAGGCCTATTTTCCATCCTCCCTTCACTTCTCTGTGACCTTCTGCCCTCGTGTAATTTCTAAGTGTTCTTTAGGAAAGAGGAATGTCACAAAGCCTCTGTATGAAAGAACTTTGACTCATACAGAACTGATTTTTCCCTGATGTTCTCCCAGCTGAGATAAAATGTTTCACACTTAATCATGGCTAAAAAAACAAATATTTTGGGAAGTTGGACCAGTCTCACTTTCAGGAGTTATTTATGACTTAGAGAATTGTAGAAATGTTTAAGAGATGAAGTCTCACTTGGGGTGTACTGTGGACACAATTATGCACTCCCCACATTCATATGGGCTTCCAAGATGGCTCAGTGGTAAAGAATCTGCCTGCAATGCAGGAGACATGGGTTTGATCCCTGGGTCAGGAAGATCCCCTGGAGAAGGAAATGGCAACCCACTTCAATATTCTTGCCAGGAAAATCCCAGGGACAGAAGAGCCTGGTGGGCTAGAGTCCATGGGGGTCACAGAAAAGTCAGACATGATTTAGCAAGTAAACTACAACAACTCATTTATATGTTAAAGCCCTGACCCCTCAATGTGATGGTATTTGGAGATGGGGCATTTGGGGGGTCATTAGACTTGGATGAGATTGGGGTGGGGCCCTTGTGATGGGGTTAGTGGCTTTACAAGAAGAAGAAAGAGAGGTCATTCCTTCCCCACCATGTGAGGACACAGTGAGAAGACGATTGTCTGCAAGTCAGGAAGAGGGTTCTCACCAGGAATTGGCCAGCACTTTGATCTTGGACTTCTTAGTCTGCAGAGGTCATAATTTCCACACACATCTGTTAAGTGCTAGTCACTGTCGATTAGTTTGGATATCTCCAGGGCCTATGAGAGTCCAGACAGACCACATCAACTGCCTCAGTCTCTCGCTACACTTTTTGCATTTAAATGATGTCACTAGCTGAGGTCTGACACATTGGAATTGGCAGTGGGTTGACTCTTTGCAACCTTATGAATGGCAGCATGCCAGGCTTCTATGTCCTTCACTATCTCTCGGAAATTTGCTCAAATTCATGTCCATTGAGTCAGTGATGCCATCCAACCATCTCATCCTCTGTCGTCCCCTTCTTGTTCTGCCCTCAATCTTTTCCAGCATCAGAGTCTTTTCCAATGAGTCAGTTCTTCCCATCAGGTGGCCAAAGTATTGGAGCTTCAGTCCTTCAGCATCAGTCCTTCCAATGAATATTCAGGGTTGATCTCATTTAGGATTGACTGATTTGATCTCCTTCTTATCCAAGGGAGTCTCAAGAGTCTTCTCTAGCACCACAGTTCAAAAACATCAATTCTTCAGCACTCAGTCTTCTTTATGGCCTTCTCTTGAAATAAGTCCATATATCACTACTGGAAAAACCATACTTTCAACTATATGGACCTTTGTAGGCAAAGTGATGTGTCTTGCTTTTTAATGCACTGTCTAGGTTTACGTATGAATATAATAATAAAAGCAAAGGTTAAAGTCATAGAAACAGATCCAGCGTGGAGTGAAAATTAACCCTTCCAGGTTACAGTGGTTTACTGCATTGTTCTTAAAGGAGAGGAGTTTGAAACAATCATGTTTCTCAAACACCATGGAAAGTACAGGCAGGAGCTATGAATGATGGTCAACCAGAAAAATGTAAATTTGTTGCAGCATTTCATGAAGTTGATCACTTTAAGAATACTCTCTGTCCTTACACCTGGGCTCCAGCCTTTCTAAGAAAGCACACTTTCTGGAAGGCAACAGGTTCTCTTGAGCCTTGGCACTTGTACCTCCCTTCTTAGGAGCATTCGCTCCTTTCTTGCCACTCTTTTCTAGATGTCCCTCCTGCCCCATCGTCTTAGACACTCACTGACCCAAAGATGGCTTCTCATTGTATCCACCTCCATAAAGGTGGATGGCACCCTGAGCTATAAAGATCTGTTTATAGCTGAGTCTCCTACCTGATGCCACCATCCTAGAGGGTTCCTTCCTTTCCTGGTGTGACCCAGTCCCTGCTTAGCAAAGCCACTGCATATTGTAGTCCCTCGATACATATTTCTTGAATGAAGGAGCGTTTATGCCCTGGATGATGAAGGGAACATAATCACTGTTGTCTGAAAACAAATATATAAAGCACATGAGAGTTGTGAGTTGAGCTCTTTGGGGGCAAAATGAGAACTATACCCCAGGGGGCGACAGCTTCTCAGATAGCTCTGAGGAGCTGCTTCAAAGAAGAGGAGGGAGGGTCAGTGATGCAGATGGTCTTAGTGGAGAGGCGGGTACGTGCAGTCAGACACACGTTTTGGCAGAGGGCTGTTGTTAGTCATGAGGAACAGATGTCACTGTTAACGATTTTAGTGCTTTTGTAGATATGACAAGATGTAAGAATTCAAGCTCATAAAACCTCCTCCTGAAAATATTTAACTCTCTGAAAGCCTGTTCTGCCAGTTTTTCCCAGAGCACAGGATACTTTATTCCTAATCTCCACCCCGAACTCCTTTCAGCATGTTTGGGGCGTTATCATTGTGGTCAGGGTAGCAAAACGTATAAATCATTTTTTTTTTTTTCTGAATGCCTTTCTTGTGAATATGAGTTTCAGGTCCTTAACGCTCTAAATCTTTAGATATGAAGCTGATTTGATAGCTTCTGTGTGTCTGTATCATTCTGGCTTCAGATTTCATTTTCATAGCTCTGCTTGTGCTGTGAATCTCACACTCACCTCCCACTATCCCCACAAATTTACTCACCAAAAGGTGAGTTCCTCTGGGCTCTGGCTTTCTCTAGAGAGGTCAGCAGAGGGATTCCTTCCTTACTCTTTAGTTTTCTGGATCTCTCTCTGGAGGGTATCAGGTTACCTGGCCAGTAGCAAAATTTCACTTCTGGAGTTCTTGCCATTTGCAGCATTGGCAGTCAATGGATTTTCAACTAAAGCTCTCTGATGGGTAGACAAAGGAAGGGTCTCTCCTGAGACCCTCCTGTAGCAAGTGTCCAGTGAATACATGGGCTTAGAGGGAAGGCTGCCTTGCTTTGGTTACCAGCCAGCTGTTTACTTAGCTTCTTGATCTACAGCTTCCTCACTGATAAGGAGAAGATAATTAAAGTCCTGACATCATAAGCTTTTTTATAATAATTAAATAAAATCATGCACATAAAGTATAACATCAAATCTGGCCTACACTAAGCAGTCAATAACAAAAGCTAATTGATGCCCCTAATGCATGTATGTGTGTAATTGATGACATAATAAATTTAATTTTCTAGTCTAGAGATTCCAGATATGATTCATCTAAACCTCTGGGGGAAGGTTTTGGGATATGAGATATTACAAAATATACCAACAAGGAAGCAACAAAATGCAATACAATATCAAGATTAGGTTCAGCAGTAACAGAGACCTCAAGTAACTGTGGCTTCTACAACATAGAAATTTCTCTCTTACATAAAAGCCCAGAATTGGCAGTCTAGTGTCCAGATGGCACTTTGTGAGGTCCTCAGAGATTTAGGCTGTCTCTAATCCCCTCCCACCTCCAACTTTATTGAGGTATAATTGACAGAAGTATATATATTTAAAGTGTACAACTTGATGCTTTAATACATGTGTACATTGTGAATTGAGTACTACAATCAAGTCAATGAACACATTCATCATGTTACATAGTTAATTTTTTTATGAAAATGCTTGAAATCTATTTTCTTAGCCTATTTCAAGTACACAGTACATTATTAATAACTATAGTCACCATGACGTACATTGAATCCTCAGAACATATTTATCTTATGACTAAGTTTATACCCTTGGACCAACATCTCCCCATTTTCCGTATCCTCAGCCCTTGACGACCACCTTTCAACTGTGTTTTTATGATTTGACTTTTTTTTTTTTAATTCCACATAGAATGAAACATATCATATTTGTCCTTGTTTGGCTTATTTTACTTAGTGTAAAGCCCTCCAGGTTCATACATGTTGTCACAAATGGCAGGATTTCATTCTTTTTTAAAGGAATAATGTATATTTATCTATTTCTTGATCCATTAATCCATCCACAGACACTTAGGTTGTTCCTCTCTCTGTCTTGATGCTTCACCATACATTGACCCCTTGAGTCACTTATTGACCCAAGAGGGCTGCTCAACTCCATCCATCAAACTTAATTCAAGGCAGGAGGAAGGAAAAACAGGAAAGAACAGATGGTATCAACTTGCCCTCCTTTTAGGAGGATTCCTGGAAGCTGTCACATGACACTTCTGCTTAGAACCCATTGGCCAGAACTGAGTCACATGGCCTTACCCAACAGAAAGGAGGCTGAGAAATTCAGCCTTTGTTCTGTATTATCATATGCCCAACCAAAAATCAGTGGTTCTATTATAATGGAGGAAATGGAAAATGAAGACTGTAAACAGTCTCTGCCATAAAAACCCACCCTTCTCCTCATGATATTCATCATAATCAAGGATCTTAAGTGAGGTCCCTAAAACTTTACTGCATTTTTTCAATAAATTCAATAACAAGGCCTAGCATTATGCTCGGAGAAGGCAATGGCACCCCACTCCAGTACTCTTGCCTGGAAAATCCCATGGACGGAGGAGCCTGGTAGGCTCCAGTCCATGGGGTCGCTAAGAGTTGGGCATGACTGAGCGACTTCACTTTCACTTTTCACTTTCATGCATTGGAGAAGGAAATGGCAACCCACTCCAGTATTCTTGCCTGGAGAATCCCGGGGACAGAGGAGCCTGGTGGGCTGCCGTCTATGGGGTCACACAGAGTTGGACACAACTGAAGTGACTTAGCAGCGGCAGCAGCAGCAGCAGCAGCAGCAGCATTATGCTTGGCACTGATATACAAGCCATAAATCTAGGCACTGAGGGTACAAAGATAAGTAAGGAACAGTTCCTCCCCAAAAATAGTACAATGTTTTATGTGCTGTACCAGCAGTGGTTACAAAGTGTTACTGGATATGGAGGAAGGAATGATTAAACTTTCTGAGGGAGAGGGTTACAGGGGATGGCCTGAGGAGGCCTCATGGAAAATAATTTTTGTTTGGGACCTTCATAGATAAAAAGAACCTTCTTAGAAATGAGCAGAAATGAGCCCAAAGCCGACTGCTGGGAACATTCTCCACTATAGGAAAGGGATGCTTGGCTTAAGTAAGTGGATTCAAGCAGAGTTAGAGAGAAATGGAATGGAGAGGGAGAAGAAAAGAATGTAAAGCAATGATCATTTTTTACTTTCAGTGATGAAACTTGGCTGGACCACTTATGGTCATAACCTAATTTTTTTCCCCTGAAATATTGAGTACTTTTCACAAAGAGCTAATTTAGCATACTGTATATGGGGCAGTGAAGAGGAACTAAAGAGCCTCTTGATGAAATGAAAGAGGAGAGTGAAAAAGCTGGCTTAAAACTCAACATTCAGAAAACAAAGATCATGGCAACTGGTCCCATCACTTCATGACAAATAGATGGGGAAACAATGGAAACAGTGACAGACTTTATTTTCTTGGGCTCCAAAATCACTGCAGATGGTGACTGCAGCCGTGAAATTAAAAGACACTTTCTCCTTGAAAGAAAAGCTATGACCAACGTAGACAGCATATTAAAAAGCAGAGACATTACTTTGCCGACAAAGGTCCATCTAGTCAGAACTATGGTTTTTCCAGTAGTCATGTGTGGATGTGAGAGTTGGATTATAAAGAAAGCTGAGCACTGAAGAATTGATGCTTTTGAACTGTGATGTTGGAGAAGACTCTTGAGAGTCCCTTGGACAGCAAGGAAATCCAACCAGTCCATCCTAAAGGAATCAGTCCTGAATATTCATTGGAAGGACTGATGCTAAAACTGAAACTTTAGTACTTTGGCTACCTGATATGAAGAACTGACTCCTTGGAAAAGACCCTGATACAGGGAAGGATTGAAGGAAAGAGGAGAAGGGGATGACAGAGGATGAGATAGACTCGATGGATGTGAGTTTGAGCAAGCTCCAGGAGTTGGTGATGGACAAGGGAAGCCTGGATTGCTGCAGTCCATGGGATCGCAAAGAGTCAGACACGACTGAGTGACTGAACTGAACTGATACGGGGCAGAAAGGTTCTTTTTAGAAACAGATTTACAGTATTAAATGTCAGACTTAGCTGAAGTTTACATGATATGAAATTTCTGCTAAAATATAGAAAATAATCTTATTGAGAAAATAATCAAAGCTCTGGGGGATAAGCTTCACTGATGGCAATAAAATCAATCTCAGTTTATGATTACAAATGGGGAAATGAATTTATAGAGTTAACAAGCTTTCCCAAATCATGGGGCTTTATTATGGAAGGAACTCAGATTTTCTCATTCCTGGCAATGTCGGGTTCCCTGTTACTAAGCCTGTTTTGAATGTGGATGTGGAATTTTCTATATTGAATACAAGTGATGATAAATTGAAATAATAATGGAGTACAGTTCAGGCAAATAAACATGGAACTTGGTGTACATTGAGGATCTGGTCTCAGGCAGATCTCTGCACTGAGAACTTGAACTTTCTGTGTACTGTACCAGACCCAAGGACATCGTCAGCCATATTCAGAACATCACTTGCCAGCTACAACCTCAAGACCTACCTCAAGATCTCCCCTTGTATCTATGCAACCATTTTGGATCACAACCAGTCCTTATTTAACAACACCTTTACTTCTTGCTGGATCCAACTATTGTTCAGTTGCTCAATTGTATCCGACTCTTTGCGACCCCATGGACTGCAGCATGCCAGGCTTCCCTGTCCTTCACTATCTCCCGGCGTTTACTCAAACTCATATCCATTGAGTTGGCGATGTCATCCAACCATCCTATCCTCGTGGTCCCCTTGTCCTCCTCCTGCCTTCAATCTTTCCCAGCATAAGGGTCTTTTCTAATGAGTCAATTCTTCCCATCAGGTGGCCAAAGTATCGGAGCTTAAGCTTCAACATCAGTCCTTGCAATGAATATTCAGGGTTGATTTCATATAGGATTGACCAGTTTGATCTCCTTGTAGATCCAATTATAATTCTTGATAAATAACTCATGTAACCAATTGTAAGCTTGAGATTTTGCCTATATAGGTCTGCTCCATTTTTTAGTCTGGCAGAAAGCAATTCAAGTGCCTCTTGAATCTGCATCTCCCAGGCTACAGTCCCAACAAACCCCAAATAAACATCTTTTTATTTCAATCAGGTCTGTGATTGAAATTCTGTTTAACACATGTAATGTTTCAAATTCCAATTTGTTTTCTATTCTGTTCCAGCATGCATACATTCTAACATAAACTCACATGTACAATCTGAAAATACCTATAGTTGATTGTGAAAAATGTCTTGATAAAGCTTTATCATCTGGATAAAAAATTAAACATTGTAGACTGTGATGCTACAAAAACTGTCGCTATAAACACAGAAGCCATAACATGTCAAAACTGGATTCAAGATAATTTGAAGAACTTCTTTCTTAAAGAGCACAGAAAGACTTCAGTTCATCAGAATCTGGGGAAGAAAAAGTATTCAGCCATCCCAGGCACTACCAAGTGTGCTGTAAACCTTCCTGCAGTTGGGATGGGAGGCTTTGAGAAGCCTAGAGTCTATTCAAGAGGAAAATACAAAGTCTGTAGGCAAAATATGCTTTTTTCAGCAAAAAGAAAAAAATAAGGATGAAGCAAAATAAAAGTAGCAATTGTGTTAGACTCTTTTGTTTCATGCTAGGGAGGGATTTTCAGTGCTAATCAACTTAAATGGCCCATTTTGAAATAATTTCACTATGTGATTTCGAGGAAATGCAATAAAAGTTTCCCAAACAATAAATGTCACTATTAATTTATAAAACTTCTTGTTGCCTCCTGGATTTGTATTCAAGATGGTCTTATTTTTTTCTCAATCTTTTAAGTTACTTTTAATTAGCTTCTGCTTTTGCAGTTTTTCTAGAAGGATTACCATTTCCTAAGTCAGATACAATTTTGCTCTCTCTCTCTCTCTTTTTTTTTTTTTTACTTTCCTGTCTTAGGAACTTTTGTGATTTGTTTTCATTTTTGGCCACTCTGGATGGCATGTAGAATCTTAGTTCCCTGACCAGGGGTCAAACTCATGCCCTCTGCAGTGGAAGCGCAGAGTCTTAATTACTGGACTGCCAGGGAAGTCCTAGGAATTTTGTTTTTGACTCTTAAGAACTCACCAACCTCTTGGCCAGGGTCTTCCTCTAGCTGAGCCACACCTGTTTCCATCACAAGAGGTTGCAAGGTGGTAGACTCAGTTAGCCAGAGGGGCTGTGCTAGTAAGCATGTGAACCTTGGGTTTGAATATTAGCCCTGCCACTTTCTAGCTGTGTGACTTTAGACAGGTTTTTTAACCTCTCTGTGTCTCAGTTTCCTACATCATAAGTTGCTGCAAGGATTGAGTGCTCAATGCATAATGAGTGCTCAAAGCAGTGTTACTTAATATCATTATTGTGTTCCCAACAATATATTTATGTTTGAAGCAAATGCTTCTTTTCTTAAAAATTAATTTATCTATTTTAATTGGAGGCTAATTACTTTACAATATTGTAGTGGTTTTTGCCATACATTGACATGAATCAGCCACGGGTGTACTGTGTTCCCCATCCTGAACACCCCTCCCACCTCCCTCCCCATCCTATCGCTCAGGGTCATCCCAGTGCACTAGCCCTGAGCACCCTGTCTCATGCATCAAACCTGGATTGGCAATCTATTTCACATATGATAATATACATGTTTCAATGCTATTCTCTCAAATCATCCCACCCTTGCCTTCTCCCACAGAGTCCAAAAGACTGTTCTACACATCTGTGTCTCTTTTGCTGTCTCGCATATAGGGTCATCATTACCATTTTTCTAAATTCCATATATATGCATGAGTATACTGTATTGGTGTTTTTCTTTCTGGCTTACTTCACTCTGTATAATAGGCTCCAGTTTCATCCACCTCATTAGAACTGATTCAAATGCATTCTTTTTAATGGCTGAGTAAGATCCATTGTGTATATGTACCACAGCTTTCTTATCCATTCATCTGCTGATGGACATCTAGGTGAAGCAAATGCTTCTTTAACATTTTCTTTAATATAATGTGTCTTGAAGTGGAGAATCCAGTTATTGAAGTCAAAAGATCTTGGTTCAAAGCCCAACATTGCCACGTTCTAAATGTGTGACCTTTGCAAAGCATACAACCCTCATGGGCTTCAGTTTTCTCAACCACAAAATGTAGACAGAGATGGATACCCTTTGATGCAAAACTACTATACATTCCAGCTCTTCCCTTCGCCTCTTCAGAGTAGTTTCTCAGAGCTATCTGAAACGCTGTCTCCCAGGCAGCAGTCCTCATTTTGCCCCAAATAAAGCTTAACTTGCAACTCTCATGTTGTGCAAACTTTTTTCAATATGTATCTGCCCAATATTATCTTTTCAAATATTATTAATTTTTTCAAACGGAGTCATTTGTCAGGGATTCTCCCACACACACCACATATTTGTCATGCAGATGAGCTGTGAATTTAATGTTTCCAGGCTTCCCAGGTGGCGCTAGTGGTAAAGAAACCGCCTGCCAATGCAGGAGACATAAGAAATTTGCATTTGATCCCTGGGTTGGGAAGATCCTCTGGAGGAGGGCATGGCAACACACTCCAGTATTCTTGCCTGGAGAATCCCATGGACAGAGGCGCCTGGTGGGCTATGATCCATGGGGTCACAAGGATTAGGGTTCAACTTAGCAGGCATGGCTTAGGGATCTCTTTGGGAAGCTAGAGGATGCCCAGGAGGCTCTCCACACACTGAGGGGCACCCAGGCCAAACAGAGTTTGGGCACTACCTCAGGGGCTGGCTGACAATATTGTAGCCTAATCATGGGCTGTAAGAGTAAGTCACAACCTGGGGAGTTGTACCACTAAGATTACCTCTGGTGCTGCAGTGGTAAAGAATCTACCTGTAGGAGATGCAAAAGACGCAGGTTCGATCCCTGGGTGAGGAAGATCCTCTGGAGTAGGAAGTGGCATCCCATTCCAGTATTCTTGCCTGGAAAATTCCATGGACAGAGGAGCCTGGTGGACTAAACAGTCCATGGGTTTGCAAAAGAGTCAGATACTACTGAACATGCACACATGCAACAGAATTCCAGAAATCAGGAAAGGAACTTAGTGGCAGCTACCTGTTTGAGGATCGACACTGGCAAAGATAAGTGTCTATCAATCACATGGGAACTTTGCCTTCTGCAAGCAGTGACATAGGGGGATGAAAAGCATTAAAAATGTGAAGCAGGTCATCTAACTTCCCAGTTTCAAGCTCTCCAATGTTTCCTCATCAAATTACTGTAAAATCTAAAGTATTTTCCATGGTTTGCGAGGTTCTACCTAATCTGGTCCCTGCCTACCTATGCTCCCTGACCCCCTCCCCTACTTGCTTCACTCCAAAAATGCTGCCCTTTCATCTGTTTTCAAAGACATCAAGTTGGTTCTTTTATCTTCTGACTGGGGCTCTCTTACTCAGATGTTGTCATTAAGACTTTTCTTGTGACTCAGGTCTCAGCTCTGATGTCATTTCTGGCTGAATATAAAATTGTCCCTTAGATCCTCTCCATCATTTATGTTTATAATATCCTGGGAACTTATCACTGTCTCAGTTTTCTTATTTGTTATATGTTTATTGTCAATTTCAAGCCTAAAGGGTATAATTCCCCTTAGAGGGGAGGGATCTTTTCTGCCTTGTTTCCTGCTGTATCCTCAAGTAGGGAGCAGAGCACCTAGCACATAGTTGGTGCTCAATAAAGTCGTCAATTTAATATACGGATGAACAAATGAGTGAGTGAGGATGGTAGCAGAGAAGCCTGCCTTCTTTTGCATTTTAATTTCATGTAATTAACAGAAGGGGTGGTTTTTGGGAATGGGGGAATTAACACGAAGAAACTCTAAGATGAGTCTCAACACCAAAGTGATGTAGTATATTGAGGACCACAGAATCTGGAATCAGACTTGCCAAGTTCAGTTCCCACCCTGCTGCTCTGTGACTTGTGGTAGGTTCTCTAACTCTCTGAAAAAAAAAAAAAAAATGACTGTAATAGTAAAAATGCTTCTTATTGTTTAAGTATTAAATGAGATAATGCATATAAAGCTCTTTAAATAATGGCAGGCCCGTAATCAATCATTGTGTTGTTGTTTGGTAAAACTTCAAGTCTCTGATCCCCTAGCCTCCTCCCTCCCCCACTTCATATCAGCTTTCCTAAATGCTGAGCATTGCCTCATGTGACTGGAGCCCGCCCTTCCAGGAGTTCTCAGTCCTCCCCATGCCACTCCCATGTGCTAAGGAAATTTCCATCTCCAGGTCTCTGGGGTTTAGCTTCAATTCCATTCCTTTCTTTCTTACTAGAGAAAGTACTTTGGAAAACAAAGTGAAAACCCAGTTATTAGAAGGATAACAGGAATCTTCTCAAATTTAGAAAACCATAAGTGTAAATCATTAGAAAACTCCGTCATCTCTCAAATGACACTAGATAAATGAGACTGGGAACCGCTGGCCTTCATGGCACACTGAGCAAGAAAAGGATTGAAAATGAAATGGAGAAGAAAGCCGCCTTGAGCAGTAACTCCTGTGGTCCCAAATTATAGTTGATGATGTTACCTACCATCAGCTCCTAGGGAAGAATCTTTCCTGAACTGCATCCAGGAAGTTACACCGTCCATCAAGAGTAATGGAATTGGATCCCTGGCCCTCCACAGGGGAGCAATTGATTGAAAATGGTATGTAAGTTAATGCTTGAAAAAGTCCATTAGCAGGGATTGCATCCTGCCATAACTGTCCACACGGAACATCAGCAGAATGAATGGCTTCAGACTACTATGTGGTAGGGGGTGATACTGAAACTGTTAGGTGTTATAGGTGTCTGAAGAGCTCTGGCACCTTAATCCTTTATGTCTCAACACAGAAAGGAATTAGGCGAGAGGCAAAGTGATAGATAAGAAGTGATTTATTAGAATAGGATGCTTGTAAGGTTCACAAGCTGGCAGGCAAGCATTGCGCTCGCTGCCCTGGGTACTCAGTGGGTTATGTTTTTATAATTAGAGAAAGAAGGTGGCAGGGGGTGGGGGGGCTGATCTTCTTTGTCTTTCTTGAGTAGACATCATGTTTCCTTCATCAGTTCCTCCCCCAGGTAGGGCAGGGAAGTTTACTTGTCCCTCCCTATACGGTCAGGCCAGGACTGTCATGACACTTTGGAAAAATATTTTCGGGTGTCAGTACAACGAGGTTCTTTCATTTTGAAAAGTCACCTTCCCATAAATGACTGTTTTGTGTGTGTGTATGCACAGAACCTGTTTTGGAAGCCATTAACTTGATGATTTCATTGGGTAGTTTGTAGGCCTTATTTTCTACTATTGTTTTATTGTTTGGGGGGGCATGGTACAAAGAACGTGTCTCAGGGACCAAAGAACATACTTTGTGGTTGCTAATTCACTGAGCTCACTGGGTAGGATGTGGGTTTCATGCCACCAATGTTCTGTTGTTTGGGGGCATGTCTCCTATTTCTGTTGCATGGCTTTGTTGCTAAGCAAGTTAGCTTGATTTCATCATTAGGCAAGCCTGTCTGACTTTGATGCAAAGTGACTTGTTTTGCTTTATGAGTTAAGCAGGCTAGCATTGTTTCAGAATTTTCCCATTATTTTCTTGAGTGATCATTAGTCTTACTGTGGTCTCCCAAATTACCCTAAAGTTCTCTATCAACAATTCTCTAAGGGTTTCTAAGCTAACTATTTGATCATCCTATCCTGCCAGGCTGCGACAGCGCAGGAACGGCCGAGAGGAGCTACCCAAGCCCGAGGTCAGGGGCGGTGGCCGGGGGAAGCTACCCCACGTCCAAGGTCAGGGGTGACAGCCGAGAGGAGCTACCCAAGTCTGAGGTCAGGGGTGGCGGCCAGGAGGAGCTACCCCACGCCCCCAAGCCCGAGGCCAGGGGTGATGACTGGAAGAGCTACCCCACACTGGAGGCCAGGGGCAGCGGCTGGGAGGACCAACCCCACGTCCAAGGAGCGGTGGGTGCGCGGGCGCAGGAGGGCCTAGAGGAGCTATCCCATGTTGAAGGTCAGGAAGGGCGGCAGTGAGGAGATACCCCTCGTCCAAGGTAAGGAGCAACGGCTGCACTTTGCTGGAGCAGCCGTGAAGAGATACCCCACGCCCAACGTAAGAGAAACCCAAGTAAGACGGTAGGTGTTGCAAGAGGGCATCAGAGGGCAGACACACTGAAACCATACTCACAGAAAACTAGTCAATGTAATCACACTAGGACCACAGCCTTGTCTAACTCAATGAAACTAAGCCATGCCTGTGGGGCAACCCAAGATGGGCGGGTCATGGTGGAGAGATCTGACAGAATGTGGTCCACTGGAGAAGGGAATGGCAAACCACTTCAGTATTCTTCCCTTGAGAACCCCATGAACAGTATGAAAAGGCAAAATGATAGGATACTGAAAGAGGAACTCCCCAGGTGAGTAGGTGCCCAATATGCTGCTGGAGATCAGTGGAGAAATAACTCCAGAAAGAATGAAGGGATGGAGCCAAAGCAAAAACAATACCCAGCTGGATGTGACTGGTGATAGAAGCAAGGTCCGATGCTATAAAGAGCAATATTGCATAGGAACCTGGAATGTCAGGTCCATGAATCAAGGCAAATTGGAAGTGGTCAAACAAGAGATGGCAAGAGTGAATGTCGACATTCTAGGAATCAGTGAACTAAAATGGACTGGAATGGGTGAATTTAACTCAGATGACCATCATATATACTACTGTGGGCAGGAATCCCTCAGAAGAAATGGAGTAGCCATCATGGTCAACAAAAGAGTCCGAAATGCAGTACTTGGATGCAATCTCAAAAACAGAATGATCTCTGTTCATTTCCAAGGCAAACCATTCAATATCACAGTAATCCAAGTCTATGCTCCAACCAGTAACGCTGAAGAAGCTGAAGTTGAACGGTTCTATGAAGACCTACAATACCTTTTAGAACTAATACCCAAAAAAGATGTCCTTTTCATTATAGGGGACTGGAATGCAAAAGTAGGAAGTCAAGAAACACCTGGAGTAACAGGCAAATTTGGCCTTGGAATAGGGAATGAAGCAGGGCAAAGACTAATAGAGTTTTGCCAAGAAAATGCACTGGTCATAGCAAACATCCTCTTCCAATAACACAAGAGAAGACTCTACACATGGACATCACCAGATGGTCAACACTGAAATCAGATTGATTATATTCTTTGCAGCCAAAGATGGAGAAGCTCTATACAGTCAACAAAAACAAGACCAGGAGCTGACTGTGGCTCAGATCATGAACTCCTTATTGCCAAATTCAGACTGAAATTGAAGAAAGTAGGGAAAACCACTAGACCATTCAGGTATGACCTAAATCAAATCCCTTATGATTATACAGTGGAAGTGAGAAATAGATTTAAGGGCCTAGATCTGATAGATAGAGTGCCTGATGAACTATGGAATGAGGTTCGTGACATTGTACAGGAGACAGGGATCAAGACCATCCCCATGGAAAAGAAATGCAAAAAAGCAAAATGGCTGTCTGGGGAGGCCTTACAAATAGCTGTGAAAAGAAGAGAAGCAAAAAGCAAAGGAGAAAAGGAAAGATATAAGCATCTGAATGCAGAGTTCCAAAGAATAGCAAGAAGAGATAAGAAAGCCTTCCTCAGTGATCAATGCAAAGAAATAGAGGAAAACAACAGAATGGGAAAGACTAGAGATCTCGTCAAGAAAATTAGAGATACCAAGGGAACATTTCATGCAAAGATGGGCTCGATAAAGGACAGAAATGGTATGGACCTAACAGAAGCAGAATATATCAACAAGAGGTGGCAAGAATACACAGAAGAACTGTACAAAAAAGATTTTCACAACCCAGATAATCACAATGGTGTGATCACTGACCTAGAGCCAGATATCCTGGAATGTGAAGTCAAGTGGGCCTTAGAAAGCATCACTATGAACAAAGCTAGTGGAGGTGATGGAATTCCAGTTGAGCTATTTCAAATCCTGAAAGATGATGCTGTGAAAGTGCTGCACTCAATATGGCAGCAAATTTGGAAAACTCACCAGTGGCCACTGGACTGGAAAAGGTCAGTTTTCATTCCAGTCCCAAAGAAAGGCAATGCCAAAGAATGCTCAAACTACCGCACAATTGCACTCATCTCACATGCTGGTAAAGTAATGCTCAAAATTCTCCAAGCCAGGCTTCAGCAGTACATGAACCGTGAACTTCCAGCTGTTCAAGCTGGTTTTAGAAAAGGCAGAGGAACCAGAGATCAAATTGCCAACATCCTCTGGATCATGGAAAAAGCAAGAGAGTTCCAGAAAAACATCTATTTCTGCTTTATTGACTATGCCAAAGCCTTTGACTGTGTGGATCACAATAAAATGTGGGAAATTCTGAAAGAGGTGGGAATACCAGACCACCTGACCTACCTCTTGAGAAATCTGTATGCAGGTCATGAAGCAAGAGTTAGAACTGGACATGGAACAACAGACTGGTTCCAAATAGGAAAAGGAGTACGTCAAGGCTGTATATTGTCACCCTGCTTATTTAACTTATATGCAGAGTACATCATGAGAAACGCTGGACTAGAAGAAACACAAGCTGGAATCAAGATTGCTGGGAGAAATATCAATAACCTCAGATATGCAGATGACACCACCCTCATGGCAGAAAGTGAAGAGGAACTAAAAAGCCTCTTGTTGAAAGTGAAAGTGCAGAGTGAAAAAGTTGGCTTAAAGCTCAACATTCAGAAAACGAAGATCATGGCATCCTGTGCCATCACTTCATGGGAAATAGATGGGGAAACAGTGGAAACTGTGTCAGACTTTATATTTTTGGGCTCCAAAATCACCGCAGATGGTGATTGCAGCCATGAAATTAAAAGATGCTTACTCCTTGGAAGGAAAGTTATGACCAACCTAGATAGCATATTCAAAAGCAGAGACATCACTTTGCCAACGAAGGTCCGTTTAGTCAAGGTTATGGTTTTTCCTGTGGTCATGTATGGATGTGAGAGTTGGACTGTGAAGAAGGCTGAGCACTGAAGGATTGATGCTTTTGAACTGTGGTGTTGGAGAAGACTCTTGAGAGCCCCCTGGACTGCAAGGAGATCCAACCAGTCCATTCTGAAGGAGATCAGCCCTGGGATTTCTTTGGAAGGAATGATGCTAAAGCTGAAACTCCAGTACTTTGGCCACCTCATGAGAAGAGTTGACTCATTGGAAAAGACTCTGATGCTGGGAGGGATTGGGGGCAGGAGGAGAAGGGGACGACAGAGGATGAGATGGCTGGATGGCATCACTGACTCGATGGACGTGGGTCCGGTGAACTCCGGGAGTTGGTGATGGACAGGGAGACCTGGTGTGCTGCAATTCATGGGGTCACAAAGAGTCGGACATGACTGAGTGATTGAACTGAACTGATCCTGTCTTTATTAATACCATTGTTTTTAACTGAATAATAAAATGCATATAATTCTCCTTCTATATTGTGTTCCTTTACACTCTTCATTTGTGGTCTTTGTAGAAACCTGAAAAGAAATACTCCTAAGGACTAGTTATATATCTGAGCTGTGTTTTATGACTGTCTTAGAGTTTCTTCCCAAACCAAACCCTTAGGAAAGGATTTGAATGTTAAGTTGCTTATTGGCAAGTACAAGGAACATTGTTAGGGGAGTTGACAAGTGCTACAGGGAGAGGATGAAGCCAGTAAATAGGGTATTATGAAACCAGTGGCCTCAGTGGGCAACTGAAATGTAATACCATAGGGAAATTCTGGGAAACAGTATGAAACACATATCTCAGAATAATCCTACCTGAGGGACAAGGGCTTGGGGTAGATTGAGCAGGAGGGTCATTGGAGTGAGATAAAGCTGCAATAATTTCCTGGTGCTTCCAGCCTGCTATAAACACATGTCATTGAAAGTGCCTTACAGGTTTCCAAAAAGAGCCCTTTAGGTCCCAAGATCCCCATGCTCAGAGCTCCATCAGCTGGAGCACACTGAGTCGGTGAGGGCTGTAAGGGGGATACTGGAGGTAGCTGCATCATTAACCACTGTAGTCAGTGTAAGCTAATCTGAACACCATGACTAGCTGGAAGATCCCTGGCAAGGTTTTAATCTTCTTCCGTCTCAGTATTTAAGCCTAAAGATTAATACCAGCCTTATCAGGCCACTGTGAGCATTAATGCAGAAAATGTATGTCAAGTAAACCCTGGCACACAGTAACTCTTCAACAAATTTTACATATATATGAAGTCCTTGGGGTCCTGAGACCAGGCCAACTGCTTTCTTATTGAATGTAGCTTTAACAGGGCTCACTTTTTTTTTTTTTTTTTAACCATGCTAACTTTGATCTGGGAATGTAACATATTACCAACTACAGCAGGAGAGAAAAGGCCCATTTGTATATCAGATAATCACCCCATTATTAAGTATATATTATATAAACAGAATCTAGATTGTTATGCCCAGAGCTTTAAACAATTTTTGAAGAAGTAACACAAGAGAACTTCTGTAGCCCAGTAGATGGCTTCATGGCTCTCTCTGCCCTCAGTCTGTGGTGTAGTCCCCAATCCAAACCCCAGATCAACCCTTTTACCTAGTGGATGTGGGACTCCCTCCCCTTGGCAGTAGACATGAGGAAACAGGGTGTGTTGTCAGTTTCCAAGGGAACCATTCATCTTGAGATGCTTAACAGACCTGCATGTTCTTTTCTCAGTTTGTGGCCATGGTCACTCCATTTGTAAATAATGAAATGTGCTCCTAAACATTATTTCTTTTATGGAGAGAAGAATGCTGTCAAAAGAGAAAAAGCTTCTGGGTTTTGCAAAACTCTAAAAGGAACCCAATAGAAACTGTTGATTTACCTGCATGTTTATTTTTCAAATTGGGGAAATAAATACCTTTTTAGAAATTACCTTTCATACAAAAGATACTTATTGACATTTTACGGGTTTAAAAAAATCTTTCTTTACTGTATCATTGACAGCCTGAGAAAAGATCTGTTGTATTTAAAGTTATTTTTGTCTTAAAAAAGAACTGTAAATAGCTGCATTCAGTTGGTTCTTAAATATCAGGGTGAGAATTTGATTTGGATTTTAAAGCTATTAGTACAGTCAACATTATTGAAGAACTTCTTTGCAAGAGTACAAATTGAAAGGAAGTAAAATATTTAATAAAAATAGATGGTTATCAAGTTTTCAAGAGAATGTCAATTTCTAACAATCATTTTTTTAAAATAATTTTTTTGATGTGGATCATTTTTAAAGTCTATTGAATATTGTACAGTATTGCTTCTGTTGTTTATGTTTTGGTTTTATGGCCATGATGCATGTGGGATCTAACCACACCTCCTGCATTGGAAGGTGAAGTCTTAACCACTGCACTGCCAGGGAAGTCCCCTAACAATTATTCTTGAGAAATTTGCAGTACTTTCTGGGTATTTTTAAACAATGGGTCAAGATTTGCTTTCTGGTTTTATGTAAAAGCAGTTTGAGCAAGAACAAAAAAAATGCAACTGGTTCCATTTTCACCATCTTTTTTTTTTTTTTTACGGCTTGACTGCAGAGAAGAACATCTTGGAAGATTACCAGTTCAATGCCTCTTCTTTTCGCATTCATTAGTAGTACCATTTTGTTCATAGACTGATTTTTTTCAAGGCTAGAATCAGAGTTGATGCTTTTTACATGCTAATTTCTGCTCATTTAGATTTCTTTTTTTTTTTTTTTTTGGTTTTTCATAATAAATTTTCGCCTGTCTTAATTTCAGCCTTTCTACTTAGCCACCCAATTACTCAAACTACATAATATATATAATGCCCAAGATCTCGTATCCTATTCTCTTTAGAGAAATGACCAGAAACCCCGAAAGTTAATGCTTTCCACTTACAAACTCACTTAAGCCCTGCTAAAGTGGAACTGAGATTTCTTAATTGCTTCTCTGTTTGGCAGAGCTATGATTTTTAATCCTTGTCTGTATGGTTCCAAAGTTCATGCATTTTATTTTATATCAAACGCCTCTTTGTTCGGTGCAAAACTATAAAAAAGAATCTTTTATCTTTCTTGATACTCAATAAATGTTGCTGGTGCATCAGGACCAAGGAATGGGAAATTCACAACAAACAGTCAGCAAGTAATCACCTCTAAAATGCTCGAAATTGGTTGGGAGAAATGTTCATAATCTTAACAAAACTTTTCACTTACCTCCTTTACCTCTTCTAGTCATTTTTGAGTTCCCCAAGACAGACGTTTAAGATTTAAAAAACATTCTTCATTCATTGCATCACTTTTGTATTTACTTTCATTACCACCATTGAAACATCTTGTTCCTGCATTTTTTTCCTGCAAATAGATAAAATTGAACAACATCAAGGCATAAATAAGCCTCTGGGGGTTGATCTGGGAGCCCTACCCTTTAGAAATTGTTTCTGTGAGAAAACAGGTACCAATTCTAAACAAACAAATTAGAACACAATCCCTTTGTACATTGGACATGCTGATTTGTACCAGGTTAAAAATGGTTTGGAAGTAGGATGGATTGAAATCTAAAGGTTGGCTTTGCCTCCACCTGGGTTTCTCATCTTGAGCAAGTTTCCAAACCTTTCTAAACCTCTATTTCCTTTTTTCTAATATGGGGGAAATAATAGTGCCTACTACAAAGGGTTGCTATGAGATATAAGTGATATATGTAAAGCATCTTGTAAAAGCTAAACAAATATTAGCTATGATGATCATGTTCTTAAGGCACCCTTTAGACCCCAGATTACAAATATTGGGGGCTAGAAAGATCAGGGTTCAGGCCCAAAGTCCTTTCTAACATGAAATCCAGTGGTTTATTACAGAGAGATTACTGTTACTAGTAAGGATTCCTAGAAAGGATTCCTGGAAAATTTCACAGTCTTTTAGGTCTGTATTTTCTTCTTTAGAATAGATGTAAGTAATAATAAAACCTACATCTCCTTTTCCCCCTTTGGTTTTATTGGGCTATAATTGACACGTAATATTGTGTAAGTTTAAGGTATAGGACTTGATCATTTGATATATGTATATATTATAAAATGACTGACATAATAAGGTTAGTTAACCCCTCCATCACTTCACAAAAGTTAACTTTTGTGTGTGTGAGTATATGTGATGATTACATTTAAGATCCACTCTCTTAGGAACTTTCAAGTATATAATACAGTTTTGTAAACTATCATCACTGTGCTCAACATTAGATCCCCAGAATTTCCTTATCTTTTAACTGGAGGTTTTAACCCTTTCCCCAACATCTCCCCATTTCCCCCACCCTTAGCCCCTGGCAGCCACCATTCTACTGTCTATTTCTATTAGTTCAAAAATCTCCTTCTCCTGGGTGTGGAGAAAAGGGAATTCTCGTAAACTCTTGGTGGAAAAACCATAGCTTTGACTAGCAAAGCTAGTCAAAAAGCCATAGCTTTGTTGGCAAAGTAATGTCTCTGCTTTTTAATATGCTGTCTGGGTTGGTCATAGCTTTTCTTCCAAGGAGCAAGTGTCTTTTAATTTCATGGCTGCTATCATCTGCAGTGATCTTGGAGCCCAAGAAAATAAAGTCTGTCACTGTTTCCATTGTTTCTCCATCTATTTGCCATGAAGTGATGGGATCAGATGCCATGATCTTCATGTTTTGAATGTTGAGTTTTAAGCCAGCTTTTTCACTCTCTTCTTTCACCTTCATCAAGAGGCTCTTTAGTTCCTTTTCACTTTCTGCCATAAGGGTGGTATCATCTGCATATCTGAGATTATTGATATTTCTCCCTGCAATCTTGATTCCAGCTTGTGCTTCATCCAGCTCGGCATTTAACATGATGTTCTCTGCATGTAAGTTAAATAAGCAGGGTGACAACATATAGCCTTGATGTACTCCTTTCCCAATTTGGAACCTGTCTGTTGTTACATGTTCAGTTCTAACTGTTGCTTCTTTACCTGCATACAGATTTCTCAGGAGGCAGGTCAGGTGGTCTGGTATTCCCATCTCTTTCAGAATTTTCAACAGTTTGTTGTGATCTACACAGTCAAAGGCTTTGGTGTAATCACTAAAACAGAAGTATATGTTTTTCTGGAATTCTCTTGCTTTTTCTATGATCCAACAGATGTTGTCAATTTGATCTCTGGTTCCTCTGCCTTTTCTAAATCCAGCTCGAACATCTGGAAGTTCATGGTTCACATACTTTTGAAGCCTGGCTTAGAGAATTTTAAGCATTACTTTGCTAGTGTGTGAGATGAGTGCAATTGTGTGGTAGTTGGAACATTCTTTGGCATTGCCCTTCTTTGAGATTGGAATGAAAATTGACCTTTTCCAGTCCTGTGGCCATTGCTGAGTTTTCCAAATTTGCTGGCATATAGAGTGCACTTTAGAAGCAGCATCTTTTAGGATTTGAATTCCATCACCGCCACTAGACTTTTTTGTAGTGATGCTTCCTAAGGCCCACTTGACTTCACATTCCAGGATGTCTGACTCTAGGTGGGTGATCACACCATCGTGGCTATCAGGGTCATGAAGATCTTTTTCGTATAGTTCTTCTGTGTATTCTTGCCACCTCTTCTTAATATCTTTGGCTTCTGTTAGGTCCATACCATTTCTGTCCTTTATTATGCCCATCTTTGAATGTAAGATTCCTTTGGTATCTCTGATTTTCTTGAAGAGATCACTAGTCTTTCCCATTCTATTGTTTTCCTCTATTTCTTTGCATTGATCACTGAAGAAGGTTTTCTTATCTCTCCTTGCTATTCTTTGGAACTCTGCATTCAAATGGGTATGCTTCCCTCAGAGGGCCATGCTTAAAGATGAACCAAGATGTTACACATGGCCCACTTTGCATAGTGTCCAATTCAGGATCAGTGGTCAAAACATTAGAGATGGGGATGAAGATGGTGATGATGCTGGTGGTGGTTGTGTTGAGAGTAATGATGAGGAGGATGGTGAAGGTGATGGTATTGATGATGGTAATGAATGTGATAATGATCATGACACTGGTGCTGGTGGTAATGATGATGATGATTTTGTTGATTTACTGCTTAAAATTGTTTACTCTTTGATTTTTTTTTTCAGAGTTGCTGTTGTTTGCTGAAGCCACGGGCACTTAAAATGCAGACTTGAACTCTCCAAAGATACTCCTTTCTCTATTTTCTAATCTAATCTGTTTGAAACTGTTTCCATGATCAAATTGCCTTGTTGGTTCCATATCTAACTCCTGTTTTATAAGCTACTTGTTAAAACAAAAAGAAATGATGATACGAGACAACTATTTCTACATTTTCTTTTTTCGCTTAATTTAATGAATTTTCTGCTTGTTTTAAAGAAATAATGATATTGGCAGAGTGTGCAGATTGTCATTTTGATGGATCTTTGTAGTATTTGACAAGATTTGGCAGAGCTTTCAAAAACTGTTAGGTTTATCAAAATTCTATTCTGTGCTTTGTCAAGATCCACCATCATTTATTATAAATCAGAGACCTGTCAGATAAAAGCGTTGTCATAGCAGGGGTTGTCAGTCTGTGCTCCTCGGGTCACCTGTGCCTCATTTAAACCAAAGAGCTACAATTTTATATCCCGAAATTCCAGATAAGATTTCATTTGAAAAGAGGTTGCACAGCTAAAATATTTGTGCTTTTGTACATGCATGTTTTTCTGTAGACTGAGACAGAAAATATATTTCCAGACAAGAAAAAATTATAATTAGTCATGTTTAGTAGGTCAGAAAGGTAATGGAGAAATGATGAGAAGAATAAGGAAAAAAGGGAGGTAAATAAAGACAGACAGGTAGATAAAGACACACTTGATTAGATAAGTATATTTTAAATTTATTTTTTGTTTGATATAAGATTAACATATCCTTGGGATCTAAGTTCAACAAGCAGCTCCTTGAGGACAAGAACTGGAATTTACACTGGGTTTTGTACATCATTAGTCTCTGCTCTTGCAGACTTCAGGTATGGCTGGATCCAGAAGCTTAAAAACTGATTACTCACTGGTCTCTTTCTTTTCATCACTCTGCTTTCCTATGTTGATTTCATAATCAGACAGGATTTTGCCAACATCAGTGATGCCTGTTGCTTCCATGGTTCTTCACTAGTGATCCTGGGAGTGGAGAATTAAAGGGTGGAGAAGTACTCTACTTTTTCAGTATTACTAGAAATTGTCCTAAGCATGACCCTCATTAGCCTGACTTGAGTTATGTGTCCATATTTTAGCCAGTCACTGTGGTTAGAGGAATGAAGTATTTTCATTGGCCATTTCTGGGTCACGTGTTTATTACTAGAGCTAGAGCCAGGAGGTAAATCCTGTATCATGTATGTGGACCTGAGAGCAAGGAAGGAGTGTTAACTGAAAAGAAAATCAGGGGCTCTTCCCAAAAGGCAAAACAACTGATATATGTTGTATCTCTGAGACTGTGGGCTTCCCAGGTGGCTCAGGCATAAAGAGTCTGTGTGCTAGCAGAGAAGGCAATGGCACCCCACTCCAGTACTCTTGCCTGGAAAATCCCAGGGATGGAGGAGCCTGGTGGGCTGCAGTCCATGGGGTCTCTAAGAGTCGGACACGACTGAGCGACTTCACTTTCACTTTTCACTTTTATGCACTGGAGAAGGAGATGGCAACCCACTCCAGTGTTCTTGTCTGGAGAATCCCAGGGATGGGGGAGTCTGGTGGGCTGCTGTCTGTAGGGTCGCACAGAGTTGGACACGACTGAAACAACTTAGCAGCAGCAGCAGCAGCAGTGCAGGAGACGCAGGTTCAATCCCTGGGTCAGGAATATACCCTGGAAAAGGGAAATGGAAACCCACTCCAGTATTCTTGCCTGGGAAATACCATGGACAGGGGAAACTGGTGGGCTACAGTCCACGGGGTCACAAAAAAGTCGGACACGACTTAGTGACTAAACAACAATAGGAACAGTATCCTTGAAGCTACCTCTGCCCTTTCTCCTCTGGTTCATTCCTAAAACTCTCCAAAGAAAATATTCACTCTTCAAAGGAAATATTATGAAGAAAGAGTTAAAATACCAGCTTTGGAATAAGACATTCTGTGTTTAAATTTTGTTACTGCCACTTACTAACTTGGTATGTCGCTGGACGATGACCTAACCTCTTTAAACTTCATTAGTTGCTGAGATTAAATGAGATAAGACTAAAGCAACACTGAGATGTTTGGACCTAGTAAGAACTCAATGTTATATTTCACAGAAGCTCTGTTAACCTCATCCACCTGCCTAAACTGCTCTCTAGTCTCAAAATACACAGATAGACACCTAGAACACATCTGTGGCTTGCTGAATATCTAGACACTTCTATTCCCACCTTTTGAGTTGCTATTGTTCCCAAACATGTATATCCCACTTGTGCTTCTTATTATATTAACATAAATATTACTAACTCCAATACTTTGGCCACCTCATGCAAAGAGTTGACTCACTGGAAAAGACCCTGATGCTGAAAGGGATTGGGGACAGGAGGAGAAGGGGATGACAGAGGATGAGATGGCTGGATGGCATCACCGACTCAATGGACATGAGTTTGGGTAAACTCCAGGGGTTGGTGATGGACAGGGAGGCTTGGCATGCTGCGATTCATGGGGTCGCAAAGAGTTGGACACGATTGAGCGACTGAACTGAACTGAATTATTACTAAACTAACATCCTAGAAGTGTAAAAAGAGAGGTATTTCTGTGAAACGTCTTTTGAATGCTTTATGAATTTTTTGGAAAGATTTGATATAAGTGAATTACTAAGAAGAATTACAGTGAAATTAAAGATGAGCAGAACTAGTGTAAAAGATTGGGGAAAGTAGTAAAGTTCAAGGAGGATTCTGCTCACCAAATAGTTTATAAGTGTGGTTTAGTGAAGAAACATGATATAGAACTCTAATCTCAGACCTTTACTCAAGTAAACATTGTGGCTATGGTATATCAGTTGACTGGTGACTGTATATACAATTATGTGTTTTAAATTCAAATAATGCCCAAGGTATCCGTGAACTATGTTTATGATTCCATGCTTTAGATATTTTCCTAACTGACTAAACAATAACCCATCTTAATTGCTTTATATAGATAGAAAATGGTATTTCCTATATTATTACTATTATCACTATGACTCATTGTCAATACTTTTTAGCCTCCCTTTCACTTCTCAACCATCTACAATCTGGTGTCTACATCTGTCACTCTCCTTGATCTTTTATCTAAGAAATGCGTGACCTCAGTTCTTCGCTTATTCTTTAAATGTTGCAGTTTCTCAGAATTTTGCCTCCTCTGAAATATTCAGACTCCAGGGGACTATTTCCAAATGCCTAATGAAGCTGAAGAACTAGAAAATCCAATCAGTCTATTTGGGATCCACTTTTCAGCATTATCAGTACCACCACTGACAGCCCACCCGGGTCACAGAGTCCTTATTGTAGGACACCTCTGTGGTCCGAAGTACTGTACAGGCTTCTTTCATGGTCTCCAACATTCCAGGTCCCAGACTCACATCCACATACTCTGTCTCCATTCCTGCATCAGGACTGCTACGCCTGGGGGCTCGAGCAAAGGACCACTTTGCCACATGCTGGGACCAACTCCCTAGACCTCGCTGTTGAGTCTGTCTCCCTTTCCATCTAGAGAGTTCCTCCTTGGGCCTTTGCTGTCCCTCTGTCTCAACGGGGTTCAAGTGGGACATTCTCAGTGTCCTAGAGAATTTTGTAGGGAAAATTGTCAAAGTCCTTAAGATGAACTCAAAGAGTACCATTTGTCTTCAGTGAAAAATGAAGTGTTTTCTGGCACATCATTCTGGATTATCTGTTGGATGTGGCCCTGTGCCTTTTGCTGTCTTAAAGGGATTTTACAACTATTATTTTGAGACAGCGAATAGCAATGTTGTACTTTTCCATGGATAAAAGCAAAGTCTCTCCACTATAAGGACAATTGTTTCCCACTCTTGAACCAAAGAAGCCAGTTTTGCACCTATTTCTAAATTTATTTTAGCATTCATGATTGACTTACATAAGTGTGGCAATGTGGATTCTCCATTGAACTGATTGTAACTGCTTGTGGCTACTTCATTAACTAATGAGTTAAACAAAGTCTTTGATGAGTGTTCAACTTGCATTTGTATAAGGGTCATGATTGGGCTTCCCAGGTGGTTCAGTGGCAAAGAATCACTTGCCCATGCTGAAGCTGAGGGGATCCCTAAATCAGGAAGATCCCTGGAGAAGGAAATGGCAACCTAGTCCAGTATTCTTGCCTCAGAAATCCCTTGGACAGAGGAGCCTGGCAGGCTCCAGTCCATGGGGTCACAAATAGTTGGACACAGCTTAGTGACTGAGCATGCATGCACATACAAGAGTCATGACTACACCATCTTTAAAAAACTGTTCATTTTTAAACAGCTTTTAATATCCTAGATCCTCCCAAGGGTAGCCTTTGTCTTATCAGAGTCCTGTTACATCTTCCTCCAGGACAATAGGTAGCAACTTTCCTTACCTTCACACCACTAGGAGAAACCACCTACATGATTCTTCCCAGAGCAGAGAAACTGCACCAAGATAATTTACTATTTCCATTTGGAAAGCAGCTGGCAGCTCTTACATGGCAACTTCTCTCTCTCAAGTTCCTTCTAACCAGGTGTCTCCCTTCAGGAGGTCACAAACTCAGTTTTTACATTCTACATGAACCTGTTCATCTGTATCCTTATGTCATCTTCCCATCCACCCACTCTAGAGCTTTTGTAGTGAGGATACGTCTTATTCATCTTTATAGTCTCCGTGATGTCTAAAATTGTACCTTGCATATCGTAGGTGTCCAGAACATGTTTACTGAATTTATAGCATATTATAGGATGACAGTGGTTCAGTTGGTAAAGAATCTACTTGCAATGCAGGAGACGCAGGTTTGATCCCTGGGTTTGGAAGATCCCCTGGAGAAAAGAAATGACAACCCATTAGAATATTTCTGCCTGGGAAATCCATGGACAGAGGAGCCTGGTGGGCTACAGTTCATGGGGTTGCAAGAGTCAGACATGACTTAGTGACTCAACCACCAACCATAGGGCGGAGAAGAATAGAATGGCAGCCAGTTAGAGCAAGGATCTTAAAGTATAATATTAGGCTGATAGAATTTTAGAATTAAAAGGACTGAGCAAACTCTGGGAGGTGGTGAAGGATAGGAAAGCCTGGTGTGCTACAGTCAAGGGGGTCACAAAGAGTCAAACATAACTGATTGATTGCCAACAACCATCTTTTAGTGGATTTGATAAAAGGAAAACTAAAGAGGGAGTGGTAGCCATCTATCAACAGTTATTTCAGATGTCCCTTCATAATGCCAAGGTCACTGGCTCCCTCCCTAATCTAAGGGACTAACATGTCCCTACAGTCCTAAGAGGCTTTTACTGAATTTGGATCAAGAACAGGCCTTTGCACAAACAAGGTTAACACTTTGTATCGTTTCAAATCTGGGACACACTGAACTAACAAGGGTGGAGTGATTATGAGCCAAATAATAACCTGGCACTTGCCGTGCAGGGAATTCTAGATAAAGAGAAGATATTCTGTGATACCTTGAGATTCCTTTTTAGCCAGCACTCAGTGATCCCAGAAGAGATTAAAAATACCACCAAGATTTTTTTTTTTCATGAAACTAACCCACAATGTCATCAATTTAATAGAGAATGCATGATTCTGGCCATTCTCCTGAAACTGACTTTTTACTACAGCAAAATCTAAGAACAGTGCTGTTCAGTGCAGTTCAGTTCAGTCACTCGGTTGTGTCCGACTCTGTGACCCTATGGACTGTAGCAAGCCAGGCCTCCCTGTCCATCACCAAATCCCGGAGCTTACTCAAACTCATGTCCATTGAGTTGGTGATGTCATCCAACCATCTCATCCTCTGTCGTCCCCTTCTCCTCCCACCTTCAATCTTTCCCAGCAGTGTTTTACATGAGCGTATCAATGAGGTTTGTTCTTTATATATTTGTAAATGAAGTAACTAGAACAAATGAATTCTATCTTTGGTAGCGTCAAGTTCAGAATCACAGACTTTCAGAACCATGAAGCTAGGATTTTCCAGTCTAACACCAGTGAGAAACACAATATTTACATTTTGCACATCAGAAGAGGAAGAGAACCGGACTCCCAAAGTAGTAACAGTCATTAATTGAGCACTGTAAGCATCCTTTAGCCAAAGGAGCTTGTTCAGTTCACCAGGAACACACCTGCAGTTGAACAGGCTGGGCTTATAGCTCAGTGCAGCCAGGACTGTGCACACCAGGGGAACTGTGGGTATTTCAGTAAGCGGTGGTAGAAAGAACCTGTGATAGGATTTAGGTTTTGGTTGAGGAATCTTGGGGAGAAGCTAATGAAACAAGGGCCTTATCAGGAAGTAGAGGCAATACCATGACTGGGCAGTTCAATAAATCTTATCTCCAGGGAGGGCAGCCCAGAGTCAGGGATGATGCAATAATTGGTAAGGAAGTAGTAATCACTCATTTTAGCAGAGAGGGACATGTTCACTATTTTGTGGCTGTACACAACCTTCTTCTCTCTCGTGTTATCATGGTCTCAGAGTGGCCTTGTCTGATGTCAGTGTCCTGTAAGATGGTTTATGTCCAGCAGGAGGACCACATGGCCTGTCTGGGAACATCATACCAGCAGTGCAGGGAATGTCGAAGGCTGCTTTCTCAGCATTAACTATGCATTTAGTGCTTCATACACATTATTTCATTAAAACCCTACAATTCTATTGTTGTTTTTGTTGTTCAGTCGCCAAGTCCAACTCTTTACAACCCCATGGACTATAGCACCCCAGGCTCCTCTGTCCTCCAATATTTCCCAGAGTTTGCTCAAATTCATGTCCATTGAGTTGGTAATGCTATCTAACCATCTCATCCTCTGTCACCTCCTTCTCCTCCTGCCTCTCAATCTTTCCCAGCATCAGAGTTTTTCCAATGAGATGGCTCTTTGCATCAAGTGGCCAAAGTGTCGGAGCTTCAGCATCTTTCCTTCCAATGAATATTCAGGGTTGAGTTCCTTTAGGACTGACTGGTTTGATCTCCTTGGAGTCCATTAGGTAAATATTATGAGTCCCATGTCACACATGAGACAATAGAGATTTGAAGAAGCTAATGTTGGTGGTGGTAGTTTAGTCGCTAAGTCATGTCCAAATCTTGCAACCCCCATGGACAGAGGAGCCTGACAGGCTACAGTCCATGGTTTTCTCCAGGAAAGAATACTGGAGTGGGTTGCCATTTCCTTCTCCAGGGGAAGCTAATGTTAGCAGTGAGGAAATGGCAAGTGGAGTCAGGACTGATACAAGCTGGATAGATGTAGGTGCCAATAATAAAAGTTGTTAGGCTTAGGGTTGGAAGAAGTGAATGTATTCCTCAACTCAACATCTGCCTAGGGCTCTTGGGAACCTCTGTAAACCAAAGAAACCCTTCCTTTCAGATGGGTGAAGGCACTTGCTCATTAACTAACATAGACTAACTTTACAAGAAACCCATGTAAGTGTCCAAACATTTACTTCTGGGTTTTAACCCACTCTAATATTCTTGTCTGGAGAATCCCATGGACAGAGGAGCCTGGCAATCTACGGTCCATAGGGTCACAAAGAGTTGGACACAACTGAAGCGACTTAGTATGCATGCAGGGCTTTAAAATGTAAAAAGACAAAAAACTAACTCTCAAATCTACTAGGCTGCACCACTTCTTCTGACTCCTTGAGATGTTGTTACTTATTTATTAAGAAATACTCTCTGCTGCCAGCAGCTTTCTTTTAATTTTCTTTAGAAAATAGCAACCAACATATGCTGCTTTTGATTGTTGGAATGAATTAATTTCAACTTATAGACTCAGTGATGGGAACTGTTCCAGGATGACTTACTGTAAACAATCTTTTAAAGGTAGGTAAGAAATGAAAGGAAAGTTAATTTTTAAAAGTTCAGCCAGAAAAAGGAAACATTAGTCTCTATGATAATTTTTAACTTGAAAAATATGTTCATTACCCTCCTCCTCAATTCTTGAGATTACTGTCAATTTCAAAAGTATCTCCTACTTCTAAATACTATAGATTTCTTGCTTTTGAAACATACTAGTCTATCCCCTGGAGAAGGGAATGGCTACCCACTCCAGTATTCTTACCTGGAGAATTCCATGGATAAAGGAGCCTGGTGGATTATAGTTCATGGGGTCGAAAAGAGATACGACTGAGTGACTAACACTTTCATTTTCAGTCTATGTAATTAAGGAGATGAATATGAATCTACTATGCTTAAAAAACTAGAAAACAACTTCAGAACAATCATCAATGCCTACCCTGAACTACTGTAACAAAATCTAGAGAAAAAAGTTAAACAATTCTCAGTATCCCTAGAAAGCACAAAAATTTATTTTTAGATTTTGCTGATGATATTGACTGTAAATTTCTTTAACATTTATCTGGTTCTAGGTACTCCTTTTTACTCTGTTGCTGTAAAAATGCTGGTTTCAGCAAGCAAGTTTAAAAGAAACAGCAAAGCAAACACTAGAGAAGGTAGGTGTTTCTTTTCTGAACTCTAAAAGAAAGAAGCGCTGTTTTCATTGCTTCTGAATTCATTCATTCAGAATTAATCGTATTCTGAAAAACCCAGGGCTGAAACTTTTCTTCATTTGTGATATTTTACTTCTCTTCCTTCATTTTCGTCATGCAAAACCTTATTTGAAAGGTGTATTTAAAAAAATATGTATTTATTTATTTATTTTTTGGCTGTGGTGGGTCTTCATCGTTGACGCAGGCTTTCTCTAGTTGCAGCGAGCAGGGGCTACTTTTGTCGTGGTGCGCAGGCTTTTCATTGCAGTGGCTTCTCTTGTTGGGGAACACAAGCTCTAGAGCATGACCTCAGAGTTTGGTGCATGGGCTTAGTTGTATCTGAGGCATGTGGAGTCTTCCCAGACCAGGGATTGAATCTGTGTTCCTTGTACTGCAAGGCAAGTTCTTCACCAGTGGATGACCAGGGAAACTCGAAAGGTGTATTTTTTTGTATTTGAATGTCATAAAGAACAAAAATATATACAAAGAGAAGTCTTTCTGTGTTCCCTATAAATGTAATTCCCTTTCTCAGAGTCAATCTGTGTTTTCAGTTGGTTGTGTATCCCTTTTATGTGTTCACATACAAATATGTATCAATGCTTGTGTGTGTACATGTATCAATTTCTTCTTAAAAGTAACTTTATACTTTGAACTTATTTATGAATTATAAAAAGCTGGAAAGAATGGCACAGAGTTCCTTTGTACACTTTACCCAGCTTCCCCCAAACATCTAGCATCTCCATCCTTTCCTAAATAGAGGCATAGAGTAAAAGCACAGCTCCATCTACACAGAACCATTAATAGTTGTTATCTCTGGGCTACAGGATTGGGAATGGGAGCAACTCGATTTTCTACATTTATACATTTCCAAAATGTCTGAATTTTTATAGAAAATTTATTATTTTGATATTGATGAGATAAATTGTGGTTTGAAAACCAAAGGGAAGGAGAACTCATAGAAGCAGAAAGCAGAGTGGTGGTTGCCAGGGGCTTGAGAGGGGCAAATAGGAAGCTGTTGTCTCATGGGTATAGTTTCATAAGATGAAAAAGTTCTGGAGATTGATTTCATAACAACGGGAATGTACTTAACACTACTCAGTGCTATGGGCTTCCCAGGTGGCTCAGTAGTAAAAGATCTGCCTGCAGTGCAGGAGACACAGGTTTGATCCCTGGGTTAGGAAGATCCCCTGGAGAAGGAAATGGCAACCCACTTCAGTATTCTTTCCTGGGAAATCCCATGGACAGAGGAGCCCAGCAGGCTATAGTCCGTGGGGTTGCAAACAGTCAGACACAGCTTAGTGACTAAATAATAATGACAACTCAACTGTACAATTAAAAATTGTTACGGTAGTACATTTTATGTGTGTTTTACCAAAATTTTTACAAAAGTAGAGTTTTTTTTTAATATTTCAAGAAGCAGTATATAATTTACCATTGGAATGTAGCCAAGATCCAGATAAAAAGCCTTCCAAATATTTAATGACCGTATACGGTGAGGCCATGAGAAATTATGATCATCCAAAAGATTTAAGTCTTACACCTCTCAGTGAGGGAAAATGACAGCCAGTGAAAATACCCATGGCCATTTTTTCAAGAAAATGCCTTTTGATATTGACCACAACTTTAGGATAGGGAAGGAAAAAGATCTAATATTTATTTTTAACATTATTCTCCCTCAAAATCCTGAAATCCTTAAGTCAAAAAAACTCTGATGTGCAAAACTTTGTATCAGTTTATTGTTAAGGATTCCCTACCAAGTAGATTTCTAAGCGAAGATTGTATTACCAGGATCAGTTCAGTTCACTCGCTCAGTCGTGTCTGACTCTTTGCAATCCCATGAACCGCAGCACGCCAGGCCTCACTCTCCATCACCAACTCCCGGAGTCCACCCAAACCCATGTCCATTGTGTCGGTGATGCCATCCAACAATCTCATCCTCTGTCGTCCCCTTCTCCTCCTGCCCTCAATCTTTTCAAATGAGTCAGCTCTCCACATCAGGTGGCCCAAGTATTGGAGTTTCAGCTTCAACATCAGTCCCTTCAATGAACACCCAGGACTAATCTCCTTTAGGATGGACTGGTTGGATCTCCTTGCAGTCCAAGGAACTCTCAAGAGACTTCTCCAACACCACAGTTGAAAAGTATCAATTTTTCGGTGCTCAGCTTTCTGTATAGTCCAACTCTCACATCCATACATGACTACTGGAAAAATCATAGCCTTGACAAGACAGACGTTTATTGGCAAAGTAATGTCTCTGCTTTTTAATGTGCTGTCTAGGTTGGTCATAACTGTCCTTCCAAGGAGCAAGCGTCTTTTAATTTCATGACTACAATCACCATCTGCAGTGATTTTGGAGCCCAGAAAAATAAAGTCAGCCACTGTTTCCTCTGTTTCCCCATCTATTTGCCATGAAGTGATGGGACTGGATGCCATGATCTTAGTTTTCTGAATGTTGAGCTTTAAGCCAACTTTTTCACTCTCCTCTTTCACTTTCATCAAGAGGCTTTTTAGTTCCTCTTCACTTTCGGCCATAAGGGTGGTGTCATCTGCATATTTGAGGTTATTGATATTTCTCCCGGCAATCTTGATTCCATCTTGTGCTTCCTCCAGCCCAGCGTTTCTCAAGATGTACTCTGCATATAAGTTAAATAAGCAGGGTGACAATATACAGCCTTGCTGTACTCCTTTTCCTATTTGGAACCAGTCTGTTGTTCCATGTCCAGTTCTAGCTGTTGCTTCCTGACCTGTATACAGGATTACCAGGATAGATAAAGTTAATTTTTTTTAGATAAAGTTAATTTTGTGATACTATAGAGGTCAATAAATCAAGAGGACATAATGATCTTTGATGTTTTTAAGGGTCATGTACCTATTCCTGTTATTCTAGTTGGAAACCACTAACAAAGACACCTGGTTGGAAAGAGGGTAGAAGTTCTTGCAAAGCAGGAGACCTAAGTAGAAAAAAAACAATGGATGTCCATTACAAAGATGCTTGGTTAGACTAGTCCAGGAATATGGATGAGGTGTGGTACAAAATACTTGACATTAGGATGTTCTGAGGAGTTCAGGAGATATCGTCAAGAAATCTATACAACACGATTTCCTTCTTGTACTCAAGGGTATTTATTATTGGCATTTGTGGAAGAAATGAAGAAATTTGTGAAGCTGTCAATTTCAACTCTAAATTTGATATTTTAATTTTTTTCAAGGACAAATGAAATTATTTTACAATGGGAGAAGTATGGCTGATAAGTGATGCCGTGCATTTGATACAGTCATTTAAAAAATATTTATTTAACAAAAGACCATATGCTTTCTACTGCTTCAGGAAAGTGACCTTTTGCAAAGTAGAGTTCTTGGATCCTTGATTATCTCACATTTCTGTTACTCTAAACCTATAGCTTCTAGGTGTGGTTGCATGACATGATAAAGGGAATACATGAATGTATAGTGAAACAGAGCATGAAAATTTTTTCTTGGGTTCTTTTTCCATTTTTATCTGATAATAATTGCACAGCTTTATTTCTATATTAATTTCTCTGCCTTTTATTTGCTTTCAAATACTTTGTTTCTTGGTAATTTAATTCAAAAGGATTTCTCTTGGTCCAGATTGAAGGAGGCACCAAACTTACACAGTGGGGACTCGATGGAGGAAGCACCCATCTTTGCATTCCAATGCAACCACATTCTCATCGATGAGGGTACATAGTCAACACACGAACAGGGTATAATAAGGAGGTCATTCCCATCACCATTTTGGAATTCTAGCTTACAGGAAAGATTTAAATTTGAGCTTCCTATTTACTTGAGGACTTAATGGGTCCCTTGAGAAACCAATAAAGAGACATTGGGAACTGATGGATGCACATGGAAACATTTACTTTCTTTTGCAAATACTTTCTGATCCTTTCTCTTTTTTATAAATAACTCTCCTTGTTCCAAAACAGACTATTTGTCCTTGAAAAAAATTTGTCTGCAAAACTTGATTTGCTAAAGCAAACATTTTATTTTAAAAAATTGTCTAGAAAATTGTTCTTGCCAGTGCAATTTCCATCCTATGTTTTAATTTTTTTTTCCTTTTTTAAAATGACTTTTAAAAATCAAAGTATAGTTAATTTTGAATGTTGTATTAGTTTCAGGTGTACAGCAAAGTTATTTGTATATATGTATATGTATATATACACACATATGTATCCTCTTTCAGAGTCTTTTCCGTTATAGGTTAACAAGCGATTGAGTTTAGGTCCCTGTGCTTTACAGTGGATCCCTGTTGTTTACCTATTTTATATATGTGTGTGCTTACTTGTGTCCAACTCTTTGTGACCCTATGGACTAGCCCACCAGGCTCCTCTGTCCACGGAATTTTCCAGGCAAAATTATTGGAGTGGGTTGCCATTTCCTACTCCAGGGGATCTTCCTGACCCAAGGATCAAACCCAAGTCTCTCACTTCTGCACCAGTGGATTCTTTACCCCTACACCACCTGGGAAGTCCTCTACATTATATATAGTAGTGTGTGTATGTTAATCCCAAACTCCTAATTTATCTCTACCCACCAGCCTTCATATTCCCTTTGGTAACCATAAGTTTGTTTTCTGTGAGAGTCTATTTCTGTTTTGTGAACAAGTTCATGTGTATCTTTCTTTAGATTCCACATATAAGTGATATTATACACTATTTGTCTTTCTCTGTCTAGCTTCATTTAATATGATGATTTCCAGGTCGATTTATGTTGCCACAATGGCATTATTTCATTCTCTTTTATGGCTGAGTAATATTCCATTCGGAGAAGGCAATGGCACCCCACTCCAGTACTCTTGCTTGGAAAATCCCATGGACGGAGGAGCCTGGTAGGCTGTAGTCCATGGGGTCACAAAGAGTCAGACACAACTGAGCGACTTCACTTTCACTTTTCACTTTCATGCACTGGAGAAGGAAATGGCAACCCACTCCAGTGTTCTTGCCTGGAGAATCCCACGGACGGGGGAGCCTGGTGGGCTGCCGTCTATGGGGTCGCACAGAGTCGGACACGACTGAAGCGACTTAGCAGCAGCAATATTCCCTTATGTATATGTACTACACTCTCTTTATCCTTTACTCTGTCAAAGGACCATTAGATTGCTGCCAAGTATTGGTTATTGTAAATAGTGCTGCAATGAACATTGGGGGGCTTGTATTCTTTCAAATTAAAGTTTTCTCCAGATATATGCCTAGGAATGGGATTGCAGGATCATATATTAGTTCCATTGTTTTTTAAGGAACCTTCATACTATTCTCCCTAGTTGTTGTACCAATTTATATTCGCACCAACAGGGTAGGAGGGTTCTCTCTTCTCCACACCCTCTCCAACATTCATTACATGTAGACCTCTAAGCAATGGCCATTTTGATTGGTGTGATGTCATACCTCATTGTGGTGCTGATTTGCATTTCTCTAATAATTAGCATCATTGAGTATCTTTTCATGTGACTGTTGGCCATCTGTATATCTTCTTAGGAGAAATGTCAAATTAGGCCTTTGGCCCATTTTTTGATTGGATTGTTTACTTTTTTGGTATTAAGCTGTTTGAACCATTTGTGTATTTTGGAAATTAATCCCTTGTTGTTAGCATCACTAGCAAATATTTTCTCCCAGTCTGTAGGTTGTCTCTTTGTTTTGTTTATGGTTTCCTTTGCTGTGAAAATGCTTTTAAGTTTAATTAGGTCCCATTTGTTTATTTTTGTTTTTATTTCCATTACTCTAGGAGTTGGATTCCCAAAAGTATTGCTGCAATTTATGTCAAAGAGTGTTCTGCCTGTTTTCCTCTAGGAGTCTTATAGTGTATGATCTTACATTTAGGCCTTTAGTCAAATGATAATAAATTTTTAGTAAAATCTCTTTTTTTTAATACCACTTGATCACCTGCTATCTTCTCATAACTGTTTCGGGTTTGCATATCTTTTATCCTCTAACTCCAGGGAAAAAGGTGGATTTTATTTTCTTTGAATATCCTTCAGTGCTTTGCATATCATTCTGACATATAATATATATGCAACCAGCATTTGCTTAATGAGTGAACAAACTGATTACTGCTAAAAGCTTAACAATTTTGAAGCTGTCTGTAAAAATCTCTTTTCAATTTATGATAAATTATGTTATTGCTGTTGTTCAGTCACTCAGTCATCTCTAACTCTTTGCAGCCCCATGGACTGCAGCACACCAGGATTTCCTGTCTTTCACTGTATTTGTTTTATAGTAAAGCAACCTGTAAGTAGGCATCTCATATTACATTTTAAAGATACTAGTGACTAAAAGTGGAGAAGGCAATGGCACCCCATTCCAGTACTCTTGCCTGGAAAATCCATGGACGGAGGAGCCTGGTGGGCTGCAGTCCATGGGGTCGCTAAGAGTTGGATATGACTGAGCGACTTCACTTTCACTTTTTACTTTCATGCATTGGAGAAGGAAATGGCAACCCACTCCAATGTTCTTGCCTGGAGAACCCCAGGGACAGGGAAGCCTGGTGGGCTGCCGTCTATGGGGTCGCACAGAGTCGGACACGACTGAAGCCACTTAGCAGCAGCAGCAGTGACTAAAAGACAGGAAAAACTTCTTGGGCTAGAAAGAAGAGCTTTCCAAAGTTAAGAGTGTGAAATGTGGGTCTTCTCTGGAGGTCCCATGGTTGGGACGCTGCATTTCAAATGCAGGTGGTATGGGCTTGATTCCTGGTTGGGGAACTAGGATCCTACAGCCACATGGTGTGGCCGAAAAAAAAGGTGTGAGGCATGAAGAGTCTTTGGAAATAAGGTTGGAGAAAAAGAAAAAGAAGGTTTTTAGAGAAACTGATGATCAGCAGGCATGACGCTTAAATGAGGGTGAGGGATCAAACTGGGTTCTGAGACTTGATTTCCAATGTATGGGTGGGGCTTTCCCTCATGGCACCAAGGAATTCTCCAGAAATCAGCTTGTATCCTACAGTGCAATTCAATTCTGGAACTATCCGCCCGGAAAAAGCATCAGATCAAGTAAAGGTTCAGTCCTACAAGACTGTCCATATCCCCTCCATCTTCAGGGTTGTTACCTCTACTTCTGACCAATTGGCTATAAATCAGAACTTTTCATGACTCCTATCTCAGGTTTGGTTAACTTGCTAGAGTGGCTCAGGGCACTTAGAAAAACATGTTAATTCCTAAATCACTGGTTTAAGGTAAAAGGATATAGTTCAGGAACAGCTAGATGAAGAGATGTATAGAACAAGGTGTGTATCCAGTTTCCATGCCCTCTCCAGGTACGCCCCTCTCTCAGGCCCTCCAACTTGGAAGTTCTTCAAAGAGTTTTTATGAAGTTTCATTACCTGAGCATGGTTGATTAAATCATTGTTCATTGGTCATTGATTCAACCTTGAGCCACTCTCCCCTCCCTGGAGGTTGGAGGGTAGGATTGAAAATCCCAACACTCTAATCACACAGTTGGCTCCAATGGCAACCAGCCCCATTTATGGGTACTTTCCAAAAGTCACCTCTTTCACATAACAAAACACACCCTTATCACTTCCAATTCTTAGGAAGGGTCCAAGTTTTGGAAACCATGGAGGGAGACCAAATACTCATGAGAATTATATTTGTCACCTGAATGACCATATGTATATACATATTTTCTTATAAATCATCATATCACAGGGTACCACATTGGCTTACTAAGAAATACATTCTATTGATTTCCACAAATAACAGAAACCTCTATTTAGTAGCTTAAGTACATCAGTTTATCTCATGTCTAGGGGGAAGTCATGCAGAGATGATATCGTGGCTCCAAATTGTCTCCAATTGTTCCCATATGAGGAGCATCAAAATTGCTTGTTCACTAGCTAAAAGTCAGGTTTCTGGACCCAGTACCCAATTTACTGAATCAAAATTCTAGGTATGGCCACTGGGACTCTGAATGTTGAACTGGTACACCTATTTTTCTAATGGAGGGTACTGACCTAAAACAGTGTGCCAGTTATTTTTCCAGCAGAAATTTTTTTTTGGGGGGGGCATGGGCATCACCAAAGAATTGCAATACAGACCTGCAACCATGGTGAACCATATGCAAGTCCTCACATAACAAGAAGAGGAGAACTCTTTTAAAGAGGGGAAAAGGAAGTTGGGAGGGCTAGAGTAAACAAAGAATTGATTGGAGGAACTGATAGTTTGAAGTATAGTGCTTTTCATTGGCTGAGTTATGACATTCTCTCAGTGGCTGAGCTATTTCCAAGAAGGAAGAGTCTTTCTACTTACTTCCTGTTAGGCTCTATTACTTGGTGGGGCATAAAAGCTCCCCCTTCTGGCCTCCCAACTCTATTTTAATTGAGGTTTCTCAAAGTTTTACAAGGGCCTACAATGAGTTGACAATCATTTGTATTTTTCTAGATACCTACCTGTAGGAATTTCTGTCCAGAGATTTCTGCTGCAAGCTGGTAAAATGGCTTTGATCTCTAAATGGCTGTGGCAGAGTGTTAAGCCAAGAGTCCAGTATGGAAGAGGGAAAAGGAAAGCAAAATGTGTTAAAGCTAGGGTCTCAAAGCTGTAAGCTAAAGAGGAGAAGATTCTTGTTCTTTGGCTAGTGGAGAAGGCAATGGAACCCCACTCCAGTACTCTTGCCTGGAAAATCCCAGGGATGGAGGAGCCTGGTAGGCTGCAGTCCATGGGGTCGCTGAGGGTTGGACACAACTGAGTGACTTCACTTTCACTTTTCACTTTCATGCATTGGAGAAGGAAATGGCAACCCACTCCAGTGTTCTTGCCTGGAGAATCCCAGGGACGGGGGAGCCTGGTGGGCTGCCGTCTATGGGGTCACACAGAGTCGGACACGACTGAAGTGACTTAGCAGTAGCAGTGGAATTTTACCATTGAGGTATACTAAAAAATATTCCATTTAGGGTTGTCTCAGCCTGTTTCATTCAGTTCAGTTCAGTCGCTCAGTCGTGTCCAATTCTTTGCGACCCCATGAATCGCAGCACTCCAGGCCTCCCTGTCCATCACCAACTCCCAGAGTTCACTCAGACTCACGTCCATTGAGTCAGTGATGCCATCCAGCCATCTCATCCTCTGTCGTCCCCTTCTCCTCCTGCCCCCAATCCCTCCCAGCATCAGAGTCTTTTCCAATGAGTCAACTCTTCGCATGAGGTGGCCAAAGTACTGGAGTTTCCGCTTTAGCATCATTCCTTCCAAAGAAATCCCAGGGCTGATCTCCTTCAGAATGGACTGGTTGGATCTCCTTGCAGTCCAAGGGATTCTCAAGAGTCTTCTCCAACACCACAGTTCAAAAGCATCAATTCTTCAGCACTCAGCTTTCTTCACAGTCCAACTCTCACATCCATACATGACCACTGGAAAAGCCATAGCCTTTACTAGATGGACCTTTGTTGGCAAAGTAATGTCTCTGCTTTTGTTTCATTAGGACCTATCAAAATGATAAACGATTATAGTTCTTAATAATAACACTCAATAATATGTTGGCTGTTTCCCTGGTGGCTCAGATGGTAAGGAATCCTCCTGCAATGAGGGAGACCTGGGTTCGATCCCTGGCTTGGGAAGATCCCCTGGAGGAGGGCATGGCAACCCAGTCTAGTATTCTTGCCGGGAGAATCCCCATGGACAGAGGAGCCTGGTGGACTACAGTCCATGGGGTCGCAAAGAATTGGACATGACTGAACACCTAAGTACAGTACATGTTGGCTGTTGAAAATCAGACTTTTCAGTAGGGAACTAAAACAGTAAACATTTTAGCTTGATTTATGGATCTTTTCATTAAAGAAAGAGAGACAAAGCAGTTTTTGTGTATGTGGCATATAAGATGGTGGATGGGAATTTACTTTCCCCTTCTCCATCCCTGTAGTAGTTTTAAGACTTTTTTTTCCTCCTTGGGCTATAATGTTTCCACTTCCAAATTTCAATGTAAGTTGTTTATTCCCCCATTATGTATTTTCCTTTATTATTTTCCATGCACCCAATGCTAGAAATGCTCAACATTGCTTTGAGTCCTTGTACTTGTGGCATAATTAGGAGAACTTGCATTTTGAGAGAAAGTGCAATTCCTTTAATTGAAAAATTTTATTAATGGACTTTTATCTCATTTCCCTGGTGCAATGGTCCCTAAAACTGGTTGATGATTAGAAAGCCCTGGGAAACTTTTAGCATATTTTTCACTGCTAATTAATTAATTTCAAGTACAAATGTAGCATGTACTTTTAAAAAAACAGTTCAAAAAGTGCAGAAGGGTAAAAAGTGAAAAGTAAATCCCCTCTTCTCCACTTTGAACTTCTTAGAATACTCCTGTTTGTAATATATTATTGTGTATTGCCTCGATGGACGTGAGTCTGAGTGAACTCCGGGAGTTGGTGATGGACAGGGAGGCCTGGCGTGCTGCGATCCATGGGGTCGCAAAGAGTCAGACACGACTCAGCGACTGAACTGAACTGAACTAATTGCCTTTCAAAAACTTTGGTACTTAATGCAACCATGAAAAGTGAAAAAAAAGTGAAAGTGTTAGTCACTCAGTCATGTATGAGTCTTTGTGACCCCATGGACTGTAACTGCCAGGCTCCTTAATTGATGAAATTCTCTAGGTAAGAATACTGGAGTGGGTAACCATTCCCTTCTCCAGGTCTCTTCCCAACCTAGGGATTGAGCCCCAGTATCCTGCATTGCAGGCAGATTCTTTACTGTCTGAGACACCAGGGTAGCCCTGATACAACCATGGTGGTGGTGGTGGTTTAGGCACTAAGTCGTGTCTGACTCTTGTGAACCCATGGACTGTAGCCTGCCAGGCTCCTCTATCATGAGATTTTCTAGGCAAGAATATTGGAGTGGGTTGTCATTTCCTTCTCCAATACAACTGTATGCATATTTGTATCTCCCCCCCACCACAAATGTGACCATTCTATGTCTACCATTCTGTAATTTGCTTTTCCTGTCCACTGTTTCCTGGACACCTTTTTTGTATAACATGTGTAGTTCTACTTCAGTCTCTTAAATGGATATGTTTTTATTAAAATGATTCTGATTCATTCAATTGGGGAAGGATTTGTGCTTCTCTGAGAAGCTGCTGTATTATTTCTGATACAAACTAATCCATGAACTAGCATTTAGAAACCACTGTCTTAGCTCATGTGGCAAAACATGTTTTAAGATATGTCGTCTTCCACGTTTGGCTGAAATGTCTTTACATCAAGATTAGAAATGATGTTTTCCTTTCTACTTCCTGATAAGAATGAGAAATGCAATATACAACTGCCCCCTAAGAGATGTTTTTTAAAGACAAAAAATTCTCCTATATATACAAGGAAGAAAATTTCCTTGGCAACTGATGGCAAGTATGGAAGATAATGGGCGGAATTTATTGTAAGAACAAGGCAACATTTCTACTGAGAGAATGTCAGATTAAAGTAGTCTAAACAAGGTACTTATAGGTCTTCATGCAGAGCCAGGAATAAACAACTGAGAGTCATAGATAAATGGATGGAGTGGCCAAGAAGTTAAAATTAAATACCGCCCCTCCCCCTTTAAAGTTAAAGTATTTTCCTTCTATCAAAATCATCTTTGCCTTGAACTTGAGTCCTGGTGAGTTGCCTTGACTAATGTTTCCTGCTGAGGGATAAAGACTTCATTTCTGAAAAATGCTATTCAAAGCTGTGGGTGGAGGTTTTGAGTAGTCTTCTAGGAAACAACTAGAAGTCAAAAGGCCTGCCAAGAAACTTCTCCGGGGCTCCCTGCCTGAGTGGCTTGTCATCGAGCAGAAGGGAAATGTGCTGTTCTGCAGGGTGAATCTTGGCGGGTCAAATTCAGACTTGATAAGAACACTAATTAGAGTAATGGAAGTTAGAGTTCATTTATCTCTTAGGAAAGATTATGAATGGTGTAGGGGTGGGGACTTGAGAATATAGTGTCCATTAAATTCCTTAGTTTAGAAGAAAGAAACTGCCCCTCCAAGCAGAACGTCTCCCATCTGGTGACAAGTGCTAGATGCAAGGAGTTCCCAAGGCCTGAAGATCAAGCTTTATTTTAATCACATCACAGTTTCCAAAATGAAAAAAAAATTTTAAACAGAACTCAAAAGATCTTTTAAGCTCAATTCCCACCCCTCCCCCGCCAAACATCTATAGAGACAATTGGAATAGAAGCTGAGCACTTTGAAAACACATTAGAGATTGCAGTTTGGTTTTAATCAGCCATGGGACTATCCCATTTTGGAAATTACCACTTTAAGAATTCAAACTGCCTGAGACTGCATATCATAACTATGATAACTATGGAAAAGTTGCATATTTGTATTTCTAGGTTGGTTTCTGAAGAAGTATTCATTGATGTAGGTATTCATTAGTCACTCTACATTGCTTTGGTTATAGTTAGAAACCAAGTTTGCTTGCTAAGTCACTTCGGCTGTGTCTGACTCTTTGCAACCCTATGTACTGTAACCTGCCAGGCTCTTCTGTCCATGGGGATTCCCCAGGCAAGAATACTGGAGTGGGTTGCCATGTCCTCCTCCAGAGGATCTTCTCAGCCCAGGGATCAAACCCACATCTCTTATGTCTCCTTAATTGGCAGGCAGGTTCTTTACCACTAGCGCTAGCTACCTGGGAAGCCAAGTTCAGATCAGATCAGTCGCTCAGTCGTGTCCGACTCTTTGTGACCTCATGAATCGCAGCATGCCCGGCCTCCCTGTCCTAACTTGGGAAGCCAAGTTAGGTTAACTTAAAAAAATAGAATATATTAGAAGGAAATCACACTGCTTTAGAGAATCAAAGGAGGAATTTGTCATAGATAAATAACGGCAAAGTAGTTAAATTAAGTAAATGTTTTTTAAGCCAAGAGTATTTCCTTCTATCAACATCATAGTTACCTTGAATTTAGGTTCTGGTAAATTGCCTTAGCTATTTTAGTTAACAGCAGGCCTCGGGAAAAGGGATCCAGGGAAGAGATGGAGATTCCACAAACAGGCTCTTTGGGGGCATTGCCATCAGGATAACTCAGCCCCAACTGCTTTTCATGCAGGTGAGCTTTCCATGCTCAAAATTCAAATTCTGGTGGAAGGATTGGATTGGATCACAGCCCATTTCTCAACCAAGTCTTCTCCTTCATGAGCTGTTGTGGCCCACAGTCCCATCAGAACCATGTTGAATGGGAGATGAAGAGTTACCCAATGGGTTCTTGTGGTAAGAAGGGAAAAGACGTACTTGGTAGGTCAAAACTAGAGCAACCCAGAGGGATAAATTGGGAGATTGGGATTGACATATGTGCCGTGTGCTTAGTTGCTCAGTCGTGTCCGACTCTTTGTGATCCCATGGACTGTAGCCTTCCAGGCTCCTCTATCCCTGGGATTCCCCAGGCAAGGATACTGGAGTGGGTTATCATACTCTCCTCCAGGGGATCTTCCCATCCCAGGGATGGAACCCAGGTCTCCCAACATTGAAGGCAGATTCTTTACTGTCTGAGCCACCAGGGAAGCCTGGGATTGACATATATACTCTACTATATAGAGACTAGATAACTAATAAGGACCTACTGTATAGCAAAGGGATTTCTTCTCAATACTCTGTAATAAACTATATGGGAAAGAATCTAAAAAAGGATGGATACTTGTGTATGCATAACTGATTCATTTGCTGTACAGTGAAACAAACACAACATTGTAAATCAACTATACTTCAAAAAAAAAACTAGAGCAGCCACTGCTGTCACCAAGTATATTAATTAAGATGATTTCAGTGGCAAGGAGGAATATCTAACTATTGTGAAAAGTAGAAGTTTTACAGTCTCACGACCTTGGAAGAATTCCAGAGGTCCCGGAAGATACTCAACAAATACTCATGGTGAGTAGACTGGGAGTTCTGGAAAGACAGGAGGTGTGCCATAAATGAGGGAAGTCAGAAAGGGTAGTAGGGGGATGGAATCAAACAGCAGAATTTATTTCTACAACGGAAGGAGATATTCTCGCTCTGAAAGTCGGAGAAAAGGTAAAAACTGATGCTCTCTGTGTAAAAGAGGAACGTGATAAATGTGAGATGCCTTTTTTGATATAATGGGGGTGGAGTCCAAGGCACAGGTGGAAGGTGACCTACTTGCAGAAAAAGTACATATGGGAGCTTTCTTCAAGTGTGGTAAGGGATCGATAATGCCCATCTTAATTTCTGATGTGTGTGACCACATACTATGACTACTCTAGCAGCCCAACTCTGATAATAAGGCAAATGAAATAGAAAAAAGGTCACTGATTTTAAATGCCCTTATCCTGCTTTTGCTGCCATAGGCTTTCTCCTATTAGCTATAGTTCATTCTCAGTGATGTCAGTGAAGCATTTTTCAGCACCCTTCACTTAGGGGACCTGAGGGTCAAGTCCCCACTTCTATTGGCAGAGCTTGAATTGGTCTCATGTGTGTCCTTGGCCAGCTATAGGGGATAAGAATTTCATTCTGTGCCAATAGGTGGGAATTATTTCCGATTTATTGCTCAGGGGAATTTAGGTCACGGTCTGTAATGGTTGATAAGAGCTCACTGGATAACGCAAGGAACTCAAATTCCAGGACTGAATTTGATAGGATGTAGGACTCTGAAGGATAGTTTCTTCCAGTGACTTTTCTCTTATTGGATGTGCATTTCAAAAACAAGTGCTCCAAAGACCAAGAAGTGAAAAAGTAAGGAAAAACAGCTTGATTTTTTTTGCATGAAATTGCTGTGGACAATCTCTGATCAGGTTGAGTGGCTCCTTCTTTAACAAGTTCTCCTTGACTGACTCCATGACTTAGTGAATATTTGTCCAGCATCCATCAGAGAAATAATAGCTTAAGATTACTGAGAGTTTGCCATGTGTTTAGCTATGCTCTGAAAGTGGAAAGTTGAATAGAATCTTGACTTGTGGAATTTGTATTTTAGTATTGGTTGGGTGTGGGGGTGATGGTGGATAAACAAGACCTAATGATATAGTATGGTAAGGAATGTGCCTGTGAGATAGTGAAAGTGAAAGTCGCTCAGTCATGTCTGACTCTTTGTGACCCTATGGACTGTAGCCTGCCAGACTCCTCTGTCCACGGAATTATCCAGACAATAACACTGAAGTGGGTAGCTGTTCCGTTCTCCAGGGGATCTTTCCAACCCAGGGATCGAACCCAGGTCTCCTGCATTGCAGGCAGATTCTTTACCCTCTGAGCCACCAGGAAAGCCCATGGTATAGAGGGAGGACGAATTATTTCCTCCTGGGAAAATAGAAGAAGACTTGCTGAGAAGATAACATTTGATGGGCCTTGAGGATTGAACATGAAGATGTCAGAGAATGGAGGAGAGGGAGGGAGGTATGCCGGGCCGGGGCACCTGTGCGAGCAAAGGTGTGGTGGTGACAGCCTGTTTGGAGTGCTCAGAACACAGTGCTCAGGAAAAGGAGATGGAGCTACAAAGGTGGAAGAATCAGAAGATACAAAGGCTCTAATTGTCACCTGGAGAGCTTGGCCTTTGTCTTACTGGCAGTGAGGAGTCAACATGGGATGTAAAGGAGGGGGAAGATATGATCAAGTGTGTTTGGACAGAAGGAAGCCTTGGCAGCAGTGTCGAGGATGGCTGCTTTCTCTCCTGGAATGACCCCTTGTCTTCTCCATCTGGCTGGACCATTCATATTTAAAGGTTCAGCTCAAGTGTCACCTCCTTCAGAGCCTTCTCTGGTCTCCTCCATCTGGAACACCATGGAACCCTATAAAATGTGTTTCATAGCACCCCTAACACCCAGTGGCACATTTCTTTCCTGGTTAACCTGAGGGTTGTGAGGATTGGCCTCCTATCCTTGCATCCCTGTGTGGTCAGCACCTGGCACCATCTGCGGCACTTCCTAATTGCTCACTAAAAACTTTATTGTTGAATGAATGAGCATAAGCATCCACTGTCTTTATATTTGCTGAAGCTGGTTATACATAAAAAGTACTATCGACTGAATGCTTACTCTTTGTGAGATAATTGTGATCTCACTTTATTCTCACACAAAACTATTTGCAATAGTGAGAATAATGTTTCTTTTTCTTCTACTGCTACTACTACTATTATTACTACTACTACTGAAATTTCTTACACGACTCTTACTATGTGCCAGACACTGTAGTGATTTACATATATTTACTCAATTCTCATGGCAACCTGCTGGTATAGGTGCTAGTCCCCATACCCCCCCTCTTTTTTTTTTTTACAAATAAGGAAGCTGAGACAGAGTGTGATGAGGTAACCTGCTAGTCAGTGGTGAATTAGGATTTGGGCCCAAGCAGCCTGGCTCTAAGAATCTGTGTGCTTTCCGTTGTTTAGATTATGTCCAGGACTTCCCTGGCAGTCCAGTAGTTAAGACTCTACGCTTACACTGCAGGGGGCGTGGATCCGATCCCTGGTTGGGGAACTCAGATCCCATGTGCCACATCCATATGATAGGTCTAAAGCAGTTAGGAGGGTTTAGGCTCCTAGGGTATAGGTTCAGTTATAAAAGTCAGGACAAAGAACTAACTCCATGTCTATCTGGCTCCAAAGTCCTAAGACTTTAGATTCCTGCTCTGTTTTATATTAAACATAATATGAGTGTTCACCAGGGTTATCACTAGGACATTCAGTTTTGAATTTCTGCAGAGTTAAACAAAGCATGATAGGGAGAAGTCTGATTCCTAGAGGGTTTAGAAGTAGGGGAGGCTAGAGAAACTCAGGGTGGGTGGATTGAGTGTCTATAAGAAATTGGAAGTCAGAATTGCTTCAGTCTATGGACGGAGGAGCCTGGTGGGCTGCAGTCCATGGGGTTGCTAAGAGTTGGGCACGACTGAGCGACTTCATTTCACTGTTCACTTTCATGCATTGGAGAAGGAAATGGCAGCCCACTCCAGTGTTCTTGCCTGGAGAATCCCAGGGACGGGGGAGCCTGGTGGGCTGCCGTCTATGGGGTTGCACAGAGTCGGACAGGACTGAAGCAACTTAGCAGTAGCAGCAGGAAGTTTCTAGACTGAGACATTGTATCTGAAATCAGATTTTAAGACCTTCAAGCTAGGAAACATCTAGCAGCTTAATAGATCTTTTGTGTGTGTGGTGGGGGGGGGGTCATTTTTTGAAGCACTTAAAATCAGAAAAGAATGTACTAGTGTCCTCTTTGATTTCTTTCACCAGTGTTTTATAGTTTTCTATATATAGGTCTTTAGTTTCTTTAGGTAGATATATTCCTAAGTATTTTATTCTCTTCGTTGCAATGGTGAATGGAATTGTTTCCTTAATTTCTCTTTCTGTTTTCTCATTATTAGTGTATAGGAATGCAAGGGATTTCTGTGTGTTGATTTTATATCCTGCAACTTTACTATAATCATTGATTAGTTCTAGTAATTTTCTGGTGGAGTCTTTAGGGTTTTCTATGTAGAGGATCATGTCATCTGCAAATAGTGAGAGTTTTACTTCTTCTTTTCCAATTTGGATTCCTTTTATTTCTTTTTCTGCTCTGATTGCTGTAGCCAAAACTTCCAAAACTATGTTGAATAGTAATGGTGAAAGTGGGCACCCTTGTTTTGTTCCTGACTTTAGAGGAAATGCTTTCAATTTTTCACCATTGAGGATAATGTTTGCTGTGGGTTTGTCATATATAGCTTTTATTATGTTGAGGTATGTTCCTCATATGTTCCTTGAGGTATATGGAGAAATATACCATGTTCATGGATTGGAAGAATCAATATAGTGAAAATGAGTATACTACCCAAAGCAATTTATAGATTCAATGCAATCCCTATCAAGCTACCAACAGTATTCCTCACAGAGCTAGAACAAATAATTTCACAATTTGTATGGAAATACAAAAAACCTCGAATAGCCAAAGCGATCTTGAGAAAGAAAAATGGAACTGGAGGAATCAACCTACCTGACTTCAGGCTCTACTACAAAGCCACAGTTATCAAGACAGTATGGTACTGGCACAAAGACAGAAATATAGATCAATGGAACAAAATAGAAAGCCCAGAGATAAATCCATGCACATATGGACACCTTATCTTTGACAAAGGAGGCAAGAATATACAGTGGATTAAAGACAATCTCTTTAACAAGTGGTGCTGGGAAATCTGGTCAACCACTTGTAAAAGAATGAAACTAGAACACTTTCTAACACCATATACAAAAATAAACTCAAAATGGATTAAAGATCTCAACATAAGACCAGAAACTATAAAACTCCTAGAGGAGAACATAGGCAAAACACTCTCTGACATATATCACAGCAGGATCCTCTATGACCCACCTCCCAGAATTTTGGAAATAAAAGCAAAAATAAACAAATGGGGACCTAATTAAACTTAAAAGCTTCTGCACATCAAAGGAAACTATTAGCAAGGTGAAAAGACAGCCTTCAGAATGGGAGAAAATAATAGCAAATGAAGCAACCGACAAACAACTAATCTCAAAAATATACAAGCAACTCCTACAGCTCAACTCCAGAAAAATAAATGACCCAATCAAAAAATGGGCCAAAGAACTAAGTAGACATTTCTCCAAAGAAGACATACAGATGGCTAACAAACACTTGAAAAGATGTTCAACATCACTCTTTATCAGAGAAATGCAAATCAAAACCACTATGAGGTACCATTTCACACCAGTCAGAATGGCTGCGATCCAAAAGTCTACAAATAATAAATGCTGGAGAGGGTGTGGAGAAAAGGGAACCCTCTTACACTGTTGGTGGGAATGCAAATTAGTACAGCCACTATGGAGAACAGTGTGGAGATTCCTTAAAAAACTGGAAATAGAACTGCCTTATGATCCAGCAATCCCACTGCTGGGCATACACACTGAGGAAACCAGAAGGGAAAGAGACACGTGTACCCCAATGTTCATCGCAGCACTGTTTATAATAGCCAGGACATGGAAGCAACCTAGATGTCCATCAGCAGATGAATGGATAAGAAAGCTGTGGTACATATACACAATGGAGTATTACTCAGCCATTAAAAAGAATACATTTGAATCAGTTCTAATGAGGTGGATGAAACTGGAGACTATTATACAGAGTGAAGTAAGCCAGAAGGAAAAACATAAATACAGTATACTAACGCATGTATATGGAATTTAGAAAGATGGTAACGATAACCCTGTGTACGAGACAGCAAAAGAGACACTGATGTATAGAACAGTCTTATGGACTCTGTGGGAGAGGGTGGGAAGATTTGGGAGAATGTCATTGAAACATGTGAAATGTCATGTATGAAACGAGATGCCAGTCCAGGTTCAGTGCACGATGCTGGATGCTTGGGGCTGGTGCGCTGGGAAGGCCCAGGGGGATGGTATGGGGAGGTTGGAAGGGAGGAGGGTTCAGGATGGGGAGCATGTGATTTTTTTTTTTTAAATAAAGAAAAAAAAAAAAAAAAAGAATGTACTAGTAATCTCTCTGAATCCTGAAAGATTTTCTTTACCAAAGAAGCCTGAAATTGGAAATCATTTTCTTTAGAAATCCCTTTGTGTCCAAACACAGATCAATTTTCGTGTGCTTTAGCTAATGATTAAATATCTCCCCTTCACCCTTCAGTTCCTTCCCCCTTTTCCAAGCAATTTAATCTTAGCCGTTTATATATATTGTTTAGTTAGTCATGGCAACCATGTCCTTTGATAGGCAAGTGAGCAACTAAATTTAGACACAATATTGACAGTCTGGCTGTATTAGCCAAAATTTCTAACATAAGGTTTGAGTGATCTACGTGGACGGCCAATATCCTTGGAATTGATGACGCTACAACCAAATGGAAAAGTTTCTTTAGCAGGCTAGATTGGTATTGCTTTGTCTTTCAAATGCATTTGTAAGGAAAACATAAGAGGTGACAATGCAGCTCATTTGGTTTCATTTAAGGTAGTTGTTGAAAAAATAATACAGAGTGGAGGAAATTCCTTTGGAAGAAAAGGACTTTTCAGGAGAAATGTGGATGTGAGAATTTCAATATCAAGCTTCCTTTTATTTTCCTGTGTAGAGAAACAAGTACGTAACTATTAAAATCCCATTTTCAAATATCAACTTATAAATGACAGTCCATGGTAATGAAAACTTCATATAAATGCATCTAAACTGTCTCTAAGTTTTCTCTAGGGTTTGATGGTGTTGTGTAATTTAAAATATGTGATCTTAACTGTAATTCAAGTGAAAGGATATTTACAAGTTTAACATTGTCAATGAACATATAACACTGGAAGTCTTACTTCCTGCTTTTTAAGCCATCAGAGATTATTCAACCATGTTTCAAATCTTCAAAAATAGTATGTAAAAAAATTCATTAAAAAAATTCAGGCAAATTACTTCCTGCTTTTGAATTCTAGCTTGATGTCTCTTCAGTTCATCAGGGCAAGCTCATCCACTTTCTACAGGTTAATAACTGCTTTTACATCCTGAATGTTTAGCTGCCCAAGGAAAATGCTCACAGTTCCCTTTAGGAAATGAGAAAATGCTTCAGAGAAAAGGACATGACATTTTTTATTTTACATGTGCATTAAATTTTCATCATGCTGCCGACCAGGCCTCAAGAAGCAGGATTGATTGCCACTTAGCTCCTGCAAATTTCCCCCAGTATCTTCTCATTGTTATAAAAAACTATTGACTCCATACAGAACATTTTATTCTAGATCTCACTTGGAACTATTTAGTCTGTAAATTCATGGGCACGCCAAACAATATACAAGCTTTAATAATGTAAAAATACTATGAATAACCCTAAATGTAAACTGTAATAACATCTCCGTTTATATGAAGTGCTCGGAATAGGCAAATCCACAGAGATGGAAAGTAGAGGAGTGGTTGCCAGGGGCTGGGAATAAAGGTGGGGGATGGGGAGTAACTGCTTAATGGGTGCAAGGTTTCCTTCTGAGATGATGAGAATTGTTTGGATCTAGATCGACTTCACTTTCACTTTTCACTTTTATGCATTGGAGAAGGAAATGGCAACCCACTCCAGTGTTCTTGCCTGGAGAATCCCAGCGGCAGGGAAGCCTGGTGGGCTGCCGTCTATGGGGTCGCACAGAGTTGGACACGACTGAAGCGACGCAGCAGCAGCAGCAGCAGCAGCAGATAGTGATGATGGCTGCACAGCACTGTGAAGATTAAATGCCACAAAAATGTATAGTTTAAAATGCTTTATTTATGTTATGTGAATTGTATGTCCATTTAAAAAATGTAGTAACATCAAATTGGGAGGATTGGCAGTGATACTTGGTGAGGGAAAGGGGTACTTTACAAGGAGATTGAAGTCACATGCCTGTTTTTGCTCTGTGCCTCAGCCTCTTCCTTTAAAAACAGCCAAGTAATTAGACATCACCTGGAGAAAAGGAAGCAGACACATCGTGTGAGCTATAAAATGGGGACACCCCCCCCAAGATGCTGCTGCTAAGTCGCTTCAGTTGTGTCCGACTCTGTGCAACCCCATAGACGGCAGCCCACCAGGCTCCCCCATCCCTGGGACTCTCCAGGCAAGAACACTGGAGTGAGTACTTACTTGATGGCAAAACGTTGGACCATATTTCCTGGGATCCTTTCTTACTCTGAAATCCCAGGAAATTTGCTCAACAAATGTTTCTCACACATTTTCTAGTGGTGTCCCACTTGCTCTTTGATTCCAAGTCCTGAGTCTTGGAGTCCTGAGGTGGTCATAGCCGATTAAAACACAAAGCAAAGAAGCTTTAAAAGCCTAGCTCCTTCCTAGACCAGATACTGGAATGGGTGGGTAACCTTTCCCTGGCTGTGGATGGATTCTTAACCAGCTGAGCCACAAGGGAAGCCCAAGAATACTGGAGTGGGTAGCCTATCCATTCTCCAGGGGATCGTCCCAACCCAGGAATTGAACCAGGGTCTCCTGCATTGCAGGCGGGTTCTTTACCAACTAAGCGATCAGGGAAGCCCAATCCTATTCTCAGGGGTTACCTTAAATGTCACCATCAGCGTCTATGAAGCTCCTCCACTTGTATATTTAATCTCAGCCTGTTGCGTGACTGAATCTCTTCCTTGCACTTATTCCAGCTAGTGATTTGAGGGCATCTATTTGCAGATTTTTGTTGTTGTTGCTTTGGTTTTTTTTTCAAACTGTCTCCTCTAGGTCAACCTCACAGTGGCGTGGATGAATGTTTACATATATTCCTGAGTGCCTGGTCAGGTCCAAAGACTGATTGAACTGCTGGAGAAACAATGATTAACTCAGGAAGTTGTAAAAATAGCAAAGCAAACTCAAAAGAGATTAGAAAGAAGAAAATAATAAAGGCTAGATATAAATTGAAAACCAAACAAAAAAAGAAGTGGTAAAAAAATGAACAGTGGACTCTAAAACTCCAATAAAATGGACAAATATATAGCAAGACAGATCAAGAAAGAAAGAAAAAGTGCAAATAAACAGCAAAAGTGAGACAGCAAAAGGGAGCACATTCACAGATATAAAAGAGATCAAAATCACAAGAAAAATACTGTGGTCAATTTTATGCCCATACATTTGAAAACATATATTGTACCAAACACAGATTTGGTTGCTATATCTGTGTTGCTGCTGCTGCTAAGTCGCTTCAGTCGTGTCCGACTCTGTGCGACTCCATAGACCGCAGCCCACCAGGTTTCCCTGCTGCTGGGATTCTCCAGGCAAGAACACTGGAGTGGGTTGTCATTTCCTCCTCCAATGCATGAAAGTGAAAAGTGAAAGTGAAGTTGCTCAGTCGTGTCCGACTCTTAGCGACCCCATGGACTGCAGCCTACCAGGCTCCTCCGTCCATGGGATTTTCCAGGTAAGAGTACTGGAGTGGGTTGCCATTGCCTTCTCTGATATCTTGTTATGATACGTTATAAAATGCTATGCTCTGTTTTGATATGATATGGTATGGTATGATATACCTATTGGTATGTGATGATAACCCTAACATCTCAGTGACTTAAACATAACAGAAGTTTCTTTCTTGCTCATGCTGTAGCTCCACTGTGTATGTGGGTGGGGACCTGTCTGATGCAGTGATTTAGAGATCTAGGCTGATGGAGGATGAAGCTCCTCTACATGTACCTCTAGGGTCCTCACAGCTGGAGAATCTAGCACTTGCAATCAAGAGTTTCTTCATTTGCGGCTGGCTTGGAGATGTGCTACTCAGATTTCCCTTCAAGAGAGAACTTGCTATGAGTGTTGAAGTTGGTTGACAGTCTCCAGCTCTTGGCATCTTTGAGATCTGCTGCTGTGGTCAAGCTGAGGTCAAGATCTCTCTGGACAGCTTCCAGCCCAGCAGGGATCCTAGGACTTGGCCATCTCTGCCCAGCATGGGCCTACCCTCGCAGCCAATCTACACAATCTGTTGCCCTGGCTAAGACTTTCTCAGAGCTACACCAGTCTGAGCTTCTTCCCGCCCAGTCCTCCATAGAGACCTCTCTTCTTATTCTCCCCATGGATGACAGACCTGAGAATGCAGCCTGAAAGGCTTTCCCTGCCTACTTCTGATCCTTCTTCCCTATATCTTTCAGGTGTTTCCTGCAATAAATCTCTTGCACTCCTAACTCCCAGGAGACCAGAATTCATAGAGTCTCTAAGTCATATTTTGTATGACTTGTACTCCCATTTCATTGGCCAAAGCTAATCACATGTCTAATCCCATCTTCAAGGGTGTAGGGCATCTAATCCAGAAGACAACTAGATATTGTAGCACGTTTGTAACATCTATGAGAACTACTGATTAAGCAGCTATTAATTATCCCTCCCTTTTTTGCCAGCAGAGCCCCCGTTTTGTTCAGGTATCTATCCTGCACTTTCTGTCATAACTCAGGGGCAAACTGTAACTTACCAGAGCCAATGATTAACGTCCTATTTATCTTCCTAGGGATCAGGAAAGGGATGTGTGACTGATTCTGGCCAGTGAAATGGAGTGAAAGTGCTCTGGGTACCTCCTGGCTTTAAAAAGGGGATGCAAAGAGGGGAAAGCCCTCTTTGCTGGGGGTGGGGGTGGGTGGGGGTGGGTTATGACAAAGCCCCTTCTCTGTTGCTGAGTATTTCTGTGTGGCTGAGCTACTCAGAGCTGAGGCAGCCATCTTGCAATTGGTCAATAAGGAAAAAGAGAAAAAAAAAAAGAAAACTCAGGTGTCCAACTCTTTATGGAAGACAAATCATGAAAACAGACTGACTGAGCTCTGTGTTCTTGTTTTCTCTTTCCTGTCAGATCCATTTCAGTCACACACCTTTTCTGTCTTCTTCTCACCACATCAGTTCTTGTTTAAAGAATGAAAACAACAGCTAAATGGTGTGATTTAAAACTGGCACAGAGAAAGAAGCTAAAATTGACCGGTCAGGAAATGAGGCATGCATTAATGATTTTCTTTTGACTCAATGCTTTTTGAAAACATCCAAATGTGGTTAGCCATTGTCCAGGAAATAAAATAAATTCCTAAAAAGGATAAAGGAGACACTAGACTTACTCTTTCACTTCACGTTAGGGAGAGGACTGACATTTATGGGGCACTTACTGTATGCCTGCATTTTATTAGGAAATTTTCATGTATTGTATCATGAAATGATTTTTCATTGCCCTTGGAATAAAATCATAACTTCTTCTTAAGCCCACCTACCCAGTGTGATGTGGCCTACCTCTTCAGCTAACTACCGCCATCTCAGCTCTAGCTTAGCTGTCCTGGCCTTTGTTGTTGTTGTTGTTTATGAAGCATACCAGCTTGTTCTTGCCTCAGGACTCTTGCAAGTCCCATTCCCTCTGCCTGGAATGCTCTTTCCTTTATCTTCACACATCTGATTTCTTCCCATCAGTCAGACTTCAGCTAAAATAGCCTTTCTTCAGAGGGTTTTGGGCTTCCCCAGTAGCTCAGTGGTAAAGAATCCACCTGCCAATGCAGAAGATGTGGGTTCAATTCCTGAGTTGGGAAGATCCCCTAGAGAAGGAAATGGCAACCCAGCTCCAATATTCTTGCCTGGGAAATCATTGACAGAGGAGTCTGGCAGGTTATAGTCCATGGGATTGGAAAAGAGTCAGACGTGACTGAGCTACTAAATGACAACAACAGCAACAGAGGGGCCATCCTTGACCATCCAGCCTAACACAGCCCTCCCCCTCAGGCATCTATTTTAGTTTCCTGCTTTATTTTTTTCCCATTGCACTCAGAGTATCTGAAATTATTTTTTATTTGATTTTGATCCATCTCCTTTAATTAGATTTTTCCTCTATATCTTGTTCACTGCCGTATCTCAAGCATTTAGAAGAGTGGCTGGCACTAATGAGACACTCAATAGTGTTTGTTGAAAGATAGACAGCATAGTCTATAACCTTATAAGGCAGAGGACATATGATTAACAAGCGTCAATGTCCTCCAGTTAAAGACCACTAGGAACATCCTGGTAGTTGAACAAGTTGAGTTTACCATTCATCACAGTGACAGAGAATGCACATCATGGGGAACAGAGTATTAGAGAAAGATTTAAAAGATCTGGGTTTAAGTTAGGTGATTTTGGTTGGGATTTAAGGAAGCAGGATTTTTTTCCTGGATTGGATATTGTCAGGAAGCATGGACAATTCTATGATGGGATATTCTTAATGAATGTCACCGACAAGGCAAGAAGACTAGAATGGTGCTAAAACTATAACTGGTAATAATAATAATAAAAAAGTAACAGTCAAAAAAGTATTAGTCAGGTTTGGGTGGTGTCTTTGTGGTTTGCCAGTGAATTTGTCTTTGTTATATTTAGACAAGATTACTGAGTGGTATTTTTGGTCTTACTTCCTCATAGTTATCGAGCAGCCATCACTGATATTGGTTTCTATGCAACTGTATTTAATCAGAGAAGGTGAAGACCTAGCTGTGAATGTCAGATCATTTACTGAATGCCAGGGTCTGTTTTCTTCTTTCTGATGAGTGTTCTAGGGTTCCAGTGTCATATGGTGAAGAAATAAGTAAGAGTGTTTCTTCTGGCTGTTTGATAATCCCCCACCTTTCTCCCTCATCAACTCTGTATTTGTATGGAAGTAACCACTGAATCAAGATAGTGGAGGCCAAGGTAGAAAAGCAGTGCTTCTAAATGCCAAACAGCTCAAAAATGCACCATTTGCTCAAGAGTTTATCATCATTTCAGCATGAGCCCAGGTATATCTAATTTTTAAAGGGGGCATGGTGTATCTTTTGTAACCTGAACAATAGGACTACCTAATCTTCACTATCGGAGAAGGCAATGGCACCCCACTCCAGTACTCTTGCCTGGAAAATCCCATGGATGGAAGAGCCTGGTGGGCTACAGTCCATGGGGTCGCTAAGAGTCGGACACGACTGAGCAACTTCACTTTTATTTTTCACTCTCATGCGTTGGAGAAGGAAATGGCAACCCACTCCAGTGTTCTTGCCTTCAGAATCCCAGGAACAGGGGAGCCTGGTGGGCTGCAGACCATAAGGTCGCTAAGAGTCGGACACGACTGAGCGACTTCACTTTGACTTTTCACTTTCATGCATTGGAGAAGGAAATGGCAACCCACTCCAGTATTCTTGCCTGGAGAATCCCAGGGACGGGGGAGCCTGATGGGCTGCCGTCTATGGGGTCGCACAGAGTCGGACATGACTCAAGTGACTTAGCAGCAGTAGCAGTCTTCACTATTGTTCCAAAGATCATGTACAACCATCCACTAGGGCCTTGGTTCGAGTTCAAGGTTTCCTCAAAACACAACTGTATGTTATTTAGGAAGGTCTTTTATCAGTATCCCAGCACCCTCTGGGTTTCCTGTATTCCTCTGTTAGCATCCCTGCTATTTTGTAATTATGTTGCTTATAATCTATCTGCCTGGTTAAACTTTCTCCCATATGTTTGTAACCCTGGACCTTAATTTTAACAAGGAACTTGGCACAGGTTAGGTTCTCTATAAATATTAAATGGATTTAAAATGGAGATTTAATTCCTGGCTTGAATTTACCTCACACAACATTTATTGAGTCTGTCCAATGAGCCAGGAAGACATTTTGATAAATCAGATGTCCTTACTTTCAGGGAGTTAGCACGCACTTATAATAGATTTAAGAAAAAGAAGAGCTGTCATTTATTTAGGGTCAGGTACTATGTTAGGTGCTTTGCATGTGTCTGAATAATTATTGCCATTTTACTGGTAAAACAACCAATAAGTTGTGGGTTAAGTAATTTTGCTGAAGTCACACAGCTACTAAGTGGCAGAGCAAGGATTTTAACTCAGATAGTCTGGTTTCTTTTGCCTTCAATCCTTGCCAGCATCAGTCTTTTCCAATGAGTTGGGTCTTCTAGTCAGGTGGCCAAAGTATTGGAGCAAAAGGAGAAGAGGGTGACAGAGGATGAGATGGTTAGAACATGAATTTGAGCTAACTCTAGGAGATAGTGGAGGACAGAGTAGCCTGGTGTGCTGCAGTCCATAGGGCTGCAAAGAGTTGAATGTGACTTAGTGAGTGAACAAAAGCCTGACTCCAGTAATACTTTCCCAACAATTAGGCTGAAAAATGCCACATAAATTCACAGTTCTGTCATTAAATCAGAGTTCAAGTTGATCTGGGGTGGCCTTGGCTTGGGATAGCTTGAAATAGGATCTCAGTTCTTTGACCACTGATTGAAGCCATGTCCAGCCAGTGAGAGTGCAGAATCTTAGTCACGAGACCAAGAGGGCCAGTGGCTAGGTCCTGGTTCTTCTGCTTTGGAGAAACGAATTTCAACAAAGAGTTGGAAGTAGCGAAACAAGTGTTTTTTTAGGAGGAAAAATGTATATCATGGATAGACATACACAGGTGGGCTCAGAGAGAGTCGTGCACCTTTGTGGGCACACTTAGTTGCTCAATGGTGTCCAGCCCTTTGCAACCTCATGACCTGTAGCCCGCCAGGCTCCTCTGTCCATAGGATTCTCCAGGCAAGAATACTGGAGTGGGTTGCCATTCCTTTCTCCAGGGGATCTTCCTGACCGAGGGACTGAACCTCCTGCATTGCAGGCCAATTCTTTACTGTCTGAGCTATCATGGAAGCCTTTCCAGTAGCTTCAGTCACTTATTTGAGGCAGTTCTTCTGAGTTTCCTCTGGTCAACCATCTTGCTTTGCCTGGCTCTGAATGCATATTTAGTATAATTTAGGGCCCTGCCCCTCTTGTATGCATGCATCTTTTGGCCAAGATGGATTCCAGTGCAAGGGTTTCTGGGAAGTTGACGGAGTATATTATAGTCCAGCAACTCCTCCCTTCTCTGACTTCTGAGGAACCTTTCTGTGTATGTGCAGTTTGGGGGATCTCCTTGATCTTAAGAATGAGAAATATGTATGTAGTCTCTTTATCTTCTATCCAAGCAGGACTGGGCTCCTGTCATTGTCTTCATCTTGGAGCATCTGCCCACAGGGGACAGATGTCAGCTGCTCAGCCTGAAGCCCGTTTATCTCTTGCATCAAGGTTCTGGATCCAGGTTTTTCAAAATTGCAGCAGATACTTAAAGTCTAGTAGGTTAATATGACCAACATAGGGAAGACTTTATGTTCCTGTTACTGGCCAGTGTGGATGGGGGAGCAGAGTTGTATTGGCTTTCTGTTAAAGCAGAAATGGATTTCCGTTTATAGAAATATTATATATTTGGGGGAGGGGAGCGCCCATTTGCTCAAAACAGGTGTTCCCCGCCACTTCCTCCACCGACCCCCTCCCGTCTCCCGCCCCCCCCCGCCCCGTCCCAAAACACACATCCTGAAGTAGGGAGGGGAAGTGGGCAAAGAGAAGAAAAGCCAAAGAGGATGTGAAGGGCCGCCAGGTGGGCATCCTCCACTGCCCTGCCTCACCCTCCAGCCCGCGCCGGCCACACCCCTCAGCCCCGCCCTCACCCCCAAACCCACTTTAAACTCCCGCCCCCTCTTAACGACGACCAATGTCCGGCCGGGGAGCCCTCAGGAGGCTGAGGATTGGCCGGCGCCGCGGTTGCCGAGGTGACGGGTGGGTCCGGCGGGGGTCTCAGAGCCGGGTGCTGCGGGGGCGAGGATTGCCGGGCAGTTTCCGCCCCGGCCAGCCCAGGCCTGCGACGCCCAGATTTGCGCTCCTGGGTAGCTAGAGTGGGTGGTCCCCGAGAGCCCCTCGAACCCGTAAGTCCCCCGCGGGCCTCCGGCTCGGGGCGCGCCGCCCTCCGCCTTCGTCTCCACCCCCAGGATCTGCGGCTGCCAGCTCCCGAGCGTGGCTTCCCCGGCCGGCGGCGCGATGGGCTGCGGGAACTCCACCGCCGCCAGCGCGGGCGCGGGCCAAGGTGAGCGCGGCGGGCTGCTGGGGGCGCGGGGACCGCGACTCGGGGGCGGTGGGGAGTTCTGCAGGGCTGACCGCCTCTGCGGGAGAGGCCAGGAGAGAGGCGGCGAGAAGGAAGGGCGCGGGGACCCGGGGCAGGGAGGGCGTGCAGCCCCCTCTCCCCGTCCCCGATTTCGGGACAGGAGCCGATCGTCCGGTTTAGGACAGACTGAAAACGGGGCATTTCCCCTCCCTGTGCGGGGGCGGTCACGCCTGGATGAGGAGAACCTGCAGGGCGATCCTGCGGAGGGAGCGCGGGGAGCCCTGGTGGCGGGGCTCCCCTGCAGCGGGTAGTCCTGGCACTCTCCTAGGAGAGAGGTTTCCTAGTCGTGGCCAGCGTCTGCTGCCTCTTTTCTCGCACTCGCTTCCGCAGGCCTCGGGCTCCAGCCCTTCGCAACCCAGAGTCTGCACCTGGAAAAGTGCAGCAGAACGATTCAGGACTTTCTTTAGGGGGAGGGAAGGTGCTAGTGGGTTGAGAACTGCAAACAGGGCGCTAAAAATTCATCTGAGTCTGTCTTGATGTTTAAGACCGGCTGGGCTGTTAAGATTCCTCTGAGAAGCTGCAGTATCGAGGATGCTTTAGAATATGTGTGACAGAGCTTTAATATTAGCAGTGATCTGTTCTTATGTTTTTCATTAAAAAAAAAATTGAAACCTCTTTTTACACTTCTTCATTGTGTTGATTGGCCGGGGAAGTCGTCTAGATTCCCCCTAGTCAGCCAGGCGTTGTATCAAGTGACTTATTCCAAAACTCAGCCGTTCTCTTTGACTCAGCTAGTGTCTACTTATTTAAGAGTCTGGGTCTGTTTTGAGTAATACAGTATCTGCTGACCTATTTTGGTGTCTTTTGGATACAGAACTCATATCTCCTCCAATTGAGATCAATCAGACGCCACATCCCATCCCAACCAGCAAATGGGAAGGGCGCTCTGATGCTGCAGTGTTTCCAAGGCGGGAGTGAATGCCCGCTCAATGACTTTGTGACCTTGGGCCTGTCACTTCCCTTGACCCAGACCTCCTGGAAGATGTAGTTTAAAATTCAAGCCTTTCCAGTTTATTTATTTTAAAGTTTATTTTGATGTTCACTTACGGGATCAGATGTGGGAATCTGCTCATTTAATTGGCGAAGTTTGTTATTCCTCTCTGGCTGTCAGTGACCAGATATACGGAATATTTTAGGAGAAGGCACTAAAATATGTGGAATTCTAGTCCCAAAGCTGTGAATGAAGCCAGGTAATGATTCATTGAAAAGTTTCTTTCTGACAGGTCATCTTTACCATCTCGAATTAAATTCCCAATCTTGTGACAGGCAGAGAGCTCCTGGGGAACAAACCCTTTTAATTCTTGTAACAGAGTCAAAGGTAGTTAGCTTAATTAGTGCCTTAGCATAAGGACAGGAGTCTCACTTGAGAGTGGCCAGACAGCTCTGTGTGGAAACCTGGAACCATGTCAAGACCATATTCTGCACCAGGAATTACGATTTACTCTAACAACTGAGGTTGAACTGCGTAGGTCCACTTATACATGGATTTTTTTTCAATAGTAAATGCTGTAGTACTACATGCTCTTCAGTCATTTAAATCCAGGGGTGTGGGACTGTGGATATGGAGGGCTGACCATGAATTATACTCAGATTTTCCACTCTGTGGAGGGTTGGTGCCCCTAATCCCTGTGTTATTCAAGGATCGAATGTATATCTCTCAACCTAACACGCACTGTGTCCCTGTGCCTTCCATTGCATGTGTACCTTACTTTTAAAAAGGTTAAAAACCATTACCTTTAGTTTGGTACGTTTTCCATGTTGTCATAAAAAGAAAGAAAGAAAAGAAAAGGAAGGATTTGTAACCCATTTGCTTTAAAGTAGAGCTAGCTTACTTCAGGGTGTGTCGTCTCCCTGTCTGGGAATCGAACCCTAGTCTCCTGCGTGACAGGCAGGGATACTTACCAGTATTCTAATGAGGAGGGTTTCCCTGGTAGCTCAGTAGGTAAAGATTCTGCTTGCAAAATCTAGGAGATCTAGGTTTGACCCCTGGGTGGAGAAGATCCTCTGGAGAAGGAAATGACAACCCACTCCAGTATTCTTGCCTGGAAAATCCCATGGACAGAGGAGCCTGGCAGGCTACAGTCCATGGGGTCGCAAGAGTCGGATGCGATTTAGTGACTAAACCACCACCACCGGCTTACTTCATTTATATTTTTGTTTGTTAATGAACTGCCTGTCAGGTTTGGAGATAGAGGGAGGTTTTCCATTGCTAAACCAGGACTATGATAAGTGAGCTCTGCAATGGTGAGGTAAGAAATAGAGACAACATGATTCTCTTTACAAATATTTGGTTGACCTTTATTCCCCCAATGAGCACATTCCTTTTTATGTAAAGGGAGATACAGTTATATTGAAAAAAACCACTCTGATCGCATGTCTTCTGGATGAGTAGCCTCACTTTTGTTCACGAAGGACAGCTCCTGTAAGAGCATGCTGTTCTCTCCTCAAGCTCGCTCTTTGCTAAAAATTACTGTGTGTTCAGAGAAGAGGAAAATAGCGAGGGCAGACTATAAAACACGAAGGAGAAGAAAACATGAGTTGGGAGTTATTGCATCACCTCTTTGATGACTCTGCCCTTGTTTCTGACAAGTCATCCCCCAAACATTTCTCTGCTGGTGAGTCCGGGTGCCTAGCCTCGGGCTTTGGTCATTGTTATTTCGAAATTTTCTGTCAGTTGATGTAACACCTTAGGTTCAGAAAGGAAATGCATCAAGAGGAAAGATGGAAGGGTAAGAGAACTAAACCGCAGTGCAAAGGTTTCTTTCAATTGTGAACTTTGGCATCAGCATTAAATACGCTATTGCCCAAGCTGCAAATGCATGTCACTGAACCCAAGTAAAATGAAATGCATTAAATTGGTGTTGTCTCCACCCTCCAGTAATTACAGTGCAAAACGTCTGAAATGTCCCAGGAGTCTTACACTTCAATAGTCATTTTTAAGCTTTTCAGCCAAAAAAAAAAAAAGAGAGAAAGATGGTTGGCAGGTGCTGAACTTGAATGTGGAAAGTGAGGCTCAAGCTTGACATTGGCACTGTGCTGGTTGCCACTGTGGGCATTTCACTTTACTTTTTTGAGCAACAGAATAGCACTCTACTGTAATTACTATATAGAAGTGGAGTAATACCACGTTGAAGGTGAAATGGTGTTCCCTGAATATTTTTCTATAAGAACACAGCAAATCTGCTTTCAGAGGATACATTAGCACTTTATAATAAGGACCCCCAACCTGAAATCGCCATTGTAAGCCCTGTCTTACTCCCTAAGTAATTCAGGTAAAACCAGATAATTGTTTCTTTTCCCTGGGCTATCTGGACAATAGCTTTTCTTGGCTTTTGTCTGGTGAAATTGGTTTATATGACAAACTGATATTTAGTAGTGTGCTTCAGTAAATTTGATTCTGTATGTCCAATACATGGAGAAACTAAAATGCAGTTCAGTGATCAAACAGCCAGAAGGAATCCGCTCATACAGACCCTAGATAATTTAGGTCAGATTTCCTTTGCAGTGGATTTCTAAGTGGAAGCTAGTACATGGTCCACCTCTGTGTGCAAAGCTTCGTACTCTGTTAGGGAATTTTAGGGCAATGGTAGGGGCAGCCAGCAAGGGATCACTGTAGAATGAAATCAAGCTTTCCCCCTCTTGAGAAATTGGTTGTTGAAATAGGAAGATTCACCATTTGAGAACACCTGCAAAGCAAAGTGTAGTCAAATATACAATGAGCATCCAAATGCCCAAGAGATGTGGAATAAATCATAGTTTATTCAGAGAAGTCTTCAGGGAGGAGTCAAAGTATCCATGCTATCAGGGTAGAAGGGGACACGAGAACCACTTTGATTATATGAGCGCAGTCCCCATTCTGATGTTTTAGGACCATCACTGTCTCAATGTAGGAATTTGATTTTTTCCAACCTAGAACTATACAGGACTTCTTTTTTCCATTCAGTGACAATTCAGTACGTTTTCCCTGCATAGTGTAGAGTCTAGACTCTAAACTTTAGAGGAACGTCTGGGTTTAAGAGCCCGTCTTTTAAAAATTGGAGTATTATTGATTTATAGCGTTGTGTTAATTTCTGCTATATAGCAAAGAGGTTGTTATATATAGTTTTAAAATCTTCTCTTGGTTTATCTTAGGGTATTGAATATAGTTCCCTGTGCTGTGTAGTCAAATCGTGTTCTTTTTCCATCCCATGTATAGTAGTTTGCATCTGCTAACCCCAGACTCGCAGTCCATCTCTCCCTCATCTCTCCCTCTTAGCAACCACAAGTCTGTTCTCTGTGTCTGTGAGTCTGTTTCTGTTTCGTAGACACGTTCATTTGTGTAATACTTTAGATTCCACAGTGATATCGTGTAATATCTATCTTACTTTGATAGATAAAAAGAGTCCATTTTGAAAGGGTTTCATTTGCTACAGGCAGGGAGCTGTTGCTTTCTCTGTGTTTTTCTTTGCTCTCCGTCTCCACCACTGTCTTGATCAGCAACCAGATTCTCTATTCCCTTGTTTTTCCTTGAATATATTCCTTAATTAGGCGGAGACATGAACACCCCTGCATTTGAGCTGATGAACCATAGCAGGTCAGTCATTTCCTGTGTCGAGTCATACATGTAGATTGTTGCCTGAGTCTGTAATGTAAACCAGGAAATCCTATTTTATGTGAACCAGAAAAATCCCTTCAAAGTTTGGATGGTTCCAAATGTGTACAAGAGCCTGGTTCAGTGTAGACTATTTTGCAGGCTGTGAAAAATATTTGCAGCAGCAGAGTCATTTCAGAAGTATTCTGCTCCTGGTACTTGATTGAATTGTTGAGTTGCTTTTTCTACCAGAGATGTGTAAGTGGCAGCTATCTGACCATAACTTAGTTTATTACTAGACTCTTTCTGTGGTGGTTCTTCTATTTTATTCTATTTTATCATTGTACCCAGGGAGTTACTATAGTTCTTTTGGGTCCAGTTACTTAGGTTAGTTATCACCTTATCCTCTATTAGATACATAATTACATTCTCTTCTGTTGCTGTAGCTATGTAGTCCAGCCTTCATCGACATCTGTAGATGGTTTCAGTCAGTTCAGTTCAGTCACTCAGTCATGTCCGACTCTTTGTGACCCCATGAACTGCAGCACGCCAGGCTTCCCTGTCCATCACCAACCCCTGGAGTTTCAAACTTATGTCCATTGAGTCAGTGATACCATCCAACCATCTCATCCTCTGTCGTCCTTTTCTCCTCCTGCCTTCAATCTTTCCCAGCATCAGGATCTTTTCCAGTGAATCAGTTCTTTACATCAGGTGGCCAAAGTATTGTAGCTTCAGCTTCAGCATCAGTCCTTCCAATGAATATTCAGGACTGATTTCCTTTAGGAGTGACTGGTTTGATCTCCTTGTAGTCCTAGGGACTCTCAAGAGTCTTCTCCAACACCACAGTTCAAAAGCATCAATTCTGTGCTATAAAAGCAGCTTTCTTTATAGTCCAACTCTCACATCCACACATGACTACTGGAATGGTTTGGTAGTTCTGAAATTCAGCCACTGTGCTCAGCGTTAGTCCAGGCTGTGTAGTGGTAATAATATAAAATTTTGCTGATATCATCAAAGAAGTCATTAATATCTTATGTGCTTCTTCCCCCTAGCTCACTTAGGCACCCCCCTCCCCAGCCAATCTGTCTTTCTCTTCTTTAAATATGCTCCACTCATTCTTGTTCTCTGTCTATTTGAAATACTCTTTCCTGGAGAGCTGATATTTTGTTTATTTGTTGTCATTTTTGTTCCCCTTCCCCAAAGGTAAGCTTCATGAGAGTCTTGTCACAGCTGGACGCTCAGCCTCAAGACCAATATTCAGTCTTTCAGTGGAATTTTTGGGGTCTTAAAAATTTTTTTCTTGAATGGATAAATATATTGGGGAAACAAAAAAGATATAAAATTAAGTCCTAACTTGTTGTAGGCACTCTCTGACTGATATAGCACTAGAGGAATGAAATAAAACCTTAAGCAACCAGGGAAGCCTGCTTGGAAGAGGTGGGACTTGATTTGACTTTGCAGAATAGGTAGGATTTGGATAAGCAGAGAATGGAAGGGAGGGCACTTTTAGAGCAGTATGAAAACACAGGGACAGAAACGGGCTCAGTGCATTTCAGGGCAGTGAGAAGTCTGTCCTGACTGGGTCAGTAGTTCACACTGGTTGCAGAGTGTTGGAAGTAAGAACCGTCAGGATGGGAGTTGGGGAGGACAGAGAGGCAAGAAGGCCTCAGAACTGAGAGGAGGCTCTGGAGCCCAAAGACCCCAGTTCAGATCCTGCTTTCATCATTTATCAGCTGCATAACCTGGACAACTTGCTGAAACTGTCTATATCTTAGTTTCCTCAGCTGTGGAATGGAAGAGTGGTTATAGAACCTACTCAAGATTAAATGAGTTTAATATATATAAAGTGCTTAGAGCAGTGCCTTATTGTCTAAGTACTTAATGTGCTATTATTAATACAGGGAAAGACTGTCATAGACTGGTATAGAAGGAAGGAGCCAGCAGTAGAGTGATGTAATTTAAGGCTGTCGTCAGGAGTCCATGAAGTGAGAGGGTTGTTGGTGAACGATGGAGGCATTGACATCAAGGACCCCTGCAAGCCAGTTGGGCTGAGGACCGGCTACATGTGAGGGAGGTAGGAAGTGGAAGTGAAGCTGCTCAGTTGTGTCCGATTCTGACCCTTTGGACTGAAGGCTATCAGGCTTCTCCGTCCATGGGATTTTCCAGGCAAGAGTGCTGGAGTGGAGTGCCATTGCCTTCCCCAGGGGATCTTCCCAACTCAGGGATCAAACCCAGGTCTCCCGCATTGCGGGCAGATGCTTTACCATCTGAGCCACCAGGGAAGCCCGAGGGAGGTAGCAGGAGGGAGAAATGAAAATGTACCCAAACTGTTAAAGCCTAGGAGACAGGTGGCGCTAGTGGGAAAGAATCTGCCCACAATGCGGGAGACCTGGGTTCAATTCCTGAGTTGGGAAGATCCCCTGTAAGAGGGCATGGCAACCCACTCCAGTATTCTTGCCTGGAGAATCCCATGGACATAGGAGCCTAGTAGGCTCCAGTCCATGGGGTTGCAGAGTTGGACACAACTGAAATGACTTAGCACAGCAGCAGGAGACTGGAAGGAGCTGCTACTCCCTCTAAAGGGAAGGTTGGAGGATGCAGGTGACCCATTATCCTCTTGGATGGACTGCATTTGACGTGATGTGAATGACAAGATGTGTGAAAACACCTCTGTGCAGACAATTATCTCTGGCACAAAAGGATTAGAAGGTTCACTTGTTCTAGCCCCACAGGATCGATGTTGCAACCATGTGACTGGTTCATGAAGGTGACCCAAGAGAGTTATTCAACTCTGCCATGAGCCACTTACAGCTCAATAGAGACATAGCTTAAATTATAGCAGCTAAATGTCAATGTGTTGCCCTATTTCTGTACTTATACAGCTGTGTTTATTAATTTTTATCTACTGAAAGCATAGTATTCGGCACGGGCAACCTGTAAGCAAAGAGGTTTTCTCTTAAGAACATCCACATTCATTAACATGATTTTATTTGCAACAACATGGGTTGGACCTAGAGGATATTAAGCTAAGTGAAATAAGTCAGACAGAAAAAGACAAATACTGTGTGTTTTCACTTATATGTGGAATCTAAAAAATGACACAAATAAATCACTATAATGAAACAAAAACAGACTCACAGGTACAGAGAGCAAACTAGTGGTTGCCAGGTAGTGAGGAGGGCTTATGGGTGAAATAGGTGAAGGTATTAAGAGGTGTGTGTGTGCCAAGTCGCTTCAGTCATGTCCAGCTCTTTGCGACCCTATAGACTATAGCCTGCCAGGCTCTTCTGTCCCTGGAATTCTCCAGGCAAGAATACTGGAATGGGTTGCCATGTTCTCCTCCAGGGGATCTTCCTGACCCAGGGATCGAACTGGTGTCTCCTACGGCTTTTGCATTGCAGGCAGATTTTTTATCGCTGAGCCACAGGGAAAGCTCCATTATTAAGAGGTATAAGCTACCAATTATACAATAAGTAAGTCTTATGGATGTAAGTCAGCACAAGGAAAATAGTCAATAATGTTTTAATAACTTTGGTGCATAATCTATAAAAATCTTGAATCTTATGTTGTACCTGAAATTAACGTAACATCGTAAGTCAACTATACTTTAAAAAATTTACCTTTTTAGAATACACTGATCTGAAATTTTTTCTCCACTATTGAAGAAATGACTTACGATTCTGTGTCTCTTATTGGCTTATTGAAAAATAGACATTGCTGTAGATGAACTAAAGAGCTGTTGTTCTACTTCTTTTGGCCAATTGAGCTGATGACATAATTTTAGAACTATTATGGGTCAGAGGAGACATAGCAAGCTGTCAAAATTAGAGGGAGCTTTGTTTTTTTTTCTACAGTTATGTTTATACAATTCTCAGAGAGACGTTTTTCTTTCATAAAACAAATAAAGAGTAAAACGTTCCTGCATATTTTTATTATTTCCCATAAGAGCCATAATCATTTATATTCTGATTAAAAGAAGAGTGATTTGTGCATCTTCAGTGCCTTTTAGAAATTCTTCATGTGCATAATTTTATTTTCTGGTGTATGTGTTTAAGTTATCACTACTCAGTCTGAACAAAGAGATACGATTTACTATGTAATTTAGCGATTCATTTGTTTGTGAACAGTTCCAGTATGTTACTTCAGCGCTATGAAGTGCACAGAGAACAGGGATGAAAAAGGCATTAATAGTGTTTTTTCAAATGTACATATGTATGTGACCTTTCTTTTAAAAGAGGTAAATATTTTCTTTTTGTTAAAATTTGGCGTGGGTAAGGAAATTCATAAAAATAAATATATGACTCTGAACCATATTGAAAATGTACTGGGCAGTACAGGGCAATCTTTTAAAGTTATAAGACTTATTAGATTGCCAATAAACATCTGTCTATAGGAACCAAGATGTTACAAATATCTGCTTAATATCACTGAACTGCTGGCTTTATCATGCACTAGGAGTAAAATTTTGTCTGTGTTTGCAGAATATGTGACATGTCATATTAAATTTAATTTTTCCTCAATATTAATTTTGCTATGTATTTTTTTTCAAAAGGGAATTTCTGCTTTTGGAGAGGTAGAGGAGCACAGGAATGAGAAGTGCATTGGGTTGAATGGTGACCTCTAAAAAAGATACGTTCTCATCCTAATTTGGAATGTGTGAATATTGTCTTGTTTGGAAAAAAGAGTCTTTGCCAGTATAATTAAGGATTTTGAGATGAGGACACCATCTTAGGTTATCTGGATAGGCTCTAAATCCTAGATGATGAAGTGTCTTTGGAAGAGCTAGACAAGGAGAAGACAGATATGGAGAGGAGGTGATGTGAGGACGGGGTAGAACAGAGAAAGCACTCTCTGGCCACCAGCCACAGAGTGCCAAGGAAGACCCACTGTCCCGTGATGCTAAGAGGCCTGGACCGTGTTCTTCCCGCAACCTCTGCAGGGTGTTGGGACCTCCTGACACCTTGATGATGTACTTCTGGCCTCCAGAACTCCGAGAGCACGTATCTCTGTTGTCTTAAGGCATTTAGCTTGTGGTGATTTGTTACAGCATTCATGCGGAACTAACACAGAAGACATTTTTGTAATTGTTCCTGGAATGGGATATAATCAGAAAATCAGAAAATGAAGAGTTTACAAACAGTACCTGCAGTGTGAATAATCATTTGCTGAAGCAGATACAGCACCGTTCAGTCTTGGTGTGATTCATACAGCATTTCAAAGCTGTTCAGAGCCTCAGTTATTTATGGGGGTGCCCAATTTCTATAAAATGTGAAGGTTATCTGAGAGGTTTTTCCTTCCCAGATGCCCTCTGCCTCTCCAGTTCTCTGACACCATCCAGTTCAATTCTGATGCTCATATGTGGAGTTAGTGTCTATCACCGTAGGTTTGAGGGCTGAGTCGCCTGAAATCGTCTCACTTCAGACATCAGTATCAAGTATTGGGTCCCCAGCTTACTTGCACTGCTGTCTGACTTGACAGCAAATTTGGGGGTTCTCACATCCCCCCTCCTCAGACCTGACAGTTTGCTAGTATGACTCAGGAAGGTACTTTGCTTACTGGATTAAACGTACTAGTTTATATAAAGGACACAAATGAACAGCCAGATGGAGAGGTACAGAGGTCATGTTAAGAGTCTCAGGCATAGGGGTCTCTGTCCCCATAGAATTGGGGTAAACCCCCTCCTGGCACATGGATGTTCAACTCAGAAACTTTCTGAACCCTGTCCTTTTAGTGGTTTTTATGGAGGTTTCATTACATAGGCCTGATTGATCAAATCATTGGCCATTGGCGATTAACTTGATCTCCAGCCCCTCTCTTTTTCCAAGAGGACAGGGAGTGGGGTTGAAAGTTCCAAGCTTCTAATCAAGCCTTGGGTTTTCTGGGAGCTCCCATCCTGAAGCTACCTGGGGTCCTGCCAAGAGTCACCTCATTGGAAGAAACAGGCTCCTATCACCCTTATCTCTCAGGAAGTTCCAAGGATTTTAGAAGCTCTGTGCCAGGAAGAGGGAATGAAGACCAAATATCTTTCTGTGATTCGTCAATATCAGATTAATTTTTTTTAATGCTTAATAAATTGCATTTGCTGTGCATTTTTAAATGACTGAGACTCTTGACTTTGGGACTCATGAATACAATTTTAAAATCTTTTAACGAAAGTAAAAGGTATAGACTTTGGTGGCAGTCTGGTGGTTGAGTGCACGCTTGCACCGCAGGGGGTGTGGGGGTGTCAATCCTTGGCTGGGGAATCCTGCATGCCTCACAGTGCAGGCGCTTCCCACCAAAAAAATATATATGTATACACAATCATGGTGAAATGAGGCAATATTGTGAACAACAATCTTCTAAGTGTTAAAGAAACAGTTGTATTCAGAAGGAAGTGTTTGTCACTGGAACTGAATGTGATACTTTTCTGAGAGCAGACCTTCCCCTCCCACTTCCATTTTTTAGGAAGATATTTAAAATTATAATGATCAATAATACAATTTTGGAAAATAGTCATTAAATCTTTTGACTCACAAAAATTCTAATTTAGGTCTGTAGATTTTGTGGTGCTTCTATCCCACAAGAAACATGGTTACCTGCCTTCCCTTGTGTTAAGGTACCATAACAGTAGAGAGGCATTTTGGCAGGAAATGAAGTGGTACTAACAGGGAAAAATGTTTTACCCCAGGGGTCTTGAAAGAAGTAGCTATACCACTATAAATATTTGTTTAATAAATGATGAATCTCATGAATCATAAACACAACTTAAAGCAAATGGGATTTTGCCACTATTTGAATTGTTCTAGTCAAAGTATCTTTTGCATAAAATATCTAGAGAAGAACTCTCCATCTGGTTAACTGATGGAGAGTTAACTGGTTAATCTGGTTAATCAATGTCTAGATGAAATATGATTAAAATGTTGCACTGAGGGTAACCAGAATTTTTCTTCTCTTTCTAGTAATTTTATGATTTTATACTTCTGCAAAACAAAGACATTTCATATTTTATATACCTAGAAATTCTGATATTTTTGCTGGGAGTTTCAACAATTACAGATTTTCTTTTTCTTTTTCTCTGAGAAGTTGTATGTCAGGGAGTCATGTTCTACCTGCACTGGTTATAAGCTTATCATTAATCCCTTGCTCCTGTGAAGATGTATGCTTTCTTCCCTTTTAGAAAGATGCATGTACATTATAATCATATCTATAGGCTTGATGTCTATACATCAAGTCAGTGTTTCTGACTTCTTGGCCTCCGCACCACTGCAGTTGTTAAATAGATGGTGCCCTTTAAGAGAGGTACATTTGTGAACATAAGAAATGGCCTGCTGATTTCCTTCTGGAAGGTAACACCTGGCATCTGCCTTGGGCCTGCTGGGAAGTTAGATGGTGAACCCAGCAGGAAAGAGGCCGTGGGGACGCCGGAGTCAAGGTGAAGTGGATGCAGGGTTTCTGGTGACTGATGAAAACAGGTGCTGAGGAGACAACATGTGACTGTTTTGAAATGAATTTCACTCACACACTTATTGTGGTTTGTCTTTTCTGGTGCCTTTGTCAGCCCAGGATTAGAAGCTGAAGCAGAGGGATCTAGGGACTGTCAAATAAAATACTGGAGCAGGAATTTTACCTGGCTCTTCTGCCTTCCAGTTCCATGCTGTTGTTTCCCTACCACCCTGCTGCTGTCCGTCAGATGCAGTGAGGTGGCTTCTGTCCTCTCTGCCCTCCCCTTCATCTCTAACGGCTCAGCGCTCGTGGCCCTCACATCATGACCGCCGTCTTCTTTCTGTATGACGTCCCAGAATCTGTTCTGATGCCTTCTGCTCTCTCCTCCCCTGAGCACTGCAACCCCCAATCGTTCCCCATCTTTTTCCATGAAAATGAAACTAAGAAAACGAGGATATTTATTTTCTTTTTAGACTTTCTCCCAGATTCTCATGCTTGTTTTGATTCTGAAATAAAATGTCCATATTTATGGGTTTTTGGTGGCACTAAATCTTTTGTTTATTTTTTCCTGTTGAACTCTCCACTGTTATTATGTTTAAGATTTTTTTAAATTTTAGGATTTTTTTTTTTTTTGGTTTTATGATCTCAGATTCCAAAGCCATTTTTATTTATATAATCTTAGTGAGAGTGTGAAACAGAAATATTACTCTCCCCTGAGTAAAGAGTCTTAAGTTTGTTACAAAGTTCAGGTTTGGTCAAAACCTTTAAAGAATTTATTTGAGACATAGTCTTTTTAAAATTCATTTTAAATAATTGTATTTATTTTTTGGCTGTGCCGGGTCTTCATTGCTGCTTGGGCTTTTTCTCTAGTTGTGGTAAGCAGGGGCTTCTCCATAGTGTGGTGCACAGGCTTCTGATTGCAGGGGCTTCTCTTCTTGGGGAGCAAGGGCTCTAGGGCAGCCGGGTTTTGGCAGTTGTGGCTCCAGGGCTCTGGAGCACAGCCTCAGTAGTTGTGGTGCACCGGCTCAGTTGCTCCACGGCATGTGGGGTCTTCCCGGTTAGGGATTGAACTCATGTCTACTGTACTGGCAAGCAGAGTCTTTACCACTGAGCCATCAGGGAAGCCTGACACATAGTCTTGATTATCTTTATTCTTTTCTTTGAATTTGCAGTATTATACGTCCTAGATTAATATCTCTCGGATAAAGTTCTTACAATTTTGGCAATAACTCTTCCTGCAGACTTGTTTGTATTTTGTAGCATGTTTTTCCTTTATTTTCATACCTCTGTGACTTGTACAGGAGTTAACTCCCACTTCATAGATAGGAAAATTGAGATACTAAGGAAAATGTGACTGCTAATAACAGTGATGCAGTGCAGGAGATCCAGGTTCAATCCCTGGTTTGGGAAGATCCTCTGGAGAAGGCAATGGCAACCCACTCTAGTACTCTTGCCTGAAAAATCCCATGGACGGAGGAGCCTGGTAGGCTGCAGTCCATGGAGTCACGAAGAGTTGGCCATGACTGAGCGACTTCACTTTCCCTTTTCCCTTTCATGCATTGGAGACGGAAATGGCAACCCACTCCAGTGTTCTTGCCTGGAGAATCCCAGGGACGGGGGAGCCTGGTGGGCTGCCGTCTATGAGGTCGCACAGAGTCGGACACGACTGAAGCGACTTAGCAGCAGCAGCATGATAGTACTATTTTTAATTTTTCTGAGGAACTTCTGTACTGTTTTCTGTAGTGGCTGCACTGATTTACATTCCCACCAAGAGCGTGCACTGGTATCCTCCTTTTTCCACATCACTTGCCAACACTTGTTATTTGTTGTCTTTTTTGAAAGTAAGCATTCTCACAGGTATGAGGTGATATCTTGTGGTTTTTGATTTGCATTTCTCTGATGATTAGACATGTTGAGCATGTTTTCATGTACCGATTGGCTATCTGTATGTCATCTTTGGAAAAATGTCTATTCAGATTATTTACCCATTTAAAAATCAAGCTGGTTTTTCTCTCTCTCTCTCAACCTCTCTTTCTCTCTTGCTATTGAGTTTTATGAGTTCTTTATATATTTATAATATTAACCTCTTGTATCAGATATGTAATTTAGAAGTGTTTTCTTCCGTTCAATAGGTTGTCCTTTCATTTTGTTGATGGTTTCCTTTGCTGTGCAGGAATTTAAAAGATTTGATGCAGCCCCACTTGTTTATTTTTGCTTTTCTTGCCTTTGCTCTTGGAATCAGATCCAAACATTAATTTCTAAGATCAGTGTCAAGTAACTTACTGCCTATGTTTTCCTCTAGGAGTTTTATGGTATCAGGTCTTACATATAAGGCTTTAATTCATTTTAAGTTAATTTTTGTGTACGATGTAAGATAGTTGTTTAGTTTCATTTTTTTGCATACGACTGTCCAGTTTTCCCAGGACAGTTTATTGAAAAGACTATGCTTTCCACGTTGCATCTTCTTGCCTCATTTGTTGTAAATTAATTGAGCATGTATGCATGGGTTTCCTTCTGGGTTCTCTATTCTGCTCCATTGATCTGTGTGTCTGTTTTTTTTGCCAATAACATACTGTTTTGATTACTATAGCTTTGTCATGTAGTTTGAAATCAAGAGCATGATGCCTCCAGATTTGTTCTTGAGAAGATGCTTTAGCAATTCAGGGTCTGCTGTGGTTCCATAGACATTTTAGTATTATTTGTTTTATTTTCTTGAAAAATGTCATTGGTATTTTGATAGAGATATATAGATTTTAAAGAACTTCATGGTAACTTTTGAGACAGATGTTTTTATTTTCCTCGTTTGACATGAGGGAAGTGAACTTATAAGAGGTTAAATGATACTGAATTCCATGTAGCTTTTAAAGTTGGAACTAAGTTCTGTTTGTTTAGGTAAGGATATTAGGGGGCAGAAGTGCAGATGGAACTGTGTTGTGGGCGGAGAATCTGTGATAAGTGAGAGGACTGGGTTTTTGACATGTGGATGGGAAGCAAAAATGAGAGGGTTCAATAGCAAATAGGACAAGAGTTGGAAATGAATGTTACTCCTTTTGGAGCTGGGCTGGCATCTTCGAGACTTCCCAATTCATTTAGGATGTTGTCTCCATTTTGTCATGTGATGACTTTGCTTAACTTTTTGGTTAGTGCATAGTGTAACATGATAGTTCCATGTAGGTACCAGCTTAGAAGTCATGTGGCTTAGAAAAGAAAATACTTCTCAAATTTGTTACTGTATCTGTAAAATTAGCAGATTAGGTTGGGGCATCTTATAAAATTCCTTTCAGAATCAGGACTTTATAATTTATAAAGATAAGATAAATGAAGTCGCTCAGTCGTGTCCAACTCTTTGCGACCCCATGGACTGTAGCCCGCCAGGCTCCTCTGTCCCTGGGATTCTCCAGGCAAGAACACTGGAGTGGGTTGCCATTTCCTTCTCCAGGGGATCTTCCCGACCCAGGGATTGAACCCAGTCTCCTGCATTGCAGGCAGACACTTTAACCTCTGAGCCACCAGGGAATAATCTGTTATAATTTATAGGAATTGTTAAAAATGGACAGAATAAATTCTAAACCTAAGATTTGGCTTTTTATGATTTTTCTGCTCTCCTTTTTCTTCTTTTGTGAGATGATCTTTCAAAAAATCATATTCTCAACTCATCTCTTGAAAAAGTTATTTTAGTTGGATACTGGGCTTAAGATTTTTGTACCAGTGTTATCAAGATAACAAGAAAGTATCTTTTTTTTTTTCTTCCAGGCCCTGCAGGAGCAGCTAAAGATGTGTAAGTACTTAATATTATGATTTTCTAAACTGTTTCTGAGGAAGACACTGTTTTCATGATTATGACCTTTAGATATGCAGGTTTGGCTGAAAAGACATGGAAGTACTTTCTGTACTGAACACAAATCAAGGCTTTCATTTGATTTGTAACTAAAGTGCTATTTGAATAAAGGGATTATTTGTGGCTTTTTATTTTAGCCTTTCAGTTGCCCTAGCACTTTAACCCAGAACTTTATGAAAAGGAAATGTTTAATTGTGTTTCCATCCTAGCTTGTGTAGAGATTTCTTCTAATTGCAAGCCTGTGATTACAGCAGAATTGAGCACCTAGCTTCTATGACTATGCAACATCTTAGAGTTTAGCCCTTTGGGAGGGGTGCGAGCCAAGCATTTACTAAAGACACACTGAATTGCTTTGAAGTGATAAATAGACGTTTGAGTGAATGTATATGTCCATTTGAGGCAATCAATATTGAGTTGAATTTTAGACCACAGGACCGTTTGAGGGTTTCCATCATGCATCTTCTTTGCTTCTTCCTACCTTGAATCTAGGTATAGACAGGACATTGCAGTAGTTCACTATTTAAGAGTGTTTGTGGCACTGGGAACTATATTCAATATTCTGTAATAAACCATAATAGAAAAGAATATGAAAAAGAATATATATATATGACTGAATATATACATATAACTGAATCTCTTTGCTGTATTACATTAGAAACTAACACAACATTGTAAATCAACTATACTTCAGTTAAAAAAGAGATAAATAAAATGCAAATATTCTGAAAAAAAAAGTGTCATTTAGGGAGCTGGGTAGTGAGGGTGGTGTAGGGAAGGGAGAAGGTAGGGATGAAGAGCCCCCAAGGACAAAAATAGAAAAAGGAGTGTTTGTAGTCACTCCATGGATTGTGGGACCAGCCTCTGTCCAAGCCACTGCAATCGGTTTGGAGGTCAAGACTGATGGTGCCACACACACAGACCAAGAGGGCAGGAGAAGATGTGTTACTCACATAATGAGGCTTTCTAGAGAGCACAAAGTGGTCTCCTAAACTGGTCCATTCAGTTTGCATGAAGGAGGGGGTAAGTGGCTTTGTTTCTTATTATGAGTGGTGCTGGGGGTGGGTGGGGGTGGTGGGCAGAGGAGTGCCTGGCTGTCTCCTCCCTGTTGGCATACATGGAGGAGTTCACAGGTTTTCTTTAGGCTTGCACAGTTGTGGGGCAAAAGGATCAGTGGGACTTGAAAGCTTTTGTCACAAGCAGAGTCAGGCATTTATATATATATATATATATATATATATCAAAAAAGGAATCCAGAGAAGACTAGATTAGGGCTATAAAGTTTTGGGGGGATTAAATAAGCTTTTTGTATGGAACTTGAGGTACAAAGGAAGCAGCGTAGAATACTTCAGTCTCCTGGTTGCAGTGGTTGAGTTTATTACCAAAGCATCGAGCAAGAGTGCGTTCAGCATCCTTATGTATTCCTGGTATGGCAGTGTCTCCATCTCTCCTTCAGTCTCTCCCTTTCTTTTCTGTACGTTGTTGCCAGGTTAATCCCCTGTCCTTTCAGGATCTCTGCTCCCAATTTTAGATTAGTCTCCATTGCCCATGGGATTGAGTCCAGAATCCTTTGCAAAAAGGAAAAGGCCCTTTAGATTTCAGCCTTTAGGAGAAGGAAGTCCTGCAGTCAGGGAGTGACAAGATCAAGGGCCCAGTGGGGAACTGGGTGCTCTGAGACCACTCTCAGGGTCTTACACTGACTTCCTGATTTCTGTCTTGCCTCCTTAATTTTTTTTTTGCTGTTCCCTCTGCCTGGAATGGTGAATTCTGTCTGTAAAAATTCTGTCTATTCTTCTTGGCTTATATCTTACCCTTTATGAGAAGAATATCCCTGATCTCTGTTAGTTGTGGTATCTCCCTCTTTTGAACTCTTACAGCAGTTTGGACTTTTTTCCATTGGGAATTGAGAAAAGTCCCCTCTAGTTCATAGTATCATGCTGGGGACATAGCTAGTGTGTAACAGATGAATCTCATCATTTTTCTTTAAGGAGAGATTGGTTGCATGACTTCTTTCTTTTAAAGGTATGGAAATTTCTAAGAAGATTTAGTGATGGCTTTTTGGATGTTTTTGTCAATATTACCTTCTCCAGGACATGAGATGCCATTTAACTATAGCTACTTTTAAATTGTTTATTTTTTATTTTTGACTGTGCCAGGTCTTTGTTGATGCTCCGGCTTTTCTTTAGATGTGGCAAGCGGGGCCTACTCTCTAGTCGAGGTGCATGGGCCTCTCACTGTGTGGCTTCTCTTGTTGCAGAGTACAGGCTCTGGGGCCTGTGGGCTTTAGTAGTTGCAGCTCCCAGGCTCTGGAGCACAGGCTGAATAGTTGTGGTCCATGGGCTTAGTTGTCCTGTGGCATGTGGGATCTTCCCAAATCAGAGATCAAACCCGTGTTTCCTGCATTGGCAGACAGATTCTTTACCACTGAGCCACTAGGAAAGTCCCTTAACTACTTTTTAAAATGTTGAATTCACTAGATTTAAATGTCCTGTGACTTTGTGTACCTTATAAGTTCTGTAACTAAAAAGATATAATTTTATTCAATAAAGAAAGTGAAGTCACTCAGTCGTGTCTGACTCTTTGCAACCTCATGGACTGTAGCCCACCAGGCTCCTCCGTCCATGGGATTCTCCAGGCAAGAATACTGGAGTGGGTTGCCATTTCCTTCTCCAGGGGATCTTCCTGACCCAGGGATCGAACCTAGGTCTCCCGCATTGCAGGCAGATGCTTTAACCTCTGAGCCACCAGAGCCCTTCAAAAGTAAATTGGTAGATTTAATTGGAAAAAGTTAAAGAAAAGTATAGTATTTTTTTCCTTGCACAAAAGGTATACTCAAACCATTTTTTTTAAAGCAGAAGCTGTAGATATATAAATCTTGACTGTAATATTAGAAGGTGTCATGAGTGAAGGAGGAAACCAAGAAATTAAGACAATTTAAACTTTATTATGAAGATTTAAATTTTTTGTTTTTGTTTGTCATCTAAAGAGACTGATCTCAAATTAAAAGAAGTGGCCAGACTCACGTCACGGATGCTGAGAGTACAGCACTTCAAATAGGACACACAGCATATTATATAGACCACATAAAAGTCTTTTGAGGGGGGTTGTGATTGTTTTTATAAGTCAGAATCATTATAATTACTCCTTTAATATATAATAAAAATCAATGTTCTAGGGACGGTTTGGGATTTTTACAGTATCTCCCTTTTACTATTATTTGCCTGCTTTCTATAGGCAAGAAACCAGGATATAATAAATAAAATGATGTTTTTGCCCTAGAGCAGGTCAGTATCTACTGGGGACCAAACTACAGTATTATAAGTGCTAATTATTAAAATAGTCAAAATTTAATGCTAGTCTGGGTCTTGAAGGGTGAACAGGAGTTTGTGTGGGGAGGGGAAGAGTGGCAGGGCAGGGGAGAGAACACGATAAGAGGCCCTTGTGTACCAGAGAGCCTCATGCTCTTCTGGAAAGTCAGCCAGTGTTCCCGGAGCCTGTGGCACAGGCTCCAACACGTGGAAGATGAGGCTGATGGGCCGGAACCAGCTCGTGAAGGGCCTTTGGTGGCAGCCTGGTCATGGTACTTGATTTTTATATGCATTCAAGAGCCATTCAGAATTTTAAGGTGGGGACTTCCATGACTGTGCTTGGGCTTTAGGGCGATGACTCCCAGGGCAGTGGGCTGTGTGAGATGGGGGAGGGGTGGAGGCACAGAGCAGTAGTGGGGCTGAGGCCACGAGAGGGGCAGACAGCAGACAGGACACGGGCAAGGAGCTAAGGCGATGATGCATTCAGGGCGCACCTGGAAATGTCATTGATAAGACCTGTTGAACGACTGAATAGGGAAGGAAAGGAAAGGAAAACCTGAGGTGAAACAATAGCTCTGTGGTTACAAACTCGAGCCAGGGGAAGGGATGGCTGATGACCCAAAGAGGTCACATGAGCTAAAGGGAGAAGAGAAACCATTGAATGCGACGTGATGGCCACACTAGTCACTGGGGGATATGGTTTCAGTTGAGTGGAGTGAATACCAGTAGAGTCAGTGTGGCCGTGAACTAGGAGTGAGGAAGTGATGCCTGGTCTTTTGTTTTACAATATTAGACAGTAAGGGATGGAAAAATGTGGTAGCTTGAAGAGGAAATGTATTTTAAGAAATACATTTCTGTTATAAAATAAATACTAAGGAAATTTGTAAACCACAGAAAAGCATTTTAAAAAAAGAAAAAAATCAGCTATTATTCTACCATGAGAGACAATAGACAATCAGCATTAATATTTTACATTATTTTCTTCCATTTCTTTGTGATTCTTTCTGCCTGATTATGTGTATGGGTGATTTTATATATTGAAGTTTGGTTTTCATTCTCTATTTATTTTTACAGAGGAGACAGAAGGTACACCGATAGGTGAGAGTATAGGAACCAGTAGAGCAAGAAAAGCTGAGGGTGGTTTGGGGAGGGGTTATCTGTGTGAGGGAGAGAATAGTTGATGGATGTAGATTCTAGAACATGCAAGAAAGATTAAAAACATAGAAGGTTCACCTTACCAGCTTGAGATAAGGAAGAAAGTATGACTAAAGATATATAGAAATTTAATCATCATAGGACAGACCTACATGTATATCAGGGAGTGAGACTTTTGTTTTTCTCACTCCCTCTCATCAAAATTAAACCACAGAACCCTCACATGCAGAACGAAATAGAAGTGAATTCAACTTGATGACATTTGACTGTTTTCACAAACCTGAAAGTCAACCATGCTTTTATTTCAGGGAATTTATCTTAGCTATTTGGCACAGATAGGTTGTGTTGGGATATTTTTGGTTGGAAATGGCAGAAGCCCAGCTTAAACTGGCCTAAACAAACAAACATAAAGGAATTTATTGGCACGTGTAACGGAAAAGCTCCAGGGGTTCAGCCATAGTCACAGCTGGATCCAGGTGATCAAATGACAGGAAGAAACTCTTTCATCCTTGCTTTCCTGTGTTTGGCTCCATTCTGAGGCAGCTTTTCCTCAGTGGTGATGGAGATGGCCAGTTTTTATCTCATTGGCTTAATTCCCATGAAAAAAGAGCTTCTCTTTCCCTGAAGATTGATCAAGTCAGAGCGCTAGGCTCTCCCTGGCCAAGACATGGGATCAGGTGCCCCTCTCTGAACCAGTCAGTGGGCCACGAGGACATGGTTTCTCATTGGCCAGGCCTTGGTCACGTGCCAACTGCTGGAGCCAATCAGTGTCGTTAGCCTCACCTAACCTTAAATAGTGGGAGAACAGTGGTTCCCACACCAAAGAAAAATTGGGATGCTGTTACCAAAATGGGAGAGAATTATAATGGGGCAGGCAGAAAAAAAGCAGGTTCTTCATGTAGATCAACTTTTATATTATTTCAAAATAATCTTTTGATTTAATTTTTATGGAGTATAGTTGCTTTATACTGCTCTGTCAATTTCTGCTATATAGCAAAATGAATCAGCCATATGCATACATATATCCCTCTTTTTAGGATTTCCTTCCCATTTAAGTCACCACAGCACACCGAGTTGAGTTCCCTGTGCTATATAATAGGTTCTTGGTAGTTATCTATTTTATTAGTGTATATAAGTCGATTCCAGTCTCTCAATTCAGCCCACCCCTTGATTTACTTTTCAGTGTGTGTGTGTTTTACAAATATATTTTGAATAAGAAACAGTATTAAACAAGTTGAATCAAATTTAATGTTTGCTGTTGAAAATAAAAGATCATAGCCACTCAATTTAAACAAGGTTATTCAAATACTTCTTTCACTTAAAACTTGTAAAGTGATATTTCATTAAGATTTTTCTTGACAAAGCAGTTTTATTGTTATGGAAGGTAACAGCTATAGAGAAAAATATCTTGGAATGAGTTACCATAAAACACATCAAACCTCAGTCTTTTTAAAAAGCTGAAATTACATATCTCCAGTCTTGAGTTTCCTTGGAATCCTTTTTAAATTTCCCATGTCTAATATATCTGTGTCAGCTGAGCCTTCTTCTAATTAAAGATCTGAGTGTATCTGATAACTTTGTTTCTCCTCTGTGAAGTGGCATGCAAGGCTGTTTAATGAGGGTGAGGTAGCTTGCTGCTGCTGCTGCTAAGTCGCTTCAGTCATGTCCGACTCTGTGCAACCCCATAGATGGCAGCCCACCAGTCTCCGCCGTCCCTGGGATTCTCCAGGCAAGAACACTGGAGTGGGTTGCTGTTTCCTTCTCCAATGCATGAAAAGTGAAAATGAAGTCGCTCAGTCATGTCGGACTCTTCAAGACCCCATGGACTGCAGCCTACCAAGCTCCTCCGTCCATGGGATTTTCCAGAGTACTGGAGTGGGTTGCCATTGCCTTCTCCGGGAAGGTAGCTTACTACTCAAAAATTTTACCCATTTTCTGGGGGTAGGAAAGTATTTAGCATTGAAAAAACCTGCATTTTGGAAGCAGAGAGACCTGAGTTTAAACTTCTTTCCACCCTTAACTGTGCATGCGTGCTCAGGTGTGTCTGACTCTTGGCGACCCCATTGACTGGCTCCTCTATCCATGGAATTTTCCAGGCAAGAATACTGGAGCGGGTTGTCATTTTCTTCTCCCAGGGATTGAAACTGTGTATCCTGCATTGGCAGGTGGATTCCTGACCACTAGTGCCATCATAACACTGGGATGATATTAACTGTTCAGGGTAGCCATCTTCATCATTATCATCATCATTCTCAACTTTAATAGCTTATCTTTATTGAGAACTGCATACCATAGAGTGAATTCCAGTACTTGAAGTATATCATCTCACTCACTACCCCCAACAGTGTGATGAAGACAGTAGTTCTTTTTCATTTTACAAATGGGGAGATGGGAGACAGAGAAGTTAAGCAACTTCTTAAGGGTTATGACGGTTATTGATACAGTATATTTAGTATCCTAGCATAATACTTGGTATTATGTGTTGTCCCTCCCTCATAAATTGTAGCTAGAATTACTAGGTGGTTTAAGGGTTGTTGAAAAGATTTGGCCAGTGCCTCTGTCAAGAAAGCCGAGTGCCAAAGAATTGATGCTTTTGAATTGTGGTGTTGGAAAAGACTCTTGAGAGTCCCTTGGACTGCAAGGAGATCCAACCAGTCCATTCTGAAGGAGATCAGCCCTGGGATTTCTTTGGAAGGACTGATGCTAAAGCTGAAACTCCAGTACTTTGGCCACTTCATGCGAAGAGTTGACTCATTGGAAAAAACTCTGATGCTGGGAGGGATTGGGGGCAGGAGGAGAAGGGGACAACAGAGGATGAGATGGCTGGATGGCATCACTGACTCGATGGACGTGAGTCTGGGTGAACTCCGGGAGTTGATGATGGACAGGGAGGCCTGGCGTGCTGCGATTCATGGGGTCACAAAGGGTTGGACACAACTGAGCGATTGAGCTGAACTGAACTGAACTGTCATGAATCACTGATGGGAGAAGACCCAGTGCATCAAGGGCCTCGCTGTGGTTAGAAATCTCACATTCCCATTGTTTGTCCATCAACACGTGATTAGATTTTCCTCCGTGGGACGCTGTGGAATAGGAACAGGCAGAGAAGCAATTGGGCGTGTTCATTCAGGGATAGAGAGGAATTGGTGACCAGCAAGTATTGCTGAAATGTTTGACTACAAGGCATTTGCTGGAGAGGGGGGGAGGGAAAGCACTAAGTGGCTGATAAAAGGGTAGAGCCGAGAGGGTGTGTGGACTGGAGGCTTCTTTGGGGTAGGGCGCTAGGGATGGGAGATCAAAGGAAGATTGTTTTCCCTCCTAGGGAGTGGAATTGCCTACTCTAAAATATGAGAGGTGAAATAGTTGCCGGAACTAAGCTCCATGGAGCACCCATGGGGGTAAGTTATTAGAAGAGCAGTAAAAATTGCTGGGATAGAGGAAGTTAGCAAAATGTGAAGCAAGAGGTCGACTGAATGGTTTTCATGGGATTTAAAATTGTCCAAGATAATGATGGTGAGAAAGAAAACCTTTGAGTCAGGGCCAAAATCTTCAGTGCATCCGGGGTCTGTTATGGCAAGGTTCTGATGCCAAAGAGGAGAATTTTGGAGTGAAAATAAAATTGACCTCAGCTGAAAGAGTGCTTTGGAGAGGTTGGAAGTATTCTGGCTCCATCCCCTGTTTGGAGACACTGGGACAAGGGAAAACTAACTACTTATTCCTTAGGTTTTGAGAAAAGTGATACATCAGGGGAAAGCAAGTTTCCTTAAGGAGGAGAGAACATTCCTGCCTGCCTTGTAGCAAAGGATACTTCTACAGCCAGTATTGAAATAATCCAACACTATGAGCGACTTCACTTTCACTTTTCACTTTCATGCATTGGAGAAGGAAATGGCAACCCACTCCAGTGTTCTTGCCTGGAGAATCCCAGGGACGGGGGAGCCTGGTGGGCTGCTGTCTATGGGGTCGCACAGAGTCGGACACGACTGAAGTGACTTAGCAGCAGCATGTGCTTCTTAGAAGGAGAGCAGGAGAGGGGTAGGGAAATTGCAATTTAATTCTTGACCCATTAAACCCTATACAAAGAGCAAATGTTACTCAAGTTCTCCGGTAATATTATACATTCTGGAAGAAAGAAAGGGACCAACATTGGCTAAGGGGTCTGACCGAGGAAAGAGACGGAAAGCTAACTACTGTCCCAAGGGTTTCGAGATTGTGAAGACATGAATGATACTACACATAGGCCCAAACAGTCAGTGATAAAACATTAATTCTGTCCAAAATCATTTGTAACTGAATGCTTGGTGGAATTAATTTGAATTTCCCTAAAAAGCAGGAGTCATCGTAAAAACCTCTTACAGAGAAAATTGAATGATTGCACTTTATTTGGAGGACTGTAGAGTGGGTAGAAGGAAACACTGTCAATTAATAAGCTTCTTCCAAAGTCGATCATGAATGGTTGCTAAAACTAGATCATTGGAGCTACACAAATGATCCCCCGGAGGTTCATGTTGAAATTGTACTGTTTACAAATCACAGCAAGCTTGGCCTCTTTTGTTACACTGCAAATAGGGGAAAAGAAAAGACTGCAGACTGTTTTCTACTTCTTAGATCATCGTTAATAAGAATAACGCTATATTTAGAACACTTTTCTAGACAAAATAAATGAAAAATAAATAATTTCTTTGCCACGGAACTATGTTGTTCTGGAAGGCTCGGGAAATAAGAACTTTATGAATTTTAAGGCAACTGTAGCCACCATGCTTGAGGAGATATTAATTGGAGTGGCTGGCGGCTGTCTGATATTTATCATCTGTGTTTGTTCTGGCGAATGCACCTAATGTATCCATGCTGTGGGCTCATTATTTTACCTCTGAAACCCTTCTGTTGGTCCCTGAGGACAGCTATTTTATGTAACCCAGAAACTAAGCAAATACAGTGATGAAAATATTTTTATTACCAAGCGCTACTGAGAAAGGAAAAATGTAGTGGTTTGTATTTGCTGTAGTAATTCAGAATAAGGTCTCTATGTGATCGTTGATAAATGGACATCATAGTGGAATAATAAGGGGCTTCTCTGGTGGCTCAGATAGTAAAGAGTCTGGCTGCAATGTGGGTGACTTGGGTTCAGTCCCCTGGAGAAGGAAATGGCAACCCACTTCAGTATTCCTGCCTGGAATATCCCATAGATGGAGGAGTCTGGCAGGCTACAGTTCATGGGGTCGAAAAGCGTCATACACGACTGAGCGACTTCACATAGTGGTATAAACTGATAAAAGGGTTTAGGTGTTTGGTGTGGCTATTTAGTTTTATATAGGTATATGCACAAAATGGGCTTCCCTGGTGGCTCAGTGGTAAAGAATCTGCCTGTCAATGCAAAAGATGCAGGTTCGAACATCCCTGGGTGGGGATGTGGGGAAGATGCCCCTGCGGGAGGGAATGGCAACCCACTCCAGTATTCTTGCCTGAGAAATCCCATGGACAGAGGAGCCTGGTGGGCTACAGTCCATGGGGTCGCAAATAGTCAGACATGCTTAGTGACTAAACAACAATGCACAAAATACATTAATGGAGAAAGAACAGGCAGAGGAAAACCAGCCAGCGCCAAAGAGCAACCACAGACATGGAGCTGGTTGGAAGGCAGCTCACCTTCTGGAACCTTGACTTAAAAGCAGTCCGAGCTTATTTATAATTAGAGAGAAAGTCAGTGTCTCTGGTTCATTTCGAGAAGGTGTGCAAAGCTAATAGGAAGCAGACAGGTGTGCATTGACGAGCAAATCTGAATCAGTATAGACAGTCAATCTGAGAAGGGTTAGGAAAGAACCATGCTGGTTTCACCGGAAGTGGGCTAGAAGTATTTGGTGGAAACTTAGATATAAGAAAGTAGTTTTGAAACTAACGGTTGCTTTTTCTTTTTTTTTTCTTTTTCTCACATGGCCTCAAATCGGGGCAACTTTGGTGAGACAGAAATCACTAAACACTATACCACTCTGCAAGGATGTGTCATTTTTAAACTATCAACTGCTAATTTAGCTTTTCAGCAGTCCCCAAAGTGGGGGAGATGATAGACTAGTGGTCTACCCTCAATCATGCTTGACTCTCCAAACATTTGTATTGATGCAGTGGCTGAGAATCTGAGTCAGAGCTTGGGAGCGGGTGACCTTACTGTAGGAGCTTATGGTAAAACTCAGTGGGTGGCTTTAACCTTTTCTTTCTCCTGGAACACCTGTCCTTTGATAAAAGAAGCTAAGTCTTTGCTAACAAAAAGATACCCAATGGTAATTAAATGTCCAGTGTATTTTTATAAACCTAGTCCAAAATTATTAATATGTGTTCCATGGTTCTTAGGAAGTGTGTTTTTTTGCGTATGCGGTTAAAAGTTTTTTTCCCCCTTACGATGGGATGTGACCTTTTGTTTAAGTAATATGATGCTGTTACATTTTTTTCTCAAATATGATGTCACTTTCCACAAATTTTCAAATGCTGGGTGTGTGTGTTAGTTAGTCGCTCCATCATGTCCAACTCTTTGCCACTCCATGGACTGTAGCCCATCAAGGCTCTGTCCATGGGATTCGCCAGGCAAGATTACTGGAGTGAGTAGCCATTCCCTTCTCCAGGGGATCTTCCCAACTCAGGGATCGAACCCAGGTATCCTGCATTACTGGCAGATTCTTTACCATCTGAGCTACTAGGGCAGCCCACTTCAAGTACCGTATATGCTCAGAAATAAGACACTGTCTTGAAACTAGAGAAAGCAATATACCAATAGGCTTTTAGTCATGCTTCTGGAAAAAGCAAGTTTATCACATAAGTTTACTCTGTAGAGTATTAGCTCATGGGGATTTGAAAATGGAGGAAACTACTTGCTACAATTAATCCAAGTCCTTTAGTACTATTTTGTTCTTTAACTCTTTGGACCCAGGAAGTATGTCTTCTTCTACTATGCATCCTGGGCACGACCGTAAAATGGACAGTGCAGCCCCAGCTCTTAGTTCCAGCCCCTTCCTTGGGGCCTGGCCCCCTTTCTCACATGCCTTTCCCGTCATTGACACTGAGGCACACCTGACCAATAATAGAGAATTTGAATTTGTAACTTTTGCCACCAGGTAAAATCAAACTATATTTAAATCATGGCCTTTCCAGACCCTTAAAATTATTCAAATATGTGGTTGCCTACACCACTGAATAAAAATGCCAGCCACCTGCTTCTCCATACTCCCGCCTCTTCTTCACTTAGTTGTGGAGGTCAGAAATCAGGGGGCGGGGGGGGGTGGTGGTGTGACTTTCTCAACGTGCTGCCTTTGTTATGATATTAAGGCATTAGAACTGTGTTAGTTGGCAGGGCTTTCTGTTAGCTGTTTTAGATTCAGTTCCACATTTCCGGGAGAAGTCTGTGGGCACCTGGTTAGATTAGAGACAGCTGTTGTAGCCTCTTCTATTTCCCATTTCCTCTCTCTCGAGCAGTAGACTGGCGTACATTAGAATTGAGGTGGAGCTAACGAAGAATTGACTTGCTCTCCCAATCTTTGCCAGCCAGAAACTGTTTTCCTAGCAGGGCCTTTGGAATGGGGTAGACCAGCTGGGTAGGAGGCATGGAGTTGGGTCCCCTCGCCTGGGTGGTTGCCTTGTTAGGGGGTGGTTTTCTTACTCGGACCTGCTGCAACCAACCCTTATTGTTTTTGTACCCAAAAGTAGATCAGATCTCAGGGTGCTCCCACGGACAAGCACAAAGTCTGGCCTGGGAGGAAAGAGCTTATACTGCTAAGTAATTGCAGGATTTTGAAAGTTTCTTTTACCACAATCCTTGGGAACATGTGTAGAAATGGCTTCAAAGGATGTGAGACCAAGGAGGAAGGAGTGTATAAGGAGACTGAATTTATTATTTAACAGATTCTAGGCTTAATAATTCAGTTGCATGGCTGGGACTCTTAACAGTGTAGTCAACTTGGTTGATAAACTTTAACTGAAGGAGTTTACACTCTCACCAGGGGCGAACTTGCCTGGTGTGATAGGGAGGAGGGAATCCAAAGGTTTGAGGAGATAGGAATGCTGGTGTGGATTTTTCAAGTGTGAGCTGCTCCCCACCACAGAGGAGAGCCCCTTCCCCAGGCACTGAGCAAATTGAGAAACACATAGTGAAGGGAGTATCCAGGGGGATCATTCTCTGTAACGTGGCTGTGACAATGGAAGATGCTGCCCTTGAGATGGGTACTTTGTTTCCTTAAGGGGATGGGATTCCAGAGAAGCAGAGGTCAGGAACTCAACCACCCAATCAAGAGGGAGGGGATATATGTATACTTATAGCTGATTCACATTGGTGTACAGCAGAAACTAGCACAGCATTGTACAGCAACTGTGTGTGCATGCATACTCAGTTGCTCGGTTGTGTCCGACTTTTTGTAGCCCACCAGGCTTCTCTGTCCATGGGATTTCCCAGGCAAGAATACTGGATTGGGTTGCCATTTCCTCTTCCAGGGGATCTTTCCAACCCAGGGATTGAACCCACGTCTCGTCTCTTGTGACTCCTGCATTGGCAGGTGGATTCTTTACCCATGAGACACCTGGGAAGCCCCAAAGCTACTATACTCCAGTGAAAAAAAAATCAAGAACTCAATCACCCACGACAAGATAGGCATACTCACCAACATGGGCAGCAGGATGAAGAGGCACATTGTTTCATCTTGGAAGGAATTTTGAGAATAGCTAGTTGATTACACTCTCCCTAGGGATAAATGAGAAACATGGCCTCAAGGTTCCTTTTCTGCCTTTATGTATTTTGTAAGAGGGAGACTTCTGGTGTGTGAGCCAGAAACTTGAACTGAGATCATCACAATGGAAAGGATGGCTTCTTAACCCAGTTTCCAGACTCAAGTCAGATTCAGAGTGATTAAGGCCACATTCCCTTGAGGGAATTTTAAACATGGCTGCATACATTCATGGTAGAGATTCTTTTATATCTTCTCAGAGTTGTGTTCATTCATTAGAGCACCTGTGCCCAGAACAGAAGGAAGTACCTGGACCTTCTAGAGATTTCTAGGCACTGGCTCTGGTTGATATTAATGCCTGAGGATGCAATATGCCATTCTGGGCCATCAGCCCATGTGTGGGCTTATAGTGGTCAGGGAAACAATGGAATTTTGGCTAACCTGAAAACTGTGGTGAGTCCAATAGTCTGCAGATCCCAGGCTCTGGTCATTTCCTTTGTTTGTGAGTTCATAATCAGGGTAGATGTATTTGGAAACTGAAAGAATTCCCACATTGGCTGTCATGGTAGGAAAGGTCAAGTAGAAGCCCATCAGATTTCCCTTCTGTACCAGAATAATATACAAACAGGAACACTGAATTCCTGGAGTTGCAGGAATTAGTGCCCCCACCAAAGATGTGGAAAAAGGAAAACATGAAGACACTTCTCATATCTCCTTTTAACTTGTCTGTTTGGTCTGTGCAGAAGGCAGATTTATTTTAAAGGCTGACTTTGGATTCTTGTTAAGTTTAATGAAATGATCATTCCAACTTCAGCTGCTGTTCAACATACGGTATCTTTACTGAAAACAATCAACATAGACCCTAGCTTCTGTTATGCAATGTTTGTCGAATGCTTTATCTCTGAACCAGTTTGCAAGGATTACAGAAGCAGTTTGCTTTTACCTGGTAGGGTCAACAGTATACCATTGTAGTCTTGCCGCTCATTCTGTATTCTGCAATATCTTGATGTTATTGACACCTTATAGCACATCATACTGGTCTAGTACATTGATGATGTTATAGAGATTAGACCTGATAAACAGGAAATAACACATCCTTTAAATACTTTAGTGAGACACATACAGTCCAGGGGGTGCAAGATTAACCTCACTCTTGCTACCAAGTAATGTATCAGTTAGTGTCCACTTAGGGTAAAGGAAACCACATTAGCTATGTTAGCAGAGAGAATTTACCATTAGGAATTGGTTAAGCAGGTCATGGAGGATTGAGGATGTGAGAAAGGAAGACTAAGATAATAGGGAACATTATATCAGGAAGTGGCTACCACTCCTAGGGAAGGAGTGACAAAGGAAAAAAGGTTGGGGTTGCCAGAATCTAAGAGCTGGAAGAGGAGGGGGTTCTCTGGGGCTGGGATGCTCACTTCTGGGGAGAGGGCACTGCCAGGCTGGTGTCACATCTGAATTTCGTAATCCAGCAGGAACCACAGCTGGAGGCCACATAGTATCCATGGCCTGCCCACTTGAGCTGTGATGACCAGAAACAGAGTGTCAGCAAGGCTGGTCCCATGAACCAGCTCCTGGGCTACTGCAGGCAGGAGCAGCACGCAGAGCTGGAAAGGGCAGTCCTTTCCCCCGTTCCTGCACTTTATGTCTCTTGAGCGTCCCCTTTGGTGGAACCTAACGGGGAGCCAGGTGGCAAAGGAGGATGTTGCTTGAGTCCTTGTCCCCACATGGCAGTGTGGGGAGGGGGGGTCCAACACAGCTTCCCTGCGGGAGCAGATTTTGTCTGGATAGGCCACATGGTTGTTTCCAGCTGTCGACCCCTTGGTATTAATAATTTGTGCAGGTTTTCTTCCCCCTTATTGACGTCAGCCTCCATCGTGGTGAAACTGGGGCTGGGGCAGGAGAAAAGGGAGGGAAATTGGTGAGTCACCTTTCCGTTTTTGTTTCGAGGCAGTTTGATTTATGGTACGTGGTCCCTTACCTCCTATACCCCTGTGTTTTGGTTCTCTTGGTAGAAGCCTTATTCTCAAGGTTTCTTCTCCATTTGTGGTAAATTCAGGGGAATTCTTGTCCCTGAATGCCTTCATTCACATTTCCCATCTTCAGTGTCTCTGCTTGTAGGCACCTGAGCGTTGACTCCTGAACTGTTTCAGAACTGTTATTTAGAAGTGGATTACTGCCCTAGAAGGTTTCTTTTTCTTTTTTAAATTATTTTTTAATTGAAGGATAATTTTGCTTTATAGAATTTTGTTGTTTTCTGTCAGACATCAACAAGAATCAGCTGATTCACAGTACACCCACGTCCCCTCCCTCCCAAAGCTCCCTCCCGTCTCCCTCCCATCCCACCCTTCTAGATTGTTACAGAGCTCCTGTTTGAGTTCCCTGCGTCGTATATAGCAAATTCCCATTGGCTATCTATTTCACATATGGTATTGTAAATTTTCATGTTACTCCCTCTGTATATCTCACCTTCTCCCTCCTTCCCTCCCGCCACATCCATAGGTCTGTTCTCCATGTCTGTTTCTCCACTGCTGCCCTCCAGATAAATCATCAGTGCCATTTTTCTAGATTCTGTATATATGCATTAGTATACAATATTTATATTTCTCTTTCTGACTTATTTCACTCTGTATAATAGGCTCTAGGTTTGTCCACCTCATTAGAACTGACTCAAATGCATTCCTTTTTATGACTGAGTAATATTCCATTGAATATATGTACCACAGCTTCTTTATTCATTCATCTTACTGGACATTTAGGTTGCTTCCATGTTCTGGCTATTGTAAATAGTGCTGCAGTGAACACTGGGGTACATGTTTCTTTTTCAATTTTGGTTTCTTCAGGGTATATGCCTAGTAGTGGGATTGCTGGGTCATATGGTGGATTAATTCCTAGTTTTTTAAGGAATCTCCAAACAGTCTTCCATAGTGGCTGTATCAATTTACATTCCCACCAGCAATGCAAGAGTGTTCCCTTTTCTCCACACCCTCTCCAGCATTAATTGTGTGTAGACTTTTTGATGATGGCCATTCTGACTGGTGTGAGGTGGTATCTCATTGTAGTTTTGATTTACATTTCTCTAATAATGAGCAATGTTGAGCATCTTTTCATGTGTTTGTTAGCCATCTGTATATCTTCTTTGGAGAAATGTCTGTTTAGGTCTTTTCCCCAATTTTTGATTGGGTTGTTTGTTTCTGTGGTATTGAGTTGTATGAGCTGCCTTGTATATTTCGGAAATTAATTATTTGTCGGTTGTTTCCTCTGCTATTATTTTCTCTCATTCTGAGGGTTGTCTTTTCACCTTGTTTGTAGTTTCCTTTGCTGTGCAAAATCTTTTAAGTTTAATTAGGTCCCACTTGTTTATTTTTGTTTTTATTTCCATTACTCCCTAGGAGATTTCTGCTGGTTGATGTATGTTCACTTGCTCCTTGTCTAAGGGAACAGGATTATGGGCCGAATGTGTGGAGGTATTTGGACCAGTGAACTCCTGAGCAGTGTTGTCAGGACAGGCAGAGCGGTTTGGCCTCTTCCGGCTCATCTACTGTGAATCGGCTTCCTTTTTACTTTGCCGTTCCCAGCATAGACTAATTCAATCTTCAGTTTCTCTTTTCTAAAGAAAGACTCCAGGGTGAAGTCATCTCATTCTTTGTCTTTAGTGCTGGCAGAAAATAGAGCTATGATGGCCACAACCAAGGGCTTTCTAGGCTCTGTCAGTGGCTGCTTTCTCTCCAAGCCAGGGTTTACATGGCTTTCTGTCCTGCTCTCCCTCCCCACTTCCTTCCCTGCTTTTGGGAACAGATCTTGTGATGCATCAGCAATCACAGCTGCACAGTAGTCATTGCCCTTGCACTAAAGCTATAGTGACCAGGAAAGAAAAATGATCAAGTCCTCCATGAAGATCAGTGGCTCCTCCAAGGGCTCCGTGGTAGGGTGGTGCCCTGGCCCGACCACAGGGTATTTTCATCACTTTAGAAACTGAACAGAAATCTGCATTGCATGTGCCTACAACGAGGCTGCACGGGCTGTAGGTTAGCAAAACATAAGGTTTATTTGCCTTTGATTCACATTCTACACATTCCCTGTGGGAATCATCCCGTGCTTCAGAGGCTTTGTATGTCTTCGGCACTTGAATGTCTAGGAAAATTGTCAGTAAGTGAGTTACTAAGGCCAGTTGGTAACAGGATCTTTCAAAATACACTCAGTGAGGGGAAACAAGTACAATGATTCTTTAAGATGGTGCATGGGTGGGGCAACCCAGGTATTTGGACAGCCAAGGCGTTATCCCAAACTTGTCAATCTTCCCAGGTGTTAGAATTCTGAAGACTAAAGTTTCTTGCCAAGTTGCTTAGCAGTCAGATAAATTTATCACCCCAGTTGTTTTGAACTGCTGTGAGATAATGTCCACTTTTCATCAACAAGAAAGGCCCTTTCAAAAGAAGCTGACCTTCACACCAAAGGTGTATCTTTTTAGATGCTTAATGTCTCTAGATCTTCCTCTTACCAGGAATGTTTATTGCTGCTTGATGAACCATTTCTTTTTCTGAAGGCTACAGCCAGTGCAGGCAGGGCAGGACCACGTCACCATAGCTGAGAGGCTGCTGTCCTCTCGAACAGGACAGGGCAGCACTTGGCTCTCAGGCAGCCAGAGTGGCTTGGCCCTCTCTGTCCACAAGGAGATTTGGTTTAGACCAGCCACTATTTTTTGATTTAACTTTGATTTGGACCTGGTTGTTCAGATGAATACAGTCTAATGTAACTGCTGATCTGGAGAGGTTTTCTACCAAGAAAACTTCAATACATGACTCATAAAATGAGTTATGTAGCCATTTAACAAGTTGTAAAAGATTGCTTGCCCCTGACAGCATAGAGGCGTAGGTCTAATGCTAATGAAACATTGACTAAGACCCTTCTGCCACCTTGGTTCCCTCTTATAAATGGGATGATAAAATCAGAGAGATCCGGCTTGGGAGATAGAGGTGTTTCTCTGATACAAATTAGCATGGGCCCACAGTTTATGAAGCAGGAACTGAAATCACACACACACACAAATCACACACACACATACAGATTTTTATTGGAGCATCAACCTAGTTAATCTTAAGGGAAATCAACCCTGAATACTTGTTGGAAGGATTGATGCTGAAGCTGAAATTCCAGTATTTTGGTCATCTGATGCAGACAGCTGACTCTTTGGAAAAGTCTCTGATGCTGGGAAAAATTGAGGACAGAGGGAGAAGAGGGTGTCAGAGGATGAGATGACTAGATGTCATCACTGAAGCAATGGACATGAACTTGGGCAAACTCTGGGAGATGGTGAGGGACAGGGAGGCCTGGCGTGCTGCAGTCCATGGGGTTGCAAAGAGTCAGACACGACTGGGTGACTGAACAACAACAACAACAATAAAACAACATAGTTGCTTTACCATGTTGTATTAATTTCTATTGTACAGCAACCTTTGTTTTGAATTCTGGCTCTATTACTTGGCCATGTAACCTTGGATATAGTACACCACCTTTCAGAGTCTCAGTTTTTCATTTTTAAATGTGACTAATCCTCATTTTGGGCTTCCTGGGTGGCTCAGTAGTAAAGAATCTGCCTGCTAATGCAGGAGAGGCGGGTTCGATCCTAGGGTTGGGAAGATTCCTTGGAGAAGGAAATGGCAATCCACTCTAGGGTCCTTGCCTGGGAGATCTGATGGACAGAGGAGCCTGGTGGGCTACTGTCCATGGGGTCTCAAAGAGTTGAAAACGACTGATCGACTAAACAACAACAGCAACAACAACAAATCCCCATTTTTCAGGATTGTGATGAGGATTGAAGGAAATAGTAGAATCGCAGGAGCAAAGTACCTGGTGCAGTTACACAAGCAGGTTGTGAGACAGGGATGAGGCTCACAGCTTTTGCAAAGAGTGGTGTGGAGGCAGCGCCCACTCTAGGGGAAGCCACCATGTTGGTTTGTCGCAGGAAGTGTTTTTCACTTTAACATCTTCCTGTTTGAGAGGCAGAGTGGTAAACTGGAATGTGGAATGTGGTTTTGGTGTCAGATATCTGGGTGGGGTTTCAATTTTGGTCTTACTTGTTGGACTTGCGTATTTGTTCATTACCTGGCTCTCTGAAGCTATTTCCTCAGAACTGTTGGGAGAAATCACACTGCTGCATGTGCAACGTCTGGCATGTGGAATCTGACACATGGGAAGGACTCGTTCGTTGATGATGCTGTTTTTACCCATGTGGTCTTTAGTCTCCAGTCTTTGTATCATAGAATAATCATTTGTGGAATGAAGGGAGCATGTAGATAAAGGCAGGCACTATAACTTACTTGAAGGTTTAAAAAATGGCTATCTGGTAAGTCTTTATAAATGATATTTTTAAAGATTTAATAATATATCTGAAGCTTAATTTATTACCCAAAAATATGGCAGCTACATTATCATTTCATGCAAATTAGTTGCATAAGATATTGATTAATTTTATACAGAGAATGCAAGTTGGGTTTTAGGGCATTGAATAATTTATGAGGTAATAGATTAAAAATAATTCACTATTTTCTTACATTTGGGGAAGTTAAATATATTTTAAAACATTGAATATATCCTTGAGCTGAATCACATAAAAGGGGAAAGACTTAAAATACACACATATGTCACTGGATAGGAAAAGAATATCTGCAGCAAAAAATTAGGCATTCTGTATGTCCATAACTGCCAGTTACAGCTTCAAAAACAATTTCACGATAACGCTGGCCATTCAGAACCGGAGTAAACGGTTCTGATAATCTTGAACAAGTTTGTCACCATCATTTTCCTATTATCTGTACTGATGGGTTATAAATCCATTTTAATTAAAAGTTGTAAATAGCACCTAAAAGTGTTATACCACTTCAGTAAGCATAGCACTGGGTCTACTACAGTATGACTTTGACACCTTTGAATTAAAAAATGATCCAACTTTATCAAGAGGTAAATGAGGTTGATCATTAGCTGGTGAATTTAGATTATGGGCTCAATTTGGACAAATTAGATCACAGGGTGGTTTTTGCCCTCTATGGGTGTATTTTCTGTGTGTATGGCCAGTGTTCAGCAGATAAATTCCAAATCTCCACTTCCTTTCTTTGTAGAGGCAGAGAGAGCATACTGTGTTACTGAAATACTCCATGGAAGAACTTGAAAGAAACAAAACTGGTCTTTAACTTGTCAGTCCCCTTTTGCTCAGAACCAAAAATGAAGTCTCTGTGTAACCAAATGGCTCATATCAAATGTTTTTGATCTTTTAGAACAGAAGAATCGATAACAGAAGATGATAAGAGGAGGTATGTTTAGTGTTGAAGCTGCCTTTAATTTGAGTAATTTGGGCACACCTCATGGATTTAATTTAACACAAATTAATTTAACTCACAAATTTAATTGACGCCTGGGTAGCACATTGCCAATAATACCGATTCCTCCAGGGAAACTTGTGGCACAGACAATACAGGTGGGAGCAGGTAGTGTGATAAAGATCTTGCCCCGAGTTCTTCATTATCTTTGCTTCTTCCAAACAAGCGTGGTTTGTTCTGTGCACACAGCCTGTGCTAGCTTCCACTCGTGGACTTTGGATGAGCTGTTCTCTCAAATTGGATGACATCTCTTCACTTCCCCTGCCTTCTCCATCCTTCCATCCTCTGATTAACTGCACTTCACTCTCATTACTCCTTACCTCTCTCTTTCTCCTCACTTTATATCTGCTGCTGCTGCTAAGTTGCTTCAGTCATGTTCGACTCTGTGCAACCCCATAGACGGCAGCCCACCAGGTCCCGCCGTCCCTGGGATTCTCCAGGCAAGAACACTGGAGTGGGTTGCCATTTCCTCCTCCAACACTTTATATCTACCTACACATAAAGTGTTTTTGTGTGTTCATAGCACCTACTACCACATTAGGTGAATTCTTGATAAATGTTGACTGATTAACTGTAACCTGTCATGCCACTGTTATTACTCCACTGAATTCTAAAAACAAGCCCAACTCCTTCTTCCTCATTGCAAGTAAAATATCTAAAAACTACAGCTTTCTATTTTTATATGTAGCTTTTATTTAAACATAGAAAAACAATGATCTTCCAAGGACAATAGTATTCTGAATTCTACTTTTGAAAAGTCATAAATTAGTTTAATAATTCTATAATTGTTTGAAAGTTCCCATGATATCACCACTTTCTGCAAATGTAACCATGTAGTTTGGTCTGATTTTTCTATCTCTGCTTCTTTCTCATCAAGAAACTATGGAGGAGTGTATGTTGGTCTACCATCTGAAGCTGTCAATATGGTGTCCAATCAGACAAAGACTGTGCAGAAAAGTAAGTAAAACTCTGTGATATTTACTGTTTCTACATGTCTAATTTTTTGTTTTGTGAAAAAAAAAATGTGAAATTGATATTTCCACTTGCCTGGCTCACCCTAAATATTACTGAGTTTCAGTGAACCATGTATAAGAACCATATCTGGGACTTCCTTGGCAGTTCAGGGTTGAGACTTCAACCTTCCACTGCAGAGGGCATAGGTTCAGTCCCTAGTTATGGAACTAAGATCCTACATGCCACCAGGCATGGCCTAAAAAAAACAAGCAACAATAGTAACAACAAAAACCCATACATGCTCATTGTAATCATTTGTTGAAACTGCCACCCACATGATGAGAATAATTCCAGAGCAACAGTTAGCTTCTGTTTGTGGTTGATACATGGATATTTTAAATTTCATCTTAATTTCAGTGATGATCAGTGTGAAAGCAAATGTTTCAGTAAATTTATGGAATTTTTGTAGAACATAAAGGTGAATTCTTATAATACCTTATAAATGTAACTGGTAAGTAGCCTGGTGATTAGAAGAAAATTAACTGCCTTTTGTGTAACGAAATGAAGTGGAGGCTCCTTTTTCTGAGTTTTAGTAGTTAGTAATTATGGGGCTAATGAAGTCCTTTTGATAATAGGTATGATTGCAACTTTGTAGATAGCTTCTTGCTAAAGTTAAGTTTTAATGTGGCTTGTAAAGAATGCTGATTTACTAATCACTATACAGTTGTCTAATATATGGTTTCTTAAAGAACTATTGATATGTACACATATATAGATGTAACATGTAATTTAATTTGTACACAAATATAATAAAAATATTATATTATTTTAACATACCCTGGTTATTTGTTCCTCATTGCTTTTTCTCTACTTGATGATTTAGACTAGCAAATATGTATATATCCCAGCTATTTGTAGTTCTATGGGTAACTGCAATAAGTTCTTTATAACTGAATATTTAACTTTTCTTAATTTTCTTTTTTAAGATTAGAAGAAAAAATATCATGACTCAATGATCAAGAGGTACTGTATATTTTTCTAAATAATTCTGTATATTTACCCTTGATGAATGAACTGTAGATATTAATAATGCTCTGTATAAGATTAGGAGGGATCTCATCTTTCAGTTAAATCTATGGAATCAAATATGTTTTATTGTAAAGAAGTCTTTAATGATTAGATTGATTTTCTCTGCAGTTACCTTTTTTCACTTAATTTTTTTCAACTGCAACTTAATTCATCAAATAAGAACAAGCTACATGTTTGCCTAGACTTCCCGAGGTTTCTCTCTTCATTGCCAAAATCTTTGAGGGGCTATGACCTTGAAAATGATAGACAAGGAAAGACTAGAGAGGCTGGGAATTAGATTCGGATCAATATTAAATGTTTGGCAATAGCCAGGAGTACTTGATATACAGAGAGAAGATTTATCAGTACCAAAACTCCAATAGAGATAGGTAGTCATCAGTTTGCAAAGATGCAGTTTTGCAGGAAGGAATAGTAAAATTATAGACCAAATTTAAAAGGTGATGCACTGTTGACCTGGTGAAGAGTGTGGAGTTAGAATTATATTGATATGATGAACAAGAACAAGGATACAAGAAAAATAGCTTTCATTAACAACCCTCTGGGTACCAGATACTCTAAAAGATACTGAGCAACCATAGAGCCAAAGAGTTTCAGTTCACCTGGTCCACAATGCATGCAGTGCTTAGATCTTGCCTTTCAGTCTTGCTGAACATCCAATGATCAGGAATGCTCTGTCTCCTGAGATAGCCCGTTCTCTTTTGGGAGTCAGACAACCTTGGATTTGAATTCAGGCTCTTTCCGTTACTAGCCTGGCAAGTTACTTCCCCTGATATTTATCTTGAAGGGGTCTTGTTAGGATTAAATATAAAGTCAATGGTACCTTCTGCTGTAATTGTCACTGTCTTCATCACCATCATCATCGTCATTGTACCGTCATCCTTTTGTGTAACTAGGATCCAGCCCTTGGTAGACCAGAAGCAAGACTGATTTGATGTTGAACCAACTTCTTGCTCAGAGCCAGTATGGGTACTGGTGTCTGGGACGATATGGGGTGCAGAATAAGCTCAAAAATGGAGACAAATAAGCTTTCCTATTGGAGGAAAGGGACATGGAAGCTTTAACTGGTTTCTTTGGGATAAGAAATACAACAATATTAGGCAGCTTCTTCAAAGACTTTCTCGTCAAGGCTACAACATTATGGAGCATTATTCCATAGTGCTCATATCCATATTAGGGTGTTGAGAACTTGCTGGAGATTTTCTATTTCTAGTATTTTTAAGAGTTCTAAATCTCATGTAGATTTCTAAGTTCCCTGCTGCTTTTTTCTGATGTGACTGTATTTTTTTTTTATTATCTGCATCAAATAGAAAAGATAATCTAGTTGAAAATAAGCATACATTAGTGTTTACCCTCCTGAAAACAGGATATATTTCAGAAAGCATCTGAATAGAGTGGGAAGCAGTGCTGTGTAGACAGAGATCAGGAGACTTGGCAGGTCTGTATTAACACAGGATCTTAGATGAATCCCTCACTTTCTCCCAGCTTCACCCAGTTTCAATTTTCACATGTGAGAGTTAGACAAGATGATTGTGGAAGCTTTGTATGTGGATCTGAAATTTCCTGATAACAGTGGAGCCACACTGCTGGTGAATCAGCCAACATCAGCCAATGTTAGACGGTGAGCTTGAATATTTCCCTACTGCCCATGGCTATCGGTATGAAAACAGACACTATTTTATTGCCATCCCTCTCTCCTTTCAACTTTTCCCATTCTTTAACTCTACTGGTTACCAATCAATTTGCCTCTTTTGAATTTGAGAAAATGTCTACATTGAAAGGCTGTCCGTTTACTCAATCATTAAGCATCCTCAGTAGTACTTATCATGAGGTGTTGGAGCTTAAATTATCGGGCAGAAATGCTGATAAGAAGAGACGTTTTATGGAAGAGATTGGAGATGCTTTTGTTTTTTGACCTAAACCAGAAGATCAAATTGCCAACATCCATTGGATCACAGAAAAAGTAAGAGATTTCCAGAAAAACATCTATTTCTGCTTCCTTGACTATACTTTAGCCTTTGACTGTGTGGATCACAACAAACTGTGGAAAATTCTTAAAGGTGGTCAACAGACCACCTTACCTCCCTCCTGAGAAACCTGTATGCAGGTCAAGAAGCAACAGTTAGAACCGGACATGGAACAAAGAACTGGTTCCAAATTGGGAAAGGAGTACATCAGGCTGTACACTATCACTGTGCTTATTTAACGTCTATGCAGAGTTAAGTTCAGTTGCTCAGTCATGTCTGACTCTTTGCGACTCCATGGACTGCAGCACACCAGGCCTCCCTGTCCATCACCAACTCCCAGAGCCTACTCAAACTCATGTCCATCGAGTCGGTGATGCCATCCAACCATCTCATCCTCTGTCGTCCCCTTCTCCTCCTGCCTTCAGTCTTTCCCAGCATCAGGGTCTTTTCAAATGAGTCAGTTCTTTGCATCAGGTGGCCAAAGTATTGGAGTTTCAGCTTCAGTATCAGTCCTTCCAATGAATATTCAGGACTAATTTCCTTTAGGATGGACTGGTTGGGTCTCCTTGCAGTCCAAAGGGCTCTCAAGAGTCTTCTCCAACACCACAGTTCAAAAGCATCAATTCTTTGGCACTCAGCTTTCTTTATAGTCCAGCTCTCACATCCATACATGACTACTGGAAAAGCCATAGCCTTGACTAGATGGACCTTTGTTGGCAAAGAAATGTCTCTGCTTTTTAATATGCTGTCTAGGTTGGTCAAAACTTTTCTTCCAAGGAGTAAACGTCTTTTAATTTCAGCAGTCAGCATCTGCAGTGATTTTGGAGCCCCAAAAAATAAAGTCTGCCACTGTTTCCACTGTTTCCCCATCTATTTGCCATGAGTGATGGGCCCGGATGCCATGATCTTAGTTTTCTGAATGTTGAGCTTTAAGCCAACTTTTTCACTCTCTTCTTTCACTGTCATCAAGGAGCTCTTTAGTTCTTCTTTGCTTTCTGCCATAAGGGTGGTGTCATCTGCATATCTGAAGTTATTGATATTTCTCCTGGTAATCTTGATTCTAGCCTGTGCTTCATCCAGCCCAGCGTTTCTCATGATGTACTCTGCATATAAGTTAAATAAGCAAGGTGACAATATACAGCCTTGACATATTCCTTTTCCTATTTGGAACCAGTCTGTTGTTCCATGTCCAGTTCTAACTGTTGCTTCCTGACCTGCATACAGATTTCTCAAGAGGCAGGTCAGGTGGTCTGGTATTCCCATCTCTTTAAGAATTTTCCACAGTTTGTTGTGATCCACACAGTCAAAGGCTTTGGCATAGTCAATAAAGCAGAAATAGATGTTTTTCTAGAACTCTCTTGCTTTTTCGATGATCCAGCAGATGTTGGCAATTTAATCTCTGGTTCCTTTGCCTTTTCTGAAACCAGCTTGAACATCTGGAAGTTCATGGTTCACATACTGTTGAAGCCTGGCTTGGAGAACTTTGAGCATTACTATGCAGAGTACATCATATCAAATGCTGGGCTGGATGAAGCACACGCTGGAATCAAGATTGCTGAGAGAAATATCAATAACCTCAGATATGCAGATGATACCATCCTTAGGGCAGAAAGCGAAGAGGAACTAAAGAGCCTCTTGATGAAGGTGAAAGAAGAGAGAGAAAAAGCTGGCTTAAAACAGCGTTCAAAAAACAATGATCATGGCATCCAGTCCCATCACTTCATGGCAAATAGATGGGGAAACAATGGAAACAGTGACAGACTTTATTTTTGGGGGCTCCAAAATCACTGCAGATGGTGACTGAAGCCACGAAATTAAAAGGTGCTTGCTTCTTGGAAGAAAAGCTATGACTAACCTAGACAGCATATTAAAAAGCAGACATTACTTTGTCATCAAAGGTCCATGTAGAAAAAGCTATGGTTTTTCCAGTGGTCATGTATGGATGTGGGAGTTGGACTATAAAAAAAGTTGAGCACCAAATAATTGGCGCTTTTGAACTATCATTTTGGAGAAGACTCTTGAGAGTCTTTTGGACTGCAAGGAAGTCATACCAGTCCATCCTAAATGAAATCAGTCCTGAATATTCACTAGAAGGACTGATGTTGAAACTGAAGCTCCAGTACTTTGGCCACTTGACGTGAAGAGCTGACTCATTGGAAAAGACTCTGATGCTGGGGAAGATTGAAGGCAGGAGGAGAAGGGAACGACAGAGAATGAGATGGTTGGATGGCATCACTGACTCAATGTACATGAGTTTGAGCAAGCTCCGGGAGATGGTGAAGGACAGGGAAGCCTGACGTCCTGCAGTCCATGGGATTGCTGAAGTCAGACACGACTGAGCGACTAAACAACATATGTGTAAAATCTTAGTGTCCCAAGTTCACAGTCAAATTGGTTACTTTGTGAAGCTAGTGGCTCAAATCGTAAAGAATTTGCCTGCAATGCAGGAGACCCAGGTTCAATCCCTTGGTTGGGAAGATCCCCTGAAGAAGGAACTGGCAACCCACTCCAGTATTCTTGCCTAGAGAATTTCAAGGGCAGAGGAGCCTGGTGGGCTACAGTCCATGGGTTGCAAAGAGATTTGGACATGACTGAGCGACGGACACTTTCATAATCTCTTAAAATTGGCTGTATCTCCAGATGTGTAGTTTCTTCTACAGATGACCCAAGGGTGGAAGTTTTGCCCGTTTAGATGTATGGAGTGCTGCCAGTGCAGTAATGCTTCTCAAATGCCAGTGGATGGGCTTGCTGCATCAGATCCCCAGGGAGATAATGTGGATAGCTCGCCCCCTTCCAGGAGGGTCTGACTGAGCAGGAAAGGAGTGGGGTTGTGGCTGAACAATCTGTATCTTTGTGCTGTTGATGGGTAACTAGGTTTGGGCATCATCCCATTGGTGTATTGGGCTGGCCAAAGAGTTCAATTCATAAGATGTTGTGAAGAAACTCAGAGGAACTTTTTGACCAACCAATTGTTTAGTTATAAGTTGAAAAGTCTCTTTGTCCATCCACCTTTGTCTCTATATAAGTGTCATCAGTGCTTCCCCCTATGCTGGCCACATTTTCATTCTCAGATCGATGTTAAACGGATGTTGAATGTGTGTTTTACTGAAGAGAAAATCTGAATAATTTGCAGGCTTAATGCTGATGTATTTTTATCTAAGTGTTGCCTTTCATGCTTCCTAATAACTCTTTCCCCTTTTTTTTGTTTGTTACCCTCATAGCCTGTTCATCAAGATCTGGATGAAATTTTTCCTTCATGGGATTTTGTAATGTGCACAGACATTTCCAAGGAAATTCTAAACAGTCGCCACCCCTCCCCCCAAATTCTTAGTTGGTAGTTGAAACCACGGGTACATACTGAATGTTGTGGTACTAGAAGGGAATTGGTTAAACAACATGCTTGGATATGGAACTTTCTGTGATCCACCTGCAGAAGACAAACTTATGAAGGGTTCTTGCCCAGCCGGTCGCTGTGTCCCTGCTGTGTTCTCACCTGAACATCCCCACAGCTCATGAAGATCATGTCTTTTCACTGATGCTTTTTTGATAGTTTTTATAAATTAAAATCCTTCATCTATTTATAACTTAAAATAATAAGGCACTATCAACGAGTTACCCAAAGTAATATATTTGTCTGTTATTTTTCACTATTTCTACTTCATGTTGATTTTTAGCTGTAAAATTGATTAAATTGATAACTTCCTGCTATCTCCCTTTTTTACTATTGGTTTTCAGCTTTATTTAAATGTCAAAGGAGTTTCTTTATTGGGAACAACACATTACATGGCAATACTTCAACTGCTGAGGTTTGCATGCCGTACGTACATTTCAATTAACTTCTTCTTTTCTTTAGTTAAAGGCTTATGTAACTACAAGTACTTCATAGCCATCAAGTCTCCCATTCTACTTGTGTGTGATCAAAGCATCTTATCATGTTAATTCTGTACTGTTTTCAAGGACTTGTCACTGATGGTTAGTGGGATATTTGGAAAGTTCTTAATTTGATAACGACCTTGTGTATCCACTTAATACTGCAATGTAAATCACTCAATTGCATTTCAACAATTAAAACATTTTTATCCCTCTTTACCTGGATTTCTTCATTATTTTCTAGAAGAACACTTTCAAATAAGTCACATGTTGTGATATGTAGATACAATATATCAGTATAAAAATAATAATGTATAAATGGATTGCTATGAAAAGAACAAAATCTTTCACAAGAAAATCATTACCTTATACAACTATCCATACAACTATCCATACAACTATCATAGGCACTTCAAATGGATTTGAAAAACAAACAAACTGAAGATTAGAATCACTGAGAAATGATTATGGTACGTGTACTCCTGTCCCATATCCACACATCCATAATGGCATTTGGGTGAAATATCATGTTTATCCCATAGAGATAACAGATAGATTAACTTTTGAAAACTTTTAATTTTGAAATAAATTTAGATTTAAAGAGGAGTGTAAGGATGGTACAGAGAGTTCTTAAATGCCATTCTCTAGCTTTCCTTAATGTTAACATCTTACATAAACATACTATATTTGTCAAAACTGAGAAATTAAACATTGGTATAATGCTACAGACTAAACTACAGGCTCTCATTGGATTCCATTAGCTGTTCTGTTAGCATCCTTTTTCTGTTCAGGGTCCAACTTGAAATTCCACTGCATTCTTTTTTTTTTTAAATTATTTGTTTGGTCACACCAGGTCTAGGTTGTGGCCTGTGGGATCTAGTTCCCTGACCAGGAGTGGGACCCAGGCCGCCTGCATTGGAAGCATGGAGTCTTAGCCACCACACCACCAGGGAAGCCCCAAATTCCACTGCATTCTGTTGCATTTGTCATCCTGACTCTCCTCTTCCTGGTGTTTTCTCAGAATTTCCTTATTTTTCATGACTTGAGACTTTTGAAGCCTACATATTTTAAGTATTTTCCTCAGTCTGGATTTCTCTGATGTTTTCTTATGGATGGGGGTTATAAATTTGAGGGGAATTCCACAGAGATGAAGAGCCCCCTTCAGCACATCATAATATCTTATGACTTCAACATAATTTGTTATTGGTGATATTAACTATGATCATTTGGATAGGAGCATCTGTCAGGTTTCTCCACCGTAAGGTGTCTTGTGTTCTGTTTCCATTCTCTGTTCCTTATAAGTGAGTCAGACGTTTAGACCACACTCAATAAAAGAAAGTGAAAGTTTAGTTGCTCAGTTGTGTCCAACTCTGTGACCTCATGGACTGTAGACTACAGGCTCCTCCATCCATGGGATTTTCCAGGCAAGAGTACTGGAGTACTCTTGCCCTTGCCTTCTCCAGAGGATCTTCCCGACCCAGGGATCGAACCCGGGTCTCCCACATTGTAGGCATATACCATCTGAGCCACCAGGGAAGTTTGACCACATTCAAAGGAGAGGGGAATTAAGCTCAACATCCTGGAGAAAAGAGTGTCAAGGAATTTTTGAGAAGCATTATGTATTACTTGCCATAAAAAAATGAAATCTTGCCATTTGTGACAACATGAATGAACTTATTTATGTTAAGTGAAATAAGTCAGACAGAGAAAGACAAATACTATATGATTTCACTTATACGTGGAATTTAAAAAACAAAACGAATGACTAACAGAAACAGTCATGCAAACAGCTGTTTGCCAGAGGGGAGGATGGGGGAAGGAATGAATAGGTGAAGGAGATTAAGATATATAAACTTCCAGTTACAAAATAAATGAGTCATGGGGATAAAATGTACAGTGTGGGGAATACAGTCCATAATAACGTAGTATCTTTGGTGATAGATGGTAACTAGACTTCCGTGGTGATCATTTTGAAATGTATAGACATATCAAGTCATTATGTTGTGCACCAGAGTTTACAAAAGAGGTCAAATATACCTCAATTAAAAAGTAAAGCAAAAGGGAAAGAAAAGGAAAAACCCACGGTAATTATTAAGTATTTGGGGGGAGACACTTTGAGACTCTGAACATGTCCTGTTTTTAAAGACTTGCCCACCAATTTTAGCATTCATCCTTGGACCCTGCTGGCAGCATATACTGTGGCTTCCAGTGCTTATGTTCTACTTCCCTTGTTCCTGCACCTGTGTTACTTGGAATCCTTCTCTGAAGAATACTTGTCTCTTCTCCCACATCTGCCTTCCCAGGTGACTCAGTGGTAAAGAATCCATCTACAATGCAGGAGAGGCAGGAGACTTGGGTTTGATCCCTGGGTCAGGAAGATCCGCCTGAGGAGGAAATGGCAATCCACTCCAGCGTTCTTGCTGGGAAATCCCATGGACAGAAGAGCCTGGCAGGCTACAGTCCATGGGGTCACAAAGAGTTGGACATGACTGAGCGGCTGAGCACCCCCCATTTACTTTTTATTCAATTATTTATTTATATCCATAGGACTCATGGATACTACGTTCTTCTTTAGGTTATAGTCTAGCACTATAATGATACCTATTTTATTGCTCACATTGTTCAAGTTTTGCTCATTGGTTGTTTTTCATGTTAGTTCTTGAAAAACCCCATCCTTTGTTCTTCTTAGGTTGACTTTTATTAGCAAGCAAGAACAAAAATCCAATTCAAAAGTTAGTTTAAACACATTCCTAAAACTCCCATCAATTTTATTATAAATGAACAGTATTTTTCATATTATGACAAGTCTTATCATTTTCCTTCAACTAGACATTATTTAAATTTAGAACCTTGTGATTCTTACAAGTTAATAACACCACCCACTTACCTATGTCTTATGTCTGATTACCATTTTTATTAAGTATTGCAAGAATCTTGAGTGAAAGTCTTAGACAAGAGTAATTACTAATGTTAAGAGCTTTCTAAAGCAAGATATTGGAGAAACCTTTCAGTTCAGTTCAGTTGCCCAGTTGTGTCTGACTCTTTGCAACCCCATGGACTGCAGTATGCCAGGCCTCCCTGTCCATCACCAACTCCCGGAGCCTACTCAAACTCATGTCCATTGAGTCGATGATGCCTTCCAACCATCTCATCCTCTGTCCTCCCCTTCTCCTCCTGCCTTCAATCTTTCCCAGCATCAGGGTCTTTTCAAATGAGTCAGTTTTTCGTGTCAGGTGGCCAAAGTATTGGAGTTTCAGCTTCAGCATCAGTCCTTCCAATGAATATTCAGGAGTGTGCCCAAAATTTGAGAGTTAAAAACTCTTCAAACAATGTATTCTGGTTCTTTGTAAGACTGTTACTGAAATGTAATGTATACTGGAGAGATGAGTTTCAGAGAATTTCTGACTAATAAAATTATTTTGATTGGAAAAGATTTCTTAAGAAACTGTCTATGCTAGGAGCATTTATTTCTAGACTTGGTTTTAGGAGACTGCTTGAATTTAGTTTTGGAAAAACTGTTTCAATCTCTGGAATGTAGATGTCTGGTTTTGGCAAGTACAACTTACTTCTGGGGTTTTATGGAAGAGTGGCTTCCTCAATGAACTGAATTCTCAGAAGTGATCTGGAGGAGGCTCTAGGGAGAGGAACAGAATGATAGAAGAGGCTAAGTTAGTACTTGCCTGGAGAATCCCCATGAACAGAGGAGCCTGGCAGGCTCCAGTCCATAGGGTCACAAAGAGTCGGACATGACTGATGCGACTTAGCACTAGCACAAGTTAGTACAACTGGGAGGTTATCTCACTGGGCTTTCCAGTTGGGAAGGGCTTGAAGAGGAAGAGGAGAAGGTTCTGTTTTGCAAATGGGAGCTTTATGTAGTCTTACATCTGTGCTGAAAGTTGTGAAGAATTTCAGGAGTGAAGAGTTATGTAAGGAACTCATTCCCAGGAAGATAGTTTACATTTTCTTAGCTTACTTTTACTTAATGAACATGATAAATCCAAGCAGAACAAAATGATGTGCTTTCCCATAGATTGGTTTCTGATACCCCATTCCGATTCTTAGTTGTTTATTGATCATCACCAATTGAGTTCTTGCTGTGCCCCATATGGATACTAGTCACCGAGGACACTGCTGGAAGACCCAACCCCTGCATCTGGGGCTCTTTAGAATAGTGGGGGAGAGGGCACTGGGTAACCTGTATTAAGCAGAGAGCAACGCCCAGGGGAGCCTGATGGCTTTGGGAGCACAGTGCAGGGGCACCCATGTCAGACTTCTGGCTGAGGATAGATTCCCAGAGTGCAGTTCCCTGTTGAGCCATAAGGGGGAGCACCAGGAAAACAAATATGGGCAGAAGAAGCTAAGAAAGGGTAAAGAAGCGCAAACCCGGAGCCCTGAAGACCCTCAGTGTGTCCTGGGAACTGCTGGGAGTTCATCCTGGCTGGGTGGGGGTGGTGGGAATTGCAGGGGAGAGGTGGGGCAGGGTGACTGTGGGAGCTTCATGGGGTGAGGTGGAGCTTCATCTGAAGACTGTGGGAAGCCACTGTGGGGGGAAGCAATTGTGGGGTTTACCTGCTGGGTCCCCCCAGTCACTCACCTAAGGGCCATCAGAAGGCTTCGTCTTTCGTTCTCTTCCAACCCCTGGTTTGTGAGTCTCTCTGTAGAGGCATGACTAATACTTGCAGTTCTAGTTTGTGAAGATGGGCGTTTCCCATTTAATGGCTAATACAAAAGACTTGGAGTTCTTAGACAGTGCAATTTGTGGAAAACGTTGTTAAACAATAACGTCTATCTCCTACACAAGACATTCCTTCAAGACTAGGAGGGGTGGTTGGCTGTTTAATGCATAAAAACTGACACAGAGAGTCAAGGAAAATAAAGAAACAAAAGTGTATGTTCCAACCAAGACATTCTACTAGGAAGGTCAGAAACATTTCATGGGGCAGGGCCACACCTCCCCCAGCACCAAGTATAACCAGCTGCTTAGTAATTGAGGCCATCCTGTTACTTCACATCCCTCTCCCACTTCTCTTTCCACTAAAGCGATTCATTAAATGAAGACAAACTTCTCTTGCCACCAGTAGAGTCTGTAACACTAGAGGATGAGATGGTTAGATAGCATCACTGACTCAATGGACATGAGTTTGAGCAAACTCTGGGAGATAGTGAAGGATAAGGGAACCTGGCATGCTGCAGTCTATGGGGTCGCAAAGTGTCAGACACAACTTACCAACTGAACAACAACAACAGAGTCTGTAACTACATGTTACATGATAATTTAGCACTTCTTTTATCTATTTTGCTTATTCCATAAATATTTAATGTTAAAGTGCTGCAGACTCCCTAGGAGGCAGGCATCTTGTATATTCTTTTCTATTCTTCTTAGAATTGAGTCTAAGGGATCTACTATGAAAAAATGACTTTGTATTGATATGAAAGCAAGAGAATTTGTGACTCTCAGACAGGGTGTGTTTTCTCTAGAGCAGTAGTATCTTTGGGACAGATTTAAGGCCTTTGGTAAATCATCTGGCTGTTTCTGTGCCTTGAAAAATTTCAGTAAATAGGACAAAATCTATTCTAGTTTTCTTCTAAGATTGTTATTAGAAGGATTCATTAATTCACTGATTCATTCATCCAACAATTATTTTCTGAGAGTCTAGGTCTGGCATTTATTTTTTAAAAAATGTAACAAATTTTATCTTTTTACTCGTCCTGTGGATGTGTATTTTTTAAAATTAATGTATTTGGCTGTGTCGGGTCTTAGTTGTGGCACTGGGGATCACTGTGACCAGCAGGATCTTTTGTTACAGCACGTGGACTCTGTAGTTGCGGCAAGCAGGTTAAGTTGCTCCAAGGCATGTGGGATCTTAGTTCCTCATCCAGGGATTGAACCTGTGTCCCCTGAATTGGAAGATGTATTCATAACCACTGGACTGCCAGGGAAGTCCCTACTCAAAGTGTGAAAGTGTTAGCCATTCAGTCATGTCTGACTCTTTGTGACCCCACAGACTGAAGCCTGCCAGGCTCCTCCATCCCATGGGATTTTCCAGGCAAGAACACTGGAGCGGGTTGCCATTTCCTTCTCCAGGGGATTTTCCCCACCCAGAGATAGAACCTGTGTCTTCCACATTTGCAGGCAGACTCTTTACCATCTGAACTACCTATCAGAATACCTCTATCTCATCTAATTCATTAGGAAGTTTTTATTTTTTTTTATTTCTTTAATTTTTATTAATTTTTTTCTGGCCATGCTGGGACTTCTTTGTAGACTGTGTGCGCTTTCTCTAGTTGTGGAGCTTGGGCTTAGTTGCCCCACAGCATGTGGGATTTTAGTTTCCTGACCAGGGGATCAAACCCCTGCATTGGAAGGTAGATTCTTAACCACTGTACCACCAGGGAAGTCCCACTGCCCTTTTGCTAGGAACAATCACTAGCTGGAGACCTGGCATTATTTTAGGCATTGGAGATGCAACAGTGAGCCAATCAGACAAAAGTCCTTGATATCAGGTTTATGTTTTACATGAGGAGATGCACTAAGTGAATAAATATTATATATGTGTTACAGTAATAAGTTCTATGGGGGAAAACTAAGCCAGAAAAGGGAATAGAGAGCTAGTTGGGCAGGTGGGTTTGCAATTTTAATCTTGAATAGGAAGATCAGGGAATTACTCACTAAAAAGACATTTGAAGGCAAAGAACTGAAGGAGAAGTAGCTACCCATGTGGGTTCCAGCAGAACATTTTAAGAAGTGGCAAGCTAAAATACCTCATGCAAAAATATGTCTAGAATATTTAAAGAAGAGTGAAGAATTCAGTGTGGTTGAAAAAGGATATGGCAAATGGGAGAGTTGTTGGAAAGGTTAGAGGGTCATGGGGGTGGGGTATTTTGGAGAAAGACCAGGACCATTATAGACTTTTAATTCTTTAAAATGTACTTTAAAATAAAAATTGTATATATTTATTGTGTTCAACATGACTTGATATACATAGTGAAATGATTACTACAGTCAAACCAACACATTATTTCCCATATGTGTCTGTGATGAGTTCACTTGAGATCTACTTCCTTAGCATATTTCCATTATTCAACACAGTATTATTAACTATAGCCATCATGCTGAGCCTTGGCTCTTTAGACTTGTTCATCCCACATAATTGCAACTTTTTACCCTCTGACTAGCATCTTCCCATTTCTCTCACTCTCCGAAACCCTGGTACCCACTATTCTACTCTCTGTTTCTATGAATTAATTTCTTTATAAAAATTTTTACTCACAAGTGTGATCAGACAATATTTCTCTTTGTCTGTCTTATTTTACTTTGAATAATGTCCTCCAGGTTCATCCATGATTTTGCAGATGGCAGGATTTCCTTCTTCTTTTATGGTTGATCCAGAAAAACATCTATTTCTGCTTTATTGACTATGCCAAAGCCTTTGACTGTGTGGATCACAATAAATTGTGGAAAATTCTGAAAGAGATGGGAATACCAGACCACCTGATCTGCCTCTTGAGTAATTTGTATGTAGGTCAGGAAGCAACAGTTAGAACTGGACATGGAACAACAGACTGGTTCCAAATAGGAAAAGGAGTACCTCAAGGCTGTATATTGTCACCCTGCTTATTTAACTTATATGCAGAGTACATCATGAGAAACACTGGACTGGAAGAAACACAAACTGGAATCAAGATTGCCAGGAGAAATATCAATCACCTCAGATATGCAGATGACACCACCCTTATGGCAGAAAGTGAAGAGCAACTCAAAAGCCTCTTGATGAAAGTGAAAGTGGAGAGTGAAAAAGTTGGGTTAAAGCTCAACATTCAGAAAACGAAGATCATGGCATCTGGTCCCACCACTTCATGGGAAATAGATGCGGAAACAGTGGAAACAGTGTCAGACTTTATTTTTCTGGGCTCCAAAATCACTACAGATGGTGACTGCAGCCATGAAATTAAAAGACGCTTACTCCTTGGAAGGAAAGTTATGACCAACCTAGACAGCATATTCAAAATTAGAGACATTACTTTGCCAACAAAGGTTCATCTAGTCAAGGCTATGGTTTTTCCTGTGGTCATGTATGGATGTGAGAGTTGGACTGTGAAGAAGGCTGAACGCCGAAGAATTGATGCTTTTGAACTGTGGTGTTGGAGAAGATTCTTGAGAGTCCCATGGACTGCAAGGAGATCCAGCCAGTCCATTCTGAAGGAGATCAGCCCTGGGATTTCTTTGGAAGGAATGATGCTAAAGCTGAAACTCCAGTACTTTGGCCACCTCATGTGAAGAGTTGACTCATTGGAAAAGACTCTGATGCTGGGCAGGATTGGGGGCAGGAGGAGAAGGGGATGACAGAGGATGAGATGGTTGGATGGCATCGCTGACTCGATGGACGTGAGTCTGAGTGAACTCCGGGAGTTGGTGATGGACAGGGAGGCCTGGAGTGCTGTGATTCATGGGGTCGCGAAGAGTCGGACACGACTGAGCGACTGATCTGATCTGATCTGATCTGAATCTTCCATTGTAATCTTCCATACCACATTTTCTTTATCTATTTGTACAGACAGTGTCAATAATACTGCAGGGAACATTGGGGCATGTGTGGCAGATATCTTTTTGAGATAGTGATTTCACTTCCTTCAGCCATATACCCAGAAGGAGGATTGCTGAATCCCGTGGTAGTTCTATTTTTCTTTGCAGAACTTCCATGCTGTTTTCCACAGTAGCTGCACCAATTCACATTCCCACCAACAGAGTAAAAGGGTTTCCTTTTCCCCACATCTCTCTTGAGACAGTGATTTCATTTCCTTCAGCTACATACTGAGAAGGAGAAGGAAAGTTATGAGCAACCTAGATAGCATATTCAAAAGCAGAGACATTACTTTGCCAACAAAGGTCCGTCTAGTCAAGGCTATGGTTTTTCCTGTGGTCATGTATGGATGCGAGAGTTGGACTGTGAAGAAAGCTGAGCACCGAAGAATTGATGCTTTTGAACTGTGGTGTTGGAGAAGATTCTTGAGAGTCCCTTGGACTGCCAGGAGATCCAACCAGTCCATTCTGAAGGAGATCAGCCCTGGGATTTCTTTGGAAGGAATGATGCTAAAGCTGAAACTCCAGTACTTTGGCCACCTCATGCGAAGAGTTGACTCATTGGAAAAGACTCTGATGCTGGGCGGGATTGGGGGCAGGAGGAGAAGGGGATGACAGAGGATGAGATGGTTGGATGGCATCGCTGACTCGATGGACGTGAGTCTGAGTGAACTCTGGGAGTTGGTGATGGACAGGGAGGCCTGGAGTGCTGCGATTCATGGGGTTGCAAAGAGTCAGACACGACTGAGCGATTGAACTGAACTGATGGCAGTTCTGGTGGGCTCAGACAGTAAAGTATCTGCTCACAATGCAGGAGACCTGGATTCGATTCCTGGATCGGGAAGATCCCATGGAGGAGGGCATGGCTACCCACTCCAGTATTCTTGCCTGGAGAGTCCCCATGGACAGAGGAGCCTGGTGGGTTACAGTCCATAGGATTGTAGAGAGTCAGACACAACTGAGCAACTAAGCACACAGCAGTTTTATTTCTAATTTTTTGAGGAAACTGTACTGTTTTCCATGGTAGCTGCACCAACTTACATTCCCCTCAACAGAGTACAAGTGTCTCCTTTTCCCCTCATCCTCTCCAGCACTTACTGCTTGTCTTTTTGACGATGGCTATTCTAACAGATGTGAGGTGATAATTCACTGTGGTTTTTTGATTTGCATTTTCCTGATGATTAGTCATGTTGAACACTTTTCGTGTTTCTCTTCACTCGATTGTTTCCTTTGCTGCGTTTGACAATAAAGGAATGTTTTATGAGTCAGCTATACGGGAATATTATATAGTCAGAAAAATTATGCTTTTGATGAATACGTAATTTAATGGGAAAATGTGCACAGTATGTTTCAGAAAGCAAACATAAATTTATATACAGAATTATCCCAGATGTTTTTGTATATGTGTGTAGGGATGTATTTGTATACACAGAATGAAGGTGAGTGGGGTGTGGTGCAGTGGTGGAGTGGGTCCTTGTCTCTCATTGTTCAGTGACCTTCAAGCCTGATACACCCTGACCCTGAGCATTAGTGCAGTGTTAGGCTCACAGGAGTGAGTACAAATGGTTTATTGAATATTGATGGAGGAAGTCCTTTCATCAGTTTACCAGATCTTGAGTTTTACCAGACACTTGACTGTATTATATTTAACTCTCACAGTAATCCGCTGTACTTTAAAGATAATAGGAAACTAGTTTGAGTTGACTTCTTAACAATCTGCATAAAATCTGTAATAATTTTGAGTGTTTAACATCTTGGTGAAAAAAAAAAAGACAAACCAAGGGCTAGGAGCATGCCTATGTAATGCGTGCATTTACTGCCCTCTTGTGGAATTAACTTCTAATAGCAACTTTGTTTTTTAAAATTTTTTTCCAGAGAAGCCTAGCCGGCTACATACAGTCCATGGGGGTGCAAAGAGTCAGACACGACTGAGCAACGGGGCATGCGTGCACACATAGTTGCTTTACAATGTTGTGTTAGTTTCTGCTATATATCAACGTGAATCAGCTATCAGTCACTTCAGCTGCTCAGTCGTGTCCGACTCTTTGTGACCCCGAGAACTGCAGCACGCCAGGCTTCCCTGTCCTCCACCAACTCCCAGAGCTTGCTCAAACTCATGTCCATCGAGTCGGTGATGCCATCCAGCCATCTCATCCTTTGTTGTCCCCTTATCCTCCTGTCTTCAGTCTTTCCTAGCATCAGAGTCTTTTCCAGTGAGTCAGTTCTTTGCAACAGGTGGCCAAAGTTTTGGAGCTTCAGCTTCAGCATCAGTCCTTCCAATGAATATTCAGGACTGATTTTCTTTAGGATTGACTGGTTGGATCTCCTTGCTGTCCCAAGGACTCTCAAGAGTCTTCTCCAACACCACAGTTCAAAAGCATCAATTCTTCAGCGCTCAGTTTTCTTTATAGTCAAACTCTCACATCCATACATGACTACTGGAAAAACCATAGCTTTGACTAGACAGACCTTTGTTGGCAGAATAATGTCTCTGCTTTTTAATATGCTATCTAGGTTGGTCATAACTTTTCTTCTAAGGAGCAAGCATCTTTTAATTTCATGGCTGCAGTCACCATCTGCAGTGATTTTGGAGCCCCCACACCAAAAAAGGCTCTCACTGTATACACATATTCCCTCCTTCTTGATTGGGTGGTTGAGTTCTTGACCTCTGCTTCTCTGGGGTCTCATCTCCACCCCCAGCCCCTGGCCCCTGCCAAGTAAACAAAGAACCCATCTCAAGGGCAGCATCTCCCATTGTCACAGCCACGTTACAGAGAATGATCCCCCTGGATACTCCCTTTACTATGTATTTCTCAATTTGCTCAGTGCCTTGGGGGAGGGGGTCTCCTCTGTGGTGGGGAGCAGCTCACCCTTGAGAAATTCACACCAGCATCCCTATCTCTTCAAACCTTTGGATTCCCTCTTCCCCATCACATCAGAAAAGTTCTGACATACTCCTGTCCTGCCATTTGTGCAGTGGAAAAGGAGAGAGAGGGAGAGACTATGCTGTGGGCTCCAGGAGTGGCTCCTGGTGTTAGACTTAGCCTGGAAGGTCTCTAGGGCCGCTTGGCTTATTATGGTGGGCACTATGAGTTCTCTTTACTCTCAGAAAAATTCACCAAATGACGTTACTGTTTCCCTGATTCTTCTCTTGCAGAGCCATTTATTTTATGGTGAAATGTCTCTTTCATGGAACACAGGGTTTCTCTGTGATGTTTATGATCCCTTCCGTGTTTCTGATGAGGAAGCTGAGATCCAGCAGAACCGTGCACCTGCCTCAGTCTGAGCCTCTTTAATGGCACATTCCATTCACACATTAACTGCACATCTGTGAGGAGTCAGGCCCTAAGGGCTGGTAGATGCCAAGGTGGGACTTGAGTCCAGGTTTGTAGAATCTCAGAGCCTTTTCACTATAGCATGGCAACGTTTGTCAGAGGCCTAACTTACCAAAGAGCAGTTAAAAAGCAAAAGGAGAGAGAAGAGGAAATGCCAGGGAAGAAGAGAAGGAAGTATGCAGGAGAGAAATGATCTCATTCCAGTGTGATGTAGAGGATGCAAACAGGCAGCATTAACTGCTGAACCTTTAGGAGATAAACTCTCCCAACAGGAACCAGTATAGAGATAAACACAGGAATCAGAGAGACGGAGATTAAAATACCACTCTTAAAAAAATTCTGGGGATTTCCCTGATGGTCCAGTGGCTAAGACTCTGCTCTCAATGTAGGGGCCCCAGGCTTGATCCCTGGTAAGGGAACTAGATCGCCCGTGCTGCAACTGACTTTGCTGGCCTCAACTAAAGATCCTGCATGCTGCAACAAAGGTCAACGATCCCACATGCTGCAACTAAGACCTGGTGTAGCCAAATAAATAAATAATAATAAAAAATTCTGTTGAGTAACATCCTCTTCCAAAATTCATGCTCACTCCACCTCAGAATGCGACCTGACTTGGAAATAGGGTTTTTGCAGATGTAATTAGTCTAGATGAGGCCATGCCAGACTAAATGAACCCTAAATCCAGTATGTCTCATGCCTTATAAGGAGGTAAAACAGATGGACAGAGACAAAGAGGGAGCATGTCATGTGAAGACAGAGGCAGAGATGGAAGTGATGCAGTTGTGAGTCATGGAAGCCCAAGGATTGCCAGGAGACACCAGAAGCTGGAAGGGGCAAGAAAAGAGCCTTCCCTGAAAACTTCAGAGGAAGTATGGCCCTGCTGACACCTTAATTTTGGACTTCTAGCCTCCAGAACTCTGAGAGAGTACATTTCTGTTGTTGTAAGTACCAGTCTGTGGTACTTCATTATGGCAGACACAGGAAAGGAAAACACCACAAAAGCAGTTTGGAGAACATGACTTTCTGCTCACTTTTTGAGTGCCCCTTGGGGTCACAAAAAAGTCAGACATGACTTAGTGACTAAGCAACAACAACAAATCCTTGAGTAGATGGACTTTCCCCCCAGCCTTTCTTTGAAGATTTTCCACAGATCAGGCTGGCTCCTTGGAGGATGCCGATTAGGTGAGCAAGCCCAGTTCCTTCCTGGAAACTCGCCAATCAGAGGGGCAGAATGAGGTGAGTGTTGGGGGTAGTCCTGCTGAACTTCCTCCAACAGGAAACATGAAGAGTAGGGGATAAGAGTTCCTGCCTGACAGCGTAGATGCCAATTTTCAGACTGCACCATGTTTTTCTAAAAATATTTGAATCTGTTTCCATAAAAGTCGGGAGATTTCATATAAAATCCAGATCTCAAGCTTCTTTCAGAAAATGGAAAATCTGGTCACATTGGCCACTTTCCCACAGGGTTAGGACTGGCTGTTACTGCCAAGTGGTGTCTTCTTCTGATGGGGGCCCTCTGGCCCGGCATTCTGCCTGCCACTCTCTATGTCTTATCCTGGGTCCACACCATCCTCTCTGCTCCTGCCTGGCACTTTCAGACATTTTGGCTTAGGATTCTTGGAGTAGTGTTTGAGAGCACAGAGTTGAGTCAGACAAATCCTGGGTTCAAATCTGTGTTCAGTTACTTCCTAAATGTGTGGACTTGGGCAATTGATTTTACCTCCTTGAGCCTCAGTTTTCTTATATGTAAAATGGGGATAATAAGAGAACCTATGTTGATATATGGCAAAAGTTGATACAGTATTTCAAAGCAATCATACTCCAATTAAAAATAATTAGTTAAAAAAAGAATCTATGACTATTGCAGAGGTTCGTGACATTGTACAGGAGACAGGGATCAAGACTATCCCCATGGAAAAGAAATGCAAAAAAGCAAAATGGCTGTCTGAGGAGGCCTTACAAATAGCTGTGAAAAGAAGAGAAGCGAAAAGCAAAGGAGAAAAGGAAAGATATAAGCATCTGAATGCAGAGTTCCAAAGAATAACAAGAAGAGATAAGAAAGCCTTCCTCAGCGATCAATGCAAAGAAATAGAGGAAAACAACAGAATGGGAAAGACTAGAGATCTCTTCAAGAAAATTAGAGATACCAAGGGAACATTTCATGCAAAGATGGGCTCGATAAAGGACAGAAATGGTATGGACCTAACAGAAGCAGAAGATATTAAGAAGAGGTGGCAAGAATACACAGAAGAACTGTACAAAAAAGATCTTCACGACCCAGATAATCACGATGGCATGATCACTCACCTAGAGCCAGACATCCTGGAATGTGAAGTCAAGTGGGCCTTAGAAAGCATCACTACATGAATGGCATTGAAACATGTGAAATGTCATGTATGAAACGAGATGCCAGTCCAGGTTCAATGCACGATGCTGGATGCTTGGGGCTGGTGCACTGGGACGACCCAGAGGGATGGTGTGGGGAGGGAGGAGGGAGAAGGGTTCAGGATGGGGAACACATGTATAATTTTTTTAAAATTAAAATTGAATAAAAAAAAGAAATAAAAAAAAGAAAGCATCACTACGAACAAAGCTAGTGGAGGTGATGGAATTCCAGTTGAGCTATTTCAAATCCTGAAAGATGATGCTGTGAAAGTGCTTCACTCAATATGCCAGCAAATTTGGAGAACTCAGCAGTGGCCACAGGACTGGAAAAGGTCAGTTTTCATTCCAATCCTAAAGAAAGGCAATGTCAAAGAATGCTCAAACTACCGCACAATTGCACTCATCTCACACGCTAGTAAAGTAATGCTCAAAATTCTCCAAGCCAGGCTTCAGCAGTACATGAACCGTGAAGTTCCAGATGTTCAAGTTGGTTTTAGAAAAGGCAGAGGAACCAGAGATCAAATTGCCAACATCCTCTGGATCATCGAAAAAGCAAGAGAGTTCCAGAAAAACATCTATTTCCGCTTTATTGACTATGCCAAAGCCTTTGACTGTGTGGATCACAATAAACTGTGGACAATTCTGAAAGAAATGGGAATACCAGACCACTTGACCTGCCTCTTGAGAGACCTACATGCAGGTCAGGAAGCAACAGTTAGAACTGGACATGGAACAACAGACTGGTTCCAAATAGGAAAAGGAGTTCGTCAAGGCTGTATATTGTCACCCTGCTTATTTAACTTATATGCAGAGTACATCATGAGAAATGCTGGGCTGGAAGAAGTACAAGCTGGAATCAAGATTGCCGGGAGAAATATCAATAACCTCAGATATGCAGATGACACCACCCTTATGGCAGAAAGTGAAGAGGAACTAAAAAGCCTTTTGATGAAAGTAAAAGAGGAGAGTGAAAAAGTTGGGTTAAAGCTCAACATTCAGAAAATGAAGATCATGGCATCTGGTCCCATCACTTCATGGGAAATAGATGGGGAAACAGTGGAAACAATATCAGACTTTATTTTTTGGGGCTCCAAAATCACTGCAGATGGTGACTGCAGCCATGAAATTAAAAGACGCTTACTCCTTGGAAGGAAATTTATGACCAACCTAGATTACGTATTCAAAAGCAGAGACATTACTTTGCCAACAAAGGTCCGTCTAGTCAAGGCTTTGGTTTCTCCAGTGGTCATGTATGGATGTGAGAGTTGGACTGTGAAGAAAGCTGAGTGCCAAAGAATTGATGCTTTTGAACTGTGGTGTTGGAGAAGACTCTTAAGAGTCCCTTGGACTGCAAGGAGATCCAACCAGTCCATTCTGAAGGAGATCAGCCCTGGGATTTCTTTGGAAGGAATGATGCTAAAGCTGAAACTCCAGTACTTTGGCCATCTCATGCGAAGAGTTGACTCATTGGAAAAAACTCTGATGCTGGGAGGGATTGGGGACAGGAGGAGAAGGGGGGGACAGAGGATGAGATGGCTGGATGGCATCACTGACTCGATGGACGTGAGTCTGAGTGAACTCCGGGAGTTGGTGTTGGACAGGGAGGCCTGGCATGTTGCGATTCATGGGGTCGCAAAGAGTTGGACATGACTGAGTGACTGAACTGAACTGAACTGAATCCCTTCCAAGGAGCGGGGGGCAGGGAGAGAGAACCTTCATTATGGGGCCATGGAGAGAATTCAAGAATATAATCATGTGAGTCTTACACATGCAAGTGGCCAATAGATGGGAGCTATTGCTTCTATTTGAAAAGCAAATCAGAACATTGAAAGAGGAAACCTCAAAGAGAGAAAGCCTCAGTCGTTAGTACACTTTGTCTAGCTTTAGGACTGCCCTCCATCTCACCAATTTTCAGAAAAATATTTTAGTAAGTCAGCTTCTCAGGAGCCCCTTTCTATTTAAAAAAAATAATTTATTTATTTTAATTGGAGGATAATTATAATATTGTGATTTTTTTGCCATACATCAACATGAACTGACCATAGGTGTACATGTATCCCCTCCATCCTGAACCCCTATCCTACCTCCCTCACCATCTGATCCCTCTAGGTTGTCCCAGAGCCCTGGCTTTGTATGCCAGGAGTCCCCTTCTGTAGTAAGGAGTCCAATAGCAGTTTGGGGAATTAGAGGTCTAAGTAAGGTGATTTCCCCCTCCTCCTTAAGAGTTTGATTCTCTTTGGAAAGAGGTCGTGGAGAGGCAGGAAACGCTGGACCCCATCCAAATACTTTGATGTCTAGTTTTAAAATACTTGAGTTCTTAGCTGGCTTTGCAGACCGCCTAGTGGCCCTCAGAGGACAGCTTCTACTTGCACTGATCACTTCTCCTGGGAGGCCCAGAATGACGGAAGACCACAGAAGGAACCAATTGACTTCAAATAGCCTACTTCCAGGTGGAGGCGAGAAACCAGATGGAATTGGGAAGGAGGCAGGGTGACAGAGAGGAAAGTTCTTGTTTTTTTTTTTTTTAATTTTTACTTTTTTAACTGAAGGACATATAAATTTCTTGTGAGAAGGAAGGCTCAATTAGGAGGCCGTCAGCCTCTGAAATGGTTACAAGCTACAGAAACCAACTCAAGCCAGTCGTAAAAATGAATTTATTTGGAGGGATAATGGAGCATTTTGTAGAACCCAAGGACTTGGAGGTCTCTCCAGGGATTAGAAGCATGAATTGGGAAGTGATCAGGTACAAGGTGCAAAGTATTAATAAAACTTGGTTGTTGATACAACTAGATACAACATGGTTGTTCAAGCACCATGCATTGAGTAATCCATCTTTTCTCAACTGGTTTGAAGCAGCACTTTTATCACATTCTAATTCTTTGGTGTTTGGATCATTTCTGGTAAAATTCTACTTCATCTGCTCCTCTGGTTGTTATGGGTTGAACTGTATCCTATAGAAAAGGTATGTGGAAATCCTAACCCCCAGGACCTCAGAATGTGGCTTTATTTGGAAACTGGTTCTTTACAGAGAGTAATCAAGTTAACATGAGGTCATTTGGGTGGGCCTTAATCCAGTCCATCCTAAAGGAAATCAGTCCTGAATATTCATTGGAAGGACCATTGCTGAAGCTGAAACTCCAATACTTTGGCCACCTGATGGGAAGAACTGACTCATTTGAAAAGACTCTGATGCTGGGAATGATTGAAGGCAGGAGGGGAAGGGGATGACAGAGGATGAGATGGTTGGATGGCATCACCAACTCAATGGACATGAGTTTGAGTAGACTCTGGGAGTTGGTGATGGACAGGGAGGCCTGGCATACTGCAGTCCATGCGGTTACAAAGAGTAGGACATGACTGAGCGGCTGAAATGTACGGAACTGAACTAATCTAGTAGAATTTCTGTCCTTATACAAAGTGGACATTTGGACACAGAGATGCATACAGAGGGAAGGCAGTCATATGAAAAAGAGGAACCATCAGGGTGATGTACCTATAAGCCAAGGAATGCCAAAGTGTATCTGTCAACTAGTAAGAGGTGAGATCCTTTCCCAAAACATTTCAGAGGGAGTGTGGCCCTGCCAACACCTTGAATTTGAACTTCTAGCCACCAGGACTGTGAGACAATACATTTCTCCAGTTTGTGGTACTTTGTTAGAGCAACCCTGTAAGCTAATACAATGCCCCAACGTACCAAGCTGTTTTAATTATTATAGCTTTATAATATTTAAAAATACCTGGTCATGTTAATCCCAGGGATTTTATGTTTAAGACGTGGAAGGTTAGGTCTAATGTAAATGCTAAAGATTATAATCTAAAACACCATTTAAAAGTTAACTATTATCTAGAAAACTCATTGAAATATACTCTTGAAATGGGCACATTTTATGGCATGTTAGCTACCCCCCTATAAAACTGATTAAAAAGAAGAATAAGATTCAAATATATCATATCCTACTATGTAGCAAAGGGAGGGGGGATCACCACCATTTTACTTTCTTAAAAATTTTATTTATTTCTTTTTGGCTGCACTGGGCCTTCTTTGTTGCATGTGGGCTTCCTCTATAATTGCAATGAGTGGGACCTGTTCTCTAGTTGTGGTGAATAGCTTCTCATTGCAGTAGCTTTTCATGTTGCAGAGCATAGCCTCCAGGGTACTGGCCCAGTAATTGTGGCCCATGGCCTAGGTGTCCTAAGGTATGTGGAATCTTCCTAGACCAGGGATAGAACTCATGTCCCCTGCACCAGCAGGTGGATTCTTAACCACTGGACCTCCAGGGAAATCCACCATTTTGCTTTTTAATGTATGTTGCGTGGTTTATGCAAACTCTGGACCAAAGCTCTGCATATATTTAAAATTCTGGTGAAAGTCTCACTGACTGATGGGGCTGGAGTGTTACACTGATATTTAGAAACAATTTAGGCCAACAATCATCTACTTGCCTGAAATGGTGCTACTAGGTAAATTCTTACAACACATGTGCAGGTCATTCTCAAGTACAGACTGGGTGAGGTTCGGTTATAACTTTATAGATCAGCTGAGTAGTAATAGCAGAACTTAAAATATGCTGAGTTGTGACCATCTAATGTCAGAGATCACTTCAGTATTTTAGTCTTTGCTATAGTTCTGACTTTAGCAGGCAGAATGGTTTTAACAGAGCAGCATGGGATTCGCAAAATTGCCTTGCCTACTGGAACAGCTCCAAAATCACTGCAGACGGTGACTGCAGCTATGAAATTAAAAGACACTTGCTCCTTGAAACAAAAGCTATGACAAACCTAGACAGCATATTAAAAAGCAAAGACATCACTTTGCTAACAAAGGTTTGTATAGTCAAAGCTAGCTCTTTCCAGTAGTCATGTGCAGATGTGAGAGTTGGACCATAAAGAAGATTGAACACTGAAGAATGGATGCTTTCAAATTGGGGTGCTGGAGAAGATTCTTGAGAGTCCCTTGGACTGCAAAGAGATCAAACCAGTCAATCCTAAAGGAAATCAACCCTGAATATTCATTGGAAGGACTGATGCTGAAGCTGAAGCTCCAATACTTTGGCTACTTGATGCGAAGAGCTGACTCATTGGAAAAGACCCTGATGCTGGGAAAGATTGAAGGCAACAGGAGAAGAGGACAGCAGAGGATGAGATGGTTGGATGGCATCACTGAATCAATGGAAAGTTTGAGCACACTCTATGAGATGGTGAAGGACAGGGAAGCCTGGTGTGCTGCAGTCCATAGCGTTGCAAAGAGCTGGACATGACTTAGTGATTGAACAACTGGAACAGCTAAAGCATCTTTAAAGTCACTGAAAGATTAAATTGTGAACTGAACATTCAAAACAAAATAAACTAGTTCTGAAGTATTCTGCAAGTATCTTACTGAACAGGAATTGAGATTTCTAGCAATTAAAAATGTTGTCATCAATTATTTCAAGATATATTTGAAAAGTGTTCTGGTTTTTCAAAACAAGGAAAAATCTAAATTTGCTGAAGACTTGTTCATCAAATCCCTCTTAAGACATTTAGTAATTAAGGAACGTGACTTAATTGTTGGTGTTAGTGATTCATTGTTACACCAACAATCCCGACTATCTGTCAAACTCTGGGTCTATTCCAGTAAACTGAGATTGGAAGGTGAGCCATGAAAGTTTTTACCTGTGTAGCTACTTATTTATGTAAATTAAGAGAGCTGTGGTAGCTATGGGTTGCATCTGCCTAGCACACTCTCCTTTTCCCCTTGTTCTGCTAAGAGAAGCCCTCCTCCCTGTGGGAAATCCATTCCTCATGGGTGGGAGGGGCTGACCTCTCAACTTCTCTCACCACCAAGATGGCAACGTGACTCTAACCTGGTCAAAAATTTCCTATTTTCATTACCTATAGTCATCTTTCTGAGAAGAGCATGTGACCTAAGATATCTGATCAGCATCTGGCCAGAAATTTTCTCCAGAACTTTAGGGAGAAAATTTTCCCTCTATGATTTATGCATGTGTGCTAAATTCAACTCAGTCGTGTCTGACTCTTTGTAACCCTGTAGACTGTAACCCACCAGACTCCTTTGTCCATGGGGTTCTCCAGGCAGGAATGCTGGAGTGGGTTGCCATACCCTTCTCCAGGGGATCGTCCCGACCCAGGGATCAAACCCACATCTCTTATGTCTCCTGCATTGGCCGCCAAATTCTTTACCACTAGCTCCACCTGTATGATCACAGCTTTAACTATGATGTAAGCCTACAGCTACTGAGGTCATCTTTCCTTCCAATACAGGGAGGCTCTCTAGGAATAAAGCCACTTTGAGGGAGAGCAGGGCTGAGAGATGGAGGAGGGGGGGATGGAAAGGTTGCCATGGCTGAAGCTGTTTAAGTCCTTGGCTCTTCCTTATGGGAACGGATAAATGCTCCCTCTGGCTTCCCTGGTGGCTCAGAGGGTAAAGCGTCTGCTTGCATTGCGGGAGACATGGGATCAATCCCTGGGTTGGGAAGATCCCCTGGAGAAGGAAATGGCAGCCCACTCCAATATTCTTGCCTGGAAAATCCCATGGATGGAGAAGCCTGGTAGGCTACAAGTCCATGGGGTCGCAAAGAGTCAGACATGACTGAGCAACTTCACTAACCTGAGTTGAGTTTCCCTCATGCAGAACATAAAGATAACTGGTGAATTGTAATTATAATGACTGGCAAATTGTCTACCTGTGAAAATCAAGCTCTTCTTGGAAATGTGCAACCGCAATAACAAAAATTAGATGCTGAAGCTAACACAGGACTGGACTCTCCTACTTGTTGAATAAATAAATTCTCATTTAATATGGAGATGTGAAAGCTTAGAGAGGCTGAGTGTCTTGCTCAAGATTGCATAGCTAACAAGCAGTGCAGCTGGTATTGGACTCCATATTCTTATTACTTTGCCTCCCAGGAGGCCTCCCTTGGGAGGGGACTCAGGTGCTGGTCAGTCACCGGTGAAAGTCATGTGAATGGAAGTAGCTTCTTTTGGTTTTGAGATCAAAGTATTTTCGCTAATTGGGGAAAGGAGTAGTGGGGAGGCTTTGGCTGTAGAGAGGAGATTCTTCTCAGCTGATCCACGGACAATGATGTTCCTTTCCTGCCCTGTACCTTCTCAGATGGCTTTTTAAATGATGTTCTTTTGACTAAGGATGTGTGGTTGAACATCAAGGTGTTGGAAGAGGCATTTTGGCAACTTGATGACATTCTAATGAACTTGTGTCCTTCCTCTTGAATTTTTGGTTGTCCCCTGTTGAATTCTACTGGACACCCAGAAATGTTTGCCTAAGTATTTCCCTTTTGAGAGTTGGGAATATTATGTTGATTAGGATCAGCATTTTTGTCCCGCCCTGCCCTCAACATTTGGGCTTTTTAATTTTTTTAAATTTTTATTTATTTTAATTGGAGGCTAATTACTTTACAATATTGTATTGGTTTTGCCATACATTGACATGAATCTGCCACGGGTGTACATGTGTTCTCTATCCTGAACCCCCCTCCCACCTCCCTCCCCATCCCATCCCTCTGGGTCATCCCAGTGCACCAGCCCGGAGCATCCTGTATCATGCATCAAACCTGGACTGGAGATTCTTTTCACATATGATAATATACATGTTTCAATGCCATTCTCCCAAATCATCCCACCCTTGCCCTCTCCCACAGAGTCCAAAAGACTTGTATACATCTGTGTCTCTTTTGCTGTCTCTTATACAGGGTTATCGTTACCATCTTTCTAAATTCCATGAATATGCGTTAGTATACTGTATTAGTGTTTTTCTTTCTGGCTTACTTCACTCTGTATAATAGGCTCCAGTTTCAGCCACCTCATTAGAACTGATTCAAATGTATTCTTTTTAATGGCTGAGTAATACTCCATTGTGTATATGTACCATAGCTTTCTTATCCATTCATCTGCTGATGGACATCTAGGTTGCTTCCATGTCCTGGCTATTATAAACAGTGCTGCGATGAACATTGGGGTACACGTGTCTATTTCAATTCTGGTTTCCTCGGTGGGTATGCCCAGCAGTGGGATTGCTGGGTTGTATGGCAGTTCTATTTCCAGTTTTTAAAGGAATCTCCACACTGTTCTCCATAGTGGCTGTACTAGTTTGCATTCCCACCAACAGTGTAAGAGGGTTCCCTTTTCTCCACACCCTCTCCAGCATTTATTGCCTGTAGACTTTTGGATCGCAGCCATTCTGACTGGTGTGAAATGGTACCTCATAGTGGTTTTGATTTGCATTTCTCTGATAATGAGTGATGTTGAGCATCTTTTCATGTGTTTGTTAGCCATCTGTATGTCTTCTTTGGAGAAATGTCAGTTTAGTTCTTTGGCCCATTTTTTGATTGGGTCATTTGTTTTTTGGAATTGAGCTGCAGGAGTTTCTTGTATATTTTTGAGATTAGTTCTTTGTCAGTTGCTTCATTTGTTATTATTTTCTCCCATTCTGAAGGCTTTTCACCTTGCTTATAGTTTCCTTTGTTGTGCAGAAGCTCTTAATTTTAATTAGGTACCATTTGTTTATTTTTGCTTTTATTTCCAATATTCTGGGAGGTGGGTCATAGACGATCTTGCTATGATTTGTGTCGGAGAGTGTTTTGCCTATGTTCTCCTCTAGGAGTTTTATAAAGTTTCTTGTCTTTGTTTAGATCTTTAATCCATTTTGAGTTTATTTTTGTGTATGGTGTTAGAAAGTGTTCTAGTTTCATTCTTTTACAAGTGGTTGACCAGTTTTCCCAGCATCACTTGTTTAAGAGATTGTTTTTTCTCCGTTGTATATTCTTGCCTCCTTTGTCAAAGATAAGGTGTCCATAGGTGCATGGGTTTATCTCTGGGCTTTCTATTTTGTTCCATTGATCTATATTTCTGTCTTTGTGCCAGTACCATACTGTCTTGATGACTGTGGCTTTGTAGTAGAGTCTGAAGTCAGGCAGGTTGATTCCTCCAGTTCCATTTTTCTTTCTCAAGATTGCTTTGGCTATTCGAGGTTTTTGTATTTCCATACAAATTATGAAATTATTTGTTCTAGCTCTGTGAAGAATACCGTTGGTAGCTTGATAGAGATTGCATTGAATCTATACATTGCTTTGGGTAGTATACTCATTTTCACTATATTGATTCTTTCGATCCACGAACACGGTATATTTCTCCATCTATTAGTGTCCTCTTCGATTTCTTTCACCAGTGTTTTACAGTTTTCTATATATAGGTCTTTTGTTTCTTTAGGTAGATATATTTCTAAGTATTTTATTCTTTTTGTTGCAATGGTGAATGGAATTGTTTCTTTAATTTCTCTTTCTATTTTCTCATTATTTGTGTATAGGAATACAAGGGATTTCTGTGTGTTGATTTTATATCCTGCAACTTTACTATATTCATTGATTAGCTCTAGTAATTTTCTGGTGGGGTCTTTAGGGTTTTCTATGTAGAGGATCATGTCATCTACAAACAATGAGAGTTTTACTTCTTCTTTTCCAATTTGGATTCCTTTTATTTCTTTTTCTGCTCTGATTGCTGTGGCCAAAACTTCCAAAATTATGTTGAATAGTAGTGGTGAGAGTGGGCACCCTTGTCTTGTTCCTGACTTTAGGGGAAATGCTTTCAATTTTTCAGCAATGAGGATAATGTTTGCTGTGGGTTTGTCATATATAGCTTTTATTATGTTGAGGTATGTTCCTTCTATTCCTGCTTTCTGGAGGCGCTTTTTTTTTTTTAACCATAAATGGATATTGAATTTTGTCAAAGGCTTTCTCTGCATCTATTGAGATAATCATATGGTTTTTATTTTTCAATTTGTTAATGTGGTGTATTACATTGATTGATTTGCAGATATCGAAGAATCCTTGCATCCCTGCGATAAAGCCCACTTGGGCATGATGTATGATCTTTTTAATGTGTTGTTGGATTCTGATTGCTAGAATTTTGTTAAGGATTTTTGCATCTATGTTCATCAGTGATATTGGCCTGTAGTTTTCTTTTTTTGTGGCATCTTTGTCAGGTTTTGGTATTAGGGTGATGGTGGCCTCATAGAATGAGTTTGGAAGTTTACCTTCCTCTGCAATTTTCTGGAAGAGTTTGAGTAGGATAGGTGTTAGCTCTTCTCTCAATTTTTGGTAGAATTCAGCTGTGAAGCCGTCTGGTCCTCGGCTTTTGTTTGCTAGAAGATTTCCGATTACAGTTTCAATTTCCGTGCTTGTGATGGGTCTGTTAAGATTTTCTATTTCTCCCTGGTCCAGTTTTGGAAAGTTGTACTTTTCTAAGAATTTGTCCATTTCTTCCACGTTGTCCATTTTATTGGCATATAGTTGCTGATGGCAGTCTCTTATGATCCTTTGTATTTCTGTGTTGTCTGTTGTGATCTCTCCATTTTCATTTCTACTTTTATTGATTTGATTTTTCTCCATTTGTTTCTTGATGAGTCTGGCTAATGGTTTGTCAATTTTATTTATCCTTTCAAAGAACCAGCTTTTGGCTTTGTTGATTTGCTATGGTCTCTTTTGTTTCTTTTGCATTTATTTCTGCCCTAATTTTTAAGATTTCTTTCCTTCTACTAACCCTGGGATTCTTCATTTCTTCCTTTTCTAGTTGCTTTAGGTATAGAGTTAGGTTATTTATTTGACTTTTTTCTTGTTTCTTGAGGTATGCCTGTATGGCTATGAACTTTCCCCTTAGGACTGCTTTTACAGTGTCCCACAGGTTTTGGGTTGTTGTGTTTTCATTTTCATTCATTTCTATGCATATTTTGATTTCTTTTTTGATTTCTTCTGTGATTTGTTGGTTATTCAGCAGCGTGTTGTTCAGCCTCCATATGTTTGAATTTTAAATAGTTTTTCTCCTGTAAATGAGATCTAATCTTACTGCATTGTGGTCAGAAAAGATGCTTGGAATGATTTCAATTTTTTTGAATTTACCAAGGCTAGATTTATGGCCCAGGATGTGCTCTATCCTGGAGAAGGTTCCGTGTGGGCTTGAGAAAAAGGTGAAATTCATTGTTTTGGGGTGAAATGTCCTATAGATATCAATTAGGTCTAACTGGTCTATTGTATCATTTAAAGTTTGTGTTTCCTTGTTAATTTTCTATTTAGTTGATCTATCCATAGGTGTGAGTGGGGTATTAAAGTCTCCCACTATTATTGTGTTATTGTTAATTTCCCCTTTCATACTTGTTAGCATTTGTCTTACATATTGCGGTGCCCCTAGGTTGGGTGCATATATATTTATAATTGTTATATCTTCTTGGATTGATCCTTTGATCATTATGTAGTGACCTTCTCTCTCTCTCTTCACAGCCTTTGTTTTAAAGTCTATTTTATCTGATATGAGTATTGCAACTCCTGCTTTCTTTTGGTCTCTATTTGCATGGAAAATCTTTTTCCAACCCTTCACTTTTAGTCTGTATGTGTCCCCTGTTTTGAGGTGGGTCTCCTGTAGACAACATATATAAGGGTCTTGTTTTTGTATTCATTCAGCCAGTCTTTGTCTTTTGGTTGGGGCATTCAACCCATTTACGTTTAAGGTAATTATTGATAAGTATGATCCCATTGCCATTTAATTTATTGTTTTGGGTTCGGATTTATACACCCTTTTTATGTTTCCTATCTAGAGAATATCCTTTAGTATTTGTTGGAGAGCTGGTTTGGTGGTGCTGAATTCTCTCAGCTTTTGCTTGTCTGTAAAGCTTTTGATTTTTCCTTCATATTTGAACGAGATTCTTGCTGGGTACAATAATCTGGGCTGTAGGTTATTTTCTTTCATCACTTTAAGTATGTGTTGCCATTCCCTCCTGGCTTGAAGAGTTTCTATTGAAAGATCAGCTGTTATCCTTATGGGAATTCCCTTGTGTGTTATTTGTTGTTTTTCCCTTGCTGCTTTTAATATTTGTTCTTTGTGTTTGATCTTTGTTAATTTGATTAATATGTGTCTTGGGGTGTTTTGCCTTGTGTTTATCCTGTTTGGGACTCTCTGGGTTTCTTGGACTTGGGTGATTATTTCCTTCCCCATTTTAGGGAAGTTTTCAATGATTGTCTCCTCAAGTATTTTCTCATGGTCTTTTTTTTTTGGTCTTCTTCTTCTGGGACTCCTATGATTCGAATGTTGGGGCATTTAACATTGTCCCAGAGGTCTCCTGGATTGTCCTCATTTCTTTTAATTCGTTTTTTTTCCCCCTCTCTGTTTCATTTATTTCTACCATTCTATCTTCTACCTCACTTATCCTATCTTCTGCCTCCGTTATTCTACTGTTGGTTCCCTCCAGAGTGTTTTTGATCTCATTTATTGCATTATTCATTATATATTGACTCTTTTTTATTTCTTCTAGGTCCTTGTTAAACCTTTCTTGCATCTTCTCCATCCTTGTCTCCAGGCTATTTATCTGTAACTCCATTTTGTTTTCAAGATTTTGGATCATTTTCACTATCATTATTTGGAATTCTTTATCAGGTAGATTCTCTTCCTTTTTTGTTTGGTTTGGTGGGTATTTATCCTGTTCCTTTACCTTCTGGGTGTTTCTCTGCCTTTTCATCTTATTTGTATTGCTGTGTTTGGTGGCCTTTCAGTATTCTGGCAGTTTGTGGAGTTCTCTTTATTGTGGAGTTTCCTTGCTGTGGGTGGGGTTGGAGGGGTGGCTTGTCAAGGTTTCCTGGTTAGGGAAGCTTGTGTTGGTGTTCTGGTGGGTGGAGCTGGATTTCTTCTCTCTGCAGTGCAATGGAGTATCCAGTAATGACTTATGAGATGTCAATGGGGTGTGACTTTGGGCAGCCTGTATATTGAAGCTCAGGGCTATGTTCTTGTGTTGCTGGAAAATTTGCATGGTATGTCTTGCTCTGGAACTTGTTGGCCCTTGGGTGGTGCTTGGTTTCAGTGTAGGTATGGAGGCATTTGATGAGCTCCTATCGATTAATGTTCCTTGGAATCAGGAGTTCTCTGGTGTTCTCAGGATTTGGACTGAAGACTCCTGCCTCTGGTTTTCAGTCTTATTCTTACAGTAGCCTCAAGACTTCTCCATCTATACAGCACCAATGATAAAACATCTAGGTTAAAGATGAAAAGTTTCTCCACAGTGAAGGACACCTAGAGAGGTTCACAGAGTTACATGGAGAAGAGAAGAGGGGAAATCAAAAGAGGAGAGAGCAAGCTAGCCAGTAATCACTTCCGTATGTGCTCTCTGCAGTCTGGACCGCTCAGAGATGTACATGTAGTTATAAAGAGAAGAGGGGAGGGAGGAGGGAGACAGAGGTGACCAGGAGGATAAAGGGGGGAATCAAAAAGAGAGAGACAGATCCAGCCAGTAATCAGTTCCCTAAGTGTTCTCCACAATCTGGAACACACAAAGAGATTCACAGATTTGGGTAGAGAAGAGAAGGGGGAGGGAGGAGATAGAGGTGACCTGGTGGAGAAAAAGGAGAGTCCAAAGTGGAAGAGAGCAGTCAAGCCAGTAATCTTGCTCCCAGGTTAAAATGGGTACTGAAGATTGGGTTCTTAAAAGTACAAAATTGATAACAAATACCAAAGAGCAAAGATTAAAAATCTAGAGTAGAGGTTGGATTCTCAAAAATACAATATCAAAGAAAAAAACAAAGTCACAAAATTGTAAGATATATATATATATATATATACGAAGTTTGCTTTAAAAAATAGGGTTTTTTTTTTCTTTTTTTTTGCAAAGTAATAGTAGGTTATGAAAATGAAAATTAAAAGAGTAATCAGTTCAGTTCAGTTCAGTTGCTCAGTCGTGTCCGACTCTGCAACCTGATGAATCGCAGCACGCCAGGCCTCCCTGTCCATCACCAACTCCCGGAGCTTACGCAAACTCACGTCCATCGAGTTGGTGATGCCATCCAGCCATCTCATCCTCTGTTGTCCCCTTCTCCTCCTGCCCTCAATCCCTCCCAGCATCAAGGTCTTTTCCAATGAGTCAACTCTTTGCATGAGGTGGCCAAAGTACTGGAGTTTCAGCTTCAGCATCAGTCCTTCCAATGAACACCCAGGACTGATCTCCTTTAGAATGAACTGGTTTGATGTCCTTGCAGTTGAAGGGACTCTTGAGAGTCTTCTCCAACACCACAGTTCAAAAGCATCAATTCTTCGGCGCTCAGCCTTCTTCACAGTCCAACTCTCACATCCATACATGACCACTGGAAAAACCATAGCCTTGACTAGATGGACCTTTGTTGGCAAAGTAATGTCTCTGGTTTTTAATATGCTATCTAGGTTATAGAGGACTTAAAAATAGAAAAAAATTTTTTTTAATTAAAAAAATGATAATAGTAAAAATATATCTAGGACTTTCTCTGGTGTTGTGGACAGTATGGGGTCAGTTCATTTTCAGATAGTTCCTTGATCCGGCTTATACTTCTCAAGATATATAGGCCCCTTCCTATGTAGCTGATACTAACTACAGGGTTTTAATCTATTGTGCCCGTCACTTCCAAGGCGGTTCCCTCTGTTTGTTTTAGCTTCTTCTGTTTGCTGGTCTCTTCAGTGTCTAATTTCCACCCTGACACAAGGGGGCGGTGGTGGACACTTTTTTAGGCTCACTTGTTCAGTAGTGCTGTGGGGAGGGAGTCCCCACAAACAAATAACACTGGCATATGTGGGGAGTGCTCGCAGTGTCTTGGCCACACTGGGTTTGCCCCTGCTCACGGCGTGTGTGCTTTCCCTGTCTACGTTGCTTAGGCTCTAGATTGCTCTGCTGGGAACTGTCTAAGGCGAGCTCTGGGTTGTATGCACTTTACAGGTCTAAGCCACTCAGGTTCAGGTTCTTGGGTACTCCTCAGAGGCGCAGACTCGGTTTGGCCTGTGTTTTGTGCCCTTCCCAGGTCCGAGCAGCTCAGGTGACCAGGTGCTTGGCAAGTGCGGTTGCTGCAACTTATCGCCTCCCCCATCCTGCCGCTTGGTTTTCTGGATGTACAACTGGCGCACCTTCTCAGGTGTGCCGTGTGTCTCTTCTGGGGAGCTGATCTCTGGCTGCAACCCTCCTGGCGGCTGTTGACCATCCAGAATACCAAGAAGTCTTGGTTAGCAAGGAAGCCTGCTTGCAGTTTGGCAGATGATGCCTCTCTGGGGCTGTGATTGCCCCCTTCTGGTTCTGGCTGCCCTCACCTGCCTGTCTCCAGCAGGGAATGGGCCGGTCTGCAGCTGGCTAGCTCTGCTCAGTCCTTTGTTCTGTGAGCCGGCCTGGCGGTGTCTTAGGTTAGGGCTTTTCGCTGGATAGCTGTCCCACAGTCTGGGTTGCTATCTCAAGTTAGTTCCCTCAGATTGCCCTCGGGGCATTCAGGCCCGGTCCTTACTCTAAGCAATGCAGCCCGGACCTCCCTGCCCAGCCCCCGCTTGCTAGTGGAGGATGCGGGCGTCTGCGCTGCTTCTCTGCTGGGAGTTACTGTTGGGCACTTAGTCTCCTTTTGAAGACAATGAGCTGCTTTTCTGGGTGCCTGATGTCCTCTGCCAGCATTCAGAAATTATTTTGTGGAATTTATTCAGCGTTCAAATGTTCTTTTGATGAATTTGTGGAGGAGAAAGTGGTCTCCCCGTCCTATTCCTCCACCATCTTAGGACTGCCCCCTGGGCTTTTTCAAAAAATTTGAACAGAGTGCAGGTTCTAATCTCCAACTGATCTCAAAGTCTCTTGTTTTAGGGGATTGTGATGGGCTTGACTGTTTTCTGTGCTAAAACCCTCTTGTGTCTTCCAATAAAAATAAGAATCATTCTTAGTGGTCACTCGATTCAGGCCCTATGATCAGCGGTGTGTTTATATTATCTCATTGAACCCACCACAAAGTTGTGTGGCGAGGGCCACACTGAGCAGTACAGGGGGCAGCTGACGCTCTGACAGGTGCCATGATTTGTTCGAGGTCATGTGGTTAGTTAGTCAGTGTGTGGTGGGGGTAGGAGGGGGAATTGACACCAGTCCAGTGAGATTCCACAGCTGGTTTGCCTGACACAGCACCAGGAGGCTGCCCCTGCCATTCCAGGAAGCCTTTTGCCAGGATGGCATCTGGAAAGCAGGGCGACAGAGTAGAGATCACCTGCTGGCCCAACTCCCCATCCAGATTGTTGGGACTTGTGGTTTAGCAGGTCACCTGATGCCAGGATGGCTTTCCCACCTGGAAGAACTTAAACACCGATCACTATACCCATGACTACAATGTCAACAACAAAGGTCGTTCAGCAGATTCCATCTTCCTCCAGGGAAGTCCATGTTGAGAAGGCTTGATGCACTGCATCCTCTTAGTGTGTGTATGTGTGTGTGTGTGTGTGTGTCTGGTTGTGAGGGTGCATAGATGAGGCCTTGACTCAGTATCCCAGCCATGTCTCCTCCCTTCCAGCCCTCCCCCCGACACATTCAGGTACCCTATTCTACCTGTGACAGTGCTCTATATCCTGGATACTCCAGCCACACCCATTGGATGCTGCCAATACCTTCACTCTCCACAGCACTCTCTTAGAGCGTTGAGGGGGACCCCCTCATATCTATGCCTCTTCTGAGCTCTTCTAGCAGTTACCCAACCTTTTGAGAGTGTGAACACCCCTCTTCCCGAGCCAGGAAGGTGTAGTGCTCAGCAAGGGGCTATGGATGAGACTGCCCATGGTTGCTCTCTTGGCTTGACTCCCTGCTCCCTGTGTGTCCTCAGGCATGTTGGTTAACCTCTTTGAACTTTTGCTTCCCCATCTTTGAAAGGAAGATCATGGTACCCATCCTGTTGCTAGCTGGGAGAAGTAACCGAGATGCTGTAAATGAGCACCAGTAGATACCATCATCTAGGAAAAAGAGGCTAAAATTTCCTGAATTCAACATCTTAATTTCTTTATCATATCTTGAAGTCAGAGAGACTATGTTCCAGCAACTCTGGTTCCTTGGGGCTCTTGGTTTTCATTGGCTGTGGACAGGCTGGGGCCTCAGTTGAGCCTGGGTGTTACTAGCAAGGGCACAGAGCCTGACAGTCAGAGAAACCAACATCATGGTATCGCTTTTGAGAAAAGAAAGAGCTGTATTGTGAGATGGACTGGCAAGAGACAGGAGGCAAAGCCTACAAACCTATCTTTCTGATCCAGGGTCAAGGGCAAAATTTAACGTGGTCGGGAAATTTCAAACGTGGAAGCTGATTGGCTAGTCTCCAATCAACTGATTGGCTAATCTCACAGTCAGTCCGTATTAGCTACCCTGGGCTGTGTGGGGAGGCAAGATTTTCCTTATTGCAGCCTTCCTCACTTAGCAAAGTCAGTGGCTGCATTTCTATTCTTTGAACTCCGTAGACTGAAGATTCTGGGTTCTGAGTCATTCTGGAGATCTGAACTCCCGTGTGGCACGTGTGCAGTCCTGTCCCTGTAAATAACTTAGGGTCAATCCACCTATTTAAGGAGGCAAGACTCATTTAAGCTGGTTAGTCTGGGTTTTTTGTTTTTTTTTTTTAATGTTATGTGTATTTCATTTTTAATTAAAAAATGTTTTACTTTCCTTTAATTAAAAAAGTTTTTATTGGAGTACAGTTGCTTTACAAAATTGTGTTAGTTTCTACTGCATGGCAAAATGAATCAGCTATACATATACCTATATCTGCTCTTTTTAAAATTTCCTTCCCATTTTAGTTCACCACAGAACATTGAGTAGAGTTCTCTGTGCTATACAGTAGGTTCTCGTTAGTTATCCATTTTATGCATAGTATCAAGAGTGTACATGTGTCAATCCCAATCTCCCAATTCACCCCACACCCCCTTTCTGCCTTTGGTATCCATCCACACTTGTGGGGATACCAGTGCTGTATGTCTGTGTCTCTACTTCTGCTTTGTAAATAAGTTTGTCTATACCAGTTTTCTCAGACTCCACCTATTAAGCTGGTCAGTGGTTTACGTGCTGTTTCACAGGTGTCTCTGATTTCCTCTTCTTTGTTCACAGGTTTCAGGGTCGGTTCAGCAACAAGGACTTAGTGTGCTCAACATCCCTTCATACTCCTGGTGAGAACCCCACCCTCCCCACTCAGCTCCTGGCTTCCGAAGCCCAATATGTGATATTGACATGACCCCTTGTGGGGCCCCTGCATTGTGGGGGCGACATTGTCATCTGCCCTTCAGTTTCACTTGTAGTGAGCCCAAGAGACAAAATCATGCCTGTGGAAGATTTCAGGGAACATCTCCTGCCCATCTCCTGGAAAGTGGTGATCCTGGCTGAAAGAGGTTTTCACAATCTTGGGAACCATGGAACATAAGTGCTACACAGGCCTGTGGTGAAAAGTTCATTTTACAGACAAGGAAAACTGAGGCCCAGAGAAGGGAGATGGTGGTGTGTTATGGGAAGACAGTGCAGGGTGGTCAGGAAGCCGACTCAGGTTCAAACCCCAATGCCTTCATGTACTCGCTCTGTGACCCTGAGCAAGTCATGGGCTGTCTCTAAATCTTGACTTCCTTTCCTGTAAAATGGTAGGGATGATAGTAGTGCCTGCCTCCTGGTGGAGTCACTGAGAGGATTTAGACAAGGTTTGTGTGTGTGTGTGTGTGTGTGTGTGTGTGTAGCTCAGTCCAGTGCCTGGGCCCAAGGCAGTGCTTGACCAGTTCAACTCTTGCCCTCTGTCCTAATTCTCCTTCACTTTTCTTCTATTCAGTGCCTTTGACATGGAGTGCACCCCACAGCACCCAGAGAAGCTGTAGCAGAAGCCCCACACCCTCATCTTCATGATGCCCATGATTCTGGAATTTGGGGACCTGGGAGTCACCCTCATTTCAGTTTCAGATTTCCTGTGGTCACATATGCTGCATAAGCTTTGAAAATAACTTTGGTTTTCCTTACTTATAATTATGTCATAATAATCACAAAAATTGTATAATTATACATTTTGAAAAATTCAAGTATAGTTGACTTACAATTTTGTATTACTTTCAGTATATATATATATATATACATTTTTTTAATTTTTATTTTTTTGCCATTGTTCAGGCACTTAGTCATGTCTGACTCTGCGACACCATAGATTGCAGCACGCCAGGCTTCCCTGTCCTTCACTATCTCCCGGAGTTTGCTTAAACTCATGTCCATTGAGTCAGTGATGCCATCCAACCATTTTATCCTTTGTTGCTTCCTTCTCCTCCTGCCTTCAATCTTTCCCAGCATCAGGGTCTTTTCCAATGAGTCGGCTCTTCTCATCAAGTTGCCAAATATTGGAGCTTTGGCTTCAGTGTCAGTCCTTCTGATGAATATTCAGGATTAATTTCCTTTAGGGCTGGTTTGACATATATATTCTTTTTTCAGATTCTTTTCCATTATAGTTTATTACAAGATATTGAGTATAGTTCCCTGTGCTATGCAGTAGGTCCTTGTTGTTTATTTTATATACAGTAGTGTGTATTTGTTAATCCCAAATTGCTAATTTTTCCTTCCCCCTGCTATCCTCTTTGGTAACCATAAATTTGTTTTCTAGGTCTGTGAGTCTATTTATTTTTTGTAAATAAGTTCACTTGTATCATTTTTTAAGATTCCACATATAAGTGATATCATATGATATTTGTCTTTGACTTATACTTCACTTAGTATGATAATCTCTAGGTTCATCCATGTTGCTGCAAATGGCATTATTTCATTCTTTTTATAATTACACTTACTATAACAGATATCTGTGGCATGTGTCCACTATGGCACTGTGCATGAATATTCACCGTAGTCTCTTGAAAGTGGAAGTGTTAGTCACTCAGTCGTGGCCGACTCTGTGTGACCCCATGGACTCTAGTCCACCAGGCTCCTCTGTCCATGGGATTCTTCAGGCAAGAACCCTGGAGTGGGTTGCTGGTTCCTTCTCCAGAGAGTCTCTTGAGGTAGGGTCTATATTTATCATCCTCCTTACACAGATGGAGAGGCTGAGGTGCTGAGTGGCTAAGGATGTACTCAAGATCACTAGTTGCTTGGTGGCCATGTCCAGATCTGGCCCCAAAGCACTCGCATTTTGGAGTTGCTGTGGTTTCTCTCTCTACACACAACCAGCCTGCCTTTGTCACTCTTAGCCTTATTGAAAGAGGATCATCCACTTTTCTTTTGTCTTTAAAAATCCATGTTGGCTTTTCAAGTTTTATGGGCAGTTATATAGTTTCCCCACTGCTGATTGTTAGGGATGGCTGTGGGGCTGGCAGCTTCTCTTCAGATGAAACTGGAGATGGCTAAGTTTTACCCATCGGCTTCAGATATTTGACAGCTGGTATTCTCTACCGTTATTTTCTGTCTTCCTTTAGTAACTTTTGCCTCAGATGGAAAATTTTATAGTTTTTAAAAAATGAGTTTTATAAAATTGGAGAGCTGGAGGTGATGGGTGGAAAAACAGCCAGGGCAAAGGAGAAAGTCTTTCTATTTTTGAGTCTGGTCTCATTAAAAGAGCTCTCTTTGCCCTGTCCTCAACGTTCTGGCTTTCCAAATTCTCTCTTGTTAGTGGTTTTGCCCTGTCTCTGTTTATTTTGTGACTCGTGCCTGAGGGGATGTGTTCTCAAAAGAGAATTCTCCACACTACATCTTGTTCTGACTCCATGTTGCACCACCCCCTCTCTCAGTCAAAGCCCTCTCTGTGCGGGGCAGCGGAGGTTTATTCTGGAGAACAGGGATGCCATGTAGAAGCAGCAGTTAGATAGGGTAGGGACGGAATGAACTTTCCTTAGAATAACTAGACATTTGAGCGGTCATACCCACAACGCAATATTTTTCCTGGCACCAACACCACTTAAGCGGTAGATTTATACAGAGGATTCTACTGTGGGTGACTGAAAGACATCAAAATTCCCGTTGTTTTAGTCAGAACAAAGAACACGAAAGTTTGCTCAGATGAGGGGGGCTCAGGAGAGGCCAGCCTTTGGTTCCACTCAGAACTTACTTCCCACACATCGTCACATTCCAAGAAACACAAACGACCAAGAAAGCCAATCATATCCTTTCTGACATGTGTTCCTTCCCTGTATTTGCCAACAACTTAATGTTGAAAATGATGACAAAGATGGAAAGATAGAACAAGCCACAGTTGCAGTTCCATTCTGCACGTGAAGAATGTCCGTGTGTGCATGTACCAAGAAATAAAATATAAACAGTTGAGTCAGTTTTGAGCAGCATTTCTACTGTTCTGGTAAGAAATAAATACATATGCATGCATGAGTTACAAAGTATGAGTTATGCAGTTTTTCTGATTCTGCATGTGAGTCAAGTGCTCTTATATTTGCAGTTAAAACATATTGTACAGTATAAAGATGGAACTGTATAATTTATGCTAGTAGTTAAAATGTTCAGTTTTAGTTAGAACAGCATTGTGTGTGTGTTCAGTTGCTCAGTCCTGTCCGGCTCTTTGCAACCACATGAACTGTAGGCCACCAGGCTCCTCTGTCCTTGGGATTCTCTAGGCAAGAATCCTGCAGTGGGCTGCCATTTCCTCCTCCAGGGGATCTTCCTGACCCAGGGATCGAACCAGAGTCTCCTGCATGTCCTGCACTAGCAGGAAGATTCTTTACCACTGGGACACCTGGGAAACACCTAGAACAACATTAAATAATAAATAAAAGCAGCATATCAAGGTCAACATCAATGATCATAGATCCCATCAATAGCATGTAACCTTGATATGATGTGATGAAATGGCACTTTATCTTGTGATCTTTCTCCCCACCATAACCCCAGTTTAACCTAGAGAAACACCAGGCAGATCCCAATGGACAGGCATTCTGCAAATATCTGGTTAGTACTCATAATTGTAAAGATGATCCAAATCCGTACAAGTCAGAGAGACCATCACAGCCAAGAGGAGACTAAGGAGACGTGATAACTAAAAGTATGTGGTATTCTGGATGGGATCCAGGAATAGAAAAAGGACATTACATAAAAACAAAGGAAATTGGAATAAAGTGTAGATTTTAGTTAATGGAAAAAAAATGAGGGGCTCATTCAAGGGCTCCAACTGTTATTTCACTGGAAAACAAAGGTGCTGGGTCCTCAGAGGACCCAGGTACTAGACTTGTGGGACACAAGTCATTCTTTCAGGCTTTCAGCTCAGGGGTTCCCTTTTCCTCCAATTTCTTGGGGCTTCCTGATCTCCTTTGAGCCTCTTTTTCCTCATCTGTCCAAGAATCCCAGAATGGTTGAGGGAATAGGTCAGGAAGCAGAAGCTGGATGTTCATCCCTACCATTTAGTTCAGTTTAGTTCAGTTCAGTCGCTCAGTTGTGTCTGACTCTTTGCAACCCCTTGAACCACAGCACGCCAGGCCTCCCTGTCCATTACCAACTCCCGGAGTCCACCCAAACTCACATCCATTGAGTCGGTGATGACATCCAACCATCTCATCCTCTGTTGTCCCCTTCCCCTCCTGCCCTCAATCTTTCCCAGCATTAGGGTCTTTTCAAATGAGTCAGCTCTCTGCATCAGGTGGCCAAAGTATTGGAGTTTCAGTTTCAACATCAGTCCCTTCAATGAACACCAGGATTAATCTCCTTTGGGATGGACTGGTTGGATCTCCTTGCAGTCCAAGGGACTCTCAAGAGTCTTCTCCAACACCACAGTTCAAAAGCATCAATTCTTCGGCGCTCAGCTTTCTTCATAGTCCAACTCTGACATCCATACACTACCACTGGAAAAACCATAGCCTTGACTAGACGGACCTTTGTTGACAAAGTAATGTCTCTGCTTTTTAATATGCTGTCTGCTGCTGCTGCTGCTAAGTCGCTTCAGTCGTGTCCAACTCTGTGCAACCCCACAGACGGCGGCCCACCAGGCTCCCCCATCCCTGGGATTCTCCAGGCAAGAATACTGGAGTGGGTTGCCGTTTCCTTCTCCAATGCATGAAAGTGAAAAGTCAAAGTAAAGTCACTCAGTCGTGTCCGACTCTTAGCGACCCCATGGACTGCAGCCCACCAGGCTCCTCTGCCCGTGAGATTTTCCAGGCAAGAGTACTGGAGTGGGGTGCCATGGTTTGTCATAACTTTCCTACCTCCTAAACTTTTAGCAAATCAGTGTGTCCATGTTTCCTTGCTGGTTAAGTGAGCATTGGAGGTTTCAGTAGGTTATCACTTGTCAAGTACTTAGCACAGCACCTGGTGCTGGGCAGTGCTCAGCCTAGGTTAGTGTGGTTGTCTCTTGTGACTGGCTTCCTTTGCTCTCATGTGGCCAAGGGTACATTAACAACAGCCAAGGATAGCAGTAACCCTGCTAATAATAATCAGACTAGCTCATAGTTATTGAACTTTTACTATGTAAGTATTTCATATGTATTTTCATTGTATCCTCAAATCAAATTGAAATAGTTGCCTTTATTTATATGTTATTTATGCTTATTTATTTATACTTATTTTTATTATATATTATATTTATTAATTTATACTTTATATATACTTATATCTTTATTATCTTCCCATTATAGATAAGGGAAGTGAGGTTTGAGGAGAGCAAGTAACTCACCCCAAGTCACACAGGTAAGTTGGAGTCAAACCGGCACTCATATTGTGGGAATACATGACTGTCTTAGTCTCTTGGGGCTGCTATGTCAGATTACCACTGACTGGGTGGCTTATAAACAACAGAAGTTTATTTCTCACAGTTTTAGGGGATGAAAGTCAGATCAGGGCGCCAGGATGGTCAGGATCCAGATTGCAGACTGCCAACTTACCATCATATCCTCATATGGCAGAAAGATGTTAGGGAACTCTCTGGGGTCTCTCTTATCAGGCACTAATCACATTCATGAGGCTCCACCCTCATGACCTAATTACCTCCAAGAGACTCCACCTCCAAACACCATCACATTAGGGATTAAGTTTCAACATACATACTTTTTGCGGGGAGAGGGGAGATGCAAAACTTCAGTTCATGGCAATGACCTTCTAAATCCAGTGCCTCCACTCTTTGATGATGTGGTTTACAGTTCTTAAACTTGGTTTCTTGATTTACTAGTTCACATTCTTGAGGAGAAACGTGATGGACTACTCTCAGTCTATGGATATTTTCCCCTTAGGTTAGGTGTGCATTGTTGGATCAGTCGGCTGTGGCCAGGGGGGTGGGGTCATGTGGTTCCAACATGGCAGTCTAGACCACAGAGACGGAATGTTTCTCAGAAAGGGAAGGTAGGATATCAAACCCTTCTGTTATACACTCATGTTTTAGTCCTAAAATTGTCTCAATGTTCCCTCTGGAGGATTAAGTCACTGTAGGTATTACTGTATGCCTTTTTCCTGCTGATCTGGGCCGTAGGCGCTGGGGCCATTCACTGGCAAGCCCAGTCCCACCCAGCCCTGGAATCAATCTACATGGTGTTGGCAGTACATTGAGTGCCCTGTGTCTGCCAGTGGGTGGGATCTGGAAATTAATTTGGCAGTGATAAGCAGCTAATGTCCATGTGTCTACCATGCTGGTTTCCCCCCCACTTTTTGCTTGGTCTTTCTGTTGATATTCCTGCTTGGTTCTTGGGATGGTACTTTAATAACCCAGATCATCCCACCAGTTCCTCCCCACTCCCTGGACCCCCAACTACTAGCTGAAATCCTGTCCTAATTTAAACATAAGGCTCTGAATCACAGACTCCCTGTGCTGCCACACATCCATCTATCCACCTACCTACCCAACAAATCAGGTCCCTTTGCATGTTTTTCTTTTAACTTTCACTGTAGAAAATTTCAGACATTCACAAAAACATACAGCCTCATATGATAAATCTTCATGTTGCCCATCACCTGGTTTCAACGATTAAATCATGGCCAAGCTTGTTTTATTTATACTTCCACCTAATCTGCCTCAGTATTATTTTGTACCAAATTTCAGATCGTTATCACTGCTTCTATAAATAGTTCAGTTCACATCTCTGAAATATTAGGTTTGTTTTTAACATAATCACAAGCCTATTAACTTGCTTAAATATATTAACAATGATTTCTTTATATCATCAAATAATCCAGTCAGTGTTTATATTTCCAGTTGTCTCACACATGTTTTAAGTGTTTTTTTTTAATTAACAGTTTTTGAGTCAACATTCAAATAAGGTTAACATATTGTGATTTGTTGATAAAATCACCAGATTTTTGTCTCCTTTTCTAGTTTCCCTTTTATTTCTTAAAGAAATTGGGATGTCTGTTCTGGAGAACCTCCCAGTGGGGACGTGCTGATGGAACATTAAGACTGAAGGCCCTGCTTCGGAGTTGCAGACTCACTGTGACCTTACAAGGTGGAAGGAAGGAAGGAAGGAGCTCTCTGGGGCTTCTTTTAAGGGCACTACTTCCATTACTGACGGCTTTATCCTCATGGTCTAACCACCTCTCTGAAGTCCCACCTTCTAATACCATCACACTGGTGATTTGGCTTCAACATGTGAATTTTAGGGGACACAGATATTCAGCCTATAGCAGGGTATAACTTGGACTAGATATGAAATAGACCCTAAATAATGATAATATTAAATTAGGTAGAAATTGATTTCTCTCTCATGTAAGCATCTGAGCTCATGACAGTGGCTCTGCTTCACAAGGCCGTTAGGAGTCCAGCTCCTTCCATGTTTTGATTGAGAATTTGGTCTCTGATTACAGGAGACGAGAATTCCTTTCTATGGGGCTAAGGAGGGGCTAAGGAAGCCCTTGTACTTTTCTACTTGGTTTTCTTTATTGACTAATAGTCATTGCAATCTTTCATTATCTTTTTTTTTTCCCCCAAAGCATACATTGTTCTCCAATAACAGCCATTCAATTCCATTGTCCCTAATGACTCTTTCCTCCATCTTTGGCAAAAGCCCAATATGTCACATACTCTAGGACCATTTCTTCCACCAGTATCCCATTCTATTTCACTACTGGTGGAAGTTTGACCAGTTTCACTGCCATCTTCCATATGGGGCTGAATTAGCTCTGTGTATCAACCGCAGTGGACTGCCCAGGTGGCTCAGTGGTAAAGAATCTGCCTACCAATGCAGGAGACACAGGTTCGATCCCTGGGTCGGAAAGATCCCCTGGAGAAGGAAATCCTGGGGTAACCCACTCCAGTGTTCTTGCCTGGAAAATCCCATGGACAGAGGAGCCTGGTAGGCTAGAGTCCATGGGGTTGCAAAGAGTCAGACACGACTTGGAGACTAAAGAACAACCACCACAACATCAACAGTAATGGGGTTCTCATTGCCTGTCAGCTGGCAGGTGATACAGCCCTCGAGTCCATTTTAGCATCTGTTTTCTCAGATTACTCCTGGCATTATCTGTCCACAGGGGGCAGCTTGTGGCACAGAGATTAGATTGTGTTAGGCCTACTGGGGGACGTGCTCAGGAGGGACACCTGTGGTGGAAAGAAAGGCACAGAACTGAGCAGAGAGAGGAGTTCGACAGAGAATGAAGTGGTTGGATGGCATCACTGACTAAATGGACATGAGTCTGAGCAAACCCTGGGAGATTGTGAAGGACAGGGAAGCCTGGCGTGCTACAGTCCATGGGGTCACAAAGAGTTGGACACGACTTAGTGACTGAACAACAACAACAGCTTCAACAAAGGCCTCAGCTGACCATTGAAGAACCTGAGAAGCTGGGATGACTGGTCAGACTTCAGGTCTCAAATGTGGGCAAGAGACTAAACCTTTGTATTCCCACAGCAACCAGTTACCACAGCAGGCTGCTGCCCCTGGGAATGAGCATCGTCCTTCAGTGAGATGGTTTTCTTTAGGAAAAAAGGAGCGCTTTCTGAGAGGGCTGATAGCTGAGAGACCTCAGCCAGCAAAATGCCCAGCAGTGGAGGGAATATGAAAAAAAATGGCCACAATATTTTTAGAGATACGCCCATTAAGAAGTGGAGTCTGTTTTCCACCCCTTGAATTTGGCTTGGCCTCGTGACAAGCTTTGGTCAATGGGGCCAGAATCACATGTGATACAAGAGTCTTGAAAGTGCTTGCCCACTGGGGCTTGTTCTTCTTTGGCTGCTGGGGGCCCTTCCATTGGCATGTGGAGAAGCCCAGGCCAGCGCCCCTGAGAGGAGAGAGGCCCTATTCAACCCAGGTGAGTCCCAGACATGTGACATCCTAGCCCATCCAGGCCAGGCCAGAGGCCCACATGAACCACCTCACAGACCCACAGGATCAGGGAAAATGATAAGTGTTTATTACTTGCAGGCATTCAGTTGTAGGGGTCATTTGTTACACAGCAAAGAATTTACTGATGACTAGGGTAGCAGGAACCTGGCACTTGATCTGACCAAATGGGGAAAATGTTTTGGGATTTGGCAAACATATATGGTTTTATTTCCCTTTCCCAGGTTTCTAGATTTCTAATAAAACTCTAGCCAAATCCATATGCTTTTCAGAGCCTTTACAAAGCACCCTTTCAATTACCCTTCTCAGCTCGGACAAGGGAATAGAAGAGGCCTTTACCATTCATATATGCTAAGAAAAAAGCATGCTTTCAGAGCTGCCAGTGTTGCAGAACAGAAAACACAGTCACGACTGGAAAAAAACCAAGGACTGCTATTTGATGATAAATGTTCTAAAGATAGCAGTCTGTTGATTGTTCACTGAATACAGTTTTTGGAGGAGCATTTGAGGAACTGATGCAGTGAATGAAGTGGAAATGTGCTCAAATGAAAAAGAAAGATCAAATCAAAATAAAATGTACATCAAGCACCTTCCAGTTGCTTATCAGAAAAATATTTTCATACTTTTCATAGCACACACTTGCTGCCACTTGAAAAGGTTTGTTAAATGAATACATGGATAGTAGGATGTACTACCATGTGTGAGAAATGAACTTTCCTCTTGCCCCTGCTTCAAGCTCTTGGAGGGATTACCTTGGCATAAAATAGAGGCGTTGGGCTCAGTGATCTTAAGATTTCACTTCCCAGACCTCATAGATCTCCACTCAAATTCTAGGGCTGCCATTTCCATAAATATGTTTGTCTCCTCTCTGTTCCTTGAATTTTCCTTCTGAAAACAGAGATTTGGACCATTTAGAAAACCTAGGTTTGGGGATTCTCCATGTGATAATGGAATGTACCTGGGGAAAATGATCGGGATTTTCTTCTTTCTTCAGACTCTCAGCAACCTTTCATGTGACCTGGGTCAAGTTATTCAAACACTCTGTGCCTCAGTTCCCAAATCTGTGTAATGGGACAATACTACTACTTGTAGGGTTGTAGGGAGAATTAGGAAAAATGTATGTAAAGTGTCTGCAACATAGGTGCTAAATAGCTGGACATTATTATATAATGGGTATGTTGCAGACTGCTGTAGAGGTAGGGAGAAAGAAAATTTGTATATTCTAATAAACTCTGTGAAATCTGGTATTTCTGATTTTATTCATAATTGTCAAGTGTTGGGCAACCCCTCCGGACCCATTCAGCCCCACATCTTTATTTAGAGTTCTGAATTCCGTCTTTCTGACTAGTCCTTCTTCCAAACCCTTGTGGGGAGAAGTCACATTTCTTAAGCTGCTAAATCAAATGACAGTTGCTTTTTATTCCATGTGTTTCTCATTCCAAAATGTTGTTTTGAATATTTTCAGCTACTAAGCATAAACTCCAGTTGGTTATGTTTTGCCTTATAATTGATTTTTTTTTCCTTCTGCACATTTCAGATGCCTGCTTTTGGGTTTTGCATTATTCTGTGGTTTCCCAGTCATTCACCCCACCCTTTAATTGCTCCACCAGCACTTAGTCTCTGCTGCCTGCCAAGGCCGTCTCCCCCTTTTCCTAATATTCCCCGGGTTCTCCCCAAGGGTCGTTCCTTAATCCAACGAGCTCTCCAATGCTTTGCAAAATTGAAAGTCCTCTGTTTATCCTGCCCCCTCCCCTCAATGTTCGTGGCAGTTATCTCACTTGGGCTTCCATTTCCTGCTCTTATTCTTGGCCCTCTGCCAGCCATCACACATTCACATGAAATCCTGCCTTTCCTCACAGAAGGGAAAGGCTGTTTCCATTCATGGAATGCTCACTGGCCACAAAGATGCTACACCCTAGCCACAGGCAGGGTGTCCCGGGTTTCCTGACATGCCCAGGGCCAGGTTGGAGGGCTGTGGTCCCGACAGTTATCTACAGTAAAGGCAAGTAAAGCTAGAGAACAGTGTGGTCTTTGTGGGAAAGGGGAGAGAAAATGGGCTGTCAATTCTAACTGACCTGGACTTTGGTCCATGTAGTATGACTGAGCCTCAGTTTGTTCATCTGTGGAATGGGAATCATAATTCTACCCACCTCACCACCTTCTCATGAGGGTCATGAATGAAAAGGGTCATTTGGGCCTGGAAAATGGTATTTGCTCCATAGGGATTTTATTCCCTGCCCTCCCCCTGCCCTGCCCCTTATTAGTTGCTAAACTCTTCGGGTTCAAGTCCCAGCAAGCAAAAGAATGGTACCTCAAAGAGGTTCATTGAAGAGGGTGTAATGAAGATGATGTATAGCAGTGGTCTCCAACCTTTTTAGCACCCAAGACTGGTTGCATGGAAGATTTTTCCACAGACCTAGGGAGGAAGGATGGTTTTGAGAAGATTCAAGCACATTTATTGTACACTTTATTCCTATTATTATTACATCAACTCCACTTCACATCATCAGGCATTAGAGGAGGTTTGAGACTCCTGTTGAGATTGATGGAGGTGTGGGCAGGGCTGAGAAATGTCCTGGGATCAGCAAGAGCCAGAAGCCTTTGCTGATGGGCAAGTCAAGGGCTTGAGCGCTGTAGCCGTGATACAGGATCAGGGCAGACTGGCCCTTGGAAAGGGTCCTGGGGTCTTAGCAAACTCTCACCATTTCCTTCCCTCTTTCTTAATAAAAGCTGGGAAAATCTAAGTGTTTTTTTTTTTTTTTTAATTAAAGTGGTTGGAAAGGAGTTGTGACTCCAACAGAGAAATGCAGCCACTGTTAAAATTATACCCTCTCGAAGGGGGCTGGGGGTGGTCACACATCCCTTCTCTCTCTTACTGCCAGTGCCTTCTCTTGGCTGACCCCAGCTGGAAGCCAGAGGTTGAGGGGCCCGAAGGATGAAGTCCAGTGTGTGGCCTCCTGGTCACAGAGAGAGGCAGAGAAAGGGAGAAAACGGGCCAGGAGGAACAGAATCACCTTGCCATTTGTCATTGAAGAGCCAGTCACTCTGTTCAACGAGTCTCCATTTCCTGTAAAGTGGGCATAAAACGAGCCTGCTGATCTACCTCCTGGGGCTAGAACGAAGATCAGGTGAAAACGTGATAATCACTTACTGTGCACGGACATCTCTTCTTCATTGGCTTCATCTCACTCAGTCCCAAAACCCAGGGATAGTTGAAGGCAGATAGACTTTGTATTCAGGAGTGGGGCTCAGCTGAGCTTTTTAACTGTGGCATCTCCATCAAGGAACTTCACTCTCTGAACCTCCCTGCTGTCTTCCTTTGGGTAACCCCACAAGTGGATCCTGAGACAAGTATTTGAGTGAAGTGGTTTACTTGGGAGCTGGTTCCAGGAAGCATAGCATGGTGAGTGTAGGGAGTGAGTAAAACCAATAGCAGATCTCGGTCCTACAGGGACCTCTGGGAGACTGTGTGGGGAACAACCCTGGATTGTTCTGCCACTGGGTGAGGTGCTGGACTGCTTATCCACTGGCTCCCATCCCTTGTTGGCTGAGGGTTGCTCCTGCGGTTTCAACTCCATGGGCCTTCCCGGTAGCTTGTATTTGGGCAGAGGAAACTCAGCAGCCAGAGAGACACAGGAAGTCACATTGATGCCCTCCAATGAGCCAGGGGGGACTGGCTGGGGGACTGACTACATCTGCTTGGGTTTCCTATGTTAATTCAAGGGGCAGCTGTGAAAATTAAATGATTAATGATGAAATGATGCAATGTCCGCCAAGAACCTGACCCATAGTAGGTATCTATAAATAGGAGGTATTCATAAGAAGTTGGGTAAATAATATTCTTGTCCTACAGATTGTGGCAAATGGGACTCAAAGAAGTTAAGACATTTGTCCTAAATCACATGGACAATTCTAACATGGCCAGGGCAGCCCTGACTTGCACTCTGCCATAGCCACCTCTGTTAATGGACTCTACATGTACAGAGCTTTTGTGTCATAAAGCGTGAGAAGCTCCATAAATATATTATAAAATGTTTGTAGTCCCAGACGTGCTAGCTCACATCCAGCTTAAAGGGACTCTGAGTAGCTCTTCTCTCAGCCCTAATCCTCATAAGCTCAAATACATATTTTCTTAGTCCCCTGGGGTCTTCCACTCTGTGCTCCAACAATCCCCAGCCCTTCATTAGCGATGCCTAGGTGTCTCCACAGATTTCAAAGGGGTGCCAGAAAGTCTCCAGACGAAATAAAGTGTGCTGTAAACCGCTAAGGGCATAAAACTCTAGACACCTTGTTTTCCATGTAATGTTTCCTTTTCAAAACAAATATTTTGAAATGCCCTCTGACTATCCTGCTGATACAGGCAAAAAAAAAAACCCAATAAAATGCATAACTCTGTTTTAAAAAAAGTTGTAGTAAAGCGTACATCATGTAAAATTTACCATTTTCACCATTTTGAGGTATTCAGTTCAGTGGCATTAAGTACAATCACATTGTTCTGTAGCCATCAGCATCAACCAGCTCCAGACCTTTTTCTGTCTTCCCAAACTGTGACTCTGTACCCATTAAACACTAACTCCCCACTCTCTCTGCTCCCCAGCCCATGGCAACCACTGTCTACTTTTCTGTCTCTAAATTTGACTCCTCTAGTGACTTCATATGGAGCTTCTCAGGTAGCACTAGTGGTAAAGAACCTGCCTGCCAATGCAGGAGACATAAGAGATGTGGGTTTGATCCCTGGGTCGGGAACATCCCCTGGAGGAAGGCATGGCAACCCACTCCAGTATTCTTGCCTGAAGAATCCCACGGACAGAGGAATCTGGTGGGCTACAGTCCATAGGGTCACAAAGAGCCGGACACGACTGAAGCAACTTAGCACGCGCACATACAGAGACCCCATATTAGTGGGATCTTACAGTATTTGTCTTTTGTGACTGACTTAGTTCACTTAGCATAAAGTCTTCAAATTTTATGCATGTTGTAGCCAGTGCCATAATTTCCTTCCTTTTTAAGGCTAAATGTTACCCTGTGGTATGTTTTCTAGACAACATTTTGTTCATCCATTCATCTGTGGATGGCACCTGGGTTGCTCCCACCATTCAGCTACTGTTAATCATGCTGCAGTGAACACGGATGTGCAAAGACTTGGTTGAGTCCCACTTTCAGTTCTTTGGGGTATCTGCCTAGAAGTGGAATTGCTAAATCCCTGGTCATTCTATGCTGAATGTTCTGAGGACCCTCCATACCATTTTCCATAGCAGATGCACCATTTTACCACCTCCCCTCCCTTCCCCAATCCTGGCGTAACTGTTTCACAAAGGAGGAAAAATAGGCTAGTAACTTGCAATTAAGTGGTATGTTGTGTTTCAGAACATAACACTGAGGTTGGACTGCAGGGATACACAACACACTGGTTAGACACCTACCTCTTATCCACGAGCACAGGCTACTGTGCAGGTGTGATGAAACCCGTGCTGTTCCTGAGTGTGTTGATATCGGTGATTTTCCACAAACAAATCAATGCCATCTCCATCTGACTTGTTGCATTCCTTGTGTACAACATACAATGGATATATATTAAAGATGTGTACAAGTACCTTGATATTTATATGTGAGACAAAATTATACTCAGAACTTTATGAACAAGCTTTTTATCTACATATTTTTCTAGCAGGACATTTGAAAGGTGTGTGGGATGGGGAACATTTTTTATTGTGCAGCACTGTCCTATGCCTCACCTGCTAATTTCCAGCAGCAAATTCCCCCAAACCCCCAACATTGTGACCAAAAAATGCCCCTACAGATTCCCTAAATACTCTCCAGGGAGTGAAATATGGTCCCCATTACAAAATGTCTAGCAAGCCCACCTAGGGTATAAAACATTGTAAGTAAGTGACCTTTGGTTGCTTCACAGTAAGAAGGAGAATTGTTGGCACAAAGGCATTTAAAGATGTCCAAGGAGTCCAAGATTTTGGTCACAAAAATCACCATCTGGAATTTCTTCCACTGGTTTCTTCCATCCCACAAGGGCTCAATTGTTCTCAAAATCTGTTTTCAGTGCTCAGCTCATGGGTGAGAAGCGACCCAGGGCGTGAGCACGTCTGGTCTCTGTGTGTCTGTGTGTGCGTGCTCAGTTGCTCAGTCACGTCTGACTCTTTGCGACCCCAAGGACTGCAACTTGCCAGGCTCCTCTGTCCGTGGAATTTTTCAGGCAAGAATGCTGGAGTGGGTTGCCATTTCCTCCTCCAGGGGATCTTCCTGATCCAGGGATCGAACTCACATCTCCTGTGTAAAAATTCCTTCAATGGCAGGCAGATTCTTTACCACTGTACCACCTGGAAAGCCCACGGTCCCAATGGGAAGATTCAAAAAGAGGGCAGATTTATGAAACATCTTTGAGGCTGATTCTCTAAAACTTAAGAGATTAGATGTAGGGAGTGAGAAAAAGATGAAGTAAAAGATGGCCTAGTATCCTTGCGATTCAGTACAGGGGAACTGACATAAGGTTGACATGGAGACGGTGAATGAGTATTATACTTAGAGCCGGCCCTGAAGCTTGGCTGATGGATGGTGCCTGTGACTGTGTTCCACTGTGCAAGGGGGCTCGAGGGCATGCTCTGAGTGGAGACGGTGGAACTAAGAGACAGCTGGTTATTAGTGGTTCTGAGATATAGCAGGAAGAGCACAAGGCATTAGGAGAAGGAAGACTAGGATTTAGGTTTCTGCTCTACCATCAGTAAGATGTGAAATTTGGGACAAATGGCTGACAAGTGTCAGTTTGCTCATCTGTAAAATGGGCTAATACCAGCCTTAACCCAGCACCCAGGGCACTTGTGTGACAGCATCATATTCTTGGCTGTGCCCTTTTATCTGACACCTGCTGCTCTGCTCACCTTACACCCTGCTGCTGCTGCTGCTGCTGCTAGGGTGCTTCAGTCGTGTCTGACTCAATGCGACGCCATAGACAGCAGCCCACCAGGCTCCCCTGTCCCTGGGATTCTCCAGGCAAGAACACTGGAGTGGGTTGCCATGTCCTTCTCCAATGCATGAAAGTGAAGAGTGAAAGTGAAGTTGCTCCATTATGCCCTACTCCTAGCGACCCCATGGACTGCGGCCCACCAGGTTCCTCCGCCCATGGGATCTTCCAGGCAAGAGTATTGGAGTGGGTTGCCATTGCCTTCTCCCACCTCATACCCTAGATGTTGGTAAATATCCTGGGTATCAGACAAGGATCTCCAGAGAAAGGGAATCAACAGAACATATGTCTGTGTATGCTAAGACATTTTGGGGAATCTAAGGTTATTTTAAGGAATTTGTTCACATGTTTGTGAAGTCGGCAAATCCGAAGTCCATGGGGAGCTTGGCAAGCTGAAAACTCAAGCAGGATTTCTATGTTAGAGTCTTGAGGCAGAATTCTTTTTTTCAAGGAACCTCATTTTTTTGTGTTTGAGCCTTCAACTGATTAGATGAGACCCACACCAGTCCATCCTAAAGGAAATCAGTCCTGAATACTCATTGGAAGAACTGATGCTGAAGCTGAAACTCTAATACTTTGGCCACTTGATGTGAAGAACTTCATTTGAAAAGAACCTGATGCTGGGAAAGATTGAAGGCCAGAGGAGAAGGGGACGACAGAGGATGAGATGGTTGGATGGCATCACTGACTTGATGGGCATGAGTTTGAGCAAGCTCCGGGAGTTGGTGATGGACAGGGAAGCCTGGTGTCCATGGGGTCGCAAAGAATTGGACATGGCTGAGTGACTGAACTGAACTGAACCCACACCATCAAAGGTAACCTTCTTAAAGTCAGTTGACTGTAAGTGTTAATCACAGCTGCAAATACCTTTTCAGCAACATCTAGACTAGTGTTTGACTAGAGAGGTCCAACCCATGACCAGGAATTGAGCCCTTGGGATCTGCTCCACTTCACATAACCAACAACACACTCCTGGCTTGCTCTGGGCCTCATAGTCTTCCTTAGGAAACTGACTATCACAGCACAGTCCCTCCAAAGCCTCAGGAAGAACTTTCCATATTAAAGTGCCCCGGTTAGAACAGGTAGGGTTCAGCATCTCCTCGGCTAAGCATGGTCCCGGTGCTGTCTCTAGTGCCTTAAACCCCACTGAGTTCAACCCACTGGAGTGCCAAGCACCTACATCGTTGCCAGGACCCCTGAGTTTCCCTGACTTCACTGCCCGTGTCCTTCCTCACTAGACTAAAAGGGCCCCTGCGGTGCATGCCATCTTCCCAAAGAGTGGGGCCCTCTTAGCGCTCTGCCAGCAGCTGAGCCTGTCAGCTGCCAAGTGGTTCCTGCCTCTCCTAGGGTCTTGGGCCCCAGCTCTTTGGGACCATTTGGCTTTACTAGGTCAGGCTGCAGAGAAACTAAGGAGTTGTGGAGAGTATGGCTTTCCTGAAAAAGGAGTCCCAGGTAGCTTAGGCCCTCTTGCTGCTCTGAGCTCGCACTGTATTTTACCACTTGCTCTCTTACCCCATCCCCATCGTCCCACCTGTGCCTCAGCCCCCTTAGCAATCTGTGAAAACAGGCAGCTATTATTAAGATTTTCACCAGTTTTGAGGACATAAACTCTTGTGTTTTGCGCCCAAATTTACTGTCTCTCTTTCACTTGTCACCTCCATGAGACTAAACACAGCCCCCTCCCAACTCTCCCCCACTCTTAGCTTTCAAAAGAGATTCCCTCACACCAAACATTTTGCAAATATAAGTAGAATTTCCTTAAGACTTGGTCGTGATAACTGGTTGAAGTTCATTTCCTGACCAACTGGACCTAGGGATACTTTGTCATTTATTTCTTTATTTATTCATTTATCCCAAACGTGACTACTTTCCAGGTGCAAAGCTTGCTCCAGCAAGAGTCAGCCCTAGAGGGAGTGAGGTGGTTATGAGCATTTATTTGTCTGTGTCGTAGTCAGGAGTGTGGACTTGTGGAAAACATGCTGACTGTGGGCTCAGCATGAAATTGCCCTTCCCTATGGCTTCCAACTGAAACACTGTGTCAGGAGACATGCTACCTTTAAACCCCATCTCAGCCACGCAGCCTCACCCAGGCTGGTGGGGAAGGGGTGGGAGGGTTGGGTGAACCAGCTGAGGGGTGGCTGTCATTTAGTCCCACCTCAGCCCCATGGTGGTCAGGCTTGTTTTTCAGTCGCTCAGTTGTGTCCTACTCTTTGCAACCCCATGGACTGCAGTATGCCAGGCTTGCCTGTCCTTCACTATCTCCCAGAGTTTGCTTAAACTCATGTTCATGGAGTCAGTGATGCCATCCAACCATCTCATCCTCTGTTGTCCCTTTCTCCTCCTGCTCTCAATCTTTCCCAGCATCAGGGTCTTTTTCAATGAGTTGGCTCTTCGCATCAGGTGGCCAAAGTACTGGAGTTTCAGCTTCCGCATCAGTCCTTCCAATGAATATTCAGGGTTGATTTCCTTTAGGATGGACTGATTGGATCTCCTTGCAGTCCTAGGGGCTCTCAGGAGTCTTCTCCAGCGCCAGAGTTCTAAAGCATCAATTCTTCAGCGCTTGGCCTTTATGGTCAGCATTTGGTAAACGACACACAGGCTCACCAGTGCCATGACAGTTCTGAAGCCGACCATAAAAGGCCAAAAACTGGGTGGCGGCCCAGTTCTTAGAAATTCCTGCCCCCTTCCCTGGTGTTTCAGAAGGTCTGGCAAGTGTGATGTAAATGTGAAGAGCAGCCTGGTCGTGTCTCTGCCGTCTCCCGGCCTTTGGCATCTGGGCCCAGGTCACTGCCTTCTCCCTCTTGTCTGATAGAACCTTCTCTTCATTCCCCTGACCTCAGGAAGATGACTTTGGAGTTCTGGGAGCCACGTTACCATCTTCCCCTTCTTCCCAGTGTCTTGGATATTACTTCTCTGTGTCCACAGCATGTGTGGTTTCCCAGGGGGATTGTAAACTCCTCGGAAGCTGCCAGAAGCCTGAGATCTCTGAGGCACCTTTCCTGCCTCCTCCATACTCTCCTCTCACGAAGGCACTGTCCTGGCTTCCTTTCTCAGGTTCTTTTATACTCACCTAAAGGGCCCAGGGAATTGGCTCTATGCAGGTTCCCTTGACCCACTCCAGTGTTCTTGCCTGGAGAATCCCAGAGACGGGGGAGCCTGGTGGGCTGCCGTCTATAGGGTGGCAGAGTCAGATACGACTGAAGCGACTTACCAGCAGCAGGTTCGCTTGAGCTTTCTTGTCTTTGCTGGTCTCCACACCTGGCCTGATGTCCCCTCTCCCTCTGCCTGTCCAAAGCCTGATTCTCCTCTCCCTACTTCAGCTACGACCCCTCTCCTTGGATTTCAGACCCCTTAATTCCATTCCCTCTAGGGCATTTAAAATAATAGCGACAACCAACCTCTGTCTGTTGAGAAGAAAAAAAACCTTATGATTTTTATTTTCTTCTAACCAAAATATTTTGGTGAATAGCTGCCATGTATCTCATTAAAAAAAGAAAACTATTTACTGATGGCTGCACTAGGTCCTAGTTGCTTTCTCTAGTTGCAACAAGCAGGGGCTCTTCTCCAGTTGCAGTGCACAGGCTTCTCATTGCAGTGGTTTCTCTTGTTGTGGAGCATGGACTCTAGGGTGCAGGCTTCAGTAGCTGTGGCTTGAAGGCTGTAGAGTGAGGGCTCAGTAGCTATAGGGCATGGGCTTATTTGCCCCAAGGTGTGTGGAATCTTCCTGGACCAGGGATCGAATCCATGTCCCTTGCATTGGCAGGCAAATTCTCAACCACTGGACCACCAGGGAAGTCCGTATCTCATATTTATTATGAACAGATTCTTTACATACATGTTATTCTTAATGGTCACAGCAACATTGCGAGATGTGTGTTAGTGTGCCTATCATACAGACAAGAATTGAGGAGCAGAGACGCCAGGTCCCTTGCTCAAGTTTATCCAGCCAGGAGTCAAACACAGGTCTGCCTGACCTCAGAGTCTTCTAATCCACCAGAACATGTGGCTCATGGTGAGGACATACTCTTCTCTGGTCTCTTCTTATAGACTTGGAAATGAGGCTGGGTGAGGATGGGAAACTTGCCCAAGAGGCAGATGCAGGACTCTGGCCCAGGCCTTCTTGTTACAAATCCTAGACTTCTCCCTCTATACTGCTGCTTCTCATGGTGGTTTATCCTGCTGGATAGTCATCAACTAAATGTTCACAACTAAATTCCTCCACCTGGTTCAAGCAATGTGCAGGTAAGATTAGTATTGGATTCACCTGGTTGGATCCCCAAATTGCCACAACTGATGCGTGACCACTGGGGCTTCTGATCCATGTTACATGGGTAGTTGAATGGAGGACATGAGATCTACTGATAGGAAGGGAGGTGAGAACATCTTGGAGGATAAATTCCTATGTCAGGTGGACATACCCATTTGGGATTCCACATTCCACCTGATCAGGAGGGACCTGCATAAGGCATTGAGCTCGTGGCAGGTAAGGTAGGCAGACTGTGAAAACTAACTCTTCTCTCTTCATAGTTTTGCCAAGACCCTCTCATGTGGGATGGTGGTTGATGGGGACTTCCACCGACAGTGGCCACTCCCAACCGTGAGTGACTGATCTGGGCATGGGGTAATCTGAGAGCCCGTCACTAGCTGCTGGGGTGCACATTGAGAGATCTGGCATTTGCACGGGACTTTGATGGTTTCTTGGTTGCTCTTTTAGAGTGTATGAGAATTAACAATAATAAGTACTGATGGTTCCACTGAAGGAGAAACGTGCCCTTTGATAGGCTCTGTTTGGGTTTCCTGAGAAACAGACATGAAATGTACGAGGAATTTTCAGAGAGTGACAGCTGTGAAGAACAAAGGGGGACAGAGCAAGAGTGGGTAGGAGACCCTCAGAGCACAGTGTAGGTGTGCCACCTGTGACACGAGGGCAAGACAGAGCGGGACAGGGGAGGAAAGAGCCTCAGACTGCAGGGCAGGCCGACAGGGAGTGTCCAGCAGCAGTGGTCTTAGAGGTCCTGCACCGGGCAGAAATGGCCACGCTCTGGTCTGCTCCTCGTGCTCAGCCATCTGTGGCGTGAATTCAGGGAGAGCGTAGCCTTGGTGCTTGCGCTGAAGGCACAGTGGTTGGAGGCTGTCAGCCCACGGACTCCCTGCCAGTGGTCTCCTGGAGACAATGCATCTGCATGAATGACAGAGATGAAGCCAATGCTTTGGGCCCAGAAACATCTGCTTTATTGGTCACATGGCCACAGGTAAACACGTAAGTTTTTTTCACGTTAATTAACTAACCTTTCAGTTGCTCAAAATTTGTTAGCCATCTTCCCTTCTGGGAGGGTTAAATAATGGCTAGCAGGGTAGATACTGCTGCTGCTGCTAAGTCACTTCAGTTGTGTCCAACTCTGTGTGACCCCATAGATGGCAGCCCACCAGGCTCCCCCATCCCTGGGATTCTCCAGGCAAGAACACTGGAGTGGGTTGTCATTTCCTTCTCCAATGCATGAACGTGAAAAGTGAAAGGGAAGTCGCTCAGTCGTGTCCGACTCTTCGCGACCCCATGGACTGCAGCCTACCAGGCTCCTCCGTCCAATACACCTGGGTTCAAATACCGTTTATGCTACTTGTTAGCTGTGTGATCTTGGACAAGTTATCTAACTACTCTGGGATTCAGATTTCTCTTCTGAAAATGTAGAAAATAATTTTTAATGTCATAGGGCAGTTGTGCGAATTCAATGACATAATCCATGTAAAGGAGTAAGAACATAATAGCTGTTAAGTGCCTGAATTCTAGACAGGCGTCCCTCTTAAAGGGCCATGCTTGGCAGTGGCCAGCAGAGGGCAGCATTGCTGCAGTAATCTAACTCAGCTCTGGGCTGATGTAATTGGGTCTTTGAAGTTCAGGGCGGAAAAAACCCAAGATCTACAAAGTGCAGCAGGGTGACCAAATGACAGGCTGTACCAGGAGAAATGCAATGGCCCAGGAGCCTGGACAAAACTTTTTTTTAAAAAAAAGTATTTATTGGTGGATGGTTGCAATGAAACAGAATCAAGCAAAATGCCAAGAATTGAACGTCAGTTCCTCTCACACTGATTGAGCATGCAAAACAAAACCTTATCGAAAAGGACATATTTGCTCTCCTTGAATGTGTCTTGAGGGCCTCTGGAGTCTGGTGACCTGGGTTCTAGTTTGTTTTTATAATTTGTGCCAGAGAGTAAGACATTCTTTGAAAACACTTGGAATGCAATTTAAGGATCGACAATCTAGAGTTGATTGCTTTAAAGTGGAGCAGCTTTGGACTTACAGGACATCTGCTATCTGATGCCAGGGCAGTTCCTGAGTAGCTGGGTGGCTTTAAGCAACCACTGGGACATCTTTCTGTGGGAGGCAGACAGCCTTCTGAAGAGTCTAGAGTGAAGGACCAGGGTGAGGATTATCATTATTCCATAGTCCCTGAAATATCCCCTCGAAGTTCTTGATTTGCCCTGTGTTACCCTGCAGGACATTCTTCTGGCTTTCCCTGGTGGCTCAGATGGTAAAGAATCTGTCTGAAATGCAGGAGAGACCTGGGTTCGATTTCTGGGTTGGGAAAGCCCTGTGGAGAAGGGAATGGCTACCTACTCCAGTATTCTTGCCTGGAGAATTCCATGGACAGAGGAGCCTGGTGGACTACAGCCCTTGGGGTCACAAAGAGTCGGACATGACATAACTCTTTTACATTCTGCAGGACATTCTTCTGGTTTCTCTAGTATCTTGGATACAAGGGGACATTTTCTTACCCTCCCAGCATGCTTGTGACTAATTGTAACCTTTACTATCTGGCCTCTTAGGAGTCTCTCCAAAATAGCATTTGTTGTTGTTGTTCAGTCATTTGGTCATGTCCACCTCTTTGTAACCCCATGGACTGTGGCACACTAGGCTTCCCTGTCCTTCACCAACTCCCAGAGCCTGCTCAAACTCATGTCCATTGAGTCCGTGATGCCATCCAACCATCTCATCCTCTGTTTTCCCCTTCCTCCTCCTGCCCTCAATCTTTCCCAGCATCAGGGTCTTTTCAAATGAGTCAGCTCTTTGCAACAGGTGGCCAAAATATTGGAGCTTCAGCTTCAACATCAGTCCTTCCAGTGAATATTCAGGGTTAATTACCTTTAAGATTGACTGGTTTGATCTCCTTGCAGTCCAAGGACTCTCAAGAGTCTTCTCCAGCACCACAGTTCAAAGGCATCAGTTCTTCAGCGCTCAGCCTTTTTTACAGTCCAGCTCTCCCATCTGTACATGACTACTGGAAAAACCACAGCTTTGACTCTATAGACCTTTGTAGGCAAAGTAATATCTCTGCTTTTTAATATGCTGTCTAGGTTTGTCATTGCTTTTCTTTCAAGGAGCAAGTGTCTTTTAATTTCATGGCTGCAATCACTGTCCACAGTGATTTTGGAGCCCAAGAAAATAAAGTCTGTCACGGTTTCTGTTGTTTCCCCATCTATTTGCCATGAAGTGATGGGATCTGGGAGAAGGTGATGGCACCCCACTCCAGTACTCTTGCCTGGAGAATCCCATGGACAGAGGAGCCTGGTGGGCTGTAGTCCATGGGGTCGTGAAGAGTCAAACACAACTGAGCGACTTCACCTTCACTTTTCACTTTCATGTATTGGAGAAGGAAATGGCAACCCACTCCAGTGTTCTTGCCTGGAGAATCCCAGGGATGGGGGAGCCTGGTGGGCTGCTATCTATGGGGTCACACAGAGTCGGACACAACTGAAGTGACTTAGCAGCAGCAGCAGCAGCAGATGGGACCCGATGCCATGACCATCATTAAACACAGAAATCCCTACTCCTATCTGCCATGGAGCTTTGCTCCATGTACAGAAACACAGTTCAGTTTTATGCTGTTTTCAACCTAAGTGCTTAAATCCCTGGCCCATTCTGTACCTAGCATTCCACGGTTCGCCTTTTTCACTTAACCGCGTACCTTAGAGAATTTCCAATGCCACATGTCAAAACTGACCTTGTTCTTTATGACAACCTGATGGTAATTCATTGTATGGATTTGCCAGAGTTAATTTAGAAATGCCAGATCGATGGACATTTAGACTCTTTCCAATTTTCCCCTTTTCAACCCCCCCCCCCCAAAACTGCAAGATCATACTGTGTGTCTTGTTGTCCATATCTGCAAATATTTAGGATAAATGCCTAAAAATGGAGTTGCCAGGTTACAGGGGGTGAGCGTTTACAATTTTGACAGATACTGCCAAGTTGCTTCCAAAGGCTGTGCCTATTTACATTCCTGTCTCTTTCTAACACTCTCTTTATTACAGTTCGCAGATGCCAAGTAGGTTCTCTGTCATGAACTGATGGACTTGAGAGGCTGGTTAGCCCAGCAGGCAAGAGCTAGATGTTGCATTCAAACCCTAATTCAACTCTGCACAATTTATGTGAACTTGAGCAAGTCATTTAACCTCTTATGATTTGGTTTTCTCAGGGGTAAAATGATACTATGACTAGTTCCTAATTCCCCAACCCTGATTAGTGTATTAGAAAGCAAAGACGTCACTTTGCCAACCAAGTCCACATAGTCAAAGCTATGGTCTTTCCAGTAGTCATGTAGAGATGTGAGAGTTGGACCATAAAGAAGGCTGAGTGCCAAAGAATTGATATTTTTGAACTGTGATGCTAGAGAAGACTCTTGAGAGTCCCTTAAACTGCAAGGGGATCAAACAAGTTAATCCTAAAGGAAATCAACCCCGAATATTCACTGAAGTACTCATGCTGAATGTGAAACACCAATACTTTGGTTGCCTGATGCGAAGAGCTGACTCATTGGAAAAGACTGATGCTGGGAAAGGAAAAGGGGGTGGCAGAAGATGAGATGGTTGGATTGCATCACTGACTCAATGGACATGAATTTGTGCATACTCCGGGAGACAGTGAAGGACAGGGAAGCCCGGTGTGCTTCAGTCCATGTGGTCGCAAAGAGTTGGACATGACTCAGTGACTGAACAACTACAACAATCTTCCATTTAAATCATATGTCCCTTTGATAAAAGATCTAGTCTTTAGGTCCGTGAGTGGGCACTCAGGTTTGCAGGTATGGTCTGCTGGTTTGACAACCCTGTATGGTCTCTCCTATTCCATTTTACTCTAGTAAAATTCTTTTTTTTTTTTTTTTTTCTGGCTGCAGATATTTTTGATTTAGAGAGTGTTGGCCAACCCTATAGAAATGCTCCTTTCACACCTGTGGAATATCATGTTGCCTGACATTCACTTCTGTAGCACGTCTAATCCTTTCCAGTCCTGGGATCTGTAATTATATACACCCCTTCTCAGCTCTGGCTGCTGCAGACGCACTGCTGGATGGCTTGTCTGTTTCCTCCTTACCTTCCAGTGACCCCTAAAAGAGTTGTTACCTGGAAGGTGAACGTCTCCGGCAGAGGTGAATGCACTAGATATAATCACAGGCTCGTCTGTAGGAGCCAGTGAGCTCCTGGTATGTTACTGGTGGGGCTGGACTTGACTGTAAGTGGCTATGGCTACTCAAACCCACTTGGGGTGAAGTCATGACCAGGAGCAGAGAGACAAGGAACACACCTGAGTGAGTGTGCGTCACACCTAGGCCGTCCTATAAGATTGACAGCAACCTCAGCCTAGAATGGTGATTTATAATAAAATTAATTAAAATGCTCATTCCTTAGCCACACTAACCATCTCAAGTCCTCAACAGCCCCTTGAAAGGACTTCTGGCTTCCATTTTGGACAGCACAGATACAGATCAGTTCCATCACCCCAGAAAATTCTGGTGAAAAGCACTGCTGTGAAGTGTGGCAACAGAAGCGGACATGCTGGGACCTCACTCAAGGCTGCTGGGGGTGGGGGTGCAGTGGAGGGGTAAGCAGAGCCCTGCCCCATTGGCTAGTACAAGATGGGCTGGGGAAACTGGCTGGGCTTCAGAGGTAGGCCTTGGACCTGGCAGTGCATAGCATCCCAGAAATGAACAAACTCAAGTGAAGTTCCCTTAATGCTATGTGGGGAGGGTGGGTTCACCTTCTTGGCCGGGCATGATCTTGAGAGTCTCAGGCAGATGGGAGCCCCAGGAATCAAGCCTGCACTGAGCATTGTACATAGATGATTTCATCTGATCTTAGTGGGAGATCATACCTCATCTCATAGATAAGGAAACAGCCTCAAAGAAGGGACCCCAGGTGGAAGCACTCCTGTGACTGCTCCGGGCTGCCTCAGTGTGGGGTAGAGGGACTGAGTTCCGGGGGGAGCAGTGGTCTGAGCTCTTAGCCGGAAGCTGGCTGAAATCCAGTGCGGTAGCTGAGATTGGGGTTGGGGCAACCTCACCATCTCTCAAAGAGGACTAGAATGGAAGGCAGAGAAGAGGGGGCAGGGCAGGTGGTCCTTGGACAATGGGACAGACAACTTTGGGGGTGATGCTGCTGCCTCAGGGTGCATATAGAGGCTGTAGTGATCGATGCACCCTGTAGATCTGAGAATGAGACTGGGAGGGTAGGACTATCATGCAGTGGTGTCATGAATGTGAGCTCTTGGGGTCACACAGCCCTTCTCTAAATTCCACTTCTGCCATTTATTCCTTTGCAGCCGCTGTGGAAATCACCTCTCTGAGTTTCAGTTTCCTCCTCTGTAGAATGAACGTGATAAGATGGCATTTGTTATTACCATCATTATCTTTGGAGCCTCAGCTCTAAATACCATGCTTAACATAAATAAACCCTCAATAAAAATTGCATGGAATTGAAAACAGTTGTGAGGGCTGGAGTTTCTCTGGTTGAAACCAGAGACCACCTGGGTGAAAAGAAAGAGACCTACCTACCCAGGTGTATACCAGAGCAATAATTACTGTAAATTACAAAGCACTTATCTCTGGCCCACCAAAAGTCCCAGTTTTCTTCAGTCTGGGGAAGAGTGAGGTGTGGCTACGCTGGCTGAGTCTTGATTCTCACCCAGGGTGGTCCTGGGTGCCCCAGTGTGGTGTTGTTGCTGGAACTCTCTACACCGGTGTGAGCTGTAGCCTCGATTCTTTCCTTCTTCTGACCATTCAGCTGGTACTTGTTGGGACCTCCCTCCTCCAAGCAGGACATGAAGTGAAGTGAAGTGAAGTCGCTCAGTCGTGTCCAACTCTTTGCAACCCCGTGGACTGTAGTCTTCCAGGCTCTTCCATCCATGGGATTCTCCAGGTAAGAATACTGGAGTGGGTTGCCATTTCCTTCTCCAGGGGATCTTCCCGACCCAGGGATCGAACCTGGGTCTCCCACATTGCAGGCAGACGTTTTAACCTCTGAGCCACCAGGGAAGCCCATACAAACAGCACATACACAATGAATATTCGGGGTTGATTTCCTTTAGGATTGACTGGTTTGATCTTCTTGCAGTCCAAGGGACTCTCAAGAGTCTTCTCCAGCACGGCAGTTCAAAAGCATCAATTCTCATGGTCTTAAGTTTGTCCAACAAATTAGTTCATCTGCGTCTCAAACACAACCGTTAGCACCAATAGTACATTCACATGTGTTGTTATCTCATTTGATCTTTACAGCAATCCTGAGTGGTAGCCAGACCATATATTTTTAGTTCCTTTCTACAGATGAAGAAATTGATGTTCAGAGAAATGAATTCTTCAGGTATCTTGGCTAGTGAATGATTATTTAATTGTAAATAACTGATCAAACACTTTTGGGACTGTCCTTAGAAGCATTCTTTGTTTTATCCAGAGCAAAGACTTCCCATTTCCTCATAAAGCTAGCAGAAATGATTTTGAAAAACAGCTGTGGGAAAGTTTTAAAATGAGAAGCATTGTGTTGGAATTTGGTTTTTATTCTCTGCTCCCTGAGACCCCCCACTATTCACATTGGAAGTTGGGGAGAGAGAGCTCAGCTGGCTGATCTGTGAGCTATTGAAGTTTTTGCTTAAAAAGGAAATTTGATCTGTGTCTAAGTGGCACTAATGTGTGGGCTGAAAGCTGCTACTGTAAATTCAGCAAGGGATTCATTAATGCCGTGAGCCTCCTGGAGCGCCGTGAATGGGTGACCTCTGAAATAAAAGCATAACCAGGAAAGATAAGGCTTCATGCATGATCTACAGGACTCTGTTTCTGGTGATCTTCAAGATATCTTAAGTCAAGAGTACTTAGGGCCAGGAAGCCAGAAGTTGGGTAGGGAGGGGGAGACCACCCAAAGATTAAATGATACCACACAATAGATTCTTGGCTTTTTGAAATTCTTTGGCAAATCTCCTCCCCGGCCCCCCATTCTCTTTGCCGGGAATAATTTTTACACTATTCTCTTTGCTGGGAAAAAGAGGCTATTTTTGAAAATACTACAGTGCAGTCAATAAGGTTCATGAATTACTGATGGGAAGATGGAGCTGGGAAATACAGTAGTTCCCTGAATCTGTGGGGTGATACTTTCTAAGACCTCCAGTGGATGCCTGAAACTGCAGATGATGCTGAACCCTGTATACTGTTTTTTCCTAACATACATACCTATGATAAAATTTAAATTATAAATTAGGCACAATGAGAGATTAGCAGCAATAACTAGTAATAGAACAATTATGACAAAGTACTGTAATAAAGGGGCTTCCCTGGTGGCTCAGAGGTAAAGGATCTGCCTGCCAGTGCAGGAGACACAGGTTTGATCCCTGGTCTAGGAAGATGCCCTGGAGAAGGAAATGGCAACTCACTCCAGTATTATTGCCTGGGAAATCCCATGGACAGAGGAGTTTATTGGGCAACAGTCTATGGTATTGCATACAGTCAGACACGACTTAGTGACTAAACAACAATAACACTGTAATAAATGTTATATTAATGTGGTTTTTCTCTCTCTCTCTCAAAATATCTTATTGCTCTGTACTCACCCTTCTTCTGGGGCTACCCTGATAGCTCAGTTGGTAAAGAATCCACCTGCAATGCAGGAGACCCCAGAGACCGTGGTTCAATTTCTGGGTAGGGAAGATCCCCTGGAGAAGGGATAGGCTACCCACTCCAGTATTCTTGGGCTTCCCTTGTGGCTCAGCTGTAAAGGATCCACCCGCAGTGCGGGAGACCTGGGTTGGGAAGAACTCCTGGAGAAGGGAAAGGCTACCCACTCCAGTATTCTGGCCTGGAGAATTCCATGGACTGTGTAGTCCATGGGGTTGCAAAGAGTTGGACACAACTGAGCGACTTTCACTTTTCACCCTTCTTCTTGTGATGATATAAGGTGATACAATGCCTACATGATGAGATGAAGTGAGGTGAAGGATGTAAGCAGTGTGACATAGCATTAAACTACTATTGACCTTCGGACCATAGTCAGGAGGAGGATCAACTGATAACCTAGAGGCTACTAAATGATTAATGGGTGGTGGTCAGTGTAAATAATGTAAGTACACTGGAAAAATGGTAATTCGCATCTTGAGTGGGACAGATTGAGATGGCTAGAGATTCAATCAGAATGGCACCCAATTTAAAACTTATGAATTATTTATTTCTGGAATTTTCCGTTTAATATCTTCAGATATTAAAAGCTGAAACAGTTGACCTCACGTAACAGAAACCACAGAAAGCAAAACCACCGAAAAGGGGGACTATGTTACCAGTCAGAATCCTGCTGGGAATCCTAGTTCTTGGGGTATCAGAGGGCTTTGTAAGATTCTGACTTTGACTTGGGGTATGGGTTTGGGGTATAGAGGGCCAATGACTCTGTTAAACCAGCCTTCTGGGAGCTTTCTCTTTTTATATCAAAGCTGTCCTGATCACAGAACATAACCGTTTTTATTGCAAATCAATATTCTGGGTTTGGATTTCAAATCAACTGTTGGAAAAATTATGTTTCACCGCTCCCCACCTCCAAGTCTGCTTGTGGCTGTTGTTCCGTCACTAAGTCATGTCTGACCCTTGGTGACCCCTTGGAGTGTAGCCCCCAGACTACTTCTGTCCATGGGATTTCCCAGGTGAAAATACTGGAGTGGGTTGCCATTTCCTTTTCCAGGGGATCTTCCCCACCCAGGGGACCTTTCCCACCCGTGTCTCCTGCAGTGGCAGGCTGATTCTTTATCTCTGAGCCACCAGGGAGGCTCCATAAGATAGACTGAGAATGTAATATTTTTCTTGAAAGCCAAAAAGGATGCAGTTTTTATACTCAACCAAGTGAGAGGTTTATAAAGGATAAGAACATCACAGACATGGGCAATGATTGGACCTGTATGTTCAGAAAGACATAATAAATTGTGCCCTCTTGTTGCTATGGCTTCATATAAATAATGAAAACAATTCAAATTACCATTAATGAGTATATACTGTTAAAGAAAATTTTCTGAAAGGGTAAAATTAAAATTCTTATTCAGATATAAAATAAAGGCATGATGAGGATTTTATTTAACTCCTAAATTAAATGAGAATAACAGAAAGGATGGGAGCATGCAGACTCTCTACCCTTATAATTAGATTGGACACTGAAAACCAAAGCCATGGGTCACTGGTTTTAGTAACAGGACTCTGTGCTATTATTCTTTCTTCATTAGCATGACCTGATTCTTTCAGGAGTCTGCTGCCCAAGCAAATGCTTGGATTGGTCATTACAAGAACTTACTTAAAAGCCACCCTAGGATTCCTGGCATCCCTTGCTTTTAAATACCCGCCTTGCTTTTTCTACCAATCTTGGACTGTTGTATCATGATTTTTACCCAATCCTAACCAAGACGATGAGATGGTTGGATAGTATCTCCAATTCAATGGACATGAACTTGGGCAAACCCTGAGAGATGGTGAGGGACAGGGAGGGCTGGTGTGCTGCAGTCTGTGAGTCACATAAAGTTGTACACCACTTAGTGACTGAACAACAACTGAACATTAGAAAGATCTGCCTTGAATGCAGTGTTCAGTTCAGTTCAGTTCAGTCGCTCAGTCGTGTCTGACTCTCTGCGACCCCATGAACCGCAGCACGCTAGGCCTCCCCGTCCATCACCATCTCCCAGAGCTCGCTCAAACTCATGTCCATCGCGTCGGTGATGCATTCCAGCCATCTCATCCTCTGTTGTCCCCTTCTCCTCCTGCCCCCAATCCCTCCCAGCATCAGGGTCTTTTCCAGTGAGTCAACTCTTCACATGAGGTGGCCAAAGTATTGGAGTTTCAGCTTTGCATCAGTCCTACCAATGAACACCCAGGACTGATCTCCTTTAGGATGGACTGGTTGGATCTCCTTGCAGTCCAAGGGACTCTCAAGAGTCTTCTCCAACACCACAGTTCAAAAGCATCAATTCTTCAGTGCTCAGATGTCTTCACAGTCCAACTCTTACATCCATACATGACCACTGGAAAAACCATAGCCTTGACTAGACAGACCTTTGTTGGCAAAGTAATGTCTCTGCTTTTGAATATGCTATCTAGGTTGGTCATAAATTTCCTTCCAAGGAGTAAGCGTCTTTTAATTTCATGGCTGCAATCACCATCTGCAGTGATTTTGGAGCTCCCCAAAATAAACTCTGACATTGTTTCCACTGTTTCCCCATCTATTTCCCATGAAGTGATGGGACCAGATACCATGATCTTCGTTTTCTGAATGTTGAGCTTTAACCCAACTTTTCCACTCTCCTCTTTCACTTTCATCAAGAGGCTTTTTAGTTCCTCTTCACTTTGTGCCATAAGGGTGGTGTCATATGCATATCTGAGGTGATTGATATTTCTCCCAGCAATCTTGATTCCAGCTTGTGCTTCTTCCAGCCCAGCGTTTCTCATGATATACTCTGCATATAAGTTCAATAAGCAGGGTGACAATATACAGCCTTGACGAACTCCTTTTCCTATTTGGAATCAGTCTGTTGTTCCATGTCCAGTCCTAACTGTTGCTTCCTGACCTGCATACAAATTTCTCAAGAGGCAGGTCAGGTGGTCTGGTATTCCCATCTCTTTCAGAATTGTCCACAGTTTCTTGTGATCCACACAGTCAAAGGCTTTGGCATAGTCAATAAAGCAGAAATAGATGTTTTTCTGGAACTCTCTTGCTTTTTCCATGATCCAGCAGATGTTGGCAATTTGATTTCTGGTTCCTCTGCCTTTTCTAAAACCAGCTTGAACATCTGGAAGTTCACGGTTCATGTATTGCTGAAGCCTGGCTTGGAGAATTTTGAGCATTACTTTACTAGCATGTGAGATGAGTGCAATTGTGTGGTAGTTTGAGCATTCTTTGTCATTGCCTTTCTTTGGGATTGGAATGAAAACTGACCTTTTCCAGTCCTGTGGCCACTGCTGAGTTTTCCGAATTTGCTGGCATAATGAGTGCAGCACTTTCACAGCATCATCTTTCAGGATTTGAAATAGCTCAACTGGAATTCCATCACCTCCACTAGCTTTGTTCCTAGTGATTCTTCCTAAGGCCTACTTGACTTCACATTCCAGGATGTCTGGCTCTATGACACACCAATGTCTGGTGTGAGTGATCACACCATTGTCATTATCTGGGTCGTGAAGATCTTTTTTGTACAGTTCTGTGTATTCTTGCCACCTCTTCTTAATATCTTCTATTTCTGTTAGGTCCATACCATTTCTGTCCTTTTGCTCATCTTTGCATGAAATGTACCCTTGGTATCTCTAATTTTCTTCAAGAGATCTCTAGTCTTTCCCATTCTGTTGTTTTCCTCTATTTCTTTGCATTGATCACTGAGGAAGGCTTTCTTATCTCTCCTTGCTATTCTTTGGAACTCTGTATTCAGATGCTTATACCTTTCCTTTTCTCCTTTGCTTTTTGCTTCTCTTCTTTTCACAGCTATTTGTAAGGTCTCCCCAGACAGCCATTTTGCTTTTTTGCATTTCTTTTCCATGGGGATGGTCTTGATTCCTGTCTCCAGTACAATGTCACGAACCTCCGTCCATAGTTCATCAGGCAGTCTGTCTATCAGATCTAGTCCCTTGAATCTATTTCTCACTTCCACTTATAATCATAAGGGATTTGATTTAGGTCATACCTGAGTGGTCTAGTGGTTTTTCCCTACTTTCTTCAATTTAAGTCTGAATTTGGCAATAAGGAGTTCATGGTCTGAGTCACAATCAGCTCCTGGTCTTGTTTTTGCTGACTGTATAGAGCTTCTCCATCTTTGGCTGCAAAGAATATAATCAATCTGATTTCAGTGTTGACCATCTGGTGATGTCCATGTGTAGAGTCTTCTCTTGTGTTGTTGGAAGAGAGTGTTTGCTATGACCAGTGCATTCTCTTGGCAAAACTCTATTAGCCTTAGCCCTGCTTCATTTCGTGTTCCAAGGCCAAATTTGCCTGTTACTCCAGGTTTTTATTGACTTCCTACTTTTGTATGTGTTCAAATCACAATAAATTCCAACCTTACCTTTGCCTCTTTGAGGCACTTCCAAAGCTTTGAGAGATGGTGCTGTGTTAATGCAGTGAGCAGTTAACAGCCTCGACAGATCAAGAGGCTGTGTTGGTGATATTTGGGGAGCCAGATTTGGGGTTCCCACTGAGATGCAGTTGGGTATTATTGCCATGGCCAGTGTGTTGGAATACAAAACCGAATGCCCTCTCAGGGCACTGAGCCTTCTCCTTGGGGACTTTCTGCCTATGAAGACAGGGCTGCTGCTGCTCCTTCTAAGTCGCTTCAGTCGTGTCCGACTCTGTGCGACCCCATAGATGGCAGCCCACCAGGCTCCCCCGTCCCTGGGATTCTCCAGGCAAGAAAACTGGAGTGGGTTGCCATTTCCTTCTCCAATGCATGAAAGTGAACAGTGAAACTGAAGTCGCTCAGTCATGTCCGACTCTTAGCGACCCCATGGACTGCAGTCTACCAGGCTCCTCCATCCTTGGGATTTTCCAGACAAGAGTACTGGAGTGGGGTGCCATTGCCTTTTCCCAAGACAGGGCAGGTATTGATAAAGAGAACTTGCATCGATTAGAACTTTGATCTCTTTCACTGAGCTCCTAGATGCTGACTTTATTTCCTTTCCTAAAAATAAGAAACCCTTTCTCAGTGTCCAAATTTGAAAAAAAAAAGTTTATATCCTTGGTGAAAATCTGTTTGTCTCCTTGTCTTTGTCACTTTTGTTGTCCATCCATAGGATGAAATTTGTAGGGAAGAGGCGTAGGTCCTGAAATAAGCCCTTTCCTCAAACTGGCCCTGAAGACTAAGAAAGTTCAAAAAAGGAGAACGCTTCAAACTTCCATTGGTCTTCATTTCTTAATTGGCATAGAGAAAATTCGGATTTCAAAGTCACATTCTTAAGGGATTCTTTGGCCAAAGCAAAATAAAAAAAGTGTTTATCTTCACACTTACAGCACTGAGAACTAATCTGCACCTCACTGCACATCCATGTGATTCTGCATTCTTCCTCTCTCTTCATTAGCATGACCTGATTCTTCCAAGGGCCTGCTGCCCAGGCAAATGGTTTCATTGTTCTTCATGAAGATTCCTTGAATCCTTTGCTTTGAGGTCTTCCAACTCTGGACTGTAGAACTGTGATCTTTACTCAATGCCTAATCAAGCCCTGTTTTGAAAACCCGCCTGACATCAAACTTCCAATTCTTAATACATTTTGACTTTCCCTTTCTTCCTCGGAGACACTGCCACCATTTGTAAGGTGGCATTCTTCCTTGGAGGAGGAAATGGCAACCCATTCCAGTATTCTTGCCTGGAGAATCCCATGGACAGAGGAGCCTGGCAGGCCAGCGTCAATGGGGTCACAAAGGGTCGGACATGACTGAAGCAACTACGCATTCACACACTCTCTTCCCTCAGCAAGCAACAAACTCGGCTTTGTCTTATCAAGAGGTTGTGTTGGTGGTATTTGTGGAGGCAGCTTCTGATGGATGTTATAGTTATTTTCAAGGCGGTGTCAAAGTGCAGAGACTTTTACAGATTGGAAGTAAATGAATTTGCAAATGACTGCAAAACTGCCTTAAAAAAAAAAAAAAAAGAGAGGGGGCTGGTTATCCCTCCACCAGACAGAATATATTTGCATGTCTATAGACAGAAATTACTTGCATTGCAATCAGTTATCTACAATTTACAGAGCTATAAAAAAAAACCTCAAAGGCAATGAAAGCAGCAGATCTCCCATAGAATCAAAATCAGATGCCCCGGAAGGATGTGCTCTAGACAATGCATAGTTTTCTCCTGAAGCAGGAATTCTTCCCTAAGAGACTAGGTGTTGGGTGTCTAGGACGGTTCTCGGCCATTTCCCAAACAGCTTGGCTTTAATCTTCAGCACATCCTACAGAATGAATACTGTAATTTCCTTTTTTGTAAGTGAGGAAACTGAGGCTCAGTGAGGTTTTTCAGAAACCACAAAAATGGTAAAATAATATGGGCAACATATATTCGGTTAGTGAACACGTACATAGTGAGAGGAAAAATTGCACAAATCTTTGAATGGTGGAGACAAAGGGATTACTGGGGATTAAAAGAAATGCTATTGATACTATGTATAAAATAGATAGTTAATGAGAACATACTGTAGAGAAAAGGGAACTCTACTTGATGCACTGTGGTGACCTGAATGGGAAATCCAAAAGGGAGGGGGATATAAACACCTGAGGCTTCCCAGGTGTTCAGGGGTAAAGAATCCGCCTGCCAACGCAGGACATGCTGGAGATGTGGGTTTGATTCCTGGATTGGGAAGATCCCCTGGAAGAGGAAATGGCAACCCACTCAAGTATTCTTGCCTGGAAAATCTCATGGGCAGAGGATCCTGGCGGGCTAGAGTCCACAGGGTCTCAAAGCACTGGATATGACTTAGTGACTGAGCAGGAACACGAGATAAGTATACATATGACTGATTCATTTTGCTGAACAGTAAAAACTAACACAACATTGTAAAGCAACTATACTTCAACAAAAATTAATTTAAAAAATAAAAGAAATGCTGGGTGGTCTCCAGTTCTATGAGTTTTAAAATTTTATGTATAGGGATTGCACCTTTCATTGTCTCTGAGCTGTTTCATAAGTCTGTAAGTTGAAAAAGACCCCATAATAATGTAAAAGATTCTTGTCCACATTCAATGCAAATGAACGTCTGGTGGAGGAAGCCGGTCTTGCATCTCGTAACAAATGCGCTCTAGCTTTTCTGAAATGCAATCAGCACTTCTGATTGCCTACATGTGTGTCTGCTCTTTGACGTCTCCTTTGAACCAATTGAACACCTTAGGGTGCCCTCATTACTTGATGAATAGAATAGAATCCTTGACGTGTGTTTATTTTATATTTGCACGAGAATCGTGATTGCTAGCTTTTCAGAAACTATCTTTTAACATTTGGAAAGGAGTTCAGCCTTTCATTAGTCAGCTTGGGTCACTTAGTGTTTCAGGCCATAGGGGAGATTAGCGGCTCATCTAAGGCTCTCCTTGCTCTGAAATTATTAGATTTTATGACTACATACCTGACATTCCTAGAGCCGCACTGTAAGCCTTCTATTGTTTTCTTTCCTGAGCTATCTGATAGCGCAGGCAGTCTGTTAAACACAGTCTGCGCAATTAGGCCCAGCTAATGTCTTCCTGACTAAAACGCCAGCATAAATATCTCACAGCAGCCAGTGATTGAGGATAAATAGGGGCCAATTAATGGGGACTCACTGGGTGTTATCATGGAAACAGGAGTGACTGTATGGATTCTGAAAAGTGAAAAACTGAACGTGTTAGCCACTCAGTTGCATCCAGCTCTTTGCGACCCTGTGGGCTGTAGCCTGCCAGGCTCTTCTGTCCATAAAATTCTCCAGGCAAGAATAGTGGAGTGAGTAGCCACTCCTTTCTCCAGGGGAATCTTCCCAACTCAGGGATCTAACCGGGGTCTCCTGCCTTGCAGGCAGATTCTTCACCATCTGAGCCAGGTAAATGTGACTTCTTCCCGAAGATGTTTGAATTTCAGATACAATTAACTAAGCGTTTGAGTCCTTGGAAGTTTCACAGCCATCACCCTAGTTCTCTGACCTATCTCATATGTCACCCAAGGGGTCTTTGTATACTTGGGATCCCTGCTTTGGTGTCCTTAGACTTGCATCATTAATTACTTGGTATAATGTATTGAAGTTGGAATTCTCAAGTCCAAAGCATCAACAAATTCAGATGTATTCAGAAGATAGAGTTGCAGTTAATGGCCCTCTTTGCTGCAAATGATGGAAAACCTCACTTATGGCCCTCAAGTTTTCTGGAAAACCCAACTTATGTTTGTTTAGGCAAGAACGCTGGAGTGGGTTGCCATTTCCTTCTCCAGTGCATGAAAGTGAAAAGTGAAAGCGAAGTTGCTCAGTTGTGTCTGACTCTTCGTGATCCCATGGACTGCAGCCCACCAGGCTCCTCTGTCCTTGGAATTCTCCAGGCAAGAAAACTGCAGTAGGTTGCCATTTCCTCCTTCAGGAGATCATCTTGGTCCCCCTCCTTCAGGGGATCGAACCTGAGTCTCTTGCATCTCCTGCATTGGCAGGCAGATTCTTTTACCACTGAGCTACCTGGGAAGCCCATAGCTAGATCTGGTGGCTTAAAAAATGTCATTAAGACCTGGTTTCCCTTTTTCTCTTGGTTCTTCTTCCTCTGGGTTCATTTTACTGTCAGAAGCCTTCCCCTCTTGATGGCATCTGGCCACTCCTGGTTTGCAACCTCATTTCCCCAAGACCAGAGGAAGACAGTATGGCTTTCATCAACTCTTCTCTGATTGCTCAAACCAAAGGCTCAGGATTAGCTCTGATCATTTAATTTCCACGATTGGGTCACAGGCCCATCTCTGATCATCATGCTGGTTACTGTGACCAGGAGGGTGTGTTATTTTGATTGGTCAGGTTTATGTCACATGTCCAATCAGGGGTGGATATTCACTCTGTGTCCCACCCAAAGCACAAAGAATGAGGTGGGGGTGGGGGGTGGGGGATGGTGACACTCCCTAGAGGAAAAAGAGGAAATCTAGCTATTGGAAGCCCAAACCAGCACACAGGAATAGTAATTATATGTTGCCCAAGGCCCTAAGTTTAAAATCCTTGTCAAGTGGCAGTACTTTCTGAGGACTCTTCAGAACAGCTGTGTTGCTAATTGGTATCTAAAAACATCTAATCATTCTACCAATAAACACTCATTGAGCAGTGTCTATGAGACTGGCTATAAACTAGATATTGAGGATATGGAAAGAAAACCCACAGTCATTGCCATCAGGGAGATCATGACATTATTGCCATTTTATTGTCAGGGTCCTTGATTGTTAGACAAGCCTGCTGAAAGTAGAAACTGACACTGAGCCCTAGTATGGCATCAGCGCCCTATGTGATCAGCCAGCTACGTGGTGGCAAGTTGGTTACATTGGACTTCTTCCATCATGGAGGGGGCTGCATTTGTCCATACTGCAATAGACCTTCTGTTTACAAAATTTTCTTCCCTGCACATAAAGCTGCTGCCAGAACTGCCATCTGTGGACTTGAAGAATGACTTATCCACCATCTTCATATTCCACACAGTGTTGCTTTGGATCAAAAACTCATTTCACAGTGAAAGAAGCAGGGCCCCTGCTCATGGAATTCACTGGTCTCACCATGTTCCCCACCATCATGAAGCAGCTGGCCTGATTGGACAGTGGAATGGTCTTTTGAAGACCCAGTTACAGCACCAGATAGGTGGCAAAACCTTGCAGGGCTGGGATAAGTATCTCCAGAAATCTGTGTATGCTCTGAATCTGCATCCCAAATATGGTACTGTTTCTGTGATAGCCAGGATCCACAGATTTGGGAATCAAGATGGGAGTGGCTCCTCTCACTATTACCCCTAGTGACCTGCTAAGCAAAAATTAGCTTCCTGTTCTTGCAACTTTAGGCCCCTACTGGCCTAGAGGTCATAGTTCCATGAGGAGGAATGCTTCCAACAGGAGACACAACAATGATTCATTGAACTGGAAGTTGAGACGGCCGCCAAGCTAATTTGGGCTCTTCATGCCTCTTTAATCAACAGATAAGGAAGGGAGTTACTGTGTTGATGAGGGTGATGGGTCCTGATGATCAGGGGGCCATTGGACTGCAACTCCACAATGAAGAGGAGGAAGAGTATATCTGAAATACAGGGGATCTCTGTAGGTGTCTCTTAAAGAGAGAAAATCACTCTTTAATCTCCTATAACTTAAAGACTATGATATAAAGTTAACAATACTTGGACTTTTTTCCATCGTTTTCCATCAACCTTAGTTATGGACGATGGTAATTTCCCTTCTGGGAAAGGGGTTAGTGCATTTTCAGTCATTAGGTGGAATTATGACCTTGTTAATGTCTTTATTTGGAGATTAAGTATGGTTTAGGGAGATGCACATAGGTGTCAAGTTGACAAGGGGCAGATTTTTAGTTGCTCAGTCGTGTCTGGCTCTTTGAGACCCCTGGACTGTAGGCCATCAGGCTTCTCTGTCCATGGGATTCTCCAGGCAAGAATACTGGAGTGGATTGCCATCCCCTTTTCCAAGGGCTGTTTTTGACTCAGGGATCAAACCCAGGTCTGCCTCATTGCAGGCAGATTCTTTACCATCTGAGCCAACAGGGAAGCCTTTATGTATCAACTTGATTGAGCTAAGGGGTGCCCAGCTAGCTGGTAGAACATTCTTTCTGGGTGTTTCTGTGTTTCTGGAAGAGACTGGCATTTGATTCAGTAGACTGAATAAAGAGATCTGTCCTCACCAGTTGGGTGGGCATCATGCAACCTGTTAGTGGTCTGAATGGAACAAAAAGGTGAAGGAAGGGCAAACTCTCTCTCTCTTCTTGAGCTGGAATCTCCATCTTTGCCTGTCCTTGGACATCAGAGCTCTTGGTTCTCAGGGCTTCAGATCTGGCACTTACACCAGTGGATTCTCTGTTCTCAGGGCTCTGGATTTGGACTAAATGGTTCCATCAGTTTTCTTCATTTTCCAGCTTTCAGAGAGCAGCTTCTGGGGCTTCCTGGACTCTAAAACTGCATAAGCCAGTTCCCATGATACATGTCCTCTAATATGTCTCTCTATTTATCTTATTGGTTCGGTTTTTCTGGAGAAAGCTGACCGATGCAGGTGGATAAAATGTTTAATTAAATCATGGACATGTTGAGTTTAGGTGAGATGTAAAGTTGGCAGTTTCAGATATTAGTCTGGAACTCAGAGAGAGGCCAGAGAGTTCAGACACATATTTGGGTATTGTGATAATTTTTGAGGGTGGTCAGATTAGCATGAACTTGGCAGCTTAAACAACAGAAATCTATTCTCTCTCAGTTCTGGAGTCAAGAAGTCCAGAATTGAGGTGTCAGCAGGGTTAGTTCCCTCTAGTCTATGGGGTCATACAGAGTCGGACACGACTGAAGTGACTTAGCAGCAGCAGAAGTTCCAAGGGAGGAGTCATGCCTCTCTTCTGGCTTCTGGTGTGTGTGTGCGTGTGTGTGTGTGTCTGTGTGTGTGTTCTCAGTCATGTCCAACTCTTTGTGACCCCATGGACTGGCAGCTGCTGGCAATTCTTGGCTTGAGTCTGCCTAACTCTAGTCTCTGTCTTCACGTGGCCTTTCCTTCTGTGTGTGTCTGTGTCTTCTCTTCTCTTGGAAGGTCACTCTCCATTGGATTTTTTTAGAGTCCTACTGAAACGTGGGATGATCTCCTTTGGAGATCCGTAACGTGATTACAGCTGCAAAGGGCCTATTTCCATCCAAATAAGTTGATGTTCACAAGTACCGGGTAGGCCTCGAATGTGTCTTTTGGAGACCACTATTCAGTTTACTTGCCTTTTCATACTGTTCATGGGGTTCTCAAGGCAAGAATACTGAAGTGGTTTGCCATTCCCTTCTCCAGTGGACCACATTCTGTCAGACCTCTCCACCATGACCCGCCCATCTTGGGTGGCCCCACGGGCATGGTTTAGTTTCATTGAGTTAGACAAGGCTGTGGTCCATGCGATCAGATTGGCTAGTTTTCTGTGATTATGGTTTCAGTGTGTCTGCCCTCTGATGCCCTCTTGCAACACCTACCATCTTACTTGGATTTCTCTTACCTTGGACATGGGGTATCTCTTCAAGGCTGCTCCAGCAAAGCGCAGCCACTGCTCCTTACCTTGGACAAGGGGTATCTCCTCACTGCCGCCCCTCCTGACCTTGAACGTGGAATAGCTCCTTTAGGCCCTCCTGCGCCCGCACAGCCACCGCTCCTTGGATGCGGGGTAGCTCCTCTCGGCTGCCGCCCCTGGCCTTGGGCGAGGGGTAGCTCCTCTCAGCCATTCCTGCATTGTCGCAGCCTGGCACTCTTGGCTGCTGCCCCTGACCTTGGACGTGGGGTAGCTCCTCTCGGCCACGCTTGTGCGCCGTTGCAGCTGCCCGCTGCAATGATCACGATGGTATGATCACTCACCTAGAGCCAGACATCCTGGAATGTGAAGTCAAGTGGGCCTTAGAAAGCATCACTATGAACAAAGCTAGTGGAGGTGATGGAATTCCAGTTGAGCTATTTCAAATCCTAAAAGATGTTGCTGTGAAAGTGCTGCACTCAATATGCCAGCAAGTTTGGAAAACTCAGCAGTGGCCACAGGACTGGAAAAGGTCAGTTTTCATTCTAATCCTAAAGAAAGGCAATGACAAAGAATGCTCAAACTACTGCGCAATTGCACTCATCTCACATGCTAGTAAAGTAATGCTCAAAATTCTCCAAGCCAGGCTTCAGCAGTACGTGAACTGTGAACTTTCAGATGTTCAAGCTGGTTTTAGAAAAGGCAGAGGAACCAGAGATCAAATTGCCAACATCTGCTGGATCATCGAAAAAGCAAGAGAGTTCCAGAAAAGCATCTATTTCTGCTTTATTGACTATGCCAAAGCCTTTGACTGTGTGGATCACAAGAAACTGTGGACAATTCTGAAAGAGATGGGAATACCAGACCACCTGACCTGCCTCTTGAGAAATTTGTATGCAGGTCAGGAAGCAACAGTTAGGACTGGACATGGAACAACAGACTGGTTCCAAATAGGAAAAGGAGTTCGTCAAGGCTGTATATTGTCACCCTGCTTATTGAACTTATATGCAGAGTATATCATGAGAAACGCTGGGCTGGAAGAAGCACAAGCTGGAATCAAGACTGCCAGGAAAAATATCAATCACCTCAGATATGCATATGACACCACCCTTATGGCACAAAGTGAAGAGGCACTAAAAAGCCTCTTGATGAAAGTGAAAGAGGAGAGTGAAAAGGTTGACTTAAAGCTCATCACTTCATGGGAAATAGATGGGGAAACAGTGGAAACAGTGTCAGACTTTATTTTTCTGTGCTCCAAAATCACTGCAGATGGTGACTACAGCCATGAAATGAAAAGACGCTTACTCCTTGGAAGGAAAGTTATGACCAACCTAGACAGCATATTCAAAAGCAGAGACATTCCTTGTCAACAAAGGTCCATCTAGTCAAGGCTATGATTTTTACAGTGGTCATGTATAGATGTGAGAGTTGGACTGTAAAGAAAGCTGAGCACTGAAGAATTGATGCTTTTGAATTGTGGTGTTGGAGAAGACTCTTGAGAGTCCCCTGGATTGCAAGGAGATTCAACCAGTCCATTCTGAAGGAGATCAGCCCTGGGATTTCTTTGGAAGTAATGATGCTAAAGCTGAAACTCCAGTACTTTGGCCACCTCATGCGAAGAGTTGACTCATTGGAAAAGACTCTGATGCTGGGAGGGATTGGGGGCAGGAGGAGAAGGGGACGACAGAGGATGAGATGGCTGGATGGCGTTACTGACTCGATGGACATGAGTCTGAGTGAACTCCTGGAGTTGGTGATAGACAGGGAGGCCTGGAGTGCTGCTATTCATGGGATCGCAAAGAGTCGGACACGACTGAGCGACTGAACTGAACTGAACTGATTCAGTTTACTACAGGTGCTACCAACTTATTTATTTTTGGGATGCAATATTATAATACATATATTTCAAAAATATTCAAAGTTGGAGAATGTAGTTATAAGTGAATTTTTAAATTATAGAAGTATTTTTTTATGACAAATACTTGTTTCACAAGGTATAGTTCCCAAAGTGTGATTTAGCCACCCAAGTATCTGTTCACATACAGCTCTCCTCTATAGATCTGAATATTATATATTTGTTGGTAATTAGCTATTTCTTCAGCTTCAGTGTAGTTGGTAGCCTATTACATACAACAGAAATACTTCTTGCCAAAGTCATCAGTGACCTCTAAGTCATCAATGGCCTTTGTATTTTTAAATTCAACGGTGTTTGAAAATATTGTCATCTTGTGCTTCATTCAATGTTTGTTAGAGCCAAGTGCTAATTCCTTTCTGAAACACTTTCCATTGCTTCCACTAAGTCATCTCTTTTAAAAAATTTCTCTCAAATTTCTTGTTTTTTAAAGACTCATTCACCTCTTTTTTTTTTTAATTTTATTTTATTTTTAAACTTTACAATATTGTATTCATTTTGCCAAATATCAAAATGAATCCGCCACAGGTATACCTGTGTTCCCCATCCTGAACCCTCCTCCCTCCTCCCTCCCCATACCCTCCCTCTGGGTCGTCCCATTGCACCAGCCCCATCATTCACCTCTGAGTGCTAAGTTGCTTCAGTTGTGTCCAACTCTTTGCAACCCTATGGACTGTAGGCCTCCAGGCTCCTCTGTCCATGGGCAAGAACACTGGAGTGGGTTGCCACGCCCTGCTCCAGGGGATCTTCCTGATCCAGGGATTGAACCTACAACTCCTGTGTCTTCTGCATTGGCAGGCAGTTCTTTACCACTAGCGCCACCTGGGAAGCCTTTGTTCACCTCTATCAGTTGTTAAATGTTGACCTATCTCAAGAAACAGTCAAGGACAGTCTCCTTGTCTTCCTCCCCAAAGAAAAAATTATCCACAATGGTAATATTTACATGGATATCTTTTTAATATATGGACCTAGTTCAGACTTTTTTTTTTAACTGAGGTATAGTATGCTCAGTGGTAAAGCATCTGCTTGTAGTGTAGGAGATGCAGGAGACTCGGGTTCAATCCCTAGGTCAAGAAGGTCCCCTGGAGGAGGAAATGGTAACCCACTCCAGTATTTTTGCCTGGAGAATCCCATGGACAGAGAAACCTGTTGGGCTACAGTTTAGGAGTTCATAAAGAGTTGGACACGACTGAGTGACTGAGCATGCATACTGTTCTATTAACCTAATGAAATTTGTTTGCCTAGAGGATTGAAATGTTTCTGAGCTTTTTGAGACTCTTTCTCTTTACAGGTGTAAACTTTTTCCTGAATAGGGAGGGACCCGTGAGGGTGAAGTACTTTCTAATTGGAGCAATGATGGGAGCTGGGATATTGATGGCATGGATGAGGGACGAAATCTGACAGTGTTTGTGTTGGGACTGAAAAGGACAAAGTTGGGAGAGTTGGGTCAAATTGTGGAGAATCTTGACTATCAAGGCCAGGACCTCTCCGTGGAAACAGTGGGATCTGTCCAGAATAAGAACTCCCCGCTCCACTTCTGTAGCTGTGATTTAGCCTTGGTTTTCAACCCAGGATGGAACTTTTTATCTTTTCTCTGGGCTCATTTGGGAGGTGCTCTAGATTGAAGTCAGATTTTCATAAATCAACCTGGAATTCTTTGGCTGGGGAGTGGGTGGAGTAGCTCAGGTAAAGGGCAGCCTGATCGGGGATCTCCTGTTGTTATGGGCACCGTGGAGTTTACCCCAGCATCCATGGATTTTGTACCACTCAGGGTGACCTGGATCAAATAGACCACAAAGGTAGAGTCCATAGGAGCTTGAGCAGTAGTGACCAGAGGGCTCATTTGCATCCTTGGTGTATTTTTGTTTCCCTTCTTCTTCCAGCTCTGGGGAGAGATGAGTTCCTTCTGTTTTTGTTAAGTTCCTCTGGTTTGGGGAGTGAAGGAGAAGGGGAAGAGGGAGGGGGTTGTGGAGGAGAGGATTTATAAGAACATCCTTCCAGTGGGTGATGTCTGCAGGAGGTGGACGGATGGTTTCAATTCCACTCTGGCAAGGCAGACCGGCCCACGCTGCCAGCACATTGCTCTCTTTCAAGTCTCACACTGATTCGAGAAGTTTGTGGACAACTTTGTGCTTTGGTTCTCAGCCAGCTGTCCTAAAGGAACAACTCCCCTTGGCTTCACATTTTCTCTCTCACCCCCACCGCTCCTAACCAAAATTAGAGGATAATAATTGTTTTCCTAGCAAATGACTGCTCCTAAGGAAACCTAAGAAAGACCTAAGCCAGTGTCATCTTTTTAATACCTTTGTGACTTTTCTCCCTTTGATCACAGAAGCTCAGCACCCTTAGATTGGTAGCAGCTTGGAGATTGTCCAGGGCAAGTGGGTCCTTGTACACATAGACATCAGGCCTGGAGGAATAGATTTTTCTTTTCTTTTTGACTGTGCCATGTGGCATGTGGGATCTTAGTTCCTTGACCAGGGGTCAAACCTGTACCCCCTGCACTAGAAGCTGGGGTCTCTTTCTAATTAATTAGTTTATTTTTAAACTGGAGGATTACTGCTGTACAACGTTGTTAGTTTCTGCTGTACAACAGTGTGAATCAGCCATATGCATGTATACATATATTCTCTCCTTCTTGAGCCTCCCTCCCACCAACCCTCCATCCCACCCATCTAGGTCATCACAGGGCACCGCGCTGAGCTCCCTGTGTTATATAGTACTTCCCGCTAGCCATCTATTTTACACATTAGTGTATAAGCGTCAGTGCTACTCTCTCAACTTGTCTTACGTTCTCTTTCCCCTCGTTGTGTCCACAAATCTCTTCTCTATAAGCTCAGAGTCTTAACCACTGGACTTCCAGGGAAGTCCCTGTTGTGCATTTGAGCTACTAACTCAGTTTAGGTTTTTTGTACTTAACGTGCCACCCCATTTTTGATGCTTCCCAGGTAGGTCAGTGGTAAAGAACCTGCCTGCCAATGCAGGAGACACAGGAGACTTGGGTTTGATCCTTGAGTTGGAAAGATCTGGAGAAGGGCATGGCAACCCACTCCAGTATTCTTGCCTGGAAAACCCCATGAACAGAGGAGCCTGGAGGGCTACAGTCTAGGGGGTTGCAAAGAGTCAGAAACCACAGAGTAACTGAGCATGCACACACGCACATTTTCTGTGATATCAATGAAAGGGAAAAAAAGAACTCTATTTATCTCTCTTACTCTCCAAAATGCTCTTCGCTTATTAAAAATGTAGGGTCCAGTTCACTTGTGTGTTTATCATCCACACCACGCGCCTCTCCTCTGTCTTCCTCCTGCTCTTTCTCACATCAACATAGTTCACCATGCTGTAGCCTCATCTGGGCTGGAACGGAAGGGGAAGTGGTAACAAATCCATCCCTACATCAAGGTTCTCAACTGGCTGCCAGAATCTGTGTAGAATGCAGATCCGATCATAGAACCCACAAGCTTGAAACAAAGGCCAGCAACTTTTTCTGTAAAAGGTCATGTAGTAAATATGTTCAACATTGCAGGCTCTGTGATGTCTGTTACAACCACTCAACTCTGCCATCATGGTGTGAAAAGAGCCATAGAAAATATGTAAATGAATGGCCATGGCTATGTTCCAATAAAAATGTATTTACCAAAACAGGCTGGGAGCCAGACGTGGCTCAGGGCCGTTGTTGGCTAACCCCTAGCTTAAAACCCTTTATTCTTTGGCCTGTGCCCTTAGATTGAAACCCAAACTCGTACCCGGCGTGTCAAAGCCAGCATGCCCTGGCCCTACCACTTCAAGTGCCCTCCTCCCTCATGTGTTGAGTTCCAGCCACACTGACTTTACTTCTATTTCTCAAACTTGCTTTGCTCTCTCCCACCTCGGGGAATTCACAGGAGTTGTTCCTTTTGCTGTAAACCACCTTCCAATCCCTTTTCTCCTGCACTCATTTACAGTCAACTTATCCCCTGGATCTCCTTTTAATCTTCTCTTCCTACAGCAAGTCTCCCTTAATCCCTGTGTACTCCTTAATCCCTGAGGACTCTTGTTAGCCAATGACAGAAGTTAAATTTGATTAAACTGAGGCATTAAAAACAAAAGATATTTTTTTGGCTGAAATAAATAAACTCTGGATCGGGCTAGGAGGCACCAAGCTTGGGGATGAGTAAAATCAGAGCTGCGATCCATGACCTAGTGGATGTAGAATGTATGCATCTTGAGGTAGAAAGTCGGAGATGTCTCCTAAATCTAGTGGCCTCAACTGACTACAACAGAGCCGAGAAACTAGAAGCAGCAAGGGCCTCTGAGCCTCAAAAAGGATGGTATTAAAGCAAAGAGAAACAGCCTTGCAGTGTGCTTATTAGAGAGCTCCCCAGACCCTAAATCACAGCCCAGTTATTTTGAGTTTAGTTACTTCATAACAAGTTTATTTATTAATTTAAAACCTATGGAAGATTAAAAGCAGCTTTTTGAAAAGTTATTTTATCAGAGAGAGGAGGAACGGCCAGAAGCAGACACATTGACACCAACTAGGAAAGGCAGTTAAGTGACAGGAAGGTGGAGAGGGAACCTTTCAGGATGCAGAGGAGGCTAGGACCATTTGGTGATGGAGAAAGCAGTTAGAACCTTCTGTAGGTACCAAGGGCATCAGTGCTTTATAATATCTCAGAGCAAAGTGTATATAATGCTTATTATATGACAGGACCTGTTCTAAACACTTTATGGGACTAATTTAATATTGTAATAACCCTTGCAATCCTCCCATCATCACTAGTTTATATATATATTTTTAGTTTCCTATTATTGTGTAGCAAAAATGTAGTGGTTTCAAGCAACCAGTATTTCTTTCCCAGTTTTCACGGATCAAGCATCTAGGTGTAAATTAACTGGTCCTTGGGTGCAGGGTCTCTGGTAAGTTTGCAATCCAGGGGTCAGGCTAGAGTGGTCTCAGAGTTAGACTGGGGGAGGACTCACTTCCCAGCTAAGTTACCCAGCTGTTGGTTGGATTCAGCTTCTGTGGCTGCTGGACTCAGGGCCTCGGTTCCTTGCTGGCTGGAGTTTCCTGCCAAATGGGTCTTTCTATAGGTCAGCTTCCAACATGACAACTTGCTTCATCTAAGAGAGCAAATGAAAAGAGTCAGAGTGATTGTGGGCAAGATGTTAGACCTTATCTAATCTTTGGAATGACTTCTATCACTCTCGCTGGGTTCTAGTTCTAAGGAATGAACACATGGTTCATCACAGAAAATAGTTAAAAGCAAAAATAAAAGAGAAAATTAACTGCTGTGCTATTACACAGAGCTATTCTTTTTATGCATGTATTTAGCTGTGTCGGGTGTCAGTTGCAGTACGTGGGGTTTTCACTGGGGCACACAGACTCCCCAGTTGTGGTACATGGGCTTGGTTGCTCTGCAGCGCGTGGGATCCCAGCTCCCCAAACCCGTGTCCCCTGCATTGCTAAGTGGGTTCTTAGCTGCTGGACCACCAGGGAAGTCCCCAGAGGTAACTTTTGCCAATGCTTTGTTTCTACTTCCGCTAGTATTTTTTTTCCATTTGTGAATGTTGTGTCATCCGTATTTACATCTGCATCTAAATATGTAACTTTTCCTCTCCTTTTGAATGAAAACAGCTAGCCTTAACTAACACTGTGCTAAGTGCTTACAAAGGCCCACTGTCAGGAGCCCTACTTCTTGTCACTAAGTTCCTGGGAACTGACAGTCTAGGGAGGAAGTTGGAACCAATGCTAACAAGGCACAGTTGTCATGAGGCTCAATGTTTTGGGATTTCACCTGACATCTTCAGTATGACGTGGGCACAGCATCTGGTCCTAGCCCCGCCAGGAGGTGTGGGACAAACCTCTGGGACCTGACCTGGGGACTGCCTTTACTGACACCCTCTGACAGCCAAAATGGTTCTCTACTCTATAAGCGCAATTCTTTTCTTAAAATCCCTCACCATAGGGGGAATCCTCTGAAATTGAAAAACACCATTAATTCCAGTCCTCAAATTGACTTCCATCCTGCTAAAAAAAAAAAGACAAAAAATAAGACAACCTGCAAATCACATCAAAATGGACAAAACTGCTTCATTTGTTAAGTTAGCCTAAAAAGCATTGCCCTTCACATCTTCCTCTGCATAGTATGGCTGTGTACTTGTTTTCATTAATCCATTACACAGAGCACAGTGAAGACATGAAGATTTTTCTCTTGAATTGCAAAGATGATGCTAAAATTTTAAGCAATTCAAACTTTAGTGCAAACAAATAAACAGAGTGGTAGTGACAGAACAAACAAACCGATGAAAGCAAAGAGTTACACTGCCCTCTCTGAAGAGGTTGATATCACCAGGCATAAGGCACAAGATTGTACTCCATATAAATGAGCAAAGCACCAGGATTCTGAGAGGAGAAGTTGATCAAACAGGTACTCACTGAACAATGGCAAAACTCACCCCATGGTCTCTTGACTCAGGCATTCAGCTGTCTGTAAGGTGAGCACAAGGCAAATGCACCTTCCAAAATGCAAAGATTTTAGTAGATGAAAGAAGTCCACTACAGAAAACTGGGCTGATAAGATGAATCAAACTTCCCCTCTGTGTAATTCTAGCCCTGTTGTACCAAAGGCTTCCAAATGTATCAGGAACTGGGAGATTAGCTACTCTCTCTTTGAATCTTCTACCTCCAAATTTATTTCTCCTAGTCTTCTTCATCTCAGTAAATGATAATATCTTACATCTATTAATAGTTACTTACCTAAATTAAGAACTGGTGGCTCAGTTGGTAAAGAATCCACCTGCAATGCGGGAGACCTGGGTTTGATCGCTGGGTTGGGTAGACTCCCTGGAGGAGGGCATGGCAACCCACTCCAGTATTCTTGCCTGGAGAATCCCCATGGACGGAGGAGCCTGGTGGGCTACAGTCCACTAGGGGTTGAAAAGAGTCAGACGCAACTGAGCAACTAAGCACAGCACAGTACAAACTAAGAACCTAGGTATCATCTCCATGACGGTCAGTTTTATGTGAGGCTGGTCTTGCTCCTGCTCTGACCTGGAGCCCTGTTTGGAAGCAGGGAGGGAATATTGTCAGTGGTCCCACTTCCCTCACTGAAGTTAAAGTCCTGAAGCTCCCATGTTGCCTGCGCTGGAGGCAGTGGCCAGGTCAGGGCTGCTCAGTGGGCAACTCAAGGTTGAATGGTGTTTCTGGGCAGCCAGGAATCACGTGACTTCATTTGGGCTCCCAGAGAAAGACTTATTTCTCTGCATAGTGTAAAAGTGTAATTTTCAAAAGGTTAAACAAGCATGATTCTAAAATTGAAAAAAACTCATCATTCATTCGTTAATCAGAGAACCAGTAATAAGCTGAAACCTGTCCAAGAGTGTTTGAAAAACTAGGAATATACACACATGCATTAATTATAGATAATATATAATAATAGAATATATAATATTAATTATATATGTTTATAATTATATATAATTATATACAAATATGCAATTGTATAGCTATATGTATTATATAATAATTATGTATTATGTGTAATTGTATGTACATGTAATTTAAAAGATTGCTGGGTTTAAGTCCAACAGGGTCATACATCACAGCTTATGGGGTATCTACTTCCCCAGTCTTAAATTGTTTGCGTCTCTACCAGACAAAATTCTGCAAGTGAACCTTTGCCCTTACAGGGTTGTAAAATAGCCCGGGAAATAAAAACTAAAGACCAGTACTGCCCTGAAAATGTGCTCAGCAACCTCTTTTGTCTATTTCCGGCAATCAGATAATTTTTCTGATAATGGATTCTAATGAAAGCTCCCTGCTCAGGATAATTTGGTGGTGGTTGAAAGGGGCTCTGTACCAAAGTTCATCCTGACAGCCTGCCATGGCGTCCCATTCTTCACTTAAGATTTTTAAGCCTCATAGTTAATATTTATTAAGCACCTTGTTGTTCAGTCGCTTGGTTGTGTCTGACTCTTTGCGACCTCATGGACTGCAGCATGCCAGGCTTCCCTGTCCTTCACCATCTCCTGGAGCTTGCTCAAACTCATATCCATTGAATTGGTGGTGCCATTCAACCATCTCACCCTCTGTCATCCCCCTCTCCACCTGCCATCAATCTTTCCCAGCATCAGGGTTTTTCCAATGAGTTGGCTCCTCACATCAGGTGACCAAAACATTGGAACGTCAGCTTTAGCATCAATCCTTCCAAAGAATAGTCAGGGTTGAGTTCCTTTAGGATTGACTAGTTTGATCTGCTGGCTTTCCAAGGGACTCTCAAGAGTCTTCTCCAGCATCACAGGTTGAAAGCATCAATTCTTCAGTACTCAGTCTTTAGGGTCCAACTCTCACATCCATACATGACTACTGGAAAAATCATAGCTTTGACTATACAGACTTTTGTTGGCAAAGTGATGTCTCTGCTTTTTAATACACTGTGTAGGTTTGTCATTGCTTTTCTTCCAAGGAGCAAGCGTCTTTTAATTTCATGGCTGTAGTCACCACCTGCAGTGATTTTGGAGCCCAAGAAAATAAAAAGTCTGTCACTGTTTCCATTGTTTCCCCATCTATTTGCCATGAATGATGGGACCATATGCCATGATCTTCATTTTCTGAATGTTGAGTTGTAAGCCAGCTTTTTCACTGTCCTCTTTCACCTTCATCAGAGGCTCTTTAGTTCCTATTGGCTTTCTGCCATAAGGATGGTGTCATCTGCATATCTGAGGTTACTGATGTTTCTTCCAGCAATCTTGATTCTAGCATGTGCAGCATTTTGCATGGTGTACCCTATCTAGAAGTTAAATATGCAGGGTGCAGTATACAGCCTTGACATACTCCTTTCCCAATTTTGAACCAAATTTAAGCACCTACTCTGTGCCAAAAAGTGCTAAGCACTTTATATGGATAACCTTATTAACCCTTCTTATTCTTTAAAAAAAAATTGCTTGTATATTGAGTATAGTGGACAGTAAAGAAGACAGAGTGCTGAAGAAATGATACTTTTGAACTGTGTTGCTGGAGAAGACACCTGAAAGTCCCTTGGAAATCAAGGAATACAAACCAGTCACTCTTACAGGAAATCAACCCTGAATATTCATTGGAAGGACTGATGTTGAAGCTGAAGCTCCAATACTTTGGTCACCTGATTTGAAGAGCCAACTCATTGGAAAAGACGCTGATGCTGGGAAAGATTGAAGGCAGGTGGAGAAGCGGGTGACAGAGGATGAGATGGTTGGATGGCATCACTGACTCAGTGAACAGGAACTTGGGCAAACTCTGGGAGATGGTGAAGGACAGGAAAACCTGGTGTGCTGCATTCATGGGGTCTTAAAGAGTCAGACATAACTTGGCGACTGAATAACAAGTTGACTTACAATGTTGTGTTAGTTTCAGGTAAATAGCAAAGTGATTCAGTCATACATACACATATACCCCTGAAGGACAGGGAAGCCTGGTGTGCTGCAGTCCATGGGGTCACAGAGAGCTGGACATGAATGAGTGACCGAACAACAACAACATTGTATTTCTGATGAATAGACAGTAAGTTAGCATCTTTAAATAGGTCACCCCAAGAGTGGTTCCTTTCAATACTAGTAGACTTCATGGGGATGTGCAGTGACATGGTGAGGAATGGGCTTTTAGGGCTGCTTCTAAGTAAGATGAAGGCAAACATGCCCCCTGATTGGCATGTTTGGATGTCCCCTTTTGTATCTCTTGGCCAGTTTTACTGCTTCCTGGGCCAGCGTATCCTCCATTGTCCCCTGGTGACCCTTTTTAGGAGAAGCCCTGACACCAAGGTATCTGACTCCTTCTTCCCACTTAGGACCTTTTGGACCCTCTTTCCTCCCTGTTGACATGTGGACATCCTGTTTCTGTTTCCTTGGAGCCTGCTTTTGGAGTCTAGCTAATCTGCTCATGTGATAATGGGAAGTCATGCCTCGTTTCCTACCCCAGATAACGTATTCTCATTTTATTTTTACTCAGACACAGACAAGTGGGGAACTTGGAGGAGCAGAGCCAATGCTCTTAGATAGCATCAAAGTTAGCAGCAGTCCAGCCTTCTTGTTATTGTTTTTGCTTTAAAAGAGGACAAGCCAACCAACAAAACAGAAGTTGTTTTGCAAACTCAGGTCCAGCTTATGGTTTGTTGTGGCTCTGAAATTCTTTTCCCCCATTGGACTCTTACATAACAAGGATTTCTCTGGCCTGTAGATTGTGCACTCCATTTTTCTAGGTGATTTGCATAGATGAGAAAAATGTATTTAAAATATTCTCCCTTCCCCACCAACACAGATAAGATGCCCATTTCTTTCCATCTCCTTTGCAGTAAGGCCCTTCCAGGGACTTCCCAGGTAGTCTAGTGCTTAAGACTCTGAGCTTCCACTACAGGGGATATGGGTTCAATCCCTGGTCAGGGAACTAAGATCCTGCATGCTATGTGGTATGGATGGCAGTTCTCACAATCCAATGGCCCTGGCCCCATCCCACTGAGAAATTTAGGGATATCTGTGCAGGATAAAGTGTGACAAGGCCAGAGCTCTGGCCCTTGTTCTTCTCTGGCTTCTTTCTAACCAGGCAGCTGAGATGTGACTCTAGAGAATTCCCTTTGCTCATTTTCCCAGAGCCACCTATGCCTGTCCTCTTTCTCCTCCTATCTTTGTCCTCTGAGATGCAGGATGCCCTCCACTAAGGGGGTTATCTCATTTCCTTAGTCACTAAGGAAAAAGAGGAAGAGCCCATCCCATGGAAGAGAATCAGAGTCATTTCTGCTTTGACCTCCCACCCAAGCCACACTACACTTACTTCAGTAGCCCCAGTGTCCATCATTGTGTATTTAATCTGGATGAGACTTCCTTCTCCCCTAGTGGGGAGCCTTAATCTTCTCCTTGAGTTGATAAAAGCAAGGTGAACACTCTGCATGTCTCCTTTCCAGGCAAGTGGCAGACATCACTAATCAACTGTGATTTTCCACTGAGCCTTGGGGAGGGCTGCACCTCAGCAGACATTATAAATCTGTTGGAGTTGGCCTTGGAGAGCAAACCCATTTGCCATCCTTTGCATAGCAATGATTTTGTGTTCACAAAGGAGGGTGGGAAGAGGAGGAATTCTTCAGTGGCCCACAGCTAACGAGACCTGGAAGCTGGGAAGGAATATATAAAAAGAGCTGTTTTCTGAGATTGCATGTAAATTTAGCTTTAAGGTCAAAAGTTTTACCTGGTTCAAAAGCTTTACCCGTTTTGGGCCTGTCTGGGATATATCCATTCTTTTCTGCTGAGTAGGAAACACACGGTGCAAGAAGTAACTCCACTTAGGGTAGTGGCACATCTGCTCCTTGGGAAGGAAGGAGTAGGTGATACGTTACAAGGATGCAGGCATCCAGAGGGTCCCAGTAGAGAAGGAGGGGGTCAGAGGCTGGGGTTGAGCGGGCTGAGCTGGAGGGGTGCAGTTCCCTGGCAGCTCTGGTAGCCCATGGTGATCCCACAGAACCACATGTATTCTCTTTGTCTGCTGCTGGTATTTAGACCCGCTGCTGGGATGTCCTGGCAGGACTGTCTGTCCAAATCCATTCAAAATTGATTTTTCTGTTTTCGATGGGGAATTTTGGCCAGGATCCCTGTTGCCCCCATTTGGTGAGACAATCTTCCTTCCTTTCATCTTATTAGCTGCCTCACCGTGGGAGTCTGAGCCTCCAGGTTCCCTCTTGAGCCAGTTCAAATGGCCTGAAGCCATCCCAAGGATCAAGGTGGGTCTGTAGGTCAAGGCTGAAATGCCCAGATGCATGTATTTAGAGCAGCAGCCTCTCTGCGGGGTGGACACAGCCCAGTGCTGAGAAATTGGGTTCTGAGCCAGGATTCCCTCACTCTGCTAGGGAGCTGAGAACATCCAGAATCAGAACAGAGGAAAAGAAGGAGTCAGAGGAGAGAAGCAGAAGCCCCATAGGAAACATACTCACAGGATTTCCTCCAAGACCAGCTCCTCTGGTCAATGCACCTATTTGAAGGCCTGTTGCCTGGGAGCTTGCTGTGCTGTCAGGAGCAGATGGAGTGTTGATGCATGCCAGGTGCTCTGGGAGCCTGCGAAGTGGAGGAAGCGTGAATCCTTTCCTCCAGGAATTTACACCCAGACAGAAGAGATGACAAGTACAAACCTAATGAAAATTAAATGTGGAGAAGACAGACAGCTAAGAGATGCTAAGAGGAGTGTAGATTATGAGGAACTACAATCTTCACTAAAGGCTTTAAGAACTAGACTTACAGGTGTGTGTGTGTGTGTGTGTGTGTGTGTGTGTGTGTGTGTGTGTATTTGCCAAAAGCTCTCAGTTCTCTGGATAAAGGGCTCTCATTCTCAATCTTGGCTTCTTGGCTGTACATTGGAGTTAACGGATGAACTTTAAGAAGTTCTGATGCTTGGCTCCATCCCCAGAAATTCTGAAGCAATTGAGTCTGACTCTAGTGGGGACACCCACAGGGATAGACAAGTTCAGGTTGGATGATTGGCTGGCCTCTGGGGCTCATCTGATTTGACTGATAAATAGGAAAAATGGTGGTGGTGTGAAGGAGAGCGCAGTTTCTGTGAGTCAAATGGGAGATACCGTCTTTACTCTTCTCTGGGGTGGGTGAGGAAGGAGGTGGTCTCTGGGTTGTGTTTTCATGAGGCAGGCTTCCACAGCCCCAAAGCAACACCTCCTTCTAATTCTTTAATTTTAATTAACATACCCTGAGTGGGAGAACTTTTCTCATTTCCTGCCTTCTCTTCCCTCCACTCGTTCTTGCCTTCTATCCTCTCTCCCTTCCATAAACTTTATCTACAAATATTTATTAAGCATGTGCCACATCCCAGGCACAGTTTTTCAGGTCCAGCAATGAACCAGGCAGATTAGTTCTCAATTTCAAGGAACTGACACCTTAGGTGATTGTCATAAAGCACATGTGAAGGTGGTGGAAATGCATGTACCCGAAGAGTCAGCTGTGGGTGCCTTGGTGCTGTATTTTGTAGCTGTCCCAGAATCTCTTGTAAGCCCAGTATTCTGCTCTCCCTGTCAAGTCCCCAGACACGTAGGTGAGCCCTTTGAATGTACCAAACCAATAGAAGTCCTGAAGGATTACAGCCCCATCTGATATCACCTTGAGTTTTAGAAGATCCTCCCGACTTGCTTAGCTCTTACATTCAACAAGGATGCATCCCTGTTGCTAGGAATTGTGGTGAGATATCTATGATGACAAGGAAAAAGAATTATATCAGGGCACAGAAGACCTGGGTTTAAATCTTGACTCTCTCACTTACTGGTTGGAATACCTTGGGGACATTACTTACCTGGGCTTTCTCAGGTTCAATTCTCATTCATTGTTATAACAAAATATTTTCTGAGAGCTTATTGTGAGCTACTTAATCTGTTGGGAACTTTCCATATATTATTTTGTTTTAATCCTCACTCTGTTCCCATGAGATAGTTGCAGTTAGTACAGGGCTCAGAGAGGTCAAAAAGTATGCCCACGGCCACATGGCTGGTAAGTAGCAGGACAGGAATGAAAAGCCAGGCTATGTGACTTGAGGACCCCAGCTCTTGTTGTATATTAGAAGGATGGTATTTCCTCACTGGCTTGTTCTGAAGAGTATCTATTGTGTGAAAGCTGAAAGGGGGTGGACAAGTGCTTGACGCACAAGAGCCTCCCAGTCATTAGTAGGGGATTTTTTTAACCAATGTGCTTTATGACTATGGGTTAACTCTTTCCTAAATCATGATATTATGCCCCTGTAGGAACTCAAAAGGGTCTAAACAACTAATAATACTTCTCAATGTCACCAGCCCCACATTAGTTAGTGTTAGTCACTCAGCCCTGTCCTACTCTCTGTGACCCCATGGACGGTAGCCCGCAAGTCTCCTCTGTCCATGGATTTCTCCAGGCAAGAATACTGGAGTTGCCATTCCCTTCTCCAGAGGATCTTCCCAACCCAGGGATTAGACCCAGATCTCCTGCATTGCAGGCGGGTTCTTTACCATCTGAGCCACCAAAGAAGCCCCACGTAGCAGCATTCATAATAGAGAAATATTTACAGAGTGCTGTAAGATTTGCCTACTTCCTGGCATCACCATAAAGTTAGGCATTCTGCAACTTTTTATAGAAGCATGAAAAAAATTAGACAAGGATACCACTTCTCATTGCTATTATGATCAAAAGATTGTTCATTTCCTCATGGAAAAATTCATCAGACTGTGATAAATGGTTATGACAACAAAAATGTCACTTAATATTTTTGTACAAGTTTTCGCAGGTAAGTCTTCAAGCCATATTCTTGCATGCATCTTTCCAGCCTCGCTTTTCATTCCTCCTCTTGTATCATCCCTTTCTCTGTGGCATTTGAACCTCATGACCACTTGCCTTCTAGAATATCACCCTCTCCTCTACTCTCACCCTTGACACAACTCTTCTCAGTTTGACTGGTTCTTTCATCTCTGCCTGGCCCTTAAATGTTGCAATCACTACCTTTGAGGCAAAGTATCATCCATTCATTGATCCATTCAACAAAGATATCTTGAACACTCACTCTGTGCCAGACAGTGTTCTAGGTGCTGCGGGTACAGCAATGGACAAGACCTCATGGAACTACCTGCTGTCATGGGGGTTCTGTGCTAAAGGGGGAGGCAGATAATAAAGTAAATCTGTAAATTATAGGGAGTGATGGATGATACCAAGCAAAAGGAAGAAAAACAAAGCAGGAAAGGAGGAGGGATGCTAGAGTTTAAGTCTAAACAGGTGGTCAAGGAAGTTCTCAGTGAGAAGATATTTATGCAAGGACCTGGAACCAGGGAAAGAGTGAGCCATAGGGCTTTGAGAGGAGGCCCCTGCCCCCAGAGTGTCTGAGGACCATCAGGGAGCTGGTGTGGAGGGAGGGAGGGAGTGAGCAGGAGCATGGAGGAGAGGAGGTCACGGGAGGGCTCCTGAAAGCTAGGTACTACCTTCTGACACTGCCATGAGGACATTGTCTTTGGCCATTGCTGGGCTCTGAGCAGAGGAGTCATACCTGACATTTTTCTTTTTCCAATCACTTGGTTTTTTAAAAATAAATTTATTTATTTTTTGGCCACACCATGTGGCATGTGGGGGTCCTTGTCAAGTCACAGAACATTAGATAATGGAACAAACATTTATTTATTATTTTTATGGGTTATTCATTTTAATTTCCACAATAGACTGATAATACGTGTTGTTGATACCATTTTACAATAATTAAACTGAAACTCAGAAACATTATTGGTCAAAGCACCTCAACTGTAATAGTAGGAATGGAAAAGGAGATCGAGACTCATTGCCTTTTGATTCTAAATCCATGCTTTTTATTTTCTAGCTAGTCAGTCCCCTCCTATCAAGAGTTGACATCAGATTCATCAGAACTATAAAAATAAAATACTGATAGCAAATAAACAATTAAAGGCTTGGCCTGAAAACCATTCATCTAACGTCATCTCCTTTTGAAAGGAGTGGGAATTGTGTGTATCTGGGAGCCTGGCCTGGGAATGAGACATCTCAAGTGAATGCACATGAGTATTGTTGGTAAGCCATTGTTTGCTCTTCCTTTTTGAGGGTGTTGGGACAGGCCCACATGGCAACTTTTTATGATTTCACTTGGCATTGTGACCTAGGAGTTGGCATTGGGGCCCCACGGCATGCTGGGATACTCCTTATCACAGTAGATAAAGGAGCTTGAAATCACCAGCTGGCCTGGATTTCCTAGTGAGATTGGAGGGGCAGATATAGCTGGGAGGGGAAAGGGCTGTGGGTAACGTCCTGGGAGAATGATTAGCTGTGGAAGGCCAAGAGGGCCAGTTTAAAACAATCCTCTTTCTCCAGAATCTTTCTCTGGGCATTTGATAACATAGGATTCCAAAGGCTGAAATGGTATAGTTACATAGTGACTCTGCTGGAAATGAGATCCTTTATTCCAGCTCATAATCTCCTTTTTCCCTTCTGGAAAAATACCAAATGACCTTTTTTTTTTTTTTTTTTTAATGTGGGCCATTTAAAAATCTTTGTTGAATCTGTTACAATTATGGCTTCTGTTGTTTTTTGGGTTCTGTTTTTTTTTGGCAGTGAGGCATGTGGGATCTTAGGTCCCAGACCAGGGATCGAACCTACTGCACCTTTTGCATTGGAAAGTGAAGTCTTAACCACTGGACCACCAGAGAAGTCTCCCCATGTGATCTTTTATATGGATAAAAAGCCAGATCCTCCAAGTAGACTTCCAATTCCTAGGTCCATTGGAAATGTCCAGTGTTGGAGACAAGGATTCAGTAGCTGGTCTTCCTTTCTGTCCAGGATATCGTCCCTTGTTTCCAATCATCTTTTAAATCTGGCACAGTCGGCAGAGATCAGCAGACTGGATGGTGTGTGCTGGCTGAGAGTGTGCACTCAGGAAGTGGGGATAGCTTTTGGGGGGAGGGTGGAAAAGCCTTCAAGTGGCCTCAGGCTGCATCTGCGTCTTTCCAGCCCTGGTCTCCTTGTAGATCTGTGCAGGTGTGGCAGCAATGGTCATTGCCAAACCCTGGTATAATTGAAGGAGTAGGGTTTGCTTAGGCTCAGGATCCTCTCTTCAAATAAGATATTCTAAATTACGAATTCTTTCAACAGACAGTAGGCACACAGTAGAGCCCTGATACTATGTGAGGTGCTCTGAAGCACAGCAGCTTCAAAGACATGGCCCGTCCCCTCATGGTGCTGAGTGTGTAGTGGGTAGGGGGTGCCGAAAAAGGGCACATATATGGACTATGTCATGGCTCAGGCAGGAGATAAAGTGTTCTCTTCTCTGAGAAGGCAGAGTCAAACCAAGCTGGGAGTGTGGGGTGACATCTAAGAGAAACTGACTTTTTGATTTCAAGAACAACTTTCAATGCATTTTCTAAACTCCATGCTGTTTGTTTCTCTGGACAAAAATATCTGGGAATCATTACACTTCTGTATGCTGAGAATGCAAGACTGACCTCTTTACTTGGGACACATCTCAGAGCTGTGTCTGCAGTGAGCACCCTTGAGGGATGAAGTAACATCTCCCTCAAGGACAAAGGGCAGGCGGGCTTACCTCTTGCTATAAAAGTAGTGGATTCCCCAAGGCTCAGTGTCCCTCAGCTGCAATTTGGACTTACTGGATGTAAAGCCTCCATCTGGGCTTATTATACTGTCACGTGGAAACTGGAGGCCAGAGAAACAGATGCAGACATGCTGCTGCTCATGCTGCTTGCTGTGCTGGGAGCAGTGACATCCTTTGTCTCTGATCCAGGAGTCTTGTGTCATCTTCTAGCATCCAGGAACATGCTAACTTGTGAGCTTATAAAATTCTAGGCCCAACAGTGCCCCTTTCACAATGTGAGGAAAGGCTCTTTCTGTGCTATGCTTGGTTCAAAAGGAAGAAGAGAACCCTTGGCAAGGTGGTTTGAGCCCCCTGTTATATGACAGACACATAACATGATAGCTCTATCCCACTGGCGCCATCATAGTTCTCGGGGATCTGAATTGAGATGCGATAGGTTATTCTAGAGCAGAAATTCCCGGAGTGTTTTCCATTTTGACAGATGAGCCATTTTTTTTTTTTTCAAATTTGTAAGAAACACTGGTATATATGAAGAACTCAGGAAACTACTATTTTAAGGATACATTTTGGGTTTGAAAGTTACTTTTTTGTTGTTGTTGTTATTTACAAGTATTTCAGGAAAGAATGTTCACGAACCCATTTCGGTGGGAGCTGCCCTGTAAGGCAGCCTAGGAACACTTGCGCTAGATTACATACACAGTACTTGGTGGTGGAGGGCTCTTGCCAGAGAAGCCAGTTACTTCTCTACTACAGGCATCATAGGAAGCAATCCCCTTTGTGGATTTGCTGCATTCTGCTCTATGGCCTTCAGTTCTGTAGATTCAGAGACTTGATTTATCAGCTCAGGAGTGACTTTCAAGAGCTGACTCACATTAACTGTGCTTAAAAGGCTGACGTATAGACCAGCATCACTTTTGTTCAGTTAGACAAAGGCTCCCCTGCTACTCAGCCAACACAATCCTACATCAAGGGCTTGGTGACAGGAGTGCATGAGAGTCACCAGGACACCCTCCCCCCATCTGCACAGCATTATGTAGTGGCCCATGACCCTGTAGCTGTGTATAATGCTGGTGTCCCCAGCTGGACTCTGAGCTTGTGAGGAAGGGACCACACACTGTTCATTCTTCTACCCACAGGGGTTAGAACAGGGTTTTGTCTTCTTCTACAAACTAAGGAAAGGAAGGAAGGAAGAAAGAAAAAAAAAGGGAGAAAGAAAGATGGATGGACAAAAATGGCAAGCAATAAACTAAAAGCATAGAGCTTTTCTGATTTAGAAAACGTTTTTACACATATTAGTGCGTGTACATGATATACACTATCGTATATACATATAACATGTGTATGTTGGTGTGATCTTAACTGTCCCGTGAGGTATATCAGAGGTTGTCATTATTTTGTGGTTGGGAAACTGAGACTCAGAGAGGTTGTTTGACTAAGTCAGGGTCACACAGCACATAGGTCTTATAGCTGAAATCCGGCTCTCTGCCCTCCTTGCTGCGATCCATAGTTTGACTTTGGGAGGCGAGTGCCTTTCCTCATTAAAGCCTGCTTGATGGAGCTAACCCCGTGAGGAGGTGGACCTTACATATGGTTGCTCTATTAGCTCAGCTCTGGATGGCTTCTCCTATTTAATAAATCGTGTTAACTTTACTAGCACTTGTTCTTGGCTCCACTAAACAGCAGTGGTTTAGGCAATGTGTTGAAAAAATGTGCTAATTGTAGGCTTTAATTTTCTTCCATCTTAAAATAAAAATACTTAGCATTTTAGTTCTTGAAGAGAGGAACGATGGGGTGGGGCTTGGGGACTCACAGAGGTTGATGGCTTGTGGGGACCAAAGGGCAGAGGAGCAGAGTGTGCAAGGGCAGAAAAGTGGAAGTTTGCGGGAGGTCCTAGGTCTGGGGTCTATTTAGTGGGAGGGGGTGTGTGTGTGTTGAAGGGGGTGTGCTGAAGAGAGGGGGAGAGGCAGAGAGGAGGAAACCATCAATGATCCCTATTACACAAGAAGAAAGTATTTAACAGTTCATGCAATTTGTTGCTATCAAATTATTGACTGAAAATGTATTAATACGTCTTTTGTTAAAGTGTTAGTTGCTCAGTCGTGTCCAACTCTTTGTGACCCTGTGGACTGCAGCCCACTAGGCTCCTCTGTCCATGGAATTCTCCAGGCAAGAATGCTGGAGTGCGTTACCATTCCCTTCTCCAGAGTGTCTTCCCAACCCGAGGATTGAACCCTGGTCTCCCGCATTGCAGCTGGATTCTTTATCATCTGAGCCACCAGGGAAGCCTATGTCTTTTGTTACCCAAATGTTATTGACTGGAGACGTTTCAATATTCACTTACATTAACAAATGGCCAGTCACAGGCTTTAGTTTCTGCAAAACCCTTGTGGTCAATAATGTGCTATTTGGCAATTGCAAGTGGGTAAAGTACAAGGTCATGAATTATTCTCTCACGAATAGCATTATTCTCTCATTCAAGAAGTGTTTTTTGAGTACCTGTAATCCCCAAGGACAGAGCCTGGCTTGCTGTAGTCCATGCAGTTATGTAGATTTGGATCCAGTTTAGCGACTGAATAACAATGAAAACATGTCCCAGGCACTGTATTCAATGTAGAGTCAAAAGTGGGACTCTAAGATCCCCAAGGCAGACGTGGCCCCTGGCGTCATTGAGCTGACAGTGGAGTCTTAGAATCCTAGAGCTGGATGGAACCTTAAAGGTAATCTTTTCAATCCTTTATTTCACAGTCATAGAAACAGATGCCCAAAGAGGGCAAATGAACTTGACTCCTATCACTCGGTTATTTAGTGGCAGAGTCCAGATTAGAACCCAAGTCTACTGATCCCAGGCCCAGACTTCTACTGAAATCCTCTAAAAACAGAATCTATTCAGGATTGGGAGCCATAGATATATGGGAATGTGTTAGAGTGTATTAGCCAGGGCAATGTTAGTGGCCATAAGGAATAAACTGCCAAGTCTCTGTAGTTTAAACAGTAGAATTTGATCTCTCCCTCCAGTTAAGTCCTTTCAGCAACTGGAATCCACACAGTTGGATTCAGTCAGCTTTAAACTATGGCTTCTAAGAACATCAAAAAGCCCTAGATTTTGCTAGTGGGTGGTTACATGGGCCCAGGTCTGGACGTGGTGCTCCTAATCCACTGGCTGAAGCTCAGTCATGTGGTAACACCTCATTGCCCAGGAGGCTGGGAAATCCAGTCAGTGCTGCCAGGAGGAGGCAGGACTTGTGTGGTTAGCAGGTAGCCAGTCACTGCCATCTACATTACCTGTGGATTTCATTATTGATTGGAAAGGGAAAGTTACAAAATATTTGTTACTAAAAGAGGACTTTGGACAGGACAGACAGTACAGAGTTGAGAACTGTTATGGTATGTACTAGTCCTTAGCAGGAGGTGTTCAGTGGACACTCCCAGTTTTTCCTTTCCCATGGTTTTCCAATCCATTCCTAACAAGAATTGACTTTGACTTGATGGAAGTCCTCTCAACCTCATTGGAAGGGCATAGCCATGGCTCCAAGGAAGAGGGAGAGAAGGAAGGAGTCTGCAGACAGGTTTTCAGCAAATGCTCCTTGTGCCTTGGGTGTGGGAATTTCTGGACTGGGCAATGTTGAATCCGAAGTCAGAGACAGTCTTATTCCTTCTTGATGAGCTTGGAGCTTTTATAAGCCCTCATGTCTGGACAGTGCCTCCTGGCTGACAAAGAGTTTTCTAGAACATTGTCTCACTTCAACATTATATCCAGCCTCTGAGATGCAGGAGAGGGAGGGAGGGAAGGAATTGGCAGGAAAGAAGGGAGTTCAGAGGGAGGGGAGATGATTTCTAACTGAGAAGGGTACCCAAAGAGGCTTCCCTGGGGAGAGGGCATTTAAGAAGGGACTTGAGGGAAGCATGGGAGAACAACAGACAGCACTGCAGGTGTGGACCACATTGTCAGCAAAGGCACAGAGGTGTGAAAATCCTGGGGTGTCTTGGGGACTGGGAGAGAAGGTCAGCCTGGAAAACTTAATTGCACCCAGACTGCAGTATCCTTATGATCAGCACCCTCACTGCCCTCTTTGGAATGCACTTCCACATCACCTGCTAGAGGCCAGGCACTTCGCTAGGTGTGTTGTTGTTGATCAGTCCTTCAGTTGTGGCTGACTCCTTGCGATCTCATAAACTGCAGCAGGCCAGGCTTCCCTGTCCTTCACCATCTCCTGGAGTTTGCTCAGACTCTTGTCCATTGAATTGGTGATGCCATCCACCCATCTCATTCTCTCTTGTCCCCTTCTCCTCCTGCCCTCAATCTTTCCCAGCATCCGGGTCTTTTCCAATGAGTCAGCTCTTTGCAACAGGTGGCCAAAGTATTGGAGCTTCAGCTTGCTAGCTGTGGGAGACACACAAAAAAGTATCACACACAGTTTCTGCCCTTACAGTGCTTACAGCTCCCTGAGGAGAACTGCCACACACACAGAGCAACCTTTCACGAAATACATAGGAGCTACTTGTAAAGTTTGCACCTCTGTTTAATGTGTGTGTGCTTTCCTGCTCCAATCAGAGCAGCAGAGGCCTCCAGAGTTCCCTTTCTTGTGTGCCTAGAAAGTGAAAGTGAAAGAGAAGTCGCTCAGTTGTGTCCGACTCTTTGCGACCCCATGGACTGTAGGCCACCAGGCTCCTTAGTCCATGGAATTTTCCAGGCAAGAATACTGGAGTGGGTTGCCATTTCCTTCTCCAGGGGATCTTCCCAACCCAGGGATTGAACCCAGGTCTCCCACATTGCAGGCAGACGCTTTACCATCTGAGCCACCAGGGAAGCAGGGAAGTGTGCCTAGAGCTCTCCCTTAAAAAGGTCTCATTTGAAGATTAACCTAGGATTGATTAGTCTTTGAGGAGGCAGTGTAGCCCATGGTTAAGACCATCTCTGGAGTCTAGAGGGCTGGGCTGGAATCTAGGTTCCACCACTGATGACATATGACCTCTGCTGGAATGCTTAGTCATTCAGCTTTGGTTACTTGTCTATAAAATGGGATTGCAAATGCTACCTAGCTGATTTGAGTTGTCATAAGTAGCAGCTGAGATGATGTGGGAAAACAGTGTCGTGCATGGGACACAATGAACTCTTGATAAAGGCTATCAAACACAAAGATGCTCTTGGTTGTGGCTTTTGTAGCCTGCTGGCAATACTAGAGTTGTTGAGCAGGGAGAGCACTAAGGAACTTGACCTTCTATGAATTCCTGGTCAGGAAGCAAAGTCAGGCTGGTGGGCCAGGTCATTGTGGGGACGTGATAACATTAATTGGCTTAAAGGACTTGCGATTTCCTAAGAAGTTAGGTGCTTCTCGTAGAAGCACACCACACACACACCCTCTTTAGCAGCGCCTGGATTGAAGAGAGGATGTTTTGAATGGGTCACCACTGACTGTCACATCCCGTTCTCTGGCAGTGGGTTTCCCACAGCTAAACCAAGGCCAGTGTTAGGGCGACTGCTGAGGTAGGTGGGACAGGAGCCCAACTTTGTGGCAGGTGATGCATGCCTCAGAAATATGCCTACTCCTTGAGAGTTTCCTTCAATTATACTGCCCCGTGTGAGTTTATACACCCTTGCACACAATTGGCTTTCCTCTCTTAGGAATTTGGGATATTTTGGGCGTTGCCAGTCAGCTGTGTTTATTAGATAGCCTTTGTTTTCCCCTTCTAAGATAGGAAGCTCATTAGGAATGAACACAAACCATGACACTTTAACCTAGAGTTCCCTTGAGAACTGGGGATATGTCTTAAGGAGGTCAAGTTCAGACAGATACAGTCCAGCTGGGAGGAGGTAAGCTGCCTGACCGGGTCCTTGGCGATGCTGGGCTGAAAGAGTAACAGTCCACATTCCGAAGATTTTGCAGAATCTTCAAAATTTTGAAGGTTCCCCTAGTATGATTCCCCTAGTATTCTCTTTGCTGCTGAAGTGAAAAGATAAAATGAGGTTATCATATTAAATGTATACAAGTTTAGTATTATTATATCACATGGGGTTCATCTGACTTAGAAGTCTGCCCTTCCTTATTGTAATGCTTAACACAGTATATTATAATGGCTTAATTTGTGTCAATTTCTCCCATAGACTATAAATCTTGAGAGTTCAGGCATGAATTTATCTTGTTCATTTAGTGTGCTGTTCATTTAATAATTGTCAAATGAATGATGCATGAATGAATTGACCATGATTCCTCTGATATGACAAAAGATTAATACTGAGTTTTACATATGCCAAGATCTCTTATTTTACACCTACTCCTAAATATGTGTCATTTTTTGGCATTGCCTTTCTTTGGGATTGGAATGAAAACTGACCTTTTCCAGTCCTGTGGCCACTGCTGAGTTCTCCAAATTTGCTGACATATTGAGTGCAGCATTTCACAGCATCATCTTTCAGGATTTGAAAGAGCTCAACTGGAATTCCATCACCTCCACTAGCTTTGTTTGTAGTGATGCTTTCTAAGGCCCACTTGACTTCACATTCCAGGATGTCTGTCTCTAGGTGAGTGATCACACTAACGTGATTATCTTGGTTGTGAAGCTCTTTTTTGTGTAGTTCTTCTGTGTATTCTTGCCACCTCTTCTTAATGTCTTCTACTTCTGTTAGGTCCATACCATTTCTGTCCTTTATCGAGCCCATCTTTGCATGAAATGTTCCCTTGGTATCTCTAATTTTCTTCAAGAGATCTCTAGTCTTTCCCATTCTGTTGTTTTCCTCTATTTCTTTGCATTGATCACTGAAGAAGGCTTTCTTATCTCTTCTTGCTATTCTTTGGAACTTGGCATTCAGATGCTTATACCTTTCCTTTTCTCCTTTGCTTTTTGCTTCTCTTCTTTTCACAGCTATTTGTAAGGCCTCCTCTACAGCCATTTTGCTTTTTTTGCATTTCTTTTCCATGGGGATGGTCTTGATCCCTGTCTCCTGTACAATGTCACGAACCTACGTCCATAGTTCATCAGGCACTCTATCTATCAGATCTTGTCCCTTAAATCTATTTCTCACTTCCACCGTATAATCCTAAGGGATTTGATTTAGGTCATACCTGAATGGTCTAGTGGTTTTCCCTACTTTCTTCAATTTAAGTCTGAATTTGGCAATAAGGAGTTCATGATCTGAGCCACAGTCAGCTCCCGGTCTTGTTTTTGCTGACTGTATACAGCTTCTCCATCTTTGGCTGCAAAGAATATAATCAATCTGACTTCAGTGTTGACCATCTGGTGATGTCCATGTGTAGAGTCTTCTCTTGTGTTGTCAGAAGAGGGTGTTTGTTATGACCAGTGCATTCTCTTGGCAGAACTCTATTAGCCTTAGCCCTGCTTCATTTCGTGTTCCAGGGCCAAATTTGCCTGTTACCCCAGGTGTTTCTTGACTTCCTACTTTTGCATTCCAGTCCCCTATAATGAAAAGGATATCTTTTTTGGGTGTTAGTTCTAAAAGGTCTTGTAGATCTTCATAGAACCGTTCAACTTCAGCTCAAACTATGATCAACTGTGATCAAACTTCAGCTCAGTTGTGCTCAAACTACCACACAATTGCACTCATCTCACATGCTAGTAAAGTAATGCTCAAAATTCTCCAAGCCAGGCTTCAGCAATACATGAGCTGTGAACTTTCAGATGTTCAAGCTGGTTTTAGAAAAGGCAGAGAAACCAAAGATCAAATTGCCAACATCCGCTGGATCATCGAAAAGGCAAGAAAGTTCCAGAAAAACATCTATTTCTGCTTTATTGACTATGCCAAAGCCTTTGACTGTGTGGATCACAATAAACTGTGGAAAATTCTGAAAGAGATGGGAATATCAGACCACCTGACCTGCCTCTTGAGAAATTTGTATGCAGGTCAGGAAGCAACAGTTAGAACTGGACATGGAACAACAGACTGGTTCCAAATAGGCAAAGGAGGACGTCAAGGCTGTATATTGTCACCCTGCTTATTGAACTTATATGCAGAGTACATAATGAGAAACGCTGGGCTGGAAGAAGCACAAGCTGGAATCAAGATTGCTGGGAGAAATATCAATAACCTCAGATATGCAGATGACACCACCCTTATGGCACAAAGTGAAGAGGAACAAAAAAGCTTCTTGATGAAAGTGAAAGAGGAGAGTAAAAAAGTTGGCTTAAAGCTCAACATTCAGAAAAGGAAGATTATGGCATCTGGTCCCATCACTTCATGGCAAATAGATGGGGAAACAGTGGAAACTGTGTCAGACTTTATTTTGGGGAGCTCCAGAATCACTGCAGATGGTGATTGCAGCCATGAAATTAAAAGACGCTTACTCCTTGGAAGGAAAGTTGTGACCAACCTAGACAGCATATTCAAAAGCAGAGACATTCCTTGCCAACAAAGGTCCATCTAGTCAAGGCTATGATTTTTCCAGTGGTCGTATATGGATGTGAGAGTTGGACTGTGAAGAAAGCTGAGTGCCAAAGAATTGATGGTTTTCAACTGTGGTGTTGGAGAAGACTCTTGAGAGTCCCTTGAACTGCAAGGAGGTCCAACCAGTCCATTCTAAAGGAGATCATTCCTGGGTGTTTTTTGGAAGGAATGATGCTAAAGCTGAAACTCCAGTATTTTGGCCACCTCATGTGAAGAGTTGACTCATTGGAAAAGACTCTGATGACGGGAGGGATTGGGGCAGGAGGAAAAGGAAATGACAGAGGATGAGATGGCTGGATGGCATCACCAACTCAATGGACGTGAGTTTGAGTGAACTCCAGGAGTTGGTGTTGGACAGGGAGGCCTGGCGTGCTGCGATTCATGGGGTTGCAGAGTCAGACACGACTGAGTGACTGAACTGAACTGAACTGAAATATGTGTCAGGAAGTCAGCTTTGCAAGCAGATCTCAAATCTCTGTATCTTTGTGTCGTGGTCCTCCTCATTTCACAAAGGGCTAATCTGCTGAGGGATCCTGCTGGTTTTAGTATTTTGATGGCATGTCTATTCCACTTGGTTGGGAATCATTCTTCCTATCCCTTTTTTCATTCTGAGGTTTCCACTTGGAGAAAACCCAAGGTTAGCAGGTTGTTTAATGTCCCTCGAGGCCACATCAAAAGTGCTGATGGAGGCGAAGAGAGAAAGTGCCTTCAGCAGGGCAGTAGGAAAGTTCCCTTCCCAGTCGTGTCTGGAGGATCTTTGGTTGGGTTGGTAATCTTTCATAAAAGAATCCAAAGGACTTTATTTAGCCTTAAAGAATAAAGTCTTAAAGCTATTTTTTTGTTGTCAATAGGATTGACTAAATGAAAGCTTCTTCCCCAGCCCCAGTGGTAGATGTGTGTAAATGGGCAACTGTTTAAAAAAAAATTTTTTTTTTAAACTGTAGGATAACTGCTTTACAATGTTGTGTTAGTTACTGCTGTACAACTATGTGAATCAGCCATATGTATACATATAGCCCCTTCTTGGACCTCCCTCCCACCCACCCCCATTCCACCCCTCTAGGTCATCACAGAGCACAGAGTTGAGCTCCCTGTGCTCTGCACAGCTTCCCACTAGCCATCTATTTTACACATGGTGGTCAATACTACTCTCAATTGGGCCCACCTTTCTTTCCCACGCTGTGTCGATAAGTTTGTTCTCTGTTGTCTGCCTGTCTATTCCTGCCATGCAAATAACCTAGAGTCTGTCACACAAAGTGAAGTAAGTCAGAAAGAGGAAAGAAAAGATCATATATTAATGCATATATATATATATATATATATATATATATATATAGGCGACTATTTTAAATCAATCAAAGAGAACACTTTCATTGAGCCCCTACTCCACACTCAAAGTATGCTAAGCATGATAGTTGAAAGAGACAGAAAGAAGACACTTATAGGAACTGCAGGTCTTTAGGGTAGGGGCCAACAGGCCATGAAATTGCCAAAAAACTAGCAATTTCAGTGAACCTCACCAACCTGGCCTCAAGCAGCATCTGAGGGTCCCTGGGCTACTTGAGCAGGCTCAAGAAAAATAATCATTTTCTTGCCTTTGGTGGTGTAACTCATTTATTATCTCTTTTGTTCTTCACAACAACCCTTGTAGTTATCTTTTGTTGTTCCCACTTTGTAGATTAGTAACCTGTAGGCTCCAAGGGGGACTCTGCCATGAGGGCTTGAGTCCCACCTGTTCAATAAGTAATAAAAAGATCCCATATTTCCCAAGTACCTACTAGGTGGCAGGAACTCTTTTAGATTTTTCAATGTGTCATTTCCTTTAATGCTAAAAAACAATCCTGTGAATGTTGGTACCACTTAATCCCCATTCGCTGATGATAAAATGGATGCATGGTGAGAAGAAGAAGGTGGTGCAAGGCTACCAGGTGTCAGGTGGGATTGGAACCCCCAGAATCAGGCTCTGGAACTTGTGCTTTTGCCCCCTATTAAAGGAACATGATTTAGTGCAGTAATCTTAGACTTGAAAACTTAAGACTCTCTTTGAGTCCCAAATCTGCCTCTGATCTCTTGGTTACTCCAAGTGTGGTCCGTGAACCAGCAACATCAGGATCACCTGGGAGCTGAGCAAAACGCAGCATGAGGGCTCTGCCCTAGACCTCCTGGATCAGAATCCTTATTTTACCTGCGTGTGTGTTTACTCTCTTTGATCGTGTCCAACTCTTTGCGGCGCTATGGACTGTAGCCCACCAGCCTCTTCTGTCCTAGCAATTCTCCAGGCAAGAAAACTGGAGTGGGTTTCCATGCCCAGCTCCAGGGGATCTTCCCAACCCAGGGAGCGAACCCTTGTCTCTTGTCTTCTGCATTGGCAGGTGGGTTCTTTACCATTAGCGCCACCTGGGAAGCTCATCTCTAGATAATTCGCCTGCTCGTTGGGTGACATCAAATCACTGTTTTGTCACCTGGGCCCAAAGAAGATCCCACAGGAGTCTTCTCAGCCTCAATTTCTCCAGCTGTAAAATGAGGCTCCCATCTGTGTCTTCTCCCTCTCAGAGCTGCTGTACAGATCAAAAGGCAGGGGGTCTATGGAAGGCGTTGTAAATTGCACAGTGTTCTACAAAGGTCAAAACCAAACAGTGAACCAGAGCATTAAAGCTTTAGAGACAATTCGACAAACAGATAATGCCTTTTATCCCCACGGCTTGGCGGGGCAGGAACTCACAGTGCTGTGTGTCATGCAAAATAACCAGACAGAAGAAATGCCTTTTACAAGCAGTTCCTGGAAATTTCGAGCTTTATCAAGGAATTTGGTTTCTTCAGTTCACTGCCTCGTGAAAATAGCTGCGCCTTAATAAGGCCCAGATGTTGACAGAGTCACTCACCTTCCCCATTGCATGGATGCGTTTCATACTGAATTTCACCTAAGGAATTTTAGACTTTAAAGATAATAATCAAAAACACTGCGAGCTTCCCTTTGGGATTCTTGCTGATTTGAAAGATCAAAGATGTCGCAACAACACAATGAATGTAGACAGAACCGTGGGTTTCTTTCTTTACTAATGAAAAGATGAATTCAGTGAAACAATGACCGTTTGCACACTTTTAGCCATTTTCTCCCTAGAGCTCCTCAAAGCTGGCTCTAGTCTCACCTATTTTTAATAATTTCTGCAGCTGCCCTTCTCCTCTTCTTGCTCTCAGTAAATGTGGTCGGTGTGTTAATAACATTAGCTTCTGTTTCAAATACAATTAAACGGATGCCCTCACTGGTTAATTCTTGGCATCCCTGGAAAATACTTCCTGTGCATCTAGGAAAAATAGGAGATGTTTAAATTCCAAACAGTGAGTGACTCCCAAGAGTATCTCACATGGAGTTTCGTGGGATGGGAGTCTGGCCCAGAAGGAAGACGCCCTCCATGGTGGCCCCTGGCTTTTTCCGGAGGCAGCCTGACTTGCCTTTATGTGAGGGGCTGAGAAATAACATAACTCTTGACTTTTGAGAGAGCCCGGCGCTCATGCAGACCGGCATCTAGAGACCAGGCTGTTTTCATTACATACACGATGGAATGCGTGCGATCTGGTATAGGCCTCCAGGGATTGTACAAACCCTAAAGCAGGAATGGCAGAAATTTGACTTTCAGAGCCCCCGTTGCCACTCTTCAATTTGCTCTGTGCTTTCTTTCCCTTCCCTAAAGAAAGGATGGAGGGAAATCATCTTGAAATTGTTTTAAGGGACCAGACACCAAGGATGCTACTTCTCTGAGGCTACTCTTCCGCAGGCAAGGGTATCTTGTGGACATGGCCATGTCCTCCAAGACAGAGGCATGAAAATGGAAAGCTTATCTTTTGGGCTAGCAGTTGAGTCTGGGCAGTTGTTCAACTCTTTGGACACTGTTTCCTTCCTGTATAAATGTCCAGCAGCATCTCTGAGGGTTCTTAGTCAGATTACATGAGCCCTTGGCCTATGCTACTGAAAACTGTGGATTATTTCTCTCAAAAGATATTGTTTCCTTCTGCTCAGGAAGCCACCCCTGTCAAACTCTATATTGAGTTCTATTATTTTTAAAATATTTAAGATGGGAAATACAGAATTGGTCTATTTTAGGAGTGGGCTTCCCTGGTAGCTCAGATGGTAAAGAACCTGCCAACAATGCAGGAGACTAGGGTTTGATCCCTGCACTGGAAAGATCCCCTGAAGAAGGGAATGGCTATCCACTTCAGTGTTCTTGCCTGGAGAATTTCATGGACAGAGACTGGTGGGCTACACTCCATGGGGTTGCAAAGAACCAGACATGACAGAGTGACTAACACTTTAAGGAGTGAGCTAGATCATCCTGAAAGCCTGGGCAATACTTATAGATGCTCTCTGGGAGTTTCATAGCCAAATGATTCATTTTTCCAAATATGAATGGGGCTCCTGCAAGATGCTTCAGTAACGGGAGCAAGTGAGACAGATCTGGTCCTTGGGGTTAAGGAGATAAAGGTTAGTGGAGAAAAACAAATAAACCAACTGACAATTAGAAAACAGGGCGATAAATGCCAAAATGGGAGAAGCATAGGTGCTAAGGACACCTGCCAAGATCTGAAAGGTGGGGGAAACTTTCTTGGAGATAGTGATATTGAAGATGTGATCTCAATGACAAAGGAACTAGGGGAGCATGTGCAAAATGCTGACTTTAGACCAAGCAGAACTTGCCCTGGGAAGTGAAAAAAAAGTACAGCAAAGGGAGAGCAGGACCTGAGCAGAGGGGATTGTGGCAGCAAATGAGGGGAGAGGGAGAGAACAGGCCCCACCACAGAGGATGTATGATCCAATTTAGGGAGTTTGGATGGACCTGAGGGTGTTTGGGAGCCAGTGCAGAATATAAAGCAGCAGAGTAAAACGATCAGCTTTGTCTTTTGTCAGCTGGTTCTTCTGTGAGCCCCTAGAGAGTCCTGCTCCCCGTCTCTGCTCTCATCCCCCTGGGTGGTAGTTCCTTCTTAATTTGCATGCCTCCCAAGGGCAGGGACTCGGTCTGCTCCCCCCAGCCCTCAGTCCTCAACAGAGTACCTCAATAAGTGTTTTTTGCACCATTTAAATGAAGAGAAACAGAAAACAGGAAATAGCTCAGAGAAGCGTGCCAGGCAGGAGTCTGAACACTTAGCTAATACGGAGTCTTAAATCTTTGCAATCCTATAAAGTAGGTGCCATGTTTGCCTCTATTTACAAAAGTTGAACCACAGTGCAGAGAGGGGAATTCACTCGCCCAAGGTCACATAGTAGTAAACAGCTGATCTGGGAGGTGATCTCAGACTGCCTGGCTGTGCTGTAAGATCTGTCCTGCCTGATGAAAGAAATTCTCACCAGGTTGCTAGCTGCTTACCTAGATGAGAGCAAAGAGTCTCACACGATTTTCTACATCACTTATCTGCCATGCCCTCCTCCCCACCCAACTGAGGAAGCTGCCTGGACAGACTGGAGGCACCACAGGAGGAAAGGGAGCCACAGGACTTGGTGCTGTTAGCAAAGCCTTTCCCTCTAATAAGCTAAATAGAATTAAAGGCTTTTGATGATGTTAGTGCAAGAAGTTCTGTGCCAAGGTATGAAATGCCGAGCAAAGCCTTTACAAACAGAGCATTTGATGGGCATTTATATAATTTATGGTGATAGTATACTAAAAGAGTTGCTGGGTCATCTTCTGTTTTACCAAAAGTGCTTTTTTCCATTTTGGCTGTATTTAATGGGATAGTTACACTTTTTATCATCAGTGGGAGTGAGGATGTGTAACCAGGCCAGAATGGTGCTAATGCTGATGGAAGTGATGAAGGTATGATGGAGACTGGCTTGTGGTAGAGGTCCAGCTGATTATTGATTAGTGGGGTATCAAACTTCAACCTTTATTTGCCTTTGCTATGGATTTCAGGATCTTGATTTCAAACTACATCACTTCGAGTCATACTCTCAGTGATCATCTGTAGTTACTAATTATGCCATTAATGACACTCAGTCATGTTCATCAGTTCAGTCGCTCAGTCATGTCCGACTCTTTGCGGCCCCATTAACCGCAGCAGGCCAGTCCTCCCTGTCCATCACCAACTTCCAGAGTTTACCCAAACTCATGTCCATTGAGTCGGTAATGAAATCCAACCATCTCATCCTCTGTCGTCTCCTTCTCCTCGCGCCCTCAATCTTTCCCAACATCAGGGTCTTTTTGAATGAGTCAGCTCTTCACATCAGGTGGCCAAAATATTGGAGTTTCAGCTTCAACATCAGTCCTTCCAATGAACACCCAGGAGTGTTTTCCTTTAGGATGGACTGGTTGGATCTCCTTGCAGTCCAAGGGACTCTCAAGAGTCTTCTCCAACACCACAGTTCAAAAGCATCAATTCTTCTGCACTCAGCTTTCTTTATAGTCCAACTCTCACATCCATACATGACCACTGGAAAAACCATAGCCTTGACTAGACAGACCTTTGTTGACAAAGTAATGTCTCTGCTTTTCAATATGCTGTCTAGGTTGGTCATAACTTTCCTTCCAAGGAGTAAGCGTCTTTTCATTTCATGGCTGCAATCACCATCTGCAGTGATTTTGGAGCCCCAAAAAATAAAGTCAGCCACTGTTTCCACTGTTTCCCCATCTATTTACCATGAAGTGATGGGACCGGATGCCATGATCTTCGTTTTCTGAATGTTGAGCTTTAAGCCAACTTTTTCACTCTCCTGTTTCACTTTCATCAAAAGGCTCTTTAGTTCCTCTTCACTTTCTGCCATAAGGGTCATACATTACTTGAAAAAATGATTGGAAAGCTGTCACTTTGGGAGAATGTATTTGGGGATCGGCCCCCTTGTCGAACCTCTGTGTTTCTGTTTCTTTGTGTTTAATCTGTTCTCAACCACCTTGGGATGGTTACACAGAATAAACACAATAATGTATGTGAAAGGTCACAGGAATATTAATGATGACTATTTGTTTAGCATCTACTCAGTAATAAATCCAGACAGCTCTGATACATTACTGATAAGTCTAAAAACAATTTTCACCATGATTCAGAAGGATTTACTCAGAAGGTTCATGAGTGTATTTGTGTTACAAAGAACAGCATTACACACAAAACAAGGGACTTCACTGGTAGTCCAGTGGCTAAGACTCTGTGCTCCCAAAGCAGGGGGTCTGGGATTGTTCCCTAGTAAGGGAACTAGATCTCACATGCTGTAACTGAAAGAGCCTGCATGCTGCAACTAAGACCCAGAGCAGCCAAATAAATAAATAAAAGTTTAAAATAAAAACTAGGTACAAAGCAAATAAGAATGTAGGTTAAAATGAAGCCAGCAAAAAAGGGGGGGAGGTGTTGCTGAAAAGGCTAGCACAAAGACCTTATATTTCAAGGGCTGCAATTTGTGAGCTTAACTTTCTAGCAACCATTTGGAAAGAGAAAACCTAGTTACACAGTGTAACTTCCTTCAGAAAAAAAGCTTGCTGTTATTTGGTAGGCCAGAAGTCCTGCGGATGACCTGAAGGCCACCCTGCCAGGGACTAGGGAGCCAGGTTTGAACCCACAGCCTCTCTAACTACAATACCTGTGCTTGTCTCACTGCCTTGTATTCTCAGTCCCTCACTCTGTAAAGCCAGCAAAAAAGGTGGTGGGGGGAGCAGGGGGTTGCTGAAAAGGCTAGCACAAAGACCTTATATTTCAAGAGCTGCAATTTGGGAGCTTAACTTTCTAGCACCCAGCAGCAGTGGGTATTACAGACAGAAAACAAACTGAGGCTGATCCTAACTCTTTAAAAACTGAAGCCTCAGGGGATCCCTTGGTGGTCCAGTGGTTAGGACTTGCGCTCTCTTTGCTGAGGCCCAGGTTCGATCCCTAGTCGGGGAACTAAGATCCCATAAGCCTTGCAGTCCTACCAGGGAGGAAATATAAAACAGAAGCCCCTACTCAGCTTATACAAGAACTGTAAGCAATCTGAAATCTGTAAATGTTGGGGTGCTTAGGATTTGTCCTCAAGCTTGTGTGAGACGTATGCAGCCATCCCTATGACTTGTGGGGTTTGTGGTTGCCTTTCACAGTCTCTCTCCTCCCTCCTTACTGTGCCCCCTCCTGCCTGCTAAGCAGTGACCAGCTGCTGGAGAGGCTCAAGGTAGGGGGAAGGGGGAGAATGCTGAGGGTGAGGTCTTGAGGGGATGGGGGAAAGGGGGCCTGGGTGGGGGAAACAGTGGGACTTTCCCACTCTTCATTCCAAGGGATTTAGATGCTTAAGTGCCTTTCACACTAATCCCTGGAAATCCTGCGCTTTTGGGATGAGGAATTTCTCACTTAGAAGAGAAGACTGGAACTTGATTATTACCCTTCTGGGGGATGTGTGAAGACACATGCTAAATGATGCCTCTGCAGATAAGAAAGTGAGCCCAGCGGTGGGAGGCTCCGTGCCCTGTGCTCCATGTCTCCTTGTTTAGAATTCTTTCTCTGAGATAGGGTATGATCTGCAGGTTCTATTTATCACTGTCAGCTTGAGATAGGGGAAAATGCTCATGCTTGCTTTGCTTATTTAAATTTTATCCCTCTTCCCCGATGCCTTGATCTCCCTTGTTTGAGACAGGTCCATTGCAGGTTACTGGCTTATGCTCAGATGTTATTGAGACCATGGGGAGTCCCCGTGTGTCAGGACCATGCTGATTGCTGTACCTGCATCACCTCCTTTGCTCATCATAACAGGGACTATTGTTATCTCCAAGTGCACATAAAGAGTGGAGAAGGCAATGGCACTCCACTCCAATACTCTTGCCTGGGAAATCCCATGGACGGGGGAGCCTGGTAGGCTTCAGTCCATGGGGTTGCAAAGAGTCAGCCAAGACTGAGCGACTTCACTTTCACTTTTCACTTTCATGCACTAGAGAAGGAAACGGCAACCCACTCCAGTATTCTTGCCTGGAGAATCCCAGGGACAGAGGAGCCTGGTGGGCTGCCATCTATGGGGTCGCACAGAGTCGGACACGACTGACGCGACTTAGCAGCAGCAGCAGTACATAAAGAGAGTAGGATAGAGGGAGGTTAAAGAAACCTGGGGCTTCCCAGGTGGTGCTAGTGGTAAAGAACATGCCTGCCAATGCAGGAGATGTAAGAGACACTGGCTCGATCCTTAGGTTGGGAAGATCCCCTGGAAGAGGGAAAGGCAACCCACTGCAGTACTCTAGCCTGGAGAATCCCATGGATACAGAAGCCTGGCAGGCTACAGTCCATAGAGTAGAAAAAGAGTCGGACACGACTAAGAACGCACACATAAATCCAAAGAAACTACGTAATGTTACTTGCCTTAGAGGTAACGTGGCTGAGATCTGTGCCTGAGACAGTCGGCTTCCAGAACTCACAGGCTGAACCACTGGTTTTTGCAGTCTTCTTTCAACATAAAAACAGCTAGTTGGTGCAAGACAGGAATCAGGAAGTTGAGTTGGAAGGTGGCTCTGTCATACACATCTGGGAGACCCTTGGTAAGGATGCTACATCCCTAGGAATCAGTTTTCTCAACCATAAAAAAGGATAATAGTAGTACTTGCCTACTAGGGTTGATGTGACGGTTAAATGATGCCCAGTGGCAAAAGCCCAATAAATGTAGCTGTTTTTAACTTCTGTTTCAGTTCTAGTCTTCCTATCACTGGGATTCATGGTCACTAAGTAGACAGAGTGATGGGGAGAAAAGAAATCAAAGCTCTGGGTTTCTTTTAAGCTGTGCCATTCCTTCTGCCCTATTGCTTAGTTTGAAGTTACACTTAGAAATTTGAGCTCTGTAAATGCATCCATGACTTTTAACTGGATCCATTGGTATTTCAGATTTGGAACAGACTAGATGATCATATAGTCTCACCTCCTCCTTTGAGAGATCCCTCTCCCCTACCAAAAAACAGTAGTTTAAATAAGATAGAAGTTAGTTTGTTCTCACATAAGGTATCAGTAGCCCAGGCTTGTAGGCTAGTGAAACTATTCTCCTTCAAGCTTTTTGCTTTCTCATTCTTAATACAAGACTTCTACTTTGTGGCCCAAGATGGCTGCTCCAGCTCCAGCTATCACAGCTTTAATCCAGACCTCTGGGAAAAGGAAAAGGAAAAAGAATGACACAGACATTACACTTATATACATGATGGAAGTTATTCGAGTTGTATTATACATGTATAATTTATACATATAAGAATTTACATACATAAGGATCACACAAGTCATATTCACTTATAATCCCATTGACTAAAATTTGGTGTATATTTGTATCTAGTTATGGGAGGCCTTGGGGGACTGTAGTATTTCTTCTGGTGGCTATGTACCCAGCCAGGTTCTATTTGGGTGGTTCTATCATACAGGAATAAAGGGAGAATGCATCTACAGGGACACCCAGCAGGTTTTGTCACGCTAAGATAGCAGCATACTTTTCCTGTAATGTTCAAATAGAGATGCATTGCCCCCCTCCAACCTATGTTCTCTCCATAGCACCACAAACTTAGATTACATTTCTCTTAGGTTCTTAATAAAATTTCCTGAAGAATTCTGGTCACAAGGGGTAGCAGCTGGCAAGTTCCAGTCTCAGACAAGTTGGCAGGAGTACAGACAGAGAGTGGATGAGAATAAAGTGGGGGGAGAGAACCAGGGCAGTGGTAATACAAATGCCTTCTGTCTGGCTGGGCCCCTCCTGTCGAGGAAACCCTTGTCTGTGCTTGGAGCATGCCAAAGCACCATACTGCCCACTGCCAAGGCCACAGGGAGAAGTGAGTTTGTACAGCGCTGAGAGACAAGGACAAGAACTTCTGGGAAGATCAGACATTTGTAGAAACTCCCTCTATTCTGTAAATATAAAATGATTTGCTGCTAAGATGGGTAGATAGTTCTAAATTTAGCAGGCAGTCAGAGCAGTCCCAGTGGCCTAAAACAGCAGCCCAGGATTCTGCAAAAAGCCATACAAAGAGGAGCTGGACCCAGAGTTAACAAAGGGCAGAAATGTGGAGCCTTCAATATGTTTGGGTCACTGAGACTTGATTAGGACATGAGAGTGAGAGAGAGGTGTGTCTGTGTGTGTATGTATAGGGGAAAACGGAGGGAGAAATGTGTTGAAGGGGAAGCATTAAAAGGTAGACACGGGGAGAGAAAAGTGTTAGTTGCTCAGTTGCATCTGACTCTTTGCAACCCCTTGTTCCTCTGTCCGTGGGATTTTCCAGGCAAGAATATTGGAGTGGGTAGCCATTTGCTTCTCCAAGAAATCTTCCCTGGAGATTCAGGGATTGGATCTGAGTCTCCTGCATTGGCAGGCAGATTTTTTACCTGGGAAGCCCAACTCAATGCCAGGCTCCTCTGTCCATGGGACTTCCAAGGCAAGAATACTGGAGTGAGTTGCCATTTCCTGATCCCGGGCATCTTCCTGACCCCAGAGATCTAACTCAGGTCTCCTGCATTGCAGGCAGATTCTTTATCATCTGAGGGAGGGAAAGCAGAAACAAAGATGGGAAAGTGAGTATGAGAGAGGAAAGTATGAGTATGATGCTAAAAGGGGTGTTTGGAGAGAATAGAAAGATAGATGGAAGAAAGAAGGGAGGAAGGAAAGAAAAAGAGAGGCAGGGAAAGAGAAGGAAAGAGAAAACAATGGAAGGAAGGAAAGAGGGAAGGAAGGGAGAGAGGTGCGATTACCTGTGTGTGCAGAGAATTGAGTGAACAAGGTGCTGCAAGCCTCGACTATCACTTAAGATGGAAAACTAACCCTCTCCCCAGTAGACCAGCTCTAATGGTAACACCTCTAGGTCCCAGGAAGAAGTGAGGACTCACTGCAGTTCTTCCTGCATCACCACTCCCCTGAGCATGGTCCTGTCTACATCATTCTCATCTCACCCAACCTTCACCCCAGTGGAGGAGCCCCTCGGGAAACTGTGGAATCATTTTGCTCATGTCATTGGCCGTGCTTTGGCCAAGGAGACCAGGGGCTTCAGTCTGCCACGTGTTTTCAGTGTGCTGGCTGCCTGAGAACACATCTGTCAACCTTAACATCAGAGAACAAAAGCTTGGGTTTGACATGAAAAGGACAGCAAAAGAACAGCCCTGACCTGACTGCCATGTGGCATTCCTAAGCGTGCAGAGATTCGGCCTGGAAGATATGCACTGTACTTGAAAGAAGTCTTTTATCCAGGCAAGAGGGGATAAACACATCTGTATGGCATTGATTTTTTTTTTTCTTCCCACTTTCTGGGATTTGGAGCTGGGCTGGGGGAAGGAACAATGAAAACATTTGAAACATCTGACACTGAGTCGGGTTTGTGGGTAGGCAGCGTTTGGGGGGAAATGAAAGGTGAAATGCCAAATTTAGTTTGGCTCTTCTTTCTTTCTGGCGCCATTTTCCTCTCTTCTACTCGACCCGTTATTTTCCTTTTAGCACCGGTGAGGAGGTGGATCATATAACACTCCTACTTAGCACATACATAGCTTGCCTTGTCTTGAAAGGGAAACATACACTGACAACGGAAACTCACAACCTCCAGAGTGGGAGGCAACCTTAGGGTTCTGGCTTCCAGGATATTTATGTTGGTTACCGTTTGGTATACTGAACACCAACCGGGATCCCTTGACTCACAGTTAAAATGGAATGAGGATCCAAAGGCATGACGCCTCTGATGGAAACACCAAAGTTGTAGCTCTACAAGAGCAAACAGCTATATTTAAGAAGTAAGTCATTTGTGCAAGGGTGTGGCCAAGTATAGCCAACCAGTCTTTCTTAGTTTCATTAATTTTAGGTTTCAAAAATAGATTGTTGTGAGATATAAGCAAAAAGAAAATATGTAGGTGAAAGAGCCCAATAACATAGGAGCTGGATGGCATCACTGACTCGATGGACGTGAGTCTCAGTGAACTCCAGGAGTTGGTGATGGACAGGGAGGCCTGGTGTACTGCGATTCATGGGGTCGCAAAGAGTCAGACACAACTGAGCGACTGATCTGATCTGAAGTAATACACACTTTCATATTTCCTGCCAGTGTATCTTCAGGTAGATTGTAAGCTTCTAGAATGTATATGGGCTTCATTGGTGGCTCAGCAGCAAAGAATCTGCTTGCAATGCAGGAGACACAGTAGATCTCTGGTTTGGGAAGATCCTCTGGAGGAGGGCATGGCAATCCCTTCCAGTATTCTTGTCTGGAGAATCCCCATGGTCAGAGGAGCCTGGCAGGCTACAGTCCAGTGAATCACAAAAAGTAGGACACGACTGAAGTGACTGAGCAGACATTCAGAGTGTGTATATATTAATTTGGGGGATTTCTCTAATGTATAATTTTAGTACTTTGTAAAGTTAAACATTTAAAATTCCTTACTAAATGTGCCTTGGTTGTTTCTAATAAATGTTTTCTCTTTTTTAAGATCAATTTTAGGGTGTCATTTTTGGGAAGTAGTCCTTGAGCTCTTTAAGTCTTTTAAAAAAAATAACAGTTTAAGATATAATTCACATCCCATAAAATTTGCCCTTTCAAAGTGTAAAATTCAGTGGTTTCCAGTACATTCGCAGAGTTGTACATCCATCACCACTCTCTAATTCTGAAACATTTCATCAGCCCAAATAGAAACCCTATACCCATTACCACTAACTTCTCCATGCCTTCTCCTTCTCCTTGTCGGTCAAAGCAGCCACCACTTTATTTCTGTCTTTATAGATTGACCTGTTGTGGCTATTTCATATAAATGGAATCATATAGTGTGTGGTCTTTTGTGACTGGTTTCTTTGTCATGTTTTCAAGGTTTATCCAGGTAGTAGTACCTTATTCCTTTTCATGACTGAATAACATTCCATTCTATGGATATACCACATTTTGATTATTCATTCATCAGTTGGACATTCGGGGGTGTTTCTGTTTTTTGGTTTTTATGAATAATCTGTCTGTGCACATTCATGTCCTAGTTTTTGTGTGGAAATAGTTTCAGTTCCTTTTGGACATCTACCCAGGAGTGGAGTTGCTAGGTCTTATGATGACTCAATGTTTAACTTACTGAGGAACTGCCAAACTGTTTTCCAAAGTGGCTGCACTATATATTCCTGCCAGCAACTTAAGAGTTCCAATTTTTCCACATATTTGCCAATATTGGTTATTATCTTTGTTATATCCATTTTAGTGTGTATGAAGTGATATCTCATTGTGGTTTTGATTTACATCTCCCTGAAGACTAATAATTTTGAGCTTCTTTTTGTAGGCTTGTTGGTCATTTGTATATGTTCCTTGGAGAAATGCCTCTTCAAATTCTTTGCCCAGTTTTAAATTGAGTAGTCTTTTTATTGTTGAATTGTGATTGAAAACATATTCTCTTCTATTTTTTGAAAGAGTGTGTGAAGAAATGGTATTAATTCCCCACATGTTTCGTGGAATTCCCCTGTGATTTTTTTGGAGCCTGGGCTTTTTATTGTAGGACTTTTGATGGTTAGTGTAATCTCCTGCTACAGTTCAGGTTTTCAATTTTCTTCTTGAGTCAGTTTTCGTAGCTGTGTCTTTCTCATAGCTCAGTTGGTAAAGAATCCGCCTGCAACACAGGAGACCCTGGTTCGATTCCTGGGTTGGGAAGATCTGCTGGAGAAGGAGTAGGCTACCCACTCCAGTATTCTTGGGCTTCCCTTGTAGCTCAGCTGGTAAAGAATCCATTTGCAATGAGGGAGACCTGAGTTCGATCCCTGGGTTGGGAAGATCCCCTGGAGAAGGGAAAGGCTACCCACTCCAGTATTCTGGCCTCGAGAATTCCATGGACTGTACAGTCCATGGGGTCGCAAAGAGTCGGACATGACAGCGACTTCCACTTAGATTTAGACTTAGGAATTCTTTCATTTAATTTATATTATTTAATTTGCTGGCAAACAATTATGTGATCACCTTAGAATCTATTTCTGTAAGGTAGGTCATGATATCTCCTATTTCATTCCTGATTTTAGTAATTTGACTGTTCCCTCTTTGTCTTCGTCATTCTTCATTGTCTGTCATCTTGTTGATCTTTTCAAAGAAACAACTTTTAGTTTTACTGGTTTTCTTTATTGTTTTCTGTTGTCTATTTCATTCATTTCCACTCTAATCTTTATTATTTTTTTTCTTCTGCTTGTTTTGGGTCTAGTTGGCTTTCCTTTTCCAGTTTCCCAAGGTAGAAAGTTAGGTTATTGATTTCAGATCTTTCCACTTCTTTGTAAACATAGGCATTTACAACTATTCATTTCCTTCTCAGCATTGTTTTGGCTGGATTCCATAAATTTTGGTATATTGTGTTTTTTGTTTTCATTTGTCTCAGAGAATTTTCAAATTTCTCCTTGATTTTTTCTTTGAGCCAATTTTTTTGGGCTAGGAATGCTTTGTTCCACGACCACATATTTGTCAGTTTCCCAAATTTACTTCTGTTTTTGATTTCTAATTTCTATATGTTGTGGTTAGACAGTATATTTTATATAATTTCAAATGTTTAAAGTTTTTTGAGGCTTGTTTTATGACCTAACATGTAGTCTATCCTGGGGAACATTCTATGCACTGAAAAGAATATGCATTTTGCTAGTGGCTAGTATTCAATAGATGTCTATTAGAGCTAGTTGATTTTTAAGTGTTGTTCAAGTCTTCTATTTCTTTGTTAGTGTTCTGCTCATTATTGAATCTATCAAAAATGGATATCTTATCTTTTATAGAAAGAGGAGGATATTGAAAGTCTTTAGTTATTGTTGAATTGTCTATTTCTCCCCTTAAATCTGTTTTTGCTTCATGGATTTTGAGGTTCTCTTGTTAGATACATGTATTTTTATAATTGTTACAAATTCCTAAAGGATTGTTCCTTTAATAATTATAAAATATTTCTCTTTGTCCCAAGTAACAATTTTTGTCTTCAAGTCTATTTTGTCTGACAGAACAGAAATACTCCAGTTCTTTTGGATGCTGTTTGCTTGGTATTTATTTTTCTATCATTTTCCATCAACCTATTTGCATTGTTAAATATAAATTATGTCTCTTTTTGCAGCATATAGTTAGATGATTTTTCTCTCATACATTTTGCCAGCCTCTGACTTTTTATTGGATTCTGTTGTCCTTATAAATTCAATGTAAGTACTACTCCTGGCCTTTTAAAGTGTCATTTCTCAATGTTTCCTCCCTGTTCTTGTCTCTCATTACACTTGTAAAACATGCAAATACAATTGACATTGTCTCCTTGAGTTCAGTGACACATTCATCTTTGTACCCTTAGTGGCTATTATCATGCCTTGTAGGTATGCTCTTAATATTTGATGAATAAATGGTGAAATTTAAGGATTGTATAATTTAATTAAACTTGTTGAGAATTTTCCCTTAAGGATAGAAAATTTTCTTATCCATGACCAAGTCTGCTTCTGTTTTATAAATAAGTTCATTTGTATCTCTAAAAAAAATCTTTTATTTTGTGTTGGAGTGTAACTGATAAACAAGTTTCAGGTGTACAGGAAAGGGACTCAGCCATACATATACATATATCTGACATTTACTTAATCTCCTTTTAATAAAAATGCATTTCTTACCACTAATGCATAATCATATTGGGGAAACTGAGTCAATACCCCATAATTGTAAACATGTTGCTAGTATAAAGCAGGCACCACCATAGAGGTAAGAATAAAAAAATTCCAACCGCTCCAGAACTAAACTGACTCAAGTAACTCAATTACAGGGTAGAATCTGGAACAGAGAGGACAGATCCCTGGCTAGGTCTGTCCAGGAGAGCAAGAGACAAGTGGAAATGAGAGACAAACCTTATTTCTATTTCAGTATGGTGATATTGTCTCCTGATACATGTAGCCCAATGGATGTTAAGATTCACTGGTGTCGCCGCGTATGTTACTTCTTTTTTAGGTAGACTATACAGGAGTGGAGAGGGAAACTGGATGAAATCACTGTATACTATTAGGTTGGTGCAAATGTATTATGGTTTCAGACCATGAATTTCATTATAACTAGGCTCCAACATATTTTTATTAATCAAAATAGGAACCATTACAATCAACTCATTTTTGCCAATGAGAAATAAGTTTGTTTATTCCTATAGCATAAAAATCCATGTTTTGGGATTGGATGAATTCTTGGAAAGCATTTCCTGCATCCTGCTGGCTGTGTTTTTCCTGAAAAAAGTTGTCAAAATGCTTGAAGAAGTGGTAATTGGTTGGTGAGGCAAAACTTTGTAGCCTAATTCATCCAACTTTTGAAGAGTTGGACGTGCGACATGCAGTCGGGCATTGTCGTGAAGAATTAGGCCCTTTCTGTTGACTGATGCTAGCTGCAGGTGTTGCAGTTTTCAGTACATCTCAATGATTTGTTGAGCATACGTCTCAGATGTAATGGTTTCACCAGGATTCAGAAAGTTGTAGTGGGTCAGATGGTCAGCAGAGCACCTAACAGTGACCAGGACCTATTTTTGGTGCAAGTTTGGCTTTGGGACTCTTGAGAGTCAGACACGACTGAGTGACTAAACTGAACTGGCTTTCGGAAGTGGTTTGGAGCTTCTTCTTGGTCCAACCACTGAACTGGTCATTGCTGGTTGATGTATAAAATCCACTTTTGTCACACATCACAATCTGATTGAGAGACAGTTTGTTATTGTTGTGCAAAATAAGAAAAGACCGCACTTCAAAATGAAGATTTTTTTGATTTTTGGTCAGCTCATGAGGCACTCACTTATTGAGCCTTTTCAGCTTTCCAATTTGCTTCAAATGCTGAATGACCATATAATGGTTGATGTTGAATTCTTGGACAACTTCTTGCGTAGTTGTAGGAGCTTCAGTGATCCTCTCAACTGGTCATTGTCAACTTCGAATGGCTGGCCACTATGCTCCTCATCTTCAAGACTCTTGTCTCCTTTGCAAAACTTCTTGAACCACCATTGCACTGTACGTTCATTAGTAGATCCTAGGCCAAATGTGTTGTTGTTGTGAGTCGTCTCCTCTGCTTTACGACCCGTTTTTGAACTCAAATAATAAAATCGGTCAAATTTGGTTTTCGTTTAACATAATTTCTATAGTCTAAAATAAATATAAAATAAGCAGCAAGTAATAAGCCATTAGCAAAAAAACATAAAATGAGAAATGTGTGTTAAAATGATGTATAAGATAACCACATTTTTTTAAAGAATGTATTCCAATATTAAAGGCAAATTTCAACAATGCAAAAACTGCAATTTCTTTTGCACCAACCTAATACCTTCTCCTGGGGAGTGGAATAGAAGTTCCCTCATTTCAAAATGCTTTTTAGGAAATCTCCATACTCAGACTGTCTTGAATACAGAGTTTATGGGCCCACATAACTGAGAAAGCTCAAGGTTCTCTAGGAACTTGGCTGATGCCACGAGAATTGACTTTCTCTTCATAGCTCTACTTTCAACAAGATGGCTTCAATCTCAGGTTCTTCAAGGGATCCTTTGATGCTCTAAGCTCACGTACTCCCAGACTTAAGTCCTGCAGAAAAGAGTAGGTGTTTCTCTTTTGGGAAGTCCTAATAAGAGAATTATTGAATTTCAAAGATTCTGATTAGGTTATACATCTATGCCTGAATGAATCACTGTGCCTAGAGCCATATAATGACCTGAGTAGCCACCTCTGGATCTGGCATGGCATCAACTCCATTCTAAATGTTTATGAGCTAAGTAGGGAACAGGGCTTCCCTGGTGACTCAGATGGTTAAGAATTTGCTTTCAATGCAGGAGACCTGGTTTTGATCTCTGAATTGGGAAGATCCCCTGGAGAAGGGAATGGCAACCTACTCACTCCAGTATTCTTGCCTGGAGAATTCCATGGACAGAGGAGTCTGGCAGGCTACAGTCCATGGGGTCACAGAGTTGGACATGTAAGCACACACACATGCATGTGGGGACAGGTGGCTATAGAGAGGACTATCAGGGTATCATTCAAGAAAAATAATTAAAACGGAAGAGACAAATGTTCACTTTACTTCCCTTCAGTAGAAGTATAAGAATTGTGATTATTTTCCCACAAATGCCATTGAGGGAAATGGCATCATTTTGAATCAAATATAGTTACAGCCTAGATGGAGTGAGTTTAAATTGAGGTATAAAATATACATTGAGTTTTAAAGACTTAATTAGAAAAAAAGAATAGGAAAGTAAAAGTGAAAGTTGCTCAGTCATGTCGTACTCTTTGCGACCCCATGGACTATACAGTCCATGGAATTCTCCAGGTCAGAATACTGTACTGGGTAAACTTTCCTTTCTCCAGGGGATCTTCCCAACCCAGGGATCAAACCCAGGTCTCCTACATTACAGGCAGATTCTTTACCAGCTGAATCACAAAGAAAGCTCAAGAATACTGGAGTGGGTAGCCTATCCCTTTTCCAGTGGATCTTCCCAACCCAGGAATCGAACCAGGGTCTCTTGCATTGCATGTGGATTCTTTACCAACTGCACTATCAGGAAAAAGACTATCTCCTTAATAACTTCCTTAGGGACTTCTCTGGTGGTCCAGTGATTAAGACTCCACACTTCCCCAGTAGGGGGTGAGGGTTTGAGCCCTGGTTGGGGAACTAAGATTCCACATACCACATGGCATGGCCAAGAAAAAAAAAAAGGAAAACAAAGACTGGATAAAAAGATAATTTCCATATGTTGTTTACATGTTGAAATAATTTTAAATATACTGGATTAAAGAAAATATATCATTAAGATGATATTCACTGATTTATTTTTATTTTTGCAATGTGGCTACTAGAAGACTTAAAGTTACATTTTGAGGCTCACATTATATTTCTACTGGACAGTGCTGTTCTCAGTTCAGTTCAGTCACTCAGTCATGTCTCACTCTTTGCGACCCCATGGACTGCAGCACGCCAGGCTTCCTTGTCCATCGGACAGCTTCCTTGTCCATAGCTTACTCAAACTCATGTCCATCGAGTTGGTGATGCCATCCAACTGTCTCATTCTCAGTTGTCCCCTTCTCCTCCTGCCTTCAATCTTTCCCAGCATCAGGATCTTTTCCAGAGAATCAGTTCCTCGCATCAGGTGGCCAGAGTATTGGAATTTCAGCTTCAACATCAGTCCTTCCAATGAATATTCAGGACTGATTTCCTTTAGGATGGACTGGTTTGATCACCTTGCAGTCCAAGGGACTCTCAAGAGTCTTCTCCAACACCACAGTTCAAAAGCATCAATTCTTCAGTGCTCAGCTTTCTTTGTAGTCCAACTCTCACATCCATACATGACTACTGGAAAAATCATAGCCTTGACTAGATGAACTTTTGTTGGCAAAGTAATGTCTCTGCTTTTGAATATGCTGTCTAGGTTGGTCATAGCTTTTCTTCCAAGGAGCAATCATCTTTCAATTTCATACTGCAGTCACCATCTGCAGTGATTTTGGAACTCCCAAAAATAAAGTCTCTCACTGTTTCTATTATTTCCCCATCTATTTGCCATGAAGTGATGGGACCAAATGCCATGATCTTCGTTTTCTGAATGTTGAGTTTTAAGCCATCCTTTTCACTCTCCTCTTTTACTTTCATCAAGAGACTCTTTAGTTCTTCTTCACTTTCTGCCATAAGGGTGGTGTCATCTGCATATCTGAGGTTATTGATATTTCTCCTGGCAATCTTGATTCCAGCTTGTGCTTCATCCAGTCTGGCATATCACATGATGTACTCTGCATTTAAGTTAAGTTATCAGGGTGACAATATACAGCCTTGACGTACTCCTTTGCTGATTTGGAACCAGTCTATTGTTCCATGTCCAGTTCTAACTGTTGCTTTTTAACCTGCATACAGATTTCTCAGGAGGCAGGTTAGGTGGTCTGGTATTCCCATCTCTTGAACAATTTTCCACAGTCAAAGGCTTTGGTGTAGTCAATAAAGCAAAAGTAGATGTTTTTCTGGAACTCTCTTGCTTTTTTGATGATCCAGTGGATATTGGTAATTTGATCTCTGGTTCCTCTGCCTTTTCTAAAACCAGCTTGAACATCTGGAAGTTCTCAGTTCATGTACTGTTGTAGCCTGGCTTAGAGATATTTGAGCATTACTTTGCTAGTGTGTGAGATGAGTGCAATTGTGCAGTAGTTTGAGCATTCTTTGGCATTGTCTTTCTTTGGGATTGGAATGAAAACCGACCTTTTCCAGTCCTATGGCCACTGCTGAGTTTTCCAAATTTGCTGACATATTGAGTGCAGCACTTTCACAGCATCATCTTTCAGGATTTGAGATAGCTCAACTGGAATTCCATCACCTCCACTAGCTTTGTTCATAGTGATGCTTTCTAAGGCCCACTTGACTTTGCATTGCAGGATGTCTGGCTCTAGGTGAGTGATCACACCATTGTGTTTATCTTGGTCATGAAGATCTTTTTTGTATAGTTCTTCTGTGTATTCTTGCCACCTCTTAATATATTCTGCCTCTGTTAGGTCCATACCATTTCTGTCCTTTATTGTGCCCATCTTTGCATGAAATATTCCCTTGGTATCTCTAATTTTCTTGAAGAGATTTCTAGTCTTTTCCATTCTGTTGTTTTCCTCTATTTCTTTGCATTGATCACTGAGGAAGGTTTTCTTATCTCTCCATGCTATTCTTTGGAACTCTGCATTCAAATGGGTATATCTTTCCTTTTATTCTTTGCCTTTAGCTTCTCTTCTTTTCTCAGCTATTTGTAAGGCCTCTGCAGACAACCATTTTGCCTTTTTGCCTTTCTTTTTCTTGGAGATGGTCTTGATCACTGCCACCTATACAAAGTCATAAAACTCTGTCCATAGTTCTTCAGGCACTCTATCAGATCTAATCCCTTGACTCTATTTGTCACTTCCACTGTATAATCATAAGGGATTTGATTTAGGTCATACCTGAATGGTCTAGTGGTTTTCCCTACTTTCTTAAATTTCAGTCTAAATTTGGCCATGAGGAGTTCATTATCTGAGCCACATTATATGAGCACATCTAATGCTGTTCTAGATGTTTCTAAAGTCTTCTTTCTACTGGCATTTCTCTTGAGATCCGAGACTGTGTCTTATTTATTATTTCTTTATTATAGGGCCTTGTATATAATATTGGCTTAATAAATATTGTATTTTTAGAAGAAATGAGTGCTGTCTGTATTAAATAATTACCCATTTTCAATAGGATGAGTGCAAATTTCCTTAAAAATCTTACTCCAACATTGTATTCCAAGCTTATTTTCTATGGTAGGTTGAGCCACAGCTTGTGGGGTACATTATGTTCAAATAGGCCTCTGTCCATTTCCTTCACAGTCCAGCCTACAGAGACAATGAAACCCATGACACAGAAGAAAGAAGTAGATAAGAGGGCTTTGGGCAATAAAATACGCTGTCATATTAAGAGCTGTTCATCTCTTGATGTTTAAAGCCACAGCTAGTGAAGCCTCATTCTCTGAGGCACTGTAGACTTTTAGGAAATGACTTGAGCACCCTGCACTCCCCTCACTATGCCAATCTTGGACTTAACTCAATTTGGACTTCCTGAAACTCTTCCTGATGTTCCCAGAGTCCATAAATACACTTGTTGGCTTAAACTAATTCACCTGAACTCTAGTCACTGGTTCTTCAACAAGAAGAATCCCAGGATGAGGCTCGCTACATGATGATTGAACGATCCAAAAGTTCTGTAGTCTTAGTCCAGAGAGCAAGACAGCAGGAATGAGGACCCAGATCTTTGGCGATATGATCAGTGCCCTTCCCACCTATGCTGGGCCATGAGAGAGAATACTGAAGAAGTGCCCTGCAGTCTTTATACAAGGTGGTGTCTGGTTTCCTTCTTCAGGCAGTTTTCCTGTGGAGGGAAGTGGGATAGACTGTGGGCACAGGGCCATGGCGCCTGTCATGCCTATACTTGTTCCATGAGCTTTGAGCCATTGTCTCAGTCCCACAGGAAACAATGTATATGTTAATGTTTCCTGCTATGTTTTCTTCTTTTTAGGAAAAGTGGGAACAGTACAACACTGTCCTTCCTAGAGGGAGACTGTCTCCCCAGGCTCAGGTCTGTAGTGTTCTGTAGAGCTGATTCTGGCTACATTGCAGAGGTCAGCAAGCACGCCTACAGTCTGAAAGCCAAGAGTCCTCACGATGCACATCCAGTACTGAAAAGTTCAGCTATTGAGTTCAGGCATAGCTGGAGCCAGTGCAGATGTGGTTTTATCATGAAGTGACTTCTCTCCATCTCTCTCTTTCTTGGTATTGACTTCTTTCTCAACATAGGGGGCTTTACTCATGTGATAACCTCATGGCAGCTCTAGATTTATAGATTCATAATTGAATGACTCTTCCTTGATCATGCCAGCAACATTTCAAGGATTAGCTTTGATGGGACACACTTGTGTTTCACTTCCACTGTTGAGCCATTTCTTTGGTTTGGTGTTTGTTAAAGGTTTGTTGTAAACCTTTCAACCAAAATACATTGACTGACTGCTTTCCATGTGGTAGCAGCATTTTAGGTTACTGGGGACATCACATTAAAAAGACATAGAAGATCCCTGCATTCATTCCAGATGTAGGAGATACGCACACATATACCCCCCCCAACAGAAAAGTGAATAAATGATAAGAAAAGACATCAGATGAGGGCTGTGCAGAAAAATAAAATAGGAAGGAAGATATGCTGGAAAGTGATTGGGCTTCTGCTTCAGATTGGGTGAAGTAGATGTGGCCACCACTCACCCAATCACCATTGTCAGCTGGCACCTGATTGGTAGTACAGCGTTGATCCCTGTGTCATAAAGGCAGGGCAGTATTCCATTCAAACCAAGTACCTGAGAGGAGAGGGAGAGAGAGGGAGCCAGCGTCCCAGGAGAAACTAGAGTGCTAGCTCTAGAATCAGAGAGAATGAATACTGCACAGGGGAAAATCGTAGTTTCAGACTATAGGACTCTTTTTATCAAAAACGTAATAAAACAATTTTTATAAGGATACTTCACATATTACAATCAATGAATTCAGCAGTATTTTCTTAAGTTGAATTTGTTTTGTAAGGTCAACATCATCACAGTAAGCACAGTTGTGAAAACAACTTTTTTTTCTTTGGAGTATTATTGCTTTACAGTGTGTTAGTTTCTGCTGTACAACACTGTGAATCAGGTATATGTATATATACGTATACATATACTCCCTCCCAGCTCAACATCCTACCCCTCTAGGTCATCACAGAGCACAGAGCTGAGCTCCCTGTGTTATACGGTAACTTCCTACTAGCTGGCTATTTTACACATGGTAGTGTACACACGTCAGTGCTACTCTCTCAACTTATTCCACCTTCTCCTGAGAACAACGTTTTGAAGAACCTCATGTGAGATCTATCTTGAGTGTCACCAAACGCAATCCAAATCCTTTTTTGCTGTTGCTAGTTCTCTGTGAGGTAAAGAGTAGATTCCTTGTGGTGGGTGATCAGGGCTTTTTAAAAAGACAGAAGGGCACATCTGCCTGTTCCTTCCAAGTACTTGTCCATTTGAATTCTGATCCTACTGCAAACAACTGTTTGAAGGAAAAAACTCCCAACCTAGAAAGAATAGAAGCATGTTCAGCTATATGGTAGACATGTCCATATAGGAGATAAACCTTTCTACCCCAAAAAGCAATAGCATTCACAGAGATTTTGCTCTTGGAGGCTCTGGGCATAAGCAAGCAAACTCTTCAACTCACATGTCTAAGTTAGATGTATTTATCAGATTCCCATGTTTCTCCAAGATGTTCTTGCTTTACTCTTGCATATCTAAAAGGATCATTGATACAGCTTTCTAAAAAAAAAAAAAAAAAGAAAAGAAACCACAAACTCCCCACCCCCTAAAAATAGATTAGCCAATCCCAAAGGAGAGATCAGATTTTGGGCATATTTGTAATCCAACACATTCAGAGTCCTCCACTGATGATTCCACCTAATGCTTACATTTTTCTCCTTCACTGCTAGCCAATGTATTGTTGGCTTCAGCTTGAACAAGTTCTCCCCTATCCCTTGCATATTCTGTGCCAATTCAGTCTCTGCATTTTTATTTATGTTGTGATACCACTGGATTCCTTCTTCGTTTCTCTCCAAATACAATCTATCCTTCAAGGGTTTACTTAAAGTCAAAGAAATCCTTCCAGACCAGCCCACTGGATTTCCACAATGCTTTGTTTCTCTCAACAATTTGAATTTGTTATCTAAATCGCAGACAGGAAAAATGAGGTGAAACCTCTATGATCTAACTTCATTCTTTTCGAGAGGGAACAGCTTTGGCTAAAAACACCTTGATATGTCCATTAAGGGAATTGGCAAGCCCCAAAGGCATGGGTTTTGGAGGGCTCATGGACAGATAGAAAGCTTCTCTCAGAAGCTGTGCCTGAGAGAAAAGAGAGGCATTTGTTTCCTGCCTCTAAAAGGAGGTGGGGTTAGAGAAGAGAAGAGAGGTGGTGGGAAGGAATGGGGAAGAGAGAGAGGAACCATGACAACATCAAGGTGGCACCTTCGAGAGGTGAAGAGCAGATTCTTGTGGTGGGTGATTAGGCCTTTTTAGAAAGAATTGTATCTTGTGCTCCTCCCAATGTCTTCTGTGCTGTATTGTTGTAATCCCTTTCCTTGGCTTCCTCCACATCTTTAGAAAAGTCTGCCATTCTTATAAGTGCTTTGAGTGGGCAAGATTTGGGAAGAAATAGAAGAAAGAGTTGAGTTTTATATTTGGGTTGATGTGTGAAGCTGAATATATTGACAAAAGAGAGCAAGAAACTGGACCCAGTGACTACACAATGACTGTAGAAATCTTTGGGAAGAATTGGGAGCTCTAACTGGTCAAAACCATATCTCAAGTGCCTACAGTGGGACTCCCCTGATGACAGCCTCTGTATAGTGAAACATCCCAGCAACTTGATCACCCCCAAACCACCTCTTGTCCTTAGGTTCTTCTTCTTTAGAAACCTACTTATTTCCTGCCACCACACCCCCCACCCGCCATTCTTCCTCACTTTCTGTAATGTCTCCTCCCTTTTCCCTCCCGCTTTGGCCTCATCCTGTCTTGTAAAAGCAATTAGGCTTCTATCATCCATCTGTCTGCTCTTGTTATCAGCATGACAAAAACATGAACAAAATGATTGAAAGATCATTCTTTTGAAGATAGTGAGAAGTAGAGTACAGAAGAAGTAGACTTCAGTTAAGAGTTATCAGACCTCTTAATTTTTAAATTTTGTGAGAATAGAGACCACATTGCTCTAATGAGCCAGGTGGCTCTATGGTAAAGAATCTGCCTGCCAATGCTGGAGACGTGGGTTTGATCCCTGACCTAGGAAGGTCCCCTGGAGAAGGAAATGGCAACCCACTCCAGTATTATTGCCTGGGAAATCCTATGAACAGAGGAGCCTGGCAGACCACAGTCCATATGGTCGCAAAGAGTAGGACATGACTTAAAGCAACAGAGCATGCCTTCAAGGAATCCTGGATGACCTTCAATGAGTCACAGGACATCTATGGGAGGAGGAGGGAGGGAACGGAATTGACATTTGAAGAGCCTCTATTATATGCCAGGCATAGTACAAGGCACTTCATGTGTAACATCTACAGTATTCTCAATGCCTACTGCTGCTACTGCTGCTAAGTCGCTTCAGTCGTGTCCGACTCTGTGCAACCCCATAGACGGCAGCCCACCAGGCTCCCCCGTCCCTGGGATTCTCCAGGCAAGAAAACTGGAGTGGGTTGCCATTTCCTTCTCCAATGCATGAAAGTGAAAAGTGAAAGGGAAGTCGCTCAGTCACGTCTGACTCTTAGCGACCCCTTGGACTGCAGCCTACCAGGCTCCTCTGTCCATTGGATTTTCCAGGCAAGAGCACTGGAGTGGGGTGCCATTGCCTTCTCCGCAATGCCTACTATGCACCCAGTATTCTATGTAAATTCTCTAACTTAATTCTCACTGCTGGACCTTGTTAGGGCTTCCCAGTGGTGCTAGTGCTAAAGAACCTGCCTGCCAATGCAGGAGAAGTAAGAGACTCTGGTTTGATCCCTGAGTCAGGAAGATCCCCCTGGGGGAAGGCATGGTAACCCACTCCAGTATTCTTGCCTGGAGAATCCCATGGACAGAGGAGCCTGGTGGCCTACAGTTCATAGGGCTACAAAGAGTTGGACATGACTGATATAACTTAGCACATGCATGCTGGATATTTTTACTCAGTTTCGGGAATTGTGAAATATGGCAGCCATGCTCATAATCAACATAGACATTATGAGCACTGTTACAACAGACGAGGAGGAGTCTGGGTTCTAAGAATCATGAGCTCGGCTCAAGTGTCTGCAGGTGGAGTGGCAGCAACAGAACTTTGTCCTGGTCTTTTTGACTTCATAGTCCATGACCTTTTTTCCTCCATCATAAAGCAAATGTACTTCAAATGTTTGAAGACAAGATATGTCAAGGCCAGGAGTGAGGAGGCCTGTGCTCATAGCCAGTGTGCTGTGAGTGTACAAGATGACACACTCGGCTCCAGTGGGGTTTCTCAGGAGGGACGCCAGGAACATTTTTGGGCTGGATAATTCTTCATTATGTGGGAATGTTCTGTGTATTGCAAGATATTCTGTGTCCTTAGTTCTTGCCCAGTAAATGCCAGTAGTGCTCTTTCTCTTTGCGACGCCCAAAGATAAGTGCGCTCAGACATTTCAAATGTCCTTAAGACAGTGTACGTGCAGCCCCCTCTTTTCTAAGAGCCACTCTAGACCAAGCTGATTCCGTAAGTGATCTCCGTGGTCCCTTTAGCTTCATTGTTCAACAATTCCATGTAGAAATGAATGAATGAATGTAAATACAAAGGAAAGAAGGTCAGGAATCCCAAATATTGGCTGCTGTTTTGAGGGCAGGTTTGAATGGGATGTTCCTGTGGCCTTGGAGTACAGAGATCACAGGGGGTACTCAGAATGGTACCCAGGTGGAAGTGTGAGGTATGACCCAGGCGTGAGATGAAAGGACACAGGAGGCGGACTTCATCTACTCCATAGTGTACCTCTAACCAGATCCCTTCCTGGTGCTTTCAAGACTGTTAAACAAAGACTCGACTTGCTCAGTGGGAGCCCAGAGTGAGAGCAGAGGAAGGGGAGGAGGTGCGTCAGCCTCAGTACAGTAAAGCGGAATCCCATCACTCTAGACGCTAATGCAAACCAGCTGCTGGCCGGCCCCAGCTTGCGATAGAACAGGCGGAATTCTTGGACACTGAGTTATTCTTAGAAGTATATGCACAGCCCCCTGGCAGGGCTCGCTGTGAACTGGCTGTTGCCAGCCCCTGTCAGGATGCGGTGCCAGCAGACCCAAGAATGATTGTTCTTGCTTATGAAAAATAACTTTGGGATTTTAATTTCAAATTACCCACAGGACTGGTGGGGCCTGGATGTGGGGAATGATGGTAAGAGCAAAGAGGAGAGTAGGACAGGGGAGTGAACCATGGGCAGAGGGTATCATTCATTCCTTCAACGAATATCCATTGAGTATTTACTGTGTGCAGTTACTGGGGTTCACGTCACATTGGTCTTTCGTTTGCTCTGGGAAGACATAGGTGGACAGCTGTATAGATCTTGAAAGTGGGCCCTTCCTTGAGTTTTCAGATGGTTCTTTGGGTGCCAGGTCCTTTACCTAGATCTCATTCAGTCTTTATAGGAATGTGGAGAGATAGGTATCATTGCTCCTATTTGACAGGAAGCTGAATGTTGAAGACAGAATTTGCCTATGGCTCCATAGCTATCAAGTGGCAGGGTGGAGATCTGAACTCAGGCCAGCCAACTCCTGCCTTCACAGTGGTGTTGAGAGTCAACTGTCTGCCAAGGCCGAGCTAGACGTTGGGACTGAAACCAAATAAAGGGCCTGAAGCCCAATCGTCAAGTCTCTGGGTTGTACTGTGTATGGGAGGAATAGGCATATGACCAGGAATGATAAGGACAGGAGACCAGAGCTATTGATGAACACCACTGGCTGCATCCGGGAAAGCTGAGAAAAGGACGATTGAGTCTTATGCGGTGCCTCCATGGATGACAATGGGGAACATGGGCTTCCAGCAGAGGACCAGTGTGTGTGACCCTGCACGGCTAGTGATCACAGGTCACTTGGTGGGGCTGCAGTGCAGGGTGTACTGAGGATATATAAGACAAGATGATGGGAAGGTGAGAAGGATCTGACTAGGAAGGGCCTTGCAGGACAGACCAAAGAGCTGGAGCTTAGTCCTGGAGGAATTGAAAACTTGTGTATCCATTTGTTTAGTTATTCACTCATTCAACCTGTTTATCAAGCACCTACATGACACCAGGCACTCTATTTTAAAACCTTTAAGCAGCACACAGGGGGATGCTTTGTATTTCAGAAAAGGAAAAGGTACCTGTATAGAAAATTATTAAAGGACCTCCGTAGTGGCCCAGGTGAAAGATGATTCCCATATGACCTGTGGTAGCAGCTGGGAGTTTAGGGGCATACATAACAACATGAAAGACCTCTTCACTTGACAAACACAGTCTGCAAAACACATTGATGAAGGCACTTCTGCATCATGGGAAATGCTTGCTACAGACCAGGACACCCACTCATGTGTGTTCCCATTAGCTCAATTGTGTGTCAGTCAAGGATCATTTATATTCGGTACCAAATCTACTTATCAGATCAGATCAGTCGCTCAGTCGTGTCCGACTCTTTACGACCCCATGAATCGCAGCACGCCAGGCCTCCCTGTCCATCACCAACTCCCGGAGTTCACTGAGACTCACGTCCATTGAGTCAGTGATGCCATCCAGCCATCTCATCCTCTGTCGTCCCCTTCTCCTCTTGCCCCTAATCCCTCCCAGCATCAGAGTCTTTTCCAGTGAGTCAACTCTTAGCATGAGGTGGCCAAAGTACTGGAGTTTCAGCTTTAGCATCATTCCTTCCAAAGAAATCCCAGGGCTGATCTCCTTCAGAATGGACTGGTTATGCCGGCTGTTAATTACTTAATGAAACATTAGCGCCACCCCTCCCCTCCTCCCAAAAGTGTGTAAAAAGAGAAATGTTTCTCTGAATGCTGGGTTTAAAGCTTTGAAAATACTTAGGAGGACTGCTAAAAAAAAAAAAAAAAGAAAACAACAAAAACAATTGCTGTGGAATAGGGTGTGGTTGAGACAATGAAAAGATTGGAAAAATCATAAAATTCTAGCAAGATTCTACACTCAGACTGCTTTACAAGGGTCTTTAAGATCTCTCTCTACTTCAAAGAAACTGACGTTGGGAACTGTAGATGATGCATTATGGGTGTGGTTTATGTAAGAAAGATGACAAGAAGCTCCAGTGAGCCGACCCCATTCGCAAAGAAAAGCTTTGGCCCCAGATCAAAAGAATGGTGAATGAATGTGCATTTATATGTTTTAAGTTAAAATTAAACAGGTTTGAAGTATTATGTATCATTTTTTAGCTTTAAGAAACGTTTTTTACTGAAGCATAACATACATAGAGAAAAGTGCACAGATCTAGGAGTCAGTGGGATGTATTTTTACAAAGTGAACACCCAGGGTATCCAGCAACCAGATCAGGAAATGGAATTTTCCAGTACCCTAAAATCTTTCCTCATGCCTTTTCCCAGATCATTACATCCTCCCACCTCAAATGGGACCACTGCCCTGACTTCTATAAGCATTGATTACTTGTGCCTGTTATATAAATCAAGCAGACTGTTTTTGTTTTCTGTTTTGGGGTAGATTTCTTTTGTTTGGCATTATGCTTGTGATATCCATCTATGTTGCTTAATGTAGCAGTCATTTGGTCAGTCTCATTGTATAATGTCCTATGAGCTACGTAGTGGTACACATTAGGTGCTCAAAAATGGCAGCCAAAAAGAGATATAAGTGAATTCTAGCAAAATAGAAACACCTGAACAGCTGTTGATCATCTGAGGTCAAATGATGCTTTGAAAAAATGTCTGTTCAAGTCCTAGGCCCATCTTTTAATTGGGCTGTTTGTTTTTTTGGAATTCAACTTGTATGAATTATTTGCATATTTTTAATGTAAACCCCTTATCAGACATGTTGTTGGCAAGTATCTTCTCTCATTCAGTAGGTGGCCTTTTCGTTTTGTTGATAGTTTCCTTCGCTGTTGTTATTCAGTTGCTGAGTCATGTCTGAATCTTTTCAACCCCATGGGCTTCAGCAACTTCATGTCCATTGAGTTGGTGATGTCATCCAACCATTTTATCCTCTGTTTCCCCCTTCTCCTCATGCCCTCAATCTTTCCCAGCATCAGGGTCTTTTCCAGTGAATTGGCTCTTCGCGTCAGGTAGTCAAAGTATTGGAGCTTCAGTTTCAGCATCAGTCCTTCCAATGAATATTCAGAGTTGATTTTCTTTAGGATTGACTGGTTTGATCTCCTTGCAGTCCAAGGGACTCTCAAGAGCCTTCTCCAGCATCACAGTCTGAAAGCATCAATTCTTCGGTGTTCAGCCTTCTTTATGGTCCAACTCTCACATCCATACACGACTACTGGGAAAACCACAGCTTTGACTATATGGACCTTTGTCAGCAAAGTGATGTCTCTGCTTTTTAATACGCTATCTAGGTTGGTCATAGTTTTTCTTCCAAGGAGCAAGCGTCTTAATTTCATGGCTGCAGTCACCATCTGCAGTGATTTTGGAGCCCAAGAAATTAAAGTCTCTCACTGTTTCCATTTTTTCTTCCATCTATTTGCCATAAACTGATGGGACCAGATGCAATGATCTTAGTTTTCTGAATGTTGAGTTTTAAGCCAGCTTTTCCGCTCTTCTCTTCATCTTTATCAAGAAGCTCTTTAGTTCCTCTTCACTTTCTGCCATTAGGGTGGGATCATCTGCATTCAGTTCAGTTCAGTTCAGTCGCTCAGTCGTATCCGACTGTTTGCAACCCCATGGACTGTAGCACGCCAGGCTTCCTTGTCCATCACCAACTCCTAGAGCTTGCTCAAACTCATGTCCATCAAGTCAGTGATGCCATCCAACCATTTCATCCTCTGTTGTCCCCTTCTCCTCCTGCCTTCAATCTTTCCCAGCATCAGGATCTCTTCCAAGGAGTTAGTTCTTCACACCAGGTGGCCAAAGGATTGGGGTTTCAGCTTCAGCATCAGTCCTTCCAATGAATATTCAGGACTGATTTCCTTTAGGATGGACTGGTTGGATCTCCTTGAAGTCCAAAGGACTCTCAAGAGTCTTCTCCAACACCACAGTTCAAAAGCATCAATTGTTCAGCACTCAGCTTTCTTTATGGTCCAACTCTCATATCCACACATGACTACTGGAAAGGCCATAACTTTGATTACATGGACCTTTGTTGGTAAAGTAATGTCTCTGCTTTTTAATATGCTGTCTAGGTTTGTCATAGCTTTTCTTCCAAGGAGCAAGAGTCTTTAAATTTCATGGCATATCTGAGGTTATTGTCATCTGCATATCTGAGGTTACTGGTATTTCTCCTGGTAATCTTGATTCCAACTTGTGTTTCATCCAGCCCTTCATCCAAGCATTTTGCATGATGTACTCTGCATGTAAGTTAAATAAGCAGGATGACAATATACATCCTTGATGTACTGCTTTCCCAATTTGAAACCAGTCCATTGTTCCACGTACAGTTCTAACTGTTGCTTCCTGACCTGCAGACAGGTTTCTCAGGAGGCAGGTAAGATGGTCCGTTACTCCCACCTCTTGAAGAACTTTCCACAGTTTGTTGTGATCCACACAGTCAAAGTCTTTAGCCTAGTAAATGAGGAAGAAGTAGATGTTTTTCTGGAATTCCCTTGCTTTTTCTATGATCCAGTGGATGTTGGCAATTTGATCTCTGATTCCTCTGCCTTTTAAAATCCATCATGTACACCTGGAAGTTGTAGTGAGGCCTAGCTTGAAGGATTTTGAGCATTACCTTGCTAGCATGCGAAATGAGCACAATTCTGTGGTAGTTTGAACATTCTTTGGCACTGCCCTTCACTGTGCAAAAAATTTTCAGGTTTGATGTAGTCCTATTCATTTAATTTTGCTTTTGTTTCACTTGCCTGGGGAGATATAGCAATCAATATTTTTTTTTTTTTTGTAAGTCAAAGAGTGTACTATCTTACACTGGTGATTTTAACAGTATTAATTCTTCCAATACTTGAACATGATTTACCTTTCAACTTGCTTGTGTTGTTTTCAATTTCTTTTATCAGTATCTTAAAGTTTTCTGAGTACAGGCCTTTTATCTCTGTAGATATATTCCTAGGTATTTTATTCTTTTTGATGTGGTTTTAAATGGGATAGTTTGCTTATCTTCTCTTTCTGAGAGGTCATTGTAAGTGTATAGTGACACAAGAGCTTTCTGTATATTAATTTTGTATCTTAAAACTTTACTGAATTTATCTGGAAGTTCTAATAGCTTTTGGTGGCATCTTTGGAATTTTCTGTATAGTCTCATGTTGTCTGCAAACAGTGACAGTTTTACCTATTCCTTGAAATTTAGATTCCTTTTGTTTCTTTTTCTTGTCTGATTGCTGTGGTTAGGACTTTCAGTACTGTGTTGAGTAAAGTGGTGAGAGTGGGCATTCTTGTTTTGTTCCTGATCTTAGAGGAGATGCTTTCAGTTTTTCGCCATTGAGTATGATATTGGCTGTAGGTTTGTCATATATGGATGGTGTTTATTGGACTGAAGTGTATTCCCTCTATACCCACTTTATCATAAATGGATATTGACTTCCATCAAAAGATTTTTCTGCATTTATTGACATGATCATATGATTTTTCCTTCTTCAATTTGTTTACATTTTGTATGACATTAACTAACTTGTGAATATTGAAGCATCCTTGCATTCCTGGGATGAATCCTATTTGACGGTAGTATATGATCTTTTTAGTGTATCATTGAATTCAGCTTGCTAATATTTTGTTAAGAATGTTTGCATCCATGTTCAGCAGTGACTGTGGCCTGTCATTTTCTTTTTTTTTTTTTATAGTGTCTTTGATTTTGGCATTCCTGTGATGCTGGCCTTGTAGAATGAGTTTAGAAGCGCTCTTTCCTCTACAATGTTTTGTAATAGTTTAAGGAGGATAGGTATAAAGTCTTCTTTAAATGTTTGACATAATTAACCTGTGAAACCTTTTGATTCTGGACTTTTGTTGGTTGTTTAGTCATTCAGTCATGTCTGACTCTTGGTGACACCACGGACTATAGCCCACCAGGCTCCTTTGTCCATGGAATTTTCCAGGCAAGATTATTGGAGTGGGTTGCCATTTCCTTGTTTTGGGGGAGTTGTATTATTCCTGATTCTGTTCCATTACTAGTGATTGGTCTATTCATATTTTCTATGTCTTCTTGAGTCAATCTTGGGAGATTTTTTATTCCTAGGAATTTTTTAGTTTTTGTGTCAAAGCCTTATGCGTATTTTGTTTCAATTTAAGCAGCCAATATTTTTGATATTGTATAGATTCACCAGTCCATTCTAAAGGAGATCAGTCCTGGGATTTCTTTGGAAGGAATGATGCTAAAGCTGAAACTCCAGTACTTTGGCCACCTCATGTAAAGAGTTGACTCATTGGAACTCTGATTCAGAGTCTCTGAAAAGACTCTGATGCTGGGAGGGATTGGGGGCAGGAAGAGAAGGGGAAGACAGAGGATGAAATGGCTGGATGACATCACCGACTTGATGGACATGAGTTTGAGTGAACTCCAGGAGTTGGTGATGGACAGGGAGGCCTGGCATGCTGCAGTTTGTGGGGTTGCAAAGAGTCAGACACGACTGAGTGACTGAACTGAACTGAGGTAACTGTAACACTTTAATTTATAATTGTTTACTCATAATGTATTAAAGTATTATTTTAAAAATATATTGATGTTATATCTACTATTTCTAGCTTCCCTTATTAATTTAATTATTTGGAGAATCTTTTGCCTTTTCTGTGTACACAATTGTGTTATTTTGTCAACAAGGGCAATGTTTTTTCTTTCTTTTCAGTGCCTATACCTTTTATTTATTTCTCTTTCCTTTTTACACTGTCTGTGACTTCCAGTACAATATTGACTAACATGGTGATAGTAGACATCCTTCTCTCATTTTTAATCTCAGGTGGAAACTAAACTTTCCATTTGTTAAGCATTTGTTGTAGCTTTTAAAATATATATACTCATCAGATTTGAAAAGTTCCCTTTCAAGCCTAGTCTGCTAAGACTTTTTAAAAAAACCACAAATGGGTGTTCTATATTATACTGATGTGGTGAATTACATTGACTGATTGAGTTTGAATGTAAAACTAACCTCGCATTACTAGAATAAAACCAACTTGGTTGTTGTGATTATTCTTTTTATAAATGGTTAGGTAATATTTGGTTACCATTTTTCCACCTGTTTGCAGAGAGAGTGACCTGTAATTTTCAATTCTTATAGCTTCTTCATCAGGTTTAGTTTTCAAAGTTATGTTGGTGTTATAAGTTGGGAAGTGTTTTCTCTTTTGCTTCCATTTGGAAGAGATTGTTTAAGATTAGTGTTATTTCTTCTTTAAATATTTAGACGAATTCATCAGTAAAGTCATCTGGGCTGGAAACTTCTTTGGGAAGGTTTTAGATAACAGATTTAAATTAGATATACTTAAAATTGGCACTATTTCAGACAAACTCCAGGATTTGTTGATATTCTTGAAAATACACAGTTAAATAAAAATGCACTAAAGAAATCAAGATGAATGCATAGGTCACCTTAGACCATACAGCTTAGTGATCAAGAATTTGAACTCTGGCACTCTTTTGATCCTCTTTAAAAATGAGTTGTAAATGCAAACAACAACAAAATAATTCTTGTTTATTCAGCTTTAGTATTAGAATCCAAAACAGTCAAGAGACATGTCCTTCTAGGGTTAAAATCTTGAGCACTTTCCTGTGTGGATTCTTTACCTTTTGCTCTGGGCAAATGCTTCGAGGGGAAAAGAGTGCTGGATTCCCCCTCCATGCCTCTCTCCTCTAAGGGATCTTGATCCTTCAATTCTTGGCTGCCTTGGAAGCCCTAAACTATAATTTTTATCCCCCCAGCTCTGTGAGATTCTTGAAAGCTTTCCTGGCACCTCCACCCTTAACAATTGTCCTCTGCCTGGATACCTGCAGATGCCACTAGGGGAAAAAGGAGCAGAAATGTTGGCTCACTTCCCTGGGGCCCCTCTCTCTCCAGGATCTTGATTTATCATGTTCTGGCTGCTTCAGTAACTCTCTGATGCCTTCAAACAGATTTATTTTTGTATTTTAATGGGTTTTTCTACTTTTTCTTGGCATAAAAGTTGGTCTCCTGCAAGCTAAGGATATACTTCTCAATATAAGTAGAATCAAACAATTGAAGTAGCTTTTTATTATTAACTTCTCACTTGTCTGACTTTTTATTTAATCAGTTAATTAAGGACTTGGGTTAATAAGAGATCTACTACTATGGTGATGATGTTAATGGTAATAATAGCTTAACATCCACTGATAAGTCACTAGGTGTAAGACTCTATATTAAATTATTTCTATGTGCTCTCTCATTTTATTCCCCCAAGAGCTCTGGAGGTAAGTGTTACTATCCTCATTGTTTTGGAACAGAAAACTGAACTCAGAGTAACCTGCTTATACTCACAAGGCTAGTGAATGATCACAATAAAATGTGGGACAATGCTACCTGATACTAGGGCCATGCTAATCTTCAAAAGATAGAACATATTTACCTTATAGTTTATGCATTTGGATTAGAGGGATATGAGCATAACTGAAGCAGGTGAAACTGGTTGGACTTCTGGAATTGGATGCTGGGAACCAGACTAGAGGGGTGAAGGGGCAGGCTTCTGCCATGGGGCATGGGAACTGACTTACTGCCTAGAGAAAAGGGAGATTCTAGTTTCAAAATACCCTATTTTCCTCAGTCTGAAATTTGGTATTTCATAAGTTTTATGTTCTTGTGAAAAGGGGTTGCATCTTATAATAGATGTTACCAGAAACTTGCCAACTCCCCAGCACTGGAATCAGCTCTAACAGAGCTGTCATCTTTAGCGTGTGTGTAACTTTCTTCTACTGTCACTTCAGCTGACTTATTGGTTTTGGTAGCACCTTACAGGGCCGACTATGGTTTTATGTTGCCTACTTCATGAAGCTCCTCCAATAAAAGTTACATTAGGATTAAGTATTGAAACCTGAACTTGCTGAATTCACAGGTTTTCCACCATATGTCGGACAACGCCATTCAAGAGATGAGATTACCAAATATTTTGGAATGCAGAATAAACTCTTCAAAGCCAACAGCAGTTGATATGACTGACTGCTGTGTCCTGAAGGACACCAAGCACACAGTGTCTAGCTTGTCAAACGCTTCTGGCTGACTTTCAAGAGTGGCTATTGAACTTCCAGGAAGGTAAACCGCAATAGAGGAAAAAACAGAGCCATTCATTTAACCAAATCCGGAAATGCAAACAAACTTCAGTGTAATTTGATATGCCGGGAAATTACTCTGTTCATCGAAAGTTTTCCCGAGAGGTCAAGATCAAAGATTTGATCGTGAGAACTTACAGCCTATTTGTTAAAATGTAGATCCAGCCCACACTGCCTAGGTTTAAACCTTTGCTCTGCCTTTCAGTATCTAGGGGATTGGGGGTACTTCTCTCTGCCTCTACGTTCTCAGCTGTACATGGGGATAATAACAGCCCTGACCTAACAGAGTTGCCATGAGGAGTAAATGAGTTTAGTCAACATGAACACTAGAAAGAATGTTTGACAAATGGCAAGTGTTCCAGGATGTTAGCTATCAGGATAAATAGCACATTATTCCCGATATTACATCCGATGTCGTGCCTGACTATCCACGGCCAAAAATAATTCAGAAAAATGTTTAGATTTTGAGTTTAAAGAGGCTTCTGGGACTCATTTTGAAGGTGATATTGATGGAGCAAGGAGTATTGAAGTGTATGAGTGAATGCGTGCTGTTGTCGGCCACTGACGTTTTCCTTGTTATTGTATTTTGCTTACGCTTAATGCAGTGTGTCTTTTTTCCCACCAGGGCTGATGTCCAATTACAATATCAATAACTGAAATCTGTAAACCATTCTCCATTAACTGACCATTAGTCCATATTGGGTCTCTTAGAGTCACCTCTTAGCTCTTCTTTTGGCTTTGGCCTTTGACAGATGTCCCTGATGGATGAAAATTGGATTACGTTGCTCTCTGAGGGAAATCATCCAAAGGGTACCTGCTACTCTCAGAAGAAAACCCCAAATCCTTCACCTAGTCCACAGAATCTCCCCTCATGTGCCACCTTTCTGTTCTGTGCACCTGTGCTGCCCACTTGCGCTCCTTTCCCATCTGTCAATCCCTCTCTAGGTGAAGTCCATCTTAATCAGAACCTTTGCTCTACTCCTCGCTCTGCGGGAAGGAGGCTAACTTCTGCAGAATTGGTTGAAATGTCATTTCTTTAGAGAAATCTTCTCTGACACCAGATTTCAGTCAGAGCTCATGTTATAGGCCCCTCTCCCCTCCACTTTTCTTTTTATTGCTCTGATCCCACTTTGTTATTCTTTCTTCCTTTGGGTGATCATTTGCTTACGTCTCTCCCTCCACTCTCTCTTAAGTTCCGTAAGGGCCGAGGATAGTGCAATTTTCCCCCCCAATTTTTAAAAATGTTAAATCCCTGATATCTGGCTCTCTCTCTTTCTATGTATCTGTATTCACTTGTATTTGTAGATGGACAGCCATAGATGGATATAACATGTGTATTTATTAAAATGAAATATACATAAAGTTCATAAATTAATACATTTTTACAAATAGATGGTCTCATGTTGCCAGCACCCAGATCAAGAAGCAGAGCATTCTGAATACCCAGTAGTTTCTCTTCTGCTCTTTCTGGTCACTCCCTTAAGACAATTATTCTTTGCACTCTTCGTTGTGCATTAACTTTGCCTGTTTTTGAGCTTTGTATAACTGAAGCTGATGACATGCACTCTTAAATCTGGGCTTCCTAGGTGGTGCTAGTTGTAAAGAACCTGCCTGCCAATGCAAGGGATGTAAGAGTCGTGAGTTTGATCCCTGGGCCAAAAAGGTCCCCTGGAGGAGGGCATGTCAAATCACTCCAGTACTCTTGCCTGGAGAATCCCATGGACAGAGGAGCCTGGTGGCCTACAGTCCACAGGGCCCATCGTAAAGAGTCAGACACGACTGAAGTGACTTGTGCATGCACGTACTCTTAAATGTGGCTTCTTTTGGTCAAAAGTATGAGTGAGAGATGTATCTATGTCGCATGTGTCCTAGAGACCTTTTTCCTTATTATATCACAGTCTATTGTCTGAATATACCAAAATTTACTTAGCCATTGTGCTATTGATAGACAGCTGGGTTGTTGACTGTTCAGGGTATGACAGTGCTGCTATGAGCATTCTTTGGCCTGTCCTCTGGCAGACATATGCACTGATTTCTCCTGGGTATGTAACCAGGAGTGCAATTTCGGTCACTGCAACAATTTGGCAACGATGGATTTGACAAAACATATGTTTTCTCATACGTTTGTCATATGTTTTGTCAAGTCCATCGTTGCCAAATTAAGGAAAAAATTCAAGAATTTACATAGTATAGGAGGAGCCCTTTCCTCTATTTCTGATGAGGAGTCTGCCAGAGTTCCCAGCTTGACTTTAGTCTCTTTTTCACTAAGTGTTTATGGACTGCAAAGATTCACAAAGATAGATGGATACAAATTGGCTGTCACAGAGCGTGGAAGGAATTTACAGGGAGAAGGGTATCCAGAGGTGCAAGGGTTCTTTGCTGGCAGGGCACTGAGAAGGGCTGATCTCAGCCCCAGAGAGTCTTCTGGGCTGGGACCTGTCCAGCCTGCTCCCACTGTCCACTCCTTTTCATCTTCTTCTTGGCCCCCTGCCTTTCTGCCTGTCCTCGTATTCTGGAGGGAATAGGTTCCACAGATGAGTTTGCAAACCTCTCCATCATTTGTCTCCCAGGACTGAAGGTTCTCCCCAGATCCTGCTGCACTCAGATCAGCAGGGTTAGAAGGTGAGAGACTCATTCACAGGGGGCTGATTGTTATGTATGATTGAGGGCTAGCAGGGTCACTGGCCTGATTCAGAATTAGGATTTGAGTAGTGGCAGAAAGAGCTATGTCCCCCTTTGGTGGGACAGTGACAAACTCCACTCTGACTTCTCTTCTCTTTCATTAAGCTGCAGCCCTGCTATCACACCAACCCTGGCTGCAAAGGTGTCACTAGCACCAGAGTGTGTAGATCCTAATTGCTCAGAAGCCAGGATGAAAGCCCCTGCAGTGGTCCAGCTGAGGGATGAGCAGCCGTGGAGGGAGGGGTTAAAAGTGATGGACTCTGGGTAGATGTTTAAGCAGGGTGGATGGGATTTGCTGAGGGATTGGATGTAGAAAGGGGTCAGTGATGAGTCCAAAGCTTGGGGTCCACACAAGTGCCTGCATGGTGACCACCTCCTGGGATGAGAACTCAGCTCATTCAGGAGGCTGCTGAGAGATGGTCCAGATGAGGGGGGGCCACTGAGCCAGGGAGGGGGAAGAGGCAGAAGGGATGGATTTGAAGGGAGTCAGAGGTCAATTGGACAGCACTTGGGAGGGGGGCAGATGGACTCAAGGGGAACCAAGTCAGTCCAGCATGGAGCATCATGTTCCCTTCCTGCTGCTGACCCCTCAGCCCCACCTTTATCTCCCCAGATCCCATGTGAGGCTTTGTCTAGCTGTGCTGATGGCTTCCTGGCTTCCCTAGGGCATCTGTAATGTGGCTGCAAGCAGAACCCTGAGGGGCGCTGTGAGCAGATGGCAGGGAGCTTGGCTGGCACCTCATTGCTGAGGGTAGATCTTGTTATTCCATCTACAGATCCAAATGCTTAACCTCCTCCAGAAATATTCTTGTAGAAACACTGGGAAGAATAATTTTATCAGCTATCTGGGCATCCCAGACTCAGTCAAGTACAGACATAAAATGAACCATCTCAGTTGGTAAGGACCTATCCCCCAGGCTCTCACTGCTTCCAAGAGGACACAAGATAAAGACTGGCGGAGCTCCTGTTCAAGCAGATGGATGCCCCTAAAGCACTGCTTGAATTCATTATCTTCCAAAACACTCCTCCATCATGCTTGAGGATTGGTTGGAGTGGTAGGAGAGTCAAATAATGAACATTGGAGATTTAATAATTAAAATTTTAAGTCTGATCTCTTGAAGCATACTTTATATTCAGTAAAATGTACCCTTTTCAGACCTATAGGATGATACATTAGGACAGTTGTATAACCACCACCATAAATGAAATACAGAGCATTTCCTTCTCCCTGAAAAGTACCCTGGGGTCTCAGCACAGACAGTCCCCTCCCCCAGCCTGCAGAAGGCTCTGCCTTAAACAGTGCAAATGTCCCTAAGATGACCACACTGGTGGGTACTGAATGTCTGACTACGAGGACAGTTCTCTTCTAGACGGGAAGCACTGGGTGAGGGCCAGTTGAGGATGGAGTGGCGGGTCCCCGAGATAACTAAGTCCCTGGGATGACTGAGACTGGAGTCTAGAGGGGAAACGGGATGAACCAGAGCTGGGTGTGGATAGGGGATAAGTAGCGGTGGGTGCAAAACCAGAGAGCAAAGGAAAACTCAGCGTCCAACATGGAGTCCCATGGGTTCTTCGGGCTGGGCACTCACTGGCCAAAGTGTCAGCAGTATCTCCTGACTGAAGGAATATGGACTGGGATCACGAAAGAGGGGACACAGTGGGGGTGGTCTGATGGCATTGCCAGCTTGTGGATCCCAGGCAGTGTGTGTGTGTGAGTATACATATGTATTTGGAGACCATGGCAAGGTGCTTGTCCATCTCCAGACATCCTAGCTGACTCACACTCTCAGTTGGTGGAAAGCCTTAAAAGCTCCTCTCTTTGTGCATGTGGGAAACCACCCCCCCACCCCCAACTGCAGCCCCTGCTGCAGCCCAAGCAACGGGTGCCGGGGGCTGAGATCCCAGCCGGGAGCTCAGCTCATGCGTCACCCAGGCTGGGGCAGCCGCGCATTCTTAGACACTCTATGTCATGGAAAGAAAGGTGAAATGCTCCGTCTGCTTCACTCGGCAGGCATCACCACTCCAGCAACAAAGGTGGGGGCTTTGCTGGTGGTGAGAGGCTCTTTCTCCTCTTGGGGGGTGGGGAGAGTCTTTCAGATTCCAGAATCGATGGTGGTATTAAGTTCGAGGAATTTTTCTAATCATCGTCCTGCAGAAGCCTCTGCGAACCACCCTGCAGTACACGATTCTCGTAGAGACTTAGTTGGAGGAGAGGGACACACTTTCTTCCCATCGCTGTCTGCTTTAATGGATGAACATGCTCAAACCTCCAGCCCCAGTGTGTGCCAGGTGTGTGTGAGAGAGAAAGAACAGGGGGCACAGCTGGCAAGGTCTCTCCACGTGGGAGCTCACAGCCTCACAGGAGTGGGTTCCCAGGGAGTGAACAGCGGGCTAGGCGCTGGGAGGGGCCCTGGTGGCCAGGACTGGTCCCTGCTTCCATGGACCCAATTCCTAATTTCTCTGAGCCTGTGCCCTTTACAAATGACCATCTCAGCCTGTTCAGGCTGCGGTAACAGAAGTTCCATGACTGGAGTGGCTTGTAAACAATAAACATTTCAGTTCTGAAAGCTGGAAGACCAGGGTCACAGAGCCGCAAGGTTGGGTGTCTGGTTAAGTTCAGGGTTGGAAGCAGCTGGGAGGTCTGTGGGACCTCTTTCTATAAGAGCACGAATCTTATGAGAGCAGAGCCTAAACCCCATCTCCTAAAACCGTTGCCTTGGGGGCTTGGTTTCAACATGTGAATTTGGTGGGGAGGACACAAAATTAAGGTCATAGCAATGACTTTGCAATGCTGCCATCAAGAGGCGGAGCCTGCTTGCTTGGATCTGGGCTGACCTTGCAGTTTGCTTTGGCCAATAGAAGGTGAGGAGTTGAGAGAGGCTGTGCCTGTCATGAGGCTGTGTGTACAGCTCTCTTCTTTCTTAGAGCTCCACTTGTTGGGTGTGAACAAGCCTAATCACACCAAGGCCTAATCTGCTAGAGGATGAGAGTCCAAGTGGAGAAGAGCTCAGCTGTTCAAGCTGAAGCTGTTCTAGACCAGTTAACAGCCAGCCAATCCTGGACACAAGAAGAGTCGATCCCAGATCAGCAGCAGAGCTTCCTGTAACCACAGCTGAGCACGGACTCACGGTTGTGCCCAGCCAAGAGCCGCAGGGCCACCTGGCTCACCTGTCTTCCTCCTGAAAGACCAGTCTCACCTTCCCTCACCTTCCTCCAATGGGTCAAGCTTCCCAAAATACCTCATTTCCAGAAACTCTGCCAAAAGCCCCATGATGACAGCCCATCCCCAAAATAAAGCGTGTCTTTTACTTTCTAGTTAGTAATACTGCTATCAGCCAGCGTTATTGCCTCTTGTCCTGTGCCAGGCATTGTTTCAAGTGCTTTCTGTCCATGAACACGTTTGTCCTGCACAGCAGCCATACGAGTGCCCATGTCATAGGGAGATTGTCCATGCAGGCCCTGAGTCACATGTTCTGCACTTGAGTCCTGACTCTGTCCATGTCTTGGCTGTATAATCTTTTGCAATTTACTTCCCCTCTCTGTGCCTCTGTGCCCTATGGATAATGAGAGCATCTACCTCAGAGTGTTGTTACGAGGAATAAATGAGTTAGTTCATGAAAGTCTTATGCCTGATGCATAAAGCATGCAGTTAAGTGTTGGTATTATCACTCCCATTTTTAAGATGAATTATTAAATAACTGAGGTGCCGAGAGGTTAAGGAACTTTCCCAGGGTTCCACAGCAGGTCAATAATTATGATATTGTTTCTGCAGCATATCACAGTTAAAATCTTGTGTTGATTGGTTCTCACTGCAGCCTGATGAGGTAGATTGTTTCCGTCATTTTATGGGTGAGACACCTGAGGCTCAAAGAAGGGAAGTAACTTTCTCAAGGTCACACAGCTGACTTGAGGGAGAGCTGGCTCTCTTGTCTGACATGGTTTCTTTATACCAAGAGGTTGACCCTACACCTCCCCTCAAAGCTGCTGTTAAGTCAGACTAGTGTAATGACAGAACCCCTGATCATAGCCTTATGTCTGAGCCCTGATCGAGCATTTTCCTTCCTCCCTGCTTTCTCCCCACCTGCCCTGCCCTTCCCCCACTGCCCCCCTCCCCGCCAGGGAACCCCTGGGTGTAGCTCTCATGGGCTGCAGCTCCCCACCTATAGTCATGGTCCTGTAACTCTAGATTCAGCTCTCTCTCCTCTACACCAAGCAAGGCCTTGCTGGTTGGCTTTCCCATGCCATTTCTGAGTGATTGGCAGTGGCTTCCTAGAGTTCTGTGTTAAGGATTCTGAGGCCATGTGGCAAAGAGGTCTGTGATTGATTTGTTATGTCTGTTGTGTGGGCAAGAAGGGCAGGGGCAGTATGTATGGCATGTGTGTTTGCCACTGATACCCAATCCTCCATGAGTTTATTGTGAGCTACAGAACATCTGTTTTCACTCAGTCTCTTTCTCTAAGTCAAAGCGTTATTGTCGTATCTTCCAGGAAGCCTTCCTTGGTTACCTGAGTCCAACAAAATCGCCTGCTTCTGTGCTCCTGTAGGTGTCCTCTCCTCTTGCACTTAACCTTGTTGGACTATAACCATCTGGCTGCTGGTCGTGTTTACCATTAACCTCGAGCTCTGTGAGCAGAGACCATCACTAGCTGCTTCACTGTGGTATTCCCAGCACCTCAGAATGATGCATGGTGAACACACAGAGTTAAATAAATATGCAATGGATGAATGCATGCATGAAGGAATGAATATGGTGCTGAATTCAGAATGGCTTTCCAAGTCTCTGTCTGAGGCTTGGTTTCTCACTGAGCCAAGATTTCTGTGTTTGTCATTGGCCAGAGCAAGGCTCCTGACTTTCTGGAAACACAAGAAATACTTAATGCCCAAAAGGGCCCTCTTGTAGCAGCTGCTCCTCCCTTCCATCCCCCTGGCCTCAAAGCATCACCTGTTGGAAGCAGCAAGAAATAGTGCAGTGATGTTTATAGCATTTCACTGACCATTTCACAGGGAGAAGCACATAGCCATATCTCTACTGTGGACATTTGTTTCCCTAACACCACTATAAGGGGCTAGTCGTGGAAAGGGCTCGTCTGTTGGGCACCTCTGCAGCTGAGGAAAGGATAAGGCTGCTGAGAAAGATTTGAGGAAGAGAGAGATGCAAGGTGCTTCTCCCATCTTGCAAAGGGGAGGAAAGGCAGTTGGGGAAGAGTGGGTGGCAGGGGAAACGGGGAAGGAAACAAGTCTGTCCAGAGATTAGTGTGTCTGAACCTTTGTTCATTCATTCTCTCATCCATCCACTTGCCTTATCTTTCTTTTTTTTTTTTCATTGACTTTGAAGTTTAATGACTAGCTCAGGGACAATCACTACATTTTCATATTTATAGAAAATCAGTACCAGCTAGATTCATTGTGCATCAAGTAGCAGTTTATTTAACATAATGATTTTTCACTTATTACTTTATCGGTATTTATCCATTTAAATTTTTAGTGAAGAGGAGATGAGGAATTCATGAATAATGCCCCCCACTCTTTACTCTTCTTTGGTTTTTTAATTGTTTATTTTTAATTGAAGGATAATTGCTTTACACATTGGTTCCATTTCTGCCATACATCCACATGTATTAGCTGTAGGTGTACATAGGTCCCTGACACATCTTTCTTGTGTACTCACTGTGTGCTGGGCACATGCTAAGCATTCCTGTTACCATGGAGAACAAGGTGAACATCATCCCTGCCCCTTGCAGCTTACACTCCATCCAGATAGACATCACTATGTAAAGATAAATGTGAGAATGCTCCCAGGAGGGTTTGGGTGGGTGGGGTGAGTGCAGGGGGATCAGGTGATGGAGGTAATGCAGGGGATGCCGGAATGCAGAGGAGACAGAAGTTGTGGCTAGTTATGGTTGCTCAGCACTTTTTATTCATTTTCCAGTCTAGCATCCTGCTTCCCTTTAGGGGAGGAATCTCTTTCCACCCTTGTGCAATCATGGTGAATTAAACCAAAGTGCCTGCCCCTCCTCAGCCACTCATTTCCTCCCTCTCTTGGGACTTTGAATTTTGAACCCAGTGATGCAAAAAATATAACCCAGCAGTTGGGTAGCCTTTATGCCAGTGGCAGAGTCCTGCTGATGCTGTGAACCCTTTCTGCTATTTAAACCCATAGAACTCCCCTGGTTACTATGATTGAGAATAAATTGCCAGGTTTTCCTTTGATTCTGTGAATTATCTGATAAGCTTTAAGAACTTCCTTTCTTGTGTAAGCTTAGCCATAGTCAGCTCCTATTGCTTGCCACCAATGACCTCTGATTACTTCAGTTGCCCTCTTAGGCCCTGTTCATATATTTCCTGGTGCCAAGGTCAATGGTTCTGAAAATGCTGACCCAGAGCAGGGCCTCTAAACATTCTTATTACTTCTCTCCACATGTTTTGAAAAACTCCATACACTCCTCATAGGATTTTTTTTTTTTTTTGAATTGTGCTTTAGTGCAAGGATTAGCAAAATTTTTCTGCAAAGGGCCAGATATTATGTATTTGAGTCTGGGAGAGCTGAATGATGTTTTAGCTTTCTATGCTGAGTAATAGCTTATCACAAATGTATTAGCTTTAAACAACACATATTTATTATCTCCCAGTTTCAGTTGACCAGGACCTGGGCATGGCTTAGTTGGGACCTCTGCTGAGGGTCTCATAAGACTGCAGTCAGGTGAATGACTGGGCTTCATTCTTATCTGGGAGTTAAACTTGGAAAGAAGCTACACTCAAGTTCACATGGTTTTTGGCAGAGTTAAGTTCCTTGTGGCTGTAGGACTAAGGCTCTCAGCTCCTAAGATCACCTGCAGTTCCCTGACATGTGGCCCTTGCAATAGGCAATTCACATCATTGTTGTTTTTTCAAGACCAGTAAGAGTCTAAGTGTCTCTCTTTCTCCATTCTGTTTAGACAGAGCTTTACACAGAGTAACATAACCAAGGGAGCAATATCCTGTCACCTTGGCCTTATAATGTAATCAATCAAGGGAGCAGCATCCCATCACCTTTGCTGTAATTGATTGGTCTGGAAGCAAATCACAGGTTCTACCCACATTCAAGGGGAGGGGACTCTACAAGGATGACTCATTGAGGGGCAATGTCTTTGGGTGTCTTGACTTTGTAACATCTATTAAACTCTGCCTTTATAGTACAGAAGCATCCATATACAATATGTAAACAAATGAGCACACCTATGTTCCAATAAAATTTATTTACAAAAACAAGGTGAAGGCCAAGTTTGGCTCATGAATTGAATTACTCTGATTTTTACAGTAATATTGGTGGTCTTCACCAAGAGTTTTTTTTTGTATATAAAAATATTATTCACTATTTCATTTAACATTCTTTTTGTGATAAATCTTAGAATGAATTTCTTTCTAGTAGCTGTGTTTTTCTTTAGTAATTGGCTGGTTTTAATCTTAGGAACACTATGATTTGTAAGAAACAATATTGAAGTAAAATATGATGGCAAAAATATGTGAAACACTGATTTTTGAATTTGATCAGGTTTCCTTCTTCACTGTGGTTGCTAGGAATCTCAGAGCCAAAGTACAACCTTCCATACCAAATATAAAGGACTCCACTATATACATTTTTTTCTGTATTTTCCTTGGTCCTAGTGCCATTTATTGTTCTAATCTTGATTTCTCTTCTTTTGCTGACATAATCTGTGTCTTCTTGCTGCGTTGTATATGCAAAAGTCTTAAATCATCTCTGTGTAAGAGATGTGTAAGATGTGTAAGAATCATCCTTTAGTATACATGTTTCATTTAAATATGAATAATCTCTGTATCCAGACTAGGGTGAATAATAATTCAGTGGAAGGACATTCAGGTTCTCCTCTTATTGATATTAAACCTGAGGAGAGAGTTGAAAATTTTCTTCTCCAGGGAATATTGCTGGTTTCTTCTTATTTATTCTAAGCCTTGATTTGGAGGAGATTAATACCAGCTCATGGACAGTGCAGACTGCCCTGTGCTGCACCTGGGTGGGGCTGGGCTGAGGCAGGGATACTGGCTCTGTTTTTCTGGACCCATGAGATCACAAGCTGTATCCTACAAGGGTGCCATTGTACCTGGCGCCTCACTGGTGATTTCACATCTGGGCCGTCTCCCTCCAAGATTTCTTGCAGTCCGGGGAAGGCAGCTGTAGAATGGTTCTCTGGTGAAATCATCAGGCCCAAATGGCAGCTATCAGCCTCAACCTGCACACTCAGGTCCCAGGCTCATCTCCTGGGGTGGAGGTATTGAAGGACAAGACGGCTGCCTCAGTCAGCAGCAGTGATGCTGGGCCTCCTGGCCCAAGAGGCCTGAGGTTACTTAGCTCACATGACCTTCCAGAGAAACCTGGCCCTTAGAACTGGATTATGAGACCAGCTTTCTGAGGCCAAAGGATTTTGGCTTCCCTTCCAAGCCATGAATACCCCAGAATCTTGGGGTTTTTATTGGGGGCAATGTGTGCATCCAGCAAATATGTACTGATTGCTCTAAAGAGGTAGGGTAGCATGATGGTTAGGAGAAAGTGCTCTCAAGTGCTCTCAAGCTGCATGGTTTGAACCTTACCTCTAATCCCAATTAGCTATGAGGTCTGGACACATTTACCTGGCCTCTCTCTGCTTCCTTAAATGGAAAATGGGGATTAAGACAGATCTTGACTCTGTCTTAAGTCCATGCTTTCTCTTCCCATTTGCCCTCCCTGGGAGAAGCTAGCTGACATGCCATGAAGGTACTCAAGCATCCTAATGAACACATGCAATGTGGTAGAAAATCTGAGCTTTCTGCCAATGGCCATTGAAGTGAACCAACCTGGAGGTAGGTCCTTGAGCCCCAGGCAAGCCTTCAGATGACTCCAGCCCATGCCTGCATCTGGACCGTAACCTCATGAGAGACCCTGAGGAAGAATCTCATAGTTAACATATTCCCTGTTTCCTGATTCTCAGAAACTGTGCCAGATGATGAATATTGGCTGTGTTAAGCCACCAAGTTTTGGCAATAATTTGATATGTACAGGGCTTCCCTGGTGGCTCAGGTGGTAACGAATCTGCCTGCAATGAGGGAAAACTGAGTTTGATCCCTGGGTCAGGAAGATCCCCTGAAAAAGGGAATGGCAACCCACTCCAGTATTCTTGCCTGGAGAATCCCATGGACAGAGGAGCCTTGTGGCCTACAGTCCATGGGATTGCAAAGAATCGAACACGACTGAGCAACTAACACTTACACTTTCACTTGATATGTACTGATAACTAACATGGATTTTTTTTTTTTTTTTTTCTATCTTCAAGGCAGACATGGTTTCTGCCATCATGGAGGTTAAGTTCTAGTGCAGTTCAGTTCACTTCAGTCACTCAGTTGTATCTGACTCTTTGCAACCACACGAACCGCAGCACGCCAGGTCTCCCTGTCCATCACCAACTCCTGGAGTCCACCCAAACCCCATGTCCATTGAGTCGGTGATACAATCCAACCATCTCATCCTCTGTTGTTCCCTTCTCCTCCCGCCTTCAATCTTTCCCAGCATCAGGGTCTTTTCAAATGAGTCAGCTCTTCACATCAGGTGGCCAAAGTACTGGAGTTTCAGCTTCAACATCAGTCCTTCCAATGAACACTCAGGACTGATCTCCTTTAGGATGGACTGGTTGGATCTCCTTGCAGTCCAAGGGATTCTCAAGAGTCTTCTCCAACACCACAGTTCAAAAGCATCAATTCTTTGGCACTCAGCTTTCTTTATAGTCCAACTCTCACATCCATACATGACCACTGGAAAAACCATAGCCTTGACTAGACAGACCTTTGTTGGCAAAGTAATGTCTCTGCTTTTTAATATGCTGCTAGTGGGGCATAGAAATGAGAAAGCTAACAACTACATTGCAGAGTGAAAAGTGCTATAAAAGCCTAGGATGGGATAGGAGTATATGGGAGAGCTGGATGTGGTTTGAGGCTGATGGCCATTGTGGGAGGGGCCTACAGCCAGCAACATCTAAGTTGTGTCTTGAAGAAAGAGCAGAGTTAGTCAGGCGAGCAAAGGAAATGGGAAGGGCATCTAAGGAGAAGGAACAGCATGTGCAAAGGCCTGGAGGTGAGCAATGGCAAGTAAGGGCAGGGGTTGGAAAGGGGCCAGATGACATTGGTTCTGGGCTCCAGGATAATGAAGTTTGGGCTTTGAAGGGTTTTAGTCAGGATAAGATTTGCACTTCTTTCTTTCTTTGACTGCACTTGGTCTTAGTTGCAGCACTTGGGATCCTCAGTCTTCGTTGTGCATGTGAAATCTTGAGCTGTGGCACGGGAACTCTTAGCTGCAGCACGTGGGATCTAGTTTCCTGACCAGGGACCAAACCCAGGCCCCTTGCATTGGAACTGCAGTTAACCACTGGACCACCAGGGGAGTTTCAAGATTTGCATTTTAAGGAATATCAGTGTGACTATGCATGAAGAATAGTTTGGAGTAGGATTAGAAAAAAAAAATGGAACCTAACTGTTATTTCTATTTACTTGTTCTCTGATGGCATTATGAATTACCACACATGTATAGAGTCAAAAAGAAAAAAATAGAAATCACTCTGAATACATTGAATATGACTGTCTTTATTTAAAATAATTATGTTATTCCAAAAAAAGTCTAATATGATGGCATGATATATTTGAATGTGCCATAATTGATTTAAACTATCTCCTGTTGATGGGTGGTGAGATTAGTTTTTATTTTTCACTCTTGTACATACTACTAGGGTTGATGTGAAAAGGGTCTCTAAGAATCTTGCAAGGCGAGTTGTATTTTCTGGTGGTCTTGAGTAAGGAATGAAGCTGCATGTCAGAGCCAGAGTATAGAGCAGAGGTGGTAGATAGAGCCCCAACCACCCAGCATATTGGTGACATCATCTCTCGTATTTTCTGAGACATTCCTGATTCGGAACATTCCACCTCATTGGGGCCGTATATCCTGAGTTTTTGTTTGGAAAATATCATCAGCCCTCCATGCCATGAACTTCATGCTTCAGCAGCCCTTACTGGCTTCCCACATCCCACACCTGCTCTGTGGGTCTACTTCCCTGCCTTTGCTCATTCAGGGCCGTCTGCTGGGAACGCTTGCCGCTCCTCTTTGTCCATCTACTTCCTTTTCACTGTTCTTCAATATCTCCTCCAAGAAGGTTTTCCTAATCTTCTCCTACCCCAGACTGGGTTGGGATCTTCTCCTTCCTGTAGTTATAGTGTCTTGTGCTTACTTCTTTCACTGAACTTATCCTTTTATGGCTCTCCCACAATCCCTCAAGGGCAAAGGATCATGGATTAAAAAACAAAGTAAAACAAACTCTTATATAGTGGCTGGAATATTTGGGGCATTGAGCAAAATTTTATTGAAAGGATAAATGAATCAATGAGTCCTGGTAGAAAAGATGAGTAGATGAATTGTTCTAGGGCCACGGTTTTGCTGGACAAAACTAGCCTCTCTGGACAAGGAAACTGAAATTGCCAAGAGGGCTGAAGTGGTTGATGAGGGAGTGTGTGCTGGACAGGAAGAAAGTGAAGGCAGAAAGGCTGGTAGATTGAACACAGAGGAACCAAGGACCAGAGGGCTCTGTGGATTTGAAGGACAGGTGTGGTGAGAGTAAAGCCAGCACTGGGTTGATTGGTAGTGGTTCTTAAACTCCTCTGTGCATGAGTATCATCTAGAGAATGTGTAAAAAGTATGGATTTCTGAGTATGTCTCTTAGTGATTCTGAACCAATAGGTATGAGTTGAGGTCTGGGATTTATATGTGTAACAAGCATCCCAAGAAGTTCTCATTTGAATGGTCTGCGTACCACCCTTGTTTAATTTCTGAAATATGAGGCTTTGGGCAGAAAGTGAGTTGTCTGATTTTTGGATTTCAGCTATGGAGCCATCCTTCTGAAGCCTGAGTTCAGGTGTGGCCACAGGAACGTGTGATTGGAGCAGGAATGCAGTGGTGGTAGGTGGGGATGAAAATCAAGGGATGGAATAGATTATCCATGGGACAGTTACCAGGAGGGCTTAGGGAGATGAAGGCCTCAGCACCTTGGACCAAAGTTTTCCATGAATGAAAGGGAGTTTCCAGAGGGATGGGAGATGATCTCCAGGTTGGGGTGGAAACTTGACAAACTAATAACTACAGTTCTTGGCTGTGAAGACCAGTGTGAGCTATGGAGAGGAGCCTGACTAGAGCTGATTGGAAGAGAGGGGGGCTATACTGGAATTGTAATGACTTGTAAAATATATCCCAACCCTGTCTGCTTCTCTGTGTTGTCACTACTTCCACTCTGGTCCATACCACCATCTCCCTTCCGCTGCAGCTGCAGTAGCCACCTAACGGGTCTTCCTGCTTGATCCAGCCCCTCCCAGCCCATCCTTTGCTAGTAACCAAAGAGACTGCACTAAGATTGAAATCAGATCATAGCCCTCTCCAACTTTAAAACCTTCACATGGCTTCTCATTACTCTTGGAAAAAGATTCCCCACCCCGTCCTGTAGCTTCAGTGGTTCTTGAACCCAGGTCCCCACCTCTCAACTATAGCCCTCTTTTCTGCTCCTCCATTATGTCTGTGTGTTGCTGGAACAGATGGAGCTCTTCCCCATCCCACAGTCTTTGCACTGGCCATTCCGCTGACCTTAAATGCTTTCTCCCATTTTGCCACGTCTTGCTCTCCCCTTATTCAGAGTCCGAGTGACCATGAAATCTGGAGCCAATTTGTCTCCTACCCCAGTTGCTGTCACACAATCCTGCTTTATTTTCCTCAGAGCATGAATGTGAAGTTACATGTACATATTCACATGTTCATTCTCTGTTTATCCCCACAAGAATGTCAACTCCATGGGAGAAGCCTGCTGTCTGCTTTATCCTCTGCACTGAGAATAGTGCCAGGCACTTCACAGGTGCTCAATAAAGATTCACTAATTTGAAAAAACATCAGCAACAAAAGTAGAACATGTCTAAATGAAAATGGTAAGTCCGTGGAGAAGTGGAGAGTCAGGTAATTATGCTCCATGCAACATTTTAAATCCATCGGCTCTTAGAAGAAAGCTATGTTCTCTTCTGATAAAACTAGACTTAGAGGAAAAACTTGTTAAAAGATATGAAGGCTTGATTCAGGATGGGAAGGCCTTAGAGCACACGTCTCCAATCAGGTCTCCATCAGGGAAATTAGAGGGAAGGGACATGACATATGGTGGACACTTACAAAAGGCCCAGGCTGTGCTGGAGTCATGAAATAAAGACACTTATTGTGGATTTACAGGGTGGCACCATGTGGCTCAGGGGTAAAGAATCCACCTGCCGAGCAGGAGACGCAGGTTTGATCCCTGGGTTGGGAAGATCCCCAGGAGAAGGAAATGGCAACCCACTCCAGTATTCTTGCCTGGGAAATCATATGGACAGAGGAGCCTGGCGGGCGATGTCCACAGAGTTGCAAAGAGTTGGACACAGATGAGCAGGCACCCATTGTAGGTTTACTGGGTGGAAGCATTCCAGTTACACGGGACATTCTTTCCATCCTCACAGTGACCCTCCAGGGCTGGCTCTGCCGTGGACCCATAGTACAGAAGAGGAACCGAGGTCTCAAGATGAGCACCTGCCTGAGAAACCACCGCTGGAAATGACTGGAGCTCAGATTTCAATCGTTTTTTCTCCTTGATTTCAAAGCTCTATATTATATAGTCTTACATGTAACATACATAGCTGCCATGAATCGCATGTTCACAAGACCCAGGCCCAGGGCTAAGGCTTTAGGTAAAGGCATGTTTATCAACCAGGACTGAAATCCAAATCCTCAGCCGCTTCTCACCTCAGGCCACATGGCCTATTGAATAGCTTGGCCATCCTCTGCCTTTGCTTTCTGGTTTATTATCTTGGGAGCAGAGATCAATACAGTCGTGTGACTGACTCATCTGTTACCAGCAAAATAAAGGCGCCAGAAGGTTTTTGCTGATTTGAGAGGTGTGATGCTTGTTGCTCGGCATTGGAATGCTATGTTCCGTTTACAAGGATACTTCAGATATTTATGGCTTGCCCACTAATTATTTGATGCTTGCAGTGGAGTTATTTTTGGCTCCTGGAGTCAGAGAAAAATGGGGTCAAATCCTGACTCTATCACTTATTAGCTGGGAGACAAAGCCTTTTGAGGCCTCTTTCACTGTTTCTGCGTGTGGGGAAAACAGAAGTGGCCTGTGTCACACTAGTTGTGCTTGATTGTCATCATGCACGTGAAGTGGTGCCTGTAAAGTGCTCTCAGTATGTGTTAGCTATTGGTAATATTTTTATCATCATTATTGTATCTAAACGAGGGCTGTCCTGGGCCAGACTGTAGGAGAGAGAGGCCTGGGAATAGGATGATGGGGAGGACATTGTGTCAACTGCATTGGAGGCTTTAAACATTTAAGACCAAGGATCCTGACTGCTCACACTTCCTACATCTATAAAATAGCAATGGCAATCCTCTCTCTTGGGTGTGAAATTTAAATGAAAATACCTACAAGGGTAAAGATAATAATGACAAAAATTTATAAACCTTTAATATGTTGTAGGCAGTGTTCTGAGACTTTCTTGTTTGTTGTTTAGTCGCCAAGTCGTGTCTGACTTTTTTGTGACCACATGGACTGTAGCCCGCCCGTCTCCTCTGTCCATGAGATTTCCCAGGCAAGAATACTGGAGTGAGTTGCCATTTCCTCCTCCAGGGTATCTTCCAAACCCGGGGATGGAATCTGCACTAACAGGCAGATTTTTACGCCTGAGCCACCAGGGAAGCCTGTTCTAAGACTTTAACGTGCATTAACTCAGTAGGTCCGCAAGGCAAATAGTCTGAAGTTGATGCTGTTATAATCTCCATTTTGAAGATGAGGGACTGAAGGGGAATGTTTGTCTGGGATGTCACAGGGATTCATTAAATATTTCTTAGGTATTGAGAACTTTCAGGAGAAAAAACTTTTCTTTATCCTGCCTACCTCCTGGTACAGAATAGGTGCTTGGTATGTTTTTATTGTTGAATAAGTGATATAGATCAGAGGTTGACTGACCTTTTCTGTGAGGGCCCCATAGCAGCTATCTTGGGTTTTGCGTTTAAACACAAACTATGTTGGGTTTTAAGTTCTAACTTCTCAACTGTCTATTGTAGCACAAAAGTGGCCATAGACTATGTAGAAATAAATGAGCATGGCTGTGTTTTGATCAAGCTATTTCTAAAAGCAGGTGGCAGGACAGATTTGGCTGTGGCTGTGGTTTGCCCCACCTTGATGTAGATGCTGATAAACAGTACTGTTTATTAAATGCATCATCTTTGCTAGGCTGTTCAAAGTAGCTTCATGCTCTGTCTCCTGAGATACCAGTGAGGAAAGGGGACTCACTGGGTTTAAATAACCTGTCCAGGTCTGCCAGACTGCAAATCTTAGATAAAGGAGATCATGTCAAGGATTTTAGAATGAGATCCAGATGAAAGTATAAGTCTAGATCCTTATTACTCAACGTCTGGTCCATGGCCCAAAAGCCGTGGGATCAACTGGGAGCTCCTTCAAAATACACAATGTCAGCTCCTAACTCTAATCTTAACACTACTCCAACCTACTGAATTAGAACCTACATTTTCCCTGTTTTATGTGGTGGATAATAGGTTTGTCTAAAGTCAAACCGTACACTTAAGAAGACTGCTTTTTGGTATGTAAATTATAGCCCAATAAAGTGATGGAGACAAAGAAAAAAAGAATCTACATTTTCCTAAGCCTCTGAAGTAACTCTCATTCATATTAAAATTTGAGAAGTAAAACAAGACAGAGATCCAAACACTGTTCAATATCCTGAAATGTTCAGCTTTTGTAAGATAGCAAATCATCATACGGCTAATGTTTTATTCACTTTGCAGGTGGATGTAAACTGTTGGCGTGCGGCTGATAGAGTAAGAGGCAGAAACGCCTGTGAGGAAAGATACACTTAGACGCCGAATAGGAGCTGTATTGTCTAACAGCTTTTGGAAGCTACTTGGAAAATGTAGCTGATAATTTAATAATCTTTAAGGTAAAGACATTAGAAATACGCAAAGGGAGCTGGTTGGTTTTGCCAAATGGGGTCAGAACAAGGTTGTCTACCCCCCAGAGATGACAATTCAGGTTTAAATTGCTCAGAAGCTCCAAATCAGAGCCAAGCGTGTGGATGATCTATTTGAATTTTTTCTAGTGACTGTGACAGGCCCAGTAGCCCCTGCACGGCCTCTGCTCCCTCTGGCTTAATGTGATTGACAGTCAGGTTAGCACACAAAGGGCGGTGAGGAATCGCTCAGCTAAACAAGCTCCTCGACCTCCAGTCTCTAGAAGAATGTTGACTGACAAGGACACAATTAAAAAGGGATTGATTTATTGAGCTGGAATGCTCCGTCTAGCCTAATCTCAGCATCTCTCTGCTTTGTGTAATCACCATTTCCAAACAAGAGTCAGCCTCCACAAATGAAACCCTTGTGGTCACCAGGGAGCCAAAGATGCTCTTAGTTACCGAAGGTAGCTCAGCCCTAGACGCTCATAAAGAAAAACCACATGAAAGAAGTCCTCTCCTGCACAGGTCCTGGATAAGGATCTGGAATTCAGCAGGGAAGGACGATCTAAACAAAAAGTAAGTGGTGGTCATGAAAACTGCGAATCTTGGCTCCAGGATGGAACCGGGTTAAAAAGAGTAAATGGGCAAGGAGCCTTATTTTCGTCTTTCAT